>NC_067201.1:10657500-15457500 GCF_000699445.3 Schistosoma haematobium
AAGAATTGGATGGAATTGGAAAAAAAGGTGGAGGACAGAGTGGGTTGGAGAATGCTGGTCGGCGGCCTATGCTGCATTAGGAGTAACAAGCGTAAGTAAGTAAGAATTCTCTATTCACTAGTGAAATAATTAATAATAATACACATCAAAAAGAATAGCCCTGATTGAGATAGAATATTGTCTAAGAAGTGAAAACGGGACAAAAATTGAAAAAGTTGAACTTTCAGAACTCTCTTATTTGCAGCTGTTTTTTTAAAGATATTTTTGCCCTTTAGTTATTAAATACTTAGATCATTGTATTTTCTCAGTGGTAAATTTTTTTCCAGAATGTATGGAACTGTTGTTAGATGTTATATTTTTCTTAAATTACTGTTAATTTATCACGGATCTGTTATTTAGTTCTCTTCCACTTATAGTATAAGTATGGTGTTATTTTAATTCCTTAATTATGTTGATCTGTGATCAAAATTTTACTCTATATTATTATATGCATTTTGAGGTGTAATTAAATCAAGTGTATAATGGAAGTTGACTTCTCATCGGACTCAAGGTAAGGGATGGAGAAAAGCCTGAGGATAGTGGACCAAGAATGAGTAATAAATACCTTAAAGTTGAATACTTTGCTTATTTCATAACAATATTTTTCTTACTATAGTTCTCTGGATTTCTCTAAATTATACAATCTGGACGTTTTTCAGCGTTTATTTAATACGATGATATATGAATTAAAATTAGTAATATGTCTAAATCACTCAGAAAATGATGTTCCAATTCAAATTTCTATTAATCTGATTATAATGAGCGAAGGTGAATGAAAGGAGCTTTTGAGATAACAATTTAACGATAGTATTTGTCATTGCGATTTTCGGCTTCACTGGTTCAGTATAGAAAAAGAATAGCATAGTCATGGTCCAATCAAAACTGGGAACGCAACTATTAGGTTCTTACGCGAAATGTAGATAATATGCTTTGGGAGTAGCTCTGTAATGAACGAAGACAAAGTGGTAAAAAACAATTAACACACAGTCGCTTAGCAAACTACGAAAATCATGCATTAAATACATTACTTGCACATCTTTACGTTGTCCTTTATAAACTTTATTATTCCTCTAATTTTGTTGTTATCGCGAATACTCTCCGATTTTCCTCCTGTTCTCTTCAGTTTAATTTTCTGTTGACAGGCATTCCACTTCAATTTGGTGAGACATACTACTCATACCTATCAACACAAGTAGCATACATCTCGGTACAAGAACTTTTGTATATTGTTTGGAATGACAGCGAAAAGTTATTTTCTGTAACCGTAGAGTAAAAATAACTCCGCATTTAGCTCTTTTAAGGTCATTGCCGATCCCAAGCTCGGGTAAGGAAGAAGGGTTGAACACAAAGTCAGCAACCTCATCCCGTAGAAAACAACATTGCTAAAAACCGCTAACCAGAATGAACAAATTAAATTATTCAAACTCGGTCCCCTAATTTGAAGGATCTTCATTTAGAAGAATTATGATGGCTCATAGTGAAAGCCGAGATTTTTCGGAAGCCACGAGGCCGATATCCCTCTTAACAACCAGGACAGCGATAAGTATAGTTACATGGAGTGTTCGGACAATGTAAGAGACCGAGAGGACTAATCAAATAGCAACGGAAATGAGGAGATACAACTTGGCGGTGCTCGAAATCAGTGAAACCCATTGGACTCAAGCTGGACAGAGAAGATTAGATTTGGGAGAGATGCTATGGTTCTCACACTCTGGGCGTTGCCTTAATGCTGTAGGAAAAAGCACGAAATGCACGTATAGGATGGGAATCTTGATCGTAAAGATGTGCCCAGGAAAGGACTTGACGATCCTGGTGAAGACCTAGATCATCTGAGAAGTCCAAATCGTCTAGTCGCACACAAACTGTTCATTTTATTCCGTTCTTCCACTCAGATGCGGTGGTCTTCATTATCGAGTCAACCACTATAAGGAAGAGGTATAGAGAGTACGCGAACTTGTCTGACACCGGTCCTCACGTGGAATGCATTTGTCAACTGTTCTCCATGCGCGACTTTGCACTGTAGTCCGTCATTGAATTTCATGTGATTGTGACAATCTTCTGAGATAAATCAAACTGTCAAAAAAGTTTCCATAAGGCTCTTCTATCCACGCTGTCAAACGCCTTCTCGTAGTCAAAGAGGTTGATATATAGTAACGACTCAGTGGCTAAGTGGAGAACGCGATGGCATTTGAAGCGAAAGGTACTGGGTTTGAGTCTCGGAGTGAACACCCAGTTGACGAGTCCCAATTAGGTCGAACCGCGCGTCAAACTGGATCCTACTGCTAGCCACTATCCATCTTTGCCCCCACATACCCTGGTATGGCCGAGAGTAGGGGTGGTGAAAAGAGAGGAGTAGTCGAAGAGTTCGTGTATCTAGGTAGCTACATAAGTGCTGGTGGGGGTGTGAGTGATGAGATCAATGCACGTATATTGAAAGCCAAAGCGGCTTATGCCAATCTGGACCATCTTTGGCACCTTCGTGATGTCAGTCTGGCTGTAAAAGATCGAATCTACAACGCGTCGGTGAGAGCAGTTTTGCTCTATGCTTGTTAAACCTGGCCTCTCCGAGTTGAGGATGTTAGACGACTCTCTGTGTTTGATCATCGTTGTCTCCGAAGGATTGCTGACAATCAGTGGCAACGCCATGTTAGTAATGCAGAGGTTCGGCATCGTGTGTTCGAACACAGAGACGCTAATCCAATTGGTGTCACCATCTTGAAACATCGAATTCGGTGGCTTGGACATGTTCTACGAATGTCGTCCCAGAGAATTCCACGTCGTGCATTATTTGCAGACTCTGGGACTGGTTGGAGAGAGCGGAGAGGTGGTCAGTGTATGACCTAGTATCGTGGTATGAAAGGAAGCTGCAAAGGACTGGCTTGTGTTGGTCCTTCACGACTCCCTGGCTGGGGTCCGAGAGATGGTGCGACACAGTGCCTAGAGACGTTATCAGATATGGTTCAGAATGGAA
The DNA here is from genome assembly GCF_000699445.3 of Schistosoma haematobium. Taxonomy (NCBI): domain Eukaryota; kingdom Metazoa; phylum Platyhelminthes; class Trematoda; order Strigeidida; family Schistosomatidae; genus Schistosoma; species Schistosoma haematobium. Next base: position 10,660,511 of record NC_067201.1, read on the forward strand.
GCCAGTGGCAATCCTGCTGTAACCTTCGTTTACTTTCTTCATAAAAAGTGGCTGTATCTTCCTTAACTGAAGAGTTTCCTCTGATTGTACCTTTCCGTTTCCCCTATTATTATTATTATTATTGTTATTATTATTATTATTATTATTACGCTACCTTACCGTATTCTGTTCGTTATTATTCTTTTTTTGCGCTCCTTACCTTCTTTTTTTTCTCCTCGAATTCTCATTGTTTTGTGTGGCGCATATATATTTGGTGCCCTCTTGTACCAATAATTACGTGTTCAAATAAATAAATAGTTCTATTTAGTCAATCGTTCAATGACCAACCGTGGTGTCGCGATCTGATCTGTACACGATCGATCCATTGGGGATACGGCCCGTTGATCTCGAATTTGGGCATCTACCGAATCTTTTATACGATTTAACAACACTGCTAAAAAGTCTCCCTGTTACTGATAGTAGTGTGATGCCTTTGTAGTTCCCACATTTGTTGAGATGTTTCTCTGGTATCTTGATGAAGTATGCTTCTGGATATATTTAACAGATAATTATTCAACGAAGGGATCTCTTTTCAATAAATTTATTATCAAGCTGTACAATCATATATATGTTTATGTGAAAATTATGTGTCCATTGAGATTAGTTTTTCGTAAACAAAGTATCCATTGTACTAACTTGTATTTGCTTATGTTTTTCTGTTCAATATCATGAGGAAATAAAACAGTTTCCCAGTTGTCATGATACATCATTATACAACCACTAGACTGGATTATATGATACACATAGATATAATATCCAATTGAGAATAGAGGACCAAGTAATATACCAATAAAGTTTATTTAATATTACACAAGCTGTCTACAATCAATGAAGTTCAAAATGAAAATTAATAACAGAACAAGCTGATAAATATTTGATAGTCTAAGCATTTAACAAACTTCAGTATCTATTTGCCTTTGTTTATTGGTCAATCATAGTTCTCTATCACAATATTTGTACTTGTGGAACAAGCTAATGTCTATCTAGACTCAATAGCTTCATGAATATAATGTTAGTAATTGAAGTAAATCTGAAAGTGAATATCAACACTGGGATATAGAAGATACATTGAGTTGAAAAACATCTTTTAGATAGGGCGGTACATCTATTCTAGATTTTAATTTTTAGTTATTTTATGTTAATCACTAAGACTAGTTATTTAAAAAGTGGGATTAAAACATAAGTGTACTAAATATTGGACATTAGTTTTTCATTGTTTATATATATATATATATGTTATAACAGTTAACAATGGCATAAATAATAACGTTATTGTACATAGAATAGTGATTAAATTTTATAATAATAAAAAAGCATATCTTCGTCTATTTTCCAGTATCTGATACATTTTTTGTTGTCAATTCGATGAATGAATTTTCAGTCATGAATATATATATATGGAGTATTCTTATTGGTTGATTACTCTCAAGGTCAGTTTTTTTGTTGCTGTGATTAACATCAACTCTCTAAAATATATGGGGGATATATGAATATGAATAGTGTAAATGTGATTTTTTGGTTATAAATTGATTACATTTAAAAGCATAGAACAGCTGTTTCATCTTATATTGATCACTTATCAACAAGACATACCTGTTGCTAACTGAATTATTAGAAAATAGTATTCATTCAATATCTTAAAAACTGAAGTGCTCGCTCGCGAAACCAGTAGGTCCTGGGTTTGAATCTCGCAGGGGGAGAGGTCGTGAATGCACACCGCTGAGGAGTTCCACAAAGGGAAGAAATGGTTGTCCAGTGGGTCCAGGTTTTCCATGTTGGTCTAGCTTCAACTGACTCATGATCTTAACCATTGAAATTACTATAATATTCACAAAACCCATCTGATATTATCAAAATATGTTCAAATAAATCAAAGTATACTTATCATTAAGAAATGAATTATTTAGAATCAAATACAATTTAAAAATAATTCATTATAGATGATAATCTCGATCCTCATGTAACAGTGTAATAGGTCAACGGAACATGATACAACAACAATGTTAGTGAAGAATTTGAAAATTAAAGTTAATTAAAATGAAGTCTAAGGATTGTGTTAGAGTATGTAGCAAATTCTTTGAATCAAAGTGTATCATTTAAATTTACCGTAAACTAAGTCTACAGTGCATATGCATTAGTAATCTGTAGACAGAATCAAAATATGAATTCATATATATATAACTTCCTTACGCCTGTTACTCCTTATGGAGTAGCATAAGCCGCTCACCAGAATTCTCCATCCAACTGTGTCCTGGGCAAACCCTTCCAATTGTTTCCAGTTGCTATTGATCCTTTACATGTCTGCTTCTAATCCCCGACTCTTTGTGCTTTTTGGACTTCCTTTTCTAACCCTAGAAAAGAACATAATGAAGACACCTAAAAGTTACTTTATGTTCTTACAAGAGATTAGAGACGATTAACCTATTATGTATTCGACTAAATAGCTTTATTGTGTTATTTATGGTTAAATTCCAATTTTAATATTCTATTAATTATTTGTTCAACGTTGAGTGATTTACAAAATCCCATTATTTTTTGGACATGTTCATTTTAGTTTTAATGTTACAATGGTGTTGGGCTTTCTCTAAATCAGATTATATACATATACTTTAGGAAACATTATTAATGTTATATCTAGAGCTTAGATTCTTACTATGCCGCGTATAACTTGAGTACTCGACGCTAGAACAATCCCAAATCGAAAATGAAAAGACAGAAGACAAGTGAAAGGAATGTTATTCCAAACAGTATCAATTATGGTACAAAACTGTTAGGTATTTACAATTTTTAGTAAAGACGAAATCATCATTATAGTTATCCAATCCGCATACAGGATGTTATTAGCATTTGTCCAAATAGGGAAGCTACACGTAGGAATTCTGGAATATTCTTCCCAAAAATGATTGGATGGAATATCTTCGGCTCTTTCTGAGCTTCTTAGAGCTTCCTCGAGTTCACCTGTGAACCTTCTTCACAATTAATTATAAGCAGAAATGAATAGTGGTAAGCATCGAAATACAGAACGTTCGTTTCATCCTGTTAAGGATCCATATCCTGGATTCTTCTGATAACCATTATCCATCTCTATTTATAATATTTGTAAATTAATAGTAATATCCAGGTAATTCATACACGATATAAATATGCTAATAAAAGACTAATCATTTACAATCCTAAACATTGATTAGGAAATGATAACGACCGATACAAATAAGTTAACATTATTAATTGTTTATTAAGCTTGGATTAATTAATATAAATTTATTTATAATTATCAGAAGGGGTTTTGTGGAGATTTTAGTAATTTCAATAGTTGAAATCATAAGTCAATTGAAGCTAGACCACCATGGAAAACGGCCATTTCGTCCTAGTATGGAACGCCTCATTAGTGCACATCCACGATCTCGCCCGACTGATAGGTCCTGAGTTTCAATATCGCGGGGGACGGCACTGTGGATGCGTACTGTTGAGGAGTCCCACACTAGGACAAAACGGCCGTTCCAATGCTTCCAGGTTTTCCATAGTGGTCCAGCTTCAATTGACTTATGATTTCAATTATTTATAATTGATTATAAACTATACCTAGTCAATATAATACATTAATATCCACATAAAAAAATTTTCTGATTGTTTTCAAAAAAATAGGCTTTAACTTAACAAAGATGTAAATATTTGACCTGAATATAATTAGTAAATAAAAAATTGATAACTGGATTTCCGAAAACATATATTATAATAATATTATTATAATAATACAATCATAATATAATAATAGTAATGATAATAATAATATAATGCAATATAATAGTACTATAATAGTAATATAATAATAAATCTATTTTAAGTCAATTGGAATTTACACAATGGTTTTACCTTGAATGAAAGGATACCTTTTTCTGGCATAGATATTACTCTTAAGATTAAAAAGGATTTATTGAATCTAAGGTCATTTAAATAAAAACAATAAGGAAAAGAAACAAATTAATTTGTAGATGATATTTGTTAAAGATCAGTCTATCACAGTTGAGATATCATTGAGAACGTTGAAGGAATGGATATCTATGTTTCAGTTTAGTAGTATGAAACAAGTAAATAGTGTATACTTACAATCTCAACTGGAATGAAACTCTGAACTGTTATATCTTGCAGTGAGTGAGAATTACTACTAAAAATGCTAGTTTGAGTAATATCTAAACTTATACATATTGAGATTTGATTACTTTTAGATATAAAATGATAATCATTTAGTACTGTTGGTGTTCATTATATCATTTCAAACATGGCTGTAGTGTTACATTTAGACATAGTATTAGAACTGGTTAAATACTGAGTAGTACTCAGTGTCACGTTTATCTAGCCTCGTGTGATAATTAAAGCCTACTGACCAAGTTGCGATGTAGTCACCAACCTAAATGACTGAATATCTTGTGTACTATGTTTCGATACTAGCTAACTGGAGATACTCGGTAAGAGACCCTGGACATAGACTTATTGCTATTTTGAACTTATCAGCAAAGCGTACCAATCATCTTAAGGGTGTTGATAACCCTTGTCAGGTTTGAATCTATGTCACCTAGTTTCTAATTCTGAGATGCCATAACTGTGTTATTCGGGAAGCAATTAAACTATTATACAACTGTGAGATCTACAATTAATTGACCACTAGTGTTATATTTGTCTAATCTTAAATACATATCCGATAATTTTTAGAACTTATTTATCATAGACGTGAGTATTTACTTAGGTCGTTGGTTTATACATAGAACTGCATAGAAACTGATCTGTGAATTAACTAAAAATCATATTCTTTGTTTGAACACAAATGAAGACTTCTGTATAAACAAACTAAACCAATCATTTTCTAGATAATCATCGGTATAGGGTTGTGGAGATCATTAAGTTTTTGATTGAGATCATGAACCAACTGATGTTAGACCACCATCGATAACCTAAAAGTACTGGACGGCCATTTCGTGCTATTGTGGGACTCCTCAGCAGTGCGCATCCACGACCCCGCTCGCAGGATCCGAACTCAGGGACTTCAGTCTCGCGTGCGAACGTTTAATTTCTAGACCACTGGTCTAGTGACTATAGGTTTTCAATGGTGGTCTAACATCGATCAATTCATGATCTCAATCAGGTTCTAGATAATCGTTATTTTCAATACCAACAATAAAAAAAACTTTATTGTACAACATTGAAATTCGTGTGAACAGAAAAAAACATTAACTTTTTAATCAATAAGATTCACAACATCTAAGTGAGAAATAATTATTTATCTAAGAAAAATCGAAACCAAATTTCATTCATTGTCACATGACTCTCTTCTCATCCTCTTCAGTAAACTTACCCTAAATATATGTCTATATTTAGAAAAATCACTAATTATAATAATAATAATGTCAAAATGTATAGCTTTGTACAGTGTACATTACATGTTGTTCGGTCTGGTTGTTTAGAAAGTTCTTCCATTCGAATGTTTGATTTTTTTTCTCAAATAGTTGCAAATATTTTACAAATAAATGTATACTACTCGAAAGTAGTTCAAAATCAATCAAAAATATTCAGAGGTGAGCTTATGAGCGTTATCAATAATGCTAAATTATAACAAGTCTAGACTATTGTGTAGACTCTTTTACGGATCATTTCAATGTATACATATGTATGTAAGTATACTTCAGTATGAAATTACATGATTTAAACATTACCTGATAAAATAAGGTCTTGTGGTAATACTTGTGGCAGTAACTAATGTCTGAATCCCATCAAATCGAATCGAAACTCAGGATATCTCAGTGATAATGCTTCTGGTTTTGATACTGAGTGATGCAGGTTTGGATTCCTCAAAGTATGGTGTTTCCGTAACACTCTTGTCACACCCTGTTGATGCGTATTTTTGTGTGTACCAGACAGATTGGTTGGTAAAGCCCTTTCTGGGCAGGCCTATGTAGGCGCTTCTGGAATGAATTCCGTGTTTTCAAGGCTTACAAACCCACCGCATGGATGTGATTTTGTGGGGAATCGCTGCTCCGCAAATCTTTACATTTATCTCGGTATCTTAAGAAGAGCAGGTAAAGGATTTTTGAAAATAGGTGTAGTATACATCCAAGTGTTCCTTGGTATACATACAGATATACTTATCATGTCAGCAAATATACATAACATGCACACAGGCGACCTACTTACTTAATTACGCTAATTACCCCTCGTAGAGGACCATAGGCCGCCCACTAACATTCTCCGTCGAACTCTGTCCTGGACAATCTTTTTCAGTTTATCCCAGTTGCTGTTCATCCTTTTGACGTCTGCTTCCTATTTCCCGTAACACATAGGCTTCATCCTATAGCATATATATAAGTATATTCATCCGCTTGGTAGTATGGATGTTCACTGCCCCCTTAGAAACATATGTGCTATAACAGACTGTCGCTAACACATTACATGTATATTATTCACATCATGGCAACCGCCTCAGTACTTTCTGATACGCACATAAGCATAAGCATTCTCTCAGTGTAGGTTGTTGGTCGCCTCTCCCTAGTATTTACTGTTATACCTTTCTATTATATCTTCAGCCTGACAGATTAGGCCACTGATTTTATTAGATATAGGGCAGACAATATTTCAGCTAACGTCTCCATTTTAGGACACCACATGCACACCCTTTGAATATGCCTACATACGTGAACCACATAAGCCCAAGGATTTCTCCAATTCATATACATAAGTATACACATCAAGTGGCCCGGTGCGGTTAAGTGAGCCCCGAATTTTAACCCGAGTTAATCAAGGGTATAACGAATTGAGTGGTTAGTTTGATCTCCATCGACCGCCTAAGTTGGCCAGAAAGTTACCCCTACTATCCAGCAGAGCCACGAGGAGACCTTAGGTTGGATTTTGATTGCATCCAGCTACTTAATGCTCTACATAATTAACTATACTTCTGTATGAATCTGTCGTTGTTGTATATCCTGGAATGAAATTACATTTTGTTATCGACCTTCAGAGATTCCTAAATGACCTTAGGGCATAAAACCAATCACAATGTTAATTCCATAAATGAATAATTTTTCACATTAGAAAATCGTTAAGTGTCAATATAAATAGTTTAGGTTAGTTCAAAAGTTATGAGATAGAATTATAATTAACGGTAAAGGTTGAGAGTTTAGGTTAGGATTACAATTTCAGGATTGTGGTTAGGGCTTGAAGTTAGTAATCATTTTTGGGAATAAAGTGAAAGAAAGCTTTATAGCCCCATAGTGTTGAATACTTTTGTATTGAGTTCTATGATTTAAAATATAAATAAAATTTAAATTGTTTCCAAAAATTGATAAATTGTTAGGTTTGAAGCTTCACGAGTTCACTCAATCTGCGAACAAGAACAAGACTCAGTGACCAAAGACCAGTAATCTAGCTATTGATGCGTTCCAGCCCCGCTATCTAGAAGGAGAAGTCCAAGCTTGGTATGGAAAATATATTCTGCAAACAGCCAGAAAACGAGCGAGCCCACAAACACAATTTAAAACGTATATATACAAATATATATAATCGATATTGTCATGGGAAATTTTTAAACATTAGTCAATGAGTTCATCAATTGACTGCTATTTAATCATTTAATCGATATGATAAAATTACAAATATGAGTTTTGGGGATATATCGTCCCCAACATAAATAATGTTAAAACTCATCTTGCATTGGTTTTTCCATGAAAAAAAAGTCGCTTTCTCATAGTCATTTTTCATGAATCATTCTAGTTCTTCCCTAATGTTCATTAATTTTATGCATCTTGGTAACCGAAATTATTATTGGGTTCTACTTTGTGCTTAACTCTTAATAAGATATCAGTTATCAGTTATGGTGTTTTTGCATTCGCGAGAAAATTCGATAGCCGATATCTTATCAAAGCATATTTTTACTCATCCTAATAATAATAATAATAATAATAATAATAATAGTGTGGTGTATTCTGTTTATGTCTGCCGACACAAGTAATATGCAATACCGATCAGAAGTGGAATGGCTATCAAAAGAAGGTTGACAAGGTTGAACTGATGAAAACAGAAAGGAATTGAGAATTGAAGGAATCATGAAGAATGCAGAGGATAATTGATGGAAGATTTGTAAATGAAGTAGTTAATGTACGATTTGCACATTTTATGAAAGAACTCTGTAATTCTGCATTAAACAAAGAATCGGTTGTCCTCACCAAGTCTTCGTTCATTACAGTAGAAGTAGTAAGAGGCTTGGCTAACAGATCATTCAGTCCATAATACATGAGGTGATTATCATTATCTATATTTTACCATCAGATACAATCATCATCTATTTGACATAAAATCTTAATTCAGCAAGTTTTCTTGTCATTTAATTCCATTTATCTGTAGCATCCAAATATAATACATGGAGATTATATATTATTCATTCTCTTAAGGACTCGTCGGTTGGATGTACCTTCCTTCTAGTGTTGATGATCACAATGGGAGATATCCCATGGCCAGTTTGACTTTTTGTTTATATAAAGTCCCTTCCAAAGTGGAACACGTGGAATTCAATATAGTTTAAATAATTCCATAATTAAGTTAGTGCTTAGTGGACATCTCCTAGATAGAACATTATCACCTTCTAGTAAATCATTTAAATAAAGTCTAAACATCTGCCAATCGTAAACACTAGTGTATAAAGATACAACATCAAAATTTACACTGTTTCATTCTCTTCAATAGATAGTTCTGAAATACTTAATTTGAATTCAGATGAGCATTTTCAGTATGAGGTTGTGGAAACTGTTGAATTTTATAGAAATCATGATCCTGTCGAAGTTAGGACGCCATTGGTTATCTAGAATTACTGAACATCCGTTTCGTCCTAGTGTGGGACTCCTCAGGAAAAGTGAAGATGCACAATCCCTGTCCGTTACGTCCATAACTGACCAATCAATTCGTTGTTTAAGCGCTCACCACATCAATCTGGTCTGTTGTGTCTTTAGACTATCCCTGTTTCGTGTGACCCGTCAATTGAAGGACATTATCATCTTATTATATTAGTGTGACTCATGACTTTTATTCATTTCGATAAGACATCCAATACTGGTCGGTATGTTTGTGCGTTCCACCTAATGACTATAATTCCTTTGATTTTTGTACTAATCAAAATGTCTTTACGTTTAGAAACAGATAAAGTTTGAAACCAAGTTGTCTTTGTTCTGACTATAGCTTTTACATAAACTCTGGGATCGCCAGTATCGCTTTACAGTTCTAGTAGAATATCTGTAGGACAAATTAAATCCTACAATCCCATACCCAAAAGAAGAACCCATGACCTTCGTTCTCGTACGTGAACGCTTGACCTCTTAACCACTGAGCCGGTATCCAGTAGCGTTAACGTCTAACTGTAGCCAATTCATGACGTTGCGTGACCAGCAAGACCGGATGTCATGGATTTGACTCACGTGCGCGGGGTCATAATTGTGCACTGCTGACAAGTCTCGCGATAGGACGAGACGGCCACACAATGCCTTCAGGTATTCAACGGTTCGTGATTTCAATGTAGTTTATATTGAAGTAACTTCAATATAGTGATTAAGTATTTTGACAAAGTACATACAAAGGTATTTTTGAAGCTTACTTTCTCCTCATTAATAGATCATAAATATTTTATTATTATCATTCGTATTTTATTATACTATGGACAACAGGACAATTCAAATCTGTACTAACGTAGTGTTAGGTATGCAGAGGAATATGCCAATAATTATCGTGTTAAGTCGAATGGTGTCCTTGAACGTTAAATGGACATTTCCCATTGGTCGATGTTTGTTTCACTTGTTAAATATTGTGTAAATGTTGTTTTCTATTTTATGGTACGATGTGGTTTGTTTGGTTAGTATATAAATAGAGTATGTCTGAAATACAATGATTCATAACTCAGAAGCTGTGATTTGCGTTCTTGACTCAACTGGCTGGGCTAGACAGGGAAGCGGGACCAATGTCAATGTTCACGTGTTTACGTGTCACTGAAGCAATCGATCGATAAAACGCTGCTTACCAAAACCTGCAGTCCCACACGTTACAACACGTAGTGAAGGAGAACACAGGTGAGGACAACCGAGTTGTATTTAACACCACATTACAGAGTTACTTGTTGAAATAGAAAAACCATATAGTAAATCGTTAATCTGCATCATATCAAACCGGACTTTTGCCGTTGCAAACATCAATCCATTGTCTCACATTTCATTGTTCATGCAATTTCTTACAAAGTTCATTGTGTTCTTGCTCTTCCCCATCTTCTACTGCCAGACATTACGTTCTTTAACTCGCGTTATATACTACTTATATCAATATAAGTAGCACGCACCACACTAATAATGATACAATATGTATCGTTTTAAAATTAACTACACGAAATCCTGACCCAATAGATTCATATAACCATAAGATTGAATTGGCACTGACAACTATTGCTTCGCGTTCACCTCACAGTACCTTGTACCTTAATGAATCTCAGGAGTTTAAAAAGTTAATACATCTACTTTGTGTTTGCAAAGTATTATTAGTCACACACACACACACAAAATAAAACAATATTTAACTCTGTATAAACTTTCAATTAATTTATAATGAACTAGTGATTTAATGGTATGTCCTAATTAGTTCAAAGTCAAGAACAAAGATTTGAACAGAATAACATGAATTCGTTTTATTTCGTTTGCTTGTTGTCAACCAGCTTACAATCTTTAGTATTTAAAATTCATCATTGCAAAATGAGTTGAAATTATTTACATGAATGAATTCAGTTGGAATTTTGTACTTTTTTTCTTATTTTTGTAGATCTCTTATATCTATAGCTTAGATTCTTAATATGCCGCATATGACTTGAGCACTCGAACGCTAGAACCCTCCAAGTTGCAAATAAGAGGACTGGAGGAAGTGCTTGTGGGGCAAGAATCGAAATGTACAGAAAATCATGAGTATTTATAGATATTAGCGTTTGTTAAATTAACATTATAATTGAACGAATCCGCAAAGAGGCATGTTATGCCACTGACCAATAGTAACATGCCACGTTGATATTCTAGGAAGCTTCATCTCCTTCTGATTGGATGGAACTCTTCGGCTCTTCTAGGGCCTCTGGAGGCTCTGTCGTAGTTCTCGAAAGCCATCCCAACAAGATCACACATCAGTATAGTTTAGCAAGGATATAAATAAATTTAATAAACTAAATAAAATATTGTAACCATAAATTGTATATGAAAAAAAGCTTCTATAACATTAACGGCAACAAAATACTAGAGCTAGAAACGAATGGTTACATAATGAATAAACATTGATAACAAATAAGAACAAAACGTTTCAAACCCAGCTAATTAAAATAAGACCACTCATCTAAAAGGTTGTCTCAATAAATAAATTTTAAAACATGACGTAATGATGTAATTAATCAGAAGATGGAGTTAAACAAAATTATCTAATGTAATGAAGAAACGTTTGTTTCATCAAAACAGAGAAAAACTAACAACCATCTACTTTTGAACACAGGTTTTTAATGCCTGATGACAATGACTTCAGTAAACTTCAAAAGACTGGAACATGGTTATTTACTAATTACTTTTAGAGATTTCAAGGTATAGACATGATGTCCTATATTCAAGAGATGTTAAGTAAGTGTACTATACAAAGTAGTATTTTTCTTTGGTTCAAAGGCTTTTTGGAACATATTTGAAAATTTTAGCATATGCTTTTCCTTCTGTTCATCTAATGTAGCTACTTTGTTAGATACATGTAAATTTATAGGAACAACTAGCGGTAACATGAAAGGGTGTTAAACTTCTTACCTCCTGACGTTATCATTTTTGAAGCTGAAATTTACAAGTACTGTTTTTTTCTTATTGCCTATAGCCATATCTAACTTGCTGTTTCTTAGTATTTGTTTCGCATTTATCAATAAATTACTATCAAGTACTAGTTATCCCTCAGACATTTTTCAACATTCATCAATTGTTCTTCCAGTTTATCGGTAGTATGTATCATTGTTAATACTATAGAATAATGTTTCCTCATAACTGATTAAATCAAAATTGCTGAAATTCAAGTATAGACGATACTTGGTACTTTCTCGATAGATCTAGCGTTAAATTATTCCATCTATTCATTTTATGTTATGTATTTTTTTTCTATATGGATCCCCACAGTAATCAGTTATTCTGTAGTTTTAGTATCTCTTCACCTGTGGATCACGTAATTATCCCAAATTCTCAATGCAATCAATGCTCTACTATACAGTTCACATAGTTTCAAGCAATCGACTGTTAATTATAACATAAGTAATGTCTGTGATATCCCTCACCTTGAAATTTTAGAATTTCTTCGACATTATCACATTAAAATGACCATATCCGAACTACGGCAAAACAATAATACAATTGATTTTTTACAATGTAAGGACAATTTTCGTCCATCACTGGTGTTAATGTCAAAAAATAAGAACTTTGGTTACTGAATAGTTTTTTTTTACGATAGATTTAAGGCCTATAAGGGTATAAACAATTGAGTTACAAACTAGGGCAGAACAGCTTTAAATCATGTTCCAACTGTTATTCCAGTTAGTTCTTGACGAAGAGGACTATCAAACAGATTAATTACTTCGTGAAATAAAGAGATATATGAACAATGAGATAAAAATGTCCTGGAAATTTTTAAATAAAATATCAATTTACCTACTGAATAGCACTTCAGTAGTTTGATTAACTAATTAAAACTTACTCGCCAACACCAATATAACTTTAATAATAAATAATGTGAAAAACAACATCTGGTGAAAATAGAATATTTATTTACCCTAGTTATTGCATGTTACACTTCATTTAAGTTCAATGTCAGTTTCTTTGAGCATAAATAACTTCATTTATATTTATCTATTACATACACGCATACATATTTAATTTCTATAATTCATTGCATTCATCACACTCCTAAATCATCCTTTGATTAATACTGGTAATGTGATGTAGACACTTCTATTACAATAGAAATCGTAAAATATTATAATCATATGACAAGTAGCTATCACTCTTTTTTTTAATTCTTCCGGGGGAAAAAAATACGAAAACTAATTATCTATATTCTCACGCATCAGCATTATAAATCCAACACATACATACATACATACATACATACATACATACATACATACATACATACATACATACATACATACATACATACATACATACATACATACATACATACATACATACGTACGTACGTACATACATACAACATACATACGTACATACACACATAAATCAGTATTATATAAAGGGGAAAGAAAAGAAAAGAACACAGATGGTTTATCTCAGTGTACAATTTATTTATTTATCCATTTAAACCATTTTCAGAGAGGAAATAAAGAGAGGAAGAAAAAGAAAGAAAGAAAGAAAAAAGAAAGAGAATAGAAGTTTGAAACTATCAATTATGATAAAGAATTGGTCGAACATTAAAATTTCATCTACATCTATAAGAAGAAACTAAACGATAGATAAATGATTAAAAAAAAGAAGAAGAAAGAGGATTAAATAACAAAATGATTGCTCTATTCAAAAAACAAAATCTATCTTATTAAAAGTAAATAAACAAATAAAAATCTTTTAATCAACTAATTTAGCAAACATCTATCTTTCAATAGTCTACTACAAAACTGCGAATGAATCAGCAATCTATAATTGTGTTTATCTCCATTGAGAGATTATAAGAAGAAAAAAAAGTAGGTGAAGTGATAAAAACACAATGCTCTCACCCCACCCTCCAATTGGAGCTTTACTAAATTTTTTTTCTTTATAAAAGATTATATTGTGATGATCCATTCTTTACATATAAATAGAATATAATGATTTCTATATGTTTTATTGAAAGAAATGAATCATTAAATTTTGAATAAATTAAAAGGGAATATTCTAAGTAAAGATGGATAATGGCTACCAGTGAAATCCAGGATACGGGTTTCATCCTATTTGAGGCTTGTCAGCTAGATGTACCTACATCTCAGAGTCGATGTTCACTCTAAGATTTGAACCTAGTGCCGTTTGCTTCAAACGCCATCGTGTTTTTTCTACTTAGTTACTGAGTCATCATAGCCACTTGGTTGTGCAATGAGGTGATGTTTAAATTCACTTGATATTGTTTACTTGAATTTTCTCATTGATGTGAGTAAACATCAACACTGAGATGCAGATAGATCCAGCTGACGAGTTCCATATAAGATGAAACGCGAGTCCTGGACTCCATTGTTAGCCACTATCCATCTTTGCTCGAAAAACGTGTGACTTACGGCTATATCGAGGCGATCCGCACAGGATGCACATATGCCAATAGGGGACTGATCAATTACAGTCCTAAACATCAATGGGAAGATTCAAGTAAAACAATATAAAGTGGATTTAAACGGAATATTACTTAACACTCACTAATCAATAATTTATTAATGAATACAGCCTACAAAGAATAAATATATTTAGTTTACATGGTTTATCTAACTAGTTCTTGCTTAAAAATGTCTTTCCCCTGTTAAATGAATACACGTATCTAAGTCTTTTGTTCAAAAGGATCAACTTGATTAGCCATTATCCTTTTTCGCTATGTTCTTCTGCATTGTTGGTTTAATCTAACCTTTGATAAGTGAACACTAACTAGAAAAAGGTCTATAAATTATAGTGTAGTCAACAATAACACCAGTGGAGACATCTAAATGAAGTTGAATACAAAATTACAGAATATCTTAGTAAAATCTGAGAACTATACAGTAAATACTTCATTTGCAAAATGTCAATCAATTGTCTCAAACTAGATTTTAACTTCATTTTCACATCAATCATTCTTTGTTCTCGTTTTCTCCTCTTCCATCTTAACATTCTGCCACCAGGCATTTCATTTTCGATTGATGATATATACTACTTATATCTGTCGACATCAGTAGAACACGACAATACCAGTATTAAGACTGATAGGTGCTGGGTTCGAATCTCATGAAGCGGGATCGTGGATGAGCACTGCTGAGGAGTTCCATACTAGGACAAAACGGCCGTCCAGTGCTTCCAGGTTTTTCATGGTGGTCTAGCTTCAATTGACTCATAATTTCAACTATTGAAATTACTAAAATCTCCACAAAACCCCTTTTTCCAAGAAAAAGTTATTTTTCGGTTTACTTCACTTTTTCACGTTAATTTAATATAAATAATATCTTAATTTAGAATAAATAACACATTGAATAGAATAATACATTGAATAAACATCATTTTGGATTGAAAAACGGAACTAATATTAAATAAAAATTACAATGAGTTAAAAATGTAATTTTGGTTTTTCATCCCGTCATATCAACAACACCAATGAACAATCAATAAAATTACATAGTATCACAATCTTGATGAGTGGTCATCCAACCATTTCAAGTTGGTAAAGCCTTACTCAGTAAAGTCATTTGGCTTATCTGGCTTAGAATCCGTTCGCAGATGCTCACAAACCAACCGCATGGACGTGATTGCCTGAAGAAAACGATGGAATCCCCGAGTCTTGGTGCGCGGGAGCTGCACCACAGGAGAAGTGTAGTGTACATACATACCGGTGACAAATAAGTTTCTACCCATGCATACCATAACATACGTATAGGTACATTCACCCACCTGATAGTGTAGATAGTCACCAATCACTTCGAACCTATTTGCTTCAATTGACTTTCTCTTACGCATTACATTTATACCATTGGTACAAAAACTTTCGTCCATGCACTTCATGACATATATATCAGCATGAGCATTCTCTCAGGGAGAGCTGATGGTCACTTCCCTCTAGTATTTGTTGTCATATCATCTTTTGTCATGTCTTCGAACTGAAGGATTGGGTTGCTGATTTTATTTGACATAGGCTGGACATTTTATTAGCTTAAGTCCCTTATGCTAACCCATACGCACACCCTTTGCATATACCTACATACATAAACTACACAAGCTGAAACTCATGCAATCCATATGCATAAGCATATACATCGGGAACCTCGTCACAATTTTTAAAGCCTCGAAAAGTGAACTCCGAGTAGTCTAAATTCAGCATAAGAGTGATGGATTAGTCCGATCACCACCGACCTCTCAAATTCGCTTGAAAGGTTGTCCCCACTACGCAGGAGCGACACGTGGGAGCATTGAGTCAAACTTTGGTGCCACAACCCTGGCACATTATTTATCACCGAGCCTATAAAATATCAAAGGGCGTTATCTGACTTGTAACATCGGTTAGTTTATTATTATTGTCATTATTATTATTAGTAATAATAATAACAATACCTGGTATCAAAAATGGTCATTATACATTTTTACTCAACCTAATGTAAGCATGAATAGATGACCATATACATTTTAGTGATTGATTCAAAAGCTGATTAGATTATATTCAGACTACGAAGTAACATAAAACTTGAATATACATGAAACTCTTAGCTCATTGGTTAACAGATCGAAATGTTGGTTTCTACTCGTGAAATCATTTCCTATCAAAATTTACAACTACAATTTTCTTTTCTTATTTCGTTCGACGAATATGCACTTTGTTTTTGAATTGAATAGCTTTGATCAACATCTTTCATTTAATAGTCAGATTAGTATATATATATATATATATATATATATATATATATATATATATATAGAGAGAGAGAGAGAGAGAACTTCGTAAAACTTCGTATGTACGTACATCAGTTCGAGTTGCCATGCCACATTAGCACAGAGATGCAGTTGTCGATTCAAATCCCATAGTGGTAGAGGTAGTAAAAGTAAAAGCAGTTATCGGAAAGATTAGGGTTTGAAGATGTTATTCTAGGAGTATAATCCAGTGAAATAAATTTGGAAAGAGAAAAAAAAGAAAGGGATATGAATGATTCAGAAGATTAGAATTTGGGAGAACACAAAGAGTGGATGCACCTGCGCCATTGCAAACGATTTTGAACCATGTCATTCAAGGTCTCTAACCATCGGTTGCTATCGTCTCGCGGATCGCAACCAGGTAGTCTACACCTATCAACATGGCTCAGTTCACTTGTGAGTGACTTCATGGACTTGTGCCATGCTTTGGTCTGGCCGCCCCTAGATTTCTTCCAACCTACTCCTACATCATAAAACATTTCACGTCGAGGCAGTCGGTGGTTGGGCATACGTAACACGTATCTCAACCATCTCAACTGATGAAGTTTCACTACTTCATCAATTGATTTTCCATCCTTACCTAGTACCCGTTTCCTAACAACTGCTTTACTTACTCGGTGGTCCCAGGATATACGAGCAATGCTTTTCAGACACTTATGATTGAATACTAGTAACCTGTGAATATCCTCTACTCTTACCGGCCGTGTTTCACTGTCGTAAAGTAGGATGGAACGAACTGCTGCGCAGTAAACCCGTCCTTTGGTTGGTAGACGGATATCTCTCCTATTCCATAAATGACGCAAGTTGGCAAAAGCCAGTTGAGCCTTCTGTATCCGTGCTGAGATTTCTTCACATAATAAGTATATATAAGTAGTACATAACACCAGTCGGAAGTGGAATGCACGGCAGCAGAAGGCTAAGAAGATCGGGTTGAAGAGAATAGAAAGGGAAATAGAAAAGGATTGTGAACTGGAAGAGTCATACAAAATGTGAAGGATAAATGATGAAAATTTACGAATGGAGTATTTAACGTGTGGTTCTCATATTTTACCATGAGATTCTGTAATTTTGTGTATATAAATCAATACTCTCTGTATATGGGTAATTTGATATTTATGTAATGTATACGTTACTGTTAGTTAACAGGGCAACATGTCCTAGAAATGGTAACACTAAACATAAGTCAATAAGTGAAAATGTATCTGTGTGCATAAATATGCTAAGTAATCAGACAAAGCAATACAATAGATTAATATATGAACGTTTCAAGGTGTGAAATGAAATTTAAGTCTTAATTTTCAGTTGGTTTGTTGTTAAATATAAATGGAGAATTGGCTGTTACTCTTTTTCTGTAGTAGTTATTTGAATCAATGTACAGAGACATAAGTCATTTAGATTTCATTTAGATTTCAATGAGTAACCATGATGAATATTGGTTGCATTTTTATCAATGTCCTGTTACGAAGAAACGAAAACTTAAGATCATGTGATATGTGATATCTGTTCAGTATAATAACTGTCTAATTTTAATGCGATATTCATTCAGGATAACATACAGCATTCAGTTTATATTAATTTAACGTATAACCATTGAAAATGTGGAATCACCGGATATCTGTTCCGTCCTTGTATGGGACTCCTCAGTAATTCACATCCATAACCCCACAACCAGTAGTCTGATCCAGAACATTTGGACTCACACGCGAATGCTTAACACTACAGACCGCCAAGCCGGGATCCACTCCTTTACAAGTCTAGCTTCAGCCAGTCTATGATATTGTGCTACCATTTTCCTGTCTTCGGTGGGTACCCTCATCATACCTGATAAAGTTTATCTGGGCAGCATCATCGGTAAACAAAGAGGATCTGATGCAAATATAAGGGCAAGAATCGGCAAAGCGAGGGCAGAATTCATACAGATGAACAACATATAGAACTCAAAACAACTATCAACCAATATCAAAGTCAAAATCTTCAATACGAACGTCAAGTCAGTTCTACTGTACGGAGCGGAAACTTGGAGAACTGCCACAACCATCATCAGACAGGCACAAGTATTTGTAAACAATTTTCTACGCAAGATACTCAAATTCCGTTGAGTGGATACCATCAGCAACAGCCTACTGTGTGAGAGAACAAGCCAGCCTCGAGCTGAAGAGGCAATTAAGAAAATATGTTGGAAGTGAATAGTACACTCATTTGTGGAAATCACCAAACTTCATCACGTGGTAAGTGCCAACTTGGAATCTTGAAGGGAAACAGAAAGGAGGAAGGCCAAAAAACTCACTGAACCGAAAATTAAAAGCAAACATCAATAGTCTGAATAGCAACTGGAAAGAAGTGAGAAGGACTTCCCAGGACAGGGTTGGATGGAGAGTGCTGGTGAGCGGCCTATGCTCCTCCACGAGGAGTACAGACGTAATTTATGTCGGCTGAATGGTCTAGATGTTTTGAACGTTCAGCCACGAGACCAAAGGCCGCCGGTCGTAGATGTGCACTACTAAGGGGTCGTGATACAAGAAAGAAGCAGGCGTCCAGTACTTCCAGGTTTTCAATGGTCATCTAACGTAGATCGATTCTAAATTTCAATGATAATCTCCAATTCTTTGTGCGATGTAAACAATAAGAAATCACAAACTTGACAAACTAAGTGTCCAGTTCAAAATGGGAATGCACCATTCCACATATTGAACATACATAATTCAATATATGCATTATACACATACATATTACGTTTTGTGTTAACTAAATGATTTAACAGAAAGTTATCATTCGTTTAACACTGCCCTCAACAAAATGTAAAATAAATTAACTAATTCATTTATCATTTATTGATAAGTATTTTTTTCTTATCTTCATTTATGTCTGTATATTTAGGTCAGTTTTAATGTAAGAGAAATGGTGAAAATCAAGAAAGTTATTAGTTGACAGGGTTACCTACAATTATTTCTCCCCTGGTAAAATGAAAACAATCATAACAAGCTTTAGCAATAGAAACTAATTTTTAATCACATTGTTAAGTGGACTTCCACCCTCTCTTTTCTGATACCCAAACGTAAACACAGCAACAATAACTGTAACATTTAAAGAAATCAACCTGGAAACCAAGAAAAGTGAAACAGTAAATAAACAAATGTTTTACTCAAATTTAGTAGCTCATGGCTATAGAAGGAGGACAGGGTGGATAATGGTGAAAGTCTGACAGAATGCCTTTGATACTGACAATTTACCCTGTGATGATGCTGATAATGATGATGATCAGTCTATCATGCTTCAAAATAATGACGACAGAAACATGACTATACATGAACAAGAAGGTCAGAACCACCAGCTGTGAGAATTTTAATTAAAAAAAGTTGTTTAGTTTATTCACAGATGTGTTACATGTGTTGTTCATCTGTGTTGTTGTTATCAACATTGTTGCTTGCTTTCTCTATTGTACTTAAAGGACTACTGTATAGATAACCTATCAGACATACTTAAAGACGACACAGAAATGTATTTTTATTATTACTGGTTCATGTTTGTACCGTTTTTTTTATTTTCATAATTAAGGCCATACATATCCAATTTAGATTGAACATATTGAAAAAACCAAACACTCGTTCGTATTAATCAGTTGTCTTTGATTGCGTTAAACAGAACTCTGGTACATGGTGAAAGATTCAAAATGTTTGCTCCTTTATTTAATTGTCCTTTTTTTTCATAACAACATTTAATTATTCTAGACAATATAAAGGAAATGAATAGAATAAATTTATTTAATCTATTCTGTTTATTTTCAATCTTATCCGTTTATCACATGTTACAATACATAACTGTTGACAACATTCAGACTAGAACCCAGTACATACAACTTAAAACTTCAATGTATTATCTCCCTTAGTCTATTGGACCACAATTGCTACCAACTTGTCTAACACCTACGAGATTTATTATTACTATTTGCAAAGGTTTACATTTTACCATAGTTAATATTCGACTCTGCATGGAACCCTTCTAGGGTTACTGCACTTGGTAACAACTGGAAAGGATAGGATTGGAGATTGATGGTTGGCGGTGTAAATGAGTTTTTGATATCCAAAATTGAATCGGATCAATTTTCTTTTAGTCATACGATTTAATTGTGTGAATGCAAGGTTAGCGTCCTCACCTATAAGTTTATATCAGCCTGTTGAATATGGGTTGGCATTAATGACACAGTAACTCAGCTTATTTGTATCTCAATAGGACTCCAATCCACCGCTTGTCAACTGTTAGTTACAAGATTTGGTCAATATACTTTCATTTATTATTATTTACACAGGAAGGGATTATTCTTCACTAGTATTTGAGTACCGTAAAAGACAGATACAATGGTACTATCTCAATTTACAACCCTTATATAGAGTAAAATACACGTTGTAGATTCATGTGGTGGACACTATCTTAATTACAGGCACCAAATAAACAATGAAAGAAACAGCTACTAATCAATTTGCCAGTCGCTATGAAACAAGTTAACACATCTGAATTACCATTCGGCAAATTTCTCATCACATTTATAGAACTTATTCTTTATAGTTGAGTATAAAAGACAGAGAATGACCATTGAGAGGAAGCAGTGTATGTGCATATTTAACTTATTATCATTATTCCTATTATTATTATTATTATTATTATTATTATTATTATTATTATTAATTGCTATATTCAATATTATATTTTTCGTCTGATGTAGAATTCTCAGCACAATGTATCTCAACAGGTTTCATTTTCTTATTTCTTGATCGATCCTGACGATAGATATTGAGTGGTCTCCAGTAAATTGTTAGCAGTTCATGAATCGATATCTGGATAGTTTACATTTTTTTCGATGTATATTGCCAGCCACCATGATGTCTCTGATTATACTTTTCTGTAACTTGTACAGCGAAATATTATAAACCTTAGATAAACATGCCTGAATAGGCTCTACGATTAATGAATATAATGATGTGTTACAACAATCGACTCATGATCTCAAATATTGAAATTACTACAATCTCCACAAAACCCTTTCTGATACAAAACCAGATAATTTGTTGAATGATTTAAATGGAAGGAACCGGCAGCCCAGTTATTAAAGCAGGCTGCCAATACCTAAAAATCCAACAAAGATTTTATTCAATCTTAATAATTTATATCAAATTATCACTTATTGTGTAAAATTAATAACCAATTTCTATATAAATAAATCACTCAATGAATTTTATACAATTAACTGATTTCTTTCAAAATATTACATCAATAAAAACATCTTGACTTTTTCACAGGGGGTCTAATCAAATAACAATTGAAATAAACCCATCACCTACTTCAGAAAAAAACCAACATACAAACATAAATATGAATTCATCTTGTATTGTTTGTTTGAAACTTCCCATTGATGTTTAGGACTACAATTGATCAGTCCCTTATTAGTATATGTGTATCCTGTACGGATTGCCTCGATATTGCCTTAATTCATAAACATTATAAACAAAAATGGATGGTGGCTAGCAGTGGAGACCAGAATGTGCGTTTCGTCCTATTTGGGACTCATCAGCTGGATGTACCTGTATCCCAGAGTTGATGTTCACTCCGGGACTCGAATCCAGTGCCTTTCGCTTCAAACTCCACCGCGTTATGCTCTTAGCTACTGAGTCCTGACAGGCACTAGCTTTTGCAATGATTTCGAGTTCCGTAGTGAGTATTAACTCTAAGATGAAGGTACATCCAACTGACGAGTCTGAAATTGGAAAAAACTCACGTCCTACATTCCACTGCCAGCCACGATCCATCTTTGTCTATAAAAATAAATATAACTAGAATAAGTAAAAATATTGTATATAACAAGTTCTGTGGGAACATTAAGCTCACAAAAGAGGGAGAGAGAAAGTGAGGGAATGAGTAAGAGGAGAAATAAAGTTAGAAATAATAACTAAATGAGGACAAAAGAAATTGATATTAGAAAGAACAATGTCCTTATTTTGCTCATATTTGTTTGTCTATTTCGCTTTCCAAACAATAATAATAATAACAATGTCAACAGTTGTGTGAAACACTCATCGTTATCACTAGCAAAATACTCTGTTTTCATCATTTGTATGAATAGTTATGTACGCTTAGTTAAACATATACACACACACAGATATAAGCACACAGAAACTTATTTATCTCATTACAAAGAGGAAATTATGCATTGACTTGATTCTTTAAAGGGGGACATTAAAAAATAATGAAATGAATTCAATGAACTGATAAACGAGGTATATTGTTATCGAGATAATAAACATTATTCATGATGGAGGAAATAACAACAAAGATAATAAAATGACGGTAAGTAGAATACTTAATGATTAGTAGATAATGAATCTGTCGTTAAATTATGGAATTATATAAAAATGCGTGTATAAACATCTAGTATGTGCCGTTTTACTACTTATAAGTAGCATCATTTTGTAAAGTAAAATGTACGTCGGAATAATGAATAAATTAATAAACAACCAAGTTCCAAATCTATACGAAACAACAAGTAATTACATGATTCTATGGAAATTAATTGTTATATCCATGTAACTGTCAAGAGGCTAAGCCTTCGATAAAAATTTCTTCTTCAGAAATGTACATACTGTACATAGTGTACATATTTCTGAGTGTAAAACTACTGTGTATCCATACGAAATAATAATCACTTGCGAAAAATCAAGGTAGTTCTATTCGTACGTAAAGTAGCATAAAATTTTTATGAAAAGCTGTTATAACTCCTATTTCCACCAACAAGCTGGATTACCTTCTGTATGTTTCATGTCAAATCACATTTGTAACACACTTCATTAATAAAATTAATATGTGAATATATATGTAGAAGATTTAAAGCATACTACATTCCATATAATGTTGATTATTTTTTACTTTGTGAAAGTTTATCGGAAGATCGAACTGTATCGAAACTGTACACTTGTCCTGATGTTGTGTAAAAACTGCCTACAATACTCGTTTCTTCACCGTCGAAATTCCAGAGGAAGTTGTAAAACTGTGTATGTAAAACGAACTTTTCACATCTACATTCATATATGAATAATATTATATTTGAATACTGATATAAAGACCAGACTACAAGTAAGAGATACTACTTGATGCATGCTTTTGGTCGAGATTTGACTTAACTTTCTGAGGAAACAGATACGCTTTGCTAGTTGATAATCTGCCTTTAATTTCTAAGGGGGGCAGATATATATTTCTGGATGAGCTGTGAATATATTTTCGATTAGGTTAACAAATAACAGTTTCCTACACATTCTTAATTTTCTCAATCAAGCAACTGGTTTGGGCAAGCTCGTATGAATAGGTTAGGCGTTCGCGTGTGAAACCGAAGTTCTTGGGATCTGTCCTCCGTACGATTGCGGATGCTCACTACTGAAGAGTTTCATACTAGGACAAAACATCTGATCAATACCTCTAGCTTCTCAAAGGTTGTCTAACTAGGCTCAAATCCGTTTGAAGACCTTCCAAAGCTACTTCCGGCTCCAAGCCCACATAAAGGGCCATGGTTGGACGTAAGGTTAGCACCCCATCTTGTTAAAAAGAACTTAGCTAAGAAAGGCCAAGATCAGTTCGTGATGTAATCTTTGAAAATCACATATCTCGTAAACGCACTAAATTAGATGTCAAATCGAAATGTTATTGTAATTGTATACTTATACATAATTATATGCATTTGCCAGTATGAAAGGATGATAACGAAAGAAATCATATGGATTTAACAATGCAAATATAGATAATAAATACTTTTACTCTCTTCTCCAAAGTATATTTATGTCTCATTGTCAAGTGAAGCATATAGCTTGTGACTGAAAAATTAATATTTACCAGAAGTATTTATCATTAGATATATTTTAACTAACTTAAAATCAAAATGAAAAATAAATATTACTAGATTAATCATGTTGATTGGTTCAACGGTAGGAAAAATTGTTCAACGTAATTATTCAGACCACGTTGCAGTATGATTTAAAGTATGAAGTAGAAACATTTCTATCTCATTATGCAACAGTATACAATGTTAGCACAGAATTAAGTATATTTTTATCATGATTAATTCAAAAGAACCAACGCCTAAAACTATCCATTTGTCACCGTATTAAAGTTCAAAACCACTGATTGTAGGTACTGTTGAAACGTTAAATTCATATGATATTGCTTGTTTTTGAATCTTCCCATTGATGTTTAGGATTGAGATGGATCAGTCTCTTATTGGCATATGTGTATCCTGTGAGGATTGCCTTGATATTGTATTAAGTCACAAGTATTATAAGCAAAGATGGATGGTGACTAGCAGTGTAATCCAGGACTCGCGCTTTGTCCTATTTGGAACTCGTCGGCTGAATGAAACGCGTGTCCTGGATTCCACTGCTAGTCACCAACCATCTTTGCCGAAACATTAGTTTTAAATCACGAGTCGAACTTTTAAAGATCATTCTCCTGATTCTGGTGAAAAGTTGTAACCAGCATAGTTCAGTCGTGTCAAGCGATAGACATATATCAATGGTGGCAACAGATATCAATAGTACAGTATTGCAAATTCCTTAAAGTCAAATCATGCAGTGGAAACTCAATGGTTAACATGTATAACGCACACCATAAGGCCTGAAAGTCCTAGATTTGATTCGTGGTGAGGTCGTTCCATAACAGGACGAAGTACCTTTTCAGTATATTCTATTTGTCATCGGTTTTCTCGCTGAAGTTAGTTCATGATATAACAATACAAACATGAAAACTGTATTGTTATGATATATTACAGTTGTAATCAATATATTACTTCCAGGGGTCTACTCATTTTTATTTAACTTAATTGTAACGATTTATAGTTCGTCGCTCAGTCAGTCGTATAATCATACTAATACAAACTGCAGTCAAAAATGAATGATCATTGAAACAAGCTGGATCATTGATTGCTATATACATATAAATCATACATTTGATCCTATATGAGATTATAGTCGTTCACTTTTGAGAAATCTTAAACTGAGACATCTGTACAACTATCTGATTTTGCAATTATTCACCTTCCAATATTAGTCTTTCATGAAAGTTATCTTCAAATAAAAAATATGAGTAAATATAAATAGGTAAATAAATTAAAATGACGAATGAAAAGTCTTAAGCAGCATTTAGTTAAATCTTGGTAGAGTTCTTTTAACAATGAATAAGACTGAACCATTCTTTTACAATATACATTTCTAACACCACTACACAGAAATTTATTAGCCAACAGTGAGAGTGAATGAATTAATTGAAATCTTTACTATATCGTAATTCTCATTCACAATTGTAGATGAGTTGTAATTTAAATTTTCATATTGATTTACTTCACAGGTCATCACTTATAATCACATATATTTATAACATTCGATTCATTGATAGATTCTGTTATCGCTCTGTGACTGATATTGATGTGTGGAAGAAATCTTCTCTCAGACTACTTTAATATCTACATATGTATTGTAACATTTAATTAATATCTTATAAAGCTGAGTTAGATACATTAGTTTACCGCTGAGTTGTAATCAAATTCATTTTGTCTAAACCTTAGCCCTTATAAAATTTCACTTGCCATAATGAAACGTGACCACTAATTCAACATTATGTCTCTACATTGTTGGATGTTAGACGGTTGGCGGCGGTCAGCCGGAAACCTTATTGAGGGAAATAGTGCTCCCTAATAGGTTCGAACCCGGGCCACGAGTGTCAACCAGCGAGAAACCTTGATTCATGATGTCTTGCATACTATCTTCAACCACTTCACATCTCAACATAAAGTCACTTAAACTAGTGGTCATATTGTAACTTGGTTGATTAATTCCATCAAGACAATGGACATAACGTTTGCTACTATTCAATGATCAATCAATCTCAATACTGTCTAAATATAACACTATGACATGAATTTGACTAATGGGTAAATCAATCCCTGGAATATTCTAGACACATGTTTTTAACAATAGCTAACAAACACCTAACATTTCATCAGGTCTAGTCAACTGGATCAATATAATTCTTTTAACTCTATAAACTAAACAACATTGGTTACTATTCGGTAATCAATTATTCTAGTTAGTTAATATTCATGTCAATAGGAAAACCTATATGTCAAATTCTTACAGATTTATGTTAATTATTGTTGACATAATCTCGATTATGACCACATATGGATGTGTATATACTTTTATTCTCTAGAGTGAACATCATTATCATCAGTAACTTAGCAACAATAGCATAAAACAAATTAGCAACAACGAGAGAAAAATAAATTGGATTATGTCATTTCACATTATGAACACTGAAGTTTACTTGAATGTTCATGTACGTATGTAGTTGTTTGTCATACATTGTATCATATAAACGCTTTGTTGCCTTCATTAGATGGTCATCTAGTTCCTCCTCCCCTTACATACAAACACACCTATTTATTGCAGAACCTCTATATTTACTGTAAAATGTCATTTAGTCGAAAAGAAAATTTTCCTCGCTCAATTCAGTGACAAAATGGACTACTTTATAAAGCCATTTATTAAAATAAATCTATTTTGTATCGAACATACTCTACAAACAACTTGAAATCATGCACAAATTACATATGGAGTGGGGGGGGAGAGCAAGAAAGAAACAAAATAAAGGTGAAAAATAAGACTATGTGAAGTAAACGAGAGAGGATGAGGGTGAAGATTATCGACTATAAAAAGAAGTTCAGCAATTGAAAACACTATAACTGTCAGTAGCAACAACCTGGTTTAGATTTTAACGAGACATGCTTGAATTACACTTGAATAATTATTCGAACAACTGAATGCTAATAATATTCGTAGTTATGATAATAATACATTAATCTATCGTAAAATTGTAGCAACCAAAATATATTAGTTGATAAAAGTAATGGCTATTATCACTATATAATTATAGTGTTTATTGTAGGTGTGAATTTTCTCCTCGTATAAAATTGAACACAAAGCACAGGGAAAAACATCTCGAGGAAACTATTCAGTGATCAGTCGTTTTGTGTTTTTTTTTCAATTTGTCCAAAACACTCCTGACCAATAAAGTAAATTGTTTTACTGCTCAATGTAAAGATAATTCATAACAGCTATTGAAGTTCTAGGTTGATCTAGGAAACCATTTTGTTTTAATATAGGATTATTTAAGAGCAAGATATCTACGATCCCACATAGAATACATAAAACCTCCGGATTGCCAGATTAATTCATCAAAATTGGAATCCAGTAGCTTCTATTTCAATTCCACTTAACTTCTAACACAGTATGATGACATCATTCAATGTTATTGTTGTTTAACCGTATCACTCTAGAAAAGGTTGAATTCCAATGGTTAATCACGCGTAAGCAATGTGGCTTCCAAATTAAAGCAGTTTTAAATGGGGAATAACTACTTAGGATAGTTTAGATACATGCTATCGCCCAGTAGAAAACAAAACAAAGTGACTGGATAAATGACTGTTTTAAACAAATATTACCACCGAGATATTCAACCAATAGTTATCCAATCGATAGTCAAATTAAGTGTAAGAAATAAATGCTCCGATCAATACAGGAATGTTATTCTATCTTTTATGGATAGATCACGTACTTATTTTTCTAAAGATAATATTTAGTTTTGTTATAATGCTAAGTGTTCCCAGTTCTGGAAGTGTGTTTCATTTCACAATCAAAAAGGCACAATTCCAGTCAATTCATGTAACATAATCCCAAAGGAGAGCGAATCAATAGGGCAGTAGCCATAACTAAATATTAATTTAAAACAATGTAGATGTAGTTACGGAAAAACAGAAATTCAATGAAGAGGTAAAAAAAACTACAATCAAATATAAATACTAATCGTTTCATTTAGAATCAAAAGATAATCGAAATGTACATCCTAAGGAATCAAGAAGAATAAATCACCACAGTGTGTACACGGAGGAGATTTCATACACGAAAATTCCAAAAAGAATCCTACAAGTACATCATTATCAGTAGCAAGGGGGATTGTTGATTTGGTAGTTAGAGTTATAATATGACTTTGGTTTGACGTCTGTTAAAAGCCGAGTACATTGGACAGCTGTTCCGTCCTAATATAGAGCTCCTCAGAGCTAGTGTATATGACCGTCACCTACCAAGAGTTGGACCCAAGACTGACAACTCTCGCAGGAAGTGTTAAATCTTCAAATCACTGAATTACCATTCAGTGGTTCATATTTCTAACTTCAATTAATTCACAATATTGTACAATCATTCAATACCATTAGTAGATAACTGACATTATTACTCTGGAAATGACAATTTAACACCAAACATACGAGAATCTATCTTGAAGCCATTCGCTTGAGAGCAACTAGTTAGTAATACTGGAGTGGAAAGATTTTGAAAAGAATTTGTTCAATCTGAATTTAGTGCAGTGAAAATAAATTATACTTGCCTGTGTTTTGATGGTTACTTAGTTGGAATTGGTTTATAATGTAAACATATCATTAAGTTATTCGACATCTTATCTCATAAAACTTAAATTTACTAATAATCACATTAGAATTAATGATTTGCTTGGTCCTTTTCTTGATACATATACAAATAAACCAAAGCACACAGCATATTCAGTGAATATGATACGCATTATTGTACTAAACACATTTATTATTTGGACTATAGTTCATCTCATGACTTCAATAATGTGAATAAAACTTACTTTTTGTTAGTTGTTATATTGTGCTCAATGCATTTACCATTGTTGTGAACATCAACTCTGGGATTCAGGTACATCCGGCTGGTGAGTTCCAAATGGAACGAAGTGCGCGTCCTGGATTCCATTACTAGCCACCATCATCTCTGCTTATAGCATTTATCATTGATTGTTCACTTCCTTCAATCCGAATTATAAACAATACACAAATCAAATACATATTGACTTATCTTTCTTTAATTCAAATTAATTTCTTAACTAAATTATCATTTTATTTATGATTTGTAGAATAATAAACTTTTATATGTAGTATAGTCATCTTAAATCAGGATTAATGTAAAAACCTTTTTAATTTTTAGTCATAATAAGAATGGCTTTACTTCAAGGTTAATTTATTCGTAGAAAACAAGTTTATTCATAGATTTTACGGGTAGTTGTCACCCTCTAGTAGATTCTGGAGGCACATTAGATTTAGCAATAAAATATGTAATTTTTACAGTCGAAATGAGATAGATAAGTCTTCGCTTCTATTTTGACACCGATTAGACAAAATATCTTGAGTTTTTTTCAGCGCTTCTAGAGACTTTATAGAGGAATTCTTGATGGCTCCCGACAAATATCTCCAATAGTAAGATAGTATAATAAAAACCATCTAGAATTCTCATAAAAAGATTTTATATATTTACATTTCATTATTTTTTTTAAGTAATGTATTATTGATTGGATTTAAGACACACTACTTGTTTGAGAAGTAGTAGACACTTTTTGAGGTTATTTTTTGACAGTAATCAAGTTTAGAAATACAGCGTATATTCCCTATCTACCTATGTATCAATTCAGGTCACCATTGAAAACCTGGAAGCACTGTCTGACGGCCGTTTCATCGTAGTACGGGACTCCTCAGTAGTGCAGATTCACGACCCTGCACACAGGATTCGGAATCAGGACCTTCGGTCTCGCATGCGAACGCTAAATCTCCAGACCACTGGGCTGGCATCCGATAGTGATAATGTCTAATTT
Organism: Schistosoma haematobium; assembly: GCF_000699445.3. Lineage (NCBI taxonomy): Eukaryota > Metazoa > Platyhelminthes > Trematoda > Strigeidida > Schistosomatidae > Schistosoma > Schistosoma haematobium. The sequence goes on from NC_067201.1 coordinate 10,690,990, forward strand.
CATCCAGATCGATTTATGATATCAATCAAAAACTCAACAATCTCCACAACCTCATACTATTAATCAATCATGTTTACCTGTTTATGTTATAATAAAGCGACTTATATAGATTAATTAAGAAATCAATGTAAGGTGAAGCTTATAACACCTGACCTTCAAGATTTTTTTATTAAATTATATATCACTGATTTATAGAACTTTATAAATCGTTATATCATCTGAATTTAGAAATGTAAATTATTGGTTTCCAAAGTCAAATGTTCTAGAGACCTTTACTTCCAGGTTCCGATCTTAAATGTGGTCATGAATGTAAACTAATGGAAAGTTTCAAATTAGAACGATGTTGTTGGTTGCGTCATCCTAGTATTTGCTACCACTTCTTTTTATTATGTTTTGGACCTGATAGATAGGCCACTGATTTTATTAGACATAAGGCAGACATTTTTGAAGTTCAACGTCTCCTTTGTACGGCACCGCATGCGTACCCTTTGCATATACCTATATACTTGGACTATACAGGTCCGAGAACTTCTGCGATTCTTATACATAAGAATACACATCGGGTAGCTCGAGCTGTAAAGTGAGCCCAGAGTATAAAACCCAGGATTGATAAGATACAACAGAGTGGGTGATTGATCCGATCTCTGCGACCGCCTAAGTTGGCTAGCAGGGTTGTCCCCATTATACAGCAGCGCCACGAGAATGCCTTAGTTCGGACTTTGCTGCCAAGACAAAGTAATATCAATGCATTTTTATTTCACAGTTTCTCATCAAATACTTACGATTATATAGGCATATTAAAGCGTAATATCGAGATATAATATAATGTTAAGCAATAGACGATCTTGGTGAAGGAAGTAATCAGAATAATAAAGATTATTAATAATAACTAATACTATATATACATGAACAAGTATGAGGTCATTTGAAGATGGAATTCAAAAACATAGGAAGGTGTGAGACAGCAATTAATTAAAATCCGGATACACATAAGATGTATTATATGATAAATTATATCCTTTCTGCAACAGTCTAAACGTTCAAAAGAAAGAACTCACTATATCTACACAGTTTTAGCACATACCAAAATGAAATAACACAAAAAAAAGATAGAATCTAAACAACTGTTTTATGTTATTATTTACACTATCCCTTTCATTACTGAACATTAAAAAAATACTGTTCTTCTCTTTTGCATTCTTCGAATCTGTTTCCCAGTAATATTAATAATTAAATTATATAATCGATTAGCACCATTATTTTAAATATGAAATACAAGAGTCAGTAATTTGTTCGTTGATTACCATTTGTATAATACGTAGTTACAGCCAGGGTCATTTGATTTCCAGCATTTTATATCTTCCTAGATTTTACTGGAAAAAAACTGTACACCTAAACGTATTCGATGAAATTCACGTCAATTCTTATTTATTTATTTTTAAATACTCATGGTTATACAGCCAAACTTTATCAAGACTAAAGAAAAAACCCATAGTTGTTCTAATATCAGCCTAATTTTGTTAGGATTACATACATGTGATTTCTTTTCTAATTAATATTCAATTAAGTGTACAAATCACTACATGAGTGTATTTTTGACTAGAGTCGTCGTGTTTTTCTTATTGTTGTTGAGGCGAATAGATCTTCACTTGTACCCATATTTTGTGTTGTTACTTCACGTCATAAGTATTGTAGTAGTTCCTCGTTTTTCAAGTATGAATTATAAGGTGATGGGGATACAACCATGTTCATGTAACAATCATAACATTGGTGATAAATCGTTACATAACCCTAATTAATCCAGTTTCAAATTGATTTACGTTAAAAGTTCTATTTTCTGAATTATTTGTATGATTATAAATAATTTTATCACCACCTATAAAGTCTCTATTAATAAATTCACTTAAGAACTACAGAGATTTAGTTACAAGATAGTAATATGAAAAAAAACATGGTGAAGAAAATTATTATCCGATTGTAACATTCCTACTTCAATAAGTTGGTTACTATTCAAGGAACTATACAAATTTTAGTGTGAGCCAAGTGAAATGGGGGGGGTAAAAACTTATTAATGTACCTGTGAATATAAGACCTACATAGAAAAAAACCAGTCATATAAAATGTTTAATATTTTCTGTCATACTAGTAAATATGACAAACAAAAAGAACAAACAAAAGGTATTTTATTTACTGAAGTGTATTATGTCCCGTCAAATATTACGTGACAGAATTACCAATCAGAATATCTATTTCTATGACCTTGTCCCTGTACTAATCCAATAATGCATCAAAACAACAGTAGTAGCCTTGAGTCAACTCTGAGTCCTTAATCGATGCTCTGTATAGTGGCTTATGGCCTGATCCGGCCCGCTCAGTCCAGAACACAAATATCAGTTTTCACCATATGAAAAGTATGTTTCAAACATATGTGGTTTATGTACAAACAAAGCAAACCGCATCACATCATAAAATAGAAAATAGTTAGACAAAATCGAGCCAAATGTGATTATAAGTATGAGAGACTGTAACTAATAAGTTGGGAATAAGTTAAGAATGGTAACTTGTAAAACGGTAGTCAATAAGTCGAATGAAATCTTATAATAAAAGGAATATATATGGCCCAGTTACGTAATAACTATTCGAAAAGAATACAACAAATAATAGTCCATAGGTTACTCCTAGCAGTTACCATTCAGAATTTGGTGCAAAAACTCAAAAGTGATTTTTAAATTTTTCTGATTAGTTCATCTCCTTAATTTAATTAAAATTATAAAACACTAATAACCGCCATTTAGTTTTCTTTAATTAATTTTTTTAACTGTCTTATTTTGAATTCACTTGGTGTTGTTTTACTTGTATCTTCCCATTGTTATTTAGGACTGCAATTGATTAGTCTCATGTTGGCATCTGTGCATCATGTGCAGATTGCCTCGATATAGACTTAAGTCACAAGCTTTTTAAGCAAAGGAGACCTGTTGACTACCTTCAATTACCATATAATCTCAACATAGTGCACGCAATGTTGAGTCACCTAGACTAGTGGTCACATTTAAACTTGTTCGATAGCATTCGATCTCCATTGAGAAGGACTTGACACACATGATATCGATCACCACCCAGTGATCAACCAATTGTGAGAGATGGATAATGGCTAGTAGTGGAATCCAGGACGCGCGCTTCGTCCTATTTGGGACTCATCAGCTGAATGTACCTGCATCCCAGAGTTGAGGTTCACTCCGGGACTCAAATCCAGTACCGTTCGCTGGTACATCCACCTGACGAGTCCTAAATAAGACGAAACGCGCGTCCGGGATTCCGTTGCTGGCCACTATCCACATTTGCTTAAAATGTCTTATTTTGACTTTCAAAATAAATTGCTATCAGTGTCAAAGCAATGATCTAGCTGTTGGAAATATTTTGATAATGAACACAATTGTATTTTACATTGATATTTAGTCAGTTAGATATAAGAGAAAAGGTGAAAAATTGAACTTATTAGACCATAGCCATGACAACTAATATTAGTATAAAAACGGTTCAAATACTTGTCAGTTATTGATGGAATATATTGGGAAACAAATTGTTTTACGTGATTCTGAGTATTCTATATCTGTTTTGTAATTGTGTACAAATTTTTTAAAAAGTGGTCCGATAAAGTCAAGCAGATAATCAGAGAATAACTAAATGTTTAAGACCGTAGTTATAGAATAAAACAGTGAGAGAAAAATTAAACAATGGGTTGTAATACTATTACATTTTCTGATACACTAACCAATCAGAAACTCATTAATATATTGTTAATAATGACAATAATGATAATAGTATTGTAATGAACGAGAACACAAACGGGGACAACCAAATGTGTGTGAGTACAGTATTACAGAGTTATTTGGTAAAATGTGAATATCATACGTTCAGTATTTCATATGCAAAATGTCCATCAATTGTCTCACACTTTGTTTTTCCTTCATTTCCACACCAATCACTCTCTGTTCCCGACCTCTTCTATTCGATTTTCTCAAAATTCTGCTACCAAGTATTCCGCTTCCAATAGGCGTTACCTACTACTTATATCTGTCGACATAAGTAGCACAAACCACAGTAATAACAATAATAGTGCAGTTAATAATAATGATTATTTCAATGGTTGAGATCACGAGTCAATTGAATCTAAACCATCATGGAAAACTTAGAAGCACTGGACGGCAGTTTCGTCCTGTTGTGGGACTCCTCAGCAGTGCACATCCATGATCCCGCCTCGCGAGACTTGAACCCAGGACCTATTAGTCTGGCGCACGAGCGCTTGACCACTAGACCACTGAGCCGGCGTTCAATGATGTTAATGCCAATCATGTTAATCACACATCCACCATTTTCACCAGTGAGTTACTATCTTATGACAGACGCGGTTGAACTCCAGTGGTCACTGTTTCTTACTAGAACTCCAGGAAATACCTCTTGAAGCCAGTCACCAATGAGCAGATGATTATTGTCAGAAGGGGTTTTGTGGATATTATAGAAATTACAATAGTTGAGATCATGAGTCAATTAAAGCTAAACCAACATGGAAAATCTGGAAGCACTTAAACCCGTTTTGTCCTGTTTTTTGGACTCCTCAAAGTGGTCTAGCTTCACTTGACACATGATCTCAACTATTGAAATTAATATAATATCCACAAAAGCCCCTTCTGGTACTAATAATGAATAGTTAGTTCATTTTTCTAGACACAGGTTTATTTATTCAGCCACGTTATATGAAAGTTAGTGATAATACCCATATATCCTAAATAAGTCATAATAGGTTAGAGGTGAACTTTATTTAATGTGACTCTGGTTCTAGTCCCATAACGAACATCGATTGACTCAAGATTGCAGATATGACTTTCTGATAACTGAGAATGATCAGAAACCTAAGTTAGGCTAGAGTTTCCTGTCTACTGCCTCAAATCATCTAATATTCTAATCAATTTAGGTGGAGTGACATTTAAACTTGTCAATAATTTATTAAAAATTGACCTCCTTAATTTCTTAGTCAACGTTCTACATGAATCATAATCTGATGTATAGAAACAATAAAACAATGTCTAAACTAATCGTTTGTTTTTTTCCGAATATCCTATTGATTTATAACTGAATCAACAAATAATTCTGCATACTGATAACCAATCATTCGTTTAACACAAATTAGGTGAACACTTTTTCCCCCTCGTCAATCATATGAAATTTATTATTTCTAGAAGGGGGTATACACAATCATCAATCACTCATGTACAAGAAAAAAATCAAAATATTTTTTTTAAAATTCTAACCGTTGTCAAATTATCATTGGTTTAAAATCTAGACAGCGTTTTTATTTTAGTGTGTATTTTACGGACACATGAACAATTGGTTTACACAAATGCACACCCATCTGTTTAGAGGGATGAAAAAAATGATCTTATTGACCAATAATATGAATATATTTATTGGATAGATTATGAAAAAAATAAAGATGCTTTAAGTTATCGCGCTGACAGGTTATATTAAAAATACTGAATGTGTGAAATGTTCAGTTCGGTGAGAAATTCACCTATCATTGTATAATAATCAATTTCAATAGTTGAAATCATGGATCAATTGAAGCTAGATCACCATGGAAAACCTGGAAGCATTGGACGGCTGTTTCGTTCTAGTATAGCAGCCCTCAGCAGAGCGTATCCAGTCTCACGCGCGATACTGATAGGTCCTGGGTTCGAATCTCGCGGGGGCGGCTTCGTGGATGCATACTGCTGAGGAATCCCACAATAGGACGAAACGGCCGTCCAGTGCTTCCAGGTTTTCCATGGTGGTCTAGCTTCAACTGACTCGTGATCTTAATCATTGAAATTACTATAATATCCACAAAACCCATATGAAAAAGATTTTGTGACGATGAATTTCATTTACACACTATATTTGTTACAGAGGTAGGATATTGTTGAAAATCAGACAAAATCGAACAGTTATTTCATCCTAACACAAGACTTTATAGTATTGAGTACATTCAACCATTTCAGGAATCAAATCTATGACAGTTGAGTTTTGTAGCTAAATCTGAACTATTAGATTATTGACTTGACAACTAAAGACACATTTCTGATTCCAATGGCTGTCATACAATGTCACTAGTGATAACTGTTTCACTACAGACATTACCGTCATATATATCATTGGATTTCAGTCTAACAGCGTTATGGTTAAGAGCTTTCTAAGAGATGTGCGTATTTTAGATTCAGTAATTGATGGGGTTGTGCATGTATGCACTCATGAAAAGTCGTTTACTAGAACGAAATGGTTGTAAAATTCTTCTAGATTATCAATGACGATCATAACTCGGATTAACCTGTGACGAATACTACTTAAATATAAAAATAATTCACAATTATCAAAGAGAGTCCATTCAACCTTACAACAGTAAACGCTAAAAACTGACATCAGTTACTGTTTATTATTTGTGTTAATCACAGTCACAGGATAAATTAATAAATGAGATTTTAACAACAATATACTTGCTAGTCTGTTATAAAATTTGTTTGTATATTCATACTAACCATTTACAATCTAGAATATTAACAATGAGAACTTACGAACTTTTTTATTAACCACCAGATATCGAAGCGACACACACAGACCATCCTATAGATGTTACTTCACTAACAATCGAAAAAATCAGCGTGGCCGTCAAACAAGTGTAAAAGCAGTACGACCTCACAGTATACCTACTGAAGCACTAAAGTCAGACATAGAACTAACTGCAAACATGCTCCAGGTTCTATTCAGGAAGATTTGGGAGAAAGAACATGTGCCGACGAACTGGAAAGAAGGACAGTTCATCAAGATGCCAAAGAAAGGAGATCTGAGCAAATGTGAAAACTACAGAAGAATCAAATTATTATCAGTACCAGGAAAAGTTTTCGACAGTTTTGCTAAACTGGATGAAAGATTCATTAAACACCCAACTCCGAGATCGACAGACAGGTTTGAGCAAGGATCGTTCGTGAACAGAGCAAGTCGCAACACTACGAATCATCGTTGAGCAATCAATTGAATGGAATTCGCCACCATACATCAACTTCCTTGGTTATGGGGAAGCATTTGACAGTGTGGATGGGAGAACATTATGGAAACTTCTTCGACATTATGGGATACTTGATAAAATCATCGACATCATCCTGGATTCGCACGACGTACTACACTGAAAAGTAGTGTATTGTAATTGAGGACCGGAGTCAGACAATGTTGTTTACTCTTACCCTTCCTCTTTCTTCTGGTGGTTGACTGGATTATGATGACCTCTACAGCTGAGAGTTAACACGACTTGGACTTCGCAGATGATCCGACCCTCCTACCCATGCACACGTACAAATGCAGGCCAAGGCAACCATTGTGGCAGAAGTCTCTGTCAGCATCGGTAAGCCTCAACATACATAAGACAAAAACCAATATCTTCAAATACAACACAGAGAACACCAACTCAATCACACTTGGTGGGGAAATTCTGGAAAAATCCATGGAAAGGTTTAAATTTTTCGAAAAATGTTCGTTATTCAGTCGTTAATATTCAATGGTTTCATTGTTACAGTTGTGTTTTCAAAAGAAATGTATGCAAAGAATTCATTGATAATTTTTCCATTCCTATCTCCATATTGATAAAGTTTATCAACCGAATGAACGTTATAACATTAATTCATTAACTCAAGATCATTTAAAAAGCCATTCATTTTAATAGGTGGATTACAAACGGTAACAATTGATTTTGAAAATTATACTCGTAATCCCGGACATGGTATGCAACAAGATGAATTATTAATTCTGCAAAAAAACTCAACTGAGCATTGACATATTATCAATTTAAAATATGATATGAACCGATCATTGTTGAACTACCATTGAAGACATGAAAGTACTGTTTAACAGCTATTTCGTCCTAGTATGAAATTCGTCAACCGTGCTCATTCACGACCCCGCCGCTTCACTCGAATCCACAACATTCAGTCTTGCACGCGAACGCTTAAACTCTAGACCACTGAGCCGGGTGTGAGGCAGTTACCCACCAGAGACAATTGAAGATGTTCTCTCAACATCGTGGATTGGTGAAAGTTAAACAGGAACGCTATTGGATGCCTAGAGGTTAAACGTTTACATGCAAAACCGAAGGTCCTAGATTTGAGTCACGCGTGCAGGATAGTAAGTGAGCAATACTGAGGAATCTCGTACTAGGACAATGCTTCCATTTTCCCAATGGTGTCTAACATTGATCCATTCATGATATCAATCTAAACTCAACAATCTTCATAACCCTATACTGATAAAATGTGATATGCAGCTCATTAAAAACAAAATTTAAGTATGATAAATGTGCATTTTTTACTAGTCGGTAAATTAGTACAAAAAATGAAATTACACGATTTCTATTGTTCTGTCGAATGTACGGCTATACAAAAAAATCAATATAGAAAATTTTAATACAGTGATGAATTTGCCTAGGAAACATGATTAAAATCAATGTATTGCTAAAAAAATTTGTAGCGTTTTTTGTTTTGATTCTTTTTCAAATGTTCAGTTGCACTAGTAACAGAATTAGCAAACCAAAACGCAGAAACACAACAAATCAAGGTGGTAGTAAATGTTACCGGGGTAAATATGAATGAGAGAAATGTCATTGATAATAAATATGTTTTTTAACAGGAAGAATTAACATGTAGTCACCAAAAAAATTAGATCATCTGATCTCTTCCTAGCACTGGGTAAGTTGGAACGTTTGAGACTACTTTTCAGAACATATATATATATATATATATATATAATGTATGACCAATAGACGATTGAATTATTGCATTTCTAAATTCTCTAAAATATAAGCTTCGATTGGACCTATGTTATGTGCTCTCTTATTTCTTACTTATTGTTAATTAGTTGTGTACTGTTTAATTTATTCTCTGCCACTTAGAAAATTACGAATTACAGAAAATTGTTTCTTAATTAAGGTGTGTTGTGGTCTGATGATTTATCAATATAAATTAATGAATATATGGGATAAATATACTAGTTCTCCGAAATAAAAATAATAGGAACTTGTCTATTGTATTCTCTTATCAGACTTAAGACTGGGGATAGAAGAAGGTGTGCGTATCATCAAACCGATAGACGGTAAGATTATCTCGGATAAACTCATTGTTAATCTTGCCAGTTTTTGCGTTCCATTGGTTAAAGCCTAGAACATCAAACTGATAAATTATGTCGTGTACTGGGGATCGAGAAGGAGAACATGATTCTTTTTCGGCCTATCTTCCTTGGAATATCGACTAATCTTTCTCCACTACGAGTTTAGCTATAGAAATTAATTTTAATATCATTTGATAAACTTTAATCCCACTTTTCTCTGGCTTAAATACTAAATATGTTTAATTACAACTCAATGCCATCTGTTAATTCTTAAGGACTTGTCTAAACAAAAACCCTGTTACATTGAGTCCACTTGAACATTCACCAGAATGTTTCTTACTAAGATGCCTTATATTTTAAATCCAAGTAGGTGAGACTATAACTTATGAACGACCTTTGAGCAGCGCTAAAGGGACCTTAGGAATGTCCACCTACTTCCTAGGGCTAAATGAAGGTTATAAAGCAGTATGAAGAGTAAGGATTATGATTTACAGTTGATGGTTAGGGATAAGAATTAGATTTGGGGTTTTAATCACGAACTGACATCAGCTAAAATCCCAGGCCGATTGGGTGAATGAATTCGAGACCTGTCACCCTAAATCTGATTTGTTCGTCCATAAATTATAGCCTCGTCGTGAAGTATAATCAAGAACTAGTCTGCTGTTCGTAGCTGAATCTATTAGTTTGTCCAATATAACATTCAGCATATATTTTGTATTATTTATATGTAAAATACAATTGTGTATTTCTTCTATTTCGGTTGATTAATGATCAGATATTAATAAAATCTATAATAAAAACCTGTGTATCAGGTATAAGCGGTTTGTTTCTTGTCTTTTCCCATATAACGGTATTAATCTCAGTTTATACTGTTTCAAATCCATTTGACCACGGTTATTTGAAAGTTGAATTTTGACTTATTATCGAAGTTCATGTATAAACATAGATGTACCATGTTTGATAGAGCTCGAACACATCAAAATTGAAACAGTCATCAGACATGAAATTAGATGATCGATCCTCGGTATTTTGTCAATTGATTGAAGTTGGGAATGTGTATCAAGTGAGACTAAATGATTGGGTTTAACCATTAACCATTCACCGTAAAACCTAAAGGTCTTGAACTTGATACTTGACGAGCGGTATGGCTTTCCAATGCTTACTAGTTCATAATAAAACCCCAACTAAAATCAATAGGTGGCAAAATCACCTACAATTTAAAATAATCTCCTCAAAAGCACTCATCTATAGCAGCCAACACGAAACTGAGTAATGTCAATTGATTTTCATTTATTATTGTTTTCAAACAGAAATTGATTAGTGAGAACGATAGTTTACTTATGTAGTTCATTTCATGAACTGACTGAGGAAAAACTGAAACATTGATCATCATTGCTAAATTCAGTTCACCGATGGAAACTCCATGTCCATTGTCTGCATTTCTACAGATTATAGTCAAATGTATTCGTGTAAATTGCATCCAACAAATATACCTGTAAACTTGTAAATTTGGATACAAACAAAAACACCATATGTCTATGAATATTTTCATTTTCTAAACATTACGCAAATGAAAATGCCTTTCTGTATGTTTTAGGAAGATCCCAAGTATTCCCCGAAAAAAACCTGAGGGACACTAAAGACGCTGGGCAACACTGTATCCAATGAGTTTTAATTAGAAGTGTCCCAGAAACATCTGGAAAGTGGGGAGTCACGCGTTACATTTGTGACTGGATGATTATCAATTCTGTGGTTGTGTTTAGTATGATTCAAGAACCTTCCAGAAGCCTAAGGTCACCCGAAATACTATAATCGACCTCAATTTTCTGTACATGAACTAGTCTTGAAGTTAGGAGTCCTCTTTACACTTCTCTCCTTTTATTTCGCGTTCAAGTTGTCGTGTAGATTTAACCTGAGACTATTAGAAGAGCTTAGAAAATTGATTCAAACGTTCAGTGAGAAGATATGTCAATATGAACTTCCAATGATTAATTCCTCAAAATAAAAAATACTCATTTAAAATGTCTACTTTTAATATACATCATTTCTGCTCAAATATGACCATTTAAAAACACCAAAAACAATCTGTATAAACAATTAACTTCCCTAAAAGAACTATTCAATTTTTTATCCTCTTTATCTTTTTGTATGAACACAAGACTCGGCTACATTCTTTACAATTCCCATGCTTTTTCTATAAATAAATCTCTATTCAAAAACACTTAAATAAAGTGTTGTGTTTTGTTCATTGATATAAACTTTTGTTTTAAAGAAGAATTCAACAATTCTCACAGACACTTGATACTACTAATAATGATATAAAATCAACAACAAGAAATAACGGTAGAAATTATTTGATGATGATGATAACCAATCAAATGAAAGTATTCTCAAATGATTCCCACTCAAATCATTATCAGAATGAAGAGACAGAGAAAAAGAAGTACCTAAATCTCTGAATAGTGATTGATTAATTGATTTATTTACTTTCTAGTATGCTTATAAGTTTTTAATGAAAGACTTTTGAATAGTAGCGTCCACCTACGCAATTTCTACTAATTAAGTTGAATATAGAAATTTAATTGCAAATTTGATTTATTTCCTAAATGTACACTAAAAATGAACCAAGAGAATATTTGTACAGGTAATTAAGTCAAAGTAATGTTGTCATGACAACCATATATAAACTTTAAATGGATGTGATAGAATTGTAGTAAAATTAAATAAAATTGATGAAAAACAAGTAGTGTGCATGTTAATCAACAAATCAAATAAAAATTTCAATCTTTTCCATATTATAAGCAGGAATGTATGACTGTTAGCAGTGTAGTTCAAGAAGAGTCGATATTCACTCTGGGACTCGAACCCAAGATCGTACGCTTTAAACTCCATTACATTATTGACTTAGCTACTGAGTCCACACAGCCACTGGCTGGTGCAATGGGGGATGAAATTTAATTCATTTTTATTGATTATTTGATTTTTTCCACTGATGTTCAAGACTGTACTGGATTCGAGTTCTAGAGTGAACGTTGACTCTGGGGTGTGACAGGTACATCCAGCCGACGAATCTATAGTAGGACGAAAAACGCACCTTGGATTCCACTGCTAGTCACCATCCATATATATTTATAATGAATGTGACTTAATCCCAATATCCTAGTAATCCGTACCGGATGTACATATACCAGAAGAGACTGATCAATTGCAGTCCTAAACATCAAGTGGAAGATTCAAACAACCAGTACAAATGATTCATTCCCATATTAGTTGGAATTATTTTTCTCAAATTTAATACAATTTCCTCTTAATACTAGTCATTAGTAAAGTGATAAGTGTTCGACTTTCATCTAGTAATTTACAGGTTCGAACCCTATTACACCAACTTTGGTTGAAGACCGGGTAGTATCGTTAAACTTTACACTTAGAGTATTGTTCAAAGTACGCTAAACTGTACCTGATAAATGTTAAGTATAGTGGGTTTGTGAAGATTTTCGAGTGCTAATCATATTGCGAACCAAATTAAGTATGACAAATATTCAAAATCAGAATGTACAGGACTATTGTTTTGTTAATACATGTGACTTCTCAACAGTGTACATCTACGATCTTACAAGAGGGGATCCAATCCAGAAACTTAGATCTCGCACACGAATCTAGACTACTGAGTTAACATTTACTGATGTATATATTTAACTTCAATCAATGCACGATATTGCACGACCATCTTCAATTGACTGTAGTGAAAACTTTGAAATCATTTTTCTCCATTTTATATTTTCATCTTAGTTCTTTTTGTACTGAGAAAAGTGTGAATAAATAACATTTGCACAGGTTTAAAAGATTTCAGAAACATTCAAATCTTTTAATTTAGCAAGTACACTATCATCAGCAAGTTGATTTTGTCTGAAATGTATTTTGTACGTGAAATCGTTATATATATTTTGTATTATGTGTATGTATGTATGTATGTTGAATACAATAAACTAACATGAATTCATCTATCCATTCACGTAAATAATAATGTTGAATGCGTTCAGCATTAATTTGTATTCCAAATATTGGTTGCTGTCCAAATCACGTGATAACCATAAAATAGACGATAAACGAAAATCAGCCAACGTTTGTTTAAATTTATATTTAAAAAGGAAAATTGGCCACTTTTAGCTTATTGTTTTCACCGCCATCTCTCAACAGTTCATAGGAAAACATCTTTTTTTAGCAATCAAATGATGATGAATAGATTAATCACTTGACCTGGAGAGTGAGAAAGAATAAAAAAGTTTCATATATTTTTAATTTGAGATAAATCTGAAATATGTTAGAATCAAGGGGGGTAAATAAAGGAAATCAGAAACTGTACAAAAACTCCACACAACCAATTTACATAATTAGGGATTTACCAAAAGAAACTGTATACTTGGATGGAGGGAGGTAAATAAAGACAAATGCAGTAATTTGCATAAAATGTTTTGTCTAGAAAGTAGAAGGAAGGCAGGGGCGATGGAAAGACAATTGAAAGTAAAACAATCGAGACAAGACGAGAGAGAGATGAGCATTCAGACAAAATAAACCCTTCACGTGTGTACTGTCATATGAAAAATCAAATGTTTTGTATTATAAATTGATTACAATACGGCAAAATCATTTGTACCTTAATTAAATTACATTGAAGTGTTAAAATGTGATTTTATTCAGTAACATGAGAATAGAAGTTCCCATTAAGGTTATATACAAACAGTGTTTTGATTGAAAATGCTGTCAAATATATGTAGTAACACAATACGTGAAACATATAAGCTATATGTATCTCTGTGTTTGAATTTAATGCGAACATCAAAATTTGTGTTTGTGTTTTGATATACTTGCAAAAATAATACATGACAAATACAGGAAGTGATTTAAAGAAAAATATTTATTTTTCCAGTTGAGTTCATGATTCGATCTAAGCTAGATCACCACTGAAAACCTGGAAGCACTGCTCGACGGCCGATTCGTCCCAGTATGGGGCTCTTTCGCAATGCGCACCCGCGGTCCTGCATGCGGGATTCGAACCCAGGACCTTCAGCCTCGAGCGCGAACTCTTAATCCCTATAATATAATTCTTCGAGAAAATTCTATGAAAGTTGAAATATAGCCAAAATGATGTTTAAACAATCTAGGAATCAATTAATCATAGTTTACGTTGTTATATAACTCCGCCTGTAGCTCTTATAGGGTTGCTGCCGGTCCCAAGCCCGGGTAAAGGAGGAGGGTTGGGCATGGGGTTAGCGTCCCCATCCCGTAGAAAACTAACTCGCTAAAAAAAACGCTTACCAGAAAAAATAATCCAAACCATCTTAACTCTGCCCTGGGAGTTAGAAGGTCTTCATTTAGAAGAATTATGATGCTTCATGGTGAAAGCCGAGTTCGTTCGGAAGCCACGAGGCCGATGCCCCTTCTAACAACCAGAGCAAAAATTTTTATAGGTACATGGAACGTTCGAACAATGTGGGAAACCGGGAAGACCAGTCAAATAGCAATGGAAATGAGGAGATACAACTTAGCAGTACTGGGAATCAGCGAAACCCACTGGACCCAAGCTGGACAGAAAAGGCTAGCTACGGGAGAGATGCTGCTATACTCCGGTCACGAAGAGGACAATGCTCCACACACTCAGGGAGTCGCTCTTATGCTGTCCAAAGTAGCACGAAATGCACTTGTAGGATGGGAATCTCACGGATCCAGAATCATCAAAGCATCATTCAAAACAAAGAAGGAGGGGATCTTAATGAATATTATCCAATGTTATGCACCCACCAATGATAGCAACGACGAAATTAAAGATCAGTTCTACGAGCGGCTGCAGTCAATCATTGAGAAATGCCCAAAGAAGGACCTAACTATTCTGATGGGAGATCTAAATGCCAAGGTCGGAATAGACACCACCGGATATGAAGATATTATGGGACAACATGGACTGACTGGGAGAGAGAAACGAAAATGGAGAAAGATTTGCAAATCTATGTGCATTCAACAAATTAGTCATAGGAGGCACAATATTTCCACACAAACGTATACACAAGGCTACATGGATCTCACCGGACCACACTACAGAGAACCAGATAGATCATATTTGCATCAACAAAAAATTCCGAAGGACAATGGAAGATGTGAGAACCAGGAGAGGTGCTGACGTAGCTTCAGATCACCACCTAGTTGTAGCCAATTTAAAACTGAAGCTAAAAAAGAACTGGACAAGTGGACAAACAGCAATACAAAGGTTCAATACAGCCTTCCTTCGAGATACTGACAAACTCAATGAATTCAAGATAGCTCTCAACAACAGGTTCCAAGCATTACACAATCTACTGAAAGAATAAGAAACTACTATGGAGGACAACTGGAAAGGCATCAAGGAAGCATTAACTTCAACGTGTCAAGTGGTTCTCGGTCTAAAGAAATACCATCATAAGGAATGGATCTCTACAGAAACATTGGACAAGATCAAAGAAAGGAAGAACAAGAAGATAGCAATTAACAACAGCCGAACACGAACAGAGAAAGTCCAAGCACAAGCTGAATACATAGAAGCACACAAGTAAGTGAAGAAGAGCATTAAAGCTGACAAGCAGAAATACGTGGAAGAACTAGCAACGACAGTGGAAAAAGCTACAAGAGAAGGAAATATGAAACAGCTCTACGATACAACGAAGAAACTAGCAGGGAAATATAGTAAACCAGAGAGACCGGTCAAGGACAAGGAAGGCAGGCCAGTCATTGGAATTCAACAACAGCGGAACAGATGGGTAGAGTATTTCGAGGAACTCCTGAATAGGCCGGCTCCAATGAATCCACCGGACATCGAAGCAACACACACAGATCTTCCTATAGATGTCAACCCACCAACGACGGAAGAAATTGGAATGGCCGTCAGACAAATCAAGAACGGGAAAGCAGCAGGACCCGACAACATACCAGCTGAAGCACTGAAATCAGACATCGAAGCAACCACAAGCATGCTTTATCTTCTATTCAAAAAGATTTGGAAGGAGGAACAAGTGCCGATGGACTGGAAAGAAGGACACCTCATCAAGATTCCAAAGAAAGGAGATCTGAGCAAATGTGAAAACTACAGAGGCATTACACTACTGTCAATACCAGGGAAAGTCTTCAACAGGGTGTTGCTGAACCGGATGAAGGATGCAGTAGATGCCCAACTTCGAGATCAACAAGCTGGATTCCGAAAGGATCGGTCGTGCACAGACCAAATTGCAACACTACGGATCATCGTCGAACAATCAGTTGAGTGGAACTCGTCACTATACATCAACTTCATTGATTATGAAAAGGCATTCGACAGTGTAGATAGGAGGACATTATGGAAACTTCTTCGACACTACGGAGTTCCTGAGAAGATTATCAATATTATCCGGAACTCATACGACGGACTACAGTGCAAAGTAGTGCATGGAGGACAGCTGACAGATGCATTCCAAGTAAGGACCGGAGTCAGACAAGGCTGTCTACTCTCTCCCTTCTCTTTCTTCTGGTGGTCGACTGGATTATGAAGACCTCGACATCTGAAGGAAAACACGAAATACAATGGACAGCTCAGAACCAATTAGACGATCTGGACTTCGCAGATGACCTAGCCCTCCTATCACGTACACGTGAACAGATTCAGATAAAGACAGCCAATGTAGCAGCAGTCTCTGCATCAGTAGGCCTCAGTATACACAAAGGGAAAACCAAGGTCCTCAAATTCAAAGCGGAGAACAGCAATCCAATCACACTTGATGGCGAAACTCTGGAAGATGTAGAGTCCTTCACATACCTGGGAAGCATCATCGATGAACAAGGAGGTTCAGGTGCAGACGTAAAGGCGAGGATTGGCAAAGCAAGGGTCGCATTCCTACAATTGAAGAACATATGGAACTCAAAACAACTTTCAACCAATATCAAAAGTCACAATCTTCAATACGAACGTCAAGGCAGTTCTACTGTACGAAGCTGAAACTTGGGGAACTACAACAACCCATATCAAGAAGGTACAAGTATTTATAAATAGCTGTCTACGCAAGATACTCAACATCCATTGGCCGGATACCATCAGCAATAGCCTTCTGTGGGAGAGAACAAACCAACTTCCAGCTGAAGAAGAAATTAGGAAAAGACGATGGAAATGGATAGGACATACATTACGCAAATCGTCAAACTGCATCACGAGACAAGCCCTAACTTGGAATCCTGAAGGGAAGCGAAAGAGAGGAAGGCCAAGGAACACATTGCGTCGGATAATAGAAGCAGATATGAAAACGATGAATTACAACTGGACGGAGCTAGAAAGGATTGCCCAGGACAGAGTTGGATGGAGAATGCTGGTGAGCGGCCTATGCTCCTTCACGAGGAGTAACAGGCGTAAGTAAGTAAGTACGTTGTTATATGGCCAATGGTTAAAGTGAACTACTTATTCTAGTATCATTCCAACGGGCATTTAAGTCTCTTGTAACCTGAATAAATAACATTGGTTTTTCTGTCAGATTTGAAGGAATCCTAGATTCAAATCTAGTTGAGATTTTGAATGCACAACTCTGGTGAGTTTTATACTACAATGAAACAAATGTTCAATACTTCCTATGCTTTCTATGCTTACCTAACTAGAATAAACTGATAACATAGAACTGAAGAAAACCTATATTCTTATGTAATAGCTAAAGGATTTCCATCAACCTTTTTAATACTGAAAAGGATTGCTTAGGACAGAGTTCGATGAAGAATCCTGGTGGGTGGCCTATGGTCCTCCACGAGGGGTAACAGGAGTAAGTAAGTTTGTTATACTTCATAATTTTAATTAAGATCAAGTGTATCATATCAAATGTGAGAAACCATCTTGACAATTGTAAATGAGATAAGAACAACTTTGTAATATTTTCAGTTCATTATTGAATCAGTCATTTTTTGATGATCATCAATTTCTATCAGTATAGGATTATGTGGGAATTATAGAATTTTAATAGATTTTAAATCAAAAAAATGATCTTAATTAGATCACCAATGAAAACCTGGAAACACTGGACACGTGTAAGACAGTTTTCCATCCCAGGCAATGGAAATTAGTCACACAATATCATTAATCGATTGAAGATAGGCATTAACAGTGTTGGATGCCAAATCACTAATCTAAAGATTAAGTTTTCGTGCTACAGAGACACTGCTGGGTAGTACCATTCCATGACAAAATGGTTGCTTAATGCTTTCAAGTTTTTTAATAGTGGTTTAACTAAGATCGATTCGTGGTTTAAAATCTACGGTAGTCAATTTTCTCTTACAAATTGCGCATTAGTGTTCTTCAAGTATTTATTCTTTTTGTTACATGAGCGGTAACTAATGTATTTAAAAGTAAACTTTTTTATTTTCCTGTAAAATATTTGGATTTATACCACTATTTCGTGCTGTTGTATAGGTGAATATGGAAATGTTCAATTCACTTGTATATATTAATTGAATTTAAGAAGACCGAATTAAATGTATCAGTACAGTAAATAATAATACTAGATATGGGACAGATGAAAAAATAGATCAGGACAGATTGTTTATCTAATCACAAAACATAAATATTTCCTTATAAAACTACTTCCATGTGTGCACATGTACTCGCATATATGTATGTTTACATGTGTGCTAAATTTCTTGTTTACTTAAGAAAATTTTTATTTAGTACAAGAAAATGTAATCAAATACTTCATGATTAAGAAAAAGAAACATGCTTATGTACACACACAAGTGTCATTAGTATTTATAATGGATGTATGTGTAGGTACGTGAGTGTTGTTTGTATTTGTGTGTGTGTGTACAAGTACTTACGTACATCTGTCATGGTGGATTGATTAAGTTAGTTTACTTTTTAAAAAATACTTATCGAAAGTTGTCTTGCTTAATACAATCTGTATTTACATTAGGTTATTGTGTGCAGTCTTAGCACTAAAATGGATAAAATTGATTATGTATATATATTACAGAAAGCACAGCTGTTCAGTGCCTTTTTGGATTACAGTAATTGTGTAACTAAGATCATTCTGTGATGTAAACTATGAAAAATGTAATCAAATTACTAAGTTATAGATTTTCTCCTCCCTAGCAGTTCTATGTATAGGCAGGTGTATGTTGTATAAACTCAGTTGTTATTTTCTCAAATATGCATTATGATTAACCATACAAGTAAAATGGAGAAAATGTTAAACCAAATCTATTAAAACACGGGATTAGTCACTGAAATCATTGATTATTGAACTAATTTATACTAGAAATTGGAAAATTCCTGATCCCAAAAATATTCGTTAATAAATGGGTTGAGATCTTATGTAAAATGACTCAAATGGTTTGGTTACTAGGACGTAGATGTATTTATTCCGTTTATTACAATTATATGATATTCAGTTATGGATTTCATCTATTTTCGCTAAAAAATATATATATTAGAATGGAAGTTTGTGAAGATTGTGGTAATTTTAATAGTTGAATTCATAAGTCGATCTAAGCTAGAACACTATTGAGAACCTGAAAGCAATATTTGACGGTCGTTTCATCCTATTATGGGACTCTTCAGCAATGCGCATTCACGACCTCACTGCTTGACTCGAATCCAGGACCTTCGGTGTCGCACGTGAACGCTCAACATCTAGGCCACTGAGTCGGCATCAAATAATGTTAATGTTTAACTTCAATCAATCCACGATGTTGGGCGAACATCTTGCATTGTCTTTGGTGAGTAACTGCCTCACACCTGACTCAGTGGTCTAGAGTTTAAGCGTCCGCGTACAAGACTGAATGTCATGGATTCGAGTGAAGTGGCTGCGCCGTGAATGAGTACTGTTGATGAGTCCCATCCAGGACGAAATGGCCGTCAAACAGTGCTTCCAAGTTTTTAATGGTGTTCTAGCTTAGATCGACTCATGAATTCAACGATTGAAAAATATGTTTTGTATATTTGTTAATTTCCAAAAGCAATTTAGAATATTAGCCGATGTGGGTTATTTTTTTAAAAAAGAATCTTAAATTATTACAAAACATTTTGTCATTTCTGAATGTATTGACCCAATTGAATAATCTTCTAGAATTATTCTATATGACGAAATGAATGGGATCCAAAAAAAGTTCAAGTGAAAAAACCTATTCACTCCAGAATGTTTAACAATTCAGTAGTACTATAGTGAAGGAAACTCATATGAGGTAAATCAAACAGTCGTTTATTAAAATATGGAAATCATACATTAAATACATCGTTTGCACATCTTCTTTGAGTTGTGCTTTACATACTTCATTGTTCCTCTAATTCTGTTATTGTTTCGACTGCTCTCCGATTTTCTTCATGTTCTCTTCATTTCAACCTTCTACTTGCAGGTATTCTATTTCCAATTACTGCTACATACTATTTATATTTATTAGCCTAAGTAACATATACCAAACTTAAATCAACATACATGTAGTTTTTTCATTCTTCCACAATTGTAACATCTATACTAGTTTGTTTACGTTAGTTTTTATTCAAGTAACCAGCCATTGTTATCATGTAACAATTTTTTTCATAATTATAACTCAGTTGTTATTACAATCTCGACATTTTCATTTCTTCTCTATATCTGTCAAGTGGGCGATTATCACTCATATTTGTTGTCCTCCTATTTTTCTCTAACTTTTGGATCATCTTACGTGAACCCCTATTGTGAAATTTGAAATCTCTAAACATTAATATAGTGTAATCTCTTTCTACATGTCTATAAACTTACCTATTTACTAAATTACTATTAATACAATTGTACTGATTTGGTAAATGTGATTATTTTCTTCTCTCAATTATCTTTATTTCATTTTTTACAATTATTTTTGTTACTATTATTTACAACTCTTTTAAATGTTATCCTATGAAATTCCTATCTCTGTGTGTATGCGTTGATATGAGTGAAGTAAAGTAGCTTTGTATTAAACCACATGTTTTTGTCTTTCCTAAATAATACACAATATAAGAGGGCGATCCAATAAAATTACAATTCATACAACCAACAATAGCTAACGGTGTACAAGATTCCTGTTGTCATGACAACTGATTTTCAAGCTGAATACAAAATACAACGAATTAGTTATAACTACCGCTGTTATTAAGTAGGAGGCAAAAAGATTAATTTATTATCGTAATCAAGAAAAAAGAAATCATGTTCTACATTGAATTTTACAACTTAAGTAGTCTTGTTTTTTTAATATGAACAGACAAATATCGGTATTCCTATCTGTCTATCTATCCATCTTCTATCTATCGTTCTATTGATTTTTATTCAGTTAAATAGTATACAGAATAATACTACTGCCTATCCAACGGATAACTCTTGGCATGACGATGCAACTAAGGTAAACATTAAACTGACACTTACAAGCATACACACTTGTATATATCTATATATTTCCTAAAACTTATTAAAATGATTGATACAATCGGAGGGAAATAACCAGTGTTCTCGATCAATTAACAAAGAAGTCGAAATAATATCATTAAGAGTGTGAATTTTCATCTTAAAATTTTTTGTGTGTACAAAAAAATGTTTACAAATATTAATAATAAATATTATGTAGAAAGGAGAAACAATTCAACATTATGTATGCTTAATATCCATATACGTTTAACTGTTTTCATTTATTCAGATGCTGGATCGATCTATGTTAGAAAACCTGGAAGCACTAGACGGCTACTTTGTTTCAGTATGGGACTCTTCGGCGGTGCGGGAATCGAACCCAGGACCTTTGGCCTAGTATGCGAACGCTTGATCTATGTTTAATTGAATACTGCAGTTTACTAAATATATAATTGAATATTTTTTGCTATCGAAGTCAATAATCAATGTAGTCAGTCATAAGTAATGTGCAACTTGTTGCTATTATGTATCAGTATAAGTTATCACTCAACATTAACACAATAAGATGAAATAATTAAGAAAATTCCCAGAATGATAAAATAAGCTACAGTATCAAAGGAAATATGAAAAATTAAGGTATATATGATATAATTCTATAAGAAGAAAAACAAATTAATGGAATAGAAAAGTAGAGGATACTTCTAAAACTACAGATCTACAGAAAGACAAGAAGTGAATGCATTATCAATGAAACCGATTTTGACTCATGTCATTTAACTGCTTCAATCATTAGTTACAATAATCACAAAGACCACAACTTCGTAGACGTGGTACAAAAATTGATATTAGAAGATAAGAAAAGAGTAGAAATGAAAAGTGGGACTTATAAAAAGAAGATTTAAAGGACCAACATCAAAGTATGCAGTGAACGAGAAGTCAAGTAGGAAAGACCAATTTACTATTTAATGCACAATCACAGAGTAATTTAGTAAAGTGTGAAAATCATAAATGAAATACATCATTTGCACGTCTTCTTTAAATCGTCTCTTACAAGCTTCACTGTTCCTTCATTTCTGTTGTCATCTTGATTGCTTTCAGTTTCCTTCTCTCTTCCCTTTATTTCAATCTTCTCAACCCTATACTCGCAGACCTTCTACTTCGAACTGGTGTTACATACTGCTTATATCTGCGGACATGAGTAGCATACACCACAGGTGAGCAAATAATATAATTTCATAAGTCCGTAAAATATCAAACTCATTCGCTTCACTCAAGTTGAGGGAAAATAGAGCTGATTTTCCGTAGACCTGATTAAGTTGGATGTTTCATATTTTGAAAAAAGGTTGAACTGACATTAGCTAGACATTTAGTAGAAACAATGAAGCACCTTTTCTGTGCTGATCGTAAATTTATTATCAATGTTCCTTCCAACTTACTATATGACCGAACCCAGAGATTTCAAGTCTTATCGTGATCAGTCAATTGTCTGAACGAAAGATATATTTCCAGATTCTTTGTTTCCCTTCAGATTTTTTTCTACAGAGATTTTATTCAACAGTTCCTAGACTTTTATAGTTTAAATCAAGAACTGCTCCTATCCAGACTATCACTGAAAACCAGAAAACACAGGACAGTTGTTTTATGCTTGTGTGAGACTCCTTAACGATACACATCCACGACTCTATTGCAGGGTTCTAAACCTAGGACTTTAGTCTCACACACAAACACCTGATAAGCTTCTCCCCCTCTAAATGCAAGTTGCCGCTTTAGGACTGGTCTGAGTCAACACGTGAACTAAGGATAGGGAGTGACGTAGTCGAACGCGTTGACAACTTCACTTATCTTGGAAGTCTGATCAGCCCTAATGGGTTGGTGTCTGACGAAATCTTAGCACGGATTCGAAAAGCTCGTTCGGCTTTTGCCAACTTACATCATCTATGGCGAGGGCGATATATCCGTCTATCAATTAAGGGACGAGTATACTGTTCGGAATTTCGTTCTGTTCTACATTCCGGCTGCGAAACGTCGCCATTGAGAGTAGGAGATATGCATAAGCTACTAGTAGTTGACCACAGATGTCTTAGAAATATTTCTCGCATCTGCTGGGATCACCGGGTAAGTAATAGTGGGCTTAGACGTAGGGTATTAGGGAATGATAGTAAACCAATTGATGAGGTCGTGAATCTTCATCAACTGAAATGGTTGGACCATGTGTCACGTATGCTTGAACACTGGTTACCACGACGCGCAATGCTGACTAGTATTGGGGATGGTTGGAAGAAAGTTAGGGGCGACCAAAACAAAACGTGGTATCAGACCTTAAAGTCACCAACTTCTGGTCTGAGCCATGTTGGTGGATGCAGACTACTCGATTGGGTCTGTGTGACTATCACAACCAATGATTGGAGACTCTGGGTGACATGGCTCAGAATCGATCACAATGACGTAGGTGTATATATTCTTTATCTTCCCTTAAACCGTGAGATTAAAATCGCTTCATATCTTTCTTTCTACGAACTAATTCTTTCTTCCTGTATTATGTCCTTATATGCAATCTTTCTTCTATATACTTCTATGAATCCGGTGTTCATCATGTTGTGCTGATGCGGTATGGCAACTTGGACCGATGAATATATAAGCATGGTCCTACGTTGTAGCTGACTGACTGACACCTAACCTATAGACTACTGAGTTAGCATTTAGTAGTGTACATATCTAACTTAGATCAATTTGTGATATAACGTGGCCATTTTTTATTAGTTCCATTGGATAACTGTCTGACGCTCGATATGGTTAAAGTTATGAATTGTTTCAACTAATAATTTTTCCTTACTAAGCCACAACATACACTCATCTGTTTATATGAAGTTTTAGTAATAAAATATTGTTTAGTTTCCTTAAAACGAAAACAACGTTAGCGAGAGTTAAAATTATTTCATTTAATGTCATAATCAATTCGAATAGCTCTGTAGTGTAGCTCAATTGGTCATGATACTATAAAGCATTAATTTCATTGAGATTTTGTTCACAAATACTAACTTATCACGTTCACAAGTTTTTACAGCAAAACTTTGACCTCATTTCACACTGAATGAAGTCAGGCCTTAATGTCAAATTACTAATAAATTAAAACTCTAATAAGTCAATAGGAGAAAAGATTTTTCGAGGTGATAAGAATAAAATTTCGACAAGAGCTATTTTAATGGGGAAAAGTGGACAGATTCAACTATATCTCCAGTATTTTTTATTGATGATCATTTTTATTTTTAGTGCGAACTAACATCTCACAGGAATTCTTAATGTCTAAACTAAGTTTTCTGTGCATAGTTTTTAAAAGCTAGGACTTTTCTGTTCATCATGATGACTAACGGAGTGTCGAAATCATTTAATTGTAAATCAGTTTCTTTAAGATCTCAGATTCTCTTTGTTGATGCTAATCGTATGGTATCTATTATTATTATTAAATAAAAATAGTATAAATTTCATCTATTCATAGTGATAAAAATTTTGAATTGATCAATCTACATAAATCTTCCATACTGTTATTGATAATCGTGTGCTCACTACTAAGTGAAGTAGTAAGAAACTGTGATCAATGGAGTTCAACCATATCGAATCCGCGACTGTGGATGACAGTCATATAGTAATAGCGAAATAACTGGTTTTTAAATAAAATCTACTGAATGAAAACTCAATAGGTAAAATGTAACATATTTACTGTGATGTTTCAAAGTCTTAAATTCACGTTCTCTGTCAGGGTCATTGGTGATTCATCTTCAACTAGAACACTTGACTCTAACTTTCAACCTCTTCCTGATTCTCCAAAATCTCCAGAACAGAAGACAAAAAGCAGGAAGTATGGAGAGATGCTTTACTTTCAAGGTTAGTTTCAGCATAGAGACACGAGGATAATTATCAATTTATACGTGACCTTAATATTCGGGAAGTTTCTGGAAATGAGCTACAATTAGTTACAAAAATCCATTGATTTTCCAACTAATATGCGACGGTAACCCATCGATATTCCAGAAATTCCTGGGAATTTTCCATTGAATGCTATTCTTAGTCTTTTCTAGAATCCCAAGACTTCTCTTAGGAACTGTATGTACACATACTCTATAATGAAAGGATTATAAATTATTGTGATGTTAAATACTTGAAAACTAAAAGTGAAACACTACAATGCTCGGGCTCATTTTATTTTATTTTTAAAATCTATCCTTTGAAAGAAAGAAAAAAGTGAAGAGATAAATACATCGAAATTGAAGATTTTCATTTATGATGAATACGGAAAATAGTCACATTGGCTGAACTGACGGTAAAATGTTAATCCTTAAAAAGAGATATCCTATATGAACTGTTACAAAACATTTAATATCTTTTGCATATTCAACGCCTTATTTCTGGCAACTTAGTAGCTTAAATATTGACAAATTTTGACCAATGAAAACTAAAAATGTATATTAAAAAGAAATTTATTGTTGCGTTAAACAGTCCGTGCTGACGATTCTTTCCTGTAACAAAAACTACTGCATTTAATATGATGTATACTACTTACACCGACATACATAAGTAGTAACGCCAATCGGAAGTGAAAACTCTGGCAACAGAAGGCTATGAAGGTCCACTTGAAGAAAACAGATACGGAATTAGAAAGGAATTGTGAATTGAACGAATCATACAGAATGTGAAGGATAAATGATGGAAACTTGCAAATGAATTATTTAATGAATGGTTCTTATATTTTACCAAGGAATTCTGTAATTTAGCGTTAAAAGAGATTTGGTTGTCCCCACATGCATTCACGTTTATTGCACTATTACTATTATCAATCACCTGTTCTTTTTAGAAATTCACACATATTTTTTTCATATTAGGAATTAAAAACTGATTGGTTTTTGACGAGAAAAACATTTTAATGATTAATTTTTAATTGTGTGAACAGTATAAACAACATACTGAACCCCACTACTAAGTCGGCCTGCTTGAATATCTGGGCTACTTGATCCTCCCATCTAGATATTTTGTCAAGTTATCTGTTTTCTTGTTTAGTTTAGCACATCATTATGTCTATTGAGCTCACAACCTTTCTCTGTACGGGTTACGAAAAGTTACAATCAGCAACATCATGGTGGCTGGCAATATGCATTGAAACGAATGAACATTATTCAGATGTTGATTACCGAACTCCTAACATCTAACTGGCCATCTTTCAATATTTATCGCCAGAATCGATCAAGATATAAGAAAAGGAAACTTGAAATACTTTATGCTGAGAATTCTATATTGTACCAAAACTATAATGTTGAATGAAACTTATAATAATAATAATAATAATAATAATAATAAATAGACGATAAATTATCATGTCAACATTGTTTAATTAATATGAACAAAGCTGGTTTTTGCTATTGTTTTATATATATATATATATATATATATATATATATATATATATATATATATATATATATATATATATATATATATGCAGTAATTGAATTGTCATTATGACCTGTTTGGAAGTAGTAAAAAAGTAAGGAGAAGAATTAATTAATTCGTTGAAAAGATAAACGGACTATACATGTTTGTCGTCAGAAGTTATTTATGAATATTATTATAATAGAGAAATGTGCTTGACATATTTATTTTTCATATTGAAGGTCAAATTTCATTCTATCTTTAATTCAAACTTCCGCTTCACTAACAAAACTAATAAGAAAATTATTCTATATATTAGATAAGTTAACTTTCATTGAGGATATTGGAATTCAAGGGTTCTTAATTAATTTCCGGTTTTTTGATGTGTGTAAAACAATTTTAGAATTTAAGGATCAGTAAAATAATGCTGGAAATCAAGCCAAATTATTCACTAAGCTAAAAAAATCCCTTTTACCTTTGAAAATTGATCGTTGGACGTTGAACTGTGTTGCTGAACTTCATGGGGGTCAGGGTTGGTTAACGCAAATCAGTCACCGTACATCTCAGGACTGGTATGTAAAACAGTTGGTTGTTTCTTATTAAGTTATATTCTCATACCTCAGTAAAGCATTAACATTGTGAGGTTACATCTGTTCTCTAAATGTGCCATGGAAGCAGGATGGTCTCTTACCAAGTTAGAGTAGGCCAGGCTAGAAAAGATGATTGTATGTTGTTACTTCGACAGGTCTTGTAAGTTACATAATTGTTGCTCAGCCTTAGTGGATGAAGTCTATTATTCAGACGAAATAAATTAGCGAATCTATAACGGTATCAGTTGAATTTCCATAGAATATTCCCTTGTGTATATTCTTAGAGTAGAGATTGCATACAATGGATTCTCATCGCACCAGTTATTCAGTAAATTATCCCCATATCAACCTTATTATGTACTTGCTGGTAACTACCAAAGATGATTCATGGAGATTTCGTAAGAAGCTGTTATCTGTTGAGTTCAACCTATGCCCAAAATACCAATAAATGCCCGTAGACTTGATCTGATAGGGAATCGTATGTCTTGCGTCTGATCATAATTGACAATATACAAATGACTCGAGCTTTAATCAATATGAGGACAATGTTCATATTTTGATGGTTTTGTTGTCTGAGCTGAATGGTTTAGTCGTGGAGCTTTCATCGTCCTTCTGAACGACATCATCAGCACAAACGTCAAGTAAAAGTCTTCTACACTGTTCCTATTTACGTAGTGAATCTACCCCATAATAACTTTGAAAGTATAAACTCATTTAGACAACAACAACAGAGTTTATGGATATCATAAAAAACAAGTGATGTAGAAGTAATAGATATAGGACTCTTTGTAAAGGTCCAGTAGACTTTCATGAAATAGCATGTACTGTCAACAATATATATTTGAAACCAAGGTAGGACTGATGATATTTCACATTTTCATTGAAACCATAAACCGATCAAATTTAGACAATCAATGAAGCATTGGAAGACCGTTTCTTCTCCATATGAGACTCCTTAGCAGTGCATATCTAGACCCAGTCACATGGAATCAAATCCAGATCACCCCATCTCGAATCCAAGTACATAATCTCTAGATCATTTAGCCGACCTCCAATGGTGTACAATGAAGTTCGACAATCTCTACGACTCCATACAAACAATATCAAATTTTGTTAACTGTTCAGCTGCATAAAAAGGTAACCTTAGTCATTGGAATTGTAAAAATAATTTCAGGGCAAATGTAGCAGAAGTTAATCATAATTGTTGATCTAATCTATTTTGTCTTCAATCATATACAGACTGTAGAAACTATGATCACTTTCTTTTTTTTAACCTATTAAGAAGTGCCGATATCTGAACTGATCTAGGTATTAAACTAACAAAAATTATTTGAAATTCTTTTAATTTTACTCTATCCAGAATTTCAACGTTTTCATAATGAATTCGTGTCTATAGTTGTGTGAATTCAATTATATGAGTAAAAATAACTCATGTCTTTTTTTACTGATAGTTTATGTTCGTGTATGTGTTGGTGGAGAAGACATGCGTTGGGAAGTTCATATTTTCGTTTGATATATATCGTTGATGTACGTTGCTGGTCGGTCAGTGAATTTAGTATACAACTGTTTAATAACTTTCCATTTGAAATCAGTCTGTGACCAGTTTGATTTTTAAGTTCATTTTAAGCAGTTTGCTGAACACGCTACCATAATCGTAATCATCACTGAATCAGCTGTTGTATTTCTGTATGGAACTTTATTGCAAATGAAAAAATAAAACTTTTTTTCTAAGTGAACAACTACTCACAAGTAGGTTAGATTTGAATGACCTCAACGAAATCGATTTTCACGTTCTTTTGTTGTAAATCAATATATTAAATTCAGATATTAGTGTAACATGAATATTTGTATTCAACCAATATAAATGTTATAATTAGTAAAGTTTACTACTCAGAACATATCTTACTGAAACTGTGGTAAAATTTGAATTAGCCCAAGAACTCAGTGACAATAGTATTTAAGAACACTACTACATAACAGGCCGACAGAACGATTGAATCAAATACATCACTTTAGGAAAATGACATATTCCTATTGATTCAAGATTTACTGACAGTCAGTTTGGCTGTTTCTGCATCAGTGTATTATTAATTGACCACTTAATAGTGACTATTGTCATGATTGTTCAGACCATAGTACCTATCCAGTTACCATGTGGCTATTAATCATAATGATTTATTATCGCAAGCACTATGTTTAATTGTTATGTGGTTGAAAGTAGACGATAAGAGATCCAACATATATGTTTATTGTTAGTTAGAGCTTGTCAACAAAATGTAGATCCGAATCCCTCAAAGAAAATTAGTCCCTTCAAGATTTCCGGTATACCATGTTGACGAACGAGCAACTAAGACAAAACTTAGGTCACGTAGAGTTTCCTTCAAATTGCCCTCAACCATCTAAAATCTCAGCACTGAGGTACGATTGACTAACCTCTTACTATTTGTTACAGTTCACCTGTGCATGATTTTCTGATACTGACATTATCTACCTATTCACACTGATTATTTTCATTGAGCAATAATTTCATTCGAAACCTTACTGTCAATTAAGAAAAATAAATTTCATAGAAAATCCCCATCGAAATCTACCACCAGACTACTTGATATGTGCTTACTGATAAAATACTTTTTGGATTAAATTCATATTACGAAATGTTTAATTTGTGATTGAGATCATGAATTGATCAATGTCAGACCACCACCGAAGACGATGGAAGATGGTCTCGCAATTTCGCGGGCTGTTCAGTCACTGTCAGAATAGCTTGGTTAATTTTCAGATTGTGAAAATAGATGACAATGATTAGAATCTTATAGAGAGCATCGATTCTCTTAAAACTAAAGGTACGAGTGTTAAACAACACGAAATCCAGTAAGGGTATAGTTTCTTATTGAATTTCTCTGACCGCCAAACATCAAGTCAGAAATGCATCATCAGCTTGTGTAACTTACTCTTAATATTGAATATCTCGTGCTGTATAAATCCTTAAAATCTGTGCTTCAACAATGATTTTGACTAGTACTGTTACTACAAGAGTTAATGAGCCGAAAGGCTGACCATAAATTAAGCGTATACAACCTACTGAGAAACTGACAGAAACACTGATATAATGGTTGTCAGAAATAAAGGTTATATTTTTGGGGTAGTTTTATAATTTGAATTAAATTTAGCAAACTCCATAATCCACAACTGGAAATCATCATGTGCACCCTAGTGACTAATTTCGAAAGTAAATTACCGCAGTTATAATGAGAAACTGTGACCAGTTAAGCTAATCTGCGTTTGTTGTGAAGGAGGTATCTACTGAAGACAATGGGAGATGGTTGAGCTATGTCGTGAATTGATTAAAGTTAGACATTAACACCGTTGGATACCAGCTCAGTGGTATACACTCGAGCGTTCGCGCGTGACCCAAAGTCTTGAGTTTTATTCATTCGCGCGGGATTGTAAATATGCACTATGGTGAATACCTACACTAGGACGAAAGAGCCGTCCAGTAATTTCAGGTTTTGAATGATAACCTTACTGAGGTCAGTCCTTGATTTCAGTGAAATTCAACATTCTCAACAAACCTTTTATGATAAGTGCTTAGAAATCCATTGACTTAATTATCTGATGATCGATTTTTGATTTTACTCTATCCATGGTATATTTCATGATTGAGGATGGCTGATTAACTTATGGGAACTAATTCCATATCAAATAAATTCATGAGCTCAATATTGTAATATCGATAAATTTACATTCTAGAACAAACGTTTTACATTAGTGGTAGTGAATGGTAATTACGCACTTCATTTAGAGGCATGCATGGTCCTGCGTTCGACCCATGATCAGGCCTTGGACACGTACCCCCTGATTCCCTAAAAAAGGATAAAACAGTTACATAGTGCATCCTGTATTAAATGATTGTTTAACTAAAGTTTGTACGTGTTGTGAACTGTAAAATTCAACGATCGCCAAAGTCTCCGTACACTAATAAATATAATTTTTTATTGTGATCTGTTGTTACAAGTTTTTGGAACTAAATTAGCATTGAAAGACTGTCTTCAACTCGTTTTCCAACTTCTCAACGCAAACCCACACACACACACATCCGATACATTGAACAAACCTAAAGCATTCAAATCTTACAGTCAATCCATCAATCAACAAGTGAACAGATGGATATTGTCTTTTTAACTCTCTTTTGACAATATTATCTTACGAATACTCGGGTAAGGGTAAAGAAATACATCACAGTTTAAAGAAATTAGACTAACTATCATGTTATCATTATCGATCAAGGAGTGAGTGTATGATGATGAACTGATTCCTAATCATTAATTGATTGTATTATGTTGTTGTAAGTACATTGGATTAATGTGTCAATCATTAAATTAGATCAGATTATAAGATAACTAACTGTATGTCAATATTACTAGAATACTTCATGTATACATTAGTATAGATCTTCGTATAAACAAACATCTGTATTTATTCATCATATATCATATGAAGAGTTGCTTATTTGTCCACGTAGCATTTATGCATAGTATTCGTGCATGTGTGTATATGTTATCTGTATTTGTGTTTGTGAGAAAACATATCCATCATTTTAATTATGAAATGAACTAAGTATACAAAAGGATAAAACTAAATAAACAGGAACTATAGATGTCATACGATGATTACTTTATGAAACAGTATCAAAATGTCACTTTTTATAAATAAATTTGCTGTTTTTTGAGTTGATAGTAAACATTTTATTTGTTAAATTAAGAAAATATTACTTACTTAAAATATGACAAATAAACTGACAAACTGTATACTATGTTTTAATTGATTTTGGTATTGGTTTTCTTGAGTCTTCCCATGGATGTTCAAGATTGTAATTGATCAGTCTCTTATTGGCATATGTACATCATGTACAGATTGCTTCTATATTGCTTTCAGTCACAATCATTATATCATATATACCAATAAGAGACTGATTAGTTGCAGTCCTAAACATCAGTGAAAAGATTCAACACAAACAATACAAAAATGAATTAAGATTTCATCCCATTGTAAAAGGTAATGCCAATCTAGACTCAGTAGCTAAGTCGATAAAACGAATATAATTGAAGAGAACGGTACTTGGTTCGAATCCCGGAAGGCACATCAACTCTGAAATGCTGGTACATCTGGCTGACGAGTCCCGAATAGGACGAAACGCGCGTCCTGGATTTCATTGCTGACCACGATCTGTTTCGGCCTATGTAGATTGTGTTGTTTTAAGCGATCATCAGAAATAGATCGGAAACAATTAACCTAGGTTTCGTTCTATTTAGAGCTCTTCGGTAAGACTGAGGCTTTCATCCAACTAACTTCAAACTACAGTACAATTTTAGTACCGGCGCTATTGTAAATTGATAAATAAAATTTGATCATTTCTAGTGACTCGATGATTAATTGGTGTTAACCAGGCTAGATAGTCACAGAAAGGTAATGGCTGGAGGTATTCGATAGGAAACTTTAAACCTAGATGTACCTGTGATCTTCAAGAAACTGATGTCCGTGGGTGATTATCACCAAGATGGAGTTGGTACACGTGATATTAGTCACTACTTAGTGATCAATCAATTATGAACAATATCCAAAGTATTTATAAGCTGTTATAATATTCAGTCTGGTTGATAATAAAGGAGTAAAAATCATTTTACTGAAGAGAAAAGAGTATCTGAAGAATCTTGTCAGGACCATAAAAGTAATGCTTCAAAATCATATTTAACTGTGCATATTTACTCTTTTCTGTGAAAATTTCAGAGGAATTTATATTGTAGTTGGTCATTAGAGAGTTTAGGTTGTTGTTTATAATTGTAAACTCTTCTCAGATTACGTAAGAATAGGTGTTCTGTTATTCATGGCATTCGATTTATTGTGGTTCGCTAAAACATCACTAAAATGTGATTAGGTATTCGACTTTTTCAGCGATGTTTATATCAGAGTAAGTGTTACAATTGGTCTATGGTTATTACAATTTGCAACGCTCTGGTTGTTTTAAACAAATTCGCTCCCACGGGATTTACTTTCTTTTACCAAAACATGAATCATAATTTACTGAAGACGTTAACTACCAGTCTTATGTTTTCATAGATGATGTGTTTTGTTTATGAAGACTAATGAATTTTATAGTTAACAACGTCAACTGACCATAGTTATCCAATAACGACAAACAAGGAGCATTGGACATCTATTTTGCCCTATTTTGGAACACCTTAGTGATAGTGCGCATTTCCAACCGTACTAAAGAGAGAACCTAGGATTGTTTGAATCTCATGGGATGCTCTTAACAATTAGAATATTTGTTCTCTCTTTATTTAATCGTTTATATTCAGAACTTCAGTGAATTTATGATATCACTAAACCGTCTTCAAATGGCACTGACTTAGTTGAACTTCACTGGCCATGGAATTCACTTGAATGCCTCTAATGACCTCTATAAACTGGTCTTTGTTGCGTACAAGAATATTAATAACACGAAGATTCTCGAGTGCTGTAGTTAACACTACTGACTTTCTTTCTTTAATCAATAATAAAAAAACAATAACAACTAGGAAGCGCTTTTTAAAATTTCTGCACTACTATAAGACAACTGTCCATTTCTGCCTAATTTTCAATAGGTTATCTAACTTACATCAGTCCACAACCAATGCGTCGCTCAATTCCGTGGATTAGTTGAAGTTAGACATTAACACCACTGGATGCCGACTCAGTGGTTTAGTGGTTAAACGCTCGCGCGAGAGAGTGATAGGTCCTGAGTTCAACTCTCGCGAGGCGGAAACGTGGATGCGCACTGCTGAGGAGTCCCATGCTAGGACGAAATGGCCGTTCAGTGCTTCCAGGTCTTCCATAATGGTCTAGCTTTAATTGATCCATGATCTTAACCATTGAAATTTTATTTTAATTGAACAATTTCAATCTATATGTGCATTTGATGTGTACTTCCTGCATTATTCATTTTTTCATCAAAAATCGTTTTCCCTTTGTTTCAAGATTCACTTTAAAAAAAAATAAAAACAAGTTATCCGTTCAAATCTCTCGACAAAAGATATTAAATTACACGTATCATTATACAATTTTCATAGACTAAACAATCTTGACTAAATAAAACAATTTTAGCAACCTACATGGCATAGATTGACAAATATATTTTGTACAAATGACAAAAATTATGACAGTTGCATGTTAAGCTTCCGTTAAAAGTTTTAAAAAAAGCTTGATACTTTGAAGATTTATTCATCGTTTTGACTGATTAAATATATGAAGCTCTTATATACTGTAGTTTGTGTATTCAACTTGGCCAAGTATACGTTTCTAGCATGTGTTAATAACATTACATTAATAGATAATGCAATAGTGACTTATATCATATTGTAAGTCCTCTAAATTGATAGAATATCATCAATCTAGTCACACTATTAGTCTGCGTAACTAGATAGAAAGGTGCATTTTACTTTATTTTGCAGACATGATATAACCTTGAATGTCACATATACATAGATTTACGATTCATATAGACTAGTGCACATCTATAGAATTCTATTAACACTACATTAAACAAACATGATCACTATTAGATGATCAATCATTTGTAAATGCATACAGTATACGTATAACTACAATATTTTTTTAATCTTTATTTTAAGGTAAGAAGCAAGAGAATGCAGTACATACAGTTTGTAAATAATTATTCTTCATTGATAGTAAATGACACTGATGAATTCCTTCTTTGTCTTCTCTCTAATCATGAGTACTGAAATTATCTTACATTTTTATTCCATGTGTTACTTTATTACACAACCTCGAAAAACTATTCTTTCAACGGTATACAAACTGACTGATAAATTTCATTACCACAACACAAATGTATATCAATAAAACGGAAAACTTTAGTCTTTATAGTTTTAATTCGTCACATTTTCAAAATATTTACATTAGATACATGCTGAAATCTTGATTCAAAGAACCTATAATTGTATGGTACAGCACTCAATACATATTCGGTTAGCATACTTGCAATATCATTTATTAAGTAGGACTAGCTAACTGATGTATTTTGTGTGATTACAAGTAAAATAAGCTATCATTGGAAGAGATGATTTACCATGCTAAAAATAAGTAAAAGAGTCCAGTGATAGTATAACAATCAATGAAATTCGTAAGTTATATTCAAAAGAACCAAACTCTAAATATAATACAAATAATAATGGACAAGATTAATTATAGACTTTAAACGTTATGAAAAATAGTGATGAGTGACTGATCAATTTACAATCCTCAGTATAAACAACGGAAGAAAGAAAGCAACTATAAACGATTCTATTTTCGTTGAGAAGAGTTGATCTTTGAACTGATATGTATTGGCTACAAAGCTTGGTACTGTGGTGTATGCTACCTATGTCGACATAAGTAGTATATAACACCAATCAGAAGTGGAATGCAAGGCAAAAGAGTAAGGAGAAAATAGAAAGGAATTGTGGTGTGGAAGAATCATACAAAATGTGGAGGAAACATAATGGAGGATTTGCAAATGATGTATGGGATGTATGGTTTTCACATTTTACGAAAAAACTCTGTAATTTTGTATCCCTACCCGTATTCACGTTCCCAACAGTGGGAATTTGGACGAAACACACGTTGGGTCCTGCAGATTACCCATGTACACCTCTAATAAAAGAAACATATGATCATTTGGGAGCTATCACCACGGTCAGCTCATGATCCACATATGACAATGGGGACTAAACTCTAACAGCAATAATGAGACTATCGCAACTCTTAGATTTACACCCATCGCCGAAGCCATAAAATAATTGGGCATAAAATTTAAATGTCAACAAGAATGCTGTTTGGTTAGGTGACTACTCATTCTCATGCGGATTTGTTTGAAAAATACTCTTAAACGTACATCTGTTTTAGTCCGGTTAGCTTATAATCTACATCTCCAATTCTACAAATCATATACATTTGCCCGCATAAAATCTATTTTTGAACCTTTAAATCTAAAATAAATTAAACGTAGGGCGTAACGACCTATTTTTCTCAACTATTCGATTACTTGATTAATACTGATAATGTTATGGTAAGCTTAGTTTTGTTGTTGCTTTTTAGCCATTCAGGCTGGTCTGACTAGGTCAGATAATAGAAGGTCAGACGGCCCATCGATCGATAGATAGTCATTAAAAATATAATTCTTTGTCTGTGTGCACCATATCTCTGAATAATCCAAAACAAAATTATACATACAAACACAGAGACATTTAAAAAACGCTTCGTTGATAAACAACCGATGCCCAGTAGATATTATTGCACATGAAAAGTTAACCTACAGTCTACTTACTAGACAGATGATAGTCTTGTTGTCATGGTCTACAAATTATTTTACTTTAGCTATGCCTACGACCGGTAAAGGCTTAAAATAGTCTAACGCTTAGATGACAGCGCATGATTTTGAATATTAGTCGATCGATAAATTTTCTATGGCCCGATTGGACCGCTGCATAATATGGGGGTAGAAAGTCAGAATGGTTTCTCGGCTCGCATATATATATTATATATATATATATATATATATATAGAAAATATAAATTGTGAAACGAGGGGGGATGGTGGACGCCATTTGTTTTACAGAGTTGAAATATATACATACATGACATATATGCATTGTACAGAAAAACGTCATAGACAAACTTGGAAAGCAAATATAATTTTCAACAATATTCATAATAATAGTAAAATAATGTTAAGGTCTGTTTAACATGGAATAAAGCTGTGCATGAAACGAAAATGAGGGGGGGGGTGGAATTTTTGTGAATGTATCTGATGAAAACCATGCGCGTCTACCGTTTTTCACAGCAGTACATATACAATGTTAGTTAAGATAAAGAAGACTACAAGTGTTCTAATCATATGTGAACTACGTTGTATGACTTAGTGTTCGTGTTAAAAGTGTATTATCATGCTAACGATGGGTGTGAAGGTATAACTGATAGATAGAAAGCCAGAACATCTAAGAGAGCTGCGCACACCATATTAGAGAGACAAATATTCTATCTTCTGTACATACGGTTCATGTATATATATACATATATGTATACATAAAC
Source organism: Schistosoma haematobium (assembly GCF_000699445.3). Taxonomy (NCBI): domain Eukaryota; kingdom Metazoa; phylum Platyhelminthes; class Trematoda; order Strigeidida; family Schistosomatidae; genus Schistosoma; species Schistosoma haematobium. Next base: position 10,728,697 of record NC_067201.1, read on the forward strand.
ATATATAAATATATATATGTATATTATGTGTGCGCGTTTCTGCATAAAGATCTGATTAAGATGCCCAGTGGGAATTGTAGATCATTAAAAGCAATGATGTTAAACCTTGTCCATTGTTTTTCAGTGGGAATATAAAAGTTATTCATACAAATGTAGTAAAATAAAATATTTTTAGACAAGTCGTTTTTAGAAAATGTCAGTGTTTTTTTTTCATGGTTTATTCTACTTCAGCTGACCTGTAAGAATTATGGATAAGTCAAGGTCAACACTCCAGCGGTGAGTAGTACATTTCCCCGTTAGAAAATGTTCATATACTTACTTAGTTATTTGTATTTAAACTATACAAATAAAACTTTACAATCGAAACACTTTTTTTTAAAAAATTACGTCATGTAAACTCTCCTCAGTAATAATCACAGATATATGTGAATTTTTTTATTTTCAAACAATTCTCAGTATCACGAATTATCGAAGGTTGATATGTGAACTACTGGATACTAGTTTAGTTTCTAAAAATTCTAAGTATTTACATCAACAAAGTCCTGAGTTTAGTCCTCGATAGGATAATGGATACGTTCTACTAAGAAGTCCTATGATATGACGAAACAGCTGTCCACTATTACCTAGTTTCTAATTTATTGTCGTTTAGTGATCTCGATCGTAATCAGCTGAAACGTAGGATCGTCTATCGCGATCTGACATTTGAGGGTAAACTATTGGAAGATAAGAAGTTCAAGACATCCATATTTCGACATACGATTCCTCAGCAGTGAACGCTTACTAAACTCTCGTAGACCAGTTTCAAATGATACTATTCCCCTCTGTAAACTTCACTTTCTAATCATTTATCTAGAATAAACTAAATGCCTATTTACATATTTCAGTCAGTTCTCAATCTAATGTGAGGATGTTAATATATGATATGGAATTTTTACGAAACTATCGAATTAAAACATAGATTTTGTAAGAATTTCAGATCCACAACAATAATGCTCTACTAATTTCTGTGAAACTGTACAGAGACAAGAGAATGTGTCTCTGTGAGTTATTCAAAACTATCCATGATGCCTTGATTTATAAAATATAATCAAAACCTTAATTAATCACTGCAGCATATGTTATCTATTTAATTTAAAAGATACTGGTATTCATGATTTGTTTTAGATTGAGTTGGTTACTGCGATCATTGTAGTTGAATTTCGGAGGAAATATCACTCTTACTAAATTATGATCTTCTTACTGTCTTTTAATTTGTTTACTAATCAAAAATTGAATGTTTTTTTAATTTACTTATAAAAGATTATATTCATTGGGTCAAATTAAATTAAACGTGTTTTTACTGAACAATTACTAATAAGTAGTATGTCATAAACATTGATTTAGGGAAGTATTCACTTATTTTGATATGATTACTCTGCCATACAACAAACGAACAAATATGCACAATAGACACATAAATACATAAAGGGATTTTTCAAATGAATCCAAAGTAGATAAATAAACTAACGAAGTGTATCTATCTAATGAAAATAAATGAATCCAAAAAATTGTTCATCAAAGGGAGTCAAACATTTTGCTGTAAAATAATCCAAAAGTGAAGAAAGGAAGTTAGGAATAAAGGATTTATCGTTACTTATAAATAATAAGAATGAATGAAAAAACAGTCATCTTTCTTCCTATCCCTCACTGCCTAACAAAATTCAAATGGGTCATTGTATGATGAATAACCTCAGGCTCAGGAATGAAAACTAAACATGGCTTCTAAATATGCAATATCAAATTGGTATAGAATGTAGAGAGCAAGAAATTCATTCCCATGATAAACTTTCTGTTCTCTTGAAATGAACTGTGTCTGCGTGTTCCTGTAGGTTAAGTGATGAAAATAATTTTTTTTTACATATATCGAAGAGTAATTAATGTGTTTGTATACACTGAATATTTATCTGTTTGTATGCGCGTCAGTTTTTGAATGAGTTAACATGTCAGTGTGTGTAGGTTAAGAAGGGGTCTAACTATATAAATGGGACTACAGTAAACAAATTTAGTAAATACAAAGAAATTAAGAACAGGATACATTAAATCACATATTTATTTATTTATCGATGGTGGGGAATAATGATGGTATTTTTTAGGAGAAATTCAGTGGAAATTTCTCTCTTTAAGGTTGCCTCAAAAACGGACACTAAAGATTAATAAAAATAAAGATATGGGTATACTGGAGTGGAAAAATATGACCAAAACTACCCACCCCATGCATATGTGTAAGTTAGTAACACTATTTTTTTCTTTTAATCAGTATATCTACAATAAAATGAAAGTCAGTAACCATGCTAATCAAATGAGTGTTTAGGTAAACAAATTTTTCAACCAGAAAAACATTCTGTCATCCACGTTTATTTTCTTCCTAAAAGAAGATGGTTAATAAGAAATTTATTGTAGATGGAGGGTGGAGAAAGTGAATAGAGTATTTCGACCTATCCATAAGAACATACGGGATGTAATTAGACAGTATTGTGAAGTTGTTTTATGATTAGTACTGTAAGTAGTAGTAGTAGTAGTAGTTGTTGTTGTTGTTGTTGTTGTTGTTGCTGTAATGGTATTAGTGTGAGTAGTGTTCTGACTTGAATTTTGACTTCGATATACTCACGATTAGACATGAAAGTGATTATATCTGTTTACATCGATTTTATTACATATTTGTGTGAAGTTTTGATGAAACATAAAAACCAACATCAAATTGTTTTATATTACCTAAAAAGATTGTTGCCCATAATTTCTATTTTAATAACATCATGCAAATGAAAGAATGGGGATTTGTGGAGATTGTAGGATTTTGACAGTTGAATTCATGAGTCGATTTTCTGAATTTTCTGATGTTCTAATGAGAAGCCATGACCAGTGGAGTCCAATCTGTGTCGGATTTGAGACAGTTATCAACCACAGATAATAGATGAAGGGCTGAAGTTAACCAATAACACTGTTGGATGCCAGCTCAATGGTCTAGAAGTCAAGCGTTCTCGCGCGAAATCGAAGGTCGTGGGTTCGAGTCCCACGTGTAGAATCATGGATGGGCACTGTTGAAGAATCCCATACTAGAACAAATCAGCCGTCAAACAGTGCTTCCATGTTTTCAATGGTGGTCTGGCTTAGGTCCGCTTGCGAGTTCAACTGTTAAAATATACAAATGAAATTTTGATCTGATTAAAAAAAGAATCTCCGCAAAACCCCTTCTGATACTAATTAACATATGTTCACTAGTGACTGTCTTCAAGAGATATTTCCTGGAGTTCTAGTGAGAAGCAGTGACCAGTGGAGTTCAACCGGGTCAGCTGTGCGGTAATAACTCACTAATGACAATGGTGGATGTGTCGCTCAATTTCGTGGATTAGTTGAATTTAGACATTAACACCGTCGAATACCGGCTCAGTGGTCTAGTTGGTCAAGCGCCTGGCGCGTGTCTGATAGATCCTGGGTTCGAATCCCACGGGGTGGGGTCGTGGATGCGCACTGCTGAGGAGTCTCACAATAGGACGAAACGGCCGTCCAGTGCTTCCAGGTTTTCCATGGTGGTCTAGCTTCAATTGACTCGTGATTTCAATCAGTGAAATTTCTAAAATCTCCACAAAACCCCTTCTGATATTGATAATCATTCAGATACTGGAGTAGAAAGAATATCATTTTCTTACAAGTTACACGTTAAGTAATTTCAATAAATACCCACAATTTTCATTTACCACAGATGGATTAATAAATAGTGAAAAGAGTTTGAAATTTTCCAACTCAGATCTAACCAGTAGAATAAAGTGATTATCTAGGTCACAAAAATTCAATTCTGTTGTTTAAATCTCCGATGTTCGAATGATATTTTCAGTGAAACCTATTGACAAAACCCTGGTCAATGTATGACGAATCAGTCCTCAATATAAGTCATTTCAGTTTATAATTCACTATAATACTAACCGTATATTATACTATATTGTCATCGGAAACAGTTGAGATTAAACTGAACATTTGAAGTGGAAAATTTCTGTGCTCGAATCCCTGTGTAAATATCAACACACTGACATTTAAGTATATTTATTGGACAAGTTAGAATTAGGTTAAAATAGTAGTTTCATTTTCTACTGATACTAATAATCTATTTATTCTCTATAACACGTAACAAACTATTCCGTTTGAAATTTTTGCAAACTAGTAAAGCGGATATTATTTGTTTTATTTTAATTTTGTTTTGTTGACGTATTATTATTATTATTATTATTATCTTTGTTATTATTATTATTATCTCATTATAGAGTATTGAAAACCAAACTCTTTTTTCAAAAAAATTAAGCTGATCACCACTCTGTGTTACTATGGTTACGTGTTGATAAGACTGGATAATCTTGAACTCAGTAGGTAACATGCAGACATTGTGATTATCGATCAAGAACTATAATATAATGCTAGTAACAAACTAAAATTCATCTTTTGAAATAATGATGACTATAATATTGATTATTTGTGTTCAAGTAACTTGATGTTTAAATTGTCATCTTAACGATGAGTAAGTCTGAGTCGGAAACAAAACAACTAACATTTTAATTTTTTGTGTTTGTCTCATTCTCGTTGATGTTACAAACTGTAATTGACTGGTAAAGTTTGGCGATTACGACACTTATTGTTATTGTTAACGAAAATATATGAACACTTACAAGTTCAACTTATCTCCATTGCATACACCATTAGTTGCGTGAATCCAGTAGCTCGAAGGATGATGGGATTAGGATATATAAAGTCAAAAGTATGGGGTTTGAGTCGTGATATGAATGTCAACATACAGATACGGCAGTTATATCCGACTGACGAGTATCAGATAGGTTGAAACATACGTCCTAGACTTCATTACTAGTCATTATTCAACTGTACTAAAAAACGAACGTTAACTACCACAAGGAAGCAGTTGAGCCTGTGAAAGTTTGCATATTGGATGAGAGGATGAACATGTGTTTCATCATAGTATTATGCTGGATATGTACGATTCCGTCAGAAACCAAACGCAAGACATACAAATCTTCCAATGAGCTCTAAAGGTTCAGACGGCTAGATTGGCATATAATAGTTTACACTTCTAATTTTAACTACTTAACAGTCACATACCGTCACTGACTATGATATTTGACTGACACCTGTCATAATTAAATTCCACTGATAAAAGTTTCACACTTCAACTTAGGGAATTTCCTCTAGCAGTTATTTACCTGACATTTTTTATTACGATAGGATATTTCAGTTGATCTCCAAGATACAAGAAGAAAACAGGTGTCTAATGTCTACTAATTTTCAGAGGTTGAAAAATCTCCAAAAATGTGCTACAATTATTATTATCGGTGGTATTGCTGTTGTTACCACAACCACCATTTTTAATAACAAGGATGATAACTATAGTAATTTGGAAAAAATGAATTCATGAGTTAACTTAAGCTAGATCACTGCTGAAAGTCTGGAAGCATTGGACGGCCGTTTCGTCTGAATATGGGACTCCTCGGCAGTGCCCTCACACTGATTCATGAATTCAACTGTTAGAATTACTACAATCTTCACAAATCCCCATTCTAATAATTTTCATAATAAATTGGTCTTTAATATCTTGAACTAATGGTTCATTTAAAACATTATATCAAATATGTGGGTATATATGATAATTGTTGAAACTTCCCTTTCATTTTAAATAAGGACTTCACTGAAAAGTAGACGACATAATATAAGTAGTGTTCATTGTCTTGTCTACTTAGACAACCTTTTGGGTTTGAGTGGGTTCATTTTACCATTTTGCAATATAAATAATGTAAGCGATTCAAAATCGAGTGCATCACTATTTTCTACCTAGGCTTTATCCTAGTTAGCATTCATTAGCAAAGCGTATATGTAATCTTGGATTAATTGTTACTGTTTATGATATTCAGATCAAATTAATAGTCTTTGATCTTTCCAGGATGACACGGGTTTAAATCGGCCAGGAATTGTTAGTCGTCCGAAGATTGTAAGTAAGCCTTGTAGACGAGTACCAACTATCATGTTACCTGAGTCCATGGTCTCCTAATAACTACCTTCAACCATCTCATACTCAGTAATATTCTGAATAATTTAGGTAATTGGAAGTGATCAATCAATAATTGATTAACACTTACAAATAAAAAAACATTCATCGTTATACATTGTTGGTATACACTTGTGAACTGAATTCACTGTATTTATAAATAAAATGTTTTACACTAGTCTGCAAATCAGTAAGCAAGCAAGTAAATAAGTAACCAATATTGTCATGTTATCATGTCGGCCATAGCACTGACCTGATTCTATGCAAACCACTATTGTTATTCAATTACATGATCTGTGTTAATTTAATTTTTTTTCGTTGTTGTTGCTTCGCCGACTTGTGTCAATCATTATCAATTTTACATATATATTGTTTTATATCAAAGAATCAGTCATTGTTGCTAGCCTTATTTTATAAAAATTTATTAACTAACTGAAATATTACTGGCTGGAGGCAATTACACAATTTTGAAGGTTTTCATAATATTTTTTCATTCCAACTATTCATTATGGATTGGTTGATTTGTTGATAGATTGAATATATAGTATTTTACAAATTGAAATGAGATTAGAATCATGGAAACAGTAATAATATTTGTAACTAATGTGTTAAATGTTGACAGATAGATTATGCATATATGTATATAAATTGCTACAGGATAAATTCAGATTTCTTGATACCTTAAAACACCAAATTTCAGTATGATTTAGTGTGACTAACAGTAGAATGTTAAACTCATGTTTTGTCCTATTTGAGTCTCATCAGGTACAAACAACTGCATCCTAGTGTTATAGTCTATATTGGGACTCAAATATACTTTACATACTGAATGCATCACCAATGAGTTAGTGAGTAAAATTAAACAATATATTGTTTAACTAGTGTAAAGGCCTTTGTAATTTTCATAAAGTAAGACAAACTGATTATAAAGTTCGAGTTTATGAATATCAGCAAAGACAAATAACAAAACCACATCTATCATTTACAACCTTAAACATAATTACTTGAATTTCTTCAGCGTATGACACCTAGCACTTAAATAATCGATCGACTATTTAGTTATTTTAAATGTAGTGACTGAATGATTTTCTGTCTAGAACTGAAATATGAACATTATTATCTTGTCTTATCCATACTGGTAATCGATTCAATAAACTGAAAATAGAGATAATCTATAGAAACCTTACATGGGTGACCATATTGTAACATTTAGCCTCCATTAGTTTTGAGTCTATCAAGTAGGAACATTATATGTGTCAGATGATGCGGAAGTGTGAAGAGCAGCTTATGTGATTATTTGGCGAAGAAAACACTGTCGATCAATTACTCTGTTAGCTCACTAAATGCACTTACATTAAAATTATGAAGAAATTCAATAAAAATTAACAATCAACATAGGTGAGAGATTAAGACATCCTGATCACTGATACCAGAAGTTGGGCAAAGAATGTTTTGAATGTGTTACACCATAATATAAATATGATGAATAGTATTCGGTCAGCATTTGAAATGTAACGATATGGTAATTTTTGGCACCTGTAACTAATTTGATTAAATAATAATTTTATCTATCAAGAGACAAGTGGTAAATTGAAAACCTTCCCATTTTCCCCATAGTTATGAATGCGTCATTCAGATCAATACCAAATACTATGTAACCTTTAAATATTGTTTCGTGACAAATGATTACACCAAAATACCTACTTATAGAAGAGAGCAGAAATTTTGTGAAATCGATTCAAATTTACATGATTCATTTACTATTTCATAATGTAAAATGAAGACTGGCGCCAAGTTTCTTAAACATTTATTTCAGAAAAAAATATTTGCTTATGATAAGATTTTCTAGTTTTCACAGTTAAATCAACAAATTACAATTTTTAGATTTCCGCTTAAGAAGATGAAGTTTTTCCAGTAATTGAATGTAATTTATATTAAGGTGACATTTAAGTTGTAGAAAACAAGAATCAATATAAAATTACCAATTGTGAAACTATTCGTTCAAATTTAGATGAAATTTCTTATTTATATCATTTAATTGTTAGCAATTCATTGAATACAAAGATCTTGTGGTCTGAGGTGAGACTAAGTAAACTATCTCCAAATCTAGTTTAAAAATTATCATCGTGACCTAATATTTAAATCCATAATCATAATCATTAGTTGACTGAAAGCATGTAATCTTACGAGGATTTAAATGACCGCATATAAAATATCAGTATACAATAGAGTCTGTGGAAATTCCAGAATTTCCATAGTTCAGTTAATGAATTCATCTTAGTTATGAGATGATTAAAAACATGGAAGCACTGGTTGATCGTTTCGTCCTAGCATGGCACTTCACAACAGTCCATATCCATGGTCCTTAATCTTGGAATTGAACTTAGAACCTTCAGTCTGGTGTCAGAACACTTAATCGTTAATGGAATGTTCTAACGTTCTGTTGTTCTAGGAATAGTCCATGACTGTTGAAGTACAAACACGTTTTATGTGAGACAGTTATCCAACCCTGATAAACCAGTAGTGTTCCACAATATCGTGTATTGCTTGAAGTTTGACATTAACAGTACTGAAGTCCGGTTCAATAGTCTAAATGTTAAGCGTTCATTCATAAGGCCGAAGGTTTTGAGTATGATTCTTGGATAAGAGATCGTGAATGAGTACTGTTGAGCAGTCTCAATCTAATATGAAACGATAGTTCAGTGTTTTCAATTTTTCAGTAGTGATCTAGCTGTGATCAGTTCTTGATTTAAAACCATGAAATTAACATTTCAATCATTAAACAAAAAAAAAATACATCATGTAATATAACCATATTTAAAAATCATATGTGTATGCTATGTTTTAATTTCATTAAGTTAATTTGATTTTGTCCGCATGTTTAATCACAGATATGATGTATTCCACATTAGATAAATGATGTAATCTACAATGACATTCTCATCATGTTTTTTCTCTCAGTTCAACTAAAGTTTACATAATCCTACCACCACCACCACCCTGCCTGAGTGAAATGTAAGACAATATTGTATATATAAATCCTTAATAAGTGAGTGAATATATAGTGGTCACGTGTTCATTACCCACTGATTGTATACCTTGTCATTTTTCCTAGAAAACCCTCTCCTTGATATAGAAAACTATTTTATCTTATTTTTTTGAATTAATTAATTAAAGAGTTTCAATAGTAAATAATTAATGGTAAGGGAATTTCAACTATAAGCTGAAATGAAATTCAAATCAAAGATTAAATTTGTATATATATATATATATATATATGTGTGAATGTGAATGTGCATATACACACTTCCTGTGTATTTACACATACATCGATATTAGTTAAAATTTCACTTTATTTTTCATATTAAAAAGAGACGAAATCAATTTGCACATGAATTTAACTAACTAACTAACTAACTAACCAACATACAGAGATAACACATTTGATTAATCAGTCTAAATGTTAGAATGTAATCAATAATCATGAATAGAAAAGATAAAGTATTCGTAATCTGATAGCAAACACGTTTTTTATTATAAAAATTAATAGATGAATACAGTAATTGAACATTAAACATGAAAATTGTGAAATTCACATTTGTAGATAATCAGTTTTTTGTGTTGTTTTCTTTTGATTATTGGTTATATTCATTTGTGTATGTTTTATCAAGGATTGACTGATTAAAATATTCTATGTCCATAGATTAGTTTATATATACAAGATTACTTACTTACTTACTTACTTGCTTGCTTACTTACTTACTTACTTGCTTGCTTACTTACTTACTTACTTACTTACTTGCTTACTTCTTACTTACTTACTTACTTACTTGCTTGCTTACTTACTTACTTACTTACGCTTGCTTACTTGCTTACTTGCTTACTTACTTACTTACTTACTTACTTACTTACTTACTTACTTACTTACTTACGCCTGTTACTCCTCGTGAAGGAACATAGGCCGCTCACCAGCATTCTCCATCCAACCCTGTCCCAAGCAAACCTTTCTAGCTCCTTCCAGTTGTTATTCATCCTTTTCATATCTGCTTCTATTTCCCGACGTAATGTGTTCTTTGGCCTTCTTCTTTTCCACTTCCCTTCAGGATTCCAAGTTAGGGCTTGTCTCGTGTTGTAGTTTAATGATTTGCGTAATGTATGTCCTATCCATTTCCATCGTCGTTTCCTAATTTCTTCTCCAGTTGGAAGCTGGTTTGTTCTCTCCCACAAAAGGCTGGCTTATATTTATTTCAACAAGAAAATAAAATGAAGTAATTTGGAAACAAAATATTAAGATGAAAATGTATTTCAACTATTCCGACAAAATTCCTATTCATGATCGTTTTGAATAAATTCAAATGGGTAAATGGTAGCTGAAGTATAGAAACTTCAAAGAATAATCTATATAGAAAAACTTCTATTTTTCTCCTACGGTATGTTCGCGCAATGGAGAATGTGGTAAGCGTCAGTTACTGAGCTAGACCACCTAAATATGAACTGATTAGTTTATTTGTTCATGTAGAGGAGGTTATATAGAAAATGTGCACTAGTCAAACTCAAATACGAACATTATCCTTCGTTGTTGTGTCAAGGGGAACACAATCCCTGAAAATTTGAACAACTTTTGTTATGAACTGCCACGGAAATCATCGTTTCAAACTACCTTTCCAAATCACTAGAATTGGCTCAAGGGAAGATTGAAGAAGAGATTTAAGTGCAACCATAGTTAAAATAATTCACTAAATCATCACCGTGCACCAAAAGGACATATTCGATCCCACATTTTACCATGGTCTTAGCATCCTTTCCCTAATTTTACAACTTTTTTTTACCACTTATTCTTCTATATATATTTGTCAAGGTAACAACCACCGATTGTCTTTTTTTTCAACAAATTATTAATTTATATCACCGATGAGATTATTGCGTAATTTCTATTCAATATTAGAGAACTGATAACCTATAATAAATTAAAAAATCAATTTAATTAATTAAATTACAGAATAAATATGAGGCATCATCGAAAGGAAATTTTCATCATTAAACCGTCTTCATTTTTCTCTCTTTATGAATGATGTGAATTTGTTGTTCCTTTGATAAATACTCCATCTGAGATAATAAGTTGCAGTAGATTCTGAGTCATGCAAAAAAGACACCAGGTACCTTACGATTTTATGTACTACTTAATCACAAATATTAACTAACACGAAGTCTTTGTAATCTACGACGTCTCAACTATTGATATGTTCGATGATATTTTCTATACTTGTAATGTTCAGCTTTTGATGGATTTGCATCTAACCTGAAAGCACATTAAAGAATCTGGATGAGAAAGGAACAATAGGAAAACTGAGATAACAACATGCATAAAATGCACTTACATTACAATTATGAAAGCAAATGACACCAATCAGAGATAACACAAGCATGACATTAAAACAATTTGATGATTGAAACTAGAAATTGCTAATATAAGGTTACCCATCTTTTTGTTTAAAAATTCTGAAATAATCTCTGTAAGTAACAGTTGATACAACGACGGATTCATTTCACAATTTCTTTCTACTTTCTTTATACAGGCAGTTTGTTTTTGTTGCTCTACTAGTAATTCATTTCTCTTTCGTTTTATATGTTTTTGTCTAATTTATTAGTGGGGGTGTGCATGTTTGTTTGAAAACGTTTGGTAAAATCGATTTAATTACTTATTTCTTTTTTTCAAAATATTCTAATTAGGTCGTGTAAATTCCTATATTTTTTCTATTTAGTATATTGTTATCAAATAATCCTCAGTATTTTACATTGAAATGTCTCACACCCCTTCATCCTCCTGCCACCACCATCGTCATCACAACAACATACATGATGTTGTTGTTAATTTACCCTTATTTATATTCCTAGAGTGAAATATTGTGAAAAAAGGAAAAAAATACAGGGGTAAGAAAAGCCAAGGTTTATATTTTAATTAATGTTCTGTAAGATTATGTTTAAAATATGGAATAGACAGTCTATAGAAAAATTTATTTATCAACCATACTTATATTCACTGACTAACAAACACACAAACAATAGTTAACTGGAATCTCTACAAATTTTTGTATACATTAATATATGGTAAATAAAATGGGGGGTAAGGTGAGAAATGAAATAACAGTATTTTTCTCCTGTTTAGCAAAATATTATTATTTTCTTAAAGATTTTCACTAAAGAAACGCAATTCATGGTTGATTAAAATGACAACTATGTACATATATTTGTTGTGATATAAAATTGTGTAAACTATTGTTATAGATTTCGTTACTACTTCACATCACCTAATAGATTTTCGTATGTTAATCCAAGATCTAATGAAAAGTCTTAATCAATATAGTCGAAATAAACCGGGTATCCAACAGGTGAAGAGTGACAACGTTGGTGAATAATTTCACGGTATAGCGAATTGATTGAAATTAACTAAGTAAATCATCTCAAGCAGACTCAACTCAGCACTGTAACCAAGCCAGCAATATTTAATCTATTATATGTATTGAATATTTGAGATCTCTTAATCTCAGAAGTGCTCTTCATGAAATACATTTCAGTTTGCGAATCATGATGAATCCAGTTTATTTGAAGTCAGAATCAAATGAAAGACTGTGTGTGTTAATTATTAATTCACATTACATTGTATTTGTCAGGGCTTAAATATCTGCTCTGGTTCCATTAAAATCTAAGATACACTAAAGTGCTGAACATTTTGGGGATGAGACTTCCTAGAGAAATACACTCAAGACGCGACCAAAGATTGAAACCATGTACTTTAGGTCTCAAGAACCACTGAACGATAAAATTTCAACTTAAAACAATTTGCTGTATAGCCTAACGGTTGTTCAATATCTCTGATGACAACGGTTTATTATTGACACTGTTAGTGAAGATGACGAATGATTGATGTTGTCTGTATTTAATGAAACATCAAAGACTATCGATTTGTAAAGAATCGCACAAAAATACTAAATATTCCAATACGTGGGACACAAACTATGTATTACAAATTGTCTAAGTACTATCAAATCATATTAAGTTGAACGAAAAAGTTTTAGCTTCTTTCCATCACACAACTGAAATTTTTGTGTAATCTGTAAAAAATTTTTGTCAAGAAGAACACAAATCTCTTCAATATCAAACACATACAAACTCTCTCCTTGTAGTACAGGTGTAACTAATTTACTAAACACAATTATATGACTGGTCTTGCAAAGTTTAAGTATACTTGACCGACGTTTTTAAAAATTCTTACAATACTAGAATAGATTACAAACACTTTGAATTGTTCAAAATTTTATATATTTTGAAATAAATTCCTTTTTTTCTGTAGAATCTATAAATTTTGAATGGAATATTATTTCTAAAATTACATATAACAGTCATATTGCATTCTGTAACTGATTCCAAGCAGTTAGTCTAAAGTTTGATCGGTCTTGGTTCACTTATGTGCATCCAGTGCTAATTGCTTTGAAATAGCCAATTATGACACAAACAAGTCTAGAATAGATGGAAAGTGGCCAGCGGTGGTTGAGACTCATCTTCTGGATCTACCTGCATCTTAGAGTCCGTATCCACTTCGTGAATCGAACTCAGTATCGCTCCCTTCCATGTGAGTTTTTTGAATTATCTCGTTGTTAATATCCAGCTGAAGATCACTAACAGTCTCTAATACAAGGACGATTTACTACCAAATAAACACTTCTTCATGTTTCCTAAAGTTGTCAAGTATAAATGGTTCGAGGATAACATTTGTCAAACATACCAGAATCACTGATACCAATGTCTCAAGACGATGAAATAAAATCTTTGCTATCACAATGGCATCCTGAAATCCTGTCAATATGATGTCAATGTCTGTGCAAAAATATATATACAAGTGTAAATACTTGTAATGCATATATAATGTAAAGACCACCAATCAATATTTAATGAGAGATGTACTGTGAACAAACAATAAACATTTTAACAAAAAAATGAAATACAAATACATTTTGAATCAATTCATTTTTCTGTGCATCATAAAGATAAGAAAACTAAGATGAATTAGATAAAGAAACATCTTGACCTCCATTAACTATGTGTTTGGTTTAAAAACTTATCTGAAAATTTACCGACACACATCATTATCTCGTTTCTATGCTAATTAAGGCCAGTATCGATTGCAGGTAATATTGACAACGTCAAAATCTTCCTCGTCACATCTGTATTAGTTCTTTACTATATTTTCAACTCAACAATCATCAAATAGTATAGCAAACGTCAATAACAAGTTTGTTATTGCTGAAATTTGAAAGTGTAGATTAATTGTCGTTAGGGTGTAGAATATTCAAGAATGAGCGCATATTGGCAACTGTTTTTAAAATCTTCCTATTTTCAATGAATACCCTACAGGCAAATATTATTAATATTTATTTATGGAAATTATAAATTTTAATAAAACATATGGTTTTGGGTTAATTATCTCAATTTGTGTTTAATTTGAGTCTAATCAATAAAATACAATGTAATCTTGTGTCAATGAGAAAATGAACTCAACATTGATGTGGAAAAAATTATCAGATGTTTTGTATACTACTCATATTTCTCATTTGAATAACTATTGTTACAATAATATTGGGGAAAAAACCCCTAGTAATTATAACTTGTTTTTATTTATTTCTCAAATCAAACAAATTTCTTTCATAATATTTAGTGACAGATTTTTTTTTAAAAAAAAACACGACATAATCGATTGTATGCGAATAAAGGAAAAGGATTTTTTTCATTTGATGTTCATTTATTCATACTTTTATTTAGAACGTTGTTTATCATTCACACCACCACTACAGATAACAAATATTTATGAGAAAAGATGGGTGGTGACTAGCAGTGGAATCCAGGACGCGCTTGATGTACCTACTTCCTGGATTTCAACTGCTAGTCACCATCCATCTTTACTTATAATACTTGTGACTTAAGGCAATATCCAGGTAATCCGTAAAGGATGTACACATGCTAATAAATGACTGATCAATTGCAGTCCCAAGCATTAATGGGAAAATTCAAACAAACAATACGAAATGAATGTAAATGTTTACGAGTTTGAAAAATGTTGGCTTAATACACTATCCAATAATTAAATCAAATGAAATCATTGTAATTAAGTGAAAAACACTGGGTATGAATTATGGAGTGAACACTAACACGCGGAAACACGAGTTCTAGCTCCTACTATTGATCATTCAAATTTGCCTAAAATTCTGTATGATGTAATAACAACATTGAGGCTATTCGTCGTGGATATTTCCATACTTAATCAATAGCAACGAAAGGATTAAAACATTCATAAATCTACCTTAATCATTTGAATTTTTAATGAAATGAAGAACCTTTTACTGTTTTAATACAATTTACATTGAATGTTCAACCAAGTGATGAATAATAATAATAATAATAATAATAGTAATAATAATAGTAAATACACAAAAATAATTAACTATTCAAATATCTAGAACATTTGTATTTTTTAAAAAATGAATAGCACATCAATCAGAAACCTTTGATGCTAAGTTCCAGTTCAGTTAAATTCAATATATAAATATATACTCATTAAGATAAACAGTTTTCACAAGCCACTCAGTTTCGACGTGATTTTCATTATTTACTTAGTATTGAAATAATATTCAGAAAACAGTGCTTTTGTTGGAGTAGTCGTCTCCAGAATAGAGTACATATCGATCAAAGTGGTTGGTTTGTTTATGGTGTATCGACAGATATAAGTAGTATGTAACACCAACGGGAAGTGGAAACCCTGACGGCAGAAGTCTAAGAAGATTAAGTTATAGAAAAAAACGGAAACTGAGAGAACTAGGAATTGTGACATGGAAGAATCATACAGAATATGAAGGACAAATGATGAAATATCGCATATGAATTATTCATATTTACGAAGATATTCTGTAATTTTGTATTAAAATACTTTTGGTTGTCTCTACCTGTGTTCTCGTTCATTACAGGTTTAGTTCTCTACAAATCTCTGCTATGGACATTTTTAGTGAAGAGCAGTTAGATTAACTGTATGGAATCCATTAATCTTAGATCTTATATTCTCATTCAATCTGAGATTATAGATGAAAAAGTTATCTAATCTATAATAATTTCCCACTAAATGTCACAGATAACGATTTTCACATAGTGTGTTCATTACATATAAAGTGAACAATTGTCTTACAAATCTTTTTGCTGTGTTATTTCTATTCTTATTATCTATTCACTAATAAATAACTCATAATCGAAATTTGAAATTTCTGGCTAACTTTCGGTACTACTGTTAATAAAATGATAATTCGTAATTTTATTCCAGACTAGTTTGTATTCGTACTTCATCATAGATATGATTGCATTATAGAAAATAAATGACATCATTGCAAATGAAAATTTTTTCCTACTTCAAAGAAACTGATCTTAGTTTCGGAGTAAGGATTCGTGGAGATTGTTGAAATTTTAATAGTTGAGTTCATGAGTCGATCTAAACCAGACAATCATTGAAAACGTGGAAACATTATTTGACCGTCGTTTTGTCATAATATAGGAATCCTTAGAAGTGAGCATCTGCAATCCCACACGTGAAGCTCGAACCTATGACCTTCAGTCTGGTGCGTGAATGCTTAACCTCTAGATCACTGTGCCGGCATCCAACGGTATGAGTAACTACAATCTTCTTAAGTCTCCATTCTGATAATAATAATCATGTGCTCATCAGTGACAGGCTTCAAGATGGGTATCCTTGAGATCTAATGAGAATTCGTGGCCATTGGAATCCAATCCGTGTTGTGTGAAGACAGTTATCCAATTGAGACAATGGATGAATGGTTGCGCAAGATCATGGATCGATTGAAGTTAGACTTGAACACCGATGGATGTCGGCTCTGTGATCTAGAGGTTAAGCATTCGCACATTGGAACGAAGGTCGTAGGTTAGAGCCTCGTAGGGAGGTCGTGGATGTGCACTGCTAAGGTGTCCCTTAAAATACTGAGGTTTTCAATGGTGGTCTGGCGAAGATCGATTCATTATTTTCTTTTATATAAACAAAAAAGATAATTCTTTTGTTTATCCAACTTATTAGATACGATGTTTGTTGATTAAAATTGATAAATTAATAAAGAACAATTCTGTCTTTTTGTCTCATTTCTTATCTTACTTTGGGTAGGAACAATTAAATGTAACACAAGTAACAAGAAGTCATTTTTATCTCCTAGTTTTTCTTGCGCTGCCCACATCTGAATCACAATAGTAATAATAATTTCAAAATGGTGTGGATCACTTAAATCACAATATCACACAAGTCCTCATGTTTGAATATGAATAAAAATAGGAATTGTATGTATGAAAGAACTATATGAACAACATGAATACTTAGATGTCGAACGCGAGAGCATACTATAATAACAACTAATGGCATATAAATTGGAATCGTTTTTAGAAATGAAATCAACCATAAAAGTTATGATAATGTTAATACTTAAAAGATCAATTAAAAACTGACTAGCTGAGCAAATATCATAAAAGAAGGCCACTATGCTAGAGATTGATAAAAAATTACTTAAAATGCATAAATTTTATTCAAGTACTCTTATGATGACTCTTCCAACAAACTCAGTAAATTCGATGTCCACTGTTTATTATTGATCTCAGAAGACTTTGAAGTGTCAACACCATGACCACTATCAAGTAAGTATCATGCAGTTGCACAACAAAAAACGTGTTTTTCTATTAGTCCAAGCTTCTGTACAAAGTGTTCAGATATGCTGACGCTAACGCATATTTCTGTCCCTCCAATATACGTATTTGGGAGTGTATGCGTAAACTGGCAGACATATTTGGTTGTCATCATAAGCAATTAGTTTGGGACCAAGATTTAAACTTATCCTCTGGATATATCTTTTTTATTATGTTGTTTATTCTAAAATCAATCTTTCCAGTTATTTCATCATCTTGATGACTAGTCATGTACGAATAATTCCTTCTTAGTGTAACCTTCCGAATACAATATTTTATTGTTATTATTTGTAAGAAATTGTAAATACACCAGGTGTATTCGATATTTAAATTCTTATATTTACAACAGATTTTCTGTGGTTTGCATCACAAACAGAGGTTAGTTAGATAAGTACTAATCACTGGAGAACTGTTTCATACTAGCTACCCACGAAGGATATTAGTTAATGTTTGAACAGTATTAC
The DNA here is from genome assembly GCF_000699445.3 of Schistosoma haematobium. Classification (NCBI taxonomy): domain Eukaryota; kingdom Metazoa; phylum Platyhelminthes; class Trematoda; order Strigeidida; family Schistosomatidae; genus Schistosoma; species Schistosoma haematobium. Next base: position 10,747,018 of record NC_067201.1, read on the forward strand.
AAGTTCACTAAAATTAGAAATGTAAACTATTGATGATAACTTTGTGGTATAACTTTCCAATGCTTTTTAAAGAACCTGAAAGTTTAAAGCTCGATCTATGTAACTATACACTGATAAGAAGTCATATACTAGGACGAAACACCTACTTAATTCTACTTGGTATGTGATAAAACATCGAAATCCAGCGATCTCTACAAATCCTCGATATTAATATTTTCGATAATTGATCTTCGGTACATAGATATCATTGATAAATTAAAACATTATTTTGTTCAATTCATTTTGTGTAGACTTTGTTTGATGAAAAGAATACTTTTATCATTAAGTGATAATAACCGTAGGACTAAGAAAATTCAGAGAACATTCGACAGATTTTTAATTTCTTTCTGTCACCACTGGATATATTGAACACAGTCAACACACGGAATTCTAATTAGATGCTAAGACTAATAGGATGTATAGGTGTTAAAAACAATATCTAGATCACCGAATGCTACAGAATATGGACATCTAACTTTGTAAAATTGATTGAAGTTAGAAATCTGAACTATTACAGGCTATATCAGAAGTCTAAAGGTTAAGTAATCACTGAGGGGACTGAAGGAACTCGGTTCTAACCTTTGTGGAGTAACTCATATGCACTGTTTATGAATGTAAATGACCAATATTTGAACTGTATTCATCACAACTTAGTTTTGTCTATTATAAAAATGAAATTCAGAAAGTTCTGATCACTTGTTCAATCCTAGAAAGAAAAAGAGCTTTGTAATTTGCCCCTGCGACCTCATCAGTGATCTGGACCAGGATTGTTTCACTGAGAAACACTTGTTACAAATGATATTCATTAGTTATCATTCTATGTTGAAAGCGTATCACTAGACGCTCAACCTATAGTTTTAATGATATACATTGAGAAAATCATCAGACTAAATCACGAAACATTTCCCAAATTTGAATCCTGAAAGGAAAATGAAAAAAGGAAGATCAAGGAACACATTATGTCAGGGATTGAAAACAGACATCAAAAAGAATCGACAACTGGAAACCACTAGAAAGTATTGTTCAGAACAGAGTTGTATGAAGAATCCTAGTTGACGGCCTATGATCCTCTATGCGGGGTAACAGACGTAAATAACTTAAGTATTAGAGTATTAGATAATCTTCATAGATTAATTAACATAATTCGATACTTCATTTGTTAAAGCATACAAGTAAAAAAAACGATGTATCGATGAATATATTCCATTTTCTTTTATTCATTCATTTGTGAACCCGGATACTTAAATATCTGACTAGTTGAATTGGTTAAAATTCTTTTCTTGTTTTAAATGTTTCATCTATACAAAATGTAAATTTATGTATACTACTGTTCAAATATGAATTAAAATTAATCTCCTATCTGCTATTCTATCCTGAATAATTCATGTTGAACTTTTTTTACATTTAATTAACCAATAAAATTATTGGTATTAAATACATGTATATATTCAATTATCCGGAATTTAATCCTTCTTCGAATACTCGTCTAAATTACATGTGAATGTAGGCTTATGTATATTGTGTTGAAACAAAAAAATACGGGTTTAAAAGGGGTTCATTTCAATGAACATGTGCTAGTTTAGATGGTTGTTTTATTCAAGATTTTTTTTTCCATTTTACCCTTATAACCGTACATAAAAACGAATTTGTTTTTATGTTTACCACCACCACCACCACCACCATCCCATATACACAAGACTGTGTTTTCACTCACTCGTTTTTGTAAACACGCATACCAATGACTTATAGTTAAGCTGAATGAATGACAAATGAAAAATTGTTTCTTAAATCTCTTACTAATTTTTCAGACATAAACAAGTTCCTTTTTATATTATATGAAGCATACATTTTTCAATTCTATACAATAGTAGACCACTTAAAATGTATAGAACAACAGGGAAATCAATCTGTTTAGTTTCATGTCAAGTTGTTCAGCGCTTCTTTATTTTTTTACTGGTACATGTATCGAGTTTTATCAACAACGACAACAAAAAAACTAAAATGAAGACCATTATCAACAGAGATTTAAGTTAACTCAACCCCCTACACAAGTGATTCTTTGCATTAGAAGATATTTTTTCTTGTAATTATCATGTTTTTTTCCTCAAATTAATAATTAGACTTTCAAATATACACTCTTCGTATATTTCTCTACCCATCTTTACAGTATGTCTCACATTTATCGTATTAGCTGTGTGTTTATATTTGCGAGAATAATTTAATAGAAAAACCTGAGAAAAGGCTAAATGTATACATTATGTGTATGTGTGTTTTGGATATTTATGAGAGATACAACAATCAGTAGTAGGAACTGTGGTAGTGTTAGTATTATATTCAGACTATTATCATTACAGACATTTTGTCTAATAGTAAACAGTAAATGGTGGAGAGATAATAGTAGGAGAAATAAATATAATTATTTGTTGTTCTTTTTCATGATTACCTGAACACACATACACTTACATACAAACAACTACAACAATGAAGAATTAATCCCCCAAATGAACAATAAAATTATTTAAAATTGTAAATTAAGCCTTTTTTCAACAACAAAAAAGGAAGTAATTACAATTCATTTTGTATGTTAAATAACAAAGAATTATAATTCCACCCGTTTTTCCTTTAATCAATATATATATATATATATATAAATGAATCAGGAATCTGTACAATTATCATTTACTCATACATACACACAAACATACACTGGTTGCGAAGCGAAACACGCACATTTACGCTTATTTATTTGAATAATACTAATAATAATGTGTTGTTGTACGCGTGTTTTATTTTCTGAAGCTGATCATAAACCATATATATATATAGAAGTATCTTTCATTTAATATTGATATACAGCAGGATAAATAAAAATCCGCCACTAAAACCGCATACAAACAATATCCCTATGTAACATACTACTGACATTACAAAGTTATAAAAAATAGACGCTGATTAAATCAAATGAGTCAATATAAACTAACTGGAATAAATAAATAAAAAGATATAGGGTGGATAACAGGGAAATAATGAACTGAGTGCTGCCCTTCAGGCATTTCCCTCTTCATAAAGGTTGATTGTGTTATCCCAAGAGAGAATGTTACTAATGATGATGAAGAAGACAATGATAATGCAAATGATGGGGATGTTGATGGAAGCAACAGAGTGAAATATGAAAAATTTGATTTTTACTTTTTTTTAATGCTCTATTCAAGTGTAATGAGTATCAGTGTGTATGTTTATGTGATTCATCGTACTTCAGAAAAAACGATAGATGGATTATGTGAATAACTATACTTAACGGATTATAAATTCAGTCATAAACAAAATTTAATTGATAGAAATTGACTTCTATATTGAAATTGCAATCGTTAGTTGAAAATAACGAGTGACACGGATTTGATCGATTTGTGCACATTCATCGTCTAAAATAGGTGTACATTTGACTAAACTGGAGTGCTCCTAATTGGATAACAAAGTGTGAAAAAACCAATAGTAAGACTCATCACTGTAAGAGCCTACATTAGTAAACCCCTTACCCAGACGATCTACTTATTCCTCAAAGAATTCACAAAAAATCCTCGTCGAGTTATGTTTTATGCAAGTTAGGAGTTGAAGTCATGGTGTACCTGTAATTTTGTGTGTGAAATCATGTCATCTGCGGGATTCGTACAGTAGAATAGAGATACGCCCAATGATATTTGACTAGCAACCATTGTCATGTTAGTTTAGTTTTTTTTGTAGTATCAAGTAAATCCACTGAATCATGTTTCTATGTGTTTACTAGCCTAGATGATTCGTCATCATTTTAATTGGTCCGGGTAGTCGACGAGATGTTCTCGGCCTTGATATCATACTAATCTATTTTTGTATGTTTATTCTATGTTATAAAAGAATTACGTTAATAGGTTGCATTGACTATGAACCTAAGATTATTAAATATTACTAAACGTTGTTTTCTATACTTCAACAATATTTCACTTATGATAAAGCGATTCATGCCTTATCAACAATTGACTTTTTGATCTGCCTATTTGTTGTAGTTTTAAAAGTGATTTTTTTCAAAATGTAAACAACTACAGATCAAACAAATTCACTTGGTGTTGTTTGCTTGTATCATCCACTTGATATTTAAGACTGCAAATGATCAGTCTCTTATTGGCATACGTACATACTGTGTAGATTGCCTTGATATTCCCTTCAGTCACAAGCATTATAAGCAAAGATGGATGGTGGCTAGCAGTTAAATCCAGGACTCGCGTTTCATCCTATTTGGGACTCGTCAGCTGGATAAAACTTCATTTTTGAATAAACTCCAGATTTATTTGTGTAATTTCGTGAAAATCGAATGAGTGTAATTCTTAATAGTTGTAGTGAAATAAATAGAAATAGATATAGAAATTATTTAAGTTAAGAGGTCGTTTGTTTAACTACAATGGTATTGTGAACTTATTCTGAATAATAGAGAAACATTTGAATTAACATCGCTTAAGAAGTATATTTCCCGGAGTGAACATCAACTCTGGAATGCAGGTACATTCAGCTGACAAGTCCCAAATAGGATGAAACGCGCGTCTTGCATTCCACTACTAGCCACTATCCATCTTTGCTTATATACATCAAACACTTAATACAAATGAACACGTACATTAAGAACAATATTTCATTCACATAACCACTCATATAGACCACACATATATTAAAAGAAACATAAGCATAAAATTATTAGTAATGGGTTTATTTAGAAATTCACATTGTTTTCATTAATTTAGTACAAATTACATAAAGGTATTACTTATTACTAAATCGTAACAAACAAATTCATACAGCATTATATTTATATATAAATTTAGATAACCTCTTAACGATAGAATCTTAGAAGGCAGGTTCCATTCTAAGTTAAACTCATCAAATGAAATATACGTAGATCACAGTGTTGATCTTCATACTAAGAATACAGTACAATAAAATGAGCTTAACAGTTTCTGTTGCTCATAATCTAAAAATATGTAAATTTTTGTAACATTAGACTGAATAAATTCAGTCCTCAATAGTGAATGATTGCAAAATACAATGACATGACATAATCAATCTTGAACGTAGTGACTTTTCACGACCATCTTAAACTTAAATGTTTATTTATTTCTAATTACAGCATTTCTGTTGATAAGATGATACAAGTCAATTTGAATTATTTTTGTGAATTATGTTGATTGTTATTGTTATTTGCGTTTATAATATTCTTAATTACATTTGGTACGAAACACGAAATCATTAAACTGTCTTATTCTCTCATGTTGTAACAGGATTAAACTTGATATGTACTAACAATTTTTATTTATTCAGTAATCATTGGAAAAGTGAGTTGAAGTCAACAAATGGGAGTAGATATTACAGTCACTGTTACTATTATCAGTACTACCACTCTTAATAATAATTATAAAATTAACAGTTACCATGCTCAATTTTTTCATTATATTATCTTCACAAATTTCATACTATATATGTCAAAGTGAATCGTAATTCGAATCGGAAAGAGAATTTTCTCAAAAGTTAACATATCTACGCACGCAATTACGTACATACTGTAAGTAAATGCATACAAACACGTATATATACCGAAATAATCACGAAAATCATCATTTTTCACTTTCTATACAAATGAATTGTCACGCAAACCAGACAACAACCCATAAACGACTTTTGATAATTCGATCATGTAATAATAATAATAATAATAATAACGTAGTGATCGTAATATGAGATTGATAATGTTGATTATAGCAATACTGTAAATATAAATGAGTTCATTCCACCTTGTCAATTACTTATTATTGTTACTATGTAAAACAGATCAATGGGTATGAGTAAATGTTAAAAAGGTCAAACATTCAGAAAAGATACATCAAATAAAGACAAATCATACGATTTGTTGATTTGAATATGTCATAGACAAGCCCATTGCGATTATGTTGTTTTCAATCCGTTTAACTATAAACATTGTGTATATTGTATTTTGTAATAGGATTTGTATGACTATATATAATAGTAGTGAACTTGAATAAATGATAAGAAGAAGAAATTCGATATTGTGGTTTAAGGTGGTGGTTGGGAGTAGTCGATAGGATGCTCTGAACCTAAGTTGAGTGTCAGTTAGCACTTGTCAGCATGGTATATCTTCAGCCTTGAGGGAACTTTACTCCCTGGCATTTTTGATCCCGTGGCACTCAGCTCCACAATTAGAGATGTTACTACTGAGCTGTCCAGTTCGTAACCGATTGTAGTTTACTGGCCTGAAAGTCAAAATCTATCATGTTAAAGTTGGTTATCGTTTGAACCATATCGCCATTAATTTTATCTTGCGTACCAATGTGCAGAAACAGGAGTAAAATGACAAGTACAATAAATCTTAATTTGAAAATAACAATTTTAATGATTACATTGCAACTTGACGGATAGAATTTCATCAACACTACGAAGGAAGGATTGAACAAACATGGCAAATATGGCCACTGCTCAGTGATTAGTCAGTTGTAAATGTCTCAATCATTTATGTTCAGTTGTAGCCTGAACGACCCAGTTACATAGACTTCGAGGTTGACAGACTCGAACTCAACTCCACCAGAGGATAAAAAGTCTCTGAAAATTGAAGTCGAATCTTACTGGAAAGTGCTAACTATCATGAGAGCTAGATTATGTAGGGCTATTTGTTTACTATACCTAACCAAATAACTAATAAATAAGTTATTTTATCGGGATTTCCGATGATACAATTCGTATGTGATGATACTCAATTCACAATCTTCTTGATAATTCAGTTCAGGAAGTATTTAGTTAGTATGTAACTACTGGTTAAGTGGAATGATTATTTGAATGAGAAAATTATAGATTTTATGTCACGTCATGTATCTGTAACAATGAAGAAGGAAAGTGTTAATATATAGAAAGCAGAGAAGAACTAATTAACCCTTCTGTGGTACTACTGGAAAGTGGGGGATTTGTGCTCTTTACAAAGGTTGAGCTTGTGTCATATAGGAGAATAGGAGAACAAATTATTCTCAAATTACTAACTCAATTTCCCATATGGTGTGTTATGATTCGGTTTTGTCAGCCAGTAACTCCTTCAATTTATCAACGGTTCAATTGCCGGAGTGTACCGATATTTTGCGGTAACTATTTGTTTTTACCAAAGATATAAAGCTGTGATCGTTTGTTAATCACCTAAGTCTTAATCTACTATAGCTAGCTGAAATGAGAAGGCTACTTAATTCACTTATTATTATGTTGGAACTTTACCATTCATTGACTCATTGACCTGGTTCACTCTAATTTAGTGGCTAGGCTATTAAACGTTTAATACACTTTGAAAAAATTGTACACAACAGACTCAATAGAATTAAATGGTATTGTGTTCAAGGTGTGATAAGGCTTCAGTAAAAACTGGGTTAACACTTTGGACTGATTAAATGGAAATAGCCACTGATGATCTTAAGAACATGAGGTAAGCAATCCAATGTCCATGTTAACCTTTTCGAAGTCTATATCGACCAAGAATGTGATTTTTTGCACTCTACGTTTCTGGATATTAGTTTCATATGACATTGGTGTTTGTTACGGATTGATAACAATGTCGGAGTGGTGAAATTTAAGAAGAAGAAGAGAATGGCTAGCATGAAGTGATGGGAAACTGCATAATCATATAGTTATTGAATCCCTATCCTTAAACTTGCATGAGAAGCAAACTACTTTCAAATTACAGGCTCAATGCTTATTTATTATTTTAACGCTGAGACCACACGACGAGACATAATCTAGAAACCCATTTCGGTTTTAATCCCTTATGTATTGTTACTGCTATCTATTTACAGTACAATTGCTGGAATTTGTTCAATATTGAATTTCTTGGTTAGGTAAATATTTATAAAGAATAGATTCTTAATAATCTAATAATTCGATTTGCATAGTGATACTGTGATGTTTACTACTTATATCTGTCGATATAAGTATGTAACACGAATCAGAATTGAAATCCCTGTCAGAAGAAGAAGGTTGAACTGAAGAGAACTAAATAAGAAATAGAAAGGAACTGTGAATTAGAAGAACTATACAGAATGTAAAGGACAATTGATGGAAGATCTGAAAATGAAGTATTTAATATTTGTTTCTCATATTTTATCAAGATATTCTGTAACTCTGTATTGAACAATAAATCAGTTGTCCGACCTGTGTTCTTGTTTACTACAACATCACAATATTAAAAATTTAACTAAACAAGAAAATAAAACCAAATATTTTTCTTATCATTTGATAACAGATATTCATAATCAGTTTAAATTTAGATTCGTACATTTCTTCTAAGTTGAATAATGTTTTATTGTCTTTGTTTTTTTTTACTTTTAGTCTCCTCACCCCTGCCCCCCCCTCTCATTTCGGATACCGGATATTCAATGTACATCAAAATTTTTTGTATAGAGTATCGAAATCAGTAGACCAGACAGAAAAAACCAACAAGGTATCTACAAATTAAAAGCAACGGTTATTTTCCTTTGAAGATTATTAATATTAGTAGTATTGTTATTAATGTAAACAAGAGAGCGATAAACATAAACATATCGTAAACATGTGATTTTATTATGTTAAAGGATGTAAATAATAAAGTATCACTGTTTAACAACAAATTACAAGACATAATGTAAGGGTTTTTCTGATTCTTTGTTGATAGTAGGTAGTAATACATTATCACCAAGGGAAAATTAAGTAAATTCTTATTTATTTTGAATTGGTAGTTATTAAAATGAAAAAAAACCTTGGAGTTTAAATTTATGTCCCGTTGAACAAAAAAAGACAAATGAAACTATAAATGATGTAATAATAGGATATGTAGCTCATTTACAGATTTAATCAAAAAATACTCTCATATTTTGAATTACGTATTGATATTATTTAAACTACCAATGAAAACCTGAAGCCGTTTCATCCTATTATAAAAATTGTCAACAGAGTACATCCACGTCCCTGCACTCGGAAATGGGATCCAGGACATTTGATCCATAGACCAGTGAGCTGACATAAAATGGTATAATTGTCTAACTTCAATCAATCCATGAAATTTCCCAACCATTATTCATTGCCTGATATGGGTAATTCTCTCAAACCCTGCGCATGGAGTCTTGGTATAAGTTGCCGAGTATTGCTGCAAGAATTTATTACTTGTTGTGAGAACGTGTATGCTCCCAGTGTTTTGTTCATTCTTGGCTTTTCTAATCGCTCGTTATGTACTCTGAGTTGTCCCGATCTGGTAGGAATAAAAAGAGAGGGTTTTTCAGGTCCAAATGACTTCTTAGTCGCATCAACTCTTAATCTGCGGTAGGACAGAGTCACCTCATTCATCTACGTATCTAATATACAATGAATGAATTAAGAAATGATTAAAATGTCGGATGTGTAACCTGGAGATCAACAGTTACATGTTGTGTAGGATCTTAAAAACACCTTACATGCACAAACAGATACGTACATGGTAATGACTGTTTCGTTAAGACTAATTTTTAGTGATTCTCTGTTTTTCATATGACATTATAATAACAATCGCATTTCTAAAATTTCGGATTGAATCCAGTATTTTCACTTCAAACGTCATAGCTTTTGTCCACTATACAATTAAAAATTTGTTAAACGGGTATGAAATTACTTGTTTACGTGTTTTTTTAAACTGTTGGTGACAGCTAATGATAATGATCAGCCACTATCTAATCTAAATGAAAGCTTGTGACTGAACAGTAATGATAAGGGATTTCATTAACGATTGAAATATGGTAATAAAGGCTAATATATATTTGTGTTGATTGATGAATGCTATTGAGATCCCAAAGCAAACTAAATAAGATATCTGTTGAAAACTAGAATTGATTGGACAGTTATCTCGTTCAGTGAGGGTCTCCTCAACCGTGTTCATCAATGACAGCATCAGAAATGGGACCAAGTATATTGGGATCTCGATGGGGCTTCTGAACCTTCAGATAATTAGTCTGATATTCAATAGTTTATACACATGGCTTCAATGAAATAATGACATTGCACAACCACTTTCCAATCTATTCGATAGAAAACTGCCTCACGCTGGAATGACTCAACTCCGCTAGAAATTAATTTTTATTAGAATTCCCGCCATTACTTTTCGATATAAATCTCTAGTGTGCATATTATAAACTCGTTTCAAATATCACAGACTGACTGAAGTATAACTTCCAGATCAGTGAATGTGGGCTCAGTTGTCTAGCAGTTACTCAATCCTCATGAGACCAGAGGACTTGAAATAGAACCCTTGTGGAATATATGGTGAGATCATAAGCCGGTCAATGTTAAACCGGTAGCCCTGAGTTCGGATCCTGAGTGCTGAATCGTTAATGCGCACTGCTGAGGGGTTCTATACTGGGACGAAGCGATCCTTCAATGTTTCCAGGTTCTTGATGGTGGTTTAATATTCACTGGTTCATGATTTCAATAAAAGTTCGATCATTCTTACATAGATTATTTGTTTTTAACAGATTTTTTAAAAATAAAACTGTTGGAGTATTAGAAAATTCCAACAATATGACTTTATATTAAAATATGAGTTATCAAATTGAATCTAATCTGCACACACAAACACATGATAATTGAATGATTTGAAATTGATAAGTGTATGTTACGCCTTCACATGAACCCTACCTACACAACTATTTTAATCTAAAAAACATTCGATAAAATTATCTCATTCCAACAGTGATGACAGACAAATTAATATACAGGGAGAGTACAGGAGGGTGAACTACAGAAATGTTGACAAAAATATTAAATTATATAAGAAAATTAAGAAAGGTATCTTTTGTCACCGTCTTATCTTCCATCCCTTTCTCTCTTTATCTTTGCATTACTAAAAAACACATTCATTTAATTGAAATTCTATTCACATACATCCATATGAATTAGTCATTTTTGTAAAGCCTACAATGTCAAAGATATAAAATCGGATCATCTCATTATGATGAACCAAACAAACACATCCTGTAGTGTTAGTTATATGCAAACGAAAATTTATGGGATGATGATCAACTTGTATTAAAGGTCAAGTTAAAAATTCAATTCCTATCTAATATCATGTATGTGTGTCTATATAGGACTTGACAAAGGTGAAAGTGATTATAGAATCGAGATGAGACAATTTCAATCGGGTCACCATTTTTGGAACATCATAATTATAAAATATATATATGTGAACAATGCCGCAATCGTGATCTGTCGGATATACTATATTTCTGTTGATGTATGCATTCATGGTATGTCTGTTTGTCTATTGCTTTTTTACGCACACAATATATATATAACCTTATACATACGCACAACTAGCTTTCATGTTCATTGAATGGTTGAATGATATAGTGTTTGTCAAAATTATCTTGATTTTAAAAAAATGATGTGCCTTATAATTATTAAGACTTCGTTTTGTGTGTGTGTGTGTGTGTACGTTTGGGTGATTAGGTATAGTTTGTTAGCTAAGTGCTCATGTGTGTTTGCCTATAGGCTTGAAAAAGTAATATGTATGCATGACATTATTTTATCGTAAGAATGTTTAATCTCAAAAACATCATGGATCAAATTATGAACGGACTATTCACAAAAACAGTTCTCATCATATATCTATTGTGCTTCGATGTTGATTGCATCCGGTGTATTTGTACATGTGTTTACATGTTATGTCTTTATATCTATATCTAAACTGAATAATTATACAAAGGAAATGAAACAGTTGTCATTCACAAGCAATTACACACATATGCATTTTTTAATATTATAAGCTAACATACAAATACAAACTACAAGAGATACAAATAACAAGTGTATTCCAGGCACAAAACATTAGACTGAAAGTAAGGGGGTATTGACTTTATATGATAGAAAATAAATAATATATTTCATTAAGACTTAACAGCTGTTGGTTCAATGTATAAAAATTACGTTCACATGTGAACAACTGTCGTAATATAAAGTATTTTGACCCAAACTATTTATAATGAAATGCTCTGATCGTTCCATATAGTTTGGAGAAAGGAACAAGTGATTAACTGATAGAATCAGTAGTAAACAAGCTTGTCAGCGATCCTTTCGAACAAAAATAATTTCACGACTAATAAAATGCATACTAGTTTAAGCTAGTTTATTCGATCAATCAATCTTATCGCTTCATTCGAATTATGTATGTTCCCTTAATTTGAATCATTTTGAGAAATATGTGAAGTAGTTGTGCAAACTTTTTTGAATACACAGGTTCTATTTGTGAACATGGCTTCAGATAGCTTCAGCCATATGCAACAGACGAACTACGGTAAGTAGTCATTTGATCATTTGATCAATCATTTGATTGGGTAATCAGTCAGTATTTGAGACCAAACGCATTAAGTTTCGTTAATCGATAATGACATATAAAAAATTTAAGGATGAATGCACTGAGTACGTGTTAAAATAAAGAAGTACTCGATATATCAAACCCCTTGAGATGTCATGTTGTTAGTTGATGTCAAATGCTGTGAAAACAAGGCATTTAAGGTTTGTAGTTTCCTGTCTGTCACAATCTGTCGACTTCCATTTGGATGTCTATAGGGTGTAACACGCAGGCATAAACCTATATTTAAAATAAAACCATATTTCATGTAAACAAATCAAAGGAGATTAGTACATTACTACGACTGATTGATTGGGTACTGAGCAGTACAATGTTAATGTAGCCCCCTTACTAGTCTGAGGTATTGAATATCATACATACTTTGTTGGAATGTATGATGACAGAGTTAGTTTGTATGAAACCCTGTACTTCGATTTCACACCAGCTAACACTCGTCAAAATGTTATTTCTGTAATCTTGAACGGGCTGATGACGCTGTCGCATTTAATCACTAATGAACTAGCTTTATAATTTGTGATCTGACATGGAAAGTTACTGAGTTGTTGTCCAGCTGAGATTTGATGTACTTCCAAAGTCTGCAAAAATGAAATATACTAATAGTTTGAAATTAATTTATGCAGAATAGAAATTGAACAGTTGCCACTAATTTTAATGTAGTTTATTTCAAATACCAGAGAGTACACCAGAACATCAAATCCTCGTGGAGTCGTTTAACGCCTAAGCACTCGTCAATTGATCTGACGATTCTGGGTCAGATGACTGTAATATTCTGGGTGAGAGCTCACTACCATAATTTAAAAACTGTATTAATGTACGTAATTAGGGTTTCATGGTATTATATGCTTGTCTAGCTAAAGTCACGCCGTTTGTACTGATTGTATTGATTAATAGATTTAAAAAATGGAGTCACCTTTCAGTTAGTTGAGTCCAAGTTTACATCTCCGTATGTAAAGGTAACCATTTCATCTACAAGTGAATGCAATAAATCACTGGTTTATCTTCGTTGATCAGAAATCACAATCCGACCAAAGTTAGACAACTATAGTAAACCCAGAAGCGCTGGATGGCTGTTTCGTTCTAGCATAGTAGCGGCCATCAATGACCATGAATCTGGGAATTTAACCCAGAATTTTCGGCCTCTTGTGAACTCCACAGGGTCAGCATTCAACAGTGTTAATATCCAACGTTCATCAATTTACAATAGTTGGGAAGCATATTTCATTGTCTGTAATGGATAACTGTATCACTATCTCCACTGATCACAACTGCTCACTCAAATTTCAGGAATTACATCCAGAAGTTATTTACTATTGAGCATATAATTATTATTACTATGTGGGGATTAATGGAGACTGTAAATTTCTAGACCATTCGTGAATTGATTGAAGGTGGAAGTCAGTCGTTAGAGTGTGTTTCTGAAGTTCCTTGGTTAGATTCTTGGATCCAAGTTATTGAACGTTTATTAGTGAGTCTCATACTAGGACTAAATGGTTCGCTAGTGTTGCCAACTTTTCACTAGTTGTCTAACTTTGTTCAGTTCATGATTTAAAGCCCATAGAAACTATATATTCTCTACATAAAACGTATACTGATACTAGTTTATTTGTTAAAATTCAGCTAGTTTTGAATTCTCCCATGATGTAGATATTTTCCATACAGTTATTAACAACATCATATTCGTAAATATTTCAATATGTTACAATTCATACAAGACACTTAGACGTAATATAAAACTCTTTAAAATATATGTACATATAAATAGAGCCCTTATAACAAGTGTATACCATTTAGATAAGTAACATATAATGTATAGTTATTAATTTAGTGAACTATTATAATAAACACTCAAAATTCAATGAAAACAATCTTAATAATTCATTTCAACTATGAGAAAACTAATAATAACAATGAAAAAATAAATGACAGTTTAACCCAAATTAAAAGGGAATTATTTACTAATTACTTGTATGAAAAAGAAATACATAAGGAATACTTAGCCTACATTGATTACGATCTTTTCTGGTTAGCGTTTTTAAAAAAATATTATAATCAATGTAGACTAAATATTCTGTATGTATTCTGTAGTTACAAGTATTTATAAATAGTTGTCTACGCAAGATACTCAACATCCATTGGCCGGATACCATCAGCAATAGCCTTTTGTGGGAGAGAATAAACCAGATTCCATTTGAAGAGGGAATTAGGAAGAGACGATGGAAATGGATAGGACATACATTACACAAATCATCAAACTGCATCACGATGCAAGACCCAAGTTGGAATCCTGAAGGGAAGCGGAAAAGAGGAAGGCCGAAGAACACATCACGTTGAGAAATAGAAGCAGATATGGGAAGGATGAATAACAACTGGAAAGAGCTAGAAAGATTTGCCCAGGACAGGAGTTGATGGAGAGTGCTGGTGAGCGGCTTATGCTCCTCCACGAGGAATAACAGGCGTAAGTAAGTAAGTAATTGATTCCAATTAGCTCATTTTAAAATTTCTTTAATACAAAATGTAGAACTATTTTGAATGCTAATAAAAAATCTGTAAAATTTTTTGAGAAGTTTTTAAACCTTTTACACCCAGTCACAAACACATATACAGTTCACAGCCACATTTAGTAAATGAAATTCACTTCATCAGTGAATAATTAAGTATTGATTATTACTTACTTATTTACGCCTGTTACTCCTCGTGAAGGAGCATAGGTCGCTCACCAGCATTCTCCATCCAACCCTGTCCTGGGCAATCCTTTCCAGCTCTTTCCAGTTCCTATTCATCCTTTTCATATCTGCTTCTATTATCCGACGTATTGTGTTCTTAGGCCTTCCTCTTTTACGCTTCCCTTCAGGATCCCAAGTTAGGGCTTGTCTCGTGATGCAGTTTGATTATTGATAAGTCATTATTCAATGTAACTAGAAAATATTTTCTTAAGAATCTAAATATTCGATGGATAGATTTTTCATTGGTTTTATTTAGAAAGCAAAATTATTAGATTAAACCATAACTTTAAAGTACTGAGTACATTTGACAAAAAACCGTTAGATGATAGATCTTGAATCTAGGCAAAAGATAAATGTGGTAAATCGGTAGATGTGATTGTACGTTTTCATTAGATAACGCTGTTCTAATATGAATGACATGTACAATACAACTGCCTGCTTTGATGAGTATGAAATTATTGACAGCTAAACTCAGTTATGTTAGTAGGAAAGACCATCTACATAGGGTTGTAATCAGTGAAGTATTTCATAATCAGTCACTATATTACAGATGCATTCATTCGATATCTTTCATGTAGATTTTGAGTTTTAAAATTAACTTATACATTCTTTTACATGAATTCAGTTCTTTTACTGAAATCACTTATATTGTTAGCATTTCTACCGAACTGACAGTTGTATTAATTATTTTATTTGATTGTCCGAATGTACTGTGTTAACTTGAGCCGATCTACATAGATGTCAGGTTTTCCATTGTATAGATGTTCACTGAAACTGTAACTTATAAATGTATTGACAACCATCGAATTTTTCTAAAAATGTAAAATATTTCCACTACTTTTATCGAATAAATTGTCCGTACCACACACCTGTTACACAATCATACATATTTACAACATTATCATGTGATAAATAATTACTTCATTCATTCATTTATTTACTAATCGAAACAACCTTATAATTGTTGTTGACATTGTAAACAAACAAAAATTTGAAAACAACAAAAAATTTTGTTTAACAGAAAAAATGTGATAATTTTTTTGTTTATATAAAATTTATTGTGTACACCACACTAAGGGTAACTGTAAAGAACAAAAATGATTTATTTTTAACAAGTACACACAATCAATGATTATATAAAGTAAACATTGTGGTTAGAAAAATCACTGTACTATGGATTTTGTTAAAGCTAATACATTAAACATTTGACAATGTTCCTACACCATTAAAAACAAAATTAAAAGTCGATAAATACTTATAAATTGATAAATATGTTGGGAATGGGTTTTGTGGAGAGTTTTAGAAATTTCACAGGTTGAAATCATGAGTCAGTTGAAGCTAGACCACCATTGAAAACCTGGAAGCACTGGACGGCCGTTTCGTCCTGGTATGGGACTCCTCAGCAGTGCGCATCCACGATCCCGCACCACGCGGGGCTCGAACCCAGGACCTACTGGCTTCGCGCGCGAGCACTTAACCATCAGACCACCGAGACGGCATCCAACGGTGTTAATGTCTAACTTCAACCAATCCACGAAGTTGCGCCACCATACACCATTGTCTTCAGTGAGTTGTTATCTCACAACAGACCGGTTGAACTCCACTGGTAACGGCTGAGGAGTCCCATACCAGGACGAAACGGCCGTCCAGTGCTTCCAGGTTTTCAATGGTGGTCTAGCTTCAACTGACTCATGATTTCAACCTGTGAAATATGTTGGGATTAAAACAGTTGTTGTTGTTTTATACCGAAAAAATAATGGAAGTATGAAAATGATTACAATGGGATGACTATCAATTGCTTCTATTAGTCAGACGTGCCCCCAAATGCCCTGGTACGGCCGAGAGTAGGGTGGGCCCGCCCTCCCTGTCGAAATGCTCTCATACGGCCACGCGTATACAGCCTCTGCCAGGGAAGTCCTACCCACTGCCTTCTCGTGGCGGGGGTGTTGTTTACAAAAATGAGAGGACGAAAAGCGAATGTTCGGCGCTTTAACCGGATTCCAAACCAATCGTGCACATGGGCTCCAGTATCCTGCGGGAACAAAGGGTGTATGAACCAATTGTTGGTCACCGGCTTCCATGGGACTGCATCTCCTCACGATGCTCCACTGCCTTGTGGATCAGACCTTCAGGTCAAAGGCCCCTAAGAAAACCACCTACTTCGGTTTGGGCACCCGGGCAGTATCAGGGCCCTCACACATATCGAATGAGATTTATGTGGCGCATATGTATTTGGTGCCTCTTTGTACCAATATCTATGTGTTGAAATAAATAAATTAGTCAGACGTTAAACGCCAGACTTGGGATTTCTTCATTCGATTTCTAATAAAGTAGTAGGTAAAGTTTGTCGAAGTATCTTATACTAAGAAGAAAAAGATGTTCAATAATCCTTAGTTTTATAAAGGGTACGAAAGCTGATATTAATCTGTGGTATGTACAATCTACATTTTAAAATTAATCTCTATAATCTCTGTCAATTGTGGAATTTGTAAGTATTAAAATTCGTTGAAGTTTGTAGCAAACTACATGAAGACTCTCTTTAAAAGTCATTTGGTATTATAAGTTAACAGCTAAGATGTTTCTAAATGCAATTTTTTGTACCATGGTCGTTTCAAAGCTTTGTTGAGATATTTGTGAACAAATTGCAACTTAACTGGTGGAATTTGATCAGAACTAAGGACAAGATAAAATGTGACACTAGTTACTGCCTAATCAATTTAAATTAATAAACACTTTCGACTGGTAGATTATCAATAAACGTTGATTAAAGGTACTATGGTTTAACTGAGTTTGTGCAAAAGGGATTTATTCTATTTTTCAGCTCTAGGGAACATCTATCCATTGTTATCGTAAAAGAAACTGATAAATATACGTCATTTTTCAACTATTAGTATTGTAGTTACGCTGATTATAATTTTTGCCTGCAAATAAATCTCATGTGAATAAACTCAAAAAAAGAATGTACAACCATTAAGTTTCATGATAATTGCAATAATTTTCCACAGAACAACCATTAATGTTTGTATTTCCTGAGGAAAGCACATTTTTATCACTGGAGATAAGTAGATTACATTTTTTTCGCAACTTCGACTTCATTCAACAACGATTCTCATCAAAACTCAAATAGTTTTTACGTTAAAACGTATTGATCAAGTTCACATATCATAATAATCATCTGTAAGCTGAAAATATACCTTATCCTATTTGTGTATGTGTACTATATGAAGCATTTTGTTGAAACGTTTATTCATGTTCAATGAGAACTTGCGCTTGATAGAAAGCTAACCTCTTGAAAATACATGAATATAAGATAATAGATGAAAACAAATTTTTCAAGTGTATTTATGTTTTTAACTGAACAATGAACAAGAAAGCAGGTATTGAAATAATTACAAATGAACCATGAATATACATACACGCCTACAATACATAATCATTCAAGCGTTTTTTTTTCTTTGGTATATTGAATTTTCTTTCCAGTTTGATAGTGTGCATGTATGTATATGTTTGCTATGAACATAATAGTAATGTGTAATTTTACCAAGAATGGTGGTTTTTAACACTGATCTTGCTTTTCATTCATCCGTTTCACATACTTACATATCAAACCTATAAGAAACATCATTTTTAAGTCTTCCTATACCTAAACATTAAAAATTTGAAATCAATTATACATATATTTCAAAATATTTTGCTCGTAAGATGAAATGATTACATCATCAAATTCTATCTTAGAAAGGCTTGATTATGTAATCGAGGTGAAATCAAGTGTTTGGAGGGTGAGGAGTGTATTTGACTGAAATTGTGCACCCAGTATTGGAAAGATAGGTTTATTGAGATTACAACACAACATTATGTTAAATTTTAATCGGACAACTGTTAAACATCCTAATGCCAAATTGTGTTCGCTTATCTATGACAATACAATTACAAAATGTCAGAATCCAACTTTTTTGAAATAATCCATTTTCAATATGTTGAACCAACAAAATGGGTAAAGTCGCTTAAGATTCTAGATATATCATAACGATAAATGCCACCTACCACAAAATCAGATAATCCAATATTTCCTGCCCTCTACCTCCAACTACCTAAAACCTCCAAAACACTCAGTGATGTATCAAATAATAAGTAAAGACACAGTATCAGAAGGGTTTTGTGAAGATTGTAGTAATTTCAATAGTTGAGATCATGAGTCAATTGAAGTTAGACCATCATGGAAAACTTGAAAACACTGGACGGCCAGTTTCGTCCCATTGGGACGACTCTGCCTCGCAGGATTCAAACCCAGGACCTATCAGTCTCTAACGCGAGCGCTTAACCACTAGACCACTGAGCTGGCCGGCATCCAACAATATTAATGTCTAACTTCAATTAATCCACGAAAACCAGCGACACATCCATTATTTTCTTCAATGACCTACTACCTCACAACAGACCTGGTTGAACTCCAATGGTCATTGCTTCTCACTAGAACTCCAGGACATACATCTTGAAACCAATCAATACCTCTTCTAAAGACATTTAAGTTATTCCGAATTCCCTTATGATTCTGGTTTAAAGGAAGATGATTGACTAGGGACAACTACTAAATTCATGCAGACTGATTGAGACCATGAACCGATTGATGTTAGACAATTTAAAACCCGGAAGCACTGGATGGCCGTATCGTCCTGTTGTGAGATTCCTCATCAGTGCGCATGCACAATCCCGCTCGCGAGATTCGAAACCAGTGCCTTC
Organism: Schistosoma haematobium; assembly: GCF_000699445.3. Classification (NCBI taxonomy): domain Eukaryota; kingdom Metazoa; phylum Platyhelminthes; class Trematoda; order Strigeidida; family Schistosomatidae; genus Schistosoma; species Schistosoma haematobium. The sequence goes on from NC_067201.1 coordinate 10,766,959, forward strand.
AGACTAGCGCGTGGACACTTAACTTCTAGACCACTAAACCAGTATCCAACAGTGTTAACGTCTAACCTCAACCAATCGACGGAATTGCGCGACCATCTTCAAGTGTACTGAGGTAGACACTAGTCTTTGCATGTTATTATACATACATCAACTGAAATAGTCTGAAAAACAACCTATTGGATCGATCAATGTTAGACCGCCATTGAAAATCTAAAAGCACGGAATAGCAATTTCATACTAGTGAGAGACCCCTTAGAAGCTAGTATACACGACGTTGCACATTTGAATCGAAGTCTAAACTCTCTATCTCAAGTACTAACTTGGAACCTCGAGACCAATCTAACGGTGCTAATGTTTAACTTCAACCAATCCACAATATTGAAACTGCTTAGCTTCTAATTAATTTTATTAAAATCAGTCGAAGTCCTTACAATTTTTTACAAAAGTTGGATAACTATTGTAATACATCTTAAATTGATTGTATCATTAAATGCTAACTTATGGTCAAGCGTTGACCTCTAGACGTGCAGGTTCTAGGGTCCAAAGCCCAATTGCCAAAGTTTAATAATCAGTCCATAACGAATATAAACATAATGTTGATTAAGTTGCATGCACACGCACGCACATACCTACACAAATAATAAGAACTAGTAATATTATAGTGGAACAAATAAGTGATATGATCGACTTTGATCTGATATAATGAAAACCAATTTTTCAGTACATACACTTATTTAACTCATTTTACACCATAGGAACTAAAATAGTTGCTATGCTATTATTACTGTGTATTACAAACACAACAAATATATAGTTTCATATTGAAAATGTGCTCATTGTACGCGAGGAAACACGTGTGCCCCTGTATACGTTTGATCTACTTTAAAATATAATAAATACACATTTGTCGTTCTTGTCATTCATTTGTATAATTTAAAATGTTTTCTTAAAAAAATTTCCAGTCCAATGATCATATTTTGCTACATTTTAGTCGTGAAATGATGATTAACAAAATTAAATATATTTTGTACTCATGGAAGGTTCATCACGGAACGACATTATTTTGCGAATTATTGAGCAAAAAATGGAGTAACATTCCAAGAATACATACATATATATATTGGGCCAAAAGTATCAATGTTAGGTAATGAAAATGTTAAGTACTTTCACAATGATCGATACATAGCTCATACTCTCCTGACAGGACATTAATACTAACAGGAAAACTGGTTGTCACTTTTGAAACGTTCAGTACTAAGGGTTCATACATTCGTTGTATTACTATATTTACATGAATATAGTTTCTCCAAAAAAGCATTTAAATTTATACTTAATGTAAGAAGTTTGCGGATATTGATGAGTTTCACAGATAATATCACGGACTATGAAACTTTGAACAACTATTTCTTTCCAGTACAGGACTTTTCAACTGTAGCCATCCAAGCCTTCACTGAAAAAAAAATAAATAAAGGATATTTCAGGAAATGCTTTACATTTAGATAGCTTAGTCGTTATCTTAGTGTTTTCATTATTACATTCGATTCAAAACTAATGATTAATTTCAAGTGGGAATCGATTAAGTTCGAATGATAAGCAAATAAGGAGTGAAGTTCAGCTATATTTAGTTTAAGATTGAGGATGATAATCATGTCACGCCAGTAGTTTAATGATTGATTTCTCTCTACACCATTTGAATGTTCATTAGAAGGGACATTAATTCTGATTGCCACTATATGGAAAAATAACTATCTAATTAACTTTGGGCTTGCATGGTTTTCAAACTGTAGCCAATCCTTGATAGATTTATAGCTAATGTTGTTATATTATATGGTAAGTTTTAAAATGTTAGAGAAGACTAATGAAAACAATCAGTTTTAAAACTAATTCACTATCTAACAATTAATTATAGTAGTTTTAAGTAAAATGATTTGTTCACCTCAATTTTATGCATACAAGGCAACTATAATACATTTACTCTACTGTAACATCACTCAACTGTAACATCTTCACTTTGAATAATACATGATTTATTTCATATTTTTCATAAAGCTTACTAGAGTAATTATCTATTAAGGTTTTTCTAACGTCAAAACTTGAAATCTCAGTTCTAGCTAAATTGTAAACTATACATTTGAAACCTTCCTAATTGTTTAAAAAGTTTTTTCCAGTAAAAGTGTGGTAAAAGTATATTATACTGTCGACCTGGAAAAACTATCAGTCAATTAGCAAAGACAGCCTAGTTACAAAAGAATTAACAGTGAAATAATAACATTGCTCTTAATAATCAACCCTCACATGCCTGATTATTCTTTACAGTAGAGTAATAAGGTTAAGTTTCGCAGATTACTAGTCAAACTAGTGTTCTGATATAGGATTATAACGTCATATAGGGTTTTCTCCACAGGTTTACGCCAGCGGTTATGCAAATCTGTCAAGATAAGGTATTAAAAGTTTAGATAGAATTCTAAAATAAGTTTACATAATAGAGTTAGGGTTTTCAACAGGAATTGACATAAGGTGTATTTCTATTCTTTGTCACTTTTCTGTTGTACTAGTTTATGAAACTTGTGATTAGAATTAAAAGTATGAATCAGAGTGAGAGATTACTATCTAGCATGACGAAGCACTTTCAAGTATTTTATCATACATTCTACCTTAGGAACGGGTTTGTTTTGTCATTTAGCTCGAGTAACATCTTAAGTTCATTCTTAGGTTGCATAATAGATATTTTAGTTGATTTCAAGCATTTTGAAGACTAAATATTGCCAATATGTAATTCGTTTATAATAGTATAGAAATTATCTAACACTGTACTTTAAATTGTGAAGAAAATACACGAGGTATTATAGTATTTCTGATTGGCTAAGTCAAGGCCGTCAAATATATGATACTTTAACCAGAAGTTTTCATAATCCAATCAACCGTCAGAAGCTCCTCTACTATTTCTTTTACTTCATTATCTTTAGACAACAGGTCATGTGATATGCATACCCCGTGACCTTCATAGGCTTGCCTCTAGAGTTGAACTTAATTGATTAATTTCTTATAGCTGTCCTCCAATGTATTGCTTTATTTTAATTTTATAGTTTCATTGTTTATTTGAAAACAATGAAATAAGTGAGCGACATTTTTTTTACCAAAGAAATGGAGAGAGAAGTAAAAAAATACCCCAAGGCGTATACATCAAAATAACTTACATAATTAGCATGGATAGTATCAATTGTGAAATTAAGTCACATTATGACGAGCTAGACAATACTTTTTTTCAACTTCTCCACTGACTTCAACAATATAAATACAAACGAAACATCATGATGACTTTAAAAAACATGGTATTTGAGTCTGGGTGTAAACTTTTCTATTGTTTAATCTAAAATTATTCAGTTGTTTATTTCTCCTATATTTGTTTACTTGCACACCCACATTTGTATAACATGATCATCTTAATACTGTCTAGATAATGATAATATTATGTAAGCTTGGTATGATAGTAATAACATACATATGCATATGTATATTCGAACCACACCAGTAAATCAAGAAAGAAAGTTAAACTACATATTGCTAAGCTATTCAACTGGTGTGAGATTGAAAGAGACAATTTGAGTTCGAGTTGCAATTCTTGCTTCAATTAATCTTACTAACGTCCGGAAGAATAAGTAGAATAAAAATAACTATATTTAGTTAATAACGTAAATATAGGTCAATTTCCGTAATTTCAAAATGGGATTTATTGAAGAGTAAAGTTTCAGGTTATAAATCAAATTTTATTTTAATATTCTCTCTCAAATCAGTTTGTCCAGTTGAATCTAAATAGGTTAGAAATAGTTGTCCTATACGAAATGAAGTATTCTTTTCTCATATGGCAATGACTAAGACATTAATTTGGATATTCAATACAAATGTCAAAACAGTTCTACTGTGTGGGGCGGAAACCTGGAGAACTACGAAAGCCATCATCCAGAAAATACAGGTGTTTATTAACAGTTGTCTACACAAAATACTTCAGATCCGTTGGTCGGACACTATTAGCAACAACGTACTGTGGGAGAGAACAAACCAGATCCCAGCGGAGGAAGAAATTAGGAAGAAGCGCTGGAAGTGGATAGGACACACATTGAGGAAAGCACCCAACTGCTTCACAAGACAAGCCGTCATATGGAATCTTCAAGGCCAAAGGAGAAGAGGAAGACCAAAGAACACATTACGCCGGGAAATGAAAATAGACATGAGAAAAATGAACAAGAATTGGATGAGATTAGAAAAGAAGGCGGAGGATGGAGTGGGTTTGAGAATGCTGGTCAGCGGCCTATGCTCCATTGGGAGTAACAGGCGTAGGTAAGTAAGACATTAATTTTATTTTGTCTATGTACAAACCTGTAGCTGGGGGTGTACACAACATTTTCAAGGATGAACTTGTGGGAAATATGGAGTCATTCAGTGAGTTGCGTTAACTTCAACGTTTTATGTCCAGATTATATCTGCAATATTTTTATTAGTATGGGGCTGTGGAGATTGTTGTGGATTCGCAATGATGAGGGGCCACATACTAGGATGAAATGGCCAACAAGCAATGCTTTCAGGTTTTCGTTGGTAGTGTAACATTGATGGGCTCATGATCTTAATTATAATATGTTTATTTTTACCGTTTCTTTAGTGAGTGTTGCATATCATAGTGTAACTTTTATAAACTATTACACCACTCACAATATTAGTGAGTAATTTCTACCAGTGTTACTAACAGTGCAATTTCGGATATCTTCATAGCAAACAGTTGTGATTATTTTGTACAAGAAGATTATTCTAACAGATATAATCTAATTGAATGAATGAAATTAATTCTCATAACGAACTCATATCAATTCTGCTAATTATTGATATTAAACAGATATTTTACACATATTGCATAATCTTACCTAGTCGTTTAAGGTATCGTAATGACCAATGAATCAGTCAATATTCTATGCTTTCAATATTAATCAACTCTTTGCCAAATTAGTGTGAAACTTCGATACACCAACTTCTAATTTATTTTCTGTTGTTAATATCAATTCATTATGGGTAGTAGTTTTAGCAAGTAAATTAATATTCTCTAATTTAAAAGCTCTCAATTTAGACATTTTTCAGTATATAATTATAAACTAAATAAATTTCAAAGCAAACAAAAAGTTTGTTCATTTGTCAACCACTGAGATTTTTCATTTATTATTAGGGACCAAACATTTGACATTCGTAAAAAGGAAATTGATGTTAGCAAACAACACGACATTCATTTGTAACGAATTTTTGTTGTTATCTTACCTACCCTCTCAAAAGTTATCTTATAATGTTGAATGAAGTGTCTAAATTAACTTTCTCTCTCTCTCTCTCATAATATTAATGATAATAATAATTTGCTTTTCTTTTGAATTGTATTCTTTCCTAAAACCACTCTTAAACATTGTTGTTAATTATCATTCGCTACTATGTCATTTTAATTGGATACTTTTAATAATAATAATAATAATAATAATAATAATAATAATAATAATAATAATAATGGATTCATAATATACATCACAACTCTTGCATGAACATGTACAAACAACATATTGAATATCTACAAAATATACCGACTTTATACTTTGATATTGTAAACTAATAGAAAATTGTGTAAACATGTCTTAATTTGTCCTCAAGAAAATTATTTGTTTATCTGGATATGTAGAAAAAACAATACTCTGATAATAGTAATAATAATACAATTAAGAATAGTAATTATATTACAATCATAAGCATTGTAATTATGGTTCATAATACTATTTATGTGCATGATCATCATTGTCTATACTCTAGAGATCGCTTGACAAACACATGAACACTGGCGGTTAAACAGTTAACATAAACACTGTATATCACCTGAATGAACTGGTAAATGATAAAAAATATACGTTTTTATCATATTCTAACTATGATTGGATTAATGATGGCATGATGTTTGTTGTTGTTTGTATGTAAAACCAAATGTCCTTGGTTCAATTCACACTTGTGAGGTCGTGGATATTCACTGCTAAGTAGTCCCATACTAGGATGAGACAAGCGTTTCTAACTTTTCAATGGTTGTCTAACTTTGATCAGTTTGTATTTTCAATGAAATTCTACAGTTTCCACATCCCTATAGTGACTATCTTCAATAAGACAGTTCTCTCATAGCTGAAGAATTATAATTAGTACACTTGTAACCATTTGTAACGCAATTTAATTGAGAATCGTCCATCAATGATGATAATCCATGACACAGGTGGAAATAATTCATTAGTTTTATTCAGTTTGAGAAGTACAAAATTCTGAAAACTTTGAATTAATTTTAGTGTCGTTGATTTGTCAAATAATCTGTCTATAAGACTGAGCTGTAATTACGTTTAGAGATAAATAGAGTTCCAATCATCATTGATAAGAAAGTCGATAGTCATCAGACAAGTAATTGTTGTTAGGCTTGTAAATTTATTCAGAGTTTTCGTGTAACTGTTTATTCTGACAGACAAGAAAATCGAGTACAGGTTCAATGTAAAATAATAATCAGGTAATTTAAATACAGTGATTAAATCACCTCTCGTCCTTCTGCCATGACGAAAGGAATAGGCTTAGTTTATACAGTCAGTTTTAACATGCTTTTGAACAGTTTTCAACAGCTCTCCATCTATTTTCAAACAGGAGCTAGATGATTGTGTATAGTATTCAAATATTGTTCGAACGAACTATGTATACAATATGTTGAAACCCTTATCTATGTAGTTAAAGGCTTTTGGTGATGACCAAACTATCTGATAATTGTTAACAACTATTGCATGGTATTATGTAATTATTTGAAAATCATGACTGACAATGATTCCATGATCATTATATGTCTAGTCAGAGGCATATTCAGCCATTTTTATGAATTCTTCATTATGGGTGACATTGCTGAGCCACGTTTTTGACGTTAAATGATTCTTCATTCGATATATGTCTTCCTCGTTTATAATTTTTGAAGACTTTTGATTGTTATAGCTGTTCATATTGTGAATTGATCAGACATTCAATAAAAACTAAGCTTCAATGAAAAGCTATTTAATCCAGTGTTGAACAGTTTTCTTAATGTGGTTGTCACAAACTAACTAGGCGTTGAATTTAGGAATATTGGTTATAATACTTTTCAAGAAGGTCCTCAGTTTACTTTCTATTAATTGTGACTGTTATTCAATAATATGTCTTTCTCAACTTTAAGAACTCTTCTAGATGTCATTCACTAATGAATCAATAATCATGTACAAATCAAATGAATTCATTTGAAAGAAAATCTATACACATCAACTGGAAATATATACTTGTTATGATCCATTTCATTATTGAATCAATTTGCGAGTTCATTGAGATTTCCTTATCATTAAAGAATACTTTCAATATTACTTTGAAAAATATATACCGATCAACAATATTTACGAGAAAGAGTATATATCATTACATTGATGTGCCATGAACCTAACAATCTTGGGACTAGTAAAGAATTCTTCACCAGTGCGTATTCATGACCTCGCAACGGGGAGGCGAACACAGTACTTGAGATCTCACAAGCAAATACATCTTACACTTCATTATTCTCTAAATTGAAATAAGATATGTACGGAAAAAGAGGAAAGAAGTGATATAAAATTCTATATACTGAATACCAACGATTGTATTTATTCTAATAATTCCTGATTGACATATATTGATTGATCAGTCACAATAATTGACGAAGGTTCTTATATCAAAAACGGATACTTTAATTGTTTGTCATAATGATTACCTAATTTAATAGGCATTATACTTAATTTGCATGTTTGCTATTTTTTTTCAAAAATTTGCATTGAAACTTACTTACTTACGCCTGTTACTCCCAATGGAGCATAGGCCGCTGACCAGCATTCTCAAACCCACTCCATCCTCCGCCTTCTTTTCTAATCTCATCCAATTCTTGTTCATTTCTCTCATGTCTATTTTCATTTCCCGGCGTAATGTGTTCTTTGGTCTTCCTCTTCTCCTTTGGCCTTGAAGATTCCATATGACGGCTTGTCTTGTGAAGCAGTTGGGTGCTTTCCTCAATGTGTGTCCTATCCACTTCCAGCGCTTCTTCCTAATTTCTTCCTCCGCTGGGATCTGGTTTGTTCTCTCCCACAGTACGTTGTTGCTAATAGTGTCCGACCAACGGATCTGAAGTATTTTGTGTAGACAACTGTTAATAAACACCTATATTTTCTGGATGATGGCTTTCGTAGTTCTCCAGGTTTCCGCCCCACACAGTAGAACTGTTTTGACATTTGTATTGAAAATCCTGACCTTGGTGTTGGTTGACAGTTGCTTTGAGTTCCAGATGTTCCTCAGTTGTAAATATGCTGCTCTTGCTTTGCCGATCCGCGCCTTCACATCTGCATCAGATCCACCCTGTTCATCAATGATGCTGCCCAAATATGTAGAGGTTTTTACATCTTCCAAATCTTCTCCGTCAATTGTAATTGGAGAATTCTGCTTTTCCCTTTGTGTATATTGAGACCTACTGCAGCTGAGGCTGCTGCAACACAGTTCGTCTTCTCCTGCATTTGTTGTTGCGTTTAGGATAGAAGGGCCAGATCGTCTGCGAAGTCTAGATCGTCCAGGTGCACTCTAGATGTCCATTGTATCCCGTGTTTCCCTTCAGATGTTGACGTCTTCATGATCCAGTCGATCACCAGGAGAAAGAGAAGTCCCTCTGGGGTCTACTGCCGGTCCCAAGCCCGGATAAAGGAGGAGGGTTGGGCATGGGTTTAGCATCTCATCCCGTAGAAAACTAACTCGCTAAAAAAACGCTAACCAGAAAAAAAAATTTATTCAAACCTTGTAAATTCTGCATTGGAACAAATTCACCTATTCATTTATGTAGTTGCTATAAAAATCTTATTTGTTTAAAATCCACTTCAAAATACATTCTTCTTCTTTTTTTACAAATATAATCAATAATAATCTAAGTAAAATCAATAATTTACAATGTACATTCAAACCATATGATCAATAAAGAAATTGATCAATTAATTGTTTATTATTTCGATTATATATGAGTTTTTGTTACTATCGATTTACTTATGTTAATTAGTACTTATACAACAATTTTAAAGAAAGAAAGAAAAAAAACCCATATTGTTCACACTGTAGTTAAGAGATTATTTAGATATATTGAAAACAATTGAATATATGTTAGCATATTTCATATATAGTTCATGAAAATTGAATTCAAGGTCAAAAATCGATTTTAAATTTAGAACAAAAAAATTATCCAATGAGAATTAAGCTAATAATTTTTTATATTTTGTGGAAAAAATGGCTTTAATTGAATTGTCCTAATTTTAGGTTTATTTTTATATGATTAAAAAATGAAGTATTCACAATATTGGTAATTCACTTATGTAATTGGTAATAATTAGCATAGACTTTGTAACAGAAAACTATCCGGTCATCTCCATGACGATTTTATTGATTAGATGAGTTCTCTTTGATCCTTAACGATGGATTGGTTTCAAAATGAAATAATTAATTATTTGAATTAATTTACTTGACTTTAAAGAAAAAAAATTAAATTAGTGGATTGATTGTAATGATTTTGTATTACAATGTCATGAAAAGGATCAACTTAATCGAGGTAACCGAATAACAATTATTTGTATACTAATAGTGAATTTGTAATAGAATACAGAAATTCTTTTGTAAGGCATAGATCAGTGTGAGGTTTGACTTGTTGAATATGTAATAGTTAACACACATGACAATGAATGACAGTTGTATCATATCATAAATTTATAGAAATTGAAATTAACAACTTTTGGATTTCAACTCGGTATGAAGTTTAAAAAAACTTGCTAAAAGCGCCTCAAACTCATCAAGTCAATGACCACCGGGTGTTCACATAAGGGAAACAACTTGTCTAGTATTCTCTGGTTTCTAATGACCTTTACTCAATTCTTGTTCTTCTGTAACAAAATACATAATCTTTACATCAAATTAATAATTACAAATTGTCAGAATGAGGATTTGAGGAAATCGTAGTTTTCTAACAGTTAAATTCATGAGTCAATCTAAGCTAGACAACTATTGAAAACATAGAAGTATGCGACTCCTCAGCAGTACAAATTAGTTAACTAAATTAGATAAATTATAGCATCAGAAATCCAAATCAATTTATTCTAGTTTCATGACACGCTTAAACGTTATTTATTACCTCCACCATTTCAATTTTAATCAATTTGCAATGATAACACGAAAATCATCCAATCTCACTGATAACAAGTATTTCACTCCTGATTTTTAAAATGCAATAAAACTTCATGAAATGCTTAAGTAATCCCCAGAAGAACTAACTATCATAAACGTAACCTACAACCTAAACAAATGCTCATTCAATTCATTCCAACAATTAGTTTGATTCAGAAGAAATAAAACAATTAAAATGAGCTTTGTAAGTATCATTATAAGGATTTGACTCTGATAATTTCAACTAAATTTAAAACTCTGGATTGTCTATAGTAATAATTGAACTGTTGGCATATCTTAAAGAAACTGCTCATATACTTGCTATCTTGTTACTGACTTATGTTTCTATCTTCCGAAAATCCAAACTTATTGTACGCCCATTTATTTCGCCATGAGCGTAGATAATATTTTCCTAATGGCTAATTGCTCAATTAGTTTATGGTATATGAACAAGGTCATTCATACCATATTCACAATCAATCACTATTTGTCCCAGCCGATTTTCATTTGGTCTCTCCCAATAAGTTTTCGGAAAAATTGTTGTTATATTAATTTATGAGTAGAGGATGAGGTTAACTAAATTTGTAGTTAGAATTCGTTAGCAGAACACCTTGTTTGATGTACGTTTAGTACTTTATGGTACTCGTCAGCAGAGTGTACTTATAATCTTGAGGGAACTAATACTGTCTTTAGGATAAGATATTTTATTATATAAATTCAAATTTGGCGGTATGACCACTGAGACATTCGAGTGGTGACTGATGTGTTGTAAGACTCAGATGGGGGTAGTTGCTTGTTACATTTAATATGTTTTAAATGAAATTTTGAATTAGTCATAGAATGATAGATACATATTTTAAAAGCCGATACAAGTGTTCACCTTGTACTCAACGACATTTTCAATGAGTCAATCATTTTAAAATTCACTAGTCGGCCAACATTGAAAACCTGGAAGCACTGGATAGCCGTCGCGTCCTAGTATGGAATTCCTCAGTAGTGCATATACACGATCCTACACGTGGAATTCGAACCCATCACCTTCGGCCTCACGTGCGAACGCTTAACATCAACCGGCGGCCTGCTTGAATATCTGGGCTACCTGTTCCTCCGATCTAGATATTTCATCAAGTTATCTGTTTTGTTGTTTGTTTTAGCACATCACTATGTCTATTGTGCGCACAACCTATTCAGGCGCGTTTATGAAAAGTTTACAACCTTTCGCTATACGGGATACAAAAAGGTACAATCAGCGACATCATGGTGGCTGGCAATATGCATTGAAACAAATGAACAGTAATCAAATATGGATTACCGAACTTCTAACATCTAACTGGTCATCATTCAAAATTTATCGTCACAATCGATCAAGGTATAAGAAAAGGAAACTTGTTGAAATACTTTATGCTGAGAATTCTATGTTGTACCAAAATTATAATGTTGAATAAAGCTTCTAATAATAATAATAATAATAATAATAATAATAATAATAATAATAGATCACTGAGCAGAAATCCAACGGTTCTGTTGTCAAACTTCAATCGATTCTTGACCTTGGATAACTGTCTCACATCCCCAGACACATTGGAGTCCATTGGTCACGACTTCTCACTAGAAATCCAGGAAGTCATTTTGAAGCTGGTCACTAGTGAACGCATGTTGACTATGATCAGAATAGAGATCGGTGAAGAATGTAGTAAATGTAATATTTGAATCCATACTTTTTTAGCTGGAAATTCGTTTCTATATTTAAACATATTAATAATGAACACAGTATTGATAAATATTATTTACAATTGTAATATGTTTCCTCAAATAATGTTGACTAAATAAAAATTGGGTCAGTTTCCGACTAAAGGAAGATAATATTTATTTCTAGGATCATTTTAATTAGTTTCATTTATCGAAATACTTTCAGATATTCAATAAATTCATTATACGCAATTCTTTCAGTTATTTTTCTATTGATTTCAATAGATGACTACTGAATTGTAGAATGTAATTTTCGACTATAATTTACATCTCTTGACATCAGCTTTCATTATATTTGTTTATTTCTGTCGCTTTTATCATCTATTATGTTTGCCCAAACACTAACATATTCATGTGAATAAATGTTTTATCAAAATGGGGATTTGTGGAGATTGTAGTAATTTTAACAGTTGAAACCCTGGAAATCGACTCATGAATTTAACTATTAAAATCACTACATTTTCCACAAATTCCCCATTCTGATAATGAAAAAAAATATATATATATATATATATATACAACATTATTTATTAATTCACTGTACTAAATTATTTTATTTATGATGATATATTAGAATGTACTTCAGTAGTGTTCCTTATTTGTATTCTCTTTCATTGTTAATCATATTCTACCATTTTCACACAATCTCATTGTATTCATTAATAATCTTGGCAACGAATAAACCAAACAAACAAAAGAAAAACAATACCAATCACTATAATGTTTCTATTAGTATCTAATGGTATTGATTTTCATGAGAAACCTGTGAGTTTATTTCTAAAAGTACTTGAGTATATTTATTAAGTTAAAATAAATTGTATCTAAGAGAATTTGTTGATTAACTTAAAAGCCTTTAGATTAGTTAGTTAAGATGTTATTAGATAATATATATTATACTGTAATGGATTAATTCAATAGAAAGACAAAAGAAGCGATTGAATAAGATACGGAATATACAACTAACTTTCGATGATGAATTATCAATAGCTTCTCTTAATTCCTATCATCAAATGATGGTGGACAGTGAGAAGCAAATTGTAGAATTTCGGAAATATCTGAGTAAAATAATCTGGTATTTAAGAAATGATAATTAATATCTTTAATATAATTTATACAAACCACTAGGCAATAAAAAGATACATAGTGAATAATAATTATTTTGTCATTGGTTCAGATATTCAGAGATCTAAGAGTTAGTATAGGTCAACAGTTAAGAACCATTGGACATTACTGAATACTGTTTGTTAAAGATTGTAGAATATTCCAGAGAAAACTCAAATATACTTATAATATTGTATACAGTATGAGTTCAACTAAAACCTTAATATTATATACAACCAATTAAATTCTATCCCAAGAAAATATTGATCTGTTGAAAAAAGACTCAGGGAACAACAGATTATTTAATTTCAAGAATTTCACAAGTATCATATACCGAAAATTTATATAAATTGGACTTATTCTTCTTATCAAACAAAATGACCAATGATAATTTGATCACAATGTTCAAAATTTCACAGATTTTTTCCCAACAACAAAAGCAGCAAATTGACGAGAACAATGTTTATATTGGATACAAGTCCATGATCAATTACCTATCAGCATCTACCGACTTACATTCGAATAATCAACATGGGAAAACACTTAGTCAGATATCCTCACCCTTAAAAATGCCTCAAACCTTACACTCTTTTGCCGCTTTTACGAAGTGAAACTGACTAGTTCAATGTTATATCTTATGTCACAAAATTTAAGATGTGAATTTTTAAAAAATGATCTTAGAATATATGGATTTGAGATTTTGTAACGATTCTAACACGTAACCTAATGATCACATTACACGTAAAAGAGTTACCAGAATTTTGTTTATTTCTGTGACTATTGATTCTTAGTATCATACAAAAATAGATAATATAGTTCTACACAGAACACCAAGAATATATTTTACGCTTGGTCGCTAAGACTGAATTGTTTGTTTTGTTTTTTCAGTCATAATCATCAACACTATTTTGGGATAGATTTTTAGAGAACTATTTAAAATATTAACACTTATGTTGACTTTCAACTTATATGTTTATTTTTCTTTAAAAACATCAAATAAATAGAATCACTTGTAATAATTCCGTATTAACTGACATACAGATTAAACACGGCAATCAGTCTTAACATTTACTCACAAACTGTGAAACGATAACTTGGCAAATACTTATCAGTTATCAAACTAATTCATACGTGATATGATTTGATTCAGTTGTTGAATTCCCCGTTATCTTAAAGTTACCATTTGTATAACAGGTGAAGAAATTTGTAAGTGTTTCTTGTAGTTTTAACAAAATAACCATATAAAACTAATATATACTAAATTTCTAGCGTGAAACTCTTCAACAGTGTGCATTCAGGTGTAAATCAGTCAACGACCAATGTTATAGAGAGATAGTCATGTAAAATCATGAACTGATTGAAGTTACAAATGTAAATTACTAGTTATTAGTCCAGTAGTCGTGAGGTTGAGCAATGAACGTTAAATCTGGAAGTTTTCGTTTCATGCAATTGGTTTTTGTTTCGTTTCCTAATGGATTCATGGGTTACTACTGTTGAGCAGTCCCATACTAGTTCGAAGTAGATGTTCAGTGCGTAATGGTTTTCTAAATGTATCGGATGTCAAGTTAATAGTCTTTTCAAGTCAAATTATAAAAAATTACTATTAAATAAATCATTTGGTCAGTTTATTGATTAATACAGTTTATTTTCGTCACGAATACATAAATAAATGAAATGTACAAATAAATTTCAAATGAATGAGAATGCAGAAATCAATTGAAAGACTGAAAAGGATGCAGTCCAAATTGGTGGGGTGGTTGATGCGCGTGGACACTAATGAGTTTCATACTAAGACGAAATATTTGTTCGATGTTTTCTGATTTGATTGACCATTTCCTTAAAACCAATCCGTGATACTGATTTTTAAATATTTTTATCGAATAAACTAGATTCGTTTATATCATACAATCTATCAGGCTAAAAACTTCAAGCTATCCGCTTCTGGTTTCAGTTTCAAGATTGTTTTAATATGGGGTATGTATTATCGCTGACTGTTGACTTAGTTTCTTTAATAAATGTAGGCTCACTGTGTACGCTTACTAGGACGTCAACTTATCTTTTCTCTTTATTTTACTCTTTTCCAACTCTCCTCGTTCGCACTACTCTACATGCTCTCCCCCAATACACAAAGTGTCTTCTAACTTGATGCGAACTTCTATAACACAAAGAAATAAGATTACATATATTGAAGAGTACAATAGCTGTATCTAATATATATAGATTCTATACAATTCGTATACCATATTACGTAAGGTTTAAACAAGATAAGAAGCTAAAAAGAACTGACTTGTACACATAAAAAATAACAAATCGATCGAGATAATCTATTTAGGCGGGGTAGATTAGTCAGCGAAAGTATTTTTTTTTTCTAAATGAATCATAATGTAATACTTAAACTAATGAAACATAAACAAGATGACACAACACTAGTTAAGATAAGATAAAATCACAAGAAATTTTTGAAACAAATTAACAATGAACACGAAATTTGATTGAAATGTATAGAGACATTAGATCTATTTAAATAATCAGCAAGGGAGTATCGATTCGACAAATCTAAGTAAGGAAATGAGAATAATTCACAACAAATAATCAAATAAATGAACATTAGGATCATCTTGATAAAATAAATACTTCTCATAAAAGAAAAATTGTTGTTTCGAGTTCATTTTAATAATAACAATCAAGTGGTTTGATTGATTGCTTTAGGGTTTCATTGAATCTAGATTATAAGTGGTTATGTGTATATGTATGCTGCAGTGATTTTGTTTCGTGAATACAATAGAATAAGACAGTTACATAAGTGGTGTTATATTTTTTAGTCTCATTTGGAATATTTGGTTCATGAAAATAAACAGTATAGTGATATAATCTTTTTTTTATGCTTAAGGCGATAACATCCATTACGTAGTATTTTTAATTAATAATGGTTTGGATTATTCCGTTATCGTTATTGAAATTTCGACTGGATTTGATCAGTCTAAGTAAGCATATGTGAATCTTGTTAGGATTATTTCAACATAGCCATTTCGTCACTAGTTTTATAGAAGAGATGAATAGTGGCTAGTAGTGGAACTCAGGATGTGAGTTTCATCTTATTCAGGACTGGTCAGTTGGTGAAGCTACTCTTAGAGTTGGTGGTCGATACAAGAGTCGAACTCAAGACTGTTCACGTCAAACGCCAGTTAGTTATTTACTTAAGTACCGAGTCCATATTGCCTGATAAACTGGTGGAAATTTCAGTCAGAATATCAACAACAAGATAGTCTAGACCATTAGAAATGAAATTACAATTCATATACATTGAACAGATGAGTGAGCATGTAAACTCAGTAGCTAAGTGTATAACACATCGGCGTTTGTAGTAAAAGGCACTAGGTCCAGATCTCGACATGGACATCAATTGTAGGACGTTTCTGGCAAAACTAGATGACTTACCCTAAATGGGATGAAAAACGCGTTCTGAAATGCATCCTCTGGTCTATACATCAATATTTCATATTAGGCAGTTGGAAGTAGCAGAGAGAAAGTCCATGTGACCTGGGTCTCGTTCTAGTTGGAACTCATTAGTAAGATAAACCGTCAGCTCTGAGGAAACTAATGTCTCCCGGTGAATCCGAGACAGTATTGTCCTAATACACAGTCTGATACATCATTACTACTCCATTCAGGCTGCCTGTCTGACTACCTCCAACAATTTGACATTAATATATTGAATAGTAAAATACGACATAGGATAATTGGCAAGTTTTCCGACCGGTACTCCTAAACTGTCCTTCTATCGGGTCCCCATAATCGCAACTAATTCTATAAATCAAACGGAAAACTAGAAAGAAGGTGCAAATTGCAAATAAAAGATTCACACCAAGGTTCGCTTATGCACAGAGCAATGGCGATATTTTTAGAATTACATGTGAACTGGAGCTTCTGGAAATTTATGAAACCATATGATAACAGTATGGGTAAATAATCAATCAAAACCATGGAACATGATTCTGCATTTTCTCCATGCTTTTGTGACGATTCTATTTAATACCGATTGGATAGAACGTTTCCTGGAGTTTCTATGTCTTAGGGACCTTGACGAGGTATGTTTTGGGACTCCAACAACAACAACAACAACAAGGATTCACAGTGAATAGTAGCAGAGTAAAAAGATATCATGATAAGTGATTGACTGATGTTTCACATATTAAACATTAGATTTATATTAGTTGGGGAACTATTGAAGAATATGATCTAACTTTTGGAAGGTCGTTATTCGCTGATTAAAAATTCTTTATTAATTGATTTATACAATCTTACGAAAAATTGAATCGTGAAAATATAGTTCATTTTGCAAATATATTATCAGAATCCAATGTTGCAATCTTGCCATCATTCTGTTCGCTCGAGATACAATAGAATTATCACTTAGTAACACGGCTTCTTATTGGAACATTATAAAATCCAAATCAACAATCTATTCTCCACTCTTTATCTAGGCAAGTACCAAATAATATAGACTTTCTATCATTAAAAAAATATTAACATAAATAATTAAAAATGAAACTATGGAACTATCAATAATCAGTAATTTTAATTGTTTATTTCTAATTAATAATTCATTTTAAATAAGGTCAGTTAGTACTAAGGTACAATAATTTAGTTTATATCAAAAATCAATTATAATGCGATTATCCTTTAAGGAAAAAAAAGTAATGAAAATGAATAATTCGGAAAGATAAAATCAATATCTTTTTCATTTCAAAATTCCTTTTTTATTTAGCTAGTTCCTAAAAATACAAGTTAATTATTAAGAATTTTATGATAATCAATAAAATTTATAATTGTTTCGCATTGTTATCATTTGTGTTGGGTTTACTGTTAACTTAATCATTTTCAATATAATTATGGTTATTTTCTATGAAGATCTAATTGGTAACAAGAAATTATTCATATTTCAGTTTGATCTCCTAATGAATATATATAATAGGCAAACTGTATCATTATTATTTGTGAGCCGTATACATCATATATTGATTTCGAGATGGTGGAGATTTGTAGCTCAGAGAACAAAACTCCACCAAAATCATCCCACGACCAAACCATCCAGCTCAGAGAACAAAACTCCACCAAAAACATATTGATTTCATTTAGAGTACCATTGAAAATCAATGAGTAGTAGGCATACTTTTTAAAATTAGTACAAAACCCTTCTACAGTACTCATTTCCAACAACACCAGGGACTGAACATCATGAGTTCAAGCCCAATGTTTATACATCAGAACCACTATGTTAAGATCTAATGGCAGAAATTCAATCACAATCTATTTACATTAATCAGTCAATCACAATGTTGACGACTGATTCAATATCGATGTGTTTGAACTCAGTCAGTTACAATATCTAGCCAGAATTTTAAAAACAGGTTCATGTAAAACATCAGTGAGCTCACTATTTTAGTATAGCTGAGAAAAATTAGAGATTGGTTTGATATATCCGTTATAGATATTTATATTTGTTACTGTCAGCGCAGTTCAGTCATTGAATTCATTACCTCAGTACAAAAAATTATCCCATCAAGCGATTTATCTAATCAGTTTTGGAGGATGGATCATGAAATAATAACTACAGTAGGTCAATACTAACCGGAATAATGGAACGTTAATGTCTAAGATTATGAAACTCTATGATTGTTATATGAATCCTATAGGAAGTAGCAGTTCGATCAAGATTTCGACCAAATCTTATTGACTATTATCAACTAGAATGTAACCAAGTTCGAAAACACTGTGATTATGACTAAATTCAATCACCTAAAATATAGAATCACTTAAATCACTCACTACGATGGGATTTGATCGATAGAATTCAAATGTAATACTAAAAAAGATTAAACAAATGTGACTTCGGTCAGTGTCATTCAGTTGATTAGTCGATTAACTATTTCCGAAAAAAGAACACCAACGCTGTTCAATTTATTTTTCGCATTAATTGTTACTAGATAGGCAAGATTTAAAAAAATTCAGATGCAACAGTGAAATAATTTTCACAGTCAACGGAAGTAATTAAAATATTCACTTCAGAAAACCCAAAAAAATTAGTTATGTTAAGAAAAAAAAGAAGATATTTCGAGTATTTTTTTGTCACATTTCTCTGATTTATTTTATTGAATTACATCAAACAAATGAAATTTTCGACGAATCGATTTATTTACAGTTAAATGATTCTAATAGATAGTTTCTGTCATTGTCACTACTAGTCTAATAGGGGGCAATGCTGAAAATGATTGATGAATGAAAAAACAAAACAAAGTGAATAAATATACCATTAATTTTCACCTTTTTTCTCTAAGAATGAAATGCAAAAAAAATTATAAAAATGAATCATTTCTTCGTAAAAGTATGCTTGTTCTTTACTATTTACATTTGTTTTTAATAAAAGAAAGACGATGAGCACCAATATATATATATATATATATATGATCTATGCCGAACGATTGGGGGTCTACTCGAACTGGACGTGAATGGAGTGACCAGCAAGCTGACATCGAAGTTACGTCTCACAGTCAGTACCCAACGTAGATTACCCTTTCGTCGTATCCCGGTACTATGGTTGATTTGATGACTGTACGACACAAACGACATTACTACAAAAATATGTTAGGAAGAATAGATACAAGAAACACAGTGCGACCACCACCACATAGTCCAGTACATGGGTTATATATATACCAGGATTGCATATATTTCAGTGTATTTATTGATTTCATCTATTTTTAATATGGAAAGACTAAAGATCTTTAAGATGAAAGCACTTACATTGATTTCTGTAATCGTATTCATTTTGAAACTTCTTTGTACATTTCATCCATCTGTTATAATCTGACTAGAAAAAAACTTAACATGACGTCCGATACATTCAGAAATTGTTTGTCAATTGAATGCAGACAAAAAATTCCTAATTATTAAATTAATGAAAACTATTGAGTACTAAACACTTGTTTCGTACTAGTATGGGACTCCTCAGCAGTGGAAACCCATGAAACCACTAGGAAAGGAATCTAGAACCTTCAGATCTAACGTTCATCGCTTAATCTTAAGACTACCGCGCTAATACCTAGTAATTTACATTTGTACCTTCTATCAGTTGGTAATTTTTTATAACCCGTATCCCATATTTTCCTAATGTGGATTACTTTACTGAATTTAGAATGATTTGGACCCTAGTAATGATGATAATCATAATAACTGAATGTTCCATATCACTTACATGAAATACATATGTAAATTATCCCGTGTTTCGTAATTAGTGAATTAATTTAATTCCAACCTGCGTACTGCTTATCTTAAAATGTCACAATTATGTTTGGTTGAATTGTATTTCTCATGTGCAATTATTGTCGAACACTACTGAGGAATCATATAATTTGTAAAAAATGGGAAAATCAATTGTTTCATATTTCATGAAAACTTCTTCAGATGATGAATTATATATTATAATAATTTTGACTAGAAATATTACACACAGCTAATTTTTATCCAGTGAAAATCTACAATGTAAATTTTAATTTAGATTGATTATACGAATGGATCAATCTAAACTCAACAATCTTCACAACCGCTTATTGATAAATATTAGCTTGTCTAAAAGTTCTAATTCAAGTTGAGATGAATCAAATTGGTGATTTATTGAAATGTCAGTATATTTCTTTATTATAGTACCATTATGATTTGTCAATAAATGTTGTTACATCCTTCGTATTGATTAGTGAAAAAGTGAGTTATTAGTCTGCCTTATTTACATCAACTATACATGAAGAGAAAGAAATGCACTTCAGTAGTAATATTCTTTATAAAGATGAATTGATTAATGAATGATATTTGCCAGAATACTTTAAAAATCTGCAGAACATTCAAAAGATGTTCATCCTAATATGGTGTTTCATAGCAATGTGAATTTATGATCCCACCCGACATTGAACCAAAGAAAATTTGGTATTGGAGTAACAACTTTATCCTTAGATCACTAAGTCGGAATCTATATACAACTGTTAGCAGTAATATATTTTCTAAAATTATTTCAATAAACGTCATATCAGTGTTCGTTTGTTCACAACGGCATCTCAGTTAAAATGCTGACTTATGAGAAAACCATCTTTATAGCCTACTTAATTAAATCACAATAACCTTTCTTAAATATTAACCTTACCAAATTACCTCATTTATTTTTGGACTAAATTGATTAAACACAGTAATTAACAATCTTTAAAATGTCTATGATGATGGTCTGCGTTGTTAGTCGAGATAAAAATACATGATATAATATTAGAATCAAAGTAATAAATATCTTTATTTACATGTTAATCTTTATCATCTATGCTTGTAAGACTCCAAAAACATATTTCAACTAATTTAATTAATTAAATATCACTAATTACTAATTGAGTGGTAAAAAAACATGTAGAATATTCTTAGTGACAAATAAATGCTTATCATAAATACAATGACAAAACCAGTGACAACATATTGAGTAGGATACTTTTATATTTCTACTAAAAATATCGGCAAGTGTATCTCACATGTAATAACTATAAACAACCACGAAGAATTTTCAGTTATACTTTAACCAATTACATACATAGCTTTTATAAATAATGTATAAGAAATGAAACAATAATGCCACTGTTTATTAACATATTTCAAAGAATTGATAAATCTATTAAAGTTTTATACAGGTTGTTCTATCTGCAAATCAACAAACAACGATACATCGATTTGTCTTTTTTAATAATAACTAACCGTATTCTCAAA
Source organism: Schistosoma haematobium (assembly GCF_000699445.3). Classification (NCBI taxonomy): domain Eukaryota; kingdom Metazoa; phylum Platyhelminthes; class Trematoda; order Strigeidida; family Schistosomatidae; genus Schistosoma; species Schistosoma haematobium. Next base: position 10,788,883 of record NC_067201.1, read on the forward strand.
TTTCTATATAAACCCATATAGATATTCAAGTATTCCACATTGGTCCTCGTTACAGTTACAGATTTAAAGTAAAAAGTAGATGTTTTGGGAGTAAAGGCTATTCAACACGAACTAACATAAACTACAATATGAATGTGCTTATTAATCAAATAGATGATCAAATTTCAAATCAAAAAGGTTATGTGATTTTTTTGCCAATAAAACATTGTGCCAATGTTTTAAGAGTTTTTCAACATTAAGCATTTCCGGTAAAGATTTAGGGATAGTATTGATTTGCTTGTTATATACAATTAATAGAAAAAGAAACTTACATTCGATACATTAGCGGTCATGATTTTTACATAATGGTTACAAAAAATGTTTCCTTGTTATTGTTTTAAACATTTTGGATTACATAGTCAAACTTTCTACACTTATCGTTATACGTTAAATTTGAACTATTAGCTGAAGACTAAAAGTCTCATTCTCAATTCTGATTATGTCATGTGTAAACTATAGTTAAATCGGTTGTTTTATTTCCTGTTGATGATTGCTGTTTTGGGGATTGTAACTAACAGTGAAATCCATAAAACGTTTTTCATTCTATTTGAATACTAGTAAGCTAAATATATTGTTTATTCAGGTTGACCGTTTTTATCACGGTTGTTTTCTACGAGATGGTGTTGCTGACTCCAATGTCCAACTCCCCATCATTCACCCGGTCTTTGGACCGTCAGTAGCCCTAGAAGAGTTACAGGTGGAACGCCAACTTGGAATCCTGAAGGGGATAGGAAAGGAGGAAGACCAAGGAACATGTTGCGTTGGGCAATGATAGCAGATATGAAAAGAATGAATAGCAATTGGAAACAACTGGAAAGGATTGCCCACGTGAGGGTTCAATGGAGAACCTTGATGGATAGCCCATTCCCCTCTATCCGAGGTAACATGTGCAAAAAAAGCATAATACCATTATATCCTCGTATTTATGAGGAATAAAATGGAAACATGTTGATTTTTTATCATTTGAAACATGCTAATATTTAACTTCAATTAATTCTTGATAATTTGCATCTCTACTTCTTAGCCTATCGGGGATAACAGTCTCACTCATACTTAACATGGCTGAACTCAATATGTTTGCAGTTAATTTTCTGTGGCGTCAAATTACCTAGTAATACTTACTTTTGTGTGAATTATCAGTTCCTCACTATTACTAATTCACCATTTCTATTCTATTTTACTAATTATGGAACTATTGTAAAGCCACTTCTTGTATATTACGTTGGATCCTGACGTATGTCAACTAGATTAATGGTGAGACAAAACAGCTATTCAGTGTATGAAGATTCCAAAGGTGGTTTAACTTAGTTCAGTTCATGATTTCGCCCCAAATTCACTCTGACAGTCATCATGTGTTCACTAATGTTCTCTTGAGTTCGAGTGAGAAACCGTGACCAATAGAGCTAAAACGTGTCGAATGTGAGACAGTTACTCGCCGAAGACAATGAACGATATTCGCGCAACATTGTGGAGTGACTGAAGTTAAGCTTGCAGACTATAGAATGTCGACTTTGTGGTCTATAATGCTAAACGTCCATGCAGGATTCTGAGGCTCTTTTATTTGATTCCCGTGAGCAGGATAATAGATGAGAACTGCTGAGAACGAAGCGGTCGTCCATCAACTGCAAGTTTTCAATAGGGATGCAATTTAGATCGGTTCACGATTTCAATGCTATTATGTACATGTATCTGTGACTGTGAGTCATAAGAACAAATATCTTACACAGTTTTTTCTATTTTTAAGTGTAACCTGCATGTGATATTAGTTTGGTGGTGCATAAAAAAAGAACACTACTCTTAGACATGATTTAAAAAACCTTATTAAAATTATACGTGGTCTGTAAAACGGCTGATTGAATTTTACGTATTGAGATCATGAATCGATCAATGCTAGTCCACCATTGAAGGCCTGCAATTACTGGACAGTTGTTTCGCTCTTGCATGGTACTCTTCAGCAGAGCGCATCCACGATCCTACAAGCAAGATTCAGACTCGCTGTCGCGCACGTACTCCTACACTCTAGACTGTTGGGCCGGCATTCAACAATGTTAACGTCTAACTTCAACCCATCCACGAAATTGCTCGACGAAACCGTCGTCCAGTGTTTCCAAGTTTTCAATGGTGGATTAACATTGATCGATTCGTGATCTCAATCAAAAACTTAACAATCTCCACAACCCCATACTGATAATTACCATATGCTCACTAGCTTCGTGAGATAATTCTCGAAGTTCCATTGAAAAGCCGTAACCAGTGGATGATAGGTTATATCAGATCATAGATCGATTGAAATCAGACTTTAACGCCATTGCATGTCGGCTCAGTAGTCTAGAATTTAAGCGTTTGCCCACGAAACCGATGGTCCTGAGTCCGAATCCTGTATGTGGGGTCATTGATGCCCACTTTTGAGAAGTCCCGTACTAGGACGAAACAGACGTTTGGTGTTTCTAGATTTTAATTTATTATCATGTTCTTTGTAAATCTTCAGGTGTCCAATTCAAATATATTTAGGAATAATTTACAGATGATTCCGTTTTCATAGTAGCTCTTATCATTATTATTATTACTATTATTATTATTATTATTATTATTAGTAGTAGTAGTAGTAGTAGTAGTAGTATAACATTGATCCACATTATATGCATCATATATTAAACATAATGTAACTTTACATCATTTATGTAACAAAATAAATTTTGAGGCATTAAGCGTAAAAAATTGAAAATAAAAAAATAATCGATATATATATATCTATGTATATGCAACAACTTTTTTTTTATTGTACGGAATAATGGACTATTGTATGTTTCATTATTTATGTGTTATCTCATTTGTGTATTACATACATACATACATTACGTTTATACCTAAATGTGTGTCGATTTATCATTTCAATCTACATTCTAAGCACGATTTGAATACACACCCATACATATATACACATATACATACAAATATGAATTCTTTACTGTATAATCAAATCAATCATTCATTCATAGAAATAACTCTATTGAAAGTTTATTGTCTAGTATCACAGATAATAATAGTTCTAAATGGTTGAATATATGAGTCTATTTTATGCTAGATCATCATGGAAAGCCTGAAATCACTGTTTGATGTCTGTTTCGTCCGAGTATGGGACTTCTCAACAATGAGAATCTATGATCTAACATGAGGGATTCAAACCCAGGACCTTCAGTGTCGTAACTCATTAATTCAACCATTAAATCACTACAATTTCCACAAACTCTTATTCTGATAATAGTTCTTAACTTGAAATAAGCTGGTTTCCAAAACCAAAGTCAAAAAGTTCAATAGATGAATATTAGTGATATAAGAAATCTAAATTTCTAATAAAAAAAAATCACTTTTCACATAATCTACAAATTCTTAAAAGCAGTTTGAATAGATATAGGCAGTATGAATAACGTTGAACATTGGATTGTACACACAATTCTGTTCATTGAACAAAACATAAATTCGTGATTGTTGATTGAAACTATGATGTGACAGAGTTTAGAACTATACGATCAGAAATGTAATGAACTTGTTTTGTAAACTTCAAATAGCTGGAAATATACATTGTTATTAATTATAATATTTAGTATAATGAATTGGTTGGATAATCAATGTAGTTCAATTATAAACTTATCTAGAAAACTAATTGAAACGATCAAAATATTTTAATTTATTCAAGTGAAAAAAAAATTTTCTAGTAAGATTAATTTTACTAATAAAAAAAATCTAATTAGATCCATTCATTATTCTAATCAATGTAGATCGTATTTTTAACTAAAATAATAACATATTTTAAGTACAACCATTTACACATTTGGTAAATGTAAAAAAAATTATTAATTTATTAAGTATTTATATCGTGTTAACTTAGTGGGGTGTAATGTGATATTTCCAAGTTGATTCAAAAGATTCGCCTTTATCTTGATCACAATCCTCTAGTTGTCTGTAAAATAGACATGAAGACACGCATGTCTACACTGTTTCACTTCATTTGAATTATGGGTATGCAGTTATTTATCAGTAATTTATTAGTTTTTTATGAGAAATTTGGTGAGATGAATTAATCCGTATTATTATTATTATTATTATTATTATTGCTGTTAATTGAGATCCGTTGATGTATTTATTGATTTATTGGTGTGTAAGTTTAATTATTATCATGTCATTATCAATTATTCTCACTGTTTATATTTTTTAACATTTACATAAAATAGATATCATGGAGTAATAATAATAGTAATAATAATAATAAGAGAGCACCAAACAATTAGCATGTAAATCATCATTATATTTCCTTGTGTATGGACTGTGTTATGATTTAAATTCTTAGATTAGATTAGGTTGTTTTGTAAAAGGATCAGTTCTCGAACCCTTAACCCGAAGATCTAAACTATAACGTAGTGGGATAACTACAGAAGATGTAGTAATTCTATGATAGCCAATGATCAAATTATTTCAAAATGCAATCCGTTCGCTTTAGGATTCTAGAAATTTCGTAAGTCATTGGTTTTGGAACAGGGTTTTCCAACTACACTAGATCGACTCATTATACCTTTGAAACCAGGTTTAAGCAACAGATATCCACTTTTCATTCACTCCTCTTCGTAAAAAAAACACCCACGAACCATATTGAAGAGAGTATACAACAGAGATGAATAGGCAGAAAAACTGATCCATAGACTTAGTAAATTTATAACAAGCATTTACAATTAATAATACTGAAAACAATGAATATCAACAATTAATAACTGAATAAGAGTAAAGTTTGAAATGGTTTAACAAAATTATTCACAAAGTAATTTGAATAATACGAAAGTAAATGTAATTTAATTACTAGTATAGGGGTTATGGAGATTATTAAGTTTTTGATTGAGATCATGAACCGATTGATGTTAGACCGCCACCTTTGGAAACCTGGAAGCACTGAACGGCCGTTTCGTCCTACTGTGGGACTTCTAAGCAGTGCGCATCCACGATCCCGCTCGTGGGATTGTAATCCAAGAATTTCATTAGAATATGACTATTATATTGATTTTAAAATTTCTTAAATTATCCATTTCAATATAAAAATGAATTCAATATGAAGAATATTAAATTACAATAAAGAATTCATTGATTAAGATTGTTTTGTGAAGAAAAGAGAATTATTTAACATGTTTATAAAAGAATAAAAGTGATGTTAATGAATTGAAAGATCTAAAAAAAAGATATTTTTACAAACATACTAGTTTATATGAGTGACATTAACTAATTGATATGATAATTACGTAACAGAAAGGATAAAAAGTAAGTATTATGTAATCGGAACATTTCATCAAATTTGTCACAAATCATAAGCGTATATGAAGTTTTTTGAAATACTTTTAATGTAATAAATTGAAGTATAATTGACGTGTGAGTTTTATATCTTGAAACTATGATTATAGAATAATTGTTACCTTGTCATTGATTGTAATGTAATGAAACTGACCTATCGACAAGAGAAAGAAAACACAGACCATAAACATAAATTGATTTATTCACTAACCTTTAATTAAACACCGTTGACAGTACCACTAATAATAGTAAATTATATATCATTTTAAATGTTTTGATCAATCAATAAATTTGAATGAATGAATTAATGAATCAATAATCTAACGTGTTTATGTTTATGTATAAATATAATTAACAAAATCAATAAATTAACCAACTTGACTGAGAAGTATAATTCATCTCTAATTAATATATTTATTTCTTAAATATGATGATCCATGTAGATTTGATCAAATTGAAGACTGATTTGTTTTTTCTTAATCATAAACCATTGACAATAAGAAAATGAATGAATGAATGACAGACAATTATTTGAATTGTTGTATTGGTGGTTTCGTCCTGTTTGGGACTTGTCAAATTGGGGCAATATCGATGCAATTCACAAAGAATGTACATATGCTGATAAGAGACCGATTAATTACAGACTTAAACATCAATGGGAAGATTCAAGAAACCAATACAAAATTGAATTAAAACTTCACCCCATTATACAAACTAATCTCTATCTGGACCCAGTAGCTAAGTGTATAACCCAATGGCCTTTGAAGAAAATGGTACTGGGTTGTAGTCCTGGAGTGAAAATCAACTCTGAAATGGAGGTATATACAGCTGACCATTTGCAGTTTTATGAATTATTTGAATTAGCTATCAATATGATGGTTTTCTTTTTAAGATTATCGGTACCAACTTTTTTTATTTTCAAATAAAATCAATGTTGGATAGAAAATTTTCGAGACATTGAAGATTATTTCATTTGAATGAGTAAAATATTATTTAAAAAGAATTATATTTGTTTTTTTCAATACTTTGAACTCACTTTCTGTTATGTAAGGCAATAAGTTTGTTGAAATTTTTCAAATATCTCGGGATATTATTATTTACTCTAAATCGATATTATTTAAGAAGAGTTGGATCTTAAATCAATAGTCTACAGATATAAAGTTCTCTCAGAGAGTTGATTGTGATGAGTTCGGTTTCGAACTGCGTAATCAATACTGAATACTGATTATTGGCGTGTTAAAGCAAAACAATTGTTTAGCTAACGTCAGTATTAAAATGAAAAAAAATGTCTAGGGTTAGTAATCATTCTACAGATGTTACATTCGAATTCATTATCAAACAGGAGTACATATTTATGATATATCTGATCTAAACATGATTCCCTTCCAAGAATATTACTGGTGAGTATGTGTATCAGAATTCTTATGATTGACTACATGTGAATTTCATATCTGTTTGCCATTCAATTTAAATATTAATGTAAGTAAGTATAAACAGAGATTAATATGTTCTGTTTATCAATATTAGTAATTAACATATTTACAATATTGCAATATGCATATTTAACCTGGAAACCAAGATCAATTTACTTCAGCCTGAAAAACCAACAATAGGATACTTCAAATCTTTTCATATAAGTTCATGTTTGTAGAACAATTTAATGCCAATTTGTAATCAATAGCTTATGGGATAACGTGTTAGTTATTTGAAGCAAAGGATACTGGGTTTGAATCACCGTGTGAGTACTATCATTAGGATGATGGTATATCCAACTGAATAGTTTCAAAAAACTGAAACATTTGTTTTTGATTCCACTACTAGCCACATAGTGAATATATTAAGTCTTATGAAGTAATACTTTATCGAAGCTGTCTCCTTAAAATGTATGTATATATTGTAAACAATGACTGATCAAATGTTCTCTTATATATCGATACTTGACACCACTTAAGCATCATGAATTAAATATCAACATTGAAGATGTACCAACTTAAGGTTTGTCAGAATCCATTGAAGATTAGACAATGGTTTTCGTTGAAAATTGAACTCCACAAAAATACATACACATACACACACACATTTAAACCAAACATTAAAGTCTAATTAGACTCCAATTTCATATACTTGAGTGTTCTGGTTTCACCCTTTTTTTCAGGTTAATGAGGTCGCACTAATACAGTGAACTTTCTCATAAAAAGAAAAAATAAACAATAAATAGTATAGTTATAACTTATATTACAAAATACCCCACAGATAATATCGATCCATGACTGTAACTAAATTCAGTCCAAACTAACAATCATAATACGATTACCAATTGTACAAATCAAAGTTATTTAAACATATTATTACTGGTTTGATGTTAAACATAATGAGTTGTGTCATTTTCTTGATTAAATGAATAAAATATTAGATATAGTCTTTGTTGAACTATTTCCAAACTATACAACGAAATTATTATTTACAAAAAAGCATATAATTAATTTACTCTTTGACTTTAGTTATCAATTTTAGTTATCAATCTATAGAATAAAGGAATTGTGACTAGAGGTGTGGTGTTAGACACGCGTTATGTGTTAATTTAAAACTCATTAGTTGGAAGTGTCTAACACATATCAACTTTGTTATTCACACTGGAACTACAACCCAGAACTTTTCTTTTCAAACATTATAGTGACACTCATTGAACAATTTCATGAATGCAGATAGCCACTATCTTTTCCATTGTGTATATTGTTTATGTCGTAATTCATAAGAGTGCATTATTACGTTGTTGCTATTCAGGATAGTATTTCACTCAGTCAGTTGGTTTGTGTCTCACTTGTCACAAGTTTTGTAGTAAAGTTGGATTATAGTTATCAGTGGAACCTAGGATGTTGTTGACTATTTGGACACAGTGAGTAAGTGCATAGATAATTGCCGACGAAATGAAATGTTCCAGGTCCGAGTCCAAATTCGAACCTTAATGCTGGGATACAGTCACAACCAAAAGACAGGTTACAAAAAAGCCGATTTCACCGTCAGGTGATTATTATACAGTGGCTATCTATATAGTATGCACAGATACTAAACAAAACTGATCAAAATCATTTATGTATAACAAAAACGGGACAACTGAAACTAGACAGTTATTTTGTTGTACTATAGAACAAAATCAAAACCTCTCCAAGGGTCCAACATAGCACATCCAGGTCTCTCAGTAAGCGTTACAGGGTTGAAAATATTTTTCGTTATTCTTTTTAATCGATCTTAAGTAACTTAGTGACAAAATGATGAACCCTGTTTACTAGTTATTAAATTGTATAAATGATGATGCAGAATTGTATAGATTTGTGTACAATCAATTCTGATGACTAGCTGTCATTCATAGTCTTTATAGACAATTTGTTATTTGTATTTGCCAAGGACTGGCCCCGCTTACGATACAAAAAACATCAGAGATCAATGGACAGTTTTATCATCCTGATGTTGAACAGCACAACATACATAACTATCAAAACCACTCTGTTATCATGGTCTAATTTCACAATTCCAAACATAATCACTGTGCATTATAGTTCAAATATAATCGATTCCGAATGGCGACAAATATTTCACTTCCACTATGTGTCTGAAATTTCCACTATTCACAGCTAACTACTGTATCATGGTTGAAGATTGGTTTGATGTGTAGATTCATGAATCGGTAGATTTTTACAAATTGTACAACGTGTTTTACACTGGTTTTGTATGATTTTTACTAATCATTTCAACGTAAAATAGAATTTCGTTGAAAATTACTGCCTACTGTTATGACCAGCCAGACAGAATCTTATAGTAACATTTGCATACACACACAAACAAACACTGTGATAATTAAAAACATGAATATATATATATATATATATATATATATATATATATATATAATATTCAAGCATTTGTATGACAGTACAGTTCTCTAACCGGTATTCAATATAAACCACCCAGTTCAGACAAAAAATGTCATATAAATTTGAATACTTACTAAATGAACTTCAAAAAGCACTTTTTTCACAAGTATTAACTGTCAACATTTATAAAAATTACTTAATTCACTGTGCTGTATAAAAAGATTTATATATGTATACACATCTATGCTTATTTTCGTACTTGGTTGTGAGTGTGCGCATATGTGTGTGCACCAATTAATTAACTCATCAATTGAGTACTTGACTAACTATCACAATATAAACTACAATACTGCAATGAAATATTATTGATCAAGACAATCACGTCGACAACATTGATGATAACACAATTTGTATCAGGTACAATAGAAGTAGACAGTTTTCTTCAACCACTTCATCATTATTGGATTGTCTGTTTTGTTAAAAAAAACCTTTTTTTGTTTTGTTTAAAAACACTTAAAATACAGGTTGTACATTATTTTTTTCCAAAATTAGTTTTATTTGTTTTGATCTTAGGAATTTTGTATACAAACAAAACTTTTGGTATTTTTCTATCGATCACGTTCAACGATTTGTGTTTATCATAAGTGAAAGAAATTTTTAAAGATCATGGAACACTATCGATATCACAATTTGAAAATCTGCAGACCGTGGATAGCTGTTCCACTATAGGGTGGGACTCCTCAGAAATGTCCCTTGACACCACCGGTTATCGAGTTTAGTTACCCACTGAAGACCATGGAAGATGGTTGGGCAATATTGTGAACTGATTGAAATAAAACGTGTACACCATTGATTACCGCCTCAATACAAGACCTGAGGTTCTAGGTTTAACCTTTGGTGATGGGGTTGTGGGTGCATACTTCCGAGGAGCCCTATGACAGGATGAAAAGGCTATCTAATGCTTCCAGGTTTTTAGTAGATATCTAACGTAGGTCAGTAGGTGATGTTGATAATAATTATTGATGGATTTTTTTTCATGATACGTAATTTTGTAAGAAGTAAGAAGGATTATGTATTTTTTATACATAGGAATATGAGCTGACTCAAATAACAAGTCTTTGATCAATTATTCTCTAATATATTAGGTGATTAGAGGCAGTCGAAAGAAATCCCTATTTTACTTGAGTTTCGTGGTAGCTGGTATTTGTCACCAAGGTCTAGATGGAATAAGAAAACCCTGTCAGTTTCGAACTCGAGTAGTCGATTTTCATAGGCTGATGAGTCACCTAAGAATTGTTTGGTCTATGACTGGCTTCCTTTAGGAATGTGATATTTACATTAATTGATCATTGGGTAGTTGTGACGAGTGTCATATTATATAAGTGGTGACAATGATCTCCTTTATCATATTACAGATACAGTTTATCGTAGTTCAGCGACGTCTTAAATCAATAATCGTTATTTACATATATACGTTGAAAAGAAAGCCTTCTGACAGTAGTAGATATAATGGATCTCATATGATAGCCAAATTAGTAAACAATTTCAAAATGATAAACTTCTATTTATCTGATCGATCGTTTATTCATATAAAGAAAAAGATCAAGTAGTTCTCTGTTAGCCAAGGTCACTTATTACATGTTAACAGTTTACAGTAAACAACGATGATTCGACTGCAATTTCTTAACTATTTACATCATGTAATCTTTTTGTATGATCACATCGAAAGGTGACGGAAACGATTCTCTATACCAGCTAAAAAATGATGTTGTATAGTTTCTAATGGCTAGATGGATTTAAGAATGATTTCTTAGGGATACCAGTAGTTAATTTTAGTTATCACTAACTACGAACATTGAATAATAGCTCATACAAGACCATAATTTGATCGTATATTTAAAAGCAGTTGGAAACGATTGAATTCTTTTATATGACTGTATTTCATAAGATCATTGATAGATTGTCAAATTACTATGTAACACTTATTAACTGATTTATAACTTGAATAGTTTTGTGAATTAGCTATGTTATTCTAGTATGCGAGAAACGGTTTCACAACCATTATACAGTTATGAATAGAGTTCAAAATTTCAACATTCGCTTGTAGATAATTGATTGTCATGACCGATGGAAATTACAAGAGGATAATAAAATTAATGACAACAGCAACAACAAACTGTTTATTGTTAAACATGTTCTAAGTAAACATCGTTCATCAAATGTGTATCATTTTCTAGTTTACGTAATATAATACGAGTTAGTGAATAAAATTTGAGATAAGCTCAAACCTATTATTTTTATTGTTATTTTGAATAATCGTTTGGATACATAAAAGGAAAAATAATGTATATCATGACAGTATGTTAGTACCGTGGATATTTTCTTAGTCTTGCCACAACTAGGAGTCATAATGAAAATAATAATAATAATAATAATAATAATAATAATAATAATAATAATATGTTGAACATGATTGGTTGATGGTCTTTAGTTCAGTTGATCTATAGTTCTGTAATATAAATAATTAGGTCTGATCATGTGTTAAATTAATGACCAAGCCAATGTGTTGACCTATGATGTCTACTCTGTCAATTATAAAGAAAAGTAAAAATGTGGGCTTAATTTTTTCAGATTAGACTAGACAACGACTAATGAACACAAAATATAGGACTTCATTTAAACTCTGGGAATACATTTAGTTCAATTGTAATTAATCAGAAGTAGTCGATAAGACAACTGTCTTCACCTAGGTTTCGTGTTGGTTGTAAATTGTCAGTAAAATATATATTGAGAGGATCGGTGTTCTCTAGGAGTTTCAGACAGAGGTCGACCAGCTTCACAGTATGAGACGTTATTGTTGAGTTATTAGGGTCTTGACTAACTGTAGGACTGGTAAATTTACAATCACTTTATTGTTGAGTAATCTTTGTCTAATTTTTTTACGAGTTAAGTTGTTATGTGGACACCAGTCATAGTGATTCAGCATCGCTTGTATTGAGCTAAACAATTAAATATATTGAGATTGTGGTAGTTCCCGAAGTTTCAGTTCCGTACAGTAGAACTGTCTTGACGTTCGTACTGAAGATCCTGACTTTGATATTGGTTAGCAGTTGTTACGAATTCCATATGTTCATCAACTGTAGGAATGTTGTCCTTACATTTACGTCTGCATCACACCCTGCTTGTTCATCGATGACATTACCTAGATCTTGCTTTTTCCCTTATGTATATAAGGGTCTAACGGTTCAGAGGCTTCTACTACACTGGTTGACTTGACGTGCATTGGTTCGTGTGCATGGGATAGAAGGCTTGGTTGATCTGTGTAGTTCAAATCGTCTAGTTGCATAGAAGTAGTTCATTTTATTCCGTGCTTTCCTTGAAATATGGACGTCTTAATAACCCATTCAACCATCATAAGAAAGAGGAAGGGGGGAAGTAACCAGCCTTGTCTGACACTGGTCCTCACTTAGAATGTGTCTGTCAGCTGTTCTCCATGCACCACTTTGCACTGTAGTCCATTGTATGAATTTCAGATGATTTTGACGATTTTCTCAAGCACACCATGATATCGAAGAAGGTTCCATGATGTTGACTTTTATTCAATTGATTGTTCAATGATGATCCTTAGTGTTGCAATTTGGTCTGTGCACTATCAATCCTTATGGAATCCTATCTGTTGATCTCGAAGTTGGGCATTCATTGGATCTTTCATCCGGTTCAGCAACACTGTTGGAAAATTTTCCTGGTACCAGTAGTGGTATGATGTCTGTGTAGTTCTCACATTTGCACAGATCTCTCTTTGGTGACGTGATGAGATATTGTGATGAGTAGTCCAAAGGAATCATTAATTTATACAAACACAAAGATATTCTCCTTTCCAGTCTGTCAGCACATGTTCCTCCTCCCAAATCTTCTTGAATAGTACGTGGAGCATGTTTGCAGTTGCTCTTATGTATGACGTTAGTGCTTCAGCTAGTATGTTATAAGGTCCTGTTGCTTTCCCACTCATGACTTGTCTGATGGTCATTCCGATTTATTCGATCGTTTGAGGAGTGACATCTATAGGGATGTCTGTAAGTGCTACTTCGATGGCCGGTGGATTCAGTGGAGCCCGTCTGTTCGAGAGTTCCTCGAAGTGTTCCACCCATCTGTCCTTCTGTCCTTGAATCTCAGTGTTTGTCTTGCCTTCCTTGTCCTTGACTGGTGTTTCTGGTTTACTATATTTCCCTGCTAGTTTCTTCGTTGTGTCATATAGCCGTCCCATATTTCCTTCTTTTGCACCTTTTTCTACCACGCATTTCTGCTTGTCGGCTCAATGGTCCTCTTCACCCGCTTGTTTGCTTCTGAGCATTCAGCTCGTGCTTTGACTTTCTCTATTATTGTTCGGCTGTTGTTAATTGCTATCTTTGTGTTCTTCCTTTCTTGGACCTTGTCCAGGGTATGCATAGAAATCCATTCCAGAACCAGAACCAAACTTCCTGACACATTGAAGTTAGTGCTTCTTTGATCCCTTTCCAGTTGTCGTCAATCATAGATTCTTCTTCTTTCAGTAGGTCCTGTAAGACTTGGGACCTGTTGTTGTGAGTTATCTTGAAATGGTTGAGTTTGTCAGTATGTCGAAGTAGGGTTGTATTGAACCTTTGTAATGCTGTTTGTCCAGTTGTCTAGTGTTTCTTTAGATTCAGGTTCATCTTGGCCACAATAAGATGGTGATCTGAAGCTATGTTAGATCTTCTCCTGGTTCTCACCTCTTCCATAGACCTTGTGAATTTTCTAGTGATCCAAATTTGATCGATCTGATTCTGTGTAATGTGATCCAGTGAGACCCATGTAGCATTGTGCATGCGTTTGTGGAGTAATATTGTGCCACCTACAACGATTTTGTTGGATGCACGTAAATATGTAGATCTCTATCCATTCTTGTTCCTTTCTCCCATTATATCTTCAAACCCAGTGTTGTCCATACCGACTTAGGCGTTTAGATCTCCCATCATGTTGGTCAAGTCCTTTGCTGAGCACTTCGCCATGATCGATTGCAGTTTCTCATAAAACTGATCTTCATTGAAATCGTTGCTATCATTGATCGATGCACAGTATTGGATAGCATCTTCTTCGAGACCAGAGTACAGAGGCATCTCTCTCGAATCTAACCAGCTTGGATCCAACGGGTTTCACTCATTCTGATCACCGTCAGGTTGATTTTAAGTTCTCCCACTGTTCACTTAACTTTTGGACTGCTAACCTGGTTTCCATATATTCAAAACAATTTTAGAAATAAATGGCCTTCATTTAAGACCCAAATTTATCCTTGATGTCACCATTTCTTCATTTCTAATTATTTACAATTCTTAATAGGTTCATCATCTAAGACTATAACACCTCACGATTAATTGATATTTTTAATTTTAATCAATTCACTTGTGACCAACTTAGAAATAGATTGGTGAATTTCTAACGTGGAATTGTCGAATAAACTGTTGTTCAGACTTCTTTATCTACCCTTATCCATAGGTACTTGGTTCGCTTCCAATGTATTGATTTCATACACTTGTATTTCAGCGATATGCATATTTTTAAAGTTAAATTTTCACTTAAAATGCATTTCTTACAGGATTGATAACTTCATTTGCAAATGAACAAAAACCTTGATTTTTAAAGCTAGTTTGAGGAAACGATAAGAGTACATTTCTTCCTCGAGTAGTACAAATGAAATGTTTATTGATCAATAAATTTTCTGTCGTATAATTGTACACAATCGTTTTTAATTGATTCATCTAATTTTCCGAATGAATTTAAACAACAAAGTTGACATTATGTAAAAAAAAAACAATCTGAAATCCGGTTCAGTTAACTTTACACTAACGGTTTTATGTATAGCAGGTATCCTTGGTCGGATATAAAGGAAAATCTTGAAAATTTGTAACAAACCATTTTCTAGATGATATTTAAAATACTTTAATAATAAAGAATTCTTTACGTAATATGGTATACTTGGTTTCAATCTAAACATTTCCATGTAAAGAATATTGATTGTTATCAGATTTGAACCTGGACTAATATACCTGAACATCAAATATTATCATTACAAGCTTATCCATTTAAAGCAATTTCCTGTTTTAAGTTAACAACTGTTGGACATGAACAATTATGAATCATGTCTTTACGTCAGTGTTTCAAATGGAAGCTTAAATACAACAGAGATACTTTCGATCTTAATCATGGAAGAGAATTAATATTCCACCTTATGACTCATCGATAAGATGAATACTTAAATAGATTGGATTTGATGATCGTCTATTATTTAATGAATAGATTTCTAAGCGTACTAGTTCCACGATAATAATTATACTCTTAATATATATTAATACTTTAAATGTGTAATCAATCAAGCGTGTGAATCATTCCCAACAGTTTTGAACTAATGAGAGTAGTTTTTAGAAAAGATTTTTGCAATGTGTTCATCTATTGTGAGACGTTTTTCTGCGCATTCTCACGATATTAGTTATGAGTTAATTTATCTGTTGCTAGACAAGTCACTATTATTCGATGCTCAGTACATATATGTACTATATGTTAATTTAGTGTGAAGTAAGCAGATTGATCTGCTTCAAGATAGCGACTTGCTGAACTGCATACTTATGCTAGTGATATAGCGAGTGTAGAATTATACAAAATGTAATTCTGTTGCGGATATAATTGTTATTAAGTCATATTATCATTTTATAATAAAAAGGACAATTTTGATTGAATAGTCATCATTCATCTTGAAGTGGCATAACAATAAAATACATGTTTGCCCGGTCGTAAATATTTTTGTCAATCTGTTCACTAGTAACCAAACAAGAAATTTAAATTAAATATGAGACATTTTATTTCGAGTTCCTGGTACTATGCCTCAGATGGGGTGCGGATATCATGTCTGCCGATGTGTGTTTATAAATATAAGATTTGACTACATCAATTGTGAATTAATTAATATAATTCACCAAGATCAGATTCGTATAAAAGACATCAAGGGCTTGTGGTGCTTTGATTTTTTACCAGTACGAAGCCCGATGCAGGTAGATTGGTATTCAGACATGGAAACTGGAATTGTGAAATCAAGCAATTATCATTGAAGTTCAACACCAGTCAAAATGAGTCTTACGCAAAGTGGAGAACTTGCATCTGTTCAAATCGGTACATTATATCATCATGGTTAGACGAGGTAATCAAGGGAAATTATAGTAAAATATAACTGTAACCAATTTGTAAGCCATTTCATACAACGTTTCCAATAATCTCAAGGATGTAACAAAAAATTAGTCTGCACCTATCTACACGATTAATTTCAACAACTTAATAAGATAAGTGGTGGTATTTCACGAAAACGTATTCCCATTTTGTAATAAAATTACATCATTCTACCGTTGGATTTGTCAAGTCAAATACACGTTCGAACAAAAAAAGAAGTCGGAAAAAGTAATCAAACAAAATATACATTACTGTAATCTTTATGTATTTGTTTATTCTTTATGATTTCTTGACTTAATGTGGCAGATATTTTTTTCAGAAGGGATATATATATATATATATATATATATATGTTTATGTAAACATATTGAAATACTCTGAGAAAGCGAAAAACCAAAACAAAACTAGTAACTAAACAAAGAAATGAAAATAATAACTAAGGTGAAAAAATCGAAACCCAGTAAGAATAAAAGTAAATTGAAGTAATTTGTATGTATGTTTACATAAGAGACAAAGAAGAAAAAGAAGAAAAAAGTATAGTACGTATATTGTGTAATTTGAAAAATCGATATTAACGAATAAAATCGTGATAGGTGACTACTAGTATTCTAATTGTGAAATAAAACCAGCAACTTATGAAATTTCATTATGATTAGTGAACGAAATAATCAATGATTAATACATATAGTCTCATAATATCGAAATGTAGAATGTATGAAAATGGAAAGTAGTAATAACCAATAATGTTAGCTGTAGTCTATGACACTCGTCAGTTACAATTTGTTATTACTTGACTACAAATTTAATATCAACAACCAAAAAAAGAAGTATTTACAAATTACAATGGACAGACAAGTGATAAAAGGAATAGACAAGCAGAAAAGAGAATAGTGATTAAATTAAATAATTCTAAGATAATTAGATTCTATGTATTTCAGTAATTATATAAATATGGAATAAATCTGAATATTTTAATAATGTTAAACCATAAATATATATGTATATGATTAAAAAATATTGATATCTATATACAATGAAAGCACTATAGTATATGTCATAAACAAAAAAACCAGAACTGTACAAGAACTATTTTAAAAAATTGTAAACAAATCATCTTTTCGCAGATAAATCAATTGGTAGATCGGAATTATCTAACATGTCATTTACTGTCCCTGTTGTTGTCGTATTGGTGGTGGTTTTTATCAGCGAATTCGTATTAAGACATGGAGATAAGTGTATACCATTTAAATTCAATAGATCCGGACATCCAGATGTTAGATTTGACAATGGTGGATTCAACATATTCCCTAATGAAAATCCATCGATATAATCAGTTAATTGAGTAAACATGCTGAGCTCTGCAGAATGATTGCTACTAATATGATTAGGATAAGAAGTATATGGTATTCCACAAGGATTTAACAATAATCCATGTTCATGTGGAAAGAATAACAGAGATGGATTATTGATAGGTAATGTGCAGTTCGAATCCATAGGACTAAATGTATTTAGGGAATTATTATTATTATTATTATTATTATTATTACTCGATGTTAACCATTCCGAACTATTAGCATTAGTAGTACTGGTAGTAGTAATAGTCGCAGTTACTGTGCTATTATCATTATCATTATTTTGATGGCTAGTGTCAGGATTCATATGAATTGATGGAAAATTCATATTTGGTATGAAGGAATTAGACGAAAATCCATTTAAGGCATTTAAAGCAACAGCCATCGCAGTTGGATTAGTGGTACAACACATCATTTGCATTTGTAATTGTTGCAAACAAACCGCTGCGGCTAATGCAGAACTGTCGGGATTCGTTTTATGAAGATACGATGAGCTGGGAGTACTATTATTACCATTACTACCATTATTATTATTATTGTTATTATTATTATTAACACTATGTAGTTGGTTATCAATGACAGATGGTGTGCTTAAACATTGATCCAGTAAGGAAGCATTATTATTATTATTTGGATGAATAACTGAAGAGGATAGTGTGGATAAATTTAAAAACGGTGACAATGTCTTTATCATTAAATCTGATTGTATTGTTGTTGTCGACAATAATGATGTCGATGATGACGCTGAAGATATTGACGTAAGAGATGTTGGTGAAGATGAGGAAAAACACCGTTTAACATCTTGATTTCGTTGTAGATAATGATTTTGTTTAATAGTGGATTTAGATCTTACACAAGAATTGGTATGCTTTGAATCTATAGACGTTATACTACGTGGAGATGATGATGATGATGATGATGATGATGATGATGAAGACGCAGTATCCAAATGACAGGTGTTATTAATTGTACTACTACCAGTTGGAATTGTATATGTAGGAGATTCACCAGGAAATGTATAGATATTATCCAAATCATTGATTTTTTTACGATTATTATTCATTTGTGAAGCATTTATCATACCGATTGGTTTTGGTGAATTTAATGTATCACAAGTATAATTATTCCAATTATTTGTTATTGTTGTTGATGAATACTTTGATTTGACTGATGTTTTACGTGAAGGAGAATATTCCACAGTATTTACAAAACCAGTATTATTAATAGTTGTTGATGTCAGTTGATTAACTCCAGTATTAGTAGAATACTTAATGCTAGTAGTACCACGATTACGTACTTGACCAAATATAGTTGCCATTGGTCGATTCCGTGTACTACTATTAGCAGTAATAGTAGTAGTAGTAATTGGAGGTTTCAAATTTAAACTTTTACGAGGTGAACTATTATTATTAGTGTTATTATTATTATAAGTAGTGGTAGTGGTATTAATAGCAAGTGTTGGCAAGGATTTACAAACCGATATACATGTAGTCATGGTATTGATATCACTATTGATTGAAGTAATAGGATTATTTATTTTACAAAGATTATTATCATTAGTTTGGTTAGTACGCAAAGTGGTAGTTTCATGTAATTGTGGAGGTGATTTTGGTTCACATAATGTTTCGTTTAAATTAGATTTTTTACATGAATTTATAAATGATAATTGAGGTATATAAGGAGGGCTATGTTCAATTGGTGTAGATGACCGTCTTGGAGGTAATAAAAGTCCTGGTGAACTTGGTGAATTCAATGAACTTTTCATAATAGCCTCTGTAGCAGCTAACATAAAAGATGATGATGAAGACTGTGAATGACTAGCTAATACAATCTCAGGTGTTGATGACGATGGAGCTGATAATGATGAGGGAACTGGTGTGTTATTAACAATGATCGGTGAAGTTGATGGGTTAATTGTCAGTTCGTTTTCAGATTTGATCACTGTTGGATTTGGTGTAGAACAGCTTTCGATGATTGTTTCATTTTTAATTTTATGTTCATTTTCAAGTGATACTACTGATGAGATAGTCGTAGATGACGTCTCAGTTTCTTCATAAATTGTACTTAGTTGAAGATTATTAATCTCAGGTGATGATGATGGTAATGACGTGACAGCAACTGAACACGTGGTGTCCGGTGATGATGATGTTAATAATGGTGAAGGATTGGAAGTTGGCGAAATGGAATGTAATGACAGATCAGACATGTCTAGATTTGATTGATTTACAGTATAATTTATACAATTTTGTTGTTGATCCGGGGCAACATTCTCATCTGCATATTGACTGAGTGAGTTTTTTTTTACATACTTTTGTATTATATTATCATTATCATTACTAGCCACATTTCCCTGTTTGATATCACATAAATTAACATTATCTACACTTTTTGTAGTGAGATCACTAATACTATTATTACTATTATTAATGATTAAATTATCATCTATCGAAGTATCTAATTTTGTGATAACAGAGGAAAGATTTTGTTCTTTTAAATTCAAGCATAATGGTTTAATTGTTCGTGTGGCTAATGGTATTGGTGATGTCATTGTTGTTATCGTATACGTAGTAGTAATGGTAGACGTACTGTTAGTAGTAGTCACCGTAGTACTTGGCATTTTGCACGAATCGATAACTGTAGTCACGGTGGTAAAATCATCATCATCATCAGAATTAGTAATATATTCATTTTTATAACAATTATGTTGAACAAGTTGACTAGTTGGTATACCGAAAAAATTTCCTGGACCACTACATTCTTTAATGCTAATAGTTAAACCATCAACAGTTATATCAGTGATACACATTTCTGGCACAAGACGAATTTGTTTTCTATAATTTGAATGAATTTGATTTGTTGTATTATGTAATAACATATGATTTTGTCCAATAATCATATCATTTGAATGTTTCGTAGAAATTGTTGTTCTACACGAAGTTGAGGAAGTTGACGATGAAGATGATGATGAAAGTCTATGTGTAGGATGATGATGATGATGATAATCAGTCAGTGATTCATGATGATTGTCAGTGTATGAACATAAACTATCCGGCCCAGATAACTGTGTAGTGAGCGATCTTGGTAAATGTATACGTAATGGAGCTAAACGTGGAAAATCTTCATTAGGTGATGTATTATTTGAAATAGTCGGTGAAAAGCTATCTGTCGATAATGATGATGTTAATGAGGTAGATGAACCGGAACGTCGACGTATTTTACTCACATTCACATTATAATCTTCGAATGATGAAGAGTAACCACTTTTTTGGTGATGATAATAATAATCAGAAGTTTGATCATGACGTCGTTTACGCTTGTCTTTCTTTTGTGAATGTTTACGTTTTTTAGTACATTCATATTCTTCATTTCCTGGAGAAGATAAACAACTTTCAGATCTAAATTGCCGATGACGCTTTTTTGTAGAAATAATTAGATCGAATGGTGTTGATGATGATGAAGAGATTGTAGTAGAAGAAATAAAAAGTTTAGGCAATTGCATAATATTTGACGTATTTATACAAGGTATCTGCTTAGTCCATTTGGGTGATTTACAAGTGTTCAATGTACCAACTGTATCTGTGTAAAAAGATTGTGGAGAATTTTCAATTTGAATCTCTGGAAGACGCATGCCTCCGGTTGGATTGAATGTATGTGGTGATAAAGTTGTACTACTTCGACGTGGTAATTCAACCGGCGCAATAAAATGTGTCGTAGTTGTTGTCGCAGTTGAAATTGAATCATCATGTTTGAGTGCAGTAGACAATTCAAGAAAAGATGAATGATCTGAATCTTCTATAGATGAACTAGTTAATTGTGAAGAATTTTGACTATTACAAGAAGAATTACTTGATACACCTACTGGTGGACAAGGTAATATACGATCACGCGGTATAGTCAGACGAATCTTTGGTCTTTCTTCATTTGTTACATTAAAAGTTGTAACTGTAGTCGTAGTACTGATAGTACTACAACTAGTAGTAGTAGTAGTACTGGTTGTAGTACTAGTGGTTATATTTCTAGTTATGTCCGCTGGAGACGGACTGATAACCTGGTTAAAACATAAAGAATAAAAAAATATGATAAGCTGTGTAAATCTCTAACAGAATAATATTATTTGAGTTTTCTCTCGCTTCAAAGAATACGTTAAGAAATCTTGCAAGGCTTTTAAAACAACTATGGAATGACACTAGACAACTTGTTACCAATATAGATGGTTAACTATCACCTACTTCTACACGCAATAATGGCTGGTGAGAGAAATTTTGTGAGAAATGAAGATGCTGACTATATAGCTGACAGTTAGTGGGATTATCGTAACCAATAGTTGGAGATACAATGAGCAGCATAGCTCAGAATCAGTCTCAACACCACAGATACATGCACACGGCTTTCGCCGCCAAATCTTTTTATACGTTTTGTGCTAGGAATTCAACCTTTCTTCTTGAATCATATTGTTTACGCTAAACTTTTTCAACCACCTTTGACATTGTAACTTGTTTCTTTACTCTGGTATTCGTCTCGACAATGCCACCTCTGTATGTTGATATGATATTGCGGTCTGAATTGAACACAAAGGCTAGATTCTACATTACATATAACTGACTGACTCTTCATGATCTATTATTACAAATATACTGAAATGTATTGAAAATAAATAACAATATATAGAAGTGGGATTTAAAAAACTTACAGGTTGAGAGTTTTCCGTATGAGCAATATTAGTAGTTTGTTGTGTTTGTCTTCCAGATATTCTAGAATGTGCTAATGCAGCAGCTGCATTAGCCGCGGAAGCGGAAGCAGCAGCAACAAGTAAAGTTGTCCGACGGAAACGACGATCAAAGCACAAATCATTATTATTATTGTTTGATTCAATATTAATTGGTGAGCTAATCGAATTCGGTGTTATTCTAGTACTACTATTACTGGTCATAGGATCTATCGATAAATTTGGTGAACATGAAGATGTTGGAATATTTTTCATGACATTATCAGAATCATCATTGCAAATAACTTTTGTAGAGGTAGTAGCAGTATTAAGGAAAGTAGAAAGAATTGGATCAGTATAAACTGATGAAGCTTTTGACAAAATAGGACTTTCACATTCTATTGTACCACGTGAACATAACACTCTTTCTGGACTTGTGATCATTGATACATTCTCTTTAGATTTAGAAATATTGTCATGATGGTAATAATAGTGTTTATTATCTGGTGAATTTAAAGATGAAGATCGTTGACTTTCTGAACTAATACTTCGTTCGTGTGAATTTAATTCTTGTTGTGCTTTCTTACGTTTCTCACTGAAACGATGGAACGAAAAATCAATAAATTAATTATACCATTCAAGTAATTAGTCAGATTACCAACAAATTCCAATCTTGTAAAACTAAGATATTTATTGGAATTAATTATTGAATAGTGAGTAATATGCGTCACTTCATTGACGTTGTTCGAATTCGATCAATGAAGTTATACTTTGAAAACTGATCTAAGCTACTGGAGGTTTCGTTTTTTGACGTAAATTGTTAATTACATGTAGTCAGCAAGAAACACTTTACAAGCTGATTAGCAATTATCACCGTGGTGTACCTACAATCCTTAGGGCGAGTTTGTTGCTCCCTGAGATCATAAACCTCATCAGTCAACTCTTCATAGTCAAGCGAGCCAATTAGGTTGTGACTGATCTCCTGTAGGATTAAAATATTTATATTTATTAATCACTGAGTTTTTCTAATCCATAGTACTGATCATTTCCACCGATCTAGTTATAATGTGGCTACCAATTTGAGTGATCCAACGTCACGTGAACTATAGAAGAGTAGTTAGAAGTAGCGACTATTCAAATTCATCGAATCAGTTCAAAAAGGCATATTAATGAGATATTATAATTGCACCAATGAAAATAGACTGGATATTCGATGAACGATTTTCAATATATACATGCATTGTTCAAAACAAATCAATCATTGTTTTATTATGAGAATAGACTAAATCGGGATATGATCTCAGATTTAATGAGAAGATAACTTACCGTCTTTCAAATGATTCAATTAATCGTTTGTCTAATATATTTTTTTCTGGTTCCCATGTATTATGTCTACAAAATACATTTTTTGAAAAAAAATAGTTGCTTCAGGGAAAAATATGACCATTGATAAAAAGGTTAAATAGTTGTTATTACCGTCGATAGTAATTACATTTTATTAATTTATAATTACATAAAAAGGGGTCAATTTATCAGTATAAGAAGACCCTATAAACTCAATCGTAACTAAAACTTTAATGTGGTGGTCGCAGTTGTTAATTGTGATGACCCGGTCGAGCTGCATTCTCCTTTAGGACCTGGTTAAGGGACGGAAAAGTGGCAGCAGTGTCAAACGCTCTGTTTCATGACGGTGATAAGGTATTTTCTTCAAATAATCATTCTATAGAGCGATGTTGCCTTCTTACAACGGGAGAAAGGGATTAAAAAGTTAGGCCCTGAAAATAACATACTTTATTTTACACCGCAGATTGCAGTCGAGAATGGCAAAGCTTTTAAAGTGTGGAGGCAAATAATTCAAGGGTACTCACATAAGAGTTGTGTGATCAAACTAAAACAGTTGATCACTGAGTTTCGTTTTCAGGTATATAACCCAGAAAAGACAACCGCTTTAATACCTTCAACAGCAGTCGAGATCACTTTTTTCACAATTTGATGAAAGCATTTCTTGGTTATAGTTGCTACACTAACCAACAGTGTACGATCGAAAAAGTAGATAATAAATGAATCTATCTGAGCTAAACAGGTTAACTTTAAACAATGTTGTCAGAGGCTATAGAAGTTAAAATACGATACTTCCTCAGGAACTGAAATTAGTAAGCTTGTGGCTCAAAAACAATCTGTGACATCGTGAAATACTAGTCACCTTAGTATCTACTTTTTCTTAAATAATCTTCTTGGGCATAAGAGTAGACTGACAGATTAAGTCTCTGTGTTTTGTTTTTTGCAGGGGATCAGAAAACGTTGCCAAAAATTCATCCACTTCTTCCTCTCAAATGGAGTCAATGGTACAGAGATGAAAAAATGCAATAAAGCGTCTACTTATCTTTACGTCTTATTACCTTCCTGTTCAGACGGACATCACAAAGGCGACTGTTTACTGAAATCCAGCTTACGGGGAGTATGTTCCACTCCCGAATTAAGTGCTACACCTGCGCTCACAAAGCAACGAGAAAGAACAATCAAGACCCTAGACATATGGAGGATGAGTCCTGTCAGTGCTCCACACTAACTAGATGTAGTCAAGTAAATAGGCGCACATGAACCCCGAATATTTTCGGAGACAGTATTCATCAGTAGAGAGAGAGATTTGTTATAGCAACGGACGCCTGTTGTCCATTCGACTCAAAGTTCGAACGGTAAAACTTTTTACATGTGATTTATAGTATGGTTTCAGGAGACCAAGAATAACGCTTCGTAAACTCGAATTGTTACCATTAGCAAAGCGTCAAAATAAAGATAAATTCTTATCATTAGTGATGAGAATTTATAGTGAACAAGAGCATGTCGAGTCCTGTTAGCAGTATGAGAGGTAGTCACTTTCTAGTTGGACATATTGTGAAAGTATTTTTCTGCTACAGTGACCTGGACGTGTGGTGTAGTTCTGACGTAGATACGAATTATTTGAGGAAATCGTCTTACCAGTCATAGCCCAGTACATTTGACAGGACGACAATTCGTCAATCCAAGATTACTGCTTAGTTTTACTTCTTCCCAACCGATGTTTTTGGTATCATAATAATTAAATGGGGTTGTTGCAGTCAATATAACTCATTTGGGTCATGATGAGAAAATAAGACCAGTGTATCAATGTATCAGTTATACCTTACTATATCAGGAATCTGGTGGACAGTGATAATCTTCGCGCATACACATCCCCTAAACATTGAGTGGGCGTTGCTGAGTTTATACGTAAAATTCTAAGTAGGAATGGTGACTTGATGAGGCTTTGGACATATATAAAAGTAACTGCTTTAACCACCGCCTGCTCCGATGTACAATGTTGACCGGTCAGAAGTTGTATGGCAACGAGCAGTCAAACCAAGGCATGTTATCGGTACACAAAGTGAACGATTGTTGAGTTGAGTACTATCAATGGGTAGACTACTGCGATGAGAGCATGAGTCCTACTAAAGGCTATTCATGGTAATAGCAAAAATAAGTATTGAAAATCCTATCATTGAGTAAACCACTGATTTCTAATATGTAACAGCTTTTTCAGACGAGGGAAATCAGTTTTAATTTATTTCATCTTGGAAACCTAGTGCATATTATTGTGAATAACTCTATGCGTTACACAAGTCACTTGATTTGTGTGAGGGCTATGATACTGCCCGGGAGCACGAAACGAACTAGGTGACTTTCTTAGGGGGCCACACTCGGAGTTTTTGACCTGAAAGTCCAATCCACAAGTCGGTGGAACAACGTTAGATGCAATCACAGCGGCCGATGACTAAAAATTGATTCACACTATATATTTCGTTAGAATCCTGGAATCTATGCGGACCACAGATTCGGGATCAGTGTTTTTCGATTCCCCCTGTGTTCACCAACCCGGTTAGAGCACCGGACATTCGCTTCTCGTCCTCTCAATTTCGAAAATAAACCCCTACCCCGAGAAGGCAGTGAGTAGGACTCCCTGTCAGTGACTGTATACGCGCGGCCATGAGAGCATTTCGAGAGGAGGAGCGGACTCTCCCTAACGTCGGACGTAACAGGACATTTGGGGGCGATGTTCTTTGTTGAGTATGACTAAGTGACTATGCAAAGGTTGCAAGTAGCTTGTAAAATTTGCTGCATCTACATAGTTGACATTAAACTGAATTGTTTTTATGTAACATAATGATGCATTTCTGTACTCATGTATGTATATACTCAAACGAAAAAAAGATGCAGGAACATCAGAATTCACGTATAAAAAGAATGTAGATCAGTCATCATAGTAAATATTCCAGTTTTATAAAAAAAGTACTTGAATTTTAGTTAATCTTATGTTTCCTTTACGTGTGGTGGTGACTGTTTGGCTAAGGACCCGATAATGTTGTTTACAAAGGTCTGGGAACGAGAGAGTGTACCAACGTCATGGAATGAGTCAATAGTTGTCCCTATCTTTAAAAAGGGTTCACGTCGTTCCTGTAACAACTATCAGGGGATAAGTCTACTTCCGATTGAGTCCAAGCTATTGGCTTCCGTCATACTTCGTAGGTTGTTCAAAACACGAGAAAGATTGACTCGCGAAGAGCAGGCTGGTTTCCGTTCTGGTCGAGGATGTATTGATCATATCTTCACCCTCCGCCAAATGTTAGAACACCGTTATGCTTATCAAAGGCCAACAATCGTAGTGTTTCT
The DNA here is from genome assembly GCF_000699445.3 of Schistosoma haematobium. Taxonomy (NCBI): domain Eukaryota; kingdom Metazoa; phylum Platyhelminthes; class Trematoda; order Strigeidida; family Schistosomatidae; genus Schistosoma; species Schistosoma haematobium. The sequence continues at coordinate 10,816,104 of NC_067201.1, forward strand.
TGACATCAGGGCTGCCTTCGATTTGCTAGACAGGACTGTTCTCTGGGATTGTCTGTTGAAGAAGGGTTTGCCTGAGAAGTTTATTCACACCTTAAATGCCCTATATACAAACACCTCAGACACAGTGAGGGCATACAACCATCTCTCTTCATTGTTCCATTCGAGCAGTGAAGTTAGGCAGGGTTGCCCAATCTCACCATTCCTCTTCAACTTTGCCATCGATGATATTCGGGAAACAGCTCTGATGGATGTAAGTAATGGTGGTGTGATCTGTTGCCTGGAGAAAGAATTCTCGACCTTGAGTATGCTGATGATATTGTCTTACTGTGCGATTATCCCCAAGACATGCAATCCGCACTTAATCAGTTGGCAGTCAGTGTCCGTAGGTATGGTATGTGCTTTGCACCTTCGAAGTGCAAAGAACTTCTACAAGACTGGCAGGATTCTAATCCTGTACTCACTCTGGATGGTGAGCAGATAGAAGTAGTCGAGAAGTTCGTGTATCTAGGTAGCTGCATAAGTGCTGGTGGTGGCGCGAGTGATGAAATCAATGCACGTATAGTGAAGGCCAGAGCGGCTTATGCCAATCTGGGACACCTTTGGCGTCTTCGTGATGTTAGTCTGGCTGTAAAAGGTCGAATCTACAACGCGTCGATGAGAGCAGTTCTGCTCTATGCTTGTGAAACCTGGCCTCTCCGAGTTGAGGATGTTAGACGACTCTCTGTGTTCGATCGTCGCTGCCTCCGAAGGATTGTTAACATTCAGTGGCAACACCATGTTAGTAATGCAGAGGTTCGGCATCGTGTGTTCGGGCACAGAGACGATAATGCAATTGGTGTCACCATCTTGAAACACCGACTTCGGTGGCTTGGACATGTTCTACGAATGTCGTTTCGGATAATTCCACGTCGTGCATTATTTGCCGACTCTGGAACTGGTTGGAAAAAGCTGAGAGGTGGTCAGTGTATGACATTTCATGCAATTGGTTCCCTTTATGAATTTAAATAGAGCAAGAACAAACATTGATGCAGAATAGTATGAATTCATATTATTTCGAGGTTTCTCGTCAGCTGCTCACAAACCAAAATTGTGATAGAATTTTTACATGGAGATAGTGTGAAACAATTGACATAAATGAGTGTAAATAACTTGATTACAATAATAACTATATATATATATGCTAGAAACAGGTCAGAGGTCAAAAGAGGGGGGTTAATCCAGGGTGGGTGACATGGTGTCGTGGTATGAAAGAAAGCTGCAAAGGGCTGGCTTCTGTTGGTCCTTCACGACTCCCTGGCTGGGGTCCGAAAGATGGTGCGACACAGTGGCTAGAGACGTTATCAGATATTGCCCAGAATACAAGCCAGTGGCGATCCTGCTGTAACCTTTTACTTTCTTCATAAAAAGTGGTTGTATCTTCCTTAACTGAAAGATTTCTTCTGATTGTACCTTTCGTTTCCCCCATTATTATTATTACGCTACCTTATCGTATTCTGTTCGTTATTGCTCTTTTTAACGCTCCTCACCTTTTTTCCTTCTCTTCAAATTCCCAGTGTTTTGTGTGGCGCATATATATTTGGTGCCCTTTTGTACCAATATTTATGTGTTCAAATAAATAAAATCCTTTACGTGACACGTCTACATTCCAAAATGTGATGAGAATCTCATACTATACCAAATATCTATTGTAGAATAAGTTAATGTTTTTTACAATTACTATTTGTGTATGTAAACCTAGTCACTTAATTGGAAAATAATTATTTTGAATGTAGTTGGACGTAATAGAGAACTGCTTAATATTAGGATATCTTAGTTATTGATTTGAAGTTATGCATCTCGGAATAAGGCTTACAACATCATGAAAAGGAACAAAAGCAATATTACCTGCCTGTTGTTAAATCTAATTTTCACATGTAATGTAAGTAACATATGAAAAATGGTAGTTTTTTATTATAACTCCGTTGATGAATAGTGAGTGTTTACATCTAAACAAGCTTAGTAACGGCTGCGGTTTATTGTTTAATAAGAAAACTAATTCTTTAGAATTAGCTTGCCGTAAATGCATTCACCTACAGAAAAAATAAGCGTCTACAGTAAATGGGTCACCTCCAGATCAGATCAAGTTATCAGGCCTAAATGGGACACACCAGATGTGTTGACTCCAAGGCCGTGTCTAATGCTCTAAGACTAGGCCGTAAGGTCAAATAATTGGGGGTAGAAATCAGGCTAATATGAAGGTCGAATTATAGATCAATGCATAAATAATCAGCCAATCAAAAACAAGTATTGACCAACAAGCCACTAGAATAGATGTGGGCAGACAACCATATTTTCTTTCTAGTTTATTTGAATGATAAGCGAGTTGTGAAGACTTTGATTAAAACTCATTGCTGAAAATCCTGGATTCCCATTAAAATATGGACGAAAACAGAAAGTACTTGTAATATAACGAAAAAAAATTTAGGTTTGTGAATACTTACTCGTCAGACCAATTTTTCCATTTCACTAGGTATTCTACACGACTCTATAATGAGAATTAGAATAGATGGTCAATTCAAAGGCATTAAGTAAGCATTTAGAATAATCTCAATAAAACAAAAGTTTAATTCGTTAATATGTATTTCTTAGAATCCGAAAATTTGATATATATTGTAGGAATGTAGATTTTGAATTCTTTGAAAGTTACATATATTGACTTGTTGGTAGGGCTATGATTTATCGACGACCTATCAGTAATACTAAAATGTCAGGGGAAATTTAACCGGTTACTAGTGTCACAAGATGGTTATATAAGGGTGTGAGGATTTGGGACTAAAGCAAAACATGACGCTTTTCACTACAAAGCGATACCAGCTATAATGCATAAATGCTACTTAACGATTTAGATGAATGAATATCGCGTTAAATCCCAAGAACTTTCTATTTCAAGCCTTTTGAATTCGTACATAATCTGAACGCCCGCGAACTCAGTAGTTTAGTGATCAAAGCACATGCTTTCGAAAACCTTAGGAGATCAAACCACGAATCACAATTTCCCCAGTGTGTTACGTAATAATGTATACATGGTAAATGTTGGGACGCATCATCTATGATTAACGGACCACTATAGACCAATAAATTTCAATAAACCTATAAACCTGATTTGTTAAGCAGTTCTCACGGGGTACAGTTTTTATTGTTTTACACGACACCACTACCTGGTAATGCTAGTTCAGTCATGTGGCTTATATAGTCACAAAGTGAAGTTTTTGGAACGGATACTGTAGTACGGTACAGTTGTTATACATTATAGTTATAGAGTATTATCTTGGACCTTTATCGTTAATATGTTGCTTACTGTGTGAATTATTTCCAATATTTTTTGAGAATGCATGCATGTAGTAGATAACAAAATCTAGATTACTTGAAATATTTGGTCACTTTAGTAGTGCGATAGTAGTCATTGGAAGTAAATCTATAAATAAACTACTTTGAACTAATTATAAAATGCGAAAATCACGAAATTTGCTGGGTCATGATCATTTCAAGTGGTCTAAAATGTGTTATTGAATATAAACCCTCTGCATATAATGAGTTTGTAGGTATCATTATCAAATAAATTGAGCATTGGGTAGATAGTTATAAATAACAATAATATATTTGTATTATCCCAATGAATAGAAAAATTAGAGTTTCTGACGTTTCTTGACATAGTGTAAACCACTTCTTTAGAGAACAAGTATTTATTCCCTTAGCATAGTTCACACAGAGACTACATTATTATCAATGGATTTATAAACCACTATCTATTTTCACCCTGTAATACTTCATTTTCACTATGGCTATGACTACTGGTAACAAAACAAGTATTAATTTAATAGTTAGGATAAGTAGTGGGAAACTATGTGATGCACCGTACTCACAATGAACGTATGATTGACTCTGAGAATCAAAAGCACTATTTGGTACATACTGTTTGTTAGCTTATTAATTACTGAATGAAGAAAGAAATATATGAAATAGGATTTCAAAGTGTATCTAAAACCAGTTATTTTGAAATACTTACCCCACGTATTCGTTTTCCGACAAGGTGTTCAACTCGATATACACCAGAAGTTCGTGAACGAGATTTATGCATAATTATCCAGTTTATAGTTATAATCCAAATTAGATATGTAGCCAAAACATAAGGTGTTCTCAAAAAAAATAGAATGACGTTTAGAATTATAATCCAAGTAAGTAATCCGGCTGGTGTTAACTTGAACGTCCCTTATTCACAAATGATGAAATGTTACTTACTAACTCACTGTTTGCATCTCTACCCCCTTTCTGGTTGAATATGTGTTCTTTACCCCTGTGTATTATTCAAATTCAACCATTCAAAAATTAGTGCGTTAAATCCTTTTTTTTCGCGGGGTCAACTGAAAACCAATAGAAAAAAATTATTAAGGGAACCTTGAAAATTTTCCGCTGATAACTTTGCAATTTTTATCAACCAATCGTATTGTAGATAATGGTGGTGTGTTGTTTATCCGCTCAATATAGATTTAACTTAACATAGTTACCAGGACAAAAGAATGGCTAGACAGGCCTAAACATTCATTCCTCCAATGGCATTCATCCACTTTTAAAGTTGGTTGTCCTCACTAAATTTCTAACTATGTGGTGGTGGGTCACTCAGTTTTTATAAAAAACACATGTCTTTTCGATTGACTGCCTTTTATTGTTTTGATTAATTTTTGTGTTTAAGTTCTAGGTATTTGTTATTTGGTCATAAGCTGCTCAGTGTTTAGTGTTTTTTGTGATAGTGTTATGAAATATCCTCACAACTAGTGCGTTTCTAATGCTAGATTTACAATACTGTATCGAATGTGTAGAATTACTTTATCCCATACTTTATACTTCTAGAATGGTTTTGACCACCAAAATATAGCCGAAATACTCAATAATATCAAAATATCTGGCAAAAAAAGGCTTTAGAAAATTATTTATGACCTTTACTACTTTACATCAAATAATGAGTATTATAAGTAAGAAAATTCTATTAGGTATTTAATATTCTATTCTCTTCCATCTATTGTGTAAGAATGATCACGATAATTAGTTAACCGCTCCCCTTTGTAAACAAGTCATGACAAAACAATTTAATTTTAGAAAAAACGTAACTTGACTTATTTGACCAAGTAGATAATTATCCTATGAATAAAGTTTCAGTCTACAATCGGTAGTGGCCAAGTGTATAGTTGAATAAAGCGCTTATTTTTAGTAGGATAATTAACTAACTAAAAATGAATACTCTTTAACTAGTCTATACTATCTACATCTGTTGTCACATTATTCATACTGTGAAATATTCCCCTAAAGTTTGATTTTAGTAACAATGTAGTTCGTTGGATATTGCTTGAGTTATATCACTTGTGAAATTCACTTAGTAGAAAATTTTCAATGATTATTATTATTGACATTATACTTTGATGTTCGTTTCATTTTAAAAAGATTTTCCGTTTGTTCTATTTACTTAATAAAATACACTTGTTATAATGAATACAATCTTCAAAAAAAATATGAAATTCAGTGGAATGATTTCTTTTCAAAAAATTTATATGATCAAATTGTATATACAATTGTAATGTTTGGCGGTAATATTTGTATTTATGATTTCCTCCTGCTAATTACTTCCACGAAATTTCGAATATTTGTGTGCTAATTTTTTTGTGAACGGTTTTGTAAAAAGCAAACAATTAAAGTGTTTACTGTTGTATGGAGAGTTTGATAAATGTTTCGTCCTAGAATGGGACTATTTAATTGTGGACATCGGTTAAGTAGTCAAAAAGTTATACACTTGTCACAAAATCGGAATTTCCTAGCTTCAATCTTAGTTGGATATCATCAGTGTACACTGTTGAAACGTCTCATTCTTGGACTTTACCAGTTGTCCAATACGTCATAGATTTTAATGGTTGTTAAACTAAAATCTGTCGGTATCTTAATTATATATTTAGATTCACTTGGTGTTGTTTATTTGTATCTTCCCATTGTTATTTAGGACTTCAATTGATCAGTCTCTTGTCGGCATATGTACATCCTGTACGGACTGCCTCGATATTGCCTTAAGTCACAAGCCTTATAAGAGAATATAAGTTTTAAATACAATGAAACATTGGTTCTGGATTCCACCACTAATCACTATCTGGTTTTAATTCCCCACCAATTGTCTCTAATCCTTAAACAATAATTTTTCCTAATTGTCAAAATACATCGCTTAGCTGTGACTTAATAGTTAAAAATGCATTCTCCTTTTAATTAGTTGTTAGTTCTAGATTAAGATTTTATTGTAATTTGCTTTTGATTTGAACAGTTAAGTGCTTAGTAAATGGTATTTCATACAATCCATAGTTTATTGGTTACCAAGTTAGCAAACTGTGAAAATTCGGAAATTGTGTATTTTGATCGTCATCAGTAGTTGCCATAACAATTCGATTGACTTAAGAATGTTTGTCATACATTTTACAAACCAAACGCTCATTGACCATAAAATGTAGTTATTTCGATTAATAAAAATATACTCATGAACATTTTATGACAAATGTAGGTTGTGCATATTTATTATATGATCAAAGATTCACAATGGAAAATCCTGAAAACAACGATCATACTTTAATGACAAAAAGTTTCTTTTTCCTTTATACATTATCTTTGATGTGATGTGAAAGTTTATTGTCTAGAAAAGAATATATTTTCGTTACTGAATAACCACTGCAAAGTATGAATTACTGAACAGTGATTTTTATTATATCCCAAACCATGACTACATAAATGCTAGACACATGCATTCATTATCAGTGGGACAAAAAATCGAACCGTGAACATTTAAATTTCGCGATAAACTTGATGTTACTTTTCTTATGTTATATTTATTGATGATAGAAATGACGATTGAATGTTATAACAAATTGGGATCATTTTGATATAATCCAGATACTTGGTTTTTTTTTACTAATTTAACTATGATCTGAATTAATCGCTTAATAACAAGTGTCGATTTCATTCTAATTCAAATAGTGTGTTTTGTTCAGCTTCTCATGTAACATTGACAGATTGACACCTAAAAATATATGTTGTCGCAATCTCTTCTTTATCTAATTTTCTGATTTATACATTCACTTCCCAGTTAAAATAAGTAAAAAAGAACAAATATAGGTAATTAGTCGAAATAACGACATGGAGAGAACACATGAGTCCCAATACTTTGCAGTCTGTCGAGCTTCTGTAACAGCGAACCTGGAAGTCATTGATTTGATACATTTCATAATTTATTATATATATATCAATATATTATTTTATTTCACGGTAGTGAAATAGGGACGAAAATGTTCAGGTAGTATTTAAAGTACATAATTTTCTAGACATAAATATTATGCAATTCAAATATAAAAGATTGGATCATCAATCAATATTATGTCTATGTAAAGCATAAATGATTTGTAATCTACCAACTCATTGATTTCAACATCCGAGTAACAAAACGACTTCGTTTTTAAAAAGAATAGGTACTTTGAAGTACATAGATCAAAGTTCAAATCTGTAGTCTTCTGGTTAAAAGTTGAGTGATCCTAATAATAAATAAATCAGATTCGCCCATTTGGTAATAATAATAATAATCTGTCTAGTTGGAGTTTCGTGAAGATTGATATTAACTTTCAGACTGTATTAGATCACGGATTGATCTCAGTCAAGATGCCGTTGTTAACCATTGTTCTAAATCTCAAATTGATTGGAGTTGAGATTATTCTATTGGACTCCGACTCAGTGGTCGTAGTCATGAAATGTTTGCCTTAAGAGGTCCTGAATTCGATGCCTAGTGGGATCGCTTATGTCTACTCCTGAAGAGTTACATACTAAGAGATGAATCAGCTTTCCTGTGTTCCTTGGATTTTAGTGGTATCTCGACTATAACGAATAAAACCTACAAATAATACTTCATATTTTTACTATCATATTTTGTAACTACAGATTAACTTAACGCCCCTCTAAAGTTACTGCTAGTCTTAAGTCCGCGTTAACAATTGGATCGAATATAGGATTCACAACCCCATCTCGAAAAACAAAATCCCTCTACAAAGACGTTAATCGGAGATGGATTAATGTAACATTAACATACAATTACTTAATGGTTGAAAAAATATCATCCCTTGCTTTTATAATTGTTATATTTCTTTTAACAACGGTAATAGAAAAAAAATGTTCAAAATTGACAAAACATTTAGTATATGTCTTTTCCTATTTTGAAACTCGTCTCTTGTCCTCAATATTTAATCTGGAAGAATAGACTTCGATCTTATTAGTGAATATTATACTTTCAGACTATTAAGTTCGAAACTCAATGGGCTATATTTTCAACTAGTGAAATATTTTTGTGTGTAATTCTTACTCAATCTTAAATTGAAGAGCAGTTGTTAAGATAGAAGTGTAATCATATAATAACTCTATAAATAAAATCATTATTGCTTTTGTAAATTATGTTTTTCAGATCCTTACAAAATTAGTAGATTGGTTTTTGAACTAGAAATTATTGATTGATCAGTCGTGAATCGCTAATTAGACTTTATTGTATTCAAGTTTGAACTATTAATTCGTAAAATAAACCGGTGTGTAAAATATGATTCTTCCTCTATCCATCATTGCTAATTTTCTTACTCGGTTTGGGCTTGCGTTTATTCTTTGAGTTGTAATACTATTTCAGTTTTTAGCGTTTATTATTTTACTTCATACATTTCTAGTTCTCAAAACGAAATGACTTTGATAAACTATGTAAACAATACCATAAGTGTATATTTACAAGTTCGCCAATAATTTACTGATCTGATAATATTGATTTTAAATTACTTCAGAAAGTAATTTTGTAAAATAACATTCATTCATTGATCACTAAGTGGTGAACATTTGTCTAATCTTTTAATTGCAAATCCAGTTGTGTACACTGTTTTGATGAAAGGTGAACAACTCGGTGACATGAATTCGAATCGAACCAAGAATACCAGTTCTTCAAGATTGAAAACAAACTTTGTTGATGAGTGACCAACTAGCACTCAACCTAAGTGAAAGAGGGCTTCCTGTCAATTATATCCAGTTACTTTAAATTAAAGGAGATGGAACTGATTATATTTGAACGGTACCGAGTTCGAGTTCCTGAGTAAACATCAACTCTGGGATGCAGGTACATCCAGCTGACGAGTCCCAAATAGGACAGAATGCGCGTAATAGATTACATTGCCAGCTACCATCCATTTTTGCTGATAATATTTGGTTTTTAAGAAATGTAAAATCATTGTCTTGTTCTATTCTGATACGTATGCATTCGAAGTATTCAAACATAACTCAGTATTAACTTTAGAATAAACTGTTTAACACTACTAGTTATCTAAATTATTTAACTAGATAAAATAAATATTTCAATTAAAATAGAATTTCAATAGTTAAAATCCCGAGTCAGTTGAAGCTAGACCACCATGGAAAACCGAGAAGCACTGGACAGCTGTTTCGTCCCGGCATAGGACTCCTCAGCAGTGCGCATCCACGGTCTCGCGGAGGGCAGGATGTTTGGCGCAATTTCGTAGATTGGCTGAAGTCAGACATTAGTATCGTTGGATTCCGGCTCAGTGGTCTAATAGTTAGGCGCCCGCGCATGAGGCTGTTAGGTCCTGGGTTCGAATCTCGCGGGGTGCGAGATCGTGGATGTGCACTGCTGAGGAGTCCCATACGAGGACGAAGCGGCCATCTAGTGCTTCGAGGTTTTCCATGGTGATCTAGCTTCAATTGACTCACGATTTCAACTATTGAAATTACTACAATCTCCACAAAACCCCTTCTGATAAAACAGAATTTAACAGATAGTTTTCATGAATGACCACAAAGCTACGATGAAGTTGGATTCTTGTTTTCGTCTTCGATTTAAAACTAACTCGTCAACAACACACACCTACAGTTACCTTCCTGTACACGGAATCTGAATTGAAAACCTTTAAATCTCATGACAAATACTATTTGACATTCAGTTAATAAATTGTCATCAAATAATCTTCTAGATTTCTAACTTAATTAAATTGCAGTGTAGTACGACCGTTATTCAATCTTATAGCAAAGTAATTCAATATGAAAGCGAAAATTATTATTATGTAACTAAATAAAATCAAATATTAATATTTATTAAAACTATTTCTGTATTTATCAAACACAATGTTTTAAAGTAATGAATTTCTTTATTGGTTAAATAGATTTTATTATCAGAATGGGTTATGTGGAGATTTTTAGAAATTTCACTGGTTAAAATTATGAGCCAATTGAGGCTAGACCACCATGGAAAACCTCGAAGCACTGGACGGCCGTATCGTCCTATTGTGGGACTCCTCAGTAGTGCGCATCCACAACCCCGCCCCCCGCGAGGTTTGAACCCCGGGACCTATCAGTCTCGCGCCAGGCACTTAACCAACTAGACCACTGAGTCAGCCGGCATCCAATGGTGTTAATGTATAACTTCAACCAATCCACGAAGTTGGGCTACCGTACACCATTGTCTTCAGTGAGATGATATCTCACAACAGACCTGGTTGAACTCCACTGGTAACGACTTCTCACTAGATTTTATGGAATAAAATGCAATTTTATCTAAATGAAATCCTAAATTCAAAGTCATGACTTAAATTACATTTCTTCAAACAAACAAAAAAAAAGAAAACCGAATTTAAGAAAAAATTGATAAATGACTTTGATTCAATTACATCATGAAATGTAAGTATAAGAATATCTATTCATTTTATTTAACCAATCAGAATGAAACAATAAATAATCAAACTTGAATTATGGTAAATTAACATTAACCAATAACAATACCATTTTGTTTCATTGACATAATACAAATAAATGTAATCGACTTCAAAAAAGAAGAAGTTTTCATCAGTGGGTATGTAATAAATTAATTTAGAAAAAAAAAAATATATATAAAGAAACTATGTATAGAGCAGCAGAAAATTGTAAACAATTTTTTCTTTGTAGGTATTATTACCAAGGTTTAATTTGATAATTTCGAATAAACTGAGCATTGGGTAGATTGTTATAAATAAATAATATATTTGTAATATCCCAATGAGTAGAAAATTAGTTTTTCTGACGTTTCGTGACTTAGTGTAAGTCACTTCTTCAGAGAATTAATGACCAAATTAAAATTAATCCAAGTTTAAATAGTACAAAGGAACAATTTGGTTATTTATTCTCTGAAGAGGTGACTTACATTAAGTCACGAAACGTCAGAAAATCTAATTTTCTATTCATTGGGATATTACAAATATATTATTTATTTATAATTTTTTTCTTTTTTCTGTCGGATTATTAATTACCATCTACTAACAATACATTTCTACAGAAATTTTTTTCAAAATGAATTATGTAATTACTAGTAATATTGATAACACAGTCATTAATTAATTATTCCAATTTAACTGGTTAAATAATTCTTATGTGTGTACTCTCATCAAAGTTAGGCTGTTTATTTACCAATGATGAATAACATTAGAGTACGTTAGGTTACTGACTAGTAAACTTATTCTGTTGTATTTTTATTATCGTATTGTTATTATTATTATTTCATTCAGTGTTATATTATCTGAATATACCGTTGTCTGAATTCATCAAATTTAAAAATATTTTTTTGGCATAGGGGGAATTTTCATAGTTAAAATTACGAACTGATCTCAGATAGACCATTATTGTAAGCCAGGAAGTAAAAGATAGATGTTTCGTCACAATATTAAACTCTTCAGCAATACACTTCTATGACTCTACTTCGGGAAATCGAACCCATGAACTTCGGTCTCGCATGCGAATGCTTACCCTCTAAACAACTCAGCCGTTATACAGTGGTGTGAATGTTTAACTTAAATCAATTCACGATATTACACAATCCCTGTTCATTCCATGGGGCGGATGACTGTTACATTTGACATGGTTGAACTACACTGATCATAGCTTTTCACTAGAACTCCAGGTGTTACATCTTGAAGTTGATCACCAGTGAGCATATGTTTACCGTTAGTATAGGGAAATTTGTGGAAATTACAGAATTCCACATTTTCAAAGATGGTCTAGCTAAAATCAGTTCATGATTTCAAACTATGAAAATATTTCTTGGTGTGGTTATTTAAACTGTCACAGGTATTGGAAAAAGAAATATGATTTAAATTGAGAGATACTTCTAGATATTATCAATCAATGTTAAACAATATTTACATAATAAATGGAAAACAAAGAATAGTTTGGTTTAACGATAGGATTATCATTTTTATTTAGATGTAGAACTATTCTTGACATATTGTCATATGATTTACCTTTTATGTCAAGTAAGGTTTGTAAGAATTTTTATTACAGTTAGCTTACTAAAACGTATTGAATGAAAAGCTATCATACTGTGTGAAAGAGAGATTTCATGTATTTTATACCATATATGAATGAATAGCAAAACATTTATAAAATACGACTTTTAGGATTCACATAAATTTGTCAAACTCTGTCTGATGAACTCAACATAATCATGTACTTATCCTAGAATTCAAATGCAGTCTTTAATGGTTAATCATAACACATAGGTAACTGAGTGATCTACCATGCCATTAGAAGTTCGGAAATACTGGATAGCTGTTCTATCGTAGTATGGGACTTCGAATCAGTGCACACACATGACCCAATTATGGGTCTTCCGAGATTCAAGGCGGACGCTTAACTATTAGAACTACTTAATCAAGGTTTGATAATACAATTCTGCTTTCAATCGGTTGGCTAACATCGTATGTCATTAATGATGACTGTTTCATTCTCGACATCTCAGAACTCTACAAGTCATCAATTATCACTAGTCAAATCAATCCCTACCCTCCTTTTATTTATCAGTATCATCAAGATCATAAATTTGAATTCACCAGTACAACTTTAACTTTCAAATGTAACTAAATAATTGTTATGGATTAAGGTTAATGAATCATAGGTTTTTCGCTAGATGGCAGTTTCTTTTTAAAAATGAATATTAAATTACATTTGTTATTTGTTTTTTAGATTAATGGTAAAATAATAAAACAGAAAAAATAGATTTTATCATAAACTGACTAATTGTCCTATTAATAAACGGGTCACCATAAAAAGCATAAGATTTATTATTGTTACCACTTTTATTAATACTGACCTGATTTATATTTATTCTTTATTTCAGAGTATAACTCATGTAAGTGTTATTAAAGATTAAATATATTTTGTACTACAAGTAATCATGTTTAATCTGTGAATTTGCCACCCATCCGAAACAAATATTACATAGTTGAAGTATGTGATGACTAATACTGTTTTTATGATCAGAATGGGGTTTGTGGAAATTGTAGTATTTTTAATAGTTGAATTCATGAGGGTTGTTTCGTCTTAGTTTGAGGCTCCTCAGCAGTGCTCATCCACGATCCCGTTTGCGAAACTCGAACCCAGGACCTTCGGTCTTGCGCGCGAACGCTTAACCTCTAGACCATTGAACTGGCCGACATCCAATGGTGTTAATGTCGAATCATAATCGATCCATGAGTGGTTGTGCAACCATTTATCCATTATCTGAGGTAGATATCTGTCTTCATCCGACACGCATTGGACTCTACTAGTCACGGCTTATCACTAGAACCTTTTTTCAAGTACATGGATATATATATATATATATATATATATATATATATATATATATATATATATATATATATATATATATATATCAAAGTGCACAGTTTTTCACCGGCGATGAATTGATCTCACTCGACAGGAGGGGGGTAGTGGGATATTGTTATAACGCAGAGAACATTAGATTTCTGTTTCGTCTTGATATTAAACTCTTTCAGAAATCTACCTATAGAATTAATCTTCACAAAGTTATCTTAGTGAAACTTTTATCATATGTTCAGTAGTGATTTATTTTAAAAATGAGTTCTTGAAATGTCGGTGGTAATTTGTGATCAATTAAGGTTAGATATGTCTCTAGTGAAATACAGGGCATCAGTAGTGTTGAATGAAAATTTGGTTTTACGGTAAATTCATTAAAGTTTGGAATGTGTGCTATTAGAAATCAACTCAGTAATCTTATGGCTTATTGTTTCCGGCACATCTGAGTGTTCTAAGTTTAATCGCTGATGAAAAAATAGTTACATATTGTTATGGAGTTCTATACTAGGATGAAATAACTATCGAATATCTATTGATTTTGAATATTATGCAAATTCAGAACAATCTGTAATGAATATCACCAATAAATTATAACAAGTGTCTATTTGATATTATTATTATTCGTATTACGTGATCTAGTATTACAATCTTTCTATTACGTCGTCTTGGATATTTGTGCTCATATTTCCTCATGTAATTAGTACTTTTACAAAAACAAAATTTTCATATATATTCGATTGTACAGCTTGATAATAAATTCGTTGAAAAGAGATTCCTTCGCTGAACTTCGTGTTTTTAATTTTTAACATTTGATAAATACAAATTTAAAATTATAAAATGTTATTTACTGAATTTAATGAATATTATAGTTCGGTTAAAGTTGGAAAAAATTAAGCCAATGTACTTATCATTACTGCAAGGTTTGGAAAATGCTAATTTTGATCTCCCATAAATACAACTGTCTAATCAATCTTAATTATTTGTAAATTTTTCACTTAAGTCACCAATTGTAACCAGTTATGTAAAACAGTCGGTTGATTCGTTTGTATTAATCGTTTGAATTCCACAAATAAGTCACAGTCTAGACTCAGAGACTAAGTGGATAACGCGATGGAGTTTAAAGCGAAAGGTACTGCGTTCGAGTTACAGGGTGGATATCAACTCTGGAATGTAGAAGGTACATCCAGCTGACAATTTATAAAAGTTATTTCACTTTTTTGAAAATATTGATAATAAGTCAAATTAAGTCTAATATTAATTAACTAATTAATTAGTAAACATAAATTTTCTCAACTCACATAATCATTTTATACATTGAGATTTTTATTCATTTCAACTCAAGAAGTACAAGGAAGAAATAGATAATATTCACTCTTATGAGTATGTGAGCATATATATAATAGAATAGTAGAATGTATTTGGCAACAATGATACCTGCTATTTATAAATTCTTTTGTGTGATTGAAGGATTTTTTGAATAAAAACACTAATTGGTTACTGTATATATGTAATTGTACTACTGAATTATAACTGAAATATATATTCTTAAGTGTCGTTTCATATTTAAAACAATGTTGAGATAATATTTACTAGGATTTAGGAGATACTGCGAGTTTTGTAAATGTTTTTATATTTGAACAATAATAATTAATACTAAATATTTGATTCTAAGCAGTTTTTGATTGGTTGGTTATAATGACTAAATGAACTCTAAGTTTACTTATACTTAGGGTTGAGAAATTTCGAGAATCTATTAAACTGTTTGAATTATTTTATTCTAGTTCAGCGGTCTAAGTGGTGACAGAATAGTTGTAAGACTGAGGTTGTGGACTCGATCCTTGTTGGACAGTTGTAGGTGTTCATCTTTGAAGTGTTTCATTTCAACCTGGTATGAAACAGTTTGTTCAGTGTACTCCTTAGTTTTCAATTGGTCCATTTACTAACATCAGTTCATGACAAAAATGTTCTCAGTCAATTAGTTAGCCATGATCAACATAGATCCTAGGAAAAATATGCTTCCACTCGGATTGTCATTACTTTATACCAGTATTATATTGACTATGAGTTATTTGCTACTTAAAGGGATTCTCATCATGTTTCATTTTCCATTATGAGCAATAGACGACTCAAATCTGTCGATCATTACTTTTTTTTCTGCTTCAAAGAAATTTATCAGAAGTTTGCCACTGAAAATGTTACTCATCAAAAATTTTTGTTCGGTTTCATTTATCTGTGAATAATACATGTATTTTTTTAATATTTGAAAGAGTTGGCTTTTACTCGTTTTGTTACGGAATCTTTCAACTACTCTTCAATAAACACACATGCACGTAAACACTTTTCTTCACTTCTTGTTGCTCTAATAAAGCAAAAAAGAATAGTATATTCGTTACAAGTCAATCATTCTATTAAACTATTAATAATTCCAAATTTCTGTTGCACGATAACATAAAATTGTTGAAAATTAAACTAATATGGACGGTGACTAACAGTGGAATCCAGAACACGCTTTTCATCCTAGTTGAGACTCGTCAGCTGGATGTACTTGCACCCCGGAGTTAATGTTTACTCTGGAACTTCATCTTTACTCATAATGCTTGTGACTTAAAGCAATATCGACGTGATCCACACAGGATGTACATATGACAATAAGAGGCTGATCAATTGCAGCCCTAAAAGTCAATGGGAAGTTTCGAACAACCAATACAAAAATGAATTGTTGAATTTTAAGTTTCGTATTCTAGATTGATTTTGGTTCAACAAAGTATTGATCTCTAGAATGCACTAGACAGCTGTTTCGTCGGTGTATAAAACTTCTCAGTTAGTGCTTAATTGTAAAAAGTTGGAACAATTGTCCAATGTTTCTTGTTTTCAATAGTTGTTCGATCAAAGTCATCCTAGGAAGCGAACTTTTAACTATTGTTTCATATTAAATGTTATTTCGTAGTTTCGTTATTTTTTGTTATTGTCAGCAGTATTGTTAGTGTTATCACTAAAATTTTTCATCTGAATGTTACGTCATGGGATGATTTCATAAATCATCTTTGGAAATGTGTCCTAATACTACTACTGTTACTAAGTGCAGGAAGTCTTCAAGACATCCAACTTTCTGACTGATAAACTTCATCAGTCGGTCTGCACTGATGTGTCGATAGTTAATGATAGATATGTTCATAATTTTTTTGTTGGTGAATCAGAATTATCCAGTAATTGATTATAACATAAAAAATGAGCTAGTGCTACCGCAGTGGAAATTATTATATTTAATATTTTTTCTTCGTTTGATGGACCGATATTAATTAGAAGACTGTGGGAAAACTGTGTGAAAGTTCTGATGCCTCGATTATGTTTTAATTCGTGAATGTACAATATCAGTGAGATGATATAAGCTAAAATTAATAAGTAATTTTACATCACGTACTGAACCTGAAGTAAATAACTGTGAAAATTGGCAGATTGAATATTTATTTTGTCTCAGTTTGAGTTTTCTCATCAGTATGCAGCTATAACTCTGCCAGCGTTCGAATCTATAATCTTCAGATTTGATGATAAATGCTTACCATTTAAATTATTGAATTGGTTAGTATCCAGCGTTTTACACTTAATATTAATCAATATATAACATTGCGTAATCATCAATACATTGTTATTGATGAAATCTGTCGAATAACAAATAAAAATTTTGTTTAAGCTATTGAAATCTGATCGATTAATTGTGTGACCAATTCATTGCACCAGAAATTCGATGAATAAATTTCAAGAATTCTTATAATGGAAATAACCCTCCATTTATTTATAATGAGATTTTCATAAATATTAGTTCAGATAGCATTCAACAGTTGTTAGTTAAACGGGGATTAGAGAGAGAGAGAGAGAAAAAAAACAATTGAACACAGTTGTTGATAGGTTTGATTTGTATTTCCTCCCTGTTTACAAAGTCCTAAGCTTTGCTGAAAAATAATATATAAGTTTACCTAACAACTAAGTAAATGGAATTGCGTGTCGGTTTGTAAATAAATGATTTACAGAGATAGCAAATAGTTATTTGAGAGTTATCATTATGATTATTATTATCCGATCATAATTATAAAATTACTGATAAAACTAATACTTTTCGGAAACCTATTTCATCATCAGTTACTTCGATCAGGTACTCAGGTAGTGTTGGTCAATCAGTATATAAGTTATAAAATAATTTATATCATAGAATTAATTTAGCTAGATAGCTATCAATAATCAAGAAGGAGGTATAATATAGAAATAACTAGAGGCTCATGACTATGATCCTATCAAGGACTGAAATCAAGACCTTCAGATCTGAGAAATATGTATGCCTGAGTGTTGTCCTAAGTAGCTCAATCATTAAAGTATCTTTACAAGACTTGAATCCTTGACAAACGGTATCCACTTACAAATATACAACAATAATTCGATTTCCTTATTTATATCTGACCATATTGGAGACATTTCTTATATCATATACTTTTGTGATAAAGATTTAATTAAATGTATGTACACCTAGAAAGGTATTTGTGTAAGTAGCATGGTAACTTGTCAACGGGAATCCTTACTTAATTCACCAATAACTTTCGTCTTTAACCTTAACTTACTTTTTTTAAATATCACTAAACATTGACACTGACATGTAGAACTAGTGCATATCTAGTTTGAACAATCTCAACAATTAGCATCGATGATAACACACTCAACTAAGAAAAATAACACGAGACTTTTATATCTTGCAAAGTTTACAATAAAAAAAAATTTATGAGATAATTAGCAGTGCATTTAGTGTAAAGTATCAGGATGAATCTAGAACATCCTTTTTTGAATTCATTTAGATTAAAACTGCGTATAGACCGTTGTGTTCCTGGGTCCAATTAACGTTACACAAAATGGAATGTATGATATTTTGTTTTATTGTAGTAGAAGAAATAATTTAAGATTGAAGTAATCAGGAAAAGAAAAATTATAAAATAGAAGAATAATTTCTTAAAAGCAATAATAAAAATTTATTAAGTGAAACAGTTGCATTTTCCGTTTTGGTTGCTGATAAAGACTGTAAATGAATCAGTCTCTATCGATATATTTGAAGCAGATTAAAACCATAGGTATTTGGTTCGACTGTCATTGTATATGTGTATGGTATGTGTGACTTCAACATCAAGTAGTATGACCAGTTAACAAGCCGCAAATAGTATGAAACAAGTTTATCCTCGTTTCTACCATTTAGCTACAATCCAACTTTACTGGGAATTTCATAATTAACTAATTACAAATGAACATAGTTATTTGATAATGAAGTGAAATTAAATATTTTTTCTATGTAAACTATCTGTCCATAAATTTGAAAGATAAAAAAACTACATGTTTTGAAGAAGTGAAAAAAGTTTCAGTTGAAAATTTCTGGTCGATAATCACACCAAAAAGGTAGTTGAAATTCGGAGTTTTGTTATCTGAGCTGAATGCTTTAGTCGTGGAGCCTTCATCTTCCTTCTGAACGACATCATCAGCACAAACCTCAGGTAGAAATCGACCTGAAGTCTAACAGTCCTGGTTCGGCCTGTTGTGGGATAGTAGGTCGTCACTGTTAAGGGGTCTCATATTAGAATTAAACAGTTGTGCAGTGTTTCCTGGTTTTTAGTGGTTGTCTATCCAAGATTATTTTGTGCTGTAAAGCATCAAAATCCACATACTCCACATCCCTCCTACAGTGATAATCAAGAAATTGATGTTAGTAATAACAAACGTATACGTTCAGCAACCAGTTCCTGAACAAAACCATTTTTAAATTGAGGAAAGTAAAAAGTTTCGGATACATATAGTTGATTGTCACTGATTAGTCTGATTACTTGTTATTTCTAGTAAGTGAGAGAGAGACGCGAAATCAACGCAGTTAGGATTAAAGTGGTTATATGTCGATAGGACATTCGAAAGTTGTTTGTATTGTGTCATAAATTGATGAAAGCTGGGAAAAGAGATTGTGGAACATTGTACTCTGATACATTTATTGACTAGAACGTTGTAATCGTTAGAAGACCACCGAAAGCCATGCTTGTCGTCATGACTGTTGAATTGTTACGAAGCGTCAAAATGATTTGTATTGATTTCAGTACTTGATGAAAATGATAATAAATTGTCAGTGTTGAAAACGAATGTCTTTGAAAAACCAGTTGGATCTAGCTGATCAATCATCATACTATTTCATTCAGTTGCAGTTTTTTTCTCACGAACCCATAGATTTTAATCAATGATTCATTTTCTACTAGTAAACCTAATGGAAATATGCATTCCTCTTTTTCAAACTGAGAGTTTTTGGGAATTACCTATTAATGAAGACACCTTTACATTTTTACTACTCATCTTAAAATTGTTAAGGGATACACTGATTGTTTACAGAGTTAATAATCAGTGTCATATTTGTCTAATCCTTAGTACTAATCAAGTTGTAGTATGCCCAATAACTAATGTAAATCAAAATCGTTTGAAATATTCCGTTAAGAAGCAACTAACAATCAAGTCCCCCTACTACTTAGTAGTAATGTCAATAAAGTATGTATATCTGGATTATTGTTGGTATTGATGCTCCCAGTGGAACTTGATCCTGTATGGTACGGTGTTACAATCTGAGATATTATTACTGAGCTAATTAGGTGAGGAATAACCTCTTGTATAAAAAATGAATCAATTTACGATATTTTTTTTTCTGGATTGTTGATAAAAATGTGCTTAGTTTGAAGGTCAATTGGATATTCCCCAATAATAGTAAAAGGTTATAATCTTGAAACATAAACTGGTCTTCACTATAAGTTGTTGAAACGTCAATATATACAGTAGTTTAAATTTAATTTAGTAACATAAACTCTGTGACTTACAACCACGTGTATCGAATTAAATGTTAGCCAGTTAACATACATATTGAAGGGATTTATTAACATTATGATGTAATAGACTAATACAGTTATTTTGATGATAAGATAACACTCATTATTATTTTATTGACAAAATGAGTTTTAAAACATATTGGACAATTTGACGTATACTCCTGAACAGAGCACATGCGTCATTAAAAAAAGGACTAATTATTTCATGGAATGACAGTTATCATTTGTGTTTTATTTGGTATAATCAGTCATGATGAACCATCCTGTTATTATTTCATACTGAAGTTTAGAATCTAGTAATTTTAAACGATTTTACAACATATAACAAAATATATTTCACCTTAATTTGTAAATAAACATGAAAGAAGTATAATCACCATTAATCGGCCAATCAGAAAGGTTGCGCTCACTCAGCCAATCAAATTCGTCCTGGGTAAACTAATGTATGAAAACTCTTACAAACTTTTTTTTCGACGTAACTCTAATAATGATTACTGATGTAGTTCAGACACGTTTAATTTAAGCTTCACATCAAAAGAGCAGTTTTACTATATTAATACCTCATAACGAAGTATTCACCAAAAAAGAATTCACTATTTGTATAGAAAACTGGACTTCAGTGTTATTCGCTCAAAATTTCTTTGTGCAGTTTTATACTGTTCAGAAGTGTCACTGAATAAGTTTTTAGCCTGAAGCTGTTTTTAAAGGTAGCCTTTATATATATATAGAGGTTACCTTTAAAAACAGTTTCATTCGCTTTCGCTTAAAATTCATGTGCTGAAGGGTGACTAGCATCAAGATGATTTCCTGGAGTTCTAGTGATAAGCCATGACTAGTAGAGTCCAATGCGTGTCGGATGAAGACAGATATCTACCTCAGACAATGGATGAATGGTTGCACAACCACTCATGGATCGATTATGATTCGACATTAACACCATTGGATGTCGGCCAGTTCAATGGTCTAGAGGTTAAGCGTTCGCGCGCAAGACCGAAGGTCCTGGGTTCGAGTTTCGCGAACGGGATCGTGGATGCGCACTGCTGAGGACTCTCATACTAGGATGAAACAGCCATCAAACTGTGCTTCCAGATTTTTAATGATGGTCTAACATTGATCCATTCATAATCTCTCGATGTCGATTTGTTCCCTCCTACACCATTTTGCATTAATTAAAAGATGAATAATACGAGCGAATGTAAGCTAAGAGAAGGGTTGTCTTGACTTAATCGACAGTTAGCAGAAATGCGAGTTGTTTTATTCGAATATTCTCTATTATTATTTTTTAAACTACCATTTATCAGTATATATACCTGTGTTCTCGAAATAACACCAACTGATGAACAAATGAAGAACACTAGTGATCTGTTTCGTCCTTGCATATACAAGTAGTGGTGTCATATATAATACATTATAATTGTTTTAATAAAGTTAGAAACTCCTTGATACTTTCTGTAGGACATCTCAATATTAATGAATTATCATAAACTCACATAAAGGTGACATTGTAAGTGCCAAATTTTACAAAGAACACAATCTATATCATTCACCTATCTCTCAGTCAATTTAATAACAAATGAACGATATTAATCATTCGATGTAATCGATAAGCTACTGTTTTTTTTTCTGATTTGATTAATCTCACTGATCATAACTCTTCATTATATATACATGAATATCACAAAAATTGTACAATACAAAAGTAACTTACCATCACAAAATCACATTCAGATTGTCAAAAAACGAACCTACACTAAACCATCGTGACAAAAGAAAAAAAGTAATATTTTCTTAATGATTTGTATATCATAGAAATCCTAATGATTGCCAATGATATTTTTAGTAAGTACTATTAATTATTGACTATTATTAGAAAAGAAAATATTTGAGCGTCTTGTATAATTATGGGTTTAAACAAATAATTACTAATGATTTGTGTATGTATTAGTTGGCAAGTGGTAACTAATATAACTGTTGTGTTTTCAATTATTAATGCTAATTGAATTCTTCTGGTAAGGTTGTCATGTTTATATATATATATATATATATATATATATATATATATATATATATATATATATATATATATATAACGCCTATTACACTCCTGTAATAGGCTAATGTGGTGAAGGAGGTCAGTTGTCGTCGTTGTTGTTGTGTATGTAATTGCTGTACTTGTTAAGCGTTCAAGAAATATTCACACTGAAACATTCTGAACACCATATCTCATGGATGACCAAAGGACTATAGAAAACAATAAGAAACTCTTTCTTTGAGTATTTATTTGATACTGGTCATCATGTCAATAAAAACTTCAACTTTTATGGTTATTTATAGAATCCCATCGAACTTACACTATGTTACCAAAATCCCATTCTTACACATAGCAGAAGCCATAGAAATACATATTATTCAATGGTGCTCTAGCTTATATTGTTTCATGGTTTAACCTCCGTATATGAAGAAAATGTGTACAGCCTGTTAATTCACTCTGGTCTTCTTACTTACTTGCTATTAAGTTCCCCCAAAATTAGTGTTTTACGAAGTTTCTAGACTTGTCAATTATCTTAACACTTTAATTTCCAATTTTAGTATTATGTAATTTGTTTGATGATTGTGTTACATAATTTTTACTTTATCCTTTTTATTGATTACTCATTACCAATTTTACAGGTAACATAAAATGTTCTTATTCTTATATAACTAGTTGTGACAATTAATTGATTGTGAAATGTCACTTTATTTTTTATGTTTGTTTTCTAGATGTATTACTTACTGATTGTTTATTATTACCATCTATTTAGTATGGATTTTCTACTCAATTGTACAACCTATATGCTAACTAGTGTAAAGACTTAAAGAATTAAATTGAAACGAAACACTTACTCAACTTGTATGAACATCATTTCGTTATTTTATCCTCAGTCCACTTCCCCCCCCGCCTACACTCAATTTTTTGAATGTGAAAATGGTGCAATATTGTATCTCTTTAGTTAATATAATTGTTTTAAATACACTTGAACTGAATAATCATGCGTACTAGCTAACTGTCTTTACTCATGCGCTATAATAAAAAGGTTGCAAATTATTGAGAAACTCAAAACCGATAAACTCAAACAGGAAACATTTTACTTGTTAAGCTTAATTTCCTTTCTATGGACGGAAATTAGTTTGTTGTAATTGAGCTGGTGAAAAAAACTTTAATAATCGAAGAGATATTGACTGTGGAAAAACATTTATGAAAATCCTGTTTCGAATAATTCACAATTTGAATGTATGTTAAACAGAGAGATATTGAGGTTTTTTTTACTGTACCACGACTTTTTAAAACAATTAGTCCCTTTGATAAATTTTGATAATATAATGAGAAGATAAGTTATCAGAATTATGTGATATATTTGCTCAGTACATTTCGAACAGTCTGATCACACATACTTGTTAAGATATTTTTATATGAAAAATAAAAAGTCAACTAGAAAGATTAAAGGTAAGCCATAACAAAGAAAAAATAAAGTACACAAAAACAATATGATAACCAATCTGGATAATAAATCAGTATTACCAGGGTAGGTTAAGGGTAAGAACAAATTGTTTTTGAACACATAAAGTTTATGTGTGATCAGATTGTTCGAAATGTATTGCGCAAATATATCACATAATTCTGATAATATTCGTCTTCTCACTGCATTATGGAAATGTACCAAGATTTATTATATTGAATAAAGTTATTTATTATTATTATTATTATTATTATTAGTCGATGAAATTGAAATTTACAAGTTTACATTCTTTTTAAACTCCTAATACAATTATGATACTCCTTGAGTGAATAATTAGTGTCGCCGGTGGTGCAAAGTATTTTCATTATTTCTGAATTCTGATGATCACGATTTTTCTTTAGAATATTTTTTTTACACTTTTGATATTTGTAAAATTAATAAATAAATTAACTTTGGTAACAAAGGATTATCTCTCTGTTTGTTTTTCAGGTTTTCTTTGTTGGATTTCTTCTTCAGCAGAGAACACCTGAGTGAGGACATACACTGGAGAATGTGATTCATTCTCAGTCACTAAACCAAATATTATTTGTTCGTTTTTATTGAGCGAGCCAGTAGCTATCAGGACTCATTCACAAGATGGATAACTCGTTGATTGTTTGAGGCTAAAGGTACCGGGGTCAAGTCTAAGAGTGGACGTCAACACTAGACGATACCGTTACATCCAGCTGACGAGTCCCAAATTGAATGAAACGTGCATACTGGATTCTACTGCTGACCGTTATTCAACTATGTGCTTACTTGTTTTCATCTTGTTTTCGGTTAACAAGTTTATGAATTATAATTATTTTGTCGTATGAAATGGATTTTGTCATCTGCCTTTGCTTATTTTTAAATGATTTTTTCCAGTATTTTTTAAATGTAATTTTAAATATACTGTTTCATAAGAAATGGGTTTCATCTGGTATTCTATTATCATCGTATTCCGTTAGAAGAAAGAAACTAGACGGATTAGGAAAATCAATACACACATCATAAGTGGTTCAATTCCCCTAGCGGGTCCATAGTTGTTCACTGTTGTTTTTTCTCATACTGGGAAAAACAGCTATCTAGTGGTTTTTAATTTTCAATGGTTGTACTAACAATCATTATTCGGTGATGTAAACTATTTTATTATTTTTGTAGAGCGTCAGATGGTTAATGAGAATCGTCAGGAAGCTCTAGACCTGGATTTATCGGTGGTTGACAAACGTCAGCGAAGCACACCAGGAGTATTAAGGAAACCGTCTTATTTTCCTATGGGATTCAGGCCTATGTCACCTACTCCGTATCAAACCAGTAGTGTTCTGATTGAGCTATCCTACACTACAGTCCATTTCAGTAGAATTCGGATATTAGATACGATGACGTGTATTTCGATAGGACCCCAGTTTCTGAGATAATGTTTAGTTTGTGTTGCGTTTTACTAAAATACATTTGTATACAGATATTTATAAAGAGATGATTGGAAAGGGACACCAGTCGTCAGCTTAATTATGGATGCAGTTATTTTTTCGTTTCCATAACCTCTAGTTGAAAAAAAGTTTTTTAATGAATGTTACACTCTAATTTTTTGTGTATGATACAGTGAAACACACAAGTATTCAATGAGGTCACAATTGAAAATATTCTAGGAAGCTAAGTTATAATCGTAATCAATAAGATGGGATGTAAGGTGAAAATAAACATTTTATAAGAATTGTGAAAACAACTTCTACAAACACTTATGTTTTATAGTTTAAATCACGAACTAATGTAAGTTAGATAACCACCAAAAACCCTGAGAAAAACGTTTCGTCCTAGAATGGGACTCCTCGGCAATACGTATCCACATCTCCAGGTCCGGGAATCAACCCCAGGACCCTCGGGGTCGGAAGCGTATTGTGGTGAGAGTTCACTGCTGAGAAGTCTCATAATATGACGGGACAGTCGTTCAGTTCACCCAAGTTTGAACGATGGTCTAACTAAAATCAATTTGTAATTTTTAACTGTGAAAATCTTACTATCTCCCGTGTACTTATATTTTACACCTCTTAGTATTAATGTTTAACTTTCACAAACCACTCAATCTATAAATACGATTCAATTTTAAAATTTAGGTAAATAAAATTATAGGTAGTTTTCATAACAAACTGAATCTCAATTGGAGTATAGTTATAAATTAAGGAGCACTACAAATATGTCATTCAAATATTGAACTTCGTGATAGTACACATTGACAACCCCACCAAGGATTAAACTCGAGGGATTTATGTCACACGTCGACCTCTAAGCGAATGTGTTGATATCCAACAGTACTATTAGTTCATGATTTAGCTAACTGATTATTCAATACGATTAGTGACAACTATTTCATAGATGTGTTTGAACTACACAGGCTGTTCTCTCTCACTGAAGTTTTAGGAACTCATCTTGACGTCAGCCATTAGTTGAATACATATATTTCAATGATCTTGCAGAGGTTATTTTAATTTGAAATTTCAAATTAGTAGTTCAACGTTGTCTGGTTTATCCTCAAACTTAAAGTTCATGATCATATTATTCACCAGAATTGTAAACCTAGAAAAACATAAGCATTTTATGCTGCTTGTCATCCATTTTTTGCGCACATTTACGTTTAATTAACATTCTAATCACTTTTTTATCACTGAAAATTGAAATTGTGTTAACAAATTATTAGGAACCGATCGATATTACACAATAATAAATCCCTTGAGTTTAATCCTTGGTGGGGTTGTCAATGTGTACTATCACGAAGTTCAATATTTGAATGACATATTTGTAGTGCTCCTTAATTTATAACTATACTCCAATTGAGATTCAGTTTGTTATGAAAACTACCTATAATTTTATTTACCTAAATTTTAAAATTGAATCGTATTTATAGATTGAATGGTTTGTGTGAGTTAAACATTAATATGTAGTATTTCTTAATTAGGTAGATATCGCTGAACTTTCAATCTATTTTGTCAGTGCTATTCATCATGAATTGATAACGGTTGGTACACTGATGGAAAATGTGCAACATCTGACGGCTGTTTCGTCTTTGCATACGATTATCAGGGAGTGTATACAATTGACTACATTGTAGATAGTGTGGGACTTTTAGATCTCTCAATGAGCATGTAATCTTTGAATTGTTGAGTTGAGACTAAATGTTACACAGTTACAACTGCGATCAGTTAATAATGTAGTGCTATACTCATCCAACGTACCCACGTCAATATCCTTCTCACTTCTTACTTAACAAAAGTCTACCAGTTACGATTTTCCACTTAGAAATACGTCTTGAGTTAATGGCTAGTAAGCATGTAATTGTGGTTTTCAGCTATTTTCCAAATTATTTCAATTTATCACGAATACAATTTAGAATTAAGAATGGTCTTCACAAACATGGATTGAGGTTATTCCCATCAGTTCTTAGATAGCTAAGATAAACGAATCTTTAGTTTATATTTGTCGTTATTGATACTAATAATGATACATACATTATACCTGTTGAACATTTAACCGGCTGTCTGCACTCAGTGGTTTACTAGATAATTCGTTAGGCGTTCGGAGCGAAAGGTACTTGGTTTGAGTTTCAGTGTGAAAATTAACACAATGATACAGGTGTATCCATTTTACAAGTCCTAAATGAGATAAAACGTTTGTCCTAAATTCCTTCGCTAACGATAATTCATCTATTAGAAACAATATTTTGCAATAAAGTTTATTGATTAGAACTGAAATTTAAAGACTTGAATGTAGTGTTAGGTCATTGATGAAATTAGAAAGGGTGACCTCTGAACTAGGATTCGTGTTAGTTTCATACTTTCCAGATAAGTGTGCTTGAAATTTTGATGACACAAACGATCCTTGTGAGATCAGAACTCGTGTCATTTAGTGAAATGTTACCGCTAAACTATTCGGGCAGACAGTGACCTTTATAAGGCTGAAGTATTTATACAATTTCACCATTGGGTAACTAGCATTATGCTTGTTTATACCTTATTATTATTCGAATTCTATCTGTAAGTGACAACGTAGCTAACAGACCGAGTGACTTATCATCCCTAGTCTTACGTTTTGATATTAGCGATTAGGGCGGAACTATAGTTTATAGACGACCTTTGAGCGATATGAGAATATCCACTTACTTGTTAATGTTAAAAAATGATTAGGAATTGAGATTTCCGTCACAAACTGACATTAATTATAATACCAAAATGTTATTTGATCATGTGAACAAATGAATTTCGCTCTAAAATCCAAGACGTGCTACCTTTACTTTTGGTTCATACATGAATATTAATCTTGCCGCGATTAATTGAATTAGTTAAGTGATTGGGCAAAAAAAGAATAAGTAACTAGGGCTTTAGAACATAAATTAATCTCTACGTAATTTTTCCCTTCACAAATTTAAACAAAACAAGAATGAACAATACTTATAGAATACAACACATATTAGCTTGTATGTAGCTGAAGAGAAAACAACGGAATGCAACGAATTCATTGCATTCTGTAAATATTACCACTCTCGCTTTGTTCCAATAAGACGTTATCACCAAATGATGTAATCCATTTTGATATAAACAAACCTAGATAAATATAACAGTAAATTGTTTCAGCTTAAATGTTTACTAAAATTGTATATAGGTATATCTGTTCTTTTTCCATATGCAGGAATAAAAATGACCACTCTCTGGTAGTATTTGGGTCGTTTAGACAAAGACTTTATTTCCGTTTACATTCTCAATTCAGCTACACTTCGGATATCATTGTAAACATGTAATGAACGAATACTCCGATGGGGACAACCAATTTATCGTTTAACATAAAATTACAAAATCTGTTGCTAAAATATGCGAACCATACACTGAATATTTCATTTTCACAATTCCATCATTTGTCCTTTACATTCTGTAAGATTCTTCCGAAACACAATTCCTTTCTATTTTCGTTTCTGAGTCCTTCAGGTAGACCTTAATCTTCTGCTGCCATGGATTCCTCTTCTGATTGGTGTCACATACCACTAATGTCTACAGACAATAAATAGTATGCACCACAAACATTAATACTGATGTGTAGATACATCAAACTAAATATTGAAATTCTTCTATAGTTCTGTGAAAATGTATTCAGAAGCTAGAAGAAAAATTACTGAAAATAATGCAATCAATTAGCTTCCTCTCGTTTCTTCCAAGAGAATTTTATCAAACGACGGATTTTTTTCATGATCGTCTTAGAACATTGATTTCTTTCACCAATTTTAACATACATTTTACAAGTTTTTATAATATCTAGGTCACATATTATTCCATCAATGCCCTCACTGATTTACTGTGCATAAACAAATAAAGCTTCTCTCATACTTGTTGCCTTTTATTTTCCAACTCGCGTTACAAGAGTAGAAGGTTGTGAAAACTAGGAAGCGATTAGGAAGTTTGTGACCAAGTATTCAGTTACAAGATAAACCAGTGACATATCTTCCATCTGTGGTGGAGCTCGTATTGTCTCTTTTTAAGATTTTACTGATAATCACTATTTATCTAATATCTACAGGTATATCCAACCATTTTGTGATTTTTCATTTGTTTATCATTTTATGACATTTTTCTGGGTAAGTAAATTTATTCAAACAAATGGTTAAAAAAACACTACTTTGTTCTATATAGAAAAACTAAAACTCTAACCTATTTTCATCACTTAAACATACACTATGAAGTGATCTAGTATTAGCTTGGCATACGCATACTGAATGATCATTTGGGTACTAATATATCATACTTATTTATTCCATCTATGAATGATTAATTCTCAGAGGATATATTGTCAGAAACTTGAAGAGTCGAGATCAAATCGTCTATGTGTGAAGTAATAAAATCATTCAATTGCTTTTTTGAATTCCTGGAGCATATAATGTATCAACATCTGTTATATTAAGCATTATATCGAATCTTCACGTTACTAACAACTGATAAGAATTAATGTAGGTCAACTGGTGATCCATCCTACTCAATAAAGATAATTAAATTATAATAGGACTATATATATTAGTTGCAATAAATCAATTGTTTAATCACTATATCGCTTAAAATCGATCGAACGCCTACTCAAATATTTAATGTAATTGAGTATAACATTGTTCGATGTAATCAATAAATCATTTTCAGATGTTGTTTTTGAAAAAATATAATAGATTTATTCAAAACAATAACAGTCGACCATATTTTATCGATCAAATTGTAATTTAGTCTCTTTAGGCTAAAATATTCAACATCGTGATGTTTTTTGTTGAGTGTTAATTAATTTGAAGTCATTAGTAATAATTCCTAGTTAGTATCTGTGCTAATTATCATGTTATATACATTTATAGTAGAAGTAGTATGTGATATTATAGTAAACGAGAACATAAATAGGGACAATCGGATGTGTTTGAACACAAAATTACACAACATCTTACTAAAATCTGAGAACCATACAGTAAATACTTGATTTGGAAAATAGTGTCAATCAATTGTCTCAAACTCGACTGTTCCTTTCGCAAACATCAGTCAATCGTCTCAGACTTTATTGTTCTTGAATTTCAATACCAATTGTTTTCTGTTTACGTTCTTTCCTTCTCAAATTTCTACTGCCAAACATTTTAATCCTGACTATCGATATATACTACTCATGTCGATATAAATAACACACACTACAATATCTCATCTACTACCATGTATTTTTTTTATTTATTAAAAGAATTGACTTGTTCCGTTTCTTATTTTGAATAATCATTTCAAAAACTTATATTTATAATCAATTTATCGAGAAATTGTATTAATTTATTGTCAGAAGGGGTTTGTGGAGATTTTAGAAATTTCACAGATTGAAATCATGAGTCAATTGAAGCTAGACCAACTTCGTGGATTGGTTGAAGTTAGACATTAACACCGTTGGATGCCGGCTCAGTGGTCTAGTTTGTTAAGCGCTTGGCGTGAAACCGATAGGTTCTGGGTTCGAATCTCGCGGGAGGCGGTATCGTGGGTACGCACTGCTGAGGAGTCCCATACTAGGACGAAACGGCCGTTCAGTGCTTCTAGGTTTTCCATGGTGGTCTAGCTTCAATTGGCTCATGATTTCAATCTGTATTAATTTATATTGATATTTTAAATTAATTTGTCGAAATTGTTAATAATAAATACAGAATAGAAATATAAGTATACATGTTGACCTTAGTTAACCCTATTGATCTTTGTAGAAAAATTTAAATTTCAATAATATATTATTTTTTTAAGGTCAATATTGTGTTAACCAATCAAATCATTACTAACTTTAAATAGTAATTGTATAATTTAGTAGATAATTAATTGCGGTGTTATGAAACTGATATTGAGAAATACGTTAAAAATAATAATCTCTTATTGTCATAATATTGTCATAATACACTGAATGTTGAACTATTTCCGTCATATATATATCTTAAATAATTAGTGAAATGGGTTATTTTTATTTGAAACCGTATGATGTGAACGTGTTAGTGTAGTATGCCTATCATGCAGGATGAACAATTGAAATGTATTGAAAGTTAGGTCTTGAGATGAACTTTTTAATGGAAATTATGCCGTAATTAACAACACACATTCATTTCATGGACGGAAACATATCTGGATGTAATTGATTTAACAAAATAAGAGGAAAAAAATAACAGACGATACTCAGATATGTAGGAAAAAATTATGATTATTATTACCACTTGAGAACATTTTAAAAAAAAGATTACAGAAAAAGATGCTCGGATGCATATGATTAATAAAAGGTAGCAGACTTAACTGATAAATTGATTACTTAATATGTTACACTTATCGACTATTTAAAATATTATGGGTAACTTCAGCTATGGAATCAGTTACAGCTAAGTCACGTTAGGATGTAAAATATCTCATGCCTGATTGGATCTGTTTGTGATAATTGTATAACACTTTAAAAAGTATGAACTTTTAGACTGTTCGATAAATAAACCATCTTAGATCAGTAAAACTTTATTTCATACTGAATTAATCTATTACAAAATAATCCCCTTTGGTGAATCATACCATTACTCTTATTGTAATTCTGGTCCCATTGAGTAAAATGTCCCTGAAACAACTTGGAGGCCAAATTCTTCATATATCCCATTCTTTCAATTTTTGTTAGAATCGTACGTACACATAACTTTTTCGAACTAACAACACCATAAATTGTTTGTACAATAATTTTGTAATCAGAAGGTAGAAAGAACGATAATTGTTTAGTAGTCTCATCAACACAATAAGTCAACAATTGTCCTGGTCTCGTATCGTAAGTATAGTACCGTCACATTTAAAACTCTTGATTGGTATGAAAAGAACTATTTTCTTAGGATATATTGTATACACAGACAATTCTTGAGGTTTTATGAATCCCCTGACACATTTAAATCAAGTTTCTTTGAAATTTTTAATTGCACAGTTCGCGTATTCATTGAGGAAAATTGAAGTTCGGTTATGAATTTAAATATCTGTATATCAACCAATTCTGTATAAAGAAACAAACAGCGTTATCTATTGTTACTGTTAATTCCAACAAGTATTGAGTAAACGCATATGAAGCAATACATTTGGAAACTTTACTATTTTAATTAAACCTGTTACCCTTTTTGGGACATAAAGCCGACAACCCCAACCAACTATGCCCTGGGCTCTCTTGAGGTTATTTCCCCAGCTGTTTATTTGTATGTACTATTTTATCAGGCCACATAAGATAATTAAAAAAAGCCTGTTATATTTTCCTTATTACTTACTGTAATTTAGACATTCAGATGTGTTAGAAAAAGGTATACTCTTAACAACTGATTAAATTCAAAAGTACACTTTGAGTAAGCACACTGTGGAGTAAGTGAGTAAATAGAAAAAATGTATGCATTAATATCTGAGTTTTTATGAGGGCTGATCAATAGCACTTCTTTCCGAGTAATATTCATGGTCTTGACATCTGCCTCGAACTCCCGATGCTAAATATGTTATTTAGTCCGGTTCTTTTCCTTTAACTTCCAGGATTCCAATTAAGGACTGAATTTGTGATACAGTTGCAGAGTATTTTCCTGATTTCCTACTCGGCAAGAAACTGGTTTATCCTATCCACCGTGGGTTTTTTTGGTGGTATCGAGCCAATGGATATGGAGTATCTTTCATAGAGAGTTATTTATAAATACCTTTAACATTTTGATGATGATTGTGGTAGTACTCATAACTGTAGAAGCGTTTGTATTGAAAATTATGTCTATGGTGCTTATTGAAAATTGTTTAGAGTTCCAACTAATGGTCATATACTTCCTTCTCTTTTACAGCTTCTGCTATCGTTGCTAAGTCTTCCACATACTTCCGCTTATCACCTCTAACCCTCTTCTTCACCAGTCTATTTACTTCTGTATATTCGCCTTTGCTTAAGCATTCTCTGCTCTTATTCAGATATTGTTAACTGCTATCTTCTGTGAAACACATTTAGGTCTGTGTATGAGTCTGTGGGGAAAACGATATCATTTATAGACATTTTATTGAAAGGATGCATCTTTACAAATCTTTAACTATTTTTGTTCTTTCCTTCCGGTTCATGTCGCCCCATGCTGTCTTTGTGTCCAGTGTTGTCGATACGAGCATTAACGTTCAGGCTCCCTATCAGAATAGTTAGGTGTTCTCCCGGGTAGTGTTTTACACTGATCTTCAGTTTCTCACAAAACTGATTTTTATTGTCTTCTTCGCTTTCATTGATTGATACATAGTACTTGGTTAGTTTTAACATATCATTATGTCTATTCATCGCATAACTTATTCTGGCACATTAATGAAATGTTTACGACCTTTTTCTGTACAGGTTACAAAAAAGTGCAATCAGCAGAGAAATCGTAGTGACTGGCAACACCCATTGAAAAGAATGAACATTTTTCATGCATGGATTCCTGAACTGCTAACATCTAAATGGTGATCACTTAATATTTATTGCCAGGATCGATCAAGAAATAAGAAAAGGAAACATGTTGAAATATTTTGTACTAAGTATTCCATGCTGTACGAAAAATATAATATTGAATAAAGCTAATAATAATAATAATAATATAATCATGGGTCGATTCAACAATATGTATAATATAATCATCTGCATTAATAATTTAAATCTTGTCCAGAAATCAATAATATTAGTGATTATGATGATGTTAATAATCACTTTATCTTCCTTTTTATCTCTTATCTTTTCATTAATTTATGTTAACACATTGAATATTCCTTTCACTTAAATTATATGCATACATTGTGTGATCTCATGCATACAAACGTATCTATCTACCAACCTACCTACAATACATACATAAAAGGTACATTGACAAACATACACCTGATAAATGCAGTTTACAGACACGCATTACACTAATATATATATATACACACACACACAAATAGTCTGTTTAAATGCTTAATCGTTATTTCTCGTTTTTCTTCATTAGAAGATTTTTCTTTAATTAGTTATTCATTACTTTTCTATTATTTTCATTACTGTCTATGTTACTGTAGGGATATTGTCTTTAGCTCTCTCTCTCTCTCTCTCTAACTATCATCAGAAAAAGATACAAAACCCATTAACTTGAAATGATTTTAACATAAGAGGATTTACCTGAAAAGAAACGAGAGAGAGAGAGAATGAGAGGGAATGGAAATAGGAAATGTGTGTGAATAGTCTCTTTTTCGAGATGGAGGGAAAAAAGGGAGAAGAAAGTATAGATATTAGGGAACGGTAACCATTGGACACTGACTAATCCTGTTTATCTGCTCTTTTCATTACGTATACGTGTTAGTATTAATAGTAGTAACAGTAGTGGTAGTGGTAGTAGTACTAGTAGTGTGAATAGTAGTGGTAGTGATAAAAATCAGATGACTTTTGATTAATAGATAAATTTATGGGGAAAGGTAGGGAGTATGATTATTTTGGGTAGGATGGATCTTTTCACTTTTTCTTCCTTTATTGTTCATTAGTTGTCGTGCAAGATATTTGAATATTTTTCTTTAAAAATGATCTTGTAGGAGGGGCTTGAAGATGGCTAGAATGAAGAAAAATACTTGAATGCGTGAATATTTAAATGGCATTTAAATCATTGAAGATATATACATATTTTCAGCTTTTATCAATGAACAATTAAGCGTGAACTCAATCCTAGTCGGAATTGAGAAGGATATTTTATCTCTTTTAATCTGACTAGTACTTTTGGTAAAACAATTGAAAAGGTAATTTGTTCAGCTATTATTCTGTCATATGTAAGGGAATAGTAGTATTTACCTAGGGAACAATATTATGTCCATGTGGCATACTTGTATTTGACTGATCTTATTCTAAGAAAAGATTAGGCTGATATAAAAGATAGAAATATTTTGATAGGTGAAATTTTTATCGATCTCAGCAAAAACCTAGATAGAGAAGTATTCATTAATGGCTAATCTTATTTGAAGTGCTAGTGAAAACCAGGAAGCACTGGAAATCTACTTTGTCCTAGAATGTCAGTCTTCAAGAGTGCTCCCTCGTGACCTCATCAGGGGTAGAACTAAGGACCTACGAGGTCTTGTAGAGAGTGTTTAACAGTTAGAACAACCG
Organism: Schistosoma haematobium; assembly: GCF_000699445.3. Lineage (NCBI taxonomy): Eukaryota > Metazoa > Platyhelminthes > Trematoda > Strigeidida > Schistosomatidae > Schistosoma > Schistosoma haematobium. Next base: position 10,851,859 of record NC_067201.1, read on the forward strand.
CACAGTAGTCTAACAGGTACACTTTGAACTGTAATCAATCTGACGCATAACTTGACAATCACCTCATGCTATTGGTGACTTAACTTATTTCCGCCATCTTATCATCGAATATATGACGCAATATACGTATATTGAAAGGTGATTTCAGTATTACTATGTCAAACTTTCTTATTTCACCTAAGATCTGTAAAGTTGAGTATTATCACACTAAGTGATGCATTACAAACATAGTCTGATAGAACATTTAATGTATCAGGATCTACAGTTAGTTGATATATTCAAAATGAGTATGAATTCTCATTCACATTATTACAATTGACAAATATTAATTTATACCGCCTAATTACCTTTTCTTAATACTATGAACTGAATTCTATCACAATAAGAGATTATTATAAGTTATTATTAAAAGTAATTAGTGGAATTAACCGGTGATTTCAATATTTATACATATGATATTATACTTGTCATAAATCAATGCTAATAATTTAATAATAATAATTACACAATATATAAAATATCTCGAATCAACTGAGGGTTATTTCGAAGTGAAATGGTTTAGTTTTAATGTTTTTCATTGTAATATGAATTTGAATGATGTAATTAACATGTAATTCTCTACAGAATTTTAGTTACTCTTAAATGTTTGAAATAAAACGAAGTTTAATTTAATTAATTTTATAACTGTTATGCAAGTGGGTGGTTGTCAGAACTCAGTAGCTAAGTGGATAACGTGTTATTGATTGTGTATCTCGTAATGAACATCAACTCTGTGGTAAGGCAGTTATATCCATCCATCTGACGAGTCCCAAATAGAACCAAACACATGCTCCTGCATTTCACTGCTACCAACATTCCATCTATCCAATATATTTACATATAGTTTAGGACTCCTTGACAGTCTACACCCGACACTTTCGAACCCTGCAGCAAAACTGTTGAACATTTTCAATTTAAATTAATTTGTAATCTAATTTTATCTTCAACTAATTTGGTTGATATGTCAACTCTCTCAACTTTGTATGTACACATATCAAATTCAATTGACCTATAAAAATCCATTTTTCCGAATTTGTATCAAATTATAGGTCGCTTTTATTCTATCTTGTATTCATCAAATCTTCAACATGGATAATTCCATTTGATTCATACTCTTTTCTGTTAAACTAATTTCTATTTAAGTCACTGTCTGATGTAATGGCTAACTACTACCTACTTCTACGTGTGACCTTAGCTAGTGTAAGAATAGATTGAAAAAATAAGCTAGAAATGACCAACCTGAGATGTCGTATCACACCGTGAAGTAACCAACTGTTGAACTTGGTAGATGTGGACTATCAGATTTGAGGTCATTGCAACTGTCATAACCAATGATTGAAGTCGTTGGCTACAATTAATCAGATATATTCACTCTTTGCTTTTCGCTTTAGGTATTCCGTTATAACATCACCTTATACCTTTTATTAGTTTTCCTGTCAATGTCTAGTGTTTTCTACTACCTTAGATACTGTTATTACTTTTCTACTCCTACATCTGTCTTGATAATTTCCCCTCGATGTCCCCATATGCAATGGTCACTTTAAATGATGGACATAGGTGTCAGGCCCTACAGTACTTATGAGTCACTAACTGTTACGCTGATTTAATGTATAATATAGTAAATAATTATCAGCACGTAGTGTATGCTCACTATGTTGACGGATATAAGTAGTATGCAACACTAATCAGGAGTAAAGTACCTGTCCGAAGAAGTTTGAGAAGATTGAATTAAAGAGAACAAGAAGAGAAACAGGGAGGAATTCGGATAACAACCGAATGTGAAGACTGAAGAAGTATGTACAGGACAACTGAAAGATGTGGAAATATTGTGCTTAATGTATGATTTTCAAATTTTACGAAAGCATTTTGTAATTTGGCACTAAACAATAAATTGGTCTTCCTCACCTGAGTTCTTCGTTCACTGAAAGTATATATTAATATGATATTCGTTAATTGGAAAAGTACTAGCTGATCATTGATTAACAATTATGCATATCTAGCCATCTTTTGCTGACAAATTGTTGCAAACCGTTGAATCCAGGATGTTTGTTTCGTTCTACTTTATACTCGTCAGATGGATATACCTGCCACAACACAGAGTTGATGTTCATTCCGAGATACGAATACAATACTTTTCACTTGGAATGATCAACACTTTATTCATTTAGCTACTGAGTTCTGATAACCACCCACTTGTAAAACGGTTATGAATTTAATTTAATTTGTAATGGTCTGGACTATCTCGTTGTTGATATTTTGACTGAAATTTGATTTGTCTTAGTTGGCATATGTACATCTTGTACAGATTACTTTTTATACATGTAAATACTCATTCAATGATTTCTGCTTTTTTTTACTGGTTTTTCAATTACTCTCAACTTTACAACATAAGGAAAATCTAGATGATAAATGGTTTTATAGAGATTGCTTTAATTTGTAATTGGTGTCATCATTTGAACTAGACAGATTTTCTCTAACTCAACATAGAAACATTTATCATTTGCTATCATGTTTGTGTCTAAATTTAAGAACTCACCAAGGGTCGATTAACTCCTGAATACAATACCTGGGGAGTTGTGGGTGTCAAAGAATTCCGAAACAGAGTGAAACAACTATCTATAGCATCTAAGTTTCCATTAATCTGAGACGATGCTAAAATTGTTTGTGTAAGAATAAATGTGATAATTGGAGGTGGTGAGTTGCAATCAGTGAAATGAATATAACGTGAATATGACACCATTTACTGAGATTAAATATAATGGGCTTTATGAAAATGGTAAAGGGTGAGAGGATAGAGACCAATCCAACTTATAAAAATACGGACATGCAGTAAAATTATAGCGTGGATATCTCTATTGTTTAATCTGTTGTTAAGACAACGATGATTCGATTCAAATGCATTATATATATTTTTAATTATCACACAAACCTTTATGATGATAGAATATAAAATAAGCTCATGAGAAATAATATTTATTTGTTTTATTTAGATGACGAACCAAATTTTCATGGTTAACATCATGAACTGGTCTTCGTTAAATAAGCATTGAAACTAGGAATTACTGAATAACTGCTTCGTTTTAGTTTGGGATTCTCAGAATTGCATGTTCACGAAGAAACATCAAGGAATCAGATCCGAGTCCTTCTAGCTCTCATGAACACTTAACCTCTAAACCACTGAGCTGGCATCCGATGGTGTGCACGTCCGATTTTAATCCGCAACCTCCTTGCTGATAATCCATTTTACGCCAACTTTGAACGCTAAATAGTGATAATGAATTGTTTTAATTCTGATTATTCAGTTTATGTCTACCCTTCGCATAATCAAAAATTGTGTTCAAGCTTTCAAGGCTAAAGAAGAAAAAAATATTCGTTATTAATTATTTCCGACTGACTCAGGTTAGCAATTGAAAGGTAATAATCCACTTGTCATGAAGAGTGACGATGCCTGATTCGGTTCCTAACGAAAAGATCATGTTGTGCATTATTGAATAGTTTAATAACTCATCAGCTGTAATCAATCCGTGACGTAAATTATTTCATAACTGAAAACAGTAAGAGAACCAATGAATAAAAGAAAGCGCTAGTTTGGTATTTTTTAATACGATCTCTGGAGGTCAGGTGGAGATAAATAGTGGGAAGTGAGTACCAAAGGAAATATCTCGGAAAAGTCTTTAGATGGTAGGGAAAGAAAGGTTTCAAAGAGTTCTAGAACAACCATAAATTACGTATCATCTGGTTGAATAATCAAGCTTTGTTAATAAATGCTCTGGAACATTAAGGTTACACATAAACCCTATAATATCCTTTTTTGAAATCAAATTAACTTTGTAGTAAAGATTGTTTTCCTACTTTCCGCTTTTTGTCGCCCTTTCTTATCTCAGATATAGGTGATTTTCGAAGAACTAAAAATAGGTTGAAAGTTGGAGTGAGACGTTCAAGTACTGCTTGCATCTATGTAAAGTATTAAAATTTTACAAACTAGGTCGAAATACCAGTTTATTATTCACGTGTTATTCAAAATGATAAATCACATCATACTTAACTGATTTATTGTGATCTAATAATTTACTGGTAAACTTACACACGTAAATAGCTAATTATTCTGTATTTTAAGTTAAAAAGAATGAATGTTGAATATTAATAAAAATTTCCATGACGCAGAAAATAATATATCTCCTATTGCTTCTTATTCTTACTTGAATGACAAAGGTGAGATCTCTCTAAGCAATTTCCAATCTATTTTTTTCAAAGAAATACTAAAAGATGGATGAAATAGTTATTCAATATCAGAAGGGGTTTTGTGGAGATTTTAGAAATTTCACTAGTTGAAATCATGGTTAAGCGCTCGCTCGCGAGACTGATAGGTCCTGGGTTCGAATTTCGCGGGGAGTGGGATCGTGGATGCACACTGCTGAGGAGTCCCATACCACGACGAAACGGCCTTCCAGTGCTTCTAGGTTTTTTATGGTGGTCTAGCTTCAATTGACTCATGATTTCAACTACTTATTCAATAGTTATCAATCCAAATTCACTGTTAATAGATAATGGTAATATTATCGTTGATTAGTGACTCTCTCCTCATTTATGGTTTCTTTTGGTTTAGATATTTTAACAGTCAATCAAAACATGAGTGATAACAAATACTAACTGAGTTTTGAGAATGTAAACAATTAGTTTTTCCAATATATGAAATTGAAGTCCTTCTTGTTCGAATCCATTCGAGGTTATGAGTCCTCACCTTTAACAGGTGTCAAAACTTGATGAAAATATTGTTTACCAATTCCATTGTTCAATGTTCAGTCTGTTTATTTATTTATTTATTTATTTATTTGAACACATAAATATTGGTACAAGAGAGCGCCAATATATATGCGCCACACAAAACAATGAAAATTCGAAGAGAAATAGAAAGAAAAAAAAAAACTAAGGAACGCAAAAGAAAAGGAGAACAATGACGAAGAGATTGGAGTAAGGTAGTGTGGTAGTAACGACGGAACGAAAAGGTACAATCAGAAGAAATCTTTCAGGTAAAGGAGACACAACCACTTTTTAGAAAGAAAGTAAAAGAAGGTTACAGCAGGATCGCCACTGGCTTCTATTCTGAGCCATATCTGATAACGTCTCTAGCCACTGTGTAGCACCATCTCTCGGACCCCAACCAGGGAGTCGTGAAGGACCAACACAAGCCAGTCCTTTGCAGCTTTCTTTCATACCACGACACCATGTCATGCACTGACCACCTCTCCGCCTCTTCCAACCAGTCCCAGAGTCGGCAAATAATGCACGACGTGGAATTCTCTGGGACGACATTCGGAGAACATGTCCAAGCCACCGAAGTCGGTGTTTCAAGATGGTGACACCAATTGAGTTATCATCTCTGTGCCCGAACACACGATGCCGAACCTCTGCATTACTGACATGGTGTTGCCACTGAATGTCAGCAATCCTTCGGAGACAGCGATGATCGAACACAGAGAGTCGTCTAACGTCCTCAACTCGGAGAGGCCAGGTTTCACAAGCATAGAGCAAAACTGCTCTAACCGACGCGTTGTAGATCCGACCTTTTACAGCCAGACTAACATCACGAAGGCGCCAAAGGTGGCCCAGATTGGCATAAGCCGCTCTGGCTTTCACTATTCGTGCATTGATCTCATCACTCACACCCCCACCAGCACTTATGCAGCTACCCAGATACACGAACTTCTCAACTACGTCTATCTGCTCACCGTCCAGGGTGAGTACAGGATTAGAATCCTGCCAGTCTTGTAGAAGTACTTTGCACTTCGAAGGTGCAAAGCACATACCATACCTACGGACACTGATTGCCAACTGATTAAGTGCGGATTGCATGCCTTGGGCATTATCGCACAGTAAGACAATATCGTCCGCATACTCAAGGTCGAGAAGTCTTTCTCCAGGCAACAGATCCACACCACCATTACTTACATTCATCAGAGCTGTTTCCAGAATGTCATCGATGGCAAAGTTGAAGAGGAATGGTGAGATTGGGCAACCCTGCCTAACCCCACTGCTCGAATGGAACAATGGAGAGAGGTGGTTGTATGCCCTCACTCTGCCTGAGGTGTTTTTATATAGGGCTTTCAGGATGTTAATAAACTTCTCAGGCACACCCTTCTTCAATAGACAATCCCAGAGAACAGTCCTATCCAACGAATCGAAGGCAGCCCTGATGTCAAGAAACACTACGATTGTTGGCCTTTGAAAAGTATGGCGGTGTTCTAACATTTGGCGGAGGGTGAAGATATGATCGATACATCCTCGACCAGAACGAAACCCAGCCTGCTCCTCGCGAGTCAATCTTTCTCGGGTTTTGAACAACCTACGAAGAATGATGGAAGCCAATAGCTTAGACGCAATCGGAAGTAGACTTATCCCCCGATAGTTGTTACAAGAACGACGTGAACCCTTTTTAAAGATAGGGACAACTATCGACTCATTCCATGACGTTGGTACACACTCTAGTTCCCAAACCTTTGTAAACAACGTCGTCAATTCCTTAGTCAAAAAGTCACCACCATCTATAAAAAGAGCCGGAGGTAAGTCATCTGGGCCAGGTGATTTGTAACGCTTTAAGAGTTGGAGTTCCTTGCGGACTTCCTCCTCATTAGGTGGATCAGTCGTCACCGGCCATGTAGGGCAGGACAGTCTGACCGATGTTGCCGGAGCAGCAGGCCAGTTGAACTGCCCTTCAAAAATTCTGCCCATCGTCCAAGACGTCGATGGATGTTAGTGATTGGCATCCCATCATCCTCGCAGATTGTTTCACTCACACCAGACTTCTTGCTGCCAGTGGCTCGGATGAGTTGGAAGAGCTTCCGGTAGTTACCAGATGCAGCTGCTGCTTCCAGCTCATTAGCACGCATCGACCACCAGGCTTCTCGGTCCTTACGCAAGCTTTGCCCAATCTCCTTACGTAACATCCATCGTTTATGGTCAAACTCACGGTCACCCGGAGTAGACCGACGGGCTTCAATGAGTTGTAAGGAACCAGAAGAAACCCAGTGCTTAAAGGCGGGACGTTTCGCAAACCCACAAGTGACTGTTCCCGCCATTTTCATGGCGTCATGCAATTGCAACCAATGCTCATCTATACTTTTCGGTGGAGTGGTAGCTAGCCTAGAGGCTAGCTCGGTTCGATACTTACTTGCAACAGAAGTTGCAACCAGCTTGCTAACATCAATCCGTTGATGGCGTTCACTTCGTTGTCCACTGAAAAGTAAGGTAAGATTGGCGCAGACCAAGGCATGGTCAGAGTCCAGATAGGTACTCCAAAAGGAGCGGCAGTCTTTTACACAACCACGCCAGCGGTAGCTGATCGCGATGTGATCAATCTGAGTCCAGGCTTGAGATGCAGAGGGAGGACGCCAGGTGGCACATCGGCGATGACTGTGCCGAAAGTTAGTGCTAGCCAGGAACAGGTTGTGGTCTGTGCAAAGTTGCAGTAGACGGTCCCCGTTATCTGACCTGCGACCAACGAGTCCCCATCGGCCACCTAAACGACTCTCTTCTGTGCCTAGACGCCCGACCTGAGCATTCAAGTCTCCGGCTAGTACTACAATATCTGTCGAACGCACTTTCTGGAGAAGAACTGATAACTGGTGGTAAAACTCATCCTTGATTGCATCCGGGCTGCAATCTGTCGGGGCATAGGCGGAGATGACGAAAAGACATCGTTTCTCACGCCGATTTCTTCTCACTTTGATGGAACTTTCTAATCTAACAGCACATAACCGACTGTTAATGGGGATCCAATCGACTAGTGCTGCCTCAGCTCTAGCGCTTAGTGCGACACCAACGCCAGCAAGACCAGACGAAGATGCCACAGGGTCCCCGGATAAGCGCACGTAAAACAAGCTTTTCGAAGCGACAGATGGAGATCGAATTTGTAGTACTTCGCCAGAGTCTTGAATACGGGTCTCGGATAGACAACACACGTCGATATTAAGACTTTCCAAAGACATAGCCAGCCCTATCTGTTGTCCGACCTGCATAAATGTGCGAACGTTGAAGGCAGCCAGTTTGAATGGTGCACGTGGTTTCAGAAAATCTGCTTCAGTCCTCGTATTCGGTGGTAACATACAATTTTCAAACCGGACAGTGACTCGAGAACGTATAGATACAGTCGGATTTCCGCCAAAGACGAGCCGCTGTATAAGTATAAAAGAGGGTGAGTAATGTGGAAAATAATAATAATAATGATAATAATAACAATAATGACAATAATACTAGTAATAATAATAACAGTATTAATAATGACAATAAATGTAATGATAATAATCTGAATCAATTGTTTGTTTTTCAAAGCAAGAAAGGTAATTTCCGTAGGCATAAAGAGTTCATCAATTTGTGTGTGGGCTGTGATACTGCCCGGGTGCCCAAACCGAAGCAGGTGGTTATCTTAGGGGCCACTCCCCGAGCCTTTGACCTAAAGGTCTAACCCACAAGGCAGTGGAGCATCGTAAGGAGATGCAGTCCCATGGTAGCCGGTGACCAACGATTGGTTCATACGCCATTCGTTCCCGCAGGATACTGGAGCCCATGTGCACCATTGATTTGGAATCCGGTTAAAGCGCCGGACATTCGCTTTTCGTCCTCTCATTTTCGTAGACAACACCCCCGCCACGAGAAGGCAATGAGTAGGACTTCCCTGGCAGAGGCTGTATACGCATGGCCGTGTGAGAGTATTTCGAGAGGGAGAGCGGACTCTCCCCACTCTCGGCCGTACCAGGGCATTCAGGGGGGCAATAAGGCGGATGTCGCTGCCAGGATTGGTCAGTCTGTTTAGTTTCCGTTCGTTATAACAACTAACTAGCTTTACCATTTACTCAACAGATCAATCATTTGAAGAATTTATTTGACCTTTGTGGATAAATCTGTAGATGGTATCCACCATAGATTGAGCACTGCAACATTGGTTTTAATCCTAGTATAGGACATCTCAACTTTAAGCTCCTGTGACTCCCCTGAAGATTGAACTCAGGACATTCAACCAATGTAGGAAGTGCTTAAACACTAAAACTACTGAGTCGACAATCAAAGATATAGTAATAAATGTGATCAAGCCGAAATATAGCATGACGAAAATATGTTAGGAATGACGACAACTGTCTTACTCTCGACATGTCGGACGGAACTCACCAGAACTTTAGAATTCTCTTGTAGTTAGTCATCAGTGAACTGACTAAGATAGTTAATTGGAAGGGGGTTTTGTAGATTGTTTTAATTTATAAGTCATATTGTTTAGATACTGAGCTATTTTCCAAACAAACTGAAGTTGGGGCTGTATCAATCGATGTTGACCTAGAGTTTGCCTCTAGACATAATGGTTATAGATTCGTTTCCGGGTCGGTTTGTGAACCACATTGGTCAGGAGTTTCATATTAGAGTGAAAAAGCTCTTCAGCGATTCCTGATTTTCAATCATGCCCAAGTGATATCAATCTATGAAGAATACTAACTACAAATTAATTATATGGAAAATAAAATTTTCCTTAAAAAAAAAACTAATCCAACTAATTACTACTCTATCTAAGTGATAATTAGATGAATTCAATTGAAATGTCTGGTTTTTTTTCTTACAAATGAGGTGATAATTTGATAAGATCATTATTTCTAATAACACTGAAACCATCGATAAATCATCATTATTTTTATGCTTAATGGAAAAATAATCGCTATTATCCATCAAGATTATTGTTGCTATGTGTTTTTTTTATTTTGTTTAAATAAATAGAATGAAATAATTTAAGCAAAATATTCACGATTTACAGTTATTATGATTTATGGACCAAGTGTAATCAACTATATAAAAAGTTTCGGAGGTAAGTTGTGTAACACAAATACATAAACAAATTGATACACCCAACAAAGTGAATTTTTAAACGATTGTAAAACATTTGCTATTTTCATTGTTTTAATCACGAACCGGTCCTAATAAGACTACCATTAGAAACTTGGAAGCACTGGACGACCATTTCATACTAGTATGAGACTGCTCAGTAGTTCTCACTTATCAGTCTTGTGTGAAATTCGAGCCTAGAGCTCTCGACTTTCAGTGCGAACGCTTAACCTCTAAACCGTTGAGCCAGCATCCAATGGTGCTGATGTCTAACTTCAATCAATTCACGACGTTGCAGAACCTTCACCCACTGCTTGCAGTGGATAACTGTCTCGTACCTAACATGGTTATACTCTACTGGTCACATAATGTTAATAGAACTCCAGGATTCCGGCTCATTGGTTTAGAGGCCAGGCGTTTACGACTTGGGTCAGAGGTTCTTAGTTCGATTCCGAGCATAGGTCATGAGCACGCACTGTTGAGAAGTTCTAGACTGGAATTAAACAGCTGTCTAGTACTTCCAGGTTTTTAACGGTGGTTTAGCAAGGATCAGTTAGTAATTTAAATTATGAAAATTCTTCAATCTCTATAAACCTCCCTGTACCGGTTATTATTTCGATTAAACAAGTGTTTGAATGTTGTCTGAATCTTACGGGTTGCCTACTTAGGATCAGTAGATAATGTAAACTATGAAAGTGCAACAATCTCTACAAACCTTTAATAATACTAATAGCAATAATATTTTAGCTATCGAATATATAATGAGATTTAAGGAGTTATAGTGAAAGGTCATGATCACCGGAGTTCAATCATATTAAGTATTATACAAACATCACACACGATGATTTAATGTGATCACGCAATACAACAAATCAACTGAGGTACGCATGGGCACTATTGGATACTAACTCGGTGGTCTAGAAGTTAAGCATTTCCTATGAGACTGAAAATCATAGGTTCTGTCCCCGACTGTGGGGTGATGAATACTTATAGTTGAAGTGTCCAATACTAAAATAAAACGATTGTCCAGTATTTATTGATTTCAACTGATTATTTGATCGAGATTGATTCATACTGATTTATACCATAAAAAACTCGCTGATAATTAAAAATACAGATAAATATTTTAATTGATCGTTTTTGTAAATTTATCATTATTATTATTATTCATTGTCTTCTTATAAGTGAAAAAAGATAAACCGTATTAAGCTGTTTGTATGCACTGTCTAGTATTTGTATTTGAATTGTTTCTAATATTCAATCAATGCGTTTATTAGTTAAGTGAGTAAGTGCATTTGATACGATCGATATTTTGTTCATAATGTACAATAATGTAATTAACTAACTAACATATAAGAATGTTGTGTGTTTTGTATTCAAGATTTCGATAAGAACACATTACTGTTATTCTTTCTTTTTCCGTATAAATTCAATGATTAAAATCTATGCTATTGTTTAGATTGTGACTTTTTTTCTCATTTAGTCTTATTTCAATCGATAATGAAATAAATATTATTTTTGCTAGAATGAATGTTTATGTAACTTAAATGTTAGGATTTGAGTAATTTAACCAAGTGGAAACCATTGAATTAAATAGATGGTTTATAAAATTTAAGATGAACAATATTGGCTGAGATACTGAGTTCCTATAGCTACCACTGCCTTGTTTAGTGAGTTGATGATGTCATTTGAAGCGAAAACTGATGAATGTGAGTCCTAATTTGATGACATAATAACATTTACTTATTTACTTACGACTGTTACTCTTCGTGAAGGAACATAGGCCGCTCACCAGCATTATCCATCCAACCCTGTCCCGAGCAATCCTTTCCAGCTTTTTCCAATTGTTATTCATCCTTTCCATATCTGCTTTTATTTCCCGACGTAATGTGTTCTCTGGCCTTCATCTTTTCCGCTTACCTTCAGGAGTCCAAGTTAGGGCTTGTCTCGTGATGCAGTTTGACGATTTGCATAGTGTATGTCCTATCCATTTCCATCGTCTTTTCCTAATTTCCTCTCCAACTGGAAGTTGATTTGTTCTCTCCCACAGAAGGCTGTTGCTGATGGTATCCGGCCAATGGATGTTGAGTATCTTGCGTAGACAACCATTTATAAATACTTGCACCTTTTTGATGATGGTTATTGTAGTTCTCCAAGTTTCAGCCCCGTACAGCAGAACTGCCTTGACATTCGTATTGAAGATTCTCACTTTGATATTGGTTGAAAGTTGTTTTGAGTTCCATATGTTCTTCAATTGCTTTGCCGATCCTCGCCTTTACGTCTGCATCGGATCCTCCTTGTTCATCGATGATGCTTCCCAGGTATGTGAAGGATTCTACATCTTCCAGAGTTTCGCCATCAAGAGTGATTGGATTACTGTTCTCCGCTCTGAATTTGAGGACCTTGGTTTTCCCCTTGTGTATGTTGAGGCCTACTGATGCAGAGACTGCTGCTACACTGGCTGTCTTCATCTGCATTTGTTCGTGTTTATGCGATAGGAGGGCTAGGTCATCTGCGAAGTCCAAATCGTCTAATGGGTTCTGAGCTGTCCATTGTATTCCGTGTTTTCCTTCAGATGTCGAGGTCCTCATGATCCAGTCGACCACCAAAAGAGAGAGAAAGAGAGAGGGTAGACAGCCTTGTCCTTACTTGGAATGAGTCTGTCAGCTGTCATAATAATAACACTGGGATGGAGATATATTTATTTTAAGAGTTTTAAATAGGATGAAATGTGCATTCTGGATTTCCCGATTAGCAACAGTCTATCCATCCTGTAAAACCTGTGTCAAACCGACCGGCAAACAACGCACAAATAGGTCAACAAACACTATTATTCAATTCTGAATATTAACAAGACGATAGTTCAAATTCATACTGACAATAATGTTATATAATTCAAATTGATTACTTCGTCCCATTACTCAGGTTATTGACAGGACTCGTAACACTAAAGTGCTATATATCGTACTATAGAGATACCTACAGAGAATGTCTGACTTTAGACAACCTTTTAACTACAATTTTTCAGCATACACATAACGAGATTTCCATCCAATTTAGTCCTTATCAGTTACAATTGTGAAGCTTAATAATAGAATATTACACGCAATCATAAATGAATGAAGTTTTTACGAAATTAACTCTTACTTATTAGTAGTATATATTAGAATGTATCCTAACAGTTATTTTTAATCTTAGTGACAACTTATAGTAGTAAAAATAAGGGTTAATTCTGTCTGGTTAGGTGAATTCATTTCCAAAGTACAATTCTGTTGTCAAGTGAAAAATGTGTGTGTGAATAGCTGTACAGAGTAATTTTTCAAAATATGTAAAAAGTTTAAATAGATAGACGATGAATAAATAAACTGGTAAGAGGATGGGGTGGCAATGAGCAAGTATGATTAGATTACGTTCATGTACATTTTCGGTGAAAGGGGGCTTAATTATAATCCTTGATCTCATCCATCAAATGAAAAAGAAAAAAAGTACGTTGAATTGTGTTATTTTATGCTCAATGATAACTGGGTGTCGGCAACCAGTTACAATTGTTACTATGTTGAACATATTTTATATAAAGACTGTTTATTGTTACTGACCAGGTGTTTACAGCTGCTTAATATAATTCATGTGGGGGGATAATTACTCCTGAGGGCCTTTCAGAGTTTCCTATAATATGTGTACTGTTGATACTGAATGTACAATATTTAGTTATTTTATGTTAGTATGTGCCATTAATACCGAGGAGTTCATGGTGGGAGCAGACGACGTCTGAGTAGCTCCAAACTCGAACGAGACACTGAATCATAAGATATGGTAGATCTTACATCGAGTCACTTTTGTTAGCGGTCAAATTTCATTTTAATCGGTAGGATTCGATCAACAATAACGAATAGGTAAATATGACATGGACCATTACTACTCAGTGATCAATGAATGTAAGTACTCCGGTCCTACAAATCATTAGTTTTTATCCAATAATTCACTGATAAGGTCTCAGACTGTAAAATTAGATTTAAATCCACCAACGGACGACTCTCAAGATTGGAAGTTTATCTTGTTGATGAATGCCAACTAGCCCGAAACCTGGTCAAGCAATGTCTTCTACCGATTACCTCTGGTTACCTGACATTATTAGCTGAATGATAAACATAATTTTAATACTTTTATTGACTTCACAACTCATTAGTTTAGAAGGATAACTAATTTTCAGTTTAACCCCTCCCTTCGCACTCTTCAGGAAACCTCACTCAGCCATATTCAAATAAAATGGGGTTAAATTTCAGGAGGAAATAAATATATAAGTCCGTAATTTCTTTTGGATATTTTAGATTATTAGGCTAAATTATTGATTGATTAAGACCAACTATTACGTATTCAAATTTAGCTATTGATTAGATATTTATATAATTGTTAAATGACTTTGATCATTTGGAAAATCATCTGTAAATCAATGATGAAATCAGCGTTTAATTCGTTAAAAATTAATCTTCATTTCCAAGTCGTATTTTAATTTCCCAACATTGAGTGACTATCGTAACCAATGGTTGGAGACTCTGGATGACATGGTTCAGAATCGACCACAATGGTGTATACATTTTTTGTCTTCCCTTAAACCGTGAGATTAAAATTACCATATATCTTTCTTCCTACTAACTAATTCTTTCTTCCTGTACTATATCCTTGTACACAATCTTTCTTTTATACATTACTACCACTGAAGTAACTACTTCTTTGAATTTGGTGTTCATCTTGTTGTACTAATGAAGTGTGGCAACTTGGACCGATGCATATACGTGCCTGATCCTACGTTGTAGCTGACTGACTGACTGATCAGTTTTGTTGCGTTCATTATAAGAAAAAGCAGTTTCACAATCATAACAAATAATTACACCAGTAAGCACCATTCCAGCAAATTTTTTAAAGTTACAAATAGCGGTTAAGCTTTCATTTTAGCAATAAAACGTACAGATTAGCTCTATTTATGTATCCGTGTCTGTGTGTATATGTTATACAATGTGAGTGAATAATTTACATAACCATTGCAATGAGACAGAATATTGGAGTGATATATATTTAGCACACTACAATTTTAACGATTTTCTTTGTATTGGTAATCATTATTTATTTTATGTGTACGTACGAGTATGTGTGCATGAGTATCACCTTATCTTACACATACCTCAAGGTCATTGTTACGTCTTAAATTTTTTTTTCAAGAATAGAAAATCTCTCTACTTTCATAAAATAGGCCAGATCGAATCAAAATATGGGTTAACTCAAAAACAAAAACATTCATGATTACTTAACATTCCAATGGAAAAAGTATGTCAATTTATTTGGTTTGTTGTTTATTCAAATTTTACAATTAAACACAATGATGATCACGAAGAAAATAAGAAAAATCATTTAGATTGAATAAATTACATTAAACTTTTAATTGAGATAATGAAACCACCAATGTTAGACCACCACTGAAAACCTGGAAGCACTGGAAGGACGTTTTGTCCTAGCATGAGACTCCCCAAAAATGCTCACTGCTGAAAAATCCCATACTAGGACTAAACGCCCATCTAGTGCTCCTAGATTTCCAGTGATGACCTAACTAAGATCGACTTATGGTTTTAATGAAATTCAAAAATCGCTACATCATACTGAAAATTTAATTTACTTTGATTACGGAACTTGTCATCTAATGACAGATTGTAATAATTTATAATTAAAATTACAAAGTGGATTGAAGATAATCAACCCAATGTAAGTGAATTTGTTTAGATGTATTAATTATATATTAGCATCGTGCAACAAATAAATAAATACATTTAAGTAAATAAAACTAGATAGATAGATACATAGATAGATAGATAGATAGATAGATAGATAGATAGATAGATAGATAGATAGATAGATAGATAGATAGATAGATAGATAGATAGATAGATAGATAGATAGATAGATAGATAGATAGATAGATAGATAGATAGATAGATAGATAGATAGATAGATAGATAGATAGATAGATAGATAGATAGATAGATAGATAGATAGATAGATAGATAGATAGATAGATAGATAGATAGATAGATAGATAGATAGATAGATAGATAGATAGATAGATAGATAACTGTCTCCCAGTTGATTCGATTTTCTTTCCGATACGTCGATAGTTGGAACTTCAATCACGTGTTGATTTAAAGAGTTCTGTTCGTTGATTATTCAATAGGAAAGTGGATAGTCAACTGATAAGTAATTTATTCTGTGCTTATGATCATTTTTTCGACTGTCTGCGTAAATTCTGTTTTGGAAGGGATGAGAAATAGGCGGATTTCAGATGCGAATATATCATTTAATGATTTAAAAACTGTGATAAAGTCACATTTGGCCGTTCTCTTTGACAAAAGAAATATGTTTAGTTTAACAAGTGTACCATCATACCGGATCTTTTCGATTCTGGGAATCGGTTAAGTCGTGCTTTCCAACCTCTTAATGTTCTTTTTTTAGACAAGGACAAGCTGCTTGTATGTAATACTCCAGTTTAAAACTATCGAACACTGTATACAAAGTCAAAAAGGTTTTGGAATTGATATGGCTACATATTTAGAGTTCTAAAATATTTAGTGTCCGTAGAATGACAGCGTTGATTAGTTCTGAAGTCTTGGCTAACGATGAATCCTAGGTCATTGTGTGCCAGAATAACAAGTAGCTCAGTGTTACTCGCGATTTATGTGTCTGTATCTTGGTGACCAATATGCATCATCATGCACTTGGAAGCATCTATTAGCAACTACCAAATTCTAGAAAATTCAAATGATTTCTGAAGGTAAATCTGAAGCTGTAAGCTTTCACTTTTGTTTTTATCCCTCTCCATATCTTGGTACCATCTGCATACAAGAAAACCGATGGTGATGGGAGACTAGGAAATACATTTACTTACAGGAAGAACAACAGTGGCCCCAAAATCGTGCCCTGAAGCATTCCGCTAAGTACAGTTTCCCAGGTAGACAATTTGGAGTTAACCCATACTTTTTGTAAACAACCAGCTAGGAAATCCTTTGTTCGCATGAACGAATCGCCTCCAATCCTCATATTACTTAATTTTGATAACAGACGGTTGCATAGAACTTTATCAAAAAATTTACTGAAGTCAATAAAGACTAGATCTATGGGTAATTTTTTATCCTTAAGAGTTCACGAACTTTCACGGGCTACTAAAAAGTTTGTGAGACATTGATACCCTATTTTTAAGAGAAAAACAGACGAACAAAATAATTTAAATCACGACCAGATTATAATTACACAACACTTGCGTTTGAAGACGATGAAGATAATCGGGGTTAGGGATGAGAAAATGGACATTATTGGCAAATGATGACTTGGATTTTTTTAAGGTGACGTGGTCCTATGATATGTGAGAGTTATCAGCTCAACAGACTTTTGGAGTGATTGGAAGTGTGCCCCCCATGAGGAGCGGCAAAGAAGGATGTAACGATTATCCTGTGTCATATACTTTCCAATGGTTGCCCTATTGAGGTTAATACATAGTGTTAATTACCTTTAAATTAAACGATCTATGTTGCTCATTTATCTTTTTTATGTGACTTAAAATTTGTTCGTCATGCTATCTACTCAGTAACGTAGGGACTAATTTAGAAATTTAAGTACTTCCAACACTATGTCCATTCTATTCTCTATACTAACATCTGTTCATACCACTCAGTGTGATAACAGATAATGATGAGTTCAAAACCAACAGAATTTTAGTTCAGAAAAACATGCCGATGAAAACAACTGTCCAACAACAACAACAACAACTATTACTACTACTACTACTACCACTACTGCTACTATTATTATTATTTTACCTTTAAGTTGAAATGAAGTTCTAACCAGCTTGTGGAAGTTGTTGCATTTGATAATTCACATAATGTACTAACTTTAGTTTGATTATCATTAGAAACGAAGAAGTAGTGAACAGCTATTTCGTCCTAGTGTGGAATGGACTCATCTGGATCACACATAAACAATATCACTAGGAATCAAACCCATGAAATTAAAGTCTAGGTGCGGTTGCTTAACTATTCGACCACTAAGTAATTAGTATTGATTTACATTTAGAACGTCAACGACCATTATCCATTACTGTTTGTGATATTTGTCTAACGACTGACATGCGTGAAATTTACTCGTCATAGCTTTCCTCTCCTCCTCAAGAATTACATATCTTTGGTAGACATCAGTAACAAAATTTATTCTAATTAACTTTATGGATTTACTAACTTGCCTTCAAGATTTTTAATGGTGTTACTTCAACCGGATTGATATCATTTACATTTTATGATGTCATTCAGTAATTATTAATATTAGTTGAATATTTTATCTTAATATTTGAATTCATGAGTCGATCTAAGCTATACCACAATTGAAAACCTGAGTGCACTGCTTGATGGCCGTTTCATCCTAGTATGGGAATCCTCAACAGTGAGCATTTACGACTTTCGGTCACGCACGCGAATACTTAACCTTTAAACCATTGAACCGGAATCCAGTAGTGTTAATGCCTAACATCAGTCGGTTCATTATCTCAACAATCTCCACAGCTCTGTACCGAAAATTGTCACGTGCTCACTAGTGACTAGCTTCGAGAGGTAATTCTCGGAGTTCTAGTGAGAAGGCGTGACCAGTGGAACTAATCCGTTTCGGGTGTGAGGCAGTTACTTGCTCATCGAAAACAATGGAAGATGGTCACTCAATATTGTGGATTAGTTAAAGCTAGACATTGACACCACTGGATTCCGGCCCAGTGGTCTGAATGTTAGGTGTCCGCGTGAGAGATCGAAGGCCTCAGGTTCGAGTCTCGCATGCAGGGTTGTGGGTGTGTGCTTTGAAGGAGTGCCATACCAGGATGAAACGGTTATCCAGTGCTTTCAGGTTTTAAATGGTAGTCTAACATGGATCGGTTCACTACTAACCTACTTACGACTGTTACTCCTCGTGAAGGAACATAGGCCGCTCACCAGCATTATCCATCCAACCCTGTCCCGAGCAATCCTTTCCAGCTTTTTCCAATTGTTATTCATCCTTTTCATATTTGCTTTCCTCTTTTCCGCTTTCCTTCAGGATTTTAAAATAGGGCTTGCCTCGTGATGCAGTTTGGTGATTTGCGTAATGTATGTCCTATCCATTTCCATCATCTTTTCCTAATTTCCTCTTCAGCTGGAAGTTGATTTGTTCTCTCCCACAGAAGGCTGTTGCTGATAGTATCCGGTCAGTGGATGTTGAGTATCTTGCGTATACAGCTATTTATAAATGATTGTGCCTTCTTGATGATGGCTGTAGTAATTCTCCAAGTTTCAGTTCCGTACAGTAGAACTAACTGCCTTGACGTTCGTATTGAAGATTGTGACTTTTGATATTGGTTGAAAGTTGTTTTGAGTTCCATATGTTACGTAATGAACGGATCCAAACTATTCCGTTCTATTTAATTCTGTATGAGATTGTAGATGTATATAACAGTGAAGTGCTATAAGGAATTGTCCAATACTCCTTGATTTATAGTAGTTCTTGAATAAAATAACAAAAATATATCATCGAATTAAATTAACCTCGTAGATGAAAATCGCAAAACTATATTATTTACCTAAAAAGATGACTTTCATAAAGAAGTGTAAACAATGATTATTCATAAATATATATTAATTGTAATTACAAATATGAAGTTACAAAGTACAAATGATACAAACTAAGTTGAAGTAACGTTATTAAAAATTACTCAAGAACTAATAAATTTCGATAAACCTTATTGAAATAAATGTAGTTACTAATGCTTAATTGAAAGAGATAATTCTCGAAATTTTATTAATAAGACATGATCAGTGAACTTTACACATGTCGGTTGTTAGACGAATATCACGAGTAGTAATGTATAATTTTTATGTGACACTGTGAGTTGACTGAGGTTAAATATAACTAACGGACAGAGACCTAGTGATCTGAAGGTCAAGCACCTGTCTCAAGGCTCGAAATTCATAAATTCAGTCCTTGATTAGACCGTGGGTGAGCACTGCAGACGAGTCCCAGACTAAGACGAAACAATGGTTCAAAGATTCTTGATTTTCAATTGTTGTCTGGCTAAGGTCAGTCCGTGATGTAAACTGTAAAAATTCTATAATCTTCTCCTAATCTTTATACTGATACCATATTTTTAGTTATAAATTGAGTGATCGATAAAACGATTTTTAAGGAAAAAATTTCATGTTTTTATGTTACGAGCCAACAACAGAGGAGTATCGTTTCATAAAAAAGAAACAGACGTACAATGACACTGAAGACCGTATTATGTATAATTGAAAAACACAGCTAGAATTGATAATATTACAATATTGATGATTGCGTTATCAGTGTATATCTAATGACTTTATAAGGATGAAAACTAATATTGACTGAAAAGTTTCATACAATAGTTAAATATAAATGTAGTTATATGCGTAAAACAGGCAAGTACACATAAATGTGATAAATAATCTTCTTGTACACACAGATATACATAAAAACCTTGTTTGGTCTTGTAGATCTGGGTGTCATTGTGTATCTGTATTTGTATTAAATTTGCTATGAATCACTTTTGGTCTTGGTGAACTTTTCTGGTTTTTAATATGAAAGTTGATTTTCATATTCGTTTATTTTAGAAAATTATTGATTATTTTGTGTGACATTACCAATAATAGTCACTTATGTGTGACTTATCAGCTCCATTGAATTACTAATTAACCTTTATTGTTTTGTTTCATTCGTTCTTGAACTACCGTAACACCATCTCTTACTTATAATAACTTATAACTTAATTCTATCAGATTGATTTATGAAGTTATTTACTTTAACGTGGAAGCTTTCTAAATGGATAGATATTTAAGACCACTTCAGTAGAATTAAGATGTATTCACTCAAAATGAAATACCAAGAGCGCTACAATATTCCATCTACACATCTATTTTATCATACAACGAATATCATGTCAGAATACAGAAATAACTTGGAGCGTGAACTAGTTGAAAATGAACAACTACGTAATACTTATATAATCACTATACTCATGTTAGACAGCCAGTTATAAAGTAGCTTAGGCATCAAATCAAATACGGATTCATAAAAATGATTTGTCAATTATGTTACTTATTAAAAAAACGAAATTAGATTTGTATATCATTTAATGAATAAATCGTTGCAATATAGAGATATTCTTGGAGAAAAGCTATATAATAATCAGTACAGTGTCACAGACATTTGATAATCGGTGTTTTTACTTTTAATGAATAATATACTTAAACCGTGATCTGATTTGATGAAGTTTGATTAACAGCAAGATGTAGATCGATCAACATTTTACGCAAATAAATCAACACCTCCATCAACTGACTCACATGTTTGTCTCATTTTAAACAAACTTAATTTGTATGGATATTATCTACCATATTGAGACAAATGATAGCACTGACTTGATTCTTTTCTTTTAATAGTTGAATTCACGAGTCAATCTAAACTAGACCACCATTGTACGCCTGGAAGCACTGTTTAATGGCGGTTTCATCCTAGTGTGGGACTACTCAACAGTGAGCATCTACGATCCCGCATGTGGGACTTGAACCTAAGACTTTCGGTCTCGCACACCAACGCTTAATCTCTAGACCACTGAGTTGGCGTCCAATCGTGTTAATGTCTAACTTCAATCGATCCATGAATGGTTGCATATTCATTTATCCGTTATTTGAGGTAAATACCTGTCTCTACCCGACACGGATTGTACTTCAATGATTTTTTCATTGTATCAGAAAAGAATGCTTGAATTTGATTTATTAGTCGTGAGTTTAGATTAATATCAGCTTTATTAATCAGCTGATTGTCTATTAATGCATGATGTATCACTTATTTTTTCAAAGAAAAATATATCATTCGGAATGAGATATTCGTACAAATAGATCACTCGGTCGTAACTAATATCATTGTCGGTAATATTTTTAAAAAAATCATACTTGTGTTGTTTGACCTCATTTTTGATTTCAGTTAGAGATGTGATCAATCAGTTTTTCTTATTGATTACAAAAACTAGTGTTAAAAATTAATCAGTCTGACTGGTACTATAGCCTAAGTAAAAATTACTGTCAAATGAGTCAAACATTTGTTATCGTTGAATAAAAAAATATTTTAACTCATATTGTTAAAACTATCCAGCTATCTAGCAGTGAAATCCAGGATACGCGTCAGATGAATGTTGTTGCCAACTTTCAGAGTTAATGTTCACTCCACGACTCGAACTCAATACTGTTCGCTTCAAACGACATCACGTTACCAACTTAGCTACTGAATCTTGATAGCCAGTAACGGACTGATCAGTTGCAGTCTTAAATAAATGGGAGGATTCAAACAAACAATATCAAATGAACTTATCCAACTTTTATTGAAATATACATAATCAAAAAAAAAATTGTCACTGAAATAAATTGTTTATCTAAGCAATCTTTATATCAACTACTATCACATTAACAACAATGAATATTTTCAGCTGTCTGGAATCTACAAAACAAGTTTAAAGTAGGAAGTTCACTATATTTCTGATCGTATAGCTCTAAATTATGTTACATGATGATAGTCTCGGTCAACAATCATGAATTTATATCGTCTTCAATGAAAAAAATAGAGTACGATCGAATGTTGTCAATAGTGTTAACATGTAAATATCATTGGCAGTTTAAATGAAATATCCTAATCTTCACTCAAGTAAACAAAATTGTTTTGTATTAAAAAAAGTGTTTAGAGAGTTTTGTTTCGTTAGTTATTGAAATAAAAAGGAAATCTCATCAATATATTTTATGATGGATCGATGTTTACACATGAAATATCACTGAAAGGAAATAACACATATGCTATCCATTTATCCTTCACTGTTTGTATAAATGCCAAGGAACAATAGGGATGTGGTCATTAACTGAAAATTATTTTTAGTTAGTACAGGCGATTTTTGGAAATTGTTGAATTACATTGTTTACATTGCAAGTTGACGCTAGTCAGATAAACATTGGAAAGCGGAAATCACTGAAAAGTTATTTGATCGTAGATGTGAGGATCCTGAGCTATGCTCATAGGTCAGTCTATCAGGGATCGAACCTGGGACTTTGAGATCTCGTAACGAGCTCTTATAATTTTCAACCTCTGAGTTGGGTTAGGTTACATCACTAAATTTTATCAATTCGTGCACTTATGTAACCATCTCTCGATGCCAATAAACTTCAGTGGTTACGGCTTCGTACTAGAACTTTGGGAATCACCTCTCAGAAAATTAATCACTAATGGGAACATGAAGACTGTTAACATGTACAGATTGTCCCATTTCATAGTTTACATTATGAACTGAAAGTACATTTCCTAGTATTGATTAATATATTACATTAGAAATATCATTGAAAGGTATCATTCTCATATTAACCAAGTCTATATGTATTATTTACTAACATTTAAACATTAGATCAATGAGAACGCGATCACAAAATAAAGTATAATTTCTTTGCTTAGTAATTAACACTATCCCACAGCTGACTGGATTTTCTCGAAATATTTACTTTATTGGGTCGAATTATTATCAAGTCAATATATCTAACTTATCAAAAAAGTCGATCAAAATAACGTAATATGTTAAGATTGTTAGATTAGAAAATATTACTGAATGTGTATAGGAATCAATCATAATGAACAAATGACTCATTCATTGACTCAAATGTGTAAATTCATATCAACACTATCAAGATCAACAGTTTGAAAGACTTTTGCAGATTTATATAACAGACTGAATTTAGTTAGTTAATAACTGAAAACCAAAGAGTACTGATGAGCTTTTTAATCCTAGGTTAGTTATTGAATGGTGCTCTATCACAACTTTGTCAGAGATTAAACCAAGAGTCTGTAAGTCTTACTGGGAAAGCTTAATCCTTAGAACTACTAACTTGGCTTCTAGTGGTACAATTTTAATTGCAATCATTTTTGCGATGTCGTTTAACATTCATTTAGTGTCAATGATGGGAGTTATCATATTTCCGACGTGTCCAGCAGAACTCCACCAGTCATGACTTCTCATAAGACCTTCAAGAACATCTTGAAGTAAATCAACAGTGAGCTGACTATTATAGTTTATTTGGGAGGATTTTGTGAAGATTTTTTTTGTTTTGATTATTTAATAATAATTCGTATCAGAATGCGTCCCTCGTTACAAAACACCATTCTAAACATTACATCAATCATATGATCAGGTATTTCAAGTAGAAAGTTGTATCTTTTACATTCACTTGAATTAAGAGTAAAAATACAATAATCCTTTTTTGTTATTGGCTTGATTGAATTGAAATACATATGAACCATTGAATTAATAGTTATCTAGACTTTAAATACTGTGTTTATTACGGATATAAACTAGTTCGATGAATCATTAGTTCGCTACAGATTATTCTTCAGTGAATGTCAGTTTATGCAGAAAAAAATTACTTTGATTCATTCCAGTTTTACGATTTTTCTACTTACCATTCATATAATTTTATGCGTTACATGATCAATAATCGAACATTTTATATGTTTATTAATTACGTAATAATTGTCGAATTCTACACTGATTACTTGGCTTAGAACCCGATTTACGTATATATGTATGCATTAAGAGTATTGAAGTGGTTATTGACTACGAAGAAAGATTAAACCTATCTGATTCGAGTGTAACAATCCCAAACTTTTAAGTTATGTGGAACTGGTTTCTGTTGTTTGAAGAATTTACATCTTCAATTTACTTAGCAGATTTTTAATAGCACAGTAGGTTATTGAAAATAATGGAATAATCTTTGAATTCAATTTGTTATGTTTGAAACTTCACATCGATGTTTAGGACTGCAATTGATCAGTCTCTTATTGGCATATGTATATCTTGTATGGATCACCTTGATATTGCCTTAAGTCACAAGCATTATAAGAAAGGATGGATGGTGGCTAGCAGTGGAATCCATGATGCGCGTTTCGTTCTATTTGGGACTCGTCAGCTGGACGAAACGCGCGTTCTGGATTCCACTCCTAGCCACCATCCATCTTTGTTTATAATGAAATAATTTTTAGTTTGCGACCTTTATGAACTAAACAGACACAGATTTAAACTAGGACAGTATCAACACTCTGGTAAGTGTCCTAAAGGAAAACAGAGAAGTAAATTCTTGGAAGATTAGGCAATGTAACGTTGCTTCACAGGAGACTTAGTTGAAATCATATTAAAATTTCAAAACGATGAGAATAAACTTTTTTGCAACCAGTCAAACATCCATTCCTTAGTAAGTGTTTGGATTATTACGTTGTTGATATTTAGGAGTAAATTTCAATCAGTCTTTGTTAGCAAATGTGCATTGTGCACAAATTGGTCAGACAAAGTTATTTTTCAGGAATCTCTTTTCAGAATACATTATATGTGGCTAGTAGTTGAACTCAAGACGAGCGTTTTGTTTAGTTTACTCTTCGTTAAGCAGATGTACTTGGATTCCAGGTTTAATGCTCAAACTCAGAAACTTTAGCTTTTAATGTCCAACGCGTTACCCACTGACCTACTAAATTCCAAAAGACACTAATTTGGTGAACGGGTATAGTGTTTATATAATGATAACCAAAGACTGATCACTATTTAGTCTTGGATATTAACAACGAGAAAGTGCGAACCATTCATAATAATAATACCCGTTATACAAGTGAGTAGCTCTCTGGACTCAATAGCTGATTGAACAACGAGCAAATCGTTTGAAACTAAAGGTATTTGATTCAAGTCCTAATATATACACCAAGGCAGTGGGTTACAGCAATTATGTCCATTCTGTGAGTTCCAAAATGGGAGAAACGCTTATCCCAGATTCTACCGTTCACCATCTACTTTAAAATATAACAGTCTCAATTTAATTTTTATTCGCTGATCAGTTTTTTTAGGGAGAAAATGTTATTTTCCATGAAAAATTCCATTATATATTTCCGTTCTTTAAATTAACAATATTCAAACTTGCAATTTATATATTAGGAAAAAAAGGAGGAAGATTAAAGTAGAATACTTTTCTTCAAGTAAAAAAAATACCCCGGTTGATCATATGACAATAGTCATGACGGTTGCTATACAGATCACACTATTATAAATCAATAAATACGTATATTGTAATACAAATTATACCCTTTGAAAATGTTTGTGTCTTTTAAGTAATGTGGTTAGGAATGATATTATCTTTTATGTAATATATAAGAGTGATCTTTGACACACCAGTCAGTCAATCACTTAAAAGTTATATAGAACCTGGAAGATGTATAGGATCAGTCCAATTAGCTATAACTTCTTATCACATAGAAATGAAATAGTTATGATGAATACCGAAGAAAAAATATACTTAATAACATTATCAGTGGTAATAGAATTCCATTCAGTATAGTGAATGTGAATTGAGAGGAACAAATTGATACTTAGAAAACCGTGTATAAAATAGCTTGAAATCTCCTGATTTAAGGGAAGATAAAGAATGGATACATTTGCTTAATAGTTATAGATTTTAGTTCATGCCATATTTATTCTCCGATCATTTATCATGATGTAAAAAAAATCTAGAACAATAACTGTAGTAATGAAACATATATATCTCAAAGATCTTTGAACATAATTTTTATTAACGAACTGACTTCAATTTATGAATCACTTTAAAGGTATTTATTTCGTCCAAATTTGGTGTTCCATAGGAACGTGAACCCTAAAGGCCGACCAAAGATTGGACCTAGGACTTTCAGATTAGACAGTGAGTATGAGATCATTCAACTGATAAGTTTGACCTCAACTTACTACAATTAACAAATTTAGTCTAAACTGCTGAAGTATATTTTAATTATAGAGAAATTTGAAATGGAGTACTAAAGAGATTTGGTTTCTAGAAAATACTTTATTGATAATACAGTTCCACATAATATAAGGAGGATCTAAAGATTTTAAAACTGATAAATAATGTATGTAGCTTAAAAGATTAATTTAATCAGTTGTTTATTCTTTGAGTCAGGATAATTCAATCATAAAACTTTCTCTGTCTGTTCAATTAATAAGAATAACGGCAAAAACTCTGGTAAATAAACAAGATTACCTTCAATGGTTCATCATACAGAGTACAAAATAAAAATCCGGTGCTTTTTAGTGGCTTTTAAACGTTTTTCTATTTAAAAACATTCTTTGGTATGTGAACTATAATATATGTTGTCAACTAATCAAGTGAAACTTTACTTACTTACTGACGCCTGTTACTTCTCGTGGAACGTAGGTCACCGACCGGCATTTTCAAACTTATTCTCTCCTGGGCTTTCCTTTTCAGTCGTTTTCAAGCGATGCTCATTATTTTGATGTCTGCCTCCAATTCTCGCGTAATACGTTCTTTGATTTTTTCTTTCCCTTTAGCCTTCAGGATTCCAAGTTAGGGCTTGCTTGTGACACAATTTGATGACTTACTCAATGTGTATCTTATCCACCTCCAATGTCTTCTCCTCATTGCCCCTTCAACTGTAAACTATCTTGTTCTTTTCCACAGTACGTTGTTGCTAATGTCAACGGATCTGCAATATCTTGTGTGGAAAATCGTTTACAAATGCTTGTACATTTTTGATGGTGATTGCAGTAGTTCTTGATGTTACAACTCCGTACAATAGAATTGTCTTGACTTTTGAAGATTCTGACAGTTATTTTGAGTTTGAGATGCTATTGAATTGTAGGAATGCTTCCCTTACTTTACCAATCCGTTCCTTTACGTCTGCGTTATATTCTCCTTATTTACTGATAATGTTGCCCCAGTATGTGAAACTTTTCTCTCCTCCTAACTAAGTGGAAGGGAATATGCAATAAAGCCTATTACTATTAATGTCAAATTCTTATCTACATAGTAAGTGGTATTATCTTTTTACGAATTATGACATATTTACTTCGAAGATAGGGTGAATAAATGATTGTATCGATTGGACATGAGCAAAATTCGACTCACATATTCTCGTCGTCCCTGTGTAAAAAAAGGAATGCATTCTATGGATTTACATGAGTGGTTTATGAAGAGCAGCCTAATACAATTTTGGATTATACAAATATTATATTCATTGCAGATATCAGGAATGCATTTATGCCTATATATATACCATCAGATGCATGGATTGATTCGACTTATGTATTTCAGGAGTGAATTTAGCATATACTTGTAGAACAGTCATAAGATGGGGAACATCATTGGTTATACGTGTGCTATGAAAAATATAGATCCTGAATTATGTGTTTCTGAAGTCCATGTAATGTGTACCTGACAAAATAAGTATTGGTAGGTAACAAACTGGGAGAGGAGACCACCTTACCCTCTCAATTACAATATTCATCATTATGTGTATGCTATGGAGTACGAGTCCCAGACTTGTGTATTTCTAATGTACATGTAATGGATGTTATCCGGAAAAGAGTGGTATTCATTTTGTCTTCTTAATATTAGCAAATCCATTCATTGAATCCCTTGGATTTCAATTTCATATTGTGCTCTACTAAAAACATGTCTTCCAGCCTGGGTATGTATGCTTTTCAAGTCGAAAGACGTGATTCAGATAAGTCAGTCGATATTCCTCGAAGTCTTTAACAACCTTCATAGTTGGAATGGACACTGATTCAAGCAAAGTTTTGTTGATAATATTACATGCACTGAAAAATATAAACTTAATTTGAACATTAATGGAAAATCAATACATTGATCTTAGTGTAAGTTGTTTATTTGATTTATCAAAAAGCTTCTATGAATTGAGTAACCAATTACAATTCACAAATAACTAAATTATTTTTGATAAAAATCTTCACAAGTGACTAGCTTGAAGATGGATTTTGCGAAATACTTACAGTGAAAAGCTTGTGTGGTTGAAGTAAACAAAATGGAGATTACTCTGTATCACAAATTTGTGATAGTTGAAACCGTGGATCTTCAAGATATTAACTTAGTTGCTCAGTGGTATCATAACCAATATGATATTAGGTCTATTGAATATATGACATATATGCTTATATTTGTGCGTTGACTTCAAAGAGGGAGTTTGTTAGTGATATGAAGTAAATCTGAATAACTTAATCTACTTATTTATTGTATTTTTATTGTGGCAAGTAGTCTAATTCGAAATATAATTTTCGTCCTTTTTGGGGACGCGTGAGCTGAATGTACCTGCATACAAGTGTTTATGCATACATTGAGACTAAATTCAGCATCAATCACTTCAAATGCCTACGGTTTATTTACTGATCTATTAAATACAGAAAATGTTGCGGTTGTTGAATTTCATTGGAATCATGTCATTGATAGATTGAAGTTAGACTAACATTGTTGGACGTTGGCTCAATGGTCTAGAGGTTAGGTATTTATGCTCAAGTTTGATTCCTGCGTGAAGGGTGGAGAATGAGCTTTACTTAGTGATCCCATTACCAGGATGAAATGGTCGTTCAATGCTTCCAAGTTTTCAGTGATGGTCTAACACTGATCGGTTCATGATTTTACTGAAATAATAGTTATAATAACAATATATCAATAAACAATCTTGAAATGTATGCAATTATACTAACTGTCAGAGGGAAAAGTTGTCTTTAAACTAGTAAGCATTATATCGAGTTATCATATTACAAGATCGATAATTCCAAGAGTTTAATATGATATAATGAAACCATTAATATTATATTAATAATAATTGGTAAATGTAGGTACCTAGATTAAGGACAATTTTATTTATTTATTCATTGAAAAGTGGTTTTTAATCGAAACTATTTACAACATTCACATATATTGTCAGCTGATATGGTTTAATGTACATTCATAAGCTGTTCTTTTTTCTATAAATGTTGTATATACTACTACTACTACTACTACTACTACTAATAATAATAATAATAATAATAAACCAATGTGTTTTATTCTAGTGCACATTTCATTGTTCAATTGTACATCGCAAAATCAAATCTTATCAATTCCTCTTAAATTGATTTGTTTTGCAGTGTTTGGTTTAATGTAGTGTATTGTTTTTTATAAGTTTTTTGTGTTCTATGAGACTATTATTTGAAAATACGATAATCTGTTGATCATCGTATTTAGCGTGGGTTGGATGGTTTAATTAAGGAGCTTTGATTTTCCTTCTGAACTATATCTTCAGTGAACTTTTTAGCTATTATCCAAGTGTTGTATCGGTTTGTTTCGACAACCTTGTTTGTGGCTGACTGTTTTTTGTAGGTTTTATTGTCTTTATTTACCTTTGGGTTCATGTTAACTGTCTTTATCGACTGACCTATGGGTTTGTCATTGAAATATCATCACTGGTATTAATTCATTAAGACAATCATGGACACGAGTTTGACTGGTAAAACGTTAAAATGTTGAGTCGACGAAACCCCAAGAGTGCCAGAAAATTTTTTTAAAAAACATGGGATTCAGATTAGTTAGCAACTAACAGACACACTGACATTGACTAAGTCTATGAGCTCGAACGGAATAGGTAAACTAATCATGAGAGTGATTGAAGTTAGTCGAAAGGAAAAACTATCTGACCTGTGTTCGTGTTAGTGCTCGTCACGAAGTTACACTTACAGTCTTAATTCTACTTGTGTTTGTTAGTGGATTCAATCCCAACACTTCCATTGAACTATTCAGTCCGTGACTGACTTCCTGTTGAACTAAATTTCTTACAATTGATTTATCGGTGAGTAATGACCAGTGTTATATTTGTCTTGTCTATTAAGTGCTAATCAGTTTCTGTTTATCCAAATAGTAATTGCAGTCATTATAAAATTTAATTCGAATATGAAAAAGGGATTATTTTCAAACCTGTTTTTCTACTTAATGTTTTCCTAAAATTTGTATTTTTTGTCTTGAAGGTATAATTTCGTCATTCTAATATATTAATAATCATTTTATGGTAATTGAATCGTATGTCAACTAAGCGAACAGCTGTTATTCGATTATAAATATTTCTTATGTCATCTGCTTATTACCTTATATATCCTCCTATGCCTATAAGTAAATGAAAGTGTATAAGGTCTATTGTATGTACCTAATGTTGTGTGTATGTGTGCATGTTTATTCATTAAAATGAATAGACAGATTATAAAAAGGCTATGATCTTCAGTCTTGTTCCTGAGTGTGTATACATGTATGTTGAAAGGGAATGTTTAGCAGTATGAATTAAACACCTGGTTGTTTAATTAATTCTCGACCAGGCCTATTTATTTATGACAGAGACTATGAAACATATATGTGTGCGTACACACACATTGATTTCTGTGTAATGCTTGATGATATGCGTGTTTATGTTAGAAAGGTCATATATATATTAACAATTTAAATACATGTTTTTGTGATAATATGTAGTCTAGCCGACATACGCTCAAAAGTGAAGATCCAGGAAAGAGGGGGCTAATCAATCCTGTCATTTTAAACAAACAGTAATAATAATCTACTTTCTTATGTGATGAAATCTATCAGATCACTATTACCGCCATTCTATTGTATCATTTACAGTGATAATTAATCAGGGTAAATTATTAAATCTCTCCAGTCAGATGTCCATTTGTCAATGATAAGAATGTTAATGATGATGATGATGATGATGAACATTTGATCTGTCTCAGGGTTTATTAAGTAGAAACAAGAAAGTGAACCCAAAACAAACAAGACCATGAATTCACAGTTCAATAAATTTTACTACATTTCTTCATTAATGCATTTCTTTCTATCACAGTATAAATAAATCTATACAAACAAATCAATAAAGCTAATAAGCGTCATAATAATAATAATAATAAAGTGAATTAGAATTTGAAGATGGTGGTAGGCCGGTTGATATGTAATGGAGACAATCACAAAATGATTGAATGTTTTAAAGAGTTCAAGTTTACTATATTAAAAATGATAAATTATTTTGTAAACAGTTCAACCAAACTATATTAACCGTATCTGCTGTGAGGCAGTTACTCACTGAAGACAATGGTGGACGGTCGCGCAATATATTGGGTTGGTGGAAGTTAGACATTAACATTGCCCAGTTTTTCCAGGTTTTCAATGGTGGTCCAACATTGATCCATTCATAATATCAATCTAAACTCCACAGTCTCCACAACCCCATACTGACAAGCTATATCTATTAGAGCATTTTTTTATTGAACTATTATATATATACTCTTATTGTATAACTGTTAAGTACCTAGATTATATATATTTATATTCTTTTAATCAGAAGCTTTTATTTGATCTATTGACTACTATCATACGATTTACTGTTCTTAAGTTCATTAATTACAGTATCTCACAGATATAGCCACTTTTTGGCTTGATCTTGTACAATGGTTATTTTTATTTATGGTGTGATGTGGTCTGGTTTGTTTGTATATAAACCAAATGTGTTTGAAATATATGATTCGTATAGTGGAAACTGATATTGGCATTCTGAACTCAACAGGCAGGGCTAGGCAGCAAAAGGACCGATAAGGACTCTAGGTTTCTTATACCGGTAAATACGTCATTGTTTTGGCACATTGCTAAGATTGTATAAGTCGTGTTCTGATTGGCGATCTTATCACTTGGTAATTAACCAGGCAAAAGTCACAACAGACATACTGAGTCGATTGAGGATTGTGACTGATAGTGGAATTTAGGATATCCATTTAATACTCTTTTGGACACATCCATTACTGAATTCTAGTGTTGATGTGTGAACATTAACTCTACATCTAACTCTTGCTTCCTAAATAACACGAAACAGATGTCCTGGGTTCTACTGTTAGCCATTGTTCAACTTTAATGCGAACTGAACACAAATGTTGGATTGTTTGTTTAGTATATTGGTTTAGTAAACATTAACAGTATGACATTAAATGTTACTCAAATGAATATCAGATAAAAAAACTTTTGAAAAGCAAAACACCTCGAGAACTAGATAACTATTTGGTACTCATTTAAAACTTCTCATCAATGTGTACTTACTACCTTCTACGATAGATGATTTGATGTCAGTTTTTAGTGAATATTACTGCAATGTTGTAAAAAATATTCATAGTAATAATGAAAATCAACCAGTAATTTTGACCAGCTTATATTAGAAAATTTTGAATTTCTAATGAGTAGTAGTGAATGATGAAAACAGTAAATTCTGGGTGTAAGAAGATATTACATGTTGACAGAGAAATTCAACTTAAATCTTCCACGTTGCACTGCTGCGTAGTGGGGACAATCTTCTTAGC
Organism: Schistosoma haematobium; assembly: GCF_000699445.3. NCBI lineage: Eukaryota > Metazoa > Platyhelminthes > Trematoda > Strigeidida > Schistosomatidae > Schistosoma > Schistosoma haematobium. Next base: position 10,885,067 of record NC_067201.1, read on the forward strand.
TAATTTGGGCGGTCGATCGAGATTAGACTAATCCATCACTCTTATACTGAACTTGTATTACTCAGAGCTCACTCTTCGAAGCTTTGAAAATAGTGACGAGCTTTCCGATGTGTATGCTTACGGATATAAATTTCATGAGTCTCGAATTGTGTAGTTATGGGTGTCGGTATACGTAAAGGGTATGCGCGTGGGCTAGCACAAGGAATGTAAGCTAATAAAATGTCCGGCCTATGCCAAATAAAATCAGCGGCCTAATCCTTCAGGTTGAAGACATGATAAAAGGATGTGGTAGGAAATTCTAGGTAGATGTGAGCATTAACTCTCCCTAGGAGAGTGCTGATGCTCACGCGTATGTCATGAAGTGCATAGACGAAAGTTTTTTTACCAATGGTATGCATGTAATGCGTAAGAGACAGTCAGTTGTAGCAAATGGGTTCGAAGTGATTGATAACCATCTACTCTCCCAGGTGGGTGAATATAACAATATGTACGTTATAGGATGGACGGGTGAAATCTTTTGTGTTGCCGGTATGTATGTAGACTATACTTGCCCATGGTAAGTATAACTATGTGTATGCCAAGGAATGTTTAGGCTTGTGGAACTTGATTATCTGGACTGAAATCCACTAGTTTCTTCAAGACTGCATGTATAGCTTTTTGAAATGTATCAGGCAGCATAAATCCTAGGTTGTGCAGAGTTTCCAGAGCACTACCTCAATTCCTTAACATCAGTAACTGTGTTCAGCTGAAATATGGAAAAGTTTGTGAATTATATTGTCTTACGCTAGAAACCTTATGAGCATATGTTAAATCGTGTTTTAAAGTGTGCATATTGCGTAGGTATTTCTGATTTAGACGTACCAGATAAAAAAAGCAATTCCTAAAGTGATGCCAATGAAAATCAATGTATTACAATATTTATCTTCAAATTAATCGTATAATTTGATCGATAATAGATAATGAAGATACAATCTATACGACAGTCTAACAACATTAGTTTTAGTTCGACGTTAATGAACGTGAAACTTTCAAACTATCTATCTGAGGAAGATGTGTTTCAAGGTTCAATTGTTCTGATGTTTATGTTTTTGTAACGAGACCTGATGAACCTAGATTTAAACCCACGTAATATTTTGGCTGTGCAGTGCTGTGGTGTCTCACAATTGAAGGAAGCAGTTGTACAGTTCTTCTATCAACTTCCAGGCCTTACTAGAGGTTCTTCAAGACATTGAATAAGTGAAAATAATTTTGGAAATTAGAAATAATTAAATACATCAGCTTGTATGAGACGGAATAGAAAGGAACGAAATGTAAAAGGAATTCATTGTATCCTACAAATATTCCCCTTCTCGTTTTCTTTTCAAAATAAGTAGTTGTTTTTTTTAACATAAATCATTTCCAAATTGTATAATAAACATTTAAAAAAATAAATAAATAAATAGTCAGAATGTGTTTTGTGGAGATTTTTAGAAATTTTGTGGTGGTCGGTATTCAATATAATCCTTAAATTTCGTATACAGTTTATCTTGATAACCGTTCTATATAACGCCCCAACGGTATATTAATCAGAAGGCGAATACGAAGCGTTGATTACATTTATTACGAGACCACACACATATATCCAAATGTACAGATGCGTTAAACGAGCATAGAAGAGTTGTGCTGAAAGGCAAGCAAGCGATCGAGCGAGTGAGCGAATATGAGTAAGCGAGTACACTCTCGTCTCGCTCTTGTTCAGGCTCTCGCTCTCGCTCACTTGATTGTACTCGCTTACTCATATTCGCTAACTCGCTCGATCAGGAGATACTCCTGGAGTTCCAGTGAGAAGCCCTTACCAGTGGGGTTCAACCAGGTCTGTTGTGAGATATCATCTCACTGAAGACAATGGTGTACGGTGGTGCAACTTCGTGGATTGGTTGAAGTTAGACATTAACACTGTTGGATGCCGGCTCAGTGGTCTAGTTGGTTAAGCGCCTGGCGCGAGACTGATAGGTCCTGAGTTCGAATGTCTCGGGGGGCGGAATCCCGGATGCGCACTGCTGAGGAGTCCCATCCTAGGACGAAACGGTCGTCCAGTGATTCCAGGTTTTCCATAGTGGTCTAGCTTCAATTGACTCATGATTTCAACCTGTGAAAAAATAAATAGTTACAAATGATATAGTTATCCCAATATTAAGTAATCCTTATTTTTAATTCTCTAGATGTCAATAAAATTGGTTGTTGTTTGGTAGACGGATTAAGTTTTATCAAAAAAATTATCCATTTACAATAAAGAAACAGTCCAAATAAAGAAACTTCTCATTAAAAAGATGATATATTTTCTTTCATTATTCAATTGATAGTTGTTTAATAAAACTCAACTTGTGATTTCAACTGTGAAAATACTATGATTTCTATAAATGCCTATACCGATAATAATTATTTGCTCACTGGTGACTAGTTTCAAGATGTAACTCCTGGAGTTCAAGTGAGAAGACATGACCAATGGAGTTCAATCTATATTGGATGTGGGATAGTTACCCGTCTCAGACAATGGATGAAGGGTTGGAAAAGATCATGGATTGATTGAAATAAGACACCAACGCCATTGGAAGCCAAGTCAACTGTCCAGATGTTAGGCATTCACGCATAAAACCAAAGGTACTGAGTTCGAGTCTCGCATGCGAGTTCGTGGATGCGCACCGTTGATAGGTCCCATTGTAGGACGAAAAGGTTGTCCAATGCCTCCAGGTTTTCAATGGTGGTTTAGCTTAAGTCGACTCATGGTTTCATCTGTGAGAATTCTAATACATCCTGTGATATTTAACATTATACTTAGTTATGAAATAATAAGATTTATTGCTGAACGTTATGTGTAATTGAGTAATAGATTTGATGAATTGGCTATTCAAATTACTTGTTTACGAATTACTGTACTGATTAGTCTGTTCAAGTTATTTTTTTCGATAGTATCATTGAAATTAATTATCTAGTGTTACTGAAAGATTATATAAGCTGGCTATTGTTATTTGCTTCCTCTACTACTAGTCAGTAGTAAGGTTAGATTCTTATACGTTTTTAAATTATATATATTAAAATTGGTTTGCAAATTCTTAACAAATACTATGATTTTAATATTGAATGAAAGCAGTGTATATAAAGCATTAAATATGAGTTTTAAGTTTGTTAGAGTTAATTTTTAAGAAGTATATATAACGTTGTCGCATAGTAACTAGCCACGATAGTTTGACTGAACATTTCGAGATTGGCAAAATGCAATCGTCTATGAAGAAAGAACCGGAGAACGGCATTTGAAATCCAGTAACTTGTTAGTCCAAGACAAATGTATATGTTTTGATGTACAACACTCTTCTGTCCAATTAAAGAAAAATAACCTAACTTTATGAATTACTTACTTAGGTCTACTACCTTGGGGAATAGGCCGCCGACCAGGGATTTTCAACCGACTCTATTCCGGGTTCTATCTTCCAGCTTTCGCCAATTGTTATTTATGGTCTCGTTGTCTGCCTCTGGCTCTTGGTGTGGTATATTTTCTGGTTTACCTTTTCTCCTTTTGTCAAGAGGATTCCAAGTTAGTGCCTGCCTTGCAATGCGGTTTGGTGGTTTCCTCTAAATGTATGCGTAGTAAATGCTGATAAAAATTAAAATCCTTTTCTTTTTTCTTTTAAAGAGCGCTTTGATGATCTAGGAGCTGTGGTTTTATCACTCCACAAATGTTATACTTCTTCGAAGCATGTCAATGTAACTCCATATGTGTTGAAGTGTTTTCTTTTTCACGACTAGAATACGATAATATCTCTTATTTATTGCTTTCTGCTTAGATTGAGTCCAATAAGTTTCACTTGTTCCCCGCACGACCGGTTTGAACCATCTCATTACCGTTGCTATTTGGATGACCTTTCGATTCTCTCACACCGTTCAGATATTCCACATTCCTGTGTTTATTATTGCTCTGGTTGTCAGAGGTGGAGTTGTCCTCAGGGCTTCCAGAAGCTTTTGACTTGCACCTTAATATACCACAACTCTTCTATGAGGAGACCCTTCAACTTTTGGTGCGAATTTCAACTGATTTTCCCCGGCTCTTTTTACGGGGTGCAATTTACAACCGTGCTCTCATTCCTTCTCCTTTTGGCAGCCAGTCACCCTCAGACGAACTACAGACAGACTTAAGACTTGTGGATACAATACACTTACTGAACAGTGAAAACGTCATAACTAACTTCAGTTAGTGAATGTCAAATGACAGAACAACTGGCCAGTGTAAATAAAGTCGTTTTATACAACAAAATAACATACTTTCGTACAATGTACTCTTCATTAGAAACTAAATATCATTAGAATTTATTTACAATGGAAATGCAGGTCGGATACAATTTATTTTAACTATTCAGTAAAAAGTGACCTGATTATTCTATTTAAATTTTTGCCCACCATCATATCAGATACTCATTTTGTTATCATCATTTTACGTTTGTTTTTATAATTCGGTTTCTTGAAGTGTAATAAATTGAAAAATAAAATTTAATCACAACAATAAAACTGTATTTAACCGCATTAACCGTCATTTTGTTTAAAATATAACCTTAGAAAGACAATTCAATTATAAATATTGTGGATGTTTAATTTAAGCTTCTAGTTTCAATTTCAAAACAGTCCTAATTTTTCTTTTACTTTCCTTAATAAATGTAAGTTCATTGTGTGCGTTTGCTGGGTCATCTGTTCATTTTTGGTTTTATTCTTCTATTTTGACAGTACTCCTTACTCATGTTACTCTGCATGTTCCTTTAGTACGCAAATTGCCTTCTGGCTAGACCCGAACCGCTACATACCGTTATTCATGAGAGCAATTTTACATTTGTTTGTAGGAGAAGCAAACATCATCCAAGCTTTTACTTTACAACGTGAACAACATACCTCAATCCTGTAAGGTAATACACAGGTACCAAGAATCTTGATGGAACAATATTCGGGAAAAGTCAGAAAATGCAGACAGGATCAAACGTTGAAAATCACTACTTCTCATTTATATTACTAAAATGGTAGGTGTGATTGTCAGTTGTATCTTGTTTAAAGTTAAAATTTCTACTTAATGACAATAACCAAGTATTGAAACGTATATTCATGAAGAAGCTGACAAGTAATGATGTTTTGATGTATCCATTAATTTAACAAAGTAATTTATGTCACCATAATAATATCTGAGAAAAAAGCAAGCGAAATAAAAGTGTTGTTAATGTTCATCTGTAGAACTTACATAAACTCTGTGATACTGTTATGCAGTCTGATTCAAGGTAGATAGTTTTGTCAAGGGATGAATTTCTACTGAACAAAGTAGTGAAGCAACATTAAAATAATGGCGATTCATTGTAGACACTAGTTAATGCAGGTTTAAACATGTTTGTTTATTGAAATTATGAGCTTGTCTAAGTTAGATGACAGGTGAAAACCTAAAAGCATTGGATAGCCATTTCATCCTAGTATGTAACTCAGCAGTGCACAACCTCCACTCTGCACGCAAAACTCGAACTCAGAATCCCCAGTCTCGCATGCGAACATTTAATCCTTAGACCACATTCAACCGTGTTAATTTCTGACTTCAATCAATCTCTGCAGCCCCATACTGATAATTATTTTACTCAAAATTCTAAAGCGTTTGAAAGTTATGGATCGCCAAACTTCCACCAGTTAGGTTCAAGTAATAAGCATCAGAATTTGTAAAGACATCCAATCAAGTAAAAAGAAACGCAATGGAACTTCAGTGAAAAAGGCTATAAACGTAAGGTTGTTTACGATCACTGTGGATCAGTAAGCAGACTCTCTCAATTGTCTTAGGACATTTCAAAAAGTTATTCGCTATTAATGACCACAGTCTACTTACTATTCACTTGTATGTTTTACTCAAATAATATGTATTTTAATCTGACATGGATTATATATCAGAATGACACTAAATGGTCTACTTTTGTAAGATCAGTGCATATCGTTTAAATAACTCAAATAATCATGCTTGATCCACTTTATGTTACTGTTGGTCTGTCAAAAATATGATCTCAAAGTCGAAACAGTAGATTTTTGATAATTCGTTTGAGAACTCGAACCACTGTCATCATTTCTGCTTTTTCATGAACTCAGATTTTAAAATTTGACTGACATTTCCAGACTTTAAGCAAAACATTTAACCCCAAGTTCTGTATCTAAATTAGTTAACTTGGTTACTGAGTTATATATCATTGAACATGAATTAACAAGTGAATAATTTAAAATGGATAGTTTTGACCAATGTCAACTTCATGCTGATAATCATTTCACATAACAGGTAACAATTTGATTGATGCACTACAATGTAACATGTTATTGAAAAAAGAAGCATCCTCATTTTTCTTAATAAAACTAGTTTCTTTCCACGCTGATTCACAAGTTCTAAAATAACTTACTATAATTTTAAATAGTTCAGAAGTTGCTGATGATATGACATTTTGGTCGCTATGTATGCATGTATGTTATTATCACAGTTATATATGTAATACAATTATTTCTCACATTCGCACTTTCCGTGTGAAGAATCCTAAAAAAAATTTGCTTCCACAAATACATTAACGATAAACTATGAACAACAGTACTTGGATATAGTTTTTAATGTTTCATGTCAATTAAGAAGATGGGGAACGTTTTAGATGTATGTACAAGTGGCTTAGTTTGTTTATTATATAATTTTAGACAAATCTGTTTAATATTTATATGCAGTTGGATGGTGGTGGTAGTTGTACGATAGAGAATTGTTTACTTTAAAAGTAAGAAAAGAACAATTTTCACTGTTACTCCTTCCCCATCCCCACTTCTCTCTCTCTCCCCCTCTCTTACAATTTAATCAATTATTCATACTGATTAATAGAAGAAAAATAAATGGATTAAGTTTTTGGTTGAGATCTCCACAACCTCTATACTGATAAATGGATTAAGTCAGAAAAATGAGAGATGATGTGCAAGACATGTTTTATTGATTGATTTTGTTAACGATGATGATGGTGGTGATGATGATGTTGATAAAGATTTATTTACAGTAAATAATTACAGAAGATAATAAACAGCTAAAAAAAGATACAATAATTATGATTGACGAAGTTAATTGAAAGTGTCTATGATAGACATAATAAATATATATGAAGTAAGAAATATTGACTTCTATTTATCTATGGTCATGACTACAAATAACACAATGTTTAGCTGATAGGAGATATTTGTATTAAAATTAGAAAACAGAACATTGAGGTGAAGAGATAGTTGAAAAGTTCAAATTGACATAGACATCACATGTGTAATTATGAATAATATCAATTGATATAATCTACAGAAAACTGGTTCCTGATATAAAAGCAAAAACACAATGGGAATTTGCATGATACAAGATAAAATAACAAAAAAAGTAAATTAATTGTGATAAAAGTCAGAATGGGATATGAAGTTGATTATTTTCCAATTAATATCAGATGGGTTTTGTGGATATTATAGTAATTTCAATGGTTAAGATCATGAGTCAGTTGAAGCTAGGCCACCATGGAAAACCTGGAAGCACTGGACGACCGTTTCGTCCTATTGTAGGACTCTTCAGCAGTGCGCATTCCAATTGTTTGTAAAATATTATCACATTTTTTAAAAAAAAAGGGGGGGGGTAAATACATAACATAGTCAATTTGTTATATCTGTTTATTATAGATTCCTAATTGTGTAATATGATAAATATGTGTTTACACATTAAGTAATTGATTAATTGATGCTAAGTACTACTCAGTTCAGTTTATACAAATCTGACTATTAATCTAACTGTAAATAAACCATATAAAAAGTGATGTGTTCATATTTTGGAAGTCAAATAAATCCTTATTACAATTCATTGTGTTCTCATTCCACGTTGTCGGAACCAAGGTTTAAGTGCTAGACCCAAGTCGGTTAAATGTCCGCGGATATAACAAAGAAAAAACAGATATAACTCCGGGAAAGGGGAGAAGATAACAAGTGAAGATTTATTACATATCCATCAATACATCCCAAACTATACCTAAACAAAATGGTTCTTATGTGTTTTATTTACAGTGATTGGATTTTGAAAAAAAACTAAGCTGAATAACACAGTTGTCATTAATTGATCAACGACTTAATGGCTGAGTGTAATTTACGGTCATATTAGATTGAACTGTTTCATATACTCAACAAATGTAAACAATGTATTAAGTTGAATCAATACTCTTTAAAATATGATTAAGTGTCATATATGATCGAAGGATATCAACGTTGTATGTCATTAAAATTTTCTTTATTAAGACTAGCCGTTTTATAACAAATAAGCCCCTTAAAATAACTAATGTTCACTGTGAGACCTGAAATTCATGTGAAGTTAAAGGTTTTCAATGATTTATTTCAGTTGGTACTGATGACATAACAGTAGTTGTCATAAATCATATAAAAACATTCGATTAAGCAACAATTCAATCTGTATTTTCTAGAATGAAATAAATGGTGCTCATTGGCTGATCATCAAACATTCACATTTGATTGTATGTACAGAACAGTCTTAACATTAAACTTATTGAATTTTCTTATATCCAGATATTTTCACATAGAATGGTGGTTCGTCTTTCATTATCATTTTTGAAGACTGATATGATGCTAACAAGTAAACCTAACAATCAAGTTCTAATTGTTTGAAAGGTCAGTGATTATTTTATCGGTTGCATATGACATGCTTATATTCATATTTTGTAGATTAGTACGTTTTTTCATGATATGGAAAATCATGTGCACACTAGTGATTAATTTCGACATATAATTCACGGTGTTTAAGCAAGAAAATCTGATCAGTAGAATTACATTTTATTGTGCATAACACACACCTTACCAGAAGCAAGACGTGATGATTGCACAATATTGCGAATTGACTGAAATTAAAAATATCAACCATTAAATATTAATCTAGTTGTTGGAGTATTAAGTATTCGCCGTGGGACATGAACGTCCTGGTTTCGATCTCAGCACTTCCTATATTTCAATAATCGTCTAAGGTCATTTTTTGTAATGTTAATTAAAAGATGATGAAACAGATTAAATAACGCAAAAATGAATTTGAACTGATAACAGACTAATAGATGTATTCTTAGTAGTAGTAGTAGTAGTAGTAGTAGTAGTAGTAGTAGTAGTAGTAGTAGTAGTAGTAGTAGTAGTAGTAGTAGTAATAGTAAGAATGATAAGAATGATATGAATAGCGCGATAACATGAACACAATAGTTTATCTCATGGGATATAAATTCAAAATTGATAGAACGAACGTGTTATAATAATAGCCATAACAATAAAAATAGTAATAATGATAAATTAACAACTAGAAAATCTGTGTTTGATCAGTTTAAATATGCAAATAGTAAAGAAGAGGTATGAAAAGGGTAAATGGAGGTGAACAAAAGGTACAAAGAATTGATGAGATCGTTTATTAATCGTTGTCCGGTCACAGAAAAAGACAGAAGTAATAAAAACTTTTAAAGAACACAAAGATTGGGATTGTCAGTTTTATCCATATACTATCCGTTACATATAGGGAAAAAGAACAAAGTAGTTAAGTGGTTTATTAATCCCTCTGAGTGGCCTCTTAGGAAAACCACCTGATTCAATCAGGGCTCACGGGTAGTATCCCAGCCCTCCCAAAAATTGAATGATGAAGTGTAGCCCATGTATATTTGGTGCCTTCATGTAATAATATTTATGTAGCTAAATTAAAAAAATGACCATCAATTTGAAGTCCCTTGAAACTTTAGGAGCATTGAATGGCGACCAAAGAACTCTAACAAATGATAAAACACACTTTTAGATGTTTCTTTATTTCATACTATTTTTTAACTACAAAGAATACCATTTCTGTATTTAAGTAGTTCTGTCTTGGGTAACATTTATAAGTTATGCAGTGAAAGTCTATCAGTGTAATGCGATTGAATTTGTAGTCTTACATGACAGATAACCATTAAAAACGAAAACACATTAGACATATTTTTCATTTCACCATGAAATTCCCCACTAGTTACCGAGCGCATAGCTTTCAGGCCTCCCAGAATGTTCTTGGCCATCAGACCACTGGTTTACATTTTCAACAACTTTCACTTGATATTATGTAATCATTATTAAATATCATTAGAGATGCTTATCTGAGTCCCTACATTGTTGTAAGTACATGATTATTTAATTTTGATAGGACAATGACAATACGAAATCGATCCATAAAATGTAATGCATTTGTACCATACATTTCCAACAATCTGGTCGAATATATGACTTATCAATGTATTTTATATGAAAATTAATAAAAGTTCATTCAATGAAAGTTCAAGGCACATGTTTCACAATCATTTATTACATTGTTTGGTTACTGACTCCTGTGTATGTGTTCACACAAACATGAGAATTTGTAAATGCAATTGGATGTGGCAGAATAGTTCGTATAATGTCTAGGTCAATGTGAAATCATGGGGTTGGTCTTCTCAATTACAACCAGTTTAGCAGCATAATATGTTTTCTCGACGTCTGCTTTTAGTCTCTGTCTTAAAATCATCACCTCTAAATGGTAGAAAAATATAAACACTTTTCACTATAGCCGAGTTAAAGAGAGATTTAGGTTATGACTGACTTTGATAGCTATTTATAAACATTAACGAGTAACCGTTTGATATTAGCGAATCGGTCAGCAGTTTCTAACGTATCTGTAGTACATATTCTGTTCTACTGTCAATAAAGGGGGCTGTAAATGTAGAAACAGATGTTCATGGAATTCTAGTTTTTAACAGTTCTTTCACTGAAGTCAGTTTGTAATGTCAAACAATAGGAACTTGATTTAATGTGTGTTAATGATACTCAGTAAATGTAGTCAGATCTATTAATTAGTGCAAACGCACCGATGAAAATTCTTTTTTTTTTGAGATCATGAATCGACCAGTGTTAGATCACCACTGAAAACGTGGAGGCGCTGAATGTCCGTTTCATGCATCGGTTGAAGTTAGACATTGACACCATTCGATTCGGGCTCAGTGGTCTAGATGTTTAGCATTCGCATGTGACGCTGAAGGCCTTGAGTTCGAATCCTGCGTGTGGGATCGTGGATGAACGTTGCTGATGAGTCCCATACTCGGAAGTAACGTTTTTCAGTGCTTCCAGGTTTTTGATGGTGGTCTAACACTGATCGATTCATGACCTAGATCAAAAACTCAACAATCTCTACAACCCCATACTGATAAGAAATTCATTTGACAAGTATATCATGAACATGATAACTTATATACTTCAAATCTATGTGAATCAATTCCTACATGCTTATTGTTTTCATTTGATAAACCTTCACCCTCCAAAATAAATATTCTTATTACCATTATACTCCACTTTCAACGTAATCATTAATAGAATTCCTAGCTCACGCATTTACACGCATATACAAATGAATAAATTTATGCACATATGTTGTTTATTCATGTAGAGGAGAAAAAACATGAGAGAAGAGTCAAGAAAAGAGTGGATAAACAAAAAAATCACATAGTACGATGAAGTTATGTGGTGATTTTATCTTATTTCAGGATCTAATACAAATTGTACACATCATGAATGTGATCCAATGATCACATCACTAAACATGATAAACCATATGACTGGATTAACTATGTACAGATTAATTAATATGGATTATAATAACTATAGTAATAATAATAATAATAATAGTGATAATATGATGGATTTCACTGCATAAATGATTGAACATTATAGCTTTTTGTTGTTGAATAAACTGAATTTCCATTTACTGATTATTTTAAGAAACAGTTGTGTATATATGTATTTGTGTGATGTTCATATGATGATAGCTGATCACGTAAATATGATATTTATTACAGTGTGTGTGTGGAGAGAGAAAGTGTGTTAAAGTGCTAGTTTTAAGTTATAGGTAGATTTCAGTAAAATAACCACCGAGAAACTAGAAAACATTAGGTATTTGTTTCGTCCAAGTATGGAAATTCTCAGCAATGGAGATTCGCACTCTTGCCAATGATTATACCCAAGAACATCAGGCTTTGTAGCTATGATTCAGTAAAACATGCCATTTCATTTTATATTTATCGTATCTTTTACATATATATAATAATTCTGAAATGTACTATTAAAGAACGACAATGTAACTTTCAGGTCATAGTTATGGGTTGACAAGCCTGACTCATTTGTTTCTTATCGAATTAATCATGGATACAATTATGTCGTGGGGCGTCAATTTCTACCACACTGTTATTCCTTGTACTAGTACATTATTCATCAATGCGACTAACAAGAATCTAACCATCTCTGTCTAAAATGCTGGTAACTTAATGGCGATGTCGAGGGAATCAGAGTAGGATGTACATATCCATATAGAAGATTGATCAATTACAGTCATAAGCGTCAGTGGGAAGATTTAAATAACTAAATACAAAAGTGAATTAAATTTCATCCTATTGCACAAGCCAGTGGCGATCTGAATTGAGTAGCTAAGTAGACAACGTGATGGCATTTGATGCAAACGGTACTAGGTTTGAATATTAACTGTGGGATATGGCAGGTAAATCTGACTGACGAGTCCTAAATAGAACGAAACGTGCAGCCTTGTTTCCAATACTAGTCACTATTCATCTTTGTGTAAAAATTTAACTGAAGTTCACAATCTACGAATATTCTTAAATATAGATCGTACCTTTGAATTCTATTCGTACAAAAGAAGCAGCTAGTCTATTTCTATGGGCAAAATTACAAATTCAAGCAATCTGAGATAACAAGATTATCAACAAATATCACTAATGCCAACTATTCTACATTAAGCATGTCTAAGCTCCATTAATTATGACTTCTCAACATAACTCCAGGAATATTTTTTTGAAGTCAATCACTAAGATAACGAATACAACTTACAAATTAAACTATTCTACAGAGAATTTTTTTAAAATTCATATATAATATCTGTGTTGAACGACCTAATGATTATTATGACAGATTAGAGGAAATCATACTAGATAGAAATGTAATTTCAGTTTCAGTAAGAGTATAGAAACACTGTGATGTAAGTACATAAAGCTAAGAAGTTCTGAATTTGTAACAAAAAGCTTTTATTGAACAATTCACTCTTATGGTACATATATATACTAGCATATACTGATCAAATTGATTACAAACAATAAGAAAAAATAAACCTTTCAGAATAACTATAATAAATACCATTCAAGATGATCGAATTTTCATTAAGATTGAATATTAAACAAACTTCTGACTTTTGGTTAACTAATGATTGATTGTTCAGTTGTTTGATCGATTTGATAGTCGATACTGTAAGTAGGATGTAAGTGACCAATCATATTTCCAATTGGATACAGATTTTCTCTTTCTCTCTCTCTCTCTCACACACACACACACACACTTTTTCTGTATCTGAGTCTACATTTTTGTTGCTTAACACTTAAACTAATTAAACCAATATCAACTTGTTCAATATTCATTTTAATTCATATGGATGGGTAGAGATTATTTCATTGTAAAGGAGAATAAGCAGTATATTGTTTTTTACCAAACAATTTTTTTCTTTTGCTTGTGAAATTCTAATATATTTTAACACAGCGAGAACAGCAAGGTTTGTATCTGCTGCATGCAACCTAAAATTACAATTAGTGGTCTAGAGGTTAAGAATTCGCTCGCGAAATCGAAGGTCCTGGATTTGAGTCCCGCGTAGGAGATTGGGAATACGCATTGTTGAGAAGTTCCGTACTAGGACGAAATGGTTGTCTAGTGCTATCAGGTTTTTAATAATGATCTAGTTTGGATCGTCTCGTGAATTCGACTAATAAATGTGTGAACATCAATCAGACTATGTAAGAGATGAATATCAGAGATTAAAATATGAAATTAATAAAGGGTATTAGATGAATATCCAGTCACAATCACAGGGAAAGGCTAATCATACTTTACTTCTGTATACATAGGTTAGGTCGGAAACATTTGATAGCGATTGTCTCTGACAAACGGAACAAGACCTGTTCCTGTTCATTATTTTAAATGCATTACTCACACTTACCTTATATCCACTATCCAAAAGGTGTCTAGCAATTGCACTTGTAATGACTTCACTCCCTTTCAGCCGTGGGTTCTTAGGAATCTGTTCAGAAAACGATGTGCTTGCTGCTGCAGATATATATGACTTCACAAATACAAGTGGAGGTAACATTGGAAGAATATTGATCTACTTTTGAATGGTAAAATGAATGTTTGGTGTTGTATGGTGAAACCAGTTGAGCATCAGGGATGCTTCATTTCAGTGTTGGCTTGATTCCACCATTGATTCTTCCTGTAATCTTACCTCCATTGAATGGAGGATGAACGAAGACAAATGTCTTTACAACAATTGGTTGTTTATCATCCATGGGATATTCTTTAGTAATCTTAACTTTTGCAGATAGTACACTATCACTGTGTAAAATCTCTTCTTAACTGTACACAGTTTTATGGCATAAATTATTTAGTTATCTATATTGATTAGTAATTGTTGTTATTGAGTCCATATTGCGAATATGTCATATTAAAAATGTTGTTATGTATAAGAAGAGTACTAAACTTCTACTGTTCAGTATCAATATGTATGTATGAGTAACAATGAGAGGTAATTGTCATTTGAATTGCATTTTGTAATTCACAGAACAGCATGAATGAAAACCTGGAAGCACTGAACGGTTATTTCGTCCTATTGTGGGACTTCTCAGTAGTATGCATTCGTGAACCCACCTCTTGAAATTCGAACCCAGGGCCTATCGGTCTCACGCGCGAATGCTTAACCTGCTGGACCACTGAGCGGGGATCTATTGGTGTTAATTTCTAACCTCAATAAATTGCGCGACCATCTTCCATTGTGCTGAGGTAGACACCTGTTTCTACCCGACACGGAGGAGTCCCACAATAGGATGAAACGGTCGTTCAGTGCTTCCAGATTTTCAATGGTGGTCTGACATCAATCGGTTCATGATCTCAATCAAAAACTTAACAATCTCCACAACCCCTAAACTGATTATCAAATGTTTTTTTTTAAAATTCCAATCTTCTATTTCATTGTTGAACAGTTGATGTATTCATATTTATAGGGATTTTTTTATTCAGTTTGAAAAAAACTTTGGACCAAAATAATCGATTTTATTGATTTCAAATTATAAGTTTACCTTTGTTACTTGTATCCATATTGACAATATATGTATATTCTCGAACATGTGATATAATTTTTGTTTATACGTTGTTAACATGTCCAAGTGTCAATATTATGTAAAGAAAAAATGTTTCTTTTAGAAATTAATTATGTTAATACATGGTGTGGATTGTGTGTGTGTGTATGTTTGTATATGGATAATAGTGATATTACCGAATGGTTAAATTTCGATTATTACTAATTATTCTTTCATATCAGCTATGAGAAAGACAATGATGATGGCTCAGTAACTCAGATTGATTAGATTTAACCTTGTAAACCAATGAATTCTGTCTCAGTGATCCAGAAGTTAAACGTTTTTGTATGAAGCCAAAAGTTCAGGTTCGATTCCTAGTTGCAAATTCGTGAATATGCATTGCTAAGGAGTCTTGTACTAAGAAGAAACAACTATCCAGAGCTTCCAGATTTTCAATGGAAGTTTAACTTTGATAAGTTTGTGGTTTTACCTATTTATTAAACCACTATAAATACTATTGTATAGTTTTGATAAGTGATATTGTCGGTAATAAATTTCTCAATGCTGAATTGTCTTCATTCTTCAAGATAATAGTCATTTGAACATTTGAAGTTAGACATTAACACCGTTGGATGACGGCCATCTCAGTGGTCTAGTGGTTAAGTGCTCGGGCGCGAAACCAGTAGGTCCTGGGTTCGAATCTCGCAGGGGGCGAGGTCGTGGATGCGCACTGCTGAGAAGTCCCACAACAGGACAAAACGGCCGTCCAGTGGTCCCAGGTTTTCCATGATGGTCTAGCTTCAACTGACTCATGATCTTAACCATTGAAAAAAATTGTTTGAAATGTATATGAAAATACGAACTAGAGATTTGACAGTGTTATCTAAACATTAAAGCTATCGCTCTAAACGATTTGCAAACCTCTCTCTTACATAACAAACATATTTAATTCTTCATCTAACAAATTACATCGACAACTGGAAATGATTAAATTTTTAAGCTTATTTACATAATCAAATTGAGAAAGCAACAAAATATTTTGTGAATATATCATATTCTGAAAATAGTGTTGTTCTTATCTTGTTTAAATCAGTTTATTTCAGTTTAGTAAATAGATAGTATTGTTGTTAACCAACTTTGTACTCATTTTTCTTCTTCCTCTTCTTTTAAACGCTTAAATTGGAGTTATTTAAGCCAATTTTTTGTCTACATAGAATTCCAGCTGTTCAATGTAGACAATACAACTTGTCTGTTATATGGCGAACTTGAATTTATTGGAAAGTTGAATAATAAGTCGAATGTTATTACTTTTTAACAATTTTTTCTTGATGAGTAATTAGGAGTGTAAAGTTAATATCATAAATGAATAAATAATAATAATAGTAATAGTGATATGGAGCGATCAGTTAGCATAAATTAAAGTTGTCTTATTTAACTTATAATTTGTCTGTATTGATATGTGTACAAATGACTGAAATGAATCATCGCTTGTTTTATGTTCCCCTGATATATATATATATATATATATATATATATATATATATATATATATATATAGATAGATAGATAGATAGATAGATAGATAGATAGATAGATAGATAGATAGATAGATAGATAGATAGATAGATAGATAGATAGATAGATAGATAGATAGATAGATAGATAGATAGATAGATAGATAGATAGATAGATAGATAGATAGATAGATAGATAGATAGATAGATAGATAGATAGATAGATAGATAGATAGATAGATAGATAGATAGATAGATAGATAGATAGATAGATAGATAGATAGATAGATAGATAGATAGATAGATAGATAGATAGATAGATAGATAGATAGATAGATAGATAGATAGATAGATAGATAGATAGATAGATAGATAGATAGATAGATAGATAGATAGATAGATAGATAGATAGATAGATAGATAGATAGATAGATAGATAGATAGATAGATAGATAGATAGACACCAACATTATTGGATGCCGACTAAGTGGTTTAGAGGTTAAGCGTTCGCGCGCGACACCGAAGTCCCTGAGTTCGAATTCCGTATACGAGATCTTGGAAGCACACTGCTGAGAAGTCCCAGACAAAACGGTCGTAAAACAGTGCTTCGAGGTTTCGATGGTGGTCTAGTCTAAATCAACTCATGAATTCACTTGTTAAAATTACTACAATCTCCACAAACCCCATTCTGATCATTATCTCAGTATGGTTGTTTGATAATACATTTCTCAGTAAATGTGACAAAAATCAACATAAAATAGGCTTTTTAAAATCACCATTTGATATTTATTGAACTTGCATATGTGGAGTTGATTTGGAATCTCAGAAGCTAGCATCCCTAGCGGCTAGCTACCAATCTTATACCTCAAAATATTCAATAAATAACTATTTATGTTAGCGTAATAAAATATGTGTTTCTTTGAATCTCTCACTAAATGAGGAGCTATGTTAGGTGAAAGTTGTGTAATTCTATCGTCATTTAATTTCGTTACTGGATCTGAATATTATAATTCATAACAAGTTTAGGCATCGACTATTCATTTTGTTACCAATAATAGAGAACTGTTAACGAATGGAAAAAATGAGATAAAATATATCAGACATGTTGGGATTAAAGAAGAATTTAGGTTGAATTGCTACGTTTCAGTCTATGTGTATGAATAGATGATATATCTGAGTATGTAAGTACGATATTAGGTACAGATTACACTGAACAAGTGGATCGTCAATGAAAACAATTGGTAACTCAGTACCCTTCATCTTACTGAAACTCATAAATATTAGAAGGCAACGACTGATCTTTGACTGTAAAGAACTAGTTAATCGTAAAGATATTGCATTTTACATTTATTTATAATCAATCTGAATGCACAATACAAATATTGAACAATAACTTATACTGATTGGTTTAGTTACCAAATAAATTATTCAGTCATATTTTTCGGACCACGTAGCAGTATATGAGAGATAATAATAATAATAATAATAATAATAATAATAATAATAATAGTAATAATAATAATAATTCATATTCCATCCATTTCCTATTACAGTCTTTCAGTCAAAGTTATTACAAGTACATTTTTCAGGTGTTTTTTTAAAATCATTCGAACTTCTTTCAATCAAGTCAACTTGATTTTTCTAAATAGTCTACTGTTTTTTCTGAACAAACTATTCGAAAACTTGATGTAACGGTTTTTGGGTTACTTTTTGAATCATGCAACACTATGTTCTGATGCCATTCAAACACAAATACTATTTACAAACAAAGATGGAGAGTGGCTAGTAGTGGAATCCAGGACGTGCGTTTCCATCTATTCGGGACTCGTTAGCTGGATGTACCTGCGAATGGTACTGAGTTTGAGTCCCAAAGTGAACATCAACTCTGCCTCCTTTCGTCAGTTTTACATGGTTTTTAAAAATTTACCATCCTGAATCAGTCTGTGATGAAAAGATATTTCAACATAGAATATTGTCACTTTGAACAAATGTCTATAAATGACGGAATATTAGTAGGTATCCTAGGAAAATCTGAAATTAGTACAATGCAAGCAAGAAAACAACAAACATGATGTCGGCTTGTTAACCGAATATTACCATGTAGCAATTAATCAACACATTCATAACTGAAAAAAGTAGGAACGTAGAAATTGGGTTGTACACTAAATGAATGCAAAGCGAATGCCGTATATTTACTATCTATCACGCTAAATTCATACATAGGGATGAAGTACTGTATAAATATTGAAATAAAATGTGATCTTCACATTTTTAGCTTGTCCCAACAAAAGTGAAAATTTAAACTAAGTTGCGTAACGTAAAGTATTTCATCATGTAATAATTGAAATTTACAAAAACAAACATGTGATTAGTAACACACATACACATACTGCAAATATACTTTATTTTTTATATTAAAACAATCAATAACAGCCTAATGTATCATAAGACTCTCTTTCTCGTTCTTTATCAATTAAGACCTCTCATAAAGTACATTTTACCAATATCTAGAATTTATTTATTATATGAATATATTAACAAGGTAAATTGTGCTTTTAAAAAATGTATTTATCAGTTTAGTGGTTGTGGAGATTGTTA
This sequence comes from Schistosoma haematobium, assembly GCF_000699445.3. NCBI lineage: Eukaryota > Metazoa > Platyhelminthes > Trematoda > Strigeidida > Schistosomatidae > Schistosoma > Schistosoma haematobium. The sequence continues at coordinate 10,904,421 of NC_067201.1, forward strand.
AGCTTCTGATTGAAATCATGAACCGATTGATGTTAGACCACCATTGAAAACCTGGAAGCACTGGACGGCCGTTTCGTCCTATTGTGGGACTCCTCAGCAGTGCGCACCCACGATCACGCTCGCGGGACTCGAACCCGGGGCCTTCAGTCTCGCACGTGAACACTTAACCTACTGGACCATTAGGCTGACATCCAATGGTGTTAATGTCTAACCTCAACCAATCCACGAAGTTGCGCGAACATCTTCCATTGTACTGAGGTAGACACTTGTTTCTACCCGACACGGATTAGCTCCACTGGTCACGACTTCTCACCAGAACTCCGAGAATTTTCTCACGAAGCTACTCACTAGTGAGCACATGAATTTTAGTCAGTCTTTATGGTATATTCTGTGTGGATTGATATAATATAACCATTTTGTCATATGTTTGATAGAACAGATGGATTTTAACTAGCAATGGAATTTAGGATACTCATTTCATCATCATCATCATCATATTTAGGAATTGTCAGATGAACACACCTGTATTCCGGCGTTAATGTTTGGATTAGTACTCGAACCATGTACTTTCTGTTTTAAGCGTCAGTGTATAATCTGACAAGGTAACCCAGTTCAGATAATCACTAAGTTGTTCATTGTGTATGGTTGTACATTCAACTGACAAGTTTCAAATAGGATAAAACATGCATCCTAGGTTCCAACATTAATCTCAGTTCATTTTTTCTAAACTCTTTCCCTAAACGATCACTAAGTAGATCACTCAGGAACGTTGTGTTAGTGGATAATCACTACTACCTATACAGGTACATTGCTTAAATCCATTATCGTTGTAGTTTTCGCAAACTTATACTGGAACTCTCGTTTCACCTCGAAAATAACTGGAGTTTTTTTACCCATTATATTGAGAAACGGCTTTCAACATTTCATGAATTGCTTTCAAGTTCTTTCTAAGTTTTAGTCCGTAAAAAACTTGTCGCTGATTGCTTGTTAATGTATTCCCTCAACAGACCATATTCCATATGATGTATTGTTAGTGTATCACCTTGTTATAACTTTTTTATTGTAGTCAATCATATGTATATTTGTAATCATGATAGTGTTGGATAGGGTTGATATGCTTTTTCTAGAACATCCCACGAACCAAGTGATTTATGGTTCCATCTTTCATGTATGTATGTACACTTGAAATAGTCATCTCCAGTCAGTATATAAACTGCTTCATGTAGAACAGGCTAGAATCTGTCACGTTAGTTTAACTCAAGTGTAGTCTGTTCCCCACGGTATTTACTTGTGCGCAGTCCAATTCGTTCTTAAATTTTCTACAAACAACTTAATCAAGAGTTGAATGAGTGGCTCTATTTATGTGTACGCGTGTTTTAGTGAGACGAATATACATTGTCAAGAAAGACATATGAGATCATATATTCTTTTTAACAATGTTCAAGACAAATATAACATCTAGCATTTTCGAGGATTTTTCCGTTTATTTAATGGGTGAGTATATAAGAGTGTAATTGTCAGTAAGGAATTCATAGTAATCATCTGGAGCTATTCACATATACCTTTTGTGAACACAACACTGTAGAGCACCCCAACTTGTCGGATGAAAATAATAAACAAATGAAAAGTTTGAGCTTGAAATAAAATTCTCAATGAAAATTACGCTCTTACATGCAACACATTTAGTACATAAATGGAAAAAAATATCCGGAAATCTTTGATACCACATACATAGTCATCACTGAAAACGGTTACATAGCCTTACCTCTACCCCCACCCCACTAATAAATACCATGCAGTTTTAAAAAAGACTGGACCGGAAACGTTCAATTCTCAATGTCTACTTCTATGCATTTGATATAAAACAAATACTGTGTACATTAAACTGGCGCCTTTATTGATAGGACACAATAAAACTGTGTGTGTGTGTTCATATATACATATATATGTATATTTGTCTGTTTATTTGAATAGTGAAATATGGAAATCATCAATTTTTATTACTCTACGTTATAGTAAAAAAAAATCTATTAGACACCAAAAAAGCACATCATGACTCATCCATGAAAAGCGACTTGTGATAAAAGAAATTTGCCACATTTTACTGATAAATAATATTTTTTCTAAAAATTATTTCTAATAGTTAATCCGAGTGTTGATGAGATAGTTAAATTTCAACTATTCCGAAGACTGTCGAGAAGTAAGACTGTGGTGTAGGCTACTTATGTCGACAGACGTAAGTAGTATGTAACATCAATCAGAAGTGGAATGCCTAGCAGCAGAGAGTTTAGAAGATCGATTTAAAGAGAACAGGAATGTAAACAGAGAGTAATTGTAATGAAAACAGGAATGAAGGAACGATGACGTTTGTAAGAGACATTTGATGGGAGATGTGCAAATGAAGTAATTAATGTATGGTTTTCATAATTTACCAAGACATTCTGTAATTTGTACCAAACAATAAGTTGGTCTTACCCCATCTGAGTTCTCATACACCTCAATACTATGTGATAATTCGGTCTTTTACAACCACAGACATATATCAGCTGGAGAATTATAAGAGAAGAGAGAGTGGTCATCAGTAAATATCGGATGATTATATTTTTCTGTCACTTGGATTTGCTTAATCTGTTTTCGTAAAAAAATCTAAACAAGAGTGCGTAGATATCATTCTGAAAACGACAATCTTCAACCATAATGAGTTGGTTTACTGAAGTAGTAGTAACTAAAAAAACTCAAACCTGAATTATGTGTTTAGAAATAGACAGTAATCAACTTGTCATTACTTTTGTAAATTCACGGAGTCGACCAATATCACCTGAAATTATTATCATTATTATTATTGGTGTTTATTTAGCAGTACAGAATTAGCCAAATTAATTCTTATTTTATGTACACCAAAATCATCCTTTCATGAATCTGTTTTATCCTCATTCACTTCATTCGCTAAATTTATGTAAACTGTTCAAATTGTTTATAATTATTATGTAACCCATTTTATCAGTTTTCAATTCTAGACAATTACCACCTCATAACTAAGTGTCTTCTATATAAATTTAGTTTCAAGTGGTCAGAAAATTATGTAAACTCTTCATAACTTCTATAATTATCACAAGATCCATCTTATCTGTTTCCAAACTTCATTTCATTACTACCCCCCGCCCTCATATCTTTGAATTCCACCTACAAACTATCTCATACCTATTCATGCATATATATATATTGTAACAGAACGAAAACGCTGAAAATCGCTCCATAACATTTTATTGGACAGTATCCTCATTTATTTGCTTTTTCTCCCTGTTTTGTAGTTTAAACCTTATTCAGGTCTCTTTTAATCGCACTTTATATCCTTCAGTCTTCCTCGTCTGAGTTTCTAGTATGTGACTTTGATTAAAGATTTACTTTTTGTTACTTAATTTTTCTCTCCCATGTTGCCGAACTCTTAACAATAAGGTCGTGTTTGACAAGTCTCAGGGCTACGACGTGGTTCAATGTGTGATTGATAACCTTTGACTGACTGCTTGGAAAGATTGCTGATATCCCTGCGGATAGATATATAGTCCTTTCTTGTTGCGAATATTTTTACTGATTTTCAGGTATTGAACTCTTGTATATTAACTATTTCTTTTTTTAGCTTAGCAAGCTAAGTTGTGTTAGAGAAACCCTTGACTGCATAACACAGGCTGTACTGTTTGAAGTATTTTGTACTTTTGATATAATTTGTTCTGAAATTAGAGCCGTTTAAATTAAACACGGAGTTTGTGTTCTGATATAATTTATTTCGAGTAACTCAAAAACGCTTTATAAACTATAAAGAAGAACGTAGTCTGGTCTAATAAAAAAGTCTTGGTTTGTTGGTTCTGCTTTCAAATCGAATATTGGCATTTCGGTCGTTTATATAATTGGTAATCTGTTTTCTTCTAGTTCTTTCCGTCATATTATATCATATCCCAATGTTACACTTTACTTACAAATACGGTTGTAAGCAGCTGATGAGAAACCATAAAATTATCATTAATTTATATTAGTTCGCCTCAATTATTATTCTGTCTTTATTCCGAAACTAGTTTACTTGTTCTTCAACTGTTACCACTTTTGACATGTAGAAATGAAAACGTGACATCACTTCCTAACTTGGTTCTCAGCATCACTTCTGTTTGGGATTCTCTCTGAAATATAGTTGGTATTATACTCGTTTTAATTCAGTGAAACATTCATTTAATATAATTATTTTTGTATTCATTTCATTGTATCAGTTCTCTTCAGTATAATATATAGGATTCATTTTGTATTAATTCGTTGTAATATCTATCCTTGTTTTTCTTTTTCCCATTTCGGTTATATGTCATATTTATTGATTAATTATCAAATACCAGTTTATTGTGTTAATAAGTTGTTGTTATTTTCTTAGAGAATAAATAACATCATTATCTGCCATTCAGTTTTGTTCTCATATTTGAGTCGTACAAAATCCTAAGGTTTTTTTCACAATATTTCGGGTACCATTTTTGTTTACTTTGTTGTTTGTAAATGATCCATTAACGATCCATTAAATTGAGTAAAACTCTACAAACTACTTAAATATTAAACTTGATGGATATTGTGAAGTGTATCAAACTTCTGGTGTCCTTTAAAAACCATGTTATAATCTTATAGTTCAAATTGTCATAGTTCATCATAAAACAGTGCTTTAAATAAGAAACTACAAACCATTGCCCATCTATTTTTGTTATGACTGGGTCGCCAATTGTCAGATCTGATCGTCGCCAATTTGTTATGTGGGAATCGCTTATCACTTATACTTGTAAAACGAGGAACCATTGCAATTTCCTCGACATTAAGTAAGAACACCAAGACTGATACAAATGAAGATTTATTGTCCTCAAAACACGAATACCCTAGTTGAAAATGCACTTATTTATACACTGATTGTACATACATTTTGATTATAAATTAGGATGAAATCACATATGTGAAAAATACCCAGAATTATAACAAATCACATGCTGCGTGTCATGCTTAGCCAAGGTCATGTTATTTTAATACAAAAATATCGTTCCTTGAATAAAAATCACAATCAAATAGATTCATGTCATACCGTATAAAATATCACACTGTAGAACAAAACAAATAATACATTGAGTAATAAACACAGTGAATTAAAAGAGAAGTGATGTTCAGCAAAAATCATAGTGCGTAAAAGAATGTAATTTTTCTTTCTATTTCCGTCATATCAATTTTTCTTCCGTTGCTTGGTACATTTTTTCATAATTTATTACATAATAGTTATTCTATTGTCAGTGTAAAGATTATAGAAACTGTGGTATTATTGATATGACTATTTTTTGGAAGATTTTTACGAACTAAAAAGTGATTTGAAATCGGTGTCTAGGCATTTAGTTACGTGACATGTGAAACCTTTGTTGTGAAACAACGCCCTATAACACCACCCTATTTAGTATATAGGTCATAATTACCAGTTCATGTGGTCAGTCGTACTTTTATCCTGTTCGAGTGCATCGAACCCTACTCGTTCAACCTTCATATTTCTAACCTAGTTGAATAAGAATATATTGTTAGAGTGGAAAAATTAAAAGCATACAGTTTGTTGATTACTCTGTTATTTTAATTACATTTTGTAACTTCTTGTCTGTTGAAAACTGGACATTAGATTCTTGTTAACAGTTTGATTTCCAACCAGTAAATTTGTTTTACCTCAACGGTTTGTCAGGAATTTACATGATATCCTAACTCGTTCATTTGACTTATCGTCATATTCTTAAGTCCAGCTGTAATATACTGTATCAATATTCAATATTTCACATATTCCATTGTATTTGCTTGATAAGATAATTAAAGAATACGTCTAATTGGTTAACTTATCAAGATCAGATATATACACACAATCTAAATTTAATATTCATTGATTTTTTCCCAAGGATTGATGATCATCACCAATAATCATTTCATAAGTGACAAGAATTTCTTAATGTCTTTTTAGTTTGCTTTTTTTTCGTACCAAATATTAATATGAAGTATGTTACAGTTAATGATCTAAGTTTAAAACAATCAATAAAGAGTTGTGGATATAGATTTTGTTCTAGTTTGGGCTCAAGACAACAACAACATGACATATTTACAATATCGATCAAGGTGGATTATTTCCATTTTACAATGATGATTGTTATATATTATTTCACATGAACTTCATTCGTGTAAACTTTTATGTGATGAAATAATTATTTAATTTTATAAAAATCACCTATCTAACTTAGACAACCATTAAAAACCAGAAAGGATTGAATAGGACACCTCAGATGTATACATCCACAACTTCACAAACAGGAATCGAACTCAGGACTTTCGATTTCACGTACAATTGCTTATTTATTTAGTTGTGTTTATGAACCCGATAAAACCCACTAATTGATCGACATTTAAATAATCAGTAAAATTTCATGTGTAATGTTTGAAGTGATTGAAGAGAGAGTAATTTACAAAATTTAGTTTTGCCTATCATTTATGACATATTATGACATGTTTAACGTGTAATTTCATAACTTAGTAAGTCAGTATGTATGTTGATTATAGACGGTTAATTTTATGATATGATCAATCTGTGTTCATACAGTGAGTTATTGATTGATTCGTATCGAGTACTACTCATTTTTCTTGATTGAAAATCCGACTATTGATCAATAAAATCTACAAAAGTCAGAGTGTTCATTACAGATTTGGACTTATTTTTAGTGTATAATTAATATTGTCTATCTTCTTTGCATCACATAAATCACAGTTTCCTATAGCAGGTACAAGTTTTTCCACAGATTACATCATTACAGTAGTTAATTATCAATGAACTACTTGAGAATTTTTAAATTAAAGAATGAATTATGGTTATATAGAGAGTTTATGAAGATTGTTTGCCGTTATTATTAACATCACAAACTCAGATTGACCTTAGTTAAGCAATCACAGAAAACCAGGAATTACTGAATGGCTGTTTCTTCCTAGTATGAGACCCCTCTAATATTCAATTTCATGAGTTCTAGTGAGAAACAGTGACCACGGGAATTGAATCATGTTAAGCGTGAGAAAGTTATTCATATCAGGCAATAAGGGTTGGTGCAGCAGCACAGCGAGTTGACTAAATTTGAATATGTTCATCGTCCTGTAACAGCTCAGCGGTCTAGAGGTAAAGCGTTGGGGCATTTGACCGATGATTCTGTGTTGAATTCTCGGATCCAGGAACATGAATGCGCACTGCTACAGAGTTCTTTATTAGGATAATAACGTCGTCTAATTTCCCCTGGTTTTCAATAATCATTTAACTATGACCAGTTCCTTATGTTAACGATAATTTTAAGCAATCTCCTTGATAGTTCACTGATTATTTTCATTTGAAACGATATAACCTGAAGAAAACTTATATCTGTTACAAGATATAGTGATCAGTTCGTGATTTAAACTATGAAAACTCTACTATTTCCATAAGCCCATGTATACTGAAAAATTATCCTACCAAGAAGGATTTTTAAAATTTTTGGTCGTATTATCTCACGAGTACTCAATAGAGGTGAATGAAGATAGTCGCGGTGTTTTACAAGTAAACTGAAATGGAAACAGTATTACTCAGCGGTTTAAAGATATTGGATTTATTGTTAGACCTGAAGTTCCTAGGTTTAATTTCATACATATGGTCATTATGACTAAGTATTGCGAATTACGATCTGGTTTGTCATCATTCGCAATCATTCTTCCCGTTCATATCAGTTCATGACGTAATATATCATTTACATATTGAAATTAGATTAACCATCTTAATACTTTGATATAATTTATGATTACGACAATTGTTTGCATTGAACATATAAGAATATTACATTCATGTTTTTTGTCAATCAAAATCTGAATAACATCATTTGTGAAAACTATTCCAAAAAAATATTTTGTCAGTTGTTCACCAGTTTAAATTGTTTATTACTGATTTACAATGAGTAATTGTATTTAAGGGTGTGTGTATGTGAGTGTATTGTCTTTGTCATAGATCTACACAATTACAAATTAATTATTTATTTGACCGCCCATGGAGTATAACTTCTGCATACATCTATATGTGTATCGTCCATATGTATGTGTGTGTATTAAATAGATTAACTGGAAGATAATAAAAAGAAATGCTTCATCCATTGAACATAAATTAAAATCTACCATTGACATTCTCATTCACTTATACTGAATGGACACTTTTAAGTAGTATAAATCATTCTGGTTTATTAATAGACAATACATTTTTTTACAGTAGTAAAAAATGCACATACATTATACCAAATTTATTATTTTACAGAATCCCTGTGACTTACTTTCAAACATCACACTCACCTTACTACCTAACATTTTCCAAGTTTACCTATAAGTAAATCAGTAAACATATTTTTAAAAAAACATTAAATTTATTCAAACTATGTTTTTGTTGAGTATACTTTTTATGCAGCTAATAATGGAAACCATAACTTGTGTCTCATTTTATTTGGGACTCATTACCCAGATGTACATATATCCCGATGTGTTAATGTTCACATTAAGAATGGGATACTGTAGTGAATTGAAACAAGACCGATTTATCAATATAGTCAAGATTCCCATTTTTACATTTGGTAAATAAAGAAGGAACAAATCGAGCGAAGAAATTTCTTTTCAATGTTACGTATTGAACTAAATTCCGATTACTGCTACTGACCGATATAAATGTAACTATAATGGGTGAATAACGGCTATTAGCTACTTATTGCAATGGAACAAAAAGGAAGGAAGAAAACGTAGACTGTATAAGCAAATTGACTAGTCAGAACATAATAATTATCAGTATAGGGTCGTGGAGATGCGCACTGATGAGTAGTACTATACTAGAACGAAACGGTTGTCCAGTGTTTACAGTCATCCAATGGTGGTCTAACAATGATCGATTCATGATCTTAATCAAAGCGCAATAATCTCAACAACCTTATACTGAAAGATATCATTTCGTCTGTCACGATAAGTGATTAACACGGAAAAAATCTATTCCATAAATAGACAGACTTGCACATATCAAGATTGTTGTCACTTTGTATGAGTCTATTATTTCCGTTTTAACGATAATAGTTAATAACGTTAAAGGAAAATGCGACAGTCAGCAAATCTAGCTATGGCCTAAATTCTTCGAAACTTATCTTTCATCTGTGAAATCTGACAACAATATTCCTGATCAGCTGAGTGAAGTGGGATTCTTCAAGATTCTTTAGACAACACATTGTGTCAGATTTCAGAGAACACTTTCTAAGATTTTACTATGACTTGTCGAATTTCCTCAAAGTGATTTCGAGTTATCTAAATTCTGAGCATTATAATGGATGTTGTTACATAATCTCGAGGGTAGAATAGTATTCAGATGGTAGGGAGCAATTGGCAAATTACCAGCCGTTTGTCCAATTTCAAACCACATAAATGTTTCTCTCAACTAGAACACTAAGATACAAATATTAGCTTTATTAGAAAATACAATGCTCAACATTTCACTTCTCATTTTTTGTCAGACGATACTTCCACGTTAAATCTAGTACCCCCCCCTTCATAGTTATGATGTGATGTTACCTTGAATGACAACAGAATGAATCACCCCACTTTAAACTATCATAATAGAGAGAAATCTAACAGTATTTTTATAGCTATACTCATTAAGATCCCAAAATATCATAGGGAGGCAGCAAACGAAGTCACTAGGTTTTTTAGTTTTCGTAAACATACCCATTACAGTAAAAATATAAATGAACGTCATAAAAATCTTATTTCACAAACTTCGATGTACATTCATGTGATAACCACGTCGCCTGTTACTTGTGTTTGAAAAATGACGAAGACTGGTACAAGTGAAGATTTATTAACCGTAAAAACTCGACGAATCTAATCGAAAGTACACTCATTTATATTTTGATTCGTACACCCACCTGATTATTAATTAGGAAAAAGTCACGTATATGAAATTACAATAAAGTTGCATGTTACATGTCATACTGAACGTAATTCACTTTAATGCAATACAAACAAAATCGTGAATAAACATCAAACTGAAGTAAATTAATGTTATACTGAATAAAGTATCACAGAGAAAATAAAACAGATATTACACTGAATAAACATACTGAATTGAAAATGGAAATAATATTGAAGATAAGTCAGAATAAGTCGCAAATGTAATTTAGCCTTTTCATCCCGTTATGTCAGTATATTTTACCTCTTTCAAATACTTCTAGTTTATGACAATTCACTTGTCTTGTCAGTTTATGTTTTCATGTTTGAAAATATCTATGAAGGACATCAGAAAACGGATTGTTCAACTGTCTCAACCTTTCTTGTTATACTACAACTATATGCTCAGATAATTTTCTCAAATACAGCTCACCGTCAGTGAATCAATGATAATGAAATACAAGAAACTATACACTGTTCATATTTGCATCATTATATGAAATTAATCATCATCCAGTCATCAACTTTGTGACCCTCACTGTGACTTATAATCCATCCTCAACACATCGTTTCCATGAATAGCTTTCATTACTACATGAATTTTCCTGTGAGAATTCACTCAGTCTTCGTCTACACTCTGATATTTAGTCATTGTGTCTTTAATGGGTGGATTACATAAACTTATTAAGTTTTTCATAGGGCACTTGATATTTTAGATTTTATTTGAAATTTGTAATACCTTTATTATTATTTTTAATGCACTGAATCCAGTTGCTGTAAATCAGATTAATTAAAGAAGTGTGTGCTGACGATGTTGTTCAGAAGAATACTGAAAGCTCCACGACCAAACCATCCAATTCAGAGAACAAAATTCCATCTAAATCATCCACCTGAGCTACAAATTTTTCCAACTATCTGACTATTAATTTACAGTGTCCTAAATAATGGGTATTATTATAAACTATTTATTATTATTACTAATGGCTTTATTCAATATTATATTTTGGTACAATATAGAATTGAATGTCCAAACCAACTTTGGTAGACGGCAAACAATTTAATAGGAAGTTTTTATACTAAATAGTATTTTTATAATCATTGGAATAAATAATGTCATAAGCAACACTGAAATTCGGAACCAATACGTATTGTGTATTGTTCACAAAAATACACCGAAAAGTTAAATCTGACGGTTATCTTTCTTTGTATATTATCAGTCCAGTCTATGAAAATTCTCTATCATAAATGTATATTACTAAGTGATGATCAGTAGTTTAAGACTACTATATCATAGTGGAAATTTTCTCATTTTTTCCCGCTACGCCCAATATTCTTCTCTTCATCAACTCTTTTGTTCATCTTATTCAATGTTGGATAACTGATAACTGCTGCTGGACTATTGTTGAAAAAGCATAATAAATGAATAGTTTTACATCATGGGTTGATAGACTAGGGGAAAGTGGGGAATGGCAATTACGTTTATTCCATTTAAAGCATAATGGAATATATTAGTTATTATACCACTACTGAAAACCTAGAAGCACTGGATGGTCATTTCGTCCTATTGTGGGACTCCTCGACAGTGCGCATTCACGATCCCGCTCGCGGGATTCGAACCCAGGGCCTTCAGTCTCGAACGCCTGACCTACTGGACCACTGGGCCAGCACCCACTGGTGTTAATGTCTAACCTCAACCATCTTCCATTGTACTGAGGTAGACACTTGTTTCTACCCGACACGGATTAGCTCCACTGGTCACAGCTTCTCACCAGAACTCCGGTTCATGATCTCAATTAAAAATTTGACAATCTCAACAACCCCTATGCTGAATATTAGTTATTGTTAACTTCTGAAGATAGATATGGATGAATAAATAAACCATTATTTATCAATATTTATTGTTACTCTTCCCTCCCCACCCAAGATTTTTTTATTTTGTACTTATATCTAATTGTTGATGAAAGAATGACTTTTAGAAAAAAAAGGCGAGTTTGTTATGTTATTATTTTCATTTTATTCTCGTCTATCTAATGTTGTTATTTAAACAATAGTGCGTACGTATTGACAGAATTTATGAAGTATTCGATATCTAGACATACAGCATGTATGTATATGTATGTCTGTTGTGTATGTCTAACATTATGTATGTATGTAAGTATGTATATGCAGATCATTAGTTTTGCTGATTCGTAATAATTGTGTGTGTATGTTTGTGTGGTATGAGAAAAGAGGCGTGGTACACAGAGAAAGAAAGGATGGAAAGGTGGGATGACGAGAAAACAGGAAAAAGCTGAGTAACAAAGAAAAAACAAAAACGTAAACTTTTTTCCAATGTATGGGTGAAATAACAATATTAATAATAATAATGATGATGGATGCAGAGATATATTATGCATTAGAAATATAAAGAACTCTAAAGAAATCTAGCTTATTATCCCGAAAAATATGGAGTTTTTTTAAGTATTACTAAAAGGGTAAGGAAAAAAATGAACAGCCCTAATCTTTATATCTTTCTTACTTTCTAATTACAGAATATAAATAAATATATTGATCAGTAACAATCTTCCCCCAAGAGAATTTAAGTAATCTATTTATGCTTTCTCATAAATAATATTGTTTTGTTACATTTTGAGCAATATGCCATTACGGTATTTCTAGGTGTATCCATTAGCTCTTATATGAATATTATTTAACAAATTTTCAATTTGAAGTTCTTTTTTGTCATGTCATGATAACAGTTGGGAAAATCTGATTATTCAAGAAGTATTGGGTAGTTGAAAACTCTTCCAACAGTATTCACAACTTTGCCCTCATTTGATATGACTGGGAGAATTTGAATATCATAAACTGGACAGATTTGAATTGATAATACATGAATTGTTAACAAGTATGATTGCTACCACTCTAGAAACTTGCATTTTCTTATGCCCAGAAATATCAGAAGATAAAGCCTAGTTTATGACTGCAAATAATACATACTTAGGAACAATACCACTCATTCTATACACTTTTATGGAATATAAAATTATGATGAATTAGTGATTGAATAGTTTAGCAATCAAAGAAACTGTCTTATGAGGTCGTTCCGACCACATAATAGGATGAATCAAAATATGGAGTGGAATTTCTACCTAAGTGACTAACAGTCCAAATTAATGATTTCTAATTCTGATCACTTCCTATTACCACTACTAGGGAATGACATTATGATTTTCAGGTCTCACGGTGAGCATGTTAGTAAGTTGGAATCTAACCGTTCACATCTAATAAATTCAGTCACTTCATGATGATATGATTAAATGTCATAGATGATCAAGGAAAAAATTTTTGTCAGTCTCATATCAATCACTTATGCATTAGTTTATCGTGCTAATATTTATTAACCGATAACGGTAGAAGCTGGGTTAAATGTTTTATCCTATTTTAATGTTCATTAGCTGAATGATGATTCTGTAAAATCAAACAATCATTTATTTTGCGAAGAAATGTTGGTTTATTTGGTTAAAACAATAAAATGTTATCACCGGATTCCGTAGGTTTGAACACAGTTCTAGTCATTCTGAGCTGACTAATCAGATAGCATCGCTATTATTCATACAAAACTCTTATTCGAAGTCAAGTTCATAAGCTTGTACTGCAATATGTGCTTGAATTATCGTAAAAATAACAATGTATGAACAATCTTATATGTAATCACTTAAAAAAGTGGCTGGGAATTAGGATGCAGAACAACACATTATCATGTTTTAATTGTGATATTTATTCTGCATGTCATTCGTTTTATTCATTCAACTTTTTTCTTTCAGTGAATCAAATGATTGTTGTAAAATATGTAATTATAATATTTGGTTTAATCTCTTAAATTTGTTTATATTCTTGTTAAATTATACTGATGTATGATCATAACAACTTCCAAATGGATTCACTCATGTAAGCAATTTCAAGCGATTTTTTAATTATGAACTTTAAAATCACAGGTTGTGAGTAGCTGACGAAGACCAGACGAAATAAAATGAATTTATGTTGGTTCTATTCAAATCATTATTTTTACTGTCTTCAATTATAACCTAGATTGTGTTAATTTCTGTATAATATTCGTTCTGTATTAATTCCATGTAACATTAATTATTGTATTCTCTTTCTTTCAGCTAGGTGTGAATAATTCTAATTAAATATCACTAAAATATGTACATAACCGAATGTATTTAGTTAATAAGGGTAACTGTGTTTTTTCTAGTGGTGGATAAAATGTTCATTTGTCGTCAGTTTTTGCTTTGTATCATGTTCTAGTGAGAAGCTGTAACCAGTGGTGCTAATCTGTGTCAGGCAGAAACAGGTATCTACTTTAGACAATCAAAGAGGGATTGATTTAAGTTACATATTAACACCATTAGATGCCGACTCAGTGGTCTGGAAGCTAAGCGTTCACTCACAAGACCGAAGATGTTGGGTTCGAGTCCCGCATGCGGGATCACGGGTGCATACTGCTGAGAAGTCCGATGCTAAGATAAATCGGTTGTCCAGTGTTCCCAGATTTTCAACATTGATCAATTCATGATTTCAATTTAAAAAATATAAATATATTCTGATGGACTCTCATGTTTTTTTATTTCAAATCAATCTGTATGCTGTGTGAATAAATTGTTAATTCTTTTTTGAAAAGTCACAATCTCGTGTTACCGCTGAATTAGAGAATAAGATGATTAAGTGAACAAACGGGTTAGGATAATATGTAGATTCCTGATAAACCGTTGAGGTAAAATACATTCATTGGTTGCAAAACAACATCAAACTGTCACCAAGACCTTAATATCCAACTTCAAATAGACAGGAAGTTATAAAGTTTAATTAAAATAGCATAGTAATCAACAAAATTGTATTCTTATTTAACTAGGTTAGAAATACAAAGGTTCGATGTACTCGAACAGGATAAAAGTACTAATGGAACAAATTCATTGATGTAATGGGTATATTGAATCATTCCTGTTGTGAGACCTTTTTTTAATCTTGTTTGAGATCAGTAACTTTTACTCTTAAGCTGTCGAACAGATCGAATGAAAAAGTTATTTAGTTCTACTTGGTTTTCGATAGCTCTCAACTTCACTTTAG
Source organism: Schistosoma haematobium (assembly GCF_000699445.3). NCBI lineage: Eukaryota > Metazoa > Platyhelminthes > Trematoda > Strigeidida > Schistosomatidae > Schistosoma > Schistosoma haematobium. The sequence goes on from NC_067201.1 coordinate 10,919,541, forward strand.
TTCGTAATAGATGCTATATTGTAATTATACATTAATTTTACAACACGTTACTGGTCATAAAATTTTATTCGTATGAATTTCGTGGATAATTTTGGTTTGACATTATAACTGCCTTTCATCACCAACTAGGAATTATATATGGGTAAAACAATAACAGGTTTTTAGTAGTGGTTTAACATTGATCCACTCATCATAGCAATCTAAACTAAAAAATTTCCACAACCCTACACTGATAATTATCATGTACTCACTGGTGATTGGCTTCAAAATGGATTTCCTAGATTTCTAGAGAAAAGCTGTGAGCAAAGGAGTTCATCAGCATCTGTTGTGAGACAATTACTCACGGAATAACCGATGTATTTAGACGAATAAAAATAATTCTTTATTTATGTGCATAAATCTTCTTAATTTTTTTATCTTAAAGATTGAATTTTGACCAATTTTAGTTGGTATATGTGGATCGATGAGTGGATTGCTTCAATATTGACAGTTAATCACAAGTATTTCAGTAAAGATGGATTATGACTAACACTGAAATTCGGAACACATGTTTGATCCTGTTTTTTTGGGGTGCGTTTTAAGCAAACAGTAATAAATTCGAATCCCAGTGTGAATATCAATTATAAGATGTCAATACATCATCTTATAAGTCTCCATAGAGGATGAAACATACATCTTAGATACCATCGCTAATCACTATCTCTCTTTACTTAAATTCAGAAACAAATATAATTGTTATTATAATTTATAATTAATTTATTATTACGATTACTAATTGATTGGAAGAAAACAAAAAAAGAACAATTTCTTATTCTTTTGTCTTAAATATAAACATGAATATGTTTTCTTCTATTTTAAACAAAAAACAACAACAACAACAACCATAACAAATGTATTTCTCTTCCCTATGTAAGTCAATTCATTCACAATTCTATTGACGCCAAATCGACCAGTCTGAATATAAATTCTTAAAGTTAGACTATTTCCATTAAGAACCAATTACAATGTTATAAATTATTAGTTATATATAGAAGAATTTTATTTTTATTTTAACCAATTAGAATTAAGCTAATAATTATAGAAACATTTAAGCGTGAAACATAATCATAACTAATATGTTTTCTCATTTAATCGAGTTATTTATTCCAAAAATAGAATATTTGTAAAGGAAAACTTTTAACATGGAGTTTTGGTTTGTTTGTTTGTTTTATGTGGAGAGAATGTAAATAAAAAGAGGTGAGAAAATACCTGGGAGATTGTTGATTTTTTTTTAAAAAAAGAAGGCGGTGGGGGGTTTAATATCATGATTTTTTTTATTTATAGAAATACAAGCATATGATTTACCAATTCTATAAATTCATTTTCATTTTCATCACATCCCCCCTACATAGGGGGAGTAGCAGAATAATGATTACAATAAAGGTATTCTTATATTGATTTCTGTGGTGAACAGATATTTTATGAAGACATAATAAGTATAGAACTATAAATCATTGAAAGCGAAGATAGATAGTGGCCAGCAGTAGAATCAAATATGCGCGTTTCGTCCTGTCTGGGACTCGTCAGCTGGATGTATCTACATTTCAGAGTTGATGTTCACTCTGGAACTCGGACCCCGTATCGTTCGCTTCAGACGCCATCGTGTTATCCACTAAGCTACTGAGTCCTGATAGCCACTTCATTGTGCAATGGGGTGAATTTTAGATTCAATTGGTGTTGTTTATATGAATCTTCCCATTGAATTTTAGGACTGCGATTGATCAGTATCTTATCGGAATATGTACATACTGTGCGTATTGCAGATACACCCAGCTGACGAGTCCCAAATAGATGGAAACGCGCGTCCTGGATTCCACTGCTAGCCACTATCCATATTTGCTTAATAGACTTGTGAATTGAGGCGTTATCGAGATAATACACACAGTACGTACATATTCCAATAAGAGACTAATCAACTGCAGTCGTAAACATCAATAGGAAGATTCAGGTAAACAATGTCAAGTGAATTTATAAATCATTAGACTGAACACTCACTGATAAAAATGAATGGTTTTCCCCGTGACATATGAAGTTATAACTCCATATAATGTCATGGGTGCCTAGTGATGATAAGACAAAGGTACGATGCTTTCTACATTGCAGAGTTTCGCAATATTATGAAAGAGTATAAAGTTATACTTTTTCGAGACTTTACTAGACTCCACAATCGATGGGTAATAAGCTTTAAGTTTGGGTTTCGTGCTAGTTGTGTCACTTGTCACTAAACGAAACCTACACTTTTGATGGGACTGATTTTCCCTTACGATTCGAATTAGTAACAGTCAGTGTCACCATTAATGATGTTACTAATGAGTTTTTGAAAACTTCAAACAACTCGCTACAATATGATATTTGTATTATTTGATCATTTACTCTTAACCATTGTCTTATTGCCTCAACAGCTTATTGGGTAACATGTTAACACTAGGACAAATCATGTAATGGGTTTAACTTACAGTATGAAAATCAACAATAGGATGTAGGTACATCCAGGTGACGACTCCCAAAATCGGACGAAAGACGAGTCCTAATTTTTACTGTTATTAGTAATCTAACAAAGTAACTACAGTATAGTTAAATGTAAATCTATTTCAGTGGAATCAGATTACTTGATCACTATTAGTAAGTTCAACATTCTTTTTTTCCCAAGTTAGTGATTATTTGATCATTTATAATAAAAATATTGGTGAAAATTCTGACAAATAAATGACTGGTTAGTACCAGCTTGTCAATAGTTTTATTAAACAATAAAATTTTCAAATAATTGAACTTAGCCATCATCCGGAAGATACAAGTGTTTATTAACAGTTGTCTACGCAAAATACTTCAGATCCGTTGGCCGGACACTATTAGCAACAACCAACTGTGGGAAAGAACAAACCAGATCCCAGTGGAGGAAGAAATTAGGAAGAAGTGCTGGAAGTGGATAGGACACACATTGAAGAAAGCACCCAACTGCGTCACAAGACAAGCCCTCACATGGAATCCTGAAGGCCAAAGGAAAAGAGGAAGACCAAAGAACACATTACGCCGGGAAATGGAGATAGACATGAGAAAAATCATTTGTATGAATTAAGGTCAAGGTTATTGTCGACAATTAACGCTTCCAAGACTTCCAGGTTTTCCATAGTGGTCTAGCTTCAATTGATTCATGATCTCAACTAGTGAAATTACTATAATATCCACAAAAACCCCTTCTGAAGTTAGTGCTTGCCTCAAGTTGTTCACAAGTGTACACTATTTATGTACTTATCCTCATATCATGGAATTTTTTATGACCAATTTCATCAATTCTACTAAAAATGTTTATTATATAGATAAAAATGAATCCAACCTCAACCTTGAGTCTTTGGGGTGGAAACCAGGATCGTCATATCTAGTGGAGGCTAAAGGTATACGCTTTTGATTCTTTATTTGATTTGGTAGATTTTAGGATATACCATGGTTCTTTTTTGTTTTAGCTTGCACTCAACAATACATCACTATTGTTGTGATGACTGATCAATGATTATATTAGTTTAGCTTGGCCTGAACAGGTTTATTCTCTTCCAATTGTCTAGATAAGTTTTCCCCTTCTTATGTACATAACTGTTTTGTTTTTGTGATAGCTTACGGTAATTTCGGACTTTTGACGATTTAGAGATCCTCCTAATACAAAGTGGGATCTATACAAATTTGACAAACTGGAAGAATAATACGAAACATTTCAACAATAATCCCCAACGCATATAAAGTAAGGGAAGTTAGGAACTCAGGCAAAGGCTCGATATTCAAAGAAGTCGAAATTATGACCGAAACAATTATGACCTTGAGATACATAGCAAGACATCCATACCAAAAACGAAAACAACCGACTATATGCCAGTGACATTCACTGCAGTAATACAAATTCGAAAAGAGAAGTCTATAGAGAACTTCCACACGCTTCAGAACTAATGTCTAATCAAAAAGAATACGCAATTTGCGGTTTTCGTAGAAATTACACTTTCATTATTTCAAATCTTAAAACTGTGATTTTTACTGAATAAAATTTCGATAAAATACTCTTTATTTGAACAAATTGACTAGTATAACAATAATCACATAAAAAATTTGTCAACAAATCGAATATACATGAATATATTACATTTATGGACATATACAAGTGAGGGCTTCTAAAGTGAGTGAGAATAAACAAATGTGGATACTAAATCGATTGATCAGTTTCCAATTACTTCATCAGACGAAACTCTCAACTACATATGGATTATGCAAAATAAATGACATGACTAATTATAATATATTGTTTGAAAAAATATCTACGTTAGAAACAGGAAATTGCCTAAACTTACTTTTAAACAATGAATGCTTTGAGAAAATTATCAGAGAAATTCAGAAACCTATTCGTAATGAACTCCACCAAGTTAATTTTTGAAATGTTAAATTTACTATTAATATTAGTATCTTTTCCATAGATTTTTAGAATCTCAAGTTCATCAGTGCTATGAATAGGTGATCGAATAGAAACGGAAAATTTTGAAGCTATTCTGAGGTTAATGAGTACATATTCATTATTTCATACACATAGTTCCCTTTATTATCTTAAAGAGAGCAAGAGCAAAGATTGGTGCAGAATAATATGAATTCATTTTATTTCGTTAGGTTCTCATCAGCTGCTTACAACCTAAAATATTTAAAATTCATCGTTATTACAAATATTGACATACTTATACATAAGAGGGTGATTAAGGATGAATAAATGTATCATGGTGTTGCAAAGATTCCGATAGAGTTAATGAGATCATAAAATTTTGTTTCGAATAAATAAAGTTTGAGAGGGAATGTTCCGGAACATTGAAATAGTGATTAGAACTCATGAAAATAGATTAATGGTAATAAAGGAAGATATGAATTGAAATCAGTCAGTTATGTATGATGTAATTTAAAAGAGTTGGAGTAATGATGCAATAAATAAATAGAGAAATAAATGAATAAAAAAGGGGGTTATTGTTACCAGGGTAAAGAAAGATTTATTACTGTCTCTTTTTGTATACATAGATCTGGTTTTAGACGTTTGATTGCTAATGCTTCAGCAAATTTCAGAAGGTTGGAGCTTGATTGTTTATTAATCACCCTTAAGGACTTCAGTATATCGACTTTGTGTCCTGTGTCAACGAGATGTCTTGCGATGGCACTGTTGAATGCTTGCAATCCGTTTGATGTTAGACTTTACGGAATATGTTCTTTAAATCGGACGTAGGCTCTCCTTTCTGTTCTACCAATGTAACCGCCTTGGCAGACACATGTGAATTTGTATACACAGTTGGTGGTAACATCAAAGGGATACTCGTCGACCTTTGATTGTGTCAAAGAACATGTTGTTTTGGACAGGACAATCAATTTTGCCGCAGGATAAGTTCTTGTCAATGCAGTTTTTAGTCTCATTAACTCTATCGTAATCTTCGCTACACCATGATACATTTATTCATCCTTAATCACCCTCTTATGTATAAGTATGTCAATATTTGTAATAACGATGAATTTTAAATAATTTAGGTTGTAAGCAGCTGATGAGAACCTAACGAAATAAAATGAATTCATATTATTCTGCACCAATCTTTGTTCTTGCTCTCTTTAACATATTCAATAATTGATTTGTCGTGTTTTAATATTGTCTTAATTTTATGCTACAATTCAATTGATTATTAATGGTTGTTATATCATTTTCCGTTCACAGACTAAGATTAATTACTTATAAACCTATGTTACTTAAAAAAATTGTACCAAAAAGATCTTAACAGTGTACATATTATTATTATTGCTGATGACTTTATTCAATGTTGCCTATTTAGTACAATAGAGAATTCTCAATATAAAGTATTTTAACAAATTTCTCTTACCAAGCAAAAATATCCGATAACTGCATAAATATATACATGAATTATGTAAATAAACTACCTGGAATTAAATGAAGTGTTTTTTTCCTAATCAGAGAAGAATCTATACAACTTTTAGTTAGTAACATGTTTAAGAATACAAGTTATTGATGACGTTAACTATTACAATCTGTTTGTCAGATAAGGTATTGTAGAGCTTATATACTTTTGCTTAGATGCATGGATTCTAACATATTGGCGCCTTGTTCTATTAGAAGATATACAAGAAGAAAGATACGAATAAAGTAGATGACTAATATCTGATAAAATAACGCTTTCCAGGAGTTTTCCATATTTTAAATGTTGATCCACAATCATAGTCATAATGACTTTAAAAAAATTCATCACATACTTTATTAACCGTCCTTAGCATTCTTTGCAACAAAGCAAAATCTTTTTCATCAAAAGCCAAGAAAAGAATAATGGAGAACGGTGGAGAATAACAGGCAATATGCAAGAGTAATGTGAATAATGTGAAAAACATGTAGCTTTTTTATGTATAATAAATCAAACGGAAAACTTCATTCGATACCAATAAAACATAAGAAGACTAAGAGAGATCAGTGGAAAACCTTACACCAAGATAAATGACATTTGACACTGTTTTTTACTACAAAATCTCCAATGGTGTAAACTTTATGGTATTCCAATAGGGTTACTTATTATTAGTGATACATTGTGAAACTAATGCATGTATATTTCTATAATCAGGTAAGTTTTAAGTAATGATTGATGATTTGGGACGGAGAAATTTTTGTGTAAACAAATTAAAGCTGATGCATGCTTTAGTCGATTTTTAAAATTAGAATTATTGATATAGATGGGAACACAACACTTAGCAACTCTATAGACAATATTTATTCACTCAGAGTTTAAATATGGAATATTTTGGGAGACGAAGAATCAGTTAAGAAGTTGATATTCTCAAGTGTTTAATGTACAAGATTATTTATCAAATTAATTTCAATCGACAATTTCTGAGATACATTTTTAAATATCAGTGAATATTACAGACCACCATGTATAGCTTTAAGTCGTTTTTACATCAATTATCTTACTATCATGAATAAAAGTAGTTTAGATAATATTTCAACTTTCCATACAATTAATTTAACCTTTGATCAATCATACAAACCGTTATTTAGCTATCAAATAATTCATTCAGCATTCTATATACAATGCTTACACATAATAGGAAATATAAAACAATTTCCATTTGTGATCGAACTATGCCCATTTGTTAATTAACTACAAAATACAGAACTCAAATTGATGTGTGAGATTAACCATATGAAGAGTGGAGGACGAGTAGCTACAATCAACTCAGTAATATTAATCAAATTCATATATGTGAGGATTACTGAAATTTTGACATTTGTTGATCAGTAAGTAGTGGAAAATGTCATATTTGTTTAGTCCTTACCGCCAATAGAATTCTATAGATTATATTATAAAGTTAATTTTTCGTCATGAAATAATATCAACAACAGAACCATTGAAAACTAGGCATCTAAAATCGTCTTACTTTGTGATGTTACAAAAGACAGAAATCTTTAATAATAATTATTATTATTCACTTGGTGTTGTTTTAATTGTTTGAATCTTCCCATTGATGTTTAGGACTGCAATTGATCAGTCTCTTATTATAATATGTGCATCCTGTGCGGATTGCACTAAGTCACAAGTTCTTTAAGCAAATATGGATAGTGGCTAGCAGTGGAATTCAGGGCACGCGTTTCCATCTATTTTGGACTTGTCAGCTGGATGTACCTGCATCTCAGTGTTGATGTTCATCCCGGGACTCAGATCCAGTACCGTTCGCTTCAAACGCTATCGCGTTATTCATTTAACTACTGAGTAATAATAATAACAGTTATTATTATTATTATTGTCCACCATAGAAGTGAGTAAAGTTAATTAATATTTTTTTACTACAATTTTAACAACAGAATCAATTCAACAGATGTAATGATTAAGACAAAATTGATTTTATTGTTTGTCTCTCTCTCTCTCTCTCACTGTCACTCTCCCTCTCTTGCTTCTATCCTACTTATTTATTTCCTTGTATGAATAGATGAAATTATAAATTACTGCCCAAGGGTGAATTTTTGAAAAAAAATCTAAAAAATGAAAAAAGAAAGAAAACTATGATGTTCATGGTGATTCATACAAATTTTTTTTTTAAAAAAAATTAATGGTAAACAATTTTTCTTTCCAGTAAAATCACTTCTATTTTCTCTATTCATAATCTTTTCCTTAGGATAAGATCATTATTATTATTTAACAAAATTGTTAGTCCATTAAAATTCAATAATTTTATTCTCAAGCATCATATCATCAAACAAAATAAAAGTAAAGATGAATAAGCTTTAATAATGATAATAAATATGTATGTTGATGTTGTATGTCTTAGTAACAAATGTATATCTCACTATTTCTATTTAAAATAGATTGGTTAATATTACCCGGATCAATTAATCAATCAATAATTAATGTACCCTTTATATAGTTTTGTATATTGATCGGATACAAATAAATGATTTTCAATCATATGAACTAATAATTAGACAGAGGAAAAAAAAGAATAAAGTTTATAAATATAAATAAACTTTTTATTTTATAATATAAATGAATTTTGTCGTTATTATTATTATTATTATCAGCTTTATTCAATATTATATTTTTGGTACAATATAGAATTCTCAGCGTAAAGTATTTCAACGAGTTTCTGTTTCTTTCTTCTTGGTCGGTCCTGGCGTTAAATATTGAGTGATCGCCAGTTAGATATTAGCACTTCAGTAAATGAACATCTGAATAATGTGCATTCTTTTCGTTGTATCTTGCCAGCAACCACATTGTCTCTTATTGAGTTTTTTTTTTTTAACTTTGACAACGAAAGGCTGTACACTTTTCAGAAACGCAGCAGAATAGGTTATGCGATTAATAAACATTATGATATATTAAAACAAACAAAAATAGATAACTTGTTGAAATATCTAGATGGCAGGAACAGGTAGCCCAGATGCTCAAGCAGGCCGCCCTTTATAAAACCAATAATTATTGTTGTCGTTATTGTTGAAGTTTTTTCATTAGTTTTTAAGTTTTATAATAATCGTAGACATATGAATCATCTGAAGATTGATGTTCAGTTCAAGAATTTATTTACCCAAACACAAGATTTAATGAACTTAATGTAAACACTGAACATGAAAGATTCAAAACCATATTAGTTGATTGCTGTAATCAATTTAAAAGCAACAAGTATCACACAAATAGTATATATTGTCTGATTAATATCGTGAAGTTAGCTGGAAATTAAAATCGAACGAGTACATTCTTATCACTTAACCTGATAAATGATAGCACATCGTAATTCTAAACAAAACAGATTACATAGAATAAGATGAACACCCTGTTGAGTGATCAAACTAAATTCCAAAAGTTTGGGACATTTAAAAACATCGAGTCAATTAACTACGGCATTAAAACTTTTAAAAAAACATCAATATATCTCTAAGTATAACTATAATCCACCCAGTCCTTCTGGAACACATACCCATCGACTCTATGACCTACCTAAGATTTATAAACCTGAGGTTCCTTTACACCAACTTTTGGACATATCAAACTCACCATACCATTAAACAACAAAATGGTTGGTGAAATTATTAGGACCATTACATCAAGAATTGGTTAAGCACGACATTAAAGACGTATTCGAATTTGTGGATACAAGAAAAAAAAGAATATAAATGGCAAAACCATTTATCGTTAGACATAGCATCTTTGTTCACTAACATCCCTCTGACTGAAATTATCGATTACATATGTGGACGATTGCTAGAAAAGAAAATAAAGATACAGATTCCAGTAAGTAAAATGGAAGAACTGTTGAAATGTATTATGAATATTTACTTCATGTTTAATAATGTATTTTACAAACAAGTAGATTGAGTAGCAACGGGATCACTTCTAGGCTCGATCCTTGCTAATATTTTTCTGGTCAAACTAGAAAATGGACCATTTAAAGACACCCTAAGTAAGCTAGATTATTACTGTCGATACATAGATGGCACACTAATCGTGTGTGATGAAAATATCGACAAACAAGAGCTGTTGAACTGTTTTGGTAACGTCCACCCAGCTATTAAATTCACTAATGAAGAGGAAAAATACAATAGTATAGTGTTCCTTGATGTTCTACTTTTTTAGAAGGATATACGGTTCCATAAAAAGAAATATATTTAGAAAGAATAAACGGATGGGTCAGTACACCCATTTCCAAACCGCCACACCTCTTCAATACAAAATAAATTTGGTTTAATATCTCAACCACAGAATCAAGCTACTATGTCCTGGGGATAATGTAGATAGCGAAATAGACAACGAAATAAGGACTATCCAGATAATTTCGTCAGAAAATCCCTAGTAGAATGTAATGAAAAAAAGGAAATCGTGACTCAGTCAGCAAAAAACCCTATATCTGAAACTGGACTGTGAAGGGGACATACTGAGTGATATTTTAACACGTCGACTCAAAAGATCTGTTGAAAGGGAGTTTTACGTCGCTAAGCTACATATAATTTTCTCAACTAAACCAGTACTTACACAACAAATCAAGCATAGGTTACTGATGATGGGCTCCTCCATGTGTGTTTACCAGTTCAACTGCTCCTGTGGAGCTAGTTACATAGGCCGTACTCACAGGGATTTATCCTTGCGTGTTCGTGAACATGTGACAGCATGGTTGGATAAACGAGTTACTAAATCGATCAACAGTATTATTTTTTTCCCACTTGGTAGATAGTGAACATCATACCAAAATAGAGGAAGCTTTCTCTGTTTTATATCAAGTTCCAAAGAATCTACCTCAAGGAGCTAGATTACGGATACTCTACATACCCGAAGTCATCTGGATGAACTCCAGAAAATGAGGTATGCCCAGTCTCTATGTTTACCTTGGCCTACGACTGGATCACCGGATACTTAAACCTCTCATCCCCCTCGTATTTTTTGATTACATCTATCTTACTCTTCACATCGATCTTTCCCAATTCACACGAATTCCTTTTCATTGTAATTACCTTGATAACACCCCTCTTATTACATATTATATTCACACAACAACATTATTATTATTATTACCTCAATTAACAAGATGAAATTCTCTTACTATGCATTCTATTCATACGATTTTTTCTCCTCATTTTATTATTGTGACTTGACACTTTACTCCAAATTATTCTAACCTTTATAAAATACTTGATTTTCGAATAACTACTTCGATTATTATTATTAATCCTCTTTCTTCCAATTACTTAATGTTAATTTATAATCGTATATAATTATTACGTAATATATCTACTTGATGAGTATTATTTCTTTATTAAATTACCTTTCTAATTTACAAATGATACATTCTTGAAGTATTTATATTGTAACAGATGCAAACGTTTATCAATTTTAACATATACCATTGTCAAATTCACTAATATATGCCTCATTTTGGCCTTTGTAAAAGATCACAATAATTATGGACTGTAGAGCCTGATGATGAAGTTATTGTAAATAATTGTTCGCTCAAATATCTATTATTATTATTATTATTATTATTATTATTATTATTATTATTATTATTATTGTACGACTTATTCGAAAACAATTAACTGACTGTTGATAACAATTCAATTGATGGAAGAATGATTGGAAAACAATAATAACAATAATTATAAATAACTTTTCATATTGTTTTTATTATATTTATCTTTATTTATGAATGAAAATTGCTTGAATGTTATAATTTATTTAGAGAATGGAAATATAACTGACTTTTATGAAAATTAGTATAGAGGTCGAAAGTAATAAATGAAAATAGATTTCACAGATTGAAATCATGAGTCAATTGAAGCTAGACCACCATGGAAAACCTGGAAGCACTGGACGCCCGTTCCGTCCTAATATGGGACTCCTCAGCGGCGTGCATCCACGACCTCGCCTCACAGGCTTCGAACCCAGGACCTATCAGTCTCGCGCCAGGCGCCTAACGAACTAGACCACTGGGACTGCCGGCATCTAATGGTGTTAATGTCTAACTTCAACCAATCCACGAAGTTGCGACACCGTATATCATTGTCTTCAGTGAGTTGATATCTCACAACTGACCTGGTTGAACTCCACTGGTAACGGCTTCTCACTAGAACTCCAGGAGTATCTCTTGAAGTCAGTCACTAGTGAGCAGATGATTATTATCAAAAGGGGTTTTTGGAGATTTTAGAAATTTCACTGGTTGAACTCATGCCGGCTCAGTGATCTAGTTGGTTAAGCGCCTGGCGCGAGACTGATAGGTCCTGGGTTCGAATCTCGCGGGGTGCAGGATCGTGGGTGCGCACTGCTGAGGAGTCCTATACTAGGAAGAACCGGCCGTCCAGTGCTTCCAGGTTTTCCATGGTGGTCTAGCTTCAACTGACTCATAATTTAAATCTGTGAAATTTTTAAAATCTCCACAAACCCCTTCTGAAAATAGATTTGTTTGTGTCAGTTTATTATAGTCTTGATGGAATTAAAACCGATAAAGATATTTGAAATTATGTAAGTCAATTTTATTTTGGTAAGGGACATTATTACTTAACTATTCAAGTCAAACTGATTGAGACAGTCACACTGGTTGGTCATTGAGTAGTTAAGAGAGGCAAAGTAGTACCTGTTCTTAAGTCATTCAATATCATAGGTTTTAATTCCTTTAAGATTTGTAACGTGACAACCATTTTTTTTTGTAGAATTGAAAGATTCAGTTATGGAAGATTCCATTGCGTAATAACTAATACATAAATAATATATATTTCTGAACAAACTGAGGCCTCTAGATACTGCCCACATTAATGTGTTCCTGACTTTAAACAAATGAAATCATTATCCATCAAGTTTATTATATAACCATTAAAAATTATGAAGTACAGGATAGTTGTTTCATTATACTTTTAGACTCTCCAGCACCAATCACATATGACACTGCACAGCGTCAAAAACAGAATCTTCAGATCTTAGTATCAGCATTATACATTTTTGAGTTGTTGAGTTTGAATCCAGATGTTTACCTTTCCAAAATTCAATTAATTTGCCCTTGAGTTTTCAACAGTGTTATAACTAATATCAATCTGTGATTAAAATTCGCTCTAAATTAGCTAAAGTGTCTAAAAAACAACGATTTGAATAACAGAATTTGTTTGAATTACAATCTGGACATTTTGTATGCTTCATTAATATACTGTTAACTTAGATACCATTATACTTATTGAGGTTGGCAGTAAGAAAGAGCATACCCTATACACTGATACTAATTAAATGCTGTGTCTATGTTTAGTATTTAAGTAAAGTATTGGATGTTTTGTGACAATTATTAAATTTGAAATTAGTCTACATCAGAGACCGACTTTAGTTGAAACAATCACTAAAAATCAGAAAACATTGGATACCTGTTTCGCCCTAGTTTGAGATGATGATTGGATTAAGGTACTTTTAAAGTGACAGTTATTCAATTAAAACAGACTGTTTATCAAAAGTTCACTACAAAGTAACGCAAAAATCTGTCGATCACAGTATATTTTCATTTTCTTTGCGTTGCCAAAGCTGTCGTTTTTTTTACACATAGAACAACCTATTTTCCAGTGATTTCCTTCATTTACCTATTTCTTATAATCTTGGATAACTTTTCAATTTGTTTTAATACATCTGTTTATGATCTGTATTTAGGAATGAAAGATCTTCTTTGTTACTATCCTCGATGGTTTGTTATCATTAACAGTATTGTTTATTTGAGATTGTTCAACCTTGAGAATAACATAACTGAAAAATGGTCTTTTGGCTGAATTACTCTTCAATTTTTTTCCAACTTAATCGGTATTTATCTTTTTGTTTTCAGTAATAAAAATATCAAGAGCTAAGTAATCAAAGTTATTTGACCATGTCTGAGTGATAAACATAATCTGGTGTGAAGATATTTCCAACTTAACGCTCAACAATCTAAAATGTTAATTTTCAACTCGACCATATACTACTAAAGTTTACATTTTAGAATATGAATTAGATTTATTGAGTCATGTTATACTGTGCAGAGATGAATGTTGGTTAACAGTAGAATCCAAGACACGCGTTTCTTTCTATTTGGGCTTGTTACAGACTGATCAATTATAATCCTAAACATCAATGGAAAGATTCAAACAACCAATACAAATGAATTATCTTATGGTAGTTTTAACTATTCAAATTATACTTATGAATTGATCATGTAGTAACAATTTATGATGAGCTTTAGAATTAAGATGTGTTCATTCTATAACTTTTACTGGAGATGAGTCGTTTTAAGATAATGTTACGAAGTCTTAAGTTTTTCGTGCAGGTTGATATATTGTCAATAAAACATAGACTTATTCATTTAGTTACTTATGAGTAGTTAGATAAAATCTTAATTCAATAACTTTAATGTAATCTCATAGGCTTGATCTAATTTTAATTATTGTAAGAAATATATCTAGTTATTAATACGCTCAAATATTCCTACCCTAATCCTGAAGTATATAATGACAAGTAAATTTATTAATTTTTGTAACCACAATAAAGTACCATAACTCTAGTTTCCATGTGGTGTTGTATATGTAGTCATATTTACGTTCAATGCCTATTATTTATTCGTATCATTTGTGAATAGACTTCATTTGTCAACTAATTAATACTTCCATTACCTTTGGTTGTGCGAATAGATACTAATTACATTGTTCATCTTTCTGCTTTATTAGTTAAGTAGTTTGATTGAGGATTGCAATGATGTTATAAATCCTCAAATGATGTTCTACACAACCCGTAATTATTAGTTTGGTTTTCACCCTTACCACCACAAATACTTAATCAGTACTTTTTTTCAAACCAAACGTTCACGACTATATTTCGTAAATGAATGAACCCTGTTTTTGGTAGTTACAAAAAGAAATGAACTTCCAAATAACATTCATCATATAACAGTTGCTATTATTTTGTCATTCAATACGTACAACTTTGTTTAGAGTATCATTTTTACCCTTTTTCCTATTTTTATACCGTCACTTAGTTTTGAGCATTATTGTTTGTTTAGCATACCATCGTATCTTGATTAAGTTTTTGTTAAGGTCCTCTTCAGATTTCTGCTGCAATCGAGTTAAAATCTCTGCTGTTCAGATATAAGTGAGAACAATACATTCCTAACAACGAAGTTTAGTAAGTGTTTGTTTTTTTCAAGTGTCAACTAAGTTGCCTAATGTAATTGTGACTTTGTTCATTGTATATGTCTGACTTAAGGTGTTGATTTAAGACTTCACACTGATTTTTATTTCGTCATCATGCTGTTAATGATAAGAAGGACTGTTAGAGAGCAAAAGGCTTTAAATAGCTGTTAAATTGTAACTAGTTGTAGTGGGATAAAGAGAATTTTACAGAAGAAAATTAAAATTAATTTATCCTATTTGCTTGTAGTCTATAGATTTCATTTCAGGATTATAAAGATAATTTATGGAACAGAAAAGAAAGAAAAATATTTAGGAGTAACAGGATAGAATCAACTAAAATATGGATGAATAAAGTCAAATTATTTAGACAGAATAACTCAGGGTTAACTTTAAATTGACATTAAGTGTGATTCCAGGAACAGCGAGTGTTTAGATACACACATCTATTCTTAGAATGTTTCATTGTCACTTACTGACATCTTAGTTTGTGATATAGAAGTCAGATTTTGCCTTCAGTGAAGTGTCTTTATGGAAAAGAAAAAAAGGTTTGAAGTTACAAGCCATGAACCAATAAATTGGTTGTTGTGGGAAAGCGAAATCAATATGACTGATTTCCTACTTCTGTCAAAAACATAATACGGTCACTGGATCACAAAATGTGCCGTCCTCAAACGTGGGTGATTTAGACACATTTAACAAATCGTTATGTTGATTGATTATTAACCCCCATCTGTAACTGGAGAATCTTGAAGTACGTAGATTGTCGTAGACTATTATTATAAAATTTACTTTTATTAACTGAGTTTTGACATTTTTATGATCAGTTTTTAGATTTGGATCTTCTGTGTTTTCGATTTTGAGTTTTTGTTTTGGTTCTTGTTATTCGCTTTTTTGTTTTCCCGTCAGACTCTTGACGAAATAAGTATTGAAGGTTTGGGATTAATTTGTTAACACAATCGCTTTAAAGGATATCGTTCGATAGATTTACAATATAAACATAAAACCCAACTAACTGGTGTCATGGGATTTTGATTAGTTTATTATTTGGTTTTGGGGATATTTTTGGCTTCCAAGTTAAAGGAGTTTGTAGTCAGGAATAACTGTAGAGGTTATTTCAGACACTAGTGTGGTGTGTGCTACTGATGTCGACAGATATGAGTAGTATGTATCACCAATCGAAAGTGAAGCGCCTGTCGGCGGAAGGTTAAGAAGATCGAAGAGAACGAGAACAGAGAGTGATTGGTGTTGAAACAAAGGAACAACCAAGTCATAGACGATTGATTGACATTTTACAAATGAAGTATTTACTGTATGGTTCTCAGATTTTACAGAGATGTTCTTATGATAATTAGGAACATTTGAATTATGGTACAAACTAGGAATTCCAGAAATAACGCAATTTAATCAAGAAGTATTAGATGAGTACGAACAAACGTACTATATTTGGAATTCGAAATCAAGCAGTTAACAAGTACAAAGGAATCATTAGTTCATACAAACACCACAGTTCTGTAATGTTGTGTTAAAATGCATTTGGTTATCCCCGCCTGTGTTTTCGTCCCCTACACTAGTACCGTTGTTTAATCAAAGTCTAAAAGAAGTGTTTAAGTAAGGAACGGTTCTATATATAGTTATAAATTTAAATGTACATTATTACCTAAACAAATATTATCACCCAGTTATTCAACACAAAAATTGTCCAACAAACTGAAATAATCAATTCTAAATTACACTAAGTAGATAAATTCATAAAGGATAAAAGTTAGTTACTGATTTCAACAAATAAACATTTCGATCAATGTAGGGATTTATTTTTTTAGATCCTTTCTGGATAGATCACGTACAGATTATTCGGAAAGTAATATTCTGCTCTATAAAAAAAATCAATAACAAAAATATCAAGAATTACTTGTTCGAACACTAAATGTTTCCATTCCTGGAAGTGTATTTCATTTTACAATCAAAAATTACATAATTGAAGCCAGTTCAAGCATCACAATAAAAAACAGAAACAAATTAATATGGCGGCCATCATAACCAAAAATGTCAAGTAAAACAACGTAGATGTAGTGCATGATAAACATACAAATTTAGCGAAATGTAAGAAAAACAAAGACTTCAATAAAAAATAAATAGTAACATCTAAACTAAAATGAAAATCCAATGGGATGTACAGCCGAAAGAATTTAGAAGAATAAATCATAGAAATGTGTACATGGAGGGATTTTCATACACAGTCACGCAAAACTTCCTAAAAGAGACTTACATTCCGAGTCCATCGAACGTTTATATCTCAGTTGCTCAGAGTTTGGAATTCGGATATACCACCCACTGTAACGGGATGAATGTTATAAAAGTTCTTCCAAAATGTTTATTTAAGATAATTGCGATTCCTTTAGTTCTCCCTTACTTGTATTTTAACATTCATTGAGGACTCGTGTAATAATATTTTCATGTTTCTCAGTCTTCTTTGATTAAACTTTATTATTCGACTACGGTTAAGATTTGTCTTTATTATTTAATTTTGCTGTTGTATAACACCAGACCCTTGACAAAAAGGTCTCTTCTGATAAGACTTGAGGTTATAGCAGGGAAAAACTGATCATTGTTGTTTATAAATGATCTTCTGGGAACGTTTTGTTAAGTTCTCGGGTCCCTACAGATAGAAATTTGGTTCCATTTTGTTCGAAATATTCTTGTTGACTCTTAGGTACTTGACAGTTATACTTATTACCCATTTTTTGATGTGTACTACCTCATTTTGTTCTAGAGTAATCTTTGGCTGTATAATGGAAAATGCACTAATAAGGCACTTTGGTGTTTTGGCGTAATTTAATTTATCATTTGAACGGTATAAATTGCTAGACAAAATGTCGCGGGAAATAAATCCTAAAAAATAAGTAGTTCTGTAAGTCTTCCACCTTCATGTCGATGTCATTAGTTTTACTTGACACACCTCAGCTGAAGGCGCTTGATCACGTGTCACATCAGTTCATGAGTGTGTACGCCCCACTACACATCCCTTTCAACAACTAATCAACTTAGGTCATATACTTCTCAACACACCGATATTCTTCTAAATATTTCTTCAAATTCCTTCTTTCTGACTTCTGGCACGACTGGACTTAGGATCGTCGATCATAAATCTGTTACGGACTAAGGCGTTTTCAAGCCCTGAGTATCAGTGACATTACTGAAAATTTATGTTTTGATATAGTTTTTAGATACGAGTGACTTCAAGAATATTCATACACCACACAGACTAATGTGGTTTGGCACGATCGGATAAACATTGGTTTGTTGGATCGTATTCTACATTCAGATCAAATGTTCAAAAATCGGCAGTCACAGTATTCAAAACCAGAAATAATCTACTGATAAATATTTGAAATGCATAGGAAGGGCACAAGGAAGTTATGATCATTGGAAGTATTAGAATTATTTTACTAACTAGGAATTCTCGAAATAATGCGATTTACGTCTGATTGAGTATAAACGAATTTAATGTATTTGGGATTCAAAATCAACGGGCAATCAAGTACAACGGAATCATTCATTCATATAAATATCACAGAAGTTTGTCGTGAACTCAGTGCTGTACCATAAATACAAAATGCCACCAGAGGTATTTACAGATTTACAGAACACCCTTTTTGGTTCATTTTCATGTCGTGGACCCAAAATTAGCTACCTTCTTGAGCTTAGTGATCTTGATTACTATGATTTGTATGATTGGAAACTTGGCTTGTCCGATCATTTTAGTGAAAAAGGATATTCTTTCCCCATATGGTTACGCATCAGAAATAATGGAATTTAACGGAGAGCATAGTGACATACGAGTGCATGTTAAATTCAACAAGAAGCTGGTGAAAATATGTGTATTCCTCAGACGGATAACGAATTCACTTGAAGTTGGACCTGGTGATAAGTCAAATACGTGTAACTACGAACAAGGCGAAAATCAGACAAATGAAAATTATTGAATTTATATGATTACTTCTGCCAGTGAACTTAATAAAATAACTGATGAATTATGTTGATTGAACTATGGTCAAATTAGTTCAGGGTTTACTACCGGTAATCGAATGACTGAAATTAGTATAGCTGAGAAACTGGTAATTTTCACGAATTCTGTACGATTTAATGATTTGATTCCCAACACTGAGGAAAAAATTAATGAGGTTCTTGGTATACAGGTATCTAGGATTGGCCAGTTGATTAATAATGATTAGAAACCTGCTAAGTTTGTGGCAAATCCACAAAAGCATTACAACTCGAAATGCCTGAAGAATATTCAAGTGATTCCATCTATCAGTCCATAACTGAATTTAAACTTAGAATAAATAAAACACCCTCTTTAGGTGTACAGGATGATGAAATCAGTGTGGCGACTTATTATAAATTAAATTCCGGCAGCAATATTTTTATCACTTGAAAATGTGAGGTCAGTATGATGCACGTATTGACCACTACAAAGGGACTTCTTTATAATACGGAGAACGATCATGTGTGTGTTAATGAGTATAGTATGTCCGGTTAGTCAGGCATGGGCATAAGTGCTAATGATTGCATGATGGGTTTAAACAGAGAACGAGAGAAAAGCATGAAAAAGGGCAGGGAAATTGGAGTTTGGCCGTTATAAACACTCATTTATTCTAGGCAAGAGATTAGTAAGTTAATGGTTTGGACAAGTACTGAATTCTGCTGCAATGTCTATCTCACTCCCTTTTGAAGTTCATTGCAACTATACAAATGTGATGGCACAACCAAGGTTTTGAGGAAAAACTAGAACATTCAAGACTAACGATCTTAACTGGTGTAGATGAGAGGGATTTAGTGGCCCTGTATTTGACTCCTGTTAGTGTTGTAACGTGTGTGACTGCAGGTTAGTTGGAGCAGTGTTTATTGATCGGTTCGGTGACAGTGGACATGTAAACACGTAGTGGACGACCTAGTGCCCTGATTGGCCCTGCTTCCCTGTCTAACCCAACCAGTTGAGTCCAGAACACAAGTCACGGCCTCTGAGTTATGAATCATTGTATTTCAGACATACTCTATTTACATACTAACCAAACATACCACATCGTACCACAAAATAGAAAACAACATTATAGTATTCTAATTGTCGTATGAATTAGGAATTCCAGGATTAACGCAATTGAATTAAGAAGACACAGGCACAACGAATGTACTGTATTTAGAATTCGAAATCGAGCATTCAACAAGTACAAAAGAATCATTAGTTAATTCAAACACCACATCCGCCACAGCTTAAATAGAAGTATAAGTGTTTGTAATAGGTTGTACGTCTTCTTGTTAAGTTCATCCTGAGTCTGTCCGACATTGTATAAGATAAAAACTTTGTAGTATCTAGAAAGTGCTCATTAGTATTGGAATTAACAAACGAAATCGGAACAGACTCACCTGGAATTGTATACAACCAGCATGTCGGTTTTGTAATGAAATCATTAATATCTAGAATTCGAACCATAGATTTTTCAACACTATCCCCCCCCCACGAAATAATGTTGGATCTTTATATCCCCAAGTTATGAATAATGTGGCTTCATTTAAAACATTGTAGCGGTAAATAAATCCCCAAAATAAATAGCATTAAGTTTTCGACATTGGATGCTGACCATATGTTTTAGTGGACTCATCTAGCTGAAGGCGCTCGGTCAGGCATCTGCACCAGATCACGTGTGGTAACGCCGTGCTCAACATCAACCGCAATCGCTAGCCAGATTAGATCAGAGAATTCCGATATATTGGTCATCGCCAAATATACTCTTCCGATCTCCTCGACTCTGTCTTTTGATTTCTCTTGGTGGGAACGAAATATATTAGAAGGTGTTACTGGTAGAAGCGTTGTCAAACACTGAATACCTGTGACATCATCATTGGTGAACCCAACGTGATCTGGTACACCTAATTGTAACTGTGAGTCTGTTCCTTTTTGGGATTTTTTATATATCATTGCCTTATTTTTTATTTTTTTTTGAACATTGTGATTTTTTTTCGTGTTTTTTCTTGGATATATATATTTTTTCCCCTCGTTCATTATCGTACTTCATACTTCATCATGACTGAACAGACACCTAAAGTACTCAAGCTTAAGACTTTGTCCCCACCTTCGTTTCAACTGATGCCTTTCTGGCCCGACAACATCGAAGCCTGGTTTTGCTACGCAGAAGCCGACTTCTCCGAGCACGGCGTGATCGACACACGTGCACAATTCCTCGCAGTAGTCAAGGCACTACCGCGCGAATTCAACAGGTACGTAACACCTAGTATGTTTACTAGTGATGTTTCCGATCCTTACGAAATCTTAAAACGCTCGATTCTTAAACGAGGAGATCTAACCGATCGACAAAGGTTAGATCAACTCTTCAATAACATCGACCTGCAACACGGTTCTGCGACGGACATGTTGCAACGGATGAGAGAGGTTATAGGCCTAAGAACTTTCGACGAAGGTCTATTCAAACAACTCTTCTTGTCAAAACTTCCCCAACAGGTGCAAGCAGTTCTGGTCTCGTTCCAGAACAACGGCTTAGACGAGCTAGCTGCATCTGCCGACCGCATTCTAGAAATTACGAAGTCTTCTACTACCGAGGTATTTTCAGTCAAAGAAAAGCCTCACACGACTCAGAATGATATAACCGACTTATGTCACACACTCACGCGTTATCTTAGTCTTCGTACCGACCGTAAGAGATCACGCACACCACGTAGAAGCATTTCTCGTAAGCGATCTGTCTCTAGACCACGAGAGACAGATAACCCCGACTGGTGCTGGTATCATAACCAGTATGGAAAGCTTTCCAGAAATTGCAGAAAACCCTGCAATTTTCCCAACACGAAACCGACTGATTCGAAAAACAATTCGGGAAACTTCCAAGCCGGCACGCGTTAACGGCAACCGTAGCCGGCGAACAAAGCCGTCTGTTATTCGTCACAGATGTGACAACGAGAGTTCGCTACCTCGTCGACACTGGCGCAGAAGTTAGCGTTCTCCCAGCAAATCCTAACGACCGACTACACGAATCGACCCTAAACTTACAGGCGGCAAACGGAAAACCGATCGCTACGTATGGCAAAAGGTACGTTTACCTTAACGTGGGTTTACGCAAACCCATTCACTGGATTTTCGTTGTTGCAGATGTTTCTATGCCAATCATTGGTATGGACCTTCTACAACACCACAATCTGATCATCGATACGCGCAAACGGAGGCTAGTAGACGGGAACACTAATTTGTCCGTTTGCGTAACTTCTTTTACTGGTTGTAGAGTATCCCCAGTCACAGTTAAACATATGATAGACCCACTCTATCAACCACTACTCGATAAGTACCCTGGGATACAACAAACTCAACCGAGATTACCGTGTGTAACCAGCAACGTTACACATCACATCACGACTACAGGACCACCTGTATTCTCTAAAGCACGACGACTAGCTCCTGAAAAGCTAAGGTTAGCGAAAAACGAATTCGATCACATGATGGACTTAGGAATCATACGACCGTCAAGTAGCCCATATGCATCTCCGTTGCACATGGTCCCTAAAAAGGACAGCAACGATTGGCGTCCAACTGGTGACTATCGGCGATTGAACGCGAAAACCATTCCCGATCGTTACCCGTTGCCTCACATTCACGATTTGACAGCTACCTTGAAAGGTACAACTGTCTTTTCGAAAATCGACTTGGTTAAAGCGTATAACCAAATCCCTATGGCTACTGACGACATACCGAAAACAGCTATCATAACTCCTTTCGGACTCTATGAATTTTTGCGAATGCCTTTCGGTCTAAGGAATGCTGCTCAAACATTCCAAAGATTCATAGACGACGTTTTTCGAGGTCTCAACTTCGTACACGCGTATGTTGATGACTGTCTAATCGCAAGTCCGGACAGAGAAACACATCTCAAGCATCTGGATCTTGTTTTCGAACGACTTCAAAAACATGGCATTACTGTAAACGTTCAGAAATGCCAATTCGGAACCGACTCGTTAGACTTTCTGGGACACACTATCGATGCTCAAGGCATTCGACCTCTTAGGACCAAAGTGGCGGCCATTCTGGATTACCCAGAACCGACCACCGTCAAGCAATTACGCACGTTCAACGGCCTGGTAAGTTTCTATAGACGTTTCATACCCAAATGCGCATTACTTATGAAACCTCTGACCGACCAACTTCGTGGAAATGCGAAATCCATTAATTTGGACGACACCGCACGAAAAGCATTCTCCACAGTTAAGGAACTGATTGCTAAAGCAACAATGCTCGCACATCAGGACACCCGAGCACCCATTAGCATCGCAGTAGACGCATCCGACTCAGCAATCGGAGGAGTCTTACAACAATGGGTTAACAACTCCTGGCAACCCTTGGCATTTTTCTCTAGAAGGTTGCTAGACACCGAATCTAGGTACAGCACATTCGGTAGGGAACTCCTAGCTATGTATTGTGCTGTACGGCATTTCCAACACTATATCGAAGGCCGTGAATTCACTCTTTTCACGGACCATAAACCGCTCACTTTCTCGTTAAGCTCTCCTTCTGACAAGTACTCTCCTCGTGAGTCTCGACAACTGGACTACATTTCGCAGTTTACTTCAGATATTCAACACATCTCTGGAGCAAACAATGTAGTTGCAGACGCTTTATCTCGTATAACTTCCTTGAACAGTTTCCAAGGAATCGACCTTCTTAAACTCGCCGAGCTTCAAAAAGAAGACAGTGATCTTCAGCACGAGTTATCGTCCACAACCCTTAAACTACGCATCAAACAGATGGGAACAGGTAAAGAAACCTTACTTTGTGACACATCTACAGGTAGGGATCGCCCAATCGTGCCGAAACATTATCGACGCAATGTCTTCAACACATTGCACAAACTTTCGCATCCAGGTGTTCGTGCAACCATCAAGCTTATAGCAGAAAGGTTTTGCTGGCCTGGAATGAATAAAGACGTGAGGGAGTGGGCACGCTCCTGTGTA
Source organism: Schistosoma haematobium (assembly GCF_000699445.3). NCBI lineage: Eukaryota > Metazoa > Platyhelminthes > Trematoda > Strigeidida > Schistosomatidae > Schistosoma > Schistosoma haematobium. Next base: position 10,943,761 of record NC_067201.1, read on the forward strand.
AGCTGCCAAAAATCTAAGGTTATCAGACACAATAAATGTCCCTTAGGCTCGTTTAAAACTCCCGATGCCCGTTTCGACCATGTTCATCTGGATTTGGTAGGACCTTTACCAGATTCAAATGGATACTCTTATCTCTTAACCTGCGTTGACCGTTTCACTCGATGGCCAGAAGCAGTACCTATCAAGGACAGCACTGCTGAAACAGTGGCCCGCACCTTCGTCGAACGATGGGTAGCAAACTTCGGTTGCCCTTCAACCATCACTACAGACCGCGGACGTCAGTTTGAATCCGATCTTTTCCGTCGTCTGACCACACTTTTAGGAATCACTCGCTTCCGAACGACCGCCTACCATCCACAAGCAAACGGGTTGGTAGAACGTTTTCACCGACAACTGAAAGCTTCGCTATCAGCAGCAAACGTTTCACAGTGGACCGACGCTCTTCCACTCGTCTTACTAGGTATCCGCAATGCAGTGAAAGCTGACATTGGATACACTGCGTCTCAACTCGTTTATGGAACGACACTTCGACTTCCAGGAGAATTCGTGGATCCTTCATCCTCTTCAATGAACATGGATCTAACCTCCTACACGAACAGGCTTACAAACGCAATGCGTTCAGTTAAACCTGCTTTCACTCGACCTCAATCAACTGATGTTTTCGTTCAACCTGGCTTACGATATAGTACACACGTTTTCATTCGTCGAGACTCGCATCGACGACCATTCGAATCAGCATACGAAGGACCCTTCAAAGTTCTTCAACGTGAATCTAAGTACTATATAGTCGATAAGAACGGAACAAACGATAGCATCAGCATCGATCGCTTAAAAGCAGCGTATTTAGAAGGAAATCCTATCCACGTCGATTTTCCTTCGGTACAATCGAACGACACGACTCCGACACTTACAATACCTCATCCGACAACCAACACACACGATGATACTTCGACAGTATCCGAAAATAAACTTAAAACGACGCGTTCTGGAAGAAGGGTGAGATTTCCAGAACATTTAAACGACTATTGCACGTAAGGCACTTCTCGACATTTTATATTATTTTAAAAAAAACAATTTTAATATGCTTATATATTTTTATTTCTATTTAAAAAAAAAAAAAAAAAAAAACAATTTTTTAATGCTATTACGTGTTCATGAGTTTATTTTCCATTTTTTCCGCCGACATTGTGTTTTTACGCACATACGAGTGTATTTCGACATGCACTTACATTTTCTTTTTCTTTTCCAGGACGGCTGGAAAAGAACGATGACGTTTATGAGGATCCGAAATTTTCATTGTACATTTTCTTTTTTACTATGTTGTACCTCCGTCCCATATAGTAAGGAAAGACGACCAGACGCTGCTAAATTTAGTAAGCTATCAGAAGAGTGTTTACCAACGACAAACTCGTTGGGTTTAAACTTCTGGCTGGCCACGTCTTAGGGTCGTCACTGCCCCACTAGGGGGGGAGTGATCTGTAGCGGTAAATAAATCCCCAAAATAAATAGCATTAAGTTTTCGACATTGGATGCTGACCATATGTTTTAGTGGACTCATCTAGCTGAAGGCGCTCGGTCAGGCATCTGCACCAGATCACGTGTGGTAACGCCGTGCTCAACATCAACCGCAATCGCTAGCCAGATTAGATCAGAGAATTCCGATATATTGGTCATCGCCAAATATACTCTTCCGATCTCCTCGACTCTGTCTTTTGATTTCTCTTGGTGGGAACGAAATATATTAGAAGGTGTTACTGGTAGAAGCGTTGTCAAACACTGAATACCTGTGACATCATCAACATATTTCTCACATTGTTTAGAGTAAACATTAGAACTGTTTTTGTGATAAGAGTAAACAGCAGTTGATATGAAATCATCCGAAATGTAATAAAACTCGAGGTCACTTAGTACTCGTGCTTCGCATTGGGCAGGTTTTTCACAAGGATCAAATACATTATGAGGATAGGTAATATATGATATGACATCAGGATTTGATTCTTCTGAAATATTCTCATGAAATTCATCAGGACTGTCATTGCAGAGTGTAGAATCGTTAGAAAAATCAGCATCTATCCAAACCACATCAGGTTTTCGATCATGATTAGGTTCATTTAACATATTTTCCTCAGAATTGCAAGTAATTTCATTAGAAATATGTGAATCATTAGGAAGAGTCATACTTGGTACAATAGCATGAGAATTCTGATAAATCGGTTGATTAGGAACTGTTGTCTCACAAGAATTCTGGATTTCATCTAACTCTGAACTGTCATATGACTCTGCACTGTCTTTTGAAATCGTTGATAAAGATAAATGATCATTAGAAACATCCGAATTATTTAAATTTAAATTACAAGATTTAGTACAGCTTGAAGCAAAATGGACAGTAGCATTGCATACTGTCTGAATGTGTCCTACCTTACCACATTTAAAACATTCAGCATTACGAAATACACATGGATTGCGAGCATGAAACTTTCCACATGATAAACATTTACCAAACTTCATCTCACCTTTGTGATTTGCTTTGTAATTCGTCGTTGAAACACCTTTCATATTTACACGAGAATAGGAATCACTGTTAAATGAACGCAAATTTGATTGACCCTGAGATTGTAGTTCATCACGACGACTAAGCAAAGTATTAGAAATCTTCATCGACTGGATATCAAGTTCATTCACTGCTTCGTAGTTAATACACACAGTCCTAGCATCTTGAAAGGAACAGTTTGGCATTTTTAACAGCTCTCTTTCCAAACTCGGTATGTTAATTCCTGCAATTAATCGATCTCTCAGTTGCACATGAAGTTGATCACCGAAATCACACTTGGCAGCTTGTTTCTGTAATTCAAGGATGAATTCCCGAGCCTTTTGGTCATTTTGACGAATCATCTTATGAAACTTCGCCCTTTCATGGCATTCAAAACTGGTGCATTTTACATGACTTAATAATAGCTCTTTAAGAGTTGCATAAGGGAGTGAAATAGGTTTTTCTGGATATGCTAAAGTTTTTAATAAGCTTTACGCTCCTCTCCCAATGAATGTGAGGAAGTGTGCCACAATATTAACATCTTCATCATCTTATTTGGTCATGCTCCAAATTTCGAACCTTTCCAAATAATCCTCAAAAGCTTCAGGAGTTGAATGAATATCCAACTTTTCCATTGCAGGTTCCATCACGACGCCAATATAGTATTCTAATTGTCGTATGAATTAGGAATTCCAGGATTAACGCAATTGAATTAAGAAGACACAGGTACAACGAATGTACTGTATTTAGAATTCGAAATCGAGCATTCAACAAGTACAAAAGAATCATTAGTTAATTCAAACACCACAAACATTTACACAATATTTAACAGGTGAAATAAACATCGACCAGTAGGAAATGTACATTTAAGGTCCAAGGCCACCATAGACTTAACACGATAATTATTGGTACATTTTTCCGACTATCCTAACAGTTAGATCGAATAATAATTGTTATCGAAATATAAATGCCGCCAACCCTCGTATATAATTATCGATTTAATTCGTGTAAGAGAATAACGGGATATATTAATTCAAGTACGAGAACGAATTTCGATACGTATATTTCACATACTTGTTGATACAGACAGACGGTCAAAGAAACGAAGTGGAGAAAACGGAGAAGGCAAGTGAGCCAACTCGATTTGATCAAGCATGAATTGCCATTTTTAGTTATACAAAAATAAGTTACAGGTACGCAATAGATAGGTTAAGCAACTAACACACGCACGCTCATATAAAAATAGTCGAGATTGGTAAGCGAATAATTGACAAGGTGGAAATGTGGTCCAAAAAGAATGAATAAATTAATTGATCTGTCCGGAAGTTATGATAACCCATGTGGGCTTGACACAGTACCAGCCACGGCGAGACTATAATTTATAGACTAACCAATCAGATATAAGATAACAGGTCTCGGAGTTTGGCGCGAAATTCACTCATCCATCTAGCTAAATAGAGTTTTTGCATTATAACTGATGTCAGTTCGTGATGAAACCCCTACACCTAATTCCTAGCCTTAAAAATCAACTGTAAATTATAATTCTAACTCCTCACGCTGGTTTATAACCCTCATTTAGCCCTAGTTATTAGGTGGACACTCTTAAGGTCACTTTAGCGTCGCTCAAAGGGCGTGCACAAATTATAGTCTCACCCTAGCCACTACAAGCAGAGAAAAGAACGTAGGTTAATGAGGTGACGGGGGAAATGAAATCTATGCAGCAAATTAATTAGTTTTGAATGATATTTGAGTTTGAAACAAGCTTTCTCCAGGCCTGAGTGAAGTTGGCCCAGAGTGGAACCGTAAATGTTTCGTTATGTCACAGACTTCGTCACGTAAGTTGTAAAACTATCCAGGATAAATTAAAATTTATCATAGTTAAATAATCATGACCTGTGAAGTTTGAAAAAAGTGCTCAGATTGATCATGTGAATGTCCACAACAACTGTTTAAAATAAATATTGATGAATCAGGATCACCAGACCTAATAACTAAAATATCCAGGGGTTATATAAATAAGCGAATGACCTAGTACCGGTAAATTAAAGATTTTTTGTAAAGACTTCTAGATTATTTAAACAACAGTTAAACACTGAAACCGCTAAAATGTTTGTATTTTTATTAATTAAATCATCTGTTGTGGGACATATTTATTAAAGCGTACATAAATATTGAACAATCATTAGTTTTTTTACATTCATATCAATTTATTGGCATGTCTTCAGGTCGACCTGCTCAAAGTTTCTCTTAGAGACTCCTGCATCAAGATACCTGAAGTTTCAATGGTCGTGCTATTCAGGTTGAGCAATTTACAACTCGAATGGGTTGGTAAGAGACCTGCTTGTATGAAGTTTTATGGTTTTCTGGTCTCGGTTGCAATCCGAATTTTAGCGGTGTAATTCACCAGAGAAATGACTGGTTACCATTAGTTCCAGTTCTGCTAATTCATATTCGGATGCATGAATAGCGGCATTAAAACTAACGCATTAGGAATTGAATCTTTAATATTCAGTGCAAAACATACTACTAACAGCAACAACTGTGGTGTTTGAACCAACTAATGATTCTTTTGTACTTGTTGAATGCTCGATTTCGAACTCCAAATACAATACATTCGTTCGTGCTTGTATCGTAATTCTTGATTCACTTGCTTTATTTGGGGATTCTTAGTTCATACGATAATTCAAATACTTTCAAATATTATAACAACGTATAAATACGAAGAAAAATTGCCGGTAGCCATGAAAAAGACATGCATGCACGCTTTACAAACGGAAAATTTAGTCTTAATATGGTGTATTCTACTTATGTTAACTGAAAGCACTCAAAACAACAGCAGAAATGACAGAACGATGAAGTTTGTAAACGACAACTCAAAGACGTGAAAATGACGTATTTTATGTATAATTTTCACGTTTTATGAAAAGCAATCTGTAGTTTTTTACCAAACAATAAATTGGTTTCCTCCATCTGAGTTCTTCGTGCACAGACCAAATCACGACAATAACGATCATCGTCGAACAATCAGTTGAGTGGAACTCGTCACTACACATCAACTTCATTGACTATGGAAAGGCGTTTGACGGTGAGGACAGGCGAACATTATGGAAACTTCTTTAACACTACGGAGTATCTGAGAGAACCATCGACATCATCCGGAACTCATGTGACGGACTACACTGCAAATCCGTGCATAGAGGACAACTGGCCTATGCATTTCAAGTAAGGACTGGAGTTAGAAAAGACTGCATACTCTCTCACTTCCTCTTTATTCTGATGGGTGATTGGATCATGAAGATCTCCACATCTGATGGGAAGCATGGAATACAACAGACAGCTCGGATGCAGCTGGATGATTTGGACTTGGCAGGTGACCTAGCTCTTCTGTGCCATACACACGAATAAATACACTTGAAGACAACTAGTATAGCAGCAGCCTTCAAATCAATGGGCCTCAACACACAGTGTAAAACGTAGGATCCTCAAACACAACATGAAGAACACCAACCCAATCATACTTGATAGAGAAACTGGTGCAGATGAAAAATTTGCCGCACGTGGTCAGGATCATTGATGAACAAGGAGCATCCGATGAAGATGTAAAGGCAAGGATTAAAAAAGTAAAGACAAGATTCCTACAGTTTAACAACATATAGAACTTGAAACAACTGTCGACAAATATCAACGTCAGGACTCTAAATACGAAAGTCAAGGCAGTTCTACTGTACGGAACTGAAACTTCGGGAACAACCGCAACTGTAGTAAAAAATGTTCAAGTATTTATAAACATTTGTCTACGCAAGATACTGAATAGCTATTGGCCGGATACCATCAGCAACAACCTACTGTGGGAGAGAACAAACCAGATTCTAGATGAAGAGGAAATTAGGAAAAGACGTCGGAAGTGGATAGGACACATATTACAGAAATCATCAAACTGAAACACGAAGCAACCGCTTACTTGAAATCCCGAAGGAAAACGTAGAAGAGGAAGGCCAAAGAACACACCGAGAAATGGAAGCAGACATGAAAAGGATAAATAGTAACTGGAAACAAGCGGATATGACTGCACAAGACAGAATTGGATGAAGAATACCGGTTGGCGTTCTATATTCAGCCACGAGGGGTGGCAGACCTAAGTAAGCAGTGAAATATCTGAGTTCTCGTCCACACACTAATGAGATTTGTATTTCTAAAGCTTTTACTGTGTTCTTACGCAACATAATTACCATTTTCGATCCAAAGAGTCTATTCTGAGCTTTGTAGAATTATGGTCTACTATAATATTAGTACTGCTCTAATAATAGACCTAATCCTAAAATTGTAGATTTGTCATGATATAACTGCCTAATCTATAAGGTCTCACGTGGAAGTCACACCATCGACTACACCAACTCACTGTATCGTATCAATTACCAATACATGATGTAGAACAGGGTTAGGCTAGAGAAGGAACAATATATTTAATGTGGTTAGAAGATATAAGGTAACATTCAGCAGGGACCACGCCTGCATGGCCGAGCCATGCCATCCTATCAACTCCAATTCATTCAATTAACTGTTCCCGCCTTTTCCATCGTTAGGTATTTCTCCGCGTTAACTATTGAATATCTATTTTCTGAGTAGTCTTGTGTTCAGCTTTGAAGATTGTGTGGTTATGGTTCAATGCCACTACAGCTTAACATTGGGCGGATTACTTTTCTTTTTGGGTTTTATCCAAGTCAATTGTAATTTTGCCTAAGCTTGCTATTCGGGTTTTGCAGTTTTCCACGTCAAGGTTAGTTTAAATATATCCTGAATTTTCATACCACCCGTTTTTATCCATTATGTCCGCTTCTAAGTAAATTTTTTATTTTTTACTGTCAGAAACGTTTGCTAGGATCTACTCAACAACATAAATTTCACCATGGCCATGAAGAAAACATGTTAGCAACCTGGATGCCGTTTTGTTGTCACCTGTGGTATGCACTGTGGCAAATGCAGAGATTATTTTCACGAAGCATGCAAAAACCTTAAGTAGCCACTTGCAACAGATTTAGTACCTCGGATCGCATATGGATATGTGGCGCATGCAACTGGAATATTAATGACATTTTATGCGAAAATTATATTTGAAATAATCTCAGCGATTGAAATTTAAATAATTCCAATGTTTCGTCCGGCTAACATTTCTGGACTTCTTCAGGGATCCTGAAGTCCGGACTTGCAATCAAGCAGTCATCAACATACGCATCTACGAAGTTGAGACCTCTGAAAACGTCGTCGATGGACCTTTAGAAGGTCTGGGTAGCATTTCCTAAACCGGAAGGCATGCACGAAAACTCGTAGGGACCGAAAGGATTTATGATAGGGGTTTTAGGAATGTCGTAAGCAGCCATAGGAATCTGTTTATAAGCTTTGACCAATTCGATTTTCGAAAAAAACAGCCGTACCTTCCAAGTTAGCTGTCAAATCGTGAATTTGAGGCAACGGGTAACGATCAGGAATGGTTTTTGCATTCAACCGTCGACAGCCACCAACAGTCGTTGCTGTCCTTTTTAGGGACCACATGCAAGGGCGACGCTCATGGGCTGTTTGACGGCCAAATGATTCCTAAATCTACCATGTGGTGGAGTTCGTTCTTAGCCAGTCTCAGCTTTTCGTGAGCCAGTCGGCACGCTTTCGAAAATAGAGGTGATCCTGTAGCCGTGATGTGACGTGTAACACTGCCAACCAAACGTGGCAATTTCGAGTGCGTTTGGTATATCCCAGAGTACTTATTGAGTAACTGTTGATAGAATGGATCTGTCGTGTGCCTAGCTGTGATTGAAGATAATCTACAACTCGAAAAGGAAGCTACACAAACTGACAAATTAGTGTTTTCGTCTAATAACCCCCATTTGCGCGCGTCGATGAGTAAATTATGACGTTGTAGCAGGTCTGTAACGATGATTGGTATGAAAACATCTGCAACAATAAAAATTCGGTTAGTGGGTTTGCTTAAATCCACATTAAGATAGACGTATCGTTTACCATATGTGGTGATAAATTTTCTGTTTGCCTCCTGTGAGTTTAAAACCGGTTCATGAAACCAGTCGTTAGAATTTGCCGGTCTTCCAGGGTTCAGTTCTAGGACTTCTTTTCTGAATTTATATAAACGATCTTCCACAGCAGGTAACGTCAGATTTATTACTTCTCACTAGTGATGTGAAATTCTGGGGATAGATCTGCAATCTAGATGATAAGCTGGGACTTCAGGAACATCTGACTCAACTTCAAAGTTGAGTGGACTATTATATCCTGGTGAAGATTAAATTACGGGTAGCTTCTGAGGACTACTGATAGACTAATATGATATACATATTCTTATTGTATAACTACTTAATGATTAGATTGTGTATATCTACATTCCTCTTATTATAATCTTCATTTTGACCAATAAATTATTATTGTATTATTTACCTTTCTTCAGTTATGCCCAGTTTATTGATTACAGTTTCCCACGTTCACAGCAACTTTTTGGCTTGATTTTGTATGAATGTTATTTTCTAATTTGTGGTGTGATACGGTCTGTTCGGCTGGTATATAAACCAAGTATGTTTTAAATAAATGATTCGTATAGTGGAAGCTGTTGTTTGCGTTCTGGACTCGACTGACAGGGCTAGGCGAACAAAGGATTAATAAGGACGCTAGGTGGTTCATATCGGTCGAACGTCATTAGTTTGGCATAGTACTAAGATTGAATACGTCGCATTTCGATTGGCGAATAAATCACACGATAATTAGCCGGGCTTAAGGTCACAACACGGACAACAACCATCTCACTTTTAACACTTCAAAGCGTAAAGTAACCCACCTGAGACATGTTGAAGAATGGGATTCAAATCTTATGTAGAGCGCATTGAAACACCGAATCCTTACCCATTGAAGTATATACATCTCAGAGGTGACCAGAAAGTGGAGACGCAACATAGCAGGACGGACGGCAGGTAAACCTAACACTCTTTATAAGTAGCCACTTGCTGAGCTCGCCCAAGAGACTTCTTAGGAGATCTTTGAGAGTAAACTTGACATATTCTTCAGGACTAAGGACAGTTTCTCACAATGATTTAACGATATTTTTCTCTTTTATAGTGTAATATACATAGGTTCTGACACGAAGGCGCCAGTGACTCAATACCACCAGAAACGGAAGCTCGTTAAGCAGAGGTTCCTTCTTTTCCGTTCAGAACCATCCAAACAATTTAAACACATTGTGCATTGAAATGTCATGAAGGACGGCAACAGCAACTGAGCTTTATCGAGACATGAAAGTACGAAGTTAGAAAATGCTTATTTTGTTTTTGTTTACATTTGGATGAAATTAGATTGTTAATAATGTTGTTGACTTTGGAGAGAAATTGACCTTAGCGGTGGTCAAACTCAAGGTCGGTCATTTAACCATGTGAGTACTCGGATTTTCGCTTCAAGGTACTAAACACTGAGTTGGTTTTCTGTTAATTCGAAGCATACAAAATATTTTTAGTTTAATCCAAACACTTTAGACAAACGTTTCTTACTTTTATAGTTGGAATGCAAATTTTCAGTCAGTTGAAATCTGAAGATAGAAATGTAGTTAGGGTTCTGAACAAATATTTAAAATATAGTGTTAGACTCGGGCAAGCAGAAGGAACTGTGGAATTTTTAAATATATGTGTTCAAACTAACATCTATCCGAAGTTTCATGTAAAGTCATTGCGTCGTTCAGGAGTTCGACCTAATCTAAAGGCTCTTAAGCGTTACGCGTCAAATCAAATTGAAGCCCAAAAATCTTGTATTGCTGAAATTCAAAAAAATATTGATGAGAGATTCTACGCAGTCGAAGGGCTTCCCGAACTCTTAAAGGAACAGTTCTTGAACTACGTAACGCATGTGTCTGATGCAAATAAAGTAAAGAGACGCATCAGTTTATTGGAGAGTTTAACCGAAAAGGCTTCCGAGATACGGTTCTCATCCATCAAGAAGCAACAGCTTTATAAGGACTCCCAGACGATGCTTACAAGCCCAGAATCGATGTCAACAATTTGTCAGCTGACTGCTGACCTTTGCATCGAGCGATAAGGCATCCGACTTTAACGCAGTACCATCGGCTGTTCTAGATATGTTCAAAAAAAGAATCTCCAACCAAGCTACCTATATGGTCACCAACTGATGTCTTTAAATCGTCTGAGTTTTTCACTTGAATAAAATTATGAGTACAAAACATTCTGTTTTTAAAGCATTGGTATCTCGGTAAATAACAAGCGAAAAATAGCACCTAAGTTTTTAATTACTATTGGATCCAGCTCAGTACATAACATTGTTGAGAAAGTCCGCGTGTTGTCCCCACTTTTTAAGTCTGCGTTATTTAATAGAGCTACTCCTCAGTTATTGTTAAGATCGTCAATACAATTCGAATATCAGGTTTAGCGAATCAAAGCACTTTGTTAAACGAATTACTAACCACGCTATCTAAACTTTCCTAGTTATCTTTGTGCGGTGTGATTTTTCTCGCAAAATACTCCCAAGTGTATGATAATGATATTTAAATAGTTTAGTTTCATTACTGTGAAGAGTAATAGGATTATAAAAGTTTCCTGCGTAATATAGTGTTGTTCAGTATTCAGTTGGTAACCAGGAGGTCATAAGATTGGAAAGATATTTCTTATCACTCCGTATTCTGAAATACCAGAAATGAAATCGCTGTGAAGAATTAAAGGTCTTAAATGAGAACTGATTATTGTTTGGAAAAGTTGATTTTTGTATACTTGTGTTAAAAGTCTATTTGGTAGGGTTCGGCGTAGTTTAACTTTGGTTAAAGTAAGCTATATTGGCAATTCTTGGTTTTGGTGTCCCTAGTTTTTTAATAACCTTTTGAAGATATTTTTTATTATCGTTTTCCCACATCGTGCTTAATTCTCAAGTCTACAGTTTTCAGTTTTGTCGCTTGTGTAAAGGTTCATTCTGCTCATCTCTATGAGCGATTTATCCATGTCTTCATAGTTGCACTTAGAATGCAGTTTAATATTTGTGGTCAGTAGTACTATGCGATGTATGTGGGCCTCACACCTGTACATAGGCAATGAAATAAAACGGAAAAAACTGCTAGTTCAAATAAATTTTTCCAAACCTTCTCACCACTCTTGAATTAGATTAATTTAAAAGTCAAACCGGCTTGAGTATATATAAACACATCATTATTTGACTTTAGGAGTCAATTGGTGAAAATAGTCATTCAAAACAAGTTGAAAATTGTGTTTCTCTTTTTCATCAAAGAGATGTAAATATCATTGCGACCTCATTAGCCTCTGTAAAAAGCACTTTTAACTCACAAAAAGTTATATTTCATTCTATTGATGCAAATATTGGGGTAGAAATAGGTAATACACTGATTTAAAAGTTAGATGAATAAATTGTAGATTTAGTATTAGCGTAGCTTAAAACAAGTTAGTGTTTCTATCAAGAGCATTTAGTGGATAACTCTCAGGGTTTACACATGAATATTTAAATTGACTCAATAAAAGGATTGACAACAATGCCGACTATCACTCATAGATTTTTAAAAGTGATATTAAGATCTGTAAGAAGGAGGAACTTACCGTCATCGAACCATTGGGAAATAGTCTTATAAATAAAACTTGATTGTTCTTTAGGTAACCGAATCAAAGGGAGTGGTTGTTGTGCTAAAAGTCAGCAATGAAAACGGTGATCTGAATATAACCTTAAAGTTGCTGTGATGTATTCATCTACAAAGCGACAAAGCCTACTGCCGCAAGTGTATTAAGGTATTTATATACATTAAGAACTACCTCGTAACTTTTTGCTCTTACGTCTAATAATAGTGAAACTTTCAAAGCACTAACCTAGCAACTTCAGCCAAACCGTACTGTGGCTCTTGTTTAGTGAGCACCAGTCACCTAACAACGCAGTCATTAAGAAATAACTCCAACTACTAAAACACTGGTCAGATGACTACTACCATACGTTCAAAAATGTAGGGACTATGTTCTGGTCAGGTAACTGAATTGATTGTTTGCAGAGGTATACAGTTTTGAATACAGGAATTATCATACCCATCGGATACAAAAGTGCTACCAGTTACTTCTTAAATGTCATTTATTACTGCTCTGTACATGTTATACAAAACGTGTAGAAGTAACTCTGGACATGTAGGCCCAGTTTTGTTAGGGTCATGAATATATTAGTCACGACACGCGTATTAAGGACCAACAATCGTATTTCTTGAAACGAGGCGATCTTGAGTTAATTAAACAGGACTACTCAGGGATAGTTTGTCATATAAGGACTTGGTTTTTAAAGTGAGGACATGCAACCACTTCTTTTTATTGTTCTGAGGCAACAGTGAAGTTAGACAAGGTTGGTTATCCTCACCGTCCCTATTTAATTTCGCGATCGGTGAAAATCTAAAGAGAAATTTAAAAAAGGATATACATTTGTGATTTCAATCGGTTATCTAAAGAAAGATTCTGATCTTAAATATTTAAAGTAATACCTTTTCACTCCCATTAAATACAGGTTACCCAGACTACGTTTGACTATTTGTCAATTATCATCCGCGAATGTGGTGTATTTTGCACTGTTGCATCGCAAAATGCCTCTACTAGACTGATATATCTGTGCTCCTATTCCCTCTTGACAAGGTATTGTGAATACTCTGGAAGTTCGTGTTCCCGAATAGTTACGTGACAGGTGCCATTAGCATGAGAAAGATGTCAATGTAAAACAGTTTTGAAGCGGAGTTTTTTTGTTTCAAAATACGAATCTTAGATCTGAATTCACTATGATAAGAAGAATATGAATAGAAAAGAACCGAACAGTTTTGAAACGTATTATAGATTTATAAAGTGCGAGAAATAAATGTATCTGCGTCATTGAATTTAATTGTGTCTTGTTTTTACTGTTCCAGACTTCAATCTAAAGGTTTAGTTTCAAATACAACTTGAACTAACACTTAATGAATTGGTTTTGAGTTATTTCTCGGTCTGACTGCACTGTTTTTTAAATTATCACTCCTACTTATATCTATAATATCCCATCGTAGATATCAGATTGGAATATATCACCTAATCATTTAGAATTAACATAGAACTTGGGAAAATTATGTATTTGTTAGCCCAGGTTGTCACATTAGTTTGTAGTTGGAAATAGAGCTTTAGATAAGAGTTCTCATCATCTAACTTTTAACCATTGCGTTTTATTTCTAAGTCTCTGTTATACAAAACACCAAAGATATTATTTAATCAATCAGCTATCTTTTTTGATCATGTCATCCTCACCTTACAACCTTTGTAAATTGGCTTCATATAATAAGTTGTTGATTAAAAATTAGTGAGTGCTATTCTGTTGAAGTTATTTCAATGGAATTAGGATTCATAAAAATCAAGATATCGAGACATTGTTTTTAATTTAATAAATCCACATATGCTCATTTGTTTCTTACTTCCATTGAGTTTTACGTACGTTCATCTGTTGTTTCTGAATAGATTTGTATTGAAAGGTAGTCAAACCGAGCTGAACTGCATATACAATCTGTTATTAAGTACCAGTTATCAGTCTGAAGAAGAAACGGTTTTTCCCTTCATCGAACTTCACACTATTGCATCAGCATTGTTTCGGCTTAAGGTTAAGTAGTTAAACATTAGCTCCAGATCGACAGAATGTTTATAACTGTGGTAAAAGGGTGAGTACTTGTTTCTGTGTTCTATTTGTTTTGTCTTTAGACTATTTTAGTTATAAATGGTTTACGACGCCTGTAGTTTTGATGTTTCTGGTTATCGAGTGATACATGTTTGGTGAATTTACTTTTCAAAGGTTAACACTAACTTTTCTAATCATTTGTAACATTTTAACAATGAAACATAATTCAAGTTAAATATAAGGGTGCATTTGTGTCTTAGTATGATTCTCTATTTAAAAATTATTTCAGTCAAGGTATAACTGGTAAACAAAGCAAATTAACTCCCTTAGATGATTTTAAATAACAACTTTCGTCTAAATTTGAACGAATAGTTTCACAATATTTGGGCGCCGAGGCGAAACGTTGGATTTACTTCAAATTATTTTGCTGAGATTTTACAAATACATTCTTCCTCTTTTTGGATGGTTTTGTTTAAAATTGATGATGATAGTGATGTTAGTTATAACCTAACTATCGAAAGAACTATGCGATACTTATCAAGTTAACATAGGCGTTTATAACCCAATTCTTCAATCAAAATAATCCTTTTTAATCAATTTTCCTTGGGATTTTTAGTTGTTCCCAAATGCCCTGGTGGGGCCCAGGTTAGGGATAGTCCGCTCTTCCTCTCGAAATGACCTCATATGGCCACGTGTATACAGTCACTGTCACGGAAGTCCTACTCACTGCCTTCTCGCGGTGGGGTTGTTTATGAAATTGAGGGGACGAAAAGCACTATTTGGGTTGACGGATACAGAAGATCCACCTAGGGGAGCCGGAAATCGATGACCCCAAACCAGTGGTGCACATGGGCTCCAGGATCCTAGGGGAACAAATAGCGTATGAACCAATCGTTGGTCACAGGCTACCATGGGACTGGATCTCTTAACGTTGCCCCACTGCCTTATGGGTTAGACCTCTATATCAAGGGCTCGGGCTCGGGGTGTAGCTCCCCAAGAAATACCACCTACTTCGGTTTAGGCACCCGGGTAGTATTCCAGTCCTCACACAAATCGAGTGATTTGTGTGGCGCATATATATTTGGTGCCCCTTTGTACCAATTTTTGTGTTTAGATATATAGTGAATAAATAAATGAATAAGTGAATTGGGATACTGCACGGGCTTTCAGACCTTAGAAGATTGTTTTTTTAATAAAATACTGCCCAGGTCTTTAACCTAGAGGTTTAATCTACCATTCAGTGGAACGACATCAGGAGATGCTGTACCATGGTAGTTGGTGACCAGCTATTCCCTCAGGAAATTGGACCCCATGTAAATCCACTAGTTCGGAATCAAGGTTTTACAGCTCCCCTATATAGATTCTCCGTATTCACTAATCCAATTCAAGCTCCGGAGTTCGTTTTTCGTCTTCTCGCTTCTGTAAGAACAACAACCTCTCCATGTAAAGCTAGTGAATAGGACTTGCCTAGCTGGGGCTGTAATCGCGCGGTCGTTTGAGAGCTTTTCAAGTGGGTGACCGAATATTGTCCACCCTTGGCCGTACCAGAGAATTTAAGAATAACACTACTTTCAACCACCGTAGTCCTAAAATTCGTTTTAATATATTTGATTGCAATTTGTTTTGACTTTCCTTGTTATCTTTGAAAGCAAACATTAAGTACAGAGTTGTGTATGAATATAACTTATGAAACAGCTGTATAATCACTTACGTAGAGCGGTGAATTAATAGTTAAAGGGTTCAACTTTCAGTCATTAATTTCTAGGTCCGAATCTCGTCCCACCTACTTTAGTTTGAGCAACTGGGTAGGATCATTAGCCGTGATCACACTTAAGTTGAAGCTCATACTCAAGTACCTGGTGAATGTATCAATTAATTTACATATCTTTTCATCATCGTCATTTATAGTGTATAATCTTTCCTCGTATGTCTTTTCCTGCATTATTTCATTTGATTTATGTTTTACTGTAATTTGTAGAATTTTTATTTGATCTCTCTTTTTTGTTGTATTCTCTTGTTTTTTTTTCTGACAACATAGTTTCTAGTTTAAAAGTGATTATCACTATAAATAAAAACAGCAATATTTTTCGAATAAGAACAAAATTGAAATCTATAAACTTAATTCACAATAGATTGTCAATTTCATAATGGTATTGCTATCGTTATTTAGTTTTTCCAAGAGTTCAAATCATCTTTTAAGATGTCCATTCTCAAAGTTAACAGTAAATTATAGTACGATTAATAAAACTAGTCCATTCATTACTCGTGATACTTTCAAAAAACGCACGTACTTATACTATACATTATCGTTTGGTATATTTATGGCTGGTGTCGGATATGGTACTGTTCCATTATATCGATTATATTGTAGTGTAAGTAGATTAGATTTGTTTTTTAGTTTCTTTTTGTAATAAATTTTATGATGTAAGATAAATATCTTAGACGATACCATCTATTCGTAAGCATAGAAACAGTTAGAATTTATATTTAGCAAAGATAATTTATTTTAGAATAAATTATAAATTTATTTATTAAGTATTAATTTATTCTTGTTTACTACTACCACCATCACCTGATATCTCGACATAATAGGCGCGATACTAAGGCACTTAGAGTAGTGGGCACATTGAAACTTAATCAATTGAATTCGATCAGCACTTAAAGGACTAGATAAACGTGATATTGGTTACTACTCATTGATTAATCACTTGCGAATATCTCAGCCATACAGGGGTCAGTCCCGGCCCAGATAGCTCAGTGGTAACGTCTTATACTGCAAAACTGAGTGATACTGTTTTGAATCCTACACGGAGCACCATTTCCGTTGAGATTACAGTTACGCTTTGTTGACAATTGTCAGCCAGCGCAACATGGGTCAAGCAGGGTATCCTATCGACTATTTCTAGCTACTAAATAAAGTGCTATCATGTATGAAAATACTTAGGATTTACCAATCACTATTCAAAATGTCTTAGGCGTTTGTTTATCAGCATCGTCAAGGTCATTTAGTTTATCCAACTAAATTTCATTCTGTTAGGTCAGAATTTCCATACCATATTTGGAAAACAGGTGTAGTTCGTTAGTAGCCATATCAGTAACCTATCGACAAATGATAATTCATAAGGGTTTGTGGATCACGTTGTTGGTGTTCAGTATTGAAATGTAGTCAGTCTTTGACATCCTGAGTGGATGCCTCGATGTTAATTTTTCTAGTATATGTGGATTATGGCTGGCAGTAGGCGAAATGCGCTTTCTGTATTCGATTGCTGGTCACATTCCGAATACAATTAAGAAAAGTCGATTAGTTATGCGTACGTTTGTTTTTCTCCACCCGAATCCAAACTTTATTCTTCGTAGTACAGGCACATGACGTGCTCACTATAGACTAGTTTCGCGAGGTGATTCCCTGAGTTCTTGTCAAAAGTCGTGATCAGTCGAGTTTAATCAAGTTAGTGTAGAGCAAGTTACTTGCCAATAGCACTAGTGGTAGACCAATGTCTCAAACTGATTGAAGTTATGTATGTAAATCATTAGATGTTAACCTAATTGTGTAACGATTAAGTGCTCAGTGAGGGACATAAAGGTCACATGTTCGATTGATAGTAGGGTCACAAGTGCATGCTGCTGTGGAGTCTCATACTTAGGTCTGTTACTCCTCTTGGGATATAAGCGGCCGACCAGGACCCTCCGATCAACTTTTTTCTAAGTTCTCCTTTTCATTTGTTGCCAAGTGCTACCCATTCTCTTGATGTCTTCCTCCGATTTCCGGCCAGATGTGTTCTTTGATCTGTCTCTATTCTTTTCACTTTGAGGATTCCAAGTTAGGGCTTGGTTTGTGTTACAGTTTTATGATTCCCGCAATTTGTGCCCTATTCACCTTCAGCATCTTTTTCTGATCTCCTCTTCAGTTGGTAGCTGGTTTGTTCTCTGCAAGAGTAGATTATTGCTGTCGGTGTCTGTCGAATTAATCTGGAGTATCTTACGTAGACAACTGTTTATAAATACCTGTACCTTTTTGATGATGGTTTTAGCAGTACTTTAAGTTCAAGCTCCGTATAGTAGAGCAGTCTTAACATTTATTTTGAAAATTTCGAACTTAGTCTTGGTTGATAAAGAGTTATTTTAAGTTCGAGATATTCTTCAGTTGTACGAATGTTGCCCTTTGACAATTCATTCTTTGACGCCTGGATTAAGTCCTCCTTGTTTATCAATGATACTGCTTAGATACGTAAGAGATCTCACTTCTTCCAGAGCTTCGCTATAAAGTGTGATTTGGTTGGTGTCCATTGTGTTGTATTTCAGGACCTTAAACGTTCGCTTGTGAGTGTTAAAGCCTATCTCTGTGGAAGCCAATGCCACACTGGGTGTTATCGAATGCAGTTTATGCTGTGTATGGGATAGGTTTAATTCATTTGTAAAGTTCAAATCATCTAGTTGTGTCCAAGGTGTCTACTGTATTCCATGTTTCTCCTTAGGTTTGGAGGTTTTCATAATCCAGTCAACAACCAGAAGAAAAAGGAAGGATGGGAGTAGGCGGCCTTATCTAACATCATTCTTCACTTGAAGTGCATTTGTGAGCTTTCCTCCATGCACAATTTTGCGATTCAACTCCTTTTATGAGCTCCGAATGTCTGTGGTGGTCTTCTCAGGTACTTTTTGGTGTTGAAGATGATTCCATAAGGTTTTCTATCCACATTGCTGAATGATTTCTCATAACTGAGCAAGTTAATGTATAACGATGATTACTTCATCATTTGTACCATTTTTTTCAGTAATCTCTTTGTTTTATTTTATTCTATATAGAAAGTAGGGGCTGGTACAAATGCGAATTTGGCATTGGCAAAAAGTGAGAAAATTAAAACTATGAAACCAGTTAGGGACCGTGAATACACTGTACATTTCGCTGCTGATACACATTCGTTAATGAAATGGAATTTTAAACCATCACAAAAGGCTGTAAGTCATTGGTATTGTTTCTCACTGTTGGTTTTTTTTTTTCACGTGAATTTTTAATGGAATATCATTGTACACATCAATGGATGTTTTTTTTCTGAACAGAATATTAGTAACATATTTTATGTGTGTATATATATTAATCGAGAGGGCATCGTTGATGGGATTTACTCGTTTGATTGTGACCATGTTAATCAGAAAACTTGAAGTGGTCGAATTAAGTGATTTAACGGAGTTAAATACCCTAAATTCCATGAATGTTCCGCTTTTCACTAAGAGTTGTCCACGTATATTGTTTGTACAAATTCAGGTATAGTTCGTTCTCGAAAACATTTGCCACCAGGCTTTGAAGTACCCGTTTGTGTTTGTGTTTGGAATTTTACCTACTGAGGTAGCAACTGAGGCGTCCAATCTCATAGATGAAGTACTATCAGAAGCATATGGTAAACTGAACCAGCTATTATCCAAAGAACCACTACCTCTAATGAGAAACGTTTACAAAATTACAGACGGAATATGAGTTAGGTGATAGATCACCATCACACTTATTACGACAAATGTGATAAGTGATTGGCCCTTTTTTTAAAGTCGATGACGGTTTTCTTAAAGTGATGTAGATATAATGACTCCTTACTGCTGCTCTAAAGATTCTTTGTGCACCCAACCAGCCGTTAGATCTAGAGAACCTAGCCGGCATGGGAGATAAGACCTTGGAAGCCACTCCAGGTTATGAAATAAAATATTTTTGTGGGCACATATTCACTTTTAGACTTCAGTTCATGACATAATTTTAAATGAATGTTCATTGTAGCAGATGTTCGTCACTCCATTTCACGTGCAGATGTTGTAGTAATCGAAATCAAGGACTATTTAAAGTAAACGCGAATCCTAACGTTATAGTACACGTGGATAAAAAGAGAATGTAAATAAGGAGAAAATATATGTCACCTCAATAAAATCACCACACTGAATAGAAAAACTAATTTTACTTGATAGTCCTGAATGTGAACACTATGAGTTCACTGAATTTACGAAATGTTCAAAAACTCCTTAATATCAGCAGATATTTGATATTATGTCACTCCTCTGTACGTCGAAGATAAAATATGAACAATTATCCCACATAGTGTAGTTTATCCCAAAACGTATATATGTGCCAGTTACTTATTTGATATGAAAATTCACGAACAAACTTAAGAAAACAGAAGATGAATTAATCACAAATTGTATTTAGCATCCAAAGTGAACATCAGAAATGAATGTAATTAGTGGTTAATTTAAGTACAAATAAAATTAATACATATAAGCAATACGTACAGAAAATGATCAGTTGTTTACATGGGACATCACGGAGATATAATTGAACAGTTTATAAAAAAGAAATACAAATGAAAATTTGTGAAATTATTTTTATTTCTACAGATATCTCCAATAATCAACAGAAATAATTATCTGGCATATAAATGCTTTCAGTGTGGAGAATGTTGAAATTATAAACTAATCTAAGTTAGACCATTATTGAAAATCTGGAAACATTGGAAGGCTGTTTCCTTCTAGTATGAGACTCCTCAGTAGGAGCGAACATCCATGACCCCAGAGCCTGTGATCTCGCACGCGAAATCTTAACCTTCAAACCGCTGAGCCGATATCCAGCAGTGTAAATGTCTAACTTTAATCAATCCGCAATGCTGCGCGACCATCTTCCATTGTCTTCGGTGGGTAGATGCCTCCAATTAACATAGTTGGACGCCGGTTCAGTGGTCTAGAGGCTGAGTGTTCGCACGCAAGACCTAAGGTTCTGAGTTTGAGTCCTGCGTACGGGATTGTGTATTCTCATTCCTATTGAGGAGTTGCATACTAAGACGAAACGGCTGTCCAATGCTCTTAGGTTTTCAACGGTGGTCTAAATTAGATCGGTTCATGATGTCAAAGACAAAAATGTTTGTTTTAATAAAACACAGTATATGAAGTCGGAAAATTCTGAGCTCGAGATATCAATGGTTAACTACCAATTCGTCAGACCCAATGTTCATACTGTACAAGTGTAGGGAAAAATAGCCGGTTGTTTACCTGAATCCCCCTTAGTGTTGAACAGATCCATCTTAAACAAAGTAAATCATTGTTTATATTGGAGTCTTAAATTGTAGCAAAATTATTTGTGTATATTTTATATAGATTTCTATGTGACAATTTGTGTTTATTTACCAAAACAAAATAACGAAAAAAACCTTTGTAGTTAAGAATCGTACCTGGGGAAACAGCACTGGCATTTTATACAGCTGAGAATCCAACTGATAAACCTATTGTTGGCATTGCTACTTATTCTGTTGTACCACTTGAAGCATCGAAATATTTTCATAAAATACAAGTAAGTTATTCGTTTTTATGTATAATTAATTAATTATAAGCAGAGATGGACGGTAGTTAGCATTGGAATTCAAGATGCGCGTTCCGTTCTATTTGAGACTTGTCAACTGGATGTACATCTGGATTCCAGAGTTGATGTTCACTCTAGAACTCGAACCCTGTACCATTCGCATTATCTCTGCTTAGCTGCTGAGTTCACATAGCTACTAGCTCGTGTAATGTAGTAAAGCTCAATTCATTTGTATTGGTTGTTTGAACCTTCCCATTGACGTTTTGGACTGCAACTGATCATTATCTTATTGACATATGCGCATTCTATACACACAGGACGGTACTGGGTTCGAGTCCCGGAGCAAATGGCTTCTTGTTTTTAACGGTTTGGTTTTCAATCGAAAAGGACTACGGGTTCAGACTTTATTTCTATATTGTTCAAGTTGAATACCGGTTTAGTAATAATGGCTCTCATACTTACAGTAACTTGAAAAATAAAATCTAAACCTGAATATTCTCCGATAAGGAATGGGACTTTTAAAAGAGTTCGTGCATATAGTCAGCAACCAAAATGTCTTTGATTGGGCTCTTTTGTAATTTGTACAGCGAAATGTCGTAAACTTTTCACAAACACACCTGAATAGGCTATGAGACTAATAGGCAAAATGATGTGTTAAAACAAACAAGTATAAAGATAACTTGTTGAAATATCCAAATGGCAGAAGTAGCTTAGATATTCAAGCAGACCGCCTCTATGCGCCACAAAAAGTTTGTGTAAGGGCTGGGTTACTGTCCAGTTGCCTAAACCGATGCAGGTGGTTTTTTTTAGGGAGCCACTCTCTTAGCTTTTAACCTAGAGATCTAATCCACAAAGCAATGGGGCGATGTTAAGGGATGGGGTACCATGGTGCCCAGTGACTAAGATTAATTTCACACTCCATTTTTCCTTCAGTATCCTAGAGCCCATGTGCACCATTGGTTTGATTATCCAACTTCCCTAGGTTGATCGTTCGTACCCACCAACCTGTTTTAAGCGTCGGATGTTTGCTTTCCGTCTTCTTAATTTCGTAAACAACTTCCTTGCCTCCAGAAGCAGTGAGTATGACTTCTCTAGCAGTGGTTATATACATGTGGCCATATGAGAGCATTTTGAGAAGCGCCAAATCTCCATACTTTTGGCCGTACCAGGGCATTTGGGAGTAATTGAAAGAATTTCAGCTAACATTGTTGCTCACTTTCATTCTGAGATGTTTCTGATGACGTCTTAAGTCCAATGAGTTGTATAATCTTTAAGATATGAAATATCATGGGACTTCTGATAGGCCAACTGGTTTAAGTTCTTTACGGTTATATTTCATATTCATAGACTAGTCACTTCTCCACTTCTTCAACCAAGTCATACTGTCAACAAATAATATTTGGCATGAAAGCTGCTGGGACGAAATCCGTAAGATTTATCCAATCATCTTACAGCGGATGTTGTCAGCATTATTTATGTATGAACATAACTCCAGTAGGATTAATTCGTATGTACTAATCAATTCCACTTCAGAACAATTTCTTTGATAGGTGAATCGTTCAGTTTTCAACCGAGTAGTAGGTCGCATGTTCAAACCACCCTTCCAATTCTATGAAGTTGCCAGGTAGTTTCGTTAACTCACCTCTAACATAAATAATATCTCTCAAAACTGAGTACGGAAACTTGTACATTTCAACTAAAGCTAGTCACATTATATGTACTGCTGTCTCAATATCTGCATTATATTATAATTTAATGGTATACAGTAAACTTAGCTAATTACAACTTTTAAGATAAATCCAGTTACATTTAGCTACTGAGTTCTGCCTTATTATAATTACTATATTGACTTTATAAGTGAACGAACCATTAATATGTAAATTTAAATTATGTACTATAACACTACTAATTATAACCTTGTTTTTAAAATTTTCTTTTGTCTTTCATTTTTTTACACCGTATTTCATTTAGTGTTTCTGTTTCGAAGAGCAACGTCTTAATCCTCACGAAAAGGTAAGCGTTCACTATCGTTTTACGAGAAAAGTCTTTTATATATATGAAACAAGCCAGAGTCCGTGTATTTGATGAGAGAAGGGTGAGGAGGGGAAAGGGTATGCTATTGAGAGATATTTTATCGAATTCTTAATTTGATTGCTAAATCATCATGAAGATAAGTGATGGCACATATCCAATAGCATATCAACAATGAGGTAATTCAAGTCACTACTAATAGTGATATAAAAGTCCTACCTGTTAATAAAGTTAATAGCTATCTAGTGTCAATAACTCAATAGACAAGTGGTTGCAATAACTAGATTCCAGTCTATATGTGAATACCAACACTGGAGTGCAGGTACATTCAGATGATACGTCCTAAATGAGACATAACGTTCGTTCTAGATTACACTGCTAATCACAATCAATGAATTTTGTTTACATTAAGTTTCGAACCCCATCGTCGCCCACTTCAGTTTGAGAAACCCCCTGTGTTAGAGAAAAAGGTATGTCTCAAAGCCTAACATACTGGTCTTGCAATTAAATCGTTTGAAATTCAACTGTTCATCTCTGCCGTTGCTAAGTGTTGGAATTAGTGGTACTATGGACGAAACCTTGTTTTTTTAAAGTTGATGTTAAATAAATGTTTATCTCATCATTCAATACGAGGACAATTGGTAGTTTTATACCATTATACTTACTTGCTTACTTACCCATTATGCCTCATGGACCATAGGTTACTAACCAGCAATCTTCAACTCATTCTGTCTTAGGTTCTTTCCAGTTGTTGCCAAGTCTATTCATCCTTTTGATGTCTGCCACCGATTCCCTGTGAAACTTGTTCTTTGGTCTTCCTCTTTTCCCTTTGCCTTGAGGATTCCAAGTTAGGACTTTTCTTGTGATGCACTATTAAGACTTCCGCAATGTGTATCCTATCCACCTCCAGAGCCTTTTCCTAATTTGCACTTCAACTAGAATCTGGCTTGTTCACTGCCACAGTAGGTGGTTGTTGGTTGTGTCTGGCCAAATTTATACATCATACCTTGAATATTTTCAGTGTGCATATTATTATTATTATTATTATTATTATTATTATTGGAGAGACCCAGAAAATTCCTCGAAGAAAACCCAAAGGGGCCCTGAAAACACAGGGAAACATTTTATCCAATGAGCATTGAATAGGAGTTTTTCGGAAACATCTAAGAAGTGAAGAGCTACGCGTCACATTTCTGATTGGGTGGTTACCTATCCTGATATGTTAAGTAGGGTTCCAGAACTTTCCAGAAGCCTAAGGTCATCTGAAATGCTATAAATACCCTCAATTTTTGTACATAAACTAACCTTGTAGTAAAGCTTTCCATATTTCGCGCATTTTCTCGTGTTTAAGTTGTGTAGAGTTAGCCTGCGGTTATTAGGAGAGCTTAGGAAACCTATTCGAGTGTTCAGTCAAAAGATTTACCAATTATTATTATTACATATTTGTTTTCCAGGTTGACCTGCCTGTATTTTTCTTCCTTGATCCGGAAATTAGTTCAGATTGGCGGTTAAAACGATGTTCAGAAATTGTATTAAATTATACTTTCTTTGAAGCCAAAAAAGCTAAATTTCATATTCCAGGAATCACAACTCCGGAATATAATGATACACAAAAGTCGGAAGTACTACCTGGGGTAACTAGTTAGCTGGCCAAACGATAAATAACCAAACAAAACAATTTCTAGCGTACAAATCTTTTATACTGTTTAAGAAAATGTACATAGAATTGTTTCCACTAACCTTATTCATGTTTTTGTACATTATGAGTTAGTTGCTAAAGCAGTCATTTTAAAAGAAACTAATGGAAATTGGCTTCTGGATTTTTTGAAATATTCTTTTAATGAAGATGGGAGATACTACTGATCATTAATTGCTTCTGTAAGTGGTATCATATATCATGTGGCGTTGATTTGTTTGGTGATATCATTTCTATTGCAGAGTGTTTGTTAGTCTCCGGATTGTGCATCCTTGCATTACCCTGCATCATAGTGAAAGATTGTCATAATTCTTCTGTTAAGAATTACATTGGAATGAATATCTGTTCTTTTCTGTGTACAGTTGTGGGGAATGCTTTCAACCTAATGATCACATAGTATCAGTAATATGTTCGTTATGGACACCCCTGCAATCAGTTTCTCTGTCAAGTTATTTGGTTACCAGATAGGATGAAAAAATTATTTGTTTTCTTGTTAGTTAAATTTCATGAAATCTGTAGTCTTTTAAAAACTCAGTGTTCACTCTCTAATACTTTCACCCTTTGGATACATGTTATTTAATCTTGACCCATTGTTTTTTATAGGAATTTTTAATAAATCTGTATTGTTATTGTTTGGTATTGTACTTTGGTATCTGTACACTTCATAAAGTCGATGATGGTGCAATACCTGCTTCTGTAAATGATGTAAAAAATATTTTCTTTAGAATTAGCAAGTGAATAATAAACCGGCTTGGAACAAATTCAGTGCGTGTACTTCCTTATCGCAGTTCAGACTGATGGATGTGAGAAATTTACGGATTCTGTAGTGTCCATTCTATGCCGTTGAAATTAATCTGACCTTTAGTGAAACTAGAATATTCATCATAAGGAGGTCACGACATGTATTATAAGCACGACAGTCACATTCCTGTATACAACTTGTGAGTTATCTTTCTGGAGAATCACTAGTTTCTTGACTAAATATATTGTGATGTTGGCAGATTACGAGTATTAGTTTATTGCAGCAATCCTAGGTATTTGATATCAATATATTCTGTATGTTGATTTTTAGTCCCGTTTATAAACACAGTTCAGAAATAAACATAAGAATCCTTAGTTGTTGTCTTCCTGATTCTTGGATTTCTGACCCGTAAGTAGTCCACTAATTCTCCCTAGTGAGAGTCAATTTTTACTCTCCTAATCTAACCCGATATTACCGATTTCAAACTATATCTCAATGTCTTTAAAACAGTGAGGCATTGCGTAATTGAGAATTTCAATATGTATATTTAGTCAGTTGGTTTTTATCCCAAGTTGATCACTAGTTATGAACGTCAAACCTACAGCTCACCGTAGAATTTGATAACTGGAAGTTAAATAGCACTGGGTTTATTACTTTGAGCTATTTCCATTTTCCTAAACATCTGGTCCATGGCAAACATCTTATCCTCGACTGTTGGACAGAATTAACATAGTTTACATTAGCTGCCTAATTTAAAAGAGATATCAGAAATCACCATAAAGTCTTTAATATAAAAAAGTTCCAGGTCGAGAAATCCCAGCCTCCCATAAAAAGGGTACTAAGTTACGAAATGAGAAGAACTAGTAGTTGAAAGCGTGGACTTAAGAGTTTCATCAGATGAAGAGCTTACGTTTTAATAATGCATTGTACGTGAATGAATAGAGATGTGCGATGAGTCTTAAGCACGATAGTTTTTTTGGTACTGTTAACGTGTGGTCCTTTTCTCACTATGATTTCTAAATCAAAGTAACGTTATCAGACATCATGACGGTTCTCTTTAGGAATAGCCCAGGTAAAGTGGTGTGCAGAATCCGTAAAACCTGAATTTTGTATACTTGTTAGGAATACCCACTTGTTCTAGAATTTTATCGACTCTTATCAAATATATTGTTAAATACAGAATTCTCAGTTATTTTGGAAACATTATATGCGGTGTTAGATAGAGACGTGTATGATAATTAGAAGGATTCCCAAATTACCGCAGTTTAAGTCAGCTTCGGTTTGGGCACCCGGGCAGTATCACAGCCCTCACACAAATCTCATTTGATTTGTGTGACGCTTATGTATCTGGTGCCCCCTTGTACCAATGTCTGTTCGAATGAATAAACAAATAAGTCAGAAATACATAAGCACAAATGAGCGTCTGATATTTGAAATTCGTAATATGCGGGCACTTGAGTGCAAATGGACCATTAGTTCGTACAAATACCACGCATGCTAAATTCATTATTGTATATCCGTTTTGTATCATTATGTATGACCAAGCATGCTACTCTCAAATCCATTAATTCGATTGCTTGACTTGTGCTCGGTTGTCGGACTAATTCGTTTTCCCAATATGCTTATCCTCTCGATATTTCTTTGTTTCAACCCATTTACCTATCGATAGTATACTCGTATTATATTGATCCATTAAATTTTGAAACACGCTTACCAACTGATGACGGGATTCAGCCCCGCTCCTGATTTTGACTTTGAACCTGTCAACCAGTCACATTTTAGCGGGGTTTATTATTTTCGTTATCGCAATTCATGAAGAACGTGGTTCGTTCTCTGAAGATCTTTCTGGCCTACAAGAAAAATACAGTTTTCTACTATGAAAATACCACTTCATCATGCCACGGACGTGTCAGTTGTGGCGCAGTCAGTCGTGATAGAAGAAAAATCACGACAACAAAGTCATGACTCCGATTAGCTGTGTAGAAGAAGCTATCCCAAAGTATCTGTGATTAAGTGACTGGATGATAGTAAACATGGACGTAATTACTAACTACAATACAATTAGATAACTTGAAAATGTAATATCCTGCACCCTTTGAATTCATTTCCAAACAATTAAAATTAGACCAGCTTAATGCTGATTGTACTCCACCTGAATACATTTGCTTCATATTCTATTTCTAGTGCTATTTTATCCTAATATATTTGCGGGTGATTACAAATCTGTGTGTATATATCAATCATAAAGAAGTCTAATTCTGAAGTTATTCTGATACTACAACTATTCTAACCCTGCTGAATCGACTTAGTTTTAATCGAGTTTAAAAATGGCAAATTTGGTTCTTAATTAAAACGTCTTAAAATGACAAAATATTAGTGTGTGAGTTCTTCGTTTTATTCGGAATCAGAATAAGGTGCGTCATCCAGCAGGCTGGTTTATTACCGGGTGGGCACTTAAGTCTCAACTCAGTCAGATATAAGTAACTTTTCTAATACACATGTCATTATTTACTCTTCCAGTTTAATGCTTGTAGTATATTGCACTATTCTAAAGTTCTCTAGTGTTCTTATTATTAACTCTTTCCAGGATTTTAACATTTTCACAGTCTAATAGGATCTATTGAAGTGACTTCTGCGGTTTATATGCTACACGTATTCCAGACAGCTTCAATAATCTCGTCGCAAATTTCGATATGTCTCTTATGTACGGCAGGATGATATGTTCGCTAATTTTTGTGTTACGTTTGGTCTCTGCTGAAGAATTGGTTAATAATTTTTGATGAAGTTGTGTTGGTATCCGTTCATTTTAAGAATAATAAGTAGATATTTTTCCTCATTTTTCTTCACTGCCAGTTTGTTACACTGTGTTCTTAAATAAAGTTTGTACGTAGTCGATAGTATTCGTACTTTGGTTTTTGCTACCATTTCCTAGTACAAAATCTGGATTATTTAGTACTTTTCCCATCTTTTTCTATCCCAGCAAGTTCTATTTAGATGGGGATACAATACGAATTTTAATATCCCTGTGAGATATACCAGCAAGTTCTGATGACTTTCAGTTATTGCTGCCTTGTAGAATTCCGTGATAATTAAAATAATTGTACTAACTAGGAATTCCCGAAATAACACAATTTAGGCCAGGTAGACCTAGATGAGCACAACTGAAAGTATTGTATTTAGTTTTTGAAATCGGGCAGTTATCAAGTACAAAGGAATCATTAATTCATTCAAGCAACACATCTATCACAGCTTAAACGAGGATCCAATTTTTTTCAGTCGATTCCACCTCTTCCTCTTGGGTTTATTATGTGTCCGTCCGACTGTGTTCTTGATGTGGACTCTGTATGATCTAAAGTATATTCATTAGTATTATAATTAACAACCAACACTGGAGCAGACTCACATGATTCCTGGAATTGTATACACTCACCATGTCGGTTGTGTACTGAAACCACTGATATCTAGAATTTGAACCATGAACTTTCAAACACTATCCTACCCCATGAAATAGAGTCGGGTCCTTAAGTTGCAATGTCATGGCCAGTTTGAGGTTCCCGATTTACATTATCTTCTCATATCTCGCATTTCGATCATTATATGTGGGATACACTGACATATATTTTGAAGCACCGCATCACGTGACGCCGACTTGCATAATTAATATTATGCATATACCTCCTGTTTTTCGCGTTAGAATACAAAAGGTGATTGTTTCAGTTGTGATATAAATATAGATTAATATATGTGATTAACACATGTGATTCATCTAGTCTTGATTCACCTGCAAAACAACTAAATGGAAAATATGTATACCCATTAGGGTAATCTTGAATTCGATTTGGATTTCCTGCCTGTGCGAACTTCATATTTGGGGGAACAGATTCTCTGACTACTTCGGGAAAACTTTTTACTTCTTCTGATTCATCATATCACTGATTGAGGATTCTACCCAACATAAATTGGTTGTGAGAATATCTAACATCTGATACAATAACACCAGAAATATGACTGGAATTCGGCTCGTTCGGATATATTTGTGCCATTTATTAGGAAATATCCCTAGAGATAAATCCATTGTAAAAACAAATAACATCATTTGCGACAGAATAAGGACTGTGATTGGATTTAGACTCATTAGGAACTTATTTCTCACATTTATTCAAGATGTCACTGGGAGTAAATAAATCATTAGGATAGACCACATCTGATAAAAAAACCCAGAATTCTGATCAGGACTTGGTGCTCCCAATATATCTTCCACATATTTGGAAACAAGTTCGTTAGAGATACATGAATCATGAGAACAACGGATAACTGGTAAAATAATACCACGGGTCTGCTCAGAGTATGATTTATTCGAAGGATTCAACTTAAGAGGATCAGAATTACAAAGTTCAGTATTAATTGCAGCGAAGTGAACAGTAGTATTAAAAACCGACCGAATCTGTCCAAACTTACTGCGTTTAAAATATTTAGCATTATGAAATGCACATGAACTAAATGACTGAAACTTGCCACAGGACAAACGTTTAACAGACTTGTGTCCGTGTTCGTGACCTGCATCACAACTCCCCGAAGGATCATTTGCATAACCTCGAGTACTCCCCGGGTTGGGATGACATAGTAATGTAGTGAAATTTCTGATGTCCTGATGAATCATCTTTTTTTTGAAATTTTGCCCCCTTGCAGCATTTGAAATTTGTATAATTTACATGGTCTATCAGTAGCTCCTTGAGAGTTGTATATGGAAGTGAAATAGGCTTTTCTGGAAATCCCAGAGAATTTAATAAGCTGTATGCTTCTGTGCTGACGAACGTAAGGAAATGAGCCATCTTATTATGATCATCAACATCTTCCTTGATCACAGTCCAGATCTTTAAACCTTCCATATTACCATCAAAAGTATCGATGTTTGAATGTATGTCTAACTGTTTCATTGTAGGCTTCATCGCGACGCTAGTCTGATAAGTGGAATATTTGAATTGTTATGCGAACTAGGAAATCCTGAAATAACACAATTTAAGCCAGGTAGAGCTAGATGAGGAGAGTCGGATGTATTGTGTTTAGAATTCGAAACCAGGCAGTCATTAAGTACAAAGGAATCACTAGTTCGTACAAAAGCCACAAACGCCTGACGAAATTATGTAACAGATATAACTCATCAACTATCAAATTGGTGGCTATTTATGCATACTGTAGTGGAAGTCAAGGTTAATAGTTCGTTCCGTGCCATTCACCTGCACAAGACAATTACTCTAATATGGAGCATGTATGCTTGTCATTTTGGGTAAGCAGTGATAAATGGTTTGATATATAATTAGTCAGCAAGGATTTTGACTATCTTCCTCAGAACACTGGAAATTATTTCTATTAAAATAACAAAAAATATTTGAGTATTTCAACCATAGAAACGACTGAGTGTGTAATCGATGAAAAAATTAGGTGGAAGCGAAATAGTTTTCAATCTAGTGAGTTAATCAGACGGGTGACGTTTGTTTAAATACACCACAATGCATTGGTTGTCAAAGACTCATTTTTGACTTGCGCGTTTTCACACACATAATTATGTCAAGCACAATGGGTCCAAATGCTAGAGTTCACAGAGTATCAGAAATTAAAGAATGGTAATTTCTATCACACTTGATATTCGCATAGATTATTTCGCACTTTTTGTATCTATTCTTGTCATTTTTTATTTCAAATGGATAAAAATTGAAATAGTATTACTTTGAGTAGCTATAATATACGAGTATGATTTCATAAATTTCATCAAAACGTTGTTATTTCATAAAAAAGCTCAATAAAGACGTGGTCCTGTCGATTTCACACAGCATGTCTTAAATATTCGTAATGCAACTAGCCTCGTAACACGTGGCGTAGTTATTACATTTAAATGTGCTATATGTTGAAATCGTTTTCATTTTTAATGACCTTGATTATACACAACGTGAATATCTAGTTAGTGTATGTAGCAACTGCCACAAAGCTTCACGTCATTTAGTCATCCTTTGACGATGGTGAATTATTGTTATAATTCTATGTCAAAATATCAAATTGCTCTTTTTGTAATACGCCAACCAAATCTTTTTTATTTTATAAAATCTCGTTTCGCTTTTTGTTTCGTTGTCACTTGATTGAACAATCACTTTAGGGATATCAGGATTATTGATTTAAGTTAGTGATGCTTGTTTTCTTCAAACACTGGATCTCTTGACAGTTTTCATGAACCAACTCAGGTGAAAGTTGGCAGTTTGTAAAAATCGGGCAACTAAACACCTTGAAGTTAGCCTCTTGAAACTATGGTAAATAGTATACTGTTTGTGTGTTGGTATGATAATTAGAAATATTCTAATTAATGTACTTACTAAGCATTCCCAAATTAATGCAATTTAAGTCAATTTAAGCACAAATGATCATTTTATATTTGGAATTTGTAATATGCGGGCATTTAAGTAGAAAGGGATCATTAGTTCGTACAAGTGCCACATCCGCCACAGCTTAAATGGGAATCCAAATTTCTGTATTAGATTGTACTTCTCCTTAGGTTCATCGTATGTCTATCCGACTGTGTATTAGATGTAAGCTCTGCGTAATATGGTTCCTGGGATTGTATTTGATCTACATTTCGGTTGTGCGCATTCAAATAACTGATATCTAGGATTCGAAATATAGACTTTCCAATATTCTTCACCACAATTCTCGTGGCTAGTCGAAGATAGTTTATACGATAACATATAACTTCTGGAAACCCTAAACACCTCATGTTCGGATAAAGCATCCTTCCTTTTAATAACTTTGATGAAATTTGTTACGTTACGGGATGCCTAGCATTTCTATATTGCAGTAGAAGTGTGATTACTACTCTCTCTATTTCATCAAATGTTGAAGCAGATATAAGATTAATAGCCGTTTTTAATGTCCTGATAGAATTTTTCGCCTGACCACTAGAACAAGGGTGACTGAGAGCAGTTAAAAAATGTCTACAATCCACAACACCCAACCAGATAGTGACTGTGTCTGAAGAAAATTGAGAGCTATTATCAGTTGCTAATGCCATAGGATCCCCCCTTTCGACTATAAACGTTCCTTTACACTTGGGTTGTGGAGTTAGACTTTGGTGAAGTTGTGAAAAAAGGTTCAGGCTACATGAAAAAAGAATCAGTGACGATAAGTGCACAGTATCTGCCGAAAAATGAGCCACAATATTTTTCATGAATTTTCTGCCGGGCCTCAGGCGATGCTGGCCATAGAGCCCAATTCGAAGGATAATTTTTTGACCTATGACGTCTTCCACAATTGTTTGTTGTACGACATATATCTGCATTCGAAGCTAGCACACTTCACATCACTGAGTAGCAGTTCTTTGATAAATTCATATAACAGTGAAATTGGTTTTTCTGAAAAAGCTAGATTATTTAGCAGATTATAAACTTCTTTACGGATTAATACTAGGAAATAAGCTGTAAATTTATCATCTTTAGTGTCTTTTTTTGTCATACACCAGATTTCAAACATCTCCATTTAGTCTTCCAAGTCACCCACACTTAATTAATATCCAACTGTCCAAGATTTGACTCAATCGTGGTGTCAATGTAATAATTAGAAGTACTCGGATCAATTCGTTATTCAAGAACTTCCAAATTAGTGCAATTTAAGCCAGGTAGAACTAGATGAGCACAAATGAACGTATTATATTTGAGCTTCGTAACATACGGGCAATCAAGTACAAAAGAATCATTAGGTTGTGCAAATGTCACAGTTAGTGACTGTAGTCATGATAGAGAAATGTACGACCAAATGTTTTACATATTGTTCACCAAACACCGGCGTTTTTACTATATAATAGTTTGACATGAATCTTCTTAGAAAATGGTCAGCTTTTTGTTTTTAATCTTTGTACCTGCAAACCTTAGTTTAAACTTAAATAAAGGCCTAGAATAAGCCTAGATTGTCCAAATTGTATGACGTGGAGTTTCGTGAGCCACATATACCTGATACTATGTGGATTGGACTAATTTGTTTTACGTTTCTAAACAGTATTCTGTCTAATAAGACTGACTGTAACATATTTTTGGATTTAGTGCTTCAGTGATTATATCTTGTTCTTTCTTCTTCTTGTCACTTGGTACATATTGAAACAAACTTTCAATTCATGTTGCTTTGGTTAGTTAAAGTAGACCGCGGATATCAGTGTTTTATTAGAATAGTGATTAAAATTTACTAACCAGGGGGTTGTTATAGATCCAGTATGATATTTATCTGCTCTTTTAACACCTTCCGTTCAAAATCACAATTAACCCATCTTTACGAGTGACAACGTTTTTGAACATCGTTTAACCTAAAATATTTTCTTTAGTAAACCAGAATAATTAGTTACTAATAAATATGGTTATTTCATTTATGTTTCCCTCTCTACGTTTTCTGCTGATTCCCGAATTTATTAAGTAATTTTTTTAAAACGCTGTGTGCATTCTGTCTCTGCTCTTTTTATTTCGTTGGATTCGTAGGAATGGTTAACATTCTTCAATTACAATGACTGAGACAGTAATGGTTTGTTAATCTCATGATAACCTCTTTTGTAGACTATTCAATCTCCAGACCATTATATCAAAGATCATTAATATTATTATTATCTACTTGTATTCATTGTTGATTGTTAACCCGTATTATGTGTCCCTGAGAAATTCCAGTTCACTTCAGCCATAAGTTATCCAAAGATGAAGATGACCATCAATAGATTAAATCATCATTTATTATTTGCTACCGATACATTTTAAATAAAACTGAAATACTTTAGTTCTTACAAAGTTTTTAGGTTCTTCCACCAGAGAATAAAATAAGATTGAATACCTTATGTCTTAAAACACTTTATGCATTTGGATTTAGACTAAAAGCAATACCAGTCCTGTCTATCAGAATACAAATCCTGTCTCAATGTGATCAGTTGTTTGGCTTTTATTTTCTCGGAATTCAAGGTGTACCAAATGTTCTAATTTTTCTAAAATATGACAAACGGAAGATCAGTATCAAGTTCAGGACCTGCATTTTTATTGTGATGTTAAGTATGACATTAATTCATATCATCTTAAATTGTCTTCAAAACAATGAGGACTTGAGTCATGCGGGAAGTATATATGTCGCAGTGGTCAAGCTGACAGTAAAGTTTGTCATTTGCTATTGAACCAGCAAGAAAGCAAAGTCGCTCAGTTGGTTATGTACATCTATGAATGTTACCAACGTATCCACTTGCAGTAGTGAACATACATGTTCAGTTCGTTACAATTTTTTCAGTAATTCATATCATGTTTAAAGTTTAACAACCATAAGACATCGATGTTTCGTTACGCTATTTTTGCAAACTCTCAAGTGTAGATTTGCTTGCTTGGTCAAACTTCATATTGCGTACGTTAATTTTCTACGTTGAAGTCGTATATTAATCTTAATGATGGACTCCATCTGTCAAAACCTTGGCACTTAAGGCAACAAGTGTTCATTTTTATCTATAGTATAAATAATTGGCATTCACATGCTTATTTTAATTAACCTCATATGGTAACTCTGAGAATAATCTTCCAGCCTTGTGTTATTTTCTTGACCAATTTTATAAGTTTAATTCACTTGGCATTATTTTGCGTGTGCCTTTCCATTATTGTTTAGGCACCCCGTGCGGGCTGCCTCGATATTGCCTCAAGCCACAAGTTTGTAAGTAAAGATGGACAGTGGCTAACAGTAGGATCCTAGATTCGGCCCGAGTCCCCGAGTGAGCATCAACTCTGAGATGCAGGTACATCCATCCCAAATAAAACGAATTGCGATTCTCGGATTCCACTACTAGCCTTTATCCATCTTTGCTTACAATTTTATAAGTAATGCAGATATAGAGATTGTAGTAAGATAATTGATTTAATATACATTTATCTTCTGAATTACGTTTTATATTGGTACTCTATAAAAGCCAATATAAGGCGTTCGTATGTGCTGAGACTAATTCCATTTGCTTGGATTATCGTTGTGCGTTAGGTAACAATCCCTCGAATCATGATGGATCTAGTATCGTTTTAGAAGTACCTCTTATCGTTCTTATTTTCGACTCAAAGCGTACACAAATCACAGCTGTGTGTATTGTATATAAATGTCAGTTCTCAGTTTCCATTTTGGTACCCACTGTATCTCAATAGAATAAATGACTAGTTTTGTCGGTTGATGCGAATTAATTTCCGTCGAATCGACAGTGACGACATGGAAGACTGAAGTGAATATTAATACAGAAACTTTCGTGGGTTCCTGTTTTCATGAGCTGATATTATTCATGCATTATCCCTATGATTATAAACAATTGTAGTAATAAGCTGAGGTTGTTTGTAGTTTGGTAGCGATCGAAGACCATAT
This sequence comes from Schistosoma haematobium, assembly GCF_000699445.3. Lineage (NCBI taxonomy): Eukaryota > Metazoa > Platyhelminthes > Trematoda > Strigeidida > Schistosomatidae > Schistosoma > Schistosoma haematobium. The sequence continues at coordinate 10,980,134 of NC_067201.1, forward strand.
AGTGGACTTCTTGTAATGTCTGTAAATAGTTCCTACCGATTTTACAACTGTGGTTCGAGTTTATTGCATACAAATCATCCAAGCATACACTTGTTTACTCTCACAAAGAACAGATACTTTAAAAAAGAGGGACTAATGATCAGAAAAAAGCAGTGGAGACCTCTTAGTTATTTTGAAGACGGTAATAATTGACATTTCGTGTTACAAGTGAATATAATTTACCATAGGTATTATTTTAACGGGTTATGCAATTGTACTTGTAATGTCATAGGGTTCGCTAACCGAATTCAAGTGCCCAGTTACTAATCGAAATCCTGATTCCAATTTGGTCTGCTATTTACTTGATAGCTTAGTGCTTCATGTACACGCCCAACCAGCACTTTCGACCTTGAACTGGCAGCTAGGTCTCTACTAGTTCACTACTTTCTAGCTCTTCTATACCACAAGCCTCAAGTTCAGAAGTAGCAACCAACCTCTACGATATTTATGTATCAAACAGACGTGGTTTATACACAGACAGACTGACCCACATCATATCATAACATGAAAAATAACAGTTACATCTGAACATGGAAAAAGCAGGTTAGAATAGAGGAGACTTCAGTAGTAGAATGTGAACAAATTAGGGATAGTTTACGGAGAGCTTATGATTAATGGAATACATATACATGGTGATCTAGTTATTAGGAAATTATACAATAAAATTACAATAAATAACAATTCGAAAAACTGGTTTCAACTTTTACTATATCCGTTTCATTATAACAGTAATTTCAACGGTTTACACTAGATTAGTTCGTTTGGTTTAATTTATTCTTCATTTCGCATTAGAAAAATACACTGAGGTTAGTGATATGATAATAAAACCACTTGTTTTTTTTCAGATATAGGTTAATGTTTCAGAATTCCATCAAACAAATTTAAATATCTTCAGAGATTAACAGTTTGTATGAACTGAATGGAATTGTAGAATTTTCAGTCATATACAGTATTATCACTTCCTTTACTTCAGTTGTTACAATGAATTATATTGTTCTGTTCTTATTTCCAAGAAAATAACGATTTCATTTTGGTAATAAAAGTGCAAATGGTTTACAGAAATAGTGTATTGTGATGTTACATTTCCATATAGTTTGTTCGTGGACAGAAGTCAGTTATAAGCAATGTACAACATGACACGTATACGTATCGGTTCATGTCGTCATATTATTGTTAGCATAGTTATCTAGTGTCATCTAGTTTTCAATGGATCTTCGATTGATTTTGGTCTTGAATGAAAATAAATTCCAAATAAATGTTATTTAAAAAGAATTATATGCTGTTTACTGTTTGTTATAAGGAGAATAACTTTTAAGATTTGTTATGTTTCACACATTTTAGGTTGTTAAGTTAAATGAATAGGATGCTGATTGTTAAAAATGATGCGCAATTATACGATGTGGTTGGCTAATAACCAATCACTGATCGCAATGATTTTTTAAAGTAAGGTACATGAAGACAACATAACCACCATGAGAATGGGTTTTTTCTTGCATTAAAATGAAACACACATACATAAAAAATATCATTCCTCAAAATAAACATGATCACATGTTATTTAGTGTATACGAATTTTACAATGAACTCACTTATCGATAAAATTAAAACTTGGCTGGTGAACTTTGATAAGTTTAAAATTGACTGGTTACTCAGTAGTGACTATTCTCATGTTTATCTAGTCTTAAGCGCTTGTCGAATTCTGTCGGATAAGTTATACTGTAGCCACTGATTTAGTTGACATAGATCATCACTAAATTGGACCGGTTGCTGAATAGTTGTTGTAAACGTATCAACTCTAAATGAGGTCAGTCACAGCTTAAATAGTTAAATGATAACGACTCAGACTGTGAAACTGGATGAGGAAGGTTCAAATCCCTATACGAAACATTATCTCCCATAAGATTACAAGTAAATCTAGATGATTAGTGTCAATTATCACGAAATCTAGGTCAAGGAGGATATCCTATTGATTATATCCTATCGTCTAACAAATTCCATCAAATAAATAATCATAAACACTTATACCAGTATCCTTGTTTTGAATTATCTAATCAATATTATGTTAGTTAAACTGTGGGCTAATCATTTTCATTATTGATTACTGCTAAAAATATATTTCTTCTCTCATATCAATCACCATGGTGATCGTGATAAATATTACAAATAATTTCTAAGTAAATAACTGTTGAAATAACTTTATTTCCAAACTTTAATATTGATATATATATATATATATATATATATATATATATAATTTTTTCAAAATGAAAACACCTATTTTTTGCACATGGGAAGAATTAAACAGTATTGTTACTAAGTAATAACATGCAAATTAAAACTGATATTATATCAGGTTATTCGTATATAAATTTAAAGCAACATGGATCTAATAAAAATATGTATATGTAATCTAATATTATAACTAAAGATGAAATATCTTTAATTTTCCTATCTTACATAATGATCATTTGTATCATTATAAATGATAATATTTTATTTATGAAGATTGTTGAGTTTAGATTGATATCATGAATTGATTGATGCGGGATTGTGGATACACACTGATGAAGAGTCCCATACTAGGACGAAACGATTGTTTAGTACTTCCAAATTTTCAATTGTTGTCTAACATTGATCCATTTATAATATCAATCGGAAATATTTTATTTGTTATTAGCTACTTATCTATCTACTTTATTGGAGTAACAATTATCTCAGATTTGTGATTTTGAGTTCACTATTACATTTTGGTAATCCTCAAGTAGTAATTACCAGTATAATAGTAGTTATAATAATGATGTGTTAATTAGTAGTAGTTGTAGTACTGTGAGTAGTAATGTTATTAAACCGGATCCACCCGCATCTATATAAACATTTTTGTTATAATTTAAATCTGTTCAGGATTGTTTAAATCAATAAACAATTATTTATTTAAACGTTGAGTTATTCAAGTCACCATTTTATGTAGAGTATACAATTTTATGGAAGTTATTAGGTTTTATCTCTATAAACTCGTTAATGATTGGCAATCACCAGAGTGATAGCCATGGTCTTTTATTAGCCATGGAATGTATTATGTAGGACATTTGTCCAAGCCTGGTCTGGATACACATGCTTATCATATACGAGGACAATCAGATATATAAGTAGAAGACCAACACTGAATAAGAAGATTTTATTGGCTAACATGAATCGAAATATATGCACGATCTCTCTCATTAACAAAAATATTTATTCCTCAAGGAAATCAAACTAAATTTTTAACTAATAGCGTATGTCTATCGCTTTTGGATAATCAATCCAGACCACGAACGATAGCATACACCCATCAACATATCTCACCTACCAGTTGGCTTTGTAACTGATATCCCTGGTGGTCCCAGCCTTTCAAGGTTTAAAAGCAAAAGCATTTGTTAAATCGTAATTATATATATATATACATATATATATATATATATATATATATAATTCAGCTTTTATCTGAATAACTGAATAGTAGTATCTTTTATTTTAAATCTATGTGATGTTTGTTGGTATGCCTAAATGAATATTATTAAAGATTGTCTCAGAATTTAAACGAAAGTGTAAAATTCGGGTTCCACTGAATTCCTACTGTATCGGTTGAAGCATACAACTTGCTAAATAACACAGGTATATGTTTGAATGGAGTTGAAGGTATCACTTAGCAACCATACCTTTTATTTATGCAATCGTGGTAACAGTTGAGACATTTCGTTTTCCATTGGAAATTTCTTTTTGTAGCCAAACCCTATTACAGTAAGCAACAAGAAATCTTCCTTACACAGTTATTTTACTGATTTAAATCTTTCGGATTTTTCTTGTCGCTGGGTCTTCAGTAACTGGCAGAAATAATAAATCGACTGATGAATCAGTCAGTTGAGACATCCATTACACACGTCTGTTCACCGTGTTCATTGATACACTATTCTATTTTACATTACAATAATTTGACTAAACGTCTACGATTGTTGAAATTGAAATCTGTTCATCAGCAAGTCATCGTTCGTCAGTGTGAGCTATATTGGAACTTAAATGTTTTTTAGATTAGGCACAGGACATAATTAAAGTCGATTTTTTGAAGATGCCGAGTGTGATGGATTGAGTTAAATCGTTGTAGATCATATAGATTCATATTTTAAAAACCTTACCCTTAATGTTTATTATGACTTTTTGTTTTGGACCTTTTATTCACATAGTTCATTCATTCACTCGTTCGTTCAGTCCTTTCGAGCTATAAATTTCCTGTGTGTGGTTTTCTAACAACTAATACTATCATTGTTATTGTTCCAATTTCTTAATTATTTCAATTTCAATATTTGAATTCATGAGTCGATTTAAGCAAGACCACCACTGAAAACCTGGAAGCATTGGACTGCCGTTTCGTCCTAGCAAGCAACTCCTCAACAGTGTGCATCCATGACCCACACACACGGGACTCGAACTCAGGAGTTTTGGTTTCGAGTGTGATCGCCTAAATTCTAGGCCACACTGAGCCGGTATCCAGAGGTGTTATTGTCTAACTTCAATCGATTCGTGATATTACGTAACCATTCACCCATTTTCTTAATTGGAGAACTGTCTTCACCCGACACGAATTGGACTCCACTGTTCACAAGTCCTCACTAGAACTCCAGGAAATACATCTCGAGGCTAGTCACTAATGAGCAAATGATGATTATCAGAATGGGAATTTGTGGAGACCATAGTAATAATAATGGTTGAATTCATAAGTCAATCTAAACTGAACCATCATTGAAAATTTTGTTAATTGTTCTTATCAAGTTGATGTTGATGATTATTTACAATGAAATTTATATTGTTCAAGGCCACTTACCGGTTGACTTTATTTATAAGGATTTGTAATTTCACATTGTTATTATTCAGAATTAGAACTAATTAACTTCTTCTATCATATGTACATCTTGAGTAAATTGCTTTAGTATACCTTTATACCACAAAATTTAATTTGTATGCTATATGATTCAGAATCAATCACAATAGCGTACGTATATACACTCTTTGTCTTCTTTTAAACTATGAGATTAAAATCGCTTCATATCTTTCTTTCTACGAACTAATTCTTTCTTCCTGTACTATATCCTTATATACAATCTCTCTTTCATATATTTCCACCACTTCTATGAATTCGGTGTTCATCTTGTTGTGCTAATGAAGTATGACAACTTGGACAGATGCACATATGTGCCTGGTCCTACGTTGTAGCTGATTGACTGACTGATTGATTGATATGACTAGCACTAAAATCCATAACACATTTTGTTTTAATTTTTTAAAACTTAAGCTAATAAGTACCAAATAGGATCAAATATATTTCCTTGAGTTCTATTGTTATCCACAATACCATGAAAGATATTTACCCATAATTCTCATTTATTTATTTATTTCAGTGAAAATCAATCAAAATTTGTTAATCAACGTGTTCATGAAATTGAAACATTTTTTGGTAATTTATGCGCTGAACTTGTTAGTTATACAAGGCGAACATCGAAATTAAGAAATAATGGTAAGTGTCAAAAATATCTCTTCCCCCACACACACACACATGCACACACACACTCTCTCTTTTTCTCTCCTTATTCCTTTTCCCTTTCAACATCTCATTATCATAATTATTGATAAATTCTATTACTCTTATATAATAGGTGATGAAATTGCACGTATTCTACTAGATTATTCAAATAAAGAACAAATCAATCGAACTACATCAGATGCTTTAAGAAAAGTATCCGAATATTTCGTTACACTTGAAGATTATCGTAATACTGAAGTAAAAAAAGAATATTCGATTCATTATTTTTCTTATTTAATTAATTAATTGTTTTATTAGATTGATCGAATTGTTGGTAAAGTTGTAAATCCATTAGCTGCTTATGGTGAAGAAATTAAACATATTAAAGTAGGTATTGTATAAAAATGTTTTGATATTGATTTCCATATTTTCTCTCTTTTCTTTTTGTTTTTTAATTAAATAAGAACAGTTTGAAAGCTGAAAGTGCAGCACGTAGAAGAGAGATTATGAATATGCGTAAATTGGAACGATCCAGTACAGTACAATCATCTAGAGAGGTAAGTGATTATGAATTTTAAAGAAACTTTGGTTATTTTTATTGTAATGATGTTAATTGTTAAGATCCTCACCCTCTTTATATGTTCCTTAATTGATTCATTAGATATAGTCTAATAATATAGATACACTTCATGACTGTTAGATCACCAAACTTCTACTTATCCAAAGCATTTATTGACCAAAAACAAACAACTTTGAGTGATAGGTGCAAATATCTTTATTTTTGTTGATCCATTAGCGGGTTTCCTTCTATTCTAGTAGCCAAACAGAAGTAGAAAAACATTAAGCAAACAAGATCTATTATTTTTTACAGATTGCATCATAACCCAAACATGAACTTACTACATACGTTGATCAACAGATGAAATCATACCTTAAATAAGAAATCATAGTTTTTGCACAACCAAGCGAAAACTGATCGAGAACTAAGGTAGACGTAAATAATTGATTACTAATTTAAAGAAGGTTAGTATATAACATTAGTTTATGGGTTAAATAGACGTTTACAGTATTAAGACTATAGAAATATAATAATCCTACTGTAGTGTAAAGAACACGAGTGAAGACAATCGAAGGTACTTGACACAAAATTACAGGACTTGTTACTAAAACCCAACAATCAAATAGTAAATATCTAATTTGCGAAATGTCCATCAGTTGTCTCATAATGACTCAGATTTCATTGTTCTCGCATTTTCATACAAATTGCATTTTGTTTACATTCTTTACTGTTTGATCCTCTTGTTTCTCTGCTGCCAGACATTCTGTTCACGACTAACATCATCTACTACTTATGTCAATCTGAGTAGCTCACAGCATACTATAACTTAATAATTATATTTCTTCGGGAAAATAATTCTAAGAGTTCCAACATCCTCAATATTCACTGCATTCTAACACCCTGTTCATCAAAGGATCATAAGGAATCTCAACCATAAGGGTTTCATTTGGTTTGATCTGAGTTTATATGTATCAACAAGTTATTCAAAACCAAAGGAAATGTGATTAGACGTTAATTAAAGTTAATGATATTAACGATCTAAGTAATAGTAGAGTTATTGTATTTATGATGATGGACGTTTTAAAAAAAGTTTATAGTTCAATGTTTATAGATCATATTATAGTTGAAAAAAACTTTCTGGTCATATATTTTATGATTTTAATTGTTAATATATTAATAATAACATTCTGGGTAAAATTATGATATACTTACAAGCCAATCAAAAGGGACGACAGGAGATAAGTTTGTGCTCGAAATTAAAAAAGTAAATAACATTTATATGTAAAAGTATAGTATAAGGATGCGTCAATCAGAATCAAAAACTAAATGTTTCAGGCTTCCGCGCGAAATTCAGACATGCACGCCTGGAGTCCCTTCAGGGGCTACTACCGGTCCCAAGCTCGGATAAAGGAGGAGGGTTGGACATGAGGTTAGCGACCCCATCCCGTTGAAAAATAACTCGCTAAAAAAACGCTAACCAGAAAAAAATATTCAAACCTTTTAAACTCTGCCCTGGGAGTTAGAAGGTCTTCATTTAGAAGAACTATGACGCCTCATGATGAAAGCCGAGTTCCTTTGGAAGTCACGAGGCCGATGCCCCTTCTGACAACCAGAACGACCATTTATTTAGGTACATGGAATACTTGTACAATGTGGGAGACCGGGAGAGTCTTCCAAATTGCTGCAGAAGTAGACATATCATTGTATATTAATTAAAATATTTAAAATGATAACGAAAATTTACTTTTTTGTCATCATTGAGTAAATATGGTAGTGGTGAATGTATCATATGCTCAGTTTCGTCTCTAAACACTCAATCCTGAAGCAAACATTAACCTTATGTTATTCTATTTTAGGGATGAACTAATCAGACAACTCATCTTGTATACATGCATAAAATTCATCCATTCAAATGGCTACAGAGCATTTTGTTTGATAGCTTATTCCAATTTGTTATAAAAACTCGTACTCTAAGTTTCCTTATCCTAGCTCTGAATACCTAATACCAACTAGGAGCAATGTAAATAATTAATAACTCTTTTTGGGTCATTTTAAAGGTTAGAGAAGGAGGATACTATTTATTACTATGATTTAATTATGTCATTGTTTTTTTAAATTCATAGACAGAAGAGTCTATGGAAGATTTCAACTCTGTTTGCCTTTTATTGTATCGATGTTTTACCTTGCAAATTATTGATCAGCAAAATTGCAATTATCATAGGCTTGCCCCAGTACTATAATTTCATGGTAGTTTATCTGAAATTACTTAATATTTGAAGTAAACGCTTTTACTTATGCTTTACAATCAGTATTCTTCAATGATTAATGATGATAACCATATTAATTTATTTTTAGGACTATAGAATTCGGTAATAGTAATTACTACTCCGTTTGTTTACTTAAATTAATTTGTATTAATAAAGCAAATATAGAAATAAAATAAAGAATACATAAAATATGGCTAACAGTGGAATCAAGGACGCATGTTTCGTCTGATTCCGGACCCGTCAGCCAGTTGTGCCGGCATATCAGTGTTGATGATCACTCAAGGATTTGAACCCAGTACCTTCCAATTCAAACGCCAGAGCATTATCCATTTAGAAATTGGGTCCAGATAGCTATTCACTTGTGAACATCAACTCTGAAATGAAGGTACATCTAGATGACAATCCCCGAATAGGACGAAACGTGTCCTGAATTCTCATACTAGCCATCAACCAAATGGCACTTGATGGAGAAGCTCTGGAATAGGTGAAAAGCTTTATATACCTGGGTAATATAATCGATGAACAAGAATGATCTGATGCAGGTGTGTAGGCAAGAATTGGCATAGCAAGGGGACTATTACTACAACTGAAGAACATATAGAACCCAAAACAACTGTTAGCCAACATCAAAGTCAGAATTTTCAATGAAGTCAAGACAGTTCTACTGTACGGAGTTTAAACTTGAAGAACTACTACAATCATCATATAAGTACTGGTACGTATAAACAATTTTCTACTCAAGATACTCAATATCTGTTGGCTGAGTACCATCAAAAACAACCTACTGTGGGAGGAAATAAAGCAGCTTTTAGCTGAAGCAAAAATTTGGAAAAGACTCTGGAGGTGGGTAGGACACACATTATGAAAATCATCAAACTGCATCACGAGGCAGGCCCTAATATGGAATCCTGAAGGGGAAGGGAAAAATGAAGGATCGAATAACACATGTACCTGGAAATTGGACGTAGATATCAAAAGAATGAATAGCCACGGGAAACAACTGGAATGGATTGCCCAGATAGAGTTAATTGAAGATTGCTGGTTGGGTGCCTATGCTCTTCTACGAGAAGTAACAGGCGTAAATAAGTATGTAAATAAAACAATTATGAAAAATTGACTTTAGTTTCAACTAAGTGTGTAATGGATTCTACAATATAAGTATTGCTTCAATCTTCTAAACGTTTTAACAAATCTCTATTATTATCACTAACAATAACGATGTCAATATTGTTTCAATGTTCGTTTTATTTAACGAGTCATGAACCAATAGAATTCTCGAAGGATACAAATAATATCAAATTAGAATTATAAAAATCTAGTGAATATAATATAGACTAAATAACTATTTATTCTTATTACTGAAGACTAAATCAGGCGAGATGGTTGACAGATAAAATTAAAATAAATGATTGTTGAAAGTACAATAAATCATAATTTGTCATCTAACTGTCAATTATTATGGAGATTTCAACAGAATTTTTAATATCTTAAGTAGATTTCGGTAGTGAATAATATTGGAATTCAGAACACGCACTTCATTCTGTATTTGACTCATCAGCTGGACATACCTAGACTCGTGTTGATATTCCCACTGGGGTTTGAGCACATTACCTTTGATTATGGTTTAATAGATTGAAATCATGCGGTTTGAAAATTGTCTTGGATGGACATTCGTCCCTAAGATTACAACAATGTGACGCAGCAGTTAAAGACCATTATTTTTTAGTATATGGATTAGGACTTCTTGTTCATTTGTAAGGGTTGTCCGAATTTTTCCGTTATTGCCCATAAGAACTGCTATTAGTCAATTTCTTTTGGGATATGTGTACCCTGTGAGTTTGCCCCGCTATTGCCCTTAAGTCACACGTATTTTGAAGATAGTTGGATAGAGGGTAGCAGTTGAATCCAGTACCTTTTGATTAAACTGATTTGCTGAGTCTAGATAGCCGTTAAATTCTTTAACAGGTATACCGTTTATATCATACAAACAAAGACTAATCAAAATTCGATCCCAAATATTAACCAGGGGGTAATTCAAATCTTTACTAACAATGATCTAGCTTCCTTTAGAGTTTTGTTTTAATTTCAGTGCCCATTCATTGTTCACTGACTTTTAAAAATATATCGGCTATTTTTAAAAGTCAATTCAAATTTCCTGTATTAACCGGTCTTGTGTGACTCCTATCCATACTTTTCTTCTCATCCAATTTCTGAATTATACGAAAAACAGCATTTGAAGCTGTTAATTTCCTTGATTCATGATATTTGTTGACTTCATTAGTGTTAGACTATTAGGTTTCAGTTAAATCTTCCGTAACTTTGAAAATTTTTGTGCAATCGGAGTATATTAATTCTATACGATTTAAAAACATTTTACAGACTGTCTACAAGTTCTTTGTCAGAATAGTGTTCTTAATTTTAAGCAAAAATGGATAGTCGTTAGCAGTGTAATCCAGGATGTGCGTTTCGTTCTATTTAAAACGTCAGCTGGATGTGCTTGCATCTCAGATTTGATGTTCACTTTGCCACTCAAACCCAGTACCGTTCGCTTCAAACGCCAAGGAGTTATCCTCTTACCTACTGAGTTCTGATAGCCATTTGCTTGTGCAATGTGGTGAACTTGAAGTTCATTTGATATTGTTTACTTGAATCTACCCATTGATGCTTAGGACTGAAATGGATCGGTCTCTTATTGGCATATGTGTATATCATGCGTATTGCCTTAATTCACGAGCATTATAGGCAAAAATGGATGGTGGCCAGTAGTGGAATCGAAGACATCAAGTGAATTTGATATCCTTAATTTTTGAATGAATAAAGTGAGAAGCCGTTATCAGTGGAGTTCAACAAAGTCTATTGTAAGATATCAACTCACTGGAGACAATGGTCTACGGTGGTGCAACTTCGTGGATTGGTTGAAGTTAGACATTAACACCGTTGGATCCCAGCCAGTTCAGTGGTCCAGTTGGTTAAGCGTCTGGCGTGAGACTGATAGGTCCTGGGTTCGAATATCGCAGGATGCGGGATCATGGATGCACATTGCTGAGGATTCCTATACTAGGACGAAATGGCCGTCCACTGCTTCCAGGTTTTCGATGATGGTCTAGCTTCAATAGACTCATGATTTCAATCTGTGAAATCTCTAAAATCTCCACAAATCCCTTCTGAAACTCCTTAACAACTATTTTCTATGGATTTACGTGATTACTTTCTCTATTCAGTAATTCAATATATTTATCTGTTATATTTTAATATTTCAAGTTAGATAGTAATTGTAAAAGTATATCACTTTACCCATTAAATTATCAACAACAACAACAACAACAACAAAAACAAATATAAAGTACAACTTATTTTATTACAATCAAAAGCACAAAATAGGACATTGGTGACAATAGAAGTGATGATCATAAAACTTATCAATTTTCTTCTGATTCTATTTAGTATTTTAAATGGTAGATTTAAATCTATTGACAATTAATCATATATGAGATCAGTTTCCATCTAGAATAGTTTAATTGGCTATATCTTAAATTATGAAATTGAATGGCGGAGGGGGGTAGTTCGAATCATCAACTGAACATCAAACCCTTTTTAAGATTGTAAGTGTGCATTCTTAATTAATCATAATTAACACAAGAACTTATATCAAATAGGGTTATCCTGTCGACTAATTTCAATTACCTGATATTAAAAGATTAATCAATATTGTACTCTAATGTAATTCTACTTATATGTAGCTGTTATCAATTAATTTATTGATTCTAAAATTATCCACTCTTAAAACTCATATCGTTAATTCAATTTACTAGCCTTATGAATAAGATGTAGATTCTTATATTTTATGATTATAGTAGTCGAATAGTCGAATAGTACTTTCGTTTATAGTCGAATATTTAAGATTATTAATTGTGAATGAATAAAAAAGATGTATTGTACATTAGAATTGTCAGATATTTGTTCTTTGTTTTCATAATACCTTTAGTAAAATGCTAAGTGACTTTATCAGTACAAATTAACTTAATCATTTGTTATGTGGTTGGAAGTAATCATGAGAAATCCCTAGAACAGTAAGATTTTGCTAGTTATCGTTTTCATATTCTGGTTCTTTTTTTATAAGATGAGATTGTTAACCATATACACGATTCCTCTTCTTCTTCACCTCGACGTACAATCGGTAGTACACACTTCGATGGGCTCCGGGTGAAGTATTTGCCATCAATATGTACGTGCAATCTTGGATGAACTAATTCTTAATGCGGAATTTGAATCCACATCACTCAAATTTACAGTCTAGGACGCTACCGTTGAGCTATTCAGGCTGATGTTTAAATAAATGGTTAGCTGTATATGTTATCAAGTTTCACAAACACATATCATTGCATACTTATTATTTACACCACTGAAAGATGTATTTTTTTAAAAGAAAAAGATGATATTTTGTCTAAGAGATTATTTCAATGGTTGAAATCATGAGTCAATTGAAGCTAGATCACCATGGAAAACCTAGGAGCACTGGACAGCCGCTTCGTCCTATTGGGGACTCCTCAGCAGTATTCATCCACGACCCCGCATCCCTCGAGATTCGAACCCAGGACCTATCAGTCTCGAGCCAGACGCTTAACTAACTAGACCACTGAGCCGATATGATTTCAACCAATGAAATTTCTAAAATCTCCACAAAACCCCTTCTGATAAGAGATTGTTATAAAATTCAGTAGTATATATAGACAAAGTATCAAAGAAAATGAACAAAGAATAGTTACTTTAATAGTTTCATTTGATTTTCATTTCTTCTTTTTTCTTTATGTTTAAATTTTAGAAACAACCTAAGGTTGGTTGATCACCTATAAACTTTAAAAATACATAGAAAAGTCACCGGAATTTTTTTTAAAAACACAAACAATTAAGTATAAACACTTAATAGTTGTTGTTGTTGTCAATGTGTGTTCTGCATATGTTATTTTGTCAATTGTTATGTTCATATGATGTTCGGTGACAAGTTTGTATATTTATTATATATATATATATAATTCATTTACTGTACACTTTGTTCCTTTAAAAACGCAATGACTGAAAAGATGCTCACTTACTCGGTTATTGATTCACATTCTATCATATGAAGTGTAGTGATATTTATTGTTGAGTTGTTTAATCAAATGTGATAAAGGGGAAAGCATCTTAACCTGAATATAACAAATTGAATGTACTAAATCCATTGATTAATCAGTCAATTTTTAATAAGATAAAGTAATAAAATGTTGCCCCTAATGTAAATGATAACAAAAGTGAAAATGTTTATTCAAAAACATGGAAGAATCATGTAATATCGTTGTCTGTAAAAACAGTTGGAAATATACATATTTTAAATATTACTGATATTATGAATCGACCTAAGTTAGATATCGGTCGGAAACCATGAAGCACTAAACAGTTGTTTCATTCTAGCTTTCAACATTTTAGCCCTATTTATTCACTAACCTGCCATGAGGAATTGAACCTAGTACTCCCAATTCCTTTGTAAATACTTGACCTTTCAACCAATGAGCTACCATCTTATGGTGTATATGTCTAACTTTAATCAATCTTTGACATTGCTTAACCATATTCATGATATTAAAACACATACAATACTACTCAAAACGCCTATATTGATATTTTAAATGTTTCACACAAAAATCTAATTTCAATGGAGTAAATTTCAAATTTCCTTTCAATGTTTCATTTCTACAATATCATTTTGTGTTTTGTAAGTTAAGTTTTGTCGACGATTTTTTTTCACTGTACAAATATTGTTTCCATCTTTCGATTTGTGTTTGGATGATTTTTTAAGTTGCCATGACTACCGTTAGTATTGTTATTATCATTATTATTATCGTTTCTTAATTATTATGTCAATATATATTTCATTTCAAATCTGTTTGGCAGGCTACAGTTATTCTACCATCTGGAAAACCGGTATGACTTAATAAGATTCTATAACCATGTTGATTGTTTTAATTATGTTTTTTTACTAAATAATTTGTTTATTGCACTGTTTTGTGATCTTTTTTTTGTTTACTGCACTAATTAACATCTAAATCTCACACATGTTTTTGTGTCGTTTGAATTGAAAGTTTTGAAAAACTACGTTCATTAGACTGAAATTGAAAATTTAAGTTAATGAATACTACTGAAAGGATAGGAAAATATTACGTTTATTTCTAAACCAAAATAATATTGAGTACTAAATTCATTTTGTATTGTTTGTTTGAATCTTACCGTTAATGTTTAAGACTGCAATTGACATATATAAATCCTGTGAGGTTTGCCGCGATCCAGCTGACGAGTCCCAGATAGAACGAAACGTGCGTCCAGGATTTCATTGCTGGTCACTTTCTATTTTTGTCTATAACATTGAGTTCTTTTCCTGACAAAAGCATAAGTCTACACAATTGAGGAATTATGGATTAGGACGAAACAAATGTCTAGTAGTTCTTAGTTTCTAATGATTCTTCGTTTGATGCTATCATATATAAGAATCTAACTTCAAATTTATTTGTTTCACTGGTACACTAGAAAATTCTTCAATTACTTACATCCTTTATTAGTATTCTGTCTTGAACATCAATGAGATTTTATTTGAAAAAAACTTCTTTTGAGTCAACTCATTACTATCATGTTTTAGACTCATTAAATATATTATATGATTAATGAATATATTCTAATATCCATTTTTCAGATACTTTATTCAGATTTATCCAAATGGGATTGAATCTCAAGTTATTTAAATGATCCTTTTTAATAGTAACCCTTATATACCATAACACTTTAATAAACAACATTAATTAGAACAAGAATGAATTGGAAATAAGAAATAAGTCAATGAATCGTAAATCATAGTATGCAATAATAATAAGAACGCTAAGGTTTATATTGAGTTTGTAATAGAAACATTGAATAACTTCTTAATTCATTCAGCAGTGCTAACTAATTAGAAGTGGATTAATCAAAGTGTTTGGATTCCCATTTCCAAGAATATTCATATATGAGAGAGTTCCTGATAGCGTTAAATCATTATCAAATGATAAATAAGCTAACATGATTAAAAACAGAACAAATTCTTTCGAATAATATCCAAAATGTATTCTCTTGTTTCATGAAATGACAGTGAACATTTAAAACTCATTTGCACTTTTCTAGAGTTTTCTATTGTCCAAGCTAGATGATTTAACTGAGAAGTTTTCATTGTCATTCTAGGGAACATCATTAGTTTCTATTTATTTTCTATACGGAATAAGAGCTGATAATGTTATTCAGGTTGACAATGAAAGCTTTTCAATTAAACTATATAGCTTAGAGAACCTAAAAATCCTGAGAAAGAATTTTTCCTGCTTATGAATTGTATAATAAGTTAACATTAAATTAAAGGTGTCGTTAGGCGGTCACAAATAACCAATAAATCTTTCATTTCGTCCTATAAATCTTCATTGTATTGATAATTTGTAGTATTTAAATGAAAAAAATTTCTTGAATGTGAAAGAAAAATAATCTTTTAATGAACTAATCACAAATGAAAGTAACAGATTTTGATGGAGGTCTGTTCTGTGAGCTGGATGATTTCATCGTTCCTCTGAACAACATCATCAGCACACAATTCAAGTAGAAGTGAAGTGTTCGAATTTCTCCACATATGACTGCCAGCCTGCCAAGGTTGAGGTCTACAGGACAAACTGGGAGTTATATATGGAGAAATTCGAACACTTCACTTCTACCTGAATTTTGTGTTGATGATGTCAATCAGAAGAACGATGTAAGCTACATGACCAAACCATTCAGCTCAGAGAATAGAACTCCACCAAAATCATTTACCTGAGCTACAGATCTTCTCCACCATCTCGAAAGTAACAAATTTACTTTATGAAGATTAAAAATTCCGAATATCTGCTCGATGGTATATTTTATTAAAGTATTGTAGAACCAATTCAACAAAATTTATCAACAATTCATGTTTCTTAAAGTCATAAATACTGATAAGGTAAATTTAAATTTAACATTATGAATTGACTTCAGCCAAATAAACACTGAACAGTTATGTCTGATTAGCTCATCGACGATTTAACTCGACACTCAAAGACCTCTTAGCTAATATGTTATCTCCAGACAACTGGGTTATTTATAGAAAAAAGCCCTATCAGTAACATAAATCAATGCTTCACTCAAATCACAACCTTGATAATTCAGTTTCTTTTCAAGATATTACAGTAACCAATAGTTTCTACTTTTTAACTCCAAACAATTCGAAATACCTCAATGGTTAAGATCATGAGTCAGTTGAAGCTAGACCACCATGGAAAACCTGGAAGCACTGGACTGCCGTTTCGTCCTATTGTGAGACTCCTCAGCAGTGCGCATCCACGACGTCGCCCCCTGCGAGATTCTTGGATGCGCACTGCTGAGGAGTCCGGCAGTAGGGCGATATGATATTCTTGGTATTGAATTAACATAAAGTATGTTCAGAATGACATATAAGCGATTTTTTCCGAATTAATAATCAATTGGGTTTGAAAATTAATATATAAATGAGTGTAATTTTGACTCGGGTTGTCACGTATTTTGAGATCAATAAATCTTCTTTTGTATCAATCTTTTATGCTCTTATTTCACATCTTAGGAATTGTAGGGGTTCTTCATTCCCATGTGTAAGTAATATGTAAGGCGGATTTAAAACTAGCAACCATTAGTTATAACATATAGATGGGTGGATTTCAGCATGTTTGTTTATAAATGGTATGTTCACCGCGAGTCCTGGGCAATGTATGCTTGATCCCACATAGGGTCATAAGTGTTTACTGTCTAAAATCAGTTGTCCAATGTTTTCTATTTTCCAATATTTGAATGGTATAAGTCAATCTCTAATTTAATCTATCAATTGAATAATCTCTACAAATTTATGTTAATGAAAAGGCAAATCTCATTTTCAGCTAGTCTTAAAATCTTCATTCTTTCATTTCTAACATTTACATTCCATAAAAAAACAGTCTAATTTATTTATTGTTCACTATGAAATTCGGTGTAAATTATTTTGGTTCACTGAATTTACTTATATATGCGCACACACACACACACACTTCAAGATTTTCAAAGAACGTCTATCGTTGTAATTTAATACCATCTATTTCGACCAATCAATCTAATTCACATGCAATATATTTTATTGTTTAAAAGCACACAAAAGGTTTCAGTGTTTTTATTTACTTGGTATTGTTTACTTGAATCTTTCCATTGATGTCTAGGACTGCAATTGATTAGTTTTTTATATTACTTTAATTCACATGCATTATAAGCAAAGATGGATAGTGACAAGCAGTGTAATCCAGGACGGATGTTTCGTCCTATTTGGGAAATGTCAGCTAGATGTGCTTGCATCTCAGATTTGATGTTCACTTTGAGACTCGAACTCAGTACCATTCGCTTCAAATGCCATCGCGTTATCCACTTACCTACTGAGTTCTGATAGCCATTTGCTTGTGCAATGTGGTGAACTTGAAATTCATTTGGTATTGTTTACTTGAATCTACCCATTGATGATTAGGACTGCAATTGATCAGTCTCTGAGATTCAGGTACGTCGAGCTGACAAGTCCCAAATAGGACAAAAAGCGCATCCTGGATTCCACTGCTAGCCATCATCAATCTTTACTTATAATGTTCCAATGTTTTGTTTTTAAAAAATAACAACAGTTTGTTAAATTACACCATATAATCATATGTTTATTTTCATAGTTCATTTTAGGTTTTATGAGCTTATATTATGTTTGAAATGGATGACTGCTTTCATTTTCCTAAAATGGTATATTCAATTCTGTGTGTTTGTCAATACTGTTCGACTTTGTTCATTTTGTTTTTCTTTTATTGATAAAGTCACTAATAGTGTGAAGAAGATGGGGTCTTATCCTTTGTGTATATCTAAATAATCATTTATAAAGTATTGACTAAATTTCGAATAAATATAGATTATGTAAGACTCTCTCCAACCACTACATATCTTAGCATACTTCGTGGTATATTGAGCAAATGATATTGATGGTCAAATTGGGAGTCGATCGATAGAATTTGATTAGCACTTAAGTCATTGAATAAACATAACATTAATCAGTCAATCACAAGTGTCTCAGTCCTAGAAAATTTTAGTGGAAGCTCGGAGAGCTCAGTGGCAATGTCAAAGATTGCGATACTGATTGACATGTGGTCGAATACGTCGAGAAGCTGCAGTGTACTCAAGATTACAGGTACACTTTACTGACAAGGACGAAATAGCTCGATAGCTAGGTCATACAGGGTATCCTATCGACTACCTCCAACCACCTTTGTATTGTATGAAATTCACTTTTGTAGACTATTTCACCAAAAAACTGATGTTTGCTAATGAATCATTGTTACCTGGAGTCATTAAACGGTTGGTTTGTCATAATTTAGGATTTTCTAGCAGTTGGCACCTATTATCTTACATGGAGCAAATTAGGAATTTTTAAATCGTTCTTCAAGAAAAATTCATTCAGACTAACAAGATCACATTTAAATATACCTTGAGGAATAATTTGACTAATCTATTGCCTCGAATTGAGAATTTGACATAGTCAAGAGTAAACTTACTTTACTTAGACTGAAAATATGTATTATGTGATAGGTAAAGAAAAAGTTGATGGTTTAAGTTATTTTCTACATTATTTCTTACAAATTTAAACATGCCACTATAGTTGTTTATCGAAAAGCAAACCTTATACTCGATTGAACATAAACGTACATCGATATTTTCTTCCTCTCATAAGTAATAACACTAAGTTCAATTTTAACATAGTACACTAGAAGGATATTATACGTGCCTGTGAATTAATAGCACATCTGTCTTTCAATGGTCAATACGTGTGTAATATCTAGTATTCTTCCATTCATTTAATAGGTAGACGTTGAGTATAAGAACTATATTCTTTCAATGACAATTTCATTTCATGCTCTAACTTTTACTTTAAATGTTGTTTTCATCTAGCAAGTTAGGATGTGCTCTAGTGTCCTGTTTTAATAGAAGATATATGTATATAGCATGATATGATTGAAATGAAGTCCCTTGCAAAAAATTATACTCTTATTTGTAGTATTTAATCGTTAAAAATGAACGGAAAATATGCTTAAAAACGCTAGATAATGCACTTTTGCTCAACATTAAAAAAGAGTGGCTATTCTCATACACACACACACACGCGCGCGCGCACTAGACTGACCAAACTAGACTTCTACTTTCAAATCAATAACTATAGTTGGAATGAAGAGATGAAATCGTAGTATTTCAAAATATATAGTTGTCGAAAGGTATTCTATTCTCTATGATAGTCAAAAGGTCCTGGTTTTCATTTTAGTGTGTGTATGTTTGGTCATGATTACAAATGATTGATGAGTCATACAAAAAAAGAAATTAATTCTATGCCATTTCTCTAATTGAACTCATTTCCATAAACTACCTAATGTAATAGTGGAATAAATCTAACATTTACAATTTCCCTATTGTAAACATTCATGATTGAAAACTAGTGTTTACCAAAAAAGGAACATCATTCTTACTATATATCACTTAAAACTGGCCACTCCCCATAGTAATAATAATGCCTATTATTCTTATTATTATTAGGCATTGATCATTTTCTAAACTCTTGAACTGATAAAGTCACTGTTAGGTTAATTATTGGGTTTTGTCGTGAAATAAGACACAGGTTATAGGGAAAAAAAGTTCATCAGATTATGGATTTAAGGTTTTAAATCACAAACTGACATTTGTTAGACACTTATTAAAAACATGAAAGCACCATTATATCTTAGTAAGGGACTTCACAAAAAGGTGCACCAACTATCCCACCAAAAACCAGACCCAATTATCTTCAGGTCTCGCTGTAAGAGCTTAACATCCAGACCGTGGTCGTAATCAGTTACATTGGTAATAGTTTTTTAAGAGTTTGACAGTTGAAATCCACAAAAGGTTCGCCTTGAAGCCTAAAGAACCTGGGTTTCATCCTTTGTATTGTTTTGGATGCGCATTACTGAAGAATCCCATAATGCGCAAAACAGTTGTCCAGTGTCTCTTGGTTTTTAATAGTCGTTTAACTAAAGTCAGTCTGTAATGTGAAACTTTAAATACAACAGTCTCCAAAACAATCACCAAGAATCTAGATTGGCTAGGTTGTATTGTATCATATTACTATTTTTAATTTTGACTTTAAGGCTGAAATACAATTACACAATGCAATGATTGATGCTACTAGAAGTGCAAATAATTTAGAACGTTGTGTACTTGATTTTGAAGGTCGTCGATTGAAAGGTTTAAAAGTAAGTGCATAAGTTATTTATTAACCTTTTTCATACAATAGACCTATTGTAT
The DNA here is from genome assembly GCF_000699445.3 of Schistosoma haematobium. Classification (NCBI taxonomy): domain Eukaryota; kingdom Metazoa; phylum Platyhelminthes; class Trematoda; order Strigeidida; family Schistosomatidae; genus Schistosoma; species Schistosoma haematobium. Next base: position 11,000,958 of record NC_067201.1, read on the forward strand.
ACTAAAATCTATTTCTATAATAGTTATTATACTTATATCTGTCGACATCAGTAACACACACCACAACGGTAATAAAACGAATCTGAACCGAGTAGTTTGCATATGTTAAATGTCTCTATCCAATAGTCAGAGACTTCACGAACTGATGTCGTGTCTTGGTTTGGTCTCCCCTAGCTTTTTTCCAACTTTCTCTCAAGTCGGCAAACAGCGGGTTACGATAGATTATGGTTAGGGAGATATGATTCATATCTCAATCATTTATGTCAATGAAGACTCACTACCTTACTAACTAATTTGACATGTTTATCTCGCACTCCGTGTCTAACGCCAGCATTGTTCATTCCGTAATCTCAAAATAAGTGATAGAGAATTCGAACACGTCTATGATCAAATCCTAGTAATCCACAAATATTTTTTTATTTTCAGAGGCCTCTTTTTACATCCATACAGTTGAACAGAATGGACCGCTGCACAGAATATTCAGTCTTTGTTTAGCAACAAGACGGAAATTTTACCTATGTCACAAATGATGTAATTTGGCAAAAGTCAACCACGCTTTCTGGATTTATTCCAATATTTCGTCAGACACCAACCCAGCGGTGCTGATGACAGTTTCTAGTGGTCGATGCGCTCAACTAATTCGTAAACTATCATTAGTTCAAGGGTTGTCACAGATCAGCCCTAAAACACTTTACATCTAAAAAAAAGAAACTCTATCCAAACCTTAAAGTGATCAGTCGCTTATTTAGAACTCCCCTAGTTTAGTACTATTAGTTCTGATTGAAATAAAATGAGGTTTTAAATCATAAGTGTACACTGTTTTAAAGAAAGTATAAACTCGAATGAAACCGTTTTTCAATGCTTGCCAGTTTTTTCATTTGTTACTTAGTTGAAGCTTGTCAATAATAAAAATCTTTAATTTTAATAAATCATATAGTTAAACAAAAAATGAAGTAATGAACAATAATAATAACTCATTCCAGTCAATTCCTGATAAAGCCAATATTCTGCGGCTTGACCAATGATTCATGTTTCTAGTGAGAAGCCGTGATCAGTGGAGCTAAACCTTGTCAGGCTTGATGAAGGTAATCATCAAAGACAATGAAATATGGTCACACACCAACGTGGAATTTTTGAAGTTAGACTTGTACACGATTGTATTTTGAACCAGTGGTCTAGAGGTTAGGTGTTTGCATGGTTAGACCGAAGGTATTGAGTTTGAGTCCTGGATGCGAGGTTATAGATATGAACTGCCTAGAAGTCCCACATTAGGATAGAGCGACCGTCCAGTGTTTTCAGGTTCTCAATAATTGTCTAATTTTGATCGGTTCGATATTTGAACGAAATTCAGCAACCTCCACGATCTTATACTGAATATTCATCCAAATTTAGACAAAGATTTTTCATGACATGAAAAGAATGAATTTGATTCTTAATTATTTTTGTAATTATTAATTGCATTTGCTATTTTATTTAGAGAATTATAACTGATTTTATTCAAATTGAAATGTTGTGGCATGCTAAAGCATTGGAAACATTAACTTCAGCTTATAATGCAATTCAATTATTACATGAAGAAGCAGATCTAATTGAATTTCGTGGTACACTACTACGTTCTGGAAGTAATTTAACCATGCTAAATAATAACAATAATCTTCCAATCAGTCAACAAAGTCTAACTATTGGTGATCAGTCGTCACCAATGATTTCTCCGCCAGTATCAATAAGAGATCATCGATCGTATCGGCCGTCATCATCTGTACATAGTTCAATGAATTCAATGAAAACTGGTAGTCGTTGTAGTTTAACATCATTAGGTCGTAATAAAAAAAAGAATCAACAACTACAAGGTCAAATACAACAACAACAACACGATCAACTGTCCTACTCCCAACAGTTACAGCAACAAAGACAACATTCCGGCATATCACATCAGGTAATTCTTTATGCCACAGCTGCCTTAATCATACATATATTATTTTAACACATAAATATGTTATATTGTTTACAAGTTAATATTCAGTCAACTATTTCATTGATTAAGATGATTAGGACACGTGTTACACATGCTTATTCATTGTCTACTTCAAAGAGAAATATTAGCTGGTGTATAGGAGCAAGTTGGAAGAAAGCTATGAGTGGCCAAACTGAAATATAGCTATCAGTTCAAGAAATTACTATTGGTTTTAGTCATGTAGGTAAGTTTAGATGACCTGGTTAAGATCTGAACGACCAGCTGAATATTATACAATGATATTATTTTCAAAGTTGAACCACTAAATATAACAATTAAACAGTTCTGATTGAGATCATGAATGGATTAATGTAAGACCATCATTGAAAACCAGGAAGCACTGGACGATCGTTTCGTCCTAGTATGGGACTTCTTAGCTCACTGTTCTAGAGATTACGTACTCACGTGCAAAACCGGTCTTGGATTTGAATCCCGCGTGCGGGATTGTGGATGCGCACTGTTGAGGAGTCCCATACTAACGATTGAAGTGACCTTAAGGGTAATGAATTATTGCTTTTGTTTTCAGTCAGTTTAACATTCGATTAATTTGTATTCAGTAATCGCACAGTTTCATTGCCAATATTACTGAAATATAATAGTTCTATCCTGGTTTTTTCTGCATTTAATCACTTATCGATATTTACACCGGTTCTATCTAACGTCAAAACATTGTTTACTCAATTTTGAATAAATTCGACTGATGATGATGTTGAAAAATGATAAATACACTTTAGCCAACTCAGTGAGATGAAAAAAATAGGTTAAATAGGCAATCAAAATATTTTAGTTCTACAGGAAGTCAGTCACCATTTGAATAGAATAATGGAAACACTTTTAATTCTGTCACTGAGAAAATGCGTGTTCAACATAGATGGGGATCATCAGTTCCTTCAAAACCTCATATTACATCCTATTAATGAGAAGCAAACTGCATGACACTTAGATTCCATCGCAAAAAAAGCGTTCATCTACATCGATGAAAGGCATTAAGTGAATATTTTCGGATAGGGTATCCAGTTGTTATTCAACTATTTTTTCCTAACCAGTTCCAGTCCATACAATCAATCATCCGAATTCATGATTTATACTTTGTTTACTTATTTAATTAGAAAATTTTCATTTTTTTATTGGGTTGTTATTACATGTTCTGTTTATAAACTTTTTTTCGTTTACAAACATTTATTCGAACGGAAATACTAAAGCAGAATGATGATGTAACAAGTTTATTTACTGAAGGAGACGATGATATTAGCAGTAGCCACAATGTTCAAGAAAAAGTAGATAATAGAAACTCAGTGAATGGTTTACAAGATCTCGAAGATGATGATGATGATTTCGACGAAGAAGACAACACAGAAAATGATGATGATGAAGATGCTGAGGAAGATGAAGACGGTGAATATATGGTAAACAGTACTACTCATTCACCAACACGAATATTAAATCATTCTGTATCATCCCCAGCTGCGAATAGAATATCTGGATCCACGCAACATTCGCCATTGAAATCTGCACTCAAAACTGGAAGATCTAAATTATGATGACATGATATTTGGTTTTCTATTTTGTTGGTAGTAAATTTATCCTTTCATAATTATTCATCCATATATTAGTTCTCTTTAATAAAACAACAAATAAACTGTATATGTATAACAAAATAACAGATTGTCTGAACAACTGCACATATTTTTTAATAGAATTCACCGTTCTTGTATTGAATATAAGTTGGTTTATTTTAATTCACTACACATTACATGACACTATATCACTCAATATTTTGCGAAAATTGTTACTTATCTGTGTATATTACTTATTTCTTAAAAAAGTAGTATAACTGTGTCGCATAAATTTATTGTCACATTTGTCTCGTTATTATATTTAATTTCATGTTCTTAGATTTTTCAATGCAAATTTAATAATGATAATATTTAGTAATAATGGTTGTGGTTTTCTGTTAAACAATTAATTATACTCAATAATCCAATAACATACTATCTTTTGTATAAAAATCTTATTCGTTGAATTTCTTAGTTTGTAAATTCAGATAATCAGTAATATATATGTACATATATATATACATTTGGTCAAATTGTAGATGTGTTCACTGAAGTGTACTTTATCCCTATCCTAAATTCTGTCTCTATTGACAAGTACTTTTTGGTATTATATAGAAAAGAAAAAACAAGATGTATGTTTTGATATTAGAAAAGAAATATATTACTGAATTCAAATGAATTGTTCTGACTAAAGATAAAAGGACAATAAACATTCATCGAAATTCTAGTTTAATTGGTTTGAATGAATCTTTTTTTTGAGAGACAATGAAAATTTAAAACTGGATAGAAAACTGTTATAACTTGTGAACCTGTGTGCCCTGTCTATTTTATAACGCAACGATACAGCCAGTCAGAGAGCAGCGAACTATCGATCGAACCAGTGACGCATAAAACACGTGCGAGCAGCCTAGAGTCCTGATTGGTCCTGCTCTCCGCTTAGCCCAGCCAGTTAAGTCCAGAATACCAATCTCAGCCTCCGTGATATGAATCATGTATTTCAAACATACTGGGTTTATATACAAATCAAACAGACCACATCACACTATAAAATAGAAATAACATTTGTACAATATTTGGCCAAAAGTGACTGTGAATGAGGGAGGTAGTGATTAACAGACAGGGAATAATTCAAGAATGGTAAATCGTATAATAATAGTTCATAGGTCAAAATAAAACTCATAATAAGAGGGACATGAATATGAACAGTTTAGTTACATAACAATTACACGATAAAATATACTCATAGTATTGGTCCATAAATGGATCCCAAGAATTACAATTCACTATTCTTATCGGGAGATAACAAAAACTGATATGGCTCTATGTATGGAATATGATAGATAGAGGTTTATTATTCATTGGAAATAGATTGAGAACTATTGCTTAGACTATTGATTTTTATATATTCTCTTTATGATAAGTCTTCAAACTGGAACTCTTCTAATTAATTTCAGGCTGAATCTACATGGCAACTTGAATACAAGAGGAATGAGTAGAAGATTAGTGAGAAAGATTTGTTTGACTCTTAAAATAGATCGAAATAACTTAAGAATACACCACTATTTATATGATTGATTCACAATAAGATGAACAGTCATATTTTTATGAATTGAATCGAGTAATTCAATGACTTACTATACGAACACAAATTTACAGTATTATACAACTAAACATCTATAATCCTTCTTAAGATGTGGTGAATACATGTCACACACGACTGGAAAAATTAGTTTCATATATCATTCTCATTCCATTTAACTGAGCTATTACTCGTTGTATCAATTTAAACCAATTATTAGTCAGATTTTTAAAACTTTCAACTTCATAATGATGTAAGGCGGTTGGAGGTAGTTGATAAGTGACTATTAACCTACATTTCGTTCCATCCATCAGCATGGCATACCTGTACATCTGGACAGAGTGCATACAATATCAATTCACATAGACTAATGACCATGTCGTAACTTAATGGGTAGAATCCTATTAGCACTAAGAAGGATTCGACATAAATAACACTTATCACAACTCACTGATCAGCCAGTTGTAAACTGTGTAGCATTAAACGTTACTTCAGTCAATGATTTACTGTCGGAACACAATTTAAGACATCATGAGACTAAACCTCTATAAGCAAGAAATGTAACTAATTTACCGAGCTATGATATTAATCCTTCCTAAAATACGTTTATTAATAACTCAAACTACTGAGCATCTTGTAAGAGACCAAGTTCAAATCTTTAACTATATTTTTGATAGATATGACAATAGGTCTAGTTTCTCTGGTTTACAATATAAACTACTTTTTATCATCAGTCTAGGGGTTGTGGAGATTGTTGAGTTTTTGATTGAGATCATGAGCCGATTGATGTTAGGCCAACATTGAAAACCTGGAAGCACTGGATGGCCGTTTCGTCCTATTGTGGGACTCCTCAGCAGTGCGCATCCACAATCCCGCTCGCAGGATTCGAACCCAGGACCTTCAGTCTCGCGCGCGAACGCTTAATCTACTGGACCACTGAGCCGGCATACAATGATGTTAATGTCTAACCTCAACCAATCCACGAAGTTGCGCGACCATCTTCCACTGCACTGAGGTAGACACCTGTTTCTACCCGACACGGACCGCCGTGACCACTGGAGCTAATCCGTACTTCTTATCAATTATCTTCAAGGATTTATCACTGAAGTTAGTAAATACCGTTTATAAGTTCACGGACTGGAAATCTCAGTTAATAGTTACATTCTGTCAGAACTTATAAGTTTAACAATCTGCTTATGATTAATATCTAATAACTCGAGGTGATCTCAGGTTCTATTAGAGGTATGAAATCGGTTATCATGTCACGGTTACCTATAACGTGAAAGTGTGATTTTTCGAGAAGCTTTTTGAGGGAAAACTGGGTTATAAGCTGAGTTAACAACCTGAAACCGAGACTGCAGAGCCTGTTACCCATGGTTATTTTTTGAGTAGTTTCTGATGTATTTGCTTCGTAATTTTGAGGTCTGTAGGGCAAGGTAAAGCATGCTAGTTTCAGAGTTAAACTAAGTTGCTCGTTGTAGGTAGACATAGTCTTTACAGATAGTGGTTGTCTGAGGGAAGCACTTTATTCTTATCACTTCATCCTGTAACCAGTTGGTAATTTTAAATTTTCATACGGATCAATTTTATTCAACGAATTCATTTTTAAATTGTTTCACACCACAAACTGTGATACATACTGGAAAATAACTGAAAATCAAGAGACTGACAGAAGTTCGGAATATTAATTATAGGCTTTAAATTTATAGATCTAAACGTATCGTTTTATGCTAGGATTGAAGCTACCACGAGTCCACTTAATCTGCGAACGAGAAACAAGACTCGGTGACCAAAGACCAGTAAGCTAGCTATTGGTGCGTCTCAGCCCCGCTAACTAGAGGGAGAAGTCCAAGCTTGGAATGGGGAAGTATATTCTGCAAACAGCCAGAAACGAGCGATCACAACAAACACAATTCAAAACGTATATATATACAGTGCAAAACCGTCCTTGGGGAGAGTTACCAAATAGCATACTAAAAGACGCAACGGACCAATAGCATTTAAGATATTTCCCAGTGGAAAATACGACATGAAGGTGACAACAGCACCTTTGGCGCGAAAACAAAGAAGTTCAAATTTTTCAAATAAAATTACAAAATTAAGTCCTTTCCCAAGTGAGTTCTGGGGATCTAACATCCCCAACAGTTTAATTGTATATGGGGTTATATGTGCATACTAACTAGTATAAACTGTTCAGGAATAGGAAGAAACGGTTATTTCGTATTCACTGTTTTTTCTGTAATTTTTATGAATGCTGTCAGTTCATCATAAAAACTAGTTTAAATGATAATTTCCGTTCGAATAATAATCTAACTCCAATTCATTATATTTTAGTGTTCTAAGTCGATTCAGGTCATATAAACAATAAAATTTAGCACACATTGTAGTAAACTCATTTATTTACCAAGTATGCTATACTGAATAAGAGAGTGATAAATGTCAATATATGTTCATTTAACCCAGTTTTGTCATGATATAACGATTTTCTTTTACCCTAAAATTCGTGTTTTACTTCATATTACCTTAAAAGTATATAATGTATCATATAAACAGTTTCATCCTTCTTTTATTGTGTCAATCAGATTTGAGGTAGCGTGTCTTGGAGTTTAACGCGGAATTCATTCGTCCGTATGTCCAAAAAGGGGTGGGGATAAACTCCAAACTCAATCTCGATTTTGACCTTGCACCCAGCAACCAACCGTAATGAAGCGGGAATTCTTATTTACTCGATCGTAATTCATGATGGAAAGAGTGTTTCACTTGTTGTCGTCTTTGCTGGCTTACACAGATAACGGAAAGTTTTCTACGATGAAAATGCCGTTTCACCATGCTGCGGACATTTAAGATGTAGTGCAGTCAGTCTTGATAGAAGAAAAATTACAATATAGCAAAAGTCATGCTTCCAACTAATTCTACAATAGAAATTATTTTAAAATATCGACAACTGAGTGACTGAATAAATGAAAACATGACCGTAATTACTGACTACGATACACTTAGATGACTTCACAATGTAGAGTTTATCCCCAAACCTAAGTAGTACTTTGGGATTATAGCTGATGTTAGTTCGTGATGAAAACTAACCTAACTTCTAACTCTAAATCGCGATACTGACTTCTTATACTAAATTATGGTCTTCTTTAGATTCTACTGGAAAGGTGAACTTTCTCAACGTCACGTTGAGGTCGTCCATAAATGGTTGTCCTACTAGACTGTTAATTAGATGGGCTTACCTAAGAATCTGAAAAGCTGATTTGATAGTATTTCATACAATTTTTGTAAAGTAGCATTCATAATTTTAATATTCGGTCTGGAGGTGAATTTATACACCTATTTCCAAAGCGTTCGACTATCTGATTCAATCATTTTCTTGGAATCGTTAAGCAATTAAAGAGTAAAACTTGCATGTTGACTAATGAATAATATACGTTCAAAATTAAATAGGGATGGCTGAAAATGAACTTGACCATGAACCAGACTAAATTCTTCATTGATTATACCATATAAAGATTGTGATGTAAACTATAAGTCGTAGTGAATAAACAGAATCTTATCATGATCACGAATCAATACTACTTAGACAAGTAACGAACAACTACTAAACAACTACTGGACATCTGCTTTGTCCTAATATGAGACTTCTCTGGATTCTGGAGGTTAAGAACTCACCTCAGTAATTCAATTTCCTACGTTCCATCCGCAGTGACAGGTTTTTGTGTGCTCACTGCCGAGGAATTCCATACAAGAACAAAAAAGTTAGGTAGAATCCCATGGTTTTCAACAGCACTCCAAATATAATAGATCTGTAACGAATTCAGCCTATAAAAAACCTAAAGTTCTCAAAATTCCTATGATCTTATTGTTTAAATCTTAATAGTGGAGGATTAACCAATAGACATCAAAATGAAAATATTGAAAGCTTCCAGCTAAAGACGAAATTAGGGAAAGACGTTTTAGTTGCATAGTACATACATTATGGAAATCCCAAAACTGCATCGCAAGATAACCCCTAACTCGAAATCCTTAAGAGGGGAAGGAGAAGAGGAATACCAAGTTACACAATGAGCTGAGAAATGAAATTAGACATCAAAATAACTGGAAAGGAATATCAAAGACAAAATTCAATCGGAGAATCCTGGTAGGCAGTTTATGCTCCTTCATGAGGGTTAACAGGCATAAGTAAGTAAGTAAGTATTTAACTTAACAAAATAGTCTAAAAACAAATTAATAGGATATATATACCAGATTAATTTCCATAAGATTTTGTTTTAATTTCAACACACAAAAATATTATATTTATATCATCATGAACTATTTCCGTACATCACATACTCGGGAAAAAAAAGGAAGATTTTTATTCAAAGAAAATGTCAACACTTTAGAAGAGCAAGAAAATTACGAAAGATCTGTTGAATTGGAATACTTCAGTGTATTAATATCATTATTAGTAGTATTATTACCATCACTAGTCGAATTAATAGTATCATTATATAAATGTTGTTGAATAAATGTTTTGTGTGTAGTAACACTTGAAAATACATACCAACCATTTCCAGCTATTGATGTAATACCAATAACACGTCCATTGATATCAAATATAGGACCACCACTATCACCAACATCTGGTCCTTGATGATTACGATTAATATTAGAACAAATTGCTCCATTCGTTGGTATTTTAATATGTTTTGGACATTCACCTAATTTTATTATACCTATATAAGTAAAATTATACATAGTTATATATGTATATATATAAAAGAGAGAAAGAGAGGGAGAAAGAGAGAGAGAAAGGGAGAACTAGTTACTTACCTAAACGTAATTGACCTATTGAATTTTCCATTGATTTATCTTCACCATAACCCAAAACAAAAAAATCCTCATCATTTTTTTCTGTTGTATTATTTATTGAATAATTATAATTTAATGAACCAATTTCAATCCATCCTTTCATAAGATTAAATTTTTTATTCAATGTTAATATAGATATATCAGGTGAACCACCAAATTCATCATGATTATCAATAAAACCATGATTAAGTTGATCACATTGATTTTTATAAGTGATAGGATAAGTAAATTGTGTACCGAATCGAAATTGTGTATAAGGTGAAAATCGTTCATCAATATGTGTTAAATTTGCATGAACCTAAAATATAAAAAAGAAACAAATAAGATATAAGATATTTCAATATTAGTCGTGGCTCAATGGTAACGTCTCTGACTATGAAACTGAGTGACACGGGAACGAATTCGTCAGGGTGTATCAGTTCTCTTAAGATTACAGGTACACCTTGTTGACGAATGTCAAGTATTTATTATTTATTTAGTTACCCACATAAACATTGGTACAAGGTGGTACTAAATATTTATGCACCACATAAATCATTCGATTTTTGTGAGAGCTGCCCGGGTGCCCAAACCGAAGCAGGTGGTTTTCATTGGGGGTGACACCCGGAACCTTCGACCTAATGGTCTGATCCACATGGCAGTGGAGCAACGTCGTAAACAACACCCCTGTCGCGAGAAAGCAATGGGTATCACGAAGCCTAGGTACAGGGTTTCTTGATAATTACCTCCAACTATTATCTTATCGCAACATAGTGCACACAATGTCAAGTTAACTAGACTGGTGGTTACATTGCAACTTGGTCGATAGGATTCGATCTGCATTAAGAAGGACATGACATACACCAAGTTGATCATTACCCATTGAACAATCAATTGAAAGCGAGAAAGATAATAATTAAGTGAGGAGATTAAGAAAAGTAGTAGAATTTATCATTTTAGTTTTATAGTGGCATGGCTTCGAGATAATTCCTGAAGCTTCGTTTGTCAATCACCCTAATAATCGTTATTAAATAAATCCCAACGCTGTATTAATTTAGAAAGCAAGAGGAGGCACCAACTACAGTTTATAATCGGATATCGCAGATAACAAAGTTACAAACACACCAAGCGAATTTGAGCAGAAAGGCTAATGCGCCCGAGCAACCCAGTATAGAGGTGGATTCAGAGTCAAATCGAATCGCATCGAAGCAAAGCAATTAATTAGATTCAAGCACATATACATATGGAATGATTTATTGAGCATTAGTTAAGTAATTAACATTTAAGCTAGAGAGAGATATGAGTAGACTGTCACATGTAACCAAAAATACATATCATACAGACAAGATAGTAATAATAATAATTCAAAGACATAGACAAATTGTTACTGTTCTAATAACGCTGTCTGTTAAATAAGTTAGTAAAAGAGCTCGACAAAATTTATCGCAAACAAACCTAATTGTAGAATAGGTTCTATAGTTTTATAGTCTTCGAATAACTGATTATAAATATGAATATCAACTTTGGGGTTCAGGTACTTCAAAACGGACAAGTTCCAAATAAGACGAAACCTACACCCTGAATTCCACTGCTAGCCACCTATCTATTGTTTAAAAGTTAAATGTCTTAATCGTTAAGATATTATTTCATCTTATACATTAGTAACTATCATTCATTCAATTATATTAAAAATCACTATACAAATATTTATCATAAACCATAAATAAACAACAACAAAAAATTTATTCTTGCCTACCTACTTCATATGTTGGATCACCACATGCACAATGTCCAGCTGTTAAAACTTTATCAGGTGCTATAATTGTTCCAGTACATAAATGTGTATTACCAAGTAATAATACAATCATTGGAAATTCACCAGGATTTACTGGATAACCATTTTGTATACGATATTCTAATTGTGTTGCTAATAACATCAATAAATTCATGAATATACATAGAATAATTAAAATAATAATAATAATCCAACTATTTGTCAATTTTATACAATAACTCATCATTGATATGAATTTATTCTTTTTTTCTAACTGATAATGAAGATTTCGGAGTATTTAACGACAAGAACAACAACAACAAAAACAAAACTGCCAACGAAATTACACAAAAAAAATTTTTGCAAGTGCTTTATTGGTTGTTTTTTTCTCATTCACTACCACCACCCCCAGCACCAACAATAACAATAACGACAAAAAACATTGAACATGCATATCTAGTGTACTATTGAACGATGGTCACATGATTTACTAATGTCGTATTATTTAATTAATATGGAACAAGTAACTTTGACAACAGGTCAGTATAATAATGAAGATTATTTTTTTTAAATTTTGAATCAAGATATAATTTTATTAACACATTACTTACTTAAGTTTGTTAACCCTTATAGAGCATAGATTGTCAATCAGCAATGTCCAACTCACTGTTTTTTTGGCTCTTCTTTCCAGTTATTGTCAAGTTTTATTTATTCTTTGGATATAGGCTTCCATTTCTTTGTGTAGTGTGTTCTGTTGGCCATCTCTATCAAGTTTATATTGAGGATTTCGAATTAAAGCTTGCATTGTGATCCAGTTTGATGATTTCTTCAATATGTGTCACCATCTATTTTCCTAATTTCTTATTTAACTGGAATCTGCTTTGTTCTCTGTCACAGTAGATTGTTGTTGCTAATGTCTGGTCAAAGGATCTGGAGGATTTTGAGTGGACAGCTATATGTAAATGGTTTTGCTTTTTTGATGATGATTGTAGTAGTTCTCGGAGTTTCAACTCCATACAATAGAACTGTCTTCACTTATATATATGATAGGATAATTAGGGAAAATTATGTATATTGATGGACCACTCATAAGTATCCAGTGAGGTGTTGTTTTACAATTCACTGTTGATCTAATCGTTTCGACCAACCACAATGTAGTCAGTTTTATGAAGGAGTAAATATGTAACTCAGTGATTTAGCTATACTTGTATCCTAAAGGAGATAGTCTGTTAATATTGTAGATTGTATACATACATTGAATTATTAATTAATTTATCCCGAATCCTAACCAGTTCAGTGTATTAAATTTGACTACTGATCAGTTAAATAGATCTGATATAACTCATTATATTGTTTACATGGTTGTTGATCAGTCTGTTGGTAATAAATTATTCATCCGTAGTCTTACCTACACACTTATATCGATCGGTATCAATCAGTCTTGTTCAGTTAAACTGTAGAAATATTTTGATCCAGTTACAATAGTTACTAGTCTGGGCGGTTGGAAATTTCACATACCATATCTGGATGTCAGATGTGTGGAAAGAGTGGGCGAGAGGCCCTAAGTATTTACTTCGTGCTAGTTGGCACTCATCATCAGGTGGGGGATCTGCAAACTTGAGGGAACTAATACTCCCTGCTGAGAGTCGAACCGTCACCCAGTATTACACTGAGGAACGTTAACAATTAGGCTAATTTTTTTTCTAAAGCCTGAAAAAAAATCAACTTAGGATAAACACTCATGTTTAGTTGAACAGGTGTTTACTCTAGGTATTTATTTGTAGATTCTTGACCTCCTTTTACAGAGTTTTCGTACAAAAAACTATTTGACACCGGTTACGGAACATTTTTAAGGCAACACATGTGTTACTTTATTTATTTATTTAAACACATAAACATTGGTACAAGGTAGTACCAAATATATATGCACCACAATTCATCATTCAATTTGTGTGGGGGCTGGAATACTACCCGGGTGCCCAAACCAAGGCAAGTAGTTTTCTCAGGGGGCAGTACCTGGAGCCTTCGACCTAAAAATCACTTTTACCTGTCCTTTGATCAACCAAGACGGGTGGTAGTGTGGTATGTGATGACGGACTTGTTGAATTGTACGCTCTATATAACTGGCTCCATAGGAGCAATTGAATTGGCTAATACGCATGGATGTGGCAAATTTAGACAGTTTGTCAGTAAAGACAAACAGACAAACCGTCCGTTATCTTAGTTTGTGCGACCATATCACTTCTAATTTACATGAAATAATCATAATCACAGCCTGTGAACTCCATTGATACTTAATCGGATTCAAATATTATTTGACCTTAAAATGTTCCTTAATGTAGACAATCGTTTTAAGAAGATTAAAGTTCAGTTACCATTAATATTGCATTATATTATGGTAGGTATTTCTATGGCTGAGGTCTACTGAACTAATATTTAAATAAATCCTTTTAAAACCCTAATGAATACGCTACATAATAACTTAAAATAATAATAATAATAATAATAATCAGATTTCAGTTAACGGATTAGTAATACAGTTTCATGGTTCAACAAATGTCGATATCATCTCATGAAAACTGATCTGTTTACTAACTGAACATATTAACCTGAATAACAATTTTTAATCTTAGACTCACTAAGCTGGTCAATTTAGGTATTTCATGACAAAATTAAAATTAAGTATATGCTGTATGCTACTTATGTTGACAGATATAAGTAGTATGTAAAACCAATTATAAGTAGAATGCCTGTCAGTAGAAGATTGAAAAGATCAAATTGAAGAGAACAGGAATATAAACAGAGAGTAATTTTAATGAAAATAGAATTGAAAGAATCATGAAACATTTAAAGGACAACTGAAGGAAAATGAGCAAATGATGTATTTTACGTATGGTTATCATATTTTATAAAAGCTCTCTGAAATTTGGACTAAACAATAGATTGGTTATCTTTACCGAGTCTTCCTTTACTACAAGTGAAGTGAAACATTAGGATATAGGAGTTATGCTAAAAAGAAAATGAACCTCATATTATTCTCATAAAATACTATCTACGTTTTAATCACTTGTCGGAAGTGGTTATCATTGAAAAATAGAGCTATTTCGGGTTTGATATTAAAATATTTATACATCGGCAAGAAGTACAGAGATGTTGAATAGATAAATAAGATCATTTTAAAAGTGGTTTTTTAAAGGATTGTTGAAAAGGCACTGAATACAATGTATGTGACCAATAAGATCATGAATCGACCAATGTTAGATTACCGTTGAGAAACTAGAAGTACCGGATGGCTGATTCGTCCTAGTATAAGACTCCCACACGCGGGGTTCGAACTTAGGACCTTCGGTTTCGTGAGCAAACACTTGATCTCTAGACCACTGAACCGAGCTCAAACAGTAATAACGTCTAACTTCAACCAATCCACGATATTGCATGACCATCTTACATTGTCTTCGGTGGGTAACTGCTTCACGCTCGAAACGACTGAATTTCATTGGTTACAGCTTCTTAATAGCAGTCCAATACTAGAGAACGTAACGACCTTCCAGTGCTTCCAGGTTTTCAGTAGTGGTCTAGCGTTGATCGGTTCACGATTTCAATGGAATTCAACAATCTCCACAACTCCATACTTTAAATCACTTTTATCAAGCATAAATATTTCTCACCTGAATAACGTCTTATAGCATTCCTGTTGAAAGGTAACAGTCAAGAAACATAACATCCAGTCTAGGAATATTCATTCTAAATTAACTTCTCACCTGTCTTTTGGAAATTTACAATATTGTATTTTGTTTAGTTAAGGAGTTTGTGGAGAACAGTTCTATTTGAAGAAAGGTTTTATCACTGACTAACATAAATTGGAGGATTATTAAGATCTAGGGGACCCCTTGGAAGCGGAAATCCACGATTTCATATTGGATTGAACCCATCGTTTCGATGTATTACAGTGAGTACAGTAGCTTAAAATATAGTGAGTTGTAATTCATTAGTTCACATTTTAGAATTTAATGAATTTTTGATATATGCCACCTATGAGTCAACTTCTCGTTCTCGAAATGGTTGATCTCCACAAGTTGTAACTTCTCGTTAGAACGTTAGAAAATCTATTTCCGAACTATTCAGTCACTAGTGCTGATATGAATATCATTTAGTTAGGTCATATTTTGAAAATTGATCTTGTTGATAGAATGCGACCTCGTATTACCCTGATTTTAAGTGGACCCCAACTGATATCTATAGGTAACGAAAAGTGTCTTCAAAATCCAAATATTTTGCTAGTCACTAAACTATGTTAATAATTCAATGATCGTACAATGATGAAGAACGTGAATAATAATACAAACTCTTATCCAAATTAAGAGCTGTAACGAAAATAGTTGTATGCTGCATCAGTTAACTAAAGAATGATAACAACACAATCAATTCAAGGCAAACAAGTTTACTTTAGGATTTTCGTTTAAATTATTCCATAGACTTCTAATAAATGAGTACTTTATTCATACCATGGCTGCTATCATATATTCTACCAAATAATGAAGCATTGCCATTGTGATAAATGTTGATGATTTTTTGCAATTATCATCTGAATTCCGAATACATGGCATCGTATACTTTTTGTCCTCCCTCTTCTGTCTTAAGTTATATAGGTGCCATTGTCGAATTATCGTTTATTTTGTATAACTTATCTGTACTATACTAATAATACATATTTGATTTGAATCAATAGTTGAGCGACAATGAACAGGGTCAGATGTTGCTACTCCAATCACAATAATGTTAAACAATGACCAGCGGAGTTCAACCAGGTCTGGTGTGAGATAGTAACTCACTGATGACAATGGTGGATGTGTCGCTCAATGTCGTGGATTAGTTGAAGTTAGACATTAACACCACTGGATGCCGGCTCAGCAGTCTAGCGGTTAAGCGCTCGCACTTGAGACTGATAGGTCCCGGTTCCGAATCCCGCGAGGCGGGGTCGTGGATGCTCACTGGTGAGGGGTCCCACGATGGAACGAGACGACCGTCCAGTGCTTCCAGGTTTTCCATGGCGGTCTAGCTTCAATTGACTCATGATCTCAACCATTGAAACATCGTCATTCTTAATATTTGAATTAAGAAGAATATTTTCTCGTTTAAATGGTGAGGAAAACATAAAGCCATCCAATGATTACTTATTTATATTTATGTTTATATTCACTGTAAAGAAATTTTATTAGAATTGCATCATTTCAAACAAATATTACCTTTTTATTTCGAAACTTGAATGGTTACTTACTTATTGGGAACGGATGTTTGTATCGGATTATCTAATTAGATAAAAGCATACATTAATGCCCAATTTCGGTTAAATGAAACCATTGAAAACCATGGACTGCTGATTAGTTATTTCATCCTAGTTTGAGACTCTTTCATAGTGAGCATTTATCCCCATAACAAGGACAGAACACATAACCTCCAGGTCTCAAAAACATCTTGTTATCTTCAGATCGCTTACACAGAATCTAATCATCCAAATTTCTCACTTAAATCAATTTTCGAGTCATCATTATAACGAAATAGTTGTGCATTTTCTTCCAGCTTTGGATGCTTATTTGCATACAGTCACTTTGTGAATTTAAACTATCTTCGAATATTTAATCGAAAAGAAAGAACTAACTGGATTTAGTTATTTACAGTTTTGATATGGCATACAAGAGTTAGGCTTGGTAATCAGGTCTTAATCCCACTGATGAGTAAGTAATTTACAAAACTCATGTCCTACAATCACTGTTAGCATTTCATTATATATTTATTTTCTTATCTAATAAATTGTAATATAACCGCATTATCTCACTTTAGAAAAATCCCACTGAGCTGGGTAGTTAAGTTGCCTTTTGATATTTGTTCATTTTGTGACTTATTTCAATAACTCACTTTCGTACGGAGTTATCAACCGACCATATTAATCTTATCGTTGTAAATCATTAACTGATCTATATTCTGTTCATTTGTTCTAGAAATCCCAGTCATCCATCATCATAACTTGCCCAAAACTATAATTAATAATAGGTCTGTGAAATTTAGAATATTCTTTGTATCGTCAGTTTTCTTCATTTTTACCAAGTAAATTGGTAGAAATTTCATTCCATATATTCACATACTACATATTAATTTCATGTAATTTATCCGATAATCTGATTTTTAAGTCAGGAAAAAAATTTACACAGATAAATCATGAGTAGGATGAATAATTTGGACCATAGGTGTCTTTGAAGCATTGTTCAAGTTTCGTGGAACGACCAAGTGAACGATGTCGGAGCTAGACTTATGTTATTTGGGAAAGATGGTACATTGGTTGATGGAGTAATGCATCATCATTGACTGAGGTGTTTGAGATATGTGACATATACCTAACAAGTGCATACCTCGATGAGTGGTGATGGTTGGAGGACCAAAGGTGAACAAACCAAAACTAGATATCACTTCATGAAGTCATTGACCGTTGGTCTGATCCATGTAGGTAGATGCAGACCACCTGGTTTGAGTCCACGTGATAACCGCGATCAGTGATTAGAGACCAGGTGACGTGACTCAGAATATTTCGTAGTGGTGCAGAGCATTCATTCCTTACCTTCACCTAGATCTTGAATTTCAGTATCCCTTCCTAAATGCCTTGCCACTTTGACTTCTCAAATCTTATCCTTGTGGTTTTATCCTTTTTCCACCGTTTCAATCACATTATCTCTATTTCTTTTATTATTTTCATCTCGTCGTGCTAATCAAGTATGGCAACTTGGGTGAACGCACGTCTGCGCCAGGTTCTATTATGTTTTTCTGATCAACAGGATACAAAAAGCACGTTGGATATAATCACATGTAGTCTTATTATATTTATACTCAGTGAGTTATGTTAGTGTTTGGAATTTTATTGCAAGGAAACAGGAAATTGAATATAATGGCAGATCTACTTGTAATGAAAATGTCACCTGAACCCGACATGACTACAAATGTATAAGACCCCGGTTAACTTTGGCAAACTCTTTGCCGATACATAAGGCAAACAAACACAGCAGACTATTCAAGCGTTAAGCTAAATATTCAATTTTACATAAAATAACGATTTTACAATATTTGTACATGTAATATAAGTATTCAGTGGAAACGGTATTCTAAATTTTAATTACGTAAGCTAATATTATATTTTCGCGAAAAAGTCTACCATAAATAGGGTATAGCCAAATATCATGAAAATTTTAACAAATTGCTGATAATATTAGTTCGAATAACATAACCATCCATTGTCTCGAGATAATTTAAATATTTTAGTTAATAAAATGTATCTACTTATAGACATATGTAAGTAGTCTAACATCATGCATATAACGTTTGGTGTACAACATTCCAGAGAAGTTACGATCAAGGGATATCAAAAATGTAGTTAACAGTGAAGTTTGATGTTTTGCTCTCTATGTTTATCAACTTGCTCCACAGTTTAAGAATATTAACTCTCTCCTTGGCATGGTTCTATCCTTGAACTAAACACAATGCTGGTGAACCTAATGTTCTCTTTTCCTTAAGAATGTGATGTGTATGACATGTTCTAATATGGTAAATGTTTTATCAATATATCTCAACCAGCCACTTATTTCAAGGGAGTCTAAATGTATTTTGTATTTCCCAAGTTCATTTGAAAAAAGTACCTACAACTCGAGATACTGAGGAATTTATAAGTTCTCTGATATTACCATTCTCAGAATATAATCAAATCAGTTCTTCGAAGCAAAACTTTTATGAAGTGGATTTCAACCACATTGAAGATTTTATACAGCCATTATTTAACAAATAACTCTGTTAGATTCGGTGTGTTTAGATACGACTGTCCTAGTGTGGTGTTTGAACGAACTAATAATACCTTTGTACTCGTTGAATGCTTGATTTCGAATTCCAAATACAATACATTCGTTTGTGCTTGTGTCTCACTTCTTAATTCAATTGCATTATTTCTGGGACTCTTAGTTTGTACTATAATTCAAAACATTATACCTAGTCAATAATTTATTTAATTTTTAATAGTGTCAATTAAACTATTTCAAACAGTAATATTGTAATTAATTGAGCCATCTAAACGTGACTAACCAGGAAGACGTTTATACATAAGGCAAGTTAATTACGTTGGTGGAAAAGAAGAGAGAGAGCAAAACAATGAATGTATTCAAACTCAGTTAAGCAAGTCCTAGGAATACTGAAATACATCCTAACGATGAGTTCAGCTAGTGTTTCGAATTAATTTCAAACCCAATGAAGTTTAAATATTACAAAGTTGTGTTAAAAACCGAATAACTGTTACATATTGATTCATTGTCTAGAAACACAACTTTATCACATAAAATGGATGGAATGTGGCTAGCAGTGGAATCTGAGATGCACGTTTCGTCCTATTTCGGACTCGTCAGCTGATTGTGCTAGTATTCCAAAGTGACTGTCAAGTCTGGGATCAAATTTCAACAACAGGATAATCCAAACTATCTTCATAACATATTTTTTCCTAGCTTTAGAAGTCAATGAGGGACTGGATATTCAAACGTTGATTTAGAATCTAATTTTAAAGTCAGTTCAGTTCGTCTATTTGTTGAAACGAACTCATATTGAATAGGATGATATCTTAATATTAAAGAATAGTTTTTAATCTATCTGAGAGATCCTATGAAAAAGCACCCTTTTTGCAAACTGACATTTTATTTCTTGTACCTTGCGATAGACGAAAGCAATTTTAATAAAGTGAAATGAAGCATAGTAGAGGGCAAGAAGGTGGAGACAACTAAGGAGGAAACATCGATAGAGAGAACGAAAAGTACATTAATAACAATAAGAATTCAAAATTTACAGGAAGTTGAACAATGGCCACACCACTAACATTGTCATATAGGAGCCACATCACTTACTATCAGACCAACTCATTTTTAAATTTTTCACCCTAAATATTAAATAATATGTTTGCTGAAAGCGTTAAACAACCGAAAGATAAAATTATCTAACAGGTGAAACCATGCATAACCGCGAGAAGTGCAATTGTGTATTTGAATATCATCCATATGAAGAACCATACAGAAACTTGTCACATTATGTAGTAAACACTGCCACAGTCTTCCTACCTCTAATATTCTTTACAACATTTTAATACACATAAAAAATTGACCTGGAGTTTCGGTTCATTTGATTCAGTAGTCATAGGTAGTAGGACTAGGGTTTTTGTTGTGTTAATAAACACACTATATGTTTAAATATATGAAGCAACCGAATTAATTTATTTGAACACATAAATATTGGTACAAGAGAGCGCCAATATATATGCGCCACACAAAACAATGAGAATTCGAAGAGAAAGAAAAAAAGTAAGGAGTGTGAAAAAAAAGAGAACAATAACGAAGAAGTTGGTGTAAGGTAGTGTAGTAATAATAATAGTAATAATGAGAGAACGGAAAGGTACAATCAGAAGAAATCTTTCAAGTATGGGAGACACAACCACTTTTTATGAAGAAAGTAAAAGGTTACAGCAAGATCGCCACTGGCTTCTATTCTGAGCCATATCTGATAACGTCTCTAGCCACTGTATAGCACCATCTCTTGGACCCCAACCGGGGAGTCGTGAAGGACCAACAGAAGCCAGTCCTTTGCAGCTTTCTTTCATACCACGACACCATGTCATGCACTGACCACCTCTCCGCTTCTTCCAACCAGTCCCAGAGTCGGCAAATAATGCACGACATGGAATTCTCTGGGACGACATTCGGAGTACATGTCCAAGCCACCGAAGTCGGTGTTTCAAGATGGTGACACCAATTGAATTATCATCTCTGTGTTCGAACACACGATGCCAAACCTCTGCATTACTAACATGGTGTTGCCACTGGATGTCAGCAATCCTTCGGAGACAGTGAGTATCGAACACAGAGAGTCTTCTAACGTCCTCAACTCGGAGAGACCAGGTTTCACAAGCATAGGGCAAAACTGCTCTCACCGACGCGTTGTAGATCCCACCTTTTACAGCCAGACTAACATCACGAAGGCGCCAAAGGTGGCCCAGATTGGCATAAGCCGCTCTGGCTTTCACTATACGTGCATTGATCTCATCAATCACACCCCCACCAGCACCTATGCAGCTACTCAGATACACGAACTTCTCGACTACTTCTATCTGCTCACCATCCAGGGTGAGTACAGGATTGGAATCCTGCCAGTCTTGTAGAAGTACTTTGCACTTCGAAGGTGCAAAGCACATACCATACCTACGGACACTGATTGCCAACTGATTAAGTGCGGATTGCATGCCTTGGGCATTATCGCACGGTAAGACAATATCATCAGCATACTCAAGGTCGAGAAGTCTTTCTCCAGGCAACAGATCCACACCACCATTACTTACATTCATCAGAGCTGTTTCCAGAATGTCATCGATGGCAAAGTTGAAGAGGAATGGTGAGATTGGGCAACCCTGCCTAACCCCACTGCTCGAATGGAACAATGGAGAGGTGGTTGTATGCCCTCACTCTGCCTGAGGTGTTTTTATATAGAGCTTTTAGGATGTTAATAAACTTCTCAGGCACACCCTTCTTCAATAGACAATCCCAGAGAACAGTCCTGTCCAACGAATCGAAGGCAGCCCTGATATCAAGAAACACTACGATTATTGGCCTTTGATAAGTATGGCGGTGTTCTAACATTTGGCGGAGGGTGAATATATGATCAATACATCCTCGACCAGAACGAAAACTAGCCTGCTCCTCACGAGTCAATCTTTCTCGTGTTTTGAACAACCTACGAAGTATGACGGAAGCCAATAGCTTGGACGCAATCGGAAGTAGACTTATCCCTCGATAGTTGTTACAGGAACGACGTGAACCCTTTTTAAAGATAGGGACAACTATCGACTCATTCCATGATGATAGTTAGTGGAAAACCGAGAGGTTCGTAATGTCATACAGTTTCCCATCGGTAAACTTGAATAATGCAAGAACAAAGAGAGTAGTACGGAATAAGATGAATTCATTTATTTCGCAGATTCTCATCAGCTGCTTGAAACCTAGAAACTATGGTAATAATTATTTATAACAAATGTATAAACTTTAAATCATGATTAGTGAAGATTAATGGTGTAGCGGTAAATAAATCCCCAAAATAAATAGCACTAAGTTTTCGACATTGGATGCTGACCATATGTTTTAGTGGACTCACCTAGCTGAAGGCGCTCGGTCAGGCATCCGCACCAGATCACGCTCCTGTGTAAGCTGCCAAAAATCTAAGGTTATCAGACACAATAAATGTCCCTTAGGCTCGTTTAAAACTCCCGATGCTCGTTTCGACCATTTTCATTTGGATTTGGTAGGACCTTTACCAGATTCAAATGGATACTCTTATCTCTTAACCTGCGTTGACCGTTTCACTCGATGGCCAGAAGCAGTACCTATTAAGGACATCACTGCTGACACAGTGGCCCGCACCTTCGTCGAACGATGGGTAGCAAACTTCGGTTGCCCTTCAACCATCACTACAGACCGCGGACGTCAGTTTGAATCTGATCTTTTCCGTCGTCTGACCATACTTTTAGGAATCACTCGCTTCCGAACGACCGCCTACCATCCACAAGCAAACGGGTTGGTAGAACGTTTTCACCGACAACTGAAAGCTTCGCTATCAGCAGCAAACGTTTCACAGTGGACCGACGCTCTTCCACTAGTCTTACTAGGTATCCGCAATGCAGTGAAAGCTGACATTGGATACACTGCGTCTCAACTCGTTTATGGAACGATACTTCGACTTCCAGGAGAATTCGTGGATCCTTCATCCTCTTCAATGAACATGGATCTAACCTCCTACACGAACAGGCTTACAAACGCAATGCGTTCAGTTAAACCTGCTTCCACTCGACCTCAATCAACTGATGTTTTCGTTCAACCTGACTTACGATATAGTACACACGTTTTCATTCGTCGAGACTCGCATCGACGACCATTCGAATCAGCATACGAAGGACCCTTCAAAGTTCTTCAACGTGAATCTAAGTACTATATAGTCGATAAGAACGGAACAAACGATAGCATCAGCATCGATCGCTTAAAAGCAGCGTATTTAGAAGGAAATCCTATCCACGTCGATTTTCCTTCGGTACAATCGAACGACACGACTCCGACACTTACAATACCTCATCCGACAACCAACACACACGATGATACTTCGACAGTATCCGAAAATAAACTTAAAACGACGCGTTCTGGAAGAAGGGTGAGATTTCCAGAACATTTAAACGACTATTGCACGTAAGGCACTTCTCGACATTTTATATTATTTTAAAAAAAAACAATTTTAATATGCTTATATATTTTTATTTCTATTTAAAAAAAACAAAACAAAAAAACAATTTTTTTAATGCTATACGTGTTCATGAGTTTATTTTCCATTTTTTTCCGCCGACATTGTGTTTTTACGCACATACGAGTGTATTTCGACATGCACTTACACTTTCTTTTTTCTTTTCCAGGACGGCTGGAAAAGAACGATGACGTTTATGAGGATCCGAAATTTTCATTGTACATTTTCTTTTTTACTATGTTGTACCTCCGTCCCATATAGTAAGGAAAGACGACCAGACGCTGCTAAATTTAGTAAGCTATCAGAAGAGTGTTTACCAACGACAAACTCGTTGGGTTTAAACTTCTGGCTGGCCACGTCTTAGGGTCGTCACTGCCCCACTAGGGGGGGAGTGATCTGTAGCGGTAAATAAATCCCCAAAATAAATAGCACTAAGTTTTCGACATTGGATGCTGACCATATGTTTTAGTGGACTCACCTAGCTGAAGGCGCTCGGTCAGGCATCCGCACCAGATCACGCTCCTGTGTAAGCTGCCAAAAATCTAAGGTTATCAGACACAATAAATGTCCCTTAGGCTCGTTTAAAACTCCCGATGCTCGTTTCGACCATTTTCATTTGGATTTGGTAGGACCTTTACCAGATTCAAATGGATACTCTTATCTCTTAACCTGCGTTGACCGTTTCACTCGATGGCCAGAAGCAGTACCTATTAAGGACATCACTGCTGACACAGTGGCCCGCACCTTCGTCGAACGATGGGTAGCAAACTTCGGTTGCCCTTCAACCATCACTACAGACCGCGGACGTCAGTTTGAATCTGATCTTTTCCGTCGTCTGACCATACTTTTAGGAATCACTCGCTTCCGAACGACCGCCTACCATCCAAAAGCAAACGGGTTGGTAGAACGTTTTCACCGACAACTGAAAGCTTCGCTATCAGCAGCAAACGTTTCACAGTGGACCGACGCTCTTCCACTAGTCTTACTAGGTATCCGCAATGCAGTGAAAGCTGACATTGGATACACTGCGTCTCAACTCGTTTATGGAACGATACTTCGACTTCCAGGAGAATTCGTGGATCCTTCATCCTCTTCAATGAACATGGATCTAACCTCCTACACGAACAGGCTTACAAACGCAATGCGTTCAGTTAAACCTGCTTCCACTCGACCTCAATCAACTGATGTTTTCGTTCAACCTGACTTACGATATAGTACACACGTTTTCATTCGTCGAGACTCGCATCGACGACCATTCGAATCAGCATACGAAGGACCCTTCAAAGTTCTTCAACGTGAATCTAAGTACTATATAGTCGATAAGAACGGAACAAACGATAGCATCAGCATCGATCGCTTAAAAGCAGCGTATTTAGAAGGAAATCCTATCCACGTCGATTTTCCTTCGGTACAATCGAACGACACGACTCCGACACTTACAATACCTCATCCGACAACCAACACACACGATGATACTTCGACAGTATCCGAAAATAAACTTAAAACGACGCGTTCTGGAAGAAGGGTGAGATTTCCAGAACATTTAAACGACTATTGCACGTAAGGCACTTCTCGACATTTTATATTATTTTAAAAAAACAATTTTAATATGCTTATATATTTTTATTTCTATTTAAAAAAACAAAACAAAAAAACAATTTTTTAATGCTATACGTGTTCATGAGTTTATTTTCCATTTTTTTCCGCCGACATTGTGTTTTTACGCACATACGAGTGTATTTCGACATGCACTTACACTTTCTTTTTCTTTTCCAGGACGGCTGGAAAAGAACGATGACGTTTATGAGGATCCGAAATTTTCATTGTACATTTTCTTTTTTTACTATGTTGTACCTCCGTCCCATATAGTAAGGAAAGACGACCAGACGCTGCTAAATTTAGTAAGCTATCAGAAGAGTGTTTACCAACGACAAACTCGTTGGGTTTAAACTTCTGGCTGGCCACGTCTTAGGGTCGTCACTGCCCCACTAGGGGGAGTGATCTGTAGCGGTAAATAAATCCCCAAAATAAATAGCACTAAGTTTTCGACATTGGATGCTGACCATATGTTTTAGTGGACTCACCTAGCTGAAGGCGCTCGGTCAGGCATCCGCACCAGATCACGCTCCTGTGTAAGCTGCCAAAAATCTAAGGTTATCAGACACAATAAATGTCCCTTAGGCTCGTTTAAAACTCCCGATGCTCGTTTCGACCATTTTCATTTGGATTTGGTAGGACCTTTACCAGATTCAAATGGATACTCTTATCTCTTAACCTGCGTTGACCGTTTCACTCGATGGCCAGAAGCAGTACCTATTAAGGACATCACTGCTGACACAGTGGCCCGCACCTTCGTCGAACGATGGGTAGCAAACTTCGGTTGCCCTTCAACCATCACTACAGACCGCGGACGTCAGTTTGAATCTGATCTTTTCCGTCGTCTGACCATACTTTTAGGAATCACTCGCTTCCGAACGACCGCCTACCATCCACAAGCAAACGGGTTGGTAGAACGTTTTCACCGACAACTGAAAGCTTCGCTATCAGCAGCAAACGTTTCACAGTGGACCGACGCTCTTCCACTAGTCTTACTAGGTATCCGCAATGCAGTGAAAGCTGACATTGGATACACTGCGTCTCAACTCGTTTATGGAACGATACTTCGACTTCCAGGAGAATTCGTGGATCCTTCATCCTCTTCAATGAACATGGATCTAACCTCCTACACGAACAGGCTTACAAACGCAATGCGTTCAGTTAAACCTGCTTCCACTCGACCTCAATCAACTGATGTTTTCGTTCAACCTGACTTACGATATAGTACACACGTTTTCATTCGTCGAGACTCGCATCGACGACCATTCGAATCAGCATACGAAGGACCCTTCAAAGTTCTTCAACGTGAATCTAAGTACTATATAGTCGATAAGAACGGAACAAACGATAGCATCAGCATCGATCGCTTAAAAGCAGCGTATTTAGAAGGAAATCCTATCCACGTCGATTTTCCTTCGGTACAATCGAACGACACGACTCCGACACTTACAATACCTCATCCGACAACCAACACACACGATGATACTTCGACAGTATCCGAAAATAAACTTAAAACGACGCGTTCTGGAAGAAGGGTGAGATTTCCAGAACATTTAAACGACTATTGCACGTAAGGCACTTCTCGACATTTTATATTATTTTAAAAAAACAATTTTAATATGCTTATATATTTTTATTTCTATTTAAAAAAACAAAACAAAAAAACAATTTTTTTAATGCTATACGTGTTCATGAGTTTATTTTCCATTTTTTTCCGCCGACATTGTGTTTTTACGCACATACGAGTGTATTTCGACATGCACTTACACTTTCTTTTTTCTTTTCCAGGACGGCTGGAAAAGAACGATGACGTTTATGAGGATCCGAAATTTTCATTGTACATTTTCTTTTTTACTATGTTGTACCTCCGTCCCATATAGTAAGGAAAGACGACCAGACGCTGCTAAATTTAGTAAGCTATCAGAAGAGTGTTTACCAACGACAAACTCGTTGGGTTTAAACTTCTGGCTGGCCACGTCTTAGGGTCGTCACTGCCCCACTAGGGGGAGTGATCTGTAGCGGTAAATAAATCCCCAAAATAAATAGCACTAAGTTTTCGACATTGGATGCTGACCATATGTTTTAGTGGACTCACCTAGCTGAAGGCGCTCGGTCAGGCATCCGCACCAGATCACGTGTGGTAACGCCGTGCTCAACATCAACCGCAATCGCTAGCCAGATTAGATCAGAGAATTCCGGTATATTGGTCATCGCCAAATATACTCTTCCGATCTCCTCGACTCTGTCTTTTGATTTCTCTTGGTGAGAACGAAATATATTAGAAGGTGTTACTGGTAGAAGCGTTGTCAAACACTGAATACCTGTGACGTCATCAATGGAATAACGACAAAAAGTATGGAAGTATTATGAAGTGTTAAAGTGGATGAATATCTATTAAGTATGCGAATCCTGGAGTACATCGAGATGAGTTTCTAGATAATGAATGCTGATGTTAAAGCTAAGTAATAACCAATATAAAATTTGATAGAATGAGCAAGACGATTAGATCTCAAAAAGACCTGAGAATGAGTTTTTTATTGCCAATGTGAAATACGGTTTCACGTGATTGGATGATGGAAAATAGGCGTTATCAAGGTAATGAGAGACTTACAACTGTTTCCTTATGAATACATAAGTTTGGTTGAGGCTTTATGATAATCACTGGTATCACATGTTAGCAGCTTCAAAATTGTAGGCAAGTTGTTTGCAATTTACTAGCTCCCTATTACGGGAGCTGAAAACTTTATCTTACTAAATAAAATTACTACAAATGAGATTATGGGAAACTGACATACACGATGGAATATATTTTAAACTCTGAACAGACTAATTTCTGTGTAAAGCGTTGGGATTTTAGAGACAATAAGTGAATCTTGCATATTAACTTCCAGTTAAGGGTCGTAACACACTGTTTAAAAATTTCGGTATCACCTTGTTAGTAACTTATCGTTAGACAAGAACTAGACATATAGATGAACGAGACAGATACACTTAACATGTTAGAACATAAACCACATCTAATGTCTAGTGGCTAAATGTAACACATTGATTTTTAAACCTCAATAGGTGGATCTACGTTAGATGACAAGTGCCTAGGACTAGGGCATCGATTTGAACAGTATTCGAAACCATATCTCGACTGTTGTGGTCTATACCACGCGACTAAATGGCTTATTTTTCTTGCTTAAAGGTAATCCTAACACTGTGATTCCTTATCTTATATCACAACCAATAGTCGGTAACTAGAGTAAAACAAGCATTACAGAAACATAGATTGTTGATCCAGATGTGAAAGCACGAATTAGTAATGCAAGAGCAAAATTCATATAACTGAAGAACAGCTGGAACTCAAAACAACTGCCAGTCAATACTAAAGTTACAATTTTAAATAAAAAAAAGTCAGACAGTTCTATTGTATGAAGTTGGAACTCACAGATAGATAGGTAGTGCTAGTGGGAGAAGAAAAAGGCGCGCTTTTAACCGCAACATTAGGTCTTACTGAGAAATACGTACTTCTCAGCTGAAGGCCAATCAACCGTATAGACGCAGATGAGGGTTTAGGAGTTCTCTAAATGTCTTATCTAAATGCACATTACCTCGTCTGTGTTTTAAATTACTTTTATTGGTCAAAACGGTGTAAATTCCAAAAGTATATACGATTTCTTTTTCTCATTTTGATTCATATAAAAACAAGAAGGTGAACACTATTAGGTCTGTGCTTTGGATGTGACAGGACAGTGACATAGTTCTCAAGATATAAATAAATAAACGAGCACTAAAGGTGAACTCTTGAAGTTATTTTTGGCGCAGCTGTATGTTGTTCTGGCTGTAAAACGTTGGGTCTACAACTCGTCGTTGGGGACACTTTCGCTCTATGTGAAACTTGGCTTCTTCGAGTTGATGTTCGGCGATTCGATCATTGTTGTTCTTAAAGGATTTTCGATATCTAGTAGGAACATCAAGTTCGCAATGCTGAGGTTTGGGTGCAGTGGCAGCCCGAATAGTGTCACCACCTTGAATCACTGACTTGGACAGTTCTTACGAATATTACTCCAGCGGCCCATATATCGGGCAATATCTGTGTAGGCAGTGGTCGATTTATGAAATGGTGCCGTAGTACGGAAGGAAACTGCGCAAGACTGTTTTTTGTCGGTTCACTATGAAACAACACAACGCTTCGAAGCGTTATCACATAGCTCGGAACGAAATTAGTGAAGGGTCTTTCTAGACTCCCTTACGATGAGCGTTTAAAACGCCTAAATCTTTTCCCCTTGTCGTATCGTAGGACACGCGGTGACCTTATACTGGCATTTCGTATCTTTAATTATGATTTGGGTGTTAATATGTCTTATCTTTTTGCTCCCTCCAGCACTAATAATCTCCGCGGTCATAGCAAGAAGGTTCATAAACCAAGATCTAATAAACTTAAAGTGGGGTTCCGTTTTTCTCATCGAGTAGTCAATCATTGGAACGCCTTACCCGAACAAGTGGTATCAGCCCCATCAGTGAATACTTTCAAGAAGCTGGACCTTCACTGGAAAGCGGACTATAATTGATAAGAACCGTCCTAGTTGTATTTCCTTCAACTGGGTTGTTTTTTCTAATACATACTATTCCCTCCGCTTATTTTCATTCATTTATTTTAATTATAGTAACCGTTTCCTCTGTTCAAAATTCGATTTCCTGATTTGCATAGTGCATATTTATTTAGGTTCCCAATTGTGTATTTTTTAAGTAGGTAAACAAAACTGAAACCTTACAGCAACTGAAATCATGCGGATCCTAGTAATATATTGGGAATTCATCTCTTAGACCATTCGGGTATAATGCAGGAAGGCTAACGATCTTGTAAAATAATAGTGCCTGAAGTCCCCAATTGTGAGTTAGCAAACATGAAATGATTTTGTCATGTTTGTACCGCACTTCAAATATCTATCTTACGATGTGGATAAAGGATACGACTGTTAAATGAACAGGTGGTGACTACGCTAACAATCATTCTGCTTGAATAAGGTCTAATGTTGATACAGATGAAGCATGATGATGAAAATCAACTTTGGTCGTAGCAAGATTACATGTCATGCATCTATCAGTATTGTAAATAATGGTTTGGACAAATGTAGGTGTTTTGAAAAAATAACTATCCAAATGCTTCTTTAGAGACAAAGCCAGTAGTGCGAAGATGGCTATCTTAGAAAGACTATGACCAAATGGAAATTAACTCGATAGCAGTTCAAAATCAGGATGTAGTTCTGAAGTCGTACTGCGATACCATGACTCTTGTGGTCTTACACTAGATGGGAAAACGGGCTATATCAGCACGATATGGAACTTTAAACTCTTGTTCCTATTCTATGAAGTTACATACATTCATATTAACCCTGAACCTAAAAACAAATCATCCGATCCCATTGAAGCAACACTGTTCAACCTCATATAGATTGATTAACCCTGAAAATGAAGTTCTTCAATAAGGTATTTATTAATTTTGAGCTGACAACCAACGAAGTTATGAAACAAATTAGTTAAACACAGTGTGGGAGCCATATAAAATCATAACTATAGTTTAGCTCACAGGAGTTGCCCACCAAGTTGAGTGGCAACTAGGGAGTGGATATTGTGGTACAATGCAAAGCTGACTATCCTAGATTCAATGAACTATCCGGTGGCATTTGAGAACACACCCCTGGTTTACATGACACCTCGAAGTTTCCGTTTTATTGCAATAGACAATCCCAGCCAAAAGCCCATTAAAATAGTTTACCTGATTTTCACGTTTACACGTTAGACTATCATAAGCTGTAACAATCTTCAGCGCTTGTTGCTGAGAAAAAATAGACATGACATTTCACACTACACACTACGTGGTTCAGAAATTACGTTGCCAGAAAATAATAAGGTTGAAGACCAATTAAGATAATTTATTAGCTGATATTAATACATTATGCCTTTACAGGTTTTGGTGGTCCAGAACGGAAGCCATTCTTGAAGCGTCTATGAACTCTCTTAAGGTGTAACATTCTACCCGTTCCTGTTGTTCTTCGCCGTTTAGCTTTCTCAGACCAGTTGTATTTCCTTAA
Organism: Schistosoma haematobium; assembly: GCF_000699445.3. Lineage (NCBI taxonomy): Eukaryota > Metazoa > Platyhelminthes > Trematoda > Strigeidida > Schistosomatidae > Schistosoma > Schistosoma haematobium. The sequence goes on from NC_067201.1 coordinate 11,032,735, forward strand.
TCTAGCAGAAGGATATCCACAGGATGAACAGGTTTTCTTTTGAATGTGGTATGATTTGCGACCACAACGACGGCACTGAGTGTGGGATTTGTTGTGCCGCTTACCAAAGGAAGTTGTTCCCTTCGTCATTTCTTATCTAAATTATAATAATGACTCAATAACCAATAAAACTTACCAAGAACTGAAGACCACGCCTTTATCAACCGATTATTAAACTTTCCGCGGCTAACTGCATTCATTTCAAGTATCCAATTTTCTAAAACACGTTGCTTTATGCTGGCCTACTTATTTGACACTGAACCATCATGTTACGGGGTTATTATATGCGTTTGATTGCATTTATTGTAGTTATTCTTTGTGTCTGTCGTGATAATAAGTTTATCAAGCGCGCTATTCGAACGGGAAGCTTAGTCCTAAAGGGATTTGCATTTCTCTAACTTTTGCGGTTTTCTTACGCAACAAAAGTAACGTTCCCGATCTAAAGAATCTATTCTAAGCTATACGTTTGGTATGTTACTTTTTGAGTTTTACCTAACTTAATAGTTAACTGTGGTTATGCCTCAGATTAATATTCGGTTTTTTCAGTTTTTCGCGTAAAGGCTAGTTTCAATTTATCGTAACCCGTTATTATCCATTTTTTTCCCGTTTTCAGTGTACTGTTTTCTACGGTCTTAGACCTTTGCTAGCATCTATAAGACAGTTTGAGTCTTTATATATATATATATATATATATATATATATCTGACATGCAGTGCAAAAACTGCAAAGGTTGTTTCAATCAAGCGTACACAGGTCTCACAGCAACTGTTACAACAGATTCAATAAGTCGGATCACAGTAGTGTATGTGTCATGTGCGACAAGGAAGCCGAATTTTTGTTGACTAACATTGTTGTCCTATTGACAGGTCTGTGGAATAAGTTGTTAGCAAACTTGAAAAAAGACAGTCATAAAATGGGTAGATAAACAAGAACGCTCAATGAAAACAAGAAGAGGGATCTAGACAGCGCTACTATCGATGAAGCATGTAATAATACTAGTGACGACATGCTGAAACTCAGAACCATCATAACATCGATGGCAATAGACTTGTGCTGGAATTGGGCCTTAACCACGTAATCCTTAAAGCTGAACACTAGAGAGCTGGCACACTAGCTATTCAACACTTAACGTGGAGAAAAACACTACGGTGGAGAAGTAGGGAAGAGTGAGTAGGAATTAATTCGAGTTGACATGGCTCGGCCGTACGGGCGTGGTCCATGCTGAATGTTAACTTATATCTATTTTCATATTAAATATAGTTCGATCTCTAGCCTAAGGTTGTTCTCCATCATGTATTGGTAATTGTTACGATGCAATAAGTTGGTGCAGACGATGATACAACTTCCACGTATGATCTTATAGATTAGACAGTTATATCATGACAAATCTACAATTTCATGATTAGGTCTATTATTAGAGCAGTACTGACATCAAAGTAGAACATAATTCTACAGACTCCCTCAGCAGACTTGGGTCTCCCAGCAAAGGGGCTCTAAATGCAACGGTGGTTCCCAAAAACTCTGTAGGTGGTTGAACCCCCGTTACCAAAGTTAAAAACGAACAGGTGTCACCGTCCAAGAAGCTGAACGTCCCAAGTATTGTAATGAAATCAATTGGCCGCACAGTCTACCCTCAAGAATGCCCGTCCTTTCAGAAAATGACGGAGATATCCACCAAATCACCTTATGAAGAGCGCCTCCAGTCACTTAACCTCTAATCATTAGAGTATAGACGTCTTAGAGGTGACCTTCTAATGGCTTACAGTATCCTTAACACTTCTGGACATCCTCTTAATCACCTACTTAAGCTTAATTCGAACACTAACCTAAAGGGTAACACCCAGAAACTGGAGACACAACATGACAGAACAGACTGCAGACACAAATTCTACTCCTTAGGAGTTGTCAAATGCTGGGATTTGCTGCCGAGCGAGCTAATCCAAGTAACTTCCCAGGAGTCCTTTAACAGGTAATTTGATCTATTCTTAAGATCTAATAATATTATCATACAATGATTTGCCAGTTTCTGTTTCCTCTTTTATCGTTAATATACCTAGGTTCCCGCCTGGAGTTACTCGTGGCCCCCCTGCTACTAGACACGGAAGCCCGTTAAGCGAAAGCTTCTTCTATTCCGTCCACAACCATTTGAACACATGAACTAGGTGCTGAGTGGCTCGTGTATCACAAGTTCCTTGCAACGATTAAGTAGATAAAACAAAGTAGCATTAGATTCAAAAATTTATTCAAGAACTTTCATTAAGAATCGAATATAAAACAAAGGTTTAAACCAAGTTCCCGTTTAAAATTTGTATTGGTAATGTTGAGCCGCAGTTTTTGTTGTTTTTTTCCAAACGAAAGAGTAAAAGAAGTAAAAAAATACTGGAAGTGGTTGTGAGACTAAAATGGACGTCCAGCATCGTTTTTATAATCTGCTGTTGGTTGGGTCTCCCGTAAACAGTTCCATAGGGCTATAGTTCTAAGGGCGAAACAGTTTTTAGTATCTGTGAAGGCTCACTCCTGTTGCATTCTAAATGAAAAAATAGTGATGAATTTAGTCAGAAATGTGGATTAGATAAATAACCAAATCACATGTTTTTTACCAAAGAATTTATGCAGTTGTGATTCACCTTGAGTTCATGAATATTAGATAAGGTCAGCTACTATTACTAGTGCAAAGCTTAACATGAGTTAGTGTGTGATAAAGTAAAAGTCCCAGTTGTCAAAAAGACCCTTAACATTTGTTCACAGCCATCTGCATTTAATTGAGACACAGAACACTCATCTTCTAAGACTGTATACTGCTGTTTTGCGGGCAAATAAAAGCTCAGACGCTTAGCTATCTTGCTACCGATGTTATTGCTGAGGAAATTGTTTAATGACGGTGATCATGAAGTATAGTCAGTGATAGATGTGGAGTCTAGAAATAAACAACAAACAAACTTATCGCTATCTTATAATGTATGACAGCAACAGCATCAAAGGCACGTTTTTTCCTATATTTAATCAGACTGATCTGAATCAGTATACTCATTAGAAACAGGCAACTCTACTTACTAAAATGATCTGTTTCGTTACAGGCTTCAAGCACTACACTTAAGTACACCATAATTCTTTCGAGTAAACTGAATTATACGACAACCAAGAACACTAAACTAAGCAAGTGTCATAATTATCGTTTCATTTATACCGACATGTTGCTCAAAGTAGTTAAATGGACATAATTAAGCCGATAAAACCAAAACACGAAATATGGGCCAGTCGAACTTACCTAACAGAAGACAATGGATATATATATTGCTTTCAGACTGAAGACCACAGTCAGTTGTTCACAAAAACATAGTTTACAGTACAACAAACCTTCCTTCAGTAACATTTTCCACTGACGGTCTATCTGGAAACAATCAACTATGTGATTAAACTCACGATGACTTCGGATAACATCCCAGCGTGCAGTGAACGTACAGTGTAACGCATACGGACGTGGCAAATAAAAATTAAAAACAGAGCAAAATTGACAACATAATCTAGTTATTTAATTAAAAATACATTGTGAAATGACAAAATCTGTAGTTGCTTGAACGTACAGATGACCCTGGGCGATACATTAAGTTTACATGGTTGCGTTGCGGATAAATTCACCCATATTCGAACATGCTGGTTTTTCTAAGATTAAGGTTCCATTAAATTTGTGCTTAAGCATGCTCTAGTTAAAAGAAATGAGCCGATCTTTCAGGTAGCCGATCTCATTAGGTGTTAGCAACAGGTCTCTGCAGATAACTCGATGCAGATACATAGAAGTGTTGAACGGTTGTACTGAAAACCGTTCGATGAGTGTGACATCAATATAGCTAGTATGCGATGGAGTGCAACAAAAACAGACAGATTCTACAACGAGTGATTGTTAGGAATACACGAAATACCCAACATAATCTGGGACACAAAAGAAGAATTTAGAGAAATTCGGATTATTTATACTAATGCTAAGAATGGAAATAATGGAAGAAGAAATAACAAATTACAAAAACCAGTTGAAATTCCCCATTTTCTTTTCTTAGATACACAAGTGTTTAGTAACTGCTCGTTTCAAAAGGGGCAGTGATTTTCGTACTTGTTGTGATTATCCTTGCTTTGGGTACTTGTTGCACAAAAAGCATTCTTGGTCTACTTTAACTAAAAGTACTTTGGTTAAAGTTGGTAATTTTTTGCTCAACTTTGTCCTCTGGTACTTTTTTAAAACCTTGACTGACACTAGTGTTCACACTGTGATCAGTTTGTGTTTTAAACCTTTTTAATCAAAATTAAAATGGTTGGTAAGACTCATAAATGTGGACAACCAAACTGCTTGTTCCCTGTTGAGGAAGGGATGCAGTGTGATTATTGTAAAAAAGTGGTACCACAAAATGTGTACACGCCTAAGTCCGACGGCTTACAAAAGATGCTCGAAGCCTAACTCACACTGGCTTTGTATGTTCTGCTGTACAAATAAAAAGTTACTAGTTCAGGAGGCTATGAGCCTATTGGCTTTGGCCTGCAAGAAGAACGATGGCGGTAGCGCTAGTAACACGAGCACTGACGGTGAAGAATGTGTCAGTGTAGTAAGTGCTGCTACCGGAACCGCTAAACACCCGACTGCGATTGACGGGAAAGTGAGATCTCCGTTAATATTAACGAGGAGCGAAGTACCGCTAGATACTGACATCGGCAATCAAACACCTCTAGTCGAAATTGAAGACCCGTACAAGACTGTCACCGTTCCAAATAGTCCCGGTGTGGCTGTCCTGGGTGGTAACAAATGGACGTCAGCACGGGCGAAAAGAAATAAGAAGAAAAAAGCCGTGGGCAAAATACAGCTGGTCAGCAAGTCATTGGAAGAGACGTTATCAGAAGCAAAAACTCCACTGCGTGACAAGACAGATCTCTCTGAGAGATCAGTCAATTTTCAGTCTTCAGATAAAGAACCAAAGGCGAGATTCGAACACGATCTCAATCATATTAAGACATCATTAAGTAAACTACTCCCAGGTACAGTTTCAGGAGTTAGTATTTGTAAGCTTTATAGAATAGGAAAAAAGATGGATTCTGAAAGTCCTCAGAAAAACCGCCTCTTGAAGGTTGCATTCACCACGGTGGAAGAAAGGAACCTGATTCTAAGTAATTCATGTAAACTAATTGGATCCGGATTATACGTCCGTGAGGACCTCAGCCTAGCTGATCGTATTAAGAGACGAGCTACAGAAGCGGAAATAAATGAGCGTCGCCAAAATGGTGAAAGAAACTTCGTTCTTAAGGGTTTTCAAATTGTAATAGTTCGGAGCAAAACGATCCCCAAACCACTCTGAGTGGTAAGGGAAAGTTCTCTACAGACTTAAAGGTATGCTACACAAATGCTCGCAGCCTACTGAATAAAATGGCGGAGCTCAATTCAGTGGTAGATAGAGAAAAACCAGACGTTATTACTGTCTCGGAAACTTGGTTAACGTAGTAGGGTTGATAGATTAAACCGTAGGGGAGGCGGTGTCATTCTGTACACGAAAAGTACCCTAGCCATAAGACTAGCTGAGACAGTAGCACATATTTTAGAGACATGTGAACTGGTGCGATGTAAGCTGAAATGTCGACGGCAAGATATTGAATTAGTTGTAGTATATCGCAGTCCAGAATGTGTAGCAGATGATTTTATCTTAAGTAAACTTAAGTCCTGGTGTAACAACGGTAAAAGCCTTGTAGTAGGCGACTTTAATGCACCATATATAAACTGTGTTAACTTAAAAGTAGGGTCATCGATAACGTCGTTCGACTTCAAACTGTTAGAAACCTCGATTGGATTAGCTTTATTCCAACACATTAGAAATCCTACACGATATGACTTAAGAAACTCTTCTTTTTTAGATTTAGTTTTCACACACAGTGATGACGTTGGTCAAATGGCTTTTCTCCCACCACTTGGGAGAAGTGACCATGCAGTCATCTTATTCAAATTCATGGCTGAGATTGGCTGTCAAACAGTCGCGCCGATCGTCCTAACATATGGAAGGCAGACATGGAGGCAATCAACTCCGTAGCATTGGCTGAAAACTGGGAAATTGACTCAAAGGCATCAGTACAAGAGGCATGGACTCTATTCAGGCAGTTATACAATCGGGTAACTCAACCATACATACCCTGGACTGTCCCAAAGATGAAGAAGTACGGCCATACCTGGATAGGCAGGGATATTCGACGTTTACTAAGACAAAAGAAGAAATGTTGGGGTGTTGCTATCCGCCTTGGCATAGCAGGTACGATGGAACGCTACAGATCGATACGAAACAAATGTATAACGAAAATTCGGGAAGCTCAAAGAAAATATGAATCGCAGTTGGCACAATCTGCACCCAAGCAGCCCAAGAGAATATTCTCGTACATAAACTGCAGAACAAGGATGCATCACTGGATTCCCAACCTAATTAAAGTAGGAAGTGAATCTGAAATGATAGAGGAAGATCAGGAAAAAGCAGAGGCTATGGCTGACTACTTAGGGACAGTTTTCACTCAGGAACCTCCTCTGGAGAAAGAGACAGACCAAAATAAACAGTCAACAAACCAGCTGCTCACCGTGGATTTCGACCAAAACGATGTGCTTAAGGCTGTTAGCACCCTAAACATGGAGAAGTCAACAGGACCAGATGAACTGCACCCCAAAATCTTGAGACATATTGCCCAATATATCGCGGCACCACTGACTGTGATATTCAATATGTCACTTGACCGAGGTGTGTTACCTATGGACTGGAAGGACGCAATCGTCACTCCCATACATAAAACAGGTCCACGACAAGTTCCATCGAATTACAGACCCGTAAGCCTCACCAATGTTGTAATTAAAATACTGGAAAGAATAATCAAACGGACCATAACAGCATTTATGGAAACCAATAACTTGCTGAACATGGAACAACATGGTTTTAGAAAGGTTCTATCTTGTACAACGAACCTCTTTATAGCTAGGGAGTTCTGGATTAATGCGCTAGACAGCGGAAACTCAGTGGATGTTGTCTACATAGATTTCAGCAAGGCTTTTGACGAGGTGCCAACTAATAGACTGCTATTGAAGTTGGAAAACCTTGGTATTGCCGGACCTCTTTTAAAATGGATTAAGGATTTCCTGGTAGGTCGTAGGCAAAAAGTAAGAATAAATTCCAAGTGCTCCATCTGGAGACCAGTACTTAGTGGAATACCCCAAGATTCCGTCCTAGGTCCTTTACTTTTTATAATGTACGTTAATGATCTTACAAGTATAGTACAGTCTCCAATGTTATTATACGCTGACGATGTAAAAATTTGGCGAGTAATAACTGGAGACAAAGACGCATTTACTCTTCAGGCAGACTTAACTAATATGATAAACTGGTCTAAAGAGTGGCTGATGCCTATCAACGCGGAAAAGTGTGTCTACGTGCACTTTGGGGATTCAAAGGTTAATATTTACAACCTAGGGGATGTGCCATTATCCGCAGTCCGGTCTCATAAGGATCTAGTGGTGACGGTGAGTAATGATCTTAAGATGACGGCCCATTGCCGGGAGGTCGCAGCTAAGAGGTTTCGAACCCTCTGGGCTTTAAAAAGGACATTCACTAAGTTAGATACTACCATGTTCACCACAGTATACACATCCTTAGTGAGGACTAAGCTTGAGAACTGAGTTCAGGCTGCAAGCCCCTGTTTAAAAGGTGACTTGGATATCCTAGAGGAGGTACAGAGGACAGCCACCCGTGCAATTCCGGAACTCCGGGGTTTATCATACAAAGAGCAACTTGAAAAACTGGACCTCTTTATTCTGTCCTATCGCAGACTAATGGGAGGTCTAATTTTGATGTACAGAATAATGAGAAATGATTTCGGACCTACCTTATTCTCTCTCTTCCTTCCCACTACATTGCGACATCTCAGAGGTCATAGCAGGCGTGTGGAAAAGCCAAGAACGAACAAAATAACTGCGGCGTACAGGTTTCTACACCGCGTCATCAATACTTGGAACGTGTTGCACGAAGCAGTGTTGTCCGCACCTTCACTTGATTCTTTTAAGAGAAGACTGGACAATCACAGAAGCATACTAGGAAAGGAATAACATATACCGTAGGTTTTCTGTCCTTACTACACAAATCTGAAATCTGTAATTGTTTAAACATTTGTTGGGGTTGAATAAATACGGGCGGGTTACTTGCCAAGGTCGCGTGTGGTGAACATGGTTAATATACCCAAGACGAGGAATACGTTTTGTAAGAGTGCCAAATGCAAAAAACATACTTTGCATAAGGTAACTCAATACAAAAAAGGGAAAGACTCTCTGTATGCTCAGGGCAAGCGGCGGTACGACAGGAAACAGTCAGGTATGAAAATGAATTCATTTAATACCGATTTTAGGTTATGGCGGTCAGACAAAACCAATTCTCAGGAGAAAATCTAAAACTACGAAAAAGATTGTGCTGCGGTTAGAGTGCTCTCAGTGCAAATGTAAGAAGCAACTGCGAATCAAGAGGTGCAAACACTTCGAACTTGGTGGAGATAAGAAGAAGAAAGGTCAAATGGTTACCTTTTAAACGATTGCTCATAAATAATTAGTTGGTACACATAGTTGTTTTGGTTTAAAGTCTAGTAATTGTTTGTCTGTGTAAATCGGGATTAATTTTGCAAATTTATTGAGCTGGCAAGTGACGACAGTCGTTTCCATGTAACGAACGTTGGATATAACTGAGTGCTAAATAGTTATCCCTGCCCTGAATGTACCAAGCACTCATCATTTCTAGTAATATTTCCTGAATATTGTCAATTCTCAGACACTAAGATTTCTTCACCGACCAGTTAAGTAAGGCAAAATTTTCGATTCGTGTTGAAAGTTAGTTAGCTTTAGATATGTCTTAACGATGTTAGAAGTAGGTACGTATTGCACATGAAATGCTGCAAACGAGTTGTGTTGGTGTACATAACTTAAATAGTCGGCCAGTCTTAGGGATCTTAACGTTTTGAATTAAACTTAGCTGTCGTATAACGTCGTTCATACAGTCTCGTAGAAGGAATTACTATGATGTAATGGTTCTCCATGACAACTCATTACTTATGTTATCTGTCAGGGATCGGTACTAACTGTAGTTAAATAACAGTAAAATTACGTGAATTCATAACGGCCTATATGGTTTGCAATGGTTGCATTTTCTTACACAATTCCAAAACACGGCCACGGGGCAGATATATGGGATTGTAAATACCATGGACCTTACAATTTCTTACTAAGTTCACATAAACAATATCGAGATTAGATGCATACTACTCGTTAAAACTAATCGAGTAGCCAAGATGTGATTATAAAGATTGAGGAATTCGAATAATTAGGACTATGCTGTGACAACTAGTCTTCACTAAAACTCAGGGATAGGTTTACGCGTTACCTTTCTCTGTTCATGTGATCATTTCAAAACTTGTATGATCATAATCCATTTTTTGGTCTTAAAAAAGAATGAATAAAGGGTTGAGTGGTCGCATTTTTCTAAACGGTTTGTACGACTGTTGATATTAAACACTTGTCGAGCTTCTGAAGGTTTTGTGGCTCTTATGCTGATCGAAATTTCAAGAGTGTTGTTTGGTTAGAAAGCTAGATGCATGCCATTGACGACAACCTGACTAGGATGTCTGTTGTGGTGGGAAGCAACATTGATTTCGGTACTTCTCCAGGCTACGTAAAAATGATGATGTTCAGTGGGTTCTATGATAGGTAGTAGATATCAAATAAGTAGTCTTAAATGGGTTGGTCTGTTGATGTGACCGGTAAGTTGTAATGCACTTGCTATGTACTCGCAGTAATAGCGTATGTCGGGGGTCTTGTTTGTGCTTTTGAATTAAGATTAACTAGCAAGCACCAACAAAAGAATAAGACTTCGATAGGTGAGCAATTAAGTCTTTTCCATATCAGTTAATTATCTCTGGATGTTACTGAGTCGTATATCTGGATGGGGGACTACAGAGAAAGGTTTTACAGGAAGTTCGCAAACAACTAACAAAGCTTAAACAGTTGCTGGATCAAACGTCAGATGTTCATTGGAAGCAAATACAACTGGGAAACTAGGGCCCAGTTGCTTGGGATGAAACTCTCAATAGCTTTTTACTGACCGGTGGATACTTCCCAAGGTTCGTCCAGTTGTTCTAAACGCAGAAGGATAACACAATATGTCGGTCCCTACATAAATTACAAATCAGGACTTAGGATTATGGGTGTGTAGTTTTAGAAATACTTATCTAATCTTGCTTGTATCAGCAGTTTCGCCAACTCTTGTCATGAGAAGTACGAAAAATATATCCCAGTTGTTAACACATGACACTACAGTATTCAACTATGACTAATGATCACGTAGATTTATTCTTCTCAATCATGTTTGTTTACGTAATACTTGTATAGAATACCCACAATCTGGTTATTGGCGAATATGTTGGTTTTTCTGCTATAATAGACTCAAGGTACAGTTGGACCATTAGTTGTAATAAAGTATAAAATGCGAGAATTCACATGAGGTTGTATTAAAAGTTGAGTAGTTGCGTTAAGTGTGAATATGGAGATGGATCATGTGTCTTCACAGCAATCAGGAATCCGATGATTGGTTACGACTATGGATATTAGACATGACTGACTTCCCTTCCAGTTTGATTACTTTCTGATTACAACATTCGTGTCAGATATTTTAAAGCATTCGGCCACTAAAATCTATAGAAAACTTTTTCTCAAATGTACGAAGAAGTGGGAAATAAAGCCTGATATTCAGGGGTGTTTTCCAGAAGTCCTTATTTCATGGGTGTTCATGTGGGGTGTCTGTCAACCTAGCTACATTTCCTCAGACATTTCATATCTTCTCTATTGCACCCAATAATAATAAACCTGTTTTTGATAGTCTGTTAATTTATTAGCTCGCGGTCTGACTACATTTTTGGCGAACGAATAAACCTGATTATAATTCTTCCATATATGATACATAGGCTAACCCCGTGTGGGAGACGGGGTACTAAGAAGCCATATACGGATTAAGTTGGGTGAGTTTATTCCATGCATTCGTCTAATCACACAGATATTAAGACGAAGGGCGCGAAAACGAAAAACTTTCGATAAAGCGTGACTCACGATTAATAGGTAGACAAAAATAGGCTTAAGATATGTGATGAGCAGGGTAAGCAGTACAAACGCATGAGCTCAAATAAAAACGGCCAAGGCTATAAACCGGGAAGTCACAAGGTCGAAATGTGACTAAGGAAGAATAAAGTAGTTGGTCTGTCCGAAAGCTGGAATAACCCACGTGGGTGTGACATAGGACTAGACATTACAATTTCCTGAATTCTACTTATATTAGTGAATAGTTATTATTGAAATGGAGTCAATAACTTGATTTTCTTATAGTTTAGTGTCACGGTCCGGTCTAACTGTTTCATCTCAGTATGGAGCTCTTCTGCAATGCAAAGATATGACTAATTGGGTTCCAATTTTCGTTAGAAAAAATCATCCAAACAGTGTCTTGTTACAACCAAAGTTAGTAAATGCTTGTTTTGTTTGTAGAACTGATTCTGAAGTTAATTAATGTAATATTCATAGACCAACCCGATTAGACAGTAACATATTGTAATTATGATTGGATCCGTTCAGTAATTGGTTTCCAGAGAACAACCAGTGTTGAGTACTTCTAACCATGTATGTAACGTGATATCATGATGAAATCAGAGGTAATACCTGTGTCACTGTTTAGTTAGGTCCAAATATCAGGAAGAATAACTATCTTCAATGGATGTAATTAATTCCTACTAATAAGTGTCAAGCATGAAAATATGACCTTGTGACCCCATAATAATCACGAGTAAAACAGTTTAGAACATTCATCTAAATTTTATGATTGCCGGAAAAGAAATAACGAAGGTAACACAATGAGGAAATTTTCCGTCTCAAAGAGACTACTTGACAAAATACGACTATGTACAACTTTGATAAGTGTTATTCATAAGATTCATTTAGTTAAAAGAAAAAAAATTCAAAATAAATAGACATCTATTTCTATGTTATATACATGGAACTATCATGAAGAAAGTTAGATGATCATAGAGATGGCTCATTTTATCTAGTGATGAAAACTAAACATGCAGAAAATTCATCACTATACATTTTCTACTTTATCTGCTTTTTCATACACAGAAAGACGTTCTTGTGCTTCATGCAGTTTTTGTTCCAGTTCTCGATTACGCCATATCAGATAATCAATTAATTGATAATTTGAGAAGTTACCTTTCAGTAGATAGTATATTTTCTTGTCTTCGTGTATTGTTGATTCTATTTTCAAATTCTTGGAAACAATATCTAGGGATGAATTAGATGCATCTACAGTGATGTGATTTTCCACGAGATCTGGGAACTAGTAAAGTAAACGAATGAAATTGAAAAGATGAGAAATAGTAAAATATAATAATTAATGTAAAATGTAGTTAAATTGAATCAGTCTTACCTGTAAAAACCATAAATTTTGTTATAAAACCTTAATACTACAGAAAATTGACTGTGAGTATTAGCAGTTTAGATTATCAAATGATTTCAATATCTAGGTTGATAAAAAGAGCGATGACTTGATGGTTAAAGTTTTCGGTTTTCAACCAACGGAGTACAAGTCCAGATTCAATTTGTACAATAGGGTAGCATCACATAGTTTAACACAAACAGTGTAGCTGAAAGTTGGGTGCATAAATCTCTATTGAGTGAGTTATGTTATTCATTTGATGTATAAAACACATGTGGTTGGGGTGGATAAAGAAAGATTAGAGAGTAGCAGAAAAAAGATTTCAGCAAAAACATATCACAACGTTTCATTCTACTCATTTAAAATGTTTGGAATCAATTTAACAATTCACGAAAAACCAGCTAACTAAGCTGTTGAGAAATGTGTTATACCATCTGGAAAGTCAATCATTTAGGTGTTATGTTAGATAGCCTAGGAGTGAGCTAAAGACATCAAGAGATATCAAACTACGACATCTTGTCCAATCATGAAATCACTCGTCATTGGGGACCATACAGTAAGGTTGGGATCTGTCATGGTTGTGAATTTTACATAACCCAGATGGAGGTCAGTCACAGGAGCACTGATGCATTCTTGCTAGACTTTCCCCCCATATTTTTGCATTCCTTTGACTGGTTTAAGTGTTCTGTTTTGAAGTGAAGATTTTTGCCCCTCTTTTCGGTTTTATTTCTGTATGTTGATGTGAAATGAGGCGTTTTGAATCGATACGCAAACTGTATCAGGTCACAAAATGTTTCTTTTAGTTTATTTGTCTAATTATAACTTAGTTCATCATCCAGGTAATATAATCTCAGTGGAGTTTTAATAATGTTTAAACTAAAGCTCAACAGTAAGCATAAAATATTGATTGACACAGTCATCTTATGATAACGTGATTTAATTTGCAAGTTGTATTCACCACATATTGATGTCCAATGAGATAACTTGTAGAAACCAGGAACACTGAACATCTGTTTCGTCCTAGTATAAAACCACTAAAGGTTTTGCAGCGAACATCTAAGCGTTAGACGCCACTGAATTACACCTAGTGTTACAAATTTCCTACGTCAATCAGTTAATGAGACAGTGCAATGGTCTCTCTACGCCCTTTTTGACAATTGTTTCGCTCTGACATGCCTAGACTCCATCGTTCAAGAATTCTTAATAAAACCTCAGGAACGTTCCTATAGCTAAGTCACTAGTCAGGTCATAGGTGCACGTTACTGTGGAGTAGGACGGAACAGCTGCCAAATACTCATCAGTTCTTAGTGGGACCTCAGGTTATTTCAAACTGTGAAGAATGCTGCCAACAGACAGTATGATTTTTTAACTGAAATTTTTAAGATAAAATCCTCTGTTAAATAATAAACCTGAAAAATCTCATTTTTATATATAAAGATGGTTTGTAATTTGTACGTTTGATGTGAAATATAACAAGACAAATATATCATTTTATAGACTGCCGAATGGATATTGAAATAAACTTATGTGCAGACAATGAAGAAGACGAGAAATATACAAAAAAGAATCAGCTTTATTGGAAAGGTGTGTTATTCTTAGTACGAAGGCTTGTGGACATTGTTGAATTTTGTAACTTGCATTGCGCAGTGACCTTAGTTAAGAGGTACTATAGAGCTGTTTCCCGATTCCTCAGCAACACACACCCACAACCCCGCCAGGGATCAAACCTGGGGCCTTCAGATCAAGCGGCGAGCGCTTAAGCTTTAAACTAAGGAGTCCAGACCCAATGACTGATTATTATTATTATTATTATTATTATTAATGGCTTCATTCAATATTATATTTTGGTACAATATAGAATTCTCATCATAGGGTATTTCAACAAGTTTCTTACGCAAAAAAACAGAAACAAAGACAAAAAAAAAGGAAAAAAGGGTTTTAAAAAAACCCGAAAAAGTGTACAACTTTTCAAATTAGAGACATGTTAAGAATGCAGGCTATTGATTAGGTTAACTCTCATACAATTTATATTTCTTTTTCTGTTTATAATATGTCATTAAATATTATATATTAGTATTCTGAATAATTATTCACAATTTTCAAACACACCACTAACCTCTGAGTTGACTGACAAGATTTCTAAAACTTCCATTGCATTAGGACGATATTGAACATGAAGATTTAACATTCTAGCAACTAATTGACTCTGATATTGTAGATTTAAGGATCAAAGAGAAATACATGAAAGGTGATATATATATATATATATATATATATATATACTAGAAGAAACAGTAATTTGTAAGAATATTATCACTTTACGGAAAGACAACAATAATAATAATACATTGTAATAAGTCGCATTGACATATTCAAGTATATTTGTTATTTTGATTATTTATTAATAATCAATGTAGACCCTGCAACAAATATGCATTGGTCCAAGTTGTCATACCATATCAACACAACAATATGAATGGTAAAAGAGTATCAATGATAATGAGAAAGACTAAACAATGGGAATACGATTCGACAAGACAGAATAAAACAGTGTTTATCAAGGAATACTAGAATTTAAGAGTAAATACATCTGTGCTATTTGGACTGATTCTAAGTTATTTTTTGGTGTTCAACTAATTTCACAAATTTACCTAAAAAAACTATTAACTCATCGTTATCCACAAAAAACTATAAGATGCCTAAAATTAAATTTCTTTAGATTTCTACGAACCACAATACCTATATTGTACGTAGTGGTAGTGTGTAAATCTATTACTGGGATAAGGACAGCATATATGCTTATCAAATCTCTCGCAAACAGTCGATGATCAACGTGCACAGGTATAGCATAAACGATATACCAATGAAACCAAAAGACTTTCTGTACAAATGGGAAGAGCCTATGGCTGTTCTTACTGTTTGACGTAAGCCATTGAAAAGTTTATGCATGCAGATATTAGTATGAGTCTTTGGCATTAATGTAACAGATAAGATCAATGTACGCGTGCAAAACGACAGATTGGCTTATGGTAATCTGGTCCATTTTATTCGTTGTGTAATACTTCTTTGAGATTAAAAACCCTGGTCTTTTCAAACCAAGGATATCTTACAACTTTTTGCATTCTTCTGGTCACGTTCATAAGCAACGTTGTATATATATCATCATCAACTGTGACGCCATAAATTTACGGATTACATATTACAGAACAATATAGGCAATTGGGAATTCTGTTAATGCCAAAGTTGAATGATAGAGGAAAGGTAATCCACAGTGGGAAATAATAGTGGAGATTGAATAATTAGTGAACTGCTTATCTAATTTATGATATTCTGTTATCAGCTATCAATTATTCGGTTTTATTCATCATCTCATAGTGAAGAACTAAGATTAAAAACAAACAAATCGACAACGAAATAGGAAAAAAAACATTACATAAGACTCACTTCATAAGGCCAAGTTGACTGCATTGGACGAGGAAATATATCTAACAAATAATCCATAATTCCATGTTTAGTATGAACATTAATGTTACACTGGTTGGTACCACCATTTGAGATTTTTTGATTTTCTATATTATGACAATTAGTTAATGATGATGCATTGATAAATTGTTCTAAATAGGTTATTAATTCGGATCTTGTGAAGCATGGATGTAACATTTCAAAGAATATTACACCTAAACTATAAATATCAGCCTATTTTAATTAAATGAATAAGAATAATGAACAAAGAGATAATAATGTTTATAACCTAATAAACAGATTTAAATACAATTAAATAACACTTGAAATATATGTGTTGACGGAAAATGACACATCACAAGTTCAGTATATCACAACAGGATAATTCATACTTTTACTAATAATGATAATGAAATAATACATGTTAGTAGCTATCTAGACTCCCTATCTGAGTGAATAATGTGTGTTGACATTTATTTAAAAAGAAAGGTACTAGGCTCAAATGTCGCTGTGAGCATCAAAATACTGGATTGTATGTACATATCGTTGACGAACCTCAAATAAGACGAAAAATATTTTCAGAGTTTCACTAATAGTCATTTTTTTTTATAAAACCAATATGTTACAGGTTCATGTAGTCGGGTAGGGGTCGGTGGTTTCAGTAGTAAAAGCATTTGATTCTCGACCAATAATTTCCAGATATGAAACTTGCTTCACTGAGTAACATAACAATGACACCTCACATATAAACATTTTGTGCAGTTCAAAGCTGAGGAAATAGATCTGTACTTAGGAAATGAATAATATTAGTTTATATAATCAAGCACAGGCGTTTATCACTAGACAACAAGTAATAATATATGCAACCATTATAATATGTACTTAAGTTACTATTTAGTTCCAATGACACTCATTAATTTGATTTCATAGAATATCAGATTTAAAAAGCATCATATATATATATATATAATTGAAACCATGAGCCAATCTAAGTTAGGCTATCATTGACAACCTGGAGCTCTGACGGCCGTTTTTTCTCAGTATGAGACTCCTCAGTAGTACGCACCTGCGATCCCACACGCAGGAATCGGATCCAGGACCTGTGGTCTCGAGCAAACACCGAACCCCTAGACCTCTGAGCCGGCATCCAGTCGTATAAACGTCTAGCCTAACCAATCCAGAACATTTCTCAACGTTCATCTTTCATTGTCTTCGATGAGTAACTACCTCACACGCGACACGTGTGTATGATTTGTTTTCAGATTTTTAATAGTGGTCCAACTTAGGTCGGTTCATGATCTGAATGAAATTCAACAATCTCCACAATATGTTTAACAAACCTTATAATTATACAATGTTCGTTGATTTGATTTATTTTTACAAGAATTTTGAACTTCTGGTGCAGTATAAATCGAACTGCCTAAATCGGCCGTTAAATAAAACAAAGTCTGATGTGTTTTAGTTGTCGTTACAGGTTTATGTTTTGACAACAATAAGTGTTTTTCGTCAGAGTTATCACTTGTTTCGCATAGATTATTATTATTATTACTAGATGAATTCACCATAGTGAATTCTTGATTAGATTTCATTGTATTCTGTCTTATATTTTGATTGGGTTGTAGAGAGTTCATTATCGATTCATCAGTTTCTGATAAATTACTAAAAATGTTGAAAAAAAAGGAAATTCGTTTGGAAATTATGCATTTAGTTAACAACTAAAGAGATAACTTGGTAAAATACCTGTAATAATAATTATAAGAACAGTAAAAGTTTCATAATGAATATATTTTTTTGGTATATCTCAATGAGTAGAAAAATGGTATTTATTTACTCCGAAGAAGGTGTCTTACATTAAGTCACGAAACGTAATAAATATAGTTTTCTGGTCATTGGGATATAACAAAAAGATATTTATTATTGACTTCCTACCCAATGCTCAATGTTTTTTAAAAAAAACTATCAAATTCAACCTTAGCCTTGTTACCTACAAACTCATAGGCGAAAATTTCGCATATGAATGAAAAACTTCACAAAACATAACTTATCCGATCTAATTTACGCCATGAAATGTTGACAGCTAAATTGTATGCATGGATTAAAGTTGACATTCAAAAGACAGTGATTTTTCTAAAGGAATTACTTATTAACTCTAATGATAAGTTTTCAGGATCTATCTATTAAATATTACTGAAACATTTGATAATTAATATACCTTGGTGTATACAATTGTTTTGTGGGTGATACATGAAGACATAACATAGTTGAGAAACAAAGCATTCGTGATTGTTACTACATTCGAACTAATGATAGCATGATAATTAGTAATCACTGTTATTAAAAAGTTAACCACTGAGCAAATTATCGGATTTAGTGTGTATCTGTATAGAATTAAGTTAAATATTATAAGTATTTGTTCATTGCAATGAAAAAACACTGAAATATATGGATATAAATTACACTTTGACAAATTTGAATCAAAAGATTAATCTGTGATAATGTAGTAAGCACTTTTAATCCTAATTAGCTGCAAGAAATAAATAGATAAAAAAGTTTTGAAACTATGTTTCAAATTAATTGGTACTCATCATCAGCAGGACAGTGTGCATAATTTTGAGGGTATTGACTGATGCTCTCCATACAGTCTACGTTACCGTCAGAGAGGTTACTACTGAACTAACTATACGAGGGATATCTGCCACATACACATACGCGTATCTCCTTCGAACCAAAGAAAGTATAATAAAACAATTATGCACAACTTTAAATGAATTAGTAACTTAAGAACTGATATAGCTACATGACTTTGATGTGCTGGGCCAAACAGACATGTCATTTGAAGGCCAAATGAAAAATGAGGGGTAATGAAGAGGGTACTCTAATTGTCAAGATTTGGCTTAACTTTCGATATAAATTACTAGTTGAAAGGTTGGCTTAATTTTCTGAGTTTCATATAATTAGACTAATAAATTTGTGGATATATTTTGATTTAGATTAGTCAAAAGCTTTCTACTCAGTATTTTTTTTGCTGAAATAACAGACTGGGCTTGCACATATGAAGCTTTTATATCAGTAGCAGAATTGAAAGATTGATTATCCAACACAACAGACCTAAAACAAATCTGTTCTAAGTGTGAATAGATGCAGGAGTTCAGAAACACCAATTGATCCGTGTCCAAGCTCATTTATTTTATTCTTTTTTAGGATAAAAGATGATCTTGATCTATTTAAAGTGTTTTGTATACGTTTGCGTAAATCCAATCAAATTTATGCGAAAGTAACCATTTCGAAAACAAAGTAAGACTTTGTATGACACTGGATCTACCTTCAGTAAATAATATTTAACAAAATGAATAAAATGCTTCTTTTGTTTTCTTTTTTTACAAACAAAAACACTTACTCTGAAGAATATCGTAAACTATTTTTAAATTGAATTAAACTATCCGAATCGGTACTTCGACTAGATGATGTTGACAATATCGATAACGATGGATACTCATCACCGTTATCTTCATCTTCATCATTATTATTATTATCATCATCATTAGGAAATGAACTAGTTCCATTAAAAAATGAAGGTTGATTTGACTGTGATAAAGATAATGAATTTAAATGACATGCAAATCTCGATATGTTGGTATCATTTGGATTTTGTACATGTGTGTTTTTGTTAAATGATTGGAAAGTGTCTGAAAAATTGGAAAGTAAAAATTAGCATATTACTGTGCAAAATAAATTTTATCGATAGAATTTAATTAGCACTAAGAAGATTAGGCAAACATGACATTGGTCACTACTCACTGACCAATCATATGAAAATATATCAATCCTACTGGAAGTCAGTCGCAACCCGAGTAGTTTCGAGGTAACGTCTCACATCATGAAGCTAGTTGATTTGGATTCAAATGTCACATGGAGCATTAGTTTTCACTCATTACTGCAAGTACATCTTGTTGCCAACTGCCAGCTAGCAACAAAGTAAGAGTTGAAAGGGATGCTTTCGACTACTTCTAATCATCAAATATAAAACATTAAATGTCTGGTGATAATAAGATGAATTGTTTATAAAAATTTAGTGTATTCTAATGCGAAAAATCGTAAAAGAGATTGATGCTGTAAAATGCTACAACGATCATATGTAAATGAACTGGAGCACTAAAATAAAACTTCCCATTTTCTCAGTTTCAGAATACACACACACTCCAACCAAAGTATCCAGATTATGAAAATGCAGTGAGATTTATAATTATTAGTTGTATTATTATCATCTGTATTTTCTGTCCAATAAGTCAATTAATTAAATTGAATAAGACGTTAATGTATTGAGAACTCCTATTCTTACCCTCCATTTGTCTAATTGACTTTCTATTTTTATATATCAATGTTCTTAACAAGTATATGTGTGATCAAATTATTTGAAACGTATTGCGCTAATATATATCACATAGTTCTGATAATTTTAGAGTTATTGTAAAACTACTGTTAAATGAAATAAAAACGAGATCAGATTAAAACGAGCTTTTGAATAGTTAATTAAACAACGACAAAAGTTCACAAGAGCTCTTTAAAATACAGTACAGATGGTAATAATACGAAGTATAAAACCCAAGTCTATACCTTAAAGCTAAGCATCAGTGTGATAATGATCTTTTGCTTTCATTCTATGCAGAATGAATAGTGTTTGTTCTAAATATTCTACATACTAATATCATCAAATTATTGATTTTTTTCTGTTCTTTCTTCTCGTTTACAAGTTAACAAGAAAGATAAGAATGAGATCGTTCTTATAATGTGTAAAGCATACTTTATTTTGATGACATAAACTTTGATGTGCACCATTAAACAGATATATATATATATATATATATATATATATCAGATGGGTTTTGTGGATGTTATAGTAAGTTCAATGGTTAAGATCATGAGTCAGTTGAAGCCAGACCACCATGGAAAACCTGGAAGCACTGGACGGCCGTTTCGTCCTATTGTGGGACTCCTCAGCAGTGCGCACCCACGACCTCGCCCTCTGCGAGATTCGAACCCAGGACCTACTGGTTTCGCAAACACTTAACCACTAGACCACTGAGCCGACTAAGTGCTCGCGCGCGAAACCAGTAGGTCCTGGGTTCGAATCTCGCAGGGGCGAGGTCGTGGGTGCGCACTGCTGAGGAGTCCCACAGTAGGACGAAACGGTCGTCCAGTGCTTCCAGGTTTTCCATGGTGGTCTAGCTTTAACTGACTCATGATCTAAACCATTGAAAGATATATATATATATATATATTAGGATCGACAAAATTATTTTTTAAATTTGTCGATTGTGTTTCTTTTTAACAAGAACTACGGATATTTGTTGCGTCTGCTATTGAAATAAGGCGAACACAACTACACTTCAAAGTTTGAGGTGACGATCGGCGGCAGTCAAAAGGAAACCCTGTCATTTAGGTGTACTAGGAATCTTGAGGGGGGAGAATGATGCTTCCCGATAGATTTGAACTCGCGTCATATAGTTTCACAGTTAGGGACGTTACTACTAAACTATTTGGGTCGCGAGTAACCGGCACTAAGGTCTTGACATATATGACACTTCTTGGGGAAGGAGATTCACCGGTGTCCTATAGTTGTTTATATTCAAGTGAAATTTAGTTGTGATTATCTGTTACATATTTTGCAGTTAGAATGAAAACGAATAACAGATGAAACCAGAAACCTTAAACGGAGGGCCTACTTATAGGTATCTTGCTAAAAAAGGTGAGGGTATTAGATCAGGATAAAACGCGAAATATTTAAATTCAGTGTAATATTTATTTAGTATTTGTTTGTAATAGTTTGGTGTGACATTTAATCAGCAAAATATTCGATAGCTTGATTCCAGTGTGAAATCCAAATTGTATTCCTATCACTTCAGTAATGTATGACATTTGTTGACTAAATATCATGTGCCAAGAAAAGCTCTATACAAATGAGTGTATTTAGTTAATAAGTGTTTGCTGTGTTTTAGGAGGGTGAATGAAATCTGTCTGATATCGATTCTTTTCTTTAAACCTATGTCATGAAAATATTAGTTGCCACCTGCTTCAAGTCAAGTTTTTACAAATATAACAGCCGTTACAAATTAACTGTAAATATCGTTTGTACCTATGATGAGGAGAACGTTTTCTACATATTTTTTAAGGGGCCATTTCTTGAGCCTCTGACCTGGAGGTTTAATTCACAAGGCAATGAAGAAACGTCAGGATATTCAGTCTCATGGTAGCCGGTGACTGAAATAGGTTCATACGCTATTAGTTCCTTCAAGATTCGGGAGCTCACATGTAAACCGCTTAGATGAAATCTACATATACGATTTAAGTGCCAGATGTTTGTTTCATTTCCACACCAGAACTCTAACCCTGTACCCTTTTCTCCAAAAGTTTAGCGCATTATCCACTAATGTGCTACTGAGTCCATATGATAAATAATTTAAACACTTAACAACTAATGAGAAAAATACAAGACTGTAAAAAAAAGAGGAAGAAAATTTATACCTGATGTATTTTTTATTGGTGAATCAGAGTATGAATTCATCAAATTAAATGATGAATAATCTAACAACATTCTAGCCAATCCAAAATCACATATTTTCACAATTAATTGATGATAACAATTTGATGCTTTTGAAAGTGAATGCATACAACTACTGTCATTATAATTATAATCATTATTATTTGTTAGTAAAAGGGAAGATGAAGACAAATTGATTGAGTTTTCTCTTTCGTTGTCTAAATATTTATGTGATAATCGTCGATCAACAATACGTGTACATGGGATATTAGTGATTGAATGCAATGGAGGTCCACATATTAGTACATTTTCAGGCTGGAAAAAAGAAAAGTGAAATTAATCAATCAGAAAGTAGATTTGGATAAATGATTGGTAGTTATGTATAGAATAAACTAGTCATGAGGAACAAAAGAACAACACCCGGAGAGTATGCAATTGAATAGAGAAGGTAACAAAAAGAGGAATAATGAATTAATTTAAGTTAGAAATGTCAACAATTGAATGTTAACCCAATGGTTTAAAGGTTAAACAGTTACCACGAGACTTAAGTGTCTTAGGTTTAGTTTTCGGTAAGATCGTTGATTCACACTGTTAACAAGTGTCATGATAGAATGGAAAAGCTGTCCAATAATCTCTTGATTTATTATGGTTGTCTACTTTAGATCGGTTCGTGACCTCAACAACGTCCAACAATCTCTACAAAATCCCTATTCCGATGAGTTCAAAGTTATTGAATGAAAACTGTAAAACTAACTGTTGTATCACTAGTCCCTCCTGATTCTTTAGAGTACTATTATTCGACTGCATGGTATATTAAAAGCTTTTTAGCTAGAGGCTAGTAAACATTTAAGCAAACTTCTTTCATATATTATCATGTCAAGGATTAAATCAGCTAGGAAAGTTATAGAAGCTACAAACTTACCTTAAGATCACGATGAATTACATTTTCAGAATGTAAATACGCAACACCTGAAATTATTTGATCCATTAACCAACGAACAGGAGCACGTTGAACTGATTGATATAAAAGCGGTGAGATATTCAATTGATTATTGGGGACAGGAGTATTAATAGAGAGCAAGTTATTTCTATGCTGTAGCCAATCTGCTAAGTTATACTGACATAGTTCTAATTGAATACACAGAACAGGTCGTCGAATATACATACCGGGATGTGACTTATCCTTAAAAAGAAAGTTGAAGAAGAGGGGGAAAGTAAACAAATCCAATACAAGTGATTAATCGTTAATGCTTTAGAGATAAATTATGCCTTAAAATAAATAGTTCAATCTGATACATGCAAATGATTCCGTTCAGAAAATTTGACGAAGCGGAAGTCAAAATGTTTTCCAGTATATCACCAACAATCTTTTCTAAGCCAGTCATTCATTATCAATATAGAGTCTGGCACAAATGTGGCAGTAGTAATTGGAAACAACTGGGAAGGAAAGCCCAAGACAGAGTTGGTTGGAGAATCCTGGTCAAAGACCTATTCTCCATGAGAGGTAACAGGTGGAAGTAGGTACAAATGTGTCATAGCACACATTACAATACTACACTAGCACGACGGGATGAAATCAACAAGATAAACAATAAAAGAATCGAAATAATGGATCATATAATCATCCAACGTCTTCAACCACTGATTGAAGTAATTGAGTGGACCTCAACCAAGCAGTCTGGATTTACCAACATGACTCAATCAATGATTTCATGGACTGATAATCATGTTTTGGTTCGGCCGCGTCTCATTTTACAAATATTACTGAGGAAGGGAGAAAGCAACTTTCTAGACCAAACGAATGTAGGCAATTAATGTAGAATTTAACTCTGACAATCTAAATCGGTATTCTGCAACTTAACGTTATGAAGGGAGGAGTGGTATGAAAAGAAACGATGTTGTTAGTAATAAGTATTTTTTTCGCAGTACTCTGCTGTTCATATGAGACATTCTTTCCATTCTTTTACTATTCAGCTTTATAGGTCTACTTTTTATCTGTCTTTTTACACGGTAATTAAATATACTTTTCAAATCAAATTAATATTGCCTTGTACATTTACCATTCATTTATTGGGTGTAGGACAAATATTATTTGCGTGTGACATTTTCAAGAGTTTGAAGTTAGCGTTGTCAAATTCTGAATCTTTAGAGTAATATTAAGCAAACGAAAACATACATTTTAGTAACTTATAACAAATTTCTGAAGTATTTTTGTGTGAGAATTAAAAATCAAATCCAAATTCTAATAATTAGGAATTAGATGAACAAAAGAACACATATAATTGACCCTTATAATTTTCATGTAAAATTCCTTAATGACTAATTGAACCATAAGTTTGCTGCTTTTGTTATTGCTACTCTCAAACCAACCAAGATGGGGGTGGTATAGCCTACAAGACAGGTATTTCAGTTCATATAGCTCGATTGAGTCATTACGAGTCAAGGTAGCAACTACGGTTGGGAAAATTAGTCACTGTTATTAGTGCTTCGTCTCAACTTAAACTATGCACCTAAGTGTAATGTCAATTACTTAGTATAAGCGCGAAAATCTGGCAGGAATATTTATATATAAATATACTGGTCTGTGACTATACGCTATGGAACCTAGTAACAATGCAACAAGTTTAACAATATTTTGAGGTTTTAGAAACGAAGATACCAACGTGTAAACGAATCTCTCTTCAACAAATATACATATAAAAGAGTGGATAAATTTTTATACACGGATTCTGTTGGAATCCAAAATTACACAGAACCAGTAATCTTGAAAGAAAAGATCCGGCAATAGGAGGAAGTTAAATTAAAATGTAGTATAAAATGATATATAAATCTATGTACATAGGAGTAGGTTGGAAGAAAGCTAGGGTTGGTCAGACCAAAACATGGCACAAGTCCATGAAGTCACTCACAAGTGGACTGAGCCATGTTGGTAGATGTAGACTACCTGGTTGGGGACCGCGAGATGATAGCAACCGATGGTTAGAGACCTTGAATGACATGGCTCAAAATCGTTTGCAATGGCGCAGGTGCATACACTCTTTGTGTTCTCCCAAATTTTGATCTCCTTATTTCTCCTTGTCTCTCTTTTTCTCTTCCCAAATTTATTTCACTGTATTATACTCTTTAAGTAACATCTCCAAACACTAATCTTCCCGATTACTGCTTATACTCTTACTACCTCTACCACTACGGGATTTGAATCGACAATTGCATCTGTGTGCTAATGTGGTATGGCAAGTCGAACTGATGTACGTACGCACCAAGTTCTACGTTGTTACTGACTGACTGACTGATGTACATAGAAAAGTGAGAAATAAAACACGTGGATGCAAAGGTAAATACAGTCAATAAAACCTACAAAGACAGCTAATCACAAGCACGGTCATTGGGACAATAAATTACAACCATACCCTTTTTAAAAAAAACTTACAAAATGATTGACAGGAATTAATTCTTTACTAGGAATCAATGCTTTGATATCTGATGAAGTGTCAATTTTCAGATTATTTCTACGTTTTTTCTTTCGTCTTCCATCTGGTAGTGATAAGCCATTAGTTTCTGGATTTTCATTAATTTCCCAAGAATCATTGAATTCATTAGGCGTAAGAAGAGTGTTAAATGAAGATTTAACAGAAGTATGATTATTTCTAGACTTAACATGCTTTATATTCATAATGTTTGATGGATGAGTTAAATAATTACTATGTAAAAATTAAAAAAAGAAAGGTACTGATATATAATGAATAGATAAGTGGATAAGATAAGAGTTATGTATTCATGTTCATTATTTATAAAGTATATTGTTAATAAACCATTTATCCTTTGCCTTATTCTACCTCTGTTTAATAGTTATAGTTTACGTTTGATTTGTGGCTAACAGTGGAATTTAGAATGCGCGTTTCATCCTAACTGGGAATCATCCAGGCTGAAAAACTACCCCAGTGGTGATGTTCACACTCAGACTGGAACCCCAGTACCTGTTGTTCTATACGCGTTACTCATACCCGAATACAGATGCATTTAGCTGACGAATTTCAAACAGGAATAAACGCAAGTCCTCGGTTTCATTGCAAGATTCATGAACGGAAAAGGTATGACGAAAGTTAGTGGGGCAAATAAAAGTTTCCAATTAAAACCATATTAAAATGCTATAAACCAATTGTTTGATAAACACACGCTAGAGATATATATGCTGATACACCTGAGTGTATATTTCAAACGTCCTCATTTCATCTATTCACCCATTCATAACAAACAGTGGCGATCGAACACAAAGATCTATACAACATTCTCAACAAGTGACGGTTAGGTCTTAAAGATATTCATTAGAATTACAAGCGCTGAAGTAATATATTTCAAAGTGAAGTTTTACTTCCAATATATTTACAATATTTATATTTTGTTTCACATAAAAATTAACTATTTATGCAGTTTATAAGAACTTTCGTTTAAATTTGATGGAATAGTTTCACAAAATTTGGGCACCTAGTTGATGTGAGACATTAAAGAGAAAGAATGTATTTGTAAGATCTCAGCGTATGAATTTGAAGTAAAGCCAACGTTGAATTTATTTCAAATTCATACGCTGAGATTTTACAAATACATTTTTTTCCTTAATAGTTATACAGTTGATTTATAAGTGTACAGAATCCCTGAGGTATTCTTAAACTCTTTAAACGCACTAGTTAATGTGTTAACACTAGATCTCTCAATGGTTTATACGGTCCCAAATTTTCATAATATCTTTAAATAGTATCGCAAAGACAAATTTGTGTCAGTCGTAGAGTAGGAGAGATGTCCGTCTCTCAACCAAGAAGCGAGTACACTGTTCAGCAGTCCGCTTTGTATTGCTCTATGCTTATGAGACGTGGTCTTTAAAAGTAGGAGACATGCGTAGGCTGCAGGGTATTGGTCATAGGTGTCTTTTAAGTATTGTTCGTGTATTCTGCGACCGTAGTATGAGCAGTGCTAAAGGTTAGTTGAAGGGTAGTAGATAAAGATAACAGATCTTTCAATGAGGTTATGGATCTTAGTCTAGTGTGGTGCTAAGTATGATTGACGACTGCCAACCTCGACGCACTATGATGGTTGGTGCAGGAGTAGGTTGGGATAGAAACAGCCAAGCCAAGAGGTAAGATTAGTCGATAAAGTCATTAATTGTTGGTTTGAGTCATGTATGTCGATGTAAACTATCTAGTTGGAGTTAGCAAGACTATCGCGATTAGTAGTTGGAGACGTTCGGTGACATAACTCGGATTCGATTACAAATATGCTTACATATTCACTCTTGATCTCTCCATAAACTTGAAGCACTAGCAATCCTTCGTACATACATTTTCATCGTGCTTTTTTGAACCCTATTTTCAATATTTAACCTTTCTTTATATTGTTGATTCCACATCATTTTGACTCCTTTGCTATTCATCTTAATTCTATCTCGTCGTGTTAGTGTGGTGTGGCAACTTGGACTACGGGACATCTGTGTTAAACATTTCGTTGATTATGACTGAAATTATCCTTTGTAAATCTCAGTTCCGGTGATCAATTTTTGCTAGTAGAACTTAGATTTATCGACAAGATTTGAGTGAAAGTTTATACTTCAACATACCAAAAGAATAAATGTATAAGATACTTTAGTAGTAACCAATACAAAAAATATTGGCTTTATTTGTAGTTTTGACTTTAAATAAAAATCTGATACGAAAACATAATACTTACTTAGTACGTGTAGAAGTGAGATTACAGTTGGATACCTGAAGATAGAGAAATAGGGATTTAGAAGTTTTACTACAGGTCAGAATGTGACTGATCGTTCGATGCATTATATGCTTTCAAAGAGAGTCGCAGATTATTGGCATAATAAGTCACAATGAATCTGAGTTTTTTCTGTAATCAGCATACCTCAGGTTCAGATTCGATTCAAATGAGCTGCTATACACTGATTAGCTAAGTTGAATGCTCAGTGTAACAAGAGTACATCTAACATTCACTTTAAGTTTAATTAATGTTTATGTCTATGTCTTTATAGTATAGTAAGAATGACCTTACGTTACATTAAAATGAGTAGTGTCACTAGTGGCTTGATGGTTATGGTTATTTCCTAAATGAAAAAGAAGATGACTAGACCACAGTTTAGGATGATAGTTTGCTTAGAATCAACCAAATGGTGTATACAAGGTATAGATTTTTTCATAAAATTTGTCTGTGATGATAAGAAGTTTGAGGGACTCTAAGTATATGATTTATGTAGCAGATTTTACTTTCTTTTAACAATAGCTGCTTATTTTCTCATTTGAGTTGGTGTCATCAGATAATAGGAAGTATGAAGTTGGTGAGGACTTTAAAAAAAATTATTTCTTGAAGGAGAGTTGTAAAGAATGTATACCACAATCAATCATGAGAAGTCAGATTCTAGTAATACTTCAACCATATTTCGGTGTCTTTACTCAGGGTTCTAAATAGGATTTCAAAACAAAATACTATGGACGTTTATAAATGTTATGAAGTTGTTTATCATTTTCTAGGTTAAGGTTAGGAAAAGGACACTGTTTAGGAGTTTTGAATTATAAATACGTCAATACCTTTCAACCTACAAATAGTAAAAGGAGAGGAACAAGTCCAACTATTCGTAGAAAATTATTGAATACAATTTATACAGGGAACAAGCATACAACTTAGGCCTGTTAAACTATATTAGACGAACAAACGGCACAGAAACCCCATTGTTTAGCTATTTTCCATAAGGCAGAATAAATGGAATATTCGAATATATTTAGTAGATTTTCTGCATGCTTATATCAGTTATTTGTACTCCAATGTCACGTTTTTTCATATTTTGATTGTTTTGTATTAAAATCATTCATAGATGTCAATGAAAGGCTTCCTAATACTGTTCAGTTGAGACAGTCACAATCCTAATACAAAGATGTAGTTAAATCAATGTAGTTTTTGAAGCACTGTTAAATTTGTGTGTGTAAAGTATCAAAAAGGATATAGTAAGTAAGGGAATAAAGGACATATGAAAATATAGAATTAAACAAGAGATTAACTACCTCTTGAAAGTGATTTTTTGTCATGAGAAACGATGAAATAAATTTGGATTCCTTATATAGCTTCTGGATGTTGCTAAGCAGCAAAGTTCTTCTATTTTAAAATAATACAGGAAATCTTCAACCAAGAGATTTAGCGAAAGTATATAACATATGAAGGGATGGCATATAAGTAAACTGCATGTTCGTGTATCAAA
Organism: Schistosoma haematobium; assembly: GCF_000699445.3. NCBI lineage: Eukaryota > Metazoa > Platyhelminthes > Trematoda > Strigeidida > Schistosomatidae > Schistosoma > Schistosoma haematobium. The sequence goes on from NC_067201.1 coordinate 11,062,535, forward strand.
ATATGTTTGAGCTTTACTCCAAAATGGAAAAGACGCTGGAGGTGGATAGGACACATATTGAGGAAATCATCGAACTGGATCACAAGACAAGCCTTGACTTGGAAACCTCCCGGCAGAAGGAAAAGGGGCAAACTAAAGAACTAAAGAACATATTGTGCTGGAAATTGGAGGCACACATCAAAAGAAAGAAGAGTCGAAGACGACATCGATCGGAGACTAGCGATCACCGGTCTATGTTTCGCGAAGGGCAACAGACGTAAGTAAAGTGAAGTAAACTAAGGTAATTAAGTAACATTACTCAGAAATCGTAAAGTACAATAGTCTTCATTAACACTCACTAATCTTTAAATCGCTACTCAGCTTCCTACACCTTTGGAAATGACTTTTATAAACAATTTTTCACAATGAATCGCGTGTGATTATCTTGTTTGCTATGGCTATATTAAAAATGTACTTATATCCAGAACCACTACGTGAGAACACATGGGTACTTGACATACATAGTAATTCAAAATACACGACTGGTTCACACTTATTTTGTTCAAAAATGAAAAATAGAGTATGTAACGTTCATTTTCTTCAAATGAACAAAATGGTGACAGCGTTTCAGATTGGGTTTAGAGTAAGGTTTGTATTCAATAAACTGAGTATAGATATAGAACAAACTAAATAATTATCGACTAATTACTAAACTAGAATACATTTCAGATCGGTAGTTGTCGGCATTTATCAACTAATTTCAAAAATATTTCTTGTACGTTTATACCGACTAACTAAGGTTGGTTCGTGAAACATATTTTAGCAGCGAATCGATCGCTCCCATTTGAGTGGTTTTATACTTTTAAGGCTTAAATCCTCCATTTTTGAATCTTTACTGTTATTTTCGACAATTATCCTTAGCGTGGAGTCCCAACTTAGTGGATATCTACTTAAAATTGCTAAATATTGACTGATTATATGCTTTGTTTTTCTTCTTAAACTATTTTCTGATTGTTTTTCACTGGGTATGACAACTGTTAATGAAACAACGATTGTACGCTGGTAATTCAGTCAATCAGCAATACTTCATACTTCCGTATGGAGTTGGCTTTTAAGAAAATCGGTGGTAACCCAACTTAAAGAATCACCACAAATAAAAAACGACAAACTCACTTATATGTACACCATAAAACAGCAATCATCCATAAAGTATGTGCAACGTAAAATATAAAAAGGCATGATTACAAAACGATAACCATGAAATGCTCACCTCACTATTGCTTTCAACAGATATCCATTCGTAATCTAGCCAAGACGTGATATATCTGACTATGTTTACATGATTAAGTCGCGACATTGTATACACTTCAGACTTAGCAAGCTCCTAGTAAGTAGAAAAGAAAATAAAAAGTGACATTAGTTGGATATCATTTTTATCTTTCGTTGTAACACATTTATGATTAAACAGGTTTCGAAACAAAAAAATCAACGTATTTTACATAATATTTTGTTATGACATACGTTTTGGTGAAAGATGGTTGCACAAACGAAACGCATGTTGAAAATGGGAGAGATGGATGAGATTCTGACATACGTTTATCATTATCTGAATATTTTGACCAAACTGTTTTATCGCCTGGTACCATAACCAATAGTTTATTTCAAACTAGTGAGCTATAAATTTTTGCACATTTCAATAAATTTCATGTGGCTACAAAACTAATAAAGTAGGACTTTTTCAATGGCAAACATGAATAACGTAGAATCTTGTACAAATGTGAATGATTCAAAGCACTGATATTTTGAGTTAGCACAAACGTAATATATCACTGGAAAGAGCAACCGAGAAGTGAAAACAACGATACCAATGGCAATGAGAAAAAAGGATAGGAAATAAGTGAAATCCACAAATGAAATTTACTGAATACGACGATGTTCGAAGGCTAGGAGAAAGGAAAGTGTGAACGTAACTGTGATAAGATTTTACAAACATCACTAAAATTCAACGAAACACTGAGCAAAAATAAGTGAGTAATATGGTGAGTGCGAATTTTCAGGTAAGCAAAACATTTAGAATATTGATCGGTCGAAAGAAAAAAGTTTGAAACTGCACACAATTCTCATAGTTCGAGTTACCACACTTATAGATAGCCCAACAACAAAACGAACAAAATCGAGGATATAAAAACATACAGCTACTGAGGTAAACAGATATATATAACATGCCTCCAAATGCCCTGGTGCGGCCGAGGGTGGGATGAATCAGCACTCCCTCTCGAAATCCTCTCACATAGCCACGTGTATACAGCCATTACCACGAAAGCCCTACTTACTGCCTTCTCGCGGCTGGAGTGTTGTTTACGAAATTCAGAGGACGAGAAGCGAATGTCCGGTGCTTTAACGGGGTTGGTGAATATTGAGGATCTACCTAGGGGAGTTGGTAAACTTTGACTCCAAACCAATGGTGCACATGGGCTCCAGCATCCTAAACCAATTACTGGTCACCGGCTACCATGGGACTGCATCTCCTGACGTTGCTCCGCTACCTTGTGGACCAGACCTTTAGGTCGAGGGCTCAGGGAGTGGCCCCTTAAGAAAACCACTTGCTTTGGTCTGGGCATCCGGGCAGTATCGCAGCCCACATACAAATCAAGTGACTTGTGTGGCGCATATGTATTCGGTGCCTCTTCGTACCAATATTTGTGCTTAAATAAATAAATAATATAACAAAATATTGTTTCAATTAGATATTCATCAAGCTTCACTCTGATATGCAGAAATATTTATATGGATATATGAAAATGTTGAACCAATCAAGGCAATTTATGAGTCAGTAATCACAATAAGCAAAAGGTACAGATTAATTGTAAGAAAATAGATACACTAGTACTGATAATAATGATAAAACTTCAATATAGAAATAAGATCGGACTTAGGTAAATAAAAATGAAAATAATGACCATCAAAAATTATTAAAATCACCGTACGAAGTATGTAAACAGTCAGACAGTAACATATATAAACAGTGGGAGGTAATGGAAGACAAACAAACACAGGATTTGAAAAACTTAGTAAAGTCGTTTGCTGAGTCACATCTGGCCAAAGAAAAGACATCAGCGTCACAAATTTCTTCGCTCATAGGTGTCTTCGAAGTACTTTTCATGTATTTTGGAATCACCGAGTAAGCAATGCTGGAGTTAGGGATAGAGTACTAAGTAAAGATGGCAAACCGATATATGAGGTAGTACGTCTTTATCAACTGAAGTGATCGGGGTATATGTTACGTATGCCCATACGCCGCCTAGCCTAGGCTGGAAGAAAGCTAGGAATGGACAAACCAGTATGTGTCATCAGTCCATGAATTCCCTGACAATTAGGATGAGAAATTTTAATGGGTGTAGATTACCTGGTTGGGGCCCGCGTGATTATCGTAACAAATGGTTAGAGACTTTGAATGATGTCTCAAAATCGTTTACAATGACGTAGGTACATCCACTCTTTGTCTTCGCCCAGATTCTAAGTTTCTAAATTCATCAAAATACTTCTTATTTCGCCAACTTGTACTTTCGCGCATTGCATCTTAGATGTCCAAACTTTTCCATTACTACTGATACTGTTACTATATCTACTATATTGGGACTTACTTTGACGATATAGTTTCACTGTGCTAATGAGATACGGCAAGTTGAATAGATGCATAAACAGACCATGTTCTATGCTGAGTATGGCTGACTGGCTGGGAAAACAAACCAGGTTACTAACACTTCGATGGTTAGAAGTAAAAAGCTTAGAATTTTTATACCTCCAACTTATGTGCTCAAAACGTATCAGCTTGTCGTTTGTATAAAATTTTCATCCTCTGCGGAGAAATTGACAAAAGTATGCATGAGGTAGACCTGAGTAAGTCAGACGGGCGACAGGTGTCTGTTAATTAGTTTGTAACCCATAAAATCACTTTGGTGATCTTCAAAAAATAAATATGAATGCAGATACTATATCAGGGTTGAAATAAGAACAGTTTATTGTTTCTTTTACAATTTCACATAAATAAACTACTAGACAACTGGTAGGTGATGTCCCGTTTAGACAGACCATGTCAAAATTGGCATAGTGTCGTATAAATCAAGCGTATAAACATGAAAACACATTTCGCTCTATTGGTTTTACCTTGGTCGAAGAATGTTTTGACCGACAGGTGAGAGTGGAAATCACAAAGAACACGACCAAACTTACAAGAGTATCTCGCGAACGTGACCCGGAAATCTTTTTGATTGCGTAGGCTTTTCCGTCAATTTTGTGTCTTGTCTACAACAATGTTTGATGAAAATATGGGGGTGGTATACCTTGTAAACGGTTCCAAAACCACCATCTCCGATAAATACAAGTGGGTCGAAATTGTCGAGAAGATATTGATTTTGGACACAGCTTAGGAACCTAAGGATGTTAAAGTATTAAGTGTATCTAAAACCTTGGAAATGAACTCTTATACTAATGTTTTTCAATGAAAATGATTTACCAGTGAGAGCAACAGTTCAGAAGCCAGATCAGGTTTATATGTACGTAATATTTCCAACAAACGCAAAAGGTTTCTACCAGTTTCATCGTCTTCCTGCAGTGTGCATTTCCTTTTCTTTCCTAGATAAAATATAAAGATGAATACTCTATAGCTTACGATCGTATACCAATATCGGACCAGGAGATCTAGACATTTTATGAGTGACTTAACCTTCTGACGACCTTGGCTGTGTTATTTTATGGGTAAAAACACAAATTTCACTCAACAAAATTGGTGCGAAAAAATACCGTTTTTCATTATTTAAAAGTGAGCTATAACAAATGGGCCTTATGTGTAAAAATGAAATCATGATTTTATAGGGATAGGTCGATATTAGTAATTTTCTAGTTTTCCACTACGTCTAGGCAGTCCTAAATTTTTCTTATGACGACAAAGCACTCTTCGTCCCATTTTTGGGTTTCGACACTGGTTATGAATTTTGTTCATAGAAAGAGAAATTATCCAAGACAAAGCGTTTTCATTGAATCTTTTTCAGTTTCAGTTTGGGTATGACAGTTAGTTAGGTGACATGTTTTAGTCTTGTCAATGCTGGTCCGTCAGTCGATTGGATTTTCTTCTGAAAGGTGGAGCTTCGATCACGTATTGATATAATGAATTCCATTCGCTGACGCTTCTATGAGAATGTCTGTAATCAGTTGACGAGTGATCTATTATGAGCTTGTGAACCATCATGGGGTGCTCTCTAAAAATCTATAATTCCTAAACAACTTCCTTTGAACGATTATTTCTAAAATTTTGACAATCGCACTGGTTAGGCTTACGGGTCGATAGTTCTCAGGTTTTTGTCCTGAACCTGTTCGAAGACAGGACTTTCTATGATGTTCTTCTAGTAATTTGGTAATCGTCCCTGGGTTACAGATAGGCTAAAAAATATGCATATGGGGTTTGCAACGAAATTCTCTAGTTCCTTTAGTAACCTGGGATGTATTATATCGGTCCCATGGATTCGACTATATCAAGCTTATTTATCAGGCCAAAGACATAGAGTTCTTTAGTGGTCACTGTATCGAGTGTGTGTAGGAGTTCGTATGAACTGAAGAGAAGAGCATTTGTACGGTATATACATTGTTAAGGGAGTTTGAGGGTACCTGAGCTTTACCAGTGTCATCCTCTACCGATGATGAAGTATTACTGTCTCCCCATAGTACTGGAATATATCCTCTTCTATTAGTCCTTTGATTTGTGTACAAGTATAAGCGTCCGAGGTATTCTAGAGATTCCTCAGCAAATTTTTTGTACAACCCCCTAGATTTGTGGAAGATCAAGACACAAATATTCCGAGCTACCCGATATCAAGATTTTGACTCATCAGTACCCAGTAACCTACATCTCTCCCGAATTCTTACGGAATAGGGTGTAAACCACCTTGCTGAACCACGGCGAGGATTTTCTCCAGCCGCTTGGTGCAGTCGAAGGGATGTGAAATGCCGTAACTTTTATATATAAATTCCTGAATACGTCCCAAGACATTGCATGAGAGGACTTTGGGTTTATTGACCAGTCTACTGAGGATTAGTGCATAGTATCTTATATATCTGTTTTCCAGATGTTTGGTCCATCTTGGGCTGACACATCTTTGTTGACAACGATATGGAAACCAAAAACTTGTACTTTATGGTCACTCAACCAGGGATGACATATGATGGAGGTTTGTGGCCCCCCTTTATTATCGGTCAATATGAGATCTATTATGGATGGTTTGGAGTCCAGTTTGTACTTAGTTGCTTCTTTCACATGTTGCTCTATGACTCGTGAATTTTCTGAAAACTTAATTCTCAGGTTTTTCCGTTGTACCGTAGATGCACTAAAGTCCCCTAAGTTTAACATCGACCACTGGAAGATCAATCGTTGAAACCATCTAGCAAGAACTCATTCACCTCACAGTTTAGGCCTAGGTGAACCAAACCAATTGGCAGCCTTCATCTTTTGCATTTCAAGTGGCAAATAACTAATTAGCACGTTCCATATTCATAGGATATGTTATCGATAACGGTAAGTGGGATAGTATTTCTAAAGAAAAGAGCTACTCCTCCTTTACGCTTCTGTATTCTGTCGGCTCTTAATGATAAGAAACCTTCAAAATCAATTCTCTACTGTTTGCCAACTGAGCCAGACATGTTTCTCTTGCTGCGATTACATCCGGCTTAGTAAAGTCTATTTATACACTTAGCTTTGATCGCTTATCGAGCAAGCTCCGGGCTTTTGTGTAACAGATCCGAAGGCTATTTAAATGGCTCTATACCTCATGTAGAGTGGCTTCAGCATCATTCTCCGTCATAGCCTCACCACCTGGAAATTTGCAATTTTAAGGTCCTTCCCGCCAGCACCTAATCTAAGTTTTAGTACTTTTTGACTTCTCACCTTTTTACACCGTCTGCGAGCGGCAAGTATTTACAGACAATGACCGTTAACCACTTTAGCTAATGTTGACTGTGTAGTGTCGTCTCTTCCATTGGGAGGTTTAGGTACTACTATAGATATCCTGACGCATTAGCCGGTCAGTAGCTCTTTTATCAAGTTCACTTCATTCTTGAAAGGAGTTTTGGTCTCTCAGCCTTTGCTCTCCTTAACTTTATGAAAGATAACTGACCTGTCACTATGATCAGCCTTTAATTTTTCGGCTACTTTTTGGTGGACTGGTTTCCTTTTAGCAACATTGAGTTATTTCTTATTCTCGATTGTACCCATTCATCAACTTTCATTGAAGTAGTAATTATAGTCGTGTTACACAAACTTTTGTTTTTCCTGCTGGCAACAGAACTAGAATTGCAATTAGGTCTTCTAGGCGTTTCCATATATTCCATATATACTGTATTTCCAGAAAAAAAATTCTTGATGATATTCTGTCTGCAATTTCTTCAAACTGATCTATATTGAAACAAGAAAAAGGATGACCCAAATCAGTCATTTCAAAGGAATGGAGTCGAAGTTCAGAGAACTTTGGTGAAAAAGAATCATTAAATGGAGGTAGCTATCGCCATGGAATACAAAGACAGAAGTTGTACAAGTGGAGAAATGCAGTCGTAAGTAGATATGAGAATCAACTTTATCCTGTGTTAAAAACGAAATATGATGCATATAAAATTAATGTATGAGACGAAAAACTTAGTAGTTAAGGAGGAACAAAATGTCACACATGCATACATAATGTTTTTCCTACTCTCAGAAATACATACACAAATAAATGTTCTCACAATACCTGGGATAGGCCAAGATGGACAATGATGCAGTTTTGCTGTGAAGTAATGTAGGTTAAGCAGTTATATCATCCATACTCAACTACATTAGTGCAAAATTATCGATCTAGCAACATAAATAAGCCCAGTAATGGCATGCGTTGTCTTAAATTCTACGAAAGTAACCAATTAGGTCCAATACGTATCTTATTTTTGGAGTACTCTTAAAAGCAAGTAAATAGTACTGGCTCTGAATAAATGCACATAAGCATAGGATTGTCTATGTCAGTAAGTATTCAGCATGGAAATGAGATATTCTTTTCCTTTTTCAACGTCATCTGTTATCAGCTAATACATCTTTTCTTCTTTCAAGTCCTGAAGTTCTGGTGAATTGACTAGCTATTTAAATAATATTGATCAGCGAGATAGCCATGGGTTTTTAACACTTTCGTGATGATGAGCAAATTAAGTTATCTCAGTTACCCAGAGTTTTGTCTAGCCAGTAACTAGGCTTCTAAGGGAGGATAGTACGGGTCACATGATGCAGTTATGTCCTAAGAACAAGCAAAATTCTGACATATGTGATAAAAGGCATCCTATTGATGAGTTATGCAAAAGGAAATATTTAATAAGGCATGTATGAGTGAACATGTGCATGTTAACGTTAGTGCTCTTAAATAATATGGTCAGAGCTGCACTTATTTTGTCTCCTTCCAATTGAGCTAAATATTTAATAACTTGGGAAATCCGTTACAAGGAATAATAACAAATGTACGTTTGGTAATCCTTCATTTATGAATGGTACTGACATCATTCACATCGCGATGCTGACAGTAACCCGAAGGGTTATGTAAAAGAAGAATTCTTAAACTATAACAAACATGATTGTGATAACTGTGGTTATTCGTCGAAATATCTTTCTGTCTTAGAAGACATAAAAATTGATATTAATGACGTTACAAGACACGTACAAGTTACCGAGATTTCTCTGGCGGTGTTATCGAAATAAAGGGATGTAACAACAACACGGTAAGATAGAAACAAGCTCTGGTTTGAAATTATTGATTAACTGATTAGTTGTATCAAAGCGTTTAATTGGGCGGCTACAGTTAGTTAGAAGCTAATTGATCTGAGAATATACACATCTCGTTGCGGGATGTACTTCAGCGTCAATTCCATCCAATTAATCGAGTTGCTCATTACATTAATGGAGAGTCTGCAAGAAAACTTTTAAGTATCAATATGCCTAGAACAAAAAAAAACAGACACACGTAAAATACTAGTCCAATATCGAGGCGAAGAACTCTGGTACTATAGAAAAAAACTTGATGAAATAAAATCAGTGCTAAAAAACAAACAGTCAGCCAAATTACAAATCCAACCACCTAAAAAATTGCGTCCTAGCGAATCGTTTTTATATGAGGAAAGAGGCGTTGGCAATATTATTGCACATTGTTTTTGTTCTGTAGTACCAGAGTCCGCTTCGTTATTTGATTCAGATTCTACGTTTGGATCTGTTCCTTTTGTTCCAGGCATACTGAAACTCAAATGTTTCTCAGAGGCTCGCCAAAATATCAGCTGCCTTTATTAGACGTCTTCAAGAACTGGCAGCAGCAACAGTCACTAATTATTCAGGAACAAAACTCGAAGTTGTTCGTAATCAAATTATCGGGGGCATGCACTACTACAAAAGAAGTTCGCGAAACAAGTTCATAAAAGCTTAAAAGTTGCTCGTGAGGAAGCAATTTTGGAAAAGCAGATTTCCGTGATCACAGGTTTTTAAGAGTTGAATTGCCATAGTAGTTCAATGGTTTACCGGCTAACTGCCCACGTTAGAAATGCCCAGAAAGTGAGCTCCCGCTCAAGAAGTACTAAGTACCTATACTGCAAACTCAACAGCGGGCATACGAGGTGGTGTAGTCTGAAACATCTACGACAAAATGTGTGGAATTATTGTCCAGCTATCTTAACCTAGACGATTGAGCTTGTTTATTTTTTAAATTCTTGTTATAACTGAGTAAAAGTGGTGTAGTTTGACATAAATGAAAAACACTAAAACTGTAGATGGAAATTTGCTATGCCCCCAAGATAGGTCAGAAACTTTTCAGTGTACACGGAGTTTTATATTTTTTACTCATACTCATCAATAGTTGAATTTAAACATATTGAACTGGGAAAAACTTGACAATAACTAACCATTAATTTAATGGATATTTGCAATTTACATCATAAGACTGAACTGCTATGAGTAAGAAATGTCAGTGAATTTCTTTACTATCAATCATATTACAGTAAACATTAATTGTTTCTGACGTATTGTAAGTGAAATAATTTTTAAATTAAACACTAATCTGGCAATGGAAGATAGTGAACTACTGATCGGGTTTATATTTGGATAGTTTGATGGTAAGTTTTTCGATCGAATATGTTATTTTTGTATCGGCAGATGTAAAGACTTAATTTGAAACAAACACTTAACCGATTTTTTTTGAAAGGCAGTTTAGTCTCTTGATTGTTTGCAGATGCGTGTATGGTGTTTAGTATAATCTTAACTTAGATAGGTTCAACTCGGATTTAAGTCAACAACAGGGGAAATGAATAGACAACTGATGGTTAGCCACAGTTTTAATTTGACAAGATGTGTATATAGTTTTGACTTAACTATGGTATCAATAAATAAATTGACTTCCTACATTTTTTAAACAAGAGCGAAATATATGGACGAGTTTTCCGACCGGATGACCTAATGCTTGAGAGTTGAGTGCTTTTATTACTATAAGGGACTGATCACTTAAATGAAGGCTATATTTTAATAGACAGTTTTTGCTGCTTTTGGTCTAAAACGTAAATAAGATTGCTCTTCTTAAAATTAGACTAAATGATCGTTTTGTTTCCTCATTTTCAGCACTTAGTCAACGCATGGTTATGAAAGGGAGTTTTTTAGAATTGTCATGTCATATAAAATATTTTTGATTTATGAATCAGGATTTTTTAGGTCTGAGGCTTTATTGTGCATTGAAGTTCACATTAACATTTACACGACGTTTATATAAATAAGTATCAAATACAGCTTAGATATAAAATACTCTGGAGGAAGTAAAAGTATATTTTCATGTGTTTTTTGCAGTCTTTTGCGTTCTTTTCCATAGATTTTAAAACGAATAGTCAATATTTTCATGTATAAACAACCCTGGGATTTTTTATAACATGTTAGGTCACGTTAATTTGTTCTTATGAACATTTGCTCTCTCAATGACGTGTATATAAGCCCGTTTTGGCTGACCATTTTTCATTCTTTCTAGCTTTCTAAAGATGTTATCCTGTGAAGAACTAGCAATAATGAGAAATTTACCCGCTCTTGTGTCAGATTTGGATAGTATGGATATTATTGATCACCTTACTGCTACTACTCCTCCATTAATCACTCCTACTGATTATGAATCAATTATATCGACTTCCCAAAGAGAAGGCAGAAGAGCAGGAGTAAGATGTTTAATTGCTTGTTTACTACGTCGATCGGAAATCCAAAAAGTATTCAGATCTTTTCTGAATATATTAAAAGAAGATTACGGCCACTTGTTTGATTTGTTAGACAAAACATACGAGAGCTTAAAAAATAAAAATAACGATGAATCTGATTTTGGTGCACTAAGCAAAATTTCCTTTTGTTCTAGTATCGTTTTGGAGACAGAAAATCCACTAACCGTAACTACCCCTTGTCAATCGGTCTCCAAAGACGTTGATCATTCGAAGATGTTTTTAAAAGGGCTTGGAGTTTCTGAAAATGGTAATTATTCAACTAATTAACATGCTATTAACGTATATATATTGACTAAATACTGATTGAAGACAAATATCCTTTGGTTCGTGAGGTCATAATATAAACTGACTACCTCTGCTCTTTTCACTATCTCATAGTCAGTATATAGTGTTAAGTTTGGGAGTTGGGACAATATATCTAGAACGTGTCTAATTGCTCAAAGTTTGTGTTTCTGAATGATATCATTTGTCGAATCGTGATGAGAAAAATGTTGGAACAATTGTAGCTTAGCCTTACGATTATCTATATGATAGTCGTCGAACATTGGCGATTCTTTAGAGAAAATTGTGATTGGACACATGATTTTCGAACTATGTTAACTCAGATGTACTAAGTTATTATTAGACGTTATACAGTACTGAGACTGGTCGCGTTGTATCAGATCCAGAATTCACAACACAGAATAGAGAGCCAGATGACAGTTACAGGCAGTCACATTCAGTCAGTCCGAAATGGAAATTAATAACAGGAGAGGAAATCACATATTTAATAGTCCGTAGGCTAAGTACCTGTTTGACCACACTCAGTGACCAATCGTATCTTACTCTCATCACCACATATCAGTTTCTCAAGTGTAAAAAATAGCCGCTTGGATAGCAGTATTGTGCGTTGGATTTTTTATAACTGGGCCGTTGTCGCGACAGCGTCGAAGATAGTTTAAAATACAATAAATTGTCATGGTTTTTAGTATATAGGAATCGATCTCATCTGTTACTTAATCATTAACATTTATATAATTACCTACATATGTAAACTTATCGATTATTGAGGACTATTTATCAAGTGCATGTGCAGGTTCTGGTTTCTGCTATTCATCAGGATTATTTTGCACTCCGCTCTTTAGAAAGTAAATGTCATACTTACATTTTTTCGGAGTGATTAAATGTTATTTTGCGTAGTCATATATCGTCACATAGTAAACTTTCATTTTCACGTTCCAGATGAAAATCATTCAATCAATAACATCTATACTAGCTGTTTTCGGAACACTGAGGGATAATTAATATACAATATGGATAGTGGGAAACTACCTAAACCTGTTTTTTCGAATAATGGAGAGGATGATGTGCTAATTACCAAGTTGCTTTTAAAGGGTTTTCATGTTATTCTTACACTTTGTAAATACTCAAACTTGACTAAATATTTAATATTTATGGTCAAGTCCTAGTTTCATTAACATTCGACTGGTCTACGAAATTGGGATATTCTAATCGTTTATATTTCAATTAGCTTCTAAGGATATCTATTTTCGTTGCTAATATTTAGTATTTAAGTATGTTATTTTACTATAGAAAAAGCCTATTCTGCTCTTTACTTTTCTTCAATCTTATCTCTACCTTTTACAAATCACTAGGTCTGGTTTTTATCCATGCTCCTAGTAAGCTTATACTGTCGACAATTTACTTCTAAAATCCATATTCATCAAATAGTATACCTGTTAGGTAGTTAGAGGCAGTCAACAGGAAGCTAATGATCTAGCTTTCTTATCCGCTGTTACTCACCAGCAAGGTATATCTGTGACATTGATGTAACTTTCTCCATAGTTGGTCCAATTCCCTTTCTCTCAGGTACGTAATCTCAAACGTTACCACTAAGCTATTAGTGTTTCGGCAGGCCTCCTATATGACTGAGATATTTACAATTGATTGGTCATTAAGTAGTAGCCAATATCATGTTCAAATCTTTTAGTGCTGATTGAATTCTATCGATCAAACTGCAATTTCTCCACTTGTCTAAGTGACTCGACATCACGTTGACTATGTTGAGACTTTACAGGTACACGTCGTTGACGAGTGACCAATAGCATGAAACAGGTCCGGCGTTCTTTTTACCGACTCCTTCAAATCATCTAAGTCAACTAACTGGAGCTTCACTCCAACATCAGCATTCTGATGTTACATGGGATCACTGGGAATTGATTCTATCACATTATTTGATGTTGACTATCTAATTAATGCTCTATATCTAAGCAAAATACAACACTGGTCGTTTTGGGAATTAGGGTCTCTGTTGTCACTTTTGACGATAATAATTTTCTATATATAGAATATGTAGTACTCAGTTTGCATTACCTAATCATGAACCGAATCAAGCATTGTCCTTTTACATTAGTATTAGTCTATTCAAGTCTAAAACAGTTGATTTAACTATCGATACGTTATTATTATTATTATTATTCAGTTCTGTTTCATTTTTTTAAAATAAAAATCTATCAGATATCATATTCAACATTATTTCAACTATATGCTCACATCCAATTGCTGTTATGAATTGGGAAAATCTTTTAAATGAATTGATAGGATGTAGTACTATTAATCCTATTGGTATTTTTATGAACAGTAATAATTCACACTTAAAAAACAGTGATTCAAGCATGAAAGATTTTGAAGATTTTCTATGGTGTGCATCGAATTGTCGTCGTGGCCTCTTTCACTTTTTCTCAATCAATATAATTCGAAATTTAGAAAATCGTGGTTCTCCTCTCAAACGATCATATCCAGCGAATTTTGATACTGTTAAGTTTAATGCTGTAAGTTTTATTATTCAATCAGTCAGTCAGTTTTATGATTGATTATATAATAAACATTGAGATCAGTGAAAATGCAAACTACTGGCTTATGTACTTGATTCTTATGGATTGAACCAGTAATTAAATGCTCTAATTAATCTTGGACAGCTTAATATGCATGAGATTCACAGTCTATGTAGCTCATATTTCTGCATGCGAACGTGTGTATTTGGTCACTTTATCTCCCTAGTAGATAATGTAATCAGAGAGATGTGGTGTAAAAGTATTGTCGAAATTTGTTCAACTGCCTTTAAAGTGTTGAAAATATTAGAAACCTTTGTTTGTATCCAATTCACAGCTTGTATTAGTAACCATTATAATGTACTTGGTTCACAATCGTGCGAATGTACCTTTATGAAGGAATTAACATCTCACTCGAATAAATTTATTCATTTCTAGTAAAAAGATTTCTTTAAAAAATTAAGGTGGAAAGATATCTATGTTATATATTTTTCTGTTTAGCACGTCTTAACTACTCGACTTAACTCTAATGAAAACAAGACTTGATCTAAGAACACGATTTATTCCGATGCATCGAAATGACATTTCACATTAATAAAAACGAGAATTTCTGTGTGAATTTACACGATCGTTGATTAGCTGAAAATGAATCATTCAGCATATTCGGATTCGACTCTGAAATGAAGATACAATTATTAGTAATTTATCTTCCCCTTTGAACAAAGTTGCTATAGCAGTGGCTGGGGTCGATTCACATCAGGTCGGCTGGTTTAGACTCTCTGTCTAACTTCTTGGTAGTAAGTAAATATGTCGTTTCTTCCTTTCTATGCTCTGAAGCTTGCTTGACTATTGAGGATAGTTCGATCATAAAGATAGCTAAATAAGTATTGAGTGGTATTTTATAGTGAGTTTCATTACTAAAAATAGAGGTCGCTCAACGTAATTGTCTAATCCATGCAAGCTAATCAATCAACTGGGACTTCGTAGATTACATTACGTCTTCTCAAAATACGTTAGCATGTTGAGTTAAGATGGTCAAGACGGTAGTCCGTAGAGAGTACTCTCTGAACTAAAGTAAACGACTACGTTCATACCTCACTATGTCAAGTAAATTGATTCCTCATAGATATGTTTAGTTGAGACTCATCATTTGGCACTGGGTTAAAAACTGCTCTCAATTTCCAGTATCATAGGATTTCTGCTGGAATTCGAGAGTTCGATACAGTACGATAAATTAACGGAAACCTATAGAGTAATAGTAGAAGTAATTGTTATATATATATATATATATATATATATATATATTAATAAAAGCTAACTTTATTATCAATATCGTAAAACACTCATGTGAAGAGATCTCGCATTATTTAGTATTATATGCTTATAAAATTAATTATCTAGCCAGAAAAATTGATCTAACTAGTTTCTGCATGATTTTATTTGTTCAAACACATAAACATTGGTACAAGGAGTCACCAAATATATATGCATCACACTATGTCATTTGATTTGTGTGAGGACTGGGGCACTGCTTTGTCACCCAAACCAAAGCAGGTGGTTTTGTTAGATGCTACACATGACTATGAAAATTATGAAAATCAAAAAAGAATAAAGTGAATTAAGATTATTCCATGTAAATTGTTATCAAACAGGGAAAAATAAAAATTATTAATTAACAAATCAGTGTGTTCATTCGACTTTTTACATGATAGGGATAGTGTCATTGTAATTCGTGCCAATGTGTATGTAATAGGATTCTTTTCAGACTATGATGTGAAAACATCTCTGACCATTAGCAATTTAATTTGACCACAGATGCCTTAGAAATATTGCTGGCGTCTGCTGGGATCACCGGGTAAGTAATAGTGAGGTTAGACGCAGGGTATTAGGGAATGATGGTAAGTCAGTTGATGAGGCTGTGAATCTTCATAAACTGAGATGGTTGGAACACGTGTTGCGTATGCCTAAACACTGGTTACCACGACGCGCAATGCAGACTAGTGTTAGAGGCGGTTGGAAGAAAATTGGGGGCGGCCAAACCAAAATGTAGCATTAGTACATAAAGTCACTAACTTCTGGTAGATGCAGACTACTTGGTTGGGATCCGCGCGACTATCGTAACCAAAGGTTGGAGACTCTTGTTGATATGGCTCAGAATCGACCACGATGGCGTCGGTGTATACACTGTCTGTCTTCCTTTAAACTATGAGAGTAAAATCGCTTCATATCCTTCTTTCTAAGAACTAATTCTTTCTTCCTGTACTATGTCCATATATGCAATCTTTCTTTTATATATTACCACCACTGAATTAACTACTTCTGTGAATCCGGTGTTCATCTTGTTGTGTTAATGAGGTATGGCAACTTGGACCGATGCATACATGTGCCTGGTCCTACATCGTAGCTGACTGACTGACTGTTCCCTCAGGATCCTGGAGCCCATGTGCACCATTTGTTTGGAATCAGGGTTTTCCAACTCCTCTTGGTGAATCCCTTCTATCCACCAACCCGGGTTGAATCATCGTACATTCGCGTTTCGTCTTCTCAATTTCATAAACAACTCATCCACCACCAGAAGGTAGCGAGTAGGACTTTCATGGTAGTTGTTGTATACACGTGGCTATGTGAGAGGATTTCGAGAGGGAGAACTGACTCCACTGTCGACCGTACCTGAGCATTTGGGGGAGGCATGATTTAGTTTAACTGTTTCTTTTTTGATGTTATAATAAGTTAACTTGTAGTTAGTTTCACATGATATTCGACTTAAGAAAATCAGTTATATTGATTGCTTATTCAAGCATACAAAATATGAAATTCTCATTTACACTGGTCTGTATTTTGTTTTGTTTATTTATGCCCATATAATGACTAATGAAGTGATATGTGCTCACAGTGGTTTTAAGATTCGATATCCTAATACGAAGTCATACATTCAGATTAAACAACTAGGCAGACTATGACTAGGCCTCGTATTCTAAACTATAATTCGAAGTTAAATACATTAATTTGTGTCTATTAAGTGAGTTGACAAGTCATTAAACACTTATCTAATTTAAGGTTACAATTTTTCGGTTACTTTTAATTAATACCATGAACTGATCAATGTTGGACCACCACTGAAAACTTGGAAGCACTGGATGGCCGTTTAGTCCTGCTATAGGACTCTTCAATACGAGTGAGGATCCATGATCCTGCACTCCTGATCCGAACCTTGGACCTTCGGTCTCGCGCGCGAACGTTTAACCTGTAGACCATTGAGCCGGCATCCAACGGTATTAATGCCTAACTTCAACTTATTAATCTCTACAACCCAGTACTGATAATTTTCGGTTACATTGTTAAGAGTTCGTTCAAAAATAATCATTGAATATTGCTGATAAACAAATATAATTACTTCGAATTTGTTGATTATCATTATTATTTTTCATTCTGTTTGTTTATTTTATTCAAAGCAATTAATTCGTAAATTAGTCACAGAAAAATTAATTCCAACTTTACAACATTTTAATCTCTGGAATTTAGCCAATCGCATTCAAACACAGATTGAATACAATGATGCAAATAATTGTGACTCTGTGAAAAACTCTATTTTGGATAGATGTAGCCTTCTGTATATGAATAGTTTTCCTTTAAAATTACTCGATTCTACCTGTCATAATAATATTAACAACGATAGTAATTTACTGTTTGATCTAAATCAACCTATTTCATCATATGACCTATTGAAATCTTGTCCTCAATTTAATTATGCAAAATGTAAGTTGAGAATTAATAATTAGATTATTATTATCATCAATATAACTGTGTATTACAAATATTACGAATAAACCATGAAAGTTTAACAAAAATTGTTTATACAAATATGTTAACTCTGATTTCTTGTATACCTGAACTGAGATGATATCGGGGTTGACTTCGGAATATTTGCTCAGAAGTAGTAATCTAGTAGAACATTAACAGACTTTGGGAATTCATAGATTTTTATCAATGTCTACCTCATCCTTATCGATTTTTGTAATAGTTGAATTAAAATGCTGGTGATTGTTAACGTTATTAGGTTGGGACACTAAGGGTAATATAACCTTTAAAAACTGTCAAGTAAGTAGCGATATTTAGCTGTAAATTCACTAACCAGTAATATTTCATTGTCGTTACTTGGTGAAATGCATTTTCCTATCGATGTGTTACTTGTGGTATTAAGCTGTATGGGGTTGTCGCAGTATGTATTTTTCAGGCTGATAATTAGGATTAAAATCGTGATGGTTTATGTTTTCCCGTTGTTGATATCAGTTACTTCAAGTGGTCAATCTCTTTTCTTATATGTAGATATTAAGAGGATTTCCACACTTTCGACATTTAGACATAAGCTTTTCTTAGTGTATTTACATCTGTTACTCATCGTTTGGATGTGGTTAAATTTATTGATAGTGTTCACACCAAGACTCGACCCCCCAGTACCTTTCGCTTCAATTGCCAATCTGTTACTAACACTGTTATTCAGGTGCATCCAACCGACAAGTCTCAATTAGAAGGAAACACAAGTTCTAGATATATCAATTGTGAATCTGTTCCATCTCTTGAGTTTTAAACAGTTTGTTTTTTATGTGTTCTCCCAAATTCTAATCTTCTGGATTCTTCATGTCCATTTTTCTTCTCTTTCCAAATTTATTTCACTGGATTATGCTCCTTGAATAACATCTTCAAACCCTAATATTTCCGATTACTGCTTATACTCTTACTACCTCTACCACTACGGGATTTAAATCGACAATTGTATCTGTGTGCTAATGTGGTATGGCAAGTCGAACTGATGTACGTACGTACCAAGTTCTACGTTGTTACTGACTGACATATGTGTTAAGCATGAGTTATATATATATATATATATATATATATATATATATATATATATATATATAGTTGTACATGGCAACGTAATGATGAACAGTGTTATGGAAACTTATCTTTATAATGGTACATAAACTTTAAAATATTACTGTTATAATTCAATCTAAGAATTACGCTTAAAGAAGCAAGCACTATTTGATAGATTAGTTTAACAAGTTGCAAACACAACACACATGACAACCTGTTCGTAAGCGTATTTCTAACATTTAATTAGAATTAGAAAAATCCTGTTTCTGGTACACTATGTCTCATTTCTAATTGTAAGCAGATATGTCGTTTTATAACAGTGCTTAATTAGTGGACTTGAGGAATTTATGAATTAGAAAAAGAGAATTCAGCGAGGAAAATTTTCGTTTCGACGAAATCATTTACTTAAGCTGTACATTCGTATATAGTTAGTTACATGGAAAATATATGTCTATAGGATGATAGAAAAGATTGCATCATAAATTGATTCGAGAATAAATAACAAATGAGGTTACGTACTAATCAAGGGGTGAGGAATAAAATAGTTTCTGGGTCAGATAATAGTCCAATTGACAGATATGAAGAAAAGCGACAAACATTAAGGTTATAATAATAGACTGAATAATAATCAAGAAAACTTGTATAAGGTAATAAGCATAACTAATTAGTGTTTAAAATGCAAAACAGTAACTTAAAAAATTCGGTAATCAAATACAAGTGCAGAAAAAAAGCCCGGAACGTATCCATTAAGGGAATTAGGGCCAAGGAAGGATGAGAAGTTGGACAAATCGTTTCTTCACGCAAAGTTCAGAATTGTGTTCGTGGATTGCCAATGCCTCAGCAATGCATGAAATATTGGTTCGATCCCCCCTTCGATCCAGTTCCTTCGACTCTGTAGATTACTTTAAAAGAAGAGTCCTTTGGAGCGATGTGTCCACAGTTAATTAAATACTCCTGTATCGAACTAGTAATTGTTTTTCATTCTCCTTTTAAGAGCCAAGCCGGATAGTGTTCTGAGATGCGTTTGGACAGTGATCGCTTTGTGCGGCCTATATAACGTGCCCCACATGAGCAAGTAAATTTATATATATACATTGATGTGGCCCAAAGCGTAAGTGTATTCTTAACATATCCCAGAATAGTAGGTTGGCTAGAGGAAACAATTCGGAGCTTAGCTGTGTAGAATGTTTTATTCAACGATTTTGAAATCCGTTTATTTAGGATTTCAGCAGCCGTGTCTCCTTTAAATTCCATATTCATAAACAGAGTTTTCTTCTGTACTGTCGTTGCTTTTTCATGATGAAGTCTAGGTGTTAAGTTGCTATCGGCAAATCTGGGCGGAAACCATTTCTGATGAGAGTTTGTCGAAGCTGAGATAATTCCTCATCTGTTGTGATGATACTTTCATTATTTGTGAAGAAGACATGAACCTCAATGAAATCTTGAATATTTTCAATAATTGTTACCCGTCAATTCAATTGACCTTAGAAGCAGAGGCAAACCATGAACTTCATTTTCTGATGTGCGTTTAAAAAGAATGCCTGATGGTTTTTTTACGGAGATCTATGTATAGAAAACCTACCTGGAATAGACAATACACGGATCCCATTGAGTAGAAAGAGGAACTTACTTCGCTCTTTATCCTCTAGGATCAAGAGAATCTGTTCCAATGACTATTATCTGACCCAGAAACTATTTTATTCCTCACCCCTTGATTAGTACGTAACCTCATTTGTTATTTATTCTCGAATCAATTTATGATGCAATCTTTTCTATCATCCTATAGACATATATTTTCCATGTAACTAACTATATACGAATGTACAGCTTAAGTAAATGATTTCGTCGAAACGAAAATTTTCCTCGCTGAATTCTCTTTTTCTTATTCAATGACACTATGGGTTATTTTAATTTATGAATTAATGCTTTTTTCTAGTGTTTTCAGTATGAGGTTATGGAGATTGTTGAAATTCGCTGAAAATATGAACAGATCTAAGTTAGACCACCATTGGAAACCTAGAAGAAATGTATGACCATTTCATCTTAGTATATATATGTATGTGCTTCCACAATTCTGCAGGCGGGGATTGAACCCAGAATTTTCGGTCTCGCGCGCGAACGCTCTACAACACTGGGACGGTATCCAAAGGTGATGATAGTCACATAATTAGAGTAATTGTAGATAAAGACTTGTACAATAATCGAAAAACTTCATATCTAATTGCATAAATTCATATTCTTTTCCTTTTAAAAAAATTTATGCTATAGATATATACCTGTTCTAATTATTTATTTTTATCGTACATTGTTTCTTTTCTACAGCTTTACTTTTCTCATGTATTGAACCAATATTTCATCATTCTCTTATACTTTTGGATTGGCCATTTCTACTTCATGAATTAAATGTTTGTTCTAATTGTATTTTATATTTACTCAGTTGTCATTCTTCTTCACAATGTTTATTATCTACCAAAAATAGTAGTAGTAGTAATAGTAGTATTTTATTAACTGAATCAAACAATCGTAATTCTTTTTGTCAAAATATTCAAGATGAGAAAATTAAAAATGTTGCGTTGGTTATTCTTTTCTGTACAATACTTCAAAATACATTGTATCAAAAAATGATTATAGATCAAGATAGTCAAAATCTAAGTCAACCTGTACAGTCTCTGAGTGAAAGTGTTCAAAAGGTGAGGTTTTCATTGGAATTTTCTTTTTTTTAAAACACTTTTCATATCTTACATTAGATATGATCATAAAATACTCATGTTATGACAAAATCAATATTAGGAAAGTCAAAAACTATCGCGGCTATTTTTTACAATTATGATTATTTATATCTATATTACATAATTAGTAAATGCCCTGGTACGACCAAAGGTGGGGAGAGTCATCTCTCGAAATCCTCTCACATTGTCACGTGTATACAACCACTATCACGAAAGTCCTACTCACTGCCAAAGTGTTGTTTACGAAATTCAGAAGACGAAAAGCGAATGTTCAACGCTTTAACCGTGTTAGTGGATACAGAGGATTCATGTAGGGGAGTTGGAAAACCTTGATTCCAAACAAACGGTGCATATGGGCTCCAGGATCTTAAGGGAGAAAATGGAGTATGGACATATTGTTGGTAACTGGCTACCATGGGACTGCATGTTCTAACGTTGCTTCACTTCCTTGTCGACTAGATCTCTAGGTCAAAGGCTGGGACAGTGACCCTTGCTTCGGTTTTTGCGACAAGACAGTGTTCCAGTCCTCACACAAATCGAATAACGAAGTGGGCGCACCGAAAAACTAATCTGTTCGCTATTTGCATCTGCTTATTTATCACTGAGTTTCTAAGGGGGCTCGAGGACAAATAAGCATTAGGGCCTTGGCTATAGTTTATTGATCAGTGTGTAAATTCGTGAAATTGGTCAATGGTCTGACCGACAATATGGTATGTGATATCAGTTAGGAATTTTCAAGCCTTAAGAAACCCATAGCAGCTTTTTTCTCAAGATACAACAAATAAATAAGTTGACTTTTGTATGGTGTAGTTTGACGGAAGGTGGTGGAATCCTAGTCGATTCACTCCTAACCCCAGTTTTAAAAGGCTGAGGATGTTTTCCGTCTTTCCTTTATCTTCATTATTTGAATGTTAATCACTGTTGTTCTTAAAATTTTGTAAAGTATGTTAATTCAGTTAATTCTTGTGTGTTTATCACGATATGGCATTTTGATTTTTCTTGAACTGACGCCAATAATACCTAGTTTCGATACATAAATAAACCCATTTTCCCTTTTCTCCTAGTCTTGGGTAGTCTGAAGAATAAATCTTTCAAGAATTATTAGATATTAACCGAAGATTTATTCATAATATGTCAACATACGTACAATAACCTTGAAAACTGCAGTACATAAAAAGCCACTGACCATACAGAAAATAATATTTTCGAATCTAAATCGTGGTTTCAATAAAGGGAAGATATTGTGGAGCTATTTGATGCGAGAGAATAGGTATTAGTATTCACGAAATGAACAGTAACTCGATGGTTTTCTAGGGATTTAACATTCTTAATACCATATACCCTTTTCTTATTAACTTCAGTCACTAACAACTGAGACAAATGTGTGATTTTGTTGCAAATTTATCCTAACGAAATCAGCTGCTACTTTGTTAGGCTTTCTTGTTAGTTGGGCAATAACTCTGTAATCGATTGAATTCTAGCAATCTACACGTATTCATAAGAAGGAGAATAAAGCATTGAAGTACATCGGTTTACCATTGTGTTACATTGGTTTTCTAGTTATTCTATTCTAAGTAAACTTCTCCAGTTGTGTAGCTGTTGACCCCCCCTATCACGATAGAATATCCGTCGATTTGCTTTAAATTGCTAATCAGTCAATCAGTTACAACGTTAGGACAAGGCGCATATATGCATCGGTCCAAGTTGTCATACCTCATTAACACAACAAGATGAACACCGGATTCACAGAAGTAGTTAATTCAGTGGTGGTAATATATAAAAGAAAGATTGCATATATGGACATAGTACAGGAAGAAAGAATTAGTTCTTAGAAAGAAGGATATGAAGCGATTTTACTCTCATAGTTTAAAGGAAGACAGACAGTGTATATACCGATGCCATTGTGGTCGATTCTGAGCCATATCAACAAGAGTCTCCAACCTTTGGTTACGATAGTCGCGCGGATCCCAACCAAGTAGTCTGCATCTACCAGAAGTTAGTGACTTTATGTACTAATGCTACATTTTGGTTTGGCCGCCCCCAATTTTCTTCCAACCGCCTCTAACACTAGTCTGCATTGCGCGTCGTGGTAACCAGTGTTTAGGCATACGCAACACGTGTTCCAACCATCTCAGTTTATGAAGATTCACAGCCTCATCAACTGATTTACCATCATTCCCTAATACCCTGCGTCTAACCTCACTATTACTTACCCGGTGATCCCAGCAGACGCCAGCAATATTTCTAAGGCATCTGTGGTCAAATTAAATTGCTAATGGTCAGAGATGTTTTCACATCATAGTCTGAAAAGAATCCTATTACATACACATTGGCACGAATTACAATGACACTATCCCTATCATGTAAAAAGTCGAATGAACACACTGATTTGTTAATTAATAATTTTTATTTTTCCCTGTTTGATAACAATTTACATGGAATAATCTTAATTCACTTTATTCTTTTTTTGATTTTCATAATTTTCATAGTCATGTGTAGCATCTATAATTCATACGAAATTATTACCAGCTCTACAATGTCTTGATTTGAATGCATTACATAGTGAAATAGAACAATTGGCTTTTCAAATGCTTCATTAAGATTTTTCTTGTAAATTCTATCTATGTATAACATTGTGTAAGTTAAAGTGTTCTTGAATTCTGACCTATATCTGTCATCCCTCTTGAAGAAGCATAGGTCGCCCAACAGGATTCTCCACTGAACTCTGTCCTGGGCAAACCTTTCCAATTGTTTCTGATCGCTATTCATTCTCTTGATGTCTGCTTCCAATCGCGACCCTTGATTTTCCTTTTTCCCTTCAGGATTCCAAGTTAGTGCTTGCCTTGTGGTTCCGTCTGATGATTTCTACAATGTATATCCTATCCACTTTCATCACATTTTCTTAATTTCCTCTTCAGCTTGTGAATCCTGATTACTTTAAGAAAAATCATCTCAGTCTCTTTTTCTATTTATCTTTTTTATGATACCAAACAAGATTATGTTTTTTTGCACAAAACCCTAAGCATTAAAGGTCATTTATAAGTAGTTATCCTTGTTTATACACCTCCTATTGTTTTAGAGTTGATCATTATTGTTAAGTTTTGCTTTTTTACTGGATTTAGCTCTCAGTGACTGAACTATTTTTATTTTTGTGACCGTAAAATAAAAAATGTTCTGAATACTGCTTTTTGAATTTCACTCCCATAAATTATCATTTTCAGTTGAACAGTAATAACACGTCGTGTATGTATATGTATATTTTAAAGCCAAAAGTAGATCCCAAGAACAACTGAGGTCACACTTAGGCAGTTCTGAAAACGAGGCTGCCCAGATGTTGCTTGGAAAGATAAACGAACAACTGTGGAAACAACAGCGACATCTATTGGTGACTTAAACCAAAGGGTTACGAAAAACCAGTGAATTTCTTCTAAGTCTATTGCACTGGTGGATTCTCGTAAACTCATCAGACTCCGAACACAATGAAGAACGAAAACAAATCAGATCTAGGTTAACCAAAAGTCTAAGAAACGACCGTGAGCAGTGGTGGATATTGAAAGCAAAAGAGATGGAAAAGGTGGTAACTGTAGGTAGCACAAGACAGCTCTTCAGATTAATATACGAAATTGGAAATTATAAGACAAGTGTGAGATTCTCGGAAAAAGACGAAACTCGTATCCTCTCTCAGCTCAGATGTTTTGAGCGGTAGGCAGAACACTCTAATGAGCAGTTCAGCTACTCTACAACTACCCACCATTCCCAATCAGCCTGAATGGAACATTGAAGTAGGTCCCCCGACTCTAATTGATGTTCAAAAATCTGAAACGAGGAAGAGCATCTGGTCTAGATGAATTAACCCCAGGGGATTTTAAGGATGGTGGTCCAGATTTAGCGATTAGGTTGACTAATATTTTAACTTAAATCTGGGAGTTGGATGTAACCTCATCTGACTGGCTGCAATCACTGATTGTCCCAATATATAAGAAAGGGTCAAAGTCATCCTGTGATAACCATAGAGGGGTTAGTTTGACTAACATAACGTCTGTAATACTAGCCTCAATAATTATCGGGCGCCCAACAAAGACTCGTGAACTGCAAACACGGTGAAATCAGGTTGGCTTTAGACCTGGTCATGGTCATGCACCATTCGTCAGGTACTAGAACACAGACACGCTTATCGGTGTGCGACAATTATAGTTTTTCTTGACGTGAAAGCAGCATTTGACTCTGTAGAACGAGAGGTTCTGTGGCGGTGTCTGTCATTGAAAGGTGTACCTCAGAAGTACATAAACCTTGTGAAGGCTCTTTACTCGAACACTACTAGTCTAGTTAAGGCTTGTGGCGAACTGTCATCTGCTTTTGCAACCTCAAGTGGTGTCCGTCAAGACTGTCCACCTTCTCCACTTTTGTTCAGCTTCATCATAAACATACTGATAGAAGTAACGTTCTCGTCGACCAAATTTCCGGGCATCGATCTCCTACCAGGAGGTTCACTTATCGACTTGGAATACGCTGATGATATAGTCCTGTTTGGCGAAGACGCTGATAAAATGCAATCTTTTGATAGCACTGAGCAACAATGTCAAGATGTTTGGGATGAGTATCCCCCCTTCTAAATGCAAATTGTCACTCCAGGACTGGCCTTCGTCAACACCTGAACTAAAGATGGGGAGTGAAGTAGTCGAACGCGTTGACAACTTCACTTATCTTGGAAGTCTTATCAGCCCTAATGGGTTGGTGTCTGACGAAATCTGTGCACGGATCCGAAAAGCTCGTTTGGCTTTTGCCAACTTACGTCACCTATGGTGAAAGCGAGTTATCCGTCTATCAATTAAGGGACGGGACGTTCTGTTCTAGTTTACGGCTGAAAAACGCGACCGTTAAGAGTAGAGGATACTCGTAAGCTACTAGTATTTGACCACAGATGCCTTAGAAATATTGCTCGCATCTGCTAGGATCACCAGGTAAGCAACAGTGAGGTTAAACACAGGGTATTAGGGAATGATGGTAAATCAGTTGATGAGGCTGTGAATCTTCATAAACTGAGATGGTTGGAACACGTGTTGCGTATGCCTAAACACTGGTTACCACGACGCGCAATGCAGACTAGTGTTAGAGGCGGTTGGAAGAAAATTGGGGGCGGCCAAACCAAAATGTAGCATTAGTACATAAAGTCACTAACTTCTGGTAGATGCAGACTACTTGGTTGGGATCCGCGCGACTATCGTAACCAAAGGTTGGAGACTCTTGTTGATATGGCTCAGAATCGACCACGATGGCGTCGGTGTATACACTGTCTGTCTTCCTTTAAACTATGAGAGTAAAATCGCTTCATATCCTTCTTTCTAAGAACTAATTCTTTCTTCCTGTACTATGTCCATATATGCAATCTTTCTTTTATATATTACCACCACTGAATTAACTACTTCTGTGAATCCGGTGTTCATCTTGTTGTGTTAATGAGGTATGGCAACTTGGACCGATGCATACATGTGCCTGGTTCTACGTTGTAGCTGACTGGTGTATATCTGAAAAAAGGGGTTACAAAATTGTCTTTTTTTTAGACGAACGTGATCTTTCTGTTTCCCTGCAACTCTTTTTATCTGTATTGATCCTATATACACATCCACTTTGAATAAATCTGTTAGATAATATCTAAGAAAGTGTACTGCTAGATCTATGTATAAACTATTAGTTAACTCAATGAAATGAGTTACATATTAAGATCAGAAAAATGATTTTTGAAATTAAGTTACCCATTGAGATTTTCGAATAAATTTTGAGTTGATAAATATCAAAATATGAACTAGAGCACAAGAATACCTACAATTTAAGGTTAATACTATTTATTAATATGAAGTAGCATGGGATAAAATATAATAAGTATGGGAAGATAAGTTAAGCAACTACTGAAAAACGACATGATCTTTACAAGATACTCATTACAAGTGTATCGACCTGAAGATTTATCATCTCGAAATGCTTTAACGCGCTATATCTTAAATCCATAAGACTTTAAAGAGCTTGTTGAGTGAAAGCATTGTATTGCTGTATACATTCCGTCTGGTCTAAACAAGCTCGATTACTAGTAACCAAGGCATTCCCACTTTATATTTCGATCAATACTCAATCACCAGTTAGTTTAGGATTAAATAGGAACAAGCTCTTCCATTAATATTACGCGTTCACGGTGTTGCTTAAAAAAGTCAGAGGATGAAAAGCAAACTCTCTCCGCCTCGACTGAGTTGGTGGATACGGAGGGTTTACCTAGGGGATTTCGAAAACCTCAATCCTAAAGCATTTTTGACTATCGATTACCATGGAACGTTGTTTCTTGATGTTGCTCCGTTGACTAGTATATGAAATTCTTACGTTAAAAGTTATGGGAGCGTCCCCCTTCAAGGAAACCATTCATTTCGTCCAGTCGGTATCCCAACCCGCATACAAATATTATAATTTTGTCCAGTGCATACTATGCTTTAGTGTCCAGTTATACTAGATTTTATGTGAATTGAATAAAAAAGATCAAATAATTCTATCAAAGTCAAATATATATATTTTTATGTACATAATATCATTCACGACAAGTGAATACAGACCAATTTTGTAAGATAGTTACTTGGACTAAACAAATGTGAAAATATTATGAAAATAAAGTTAAATATAAATAACTAGTGAGTGAATAAATCATAAAAATGATGATAATAATAATAGTAGTAATGACGATGTAAATTTAACTTTTCCATTATTTTCCGTGAATTGAGTAATGTATATAGCTGCTATAAAAACTGGATTTACTTTTTATTCAAATCAAAATAGGATAAATACAAGTATTATAACGATGTTTATTGTATTTCAAAATGAATATTAAACAACCTACTACTCACGTAATAAGAAGATACTTTGTATATATGTGTGAGTGTGAATATGAATAAAAAGAAAATAATTATAAGAATAGTTATGAACAAACTTATCTAGAAAGACATAAACAGTAAAAGATCTGAGATTTAATCGAATAATAATGATAATATTATTATTTATTGAATAACCTGTGGACTTAAAAAATCATGACAATCAGAACATATACGAACAGGTTTACTACTAGCTAATCCTTCAATAGATTGCCAATAATTACAACATTTTGAACAGAATATATGACCACAACGACGACAATGATGACGTCGCCAAATTAATGTGAATAAACGATTACATGAAGCACAATTACGTCCAACAATATATGAACATTGTGAATCATCAAAGTTAACTGAATCATCGTCATCATCATCAACCTCATTATGATTATCAATTTTCAATCGATCAATATGATTTTCATAAGATGGTGAGTCAGGTTGCCATGCTGGTAGATAATTGAATATGTGATCAGTGGGATTTTGTGTTCCTTCAAAGGAAATACTTAAATTTAATGATTGAAGCCTTTGTGAAAATGTACCTTAATCGAGAAATAAAATAAAAGATATTGGTTTTTATTAATTTGAAATCGAAATATATGATGAATACAAATAGAGACTACACATTGAAACTATGTATCATGATTGATCCACAAAGTTTATCAATAATCACTTTGAGTGAACAATTACGATTCTACAACATCTTATTGTCCTCACAAAATTCTGTTTAAAAGAGGATAGTCTTAGCGAGCGCAATAACCACCGATTAAACTCCAGCATTGTACTAACTTTTCTTGGCACTAATTCAATTATCACATATGAAACAACAAGCCTACTGAGAAAGTTTAACTTATATAACAGACTTACTCTAGTTGTAGTGATCTATTTACTTGTATCGAAAAAAATTATTTATTTATTTATTTATTTGAACACATAAATATTGGTACAAGAGAGCGCCAATATATATGCGCCACATAAAACAATGAGAATTCGGGGAGGAAAAAAGAAGGTAAGGAGTGGAGTAAAAAGAACAATAACGAACATATTAGTGTAAGGTAGTGTGATAACAGTAATAATAATAATAATAATAATAATAATAATAATAATAATAATAATAATAATAATAATAATAATGGCGGAAACGGAAAGGTACAACCAGAAGAAATCTTTCAGTTAAGGAAGATAAAACCACTTTTTATGAAGAAAGTAAAAGGTTACAGCAGGATCGCCACTGGCTTCTATTCTGAGCCATATCTGATAACGTCTCTAGCCACTGTATAGCACCATCTCTTGGACCCCAACCGGGGAGTCGTGAAGGACCAACAGAAGCCAGTCCTTTGCAGCTTTCTTTCATACCACGACACCATGTCATGCACTGACCACCTCTCCGCTTCTTCCAACCAGTCCCAGAGTCGGCAAATAATGCACGACGTGGAATTCTCTGGGACGACATTCGTAGAACATGTCCAAGCCACCGAAGTCGGTGTTTCAAGATGGTGACACCAATTGCATTATCATCTCTGTGCCCGAACACACGGTGCCGAACCTCTGCATTACTGACATGGTGTTACCACTGGATGTCAGCAATCCTTCGGAGACAGCGATGATCGAACACAGAGTCTTCTAACGTCCTCAACTCGGAAAAAAATGCTGACGAATGCCTCCAAATTACTCAGCATTACCCCCATAAAAAGATAATTAATGAATAAGAGTCGTTCAGTGGATACGGGTAATACTTTTCTAGTGATAAGTAAACAGAATAGTGGTAGACTTCTGCGTTACACAGAAGTAGGAGTTCTTATTTCTAACTCAAGGTAGACGAAAAAAGTTTGATTTGGTTGATACTGCCATAGTGATCGATTAATTTTTGACCTCCACCACGAAACCAGCCGTGAAAGATTTCGAGCAAAACAAAATGAAGTGAATTCATGTCATCTCACAATATCTGTTGATTTTTGTTATACAAAAGTCTATCAACGGAACCAACTGCATGAAGTTAATTGAATTAATATTAACATTGTAGGTTTGATGTAAGTATTAAGTAATTTTGAACATATGCAACGGGGTTTAAATTATCATATGGCTGAGGATTCGATAAACTAAAGCATATCTATGTCTTAGAAATATTGCTCGCATCTGCTGGGACCACCGGGTAAGTAATAGTGAGGTTAGACGCAGGGGTATTAGGGAATGATTGTAAATCACTTGATGAGATTTTGAATTTTCACTGATTGATATGATTGGACCACGTATTACGCATGACCGACCACCGACTACAACAGCGTATAATGCTGACTAGTGTTGCAGACGGATGTAGGAAAATTAAGCGCGGCCAAACCAAAGTGTGACATCGGTCCATAAAGTCACTACATTCTGGTCTGAGCCATGTTGGTAGATGCACACTACTTGGTTGGGGTCCACGCGACTATTGTAAACCTTTTCCTCCTTACCTTACCATTTCGACAGTCATTACAATACGTCCTGGTACTTGAAAATGAACAGAAAGCAAAAAGTGCGCATACCAATAGTTGGCTAAGACAGTTACAGATGGATCTAAAGTTACTGAGAGAACATTTCCTAAATGGATAGGTAGATCATCCGATCAAAATAAGGCCAGATAGACTTAGTGAATACAAAGCTAGCATAATAAGAAAGTGAGAGTTGATATTTAAATGTCTAAATAAAAACTATAGTCGATTATTTGCAACTAATAAAGAAATGTATCGACATTATTAAAATGACTGTGGATCAAAAGAAACTGATGCGTACACCTGGCTGATAAATAATTGCCTAAATCATAAAACTGGAGGATGGTTATTGGGGCATCTTAAAACATGTCACACACAAAAAGAAACTGGAAGGAAAATGACGGTAAACAAAGTGTAAACAGTAAATTACACCATCGCTCATAAGAAAGCTGTACAAAACAATCGACAACTTGGAAAGGGATAGCAAATCATTGCTGTTTGGTTCGTAAGTGACTTTTCGTCACCATGAGTGCATCAAAGGATATTCAGGTCAAGAATAAAACAGCTATTAAGCCCTGGTAACTGTCGTGTCATTTAAGTGTCTCCAGAAAAGCCAGTCGACCTCATCAACCTTTATGGTTTGTAGGGGCACTGGAGGAAATGTATTAAGTTGTTGGTCATTATATGTTTAGCAACCATTTCGGTACACGTTTAGTCATTGTTTACTTGCAGTAACGATTATCTTGTACTACGTATATGTATACACATACAATGTATATTGCTCAACACAGTGGAATGCGACTCATTCGTTTTCATGCCGTTTAGACTTTTTGTGAACTACAGATATTGCTTATCAATAATCGTTCAATAGTATGTTTTCATGAAAACCGATTTAAGACTTATTTTAATATAGGTTTATTTAACTCAATTCTGAATGGTGAAATTGTAATGTACGGATGCTCTTTAGGTGCATTACACACAGTAAGTATTTTAATTCTGCTTTAAGATAAGTGTGTAAATATTATCCGAAGGATTTATTCAACTTGATTAACTACTTGTGTGCTACTAATATGAAGGGGAAGGTAATGTGCTCTTATGAAGTGAATTCGTTGTTGACAAATGTACCATGTATATTGAAATCTCACACGAATATACCATCAAAAATCCTATATTGTTCACATGTTAGTAATCTGTCAAACGAAATTGAAATAATGATAACTCGGTGGTCATAGTGCTGGACTGTCAGTTAGTAGATCACA
This sequence comes from Schistosoma haematobium, assembly GCF_000699445.3. Classification (NCBI taxonomy): domain Eukaryota; kingdom Metazoa; phylum Platyhelminthes; class Trematoda; order Strigeidida; family Schistosomatidae; genus Schistosoma; species Schistosoma haematobium. The sequence continues at coordinate 11,094,852 of NC_067201.1, forward strand.
GGTTCAAATGATACTCTATTAACTTTGATCAGGGCCGCTGAGTAGCCTTCACACAAACAATGTGGCTCAAAATTGAGCACATACACTTGTACTTAGTGAATGACCTATGTTGTATAACAAGTACTAATACTCATGTGCTTTCATAGATTACGATATGTCAAAAGGAACATAACACACAGAGATTGGATTGAAACTTACTGCGTTGGTTATGATTACTATTCACAGGTGAAATTGACTTTGAATTTGTGGATATTATCAACTTGTCCACATCGTTATCATCTAAACAGGCTGCAATATCCAAGCCAATCTCATCAACAGTTTGCCCAATACTTGGAGTAGTATTCGTTTTTTCATCAATCAAAATATCGGCTGATATTAATCCAGTGTGTTTATAAATTGGTTCTGATGATTTTATTAAACAATTACTGGTTTCTGAATCGATTGAATAAGGAAATTTACTACTATTATTCACAACAGAATTAGTAGTACAATTTCGTAAATATAAATTAGACTCTTTAAATAATTTATGTACATTAAATTGATTTGATGATGATGATGACGATGATAATTTGTTACGATGATGATATTGCATTACTTCATCCCAATTGAATAAATTAGCTAAATCACGAAGTTTTCTTTCACTTGCCATTAGATTGAATAAATTCAATTCTAATTCTTCTTCTAATTCACTCTCTTCATCAATCAATTGTCTATTTTTAATTTCTTCTATACTCTTATCAACAATATTATCAGAAAGAATTGGATTGGCGTTTTGCAAATTATTATTACTATTATCCATAGAAGACGAGTCAGAAGATTCAACAATATCGATCTCATCATTAGTGTCATGCATTTCAATTACTTTCTACAATCGAACAGAGAATACAAGAAAGAGGAAGAATATATTCAATTAGACAGAAATTAATGATATTTATACATGCGAATGAGATGAATAAGAATAAAATATCCAGATGATAGTAAGGATTTTTTTTATAGAAATTTCATTTTTTTTACATGCCTATCAAATCTAATTACTCAGTTGTAGAGTTTACTAATATAGAAGTTCGTTTTATATCAAATACAGACTAATGAACTTTTTCTTGTTAACTAATAGATACAAATGACTATCAACCACACGACTGGGAATCCTAATGTCTATTGGTCCACGCGGCGCCTTCAATGGCTAATCAAAATATAAAGACAACAATTCTTACCTTGTATTATTCTTACAGTTAAAACTCACATGATTCTATACAATAATAATAATACGAACATAATACGCTACAGATAAGAAATTACAATATGTACATAAATAGGTTAAATAGGATAAAACACTGAGTAATAGATGGGTTGTTAATGTTAATAGTAGTTCAGGAACAGTAACATATATATATCAACAGTTAATGAGTTAATGAAGAAAACTTAATTATTTAACAACTAAAACAATAAAAATATAAATAATAGTTCTGTATATTCGTATTCTTATTTACTGAGAATCTGATAAGACTACTTATAAAAATGAAAAAAATAGACTACAGTAGTTTTATGAAAAAAATTATATAGGAAATGTGATAAGAGTTTTAAATCAATTGAAATGTAAAGAATGCATATCACATTAGTATTGGACTGTAATTTCGGCAAAATATCATGAACAAGAGTTTAATGCATTATTATAGCTAGTTAAAGAGCGGGTACTATCATCTAAGTTATTATTACTTTTTATTTTATTGGTAAAGGTAGTGGTCAAACGAAAAAAGTGGCATCAGTTTATCAAGACAGCGGTTGCTAATATATCTACTCATTTGTCAGGTACTCGGATATGGGCTGATGATACTAAGCAGTTGTCCAGACCGAAGTATGTGGGGTGGGGTTTGAAACTGGGACTTAGTAGTCGAAAGTTGAACACCTTGACTACTAAGCCACCGGCTCTATAATGGCTATTAGATTGAGCCGTGTAGATAAATGAAGACTAACTGGTTGGGGTTTGTGAAAATATCGTTACTAATCGTTAGAAAAGTTAGATAACACGGTTCACAATTGGTAACAATGGCGTAGATGGATACATACACCTTTCATTTGCGCTTAGATCCTAAGTTTCTAATTTACACTAGAAAATTATTTCTTTTATTCTATAATCATATCTTCGATGGATAGTCTTTCTATTACCAATAATATTGTTAATACCCCTACTACTCTGGGATTCGATCTGAGATTTCATCTTTCGTGTTAATAGGGTGTGGCAGCTTGAACGAATGTACATGTGTATGATTGACTAACTGACATCCATTGCGACCACCTTATTCATTACTGTTTATAACTCAACTCTTTCATTTACTTTTTGACAAAATCTTAAATATATTCACTTTTTAATAAAAATAATGTAATTGTAATATCTCGATGAGTAGAAAAACCAAGTTTTTTAAATTTTCTGACGTTTAGTGACTCAGGGTAAGCCACTTCTTCAGAAAATAGATAAGCAAACTAAATTAACCCAAGTTTAAATAGTACAAAGGAACAAAGTAAGAACATTTGGTGCGATTAATCAGAAACAAGTCTAACCATGTCCATATCAAATCAATTAGGTCTCACATAAAGTATCTTGACCGGAAGTAACGAAATGTCAGAAAAATATATTATAACAATCCGCCCAATGCTCAATTTATTTGAAATTATCAAGTCAAACCTTGGTAATGACACCTATATTCACTTTTTGATAATATCCTTTTGTGCTTTTCTAGCATTAGGAACTTGAATCAATGGACTATTACGTTTGGTACTCATAAAATAAAAATTCGGACTACTTTGGGACAGAATTTCATCTATACGAGTTTGAATAATCCCATTATTGACCTTAAAGTCTGCAAATGAACAATTTGTTATTCGTATATGTGTATTTTAAATGGATAATCTCGATAGTATCGTTGAGTCACAACTGTTTATAAGCAAGGGTTGATAGTAGCTTGTAATTTTAATGGTAGTATCGAGGCGGTTTGCTCAGAGTGTGCATATACCAAAAAAGATTTCATTTGCAGTACTTCACATTAGGAGCAGGAAGATTGAAATCATTCAAAATGGAATAAACTTAATCCTCGTTACACAGGTCAATAGTCGTATGAACTCAGCAGTTAATTGGATAAAGTATTAAGTATTTGAAGCGAAAATCATTAGGTTCGAGTTTTAGCTTGAACATCTAAACTGGAATGCAGGTACATACTGTTTATGAGTCCAAAACGGAACGTCTTGGACTCCACTTTTATTCCCTATCAAATTTTGCTTAAAAATACTTCAGAATAAATTAATTAAACAACATTTGTATGGTTAAAGGTGGAATGCATGAATAATAGTAAATGATTGAATAGATTCACTGCATATTAACTCAAATACCTTCATGTTGAATATATTGTCAAAATTCAGATCACTCACTCTCCTACATACACACATTTTGACCATACACTAATAATCGATCATATGTACAATTCAGTAATATTTAGAAAAGTGTAAAATTGTTTTTCCTTATCAATATACCGTTTTTACAAATACACAAAAGAAAATTATGAAAGAAAAATTTCAATGCTTCAAACGAGAAAGAAAAACAATTCTAGGTCAGAGTTGAAGACTAACTCAGTTAAGGCAATAAAGAACTTTAAGGATAACAAATCGGGTAAACAATCAAAGGAAAGTTTTTAAGAATATATATGAGCGTACCTGTAAAATGAACCGTAACTCTGTAGGATATTCTCTAGCGAATCTATCAGCCACAGACGAAATGGATTTATATAATCGATGTAAACCAGGAAGACAAGTTTTCCATATATGACTTTTCTGGTATGAAGTACTTAAGTTATTAGGAACTGAACTAGGTGTTAAAAGAGATGACAAAGACAGTCGAGCTCCACGAGTAGTAGTAGTGGTTATTTTAATTTCATTAGGTACTTCCTGTAAAGAACAATTTGAATTTGTTTGCTGTTCAGAATCTGATAATCTAGATGATAGTTTTTGATTGTAAACCAAATTCGGTAATCCGTTTGGTCCAAGCCATCGCGTTAATCGACATAGTTGATCTGGTCGAAGAGCAAACAACTGTCTGCATAAGTAGGCTAATTCAGAGCGAGACGAACTGAACATGAATGGTAAACGATGACTGGAAAACGTAAACAAAAAAAAACAAGCAAACAGGTTTCATAATTAAAAATTAACTTAGATGGGTAGGTTTTGTAAAGATTGGTTTAATTTGTAGGTTACATTCACCACAGGTTGAGCTCAGTTGGGGCACCATTTAAAAGCAAGGAGCGCTGGACAACTGTAGTGTTCCATCTTAATATGGGACACTTCAGTAGTACACAGCCATAGTTCCACTAGGGATAGTCTAGGAACGTCACGTCCAGCGGCGGACATTTAAGTATTAGGACCATAACAGTCAGCTTACTAGTGAATTATTGAAGTTTGAATAAGAAATCATGATGGATGGAGTTCAGACATGTCAGGAGTGAAACAGTTATCACTAATGGCGTTAGATGGTCGTCGTGCCATGTCGCAAATTAATGGATGTCGAAATCGTTTAATTGAACCCAGTGGTTCTCATGGTCAAGCGCTTGGCACGGGAGCACAATGTCCTGGGTTTGATTTCTGGCGTGTGTGCTGCAGAGGAGCCTCACAACACGACGAAATATCTGTCTTAACAGTTACCCTTAGTTTTCAATGATAACTGAAATCAGTCTATGACGAATACAATTTACAAAGCAAAAATTGATTCTAACAAAGCAAGCTATATATCTGAAGAAAAATAAAAAGTATACTGTATTTGACAAATAACTGTGTTAAAGATAAAGTAAGTGCAGGGCAAAAATGTTTTAAACATGAAGGTCACCAAATATTTTTCAGTTATAAGCAGTACAGAGGTTGTAAGCAGCTTTGTTGAAATAAAACACTGATTGAGCATATGTGTCTATGTGATATAAGGTCTACGTTGTAAATCTACCTTTTAATGTTCACAAATTACAGTTAATTAATTATGTACCCGTTGCGTATGACTACTAATATGAATTAAGTTTGTAAAAAACGACAGAGAAAAGTTATCGAGAGGAAATTGTTACACACCCTCTTCGTGAATACTTTATCATGACATACTCCTACGTTTTGGACAAATCAATGTGACTGAAATTTGATGTTGAAATAAACGTTTATCTGCTTTCCAGGAGCCGCATACAACCTGTCACTTGAAAAATTCTCGGTGTTTTTAAGAACAAGAGAACTATTACAATCAGCGAACGATTTCATACTTTGTTGACAATATTGATTTCCATGATTTGTACTTATAAAAACAAACAACTAGAAATTATCAATATGAGGTTGTGGAGACTGTGGAATTTCACTGAAATCATGAACCGATCTAAGCCAAACCAGCATTGAAGAACTCGAAGGCCGTTTAATCTTAGTGCGGAACTACTCAGCAGTGCGTATCGACGGTTTGGCTAGCGAGAATCGAACCCAGGAGCATCGATTTCGTGCGCGAACGCTTCATATCTAGACTACCGAGCCGGTAACCAAGTATTAATGTTTAACTTCAATCAATCTACGACATTGCGTGACCATATTCCATTTTCTTCAGTGAATTATACATTAACACTGTTAGATGCCAACTCGATGGTCTAGAGGTAGAGTTTGGATGTGAAACCAAAGGTCCTGAGTTCAAGACCCGCGAGCGGAACTGTGAATGCGCACTGCTAATGAGTTTTATACTGAGACTAAACGGCCATCTAGTGCTTCGAGTCTTTCAATGCTGGTTAGGCTTAGATCGGTTCATGATTTCAGTGGAGCTAGAAATTAGTATAACTAATCCAGATAAACAAAAACAACTAAACAGAATATAGGTCAATGGACTAGACTGACAAGAATGCACACACTAAATGATCACGACTTATTAGAAATTATGCACTAAAACTGTTTAGAAACCAAACATAGAAATAGACATTGAACAAAACCAAATGACATAATGAGGAATAAGAGGAAAAGTAGATAGAACTGTAACTGTTGGAGTCCTAAGAGCTGAGAGTTAACACTGTGCCGATTAAAATGAATTAATTACTAAAATAATTGATGAAGCATCGCACGGTGTACTATATTTTCGGTGACTGAAGTTAGTAGTTTGAAAACATTAATCTATGTATTTTGAGAAATTTTCGATTCACCGTAATTGAAGATAGGCTCTAATCACGCGTATTCCACAAAGCATGAAACCTATAGTTCAGGACATTATACCGATGGGCTCCAAATATCCTTTACGTAAAAGGAAAATAAGACTTATGTGGAGACACATAAAATTAAATTAAGGTATTGTTTGTTTATTCTTTTGTTTAGATGGAATACAAAATGAAGACAGAGAGATATTAGCAAAAATGAAATCGGACAGCGCATAAAGTTGTTTAATATTACCTTGTTTGTAGGATAAAGTTTTGACTTTTGTATATTCTGATAAGGCTTGATTAGTTTATTCTCAGCCAATCAACGCTAGTGGACTAATCAGGATGTTGGAAGATACTTATGTAAATTCTAATATAAACGCCGTTTTTATTACTGTGTCTTTGTTGTTCAAGTTATTGGAATATAGATTGTTCCTTATCAATTTTTGTTCTGATTTAGAAACAATGGGGTGAAGTGTCATGATCGGGGAGTGCTAGACGTTAATCAAAACATGGTGGAATATAGACCAAGTACAGCACTATCTCTCATTTACACAGCACCACGTTAAAAGTGACGATTTATTTTCTATTTTTTACTGGTCAGGACGTAAATTGAGAAAAGTAATCGATATTAGCGATACCGTGATGGTAAACACAAAATATTACATACTGTAACACTTTGTACATAAAAGCTTTTAATGATAGGGAAAATATCGTAACAGTTTCGATTGGCATATTTATGTACAATAAGGATTCTTAAACAGTAAGCGAATATAATTCATACATTTAGAAGGTATTTGAACAAACTACATGGTAAAGCTTATTGTCCTGGGTATATTTCAATGTCTAACTTCTTATTTATTTTATTTAAACACATAAACATTGGTACAAGGAGACACCAAATACATATGCGCCACATAAATCATTCGATTTGTGTGAGGGATGTGATACTGACCGGGTGCCCAGACCGAAGCAGGTGGTTTTCTTAGGGGGCCACACCCCGAGCCTTTGACCCTAAGGTCTGACCCACAAGGCAGTGGAGCATCGTGAGGGGATGCATTCCCATGGTAGCTGGTGACCAACGATTGGTTCATACGCCATTCGTTCACTCAGGATACTGGAGCCCATGTGCACCATTGGTTTGGAATCCGGTTAAAGCGCCGGACATTCGCTTTTCGTCCTCTCAATTTCGTAAACAACACCCCCGCCACGAGAAGGCAGTGAGTAGGACTTCCCTGGCAGAGGCTGTATACGCGTGGCTGTGTGAGAGCATTTCGAGAGGGTGGGCGGGCCCACCCTGCTCTCGGCCATACCAGGGCATTTGGGGGCAATCTTAGGTTATGCTTCATGTTAGAAACGATGACTGACTAACACAAACGAGTATGAATTATGAATATTATTAAACAATAGAAAATTAGCTATGGGGATAAAATTTACCTACCCAACTGCTAGACGATTAGCACCAATAGGAGAATCCGGTAGTAGACGACAACCGACTAATATACTTAATCGAGGTAAAGCGAGTAAAACACATGGATCTCGATCCGTTAATTGTTGTATGGATAAAAGTTTAACAGTTAATCCCCACATTAAAGTTTCAGAGAATAATACAGTGACTATCTGGAAAAAAAAGTGATAGTAACAGAGGAATACAAAGTTGAAAAACAGGATTTATAAAATATAATGGTAAAGTTGATAAGTAATAAGAAAATTGTGATTGTGATTTAGTTGAGACGACTGGCGAGTCTCTACTGTTGTTGATGCCAAAGACTGAAGTTGATTAGTTACATTTTTGGTATATGTACATTCTGAGTGTCTTAAAATTGCCATTAAATTACAAGCATTTTAACCATAGTCGGTAACGAAAGCCAGTCTCATTTTATTTGGAACTCATCGGTTGGATGTATCTTTTCCTCCAGTGTTGGTGTTTACATCGAGACAGGAACACAGTGCTTATCGCTCCAAACGCCCAACACGCTATACACTGAACTACAGAGTTCAGACAATCAATATCCCGTTCAGCAGGTATGAAGATACTAACAAGGGTTTGCGATTTTTTGTTGTTGATATCCAAAATTGTAAGTGTCCGGCTGTTGAATGTTTCATTCCCAAATACAACACTTGGGAATACATCAATTTTGTAATTCACATTAATTTAAAATGAATTTTCTTTAATGACTTTGAGTGATTTTTCATTTGTATTAATTTGCTCACTAATATTTTACATCTAAGTGACAACTGAATGAACTTGAATGTTAAGTAAATCTTCTCTATCGAGTACATCTTATTTATAAGTATTCTCTATTGTTTTTATTCAAGTATGAATTAGTATTAACGTTAAAAAGTTGTAATGTACTAGTCAATTCAGTCTATCTAATTCATATAGGTCCATTCCATAGTAGAAGAATCCCCTAATCATGCAGATAACTGGATCATAGCTCATCTCAAACTACAAAATGAGCTCTTTTGGACTGACTATATTTTCTGTTAATATTTAAGTGCTTTATTGTGTTATTTTGTTGTTCGCTTAGAATATAAGTTTTATAAAGTAAACTGAACATTATTTAATATAAATATGGAATTATATATACATGTATATTACGAGAAACTAAGACAATCATTTGACATGAACCGACCTTGTATTAGAAATACATGTATATATTGTTTAATCAACCCTGTGGTATGAATGAATACATTATAATGTGAATTATTAACGAAAACAATAAGATCTATGCTTACATAAGTTGAATATGCTAGTTACACACACACAAACATGGAACCCTAATGTTCATTAACATATATGTAGTTATCTTATGATAGATTTGTTTCATGTATAAATAAACTCTGAAATATGGTACTATCATTAAATATTTTTAGCATATCGGCATCATATGACAAATATGAAATGATTAACTTTCTGGGGAATAAAAATTTATTGCACTACAAAAATAATTAAAAACGTCTAAAGAATACGTCATTCAGTCAGCTACAACGTAGGACCAGGCATATATATGCATAAAGAATATGTAGTGTTAGAGATTATTGAGTATGTAAGAATGGAAATTCCCTCCAAAGATATACACATATAAATATTTCCACAGTTGAAATCACGAATCAATCTAAGCTAGACTACCAACGAAAACCTGTGAGCACTGAACGGCCGGTTCTCCCTAGTATGGGACTCCTCAGCAGTGTGCATCCACGATCTCGCATACGGGACTCGAACCCAGGACGTTCGGTCTTGTGCAAGGAATCAACCTCTAGACCATCGAGCAGGCATCCAACGGTGTAAACGTCCCCATACTGATAACAATCGTGTGCTCACTAGTGACTAGATTCAAGATGTAACTCCTGGTTTTAATGAGAAGCCGTGACCGGTGGAGTACAATCCTTGTTAGGTGTGAGACAGCTATCCACCTCAAACAATGAATGAAGGGTTGAGCAACCCTTCATAAACATTAACACCGTCAGCTGCCGGCTCAGTGGTCTACAGGTTAAGAGTTCATGCGAGACCACAGGTTCACAGTTTGAGTCCCGCGTATGTGGTGTATGTGTACTGCTGAGGAGTCCCATGCTAGCAAGAAAAGGCCATCCAGTGATTCCAGGTTTTTATTGGTGGTCTAGCTTAGATCGAATCGTGAATTCTACTGTAAAAATACTGCAATCTCCACAAATTCCCATACTGATAAAATATACATAGACTAACACAGACTGACATCACGAAGGCACCAAAGATGACCCAGATTGTCATAAGCTCTTCTGGCTTCCAATATTCGTGAATCGATCTCATCACTCACGCCTCTACCAAAACTTATGCAGCTACCAAAATACACGAACGTTTCGACTACTTCTATCTGCTTACTATCCAGGGTGAGTGCGGGTCCAGGGTCCTGCCAGTCTTGTAGAACCACTTTGTACGTGAAAGGTGCAAATCACATGCTGTACCTACGGACACTGACTGCCAACTGATTAAGCATGGATTGCATGGCTTTGGTATCATCGCACGGTAAGACAATATCATCCGCATACTTAAGGTCGAGAAGTTTTTCTCCGGGCAACAGATCCACACGACCATTATCTACATCAGAGATGTTTCCAGAACGTCGTCGACAGCAAAGTTGAGGAGGAATGGTGCGATTGAGCAATTCTGCCTAACCCCACTGCTTGAATGAAATAATCAGGAGAGGTGGTTGTATGCCCTCACTCTGCCTGAGGTGTTAGCATATAGGGTTTTCAGAATGTTAATAAACTTCTCAGGCACATCCATCTTCAAAAGACAATCCCAGAAAATAGTCCTGTCCAATGAATCGAAGGCAGCCCTAATGTCAAGAAACACTACGACTGTCGGTCTGTAATAAGTATGACAATGCCCTAACAGTTGGCGGAGGGTGAAGATGTGATCAATACATCGTTGACCAGAACGAAAACTAGCCTGCTCCTCGAGAGTCAGTCTCGAGTTTTGAACAATTTACGAAGTATGACGGAAGCCAATAGTTTGGACGCAATCTGAAGAAGACTTATCCTCCCCATAGTTGTTTTAGAAATGACGTGAACCCTTTTTAAAGATAGGAACAACTATTGACTCATTCCATGATATTGGAACACGCTCTAATTGCCAGACCTTTGTAAACAACTCAGTCGGTTCCATAACTATAAAGTTGCCACCATCTTTAAAAAGAGTCAGAGTTAAGTAACTTGGGCCTGGTGATTTGTGGCGCTTCATTAGTTGGAGTTCCTTGCGAACTTCCGTCTCGTTAAGCGGATTAGTCGACACTAGAGATGAAGGACAGGACAATCTGATCGATATTACCGGAGCAGCAGACTAGTTAAACTGCCCCCCAGAAAACTGCTCATCATCCAAGACGTCTGTAGATGTTACTCATAAGCATACCTTCATCTTCACAGATTGTTTCACTCACACCAGACGTCTTGCTGCCAGTGACTCAGATGAGTTAAAAGAGCTCCAGGAAGTTACCAGAAGCATCTGCTGCTCCGAACTCGTTGGCACGCTCCAAATACCAGGTTTCTCGGTCTTTACGCAAGCTTTTCCCAATTTCATTGCGTAAAATCTTCGTTTATGGTCAAAATTGCGGTTACCCAAAGAAGACCGACGTACCTCAATGAGTTGTAAGGAGCCTATAGAAACCCAGTGCTTATAAGAGGGATGTTTCGCGAAGCCGAAAGCGACTTTACTAGCCATTTTCATGGAGTCATGCAATTGCAACTAATGCTCATCTATACTTTTCGGTGGGATGGTAGTTAGTCTTGCACCTAGCTCGGTTTGATATTTAGTTGCAACAGAAGCTGAAACCAATTCGCTGACATCGATCCGTTTAGGACGATGGATCTGTTGGCCACTGAAGCATAAGGTAAGATTAGCGCAAACAAGGGCATGATCAGAGTCTAGATAGGTACTCCAAAAGGAGCGGAAGCCTTATGCACAACCACGCCAGCGACAAATGATCGTGATGTAATCAATCTGAGTCCAGGTATGGGATGAAGAGGGAGGACGGAAAGTAGCACATTGGTAGTTAGTACTAGCCAGAAACAGGTTGTGGTCTGCGCACAGTTGCAGTAGACGGTCAACGTTATCTGACCTGCGACCAACAAGTCCCCATCGGCCACCTAAACGACTCTCTTCTGTGCCTAGATGCCAGACCTGAGCATTCAAGCCGCCGGCTAGTATTACAATATCTGTCGAACTCACTTCCTGTAGATGAACACTCAACTGGTGATAAAACTCATCCTTGATCGCATCCGGGTTACATTCTATCAGAGCCTAGGGGATGACGAAAAGACATCGTTTCTCACACCGATTTCTTCGCACTTTGATCGACCTTTCTTTACGCATTCGCTGGCATAGGAATTATTGTTAAGATGCATATGTTTTGCGTGAATGACTACTTGGTCGAACAGATTATGGGTACATGGACAACTTTCCTGACATCAGTCTAGGTACCAATTAGATTTTTACATGTGACTGAATTCTATTAATAACGAATATTAAACATTAGAAACATGATTATGTTCGATCGAATTCTGTTGGATGTATCAATTGTAATAAACTAAATTGCAAAGATAGGTTCAGGAACGTAATATTGGAACAAACTGTTTGTAGGAAAGGGATAAGCTAGCGAATTAAACATGTTAGTAGATGGTAAATTAGTTAGCCAAATATCATCATTTTGTAAATATAAGTTAGGAAACTGAGTAACAATAAATTTGGCGAAGAAGGTTTATATATAGTGTGTGGTAATGGTAATCACTAATTAAGCATGGCACATGAATGCAAATGCAGATGAGGAATCATAAATTAACAGAAACAGTCTCAGAACATATATCGTTACAAGACATTTTGTTATAAAACAGTGTCACATTTTTAAATCGTTTTGTCCTACAGAATGGTTAGTAATATCAATCATTCTTACATAATACCATGTGATTATCTAGTGTTATGTTCAAAGCTACATTCAGATATTCAGTTTATGTTTGAAATCTTCATACTGTACCATATACACAGCACTTTTTTGATTTATTAGAAATAACAACTGAACTTATAAACTTCAGTATCATATCACTAAGAGCTTAAAAATTGAATTAAAACAAAAGCAAATGACTTTATATAGTGGTTTTCTTTTACCTACCTGAACATCATCAGCCTCTTGTAATGTTCTAATCCGACGTGAAACACATCGTACAAAATCAAATTCAAATCGTGCGGCACAATAGTCTAATTCTAGTAGAGTATGAAATAATTCTGGTGAAATTGTTAGAAATTTTGATGAAGGCAATTTTACTGGTGTCGTGTAAATAACTGAAGCTATGTTAACTTGTACAGATACATTGATTATTTTAGGATTTTCATCACTTATTACAGTTGATTGTTGTTCCAAGGAATTCGAATGACTGAAATCGCTTGGAACAGGCGATGACGATCCGGGTGAATTTATACTATGTGTGTTGAAAAATTCACTGGAATCTCTTTCAACTAAATCTGAAAGAAGAATAGGAATATGATTAAATTTTGTTTAAAATCACTATTAAATTGTGGTATTGCAGTGAACTGAACCAAAAAACAACATAATAATTAATGCAAATTATCGGTTGGTTGAAAGTTTATGTATTAATCAAGGAAAATAAATGAAATTTATCAGACACATAGAGGTTTACGTACCACTATGTTTTGAGCAAGTCTTATTATGAGAAACCCCTGAAATATATCAATTTAATCGTGCTAGCCCTAACTTAGCAGAGTAGCAAATGATTATATTTTTGTGATATCCCAATAAGTAGAAATTTGGATTTATGATGTTTTATGGCTTATATTCAGTTACTTATCTAGTTACCCTGACGAAGAGAGTTACATTGAATCAAGTAACGTCAGAAATCTAAACTTCTGCTCATTGGGATATCACAAAAACATAACTACTCTCTTATTATTAGTTTTCTAGCCAATGCTCAGTTTATTTGAAACTATAGATTCCAGTCTTGGTATTGATACCTTGTAGAGTAACTTCCGAATGAATTATTATTAGCATAAAATTGAGATGACCCTAAACAAAGAGTTTCGGTCACAAGTGACGTAAATAGTGTTAGTAGGAGTACTGGTACTAAAAAAATCAGATGATAATACATCAAAGACAGTTGCACTAGACAACACGAAATTATATAATAATAGTGTAAACAGTATAAACAGTATAATGAACCCCACTACTAAGTCGGCCTGCTTGAATATCTGGGCTACCTGTTTCTCCCATCTAGATATGTCGTCAAGTTATCTGTTTTCTTGTTTATTTTAACACATCATTATGTCTATTGAGCTCACAACCTATTCAGGTGCGTTTATGAAAAGTTTACAACCTTTCTCTGTACGGGTTACAAAAAGGTACAATCAGCGACATCATGATGGCTGGCAATATGCATTGAAACGAATGAACATTATTCAGATGTCGATTACCGAACTCCTAACATTTAACTGGCCATCACTCAATATTTATCCCCAGAATCGATCAAGATATAAGAAAAGGAAACTTGTTAAAATACTTCATACTGAGAATTCTATATTGTACCAAAAATATAATGTTGAATAAAGCTTATAATAATAAAAAAGTCAAAAGTGGTTTTAAGTACAATCAAATAAAAATTAGGAGCAAACATACTGAGATTGTGAAGTGAGTGCCAACACATGAGCATGAATTTAAAGCTTTTATATGCAAAATAGAAGTATTTGCTAAACTCTTATATATTGTCGTTCAGAACAGTTAGTGATTGAAAACTTGAAGCCTAACAAATGTGTGTTGACTAAAGTTAGTACTAATCAGAACAGTGGTATCATAGAAGTTATGACACGATAATGTTATGTTTTACCCATTTTGTTTGCTTATCTATTATTCTATAACATGAAAAAAATAAAACCAATTGTTTCTCTCTAATTGGTATTGGAACTAGTAAGAACAAATAATTGAAATTATATTCTAGAAGTAGTGAATAGAAATAAAGGTTATCTATAAAAACAAAAGATCCAGACTATATATGTAACATATGCCATAAAATTTCGAAGGATATCATATTGGTCTGGATAATGACACGAACAAAAGTTAGATGGCTAGGATACAAGAAAGGCACGAAAGAAATATCAGAATGAAAATAAACCGAGTCAGTAGACAATTACATGAAAAATTCAGGTCTATTTTAAACTATTTAACACAGTCTAGAATTACCATAGAATCTAATGATAAACTATAGTTCCCTAAAGAACGGATACCGATTTTGTGGTAAAATTGTTTAGAGACTGTAAAAATGTGTTCTGTGTAAATGAAGTTATATGGCATGATGTTTTGAAAAGATAAGAAAAACCCAAAAACTGATTACTTCTATTTCCCTGAATATTCTTCCTTTGACAACCTGAAATATTTTTTGTTTTATACGGGATATCATAACTTGATTGAACATCGTCCTGTTCCGTTGAATTCTTTGATGTTTGTTTGTCGAGTTTCAGTTTTCCATCTTCAGTGTGGTTTGAAGACAAGCTATCTAAACACGATTCAATAGTATGGGCAACAAGTGCCTGAACACAACCATGTGTATCTAGAAATTCTGAAGCGCTTGATTTAGCAGGTCTTAGATCACATTCGACATGGAACTGGCTAGGAAATGTTATAAAATAGCATTATTAACATTTAATTGTTCTCAATAAAATCATAAACAAGTAGTATTACCCAGCGGTTAGTAAAAGAATCCAGGACGTAAGTTTTATTGTCATAAAACTGAATACATCTATTGATTACTCTTACTGTAACTTAACTCATTAATTAAGTCATCTTTTCATTGAGTAGGACGGCTAATACCACTAATAATTGGTCGGTAGAATAAAATTAAAATTGCGACTTTCAGGTTGAAACCCCTTAGCCTTAACCACTAAGCTACCGCTTTGTCATAAAATATATTGATTAATAATAATAGTAATAATAATAATAATAATAATAACAATAATAATAATAATAAATATAAATAAATGTAAACAAAATCCACGTGACTTAAAGAACTATAATAAACTAGTTAAGGTGCCCTGTCTTTTGAAACCCTTTTCTTAAAATTTAGTCTCCTTACACAATAATGTAAAAGGATGACTATTCCGTTATTTCGGACCCAAAAGTAAGCTAACAGTTTATGTGTTCATTACTTAAAATTTCTAGAGTTAAAGTGAAGTTATAACGAAATGAATGTATATTGTTTTGCGGAGATATTTCCATTAGCTGTATTCGACCTTATTGAACAGATCAAATGTATGCGCTGTCAAATAATTGTGGCCAAGTTGTATACAAATTAAAGATCAATGATTGTTTCCAGCAGAAGTCTGACTTATTTTTCGAGAGTAAGCCATCTGAGCTGTGATGTTAGATAAATGCTATTCATTTTGATATGGGTTCTTTAGAAAAACCTCAGCTTAAGGACGCTGGTAAGCCTTCTGTTGAAGCAAAATACATCCAAGTTAATCATGGAGGTTGGAAAACGGCTTACCTTGAATTGAAATTAATTACTTTGTTTGCAGCTGATAGCAGGCAGTTTTCAATATTTCGTAAGTCCACGTCTTCAATATACTTGGTTCGAAAAAGACGTTTGTGGCGAGCGTTCGTAGGTAGAGCAGCATTAAGTAGACGAAACGTGACTGAGCCTACTTCACGTCTAACAGACTCAACAGCTCGCATTACGACCTGATCAACAAAACAAAAAAAACACTACCATATGAATAAAATACCGAGATAGGTTTTATGTTACTGATACTTACTCATATCAACCCAGAATTGCAAATTTATATCACAATACAAAAATGAAGAGATCTATCAGTGAGGATGGTAACTTGGCATGCCAAATGCATAATTAGAACAGTTTTACAAAAAGATTGACCAAATCTCAATCCTTGCACATAACACCAGCACTATTTATTTGGTGCTTCTATTGCATACTAGGCAGACCCGGTCGGGTATCCGTAATTTACAAAATATGAGGAGAACGGAATTGACGCAGATTAGCAAACAACTTCAAATGTCCTTAGGCATGCAAGTTAATTAATTTCCAGTTTAACAACGCAGCAAGACGATGAAATAGAACACCGGAACAAAGAGTTCAAATAATGATTTCGAAATCTCATCACAATCACATCACGTTGGTCACACAACCAAATGAACTTTGTGAAAGCCAGGGTGTGGAGAATGACTATTGCAAATTTAAAGTACCATAGATAGCATCCAGTGGGACAAAAGGGCGATAACGTTTTGTTATTTGGCTGATCCATGGAACAAGTTTAATATCCGCAACTAACATGAGAATATTATCACATAAATCTAGGAAAACCCAATCGCCTTTACACACGTTAGTCCAAAAACCTTTTATAAGTTTACAAGGTTAACGTACTGCATACTGTGTATCATCTTCGTTAAGTCCTACCAACTGTAGTTCACACATTTGTGCTTTAATAGCAACCAAGTAGAAATCAACGAGGACATCATATTTCATTGCTAAAGTAACGCAGAAGTTGAAAATCGAGCCTAATATCCAATATCTTTGGCATGAGCTTGCATGAACCGATTGATATCTTTACCTCGCTTCTTGTTGTTGTTTCAGTACGGTTCCAAGTATTTTTTTATGTTCAATGAGTGGTAGTCTAGCAACTCGACTGTACTAATTCTAGTCACTTCCTTATTTATTTGTGTGTGCATCTCGTGGTAGTAAGATTTCCGGATACCAGCAGCTGTCATAATGCCAGGTAGGAGGTTGACTGGTTGTAATGTGACCACAGTAATGGCAATTTGAGTGCTTAGAAAAGACGACTATCTCAAGAATAACAAATAAGTCAATGTATTGGTAATGTGTAAGAAGATGGAATTGAAAAAAGCTATACACTGTGAGGGCTATGAACACTTCGGCTGATAGAGCATTCTAAATAAGTGGAGTCCATAATGGGAAAAAGTGAGATCGTACCTGGGTGTTAGCTCTTTGATGTGCAATCCTTCAAGGTGATGGTGTTCAGGTAGGAAGTTCTTGTTGGGATGATTTGGTGTACTTAATATGTAGTATGCCATTATCAAATCACCTCTTATTCTCCAATTAATCAGTGATAGTAATCCCAGGTGGTGAACTCGGTATTCGCAAAATTTATCTCATACCTATCATCCATTCGGTCGCTCGTCTCTGTACTTGGTCTGAAAGATTTGTATCTCTTTTGAGGAGAGGGAGTGAAACAACATTGTGCGCTTCACAATAGGACCATGAGTACTCTTTAACGAGAGTTAAGAACAACTCTGAAGTGATTTCATCTGGTTTTCTACTCATAAAGTAGAAAGTTGAGTTTATCTTTTATGCATCTTTCATGTAGTTTGAGTTGTCGTTTAGACTCTCTGAGATTACTAGCTTGAGATCATGCTCTAAGGAGACAATCGGGAGCGGATTTCTGTAGAGGATGTAATTGTATTATGTTCAGTGAGTCAAAATCTTCACGAGAGAACATTTCGACAGGTTACGTATTAACCCACTGTCTACTGTTCACTCCTCTGTTGTCGTAAGGTCCTTTCGAAGCTTGAATAGTTCTTTTTCGCCTTTTGTGGGCCTTCAGGTCTCTGCTCCGGTTATGTCCTGATGCCCTACGAATATATCACGTGACTAAACCGCCAATTTGGGACATCCGCTTATATGGTCAGACAAATGACGCATAAGCCAGTACAAGCAGCTCAGTCAACTCTGAATTTTTATTGGTCCTCTGAGATAGTAACTTCTCGTTGACCCAACCGGTCCAGCCCAGGACATCAATGTAAGCCTCCTCCATATGAATTCTGTATTTCAAATATACGCAGTTCATATACAAGCATATCAGACCGCATCGCACCATGAAATAGCAAATTACAATCATATGAGATCAGGCCGAGAAGCGGCTGAGTCAAATGGAAGCTTATAATAAGAGGAATATAAATACATGAAATAGTTACTTAGTAGTCATACAATAAGAATATATTTACAATAACAATTCATAAATAAACCGTGCCAGTTACCATTCACGTACTCTTCATCCGGACTTAGCATCAGCGTCTGTATAAATTAGTGCCGTCTAAGTAATTAGATCTTATAGGTCATTAATAATGATCATGACCAGGACTAAATTTAAGATTGTTCCTTCCGAAAATTACGATGTGGAGACCCGTCAGATAGCACTCTATCTGCCTTGGTACTAACATTCTATTTTCCAGGTAGTTATTGAGCTAAGATACAAATGAGTCAGTGAAACCCATATGTGCAACTCTCTCTACGAAAAGTACATACGATAATGTTGTTACAGGAAAACTGAAAATATTTGACCGACTAAGAACTTTTACACCGAATATTAATAATCTAACCGTGTTTTAGATGTAATTGTTTTATTCCACTTCTGAACTTGCATGTTTATATTTTTAACCTTGGTCATTGTTGTTTCCCTCTGTTTTTGATATGGCATTTTGAATGCTCTTCCCTGTGGTTGCTGAATAAACATTGGTGTCTGGGTTAAAACTTGGTGCTATCGTTATTTGGGGTCGTAAGTTACGGGTGAATTGATCGACTGTGCTTCATTAACGGACGAGAGCAGAAACTTGGACGTACCAGTGATGTGTCAAAAGTCTTTTTGAAGTCGAGTAATACTGCTTGATCTGGTGCCTGTAGCACACATTCTATGTATGTCTAAAGATGCTCTCGTATGGCCACGTAGTCTGCCCTGGTGTATCAAGGGGGCGGAGCGTACATGCCCCAACAGAGTACTTCAGTTTATTCTCATCGAATATGACTGTACTATGGTCATTACTCTCTGTTGATTCCTGGGTATGATCATCTACTAGAAGTTGATTACTTCTTAGCATTCAATCCCATTTTGAGGATACGGAGTGGCATCGGTTCCAAACAACACGATCACTGAGACCGTTCATATAGTTACTGAAAAGATATACATTCAACATGTGACACTAAGAGTAGGTCAACAATGGTGAACGCAGCAACACTCAATCGAAATGGCATGATCTAGTAATTCAGGCGTGGTCATTCTGTATAACCTCTTGCTTTTTGTATGGAACGTATCACCTTCTTCCCAGCTAAAACTTGTTCGTCAGAGGCGCTAGACATTTTGTTGTTTATTGTCACGATAGGATGAATCACTGTGGAGAATGATTGGACCTGCACGTGAGACCTTACAGACTAGATAGTCACATTGTAGTGAAAGAGAACACCAGTGGCGATAACCAAATGTATTTTAACACGACATCACAGAATGTCGTAACAAAGTCTGTGAACCATACAGTAAATACTCACGTGTAATATCGTATTGTAATGTTGGTTAACACTCAGCGTACTAGCTCGATCGATATTATTAACTAATCATCTATGTTTATGATTAATTATTATGGATCATTAACAGCTTTTAGAAGTATTCACATGCTTCAGTGAAACAGGTTTGCTAAAACCAACCACCAGCAAATATGACCCTCAAATTACATAAATGCACATAGGCTAGCAATAACTGTAAGCGAGGACTGAATAGTTCTCTGGATCTAATTTCTCATCATATTTCTTCACTTGACATCTTAATCCATTTTGAACTATGAACTATCCCTTAGTATTTTTCCGTAGACCAGTGTCTGCCTAATTTCCAGTTTCGGAGTTCCATTGCCAAACAACAAAGACAATAATCCTAAAACTTATGGTGAGTTTAAGTTGTGAAACTTCCTCAATATTCAGCTCATTTTAGATAGTTCATACAGTAATGGCCACATATCTAACTGGACTCTTGGATTTATACTGAATCGACCGAATGGCAAAAGGTTAACATCATAACGCACCGAGGATTTAGTTGCAGTATTGCATGTGTACCCGGTTCATTTTTTATCTGTAATATTTCACAAATGGCTTATCATACGTGAAATCTATTGGATTATCTTAATTTCGAAAATGATCCAGGAAGTTTGACTACTGACCATGTTTCTGATACTTCTTAACGTGTATATGTTTTAGCTTAGACCAAATAAATTTATTTCATATGAACCACTCTCAATGACAACATACTACTGTGAGAAAGTGTGTTGCTTTTAATTGAACGACATCAGAATCAAGATAAATTTGAAACTCCTTAGTTTTGATTACCATTATTACATATTTGTGAATGTTACTAAGCAAACTACAGCAACCACTTAATAAATTTCTATATTATACCCACTGTGTTCTTAACTCTAGTTCCATAAGTCATGTCCAAACTTTTAAATTTTTTCTGTCAAGTTTTTTATATTTTATACTCTTTCTCATAGTACATGTTAGCTTGGCCTGTACAGGTGTTGCATCATGTCATTTCTATGCCATTTAAATTTAACAATTACTTGAACCGCCCCCAACATTTTCCATCAAACACATCATGGTCATTATCTTTGGTGTATTCGTGTTCATGAATTAGGCTATCATATCAGTTGCCTATAAAGACGCTTAACATAGTTAAGATGATGAAGTCACCTCATTGAAATATTATCGTACTGCACTGATATAATATCCAAACCATCAGGTAGTTGTTAGTTAAACAAGCGTTCAAGATAAAAATTCTGAAATCTGCTAACAAAATTAACATTTATTGAATGAATATTTCTGGACCGTAACTTGTAGGCAGTCAAATAATGACAAATCAACTTCTCAGTTAGATCTACTGTTACAGCAGTAACAACACCGAAGTAGACCATATTTCTACATTCTTCAGACCGAATTCTACAATGTCATTGAGCCCTAAGCAGATCATCTGTCAGTCGGGTAACTAAATATCGAAGAGTTAACCGATCCTCGTCAAAATCAGGGACGATCAAACGTGTATCAATTAACCGAACACCACGGATTGGCCCATGCAGCGATGTATCTCTTCTCTCCAATAGACTCCGTTACATGGAGTTAAGGGTGCTGTTTACTCATATTTTTTGCTCACTTGTCTTCAACGGACGATATTCTACGTATATTCAAAATTATTGTGACTAGCTAGTGGATACTAGATGAAGCTGCTGAGGAGTCCTACAATAGGACTAAACGGCCATCCAGTGCTTCCAGGCTTTCGATCGTGGTCTAGCTTCAATTTACCCATGATCTCAACTATTGAAATTACTACAATCTCCACAAGACCCCTTCTGATACTAATCTAAAATTAAACTAAAATGTCTACAATTATTTAATCATCTGAACTAGAATTCATCAAAATTCTGTCAAGAATTCGTTGTGTATACTTAGGTAAAATGAACCATAATCGTAAAATCCTCATTTCATATTCATAGAATGTGTTGCTTTTCTGTTGACTTATGATAACCTATTTTGTGTTGCAAATTATCATATAAACTACTGTTTTCAACCTTAGCAATATCTAGAGTATACTATTATAAACAATTTGAATCATATTAAAGTAATAGTATACTCTTTTGAATTGATGATAGTAATACATGCATTAATATGGTCTATATCATCCAAATTTAGAAATTAAAATGTATAATGTTAATCATGATGTAAACTGTTTACTACGTGAACGTATATTGGCCTATGAAATTCGGTGGTACATTCACCGATTGTTTTAGTCACAGTGGATTGGTTTGAAAGTTCATTGTCTACTAACATTGATTTTTTATAATTGTCCAAGATATTATCTTTTTCGATCATATCTTTATTATCTTTATATTCTTTATTCATTTCAATTTCACTAGTATCTTTTATTAAAACTTGTCCAATAAAATATGATTTAATTGTTTTCATACATTTTTTTACAGTTTGAATTGATTGGATTGTATCAGTTGTATTAATTGTAGAGCTATCCAGTTTTTCCATTACAATTGGTGTATAGATATATCCATCTTTATTAATATCAATACTAATTGGTCCTTCTGATTGATAATTCAATTCATGATTAAAAGATATAATTTCATATTCATCATTATTTTGTGAAAATGTACCCATTAAGTTCCTATGATTAATTTGATCATGTCTATTATATTCCTCATTGAAATCAATTCCTCTATAAATGTGTTTAGTTTTATCTAGATCAAATGGATTATGACCTGATTGCAACTGAAACTTTTCATGGTTTGTTTGGTCAAATTGAACATTATTTAAGGATAAATATTCTTCTTTGTCATGATTGATTTCTGAACAAGTAGTTGGATCATGCTTTGTAAAATCTATCATTTTACTGTTATTCATAGAGATAATAGGAATTTTTTCTGATAATTTCATTATTTCGTAATATTTATTCTTATTTTTCATAGTTCTCCACTTGGATACCTCGAATTTTACACTTAAATGTTTGTCTATATCATTAACTTCATTTTCTTGGTGTTGCAGTTTGTTCAAGTGTTCACAATTCATATTACATTGTACATATACATTGTGTTTTAATTGATTTAAATAACTTTGAACATTATCAATTAATGGTGTAAAGTTTGATTGTGATTGACCATTATTTATATTGGATGACTGAATCATTAGGACAGAATCTATTTCAAATTTATCAATTGGAGATGTTAAACAACTGATTGAATCTTGAATGTTAGTAGTATTATGTTTTTCTTGAAATTTTTGTTTATTATTCGAAATAGATTTAGTATGAAGTGAATCAATTGATGTTGTGGATAGAGATGAATCATTTTGTAGTAAATTTGGATATTCTAGTGTTTTAAAATATTCTATTGTACAACTATTGTTTAAGTCGCTAAGTATCGTTTTATTCGAATTTTCACTCATGTTGTCCTTTAGACTTTCATCAAATTGTTTATCACATTGAAGAAATAGTTTGTAATCATTTGCTTCTTTATACTCACATGAATTATCATTGTTATTTAAAGTATCATAAGGTTCCTCTCCTTCCACGGTATTGTTTACCTTAAGTTTATTTTGTTCCAATTTGAAACTTTGTGATTCATTATTTATAATATCTGTAATAATGAAAACACAAGAAATATTTCTGAAACATTTGTGAATAATATTAGTTAAATTAAGCAAAGTTGGATGGTGGCTAGAAGTGAAATTCAGGACTTATGTTTCATTCTACTTATGAATTCACCAGTTGGATGTACCTGAGTTAAAGTATTGTTGTTCTAGTGTGTTTTACCAACAAAATAGTCTATTCAGTCAATAAATTTCTATCGTTAATTATGTGAAAGAATATTTATTCTAACAACTTGAATTCATAAATAGTTTCAGTATTTTGTGTTGAATCAACCAGTAAGCATTAACTCGACATTCATATTAAAATCTCGTAATAAATATATGTATATATAAATAAGAACTTTCGCCTAAATTTGATCGAATAGTTTCACAGTATTTGGGTGCCGAGTTGATGTCAGACATTAAAGAGGGAGAATGTATTTGTAAAATCTCAGCGTATGAATTTTGAAGTAAATCCAACGTTTCGTCTAGCAAACTGGTCCAAGCTATTTCAAGGAAATATAATCAAACATCAAAATTATCGAATATAAATAGGTACATGGTTTTCCGGTTCACTGTATACTGAATAGGTCATCCAATCAACATTATCAATGTTTAAAGTAGGTATTTACATTAGTATGTAAGAGACATGTGGCGTGAAACGAAAAGTGTTAAGATAGCAGATTGTGTGTATACGTAAGTGAGAAGAAATTTCATTCACTATATATTGTCTCTGGTCGGTGAATTTTAAGGAAACATACAATTTATGCAATTTATATGTATGATATGAATCAAAAATGTCACAGCATACATAAAATGAACATAAATAAACATGATAAACGAATGAATTCAAAGAGGAAGAGTGTATTTGCAAATGAATGTTTAGGTTATTTTAATATTCCAGTTATTTGTTTAACATATTCAGATAAAATAACTGAATAGAATCGTTGAATGTAATTTCTGTTATTCAGATAATATGAGATAGACTAAATGGAATAAGGAGTTTAGGTCTACCTATTAATTATTAGTTGCCATGGCACAGCTAATTGTATTCCATTTCTCACATTAATACTGTTTGGATTTTTCCCATATGTGTAGGGCTTCAGCTGTTGGTCGGTCTTTGTAAGAACTAAACCCTTTCCGAAAGATTCTTGTGCCATCGAAATCAATTGTATGACTCGATTCTATCGAATGTAATGCTATCGCTGATTTATTCTCGAATTTTCTTACATCATCTGAGGTTTTAGGAACGGGCTTTAAGCATAGTTTGTGTTCTTTCATCCTCACATTCGATTGCCTTGATATTTCACCTACATACATTGCATTACAATCACTACATTTGATTTCATAAACACAACCCTCCTGTTCCTCCTTGTGTATTGGATCTTTGATTCTTATTGCTAAGCTACATCTTTGGGTTAGATTGTAAAAGTGATCTTGTATATATGAATATATAGTTATTTGAGAAGTTATTCATGTACCTCTTCTCTTATATATTTAACGACCACTTCTCAATGATAATCGCTTCCATTGTATAACAAACACTCTTCTTCTAACAAGTGATAAGTATATGAATTTTATATTGTGCTTCAGTTTTTAGTATAAAAAGATTTCTAAAGGAGGTTTATCTTTTATACTGAGTGCAAAACTTAAAATTTTCAAGGTAATTTATCAATTTGAAAATTAATTTATACATGACAACAATTATGCGAAACATTCTTAGTTTTACATTGATTCAGATGATCATATCAATTTTGTGCACTTTTCAAATGTATTTAAAAGAATGAATCAATTTATAAACTCAATCTATGTAGACTTACGTTCTTCATTATCATCGTCTTCAACTTTATCTAGATAATCTTCATCGTAATAGAAACTTTCGACTTGATAACTTTTTATGGTTTGATCAATTGAATGAACCCATTTTTCATCAATAATATCATTACTATTGTCTTCTGAATTACGTGTGAACTGTTTAAAGGATTGGCAAGATTGATGTAGTTTTGATTTGCCAGTTTCAAAAAGTTTCTTTGTAATTTTACTATGGATATTAATTCCTGTAGAAGGTATACTAGATCCATTTCCCATTTTCTTATTCTTTATAAATACGTACTATTAAACTGCCTTACACATAAATTTTATTGAACAAATGAGTGTATATGTACTATACTCGTTGACAATGTAAACTGGACCACAATTTGTCAAACAATTTATTGGATTGACCAATCGTCTGAATATGTTTGTTAAACTGCATGAACCATTTCAGGAATGCAGGGATATATATGTATCTGCATATGTATATGTGATCAGAAATAAGTCTCCTATTATTATTACTACGTATATTATGCAAATTTATTCATATTGTAACTGGCTAATTGCATTGAATTGAACCATGGTAAAGGTTGGTGGGTAACAAGTAACGAAAACTTATCTCAACATTGTCATATTCTGAATAAGGGATAATAAGTATTTGGAATAATAAATATTAGAAAGTTAGCATAACAGATCATATTTTTAGAACTCTAGTAAGAGATGTTCATTTAAAAATACTAATTAGTGTGGTCAATGTTTATTTTTGTCAGTGATGACGTGACTACTTCATCCAAATTCACTTAGAGATTTACGTATTAAAACCATTAATTTTTAATCAGTTAACTTTTAAACGTCTGAAGACACTTAAACTTAGGGTATAAGAATTATAAACAAGATTTTCATCAGTACTATGCATACCCAACGTATAAAATAAAAGTTATTGAGAAGAATTGAAGTTGTATATATAAATGTCATGTAATGGAAATATGAAGAGTTTAACAAAATTACATTATTTCGACCAGGTTAGTGATTAATTTATAAATTAATTAGTTATGTAAGAAACGTCGATGAGTCCCGTTTTTTTCCTATTTGCTACTCGTTGTATGGATATACCTAAATACCGTTGCTGATGTTCACTGTGAGACTCGAACCCAGAACTTCAAGCTCCAAACACTAACAATGACTCTTTTTCAGTGTTGTTTTCTCGTTGTCTTCATCCATTACAGATGATTACAGAATATTCCTCTATCGGTTGCTCATTCAGTAAGCATCTTAAACCATTGTCAGTCTAATTTGAGGTTTGACAACATAATCATGCATGAAAATCATCAGTATAAGCAGTTGAGCAAGTCTCCTGCAAACTGAAAACACTGTCGCATTTACCTCATCACTGACTAAGGTCCAAGCCATTATCGTATACATAAGTTCTGAGTTGTGCTCCCCTTGGTTACCACTTATGTTCTTTCTGATAATCATATGAGAATCACTCACTGTAAAGATTTATTTAGCCGGAGGCATCGTGCAACACTACATCACCCATGTTTGTGGCACACGGGCTTTGTCGATTTCAACAATTTTTAATCACTCTATTTCGAACAAGTTGTTTTTTTACTTATGCGAAACTCGGTACTTGCAACTAACTTGCATGCTACATCAGCCGGTAGATATGAATACAAATAACATTGAGTCTAGAGCATCTACCTCACGAATACACTCATGTTTAACGAATTGCTTTTAGCTATCCGTCCAAAATGCACAAAATTACCACTATTTTTACTTAAAAGAATCTTTGAAAACCATTCATATGTATAAGTATCATTACTAAGTTCTATCACGGTTAAGTAATAATGATGTCGAGAAAATCTCCGAGTAACGAAATAAACCGTATCAAACCTAAAAAAAACTAACTGAAACACTAATTGGAATTTTTCATCTCCATGGTTATACTTTTGTTTTCTCAGTCGGTCTACTAATGCAGATGCAAATAAAAATCAACTTGTACGGATATCATACGAATATGAACGTTAACTGACTACCTAATCAATACTAAAAATAATACCAATATCAACACTTCTATAACACTGATCATTCTACAATTTCTAGGCACAAATTACTTATACCGCCTACAACTTGAGCCATTAACCAAGTGTTTAACTATGCATTTTAATGAGACTTATTAAAATAACAGGAAATCATTCTTAATCATTATAATTCCACTTTGCTCAAATCCTAAATAATGACGTGAATTTCTAGTTTCCGCGTGCTAAGAATAAAACCAAACATTTTGAAATTACTATATGCATTTCTCGACCAGTTGCTGCCTCCTTTTTCTGATTTACCTTTCAGCTTATCTATACCCGGAGGATTCTTGTTATTCTTTTGGTAACCTTCAACACGCGACAATCCCACTCAATTCGGTGGCAAATCAACGTCACGTTGATTCTGGTGGGAGAGTAGTGTAGTGGCATTGGACCTTAACCACGCAACCTTTGAAGCCAAGCATATAATAACCGAAAAGTCTTTTATTCAACAATCAAGACAAAGAGGAGGTTAACTATAGAGAACACGAGAACAATAATTTAATCAATCAGATGGCATGACTCGGCCTTGCAGGCGTAGTCATTTTTGTGTAACTTATCTCCTTTATTAATATTAAAAATATTGTTCTATCTCTGATCTAACTGTCTTCTCCATTATATATTGGTGATTTTTATGATAAGTCAGTGTAGACAATGATGTGACCTCCACGTAAGATCCTATAGATTAGGTAGTCACATGTCTATTATTAGAGCAGTAATAATAACGAAGTATACCAAAATTCTACATGTGTAACTGTCTTCCTTTACGAATCGTTTTTAAGACGAGTAAAGTAATAGAATTAGGAACTAAATTTGCGAAGCTGTGACATTAGCACCATCGGTTGCTAGTAAACACTGAAAGACTTCTTAGATAGTAGAGAGTTTGCTCAGCGAATTCAGAAGTATGTATTTCCTCCATCTAGTTACACCAGGCTGTGCCATCAGCGGGCTTTTCAGTTTTCCGTGGAATCGTTCGACTACTCCATTGTCTGCTAAATGACATGCTGTTGTATTGAGGTGATGGGTGTGGAAAATGAGTGTAAATTCACTAGAGAGGTTCGATTGAACTGTAAACCTCTGACGAAAGTAACCGTAGAAGGTACATCTCTCCAGGGATACGGCAGCAATATTTTCTGTTGAGATGTCTTTTACCGGGAACTCCATTGGCCGCCTGACAAAACAGTCTTCTACAGTAAAGATGTAAGTAAGACCGTCATATGAAACCAAAGAACCAACTAAATCGAAAGGAATATGCTGAAAACGAGGACGGGGTATACAGAATATTGGCGATGATGTAATTATTGACTTAGGAAATT
Source organism: Schistosoma haematobium (assembly GCF_000699445.3). Classification (NCBI taxonomy): domain Eukaryota; kingdom Metazoa; phylum Platyhelminthes; class Trematoda; order Strigeidida; family Schistosomatidae; genus Schistosoma; species Schistosoma haematobium. The sequence continues at coordinate 11,123,685 of NC_067201.1, forward strand.
CGCTGCACCGACATTTAAAGCAGTTTCTGGTTCACTGCTTTCAATCCGAGTTAATTTTCGCCAAAAAAATCATACTGAGGCCGGTCTCTCGAGAGAACGGACTCATGAATGAGATAGTGAGTGAAGACGATCAAGAACACTCTTCCTGTACACAAGTAGTGACTCATATTTATCACGAGAACACGACTGGTTTAATAAAAACAATTATTATTATAACCAACTGTACCAGTGCTTGTTTTAATGTGCTTTTGTTTGACTGTACTAATGACAGCTATTTTGTGCTTCCATTCTTATTCTTACACTTCGATTGTAACTTCGCGCGGATTCGGTTACGTTCTGTAACCAAGCTTGTATCCTGGCACGATCTCGGTATCCTTTCGATGCCACGAGATCGCCAGCAAATAAACCTCGACTTGGTCCATTAATTGCCTTCTGATATTTGGCTTCTCGGGGATTTTATGGATCTATTTGGTTACGTCCAACCTTCGCCTTCTGATTTATTTGGCACGTGTTTCTTGGTAGCGGTGTTCATAGTTAACCTCAACTCGACGCCACGCTACAATTGGTGACCCGTATTTTGGAACACGCCTCATCCTCTGGTCAAATCTTCCAAAGAAGCCAATTCGGTGAGTCTATGATTTATCTATCCACGTCTGTCGTATATTTTCATATTTTTAAATATATAATATACTCGACATGACGGATAACGATAAGAATAGTATTGATGTAATAGACTCACATGTATGTGTACCGAATCCTTGTCACTTATTATTCGCGTGACGATGAATTCCACGCTTTATTCGAGAAATTTTCCCCTATTAACTATTCTCCTTGCTGACCCGGCTGCTTGGTACGGAATGCATCCGCGTACGCATTAACGTCTACCTCCCAGCATCAAATGGTTGAGTTGAACGGTTTCATTACAAACTTAAAAGTGCTCTACGAGCACACGAGAACGACAACTGGTACGAAACCTTATCGCTCGTCCTCTTAGGTATTCGAACGAGCTTGAAGGCAGATATACAATGTTCCGCCGCTGAACTGGTATACGGCACGACATTGCGTCTGCCCGGAGAATTCTTTACACCACGGAGCAGACATGATTTCGCTAAATCAGACTACGTCCAACGACTGTCTGCATTTATGCGAACGCTGTCTCCGGTGTCAACTCGAATACAACATCGACAGGTCGCTCTCGAGAGAGAGTTATCTACCTGTTCACATGTTTTTGTACGAGTAGATTCGGTACGCAAACCTTGGCAACAACCTTACGAAGGCCCTTTTCACGTGATCGCTCGTCACGAAACGACCTTCAAGGTTGATCGACATGGCCGCGTCGAGATCGTCAGCATTGATCGTCTCAAACCAGCACACATCGATGACAGTGCCCTATCTGATAACCTGAGATTCAATGCTAGACCTATTAAACCTGGCGGGATCCATAAATCTTCCTCAGGTCCCACGCTAGATGCATCTGAGACCTCATTCTCACGTCCCGGTCAACAGCACGCGTCATCTGCACCGTCTACGGACGAGACGACAGTCTCACGTCCAGATCAGCAGACCACGCCGCCTCTGACCTCGGATGAGATTGCAGGCTCACGGGATACGAACGAGACTGCTGTCTCACGTTCCGGTCGCCGAGTACAGTTACCCGTACGCTTCCGCGACTAGCCGCACAGTTAACAAACGATACGGTGTGGGGTTATTCCTATACTACACGCATGCTACACTCTTCTCTTTTTTGATTTTCTTTTTGTTTCCTGAGCCCACGCCCTCGACCATCTCCGTTTGGTTCCGTCGACTTCAGTCAACTTTGGCGAAAGCTGGATTGGCCACCCACGCTCTTGTCAACGTACTCAGTCGATATATTGGTTTCGAATGCTTGGCTTACGCTTGGTCTCGAACTTTGTCGTTATGGTCGCTTCTGGTTCATCGGCTCAACGTGGTTTCGTCCTTCGTCTGCAGCGTTTCTGGTCCGGACCCCTACGAACGCAATCTTCAGATTCTGGATACAAACCACTCTCGAGTAGCATGCCAACTCAAGCAATACATACAGCACATCGCTCCTGGTACCGTTCTCCGAAAACGACCTTCGTTGGCAACTCGACGATCAACGATCGCTTTCCTGTTCGCCAATTCTTCCGTCCTACAATCGCTCGTCAGCCGATCAGTCCCACGATTTAAACCGCTATTTATCGAAAGTGTAAACCCTTTCTAGCGGGGGCTCCTGTAGTGACTCACATTTATCACGAGAACACGACTGGTTTAATAAAAACAATTATTATTATAACCAACTGTACCAGTGCTTGTTTTAATGTGCTTTTGTTTGACTGTACTAATGACAGCTATTTTGTGCTTCCATTCTTATTCTTACACTTCGATTGTAACTTCGCGCGGATTCGGTTACGTTCTGTAACCAAGCTTGTATCCTGGCACGATCTCGGTATCCTTTCGATGCCACGAGATCGCCAGCAAATAAACCTCGACTTGGTCCATTAATTGCCTTCTGATATTTGGCTTCTCGGGGATTTTATGGATCTATTTGGTTACGTCCAACCTTCGCCTTCTGATTTATTTGGCACGTGTTTCTTGGTAGCGGTGTTCATAGTTAACCTGAACTCGACGCCAGGCTACACCTTATTGACACAAAAAATGTGTTTTCCTGTCGGAGTATTATGAAATTATTGTTTAGGCCAGTGTTAGTACATTTATCTTTGGTACTAGAACAGCGGACCTTATTTCAAATTTGTAGATTTGTCATGATTTGTCTTCCCAACCTATAAGATCTTACTTGGAAGTCTCATAGTTGTTTATACTGGCTCATTTTATCGTGACAACCAACATTATAATGTTTAGGACTTCTGAAAGACATATTTGGTCTAGGGATAGGATAATATGCCTGATATGAATAGGGATTAGTTACACTGAATGATCACGCCTGCGGGGTTGAGCAATCCAACACCGAACAAGGTTTCTCAAATCCAACATAATGACCTTCTCTAGGTGTTATATGTTGAATGCAAATTTTCTCAGCAATTATTGCGCAGCATTAAAGATAGTGTGGTTAGGAACCAATACTGCTACATTATCACAACTTTCAGTAAAATCGGAATGTATTATTGGAACACTGTTTACCCCTAGAATTGAATTCTGTTTACACGCAAAGAGATCAGAATCATCAGCCTGTAAGCTCGCAATGTTCATTAATTCTGCTTCACTGGTGGGGCGAATAGCACCAGTAATGAGAAGTGATAGCCTATTTGCCATAATATTCGATTCAGTTTTTATGAACTGTATGTAGTCGATAACTGGAAAACGTTATGTAATTTTCTCATTTCTCTGGGGGAACAAAGTTCGCTTTTCATAATAAATGTATAAGTCAAAGGTGTGTGATTGGTGAGTATCACGAAATGTCTGCCTTGAAGTAAATGTTAAAAATGTTTAACTGCTAAGTAAATAGCCGATAATTCTCTACTGAAAGTGCTGTATCGCGCTTGAATTGGTTCCAATTCCTTTAAAAATAAAGGAAGCGCTTTAGTTTCATTATTTATTTATTGTTGTACTGCTATACCTACCACTCTCTGAGACGCGTCAGAACATAAAATTGGTGTTGCCTTCGGGTCAGGTCTTAGGTAGGTCAGTATGGTTGTGGGAGTAGTTGCCCTTTTAGCAACGTAAATTGCATCTTTCGCTCTGAAAGATAAGATGAACTTTTCGACTTTACTTTTTAACACTTCCATTAAAGTCTGTGTGTAGAGTAAAACGGCGATAAAAATTAATCATCGCGAAGAAATGTCGAAGTTTATTCAGTGAATCTGGTTCTGGGTAAATTTCAATGGCTCAAATTTTTTCATCTAATGGTCTGATTACATATTTTTTGGTCAGGTGGCCCAAAAATGTTCAAGCTCTCGACGCACAAAATGCATTTGGGTGTTTTGATAACTATAACAAATATCGAATCGTTGATGTAGGTAATCCATGTGGCCGTAGAGTGAACTGCTAGCTATCATTATATAGTCAACATACAGGAATGCAGAATCTAGGCCTTAGTGACCTCATTCGTAAAACATTGGGGTGCGTGCGCAATGTGTCTGCAATCCGAATGGCATTCTCAGGAATTCAAACAAACCAATATGCAATAGTGACTGTAGGTATGACGTGAAATTACTTTCGGGATTTAAGAACGACAAGTTAGGAAGACAAAACGGAACATCTACAAGATTATATCCAGTTATCTGATACCCTGTATATTGTCCTAAAGAGTTGTTAAAGCATGCAGCTCCATATAGTTGTAAGTATTTTTGCGTGATTTCATTAACTTTGTTCCGAGAAATCATCAATTTGACAAATAAAAATGAAGGAACAGAAATGAGTTGTATCTAAATTCTAGAGTATTCATGTGGTTTTTGTATTGAGGAAAGTGTTCCTTATCAGGTTTCGATGATCTTTGTTTGTATGTTCTAGTTAAGATATAAATGTTTTCACAAATTACTGTCAGATTTATGAAATTGTAATGTCTATGCGTTTGTTATTTGTCGTTTTGTATACTTTCGTTCTTTGGAAAGTGGTCCATCTTGAAAATGCAAGTGAAGTTTATTTCGAACCAAAGTCAGTTCATCTTCAGTCAGGTGGCTTCAGAAAAATATACATAGGATTAAAGTAGGTTATAAATTTACTTCGTATGATGAGTTTTTATCATATACCTCATATCTGTTTGTCTCTCATGACATTTATGTGCTCAGCGAATTGAAGTTTTTAGAGGAAATATCCAGTTTTGACATAGTATTGTTCAGCTACAACAGGTTGCTTTCTAAACGGTATTTATGATTAATGTGACGTTAGATTGTGAACCGACAAATATGGTATACAATACATATCGGACTCACCAGATTTTGCAGGAGAGCGCAGCCAAACTAGATGTTGTGGCCCTAGTTTTAATATCACAAGAAGACTTTACAAGTCATCATCCAATGTTTTTTATCCTTCATGACTATGATATCCCGTAGTGTCCGTGTTATTCTATAATTTTCTATTCGAAAATTTAGTGATAGATCATCTTGAGGCTAAGCCTTGATAAATGTAATGATTCTGTTCTATCTGAATAAAATCCCAATGTGAATATGGTAGTTTAGACAAATGAAAAAGGTTTTGTATGGACTAACATTCTATACTTCACTAGTATTTGAGCAATGATTGCAAATTAACTCGGTCATCATAAGACAATGCTGCTGAATTTTCGAATTTTCTTCTCAACTTGTTAATAAAGCAAACTTTTGCAAAACGTTCACGAATAAAACTGACTTTAGCCATATTCAACATAAAATTTTGCTTTTAAAACATTGTTATAATTTAACAACATCATTAGCTGCAAAAGGCTTTGTTTTCAGAATTTAAGCGGTGACAGATTGTTTTACATAGAAATGGTTTAGCTTCGGATAGTGCGTTTAGATGTACATGGAAATTTACTGCCTTGTATTAATTAGCCAGTTTGATCAAATAAATCATTACAATTTAAGGCTTACGTAATTGCAGTGTTATAAGAAAGTACATTTAAGTTCAGTGTAGAAGTTAATGAGTTTGGTCAGGTGTTAGGTTTTGCTTAAATGGCTTTCATGCCAAACTAGACTTTCTGCTCTTTTTATAACTGTGACTTGAGTAGGAACTAGTTTAACGTATAGAACCGAGCTTAATGTACGACTAACGACTGATGACTTTAACGTATGACATCATTTACTGTCTAATTATCAGTTAGTAAAGTGCAAAGTGAATACTGACGTGATAACTGATTAGTCAGATAAATAATACTTGTTTTTGAACTATTTAATGAAATGCTGATTTTTGCTATTTGTTAATTTTAATTATTTCCGTTTGTTATTATCAGTATTTTTTTATTTTTCGTAAACAATGTTCAGGGGTACAGCAGAACATGATATTTTTCTTGAGTTTCAATATTGGGACCGAAATGGCTCTGTAATTTCACTAAAAGAACCAAATCATTCTGTTATTCGGCCCGTTAATAACGTAACCATAAGAAAGATGCAATCGGAACCTTCGAATTTCACCGTTTTTGCGAAAACACCTGGTTATATATACTTGGGAATAAAGCCTGCTCCAAACGTAAACATTGTGAAGTAGGTGCATGCTCAGTTTGTGTTTACGTATTTTCATTAAAACAAGTTACTTTGCAATTTTACACGGGATCATTTAGAAAAACTCTTAAGGTATACATAAAAAATAATTGAGTATTTTCCACCGTTTTCATTAAGCCTATGGTGTTCAAATGAACGCTGTAGTCACTTCTTGAAATAAAATTAATCAAGAGCGACTGAATATTTTAATATAAATAGTGCTATATTCAGTTGGTTGATATGTAGAAGAGCTTTTTATTTAAGTTTGTTTATCAATAAGTAACATTCAAATCAGTTGTTAACAAATGAAAAAAGAGTATTATTTATTTATTAACATAATCGTTTTGTATCACACTCATTTGATTTGAAAATGCCTCATTAAATTGATTCAGATAAGACTATACTGACCGATATTTCTTAAAATGGCCAAGTGACTGTAAAATTTAAGAATACTGGCTCTGATTTTGTCTAATAAAAATAATTACGTAAAAGTCTAGTATAGCAACGAGCTAATCATAGTCGACGACTTTTAGGGTTATATGCAAAATTACGAGTTTGCATAAAGTGGTCAGTACAAATGTCTCTATATAGAATGTTTAAAATGAGGATGAAAAGTCACTTTTTGTCATTACAGAGTTAACAGTTGTGGTATTAAACGTATCAAATACTCAAGCGTTTATATGTATATTTTATCTAATCATTTGATTTTATCTTATAGCGCAGGTAAACCTATTTTTTCTGTAACTGTGGTGCATTTTCATTGGTTAAATACATTTCAAATTGTGATTGGCTGGATTTATTTTGCCGCTTGGACAGTTTCATTCTACCCTCAGTTCTTTTTGAACTGTAGACGAAAAAGGTAACTGATGGGTTTCATATGGTTATATTTAATTTCGGTGAGCAGATCATCTAAGTATGAATTCTGCATAAGAATATTTGGACTTTACTATTTAAACAATTTCTTTCCCATTGAGTTATCACGTAGCCAGTTTTTTTATGAGAGTAGCATGGATTTTGAGTGTTACTATTTACTATGAAATTTTTAGCTGACTGAACATGAAAATCCACAGTCATTCAAAGTGTGAATAGTTTTATTCTTAAATCTACTTAATTAAATTAATAGAACTGGCAGTTGCACGGTAAAATAGTATTTCGGTTATAATTTTTACAAAATGTTCACTTTGTCATCCTTGTGTTTGCTAGTGAAGTTAAATAAAGCATTAGTCAGATTGTAAGCAAAACCATACAATCTACACTTAAATAGGAAGCCCATTTAACCATAATTATCATTATTACATATTTGTAATCATAAATAATTATTATTAATAATTAGAAATAATTTATTTGTGTGGGGATTTGTGGAGATTGTAGTATTTTTACAGTTAAATTTATGAGTCGATCTAAGTTAGACTACCACTGAAAGCACTGGACGGTCGTTTCGCCCTAGTATAGGACTCTTCAGCAGTGTACATCCACGATCCCGCAAGAGGGTCTCGAATCCAGGACCTTAGGCATCATGCGCGAACGCTTAATCTCAAGTCCAGTGGGTCGGGATACAACGGTATTAATATCCCTATACTGATAACAAACACGTGGTCACTAGTGACTAGATTCAAGATGTAACTCCTGAAGTTTTAGTCAAAAGTTGTGACCGGTTGAGTGTAATCCGTGTAGGGTGTGAGACAACTATCCACTTCAGGCAATGGATGAAGGTTTGCACAACACTTCATGGATCGATTGAAGTTAGACATTAATACCGTAAGATGCCGGCTCTGTGATCTTGGGGTTAGGCGTTTGCGAAAGACAGGAGGTCCTGGGTCTGAGTCACACTTGTGGGGTTGTGGATGTGCACTGCAGAGGAGTGCGCATATAAGAACAAAACAGCCATCCAGTATTTTTAGGTTTTCAATGGTCGTCCAACTTAGATCGACTCATGAATTCGACTATGAAAATAATTCATTCTCTAAATAAATGATCTACACCACGTCATAAAACGTTAAAAGAATTTTTGTTTTATAATCATTAGGATATAATAGATATATCATTATTTTTATCCTTAACAATCTACACCAATGCTAAATTTATTTGAAATTATCAAATCAAGCCTTAGTGATAATATCAATACTTACTATCGTTTTAAATTGGGCATATATCGAAAAAGAACATTCATTAGAAAATTGCATTCCTGTGTAGTAACTTCTAAAAAACTTATATTTAACAATTTGTATGTCACTTATTTACTACTACAGCAACCTAAAAGAATCTACTTATCCACATGAATGAACCATACTCTGTAAATCATTTGTAACAAATACAAATCCAAATATTCATCTAAGCTCATTCAACACTATAAGAAGAAGGTAAATAGACTTGCGCAACATTTATTGCGTTGATTATACATTTCGTTTTTCTGAATAACGTACCTCAAAAACTGCATCATGATCGGTGAGATAGATAATGTAAAAGTATCATATGATATGTATCTGCAGGAAATTATACGTCTGCATAGGCATTTGTTTCTTTTAAATTCTGGTTAATTTCAGTTAATTTCATAATAGTTCAATAAGCAGAATGTTATTAAGTGAATATAAATTTAACCTAAACTACCTTATTCACATTGGGATTTTATTCAGATAGAACAGAATCATTACATTTATCAAGGCTTAGCCTCAAGATGATCTATCACTAAATTTTCGAATAGAAAATTATAGAATAACACGGACACTACGGGATATCATAGTCATGAAGGATAAAAAACATTGGATGATGACTTGTAAAGTCTTCTTGTGATATTAAAACTAGGGCCACAACATCTAGTTTGGCTGCGCTCTCCTGCAAAATCTGGTGAGTCCGATATGTATTGTATACCATATTTGTCGGTTCACAATCTAACGTCACATTAATCATAAATACCGTTTAGAAAGCAACCTGTTGTAGCTGAACAATACTATGTCAAAACTGGATATTTCCTCTAAAAACTTCAATTCGCTGAGCACATAAATGTCATGAGAGACAAACAGATATGAGGTATATGATAAAAACTCATCATACGAAGTAAATTTATAACCTACTTTAATCCTATGTATATTTTTCTGAATCCACCTGACTGAAGATGAACTGACTTTGGTTCGAAATAAACTTCACTTGCATTTTCAAGATGGACCACTTTCCAAAGAACGAAAGTATACAAAACGACAAATAACAAACGCATAGACATTACAATTTCATAAATCTGACAGTAATTTGTGAAAACATTTATATCTTAACTAGAACATACAAACAAAGATCATCGAAACCTGATAAGGAACACTTTCCTCAATACAAAAACCACATGAATACTCTAGAATTTAGATACAACTCATTTCTGTTCCTTCATTTTTATTTATCAAACTGATAATTTTGTAATAAACAACCGAAAATCTCAATTAAAACTCAGCATTCAAGAACTTCTGATATATGATTTACTAGGCACGTATTTTAAATAAACTGATCCTTTCAGGGTACTTGTATAATGAAGAAGAGCACAGGTGAGAAAAGCCAATTTACTGTTCAATAAAAATTTGCACAGTGCCTTTGTGAAATAAAAAATTATACATTAGGTGCATTATTTCTATATCTTACTCCAGTTGTCTTTTACATACTGCATGATTCTTCCAAATCTGTTGTTATTCCAATTGATTTCTGCTTATTCTTCTATTCTGTTCAATTCAGTCTTGCTCCGGCAGGCATTCCACTTCCAATTACTGCTACATACTATTTATATCTGTAAACATAAGCAGCGCACACCAAATTAGTATTATAATCCTATTATGTTACTGGAAATGATTATAAAATTATCGGTATATCGTCTCTCTCTGTGAATTCTCTAGTGGGATATAATGTAATGTATTTTTCTATATGCAATTCAGGAAGTATTGTAATCAATGAAATTAAGCTGTAAGATTTGATTTCCTCAAGCAATATCTCGTTAAATTATTGGATAAATAATTATTTTGTTTTCTGTTCTAGTGTGGTTGGATTCAATTTCGACTTTGCTGTGTTGAATGTGATCGGATTTTTATTCTATAGTATCTACAATATTGGTTTATACTGGATCCCACTTATTCAGGTTTGTGATATTAGTTTGATTGTCATTTATTGTATAGTCTTCATTTCGTAGATGTTATTCTTACTTTTCGTTTCTATTTGATGCTGACAAAGTTACTTTGTGTAATGTTTTGTCATTAAGGTCATGAATTGAACTAATTCAGATAGTTATAGAAACCAGGAAGCACTGGAAAGCTTTTGTGAGCTAGTATGGAAGTCCTTACTAACGAGTATCCATGAATTCATCGGTGATGAGACCCTAGAGTTTAAGGTTACGTGGGAAGCTTCCAACGTTTTAGGCCAATTGATTGGTATTCACTGGAATACATTTCCTATTTCATTTGTTTGGCGATATTTAGGAGCCAACATCCGTTGACATTGATAAAATCTACCAACGGTCAGTATGGTTACAGTTAACTGGTCAGGGCTTCTCACATGAACTCCGGTTAAGTACTCGCTACAAGGCCTGAATGTCCTGGGTTCAATCATCGATTGTGCAGTGTATGGGCACTGCTGAAATGTTTCATACTTATAATAAAGAGTTATTCAGTATGTTTTCCGGTTTTTGATGGTTGTCTAACTAATGTCAATCCTTGATGTATAACTTCTAATTGGCTTTTAATTAATTGGGAGACACAACCAAAAGAAAGAAGTAAACGGGGACAAATTTGGGGTCAGTAAGAACCAATCAACGTCGAGGTATACAGAACAAACTGTGAAATTCGAAATTCGAACACTTCACTTTTATCTGAAGTTTGTGCTGATGATGTCGTTCAGAAGAACGATGAAAGCTCCACGATCAAACCATCCAGCTCAGAGAACAAAACTCCATCAAAAAGAACCCGTTCCGTAAACAGATGTTTATCAAAAAGCTATTCATAACATCTTTCTCATCAGAGTATCTTAATCTTAATATCTTTTGAATATTTCTTACTTGATATAAAACGGAAGTATTGGGTATCCAGTAATCTACAGTCAAGAGTTTATGATTAAAAATATTTTTAGAAGACAAATATCATTATATTTTTAGATAATGAACTTACATCAACTACGCTAAGATTTACTCTCGTCATTTATACATTAAATTTTGTTATAAATAAATAAGATTCTTTTCAAATTATGACCCCGTTTCTGTTACAATTTTCCAATCAGTGTCATCGTTATCACAATTTCAGTTAAAATAGGGATTTCATTCTAATTCCGATATTATTATTATTACTAATATTATTACCACTACCATATACTTACGTGTATAGGGTGTCATGTCAACAAAAGTGCTGATTCGTGGAGTCAGCCAATCAGCTACAACGTAGGGCGAGGCACACATATGCATCGATCAAAGTTACCACACCTCATTAACACAACAAGATGAACACCGAATTCATAGAAGTGGTTAATTCAATGGTAGTAATATACAAAAGAAAGATTGCATATATGGACATAGTACAGGAAGAAAGAATTAGTTCTTAGAAAGAAGGATATGAAGCGATTTTAATCTCATAGTTTAAAGGAAGACAGACAGTGTATACACCGACGCCATTGTGGTCGATTCTGAGCCATATCATCCAGAGTCTCCAACCATTGGTTACGATAGTCATGCGGACCCCAACCAAATAGTCTGTATCTGCCAACATGGCTGAGACTAGAAGTTAGTGACTTCAAGCACTGATGCCACGTTTTGGTTTGGCCGCCCCCAATTTTCTTCCATCCGTCTTCAACACCGGTTAGCATTTCACGTCGTGGTAATCGGTGTTCAGGCATACATAACACATGGCCCAACTATCTCAGTCGATGGAGATTCACAACCTCATCAACTGATTTACCATCATTCCCTAATACCCTGTGTTTAGCCTCATTATTGCTTACCTGGTGATCCTAGCAGATGCGAGCAATATTTCTAAGGCATCTGTGGTCAAATACTAGTAGCTTACGAGTATCTTCTTCTCGTAATAGCCATGTTTTGCAGCCGTAAAGTAGAACAGAACAAACTGCTGCGCAGTATACTCGTCCTTTAATTGATAGACGGATAACTCGCCTTCACCATAGGTGACGTAAGTTGGCGGTTCGTAGAGTAGCTATAAATAACCATTTATTTATGAATATAATATTAAATAAATCAGTAGTAAGTCGAGAAAAAAAGATTATTACGTTTTGACATGTTGTAGATGGTTTATAGTTATACGCCAGTACTGATATTTTCTTACTATCAATAATCAGAACGTAATAGTTGATCAGTTCTTAGTTTGTATATAGATTTTTTATGCTTTGATATTACTTCTAACTTAAAGTTGATTACATTTTGAACTATTGGCTAGACAATAGAATCTGGTTTAATTCTGTCATGAATGTTAACAATGAAAAAAAGAACCATTCATAACTAACAATAAAAATACCACATATATCAGGTATGAATAGTCTGTAATAAAATAAAGAATTATTTCATTTTTGTATTGTTTGTTTTAATCTTTGCACAATCTGTCAATAAAAGACTGATCAATTACAATCCTTAACATTAATGGGAAGATTTAAATAAACAATACAAAAATGAATTAAAACGTTGCCTTATTGTATGAGGTAGTGGCTATTTGGACTCAGTAGCTAAGTAGATAACGAGATAGCGTTTAGAGCGAACGATATTGGGTTCGAGTCCCGAAGTCAACATTAACATCCAGCTGATGACTCCCAAATAGGATGAGACGCGTGCCCTGAATTTCACTGCTAGCCGTCATCTATCTTTGCCTATAAAATAAGAAATTGTTGCGTATTTAGTTAAAGTAAGTAAAAATTATCAAGCGATCTCAATTAATTGAATATAATGGTTTGAAGAATAATAAGGTTTTATAATTTCTAGAAGAGATGTACTCATAAATGCGATTGTACAGCTTCAAAAGATGATACTATCAAAGAAGAAGAGAGTTTTTCATCTAGGTCACTTCTTCTAGAATGAATTTAATTCATCCAGCTGACAAGTTCAAATTGGGGTGAAACACGCGTCACGGATTCCACTGCAAGTCATTACCTATTTCTGCTTTTAATACAATTTTATTGTAACTGATCTGAATTATTATGATTTTATAATCATAAATTTTTTTATACAGGATCAATATTTGCAAAGAAATCCTTTGGGATCAGTACCAGTACTAGAGAATGATTTGGCATTTGCATTTCATGCATTTCTAATTTCTTTATTAACAGCTTTACAAATATTATGTTACGAGGTAAGTTCAGTCAGTATTTTTTTATTGTGGAGACTTTTTTAACTAATTGAAATACATTATTGTTTCATAGATTTACCGATGAATTAGGTTAAGATCAGAGTAGTTTTAATTAGTCTGATCTTATTATTACATTCAATTTCCGTCAGTCAAATTTTCATAATAGTCATTAATAAATATGAGTTATCATTTCATTTGTCCCCCAAGAGAATTCTGACGAAGTCGAACTATAATTTATTTTTAACTCGGTAGCAGTTTTGAACACAATATTAACACACCTTAATACTTGTAAAGTTTTCAGTAAAAAATAGATGAAGTATAAATGTGTTGAATTTCGAAGGGTTTATATTTTGCCATTATTGATATTAAGGATTGTAACTGATCAACCTCTATTGGTATATATGGATCTTGGACAAAACGACTTGATATTGACATTTAGTTACGAGTTTTTATTACCATCGGATACTGGTCTGCAGCAAAGTCAAAGATATGCCCTTCTCTCAGTTTAGAACTCGTCAGCTGAATATATCTACATTCTAGTATTTATGTTTTTAATGAGACTCGAACCTAGTACCTTTTGAACACTAAATAAAACCCATAACCACTGAATAAGCTAGTGGCTATTTAGTCTAAGTATCTCAACAGATATCATGTTATCTTTTAAAGAGAAAGTTAGTGGGTTCAAGTTTCTGTATAGATACTGGCATTCAGAGACGTCCGTTTAAGGAGTTCCAAATAAGGATGAAATCCTACTTCGAGATACTACTGCTGTGTAGTTTTAACAGTAAATGAAACTGTTTCCATCAGTCAAAAATTCAACTTTAGCATGTTGATCAACTGCTAATTTAGCAAAATGTATACTTATAACATATTTGACAATTTCGAAATATCAGAATGCGGGTTTGTGGACATTGCAGTAATTTTAATAGTTGAATTGATGAGTCGATCTGACTTATACCACCGCTGAAAACCCAGAAGCATTGGACGACCATTTCGTCTCGTCAGTAGTGTACATCCACAATCTCACACGTGGGACTTAAACCCAGGATCTCCTTTCTCTCACATAAACGTCTAACCTCAAGACCATTGAACCGGCGCCTGACAGTGTTAATGTCTAGTTTCAATTGATCCATGAAGTGTTGCGCAACTTTTCATCCATTGTCTGAAGTGGATAACTATCTTCACTCGACACGAGTTGAACTCTACTTGTCACGGCTTCTCATTAGAATTCCAGAAGTTACATCTTGAATTTACTTACTAATAAGTACATGATAATTATTATCAGAATGGGAGATTTGTGAAGATTGTAGTAATTTTAATAGTTGAATCCATGAATCGATCTAAGGATAAAATGATCATCCAGTGTTTCTAGGTTTCCTATGATTCGTTTAGCTTAAATCATTTCATAAATTCAACTATATTCAATTTTAAAATAAGTCAAAATACTTCTTCTTCATCTTCTTTAAATATGATTTGGTATGCCATACAAATTGTCATCATTATTATTTGTCTATTACATAACATTTATGTAAGATCAAGTTCATTTATATTCTGAATATTATGACTATTAGATGTCATATATTGAATACATAATTTTAACTGTAATAATATTTTTGTAAATATCTATTTGAAAATGATCGGTACTTTGTTATGTATATGAATAAGTTGAATGTTTCTTATTGTTTATTTGAAATGTCATGTACAAGATCTCTATTATTACTGTTATTATCACTGTAGTGTATCATCGAGATAAACATTCTTCTCAAATTGATTGTTACATGAAATATGAAAAAAAAATATAGAGAAAACATTCGATTACATAACTTTGAAATCATAATCTGATGATAGGGGGGGAGTGATTATTACTATCAAAGTGATTATTCATTTTATTTTTATAGTCAAAGTTTAATAAATCACAAGTGAATAACATGATAACGTTTGAAGTGAATGGTATTGGGTTCAAGTCTTAGAGTAAACATTAACTCTAAGATACAGGGAAATCAAACCAACAAATTCAAAATGGAACAGAACATATGTCCTGAATTTCATTGATAACCACTATTCATCTCTGATTATAAGGATCAATAAATCTATTTACGTCAAATAAGCTTAAAATAGTAAAGTCTAAAGTATCTGTAGATGATCTTCTGTTTGTGAATTTTCAAATAGAAGAGTTCAAAGGTGTCTGATTTTTATAAATAATCTATCTTTCTTTCTCCTTATTTTCAACGTTGCCATCAACATGTTGATATAAAGCAAAAGAACAAAAAAAACGAATCATGAGATAATTCAAGCTCCGATTTCTAGTTCGTTAATCTAAATTCTTCTTTACAAAGAATAAAGTTTTCGTTTTGATTGAATTTTACTGATTTTTAATAATTGATCATGAAAATGTATACATGACATTTGTGTTTTCTTACTCTTTAGTATACGGTTAAAATGACATAATTGTGTTGTTAATTTGATTGATTGTTCTTAGTAAAGTACCGTAAATGATATAGAATTCAGTAGAACAAATAAGTTTAAAAAATTTATTAATAAATCTACATGTTAAGATGGTTGTTGGAGGTAGTCAACAGGAAACCCTTGGACCCGGGTTTCGTGCTACTTGGGACTCGTCAGCAAGGTGTACCTGTAATCTTGAGGGAACTGGTGCTCCCTGACTGACTCGATCCAGTGTCACCCAGCTTCACAGTCAGAGACGTTACCACTAGGCTATCCGGGCCGTGACCGACCTCCTGTAAGACTGAGATGTAGTCACAATTGATTAATCACTGGTTGGTAACCAATACCATGTGTATCAAGTCCTTAGTGCAGATCGATAGCACCACCCCGTGATCAATCAATTGTGAAATCTACATGTTATTTGTTTGGAAGAAAACATTATCGCTGATGAGTGAAAATAATACTAAGCGGTTAGATATGACTAACAGAAAACCATGGGTCAAGGTTTCATCCTGGTAAATAATTGTACTTGGAATCTTGAAGGAAATGGTGCTCACTGATGAATTCGAATCGATATTAACTAGTATCATAGTTGAAGACTGATCGCCAGTTTTACTGAAATATTTACATATAATTGATCATTGAGTAGTAAGCAAAATCAGAGAGTATTAATAGAAGCCGTTTAGCTCTAAATGCTAGAAAAAACATCAGATTTGTCACTACTCAGTGATTAATGAATTTCAGTGAATAAATCTTTGAAAATGACACAAGTTAATATGATCTATGATCATTGTTCTTTAAACACGTCTTCTTATTCAAATAATAATATAATAGTTAGGAGAGTTTGTATTAAATAACCAGTTGTTATTATTTGAAACGGAATTAAATCAATCTATATTGAGATATGGGCTTCTTGTACAGATAATTCAATATTTAACTGCATTTATAATTTGACTTTATTTTGAATAATACCTTAAAGTTACAAACTGTTATGCATCCTTCTTTGTATTTTGGAACCTTTTAAAGTATCTAGACTATCTAAGAATGAAAATAAGCTTGAAACTAGCAAATATTTACACTACAATTGTTAATTTTCTTGAAATGCAAATGTTTCTTTGATATCAGATTAAACCAAGTAGCAACAGCTTACATTTGATACACTACTCTTCATATTTAAACTTTATAAAACTATTGTTTAAAGTTTGTAGTTATACCAGATGAGAAATAGTTAAATATAAATGTATTATCATTGATAATATGTTTCCATAACGATCACTTTTATTTATTTATTTATTTTATTTTAACACATAAACATTGGTACAAGGAGGCACCAAATACATATGCGCCACACAAATCTCATTTGATATGTGTGAGGGCTGTGATGCTGCCCGGCTGCCCAAACCGAAGCAGGCGGTTTTCCTAGGGGCCATACCTGGAGCCTTCAACCCAAAGGTCTGATCCACAAGGCAGTGGAGCATCATAAGGAGATGCAGTCCCATGATAGCTGGTGACCAACGATTGGTTCAGATGCCATTTGTCCCTTCAGGATTTTGGAGCCCATGTGCACCATTGGTTTGGAATCAGGGTTTTCCAACTCCCCTAGGTGGACTCTCCATGTCCATCAACCCGGTTAAAGCACCGGACGTTCGCTTTTATTCTTCTCAATTTCGTAAACAACACCTTTGGTGCGAGAAGGCAGTGAGTAGGACTTCCTTGGCAGGGTCTATATGCGCGTGGCCATGTGAGAGCATTTCGAGAGGGAGAGCAAACTCTCATCACTCTCGGCCGTACCAGGGCATTTGGGGGCTCTGACGAGATTCGAACCCACGAACTATCAGTCTCACGCGCGAGCGCTTAACGACTAGACCACTGGGCCAACTTTATGTTAATAATTTATTTTCATATTATATATTGTAATCTATTATTCAGAAAGCTATTATGTCATTCAAATGTTGACATTATTATAATCAGTTTAGTTTAGTTTTATTTTTCTAAAACAAAGAAATTATTTTTATATTTTTTTAGCGTGGTGGTCAACGTGTATCAAAGACATGTATAGGAATAATAATATTAATCATTATCCATACGATAATTGTTTGTATATTAGGCGGAGTTCATTACATGGAATGGTTAGATACGTTCTACTTATTATCTTATGTTAAACTATTTATCTCATTCATTAAATATGCACCTCAGGTAAGTAAACATGTGATGTAATTAAATAAATGGAATATTTATTTTATAATTTTATTGATGAAAGTTTTCCCAGTTGATTTAAAGTTATTTCTATCGGTAGTCATTCAGTTTTTTAGTCATAAATATGATGTCTTATTTTGTTATTTAAATATAATCCTATTGTTCAATCGTAAAAGTAATCTTCCTTTCTTCAATTTGTATGGAATTGATAATTCTAAGCACCAACTGTGAGTTACTTTCCTACTTACTGACACCTATTACTCCTCGTGAAACATAGGCTACCGATTAAGATTCCCTAACCAATTCTACCCAGGACCCTGCTTTTAAGTCGATGCCAAGTGCTAGTTATTCTTTTGATGATCTCT
This sequence comes from Schistosoma haematobium, assembly GCF_000699445.3. Classification (NCBI taxonomy): domain Eukaryota; kingdom Metazoa; phylum Platyhelminthes; class Trematoda; order Strigeidida; family Schistosomatidae; genus Schistosoma; species Schistosoma haematobium. Next base: position 11,142,123 of record NC_067201.1, read on the forward strand.
CGAATGTGCATCCATTCCACATTCTGCGACTCTCTTTGATTTCCTCTTCCACTGGAATCTGATTTGTTATCTGCCACCGTAGGTTGTTACAGATGGTATCTGGCCAATGGGTATTAAATATTTTGCGTAGAAAACTGTTTACAAATAATTATACCTTTTTGATGATAATTGTAGTAATTTTCAAAGTTTCATTTGAGTATGGCAAAACTGTCTTTAGTTTCGTAATAAAAATTCCAACTTTGGTGTTGTCTAACAAATGTTTTGAGCTGCAAATGTTCTTCAACTTTAGGAATTTTTAACTCCTGTTTTTCCAAAGGCAGCATAAAATAAAAAAAGGAACAGAACAGTTGTTAGCATGTTTCCTCTTTTTGTCTATCACTTGCAATAAATAAGAGAGACGAACACATTGGAATTCATGTATGATGGCTTCAGAAAAAAAATAGACTTGTAGCAGTTAAACTGTAGAATACCTGGTTGGGATCCGCGAGACGATAGTAACCGATGGCTAGAGACCTTGAATGAAATGACTCAAAATCGTTTGCAATGGCGCAGGTGCATCCACTCTTTGTGTTCTCCCGAATTCTAATCTTCTGGATTATTCATGTCCCTTTTTTTCTCTTCCCAAATTTATTTCATTGTATTATACTCTTTAAGTAACATCTCCAAACACTAATCTTCCCGATTACTGCTTGCACTCTTATTACCACTACCACTACGGGATTTGAATCGACCACTGCATCTCTGTGCTAATGTGGTATGGTAACTCAAACTGATGAACGTACGTGTGAAGTTCTACATTGTTACTGACTGACTAAACTGTTTGTAAACTTTTTTGACTGAAGTTAAGTGTCGGATACTAACTATGAAACACATTGTGAAAATGTATTTTTTTAAATAAATAAAATTTGGAAATATGTTATTACAGAGATTTATTGATATATTGCACAATAAGTACTGAGAATTGCTTACCTTAACAAAGTTTGTAAGGCTTTTCACCTATAATACATTGTCAATCTTTAGTTGTTTTGTACAGAGACTTGTAAAAATTAGTTCAAGCTTGATTTCTTTACTTGTAAAGTATACTGTAACATATAAATGTTTATAGATTTAAACTTCAAGACCTTGGAATGTATCCAATCAGTGGTGGCGAGGTTTTAACTTAGAAACAAATCAACGAGATTTAGGATAAAATGTCTTGGTGTTTGATACAAAATTCACACTTTCATATAGTTAAGTACTATTTTGACATTGTAGTTAATATCAATTCTCATTCCTAATTTTGATATTCCACTCTAAACCCTAAATCTTGATCTATCACATTAATTTACAATATTCTTGTACCTCTAGTTAGTAGGTGAATATTTTTTAAAGGTCACTTTAACACTACTCGTAGATTGTCTACTTTAACAAGTTAGATTATGTACAATGTTTTTGATAGCTTATTACAGATAATTACTATTTAAGGGACCATTCTATTAACATAAACTATTTAATTGATATGATTCCGAAAATTTTGTTTTCTATATTTCATTATCAAAGTACAAGTACAGTTTAGCTGATCACCAAAGTTTAAAAAAAAACAAAAAAAACAAAGAAACAAAGCAACACAACAAACTGTAAACAAATCTAATGTAATTGATCATATTTTAGATTATATATCATCTATCATAGTATTGTTCATTGATTGAATCATTTTAACAGTTACATTATTATTCAACTAATATGTCATGTAATCTAGTCAACGTTTAACCATAATATTTTGCAGATTGAAATCACGAGTCAGTTGAAGCTAGACCACCATTGAAAACCTGGAAGCACTGGACGGCCGTTTCGTCCTAGTATGGGACTCCTCAGCAGTGCGCATCCACGATCCCGCACCACGTGGGGCTCGAACCCAGGACCTACTGGCTTTGCGCGCGAGCACTTAACCACTAGACCACTGAGCCGGCATCCAACGGTGTTAATGTCTAACTTCAACCAATCCACGAAGTTGCGCCACCGTACACCATTGTCTTCAGTGAGTTCCTATCTCACAACAGACCTGGTTGAACTCCACTGGTAACGGCTTCTCACTAGAACTTCGGGAGTTTTTCCTGAAGTCAGTCACTAGTGAGCAGTTGATTATTATCAGAATGGGTTTTGTGGAGATTTTTTAGAAATTTCACAGATTGAAATCATGAGTCAGTTGAAGCTGGATTGGTTGAAGTTAGACATTAACACCGTTGGATGCCGGCTCAGTGGTCTAGTGGTTAAGTGCTCGCGCGCGAAGCCAGTAGGTCCTGGGTTCGAGCCCCACGTGGTGCGGGATCGTGGATGCGCACTGCTGAGGAGTCCCATACTAGGACGAAACGGCCGTCCAGTGCTTCCAGGTTTTCAATGGTGGTCTAGCTTCAACTGACTCATGATTTCAATCTGTGAAATTTCTAAAAAATCTCCACAAAACCCATTCTCATAATATTTTGACTGATAATTTGTATAGTATAATTACCGTATATTTATGTACTCATCACATGACGCTTATATTAATGTAGTAGTAGTAGTCTATATAGGAATTGTAGAACAATTTATTGAGATAGTGTTTTGTTTAAGTTTTTAGGATGATAATAATAATTATTATTATTATTATGAGGTGTATTTATCATGAAACGTTTGTTTTGGGACCTGTGAATGTGAAAGAAATACAGTTATGCAATAGCTTATCGATCGATAAAGACAATTTCTATTATAATATTGTTTGTATTCAAAAGAACAAATCCAATGACGAATGTAATAATACAAAATATCTTTCATCTGAACATGAACTATAAATAATAATGAATAAGAACTTTCGTCTAAATTTGATCGAATAGTTTCACAGTATTTGGGCGCCGAGTTGATGTCAGACATTAAAGAGGGAGAATGTATTTGTAAAATCTCAGCGTATGAATTTTGAAGTAAATCCAACGTTTCGTCTAGCAAACTGGTCCAAGCTATTTTAAGGAAAATATAATCAAACATTAAAATTATCGAATATAAATAGGTACATGGTTTTCCGGTTCACTGTACACTGAATAAGTCATACAATCAACGTGAACAATGTTTGAAGTAGGTATTTACATTAGTGTGTAAGAGACGTGTGGTGTGAAACGAAAAGTGTTAAGATAGCAGATTGTGTGTATACGTAAGTGATTTGAGAAATTTCATTCACTATATATTGTCTCTGGTCGGTGGAATTAAGAAAACATATGATTTTTTTAAATGAATGATATGAATCAAAAATGTCACAGCATGCATCAAAAGAAGATAAATAAACACGATAAACGAATGAATCCAAAAAGGAAGAATTTATAATTGAAAGTTTGTGTTATTTTAATGTTCCAGTCAATTGTTTAACATATTCAGATAAGATAACTGATTTGAACCGTTGAACCTTGAAAAAGCTTGGACCAGATTGCCAGGAGAAACGTTGGATTTACTTCGAAATTCATTCGCTGAGATCTTATAAATATATTAATAGCTTTTGACTTATTCTTTTATCATTGGGAAGATACAGTAAAATAGATGTTTGCTATCACTGTAGTGGAAGATGAGTAAATATATTTCATTTTTTGGAGATTTGTGGTGTGCTCTTGAGAATTGATCATTGAAGATGTAAGTTAGTTTCAGATACACACAAGAGGTTGAAAAAATGAAAGTGGATATTTTAAAAAAATGATACTTTTACTGAACTGATCTAGTTTATTTCGATCTTTATTTTCTAAATTTCATTTTATCTCAGTAATTATCTAACTAGGATACGTTTAATGAAAGATACTGTTTGATAGTGAAATGAACATATGAATAAATGAAACATTTAGATATAGGAACAAACTAATTTATAACTCATTGTTTTTTTTCTACGTTCGAAAATTGAATAGAGCATCAGTAAAAAATAGCATCGTATACTTACTTACTTACGCCTGTTACTCCCAATGGAGCATATGCCGCCGACCAGCATTCTCCAACCCACTCTACCCTGGTCCTCCCTTTCCAGTTCCTCTTTTCCTTTGGTCTTGAGGATTCTATGTGAGGGCTTGTGACTCAGTTGGATGCTTTCCTCAATGTGTGTCTTATCCACTTCCAGTGCTTCTTCTTGATTTCTTCCTCTGCTGGGATTATATAATACTCATGAATTTGACGGAATTTAGAATGAATGTTAAGAAGGAGAGTAAAAATCAATTCACTTATCAATATGCGATTGTGAAGATTGATGAGTCTTTGATTGAGATTGAAAACCTGAAAGAATTGCATGGCCGTTTCGATCTAGTATTACGCATTCACGATCCCTCACACGAAACCGAAAGTCCTGGGTTTGAATCCTATGTGCGGGATCGTGAATGCACACTACTAAGGAGTCCCATACTAGGACGAAACGGCCATCCAATGCTTCCAGGTTTTCAATGATGGTCTAACATTCATCAATTCATGATCCCAGTAAAAAAAAACTCAATTCACTTACTTTGCAAACAAATTATGCTCTCAATAGATAATTATAGTATAAAGCCTACCTCAATCTAACAAATGAAATTTATTTTTATTTAAGTTATTCATATTTTTTAGATGAATCATTAAACACTTTGTATTTAAAAGGTTAAGAGCAAAGTGTCGTTAAAACACATCTGATTCTAAACCAATTTATAAATATGACAAAGTACAGATCGTGCTAAAATGTGGTCTTATAGCTTGATAGATATTTTAATAAAACGCTATATATATATATATATAACCCATTTTTCGACTACGTCGGAATAACAATCTGGTGAATAAAAGTTAGCACCATGGATGATCAATCAAAGTATTGAATGCAAAACGCATATACATTGGTTAATAGCTAATAAAAAAACACTAGCAGATTGAATATATCATGGTAACAAATATTTATAAATCATAATTAAAATCTTCAAAATGTCAATTCTATTTAATATGATAGAATATTATAAATAAAACATATTGAAAGGTGTATAACAGTAGGAAGTTGATGATCACTTAATGGAATACATTAACTTATGGAGGGATTGAAATACGTTATTGATTAAAAAACTGTTACATGTAAAAGAAGTGATATATAGTTAGCTTCAATAAATATGTAAATATTAAGATAGACAATACTTACTTAATTACTTACGCCTGTTACTCCAAATGCAGCATAGGTGCCGACCAGCATTCTCCAACTCACTCTGTCCTGGGCCTTCTTTTCTAGTTCCATCCAATTCTTGTTCATTTTAATCATGTCTATCTCCATTTCCCGGCGTAATGTGTTCTTTGGTCTTCCTCTCCTCCTTTGGCCTTGAGGATTCCATGTGAGGGCTTGTCTTGTGACGCAGTTGTGTGCTCTCCTCAATATGTGTCTTATCCACTTCCAGCGCTTCTTCCTGACTTCTTCCTTCGCTATGATCTGGTTTGTTTTTCCCCACAGGAGGTTGTTGCTGATAATGTTTTCTGGTTAGCGTTTGTTTAGCGAGTTAGTTTTCTACGGGATGGGGTCGCTAACCCCATGCCCAACCCTCCTCCTTTATCCGGGCTTGGGACCAGCAGTAGCCTCCGGAGAGACTCCATCAGGAAATATTCTGCTGCGAACATTTTGCCACAAATAACTTCAATATGACAATATATAATTATTATCCTTTCGTTTAATTAATTGGTATTGAAAGATCAATGTATATATGTTTGCCTGATGTGAGAGTTACGAATTGATTGTTTCAATTTTAGTCATTTAATCTATTAGTTGTAAATTTGAACATCTTATGACATATTTGATCTTGAGCACTTATTATAAAGTATCACATGGTTTCACAGTAATCATGTGTCTGAAAGTTATATACCAAAAACATAAAGCTGGTAAATGAGTTATATTACATTGATGTTTTTTCAATCCTTTCATGATGAATTCTTATAGTTAAGTACAGTAATATTATTCAAGTCATTATAATCATTTTGTCCAATCATTGGCAATAATATTATACTTTTGACAGTTGAACTCACAAACTCATCTTAGTTAGACCACTAAATGGCTTTGCTCAGCTACGGTCCCGCAAGTGGAAATCGAACTCAGAACCTTTGGTCTCGTGAGTAAACGCTTAACCTCTAAACTAATGAGTCAGTATTAAACGATTTTAGTGTTTAACTTCAATCAATCCATGATCATGCATAAGCCCTCATACATCGCCTGCGGTGGATAACAGTCTCACACCCTACACAGACTGCCCTCCACTGGTCACAGCTCTTCACCAGAACTTCAGCAGTTACATTTTGAAGTTAGTCACTTGTGAGAATGTGATTGTTATTAGTATGAAGGATTTCAACTGTAGAAATACTGCAATCTCCACTACAATTCGCCACACTAATATTATCCTTGATAGATGAGCACTTTTTCTACTTTACAGAGTTTATTATCAAAAACTGTCTCAAGTGGATAATCATGTAGATATTATTCTCTGTGATTTATTTCCAAAAATCTGTTATTTTGATTTTGTTTATTAAGAAAGACAAAGTTTGTTTATTTGCTTAATATAAATAATTCATGATAAAAATATATAACTCGGATACGGGAACATATCCCAGCTTGGTTCTATAAGGATGAAAGGAAAGCAGTTAGGAGTTCTATACTTGAACACCTAATCGACTATAACCATTTTACAGATACACAAATTGACTTTAAGGTTGTTTATATGATTCGTTCAAATCTACCCAGATTTCTTCGTATCCAACTCTTAAAAATAGCCGAAGCTCTTACCATTTAGGAGCTTAAACCAGAACTATGCTTACAAAAGAAGTACGTCTTATCGTTATCGTTACCTTGGCCTGAATTATTTTGATAATCCTATTATTATTATTATTATTACTGCATTCCCCCCTTTACTTATGTCTTATATTCTCATTGTTTTATTCGTAAATGCTCATCATATCACCTTATTTATTATTTTTTACACCTCTATGACCTTTAATTATTATAACAAAAACTTTTTAATCATCTTATTATATTCACTAAATCTATTGTTATTATTCATATTACATAATCTAGTATTATAACACTTTTTTATTAACTGTGTTCACATTTCCTCAAGGAATTAGTACTTTTCCAAAAACAAAAAATTTTCATATATGTACGATTGTACAGCTTGATAATAAATTCGTTGAAAAGAGATCCCTTCGCTGAACTTCGTGTTTTAAAAATATATAAGTATTTGGGTTTATTATCAGCGGTTATTTTAAACATTCTGTGAAATCAAAGCTTATTTACTGTCGATTGCGAAGAAATCTAATATAAATGTATTTTATGCTTCTTTCTTTTTTTTCTAAACATTTATGAACATAAATCTAGGCTTTAATGAATTTTCGTCGCAGGAGTACAGTTGGTTGGAGTATAGGTAATATTATATTAGATTTCACTGGAGGGATTCTAAGTATTGCACAAATGTTGATTATAGGATACAATACGGGTAAGGGATAATTATTTTATATAAATGATACATTTATTTTTCTATTGTAATTATATTCTGGTGTTTCAATTGCAATCATGAAACGATCAGTGCTAGACCACCATTAAAAATCTGAAAGCCCTGGATAGCCTTTTTGTCATAGCATAGGACTCCTCAGCAGTGTGCACCCATGAACCCGCACGCGGGATTCAAAAGAAATGGCTGTCCAGTACTTAGAGATTTTCGTGATCTCATTTGTAGCTCAACAATCTCCACAACCTCAATCTGAGAACATATTCTGGGATTAGGTATGTCAAATATTTATTCTCAGTCAATGAGTGAATACACTACATTAAGTGATATGATATTATCAAGTACTTATTTCTCTAACAGAATATCTTTGTGTATATTTTTGAATATGTTATAAAAGTTGTATTAACTAATTACATAATATTATACACACGATGATACAAACAGAACTGATTTGTTATATATGATAGTGTATGTATCATTTTAGTATCGTAGGCGCTATTCATGCATTAAAAATAGTTTATGTCTTCTGACTAATTATCAATCAAATACTGTTTTCATTAATCAGCAGATGTTAGTGATTTCACTTTATTACAGATTGTATGGTAACGAAGCTTTTTTTGTGTATGTCAATTCATCTGTGAAACTTATCACTAATTAGCTTACTAAATTAGAATTTTTATAACAGACTAATCACACAAGTTGAAACCATTAAATAAACATTATACTTCAGACATCAGTTTGTCTTATCATGGTGATTCTATCTGAATATGTAAATGTTTTATTTCATTTCACATTTGTATATGATATAGACCAATTTATTGAATTTGTTCATATTAAACATGTTAATTCTGTTCTCTATCCTGTTACTATTTCTCATTTATAAATATTATGTATAAATGATGATTATACTTAGTTATATGATGAGATGATATTATAAGCTTATGCTTTTTATTTATATCATTTTATTAATACACACAGATGATGTTAGTAGTATAACTGGATCACCAATCAAACTTGGATTAGGTATTTTATCGATTGGATTTGATATTTTATTCATGGTACAACATTGGTGTTTATATCCATCATCATCATCAACAACAACAACAGGATCCTTTTCATCGTCATCATCATCAGTAACTCCTTCATCACAGTCATCATCAGAGAAACCAAACAAATCTGAAAAAGCGTAATCTTAAAGTAGAAGTAACACAATAATACTATTGGAAATATTAATTTTATATGCAAATGAAACAGAGCATCTATTTCATATATATATATCTTTCCTCTTTTCCTTGCTTTGATTGATTTTCAACTTTTAGGTTGTATTTTGTTTTTCTTCTATCTTTAAAATCCAGTTTTCTTTTGAAAAAAAAAGAAAAGAAAACTTGTTTTCATCTTTACATGATAAACAACTTGATCAAAGTACATTTTTCTTTTTTGACGCTTAATCCATTTCTAATTCAGGTACTTGATAAAATTCTATTCTATTTTACATGTACTATGCTTTGTATAAATGAAGTTTATTGATTTATTACTATTTTTTTTTTGTAATTAATATTTTGTTTTTAATTAATTTTTATGAATGAATGAAATAGATTTCATTGAATTTCATTGTGTTTATCTTGTATAATTATTACATAACTAACAGTAATAGATAAGAAATCATAAGCAAAGTATTTTATATATTTTCAATGGTTAAGATCATGAGTTAGTTGAAGCTAGACCAATATGGAAAACCTGGAAGCACTGGACGGCTGTTTCGTCCTATTGTGGAACTCCTCTATTATGAGATAGTAACTCATTGAAGACAATGGTGGATGTGTCGCTCAATTTCGTGGATTAGTTGAAGTTAGACATTAACACCGTTGGATGCCGGCTATCTCAGTGGTCTAGTGGTTAAATGCTTGCGCACGAAACCAGTAGGTCCTGGGTTCGAATCTCGTAGGGGGCGAGTTTGTGGATGCGCACTTCTGAGAAGTCCCACAATAGGACGAAACGGCCGTCCAGTGCTTCCAGGTTTTCCATGGTGGTCTTAACCATTGAAATTACTATAATATCCACAAAGCCCATCTGATATTTTATATATGTTTAATCACTATTACTTATTTTGACATATAATGTTAACTGGCATAGGAGTAATTTCAGTGAAAGCTAAAGATAGTTTAACTAAGACTTATCATTTATCCATGAAGTACTTAACTCATAGTCTAAGCTGTTTTGATAAATATAGACTATCTTGATTGGAGTACATACAGTAAATGTTGCTTATAATTTGAGATATCAGCTAAAATATGATTTAAAACCTTTCATAATGACGTGGACGAATTCATTCTTACTCTTGACTTTGAATGTCACTATTCGTTTACCTTTTTCATTGCATGTTCTCGAATCATATTCTCAATGTTCAGTCTTTTCAATTATGATTGTTTTTTCTAAGGTTATTTTGATTTATTCATTATATATTCATTTCCTCTTGTTATACTGATTTGGTATAACAACTTAGGTTAACAAAAATGTGTCCCAAACTGTGCACTATCGATCACTGTTGACTAAATTAAAATTAATGAAGAATGAATGAATTGCTAAAGTCAATTGTCGATTTCAACAATAATTAGGACAAATGTAATATATATATACTCTCAAAGTTAACCATTATAGAACGTAAATTACATATATACATGTGAGGAGAAAGAAAATAGCAAATATCCAATGCTTTTACTATAGTTCATAGAAATCTATATGAGTTAAGCAATGTAGTTTGATAAAGTAGATGCTCAACTGAGTACTTTTATATAGATTAAATGAACTTAAAGTAGTGATTACATTATCAAAAGTTGAGTAATTTTCATATTAGAAATGATTTATTTGTAAGACACTCTCCACTACGCAGTGGTTAAGTGGCTACATAATTAGCTAGTTATTCTTTAATTTTCAGAATGAGGGTTTGTGGAAATTGTAGTAAATTAATGGTTGGATCTATGAGTCGATTTGAGCTGAACTACCTTAGGAAACCTGGGAGTACTGGATGTTCGTTTCATCCTAGTATGGGACTCTTCAGCAGCGTGCATCCACGATTTCGCACTCGGGGTTAAGGGTTTGTGCGCGAGACCGAGGTTTCTGGGTCCGAGTCCCGCATGCGGGATCGTAGATGGGCACTGCTGAGAAGTCCTATACTAGGATGAAGCAGCCGTCCGGTGCTTCCAGGTTTTTAACGGTGTTTTACATTAGATCGACTCATGAATTCAACTATTAAAATCTTTAATTTGTTAAATGTTTTAAGCCAGTGCATAGATAATAATGGTAATGTATCGGTTAATTATGGATTATAGTAAAGAAGGAGTGATCCGAAAGATCTTCAAGCTAATAATGCATATCAGTGTTCATCAGTAAGTTGTAAATAAAATAAACATTAACCCAAATTTTTGTTTGTTTACATCACTACCCAGCAAATAAGAGTGGAAAGTGACTCGGACAGGAGCATATGAAGTTAAAAAAGTATCAAGTATATTGAAAAAACCTAGTAAAAAATATCTAATCTAAAGGTAATAAATTGGACAAAATTAAAAAGTATAGAATAAAACTAGTTTGTTATCTGAAAAAATAGATCTGTTGCTTTGACCTATTGCGGCCGACTTAACTTATGTCATCCAGCTTCTCCGGCCATAAATTGTGCTGACCTTAAATAGTAGGTCTATATTTCCCAATATGCCCACATTTTATTCCTCTAATTTCATATGGTTATGCCAAGTCTAAATCTAAGCACTCTTAGACCGTTTTCTGCAATCCAACCCAATATCGAGCAATATTGCACAATAAAATGAATAATGCCCAAGCGTGTGTAGGACGTTCACAATTGTTGGAGGTTTTTAGCTTTATCAATAAGCGCATCATTTCTACTTAAAACCCTGGGTCTAGTGTTAGTTTTGCCTGTATAATAACTGCATTAAAAATGAGAAATGCCTTGAAAATACATACGTCAAATACACACAATTTACATAAATCTTATTTCATAGACTGTTTCATAGATGAACAACTGTACAACGTGTAGGGATGCTCAGTACACTTTGAAAAGGCGATAAAAATCTCACATACTCCGCGGATAGTACAAGCTGGTAAAAGCCAAGTAAACTTTTTGTATTTTTACCTAGATTTGATCATGTAAAATACACCATGTTTCGGTGAAACTTCTACCTTAATTGCACTACTGAACACGCTCGATTACATCACTTACTGTGGATGCATTATGAATTATTACAGAACTATGTTGGATTTGTAGATATATAATGTTGTTCTAAAATATATTATTCTGTTACTGAAGGTTTTTAAACGATTCTCAATTTTGTCAGTTTCCTTACCAAGCGGAACTATTCCATCTCTCTCTACCTGTCCAACAAGTATATCTTCAGGTAGGAAATGCTTATATACTTAATAAATGTCCCACTTAGCTAAATGTTAAGATTGCGAAAGGTGAGAGCCAATTATTAACTCAATAACTAAAGCCAACATTTTACTGAAGTATGGTGTTATGGATTCACATCGAAAAAATAATTGTGAACTAAAAGGAAATCTACTAGCGTGGTTTATAAAGGGCCAGATAAAAACAATTCGCAGTTCTATCTTGGCATATCTCATTGATAGCGGTCATGCTGTAGATAAATCGAAATCATTTCGAGTGATCTATCATATAGCTTCATCATTTCCCAACGGAGTTCGTTCGCGCCTCCTACATATAGCTGAAGCCATAGGAATTCGTACATAAAACCCCCAATCTATATGTACAGAAGAAATTCATAACCCCCCTATCCCTCCCATGACCGGTTATAACTTAACTAACGATTTTTTAAATTATTATTTGTTTATTTTATTCTATTTCTGTTATCATGAGCCTTGTTTTCACATCTAGTATTTGTTTGTAATTTTCCGCCTCTTGCCGTTTGTATTCTTCACTATCTAATTATTTACACACTTCTTATTATGTAATGATTTTAATGTTTTGTGTTGACTATTCCAAGTCTATTTACCCACGTTTGACCTTCTATTTCCAACGTTTAACTATTGATAAGACTTTTACTATCGTATTTTATTATTCTTACTACTATTAATACACCTATCTTCCTACTACCAACTTGTACTTTTACCTATTATGTGTGGTGACTCAAATTGCCTTGATTGGTTTAACATTTTCGTATAGATATTCATATATATTAGAGTAAAGCCTGATGACGATCTAATTGAAAACAATTGTTCGCTTATATGTGTTGTTCTAAAAGGAAATTACCTTCCGGGACTCCATAGATCCATTTGATTATTAAGATGATTCTAGCTTTCATATAAACTAATTCATTAGATAGTTTACTGGTTACCTGCGCTAAACTTATAAAATTAGTTTCAGACTGGAATGTATTTTAAGTTATTTACCAAAGTAATCACAATCTATTGGATTCATGTAGATTCATTTCATCTAGCCTATACGTTAATAATGTCGAATACATAATTCTTTCTGTGTATGCATTGAGCGAATGAAATATTAATATTTCATCCACTGAATGCGTACACAGAAAAAGATTATTTATTCGACATTATTAACGTATAGGCTAGATGAAATGAATCCACATTTGTGTTAACCACATAATTGTATCCCCCATAATCAATGTCTTGGAAAGGAAAAGACCAATTTTATAAGAATCGCTTTACAAAAAATACTATTTGGTCTACTGTGTTGGATTCTTATACGTCAGGAATCAAAAAGATCCGTGTTGCGGTTGTATAATTGAGTTAATGTGATTAACTATGAATATGATAACCGTGACCACTAACTTCCTTGTTTGTCTTCCAGAATGTTCAGACAATTTCCATTTCACTAGGCGACTGGTCTGTACGTAACTGTTGTTGGCAGAGTTTACTGGTGAAGGACACATCATTGGAGAAATAATAGTTATTTTCTAGTAAAATTTGTTTTGCGATAAAACTCTCACAATTTCAAACGGAAATTATCACCGTCTACCTTCTTAAGAATTAGAGGTTAATGATGTTGCTTAAGGCAACAATGAAAACTTCTATATTTATTGATTTAGCTCAAAGAACACAACACCACTGATCTTACATATAGTATGGAATAGATATAATGTGGCTGCCAGTAAAATTCTGTTTCAAACTCTTCAGCCAGAATGTAACTGTAACCCAGAGCTGATGTTCACTCCGAGATCCAAACCCAGCACATCCGAGTCAAATTCCATCTCGTCATCCATTCAGCTGGTCAGTTCAAATAACCACCAAATCGTGCAACAAATATGAGTTTTGATTTAATTTGAAATTGTTTAGATTATCCCCTTGTTGATATTTTGACTGTGATTTAATCAGTTTTAGCTGGAATATGTCCAACCTGTCCAGATTGACTCATTCTACTTATTATGACACAATTTAATACAGGATAGATAGACTGATTGAATTTCAGTCAAACATATCTACGACGAGGTAATTCAAACCATTCAAAATTGAATTAATATAACAATTATAAGCAAAGGTGGATGGTGGCTGGCCGTGGAATCGAAGACTCACGTTTCATCCTATTCGAGACTCATCAACTGGATATACATGCCTCCCAGAGTTGTTATTCACTCTGGAACTCAAACCCATTACCGTTCGCTCCAAATGCCATCGCGTTTTCTACTTAGACACTGAGTTCAGATAGCTACTAACTTGTGCAATGCGGTGAAGTTTAAGTTCATTTTGGTTTGATCAATTACAATCCAAAAACTTCAATAGGAAGATTCAAACAAACAATACGAAAATGAATTCAATACAACAATTGTTTGTCAACCAGAGAAAAAGTTCAGTCTGTTCATATATATACTAACTTTATTTACTATTTTTCTTTTTTTTTACATTCTATCAGATGAACCAATCATTCCTTTTATTCTTAATATAGGTCTAGAAAATGAATATAAGTGTAATTTGCCTACTTGATTACTTATTTCTACGGGATAAGATCGTTAACACCATGCCCATTTATTAGGGCTTAGGACCGACTTGAACTCCAGAGGGGCTCTAAGCGGAGTTTTATACGTATACATAGAAATTGAAATATACATAAAGTGGTTTCATCAAGAATAATCTAAGTAAATAAGGTCACATAGAACATTTTAAGTTTTAAAATCTTTAATCGGATTGAATACAAATGAACAAATCAAAATAAAACAAAACAAAAAACAACATACACCCACACAATTGTACATTTAATACCATTTAAAGTTTCATTCTTATTATAATCTGATCAGGTATATTTTCTCAAGATTTTAGGCTATACACATTAAAATGAATGAATCACTGTCGAATTTATTAAAGAAGGGTAAATCAATTCAAAAATAAATGGAAATATCAAAATGGCAGAGAAAAAAACTTAACATTTCTTTAAAGAGAAAAGATCAATTAAGGTAGTTGTTCTGACAGTTTAGCTATTGGAAAGTTATAAGAATGGGGATTTGTGGAGATTGTAGTGATTTTAATAATACGGAATTTATGAGTTGATGTAAGCTAGACTACCATCGGTAATCTGAAAACACGGGATGACCGTTTCGTCTATCATGGATCGATTGAAGTTAAACAATAACACCATTGAAATACGGCTCAGTGGTCTAGAGGTTAAGAGTTTGTGCTCTGGAACAAAGGTCTCGGGTTTGAGTTCTGTGTGCGTGATTGTAGATGCTCACTGTTGGTGAGCTCCATACTAGGACGAAACGGCTGTCCAGTAGTTTCAAGTTTTCAACGGTGGTCTAGCTTAGATCGACTTATGAATTTGACTATTGAAAAGTTGTAAATGATATATTTTTTTATCAGAATGATGATGATTGTTTGTTTCATTATAAGTAGAGAGAACTTAAATTATCATACTGCCAATAATCTTGACTGGAATTTGACTAGTGTTTTTTTGGCATATATACATTCTGTAAAGATTGCTTTGAAACAGCCATTTTTCACAAGCTTTTTATAGAATAAATGCAATGACGGCTACTGATCGAATACAAGACGCTTGTTTCGTGCTATTTGTTACTTCAGATCCCTTCAACTAATAACGTTATAAATATCATACTTATTGTATATGTAAGTAACTATCTGAATTCAGCAGCTCAGTGAATAATAAGATAGCGTTTGAATTTAAGCGTGTTAGTCTCGAGTATAACTATCAGCACTGGAATGTGACATACATGTACATACCCTTTACTTATTCAAAATCAGACAAAATGTATGTACCTGGTCCCCATACTTATTTACTTACTTACGCCTGTTACTCCTAATGGAGCATAAGCAGCCGAACAGCATTCTTCAACCCACTCTGTCCTGGTCCTTCTTTTCTAGTTCCATCCAATTCTTGTTCATTTTTCTCATGTCTATTCCCATTTCTCGGCGTAATGTGTTCTTTGGTCTTCCTCTTTTCCTTTCGCCTTGAGGATTCCATGTGAGGGCTTGTCTTGTGACTCAGTTGTGTGCTTTCCTCAATGTGTGTCCCATCCACTTCCAGTGCTTCTTCCTGATTTCTTCCTCCATTGAGATCTGGTTTATTCTTTCCCACAGTTGGTTGTTGCTGATAGTGTTTGGCCAACGGATCCGAAGTATTTTTTGTAGACAACTGTTAATAAACACCTGTATCTTCTGGATGATGACTTTCGTAGTTATCCAATTTTCCACCCCATACAGTAGAACTGTCTTGACATTTGTATGGAAAATTCTGACCTTGGTGTTGGTTGACAGAGAGTTGTTTTGATTTCCAAATATTCTTCAGTTGTAAATATACTGCTCTTGATTTGCCGATCCGCGCTTTCACATCTGCATCAGATCCACCGTGTTCATCACTGATGCTGCCCAAATATGTAAAGGTCCCATCGTTAAAAGCAAATAAATATGTTATTTAATGACAATTTCTTACAGAATACATATATCTATTTTTAAGCATTTAATAATCTCAAGTCTGAAACTATGTACTCATGCCAGTTTCTTAACTATTGATTAATGAAATCAAGAACAGTTTCGAATTTTTATTAAGTTAACAGTGTTTTTTCCATCGATAGTTCTATTGTATTGAGTTGAAACTTCAAGAACTGCTACAACCACCATAAAAAAAGTACAAGTATTTGAAAAAAATTGTCTACGTAAGATACTCTTGACTCGTTGGCTGGATACCACTAGCGCCGGCCTGTTGTGAGAGCAAACAAATCAACTTCTAACTGAAAAAGAAACTAGAAAAAGATAGTGGAGGTGAACAAGACATACATTGAGAAAATCATGAAACTGCCTCATGAGGTAAGTGCTTACTGGGAATCTTGAAGGGAAAAGGAAAGGTGGAAGACTAAAGAACACACTGCGTCGAGAATTAGAAGCAGACATCAAAAGGATGATTAACAACTGGAAACAACTGGAAATGATTGTCCAAGACGAGTTCGAAGTTGAATCCTGGTAGGCGGTTTATACTCATCCATGAGAGATAACAGGCGTAAGTAAGTAAGTTTTTTCATCGCTAATCGCATTAATCACATTTCTAAAATAGATCAATCTCATATTGAAGCATAATTTATATTATACTAGAGGATCATATATGCAGTGTTAGCGTTTTAACAAATTATAGATTTAAAATAAAATACACACTGCAAGAATAGTAAGGTTTTAATCAATTTATCATTTAAACTTATGGTTTTTCTTTACCGTTGTAAACAGCCTTTCAAAAAATGACGAAGTATAGTGTAATTATGAACAATCTTTAAGTATAAACTCATTTTTTAATGTTTGTTTGAATCTTGGGACTACAATTGATCAGTCTCTTATTGGCATTTGTACATCCTGTAAGGATTGCCTTGATATTGTCTTAAGTCATAAGCATTTTAAGCAAAGATGGATAGCGGCTAGCAGTGGAATCCTATTTAAAACTTGTCAGTTTGATGTACCTGCATCTCAGAGTTGATGTTTACCCCAGGAATCGAACCCAGTACCATTCGTTTCAAACCCCATCGCGTTATATACATTTTAGTTAGTAAAGTTTAGTTAAATGCTCAAAATGGAAGCAAGCAATCATAGAAGTATAATGAACATAACAAAATATTGATGATATCAGTCGTGGTTAAGATTAGTTCATTATTTTGTACTGAAATTAATGTAGAATAATGGACTTATGTTATTCTATTAATCTCTTTGTTCTTAAACTGTCTAAATTAATCAAAAGAATCGGTTGTGTAAAATGAACTAACTTACGGCTTATATTGATAGTATTTACTTTCAATGTACCATTTATAATAATGATAAACTTAATAGCTTGGATATTTTATTTGTCACAGAAATCTTTACTAGACTATGATTATTAAAATTGAATAACTTAGCACTAATAAAATGTGACTATTTATTCACGACAATATTAAAGAATCGGTAATCTATTAAATAGGGATTAACATATAAATAATTCATGAATCAATCTAAGGTAAACAATCATTGAAATCCTGAAAGCTGTGGATGTCCGTTTCGTCCTAGTATGGGACTCATCAGTAGTACACATAGGACTCGAAACCTAAGACCTTCAGTCTCGTGAGTAACAACTTATTCTCTAGACCACTGAGTTAGCATTAGACAGTGTTAATGTCCAATTTCAATTGATTGAAGGTCTTAGTTTTAAGTTCCGCGTGAGGGATCGTGGATGCACATTGCTGAGGAGTCTCATGCTAGAACGAAACGACAGTCCAGTGTTTCCAGGTTTCCAATGATGGTCTAATTTTGATCGACTCGTGATTTTAACTATGAAAACACTACAATCTCCACAAATCTCCATGATAATATAAATAATTAGCAAATTTTAAGTAAATGTAATTTGGAGCACATTTTTGTCACCTGTGATTACAGTTCCATATAAATAGTGACAAGTTTATGATAATATACCTATTGAAAGTTTTTTTACATTGACTGATCATTGATAAGAGAAAAATATCTTGTTTGTTTAGTTCTTGTTGTTGACCAACTTCTATCAACCAAGTTTTAATGTAACCATTTGTCAAAATAATCCGATATCAAGTACATGAAAGATTTGGTCATAACCCGAATAGTCCAGTGTAGTGTCATTACAAACTGTGAAACAAACTATGTCTAGATTATTTGAATCCTATAAAGTGAGTCAGCGTTCTTAAGGTTGAAAATGAAATATCAATCAACGTCCATGTGTTCCTGCCAACTATCTTTCTAATCATCAGCATAAAGTAGTTCACGTGCTAGATCAGTTTTAATTCATATGACTTTTTAATACAATCAATTTAAGTTAAAAGCCATGAATGAACTTTATTTAATTTCTTTTGTTTTTTGTCTAAATTATTCTTTCCGACAGTAACACAGAAGTAAATGTCAATGATAATAACCATGTCATTATTATCATCATCAAATAAGTCACATGTCAAAGCAAAGTCATCTTTTTTTAATGATTATGATACTTACGTATCCGTGAAGAATACTGATATTTGAAAGCTTAAGTCGATTTTAATATCAATAATTCTTGTTCTTCTCTTCTTTTTTCTTCTTCTTGTTACATCATCGCTGTTATAAGTATTGCTTAAGTGTTTGATAGGTAATACAGTATTAATCAATCTTTTAAAACAATGAATCGCTATACAAGGAATTGATGACTGTAAATTATGTAGTTTATGTTATGAACTGATCTTATTTAAATAAGAACAGAAGGCGAAATCTCATCCGTATCAAGTATATCTATAAATTAAATCGTGTCAACTTATATTAAATATTGAAATATTGAGTCGTATCAAGCAACATTGGAACTGTATGATGGTACCTGCTTCTTATTCTATAGATCTTGAAAATATAGAGATGAAGTCAGTAACAATAGTGTATATTACATAACAATTGATTGATTACTAAGTGATGGTCAACGTCATGTGTGCCACATCCTTCTTAGTGCAGATCGAATCCTCTCAACCAAGTTACAATGCGGCCACTAGTCTAGATGACTCGACATTGCGTGAAGTATGTTGAGATAAGATGGTGGTTGGAGGTAGTCAACAGGAAACCCTGAACCTAGGTTTCGTGCTACTTGACACACATCAACAAGCTGTACGTGCAATCTTGAGGGAACTGATGCTCCCTGACAGATTCGATCCCATGTCACCCAGCTTCACAGTCAGAGACGTTAACACTGAGCTATCCAGGCCGCGACTGACCTGTATGACTGAGATGCATTATCATTAATTAATCACTGGGTAGTGATCAATGTCATACATTTCAGGTCCTTCTTAGTGTAGATCGAATCCTATTCCATTCAATAATAATAAAATAAATATTTGTAATGTCTAAATAACTTCAGAAAAACAACTTTTTTGAAATCTAAAAAAAATATCAGTACACAAATAAATTTATCAGTTACTCAATTCTACTTGATTCATTTGAAAAAAGATTTAACAGCTCAATCAACTTGAATAATCCATTTAAAATGTTACAATTAGGTGTACAAGCAGACAATGTATCCAAACAAATGAGTAAACACCACTTTGAATCGTTTCGAAAGACTTAACAAAACACAAAATATTGGCTCCTTTTTATTACACATAGTCGATATTGGTCATATGATAGATCTATCTTATATTGTATTTTATTTAGTGTTTTCTTGATGGGATTTGATGTTGTCATTTGTATATAGAAGATTCTATTAAGATCCTAATATACAAATCTTATCAATGTACTCAGGAAAAATATAGAACACACCTACCTTTGAGGTGACCATTGAAAGCTTGACAAACAGCTTTATTAGTTATTATTATTGTTAGTTCTAATATTTTCATTCATTTTCATATGTTTTATTTGTTTAGAAGAGAGTAAGTACATATATTTGAGCAAATAAACTTGAATTTATTTTATTTTGTTTGATTCTTGTTAGCTGCATACAACCTAAGATTCAAATGACTTACATGAAAGTATTTCGTTTTAGGTTGATCTGATTGCATATCAGCATGGAGGAGCGTAGGCATCCAATCAGTATTTTCCATTGAACTTTGACCAGAACAGTTCTTCCCAGTTGTTCTTTATTCTTTTAATTTCCGTATCCAATTCTTGATGCAATGTGTTCTTTGGTTTTCCTCTTTTCTGCTTCCCCTTAGAATTCCAAGTTAGCTCTTACCAAGTGATACAGTTTGTTGATTTCCGTAACACATATCCTATCCACCTCCATTGTTTTTTTCTCAATTTCCTCTCCAGAGAAAACTTGGTTTGTTCTCTCCCACAATGGAATATTACTAATGCTATCCACTTAACGAACATTGAATATCTTGTGTAAACAATTGTTTATAAATAGTTGAACTTTTCTGATGATGATTGTATTAGTTCTCGGAGTTTCAGCTTCATACGGTAAAACTAACCGACTTAACACTCGTACTGAATATTCTAAGTTTGGTGTTGTTTGACATAAACTTTGTATTGATAATATTTTAATCAGTCTATTGAATTTGTTTACGCCTGTTATATTAAACTGATGCATGATTATAACAACTTTCAGCTAAACTCTTCTATGTAACTAATTTGCACTTATTTTGTAGTTATGATTTTTAGGTATCACAGGTTATAGGCAGACGACAAGAACTCACCAAGATGAAAGAAAATCATATTATTCCGTTTAAATGTTTGTTCATCTGTTATGATTTACTTTATCTCTTTTAGTGTATATTCTTCACTATTAATTACTTACTTACGCCTGTTACTCATCGTGAAGGAGCATAGGCCGCTCACCAGCATTCTCCATCCAACCCTGTCCTGGGCAATCCTTCCCAGCTCCTTCCAGTTGTAATTCATCCTTTTCATATCTGCTTCTATTATCCGACGTAATCTGTTCTTTGGCCTTCCTCTTTTCCTCTTCCCTTCAGCATTCCAAGTTAGGGCTTGCCTCGTGATGTAGTTTGATGATTTGCGTAATCTATGTCCCATCCATTTCCATAGTCTTTTCCTAATTTCTTCTTCAGTTGGAAGTTGGTTTGTTCTCTCCCAGAGAAGGCTGTTGCTGATGGTATCCAGCCAATTTATTCTTCACTATATAATCGTTTAAGTAGTTTTGATAGATTTTAATACATTCTGTTTTAATATCAGAAGGGGATTTTGTGGATATCATAGTAATTTTAATAGTTGAAATCATGAGTCAATTGAAGCTAGACCACCATGGAAAACCTGCAAGCACTGGACGGCCATTTCATCCTATTATGAGAGTCTTATTTTAATGTCTAGTTTTTCTTTACAAGTTCTTACCTACAAAAAATGTGGATAGATTCACTCTTATGAATAAATAGTATACTTACTTTTCATTGGTATCAATTCAGTGTTGTTTCTAAGTTATAGACTACATTGACTGATCTAATATATTTTAATATGTATATAAAATATTAATGTGTATCAATGTAAAGTCTGATATATATATATATACTCAAATCCTATTATTAGCTTTTGCGTTGCTATAAATTTGTTTATGTAATTGCTCGCATATACTTATTTGCTTCTCCGCTTTAAAAACGCTCGATGTGCTTATAGATTTATGATCTGCGCTATCCGCTAACAAACTGTAGTTACCTCTTCACTTTGCCTTCTGATTTCAAACACCGTTGAGGTTTACATAATAACGGTTACATGGGTGATTGTTTAACGAAGCAAAGCCACTACAGTATATGGATAACGAATGATTTGTATAGAAAAGTTTGTAACATTATAAAAAATTTTTAAATTTCAGTCTGTCAGTATACTTAGATTGTTTCGATTAATGTCTGTTCCCTCGAATGAAACTCAGCAACTTGAATATTGAAAAAAATAAAGGATCTTTGTTTCGATGAGCTTGGAGTTTTGTTCTCTGAACCTTCAATATAAACGTCAAGTTTAAGTTGCCCGATATCTAACTCCAATTGGGTTGTATGCTGATTGCTATCGCAATACACAAATTGGCTATCCTCGTATATTTCATCGACTTAAATCGCGTTGATGAATAACGAAATTAAATAATTCGAATACAAGAATGGATATTTGAATACATATATTTTGTGCGCTCGTTGATCTAGACAGGCAATCAGAGGGACGAAGCGAAGAGAACATAGTGGAGCGAAATGACGCGTAGTGGAGAAGTCAGATAAGCTGACTCCCTTTAATCAGGCGTTAATCAATATTTGTAGCCAGATAAAAATAGGTTATACATATGTGATGAATAGGATAAAAATGGCACACACATACACTCATATAGAAGCAGTCAAGGTTGATAAGTGATCAAAACGTGACTCAAGAAGAATGGATAAATTGGCCTGTCCAGAGGCTAGAATAAGTGATATGGGCTTAAAATAGTAACCGACATTACAAATTTCGTTAGTTTTACTGTATGGAGCTGAAACTTCGAGAACTACCACAAACATCATAAGAAAAGTACAAGTATTTATAAACAATTGTTTACACATGATACTCAATGTTCGTTGAGCGGATAACATCAGAAACACATCACTGTGGGAGAGAAAAAACTAGCTTCCAGATTAATAGGAGATTGGAAGAAGACATCAAAAGAATGAATAGTAACTGCAGAGGATTTATTAGGACAGAGTTTGATGGAGAATGCTGGTAGGTGGCCTATACTCGTACAAGAGGAGTAAGAGGCATAAGTAAGTAAGTCTGACATCTTACTTGGGGCATAGGGCACCCACCAGTGACCTACAAGTAACTATATTCTGAGTTCTGCTTTCCAATGGTTACAAAGTGATATTTATGTTCTTGATGTCTGCTTCCTTCTTCCGAAGCAATATGTTTTTTACTTCAGGATTTCATGTTTTGGCTAATATGGTGAAGAGTTTTAACTATTAAAACATCTGTAAAATTCACATTAATTTATAAATTATAATTTTAATTGATAAAAGACTTAGAAATATACCATGATTTTAATGTCTAGTTACATACATTTTCCATTAATATATTTTTTTGCTTAGGTGTTATTACTAGATAAGCTCTGTGTTACTAGCCTCATTTTAAATAATGAAGTTGTGTAATCAGTTGTCACTCACATGTATAATCTGCTTCCATGATATTTATTTATTAATCACAATGTGAAAATATGAGGCTCTGAAGGAAGCTTTCCTGAAAAGAATCCCTTTGTTGCCAAGTTAGAATTTCTGTTTAAAGGATTTCCTCGAGCAGGTGTTTTTGAATTTATATTTCCACATGGACGTTTTTATTTTCTGTCTAGTTGTCATCAGCCCTAGTGTGAGTTAGTTATTCTCTGTCTCAAGGTTATGTTCAGTCACAATGTATACTAAATGCTGTCCCACTTTTCTTTTTGTCTTCATGAAATATTAACTTTTAATTGGTATTTCAGCCTTCTAATTGGGTTTCATTGTTAGGAAATTATTGTTGAATAGTTGTCTGCATCAGTTTGTCATGTCGGTTGCTATGTCAAGCCTACTTCTTGAGTTGCACTTCGATCTTTTTAATTATTCGTTCCGTCTTACCTTCTTTCACCTTGACTCTATTTGATTATAAATATTGAGTAACGTTTAGTTAAAATGAGTTGGCTAACATGCTTTCTCTAATCCGTTTCGCTTCACTCTCTCTTCTCTGCTTCCTTCGCTCCGTCTCTCTGATTGTCTGTTCTGGACAACGATTATACAAAATATACATATTCAAAGCTTCATTCTCGTATTTGACTTATCTTAATTCTGTTATTCACTTAAATGATTTAAGTCGTTGATTATGTACGAGGATTGGCGACATGTATAAATCGATAACGATAATCACACGATCTAATTGGAGTCAGATATTCATGGGCCATAAAAAGTTCTCGCTTTATCCAGTTCATAGTTGATCCCGTTTTCATTATTATACAATTTACTATAGGGCTAACCAAAATGTAACTATGATCGTTTATTGTGTTATGATATACGTTTAAACTGAAGAAAAAAAAGTTTCTTTTAAAACATTGTTCGGTTGTACAAGTAAAAAGTAACCAACGCGTTTTGTTGGTTGTGAATGATTCATCAATGAAATTGATTTTATTTTGTAAGCACACATATCTTACTTTAATATTAGGCTGACATTTCTATTATCGAAAAAGTGAACAGTTGTATGTTTACACATGTTTACTACTTTTTACTCATATATCTTGATGATAGTAATTGAATTGAATCTTATTTTCTAAACAGTGTAACAATGTAAATGACTAGGAAATACTTCGTCATAGCAACCATGTCACCATGGCTTCACACAATATGGTTTTGACTTGAAGGAATTTTAAAAAAGACGATTGATTTAGATTCAGTGAGATATAAAGCAATCCGTTTGTATATATACAAAATACAAGTTAATCCATGTCGGGTAGAGACAGGTATCTACCTCAGTACAATGGAAGATGGTCGCGCAATTTTGTGGATTGGTTGAGGTTAGACACTATCACCATTGGATGCCGGCTCAGTGGTTCAATTGGTTAAGCGTTTGCGCGCGAGACCGAAGGCCCTGGGTTCGAATCTCGAGAGCGAGATCGTGGATGCGCACTGCTGAGCAGTCCCACAATAGGAAGAAACGGCCGTCCAGTGCCTCCAGGTTTCCAAAGGTGGTCTAACATCAATCGGTTCATGATCTCAATCAAAAAATAGTCTGAATTAAGAAAGTTAATATTTTCTCTGGTTGACTTTTTTTATATAAAATTCTTTTTGTTTTATATGATTGGATTATTAACCCTATATCTAACCCTACGCTTTTATTGAAGTTTAGAACAGGGAATAATTTGAGAAGGGCTTTCGAATGAATTGATCTTTAAATTAAGCTTATAACTGAAAGTTTCCAATTATACTATACATATTACATTCAAAATAATTCGCTCTGTCCTAAGAACCCAAATGTTATAGAGTCAGTAACTGTGACAAGCGTAGTTCAACCATGAGTTGTCAGCTAATTTGACTAGATTCATGTTGTGATAGATAGTTAACTGAATTTGGAAGTGTACATCATGATAACTTGCTATCACCAAGCACTAAAGATCTTGGAAAAGTTCTCAAAAGTTTTAAGTTAAAGCAAAATATTTATTCAATGCTTTCTATTGTCCATTAGTTTTCCTTTGGATATCAGTTCATAGTAAAACTTGTATACAAAATTAAACTATTCACCCTAAATCTTTCAATAAAAAAAGAGACAAATGTTTAGCTGTATTTTAAAACTTTTTAAAATTCCTGATGTTATGTAATTTTAAATTAGACTCTGAGCATTTTAACATTGTAGGGGCCTTATGATATCATGAACCATGTAGCGTGTAATACATTAAGTCACTAAAGATAATGAAAGATTGTTGTACAATATCACTGAATGAAGCTGGATGAGCACACTTTTACGTATAGGTTTGGTTGTTTGAAATGTTTAGACACTCATCATGAGGCCAAAAAGCCCCGGGTTCGATTCCAGGTGTGGTGAGATCGTCAAGTCTCATAACTGGAATCAAACAACTATCTAGTGCTTCCTGGGTTTTGACAGATATTTACCTTAAATCAATTCATAACCTTTACTGGAATCGAAAACCCAACATTCATTATTGCATATTGATTCAATTTTTCAGATTTTGTTCAGTAGATAGTTGAATAGCATGTTTTGAACAAAAATCAAACATTAGAATTTACTAATCACACTATACTAATCTAATTTTGAATGATGAATGATGGTTTTATTCAAATCTATATAGTCGGATTAATAGTTAATCTTATTGAATCTTTATATCATTTTAATTCTACATGATTTATATTTCCTTTATTTTATTTAGTGACTATTTAAGACACTTTGTCTAGTCACTTTATATGCGTTTACCCATGGGGTGTCTTTAACATCAATATCTCACTAAGTGATAAAGTTTAAATAAAAAATAAACAGTCGGATCGTAATAGTTATTTATAAGTTCTCTTATGTTAATTGGAAGGTTCATTCAGGGAATATATCGGTAAAGTCACATATATTGTTCAGAAATGACTAAAAGTTCAACTGGATCGATCAAAATATCAATAAGATTTGTAAATGTATACACTGTGTCTTTAAGAATTAAAGTCTACACTCTATGTTGGATAGCGAATGACCTATTCTTTTTTGTATTATAATACATAACCCCTTCAAACATTTTTTGGATTTTTGTAGTGATTTGTTTTTTTCGTCCGAATGTTCGTTTCCTCTCCTTTCATTTATTGAATTCGATAAGTAACTCTCATTTGTAGTAATTATATTATGTTAAGTTATTATCATCCCTCTAACATATGTTTAGTAATGCGAAATATCATCCGTATAATAAAATGCCAAATACCTGTAAAAAAAATACCACAGATCATATCACATATCTTCAGTAGATAGTCCATTTTTCTTCACTAAAATAACGTTATATATTTGTGATAATTGAACTGATTTATTGTCACTAACTATTTGTCAATTTTGTTTTTTATTACTGACAAAATATTTAGGTAGTATATTTGTAAATTTAGAAACAATTTATCCTAGTTGATGTCATAATGATTTTTAGTGTCATTCGACTTTCAAGAAGAATTCACTGATGTAGAAATATGTAGTATTGGTCTCAGTATAATTTTTTTAAAAAGGTCCTTCTAAACATTTATGATAGCAGTTGGCGAAATACAGTACCACTATATATATATGGTAGTAGATGGCTTTAATAATTGTGTTTGATTTTGTGATCCAGTAGGAAGAATGTTGAGATTAATATAGTACAGTAAAATTCAAATAAACGATTCACGACTAATCACTATCCGTGGATAAACTAAAGCGAAAAGCAAACAATAATCAGTTTTAGGTTAATTTGAAGACTTATGTTCCATAGAATTAAATCAAATACAATAGTATTTTGGGATAATTATTGAGGATTGTTTTTAATGGCCCTATTTATGACTCCATTTGGATCATTTTTGATCGCTGTTGAAATATATATCCTGACTATTGTCGTATGTAATTATAGACTCAACTTATGTTAATGAATAACGGAATTAAATAAGTCAAAAACGCGAATCGTTTTTGAATATGTATATTCCATTCACTCAATGATTTGAATAGGCGATCAGGGAGACGAAACAAAAGGGGAAGAGCGAAGCAGGTTGCAGAAGCGAAGAGAAGAGAGTGAAGTGGAATGATGTGCAGTGAAGAAGGCGTTTTAGCCAACTGCGTTTAACCGGGAGTTGATCAAAATTTATAGTCACACAAAAGTAAGCTACAGACATGTGATGAGTAGGATAAGATGTGCACACACATACGCTCACATAAAAACAGTCAAGGTTGATAAGTGAATAATCAAGAAGGTCAAAACCTGACTCAAGATAAATGAATGAATTGTCCTGTCCAGAAGCTAGAATAAGTTAAATGGGCTTAACATAGTAACTGACATTACAAGTTCGTTTACTTAACTATACATTGTATTCATAGTTATATATCTTATATTTATGATTAGAAGAACTATTCTTTTTAAACATGTTATTGTTCTGTGAAACTTTCTATTCTGAATAAACGAGTCAATAGATGTTACAGCCGGTTAATTATCTGACTCTGGGTGATTATGTCTTCATAGATAAACGGATCATCTATTCTAATAAATACATGTTTACATGAATGGTAAAGATCTGAAAAATAAATGATCGATATTTTCAGAAGGGGTTTTTTGGAGATTTTTAGAAATTCTAATAGTTGAAATTGAGTCAATTGAAGCTAGACCACCATGGACCATGAACCGATAGGTCCTGAGTTCGAATCTCGCGGGGGGCGCGATCATGGATGCGCACTGCTGAGGTGTCACATACTAGGACGAAACGACCATCCACTGCTTCCAGGTTTTCCATGGTGGTCTAGCTTCAGTTGACTTAGGAATTCAACTATTGAAAATATACATATATATTTGAAAGCATATGGAACTCAAAATAATTGTCAACTGACATCCAACTCAAAATCTTCAATACGAATATCAAGACAATTCTATTGCATGGAGTTGTAACTTCGAGAACTATCACAAACATCATCAAAAACGTACAAGTATCTAAAAACAGTTGTTTATGTAAGATACTCTCTACTCGTTGGTTAGATAACATCAACACTGGCCTACTATAGGAGAGAATGAACCAACTTCCAGATGAAGAAAAAATTAGGAAAAGACAATGGAAGTGGATAAGACATATATTGTGGAAATCATCAAATTGTATCATAAGGCAAGTGCTTACTTGGAATCGTGAAGGGAAACAAAAAAGAGAAGCAAAAAAGTACACACTACATTGAGAAATGGAAGTACATATTAAAAGAATGAATCGTAACTGGAAAAGATTGCTCAAGACAGAGTTGGATGTAAAATGTAGATGGGCTGCCTATACTCTTCCACAAGGAGTAACAGAAGTAAGTAAGTAATATATTCGAGCAATGACGTCAAAACTATAATGATAGTCCGATCAGTAATATAGTTTATTCATTTAACAAATGTAAGCACAATTATCATGGTGTTATTTTTTACTGTTGATGTAATTAGGGATAAAGGAAACATACTTGATAGTTAATGAAAATCAAAATGATGTTTCCCTCATTCGTTTATTATTCATCCTTTTTCATGGTACAATCAACATGTTATTATCAAGGCAAAACAATAACATGCAATAATGAACTAAATTGTTTTTTTTCTTAAGCCCTTTTTACAGTCATATTACATTTCTACATTAGATTCACTACTTAGATAATAAATAGATCCAAAAATATAATGCAAATGATAATAATGAAAAACTCGATGATAATAGTTACATATAGCCCTGAATTGTATATACTTAGCTTGTAAATTGATTTTATTTCTTCGTTTTTCAACGTATAATGCTTGTGAATTAAGACAATATCGAGGCAATACGCACAGTATGTACATATACCAATAAGAGACTGATCAATTACAGTCCTAAACATCAATGGGAATATTCAAGTAAACAATACCAAGTAAGTTTAAACTTCACTCCATTGCACAAGCTAGTGGCTATCTGAACTCAATAGTTAAGAGAATAAAGCGATGGCATTTGAAGTGGACGGTACTGGGTTCAAGTCCTGGAGTGGATATCAACTTTGAGATACAGGTATATCCAGATGATCAATCTCAAATAGGACGAAACGCGTGTCCTGGATTCCACTGCTAGCCACTATCCATCTTTGCTCATAAACTTGTTTAATTATTAGATCTGAGTTGCTTTGTAAATTTTATTAATTTCAATACATTAATAACATCCTGTTAAATGTGTATTCTATAGCCTATAGTAATCATTAAAATTGGTTTATATTTATGGTAGACATGATATTTCACTATAGATCAAAGTTAAACTTTTCTTTTATAAAAATGAATTGGTTTTCATCAAACGATAATAACCATAACTGTACTTAACGAAAACATTTTAAACTTTAAATCATTTGAAGATACCAAAATCAAAAGTTATTAAAAACTAAGATATACATGATGGACGTCTTATTTCAGTCTTATACTACTTAAAATTTCTCATGAACGATCCCATTGAAGACTTATTATAGAATCTTCAAGTTTTATTGTAAACACAATTACTTTAAATTAATGAAAAAGAATTCAATGCTGAAAATTTATCATATTATGGTCTAGTTTTATCAATATCAATGACAAATATCAATAATTGAAATCATGAGTCAATTGAAGCTAGACCACTACAAAAAACCTGAAAGCACTGGACGGCCGTTTCATCCTAATATAGGACTCCTCAACAGTGCGCATCCACGGTCCCGCCTCCCACGAGATTCGAACCCAGGACCTACTGGTTTCGCGCGCGAGCATTTAACTACTAGACTACTGAGCCGGCATCCAACAGTGTTAATGTCTAACTTCAACTAATCCACAAAATTGAGCAACACATCCACCATTGTCTTCAGTGAGTCTCTATCTCACAACAGACTTGGTTGAACTCCACTGGTCACTACTTCTCACTAGATCTCCAGGATATACCTCCTGAAGCCAGTCACTAGCGAGCATATGTTGATTAATATCAGATGGTCTAGCTTCAACTGACTCATAATCTTAACCATTAATATCAAAATGATTTTACAAGATGAAAAAATATTGTCATAATAATAATACTTCAGTAATATCTCAATAATTGTATGATAACCGTAAATGTATCACAGTTCAAGTGCTCTTTAGAAATATATATATATATAAGGTTGAAGGTGCAAAGCAACCTGATAAATAGCCAATTGAACTCTTTATTTAATAAACCTCATGAATAATAATGAGGACAATGGTAATAATCACCTTATTCAGTATAATATGAAATTGTTAGCCCAGAGATATTATAACGAGCTTCTCATCTTTCTCATTCTTTTAAAAAAAATTTCTACATAAAAGAAGTGGATTATATAGTGATATATGAAATTTTTAATAAGAAAAGAATAATGTTAACTATTGTGAATAAGATTTATTCATGGTCATATATATAAACGTTTGTTAAAGAAAGCTCTTTAGAATTGTTCATTATATGCTATATATGAAAGATTCAATATTACAAATGTTAAGTAGTTGAAAGTAGTCGACAAAAAGTCTTGAACTTAGGTTTCGTATTTTTGTTTAGCATTCATTGATACAGAACTTTTGCTTGAATTGTGATGTTCATATTAGATGGTGGTTGGAGGTAGTCAACAGGAAACCCTTGGACCCGGGGTTTCGTGCTACCTGGTACTCGTCAACAACGTGTACCCGTAGTCTTGAGGGAAGTGATGCTCCCTGACGGATTCGATTCCGTGTCACCCAACTTCATAGTCAGAGACGCTACCAATAGGCTATCTGGGCCTTGACCGACCTCCTGTAGGCCTGAGATGTATTTACAATTGATTGATCACTGGGTGGATAACTCAGTGGTAACGTCTCTGACTGTGAAGCAGGGTGACACGGGATCGAATCTGTCAGGGAGCATCAGTTCTCTCAAGATTGCACGTACAGCTTGTTGATGTGTGTCAAGTAGCAAGAAACCTAGGTTCAGGGTTTCCTGTTGACTACCTCCAACCACTATCTTATCTCAACATACTTCACGCAATGTCAAGTCACCTAGACTAGTGTCCATATTGTAACTTGGTTGAGAGGATTCGATCTGCACTAAGATGGATGTGACACACATAAAATTGATCATCACTCAGTGATTAATCAATTGTGATTGAATTCTGTTGTGTTTGTGTTTCATCTTGCTAGAAGATATATAACAGAAGAGATGGACGTGAATAGAGTGATTTGCATTGCCATAAATAACACTTAGCAGCTGTTTGTAAGATTTTAACGGTTTATGTACCAGCATATTCATAATCATATCAAATTATTTTCTGTTTATTATGAAAATAGTTTATAGGAATATGCGAATCGTAAAAGTGAGTATCAGGTGATGAAAAAAAAGGAAATAACCTCTTTATACAATAAGTGAATAGAGAAACGTTCTTCCACAACAACCAAACATAAGGTAAAGCTTACAACTAGTTGTAAATTGGAAATCAATGAATTTATTGCAATAGGTTTTGCAACTTACTTTTAAGGATTAATATTA
This sequence comes from Schistosoma haematobium, assembly GCF_000699445.3. NCBI lineage: Eukaryota > Metazoa > Platyhelminthes > Trematoda > Strigeidida > Schistosomatidae > Schistosoma > Schistosoma haematobium. Next base: position 11,174,161 of record NC_067201.1, read on the forward strand.
TCGATGAAGATAGTAATGGATTGATATTAAAACTGTTATAATGGACAAATAATTGTGTAGATTCAGTAGAAATATGTTGTTAATCATTTGAATAGGTAAGATTAATGTTGATTAGTAAGGATTACTTACAAATCGAAATCATTGATCGAAGCTCATTATGAACGTTTACCTGATAGCAGAATAACTAGTAATTAAGATAGAAGACAATTAATGTAAATAATTGATATAATTATTTACAGAATAGTTAACATAAAAATGATTGAAATTCATGGATTATATTCAGTTTGTGTGTCATTTCATAGCTTGTAGTGTCAGGTAGTTGTCTTATCCTAGTATTGAACTGTTCAGTTGTTAGCCACTATAACTCACATAAGAACGGACTGAAAACAATAATCAAAATCACTAGATTAGAATCCTGTAGTATGCTTACAACTTTAATCATTTTGTAATATTGTATGGCAGTGATTCAATATCATTGATGATAACCGCTAAACTTGCATGATACAAATCCACTTTAAGTTTAAACAGTTACTAGACTTGAATTTCATTGATTATATACAAACTGATAGATTTAAAATCTTATAGTTAGGCTCATGTACTGAATATCATCACAGGAAAAACATACAATTCGTCGTTTAGTTAATTACTAAAAGGAATCATGCAAATATATTCGAATGAAATTAGAAACGATTAATAATATACTTCTAGCATATATAGTATTAAGAAACAGATTGTACTAAACATTGTTTTTAGACATTAAGATTATCAGAAGGGGTTTTGTGGAGATTTAGGAAATTTCGCTGATTGAAATCATGAGTCAATTGAAGCTAGATCACCATGGGAAATCTGGAAGCAATGGACTACAGTTTCGTCCTACTGGTGGGCTCCTCAGCAGTGAGCATCCACGACCCCACCTCGCGAGATCCGAACCCAGGACCTATCAGTCTCGCACCAGGCGCTTAATCAATTAGACCACTGAGCCGGCATCCAACGGTGTTAATGTCTAACTTTAACCAATCCACGAAGTTGCGCTACCGTACACCATTGTCTTCAATGAGCTGAGATCTCACAACAGACCTGGTTGAACTCCACTGGTAACGGCTTCTCGCTAGAACTACAGGAGTATCTCTTGAAGTCAGTCACTAGTGAGCAGATGATTAAGATTAAACTTATTTATCTAAATTCTAAGGGATGTAAATAAGATTGGCCAACATCAACGGCCACCCCTTTTGATGATCATTATTAATCTCCCCAATACATGATTTATTCGCTTCGCATTCATCTTTCCTTATTACGTCTTACTAATTTTTCACACAATATAGACTTCCATTAAACATTTGACCGAGATGAAATTGCACCCTATCTGACCCATATTTATTCTGATCATAGATCTTAAATTTCACTTCACAAATATGTAGATTCAAATTAACATCCTATATGAATCATATCAACATTAACAGTTTTCCTAAACACGAAGGGAGATGTTCACTAACTCTTTGGTTCAGTTGCCTGGTAGTGCGCCCAATATAGCTTTCTCCACAGGAGCAGCTGAATTCGTAAATACACAATCCTAAATTCACATGCCTCAAACGATGTACTTTACCCTTAACCTGACTATTTTTTTCAGATTATTAATTTGGATATATATGAATTGTAGAACTTGAAGAGAATTTATAGAAAAGAATATTCTTCGTTCAATATATTAGTTTTTGATTGAGATCATGAATCGATTGATGTTAGGGTTCGAATCCCACGAGCGGGATCGTGGATGTGCACTGCTGAGGAGTCCCACAATAGAACGAAACGGCCGTCTAGTGCTTCCAGGTTTCCAAAGGTGGTCTAACATCAATCGATTCATGATCTCAATCAAAAACTTAATAATCCTCACAACCCCTATACTAGGAATATATTAGTCTTTTAATATAATGGGGGATCTTTAAAATGATGATAATATTAATCAACATTCAATATAAACAATCTGTTTATCAATAATCATTGTAATTGTATAAGAATAAACATTTTAACTACTATCTTATATCCTTTATTCAATAATATTTAGTGATGTTTATACATATCAAGATGAATTTGTCTAGATAAGTAAGAAAACAAAATATCTTAACGACATACAGTTTTAACTTATCATTATGAAAGATAAACAAAATGATGTAAGTTATGTCTTCTCCTCTCTTAATGAATTGAGTAATTTTAATAGTAAACACATTAAATTATTTAATAAACACTAATATTCAGTTTGTTTTCATTCAAAGTATTTGTATTGTGTGAATGTGTTTGTGTGTGTATATATATATGTATGGTTCCAAGGGGGTAAGTAAGTGACTGTGTGTGCGTAGTATGTATAGTTGCGAGGGAGTAAGTGAGTATGCGAGTGTGTGTGTGTGTTTGTGTTTGTGGAAATTATTATTATTATCTAATCTAATGAGTAAATATATTGACAATTGAAGTAAACATCAATATAATTTACTTGTTAAAATAAAAGCCTAATTATTCCAGATTCATGAATTCAACATACTTTTTTGTTTGAAAGAAGTTTAATATGACAGGTTGCCAAAATAAGTAAAGAAGATAATAAACAAAATCATTGTCATTTATCTGGTCTTGTTTCTTATTCAAAGAAGTCCTCTAAAATTAAAACGAAAACAGAAAAAGCAAAAAATTTTTTGTTAAATTCAATCATATGATTATTTATTAGTAAATAAGTAGTAGATTGAAGCTATTGTGATTAAAAATGGAATGAAATATACAAATGATAATTTTAGAGAATAAATGTTATAATAATGAAGAGTTGATGATTACATAACTATATGATGTAAAGTATAGACAAGTTGTGAATAAATGGTTTTTTTTTCTGAGATGGTGGAGAAGATTTGTAGCTCAGATGGATGATTTTGTTGGAGTTTTGTTCTCTGGGCTGGATGGTTTGGTCGTGGAGCTTTCATCGTTCTTCTGAACGACATCATCAGCACAAACTTCAGATAGAAGTGAAGTGTTCGAATTTATCATGATAAATTTAAGGTCAACAAGAACCAATCAACATCGAGGTGCACAGAACAAGCTGTGAAACACATATGGAGAAATTCGAACACTTCACTTCTATCTGAAGTTTGTGCTGATGATGTCGTTCAGAAGAACGATGAAAGCTCCACGACCAAACCATCCAGCTCAGAGAACAAAACTCCACCAAAAGTTTTTTCTGGTTAAACAACAACAAATACTGAGAGTATAAATAATTCAACTGGGTTCGAGACCCAGAGTGAATATCAATTCTGAGATGCTGGTGCATTTAGCTGACGAAATCTCAAATAGGATGAAACGATCGTCCTGGATTTCACTACTAGTCACTATTCGTCTTTGTTTATAATGCTTATGAATTAAGGCAATATCGAGGCAATACGCACAATATTCACATATGCTAATAAGAAACTGATCAATTACAGTCCTAAACATCAATGGGAATATTCAAGTAAACAATACCAAGTGAATTTAATTCAACTTACAGTTTGATGTTACGAGAGTTATGGTTTAAAATAGAAATATTCTAATAACTTTTTTTAAATGAATTTAGGAAAGTAATTTAATGTTAAGTAGTTTATATCAATCAACTCATTTCTTAGGTGTAGATTCACGTATTTGACTACAAACGAAACTCTAATTTTACTGTTTACTGGTACCAGTCGTTTGCAGAAATCAAAATAGTGAGATTGAGGTATGAACCAGCGATTTAGTGACTGAAAGGAAAACATGTGATCATGTTTAATCTCTGCTGTATCTGGATGACAAAGTATGGGTGATTCTATTTACTTTAAGTTTAGAAATGGTTAACTTGATTCGATTGCATAAATTCTGAAAAACACCCAATTTTTCTGTGACATTAACTGAATAACTAATGAAACTGGAAGAATATTCAAAGGATTCTTTGTTATTGTAAGGGATTCATCGAAATTACCCACAATGTCAAAATTTTTGAGTTTCATGAATAGGGAGCTACATTTTAAACCTTGATGTAAAATCCAAGTTTTCATTGTCATCAGTGAAGAATATATCACTGTTGAACTTCACTATCTACAACTTCTACTCGAAAATTTGGGAATCAATCTTAAAAGTCTATCATTAATGAATATATGATTATTGTTCAGTTGAAAGGTCATTGGAGATTACTTCACATTAGGGAAAATTGACTTCTCATTAGCTAAGTTGGTTTCTTAACTGATATCAATCATCTTGGTTTGAAATTACAGAGGTTTATAAATTTTGTTAAATGTTTATTAGATGAAAACTGTTAAATTATTGATGTTTTGGTTAAAAATGATATGACTTTGTCTAGCTTGCTGATATCAACGAAAACAATACTGATGTACCAAAGTCAAATTTTGATCAGTATGGGGTTGTGAAGATTATTAAGTTTTTGATTGAGATCATGAATTGATTGATGTTAGACCACCACTGAAAATTTGGAAGCACCGGACGACCGTTTCGTCCTATTGTGGGACTACTCAGCAGGATTCGAACCCAGGACCTAGCGGTCTCGTGTGCGAACGCTTAACCTCTAGACCAATGGCACCCAACGTTGTTAATGTTAGACATTAACACCGTGTGCCTTCTGCTCGAATCCCACGTGAGGGATTGTTATGGATGCAGAGGAATGTACCAATCATTATCATGTTAAGTCTAATGATGTCCTTGGACTTTAAAAGGACATTCCCTATTGGCCATTATTTATTTCACTCGTTAAATACTGTACAGATGTTGTTTTCTATTTTTATGGTACGATGTGGTCTGTTTGGTTGGTATATAAACAGAGTATGTTTGAAATATAACGATTCATATCTCAGAGGCTGTGTCTTGCGTTCTGGACTCAACTGGCTGGGCTAGACAGGGAAGCGGGACCAATCAGAACACTAGGTCGTTCGTACGTGTTTTACGTGTCACTGATCCGTTCGATAATACACTGCTCTCTAATCTTCCAGTCAAGGACGCAACAATTGGCACAGGGTAGAAATCGATCCAAGTTTAAAGTCACAACAGGGATCGTGGATGTGTACTACTGAGTAGTCCCACAATAGAACGAAACGGCCGTCCGGTGCTTTCAGATTTTCAATAGTGGTCTAACATCAATCACTTCATGAGCTCAATAAAAGTTTGATATTTAATCTCTGTTGACACTAAATTATATTCATAAAGTTAGTATCTTTTGTTTAGAATGTGATAGCTTCTGAAGTTAGTACTGTGGATATTTAATTAAACTTTAGTTTTGTCCGAGATTTTCAGTATAAATTGAAGTTTCAAAGAGGATTGCGAAATCATTTTATTCAGCGATTTGTTTAGGAACTATTATATACTGATATGTAAATGTATTAAATTGAATACAGTTTAAATGTATCAACTGTATTCTTAACTTCAATCTTCCATCGCATTGACCACTAAACCACTGAAACGCACATCCTGAATTCAGTACTAGCCATAATAAGTCTATTCTAAACAATTTTTTTTACAAAACGGCTTGATTGAAGCAACCGTTACAAATGGCCCATATGGTTGAAGAGTTAATCGAAATTCGATCTTGAATTTATCAATTATGGATTGATTTGAACTCTTACTATTAATGAAGATCTGACCTATATAGTTCAAGAGATAATTCGCTAAGCGTTCGAAGCCATTCACAGTGAATTCGAAGACTCAATGTAAATATCATCTCTGGATAAAGATATGTCCAGTTGATGAGTTTTAACACAGAACGAACCGCTCTTTCTGGATTTTACTATTAATCACTTACTTGCTTACGTCTGTTACTCCTAATGGAGCATAGGCCGCCGACCAGTATTCTCCAACCCACTCTATCCTAAGCCTTCCTTTCCAGTCCTATCCAATTTTTGTCCATTTTTCTCATTTCTGTCTCCCTTTTCCGGTGTAATGTGTTCTTTGGTCTTCCTCCTCTCCTTTTGGCCTTGGAAATTCCATGTGAGGGCTTGTTTTGTGACTCAGTTGAGTGTTTTCCTCAATGTGTGTCTCATCCACTTCCAGTGCTTCTTCCTGATTTCTTCCTTCGCTATGATCTGGCTTGTTCTCTCTCACAGTAGGTTGTCGCTGATAATGTTTGGTCAACGGATCCAAAGTATTTTGTGTAGACAACTGTTAATAAACACTTATATCTTCTGGATGATGGCTTTCGTAGTTGTCCAAGTTTCCGCCCCATACAGTAGAACTGTCTTGACATTTGTATGGAAAATTCTGACCTTGGTGTTGGTTGACAGAGAGTTGTTTTAATTTCCAAATATTCTTCAGTTGTAAATATACTGCTCTTGATTTGCCGATCCGCGCTTTCACATCTGCATCAGATCCACCGTGTTCATCACTGATGCTGCCCAAATAGGTAAAGGTTTTTACATCTTCCAAATCGTCTCTGTCAATTGTGATTGGATTGGTGCATGCTGTTTTGTATCGGAGAATGTTGCTTTTCCCTTTGTGTATGTTGAAATCTACTTCTTCTGAGGCTGCTGCTTTACTGGTCATCTTCTGCATTTGTTGTTGCGTGTGTGATCGAAAAAAAACACAAGAACATTGTTTCTTATTTCGTTATAGATAACCATGCAGCGAATAATGATCAGTAAAACAGTATGAACTTTGGGGGATTGATACCTTTATATATATAAACATGAATTAACGTCACAGGTTATCTGATATGTTTAGGATTTATTTCTAAGTTAGGTGTGAAGATAATGACCGGAAGTAAAACTGAAGAGAAAATAATAGTGGGTTCATGGTCATTGAATAAATTTTTTATTTTATTTTTTTGGTAAACTGTCAATTCCACATGAAAAGTTGTCTTTGTTTTATTGTCTTCTTTTTTCATATAAATCATGTGAAGCTAAACAAACAAACGGTGCAGTACACTCTCTCGCTATATATATATATATATATATATATATATATATATATATATTACTGGTTAGCGTTTATCTTAGCAAGCTTGTTTTCTACGGGATTGGGATGCCGACCCCACATTCAACCTTTCACTTTTACCCCGACTTGGGGTCGGCAGTAGTCCTACGAGAGTTACAGGCAGAGTTTATAAGTATATATATGTATTGAATTATGGAATAATCGTGATATGGTTTTTATGGAAATCGATTTAATATTAAAATCTTAGAAGACTGAATATCAGTAATGATCAGTGAATAGGTTAATCACTGGATTTTATTCCTTTTCATAGAACAAATGTAGACAATATTTTCAGTTATTACGTTATTCAAAGTGGACAAGAAATTTAATTTATTTATAAGTCTATTGACTAGTAGTGTGGTGTGTGCTACTTACATTAATATAAGTAGTAGATGACGCGAGTTAAAAAAGTAATGTCTGGTAGCAGAAGATGGGGAGAAGATCAAGAAAGGAAGAGCGGGAACACAATGCAATTTGTAAGAAAACGCATGAACAATGAAATGTGAGACAATGGATTGGTGTTTGCAACAGGAACAGTCCAGGTTGATATGATAGATTGATATGTTGCAAATTAACGATTTGCTATATGGCTTTTCTATCTTACCAAGTAACTCTGTAATTTTATGCTTAATACATTCGGTTGTCCCCACTCGTGTTCTTGTTCACTACAGTAGTTACATGTTTATGTAATTAACATCAACTCTATTGTTCATATGAAATGTGAATTATATTTCGTTCTTTTCCCCCACTTATTTTCCAGGTTTATGAGAACAGAACTATGCTGAGGAAATATTAACAAGAGTTTCTAGTTATGTTTTATCAAATTTTAGATGTAAAGGAAGTAGTTATTACGTAATGTATTCCTTTGATTGCTTTTATATAAACTGATGAATGTTTGAAGTGCTTCTATATATGAACATAGTTCACTATGATGTTTCATAGTTCATGTTTAACCTTATCTTTATGAAGTATTCACTGATAACTGTCAACAAGTTAACAGAGTATTGGGAGATTGGGATTCTCGTGGTCACAAGTTAGTGACGTTTATATTGGCCCTTTAAGTTTTAGTAAAACCTTGACCATTTCAATTTAACTATGGTTTAAGTAACATTTGAAATGACTACTTTATATCGTGGATTGACTGAATTATAAACACTATGAAGGAATGGAGGTTTTAGGTTAAGTCAGTCGTTACAATATGAACTGCTAGCTTCAACATATGTATACATATATACCTTCTTTTTATGAATGAAATAGGACCCTTAAAGCCATAGCAAATAATCATTAATAGTAAAGCATGAAAGTGATTAATCTTTATTTAAATGGAAAAGAATTACGTAAAGCTGATTGTAAAATGACATGTAGTTAAGGAGATGGAAACAAAAGATGAAAGATAAAAACAGACAATTGTGTCAAATAGTAGAAGAAAGAATCAAGTGACTCAATACTAAAATGATTATAAATTATTTTATTCTAACTATTTCCAGCTACCCTAACTTTAGAACATAAGGCATAAGATATGGAGTAACTAGGACTAGTGAACACAATTTAAAGTGATTCTGCTAGTAATAAAGATTAAGAAAAGCCTAAACATTATTCACTATACAAAAATTAATCACTGTATACATTTTAGTCGTATAGTAGGTAAACTGGTGAAAACGGTTCAATATAATTGTCTTATACTGTAGTGAACAAGAACACCAGTGGGGACAGTCGAATGCATTTAACACAAAATTACAGGACTTCTTAATAAAATCTAACAATCAAATAGTAAATACGTAATATACGAAATGTCCATCATTTGTCTTATAATGACTTAGACTTCATTGTTCTTGCATTTTCATACAAATTGCATTCTATTTCCATTCTTTATTGTTCGATCCTTTTGTCTCTCTGCTGCCAGACATTATGTTCACGACTAACATCATCTACCACTTATGTCAATATAAGTAGCACACACCACACTACTGCTACACGTTTCGAATCGAGTTCAAATCCATCAGATAGAATTTGTTCCTTGACCATTACAGGTACATTTTAGTGACACAGTTTTTCCCGTCAACGATCTCTAACTACCTAACAACAAAATGTTACATGAATTAATTTGTGTGTTTTTACAGCTGAAAATGTACTATAATAATGTTATATCACATAATGCATAGGTATATTTCAATTTAATAGTATTAAATTTATCAGAACAATGTAAATTCAGTTGTTAAATGGTAGCATACTGCAAAAAATATATTGATTTGATTGATAAGCATTTTATCACTACATTTGTCCATGAGAACAATGATTATTTCGTTTACATTCTACTATACAACGAACGTAAAGCTATAAATTTATATTCATTTTAAATTGTTTGTTTGAGTCTTCTTATTGATGTTTGGAACTTCAGTTGATCAATCTCTTATTTATATATGTATATCATATTCAGATTACCTCGATATTGTCTTAAGTCACAAGCATTACACGGGCTAGTGGTTATCATGACTCAATAGCTAAGCGGATAATGTAATGGCGTCTGAACTGAACGGTACTAAGTTCAAGTCCCAGAATGAATATAAATTCTGAGATGTAGTTACATTCAGTTGACGAGTTCCTAAATGAGACAAAACGCACATCCCAGACTCCACTGTTAACCACTAACCATCTTTGCTTATAAATTTCTATGGATTATGTTTTGTTTTTTTAGTTTAAAATTATTTATCTATCATTCAACAATACAATCTGTTCATCATAAGTCTCATCATTCATTGTATATCCTATTTGAGTCTTCGTTTGACGGACATTAATCCTATATGTATCTATCTACTTATCTCTCTATCTATCTATCTATCTATCCAGATGGATATTATATTTGATTATTATTTATTAACTAAATACAATTACAATAAATAACTGAAAACAAGAAAGAAAACTATATGAAATACCAATTAATTTAGCTTCGTTTTATTCTTATAAATTAGTGGTGTAATTCTGTCCATCATATAATTGACAAAAAAATAGGGAGAGGAAGAGAAAGAGAGGGAGATACTATTATATACTACTTATGAGAAAGAAAAATTAATTGATTGTTTGATATATTTCAAGAAGTTAATCTAAATAGGAGGGGAAAAAAGACAATCGATTAAGGAACATGTTTACTTTAATATTGTTCAATTAAGTTTTGGACGGTTCTATTAAAAGATTCATTTATGCATGTAGATATTAAGAGACATTTTTGCTATGATGCATATTTTTTAGTGGGATATATTTTAGACTAAAGTATGTTCCATGAAAGAATTATGATAGGATATATTGATTGGGTATTTCATAGCTACTGAGAATCATCGGATACTTGGAAAACAGTCTAGAATATTCTTGTATAAGAATGATACATATATCAACATTTTTTTCTTGTTTACATTCAACCTTGTTGTTTGGAACATAAATACGTTTTTGTTTAACTGTGTTCTTATTTAGGTACTTGTCGAGTGAAGTAGTGTCTAAGTATACTAAGTAATAAGAGTAACTCAGTCGTAATAAGAGAACTCGTAACGTTTAATGGATTGATCAAGGTATTGCTGTTAATTTTCTTTATCTTTCAGTCATTAAACAGTGATCTGCCAGTCACTAACTGGCTTCTAAAAATTACTGAACTTTGGACAAAAAATATATATTCACAAAGTTGTGGGTGAAATTATAGGACTTCTGACATAAGATTTCAAATCTGACAACATCTTCGTTACTTTTCCGATCGGAGTTAATAAAGACTAGCATGTTATAACTATATTTTGTACATCTCGAACAGTGTTGTCTAGGACACGGGTTTGATCTCATTTGAGGGACTTCAGCTAAAGAAACCTAGATTCATTTCAATGTTTATACCAACACTTAAAGCTCAAAGTTTGTTATCATATAACATGTTGACACCAAATAGCCACTGATTTATACAACGAATATAATGTTTAAATCAATTTTCAGTATCAAAACTAGGGTATACGTAATCACACTATTATGAAATCTCACTAGTTGAAATCATGAGTCAATTGAATCTAGAACACCATGAAAAACTTGGAAACACTGAACGGCCGTTTCGTCCCAGTATGGGACTCCTCAGCAGTGCGCATCCACGACCCCCCCCGAGAGATGAAATCACTTCCGTGCCACTAAGTTAACATTACTTGTATTTGAGAAAAAGAAAAGAAAACTACTATATACAGTCTACTTATTTGATATTTTTCATATTGAAATAGAAGAATATTTGTTTTTCTATGATCATTCTCTTGTTGATCCATCATATATAAAATCACAAAAGTGTGACTTTGATCGTTATTATTATTGTTGTTATTGTTATTTTCCTATTTTTTTTTACTTTTTTCCAGTTTTTACACTCCATTTAATAACGAAATTGAATTTAGTCACGGAACAATATCATCTAGTTTATTATCAGGGGAATGTAAGTAATTAAAATTTCAAACGACTATAACAACATCTAATATACATATACATACGTTATTTTTCTTTAAAGAAAATATCCAAGACTACTTATTTTGTTTGGTACATAACTAACATTGTAAAAAAGGCAATTCAAATAAGCTGAAATCAATTGAGAAAAAAAATCTGTATTAAAAACAAAGATGTTCTATTAATTGTTAATGCTTTAAGTGATATCATGAATGGATGGATATTAGAATAGGTGTCCCATAGTAGAATGAAAAAACTATTCACTGATTACAGATTTTCAGTGTTGATCTAACATTTATCTATTCATGATATACATTGAAACTGTTGTAACGGGTGTGACTGCAGGTTTTAGATAAGCAGCGTATTTATCGATCGCTTCTGTGACAGTGACACGTAAACACGTAAGGACGACCTAGAGTCCTGATTGGTTCCGCTTCCCAGCCAGTTGAGTCTAGAACGCAAGTCACAGCCTCTGAGTTATGAATCATTGTATTTCAAACATACTCTATTTATATACCAAGCAAACAAACCACATCGTACCATAAAATAGAAAACAACATTTACACAATATTTTACAAGTGAAATAAACATCGACCAATGGGCAATGTACATTTAAGGTCCAAGGCCACCATAGACTTAACACGATAATTATTGGTATATTTTTCCGACTATCCTAACAGAAACTTATCAATCTCCATAACCCTATACTGATATGATAATTAGATACAGATTTTCTGTTATCCTAAAACTGATAATTTATCATATATAATAAGTACATGTAAAATAATTTAAGACAAAATTTCATTGTTCTCCTTCAAGTATAAGATAATTTAATAGTTGAATTCATGAGTCATTTAAAGCTAGACCACCATGGAAAACCTGGGTTCGAATCCCGCGGGCGGAATCGCGTATGTGCACCGCTGAGAAATTCCATACTGGAACGAAACGATTGTTCAGTGTTTCTAGGTTTTCCATGGTGGTCTAGCTTTAGTTGACTCATCAATTCAACCATTAAATTAAAATCTTCACAAAACCTTTTGATAATAATCAACATATGCTCAATAGTGACGGGCTTCAAGACGTATTTCCTGGAGTTCTAGTGAGAAGTAGTTCAGTCGGGTCCGTTGTGAGATAATATATCACTGAAGGCAATGGTGGACGGTGGTCAATTTCCTGAATTGATTGAAGTTAGACATTAACATTGTTAGATATACTGATAAATAACGAAATCACTTTTGTTGTTTAGTTTAATAATGGTATTGGTAACCTATGAATTTTCAGTTGAGAATTCGGAGTAGTTATTCAACTCATCTCATCAATAAATAAGATTTCACAATTTGAAATTTAAAAAAAATATCGTTTGAATTAGCTCTGAAATTACTTCTTTGAACATTTCAGTGAATTAGTTTGTTATTCGGTTAATAAAAATTATTAATATCGGACTGTTTAGCTAGTATTGTTGTTCATACTACTGGTGCTGACAGATATAAGTAGTATGCGGCAGCATTCGGAAGAGAAATGTATATCAGCAGAAGATTAAGTCGAAGAGAAAAGAAAGGAAAATAAACTTATTTTAATAATAATTTCGACAACTGAAAGAATATGTGAAAATAATGTATTTATGTATGGTTTTCATAACTTCGCCTGTAGCTTTTCTGGGGCTACTGCCGGTCGCAAGCCCGAGTAAAAGAGGAGAGTTGAGCATTCTGTCGGCAACCCAAACCTACAGAAAAACCCTTGCCAAAAAATGATAACCAGAATAAACAAATTAAACAACTTAAAATTCGCGCTGGGAGTTCAAGGAAGAATTATGACACCTTATGATGAAATTCAAGATTCCTCAAAAGTCACGAGTCCTGTGCTCCTTATAACAACCAGAACAACAATTTTTATAGATACATAAAATGTCCGGACAATGCGGCAAGCGCTAACTTGGAATCTTGAAGGCAAACGATAAAGAGGAAGACCAAAGAACACATTGCATCGGGAATTGGAAGCAGACATGCAAAGAATGAAATGCAACTGAAAAGAACTGGAAAGGACTGTTCAGGACAAAGTTTGGTCAAGTATGTTGGTGAGCGGCCTATGCTCCTCCATGAAGGAAAACAGGCGTAAGTAAGTATGATTTTGATGTTCTAAGAAGTCGCTCTGTTAAAAAAATATTTTTTCCCTTACTGAGTTCTACCATATGCAATTTTGACTTTGAAATTAGTTAAAATAGACAATTCAGTGTCAACTAAAACGTTCACATTTCTAAAAGCAAAATGCTTATTCACTGGATAACATTATAACTTATCAACATACAACATTGTTTATAAGTAAATTATGGCATAGCTATTAAGTTTCACTGAATGTAAGATGTTTATATTTCCATGTAAGTAATTTAAATAAAGATATTAAGATAACGAAGAAGATTTGTAACTCAGGGTATAGTGAACAAGAAGACCAGCGGGGATAATCGAATGTATTTAACACAAAATTACAGGACTTGTTTTATAAAATCTAACAATCAAATAGTAAATGCTTAATTTGCAAAACGTCCATCGATTGTCTCAAAATGACTCAAACTTCATTGTTCTTGAATTTTCATACAAATTTCATTTTGTTTCCATTGTTTGCTGTTCGATCCTCTTGTCTCTCTGCTGCCAGACATTATGTTCACTACTAACATCAACTACTACTTATATCGATATAAGTAGCACATACCACAAGGGGAATGATTTTGGTGGTGTTTCAATTTTTCTGAACAAATCATTCAAGTCAACGAATAAAACTCCACCATAATAAAGAGATTATTTCTAGATTGTTTTTTGTCAATTTTTGAATGACTGAATAAGGATCATAATACTACTTATTTCAGAATTATATAAGGGAAAATAAGAGTTTTGCTGACAAAATATCTATGATCGCTTACTACAATATATATATATATATATATACTACTCAAATGTCACTTTCTGCTCATTAATTTAATACAATTAATTTAATTATTACCAAGTATGACAGTATTCACTTTAAATTAACAACATGACATTGATGATTTGAAGGGTGACATGTGACATTTCAATTTATATTTGTTTTTAACACTATTTTTTCCAAACCGGAAATTGTGTTCTATTCGATTTAAAAAACAAACAAATAAAGGCAATTTCATTATTTTCAACTAAATGATGAACATAGTAACATAGTATAACCCATCAATAAACACTTCAATAACTATTGAAAGGCATATATAAATGAATTAATCTTTATAGATAGTCCTGTCAGCAACAATAACAACAACCCCACCATCACTACCACCACCACCATTAAAAAAGAGTCATTTAAGCTCAATAAAACTAATTTTTCTTTGTAAATGAAAAGTTGTATAATTGGAAACATCAAACGTTTTATGAATAAAACCCTTAATGAAATTTAATATAATTCAAAAAAATCGATTATGTAAAATTGTCATTGTATATCACTAGCTTGTATTGTATCTAAGTGAAAATCTATATCACAGGGAATCTAGATGAAAAATTCCATTTTGTTGTTGAAATGAATATGATGAATTCACTGATAATCACTAATGAAATAATTATTTGCTATTTAACAGTATAATTAATTAGTTTTATTATATAATTCACTAAAATGCTATGATATTCAATTGTTTGACTTTATTTTCATCCCTCCTTCTCGTTTATGGTACGGATAGTGAAATCATTTTAATTTACACCTATATAAACCGTGATAATTTTTAACAAGCCTTTTTATTAACTTATTCAAATGATAATGTTATTCGATCAGTAACAATTTGTATATTTCTTTGTATTATTATTATCATTGTTATCATGTTTGTATAGACGTGTATTCTTGAACACATATGACAACCTTTGCACATATCGCCCAATGAATTATTCTCTTTTCCATACAATCTGCTTGAATCTTATTAAACGCCTTCGTTTCACCTTCTCTTTGAGTTACTTTGTCTTATTTCTTTTCTCGTTGATTCGAAATGACTATAAATCCACCTTTGTATTCGCTTGCACACACACACACACATTAGCTATGCTATCCTCTAATAAAACGTAGTCACTGTTTCATGTTACCTTTTGAATCCATACATGGTTGGGATTTATTTCAATAATGGTTACTAAGGTAATTGATAAATGAACCATAAGGAATTATCTCTAAACCAAGTGACTACAATACGATAAACTGTTTTCAGTTTAAATTTACTTTTACATTTTATAGCACGAATTGATAAATGATGATACTTTGAAAAGATCAACATATGTACATTATTCTAAAACTAATGTATGCACATTAAACAACGTTTTATTTGATGAGTTAAACATTGTTATGCATTCAAATACATAAATAAATTGATAAGTGTGTATTGTATATAGTGAGGATAGGAAAGATCCACTATATAATAGAAAAGAAAATATATCAGTGCTTTATAAAGCATTTATGGTTCATAAGATAAGATTAATTTATTATTTTGTACAATTATCATATTTACTTTAAGTGAAAAATGATTATACTTACTTACGCCTGTTATGCTCAATGGAGCATAGATCGCTGATCAGCATACTCCAATCCACTCTGTCCTGGGTCTTCCTTTCTAATACTATCCAATTATTGTTTATTCTTCTCATATCTGTTTCCATTTCTCGGCGTAATGTGTTCTTTGGTTTTCCTCTTGTCGTCTTGGCCTTGAGGATTCCATGTGAAGGCTTGCCTTGTGACACAGCTTTGTGTTTTTCTTAATGTGATTATACTGTAAGTAATAAATCGTAGTATGATAACTTGTAAACTACTATTTGATGAGTTTAATATCATGAACAAGACTTATATCATATGTTCAGTTGTAGTTAATTGTCAATCTTAAATAAAATGAAATATCAGAAACTAAGATGAACTGTTTATAATAATTAGTATAGAGGTTTTGGATATTGTTAAAAATTTTTAAGATCAATAACGGAGTTAAGTTGGACAATCAATCAAGACCTAGAAATACTAAATAGCTGTTCTGACAATGAAAGATGGACGAGCACTATTGCGAACTGATTAAAGTTAGATTTGTACACCAATGGATGTGAAATCAATAGTCTAGAGATCAGTGGTTTGGGTTCAATGCCGAAGGTCCCGGATTTGATCCTCTGTGCTGGGATGGTAGATGCACACTCCTAGGGATCTTCATACTAGGACGTAACAAGTGTTTAGTGCTCCTATGTTTTCAGTGGTTGTCTAACTTTGATTAGTTCATGATTAAAGTGAAATGATATATTTTTGTAAAACTCCAATTATAGTGGTTCAATTAAAGTTTTAATATTTCGTAACTTAGTATAAGCAAAATTTCTAAATATAAATAAATAAACAAACAAATCACATTAATATAAAGCAAAAAAGAATGTTTATAGTACAATTATAATGAAAATAGGTTTGATCATGCTAATGTCATCTCGATCCGATCTAGTTGTGTGTGTTTCTGTGTGTGTATGGCGGTGGGTTCGGAAAGAGATAGTATTTGGGATGTGAAAGAGTAAAGTTAAAAAATATTTGGTATGAGATGTGAACAGGCCTTTCTTTCTAATAAACACAATGAGGTTTTAACAATGTATGTGAGAAGATCCAGCCGCCCGACTTCTTTTATGATTGAAAAAATCGTTTTGAATCATTTTGATATTATAATTACCGATCTGATCGTTATTAAAAATAGTATGTTCTGCTATTGTTGAGTAACTTAGTCGACTTTCTAGTTCAACAGGATTGTTTCGTGCAGTTTGAACGTTCTTTGACAACTGTTATAATTTCACGAAAAGACTCACCAATACGGAATACTTTGTTTCGCATATGCAATTGAAGCTTGTGTAAATTTAACTAATTTTGTAGTAGTTCGAATTTTCTCGTTTTTAACATTTTGCTTGAATTGTGATCAGTTCTAATTGGTATACTTTAATCTTGTACAGAAGTCTTCGATATATCCATCATGTCATAAGTTTGTATAGAATAGATGAAATGTGTCTAACAATCGAATCAAGTATGCGAATATAAGTTTCAATCTCTAAGTGAATATCAACCATGAGGATACCAGTGTGTCCAGCTGACGAGTCACAAACATGATGAAACACCTGTCCTTGTTTTCACTGCTCTGAATGTTACATCTAGATTTCATCTATATAAATTTATGTTGATTAAATGCATTTTAACATTTATTTTCCGGAGAGTTGTCTTACACTAAGTCGCTAAACATTGATGTTTCACAAATACTCTTTTAAAAATCTATCTAATACCCAAATCACTTGAAGTTATCGAATGAAACATCAGTATCATAGTACGTTAATAGTTTGATTAAAACTACACAAAAACAGTTTATTTCAGTTACCTTATCAAAATTAATGAATAGCTTCCATAATCATCCATAAAATTTACTTTAATATTTTAACAAAAGTGGATTTAAGCTCAACTAATCAAGTGTTATATCTAAGGAATAGTTTATATTTGTGTAAACATACACTATTGGTTGCCTAGATCGATAAAATGTTAAGAATAATAAACTTTCTTCAAAACACGAACTTAGAGCTGTAGAATAAGCAAATATTAAGAGAGACATAGGGAAGGGATCAATAAACAATAAATAGTTATCACTACCTAACAAGATGAAATATTAACATACAGAGTATTAAACATAAATATCAGTCAGTCAGCTACAACGTAGGACCAGGCACATATATGTATCGGTCCAAGTTGCCATACCTCATTAACACAACAAGATGGACACCGGATTCATAAAAGTAGTTAATTCAATGGTGGTAATATATAAAAGAAAATTGCATATAAGGATATAGTACAGGAAGAAAGAATTAGTTCGTAGAAAGAAAGATATAAAGCAATTTTAATCTCATAGTTTAAGAGAAGACAGAGAGTGTATGCACCTATGCGATTGTGGTCGATTCTGAGCCATGTCACCCAGAGTCTTCAACCACTAGTTACGACCAGTCCTGAAGCAACAACTTGCATTTAGAGGGAGAGAAGCGCATTCCAAACATCTTGGCATTGTTGCTTAGTGATACTAAAAGACTCTGCATTTTGTCAGCGTCTTCACCAAACAGGACTATGTCATATGCGTATTCTAAGTCGATAAGTGAACCTTCTGGGAGGAGATCAATACCCGAGAATTCAGTCGACGAGAATGTTATTTCCAAAAACATAAATATTGACTCAGGTCAAATCCCAATCCGTTTGTTTAGCGCTCTCATAAAATAATGTTGGTGGTAATTATACACTTCTGAATTTTTCTTTTATGCTTTCATTCATTCAGTACACTTATATCTGAAGACAGTAGATATTTAGACGATGTAAATTTTCAGTGACTTTTGATGATTATTTGAATTTCGGGTGTCTCATAGGTACTAATTACACTTCTTCTTTATACATTGAATCCTTAGATTTAGTCCTTTTTCAAATGTATTTTCACATTAGACTACTGATTGCATTTTCACTGAGGTCAAAAGCTTGTGTTACTAGTGGATTGTATATATCACTCATCTGTTTAGATAATAAGAATTCATTCTTCAAATATTCTGTCCTTTATTGTTCTGATACAATAAAGTCTAGGGTTGTGTTTCTAAAAGTTTTTCAGCAAACTATTTGAAAAATGAAAGAAATATTTACTAGATAAATAATATTAAATTATCGACTGAAAACGACTTACTTGGTTTTTATGAGTTTCGATGACAAAATCAATATTATTTACTAATATGAAATTAATTCTTAAAATTTATGTGACATGTAAGATGGTGACTCAGTCTTTTGACTGAGATCATGAATCTACTACCATTGAAAACCTGGAAGCATTAGACGACCGTTTAGTTCTAGTATGTAACTCCTAGCAGTGCGCATCCGCAATCCCACTCTCGGGATTCAAACCCAGGGCCTTCGGTCTAGCACGCGAACGCTTAACATCTAGACTACTGAGCTGGCATTCAAGCGTACCAATATCTAGCTTCAATTAATCCACAAAATTGCGCAACCATCTTCCATTATCTGAGGTAAATACCTGTCTCTCGCTCACATGGATTAGTTCCACTGGTTACAGCTCCTCACTAGAACTCCGAGAATTCCCTCGTAATGCTTGCCACTAGTGAGTACATGGTAATTATCAGTATGAAGTTGTCACAGAATATCGATTTCTGTCAACAACAAAAAACGAACTTATTTCCGAATTTATAATATTTAAAATATTTTACCAAAGATCTTTATAAGAAAGATGGATAGTGGCTAGCAGTGAAATCCAGGACGCGCGTTTCGTCCTATTTGTGACTCGTCAGCTGGATATACTTGCATTTATGAGTTGATGTTCACTTTGATACTCAAACCCATCGCATTATCCACTTAGCTATTGAGTTCTAATAGCCACCTGATTGTACAATGGGGTGAAGTTTAAATTCAGTTCGTGTTGTTTACTTGTAACTTCCCATTGTTATTTAGGACTGCAATAGATCAGTTTCTTTCTTATTGGTATATGTGTATACTGTGCGGACTGCCTCGATATTGCCTGAAGTCACAAGCTTTATATGCAAAGATGGATAGATGCAGGTACATCCAGATGACGAATCTCAAATAGGACGAAACGCCTTTCTTGGATTCCACTGCTATCCATCTTTGCTTACAAATCTTATGGCTTCGGGCAATATCGAGCAGTCCTCACAGTATTATCATATGCCAACACGAGACTGATTAATTACAGTCCCAAATAACAATGGGAAGATACAAGTAAAACAACACCAAATGAAATATCTTTATATTTTAATAAATTTATTAGTTAAAATATCAACATATGTTATAATGATCTAAATGTATGTTACATGTTTTCCTTTATATACTTCAGAATTTAACGATAATTTAGCACTAAACTAACCGTAGTTAATTACCGGAAAAAAATCATAGTTGTATTATATTTTTCCAGCTTAATGAATATGTATATGTTTGTATAGAAAATAATTGTGAACTTATACTTTATAATGATTTGATCTATTCAAAATTACTTTATGAAATAAGTCAAGTGTGAATAATACATTCCTTCTTTATTTATAAATAACAGACGAATAAATGAATGTTGTAATGGTGTCTATTATAGAAAAAAATTGATTTCAAACGAATATAATTTCCTATCAGAAGGGGTTTTGTGGAGATTTTTAGAAATTTCAATAGTTGTAATCATGAGTCGATTGAAGCTAGACCACCATGGAAAACCTGGAAGCACTGGATGGCTATTTCGTCCTAGTATGGGAATCCTCAGAAGTGTGCATCCACGACCCTTGCTCAGTGGTCTAATGGTTAAGCGCAAAAGACCGATAGGTCCTGGTTAAGAATCTCGCGAGGCGGGATCGTGGATTCGCACTGATAAGGAGTCGCACACTAGGACTAAACGGCCGTTTAGTGCTTCCAGGTTTTCCATGGTGATCTAGCTTCAATTGACTCATGATCTCAAGCATTGGAATATAGTTTTTAAAGAACATTTAAGAAGTTCATGAATATGATATACAAATTCATGAGTCTATCTAAACTGGACCTCCACCGAAAACCTGGAAGCACCAGATGGTTGTTTCATCTTAGTATGGGACTGGTTAGCACTAAGCATCCGTGGTCCTGCATGTGATACTTGAACTTACGACCTTTGATCTCGTGTAGAAACACTTAACTGTAGTGACCTAAAGATTAAGCGTGCGGGGTCATAAATGCACCATCCACTGATTCCAGGTTTTCAATGATGGTCTAGCTTAGATCGATTTATGGATTTAACTATTAAAATTATTACAATCTCTACAATCCCCTATCCAGAATAAATAAATAATTGACAAATAAAGATGAATTTGTAATTCAGATTGAAAACAACATCATGTCTGATGGAATTAGTTATATTTTCTTCTAAATCTAATCTGTATATAATCTATATTCAATAGAAATTTAATCTGTTGATTCCTATGTAATACGGTTTTGTACAAATGAAATGAATACAAACATTACAAAGGAATGACACTAAAAGACAAAACGTTAATCCAATTCTTGCTTGTTTTTGAATAGTTTTCTATATGATAACAGTCTATATATATAACCATTTTTTGGAGTCTATTTTAATCTAATGTTAAACAAAACTTAAGATACTAATCTAATTTCTAGTTAAGAATAAAAGTTTCATCTACTAATGATATTTATGAAAATTGTGGCTTCATTTAATGGCAAGTGATAATGAATAAAAATGATCGAATATACTAGTCGATTGAATATACATTGAAAAACATACAGAGCATATTACTTTGACGAAACTATTTATTAACTAGGAATAATTTGAATTCTAGAATATTTAGAGGCTTAATGGTTTGTACTAGGCAATTAAACAGATAATTTTAAAGTCTAAATATTGCCCCGTCCAAGTTGGTTTCCTATAAACTGACCGTCTTATAGTATCATCCTCCCTTCTACTGAAAAGTATATTTTAAAAGGTCAATTGATCATTATTTTCTGCTTCATAAGTCATCATGATATCGTTTTTGAACACCATTGAGTTTATCTTATGCTATAACTGAAACGGAAGATTAGAGGACAGCGAATTATCGACCGGACCAAAGACGCGCAAACACGTAAGAACGACCTAGGGTTCTGATTGGTTCCGCTCCCCTGTCTAGCACAGCCGGTTGAGTCCAGAATACAAGTCTCAGCCTCAGCGATATGAATCGTTATATTTCGGTAAGTTGATGGTGTTGCTATGGGTATGTCTTTGGGGCCTCTCTTAGCTGATGCATTTATGTCATATGTGAAAAATATGACGAGTGAGCTCATTAGCGAGACAACTTTGTATAGAAGATACATGGATGATATACGAATTTTAAAGTTGAATAATGGAAATTTTTAGAAATCCATCTATTCACCATTTTCACATATACAAATATAATATATATTTGCTTATAAACTGCACTATTCAGCATTTAAAATATCAGCCAACTAATAGAATTCTGATATTACTTTATGTAATCATAGAAATATAATTGTAATTCAGGTAATGGTAAAATGTTATCTGATTCCTATAGAATATAAATACACATATACATCATGATATAGAACTGTATAAAAGTAGTAAAGTATTGTCGTTGTTACGATCGAAAATTAAAATCTTGACTTATTCAACAATTTATTACAAGGAAATAACATTCACTGACAAGACAATTTTTTGCTAATTTTGACCTGATTATTTGATGAAGTTAAAATCATTATCAGAAGGGGTTTTGTGAAGATTTCTGGGGAATTTCAATAGTTCAAGTCATGAGTCAATTGAAGCCAGACCACCATGGAAAACCTTGAAGCACTGGACGGCCGTTTCGTCCTAGTATGGGAATCCTCAGCAGGGAGTATCCACGATCCCGCCCCGGCGAGATTCGAACCTAGGACCTATCGGTCTCGCGCGTGAGCGCTTAACTATTAGACCACTGAGCTGACCAGCATCCAACGGTGTTAATTTTTAACTTCAACCAATCCACGAAATTTCGTCACCGTACACCATTGTCTTCAGTAAGCTGATATCTCACAACAGACCTAGTTGAACTTCAATCAATTGAATTAATCACTAGGTACACTTTTTTTAAGTTTTTATTGTGCAGATTATTTTAAAAATAAAACAGATAAACCGTGCAATATATCATCTTTAAAGGTAAATTATAATTTGAACATTCTTTTATTATTAAAACGTATTATTTGTTATGAACAAGTATCTTGTAATTAGATGAATAATTATGAGTTGTTGAGGTTTTAGTGAAAAGCTATGACCAACAAAGTTTATTCATTTAGAGGATGTGATAGGTATCGCTGATGATAATTAAGGTTAGCTGTGAACCAAATGAAGTACAGGACACTAGATAACTACTAAATTGTTGAGAAGTAACATCTTTACTAAGTGATCTCGAGAACATGACCTTGATTTCAAATGAAGCAGTAGGTGTATGATGCTTACCAATCAAATACTAGAACAATACAACTTGCTGATAAACCCAGTATTCCTAAGGCTGTTTATGTATACAGTATCTAATTACATGATATACAAGATTTGTAGTTCAGGTGCATGTTTTTGGTGATCTTGTGTCTTCTAAACTAGACATTTAAATTACGGAGCTTTCATTGTCTTTCTAAAACCTCTCATGTAGAAGTGACCTTCTTAGTTGTTCCACCAGCTTTAAATGAGCTACAACTGTACTCATATTGTAAGTGCCTATAAATTTCAACAGTGAAGCAATAAATGTTCTGTAGCTTGTTTCAATTCCTATCTAGTTAAATTATATAATACATGAAATTACGACGTTTCGATGTTTAGTAGTTGGAGATAGTTTATAAGTGACCTGTACATTTCCTTCATTATAAGTTATTACTTATCGGCTTGATTTACTTAGAATCTTCAGGAAATCCCATGTGAAATTCAAATCCATATCATTTTAGCAACACTTAACGACAAGCAAAATTAACTATATGAATAATACAACTAGATCATATTGACGAAATTTAAATAGCACAAATTTAAGTTATAAATGACAATTAGGACACATCATAGGTAGCTCACTAGTTAGCCATTAATAATTATTATACTTATATATCTGTATAAAACGAAAGTGTATAGTTCTTATGTTGTATTACAAAACCGATTTTCCTTAGCTAGAATAATGTTCGTTACAAATTTAAATGGATCACCTAGAGTTCGACGAGATGATTTATTTGTATTTTTCAGTTATGCAACTATATCTATTCGCTGTATAATTGTAACGAATATTTTTTTTTTCAGGAAAATTGCTAAGAATGCAATAGTTGTATTTCAATCATAATTCTTGTCTTCTCTCATAAATATGTTTCCTTCAATATTAACGATATAGGAAACTTTGTGTAATTTAATTAAATGTGTTTATGGAAACATTCATACAGTTTAAAAGAAGTATCTCATTACCGGAAAGAAATCAATAATAATTCGTGACAGTTTGAATTTTCGTTTGTTCAATCTAGTAGATATCTTGATTCACTAGCTCACTATGAAATGACTTTTCAATTAAGGTAAAAGTTGTTGTGCCGAAAAAAAAAGAAAAAATGCTGATCACTTATACTCTGGACGAAGGACCTCGGCAATTCCCACGATGCGAAAGTAAGAACACAAGACTGGTATAAGTGAAGATTTATTAGCTCAAACACTATGACAAATGACAAATCAATATCGTCTAAAATACACTGGTTTATATATTGGTTGTACACCCATTTTGATTAATAATTAGGATTACCTCACATATTCAGTTATAACAAATTACTTACTGAGCATAGTTCATGTCAAGGGAATACAAGAATATCGTATATTATACAGAAGAAAATATCATACTAGGAAAACAAACCAAATACTACACCGAATGATCCTCACGTTGAATCAAAAATGAATGTAATGTTGAATAAAACTGATAATGAGTAATTCAATCGAAAATCGACTTTTCTTCCCATCATATCATAACTATACAATAAAAATATACGTTTAGTATTGGTCTATAAAAGGATCCCAAAATTACCATTCATTATGTTTCTCGGGTCCTAACAAAAGTACTGAGATGCAGGTACATCAAGTTGATGTGTTCAACATTGAAAGAAAAGTGGTTTGCTACATTCCTCTAATAACTGCTATTCGATTTGGAATTTACAAATATTTAAACCTAGGTATATATGTATGAAATGCTAGCAGACTATATACATGTATCAGTAAAACGTCATACTAAAAAACAAACAGATATTGTTTTTAATGTTAATCAATCTAATTGGACACTCCGGATCATCGTTGAACAATCACTTGAGTGAAACTCGTCACTATACATCAACTCCATTGACTATGAGAAGGCGTTTGATTGTGTAGATAGGAGAATATTATGGAAACTTCTTTGACACTATGGTGTACCTAAGATAATCGTCAACATTGTACGGAATTTATACGACTGACTACACTTCAAATTCGTGAATAGCGAACAGTTGACAGAGAGTCAGTGTCAGTCAAAGTTGCATACTCTCCCCCTTGCTCTTTCTTCTAGTGGTCGACTGGATTATGAATACCTCGAAATCTGACGAGAGAACGGAATAAAAATAGACAGGTCGGATGCAACTAGAGGATTTGGACTCCGCAGATGCAGGTCAAGACAAACAGCGTAGCAGCAGCCTCTGCATCAGTAGGCCTCAACATACACAAACGAAGAATCAAGATCCTCGAATTCAACATGGATTACACCGATCAAATCACACTTGATGGAGAAACTCTGGAAGAGGTGGAAACATTTACGTACCTGTGAAGCATCATCGATGAACAAGGCAGATCTGATGCCGACGCAAAGGCAAGGATTGGCAAAACAACGACAAGATTCCTAAAAATGAAGCGCATATGGAACTCAAAACAACTGTCAACTAACATCAAAGTCAGAAAACTACTACAAACATCATCAAAAAGGTAAAAGTATTTATAAACAATTGTCTACACAAGATACTCAATATTTATTGGTCGAATACCATAAATACAAACCTACTATGGGAGAGGACAAACAAACTTCCAGCTGAAGAGGAAATTAGGAAAAGACATTGAAAGTGGATAGAACACACATTGAGAAGATAATCAAACTGCATTACGAGACAAGTGCTAACTTGGTATCCTGAAAGGAAACGGAAAAGTGAAAGGCCGAAGGACACACTACATCGGGAATTCGGAGCATACTTGTTAATATTGAATACCAACTGAAAAGAACTGGAAGGAATTGCTTAGAACAGTGTTGGATGGAGAATGTTGGTGGGCAGGTTATACTC
Organism: Schistosoma haematobium; assembly: GCF_000699445.3. Lineage (NCBI taxonomy): Eukaryota > Metazoa > Platyhelminthes > Trematoda > Strigeidida > Schistosomatidae > Schistosoma > Schistosoma haematobium. Next base: position 11,200,408 of record NC_067201.1, read on the forward strand.
CTCCACAAGGAGTGATAGGCGTAAGTATGTAAGTAAATACGTAATTGATCACATAATGACTGTAGTGTAATATATTGGTGTTAGAACTTTAACAGATTAAGACTGTTTCAGCTTTCACTAAAAAAGATCTTTATTTCATGTAATCTATGCCCTTTTATGGGGAGATTAACTTCAACCATAAAATTTCAATTCCATCTAGGATTACTGAATTATTCAAATTTCATATTGTATTATTAATTTGATTATTATGTTTCTTTTTTGTAAATAATTTAAACGAAATCAGAAATGTATCAAGATATTCTGTATGAATAATTTATTCAATATAATTTAAAATTGGCAATATAACTCAATAAGCCAGTTCTATTAGAACTCCATTATATGAAATCAATTGTTGAAATAACTTTTTAATAAACATTTAATGAAATGGAAATTCACTTGGTATAGTTTACTTGAATCTTTCTATTGATCTTTAGGACTGCAATTGATCAGCCTCTTTCTTATTGGCATATGTGCATACTGTGCATATTGCCTTAATTCACAATTATAATAAGCAAAGATGGATAGTGGCTAGGAGTGAAATCTAGGACATGCGTCCTGGATTCCACTGCTAGCTACTATCCATGTTTGTTTAATGAATTCGTTTAAATAATTAGAACTGATCATAAAAAGAAATCATTTATTGGAACGTTCATTTTAATGGACTCTTTAATGTATTGGATTTATGTTATTTCTATGTGTTAAGATGGTGGAGAAGATTTGTAGCTCAGGTGGATGATTTTGGTGGAGTTTTGTGTTAAGAAAAAATCTTAATAAATTTTATTATCTTATCCATAATAAGTCTATTCAACAATCACTTTCAGAAGTTTGAGTACGTACTCTTGTTGACGGAGCTGTGTAACTGTTGGGATATTCAGGAAAATATCCAAAAAATTATTCTGTTAAGTCTGACGCCATCCTTGGATTTGAGATGGTATCATTTTTCTTATTGGTCATTATTTATTTCACGTGTCGTTTTCTTACTAGTCAATATTGTACAATGTTATTTCCTATTTTATGGTACGATGTGGTCTGCTTGATTGGTATATGAACAGAGTATGTTTGAAATATAACGATTCATATCTCCGAGGCTGAGACTTGTATTCTGGACTCAACCGGCTGTGCTAGACAGGGGAGCGGGACCAATCAGTACCCTAGTCCGTTCTTACGTGTTTGCGCGTCTTTGGTCCGGTCGATAATTCGCTGTCCTCTAATCTTCCGTTTCAGTTATAGCAGTAACGTAATACGTCCATTTTGAAAAACAATTGAGTTTAGAATTTTAATGTTGATGGTAAATTGTTTGTTACAGTAATGTAAATTTTTCGACTTATTTTGAGTAATAGTTCTAGACGAAATAGGAGAAATTTTCGCTTAACAGGCCTTCGTATATAGTAGCAGTGGATCACCGATGTCTTTAGGTAAGAACCTATGTATATTAACGATAAAAGTTATATATATCACTATCATCTATCCAGTTACTAATCATTTCTTAAAATACATAATGAAAACTTATGAAAATATTTTTGTTGTAACTGGAAATCCATATTTAAAGTGATTCAGTATAAATGTATATATTACACTGAATTGAAAATCAAACTGGATTTCTGAAATGTCCACTAATTTAGTAGAAATCAGATATGAGAATTATTAGATCAACTGACGGGTGCAAACGGTGACAGTCAAAACCTACAGATTTCAACGAGGAGATACTTTGACAACACTGAAATGTGTACATCAATAATACAGTGTAAAGATAAACGTTAACGACTACATATTAAAATCTAGAGACATGTTGCATTGATTACCACGATCCTGCACTCTAAAAGCAAATCTAGGACCTTTGGTCTTGCGCATGAACTTTTAACCTCTGGATCATTGAGCCGGTATCCAACGATGTTAGTGTCGAAGGTCAACCAATCGACGATACTGAGCGGATATCTTTCAATGTTTCTGATGAGTAAGTGCCTCTCACTAGTCTCGCTTAAACTTCACCGCTCACAGCTTTTCACTACAACTCCAAGAATTCCGTCTCACGTTGCTAGACTGGTGGCCACACTGCAACATGGTCGACAGCATTCGAACAGCACTAAATAAGGACTTGACACACATGACATTGATCACCATACAGTGATCAATCACTTGTGATATTACACTTATGGAACTGTCACTAAATGAAACAAGGATAGATCTCATACAATGATGAGAGATTGGAAAATGAAGATTCTAAATTTATATTGAGTAACTCCTGAATACAATGCGGTTCAATGCTGATACATAATATGATAATATTGATTAAGTGATTAACATTTCTTTATAATAATATTATTTATTTGCTTCCATATATTGTTTTGTTCTTGGTGGTCTTTCACTCCTTGTCAAAAATCTGATTTCCAACAATGATTCTTTTCCAAGCATTAAACATAAAAATCATTTCAATTTGGTTTTTGTTAAATAAAATTAACTAGTCTTTATCCAAATCAATTTAATTATTCAAAACTTACCATTTAACAAACATATACCAATAGGACACTAATCAATTGCAGTTCTAAAAGTAAGCAGGAAGATTCAAACAAACAATACAAAAATGAATTGAAACTTCACCCTATTTAACAAGCTAGTGGCTATCTGGAGCTAGTAAATAAGTATATAAAGCGATGGTGTTTGGAGTGAATGGTGCTGACTTCGAATTTCGTAGTAAACATTAACTCTATGATGCAAGTGCATCCAGCTGATGAGCCTCAAATGGGACGAAATGTGCGTTCAGGATTCCACTTTTAGCCACTATCCATCTTTGCACTTAACAAACTGTTTTATACTGTTGATGCTGGTTGAAAGTTTCTCCTCTATATAACCCGACCTAGTAAACAAGACAGTTACTCAGAGGAGATACTAAGTAATGGATTTATAACTGATGAAAAAACTTTAGAAATGAATTATCTATGGTCGCTAAGTGGTATAATGATTGATGTCAATATCATGCAAATTATTCAGAGTTTGTTTTGTATTTAAGTGGCAAAATGACGCCTAATGCCTTTGTATATAGCCATATTTATTAATATATGTTATTGTTATGCAACAGAAACCACTCTAGATGTGTGGCTAGCAGTGGTATCTAGGACGTGCATTTCCTCCTACTTGGGACGCGTTGAATAAACATGACGACGTTTGTGCAGACTCAGTAGCTTAGTAGGTAACTCGTTGGTGTCTGGAGCAAGAGACACTAAAATCAAGTCGAAGAGTGAACATCAATATGAGATATGTGTCCTCTTAAGAACGGAACGTGGATTCTGGATTTCACTGCTAGCTGGTATTCAAGTCTGCCTTAAATAAAATTGTATTTGTTGAGGAAATGACTCAGAAGTCAGATTATGAGAAAAAAGATTTCTATCACGAGAGTAATACAAACAAAATAGGGGATATTTATGACTACATATATGCATATATGGAGTTTAGTTTGTCTCCAAAAAGTTTTTATACAATGCAACATCGATGGTTTATCAGTATAGAGGTTTATAAAGATTATTGAGTGATGTTAATATCTTGAGTAATGCTAAGGTAAATAACCCTTAAAATTCTGGAAGCACTGGAAATCTATATCTTTATGGTATGGGGCTTTTTGAGAGTGTGAATTCACGACGCCACCACAATAGATTGAATTCAGGACCTCTGATTTCACTTGTAAGTGCTTAACCTATAAACTATTGAGCCGGCATCTGATTATTGTATGAATTAATCTTCGATCACTTTGCAATAATGAGCAACCATTTCACACGGTCTTCTGTAGGTATCTGTCTAACTTCCGACGTAGATGAGCTCCACTGGCTTTAGATTTTCCACAGTTTCTTTTCATCTATTAAGAAATTTTTTGAGTATTTCAAACAATTCTGCTTAATTTTCATTATCATTTTTAATACATGTAAAAATGTATAATTTATTAATCCTCAGAGCTGTGAATATAAAAATCTAGTAAGACATTAACATTTTATTACTATTTTTGCTACAATACTATAGATTTGTACTTAAACTAACACATCGTGGATGCGCAATGCTGAGGAGTCCTACAGTGGGACGAAATGGCAATCCAGTGATTCCAGGTTTTCCATGACGGTCTAGCTTCAGTCGACTCATGAATTCAACAATTAAATTACTAAAATCTTCACAAAAACTCCTGATAATAATTATCATCTACTCACTGGCTTCAAGAGGTATTTCCTGGAGTTCTGGTGAAAAGTTGTGACCAGTGGAGTTCAACCAGGTCTGTCGTGCGATAGTAACTCACTGGAGACAATATTGGACAGTGCCGCAATTTTGTGGACTGATTGAAGTTAAACATCAACACCACTGGATGCCGACCGGCTCAGTAGTCTAGAGGTTAAACGTTCACGCGTGAAGCCGAAGGTTCTGGGTTCGAATCTCGCGGGGGTGGGATCGTGGATGGGCACTGTTGAAAAGCCGCATACTATAATGAAACGTCCGTCCAGTGTTTCCAGGTTTTTAATGGTAGTCCAGTCTGACTGATGAATAGAATAATATATAAAAGGAAGAATGTATTTGTAAAATCTCAATGAATAAAATTTAAAGTAAATTCAACATTCCTGTTAGCAATTTGATCCAAACCCTTTTTCTGGAAAAAAAAGAAGGAAATTTATAGTTTTGGACAAAATAAATTTAATTTCCTGTTTCTATGTTGTCTGTTGTCAAAATTAATATAAGATTTGTTACCTAGTGGAAAAAATAATCAATAAACACTTAAGTATCCTAGAGATTAACCAACTGGTATATCTATGCAATTAATAATACTGAAATATGATACACTTTTTGTTGTTGTTGTTGTTGCCAAAATAACACGTTTAACAAAATAATAAATAATAAAGAGAAAAAAAAGAAGAAAGAAAATCAAATTCAAATGGATTACTTTTATTATGAAGTATCTATGTGAATAATTGTGTCTATGTAATGTGGTTTAATGAAATGAAATAAAATAACAAATCGGTTTCATAGTGTTATTGTAGTTAATTTCCGGTTCTGATTAAAATAACATTGAATAGTGTTATTGTTAACATTGGTTAATAAACTAATTTATAATTGTGTACAATTTCTTATTTGTTTTCAATTTTCATAGAATATCTATATTTGGTGAGGTTATAATTTGTGGACGACCTTTAAGAGACGCTAAAGTGACCTTGAGACTGTCTACTTACTTATTAGGGTTAAATGGAGGTTATAAAGTAGTTTGAAGAATAAGGATTGTGATTTACAGTTGATGGTTAGTTAGGGTTAGGAATTAGATTTACGGTTTTTCATCATGAACTGACATCAGCTATAATGACATGACTCTATTTAGCCAAATGAATGAGTGAATTTCGCGCCAAAATCTAAGACTTGTTATCGCAAATCTATTTGGTTAGTTCATAAATTATAGTCTCGCCTATAATTTAGGTAAACAATTTTTCTACACAAGGAATTACGATTGAAATTACATTAGATAGTAAGTATTATCAGTATACAGATTAGTACAGTATATATAATTTATTAGATTGGTTTAGGAAGGTTGTCAGTATTTTGGCTTAATTGTATATATCTTCATTAACACAATCTAATATAATTATGATATGAGATAAAGATGTAGATAAAAATGTTCAAAATCTTCTAAAGAGCATTTTAATGATGTAAAAGATTGAAGTCAACCTTAGCTTAAATTTTAATAATCGAATTCACAAGTCGATTTAAACTAGACCATCACTGGACAACCGTTTCGTCGTAGTATGGGACTCCTCAGCTCTAAGCATCGACTCATGAATTCATCTAACTGGTGATCACTCAATATTTATCACCAGGACCGACCAAGAAGAAAGAAACGGAAACTTGTTGAAATACTTTGCGCTGAGAATTCTATATTGTACCAAAAATATAATATTGAATAAAGCTGATGATCATAAAATCTGAGTCATAAATCATAAACTAATCCTTATTGTTACCTTAAATATTTTGTATTTATAACCTAGCAAAATCCAGGTAACAGTGAGTATTGTCATGAACAGAGATACATAATTGTTGAGTAATTTACATAGACTACAGATTGAATACTGCCCCCAAATGCCCTAGTACGGCCGAGAATGGGGAGAGTACGCTCTCCCTCATGAAATGCTCTCACATGGCTACGCATATATAGCCTCTGACAGGGAAGTCCTACTCACTACCTTCTCGCAGTGGGCTGTTGTTTATGAAATTGAGAGGATGAAAGGCGAATGTTCGGCGTTTTAACGGAGTTGGTGGACAAGGAGAGTTCACCTACGGTAGTTGGAAAACCCTGATTCCAAATCAATGGTGCACATGGGCTCCAGGATGCTGAGAGTATAAATGGCGTATGAACAAATCGTTGGTCACTGGCTGCCATGGCACTGCAACTCCTGAAGTTGCTTCACTGCCTTACAGATCAGACCTTTATGTCGAAGGCTCCAGTTGTGGCACCCCTAAGAAAACCATCTGCCTTCGTTTGGACACCCAGGCAGTATCACAGCCCTCATACAAATCAAATGAGATTTGTGTGGCACACATGTATTCGATGTCCTTTGTACCAGTAATTATGTGTTCAAATAAATAAATAAACAATATTGAATACTAGTAATATTCGTATTTCTACTTATTATTTTTAGTCAATGTAAACCATTTATTGAATAATTGATTTCACATCTTAGGCACCTAGTCAGTATGTGCTATTCAATGGGTTTCTAGCGAATGTTTTCTATTAGACCATAATCATTGAAAGTTGTTGTTTTTTCTTCTGTTTAACAATAAACTGTACACATTCATTAACATGATAAACAGTTTTTTGTTTTACACAAAAAAACAAAACATTTTCTGATATATTTTTGTAAACTTTTGAATTGAATCATTTCAATTCATTGAATATTTTGTCAAAAGGTCAAATAAATTAAAGGATACAGAATATTTTGTTGTTGTTGTTGCTGTTGTTTTTCTTGTTTCTATGATTATTCGTATTAAAACAAAATAACACGGAAGAATGGTCATGAATCAGTTAGTTATTCTATGGTAACCTCTAATTTTCGGTTCATATGAGATCCAATAACCTTGGTCTCATGATATTTATAAGATAATAATAACTTGAATAATTATCATGTTACAATATTTATAAGGAAAAAGATATTTTAGATCTAATCCTAATAAATCAAGCTTATATTTGGTTATAAAACATAAATATACATTTGACTACAAGTTATCAAGTAGATAAATTGAAATAGATCCAAAGAGATTTTTTTAGTTATTTTGATAGTTGAGATCATGAGTCAATTGAATCTAGATCACAATAGAAAACCTGAAAGCACTGGACTGCCGTTTCGTCTACTGAGCGGATATACAATGGTGTTCATGTCTAACTTCAACTAATCCACAAAATTGAGAGACATATCCGCTCTTGTGTTCAATGAGTTACTATCTCACAACAGAGCTGGTTGAACTTCACTGGTCATTGCTTCTCACTAGAACTCCAAATATTCCATGGTGGTCTAGATTCAATCGACTCATGATATTAATTTCAAGCTCTTCTATTATAATCAAATGATTTGAAAACGACAAACAGATTGAAATTCACTTGAGGTTGTTTACTTGTATCTTCTCATCGTTATATAGGACTGCAATTGGTCAGTCTCTTGTTGGTATATATGCATCCTGTGCAGGCTGCCACGATATTGCCTGAAGACACAAGCTTTATAAGCAAAGATTGATAGTAGCTAGCAGTGGGATTCATGATACGTATTTCGTCCAATTTGGGACTCGTCAGCGGAATGTCACTGAATCTCAGAATTGGTGTTTACTCCCGAAGTCAAACCCACTACCATTCGCTTCGAACACCATTACGTTATCCACTTAGCTACTGAGTTCTGATAACCACTTACTTGTGCAATGGGGTGAAGTTTTAAATTCACTTGATGTTGTTTACTTGAATCTCCCCAATGTTATTAAAGACTGCAATTGATTAGTCCCTTGTTGACATATGTGCATCTTGTGCGGGCGGCGTTGATACCTCCTTAGGTCACAGGCTTTATAAGCAAAGATGGATGTCGGCTAGCAGTGGAATTCAGGACGCGCGTTTCGTCCTATTTGAGACTCATCTTTTGGATGTACCTGCATCTTAATGTTAATGTTACCTCTGGGATGTAGGTACATCCAACTGACATGTCCGAAATAGGACTAAATAAGAGACTTGGATTCCATTGCTAGCCACTATCCATATATCATTTTTTATGTTTAATCAGATATATATTTTCATTGCTTTATTAAAGTAAACATTTTACATCATCACAAATATCAGTAAACTATTTGATTTCATTTATTCTATTTGTTGACTATGAAATTGAAATTTTTTTTTTTAAAATGGCCATCAAGAGTTACATGTGATCAGTTTAACAAAAAATTTATTTTATTATATTCATTAAAGTAAAATTTGACAATTGAAAAATAAGTTGTTCTTTTTCACAACTCCCCTTTCACTGTCATTGTCAATCAATGGTAACCTTAGTCTCAAATGAAACCAAATCTACTCAGTTAAGTTGTTCATTCCTGTTATTTTGTGTTTAACAGTCAATATTCAATGATTATAATGGTGATATTAGTTGGTTCAGGTCAAATCAATCAAAAATAGTTAGAAAATATTGGAGTTAATAATAATTATAATCTTAAACATTAACACTATTGGATGCCGGTTCAGTAGTCTAGAAATGAAGTGTTCGCGCGCGAGACCGATAGATCCTGGGTTCAAATCTTGAGAGGTTGAGTTGTGGATGTGCACCACTGAGGAGTCTCACAATAAAACGAGATGGCAATCCATTGCTTCCAAGTTTTCCATGGTGGTCTAGATTCAATTGACTAGTGATCTCAACTATTGAAATCACTATAACATCCATAAAACCCCCTTGTGATATTAATTGTAACCTTTGTTTTTCTTTAAAATATTTTATTAATTGAAGTTGGGACAAATCTTTTCTTTTTTACAAATGTTATAACCTGGAGAACCTGTCAATGTTTATTATTGAAAATCACGGGAACTTACACAAAGACTGATTCAATAAAAGATTTATTAATCTTCCTAAAATACATCAACAGTTGTTGTAACAGAAGATAATTGGTATTGGCTGCTAGAACCTGTGAATCATTTAGCGCAAATAAAGACACAAAGATAACAGATTGGAAATAACAATGACTAAAAGTCAGATTTGTATGTAAGAAACTAAATAGTTTTTGAAGACAACTAATCAACCAATGGTTGTATAAACACTTATATGCAACATAAAATTAACTACGCATCAGCAACTTATATAACTAATATGATTACTCTTTGTAATGTTATTACATACTATATACAATTCGAAAAATCCACTCTCGTAGACCATTCGCACTGCAGTTACTTGAATCCATGCATGTCATACTAATAAAAACATTAATAAAATTATGTATCCAAATAATGAGCATATTTGTTATTCTCGTATTCAATGTATTGCGGTCACGATAATTCTGAAAATGACCTATAAATATAGTTGATTCGTCATTATACTACATTAAATTAATTCAAAACAATATTAAAATGAGGTTTTATGGAGGTTGTGGTATATTCAGAATTGAATTTACGAGTCAGTTTAAGCTAGATAACCGTTTAAAACAAGAAAGTACTAGATAGGCGTTTCGTCCCTTTATGAGACTCCTCAGCAGTGAGCATCGACGAATACGTCAGCTGGACCTTAGAACTCAAACAAGAACGTTTGATCTGAGTTCGAGTCTCGTGAGCGGGGTTGTGGATGCTCACTGCTGAGTTATCTCATATTGAGACGAAACAGCCATTCAATGCTTCCAGGTTTTTACAATATATACTACCCACCTCTTTATTGCTTAACTCCAAATAAAAACAATTAAAATTACAAAATAATTAAATAAATCTCGATGTATTAACTAAACATCAAATGACAATTTGCTATTAATCCGTAACTAAATTTTTATGTTCTGCTTAACTAACTTGTCAGGTTAAATAGAAAAAAAGAAGTAATTTGACTAGTACACAATAAAATTTTGTCAATGTAAACAAGAAAAATGTCTAATAGACAATTCGTCTAATCAGAAAGAATGTCACTCAGTTATGCAAATAGGATTTCAGCTTATATTGAATCATCATAATAAATTTTGTTTATAAATCTATTTATAAGTAAATAAGTAGTAAAGAATAAAAACAAACATTTTAATTCATTAGACAGATTTATCTTTTGTAAATGCTGAAGTTACGTTTAAACAAACTAGTGCATAACAATTATTTAATTCGTCAACAAAATTTTTTTGTTTTTAATTGTGAAGTATGTTTACGATATTAAAAAATAAATAAATAAACAAACAAGAGGAAACTCGTTGTTGCATACCGATGGAAGATTAATTAAAGTTTTATTTTATGATACTAGAGAAATTGGATTCAGTATTCTGAGATGGTGGAGAAGATTTGTAGCATAGGTGGATGATTTTGATGAAGATTTATTCTCTGAATTGAATGGTTTGGTCGTGGAGCATTATCAACAAAAGCTTCAAAAAGAAGTGAAGTGTTCGATTTTCTCCACATATGGTTCACAACCTGTCAATGTAGACATCGATATTGGTTGGTTGTTGCTGACTTTCAAACGATCATTGGACAAAAAAGAACAAAAAGTCCTATTAATAGGAGATACAACTAAAACAAAGAAGTAAATGATGACAGGTTAAAGGTCGATAATAACCAATCAACATCGAGGTCTATAGGACAAACTGTGAAAATCGAACACTTCACTTGTACCTGAAGTTTGTGTTGATGATGTCGTTCAGAATAATGATGAAAGCTACACGACCAAACCATCCAACTCAGAGAACAAAACTCCATCAAGCTCAGCATTATTTCATTACAATTATTATTAACAAAAGTATGATGTGATCTTACTGTCCAAACTAAAATAGAAGTATTAATATGCTTAATGTTGAATGTGTCGCTTATTTTTTCACTAAGTTTCTGGTTCATTAATAAGTGATGAAGGATTATTAGTATTGAAACATATTGTTGTTATGGCATCAGCATAGATTAAGTAACGTTTGATTGATGCACTTCACAAAAATTAAGATGTGTATTTGGTTATTAACAGAAAGGTATTGGGAATCGGAAGAATTATGACCGTCGTAAAGGACAGCTGATGGAAGATGTGCAAATGAAGCATTTAAGGTACGGTTTTCATAGTTTACTAAGACACTGTGGTTTTTCATTAAATAATATGTTTGTCTTGTCCACCTGAGTGTTTGCTCATAATATTTGGTTTCGATGCCAAAGGGAAATAGAGGGTGAAGTTTTGCAGATGCCGTTGCGTGGCTGGAATAGTAGTCGCTGGTTGCAGCCGTCTAAAGAGAAAAGGAGGCGTTTTGAGGAGTTTTCTGACGAGGCAGCACTGGCTGTGGAGATGTGCAGTGCGACATGAGGCTGATGGGTGGACACTGGATGTAGATGGCTCAGTGGGTCACTGGAGCGCAGGTGTTAGAAATCTCGGGTGCTTAGTGAACGCCGAATTTAGGTGGCCCAGCAGGTTGACGGATCCGCAAATATCGGTGCTCCTGAGATATCAAAATTTCGGTGAGGAGCGTGACACAGACTGCAGTAAAGAATAAAGTGGCTCAGCGAGCAGAAAATCCACAGGAGCGACCGTTTAGGGGGGGGGTGGACGAGTGTGATGTATGCTACTTATGTTTGCAGATATATGTAGCATGTTGCACCAGTCGAAAGTGGAATGTCTGCGAGCAGAATGTTAACGAGATTGTACTGAAGAAGAAAGAGAAAAAACCTAAAGCATTGAAGATAACAACAGGAGTGAAGGAACAATTAGGCTTGTAGAAGAAAATTCATAGAAGATGTGCAAATAGTGTATTTGATGTATGTTTTTCACATTTTACTGAACCACTTTGATTGTGCATTAAACAATAAATTGGTTTTCCTCACCTGAGTTCTCAGTCACTACAATATTTGTGTGAAGAAGGGACGTACACCGAACCACGGAACATCAAAACCCTATTTTGCTGTTCATTGGGGTATTGCAAATATATTGTTATTTCATCCTCATTGGTCATTGTATAATCTATTTGAAATGACCAGTTTTGGTCTTAAGAATGTTTCTTACAAAAGTTTTGGCTAAAACGTAGCTTCGTCTTGTGGTATCTCGCTATTATCAGAACACGTTTTGTTACTAGTGTAAATCTCCGGGTTATCCTGATTTTAACTGATTTTGTGTACTTAGGATCCATCGGCATTGGATATTGAGGACTTTGATACTCATACAATACACAGCTCTTTGTCTTTTGGTGAAAAATGCAATATATTTTATAGTTAGTAATTTATAACACATGCTGTAGACTTCATACAAAGGCCACAAGGAAAACAATTGTTACAGGAAAAGCGTTGAACATGATATAGCACTTATTCATTTATAATCAAACATTAATTTTAGTCATTTGTAGGCAACGATTAAGTGTTTTCCATAGTTTGAACCAGGTATGTGAATTGATTATCTGTTGCAGATATTTGATCTCCTAGAGTAAATGCTTATATATTAGGTTAATGACGTTTTAAATTTTGATTATGACCTGATATTCAAATCGTTCGATATTAGCGTTCAATCACAACGAAAGTTCGAAAGGAATTTTTACGATGTATTATCAAATGCGTAAAGCTAGAAAGTTGATATCTGCCAATGTGATTATAAGAGCTTCAAAATCCATTCAACCTTAATTGATACTCTCTTTAGTTGTATAACAGATAGTTCGTTATCTTATAATGTAAACTACGAGATATTAATTGTAATTGATATTTACAGTATGATTTAAATTATATCTCATTAATGAATCAGCGTCTTACTAATCACTAATTCTTTTAGCTCCTTATTCATTTGTTGTATGTTGGCCTAGTTCATTTTAACCAATTTTCAATTCATTATAGCACTACAGTTGAAAAAGAATTCTGTTAAATTGACAAATTTTATGTAAGAAAATAAGCCCAGCTTATTGATAATATTAGTGAGTTTGTCAATACTAAATTGCCGAGTTTTTATTAACACTCTGAATTGATCAATGTTAGACCACCATGGAAAACCTGAAAGCACTGGATGGTCGTTTCGTCCCAGTATGGGACTCCTCCACAATACGCATCTACTATCCATCACGTGGGACTCGAACCCAGGACCTTCAACCATCCATTGATACGAAGGCTTTATTTGTGATCTAGCTTAGATCGAATCATGAATTCAACTGTTAACATTACTATAATCTCCACAAATTCTCAATTCTGGTAATTCTTAAATAATCAACCAATTTATATCATATACAAAAACTTAATTTGAAACTATATCTAAAATGTCAATCTTATTGAAACAAAATGAATAGTTAAGATTAATACTTACAAGCAAAATACCTACATTAGTAGTGATTTCAGAATGAAATAATATATAACATAATAAATGAATTAAGGGAAATCTATTCAATTAAATATTAAGTATGAAATAGAAATAGCAAAGACAATTGTACATTTTACTCTTTTGTACAATAGTGGCGAATCAAAATTGAACATTTGTGAAAATAATAGAGAAATGTTAATTTGCTATATATTACTATTATTATTGAATAATGCTCAAAGTGAATTGATTTAAGAGTTTGATCGTTTTAAGTCAATACTTGCATTATATTTTGATCCTGATCATGTATGTACAGTATGTTCAAGAGATTTCGTTCAAAAATATTTTATCATAATGACAAAGTGCTCAGAATAATGATCCATTCGGAATAGGGAACAGATCGATTCTTGATAAATATAATTCGTTAGTTGAATTCATGAGTCATTTTATAGCTAGACCATCATGAAAAACCTGGAAGAACTGGATGGCCATTTCGTCCTAGTATGGGACTCCTTGACAGTGCGCATCCGCTATCCCGACTGCGGGATTCGATATATAGTTTGATCAGAAAGAAGGATTAGACCAATATAATATTGATTATTTATTTTTAATATTAAACTTCTTAAGGAAACATTTCATGACTTGGATGACTTACTTAAAATTATGTTTCAAGTTGTGATTTTAAATGATGCCTGTTTTAATATTTCCAAAATGATCAACAACGAGTTCCAATTACCACGAGACTGTGGATCAAGTCCTGTTATCGATCAGATCTAATTACTTAACTTCATGTATAAGATTTTCTCTACTTTATTTTAGCAGAAATCGCATTAAATTACAGAGTTACTTGGTAAAATAGAAAAACCATACTATAATACTTAATTTGCAAAATATTCAATAATTGTCTCGAGCTTTATTGTTCTTGCATTTCCATACTGATTGATTTCTATTCCCGCTCTTCCTTTCGTGATCTTCCCAATCTTCTGCTGCCAGACATTACATTCCTGACTCGTATTATATACTACTTATGTCAATATAAGTAACACGCACCACATGGGTATTAAATAATTGAATAAAAGGGAAAAGAATTAAATTTATTGGGTTAACATTTGTTTACACTAAAACAAACATTTTATAATCACTATAGCAAAAATGTATTCCATGTACATAAAAATAAGTTAACGAGTTTCAAGAAATAGATTCTCCCTCAGTAAATACTTGTGGAAATATAGGCAGTATGAAATATGATCTAGAAATTTTAACCATCATTGGTTTTGACAAAATAAACACTTTTGTAAGTACGAATGAGATATTTGTGTATCATTATGAAGGATATTTTTCCCCAGTTTATTCGCGATCATAATAGCATATTTTATACAATGTAAGAAGTATCATAAATAGTAGTTGACATCAAATAGAAGATGAATCAATACAAAGTGAAGATACCTGGTTATGTGTAACAACTTTAAGTAGTGGAGAAATTTTTGGTGCTTTTAGGTTACTATGCTTACTAAGTGAAAAGTATAATTGAATACTCGATTATTATTAATGGAAATTTGCACAAACTGAATCACAAAACATTAAATCCATCATCCAGAAGATAAAGGTGTTTATTAACAGTTGTCTACAAAAAATACTTCGGATCCGTTGGCCAAACACTATCAGGAACAACCTGCTATCGGAGAGAACAAACCAGATCTCAGTAGAGGAAGAAATCAGGAAGAAGCACTGGAAGTGCATAGGACACACATTGAAGAAAGAACCCAACTGAGTCACAAGACAAGCCCTCACATGGAATCCTCAAGGTCAAAGGAGGGGAGGAAGATCAAAGAACGCATTACGCCAGGAAATGGGGATAGACATGAGAAAAATGAACAAGAATTGGATGGAACTGATAGGCTATTGTAGAACAATAACGAACAAATATTATACTTTTAAAAAACGAGGAATATACACATTGAATTCAAGGAACTCACATGTAACAGATTAACACAAAATAATTGTAGCAAGTGAACTGGAAGTATAGTTCAAACATGGAATGCAATCGAAATATAAGGACTATTCAAAAAATGTTTTCACCATATTTTTTGAAATGGTTATAATCTAAATGTATGCTAAACAGATATTTGTCATAGTTTTTTACACAAAAAATTGTTGAGCATTCGATACTGTAATAAAATTTAAAGTATTTAGTAAGATAGGGTTGAAGAATTGTATGTTCACCTATGTTTCAATCGGACAATAAAATAAATGAATCTTATGTGCATTTGAAGAGTTAAAACGTGTGATAACATAATTATCTCAACAGTTATACAATATACAAGAATTTTAAGTCTAATTCAGTGGAAACTGACGGAAATAACTTTGTTTTTTTTTTTGTTTCCGGTAGCCTGAAAATTAACTTTAATTTTTTCGATATTTTTTCATCTAATTTCATAATCATGTCGATTGAATTGTAATGTAACGGAATATAAATTTTTTTTGGTTAGGGATAAAATCTACATAATCAGGTCATCTAAGTGTATCGTAGTTTGTAATTATATTTGTTTGGTCACTCAAATGACGATCATTTGGAATAATTTCTATTATGGAATTAGTCTGAAGTATGATGTTTGCTATGCTGTAATTATTCATCAATCATGACTAAGTGAGCTACACTTGACACGTTCGTAGCATGATGGAATGGTTAAAAAACTTTACATTTTCTATGTAAGCCAGCAAAAACGACAGATGAACGAAATACACTCTTCATCATCGGTTAAGATAGTGTAAATAATATTTTCTGCTTCGTTTTTGGTTTGTTGTCAGGTACATGGCTAAAATTATGAACGGAAGTGGAGTTTTTCCTCACGCAGTTGTAGTCTAATGAAAATTTTTTTTCAGTAATTGATAACAGTCAACGCTAGGTGTTTAACAACTATTCATTATCTAAAAATGACTAAATCAATCTCATACGTGATGTTGAATGTAATCGTGGTCTTTAACTGGAATGAGTATGTGAATGACATTCTCTTAGTGTAGAATGAATAAATAAGCTATGTAAACAACACGTAATAAGTTAGAAATCAGTATCTGTAAGTATGGTGTTTACTTGTATCTTTTATATAAAAGTACTTCCGAAAAACTACTAGAAAAATATACCTGTACCAACTGATGGTGGTTGGGGATTAGGACTAGTTAAAACGTTTATGTAGCTGGGTAGACATGTGAGTTTTGATGATGGAGTGACAGCTGAAGTTGATCTAAGTGCAATAAAAACCAGAGTGCCTTATACCAATCTGAATCCTCATTAGAGCCGTTATGATTCTAGTCTGTCGATAATTGATTGAATTAATAAAATGTCGGTTAGAGCATTTTTAACTTTGTAAATGTGAAATCTAGTTTCTTCGAATTTAGCATGTTTAGAGACTCTGTCTGTTCTTAGTTTTCGTTTTATCTGAACGCTTACTGATACTCACTAAATCATACTGAAGTAGCAACATGTTCACTGGTTAAACAGGTAGCTGAGGTATGCTTGAATGCCAAACAAAATGCAAAGACTCAAGTGTTTTTTTAAAAAAATGATTTCCACTTACAAGTTATCAATGAATTTGTAATGCAATAAATAGCATTCTACCATAGAATACCTAACATTTGGTTCAAACCATTAGATTAATCTGGTCTTTAGTTTTGTAAAAAAATGATCATTATCAAAGATGGTTTTCTACATTCACAATAAATTCGATCATTTGATAATTTGAAAAAAACGCAGTTTATATACGTTTTTGATGAAGTTTTGTTCTCTTAGTTGGATGGTTTGGTCGTCAAGCTTTCATCGATCTTCTGAACGACATCATCAACACAAATTTCAGGTACAAGTGAAGTGTTCGATTTTCTCCACATATAGTTCACAGCTTGTCCTACAGACCTCGATGCTGATTGGTTATTGTCGACCTTTAACCTGTCATCGTTTACTTCTTTATTTTGGACTTTTTGCCTTAGTTTTGTTCAATGATCGTTTAAATGTTAACAATAACCAATCAACATCGATGTCTACATTGACAAGTTGTGAACTATATGTGAAGAAAATCGAACACTTCACTTCTTTTTGAAGTTTGTGTTGATAATGTCGTTCAGAATAACGATGAATGCTCCATGACCGAACCATTCAATTGAGAGAACAAAACTCCATCAAAATCATCCACCTATGCTACAAATCTTCTCCATCATCTCAGTTAATATAAATACATATCTAATTATCTTCAAAATGAATAATCACCTTTTTTTTAATAACTAAATCAAACAACATTATAATAACTCAATAAACAATTTTATAATTAAATGGTTTATACTACTTCTTTTCAGTAACATATTAATATGCAAATGAGATTTTGTCAAACTTTATTTTAATTGATGCATTATCTTTTCATTATATTCAAATGATGATTAATTATTCTAATCAAATTATAAATGTGTTTGATACAAAATGAAGTTGTTTTTCTCTCGTGAAATGAAGTTGAAAATGTTCGAATTTGAAGGTATAGTGAAATCAGTTCTGTCTTTCGTTTTGTTTTGTTTTAAATTTTATATGAATACAACTATTGTGGTGTATGCTACGTATATTGTCAGATATAAGTAGTATACAACACCAAGTGGAAGTAGAAACCCAAGGAATAGAAGATTAAAATGATTAAGTTAAAGAGAAAACAGAAACAGAAATAAAAAAGAAATTATGAATTAGATGAATCATCTAGAATGTAAAGAAGAAATGATGGAATTTCAGAAATCTAGTATTCTATGTCGCGTTCTCATAAATTACCAAGAGATTCTGTAATTTTTCGCTAATATAGATTTGATCATCCTCAACTGTGTTTTCATTCATTACACTATGAACAAGATGTTTGTTTTTTGAAAAAAACCTATTCAGTTATTAGTTTTGCTTAACTGTAGTACATTTCCTTCTTTATTTCATAGCCTGTGTAATAATCTCAAAGTAAATATGTAACTGGTACAGATTAAAGTGTCTATTTAGAATAGTGGCAATCTAAAAACTGATTATGTAACGTATTTCATTAATATAGTTTACTTCGTTATTTTGGACAGAACATGAATACAGATTTAAGGCAAAAAAACATGAATTTATTATAGATTTCGTAGGGTTGGTTTTATTTGCTTATAAAAGGCGACCTGACCGAATATCTGGGTTACCTGTTCCTGCCATCTAGATATTTCAACAAGTTGTCTGTTTCCTTGTTTATTTTAAGAGGTCATAATGTCAATTAATTACCGAAACATACAATAAGAGACATCCTGATGGCTGGCAATATACATTGAAAAGAATGAATATTATTCAGATGTCAACTTCTGTAATTAAATGCTACTAACTAACTGGTGACCAATCAATATTTATCGTCAGGATCGATCAAGAAATAAAAAAGGAAACTTATTCAAATACTTTGTGTTGAGAATTGTATATTGTACCAAAGATATAATATTGAATAAAGCTAATAATAAATAAATAATATACCGTGATTTTTAATGCTGAAAATTCCATATTCAATTGGAAATACTATCACAAATAACTTAAGTTTAGATTTCACTTGGTATTATTTAGCTTGTATCTTCCCATTGAGGTTTACGACCGTAATTGACCAGCCTGTTAACGGCATATGTGCATACTGTGCGTATGACTCGATATTGCCTTAATTAACAAGCTTTTTGTAAGCAGTGATGGATAGTGGCTAGCAGTGGAATCCAGAAGGTGCGTTGCGTCCTATTTGGGACTAGTCAGCTGGATGTGATTGCATCTCAGAGTTGATGTTCACTCTGGGACTCGAAACCAGTACCATTCGCTTCAAACGTCATTGCACAAGCAAGTGGCTAACAAGACTCAGTAGCTAAGTAGATAGCCACTATCCATCATTGCTTACAATAAGTTCAGAGTTGTTCAGAGCACATATTATTAGCATAGTATACGAACGATGTAGTTGTAAATTTAGTAGGCTAAATAAATATGATCTTATTCTAGATATTAATGGACGACCTTTGAACAAGTCTTCAGTGACCCTGAGAAATATGAGTCAATTAAAAAAGCAGTTAGTATAGAGTAAAAATATATTTTACAAAACCAAAGAATTAAAATGTACACACTTCTACATGGTTCAAAAACTTGTCAAGGTTATAAAGAGATTCGGAGGTTCTAAAATCATAATACATACGGTTGAAGAAATCATCCATATGGCTTCATAATAGTCGGCCTCTGGCGCTATGATAAGGTGGTAAAGAGTCTTTCGGCCTCGACCACATAGCTTTAATATTGTTTGGTTGTTGGGTCCACACGATGCACATAGACATCTGTACGCTCGCCAATCATCTATATGTATTGTAGTACCCGGGTGTAACCAGTGTTACTGGTGCTTTTATTATCCAGTTCACAGCAATTATTATAATTTGCCTTAATCTTAATCTGGATCGAGCAAAATATCCTATTCCAGAAGACTTATTTCTCCAACACATATTACTTCGAAAGACAACATCATTACGGTAGTTTGCACAAGGTCCACAAGTCATTTGATTACCATAATCACAAAAAATGGAACTTCTTAATAGTCCCATTTGTTGTAGCCGCTCAATTATCACGTTTTCTATAATATCCGCTGTGAACCGATCGTACGTGAGCATCAGGTACTGTGACCTTGAAATCCTTCAAATGCTTCTGATTGTCTCGTCTATAAGTTATAGTCTTGCCACCAAACTGATCAGTAAAGTGTAAGACTGATAGTAGTAGTGTCGGTTACTGTGTTAAGCCCACACAACTTATTCTAGCTTCTGGACAGGCCAATTTATTCATTCTAATTGAGTTAGGTTTTGACCTTGTTAATTATTCACTTATAAATACTGGTTGTTTTTACATGAGCGTATATATGTGTACACTTCTTATCCTATTCATCACATGACTGTAACTTATTTTTGTATGACTATAGATTTTGATTAACGCTTGGTTAAATGGAGTTGACTCATATGTCATCTCCACTACGCATCGTTTCGTTTCGCTCTTTCTTCTCTTCCTTTGCTACGTCTCTCTGATTGTCTGTTCCGGTCAACGATTGTACAACATATATGTATTCGAAATCCATTCTCGTATTTGACTTATTTAATACTGTTATTCACCAACGCGATCTAAGTCGATAATTGTATACGAAGATAACCGTTATGTATATTTCAATAACATTTATACGATCTAATTGGAGTCAGATATCGGGTCACGAAAAGTGTGATGCAAAGTGTACTAGTACTGACAAGAGTGATAAAAGCTTGAGTCAAAAAATGAAATAGGTTAGAACTGCAAAAAAACAGACTCTGAAACAATAATCTTTAAGAACTATTGAAGTTACATAATAAGAAGTGCTCAGATAATTAGGTCGTGATGAATATACACACAAAGTGCTAAAGAAAATCAAATAAATAAAGTCTATGAAAAATAGTTATATTATTAACATTACTAGTAATAATGACGATAAGATTATTTTTTATGACAAGGAAGGGATAGAAGTGTTACTTTTTTCTGTTTAGATTGACAAGGTTTGTAATTTTGAACTCGATATCATCTGCTCCATTAAGATGACGAGATCAAATCCCATCGGGAAAGAACAAAAGCATACGGTATATCGCTTGAATTTATTACTTTAATCTACCATATGACTACAGTCGATCAAGTATGAAAAGCGGAGTTACATTTTGTCCTCCTCTAACCCTTTACAAACCACTAAGACAGGTGATAATTCTTTAATTACGTTGATTGATAGTGCACCAAATATAGCTACATAGGCAGCTGAATTTGTTAATGATCATATATATCATGCGTAAGAAGATATTCTACAAATTTAACAGTAACAGAAATGCAAGGGAGAAGGCTAAAAATAAGTCATTATATAAATTACAAACACTATCGTCAGGCAGGTAATAAAAATGACGGTAAGTCCATGGGGCTTATTGATTTGTACCGCATACTTCATGGGGTATATTATTAACGTTACCTTGAAGCCCGAAGTGCTATATATATGTCCCCGAATTCCCTGATACAGTCGAGGGTGGAGAAAGTTAACTTTCCATCTCGAAATTTTCTCACACAACCACGCGTATACAGCCATTGTCAGGGAAGTCCTACTCACTGCCTTCCCGTGGCGGGGGTGTTGTTTACGTAATTGAAAGGGCAGAAAGCGAATGTCTGGTGCTTTAACCAGGTTGATGGACAAGGAGAGTCCACCTAGGGGAGCTGGAAAAGACTGATTCCAAACCAATAGTGCACATAGGCTCCAGTATCCTGAGGGAACAAATGGCCTATGAAACTATTGTTGGTCAATCGCTACCATGGCACTTCATCTCCTGACGTTGCTCCACTGCCTTGTGGAGTAAACCTTTAGGTCAAACGCTTTGGGTGTGGCCACCTAAGAAAACCGCCTGCTTTGGTTTGGTCACCCGGGCAGTATCATAGCTCACACAGAAATCAGGTGACTTGTGTGTTAAATATGTATTCGGTGCCCCTTTGTACCAATATCTATGCGTTCAAATATATGTATGTATATTGACGGCGGTATAAAATGAAGTTATTTTAAAGTGGCCCCTATTTAAGTAACAGTTCCCATTCTGCATTGAATCTTTTCAAAAACAAACTCTGTTCAGTGCCATCCGAATCTATATTCTCATTCACAAAAGAATTTATTACTCCTGTTGAAATTTATTAGGGCAAAATAACAATGTAAAACTAAGACCGAACAAATTTCTTTTTCATAATAAGAAAAGAAGATAAGTAAAGTAACAAAAGGAATGAAAGATTTCCGTAAGATGTAACAACAAGTACAAGCAACATTCAATCTAATCATATTTAATTATTGATCAGATTATCTAATATCACTTAGTATGTAATGACAACGACAACAAAGTACAAAAAGAAAAGCAAAAATACACATATCAAAGGATTAATTATTAAATGACCTTATAAAAGAAATGGACAGAATATGGTTTTCTCTTCTACTTCTTATCATCATTATATCTTTCAGATTAAACTTTTTTAGTGCTAACTTCATAATAATGATTTATTATCTTGTTTTATTAATGAGATTTAATGTTATGATTATGGATAGGAGCTAGCAGCGAAATCGAAGACGCACGTTTCGTGCAATTTCGGATTCGTCAACTGGATGTATCTGCATCTCAGATTTGATGTTCATTCTGAAACTCGAACGCCATTGCGTTATCCACTTAGCTACTGAGTCTTGATAACCACTTGCTCGTTAATGAGGTGAAGTTTAAATTCACTTGGTATATAGTATATTTTAGAAATATTATTATAATATATTGTAACAACAGGGAACGACAAACGTTTAAATTGTGTTTTTTCACTTAAAACTTAATCTATGGGAAATTATTATGAATAATATTTATGTAGATAAGACATGACATTTGAAGACAAAAGTTAGTACAGTGTTCGAATCATCAACTGATAGCTGAAAGTGATGGATGTTGTGAGCTATATCAGGTGATGTTAGTGGTTGGTCTTTTGTTTTCATCTAGTTTATTCTGTATAGGTTAACATGTAAAATAGTGGTTGGAAATAGCCGACGAGCTTAGATTTCATTTCGTTTTGGACTGTTAAAAAAAGAATACTTGTATTATTAAGATAACTGACACTCCATGACAGATTCAATACCATATCACTGAGATTCATAGTCAGAGACATTACCGCTGAGCTCTCCTGGCCGAGACTAACTTCCTATAGAACTGAGATGTATTTACTGTGTATTGACCAATTTCACATGTATCAAGGCATTCTTAGCTTTATCATATTTTACTGACTGATTTGCAATTTAGCCGATAGCCTGAGTGAATAAATAATGTCAAAACCACCTTACATCTCAACAATTTGCAGGTAATGTTTACTCACTTAGAATAGTGCCTGAACTGCGAATCAGTCAATAGGATTCGATCAGCACTAAGAGGTACTTGAAACACATGAAATTGGTTACACATCAGTGATCGATCAAACTGAAATCTTTCATTCAAAGTTTTACAGTTCAGTCAAATGAATCTCTACTTTTTCTCTTCTATATATTTCCGAGTCTATTGCATTTAAAATGATTTAAAACCCCGACTATTTAAAGAAATAAGATAACTTTACTGTTATACGGTTATTTGAATAGCTCATAAATTGTCAATGAAACTCATTTGAAGCTCACAATATCTCAATAATCTGGGTACATTTAAAATCAGATTTCATTACTGATTGACACTAATTCAGAAATCTGTAAAATAAAGTAAGTATTTTTTATCTGTTTTGTCCTAGTCATTGATTCTATTATTTGTGCGGAACCATAAACGCATTTTATTAGGAAAAGAAGCTGGGAGTGAATAGAAAATACATTAAAGAAATCGTCAAAACACATCACGAAGCAAGCTCTAACTTGCGATCCTGAAAGGAAATGGAAACGAGGAAGGCCAAATAACACACTGTGTCGGTAATTAAAGGCATACATCAAAAGAATGAATAACAACTGGAGACAACTGGAAAGAATTGTCCAAGACAGAGTTGGATGGCTAATACCAGTGAGCGACCTATACTCCTCCACGAGGGTTAACAGTTGTAGGTAAGAAATAAACATGTTATAGATTAAATTAAAGACCTACATTTATTTGCATTGAGTTATCGATTCTCCATTGAAGGTGACTGACTGACATTTAAGTGAATCAGTCGGAATCATAATTTTGGCTTTAATCAATTCACAATAAAGAGTTACATAATAAAATGAAACCAGAAATTAGATGAACCATAGTTAGAAATATGGTCGGAATTCAACAACCACGACTTATGACTAAACTTTCAGAAAACCATATATATACTTATGTGTCTTAGGACTGAAGAACAAATTGATTATTTTATGGTGATAAACAATTCAATACTAAATATTAAATGAAAATCAAATGATTCGTCAGTAGTTGATCTACAGAGTTTTCAGCTCATAATATTTTCATATCAGATGGAATTCGTGG
This sequence comes from Schistosoma haematobium, assembly GCF_000699445.3. Lineage (NCBI taxonomy): Eukaryota > Metazoa > Platyhelminthes > Trematoda > Strigeidida > Schistosomatidae > Schistosoma > Schistosoma haematobium. Next base: position 11,224,920 of record NC_067201.1, read on the forward strand.
ATATTATAGTAATTTCACTGGTTAAGATCATGAGTCAATTGAAGCTAGACCACCATGGAAAACCTGGAAACACTGGATGGCCGTTCCTTTTTATTGTGGGACTCCTCAGCAGTGAGCATCCACGACCTCGCCCCCTGCGAGATTTCAACCCAGAACCTACTAATTTCGCGTGCGAGCACTTAACCACTAGACCACTGAGCCGGCCGGCATCCAACGGTGTTAATGTCTAACTTCAACTAATCCACGAAATTGAGAGACACATCCACCATTGTCTTCAGTGAGTTACTATCTCACAACAGACATGGTTGAATTTCACTGGTCACTACTTCTCACTAGAACTCCAGGATATACCTCTTGAAGCCAGTCACTAGTAATATTTTTCTCTCTAAATATACAACTTTCAAATTTAATTAATCCTGATTGACTTGAATTCATTTTCTCTATACAATTAGCCAGTGGAAAAATTCATTAACACAATTCAATAATGAGATAAATAAAATTAATAAATTAATATTAATTTTATGTTAAATCTAATGAGAATTAAATAGAAACAATTATGTATGTTTAAATGAGAGAAAATGCATTTTTTTAAAATGCCCCCCCCATTTCATGAAATCGATGGCAATAGTGTAATTAATCTGATAGTTTTGTTCACTTAATGGCCTTTATACTTAAAATTAAAATAATGAGCAAAAACTACCTTGTTTTTTTTCAAAAAAAGACAACTTCATTTGATCTATACTTCAGATGGATCAAAGTGTTAAACTATAATTAAGTAGTATAGATAAGTTATTTACATATATATATAGGCACCATAATATCATTTTATAATGATTATGATATTCCAATTAAGGTAGCATTCAAGTGGTGGTTAACTGGTTAAATAGTTCAAATTTTGGCTTTTATATTACAAGTTCGAATCCTGTTTCATTTATTTTGTCTTAAGCATCTAGATAGTATCACTAGCCTTCATATTTAGAATATAGCTCGATGTAATAGATAGGAATCTGTAGGTAGAATTTCTCTCTTTGAACAGGATGGTTTGATTGTGGAGCTCTCATCGTTTTTCTGAACAACATTATCATTATCACTTATATGTGGAGAAACTCGAACACTTTACTTCTACCAAACTATCCAACTCAGAAAGCAAATCTCTGACTAAATCATTTCCCTGTCCCCACATTAATATGCCAGACACTATTGTGTGATTAGTTGATGGCTAACTTATTTGATGATTGCTTGTAAACTTACCTGTAAAAGTGTTCGTTTTGCATTCAATAACGTTTACATTATTTTTTGAAAATATCAGTGGTTAGATTCATGGCCTATGTTATGGCTTCTATGCAACAGAGCGTATCTGTAGCCAGATGTCTTGATTATTTAACATGTCGTACAAGTCATTAAACAATAAACATGGATTTCACATCCGTCCCAAGATCTTTTCGGCTTTCGAACTGACCTATATAAACATCGGAGCCTCATTTGTTGATTTTCGGAAGCTAAAGAAAAACAAAGGAACCCTTTCAATGAGATTACCACAGTGATTAGTTATCAGTGAGTAGTTCAAATTCAGATGGTTAGACTAAGTACTAAGGATGACCTTTGAGTGACTCACAACTGACCTTGAGGATATTCGCCCAATTCTTATAGTCGAAAGAGAATTATGTATTAGTGTGAGAATTAGGAAATGGTTAAGAGTTAGAACTTAGCGTTAAAATTAGACTTATGGTTTTCATCACGAAGTGACATTACATATAGTGTCAAAAATGCTATTGATCCATTTGGGTATATGAACTTCATGCTAAAATATAACACTTGCTGTCTTTAATTCGATTAGTTCATCAACAAGTTATAGTTGCGCCGATATTATGAAAATAAATTTTGCAGAAACCTCAGATAAACGGAATACACCGTTTAAGACATTGAATAAGAAAGATTAGTTAAGCAAAGAGTTCTCTTCTCGGCGAATTCATTTTCAAAGTTGTACAATCGCAAATATATATACTTATTTTTACAGGATGATAATAATATTGCTAATAAACTTCTGTTAGACATGGTGACAGTGAGGTTAATTAAAGAAAGGTGTTAAAAAATTTTTTAATAGCTTAAGTATCGGTCAAAAGATAGATAGGGAAATTATCATTGTGAAAGGATGGCTCAGCATGATAAGCTAAAATGTTGAAATTGAGATTAAATATAACCTGAATGATCATGGGACCAAAAATAAACCAGTTGGGAGTAGAGGATTTAAGGGGAAGATGGAAGGTGAAGCGGATGGCTGTAAAGGAAGAAGAGTATGAAAAGTGAAAAAAAAATTATAAAATATTAAGACCATGGTAGAAGAAGAAGTTGTACCAGTCTCTTTTGCACACACAATTCTGGTTTTACGAGATGTACAACTAATGCTTCGGCAATACAAATAAGATTCAGATCACGTAAATATTATAGAAGTTTAAAGCTTTTCCAAAACATGGTTTAATATAGTAACAAAGATAGACGTTAACGGTTTATCTCTATGTAACAAAATATAAATAATTTACTAGATTCATTTGTGAATATTAAGATTCAGTTGTTCTTCATTCTTTCCTCAAAGATACCTCTCTTTAAGTTGGCAAGCATATCAAAAATCATTTATTTTTATTCTTGAGTTGATTAATGGTTTATTAAATAGTAAAATTTGGGACAAATTGTTAGTATTCAGCTTGGTCATTATTATAATATCAAAGAACGTGATATATGTTCGAGTAGTTAAGAAAAGAAAATCCAACGTGAATATTTTATTTCGAATAAGGTTATCATTGCAGCTCTGTGATCGTCACTTATGAAGAACGAGATTATGTTGTGGTTTTTTCATATGTACCGAAAGAAAGCACAAGTTACATTCATGGTAACAAACATACAGAACCAGATGCTCATTTTGGGACTCAAATCCAGTACTGTTTACTTCAAATATCATCGTGTCATCCACTTAGCTACTTAGCCACTAGCTAGTGTAATGGGTTGATGTTCAATTCATTTTTGTATTGGTTGTTTGAACCTTTCCATTATGTTTGAGTCTCAGAGTGAGCATTAACATTGAGATGCAGGTATGTTGATAAATCCCATATATGACGAACCGCACACCCCGGATTCCGCTGCTAGTCACCATCTATCTATGCCTATAATGCTTATGACAGAAGGCGATATCGAGGTAATAATAATCAATACAAAAATAAATGATAATCTATGTAGATTTCGTCTGTATATAATTACTAAAGCCAGATGTTACAGAAGGATTGTTTATACATTATATAATAGATGTATTTTATTTTAAAAAATCGAAGTTTAAATATTCTTACCCCTCTTTATAACAATATTTTTCTACGTCATAGAAACTAAAGTGTAATACATTCATGAACGTGTTATTATCTTTTATACTGTTAGATGCATTACTCACTACTGGGTGTTTTAAACATTTTTTTGACATCTTTAAATGAGTGGCATACATTTAAAAAATGCTATTTGTCATATTTTATTCATGTATTACCAATTACTTACTTACGCCCATAGGTCACCCACAAGAATTTTTCATCGAACCCTGTCCTGAACAGTTCTTTCTAATTGTTTCCAGTTGAAATTCATTCTTTTGATGTCTTCCTCTAATTCCCGATGCAATATGTTCCTTAGTCTTCCTCTCTTATTTTTCCCTTTAGGATTCCGAATTCATGCCTATCTAGTGAAGGAGTGTAATGATTTTCGAATTGTATGTTTCATCCACCTCCAACGTCTTTTCTTAATTTCCTCACCTTCGAACGTTTGCTTGTCTTATCCCATAGTAGAGTGTTGTTGTTTCTGACTTTGACGTTGAATAACAGTTGCCTTAAGCACGAGATATTCTTGGGTTGTAGGACTGGTGACCTTAAGCAGACTTGTCCGACTCCAGTCTTCACTTGGAATGCATCTGTCATCTGTCCTTCATGCACAACTTTGCACTGTAGTCCGTTGTATGAATTCCTTATGATGATGATCTTCTGGGGTACATCATGGTGTCGAACAAGGTTCTATAAGGTTCTCCTATCGACACTGTTTAATGCTTTCTCATAGTTAAGGAAGTTGATGTAGAGTGACAAATTTCATTTAACTGATTGCTCAACAGTAATTCTTAATGTCGCGATTTGGTCAACGTACGATCGATCCTTATGGAACCCAGCTAATATATTAATAATGGTTAAACAATGAATTCCCAGGTATTTTGTTATCTTAACTTAACTGTACAAATTAATGCAATCTAAAAGGTAAAAACGAGATCGAAAATATACATTACATATATTATACTATATTGAATCGAATGAAAATATATATTATGTCAAATATAATAGCATGAATTCAATTTTGTTGATGATTAATATTCTACGTTGTCATCAAAATTAACACTTTATAATCAAACAAATGATTTAATAGTTATTCTTTTTTTTCCTTAGATGGCATGACATAACTCGAAATCGTTCAAAGTGAAACAAATACAATTACTCTCTATCATTAAATAGATCGTGAATTTCAGTATCCTATCAAATGTAGCTTTCCACCCTTTCTATAAACTATTAACCCAAGATGTAGTCTTTCTTTTTGTTATTATCACTACATTATTTTGATCTTTTTTTATTGTCTTCATCTTACTTTGTTATTCAGGGATGGTGATTGTTCTAACACATATCTATGTTGATGTTAATTTTTATACGGATTTGAGTAGGACAGCAACAGACAACAGGATTAAAGACAATACAAATTAATGAAATGTATCAAAGAAAGAAATCAATGTTTTTAGCACTCTATTATATTATATATTATGTAATAATGACTTTTAAACTTTGATATGCCAACAAATATAAATTATTATTAATAATACATTAGTTATTCAAATAGAAGACATATGTCATAGTAACCATCTTTGTGTATGATTACAATGAACAGTGAACATTTTTTCTTTCATTTTTAATCAAGTTATTAAATCTAGAATACTTCGTTTTATAACTCATAAATTATTTAAATACAACATATAATGTACAGTTTGTATGTGAATAACTCACTCACAGTAAGAAACCTTCACATCTGTATGGAAGCACGAAATATAATGAACAGGTTGGATGCAACTAGATAATTTGGTCTTCATAGATGATTTAGCCCTACTATATCATACATAATACTATATGCAAGTCAAGGTAATCAATGTAGCAACAGCCTCTGCATCAGTAGATTCCAATATACACAAGGGAAAAAGCAACATCCTTAAATATAGCACGGCGAACATTAATACGATCACATTTTACGAAGAAGCTCTGGAAGAGATGGAAACATTCACCTACATGGGAAGCATCATCGATGAACAAGGAGAATCTGATGCAGACGTAAAGGTGTGGAATGGCAAAGTAACGATAGCATTCCTGCAGTTGAAGAACATGTAGAAATCAAAACAACTGTCAACTAACATCAAAGTCAGAATCGTTAATACGAACATCAAGACAGTTCTACTGTACGGAGTTGAAACTTCGAGAACTACTAAGACTATCATCAAGAAGGTAAAGTATTTATAAACAATTGTGTAGATAACATACTGAATGTCCGTTATCCGTATACCACCAGCAACAGCCTACTCTGTGAGAGAAAAAACCAGGTTCCATCTGAGGAGGAAATTAGAAAAAGACTTGGGAAGTGGATAGAACATACATTGGGGAAATCACTAAACTACATCACGAGGCAAGCACTAGTTTGCAATCCTGAAGGGAAACAAAAGAAAGGAAGTCCAAAGAACACACTGCGTCGGGAATTGGAAGCAGATATGAAAAGGATCAATAGAAACTGGAAAGGAATGTTTAGGACAGTTTTGGATGGAGAGTGTCAGTGAGTGGTCTGTGCTCCTCCATGAGGAATAACAGGCGTAAGTAGTAGTCGTAGTCGTAGTAGTAGTAGTAGTAGTAATGAATAATTTAACTCAAATTGTTGGCATATTTAAAATAAAAATAAACAAAATTGAACACGAAAGTTACAAACAACAAAGCAACTACATTTATACCACATACACACAATGAATTCTCTTATTCTAAATAACCAAAAAAATATTTTAGAAAAAAAGACAAAAAAAAGCAATTCACATAGAGTGTAGTTTTTATTTACTTGTCATAAATTTACATCATTTTCTTCTTACTTTTTCGTTTTTTTCTTTTTTCTCTAAAAAAAACAAGATTTGTGTTTGACTTGTCTACAAATCTATCTCCTCTTCCACCTCCTCTTCTTCTATCTTACAACAAACAAAGAATAAAAAAACAACAAAGATTGATTACAGTAGGGATAAATCAGTCAGAGGGTTTTAATCAACGATTCTAGGTTACGTAATTTATTATTATTATTACTATTATAAACACTTGATACTAATTAAGACTTAATAGTTCTTCCAATGAGAAATGAAGTTCACTTAAGCAAACAGAAAAACCAGCTGAATTAATCACTGCCTATAATTTAAAGTCGGATTATAAATCATACTGAAATGTTTTGCACAGTGGAGATTTGTTAAGAAAAGGAAAACAATATTGATCTGTCAAAATTTAAATTAATATTAAACAAGATCATTTCATTTTATACTTCTATATAGAATTATAATTGAAAATTGTAATATTATTCTATAATGGATGATAGAAATAGTTGCTTTAGTGTGACTATACTTTACGGATGACCTTTGAGCGACGCTAAAGTGACTTCCAGTATGTTCACCTACTAATTAGAACTAAATGAGGGTTATAAACCGGTGTGAGGAATTACAGTTAAGATTTATAGTTGATGATATGAGGGCGGTAATCACTTCCCGGTTGCCTACACCGTGGAGACGTTTTTCTGGAGGTACCTGAAAAAGGGATTGCATTAGGGGTGATCTTAGTGACTTGAGAGCGTGACCGCAGTGCCCGAGGGATAACTACTTGAGGTCGGTCACACACGACCGTTTTGTGAGCAACTTTTGTGCTAGCTCCGTACTTGTTGAGACGGATATCCGTGGGATAAGGTGAGGTGTGCACTTTTATAACTCCACCCTTTCTTATGCGAAGGCAGCATCGCTGCCATGCTTGTTGGCTGAAGGAAACACCGTACTGCCATCACATCTCTGTACAGTCAGCAGTACGACTTCGCCTTCGGAACTTGTGTTTACTGCTTTTAGTTTTACCGTTCTTCAACCGACCTGTCTGGCATGGTAGGAACTTGAGGACACTATTTAGTCAAATGGATAAATGAATTTCGTGACAAAATCCGACTTCTTATTCTAAATCTGATTGGTTCGTCCATAATTTATAGTTTGGTTGATGCTTTTTTGAATGTTAAAAAAATATTATAAAAATTTTCATTTATTTTTCTATCAGCTCTTTAATCATTATATTCACGACCTTCATTGAAATATATAAATATATAAATGTATAAATACACATATATGATGGTTTTGTGTTCTATGAGAATAGTGACTTAATTGCAAAGATTTCGTTGTTGTTCTGGACTACATAATCAGATCATGCTTCATGTAGAAGTGAGTTGTAAGATACCTGGAATCTACATATAAGAGTAGTTACTCATAGTACTGTGTAAATGAATTAGGAGTTCAGTTACTTTATAATGGAATTCACGAGTCGTATAAGCCAGACAACCATTGAAAACCTAGAAGCACTGGGCTACCGTTTCGTTCTAGTATGGAACACTTTAACGCACACGAGCGAAGGTCGTAGATTTGAGTTCCGTGTGAAGGATATTGAATGTGCACTACTGAGGAGTTTCATACTGGGGAAGTGGCGTCCAATGCTTCCAAGTTCTCACTGGTGGTTTAGCTTAGATAGACTACTGAATTCAAATGTGACAATTACTACAATCTCCATAAATTGAAGGGAAAAAATTAAACATATCCTATATCTATAAATAAGCTAGCGTTTTAAGGCTCGATCACTCTTGGGATTATTTGTTTTTTGGTAAATGGAGATAATGTATTAAACTTATTATCTTCGGAAGCAATATGACTATGATGAGAGGGTCAAATGCATTAAGACCTTTTTATCTACAGGTTTTCTAACGCACTGTTTGCTTTTCGCTAACAAGATACAGAAAAATGAAAGACAATATCATGAAATAAATTAATCGTTGAATGCAGATAAGGGACGAAACGTTTTGTACTTGTTATTTTCACGTGTAGCGATTGATTAGTAACAGATTAAGGAAAACTAAAGTGATAGGAAGTTAGTTTTTTTCTCAGTTTGTTAACTGTGTGTACTTAATTTTAGAGGTAACGATGATCATAATTTCTGATAATATATAATCTAATGATGACTGAATTGTCAGTTGTTCACTTTGGGTTTTGTCTATAGACTGAATTTATGTGCAATACTAGAATTTTTATTTTATTTAACTGAACTAAACTTTCATACAACTTTGTACCAAATAATCGTATGCAATACACAAGATCATCATATTGCATGAGCACCCAAATCATGGTAAGCGGCTTTTTGGCTACCACTTACAGAGTCATAATCAAAAGTTAATAGAGAAGTCATTCAATGACAGTTGCTGATTTACAGTAAGTTCATAGACCATTCGTTCTCTCATAATTCTAATGTTCCTGTACACTGTTAATTTGGAATTAGAGTTTAGAAAATCGTCTAAGTGAACCCTTTGGACCAAACAAACATTTGTTTGTCCTCTAACTTCACAAAAATGGCTCCAACACATGAATCCAGTGAGCAGAACTTCGCTAGTAGAGTCTATAACTAAACAAATAGATGAAATCCTTTTGTGAAAGAGGAACATACTCTCTTTAGTCTGGGATGTACAAAGGATTTCAGGGCATACTGGAAGACCATATGCCTTTTTTACTGCTTTCAACCTGTATTTCAACTGTAATACATGGGGAATTACATATTATGTTTTGTTTCTTATTGCTGTTATCGCTATCATATTTTCAAAATGTTTCGATATATCAACTTTGTCAATAACCATTAAGGTATGAATCAGGTCATCAGCAAACACATTGCTATGTACACAATTTTTTTAACATGGTTATATTCTCTTTTTCCTTTAAGTGACTACTTTCAATTAATTATCCTATAAGTCATCGTCATCATATCAATAATGTTTATCTAAAATGATCATGGATTCTTTTTAAATCCAAAGTTACAAATGCATCTATTGTGAAGATTCTAGAAACGTAATCTAATCGTATTTCAAATGAGTACCGTAGAATGTTATAAATTGTTTTTCGAAGTATAGTTGTTGCCAAGTAAATACTTGTTAATTGACTGTTATTGAACGTTTATTTACATCCGTAATAAGGAATTTACATCATTCGTCATCTAATGTTTCATAATTAACTTTTGATTGTATGTTAAAACATTCTAACGTTTATAAGTAGATTTATTATTTTACTTTATTGATAAACAAACCAATTTAACGTGAAGGAACACAATCCTAAACTCATAATGATAATATAAATACATAAAATCAATCGGGTTTCTTATTTCGTATGTAAGCATTCATCTTAAGCATTAAATATGGAAAGTGAACAATGTATTAATAGTTTGTATTCCGCTATGTTATATTCTTTTCAAAAATACATAAAAAAGTCTCATAATTTTCCGAATGTGCTATTACAATATTGAATGTTGTCGTTGATTGTTATATTTTCAAGAAAAAGATTATTCTTTCAGTGTTAGCCATGTATAGTCCTTAATAAGACATTAAATTTATCGCTTTCTTAAACATATAAAAAAGAAAAGAGTTTTGTGAGAACTGTAGCAGTTTAATAGTTGACCACCAGGATAAACCCGGAAACACTGGTTGGCCGTTTCATACTAGCTTGGGACTCCTCAGCAGTGCACATCCATGATCATGCTAGTCGAACTCGAACTCAGGACCATCAGTCTCGCGCTTGAATGCTTAATCTCTAGACCACTGAGCCGGCATTCAACGGTGTTAATGTCTAACTCCAATCAACCCATAAAATTGCACCACCGTCCACCATTATCTTTAGTGAGCTACTATCTCACAGTAGATCCAGTTGAACTCTAATGGTCACAGCTTCTCACTAGAACTCCAGGAAACACCTCTTGAGGCCAGTCACTGGTGAGCAAATGATAATTATTATCAGTAAAGGATTTTGTGGGGATTGAGGTAATCTAATAGTTGAATTCACGAAGCAATTAAATCTAGACCACTATGCTAAACCTGGCTGACTGTTTCGTCCTACTATAAAAAACAAAAAGTATATAATTTAATTGATCTTTATTAATTTTTATATAAAAACGCCCTGACAAGTATGTGTGTGACCAGATTGTTAGAAATATATAGCGCAAATACATCATATTTTTCAGATCAACTCCGTCTTCTCATTGTTCTATCGAAACAAAAAGTGTAACTTTGAAAATTGCTTAATTTATATATGCAACATTCATTTGAACTATTTTTAAAAAAGAATCCATATTGTATACTATTCACATACTATTTTCAATTACTTATTGACATAGACGAATGTGGACATTCAAATTTAATGCAAACGTTTTAAAAATATACTTTGTATTAGAAGTAACATAACATTCTAATGAAAAGATTCACTAAAAATATGTTTATACAAACGATATTTTAATAGTTGAAATCATGAGTCAATTGAAGCTAGACCACCATGGAAAACCTGGAAGCAGTGGAGTCCATTTCGTCCTAGTATAGGCCTCTTCAGCAGTGCGCATCTATGCGAGCGCTTAACCATTAAACCCATACTAGGATGAAATGGCCGTCCAGTACTTCCAGGTTTTTCATGGTGGTCTAGCTTCAAATGACTCATGATTTCAACTATTGAAATTAATGAAATCTCCACAAAACCCCTTCTGATAACAAACGATATTTATTAGTAGTATACACAAGACTTAAAAATTAAAAAAAAAAACAGTCTATCTGAACACAGTAAATGCAACCAATGAATATCTATTATAAACTAAGGGCCATACTACTTCTAATCATAAATCTCTAGTAATAACATATTTAGTCGACCGTAAAAGACAAAAATATGAAAAAACAAACAAACAAAATACAAAACAACAACTAAATGAAGCGAAAAATGAAAGTTCATACTCTATTGACAATATGACATCATAATTGTAGGTTAGTTAAAGTTATCATTCCAAAAAAAACAGGCTAAATTATTGTCAACGTAATCAAACTATGTATGTCGTCATTATATGATAGAAATAAATAGAAATAGAAATGTATCCATATTTCGTCTGATATTAAATTACAGTATCAAAAAATCAAAAGGTCTATGGTAGTGATTGAATGATACGAACTGATGATGAGGGGAAACAATCTTTATTATTATTATTATTATTAAAAAATAACGGATGAAAAAGGCGTCATACACGGCATTATCTGATTTACAAATTTTCATAAATCAAAGTAATCATTAGATGATCATTTGATAACCTGTTATGAAATTGATATATGAGTATTTAACAATAGTGTTAAGCTTTCTATCGTGTGAATTGTCATTTCATAGGTGACAATATAGATTTGTCAAAGTTAATTACATATGATGCTTGATTAAACTGTTTCTTTTTATAAAAAAAAAAATACTGAACTACAATGGAACCGGGTACATTTGAATTTACTATAGGTTTTGTTTGTTTTCTGAATGTGATAATGCTTTCTAATGATTAACATACATTACAGTTTGAAATATCTAAACTAAACTTATTCTGTAAATAGAAAAAGAAAAGAAAAAACTATTCTAATCCATGATGTAATTTATGGTTTACATTGCTTTACATTGAACCAAATAAAATTTAACACTTTTATTATATCTAACAATTGCGTCATCATATATGGTCAGTTCTTCTGATGAACCCGTGATAATGCAGTATGTTACGTAATACAGAAGTTTCAGTTGATGATGTAATATATATATATATATATATATATAACGTTAAAAGTCCTTTGCTTATTGTAACGAGCATTAAATACCATTTAAATAATACGATTACCATTCAAATAAACTAGCTACTTATTATTATCAGAATGGGTTTTGTGGAGATTTTTAGTAATTCCACTGGTTGAAATCACGTGTCAATTGAAGCTAGACCACCATGGAAAACCTGGAACCACTGGATGGCCCTTTCATCCTAGTATGGGACTCCTCAGCAGTGCGCATCCACGATCCCACCTCGCGAGATTCGAATCCAGGACCCATCAGTCTCGCGCCAGGCTCAACTTCGTGGATTGGTTGAAGTTTGACATTAACACCGTTGGATGCCGGCTCAGTAGTTAATTATTGTTTTTTTTAAGATTAACTATACAACATTCGAAATAGGTATTGGCCATTAAATGGTTGGTATAATTACTAACAAACATGGTCGATAGCATTCAATCTGCACGAATAAGGACTAGACACGCAATAAATTGTAATGTATTCTTTATCACAAAAGTTGTTATTTACAAAACAAATTATAATGTGAATCCTCCTACTAATATGTGAAGTTGTCAGTTTAAATGCTGCTCAAATGTTTGTTACTTTGAATATATATATAGGTGTATTTATCATCACCGTTTTAAACATTACTTTATAAAGTTGATTGAAGAACAAATAAATATTAAAACAACTGTCTTCAGCTTCTTAATCTAAACGTAAAGTCTTTGTACCATTGCACAACAGTGATGAAGTGCTAACTGAAATTGACAAACAGAAACATTATCTGATCTGTATGTGTACATGAATACCTAAACCTTTCAAATTCATAGTTTCATCAAAAGCTTGAAGAGAGCAAGACACAGATTGAATGATTCACCCGTTATCATGTATAATGTAAGGAACTCTGAAGCTGGTTGACCTGAATTCTAATCTCACACAGATCATCAGATGACTCTTGAACAAAGGGACTTCTTGCTGAATAGTTCATACTAAAACGAAACCGAGGTTCACGTTTTTTTCATTACAACATACAGGTAAATTCCATCAATGAAAATACAGTCGATCTAGTCAGCAATATTACTAAATGTATATTCGTTCTATACCGAGGATGATGATATTCTCGATCTGTTAAGAACAAACGCAATCACACTGATTAATTCAAAATTGCCAGCCATCTAATCAATTGACAAGTATCTTACAATACCTTTTTAATCTAGAAAATAACTAAGATTTTTCTGCAAATTTTTATATCCCGTTAAAAATAATGGATGGTAACTTTTGGAATTTATTTCTGAACTAATACTATGCATATACTTTTATTGTATAATTGTTCGGTAACTAAACTATGCATATTCATGTTCCTCTTATCATAAGCTTTATTTTGACCCATAGACAATTATTACGCGATTTACCGTTCTTAAGTCATACCTAGTCTATCAATTACCGTCTACCATATTCACAGCCACTTTTGGCTAAATCTTGTACGATGTGGTTGTCATAACTTGTGGTTTGTACCCTTGGTTCTTTGTTTTTCTACCAGTCGCCAATTGTTATAACGCTCGGTTTTAGTTCGTCTAGTGCTATAACGTTGAGTCTCCACGTTTACACGTATGGGATGTTAATTTACCTTAAATGATTATCTACACTGGATTCCTTCCCAGTGCCTGTTCTACAGGACGTCAACACAACTCAGATCAAGAACACGTGGTTAGCCTGACCACAACGGAAATGTATTTCCATACCAAAAATTCGACACAATCCAACAACAATGAACAATCAATAATAAGTGATTCACAATAATAATAAGGATAGGGGAATATATAACTCATCTGACACCTGTCAGATTATCTACACGTCTGACAAAGCAGACAACCAATCAGTATCATTCTCGCCCACACATCAATGGTCTGTTCGGTTTGTATGTAAACCCAGTATGTTTGAAATATATGATTAATATTGCGAGGCTGGGATTTCTGTTCTGGACTTAACAGGCAGGGCTATGCAGTCAGAAAGATCGATAAGGTCTGTAGGCTGCTCGTACGGGTTTTATGTCATTGCTCAGGTTGATAAATCACTTTTGTCTAATTGACGGCATCATTACGTCACATACTGATAGGGGCACAAGGCTACAAAATATAACACAAATAACCGGTGTTAACTATATTCCTGAATAAAGTTATTTCACTAAATGTTCTTTACAATCCACAAATTTATGATCAAATAATTCTACTACATTTATCAATTAATGGTATTATCACATCTGCGATGTAGGGAACAGTTATTCATCACTAACTAATTGATAAATATTTCCGAATAATTTTGAACACTTATTTTGTTCTCCAAATAGGCCAATTTTATAGTAAAATAAACTATTCATTGAAACAACTGAAGTAAAGAGTTAATTTTGATGATATACACTGTAGAGTTTAACACTACTCATCAGTGCCTTCTACTGATAAATGTGTTATAATAATTTTAAAAAAAATTAGTCCCTTTAATACACATAGTTCCCTTTATTATTTTAAAGAGAGCAAGAACAAAGGTTAGTGCAGAATAATATGAATTCATTTTATTCATATTATTCTGCACTAACCTTTGTTCTTGCTCTCTTTAAAATAGGTCCCTTTGATAAATTTCGATAATGCAATGAGAAGACGTAGTTTATCAGAATTATGTAATATAAATATACGCAATATAAACTCGCTTTTTGGGTGCCAGAAGCGTCATAGGTCTAGTCATATTGTAACCCCTCCAGCGGTCTATGAACTTCAAAGAGTAACCATTATTGATTAACGCATCAGTCAAGAGCCTCATCTCTACTTAAATAGTATCACTAATACAAATACGATTGATTCTATTAAATAAGTTCTTTATTAAACCGCGTTTATAATGAATAAGACAGTGACTATGAAAATTAAGATATTGTCCTGTCCTTGTTGGTTTTCTATATATAGCACGTTTGATGGAACCATCATCTCTCCTAGTAATCAGGATGTCAAGAAAAGGAAGTCGGTTGTTCTTCTCTTCTTCACATGTAAGAGAAATGTACTTTTGACTACTATTGAATTCTTCTAAAAAGCGGTTTATGTCTTCAATTTTATCCCCTATGATTATTATGTCATCTACATACCGTTTATACAGACCCATCTTTCGAATTGAGTCTTCAACTAAATTTTCCACATATCTCATGAACACATCAGCCAGCAATGGTCCTAGAGGGCTGCCCATAGCTACACCATCTATTATAATTAATAGACAGTTGCCTAATATAACGAAATGATTGCATTTGAACATCTAAGATATTTGATGCCAATCCAGTGATCCGAATGTTAAGCGCTCGCCGAGAAACAAAGTTCTGGTGAGTTTGACCACCGGTGGTATTGTCATGTACATATGTTGAGGAGTTTCGTAGAGGGACGAAACAACTATCCAATTCTTTGAGGTTACCAGTTACTGCTTAACTAACATCATTCTGTGATGTAAAATTTAAAATTGTGAGGAAGCGATATTGTACGTTTAAAAAAGTCAATCATATTTGAGGTCATTGTGATGCGATTTCAGGTCAAGTTCTATTATACCGGAGCACAAATAGTTATAATTTTGTGTTTTGAATCTTATAAATAATAATTCATGAATAGTTAATAGAAAAATCAGGGAAAATTGTGTTTTAACACAAAATATCTTAGTTAAATTCATATTGAATGTATCAAATCACTTGGATAGGTTCAAAGAAAATATAATTAAGTATCCAAACTCACAGTTTATTCATTGAACGTTACATTTCATATCTTTTGTTAATTGGATAAATGAAGAAATAAGCGAAGATATTTTGCATTTCTTATACTACTTATTGTTATTATGAGCATCAAACATGTTAAGACTGTTGTTTCTTCTTTATAGTGAAACCTACATGAACTACGTACCTATAATCTAGTTACAATGAGAGAGAATTCCTGACAATTATTTTTAACGTATTACCTTCAAACTATTGCGTTTACATGCGAATCTCTGAATTTTAAAAGGTAAAACGGCTTAATCAAATATATACTTTGGAAAAATATTTAACTTCATTAGTAGTTTAGTGAATGGGAACTCAGGTAGAGAGGATCAATTTATTGAGATGTTGAAGACTTGTAGCTCAGATGGATGACTTTGATGGAGTTTTTTTCTTTGAGGTGAATGGTTTGGCAAAAACTTCAACCTGAAGTCCATGCTGATGATATCGTTCAGAAGAACGATGAAAGCTCCACGAGTAAATCATCTAGCTTAGAGAAATATGAGTACCATATATTAAATACTTCATTTACAAATCTTCCACGAATTGTACTTTACATTTTGTATGACTCTTCTAATTCACAATTCCTTTCTATCTCTATTTCTTTCTGTTTTATTCAAGTCGATCTTCTTAACCTTCTGCTGCCAGGTTTTCTACTTTCAACTGGTATTACATACTACTTATACCGACAGATATAAGTAGTATAACATTTAAACTGAGAATGCTAGAAATACATCATTTTGTAATATATACAAAAGGTAATACTATATACTTATATAGTTAATACTTATATTTCTTGTAAGATTCATATTAATATTTGACAATATGTACAGCTTGGTTTTCTTCAATCAATTCTATGGTTTATACTTCATATCATGATTGATAATGAACATTTATGTTCATAGTCAATGAAGTTACTTTTGATATTTTCATTTCTTGTTTTACTATTATGATCAAATGTTTGGTTTGATAAAACAATCTTATGATAATGATCTTATAAGTTCGTATTGTAAGACGGTCTTACTCATTGAATGACTATACATGTAATTATGTGTCATTTCAAAACAGGCATTTCATTCAAGTTAATTTATATAAATTATAAATTAGATGATGATTTGAAAAAAACAATCAAAGATAAATTTGACATTTAGATAGTAACTAATCATTATTATTTATTACCATTTTGTTATAAATATTTGTTTATTTTTATCAAGTTTGACAATCTACTCAGTGTGTTATTTCTCTGAATATGATTTCAAATATAAATAAGTATTCATGTTTTCTATTTTATGGTACGATGTGGTCTGCTTGATTGGTATATAAACAGAGTATGTTTGAAATATAATGATTCATATCTCCGAGGCTCAGACTTGCGTTCTGGACTCAACTGGCTGGGCTAGACAGGGAAGCGGGACCAATCAGAACCCTGGTCCGTTCTTACGTGTTTGCGTGTCTTTGGTCCGATCGATAATTCGCTGTCCTCTAATCTGCCGTCACAGTTATAGTATCATGTTAGGAGAAGAATTTGAATTGTTACTATACATATATCATGGATTGATCTCAGTTGAACAAGTATTGAATTCCGGAATCTTTCCAGTTATAGTATGTATCCACGACTCTCTTAGGTGGTTATAATTACCTTATGATTGAAGCATTATTGAAAACCTGGAAGAAATGGTTCTACATTGCTGAGGAGTCCCATACTAGGACAGGATAGCCGTCCACTATTTTTAATCTAAGATAAGTTCATGATTCAAACTATTAGAATCCTGCAATCTTCACAAATCACTAAATACTAATAACGATAGTATAAAACTTACTAATAAAATATTGTCTTCATGTGGTATTTTTAGATCATACATCGATGTGATTATTTGTATATATAAATCTTAATCTAAAATGTAAAGTGATCACACCAGTGGAAAATAGGGATTTGTATAGATATTTCATGAGTAACAGGCGTAACCAAATAGATATTTCATCCTAGAAGAATAGCGAAAAATTTTAATGAATTAAACATCACACCAATGAAGCGAATGTTTGACAAAAGAATGAGTTACGACATGGTATAATGGTTTCAGTTAAAGATGAAAAAATCAATATCATATTCACAATATGACGAAACTACACAAAATAAAATTGATTTGGATTAACTAATATTAACATATCGTCTTTACTCTCATTATGGTGTTGTTTCCTATTTAAGGCGGCCTGCTTAAATATCTGAGATATCTGTTCCTGCCATCTAGATATTTCATCAAGGTATTTGTTTTCTTGTTTGTTTCAACAGATCATTATTGTCTTTTATTCCCATAACCTATTCAGGTGCGTTTATTAAACGTTGACGACATTTCGCTGTGCAAGTTATAAAAGAGTTGAATTAGAGGCATCGTGGTTGCTGGCAATATCCATCGAAAAGAATATACATTATTCAGATATTGATTCCTGGACTGCTAACTCCTAACTGACGACCACTCAATATGTTATCGTCACGATCGGTTAAGCAATAAGAAACGGAAACTTGTTGGAATACTTTGTACTGAGAATCCTATATTGTACCAAAAATAATGTATAAAGCTAATAATAATAAGTTGGAAATAAATAATACAATTGCTGTCATAATTTAGTTAAATCATTTATTTTAACATTTAACATGTTTTTGATTGAGATCATGAACCAATTGATGTTAGACCACCATTGGAAACCTGGAAACACTGTACAGCCGTTTTGTCCTATTGTGGGACTCCCCAGCACTGCGCATCCGCGATCCCGCCCGCAGGACTCGAACCCAGGGTCTTCAGTCTCGCGCGTGAAACGAGTCCTACAGTAGGACGAAACGGCCGTCCAGTGCTTCCAGGTTTTCAATGGTGGTCTAACAACAATCGGTTCATGATCTCAATCAAAAACGTAATAATCTCCACAACCCCTGTACTGATAATTTAACATGTTAGTGGTTTACATGTTTCTTTTAATTTAACAGAAAGTTTGACCAATGGGTGGGTATTTTTTGATGTTACATGTTCATTGCCTACAGAGATTCCTCGTCTATCTCTACCAAACGTTATTAAATGGTTCAATAACCAGTGTTTCATTATTTCAAGTCAAACTGTAGAATCACTCATATAACCGACTGAAAAAAAGAACAAAATTCGATGGTTGTGAAATCTGTTCAGTATTTTTGAGATTTCAGAAATACTAGGTTCTATCAAGAAAGATATATGGTAGCTAGCAGTGAAATCCAGAACACGCGTTTCGTTCTATTTGGGACTCGTCAGATAGACATACCTGAATGCCAGAGATTATGTTCACTCCGGAACTCAAACCTAGTACCGTTAGCTTCAAACACCATCACGTTTTGTACTTAGTTACTGAGTCCTGAAAGCCACCAGCTTATGCAATCGGGTGAATTTTAAATTCATTTTTGTATTGTTTGTTTGAATCTTCGCATTGATGTTTAGGACTGCAATTGATAAGTCTCTCTCTTATGTGCATCATGTGCGTATTGCCTCGATATTCCTTTAAGTCAATCCGCACTGGATGCACATATGCCAATAAGAGACTGATCAATTTTAGTCCCAAACATCAATAGAAAGATGCAAACGAACAATACAAAATGAATTTATTAGGTTATATGCTAAAATTTTAAGATATTTACAAGGAATGTGAATATTAGAATGCATGACTTCACAACTGATTGTTCACTTAGTAGTGACTAAAGTAATTTTTGTCTAGTTTTTTAGTGCGTGACACCAATCACTTCCTGTGCAGATGAATTATTTACATTGAGCGATATATATAAATGACTAATGTCAAAGTTTTTCTCTCTTTATTATTGATCATGCTACAATATAGCCATTAGTCTAAGTGACTAACTATCACATACACTAAAATGATGTTAAATGGTTGAAAGAAGATTATACGAAATTCAGTTTAAACTGGTTTTCATATTAGTAGTGATTTATCAAATCCACAACAACCATTTTCTATGTCTCAAAATTGACACTGGAATACTCAGGCCGAAACTGAACTTCCGTATTATTCAGATATTTAGAATGAATAGGTAAATTTAATATTGGTCACTACTGAACGATCAACGAATTGAAACAGTAATAATACTGATGATGGCATTAATAATTAGTTACAGATAACTGTAAATTAATAAATGTTCTACTTACTTACACCTTATATCCCACATGTAGGAGCATAGTTCACTCACCAGCAATCTCCGTCCAACTCTGTCCTGGACAATCCTTTCCAGTTGTTTCCAGATGCCATTAAACCTTTGATCTCTTCTTCTGATTCTGGGCGAACTGGTCTTTTGGCCTTCCTCTTTTCAATTTCCCAACAGGATTGCAAGTTAGCGCTTGCCTCATGATGCAGTTTGATTATCTCCACACTGCATGTCCTATTCACCTCTACCGTCTTTTTCTAATTTTCTCCTCAGCCGGAAGCTGGTTTTGAAAAATTTTAACATAGATATATGAAAATAGGTACATCTTTTATGTAATTTTTCTAGGAATATTGAAGTACTTTCCATCATTTTATGGTTATTCTACAGTTATTTGTAACCCAGTCTCCTGCAAATTGATGCACACATAACCTGTCTTATTAGTGTCGTAATAGAAGGATCAGATATTCTAACGTTTATCAAGTACCTTTCGATAGATACACCAAATATAGAAAATGTATACATTTTTTTGTGTAACATTGAATCTATTCTATCTTGCTGTAATGGACGGAAACTCAGGTAGAGTATACCAATTAATCACTTAACGCAAAATTAGTACCTTTTTAAAATATGAAAATCATACATCGAATACATTAATTGCATATCTTCCATCGATTTTTCCTTTACATACTTCATGATTCTTCCAATTCTATCGTTATTCAAATTCCTCCCTGCTTCCATTCTGGTTCTCTTCAATTAAATTTTATACTCGTAGCCATTACATTTCCGTTTGCTGATACATACTACTTATATCTATCAGAATATGTAGCATACATCACATTCTTCTTTTCGTTTTAATCATTTATTTACATTCAATGATTATATATAAATGTATGCACTTAGTGTTGTCTCACTTGTATCTTCCCATTGTTATAAGGACTGCAATTGATCAGTTTCTTGTTGGCATATATGCATGTTGTGCGGATTGCCTTAATATACCTTTAATTCACAAGCTTTTTAGGAAAAGAAGATACAAGTAAAACAGCACCAAGTGAATTTGAACTACAACCAATTGCATAAGCTGGTGGCTACCAGGACTCAGTAGCTATGTGGATAACACGACAGCGTTTGAAGCTAACAGCACTGGGTTCGAGTCCCAGAGTGAACGTCAACTCTGGTACACAGGTATATCCAGATGACGAGTTCCAAATAGAACGAAACGCGTATTTTGAATTCCACTGCTAGCCACTGTCCATTTTTGCTTACATATATATGCTTATATGTGATTACTATAATTTATCTAATTTGTAAAGTTATCACTTTAATGAAATGAAGTTTAATTAAAATCTCATTTGCATAACAATAATGATTATATGTTTAAACAAAATATAATGAAAGTTACTTAATTATAAAAAAGGATATATATTTTTAAATTGATTATATTCTCATTTGATCCATCGAATCGGTATGATTAATTACTATGACAACAATTGAATGTTTACATATTATCTACGTTCAATATTCAATGTTTATCATTTCTATTGAATTAAATTACACAGAACTGTATAAAAATAGAATTATTTCAAATAAGGCGTCAGTTTGAAACTCTTGTGGGGTTTATTTTCAAAAAAACAAATCGTTTCCGGAAATAATGTTTTGCAGGAAAAGAAACAAACAAGGATCTAGTTGACGTTAACGTAGTTCGATAAACAACTTGATAAAATACTTACAAATTCAATTATTATTGATATCCGTTCACTGGTGGAGACAGCGTTGGAAACATAATTAAATTGATACATGATAGAGAATAAGAAAACTATGCGATATTCAGCATTTACCATTATTAAGATGCAATGACCAGTGAATTTAATCTATGTACAGTGTGAGGTCATTATCCACTGAAGAAAATGAAAGATAGTCGTGCAATATTGTGAATTGACAGAAGTTAGACATGAACACCATTGAATCCCAACTCAGTGGGCTATAAGGTCAAGCGTCCTCGTGCGAGACTAAAGGTTCTGAGTTCGACTGCCGTCTGTGGTGTCGTAATTGCCCACTGCTAAGGAGTCCAAAACGGACGTCTAGTGCTTTTAGGTACTCAATGTCGGTATAATTGAGATCGATCCATTAATTCATTGAAATTCAACACAACCACATACTGAAAACTAACTTTGTCCGATTTTGATCAAATTGACAAAACTTTTATGATTGTCTAATACTGATAGAAATCATACATGGTAGACAATATGTTAAACACTCATAAGAAGGCACAAATTCTTATGATTTTCTTTTCACAAAAATATTGTTATTACTGCTTTCCGATAAGCATTTAATATATACGGTGATTTGCATAAACTCCGCCCGGAGCCCCTTCGGGGGCTACTGCCAGTCCCAAGCCTGGATAAAGGAGGAGAGTTGGGTATAATGTTAGCGACCCCATCCCGCTAAAAACCAACCCGCTAAAAAACGATAACCAGGAAAAATTATTCAAACCACTTAAACTCTGCCCTGGGAGTCAAGTCTTCATTTAGAAGAGTTATGACGCCTCATGATGAAAGCCGAGTTCCTTCGGAAGTCACGAGGTCGATGCCCCTTTTGACAACCACAGCAACCACTTATTTAGGTACATGGAATACTCGTACATTGTGGGACACCGGGAGAGCCTTCCAAGTTGCTGCAGAAATGAGGAATACAACCTAGAGGTGCTTGGGATCAATGAAACACACTGGATGCACGTTGAAGAACATAGACTAACTTCAGGGAACCTTCTGTTATACTCCGGCCATGATGAAGAAAATGCCTCACGTACACAAGAAGTTGCATTGATGCTGTCCAAACAAGCACAAAACGCACTTATAGGATGGGAATCCCATGGACCAAGGATCATCAAAGCCTCCTTCGAAACAAAGAAAGAGGGCTATGTGCCTACCAACGACTACAATGAAGATGCTAAAGATCAATTCTACAATAGGCTACAGTCAGTTATCGAGAAGTGCCCAACAAAGGACCTGACCATTCTGATGGTTGATTTAAATGCCAAGGTTGGAATGGACAACACTGGATATGAAGACATCATGGGACGACACGGACTGGGAGAGAGGAACGAAAACGGTGAGAGATTTGCAAACATATGATCCTTCAATAAACTGCTCATAGGCGGCACTATATTTCCACATAAACGCATACACAAAATCACATGTACTTCACCGTATCACACTACGCAAAACCAAATCGACCATATCTGCATCAACAAAAATTTCAGGAGGACGATGGAGGATGTGATAATCAGGAGAGGAGCTGACATATCATCAGATCATCACTTGCTGGTCGCCAAGATAGAATTGAAACTCAAGAAGTACTGGACGACGAGGCGGACAATATCAAAAAATTTCAATACAGCTTTTCTTCGGGATGCTGACAAACTCAACAAATTCAAGATAGCCCTCAGTAATAAGTTCCAGGTCTTTCATGATCTACTCAATGGAGAAGGAACTACTATGGAAAGCAACTGGAAGGGGATCAAAGAGGCAATCACTTCGAAATATCATGGGGTTCTGGGCCACAAAAAGCACCATCACAAGGAATGGATCACTGTTGATACACCGGATAAGATTCAAGAAAGGAGAAAACAACACCTGACGAAAAGGAGCAGAAAAGGTCAAGGCACAAGCTGAATACACAGAAGTAAACAAACAAGTGAAGAGGAGCATCAGAACTGACAAACGTAAATATGTGGAAGATCTAGCAATGACGGCGGAAAAGACTGCAAGAGAAGGAAACATGAGAAAACTGTATGACATAACGAAGAAACTCTCTGGAAATCACCGTAAACCAGAGCGACTAGTAGAAGGCAAGGAAGGCGAGGTAATCACCAACATTGAAGAGCAACGAAACAGGTGGGTAGAACACTTCAAGGAACTCTTGAATCGACCAGCCCCACTGAGCCCACCCAACATCGAAGCAGAATCCATGGACCTCCAAATCAACGTTGGCCCACCAACAATTGAAGAAATCACCATGGTCGTCAGACAAATCAAGAGTGGCAAAACAGCAGGACCGGACAACATTCCAGCAGAGGCACTAAAAGTGGACGTAGCGGCAACTGTAGGGATACTCCACATTCACTTTAATAAGATTTGGGATGAGAAGCAAGTACCAACAGACTGGAAAGAAGGACTTCTGATCAAAATACCGAAGAAAGGCGATCTCAGCAACTGTGATAACTACAGGGGCATCACTCTTCTCTCAATACCGGGAAAAGTTTTCAACAGGGTATTGTTAAACAGAATGAAGGACTCCAGAGACGCCCAACTTCGAGACCAACAGGCAAGATTCCGTAAGGATAGATCGTGTACAGACCAAATAGCAACTCTACGGATCATTATGGAACAATCAATTGAATTGAATTCATCACTCTACATCAACTTCATTGACTACGAAAAGGCATTTGATAGCGTGGACAGAACAACACTATGGAACCTTCTTCGACACTACGGCGTGCCTCAGAAGATAGTCAATATCATACTGAATTCCTATGATGGATTAAACTGCAAAATCGTGCATGGAGGACAGTTGACAAAGTCGTTCGAAGTGAAGACCGGTGTTAGGCAAGGTTGCTTACTCTCACCCTTCCTCTTTCTCCTGGTGATCGACTGGAAAATGAAGACGTCAACATCTGAAGGGAAACACGGGATACAGTGGACATCTAAGATGCAGTTGGATGATCTAGACTTCGCAGACGATCTGGCCCTTCTATCCCAAACGCAACAACAGATGCAGGAGAAGACGAACAGTGTGGCAGCAGCCTCAGCAGCAGTAGGTCTCAATATACACAAAGGGAAAAGCAAGATTCTCCGATACAACACAACATGCACCAATCGAATCACAATTGACAAAGAAGCATTGAAGGATGAAAAACCCTTTACATATCTGGGCATCATCATTGATGAACATGGTGGATCTTATGCAGATGTGAAGGCGCAGATCGGAAAAGCGATAGCAGAATATCTACAAATGATGAACATGTGGCACTCAAAGCAACTATCAACCAACACCAAGGTCAGGATTTTCAATACAAATGTCAAGACAGTTCTACTGTATGGGGCAGAAACCTGGAGAACTACGAAAGCCATCATCCAGAAAATACAGGTGTTTATTAACAATTGTCTACGCAAAATACTTCAGATCTATTGGCCGGACACTATTAGCAACAACGTACTGTGGGAGAGAACAAACCAGATCCCAGCGGAGGAAGAAACCAGGAAGAAGCGTTGGAAGTGGATAGGATACACATTGAGGAAAGCACCCAACTGCGTCACAAGGTAAGCCCTCACACAGAATCCTCAAGGTCAAAGGAGGGGAGGAAAATCAAAGAACACATTACATCAGAAATGGGAGACAGACATGAGAAGAATGAAAAAAATTGAACAGAACTGGAAAGGAAGGCCGAGAACAGAGTGGGTTGGAGAATGGTGGTCGGCGGCCTATGCTCCATTGGGAGTAACGAGCGTAAGTAGGTAAGTAAGTAAGTAAGTAAGTAAGTAAGTAAGTAAGTAAGTAAGTAAGTAAGTAAGTAAAAGAATTGCATAGTTTGGTAGAAAGGCATGGAATAAGAATAGCTCTATTTTTTTTTAACGTCTTTGTAGAACGGCGTTTTCAGGATAAATTTCTTTTGTTGTTTTCGTAATCACAGTGAATTTTCACTATTTTCTTATATCTCTGCTCAATATCAATATTTGAGTAATTTGATGAATCATGTAAAAAACACCAAATGATAAATACAAAACTGGATTTCTTAAGTATTCTAAATGTCATAGGCAATAGATTTTACTGATTATAAGCTATTTCAGACAGTGCTTCAAGCACACCAAATAAGCAGCAATGATTAACATCTTATTTACTTATAAAAAAAGACTTAATTGTTTATTTCTAAAATCAAACTTGTCGAAAATGATTTCCCCGGTATACTGTATAATAAAAGTAACGTAAACACAGAGGATTTTATCATGTTAGTAAATTATGCCGTGAATATAAGTCTAACGAATAGAACTGCAGTGTTAGGTTATTCATAGCTTATAATCTGAATGACCTCCACACAATTAAAGTTTCCTTATCTTAATGACACTCCATAACTAATAAAAAAACTATTTAAAAGAAGAGGACAATAATCATTTAGTGCAAGTTATCAAAGGTGACTTAACCGATAGAAAAAAATTATTGTAATTGTAATTTTAAATGTACTATTCGTTACATTAATTTTTGAAATGTTCAAAAACAGCTACATAATAATGTGTCGGATGTGAAGCAGTTACCCATCGACGACAACGGAAGATGATCGCGCAATATTGTGGATTGGATGGAGTTAGACATTGACACCATCGGATGATGGCTCAGTGGTCTATATGTTAAGTGCCCGTGTGCGAAACTGAAGACCATGGATTCGAGCCGCAACTACGAGATCGTGGATGTGCACTGAGGAGGAGTTCCATACTAGGACAAAACGGCCATCCAGTGCTTCCAGGTTTTCAATAGTGGTCTAATATTGATTAGTTCATAATCGCAATTACAACAAACGTATGATTGCTATTATGAGAATAAAGTAAATTCAAAGGATATATTATGAAACAATTTCACGATTTGCATCACGAATCAATCTTAGACAGACAATCATTGGAAAACTAAAAGAATTGAACAGCTATATCACCTCAGTAATAGACTCCATGACATTATGTATGCACGATCCCACCATGGATAGTACCGATTACCTACAGCTTTCTCCATGTGAGCCTAAGCTTTAGACCATTAAGCTGGCATCGATTGATTTACATACCTACTTCTAACCAATTTATAATGTTACGCAAACAACTTCTGATAGACAACTATCTAACATATACTATTCCAATACTAGAATAAATAGACAGTTCAACGCTTCCTGGTTTTCATTGATCGTTTAACTTTGGTAGGTGCCTAATGTAAATTAAAAGATTATACAATCATCACAAATCTCTTACATTAGTGGTAAATTCATAAAGTATTATTATCGATAAGCAAGTGAATTTTCAAAAATTAACTGATAATAATGTGTTTCTAGCGAATTGTGGTGAGACTATAATTTATGGACCAGTCGATCAGATTTAGGATAACAAGTCTTGGGTTTTGGCGCGAAATTCCCTCATCCAATTGGTTAAATAGCATTTTGGCCTTATGGCTGATGTAAATCCGTGATGGAAACCCTAAATCTAATTCCTAACCTTAACCATCAACTGTAAGTCATAATTCCAATTTCTCACGCCGGTTTATAACCCTCATTTAGTTCTAATTAGTAGGTGAACATTCTGAACGTCACTTCAGCGTCGCTCAAAGGTCATCCATGAATTATCGACTCACTGTGAATTGTTATTAATTTGTGTTAGATACTATTTCAAAACTTTTTGTTTTGTAATGCAGTGAATCAGTGAAACTTCAACTGTCTGAACCTTTTACGTTGGGATGTCTCGTTAAGTTTAAATGTTTACGAGATCTGACCATGAATATTAATTAATTCATGCATTTGAGGTTAGTTTACTGATCCGGAACATAATTGTTGACATAATTAAATTCAGTGAGTCCGTGACATATTTATTTCATAGTTTAATGACTTAATTAATATGTGATTTACTTCAAACATTTTTGTTTTGAATTGTTTCGATTATCTCTCTTTACAAGAATATCAGAAATACAACTTGAAACTAGTCATACAATTACTATTAACATTCCAACAAGGAATTGACACAAAATCATCCACTTGACCTACAAATCTTCTCCACCATCGCAGAATAATGTTTTCAAAATTAGTTTACAA
Source organism: Schistosoma haematobium (assembly GCF_000699445.3). Lineage (NCBI taxonomy): Eukaryota > Metazoa > Platyhelminthes > Trematoda > Strigeidida > Schistosomatidae > Schistosoma > Schistosoma haematobium. Next base: position 11,252,653 of record NC_067201.1, read on the forward strand.
TATTGAAGGAATAAATTGTTAACCATGGGAAACCTGGAAACACTGGGTGGCCGTTTCGTCTTGGTACGGAACTCCTCATCAGTGAGCAACCACGATCCCGCCCCCCCCTGCGAGATTGAAGCCCAGGACATATCAGTCTCGTGCGCGAACGCCTAACCATTAGACCAATGAGCCGGCCGGCATTCAACGGTGTTAATAGCTAACTTCAACCAATCCACAAAATTGCGCCACCATTATCTTCAGTGAACTGATATCTCACAACAGACCAGGTTGAACTCCACTGGTCACGGCATCTCACTAAAACTCCAGGAAATGTCTCTTGAAGTCAGTCATGAGAGGGGCGGGATCGTGGGTGCACACTGTTGAGGAGTTCCATACTGGGACGAAACAGCCGTTCAGTACTTCCAGGTTTTCCATGATGGTCTAGCTTCAATTGACTCATGGTTTCAAACATTGAAATTACTAAAATCTCCACAAAACCTCCTCTGGTAAAAAAAATTTGTCGGATTCGTGAAAATTTTATAAAACAAGCATAATTTTCCTATGTAAAACATTTTGTTTTTGATTACAGAGTCACAATCTAATTTTTTTTTAATTTTTAACCGAAGGATTTAAAAACGAGAAAAAATATTTCCATCTTTGTTTAGATATTGAGTTTATATAATTTAACATTGTTTAATTTAAAAGAAATAATTATGTAAACATCATCTTGTCTACATAATCACTGGAACAAGTTTCTAAGTTGGGAAGAAAAAACTACACATTCTAGAAACAGTTTGTTTTTATTTTTTTCGTGTTTTGAAAAAACTAGAAAAAATAGTTTGAATATTGTAAGAATGTTATAAATCATTCTTAAACTTAATAGAGATCATGAACTGATCAACATTAGAACATCAGTGAAAATATTGGAGTGCTGGATGAATGTTTCGTTTTAGTATTGGACTCAGTTCGACAGTCTCTACAGGTCCCTACTAATCAGTACAGGGATTTTTGGATTTGCGCACAAGGCCAAAGGTTTAGAGTTTGAGTTTTGAGTGCGGGATTGTGAATGCGCACTGCTGAGATGTCCTATACTAAGATGAAACAGTCGTCCGGTGCTTCCAAGTTTTTAATTGTGGTTTAACATCAATCGGTTTATGATCATAATTAAAACTCGACAATCTCCACAATCATATACTGATAACTATTATGAGCTCACTAGTGACTAGCTTCGAGAGGTAATTCTCAGAGTTCTAGTGAAAAGCCGTGACCAGTGGATTTCTACCGTGTCGGATGTGAGGCAGTTACCCATCGACAACAATGTAAGATGGCCGCGCAATACCATGAATTGGTTGAAGTTAGACATTAACACTGTTGGATGATAGCTCAGTGGTCTAGAGGTTAAGTGTTTGCGTGAGAGATTATGAATATGCACTGACTGACCTTCTAGTGCTTTTATTTATTTAATAGTGGTCTAACATCGATCAGTTTGTGATCTTAATGAAAACTCTTTTATCAGAATGGGTTTTGTGGAGATTTTCAGAAATTTCACAGGTTGAAATCATGAGTCAATTGAAGCTAGACAACCATGGAAAACCTGGAAGCACTGGACGGCCGTTTCATCCTAGTATGGAACTCCTCAGCAGTGCGCATCCACGATCCCGCACCCCGCGGGACCCGAACCCAGTACCTACTGGTTTAGCGCGCGAGCACTTAACCAACAGACCACTGAGCCGGGATCCAACAGTGTTAATGTCTAACTTCCAGATTTTCCATGGTGGTCTAGGTTCAATTGACTCATGATTTCGATCTGTGAAAACTCTTTTATAATTTTATATATTTATCTTATCAGCTCGTATTTAATCAACTCGTCTAGTTGACAGATATATTTTTCGAATAAATAAAAGTTTCATAGATATTTGGTGGTAATTTTGAGAACTGAATATTTGTTAAAAACAATATTGTCATTTGCTACAACTATACTTGACCTTATTCGATTGTTATGATAAATGCTTAAACTTTTCTTTGAATAGCCTATAAAGTAATTCATTTACTTACATCACCAATAATTTTAATAAAGTTATATCCGTTGAAATTTATTCCCTATTCTGTTTATTGTAGAAGTGTCCACAATGAGTTTCCTCTCTAATAATATTTATTATGTGAATTTATATTGGGTTATGTTAAAGTATTCTGAAGTTAACTGAGATGAGAAACTCGAGATTGTCATATTCGAACGATAAGTAGATGAACGGTAACTGCTAGGATTTATATATGGACTATAGTAGAGAACAAGAACACGGGTTGAGACAGTCGAATGTAACTAACACAATATTACAGAACTTGTTAATAAAATCTAACAATCATAGAATCAATGCTTAATTTGCAAACCGTCCACCAATTGTCTCAAAATGACTCAGACTTTATTGTTGTTTCACTTTCATACAAACTGCATTTTGTTTCCATTCTTTACCGTCCGATCCTGTAGTCTCTCTGCTGCCAGACCTTCTCTTTAAGACTAATACCATCTACTACTTATGTCAATATAAGTAGCACACACCACATAACCAGTGTTACTGGTGCTTTTATTATCCAGTTCACAACAATTATTATAGTATGCCTTAGTCTCAATCGTATTCTAGCAGACGTCTGGAGCTATGATAAGGTGGTTAAGACTCTTTCAGCCTCGATCACATAGCTTTAATATTGTTTGGTTGTTGGATCCACACGAGGCACATAATCAAGTCTATATAGACATCTATACGCTCGCCAATCATCTGTATGTATTGTAGTACCCGAGTGTAGCCAGTGTTACTGATGTTTTTATTATCCAGTTCACAGCAATTATTATAATACGCCTTAGTCTTAATCTAGATCGAGCAAAAAGTCGTATTCTAGCAGACTCTTTCCTCCAATACATATTACATCGAAAGAAGACATTATTAAGGTAGCCTGCACAATGTCCACAAGTCATTTGATTATCACAATCACAAATATAAAGGAACTTCCTAATAATCCCATTTGTTGTAGCTAGTCAATTATCACGTTTTCTCTAAAAATCCATTATGAACCAATCGTACATAAGTATCAGGTACTGAAATTGACGCCATGACCTAATTGGCTCGTCTATAAATTATAATCTCACTCTTTTGATCAACATCAAACTATCCAGATGAGTTTTCTTTTTTTGTGGATCTTTCAAAATATTTATTGAAATTTAATAATATTTACAAATTAATATATATATAGAATGGAATGTAAGTAAATCATAATAGAAATTACATAATTATCTGTGAAATGAATAGATAGATTATCTGTTACTAGGCTTATTATAAAAAATAGTTTAAAATGATCATGGATAAACATATTTTTATAAACAACCATTTAATGTTGTATAAATAAGTGATGTTACTGATTATGGACTGATGTAATTTACAATTGGAACCAGTATTACTATACATATAATTTATATCTTTTGATCTTAGCCCATTTAAATGGATTGAAGCTTTTGATATATCTATAATAGAGAGTAAGAATAGAATATAAAACATCAGAACAAATGATATTACAAAACTAAATTCATTGAATACATGATCAAAATAAACATGATTGAAAGTGGGGTAACAGTTTTTTTAAAAAAATGAACTCAAAGGATCAAGGTGTTACACATGATAACATGTAAACAAATTCATTTTGTATTATCATTATTCTAGTTAACGTTTATTTCAGTAACGTTGTTTTCTACAGGAAAGAGTTGCTGACTTTATGCTTAACTCTCCGGGCTTGAGAACGACAATAATCCTAGAAGAGCTATAGGCGGTTTAATTTTATGACAGATAGTGAAAATTTATTATATGTAATGATTAATAAACTAATTAAAGGTTCAAAGTCACCAACAACACCTACTTTGGACACATTTCTAATTTCGACAGTTGAGATCATGAGTCAATTGAAGCAAGTCTACCATGGAATACCTGCAAGCAATGAACGGCCGTTTCCTCCCATTGTGAGACTCCTCAGCAATTCGCATCCACGACCCCACCTCGCGGGATTCGAACCCAGGATCTACTGGTTTCGCGCAAGGCGCTTAACCAACTAGACCACTGGGCCGTCATCCAACAGTGTTAATGTCTAACTTCAACTAATCCACGAAATTGAGCGACACATCCACCATTGTCATAAGTGAGTTACTACCTGAAAACTGACCCGGTTGAACTCCACTGGTTATTGCTTCTCACTAGAACTCCCGGATATATCTCTTGAAGTCAGTCACTAGTGAGCATATGTTAATTAGTATCAGAAGGGGTTTTGTGGATATTGTAGTAATTTCAACAGTTGAGATCATGAGTCAATTGAAGCTAGACCACCATGGAAAACCCGCAAAACGGGGTCGTGGATGCGCACTGTTGAGGAGTCCCACAATGGGACGAAACGGCCGTCCATTGCTTCCAGGTTTTCCATGGTGGCCTAGCTTCAATTGACTTATGATCTCAACTGTTGAAATTACTACAATCTCCACAAAACCCCTTCTGATACAACTGTAATTCTCACTAGTTAAGAACGATTACTTCAGAAATAAGAGGGAATTACAGATTGTTTTTATGAAACTAAAAATAATTTGTTCATTATCAGTTCTAGCTATTCAAAACAGCTTAGTAAGCCATTCAATCCTTAAAATCTAAATTGGAAAGCGATATATTGAACAAGGATTTAAATTGATTTTCGAGTACTTACTGATAGCTAATATTGATTTCTTTTTCCAATAATCGATAAGATTTAATCACATTTTAAGAAGGAGTAATCATTTAGATATATCTGATAGTTATAGGTGGTTAATGTTTAATAATAGTTGCTTAGTAAATAATTTATTAATTCATATGAATTAATATTCAGTTCAATCAATATAATTGTGACTTTTATTCGGTGTAACTTCATTGCAATCATACATTGATTTTGACCCATTTTGGTTGTCAGCTAAATCCCTATCTAATGTTTAGAGGTTCTTACTTGGATCTTTTGTGTTAACGCTCAAGTTATATATATATATATATACATAATTATGTCGGCAGTTATTTCAGTGATAAGTTTATGCTTTGGAGGGTCAAAATGTCATCATTTTTGTATGAATCTTCCATATTCCTACTTCGTGAAGTGAAAATTACTTTGATGACCAACTTCAAGTTTTTAATGGTAGGTCTTAGAACACAACAAAATCATGAGTATAAACAGCGACGGGGAATACGTTTTAGGAACATAAATTATAAATGTATAGTTTTAATGTAACATGTAAATATATATGACGAAATAAATCAATAGGAGCTTATAAGAAAGACGTTTCCTCAATTTTACTAAGTCACCAAATAGTATTTTATAAATATATCTGAGAGCAAAGTGGTTTTTATGTCCAGTTGACCACTAAAATGTTTGACGAATTTTGTAGTATTCTCTGAAATAACAATTACCTGGTTGTTACTTTGTCAGACATCTATTTTTACACCCTGCGTAGACATTCGGTAAAAACACAGATTGAATTATAATTCCTTGAGTATTTTAGGTACATGATATATTTTGTAATACATTTTACTATGGGGAACTGCTTTGCATCACGACAAGTAGTCAACTGAAGTCATAAGGAATAAACAACGAAAGTATACTAACTAACGTGTTGAAGTAATGTTCTTACTAATAACAATATTTCTCAATGGCTTCAATAAAAAAGTTGGTATATGGATACTGATGAATCTACTACTGACAAGGTATTCGAAATTGATTCACTAGTTTATATGTTAGCCTGGTATTTCATATGATCACTGAATGAAATATTCTCTATAAAACTCATATCCTAACTCTTCTGTGACTATATTCTCGAAAACGATTCGACATGTTTTTGAGAAGCAGATGGGGGAATCAAACCTTTTTGGAGACAAAACCGTCATTATCGACTGTAACGGATGAATACTGTACAGTAATATGAATCGTGTTAGGTTCAAGTTTTCATCAATGAACGCGTTTATGCTGTATCAGATACCATGAAATTCAATAGACTTATTTATTAACAAACATACCAATAATTTCTACTTCTATTCTTCCAAACATTATTCTTGAAGTGGGTAATAACGGAGATGTTGAAGACAAAGGCCGATTCTTTGAAACAGATGAAACCGGTAAACGATTATTTTGAATTCTATCCTTTGATAATAAGCTTTTATGTATTGGATTTAAATGAATCATATGTGAAGAATCATGTTCAGTGTTATTTTCACTTAGTTTGTACCGTTCTAAACATATCCATTGTCCAGTATCCGATTCACTTGCCCACTTTATAAATAAACGACTCTCAAGCGTTTTCGGATCTAACCATTTTTGTTCTATGTACACACCACCAGATTTAAATGGATCCGAGGACTTTCGAACACCATGATGATACCATTCTAAAAGTATTTCGTAACCGGATGCTCGAACATCAATTGAAAACTTTGCATAACATTTTAATTCCAACGGACTGCCGTAGTAGACTACACGTGGTCCAGTGACAGTAAGTGCTGAGTAAAACAATATGTATGACAGCACAAAATATATTTTACGTAAATGGCGAATGCATTTATGAATAGAAATGCTATTAATATAAGTAAATGTACAGATATAATAAATCGTCTATTATTACACCATTGTCCTAGACTAAATGATAGTTACTTACGAATATCATATTTTATTGACTGTATTTCCAAAAAAACGTATACTTTGATAACTATGGTTGCAATACATACATACGGTACGGGATACTGATACCGTATTTGTATTGAGCGGCTTTTTTGAGTTTAAATTCAAGCTAATAACAGACATTAACTGTGACCTCATAATTGATTTTTTTTTTCGACATTTATCAGTAGCGGAATCCACTACAACAATATTTGACAACTTTTTTTCATAAAATTATATCACAAGCCGACATATGCATCGTTCTCTTCGTTTTTATGTATATTCCAACTAACGTCCATGATTGTAATCATCTAATCTGATAAGAATACACCCTAGAGCTCACAGAAATTGTATTTGGCATATTGTATCTTTTAAATGCAAAGATAACGTCAATATTCTGTTTTCACGAAAACCAAATAATTCAATTTTTCTTTGAAATTGAATATATACTTAGACGTATGATTACATTCTATAAGTCAGCAAAACATGGTGCTGAAAAGCAGAACTGATAAGTAAGGAATTATTTCCTTACTTCAATGACTTTCATTTATCTATTAGTAAACTTTTAGTAGCCCTGGATCTAATGCCAGTTGAATCGTACACTGATTGTTATTGAAATACATATGTCGGCTATCCTCGTATGTAATAATATACTTAATCCGTGTTAGTGAATAACGGAAAAATGAGAATAGATGTTTGAATATGTATGTTTTGTACACTCGTTTATCGGAACAGATAGTTAGGGGATTGCAGCGAACGCAGCGAAGAAGAGAGAGAGCAAAGCGTAACAAAAGAATGCGCAGTGGAGAAAGCGTGTGAGGCAACTTCATATGATTAAGCGTCATTCAATATATATAGTCACAAAAAATAAGTTACAGACATGTGATGAATAGGATAAGAAGTGCACACACATATACGCTCATATAAAAAGAGCCAGTGTTTATAAATGAATAATTAACAAGGTCGAAACGTGACTCAATTAGAATGAATAAATTGTCCTGTCTAGAAGCTAGAATAAGTTATATGCGCTTGATATAGCAACCGACACTGCAAGCTTGAATATCATTAAACGCACGGTCATTTCTTTTTCATATCAACAAATCTACTAATACAACTAATCTACTAGTACAATATTAAATTATTTAGCCATTTTATTTAAATGAATTTTAATAACATAACATTTTAACTCAGAGTGAACATCAACTCTGAGGTGCAGGTACATCCAGCTGACAAGTTTTGAATAAGACGAAACGCGCGTCCTATATTCCAGTGCTAGCCATTATCCTTCTTTGCATATAATGTTTGTGACTTAAGGCTATATCGAAGCATTACGCACAGGATGCACATATGCCAATATGAAACTGATCAATTGTTGTCCCAAACATCAATGGGAAGATTCAAACAAGCAATATCAAGTGAATCTTAACCAGAACAGTTATGAGTAGATGTAAAATAATAAACCGGATATTATGTAATTGAGATCAACTTACTTCTATTTTTAAAAATAAAATTATCAGATACAACAGTAATATTTGCTTGTTTCGCTTCTTTGGATCGTGGTTCCACTTTTAATTAGTTAGAAACATAAAAAAAGAAATAATATTGACATATATTTCATGACAATACAATTAATAATAAACATGATTATTCAGTATTATGGAAATATTAGATATAATTCAAGTGAATAAATTACTGCAACTTGTACTGTTATAACTTGTGGCTTTGGGTCCTATTAATATATAATGTAATGATACTGTCAATTAGAGAACAATGATTTATCGAACGGACCAATGACGCAATAAACTCGCATGAACAGTCTAGAGTCTTTATCAGTACTTCTTTCAGCCTAGCCCTGCCTGTTAAGTCCAGAACACAAATTTCAGCCACTGCAATATGAATCATATATTTCAAATATACTGGGTTTACGTACAAACCAAACGGACCACATCGTACCATAAAATGGAAAATAACATTTGTACAAGATCTAGCCAAAGGTAGCTGTGAATGTGAGAGACTGGGCATAACTTAAGAACAGTAAGTCATATAATGATAGTCTATGAGTCAAAATAAAGCTTGTAATAAGAAGAACATGAATATGCATAGTTTAGTTACTGAACAATTATACAATAAAAATATATGTATAGTATTAGTCCAGAAATGGATTCCAACCATTACCATTCGTTATTCACATTGGGATATAACTGTACAGAAACGTCTTTGTCAAGATAAGTCATAAGATGTTATTATAATTTTGGTAAACTAGTGTAAATAAGTAAGATGCTATGATTCTGTATCTCTGAAACCTTCTTCAACTGTCTACTTACAATATCAATCATACTTAATGGTAGTACATAATTGATAGTTAATGATTAATCACCGTATTTATTAACAGTCAACATTACAGTCTAATTAGAAACAATGAAATGAATTCGGATTCACCGTTAAATGAATGTAACTAAATGTTTATACTAATTTCAGGTATAAATGATAAAATGATACTGTTAAAAATCTATTCAATAATACCATTATCAGTGAGATTGAGAAGTGAAGACTATTTATCTTAGATATATAGTAACTGAATAGTTAAAATACATTCCGAAAACTACTACTTGTTATGTGTACAACGAAAACCGTTAAATTAGACCAACTGAAATAAAATGTCGTTGGAATTATACTACCTTGAAAAGTGCCTGTCTTTATCGTAGGCTATGAATTTGTTACCACATTTATAAATTTAAGCTTATAGAACTATATAGTGAAAGTACAATACATTGTAAGAATTCTTTATAGATAGTGTAGAAAATTCCTTAGTATCATTCAATCTTCACAATACACTAGAACTTAGTAAAACAAAATGAATGTATTCATGGAATATTTACTCAAATTTCATTCTTTTAATCTATCTCCAAGTTAATAATCAGCAAAATTGGCAAAGCAAAACTATTAAGTAAATACTAAGAGATATTCAACACCTCACTCATTTAAGTGAATTCAAACTAATGTTAGGTGGTATAATTGGGCATAACTCATGATAACGAGATCTATCTACAACAAATGTTGTTTTTGTGTGTAATTTTAATAAAATACATTTTATTGTTATCTATTCTACTTGGCAGTAGTATATATGTATATGTTGAGTGATCGAGGAAATGCTTAACTGTTTTGTAGATAACTTTGTCATATTATTTCGATAATGCAATGAGAAGACAAAGTTTATCAGCATAATGTGATATATTTGAGCAATACATTTCGAACAATCTGATCACACATTTATACTTGTTAAGAACATTTATATATGAAAATTAAAAGATCAACTAGACAGGTTAAGGGTAAGTCATAACAGAGGAAAAATACTAAAGTATACAAAAACAAATGTGATTACCAATCTGGATAATAAATCAGTATTACCAGGGTAGGTTAAGTGTAAGGACAAATTGTTTTTGAACACATAAAGGGGGTTTCAAATTCCGTATAGTCATGGCTTCAATAAACCTTAGTATACGTCCTTGAAGGCTCTTGTATAACACTACAAATACTGATTTGAGGTCAATCTTATGACCCGTCTCAATCAAATGTTTCTCAGTGGAGGATGGTGTCTGCCTATCGTATGATCTTATTTGACCATTTGAATCCATTTGTTTCTGCAACCATTTTGGTATGTGTTCACCCACACTTAATTGTCAAATTATGTGAATAATAAGGTTCTTTTAGAGTAAACAATTAGCACACCCATTTTTGAAAAAAAGAGTTAATATGTATTCAGCCATAATCGTGGTGGACGGTTTAAAAAGCTATGAATATTTGAATGTTATCCAACTCAATATTATCCCGTATTGTTGACGAATAAGATCATTTTTATCGGTAAGAGACTGTGAACATTGTTGAATTTTATTGAAACCATGAACCAATGTAATTTAGACAACCTATAAAAACCTGAAAGCACTAGAACCCCGTTTTGTCTTAGTGTGAGACTTCTCAGAAGTGCGCATCCATAACTCTAAAATCGAGACAATCAAACTGATGTTAGTGCAATATCATGGATTGACTAAAGTTAGACATAAACATCATTGAATTCTAACTCAATGGTTTATACATTAGTTCCTTGCTTACGAGACTGATGGGTCTTGCGTTTGACTCTCTGTGGTATGATCATCGATGCAAACTATTACGAAGTCCTAAAGTAAGAAAAAGTAGTTATCCAATGCTTTCAGGTGTATAGTGGTTGTTTAACTTAGATTGGTTCATTATCTCAATAATATAAAATTTTCAATATTAAAATTGATGGTTTTTGTCTCCGCATCTTGTTGTAATAAAACAAACATATTATTGATTTCCAAATTACCGAAAAAAAAACATTGTAAATAAAAAGGTTTCGTATAAAATGTTTCTTCAACACAAGTATGATAATCATTTCAATGCTTTTCTTAGCTAGTCATCTGACGATACGGTAAATTCAACCAGGTATAATGATCCTTAATTATGCGATGCTTTTGAAATATATTTTATCTCATCAATCTCAATCATATTTAAACAAAATCTACATTGCTTAGAAAATATTTTCCTACTTACTTTACAACATGTTTCAAGTTAGATTTAATAGGAGATTATTGTTTAGTTAATATTTAATCAGAAAACATATTACATTATGTATCAATGTCATGGATGGATCTGGTAGTTCCAAATAAACGGAACATTGGAACATATTGCAGCTTTACGATTATTATTCGGTAAAATTTATTTTAAATCCAAAACTAGGTTAAAGAGAAGATGAATTGTTTACTTGTATTCATGACTTTGATTTTAGATTATTTTCATATGTGTCATTAATCTTAGGTGGCTTTTTGCATGTTCAATTGTTCTGATGCATTTATTATTATGTCTCACTTAACTAATTCAAATAGGTAATGAAGTCAGTTATTTTGATTTTCAAATTCCTTCCGGTAGAAAACCTACTATGGTACCTTGGCAATTACTATACAACACAAGGCATTCTCATCAGATCCTTCAGACATAAGCATTTGTAATCACTAGCATGGTGACTATTATGGTAAATATAATAGGAACAGTTTGGGACTCAAATAAATCTAGAAATTGTCAGTTCGAATATATACAAGCAACGTAGTGTGAGATAAATATTGCTATAACCATTTACGCTTTTTTAAAATTCAATTTTCAATGATTCATATGAAACTGTGTCATAATGGCTAAGTGAAGGCAATCTGTACAGAATACACGTATGCCAGCTGAGACAGAATAAAATTTAGTCAAAATATCAATAATAGGATAAGATGTCATAGATTGGATTGAGATCTATCCGTGTTATGCAAAGATAAGCTACTTGGACTTGGTCGCTAAGCGAATAACATTTTGGAAAAAAGAAGCGAAGAGTGCCGAAACTTAGTTTCAGGGTGAATACGAACTCCAGGATGTAGGTACTCAAGCTGATGAGTCCCAAATAAGGCAAAACGTGAATCTTATGTTACATCTCTTTTATAAAAACATCTGAGTTTTGATTTCAGATAAGTTATTTAATAAAAGAGCACGCGAATAGTTGTTACACTTATTATTTCAGTGTTATGAAGACTAAAATATATTAGGGCCGATGTATGATCTTAAACCATATAAGAATAATGATTCGAAAATAAGGAAATAACTTATACACACATCTTTTAAATATCTAGTCCTTACTTTTTACAAGTTTGTCTGATCGCTGCATATAAGATTTAATGTTTTCGATGTCTAAGAGAGTCTAAAAGATGTTATGTAGTCGTAGGGAGTTGATAAAAAAACCTAGACTAACGCCTAAAGCTTCACAGCACTTCTTAGTAAACCGCACCTGAAAATTTTTGACAAACTGATCCTCTCTGAAGGATCAGAAATAGAATCATTCAGTCTCACACTCTATGACATTGTTGTTTTTCAACTAGAGCCAAGGTTGAACACCTGAAGAACTGAGATGTTTATAATTGGTTAATCATTGAGTATTGACAAGAATTTATCTAATCCCTTCAGTGCTCCCTTAAATGTTTTAGCTCAGCAACAAAAGAATGTTTCAAGTAACACAGTAAAACAAACTTTTGAAATATCGACCAGTTTTGTATTTTTTTATTACTATATACAAATCTGAAGTACAATTATCATCGTGGCAAATTTCTTCCATTCTGAAAATGTTAGAGTCAATGATGTTATTGAGATTTTGAGTATAATATGGTACTATTGTAGTGAACAGAACACGGGTGGGGACAATCGAATGTATTCAACACAAAATTACAGAGCAACTCAATAAAATCTGAGAACCATATATTAAATCATTAATTCGCAAAATGTCCACCAATTGTCTCAAAATGCCTCAGACTTTATTATCCTTGCATTTCCATACAAATTGCATTCTATTCCCATTCTTGCTTTCTTGATCTTCCCCCATCTTCTGCTGCCAGACATTATATTCCTGACTCGCGCCATATACTATTTATATCAATATAAGTAGCACGCACCACACTATCAGCATTAATTTGTGACTGTTGATTATTCATAAGTCATAGTACAAGGAATTTCATTTAACCATAGTTTTGAATAATAAAAACTGGATTTTTCTAGGTTACATGATGATAAAATGTCATACAAAAAATTGGAGGTTAATTAAAAGACCCAATATGTCATAGTGTTAATCTGAACTCATATTACTGCCCCTTCATGATATATATATATATATATATATATATATATATATATATATATATATGATAGTTCATGAGGGCTATTTATAATGTATATGAATTAAAGCAATGTGTAGGTAATCCGCATAGGATATACCTATGCTATTAAGATACTGATCAATTACAGTCCTGAACATCAATCAGAAGATTCAAACAACCGATATAAAATTGAATTAAACTTCATTCCATTATGTAAGCTAGTAGCTATCTGAACTCAATAACTAAGTAGATAATACGATGATATTGAAAGCGAACGGTACTGGGTTCGATTCCTGGAGTAAACATCAACTTTGAGATGAAGGTACATCTAGCTGATGAATCCTAAAATAGAATGAAACGTACGTTCTAGATTTCATTCATCACTGTTTATAACTGACAACAACAACAACTCATCGAATTTAAAACATTTCATTAAACTTTCCACTTGAGTAATATTAAAACATAAATCTTCAATATCTATTATGAATCAAGTGAAATTACAATATACTATAAGATTTACTTACCTACAGATATATAATAATCAGGATTATTCATTTGTTTAATAGCCAATGTTATATTCATATTCGTTTGATTTATTATCTGATCATTATTGTTTTGTACATTAGAATTATCCTTTATAATATTATCTTCTTTATGGATAGATTTAATCGTACAAGTATATAAGCCACTATCAGTTAATTTAGCTTTAATTATTCGTAATATCCATTTATTTGATGATTTTTGTTTAATACTAATTCGTTTATCAGGTATAAATCTATGATTACCTATTGTAAGTGGATATTCTTCACCAATTTTATTCCACATTATCTAAGAATAATAATTAAGAAATGAAGATAATGACATTATGTTGTTTATAAAGGATGTGATATTCAAGATAAATGGTCTATAGGTTTACAATAGATTTACTCAACAAGTGTAAACAACTTTGTTCTTTTTTTATGTATTTTAACACATAGATATTGGTACAAGGAGGCACCAAATACATATGCGCCACACAGATCTAATTTGTTATGTGTGAGGACTGTGATAATGCCTGGGTGCCCGAACCGAAGCAGGTGGTTTTCTTAGGGGGCCACACCCAGAGCCTTTGACCTGAAGGTCGAACAACAATTGGTTTCTACGCCATTTGTTCCTTTAGGATACTGGAGCACATGTGCACCATTGGTTTGGAATCAGGGTTTTCCAACTCTCCTAGGTGGACTCTCCATGTCCACCAACCCTGTTAAAGCGCCGAACGTTCGCTCTTCGTCCTCTCAAGTTCGCAAACAATACCCCCGCCACGATAAGGCAGTGAGTAGGACTTCCCTGGCAGGGGCTATATACGCGTGGCCATGTGAGAGCATTTTGAAGAATGCCAATTTAATGTGTACAACTTTATATTGTCTCTTAAGAATTAATAGATTTCTGATGGTAATTAGTTTTATCTCAACATCCTAATTAATCACTTTCCCGTAAACCGCTTATTTTAAATGCTAGATAACATTTTTTAAAGGAGTTTACTAATCTGTTTTTGTTTTCAGGTTCTTTTTTAAATCAACATGGGGATTTGTGAAAATTAAAATATTTTCACATCTGAATTCACGAATCGATTCAAGCTAGATTATTATTGAAAATCTGGGGACACTAGATGTCTATTTCGTCCTAGTATGAGACTCTTCGGCAGTGTCCATCCATAATCCCTCACAAAGGACTCTAACTCAAAGCTTTCGGTCACACATGCAAACGTTTAAACTCAACCCATAAATTGGCATCAAACGGTGTTAATGTCTTACTTCAATCGATCAATGATGAAGTACAACCCTCCATTCATTGTCTGAAGTAGATAACTATCCCACACCTGACATGAATTGGATTCCATTGATTATGGCTTCTCATGAGAACTCCAGGAGCTACATCTTAAAGCTAGTCACTAGTAGTCACATGATTATTGTCTGTATGGGGATTTGTGAAGATTGTAACATTTTAAAAGATGAACTCATGGGTCGATCTACTCTACAACACCATTGTGAACCTAAAAGTACTGGACGTCGTTTCAACCTAGTATGGGACTCCTACTCTTTCTTTAAAGTTTTAAAGTACTTTAAAAATTGTGCATTCACATCATTCTTAATTCATTTGTTTTTTACATGTACAAAAGCCTTAGATGAATACGGAAATATGTGAACATGCTAATATTTTCCATGAATGTACTGATTTCATTAAAAGAAATGATCTCTCAAATGTTGTTGTTGTTTATGATGATGATGATGATGATGAAGATGATGATGATGATGGTAAGCTCATTTTATAAATCAAACTTTCTTTTTCTTTCATTCAATTTGTTTTCCTTAGTGGAGCTGAAAATATGTAAATTTGTTATTTGCTCCCTAATATCATTATGAAAGAATTACACCAGTTAAGATCAAATTAGTCATAATTTTATGTTACAATCGTTGTTCTCACTTGATTTAAACTTTTAAATGAGAAAACTTATGTAAAATTCAATCTTATCGTTGAAGCGAAATGACCAATTAGCCGTTGACAAGTAAGAATATATATATTTATATATATATATCCATCTGAAAGCCTAGTTTCTAAGATACTTCGTGATATGAAATGTATTAAAGAGATTTATTCTTTCAGAAATAACTTTAATCTTTAGTCATTAATGGGTTGTCTACTTTATTGAACTGAAGTAGACGGAATATGGTTAAAAACGTATGTGGGTTTTTGTCAGTAAAACTTGATTTCACCTTTTTCTGATGAAAGATTAATAGAACATGCTTTATCTGAACCCGACAACATTGTGAAGTGTGGACGGATAAAAATGATTTTCTTAACATTTAATATATAGAATTTTCTTAAAGCCATGATTCTCCAACATATTCTGCCCTGGGATTTATAACTTTGCTTGAAGCCTTTCTAGGTTTACTGTCGGTGTCGGAAATCTGAGAAGGTCTAGGCATAGGATGGCGATCTCATCCCATAGAACAAAAACTTACAAAGAGACGCCAACAAGTAAAAAACTATTTTTTTTAACCTTTATAAACTCATATAATTTCCTATTCATTTGTCTTTTCACTGTCAAGCTGATCAAAGATATAACTGGGCGTATGCTAAATGCCAAATAGACCATTTCTAATATAAACATATAATTGAAAATACTGTCTTAAATAATGTTTAATAACTATCTGTATAAATAATTTAGTTTTACATTTATAATGACTTACCACATGAGATCCTTCGGGTATGATACAACGCATTCGAATAGTTTCTCCAACAAAATATTTAACAAATCGTAAATTTGTATTAGAATCCAGATTTATGTCAACTTGTTTTTTACTTAAATTAGATAAGATTGTTTTAACAGGTGAATATAATTCATTAGATGGTTCATTTACTGGAAAATTAGTTTCGAAACTATCATTGAGATGTTCTATTTCATTGTTTGGAAAATCGTTCAATTTCTCTTCAAAATCTGTTAAAAAAAAAGTCAACGGATGAAAGTTCTTGTTGTATTTATTTGAAATAAACGAATATCCTTGATTACTGATTGGTAATCAATATCATACTTATTTTAGCCTTGGTGATAACAAAATGCTATTGATCACGTTATTTTGTAATCACTAATCTGAGTTAATATTGAAGACTTCAGATAGTTGGAGGCAAATGATAAAGAACCATGATACCTAGGTTTTATGTTATGCAATAGTCTTCATTAAGGTAATTTTAGGAAAGGTTTGGAGCTGGAAGTCCATAGTTTCACAACAAGTGACATTAAAAATGAAAAGCTGATAATTAAACAATAACTAAACATCTCTCTAATTATCAAGGATAGAAGTATATGTGCAAACTAAAAATGTCTTATGTTGATGAATAATAATCACTAAATATTCTAGCAAAGTCAATGAAAACATTTACTAAGTGGAAAATGATGTAATTATAAATTGCCTTAATGTTTAAACTATGATAAAGGACTGTTACTAAATAAAATGGCACAAGGTGGGAGGTTACATGAAGGATTATGTTAACTAGGTTGAATAGCTGGCTGGTTTGTTAGAAGAAAAAATTTATGTAGGTGAACGAGAATTACCAGAGCGTTGGTGTCACATCAGAGCACAACAAAGTATGGGAAATAAATGAAGATTAAGTTCTCAAATTATTATACCAGACGGAGGTAGGACGCCGTGTCACACAGTTGGACATCTTATTCGAACAATTGAATCTTTCTTAACACAGGGGGAAGTCGTCTATTGATGATTCTGTATCTTAACCCTAAAATCATAGTGAGATATTGTGTCGATCTCCCTTACCCAACATTTGGATCGCGGTTTATAGTAATCTTTCTGGTAATAATCCAAATTTAATGTGACTTGGAGACTAAGGGTCTAAAGGAATACGTAAGCTTTTATTAGCCAGAGGGTTTTTATACTTAGTAAAAAGAAGACTCAGTGTTAGGCACTCGGCAAAGTTTGCATAAATACATGAAACTCACAAGAATAGGAAGTTTACATTCTATAGTACACACTAAGTCATCGATGTTTAATACTGAAAGTATACATTACATACACATATGAAATATATGAGTTAAAGATCTATTTATTCCATAGTATACACAATGGCATAAATGATGAAGTTTTTGTTGTATTTCAACATGAACTATCAACACCTATCTTATATTTTCGTCGTTTAAAGATGTCAACTTCTGAAAAATCAAGAACTTGCCAATTCAGTTGTTCTAACATTTTTATGGTTTTCTTGAATTATTGTTACCATATTTTAGCAAATATTGGGTTGTATTTTAAATGAATTCTTAAAAATAAAATTTCAACAGTCTTGGAAAATAATATGAAGCGGTTTTCCTTGATTTCCAGTCTTTTAAGTGTTGATATTAGTGAATTATCAAAATTATTTTTATTGGTATTTACTGACTGTATTTGTCATACATTGGTCTTGATTGAGGTATCATAGATAATTAAGAAGCATTGAATAGCTGCCTTACATAATCTGTCTAGATAGCAACGTACTTGTGAAGTCAACTCTAGGGTGCAGATATATGTAGTTGACAAATCCCAAGTGGTAAAAAATGTGCATCCATGATTTCACTGCTTGCCATGTTCCATATATTCTATATCAACTTTTGTCACAACGAATATATATATATAGGCACCCAGCATATGATGCGTATATTCCAATTTAGTGTAATCGAAATATTGTTAAAATATAAGCAGCGAACTAATCCAAATAATTGAAAACCGAATTAACTTTGAAACGTTTACTTCGGTATAAACACTATATACATCAGGTTTACACGCTTTTGTCGATAAACTAAAAGGAATTAATAAATTGCTTCACTATCGCTGTTCGAAGCGTTTCACTATAAGGGACTGAAGGCCCTGGGTTCGAATCCCGCGAGCGGGATCGTGGATGCGCACCACTGAGGAGTCCCACAATAGGACGAAACGGCCGTCCAGTGCTTCCAGGTTTTCAATGGTGGTCTAACATCAATCGGTTCATGATCCCAATCAAAAACTTAATAATCTCCACAACCCCTATACTGATAAGATATCACGTTTAGTTGATCTCCAGAAAAATTAAAAATTAAATTCAACTAAGGTTTATGAAAATTTCTGTAATAATATATCACTATACTTTACGCTGAATGGTTACATGGAAACATTTTACTCATTATGATAAGACATTCCCTTCGTGTTCAATTCTTCTGCCTTTCACAGAATTATCTTAACGCTGTAAATCATCATGCTAATCATCGTTATATCATCATATTTAACACACTTTTCCATTACTTAATACTTCACAAACAAATTGAAGCTCTTAGATTATACATTTCAGGGTTTTAGCGTAAAAAGTCGATTCTACGACTGTAATTGAAGTTTTACTGCAAAAAGACGATGCTAGTTTTATTAAATGAATATGCATATCATATATTATCATCATCATTAGTTGTTATATAACTAATTCGTAACATGGATAATACTAAATTCACGGAATGGTAAAATTCATTTATTCTAGGCCTATTTTCACTACTGATTACTAAAAATAGAAATTCAATTTATATAGGGTTTCAACAAAATTCAGTGTATATTTGTTTGCCAGAAAACAATGATAAACATGATACGAATATTTTTAATTGATACAAGACTTTATTAACAGCTGCCTACGCAAAATACTTCGGATCCGTTGGCCAGACACTATCAGTAACAATCTACTATAGGAGAGAACAAACAAGATCTCACTGGAGGAAGAAATCAGGAAGAAGCACTGGAAGTGGACAGGACACACATTGAGGAAAGCACTCAACCGCGTCAAAAGACAAACCCTCACTTAGAATCCTCAAGGCCAAGGGAGAAGAAGAACACCAAAAAACACATTACGCCGGGAAATGGAGATGCTCCATTGGGATTAACAGGAGTAGGGAAAATTAGGAAAATCAATTATTTGAAAAATATTAGTTTTAGCAAATCTTTTTAGGTGACTGAACTGTTTAATCTCAAAAAAACTTTTAATGATATTGTGTAATGAACAAGAATACAGATGGGATAGTGAATTGTACTTTATTTCCAAATTACAGAATATCTTGGTAAAATATGATAACCGTACATTGAATACTTCATTTCTATTATTAGTCCTTTACATTTTGTATAATTCTTCCTTATCTCAATTCTTTTCTATTTTCTTCAACTTGATCTTCTCAGCCTCCTGCTGCCAGGGTGTTCACATCTGATTGATGTTGCGTACTACTTATATCTGTCGACATAAGTAGTTTACATCACAATATAACAATGAAACTATATTATTTATATTATGTTAACATGGTTATATAGTAAGATAATCCTCAAAGTTAAATCCAATGTAAAAGTATATGAAAACAAGTGAAAACTTTGATCAAAAAACACTACCTAATATGTTAAACTACGTACTAGGACCATGTTTGAAGAGAAACTTGCTCGAATAATATTTTTTTTCGTGAAATAGTTGATTGTAATGCAAACTATGTAGATAATAAAAGACTTAATTACTGTGAAAGGACTTTCTTACATGAAGTAATCTTCTGAATGATTCAATTGTCATGAACCGATCAATATTCTTAATAGTTTCCCAATTTTACCCAATATACAATGATGTTGTTTTGTTTCCCTTAACAATCTGATCTTTTTTTGAACACATCATCGATATTTAAGACATTGTAATAGAATAGTTAGGAAAATGTATCATAAATTATTACTCTGTGAAAAGAATACAGTTTAATAAGATGTATTCAATGCTTAGTAATTCATTTCATAATAGATAGTTACATAGTAATCAGTAGTCTTAATATTTTCTTTAAAAACTATTAATTTTCATAATCTTTTTGTCGTAAGTACTTGAAATTTAGTTGTCATTATGAAATAATGTAGATCGTTAAAATAAATTCTTCTTGTTTCCCTGGGACAAATAAGATTGTATAATAACCAATTAGTAGATACAATGATTAGATAAGCTTCACTTAATATACTGTATTCGTTAGATTAAGTTAGCATACATGTTTGAAGGATGAAACAAAATACAGTAGGATAATAATCCTATAATTTATTTACTTATTTCAAATATGATATCAAAACAATAATAGGAAATGGATTATGAAATTCTTTTTAGTATTCAATGTATTATTTTTTAAATGATTTCAAATGGTAGGTGTCTAATACTGGTTGGTGATCAATGTCATGTATGTCCGATTCTTCTTAGTGCAGATGGAATTCTATCGACCAAGTTGTAATGTGACCACCAGTCTCGGTGGCTTGAAATTGCGTGCACTATGTTGAAATAAGATGTTGGTTAGAAGTAGTCAACAGGAAAGTTTGGAACTAGGTTTCGAGCTATTCAGCATTTGTCGTGAAAGTAAATTTCAAGTTATACCAAAAGCATATAGCCTCTCTACCTAATGAGTTGGACGAAAAACTTTCACCGATACAAATGAAACATGAGATCAGGAGAGAAACTTACACCAAGATAAATGATTTTTGACAATGTTTTTTATTACTGAAACTCTAATAATACAAAATTTATGGGATCCCAACAAGGTGTCTAAGCTCTGTTCATGTCTCAGGTTAAAATTAACAATTTGGGATTTAGAAGAATGAAGTATCTGGCCATTAATAATAGAAGGTTGTTCAGTGAGTGACAAGAACTCAGTTGTTGGTGTCAGTAATGATCATCATTTTACTGTGATTTTAAAGGGAGCTTCCTATTCGAATGCGAACGGTACTGGGTTCGAGTCTCAGAGTGAACATCAACTCTGAGATCCAGTCACATTCAGCTGACGAGTCCCAGATAAGACGAAACGCGCGTCCTGGATTCAACTGCTAGCAACTATCCATGTTTGCTCATAATTCTCGTAAATTAAATCAATTTCGAGGCAATACTCACAGTATGCACATATTCCAATATGAGACTGATCAATTGCAGTCTTAGACATCAATGGAAAGATTCAAGTAAAACAATACCAAGTGAGTAATAGTTTAAAGTAATTATTTATAAAGATTTTTTTAAATATCAAGTGACTATATGTACACATATATATTCGTTTAGGCAGACAGACTAAGTGAATTAAAGCCTCACTGAAATTGAATCCTTCCTTGAATAAATTATTTTACGACAAGGCATATGCTGAAATTCCTTGAAATGAATGAGAGATGAGTTTATCTATTCATTATTCTTCATAGTAAATATTTCAACTACAAAAAAATAAAAATCAATAATATGAATATTCGAAGTAATTACCTCCGTCTTCGATGCTTTCTATCCTTCAATAATGTGAACAACTGAATATTGTGACATGATTTATGTGATTTTGATACTGATGGCAAATGGAAAGTCATTTATTAGACAACATTTTCTTAATCTCCTATTTCCGGAAATGATGAGAACTATATCTATATTAATTACATTTTTTTTCAAGCTATTTATTCACCGAGTAATCGTTTGTAATGGTAGACATCCTAGATTCTTTTTTGGATGATTAAGGTTAGTAAATAGAGAACACTACACAAACATTTCGTGTTAGAATAAGATTCATCGTTACTGAATACTCACTTATATGTCGGGGATCAGACGCAAACTTGTGATATTCGGTGAATGCATCAATTCATTGAGTTTTTATATTTATTGATGATAAAAAAAATGTATTTATTCATTTCAATGTACATTTAACTGTACATCGAATGAGTTCTATATCTTGTATAGTTTGTTATGATCGGAAGGAGTTTTGTGGAGATTGAAGTAATTTCAATAGTTGAGATCATGATTTAATTGAAGCGAGACCACCATGGGAAACCTGGAACCACTGGATGGCCGTTTCATCCTATAATGGGACTCCTCAGTAGTGCGCATCCATAATCCCGCATGCGGGATCCGAACCCAGGACCTATCAGTCTCGCGTGCGAACGCGTAACCACTAAACCACTGATCTGGCCGGCATCCAATGGTGTAAATGTCTAGCTTCAATCAATCCATAAAATCGAACGAAACACGCACCATTGTCATCGGTGAGTTACTATCTCACAAATGACCCGGTTGAACTCCACTGCTCGCTCGCGAGACTGATAGGTCCTTGGTTCGAATCTCATAAGCAGGATCGTGGATACTACCTGCTGAGGAGTCCCACAATAGGAAGAAAAGGCCATCCAGTGTTTCCAGGTTCTACATGGTGGTCTAGCTTCAGTTGACTCATGATTTCAACTACTGAAATTTGTTATGAGTTTAAGTCAATAAAAATGATTCAGTGCAAAATCTTTTGAGTACATTATATAGACGCTTATAAAACGAAAGTGAATAGTAGAGAAGATCAATTTAGATTACGTAGTTAGAGTTTATAACCAAAACATCTTGTCTTCATTTTTTGTTAACCAAACGTCGCTTAAAAAATATATTTTCACATACTACTTTAATAACTTGAATAAATTTCATTGAGTTATTTATTTGTTAAAGTTAAACAGTTGCTCGGAGATTGTATTCTCTAAATAGTCTAGTAGTTTTACTAAGAACACGATTTCAAAAATTCATGGTATATATATATATATATATATTCAATTACTCTTAAGTTAATACAACATAGATATAAATGTATGATGCTGAATAACAGTCCTATTTATGACTTTTATATATGTAGGACGACCAGTGGAGCAGTAGTTGGTCTCAACATACGCAACGGTAAACGCAACATTCTCCGATTCAATGCAGCATGCACCAATCGAATCAGAATTGACGAAAAAGCTTTGGGAGATATAAAAACCTTTACATATTTGGGCAGCATCATCGATGAACACGGTGGATGTGGTGCATTTATGAAAGCGCGGATCGGAAAAGCAAGAGCAACATATTTACAACTGAAGAACATGTGAAACTCAAAACAACTGTCAACCAACACCAAGGTCAGAATTTTCAAAACAGTTCTGCTGAATGGGGCGGAAGCCTGGAGAACTGCGAAAGTCATCATCCAGAAAATACAGGTGTTTATTAACAGTTGCCTATGCAAAATACTTCGGATCCGTTGGCCAGACACTATTAGCAACAACCTACTGTGGGAAATAATAAACCAGATCTCAGCGGAGGAAGAAATTAGGAAGAAGCGCTGAAAATGGATAGGACACACATTGAAGAAAGCACCCAACTGCATCCCAAGACAATCCCTCACATGGAATCCTCAAGACCAAAGTGTGAAGAGGAACACCAAAAAACACATTAAGCCGGGAAATGGAAACAGATTTGAAAAGAATGAACAACAATCGGATCAAACTTGAAAGGAAGTCCCAGGATAGAGTGAGTTGGAGAATGCTGGTCGGCGAACTATGCTCCATTGAGAGTACCAAGAGTAAGCAATTCAGTAACAAATAATCAATATATGTAATTAGTTAACTTTAGTTAATAGTGAAAACCACTAACTAAACTATTGAATGTTTAGTTGAAACATTTTATCATGTAAATGGTTTACTGTAATATTGATATCATTTTATATGGTAATAAAGATCTTTTAATATAAAGTAACTAATTTGCGGTATTTTCTTAATAAAATCTAAGTAAGAACACATATAACATTTAAAATCTATGTATCATTTTCGAACTGTTAATTTGGTAAAGGACCGTATACATTTTTAATTACTAAAGAGTATAACATGCAAGACATCAAAACTCCACAAGAAACCAATAATCAATATTTTATCAATATTTCAACTGTTTCCATAGTAATATTCCATCTGATTTTTATATCTAATGTTCCACTGATATTCATTTATTTCGATTTGATAAGTAATGGCAAATATAATTTCAGATGTACACTACAAAGAGTTAGTATACCATATTTAGAATGGTTTGAACAGATTGTAGTTTTATACGCTAAAATTCAATTATATCAAAGATGAGATAAATATCCCCAGTGTGGATTTCATTACGTAATTCTTGTATCTACTAAAGTTAAGAATTAAAACAATTGAGAATCAATATAGTGAATTGAAGGTAATATCTCTCTTTATATGATTTTAAAATTATGGATTTGAACACTGATAAGGTCATAAATACATTGTTGACAGAATTCCATACTATAAAGAAACAATTATCTAGAGCCTCCTAGTTCTAACTCTTTAGTAGATCTATTAAATGAAACAGTATAATGAATATTGTTGAAGATTTTTGTCTCAATAACATGATGATAGACACAGAACTTTGAGAAATATTAAGAAAATAGAAAGCACGGTAAAGTTTTTCTATTCCATCTGATAACTTTGATTTATATAAATCCACGAAATTCACATTAATTAAAATCTTATGATGGTTTAACCAATAGTCGAATATTAGTAAACGTTGTTTTCCTAAAGACATACCTTTTCAGTTCATAGACTGAATTGTATGTAGATGTTACCAAGTTAACAGTTCAAAAGCTCATACATATATATAAGACAACGTCTGGAATCGAGAACACAAGTCTACACTTTCATTCACGATGGCAACCATTGTAGCAGCGATTATAATCGACAATTTATTCAATTGTGGATCTTCATTTTATTTCATCTGGTCACTCATACTAAAGCAATTTTGATTAGGATCATGAATCGATCAATGTTAGACTACAATTGAAAACATGCAAACAGTGGACGGCCGAGACCAGTGGAGCTAATCTGTGTCAGGCAGTGACAAGTATCTACTTCGGTCAACGGGAGATGGTTGCAAAACTTCGTGGATTAGTTGTAGTCAGACATTAACACCGTTAAATGCCGGCTCCGTGGTCTATAGGTTAGGCATTTTCGCGCGAAACCGAAGATTCTGGGTTCGAATCCCACATGAGGGATCGTGGATACACACTTCTGAGGAGTCCCATACAAGAACGAAGCAATTATCCAGTGCTTCCAAATTTTCAACGACGATCTAACATTGACCCATCCGTGACATCAATCTAAACAAAATTACAAATTAATAAAAGTCATTTTAGGTAACTTTTACACATGTGTTCAAAATAATATAAGGAATGTATACTAAACATTAAAAGAGATTGCAAACTGAAAAAAATAATTGAATTTGTTCTGAGATGCGTTTGGAAAGTGATCGCTTTGTGCAGCCTATGTAGCGTGCCTCACATGAGCACGTAAATTTATAGATACACATTGATATGAGTCAAAGCGTACGTTTATCTTTAACATATCCCAGAATGGTAGGTCGGCTAGAGAAAACAATTCGGAGCTCAGCTGTGTAGAATGTTTTATTCAACGATCTTGGAATCCGTTTATTTAGTATTTCAGCAGCCGTGTCTCCTTTAAATTTTGTTATCATAAACAACGTTTTCTTCTGTACTATCGATGCTTTTATGACAATGGAATTTAAAGGAGACACAACTACTGAAATCTTAAATAAACGGATTTCAAAATCGTTGAATAAAACGATCTACGCAACTAAGCTCCTAATCGTTTTCTCAAGCCAACCTAAGATTCTTGGATGTGTTAAGGATAAACTTCCACTTTGGGCCACATCAATGTGTATATCTATAAATTTACTTGCTCATGTGGGGCACGTTACATAGGCCGCACAAGACGATCACTTTCCAAACGCATCTCAGAACACTATCCAGCTTGGCTTTCAAAAGATGAATTGAATTTGTACTCTTAAACTCAATGGAGTTACATAATCAAAGTTATATTAAAATAGGAGATTTTATTAAGAGTGGATATTCTTAATTGGGTGATTAGCTTTTGTTATAAATTAAGGAGTAACATAATTCAATGTAATTGATAACTTTACTTATAAAAATATTACCACAATAAGTAATAATTTTGTATAATGTAAAATGTATTTGTATAAGTTAACACATACTCATTTCATTTATTCATGTGTTTAGTTCATATTCATGTTCTAAGCCTGTTTTATGGCATTTTAGCATGTCTTAAATTCTAGATATCATATGTTATTAAATTAAATAACTAAATAAATTATCAAAAGACTATAATTTGTAGTGTACTTGGTTGTTCAACTGATGTTAATATTAATATATCATTTTTTTCTTTAAACAACCTACTGAATTCAAGACATTTACTATCTGTACAATCATAAGTGTTCAACGTTATTCCTTTGTAAGAAATATGTATGAAAATTGTTTAAACATATTTACTAGACAAAGATGGATAGTGCCTAGCAGTGGAATCCAGGACGCACGTCTCGTCCTCATCATCTGAATGTCTCTGCATCTCAGAGTTGATGTTCACTCTGGAACTGGAACCCAGCACAGTTCGCTTCAAACGCCATCGTATCCCAAATAGGACGAGACGTGCTTCTTGGATTCCACTGCTAGCCGCCACCTATCTTTACTTATAAAGCTTCTGAATTAAGGTAATATCGAAGCAATCCGCCCAGGATACACATATGCCAACAAGAAAGAGACTGATCAATCACAGTCCTCAATAACAATGGGAAGATACAAGTAAACAACACCAAGTGATTCTTTACTAGACGTTTTCTTAAATGTAACTAAGCATGTATCACACTTCAGATTATTCATTCAACAAATATATATATATATATATATATATATATATATTAAGTTATAAAATATAACTAGTGATTACGTAATCAACGATCAAGATCGGGTTTTTTTGATCAACTACATACATAACTATTTATTCACAATAATCTTACCTTCATCTAAAATGTTATCGATATAATATTGATTTTGGCTAGAATCATCCAAAGATAAATCTGTTGAATGCAATAAATTCTGTATAGTATTATTATTATTATTAAATATTGATTGTGATCTATTATAATTAATAATTATAGATTGATTATTGATTTTTTGTAATTTATTATTATTATTATCACTAATATTATTTATTATTAAATTAGTAAATATAAATGAATGTATCATTCGTTCTGTAAAATAAATGAAATAATATAATGAAATGATAAGAGTTATTTTAAAATATTTACACATCTACGCAACAATGAAATATGATAGATGGATGGATAGATATCTTTTATAATCTGTAATGGTTATATATATGTATATTGTTTATTGTATATGTTAACAAGTAGGTATACATTGAATAAAGTTTCATCATTATCATTCAGGTAATTGGGTACATTGATTACATTGTAGAACAAAAAGAAAAATAAACAAACAAACTATCTTTCTTATTGTATATTGGGAAATTACATTTAATTATGTATTTCTTTAATTTCTTTCATATATTTATTACGAATTGTATAGTTTGTATTGTGGTGTACAATTATTGTTATTATTATTCTTCGTATACATTTTTCTATATTATTACTACTGTTATCTCAATTAGTAATATAAACATATAGGGATTTAAACGCCATTGTTTTTTTTGAGAAATAATAAAAATACTTGAACTATTTGAATACTTTTTTTTATTGGTTCATTGAAACAATGTCTCTTTAATTTGATTGGTTAATTAAGATGAGATGGGGAATTTATTGGTAAAGCATGTTTTATTTAGTCTGATGTTTATTGTTATTATTATTATTATTATTATTATCAAAGAAAGGATTTGTGATGTGATTTAGAATTGGACCTAATGAACAATAGCTCAATCTTAAGACAATCATTTGTAGTACATGAAAAGACTGTTCATTTTGAAATTCTATTGTAGTACTAGGGATCTGTGTACTGAGTATAGATAAATAAATATGGATCATAATGTACTTACAGTTTCCATTTCTTCTTTAGACATTAACATTGTTGTGTGCCAACTCACGAGTTTATAGGTCAAGAGTTCGCGCGCAAGACTGAAGGTTTTGAGTTTGAGTCCCACATGAGACATCATGGATGTACACTGCTGAGGAGTTTCATACTAGCAATAAACAGCCGTCCAGTGCTTGCAAGTTTTCATTGGTGATCTGGGTTGCATTGACTCACGAATTCAATTGTTAAAATTACTAGAATCTTCGCAAATTCTTAATCTGAAAACATTTTCTTCCTAGCTCATAACTGTTATTTTCGACATCAATTCCTCCCTGATATTAGTCCATTCACAACTCATAAATACTGAATAATCTTAACCACTAGTTTTGAAATGTTCTGTCTTCCTGTTTCATTGTGGTTTTGAACTTAACGTTATTGTCTTAAGTATGTAAAACTTTGCTTTTGCTTATTGCAACCTTTAGGTGCTGCGAAATATGATAAATTCATTTTATTCCCCCTCTCCCGTCCTGTTGAGCTCACCTTGTTAGAATTTATCAATAAATCACAATATATTAAGTATTTTAACGTACACGTAACTGTAATCATAATTTCTGATCACGTAAATGTTACTTCTGATCTTTACTCAGTTCATAATTTTTAAGTATTACACAATTCATGGCACAAATCTTTTATTTCAAAACTATTATGTTCTCATGCTTTTCTCTGTTTTCTTTTCCAGAATGCTTTGACAATTATTCTATATATAACTAAATATTAGTACGTTTTATATGATTCTTTCACAATAATTCCAACTTTTTATTCAATGTCTACATGTAAAACTCAATTTGATAAATAACAAATGTCGTATGATATGCAGTTGAAAATCTGTCTTTAGTTGGTCAACAAGGGGTACGTATATTTGTTCTGTTAGATAACCTGAAATATGTTGAATTCATACATTTCATTATATAGTAATGTGCGAGATTTTTATCGTTTGCACCAAAAATGTATCTAGAGCAACCATTGTAATCCGGGTAGTTCTGAATAGATAGTTTATTTTAGTATGATTTCCGATAGTTATCTAATGAACATCAATCCAAGATCTAAATTACACGGTTCATCAGTCTTCATGAACGTCCTATAGTCATGATCATCATCAGCTCACTAATAACTAATTTAGAAAATCAGTTCCCAGAATTTCAGAAAAAACCTATAACCATTTGATTTCAATCATGTCGGATTTAACCTAGTCGTTCACCAATAATGTTAGAAGACGGTCTCTCTGTATTGCAAAATTCAACTTATTGTCAAATAAGTTCTATTGATGTCAGTAGAAATTAAACAATTGTAGTTTCGACATGTTTACAGAAGTACAACATGACAGTAATAATCAATAAAGTCAGTTAACATGCGAAAACTTCACTATTCGTTAAACTAGGCAATAAATATATCAGTTAAAATTTTCAGCTAATACTAATGGATGGGAAGAATTTATGTTTGTAATGTTGTAGGTGTCGTGTCCTACGAGTTGGAGGGTTTAGCCACGAAGCTCGTATTGTTATTTTGGACGATATCGACATTTACCTCAAAATGATATAGTCATCCAGACGAACAATAAATATTTCACGATCAAGCAAGACAGTTCATGAAACACAACATCAACATCGTTATTTTCAGCTGTAATTTTTTTCCACTATCTTCTATTCATAATATGTACGTCCGATATAATTTATTTTTGATTTTATCTTGAATAGGTTATTACGACTTTGGAATGATGATCCAAGTTGGTTGAATATCCAGCAGTTCATTCTACTAAGGATGGCAGAATTTCAACTTATCCTCCTCTCTGAGTTGTTTTATTTCGCTTAATATTTCGTCAGATTGCTTCAGGATAAAACAAGGATATTTCTATGCCAATTTACGTAAATACTTGTCTTTTTATAGTCAAAGCATTCTTTTTTTATTATTTAGATGTTTTACTTAGACTTTTAAACACATTACCTATGTAAAACGGAAAAAATAAGTATATTGAGTTATATATTACAATTTAAATATTCTTTCGAATGCATCAAAAAGCCATACATTTCCTTGTGAGTAAGTCTGGTTAATAACAATGATTCCTACATGACATTGATCACTACCAAGTGATCAACCAATTGTAAATACATCTCAGTCCTACAGGAGGTCAGTCGCTATCCGGGTAGCTGAGTGGTAACGTCTCTGAATGTGAAGCTGGGTGACACGGGGTCGAATCTGTCAGGGGGCATCAGTTTTTTCAAGATTTCAGGTACACCTTGCTAACAAGTGCCAAGTAGCACAAAACCTAGGTCCAAGGTTTCCTGTTAACTACCTCCAACCACCATCTTAATTCAACATAGTGCACGCAATTTCGAGTCACCTAGACTAGTGGCCACATTGCAACTTGGTTGATAGAATTCAATCTACACTAAGAAGTGCCTGACATACACGACATTGATCACTACCTAGCGATCAATCAGTTTTAAAACGGGTTATTAATAAGCGTAATTACTATTACCTCTGAAATACTCATTATTAATAATCATTCTATCAATGATACATGACTCAAGTAAACATCAGTTCCAGACAATTCTGGAGCTCTAGTGAGAAGCAGTGACTAATTGAGTTCAACCGAGTCTGTTATAGGATAGTAAATCACAAAATACAATAGTGGATGTTTTGTGTGAGCGGGATCGTAGATGCGCACTGCTAGGGGGTCCCACAATAGGACAAAACGGTCGTCCAGTGCTTCCAGGTTTTTAATGGTGATCTAACATCAATCGGTTCAATATCTCAATCAAAAACTTAACAATCTCCACAACCTCTAAACTATTAATTGCACTATTATTTCACTCACCCTATTTGCCCCATATTTCTTCTGATCATAGATCTTAAATTTTTACTTAACATATATGCAGATTCAAGTTAACATTCTATATGAGTCATAACAAAAATTAACACACTTATTCTATGGCTATCAAGACTCAGTAGCTAAGTTGATAACGTGATGGCTTTTGAAGAGTACGATATTGGGTTTCAGTACCAGAGTGAACATCAACACAGATGCAGTCACATTCAGCTGACGAGTTCCAAGTATAACGAAACGCGCGTTCTACATTCCACTGTTAGCAACTATCCATGTTTGCTTATAATTCTTGTAAATTAAATCAATATCGAGGCAATACTCACAGTATGCACATATGCCAATAAGAGAGAGACTGATCAATTGCAGTCCTAAAACATCAATGGAAAGATTCAAATAAAACAATACCAAGTGAATTTTGTTTGACAATCCTAAGTTCGCATGCTTTAAACGATGGACTTTACCCTTAACCTGGACACTTTTCGAATTATAAAACCTGAATAGAATTTATCGAAAAGAATATCATTCATCCATATATATTATTGTTTTAAATAACAAACTATAGTGAATATTTTCTTTTTGTGAAAAAATTAGTTTCATTTTGTTAACTGAAGGTCTAGATCTCTCATTGATAAATGGAAGTGAATCTATTTACATATATATATATGTACATTCTTTTGAACATTTACTCCCCTTAAAGCATTTGAGTTCTTCAGCAAACTGAGTAAAAATATAAAAAAGAGAAAAAAAGGAAACAGTAGCCTGATTTAATATACAGTTGATTTGTGGGGAAAAAACACAAATTGAAATGAATAAAATTGTGAATTTTGTTAACAAAAAAAAGAAAAAAATCTCCAATTTTACGAGTTGCTTTCACTTCTTTATTCTCTTTCTTTTTTTGTCGATTTTTCTTTTCGCTAATCAGTAATTGATCTTAGTTTAGTTGAGTATGTAGTGAGTATGTTGGTCATTTTGTTGCCTACTTCTTTGTTGTTGTTTTTTTTTGAATTTACTTTGTGTTGTCTTTGTTCTTCTTTTTGTTCTTGTGAAAATAAAGTTTTAATGAATTGAGGAAAATGATTAAATGAAATCAATTTTGTTAGACACTTCTCTTGTTGTTTTTTTTTTGTTTTTTATACCGCCATCTTATCATCATTGTGTCGATACAAACATAAAAGATTTACTGATAATTAAAATTATTATTTTCAAGTGTTTAATAATTTAGTTGAAAGACAGTAAATCATTTATATAAGGAATGGTATTAATTAAAATGACTATTTCATTTAAATTCACTTGGTATTGTTTGGTTTGTAACTTCCCAGTATCTTCTCAGTAGCTGAGTAGATGACGCGATGGCGTTTGAAGCGAATGTTACTGGGTTTGAGTACCAGAGTGAACATCAACTTTGAGATGCAGGTAACTCCAGCTGACAAGTTCCGAATAGGACGAAACGCGCATCCTGGATTCCACTGCTAGCCACTATCCATCATTGCTTACAAAAAGACTATTTCATTTGTTTATTGATTTAGCTTGAAAATCTGAATAAGGCATTAACTCGTCAATATTAGGTGTTTAGGAAAATGCCATATGCGCATGAGACTGATAGATCCTGAGTTAGAATCCCGTAAGGTGTGATCGTCTAGTGGCCGTCTAGTGCTTCCAGGTTTTCCATGGTGGTCTAGCTTTAATCGACACATGAATTCAACTATAGAATTACTAAAATCTTTACAAAACTCCCTTCTGATAAAATGTCATACGTCTATGTAGTAGCTTCAAACTCAAAGTGATTATCTCAGAATCAGTTGAGTTTGTATTTAGGCTAATTGAATAATTTTGTTTATTTTATTATCTATACATTTTTAAAAAACTAAAGATTGTACCATTTCTATGCTGTTGAAATAAGAACGCTTTCAGTGAGATAAAAACAAGTTCGGGTCAATATCAATTAAGTATAATAGTTGGAATGTTTGTATTGTTATTGAAACTTATTATATATTCAGCACAGTAAAGGGATTTCACTTATGATTTAATTATAAGTCTACTGTTCTGTATGTTCTAAAATCAATATTTTTGGATGGTAACTTTAGATTTTGGCTCTTAATTTAGTCAGTACAATCTATTACATTACATTATACTAATACAATATCATACCGACTCAGTGGTTTGGAGTTTAAGCGTTTATGCTTAAGACTGATGATTTTGAGCTCGAGTCCCACGTATAGGATCGTGAAATATACTGCTAGGGAAGTTTCATACTAGGAACAAACGACCGTTAAGTGCTTCTAGGTTTTCAATCGTTATCTAACTTAGATCGATCAATACTTTCAGAAAAATTTAGCAATTCTCACAACACCATATTGAATATTTTTAATAAGTTTTAAATATTGTTTTGTTTTTTGTCAAGTTGTTCAAGGATAACATAAGTAAATATTCACAAAACTAACTTATAACCATCAGTAAATCGCTAATCATTAAACAATATTTTTCTGAAAGGATCAATGTTAGACCACCTGGAAGGACTAGACAGTGCTTCTCAACAGTGCGCATCCACAATGCTATACTGATCATCTTTTTTGTAATAAACTAAAGACATCTATTCATGTATTAAAAGAAGAAAGATTGATCAGATGAACTGTTCAACATTCATCAGATTCACTCGTAAATCCATACAATCTTTAAATATATAATCTATTTTACAATTATAAATAATCATATATTTGTTAGACAGCTTTTTAAAAAATAAATAGTTTTACTGAAAGTAGTACCGAAATCTTAGAAGAATTCTATTTTTAAAATGAAATACAAAAATAAGTCGTTACCAGTGGAGTTCAACCAGGTCTGTTGTGAGATAGTAGCTCACTGAAGACAATGGTGTACGGTGGCGCAACTTCGTGGATTGGTCGAAGTTAGACATTAACACCGTTGGATGCTGGCCAGTTCAGTGGTCTAGTTGGTTAAATGCCTGGCTGATAGGTGCTGGTTTGGAATCTCGCGGGGGGGGTCGTGGATGCTGAGGAGTCCCCTACTAGGACGAAACGGCCGTCCAGTGCCTCCAGGTTTACCATGGTGGTCTAGCTTCAATTGACTCATGATTTCAACCAACAAAATATGTTTATTAAAATCATGAACATCCATTAACAATGTAAAAAACGATAGCCAATGAATAATAACTGTTAAAACCGGTTGCTTTACATGATAACAACACGAGTTAAGATTGAAATGTCGTATAATTATCAGATGGTATAGAAATAAAATACGTTGGTTACATGAGAAAGGTCAATATACAAAAGAATTGGGGTAAATAGTACAATAGAACAGAAAGAATTTTTTTTCATTACTCATGTATAGCACCGACTTATCTAAACATATGCCATTTAAAGCCAGAACAAACACTGAAGCGGAATAATATGAAGTAATTATATTTCGTGATTTCTTATCAGCTGCTTACAAACAAATATGTATTAGGATTTTACATAGAGGTAAGAAAATAGGCACTCAATGAACCTATTCAATCTGCTTAATAAAGTATATAAGGATAAAGATCTTGCTATGGAACATGAAGTAGAAGTTAAATTCCATTTTCTAGATATTGGAATTACACGAACATCAGATGGCACAGTACAAAGATATATTCACTGCAAAAATACGTGGAGTGCAGTTTATCTCAATTACTATAGTTCCTGTCTAATAAGTAACAAAAAGGCTATTGCACGAATCCTTTCCGACCGCGCACGCAAAATTTGCTCAAAGGAGTGCTTGATATATGAAATAGTTTTCATCACAAATTGCCTACGTGAAAATACATATCCGGCGAAGTTCATCCAGAAATATGCAATAACGAAACCTCGGGCAAAGTGCGATAGAGTAGAAAACGAAACCTGCCTCTTATACTTACACTTCAAAGGAGACGAAATCACTGGAATAATTAATTACAAAATAAATTTCACATTGAAAGTGACTTACCCAGCAGCAAAACTGACGACGCTATGGGAAACGAACTATTCGCTCAAACAAACTAAAATAGATAGATCCTCTTTTCTCAGTAGTACCAACGTACATGTATGTGCCAAAGCAAATACATTGGAAGAACCGAGAAAAGAGTACATTTTTGCATTTCTGAACATATTCTAAAGAAATTGAGACTGTGAGGGACGAGGGCTCTCAACAGTGAATTTAATAGACACCGGGCATAACATTGACATTCCTGATGCTTTTAAAGTTATTATCAGACAAAGAAATACTGTTCCTCTCCGTTTTCTTGAAGTGATAGCGATAAAAAAAACTCGAACCTGATCTACGTATACAAAAAGAGACGTTAATGAACCTATTACTACCCTGGTAATTCATATATATATATATATATATATATATATATATATATATATATTCATTAAGGTAACTAATTGCATGAAATATACCAAATAATTATGTAATACTAAGGAGACGGAACATCATAGTCTTTCATAAGTTTCTATTAATATTCTAGATGATTTTAAATTCTGTCTGTTTTGATCGAGTAACACACATTCAAAAAACTGATTGTTTTAAATATGTAATTCGGAAATAAATTTTTTGTTAAAATGATTATTCATCCATGAATTATTCTATTTTGTTTTTAATGGTATACTTCATGAGTATAATTCTCATTATCAGTAATGAAGTAATCAAACTATATTTGATTACTAAAAACCTATTTCATGTTGTTGTTCAGTCAATTTAATATCAGATGGGTTTTTTGTTGAGATCGCAGTAACTTCAATGGTTAAGATCATGAGTCAGTTGAAGCTAGACCACCATGGAAAATCTGGAAGCACTGGACGGCCGTTTAGTCCTATTGTGGGACTCCTCCACGATCGCGCCCCCCCTGCGAGATTCGAACCCAGGACCTACTGGTTTCGCGCGCGAACACTTAACTACTAGACCACTGACCCGGCATCCAACGGTGTTAATATCTAGCTTCAACTAACCCACGAAATTGAGCGACACATTCACCATTGTCTTCTGTGAGTTACTATCTCACAACAGACCTGGTTGAACTCCAATGGTCACTAATGTAGTTGATCTAAGAGCTATATCTTCTAGAATAGCAAAAGTAAAGTTAAACTATGATAGTATATCACTTTAAAATGTGTAATTGGCTAACGACACCTATTTAACTCATCCTATATATGTATATATATGCTTTAATGTATTGTAAATAAATCAAACTACACTCGTAAAAAATTTGATCATTTGTTTAATAATTAGAATAAAAATCTGATTACAAGTTATATAACTAACTTTCTATAATAATAACAGTTTCCGTTTAGTATTTTACATCATACCCTTAATGTTATAGAAAAGAGTAAAAA
The DNA here is from genome assembly GCF_000699445.3 of Schistosoma haematobium. NCBI lineage: Eukaryota > Metazoa > Platyhelminthes > Trematoda > Strigeidida > Schistosomatidae > Schistosoma > Schistosoma haematobium. The sequence continues at coordinate 11,289,442 of NC_067201.1, forward strand.
CGTACGCATATTCAGACATAAAATAAGACATTATAAATAATATATTAGATAAAAGGTAAAGCGATAAATAAGCCTTAGTTATATAACCATACTACTATTAATAATAATAATCATAATCATAATGGTTAATATATTATACATTTGAATACTAGTGCTACTTAAAACAAGAATGGATTCATTTTGTTTCCAAGCTATCATACGAGCTTTTTTTTAAAAAATATATAATTCGCTTCTCATTGTTCCTGTCACAACTACTAGACAGTAGATATGATTAAGAAAGTAAATGGGAAAGGTAATTTCTTAATCCATAGGAGTATATCTACATATATATATATATATATATATATATATATATATATATATATACTAAAAGGAGCACTCTTAGGATGTATACATCTCAGAGGACTAATAATATCGAAACGTTAATTTCTCTTCATATATATTTATATATACATCGTATGATTTACTTTTTACAGTCTATTTCATACATTCTAGTGAAATGTCAATTTGGGATTAAGATGAAATAAAGATGAAGAAGAAAAAAAGAAGAAAGTTATTATGATTTACATTTTTATTACCAAGAACAACAACAACAACCACAGCGACAACAACATCAAAAATAATTTTATAAAAATGTTTTTTATTTCTTAAAATCTATTTTCTTGTTATTTTACATAAATTACATTCAAATAATAATTATGAATTTAAACATCAGGAAATTGGGCAAAATAGTCCGCACCCCATCCCCTCCAAGGAAAAAAAAACAAAAAAAGAGAAAAGAAATGAAGTTTATACTCCAAAAAAAAGAATTATTCTCTTTTCTTTTCTTTTTTAATTATTTATTTAGACAATTTTTTCAATAAATGATGTTAAAGTTTTTTTTTTTTCTGATGTTTTTCATTCTGTGAAATCTGTTCATTATGGGTTTGTTTGTTTGGTTGGTTGGTTGGTTGCTTTTTGATAAGATATAGGAATCGTTTTAAAAATTAATTTATTCATAAAGTGATTTTAGTTTAGATTGAAGTATATAGTTTTGTTAGTTTTTGGTCAGTCTTTTCTTTGGTTTTATAGGATTCATAAAGTGTTCTTAATAATCATATTGACAAAAATCTTATTGATAGTATAAAGGCATCATAAGTGATAGTTGTATTGTAAAGTAAAGTATAGTGAACAAGAATATGAGTAGAGATGTAATTGAACATAAAATTACTGCTCGGTTTGAAGCTATCACGAGTTCATTTAATATGCAAACGAGAACAAAACTCAGTGACCAAAGACCAGTAAGCTAGCTATTCGATGCGCCACAGCCACAGTCCAAGCTTGGAGTGGGAAAGTATATTTTGCAAAACAGCCATAAACGAGCGATAACGACAAACACAATTCAAAACATATATATACAGGAAAAAACTGTTTTTGGGGAGTTACAAAAATAGCATACTAAAACACACAACGGACCGATAGCATTTAAGATATTTCCCAGTGGGAAATACGACATGAAGGTGAAAAGAGCGCCTTTGGCGCGAAAACAAAGAAATTCAAATTTTCTAAATAAAATTACAAAATTAGGTCCTTTCCCAAATGAGTTCTGAGGATCTAACATCCCCAACAATTACAGAACATTTCAGTAAAATCTGAAAATCATATAGTAAAAACTTCATTTGCAATATGTTAATCAATCATCTCAGACTTCATTGTCCCTTCATTTCTATAACAATCATTTACTATTTTCATTATATATTCTTTGATTTTCCTAACCTTCTGTTTCAAGGTATTTCACTTTCAATTGATGACACATACTACTTATATCGATCGACTTCAGTAGCACACATCATATTTGTATGAATATATATCATTTTCTTTTAAGTGCAAACGTTTCAAACAAATATCTACTAGTTGTGAGTGATTTTATTTAAATTTGCATATCATTCATTTATAAGGACTTTATACTATTTGTTCTCAAACTTGAGGATATGATTGATTATGAATGGATCCTTTTATTATTTGAATGAATCCGGTTCAAATGGTTAGTGAACTGAAAAAGCAATTTTTAAAAAAATATTTGGAACCTATGCACTAACTTTGCAGTCTATTGTAATCACTAGAAATTATGTTGTACCTTAAACTTTCAAAAAGAAGCGAATGACTCTTGTTGAATGGCGATCTTTAAGAAATATGTAAGCTGTGAAATATGTAGAGGTGTGTTTTTTAATGTGATAATCTTAGAAATTACAAAGAATATCTTACAGTGAGAAGTGATTCGTTGGTCAAGATTTTGATTGTCAAAATGATAATCCATCAACAGTACCCGAGTAATGAGCATTTTATGATTATTTCAGTATATCAAAATGTTCATTATATTATTTCACGAAGATAAAGTCACTGGTATTTAATCAATGGTTTTTTTCAGCCTATGTAAACTCATTTTATAAGTAAGCCATAGATATTAAATTGTTGGAGAATGTACACTTTAAAGTGAATTACATTGTGATAATTCCTTGGAATATAAGCATACTAGTTGTAACTCAAGGAAAAATTTTTTTATTATTCCAACATTTTCATAACATGGTTGAATTGCTGAGGACATTGGTTAAGGTGGCTTATAGACAATGGAACTGAATGGTGGATGGTATAGTGGAATCTAGAACATTCATTGTGTCTTATTTCCGAATTATCAACTCGATCTACCAACGCAAATGTTTAGATTTTCATGACGAGCTAATTCCTTTTGCCTCGAACATCCACTCATCTACTAGATCCAGATAGTTATCGAATGAATCATAATGAATTCGTGAACGTTTAATTGTTTGCGCTGTCAGTGTTAAAAAGAGTAACTGATCAATTTTGATTCTTAACATCATTAATGTGAAGATTTAAACGTGTACAAATAAAAATAGACAAAATGATTCAATATGATCGAACGTTGTGATATTTATGTCCCTCCTATAGTTTGAAAGAAGTCAGGTGTTAAAATTTGATATACGCTTCGCTTATATACATGTAGACAACTATGTAGATGAAATTGAGTTCAAAATTTGTTAATATTGTCAAAAAGAAACACAGAGAAAGCCAGAGAATTTTTAGGTACCCTCCGACCAATTGTCATTAGAATATTAGCCAGTCAGAGAAAGGAACAGCATTAAAATAGAAAAGGTAACTACGTTATTATAGACGAATCTGGTGACCTTCTAGATAAACTAAACAAGCTGTTGATCAAATGTAAAGAAATCTTAATGAAACATTACTTTCCAAAGTATATGTGGATGATAATGTCTACGAAGCAATTTAAGTTTTACGATCAAAACATCCAGTTCAGACTGCATAACACATTTAAAGTCCTTATCCTAAGCTACAGATATTCTTCATTATATCATAAATATATCTTGCAGATTTAGTATAACTTGGCTTATTCGAGTAAATCATTTAAAGTATAAAGGTTTTAACTTAAGAAGAATAACATACTTTCAGAAATATTACACAAGTGATTTAAACACTTATAAAAAGTTTCACTGATGTTAATTTTGTAAATGATCAATATGACGCATATTGAAGTTAGAAATCTGCAGTTAACATCATTGCACAAGCAGGTGGTTATCAGGACTTAGTAGGTAGGTGGATAAGGTAATAGCTTTTGAAACGGATGATACTGGGTTTGAGTTCAGGAGTAAACATCAAGTCTGGGATGCAGGTACATCTAGCTGACGTGCCCTAAATGGGTCGAAACACACGACCTGGATTCCACTGCTAATCACTTTCTATCTTTGCTTATAATGCTTCTGGCTTAAGGCAATATCGAGGTGGTCCATATAGGATGCAAATGTTTCAGTAAGAGACTGATCTTAAACAATAATGGGAAGGTTTAAACAAACAATAAAAATATGAATCAAGTTTTAATTTATTCAGGATTTCAGATCGATTCCATTGAAACATTTGGTAGTGTATTTTAATGAAATATTTTCAATAGTTTTGATGTAAAAGGTTTGTGAAGCTTATCATATTTTGTAATTTACGTCCCTATTCAACATTATTGAGACAACCACTGGGATGCAGGAATCACTGTACGTCTGTTTCGTCTTAGTGTAGGATTTCCCAAGAATGAGCATCAGTGAAACCAGAAAAGATCAAACACAAGTTTTCATGTGAATCATACGTTAAACTTTTGACTGATATCCATTGGTTTACGTTTCTAGATTTAGTCAACTTACGATAATACATGACCAATTTTCATCGCCACTTGTGGGCAACTACCATACAGTCCGCTGACTATTGCTTCTCAGTAAAACTTCTAGAAATCCCTTCCAATTATCGTCGATAACTGCGTAATACTTGTAAAGATCATGTTATCATTCTTTACGGTAAGCTATTTCTAAAAATCTGGAAATATATCTCATAAAAAAATACCCAATGTAAATAAACCACTCAGAAGTTGAAATAGTTAGGAAAGGTTATTTGATGCATATTTGAAATTTATCAGTAACCGATCTAGATCATCAGTATATGCTTGATATCAGAACATCATTTAAAACTCAGTGCTAATTGGATCAAACTTACGAAACACTACCCGATTCAATGTTTAACAAATAATACAAGTCGATGACTAGTCACTAAAATTTAATCTTGTCTCGGATAACTCATCAGTCCATATCTGCTAACTCAGGTTACTGATAGTTACGAATATGATTTATGACTTTAAATCGATCTTTGTTATTCAAACTCTTTGTTGACAATATGAACACTTTAACTAACTGAATCAGGTAAAAAATGTATAAGATATCGAAGAGTACAACTGAAATATCAGTTAAAAATTATACGTGCAAAACAGCATATGTGTTCAGGTGTGCTTTTAAATAATATCATGCGACAGTGTATATAACTTCAGGCCAACACAACCTCTGAACAATAAACTTAATCCTACACCCATCATTTTACCCATGAAAATCAATACGAAATAAGTCTTTGTATTGCTATGAATGTGCACCAAATGTGACATTATAATAAGGATCTTCACTAAGATTTGCTGTACTGCTATATATCATATAAATTAAAGGTAAAGAATAATAGTTGAGGACAGAGAACTTCAAGCCTTGCATAGTCCTCTAGTTTGTAATCAGTTGGGTTATTTTCAGCTGTCGCTGCGGTTGTAGTTTAAGCATAGTAGGACAAAATCTTACTGTAAACTTAGTCACTACCTGGTATGAGTGAACTATATGACAAACTAACTTTGTCTTTAATTAACATAACACAGATATGTTCTGAAACGCAGCCCATTCCCTGACGATAATAATATCTACTACTCAAAAGACTCAATTAATAACAGTAAGATGGAAATTTTGGGAGAAGTTTTGAAAATCTCAGTAAAAGTATACAATAGATACATATCGACTGAATTAATTTTAACTCATCAAGATATGAATGATGAGCATATTCTTTGTGAAGTCCTAAAGAGGCACATTTTTTCGCTTGGTTTTCACACTAAGAAATTTTAACTTTATTCATATCATAATTTGGATAATCCCGATTAATCTGGTAACCATTTTTTGTTTCAATAACTCATTATTATCCCAACATTCTTGAAAGTATCGGACTGACAAATATTCATCCTGTTAACCAGAGGGACTAGAGGTAACTTAATTGTGGTCTCAAAATTACTTTACAATAGTTTCACACTTAAAATCTGCCCGTTTTTGAGGAGATTATTAAAATATATTACGCATCAGCTGACTGCCGGTTTTTTCCTATCAAATTATCAGTCAGTGGAACTCTTTATCTGAACGCGCGACTGAGGTACAAATATTCGATGCATTCTTAAGGAAGCTGGGCAAAGTGATAGACCTCAACTGTAAGACTAATACAAGCTACTCAACTCCTTTGCATTTATGAAATGAAACTAAAATAATATGATCCCTATAATTAGAGTTTGTTGTATGCTACTTATGTTGACAGATATAAGTAGTATGTAGCACCAATCTGAAGTGAAATGTATGCCAGTAGAGGATTGGAACGGAGAGAAAAGAAAGGAAAATATAAACTAATGTTAATAACAGCGTAATTGAAAGAATCCTGAAACATATAAAGAACAACTGATTGAAGGTGTCCAAATTATGTATTCATTGTATAGTTTTCATATTTTATGAAGGCACACCGTAATTTTAGCATTGAACAATGAATTGATCTTCCACATCTATGTTCTTCGTTTTTAGTATCTCGTGATCTGACCCCAATTATGCCGTATGATTGATTACCACTGAAATATACATATCCTCAATTCTCGTAGATGATCATTGACTTAAATCGCGTTGGTGAATAACGGAATTAAATAAATAAGGCGTATGAGCCAATTCCATTTAGTCAGGAGTGAGTCGATATTTATAGTCACACAAAAATAAGCCACAGGAATGTGATGAATGGGATAAGAAGGGCACACGCATACGCATACATAAAAACAGTCAAGATTTATAAGTGAATAATTTACAAGATCAACATATGACTCAAGAAGAATGGATAAATTGGCCTGTTCCGAATCTAGAGTAAGTTGTGTGGGCTTAACACAGTAACCGATACTACAAGTCCACCACAAGAGTACCATCCAATATGTTACGGGAATAATCTGTAAATTTGAGAGATTCATCCTCTTGTTTTAAAATCTGAAATTATTTACAGCTTCATTTGAGTTTTATTAAATATAAGTAAAAGAATGTGTTTAATATATCAATGCATGAAGGTTATTATTTTTGATTCCTTTACTTACTTTATTAGTAATATTGGCATTACAGAGACTATAAATAGTATGATAATTTTATAACACTTTTTTGATGATAATAATCATAATAAGTGGATACATACTACGTTGACGAATACAATAGATTGTAATTGCCAACGCACACTTTTTAAATGACAAACCTTCACTTTTTAGCACAGCAACGTTTACCTACTGAAAAACATTATAGTAGCATGTAGTATAAAATACAATTTAATGGGGCTTATTATGATAAAACAATAGATCGTTTAAAAATTACTGTCAAGTAGTGATTAACATCAGGATGCCTTAACCTGTAGAATGTAAAATTGAATTTCAAGCATAATACTTCACACTGACCCGATAACCAAGTTTATTTTTCTACAAACAACGTTTGTAACTTCAATATATATTAAGCTGTGTAGAATATCTATGTATTTTGTATATCTTCATTTTTGTTAAATTTGAATAGAGGAAGATCATCGAAATCATCAAAATAGAATAAGCTTCAAGGATTTACACCAGCTGCAAACAGGAGAACTTAAACTAAACGGCTGATGTTCACTCATTTAATTGCTTTTATTCTAACTATGTAGAATAACTACCATTGATAGATTACGTGTATTCAGTTTTACTTTGTTGGTTTTGATGATCAATAAATTTGAGTATTGAGATTTTACTCTTTAACACATTAACTGGTGTGATCTGTAGAGTTTGAATAGTTGACTAACTTGAATCCCAGAACATTAATCAAACTCATCAAAATAGAATAACCATTTAAACAAAACTATTTGTTGAGTAAATCTAATTCATCTATTCTGTCAATTCTATCGATTGTTAAATATTTTCATTGGTAGGCAGGGCTTCAACTTTTAAACTCAGCCTATAGGTTTGCTTAAAACACATTATAAAATTTCATTAAAAAGAACAGTATAACTGAACATTTATATCGATGGTCGAAAAACAAAAGAAGTTACACTCAATTTTGTTTTTACATTATTGTACATAATGAATCCATGATCAAATTTCACCATAGTGATATGATTTCTTTTTTTAAAAAAAGAAACCGACTTACCGTCCTCACAAAATTCTAGTTTCTAACAGATTTACAAATGGCTTACAATCACTCTAACATTGATCTCAAATACCGTAATGTTACTACAACCGAATTGATATAATTCATAATATTGAAGAAAAAACGTTAGTTTTATAATTATATCAATTCGAAATGAAAATGAAACTAAGTTTATCTATTTGTACAAATATTGATTATAATATAAAGATGTAAATAGGTCCTGAGTTCGAATCCCGCGAGGCGGGGTCGTGGACGTGCACTGCTGAGGAGTCCCATACTAGGACGAAATGGCCGTTCAGTGTTTCCAGGTTCTCCATGGTGGTCTTGCTTCAATTGACTCATGATTTCAACTATTGAAATTACTGCAATCTCCACAATCCCCCTTTCGATAATAAGTGTAATATCTCATAACTAGTCAAGATTACGTAATACGTTTAAAAAAGCGAAGGTAATAAAACAAACGTAGTGGTTTAATGATCAATGATAAAAGAAACGAACTACGTAAAATTAGAAACAGCGCCTTTTGAAAAAGTGAAAAAATATCAAACATTTGTATGAGTATAACAATGTGACTATCGAATCATTTAGTTACTATGCGTCATTTATCAAAAAATTCAAATTTATTGTAATATTTTGTTAGAGATTTTTTTAAATCTTAAAAATGATATAAAGTGTATTTAACAATAAATTCATTTGATGTTGCGTACTTGTATCTTCTCATTGTTATTTAGGACTGCAATTGACCAGTCTCTTGTTGGTAAATGTACATTTTGTGCAGACTGCCTCGATATTGCCTTAGATCACAAGCTTTATAAGCAAATATGGATAGTAGCTAGCAGTGGAATCCACGATGAGAGTTTCGTCCTATTTGAGACTCGTCAGTTGAATGTCACTGAATCTCAGAATTGATGTTTACTCTGGGAGTCGAACCCCCTACTATTTGCTTCGAACACCATTACGTTATCCACTTAGCTACTGAGTCCTGATAACCACTTGCTTGTGCAATGGGGTGAAGTTTTAAATTCATTTGGTGTTGTTTACTTGAATCTCCCCAATGTTATTAAAGACTGCAATTGATCAGTCTCTTGCCGATATATGTGTATAATGTGCTGACTGCTTCGATATTGCCCTAGGTTACAAGCTTTATTAGCAAAAGACGGATGATGGCTAGCAGTGGAATCCATTTCAGTACTATATTTGAATAAATTTATATAGGTGTAATTTATTTTCACGTTTGGTTCACGAAGTACCACACAATTACATTCTCTAGGTGGAAGAATTTTTTTGCTTTGTGCTATATGAAACGAATACTGTTTAGATAGCGAAGATTTCCTTAATAAAATAAAACACCATGCAAAGCTTTTGACAGTGATTAATGTATGTTAAATGAAAATTCTGTAGATCTTGTATATTTCATTTCCAAACAATACTAAAAATGACTTTATTACTTACTCACACCTTTTACCCCTCATGAGGGAGTATAGGCCGCCCACTAACATTCTCCATCCAACTCTGCACTGAGCAATCCTGTCCAGTTGTTTCAGTGGCTATTCATTCCTTTGATTTCTGCTTCCGATTATCAGAGTAATGTTTTCTTTGATCTTCTTTTCCGTTTACCTTCAGAATTCCAAGTCAGCACTTGCTTCCTGATGCAGTTGGATGAACTCCTCAACGTATGTCGTATCCACCCTCACTGTCTTTTCCTAGTTTCCTCTTCAAGTGGAAACTGGTTTGTTCTCTCCCATAGTGGACTGTTGCCCATGGTTTCCAGTCAATGGTCATTGAGAATCTTGTGTAGTGCTTTCCTTCTAATTCTTTCTAGGTTGTGGTCGTCTCAGTCATCTATTTATCAATGTGTTTTGGTTTGTTTGTCAAAATCAGGAATAAACCCATTAGTGTTTCACTCAATTCATCTCTTACGCCAACCAATCAGGTGGTAGAAGTGTTTTCGTCTATCTGTCCTCAAATCTGCTTAGTAATAAATCGAACTCACATATTAGTGGTCTCAAGGTTGAACTAGTTAGCCTATCGTGTCATGGCCTTAAACTAGAACGAGACAAAATCCTCTCCTACATGTCTATGAACAGAAATGAATTAAAAATAACAATTTATCTTAAACACTGCGACCGTAGTTCACTATCAAAATGATACTGAAAATGATGAGCTAAGACACTGGTCTTCAACTAATCACAAAATGTCACTCCTAATGTTAGTTGATCCCTGTTTTTTTTAATGAGTAATCAGAAGAAATTATTCATTGCTAACCTCTTGAAATTCTTGTCCTGTAGTTCTTTTTATCGGCCGACGAGGTTACTTATCGGAGTCTACAAATTAATTGAATCAGTACTGATTTATTTTATCAATTTATTATACCTTAGGAATCAATGAAATGATTGATTAATTACTGAATGATGACCAGTATCTTATATGTCAAGGTTTTTCTTAGCATTCATCCAATCCTATTGATCAAGTTGAAGTATAGATTCAATATTACATAGACATTACTAAAAAGAAAGTTAATTGAAGGTTTAAAGTTTCTTATTGACCATCTTGAACTAAACTATATAGTGACAGAAATAGTTCCATCTCTAGTTTTAACCTTAAAAAGGATAAATTAATAGTAAAGATAAAATTATATAATCATATTGCATAACTAACTATTTAGACTGATAAAAGGTTAAACTCGAACTACTTTTACATGAACTAACGAAATAGAATGAAAATAAAATGTACTGATGAACTTTATACCTTATTTATTTACTTAATCAAAAACATACTACTAACATACTAGATTAAGTAGAATGAAGTTAAATGAATATGTCAAAAGTATTGATGGTTATCTATAGATGAACAATCATATAATAAATATTGAACAAAAAAACCCAATTTATTTAGTTCTTTTAGTTAAATTACTAAATTAAGAAAGATTTCTGTTTGTTTGTTTAATGTTACACTTTAGTAAGTTACCGAATGAAATATTTCGATTACATACATACAAATATAATAAGAATGTATTAAACTGCAAAATTGTCCATGGAGGACAGTTGACAAAATCGTTCGAAGTAAAGACCGGTGTTAGGCAAGGTTGCTTACTCTCACCGTTTCTCTTTCTCCTGGTGATCGAATGGGTCATGAAGATGTCTACATCTGAAGGGAAGCACGGGATACAGTGGACATCTAGGATGGAGTTGGACGATCTAGCCTTCACAGATGATCTGGCTCTTCTATCGCAAACGCAACAACAAATGCAGGAGAAGACGACCAGTGTAGCAGCAGCCGCAGCAGCAGTAGGTCTCAATATACACAAAAGGAAAAGCAAGATTCTCCGATACAACACAACATGCAACAACCGAGTCACACGTGACGGAGAAGATTTGGAAGATGTAAAAACCTTTACATATTTGAGCAGCATCATCGATGAACATGGGGGGTCTGACGCAGATGTGAAGGTGTGGATCGGCAAAGCAAGAACAGCATATTTACAACTGAGGAACATCTGTAGCTCAAAACAACTCTCTGTCAACCGACACCAAGTTCAGGATCTTCAATACAAATGTCAAGACAGTTCTACTGTATGGGGTGGAAACTTGGAGAACTACGAAAGCTATCATCAAGAACACACAACTGCTTATTAACAGTTGTCTACATAAAATACTTCGGATCCGTTGGCCATACACCATCTGCAACAACCTACGATGAGAAAGAACAAACCAGATCCAATTGGAAGAAGAAATCAGGAAGAAGCGTTAGAAGTGGATAGGACACACATTGAGGAAAGCACCTAACTGCGTCGCAAGGCAAGCCCTCACATGGAATCCCCAAGGTCAAGGGAGGAGAGGAACACCAAAGAACACAATACGTCGGGAAATGGAGCTAGACGTGAGTAAAATGAACAAGTATTGGCTGGAACTAGAATGGAAGGCGGAGGACAGAGTGGGCTGGAAAATGCTGGTCGACGGCCTATACTCCACTGGGATTAACAAACGTAAGTAAGTAAGTATTATAAATTGATATAGAATAGAAGATTGAGGCCAACGCCTATGAATGATTTGCAGAATGTGTGCCTATTATTTTATTTGTAAGTGGTTGAATCTTTTTGTTGTTGTTATTGTTGTTGGTGTCAGTGACTGAATTTTATGCATATAAGCATTCTGAGCACATTTACCTCGATATTACCATGAAGTCACAAGTTTTGAAGTGGTTAGGTATGAAAACTTGAAGGTATGTTTTACTTCACTCAGTATAGGCAGCCTGCTTCAATATCTGGGCTACCTGATCCTGTCATCTAGATATTTCAACAAGTTATCTGTCTTTTGTTTGTTTCAATATATCATTATAACTATTAATTACATAACTTATTCAGATGTATTTGTGAAAAGTTTATGACATTTCGCTGTACAAGTTACGAAAGAGCCCAATCAGAGACATTGTGGTTGCTGGCAATACAGATAGAAAACAATGTACATTAATCAGATGTCGATTCCTGAACAGCTGACATCTAACTGTCAACCATTGAATATTTATCACAAGGGTCGATCAAGAAATAAGAAAGGGTCAATTGTTGAAATACTTTGTGCTGAGAATTCTATATTGTACCAAAATATAATATTGAATAATGCCACTAATGATTATTATCTACAAATTGTTATATCCAGGTTGTTAATTACTCATATTTAAAAACAAGAAACCTTTGCAATTCTCACAATGGAAAGTAAGAAAACAGAAAACTGATACAAGTGAAGATTTATTTTACCTCCAAAATACAACGATGATACTATTCGAAAGTGAACTCATTCACATATTGATTTTTACACATATTCGATTATTGATTAGTATAAAGTCACATATATAAATTCATAGCAAAATTGTACTCTGTATATGAGGCCGAACATAATGTACCTTCATTTATTATAAAAAATATCACATTTTGATTGTTTCCATCACACTAAATTAAACCAATCTTATACTAAATAAAGTAGTACTGTGGTCTGTGCTACTTATATTGACTATAAGTAGTATATAATAATAATAGTCATGAACAGAAGGTCTGGTAGCAGAGAGACAAGAGGATAGAACAGTAAAGAGTGGAAATACAATGCAATTTTTATGAAAATGCAAGAACAATGAAGTTTGAGTCATTTTAAGACAACTGGTGGACATTTTGCAAATTACGTATTTACTATTTGATTGTTAGATTTTACTAACAAGCCCTGTAATTTTTCGTCAAACACATTTGATTGTCCCCACTCGTGTTCTGTTCTCTACGGTATAATGAAAATGAGAAAAAATTTCACACTGAATAACCATCATTCTGAAATTAAAAGAAATGGGACTCATATTGAACAAGAATGACAAATGAGTTAAAAATGTAATCTTACATTTTTATCTCATTATATTATAAATAATATACAGTAGATAAACAACTTGATTATTACACAAAAATTGAGTTCAAACGACCCTAATAGATTACTTTACTTACTTACGCCTGTTACTCCTAGTGGAGCATAGGCCGCCGACCAGTATTCTCCAACCCACTCTGTCCTGAGCCTTCTTTTCTAGTTCCATCCAGTTCTTCTTCATTTTTCTCATGTCTGTCTCCACCTGGAGCCCCAACCGGGGGCTACTGCTGTTCTCAAGCCTAGACAAAGGAGGAGAGTTGGGCATGGGGTTAGCGACCCCATCCCGTAGAAAACTAACTCGCTAAAAAACGCTAACCAGAAAAAAATTATTATGAATATTGATAGGTAATTGATTTTATACTATTTAAATATCATTTAGTTAAACAAATAAATTTATACTGCAGACTGTAATGTTCTTTCTTCAGAAATTTTCGGATCTTACTACCGATGTTCAAATTGATGGGTTTGTTCATTTCATAAAATCGTGATTAAACACACTGCAATTTCATGTTTTTTTTGTTTTTCTTTTCCTATGTGGAAAAAATTGTTTATTTTTAAAAAATAATATGTGAATAATGAGTTTATAGGTACAGTTGATAGAATTTACACTTTAGGTTTGCGTATGTTAAAGATAGTTAAGAATAGTCAATAGTAAACTGAACTTGATCTAAATTTCATAGTAGTCAGTAAGGAGTGAGTTTAATCTTTATTGAACTGTTTTTTTCTTCTTCTGAGACTAAACGTTTCATTACTTAGCTTCAAAGTTTGATTTGTGACCGATGAGCTATTCCTCCATAACTGATACCCTATAGGACTGAGATATAAATACAATTGATTGGTCACCAATCAGTGATGTGTCCATTCCTGATTTTTGTATATAAATTGCTATTCTATTAAGTTTATATATGGAATTTGTTTAAATGTTACAAAGTTCACAACTTAATTTGAGTATTTTTCGGTAATCAAAACTAGGAAACACCGAGTAGTTACATCCCCGTAAACAATGAAATTCAATGATATCAGAAGACACTTATTATTGGGGTCAAACTATAACAAAGGCACAATTTACGAAATAATAAAACTGCAATAACCTACTATCAGTAAACTAAGTACTATGGTCTTCAGTTCCGATCTCCATATTTTAATTCCAGATGTGTTAAAGTTTATGTATAAAATTTCCCTTTAGCAATAATAATGCGTGTATTGGTGTCCAATAGAATATTCTTTTTAATTCCAATAATTTCACAAGGGTTATCAATGTGACAGAAATTTTAACCAGTTAACTAACCAATTGTGGTGATCATAATGAAAATTGCTGATAGAGTTTAATATTATTTTCACAATCATTAATGCCTCAAGTATAGCTAATATCTTGCTGATATCAAATGTCAGCTGTTTACAACCTATTAAATAATAAACATATATTTCTAAGATAATAAGGTATTGTTTTCCAAGTAATCAGGTTTGTTGATAGATGTACAAATTCTAGCTTACGAGATTCACATGTATAGTAACCAACAATATGTTTGCACATCCCTTAATGATATTCGAATTCATTCGATTACGTTGCAGTAAGGCCATCAGTCCAGGTTATATAATAACGCGAAATGAAATCTATACTTGATTATAACTGAAAGACTAACATCAAAATAATATTGATGGTGATTTAAACAAGTGTAATTATTACAATCTAACTGACAAAACCTGATCGAATTCATTAATATTGATAATAAATACTGATTGATCCACTTTTCCATTCTATTTAGTGATTATGTGATTTTCATTAAGGAAAATTATATTTTATACACTTTAAGTTGACATCTAAGTCTAGAAAAATTATCAAAAATTAATGTTTCTGTATATGAAACTGTTATTTTAAATAGAAGATGTATATATAGTATGAAGTTGGATACCAACCCAGTGGTACAGAGGTTAGGCATTCGCGGGCAAGACCGAAGGTCCCGAGTTCGGACCCGACGTGCGGGATCGTGGACGGGCACTGCTTCGGAGTCTTATACTAGAACGAAACGGCCGTCCAGTACTTCCAGGTTTTCAATTATGGTCTAACATTGATCGTTTCATAATATCAAGTAATTAATTCATTATCATATCTTCTTTGTAGATATTTACAAATAAAATTATGCCAATTTACACAATTTTATGTAGGCTATTAGTTACATCATCATAAATTCAGTATAATGATCTATTCATGTCAATGAAATCATTCAAGACTGTTAGCGGAATATATTGATTCTTCAGTTACAACCAACGTTTGTTTATGTATCTTTGAATGATGTTTTATTTTTCATCTATAACATAGAGTGATAAGTTACGGTCTATTATTTGTAAATTAAAAGTATCAGTAAGAATGAGTGAACATGTTTCTAAAGAAACTGTGTCAATTACAATTTGCTTAGGATTGGATGAAAAAACCAATTTCTGCTAATTGGGTTTATCAAGACATTTTCATGATCAAAATTAAGGACTGATGGTAGTTCAATAACCGCTGGAAACCAGGAAGCATCGGTAAGCCTCTTCATATTATTATGAGGCTCCTCAGCAGAGAGAATCCATAACTTTGTCATTATGTCCAGTTTGAGGCAATTACCCTCTAAGTACACTGGAAGATGGCTACACGACATTAAGCATATAAACTAGTGGGAGTCATCTCCATGGTCTAAAGGTACAGCCTCTATGTGTAAGACTAAAGGTCATGGTTCAATCACTTACACTGTCATGGTTGTAGAATGATAAACAAACGTCCAATACTAGAGCAAAGCAACTGTCCACTGCTTCTCAGTTTTCAGTAGTTGTTTAAATAAAAACTATGAAATAACTTCGAATTTTACGTTACCGAATGAATGTGTTTATATTACTAGCATATTGAAACAATTAACATGGTATATAAGTTCGTCAAATATTTTCATGATTGTTTTTTTTGTTATACAATTTAACAGACAGAAATGTTATTTGCCTAAAACTTTTGGCGACAGTAAATAAATGCTTTTTTTTAAAGTGTAAAATACATAGTTATAACAGTATACAAATGGATTATTTGCAGATGACAACAATTATTTGTAATTTTTTTGATTGAGATCATGAACCGATTGATGTTAGACCACTATTGAAAACCTGGAAGTGCTGGATGGCCGTTTCGTTCTATTGTGGGACTTATGATTCAAGTATTTGATCAGTCAGTCAGTTATTAGTTTATTATTTATTGTTCAAATTTAAGTTTAAACATGTTTAAACATGTACTTCAGATTGTACTGAATTAGAACAATCAGATACTTACTTACTTACGCCTGTTACTCCTCGTGAAGGAGCATAGGCCGCTCACCAGCATTCCCTATCCAACCCTGTCCTGGGCAATCCTTTCCAGCCCCTTTCAGTTGTTACTCATCTTTTTCATATCTGCTTCTATTTCCCGACTTAATGTGTTCTTTGGCCTTCCTCTTTTCCGCCCTCCTTCAGGATTCCAAGTTAGGGCTTGCCTCGTGATGCAGTTTGATGATTTGAGCAATGTATGTTCTATCCATTTCCATCGTCTTTTCCTTATTTCTTCTTCAGCTGGAAGCTGGTTTGTTCTCTCCCAGAGAAGGCTGTTACTGATGGTATCCAGCCAATGGATGTTGAGTATCTTGCGTAGACAACAATTTATAAATACTTGTACCTTCTTGATGGTGGTGGTTGTATTGCTTATAAATCAATAAAAAGATACCCATTTTCAGTTTCAAATGGTCAATACAAGCTGGGGATGTTCAACTTTTCATAGATCATGAATCTGAAACTTTACAATTTGGATATATTTTGAATATATAGATTATTTCTTTCAATTAGAGTTGAATTATGACTGACAGTAAAATCTAGGGGTTTGTGAACTGATTGTATATAGATCCTTGAGGATTATATTCACATAGAAGTTTTCATTTCTCATTAATTGTTTTAACTAAAGTCATTAAACAGGATAAATGTAAATCATATGAACTAATACAGGATTTACTTGGGATTAGTTCATGCATAAAATTAGGAATTCTTTTTTTCTTCACTGTTCTGTAGTACCTGGACTTTTGGTTTCTTAAGATTATCGATAGGAAATGACTTAATTGAACTGAAAAAAACATAACAAATATGTATTCTTTTATTCAATTTAGTTCCTCAAAAGTTATACGATTTATGTCTCTCTTAACTACTTGTAGATTATTGCAAACTGAGATGTTGATTTGATTTACATTATATCTCTTTAGTCTTTTGATTATCAGTACTACAGGAATTTTAACATTCGTTAAGTGAGTACAGTTGTTTACTTCACGAGTCATTTATGAAGCAATATAATTCCATGTTCTTTGTTTTAAAGCCTGAAATGAATATACATAGTTTGTTGTTTCTAAATAGTTTACATTTAACAATCATTTTTGTCTAGTTGTCTTGTTTCCTTTCATTTACTAGAGCTTGTTACAAACCTAATTCTTCAAACTGAATCACTGTATTGTGCAACTTCAACTTCATTCAATCTCGTATACATAAAGCAAATCATTATTTTTACGAACTTATTAGAAATTTCAGAATGTTTGTTCTGGTTAGCGTTTTTGTTTCAGTAAGGTTATTTTCTAGGGGATGGGGTTGCTGACCCTATGCTTAACCCTCCTCCTTTACCCGGGCTTACGGCCGGCAGTCATCCTAAAAGAGATGTGGGCTACATCCCGGGGTAAGCAGTGATACGATTTCAACTTCGAAGATCATCTAGCTCTTCTATCCCACACACACGAGCAAACGCAGGTCAAAACAACCAGCCACTATATCATTAGACCTCATTAAACACAAAGGAAAAACCAAGATTTTCAAATACTGAACAGAGAACACCAGCCCAATCACACTTGATGGACAAACTCTGGGAGAGATGGACACTTTCACGTTCCTGGATATCAGCATCATCGATGAACGTCGAAGATCTGGTGTAGACGTGAAGGCGAGGATTGGTAAAGTAAGGATAGCATTCCTGTAGTTGAAGAGAATGTGTAACTCAAAGCAACTGTCAACCAACATCAAAATCCGAGTCTTCAGTGCGAATGTCACGACAGTTAGTTCTACTGTACGGAGTTGAAACTTCAAGAACTACCACAATCATCATCAAAAAAGTACAAGTATTAATATACAATTGTTCACTCTAGATACTCACTGTCCGTTGACCAGGTACCATCAGCAACACTGAACTTTGGGAATGAACAAACTAGATTCCAAGTGAAGAGGAAATTAGGAAAAGACAGTAGATGTGCATAGGACATACATTCAGTAAATTACCAAACTGCATCATGAGGGATAACAAGCGCAAGTAAGTAATGGACAACTACATATAATATATATATGACATTCCCTTTTACGGTTATTACTTTTTGACTAAAATATATGTGTTCGATTGTGAACTTGGTGTATTTGAACGATGTATTTAACATGAATCAATAGAGATATTCATTAAGTTATTCAATTAGTAACCCGATTTTACGTGTTTAAATATCAATTAGTAACGTTAAAATTTTATTCAACCTCAAAGTTGTGTAGTATGGCGTCGAGTCGCGGCTGACTATGATCACCACTACAGGAAGACTACGTGCCAGTTAACCGATAAGATCCCCCGTAAGCCAAATATCAGAAGGCAGTTGTTGGCTGTAGTCGAGATGTGTTTGTTGGCGATCTCGTGGTGTCGAAAGAATATCGAGATCGTGCCAGGTTACAAGTGTGGTTACTGAGAGTAACCGAGTTCATGCAAGGTCACAATCAACGGAGGAATGTATGTGTTTTGGTACAGTTAAACAAACAAGTATGATAAAACAATCCCTTGTACAATTGGTTACAATATTAACTGTTTCCATTACACCAATCGCGTTCTCTTGATAAAAGTAGGTCACTACAATTGTATTTAGTGTATATTACACAATATTCATACCAATATTCATAAGGTTTAAGAAACGTATTATATGTAAATCTTTGACTTTATATAATGTAAATCAAAAGATGATTCATTTACCAATTATTTCTATATTTTGATTAATAGATTAGAGTAATGAATAATGGCAGTCAAATTATTCAGTATAACTTAAAGGAAAAATAACCTCAATTGAAAAGAAAACACTTTATACGAACAACAATTTGAAGAGGAGAATTTCCTATTCTCTAAAAACAATGATCTTCGCAACAACTTTGTGAATAGTGTTCTGTAGTCGATCATTGTTTATCAATAATCTTATTTGATCAACTCTATGTACACTTAATAATTTACCTGCTCATGTGAAGTCATGTTTGTAGATCGTTTGATGTATACTTTATATAAAAAGAATTCAAGAATATTTACAGGCTTGACTAGAAACAGATGTAAACGGCTCAATAAGAAGCCCAATAATCAAAAACCCCGTGATTACAGGTCATTCAGTCAAGACGGACTCTGAGTTCAAAGTCATCTAGAAAGTAGGTAGAAGAATGACAAATGCAGTTATCATACATCTCTTAAGATTGTCGAAGCAATAGCTATACATCTGGCAAAACCAGAAATATGTGTTCAAAAGAAACTGATACAACCTCTACTTCTATGGTAGTCTTAATCTCTAATAATTTCCTTTCTTCTCCATACTTTCCTTCCTTTAAAACCATCTGCTTCCCGTTCTCTTTCTATGATCCTCCTCATTACATTTCATTACAATTTCGACATTTTATCATATCATGCTGAGCTATCCTTTCCCAATTATAATTTCCTTATCTATCTTCACGCCGAATACTCAAGCCCTTAACAATAGAACTATTTTTCATTTCCTTGATAGAAATAACGTTTTATTACGGTTGGTTATTCTTCCTTACCATTATTATAATTATTATCATCTTGAAAAATAAGTTTGTATGTATATATTTGCGATTGTACAGCTTTGAAAATGAATTCATCAAAAAAGGAACTCTTCATTCAACCAATCATTCTTATTTTATGTCTCAGTGGGTATATTCCACTTATTTAACTATTTCTTTAACATTTGTGTAAAAAAGTTCTTTATTTTTGTGATTATCGGACAAAAATCTTAAACTGCAAAACGCTTAGGACCTGTTTTAACCACACAACAAGCAAGGTTCATTTTATCACTGATTTTAATGTATTGGTTGTCATGCTCTGTTAAAAAAGTCTATACCAACAATTTTAGTATATTCACTTATATTACCATTCTGTGATAAGATTGTGGTTTGAAGTAGTCAATAGAGAACCGCGGACCTAGGTTTTGTGCTATTTCGCACTCGTCAGTAAGGTGTTCCTGTAATCTTGAGAGGATCAATGCTCCCTGAAGGACTCGATCCCGTGTCTCCCAGCTTCACAGTAAAGACGTTACCATTGATCTATCTGATCCATGACTGACCTCCTGTAGGACTGAGATGTATTTACAATTGATTGATCACTGGGTGTTTGTATGTATGTATGTCAGGTCCTTCTGAGTGCAGATCGAATCCTAAAGAAGGTCAGTCACGGTCTGGATAGCTCAGTGACATTGATCACTACCCAGTGATCAATCAATTGTAAATTACTATTCTGATATTATGTCATATTATAGTCATTAGTAATAATAAATTCACATTTAGATAATTAATGCAAATTAATATAATTTGACGATCTCTTAACAAGAAACATAATCTTTTGTCCCATAAGTACACATACATACGTATGTATTTTAGACATTCATGTAGTTAATCATGACTTACACTTTACACATAATAGTTAACGGCTGCACTTTTGATTGGACCTGAATCAGCTTGAGTTTTGTCCTTTTAAATCCTATAAAATACTATAAATATAGTAATTCTTTATAAGCGAAGACGGATGATGGCCAGTAGTTGAATCCGTGATGCACGTTTCGTCCTGCTTGAGACTCGTCAACTGGATGTACCTACATCCCAAAGTCGATGTTCACCCCGGTACTCGACCTCACTACCGTACCAAGTGAATTTAAACTTCACACCAATGCACAAGCTTGTGGCTAAAAGGACTCAGTAGCTAAGTGGATAACGCAGTGGTGTTTGAAGTAAACGTTATTAGGTTCGAGTCCCAGAATGAACATCAACTCTGAGATGCAAGTACATCCAGCTGACGAGTTCAAAAAAGGACGAAAAGCGTATCGTCGATTTCACTGCTAGCCGCCATTCATCTTTGCATATAAAGCTTGTAACTTAAAGCAATATCAAGGCAATCCGTATAGGATGCACATATGTCAATAAAAGAGAGACTGATCAATTGCAGTCCTAAATATCAATAGGAAGATATAAGCAAACAATACCAAGTGAATTCCCTTTTCTGTAAACACATTTAACTAAATCATTGTAAAATATCATTAGAAAAACATTAATTGTTTCTTATGTATAACTTTTCTCTATAAAAATTCAATAATAAACAAGATATTGAAAATATTTTATAAAGTAGAAGTATTAATGATCATATCTGTACACTTGAAATACCATTTATTTCAGGTTATTTTAGTTTTCCCCAATTAGTCTAGGAAATGACTTTGCTAAAAAGAAAGAAAGCATATTTATCATATCAGTATGATTGTCGAAGATTTGATTCTATTAGATTTCATTGTCTTAAATTGATTACTACCATATGCTTTGAATTTATTGCCTTGCTAGTTCATATTCATTAGTTTTAATTGCAATCAGCACTACTAATCACGTAAATAAGTTACTAATCATAACTAAAATCAACTATATCTGATGAAACACTATGTAGAAAATTATGCGATAGAAGAGAAAGTGCAGAGATCAGGATCAAGATAACAAGTCTTAGATATTTTGTAGCCCTATATCTGACTTCATTTGGATCGTATGAATAATTGTTAGTGAAATATACATGTCACCAATCCTCGTATGCTAATATCGACCTAACTTGTGTTAGCGAATAAAGGAATTAAGTAAGTCGAATACGAGAATGGATTTTTGGATATGTATATTTCATACAATCTTTGATCTGAACAGACAGTCAGAGAGACGTGGTGAAGAAGATAGAGAAAAGCGAAATGAAATCACAAGCAGTGGAGAAGGTGAGTGAGTAGGCAGTGTACATTCATTTAACTAATGAAATAAATCTCAGATTTATTCTAAAGTAAAATGTAGTAATAATCCGTGTCGGGTAGAGACAGTTATCGACCTCAGTACAATTGAAGATGGTCGCGCAATTTCGTGGATTGGTTGAGGTTAGACATTAACACCGTTGAATGCCGGCTCAGTGGTCGAAAGGTTAAATGTTCATGTGCGAGTCCAAAGGCCCTGTGTTTGAATCCCACAAGCATGATCATGAATGTGTACTGTTGAGGAGTCCCACAACAGGACGAAACAGCTGTCAGTGGTCTAACATCAAACGGTTCATGATCTCGATCAAAAACTTAATAACATCCACAGCACCATACTGATAATATTTAATATTCAAATTTCTAGCAAATATATTAGAGCACCTATGATATGAGTTTAGTGTTTGTCTCTCAAATTACAATGAATTACTTTTCTCATGTAAACATTTATTTACAAAACAATGTTTACTCACACAAAAACAGGATAAGCAAAATTCTGTAGTTTAATTATTATTACAACCAAATATTTCCCACTTTAATTACTAGGTATTATTTGATTGAGTATCTGGGCTACTTGTTCCTACCACCTAAATATTTCAAAAAGTTGTTTTCGTTTGTTTTAACACACCATTATGTGTGTTAATCAGGTAACTTATTCAGGTACGTTTATGAAAAGTTTACAACCTTTCGCTGTACAAATTACAAAAAATCCTAATCAGAGAAATGGTGATTACTGGTAATATGCATAGAAAGAATGTACATTATTCAGATGTCGATTCGTGAAACTCTATCTTCTGACTGGCGATCACTCAATATTTATCGTCAGGATCGACCAATAAATAAATAAATAAATAATAATAATAATAAAAGTTATAATTGATAACATAAGGAAAAACCGTTATTGCCTACATTCAAGACAGTTTGAATAAATACAAGATATACACTTAACAATGAAACACTTAAATGGATCCATTCACATTTCAAATCATCAGATGAATTTATGAGTCAATCATTCATACAGAAAAACCGTCAAAAAGGTTTATATATTTTAAAAAAAAACTTCAAGTATAACACTTATGCTGAAGTAAAGGTTTCTAAATATACATTTATTGTTAAGATAAGATGGTGGTTGGAGGTAGTCGACAGGAAACCCTGGAACTAGGTTTCGAGCTATTTGGAACTTGTCAGCAAGGTGTACATGTAATCTTGAGGGAACTGGTGCACAATTGTAACGTCTTTGACTGTGAAGCTGAGTGACACGGGATCGAATCCGCCAGGGAGCACCAGTTCCCTCAAGATTACAGGTACACCTTGCTGACGAGTGCCAAGTAGCACAAATCCCGGGTCCAGGGTTTCCTATCGACTACCTCCAGCCACCATCTAATCTCAATATATAGTGCACGCAGTGTCGAACCACCTAGATTGGTGGCCACATTGCAAAATGGTTGGTAGCATTCGAACTGCAATAAATAAGGACTTGACACACATGACATTGATCATCATCCAGTGATCAATCAATTGTGATTACATTTATTGTTAATATATTATGGGAATTAAAAAAACACAGATTTAAATATCAATGAAGAAACTAGACAGACAATTTAACTACCTATTAGAGGCCTGGTGATAAACTTAATGATAGTGTACTACTTGTTTTTGGTACTCTCAGATATTTAATTATTTATGAAGGTAATGATAGAAAATAGGGGGGGAGATTCATTTTTACCAATATTTCTAAAGTTAATTTCAATACGTTATTATGTAATCTGTCAATTATGTATCTAATTAATTTGAAATAGTCTATTAACTAGTAATTATGGCGATTGTAATTACGTTGTACACTTTTACTTTTAAATTACTTTCTTATTCAGACATTAATAATTTTCATGCAAAATGATATCATTTCATTCTATTTTCTCTTTCTTCATTATAGATACTTAAAATACGTATTGGTTAGATGTGGTGTAGAATGTAATGCAATTCATGATATGTAATTTGTCCAATTCCTGACTTGTCAGATGGATGTACCTACATTCCTAGTGTTGATTTTCATACTGAAACTCGGAACCAATCACACTTTTTATTGTCCACTTATTTACTGAGTTGAGATACAGGCTAAACTGTTCAATAAACATGACGTTATTAGTGAAGCTTTGTAATTTACAGGTGTTAATACTACAAGTGATCGTTTTGTGCTGCTATATGTAAATTCTGAGCAGTGAATTCCAGACGCACGTTTCGTCGCATTTACATTAAGCTGAATATGCTAAAACTTGTGAATAGTACATTGAGTCAAAAGCGGAATCAAAAGCAGAAAATCACAAACTATTACTAATATCTTAAAACGACATCGTATCATTTAGTGCGTTCCTTCAACAATCTGTAATAAATTGAGAGCAGTAAATTTTGTGGAATAACATAGATTTGATTTACACAGAAGCTCATCATAGTTCTAGACACAAATTAGTACAGGGTGCATGGAATGTGGCTAGCTTTGGGATCCAGGTCGATCGTTTCATTCTATTTGGGAATTGTCGATTGGATGAACTTTCATCCAGAAGTTGATTTTCAATCCTGAACTTAAACTCACTACCGTTCATTGTCTTGGTATCTGGACACAGTAACTAAGTGGATAGTGAAACGGTGCTTGGAGCTAACGGTACTGAGTTTTTTACCAAAGCGAAAATCGAGTCTAGGATAACAGCAAATACAACTAGTGGCCCTCAATTTGGATGGAGCACAAATCCGAAATTTCACTAGTAGCCACATTTCATATATTTAGAAACAATATATATATAAGCGAATAATAGTGTTTTCATTCAGATCGTCATTAAACCCCACTCTAATATACAATAATATTCATTTGCACATATATGGGGAATGTTTCGGCAATCAAGGCTATTTATAGGTTACTGATATCACTGAAAAATAACATTAATCATAATAAATAATCAGTGGTAAGACGACAGTTATAGTAGTACTTACCATAAGAATACTATGCAAAGCATGATAATAAGAATAAAAATATTTCAATATGAAATGTAGGTCAAAACGAAAACAACAAAACTATCATGAAATAACTTAATTAAATTGGTCGGTTGTTAATGGTGTGCATGTCTAAGTTCGATCACTCCACAATAATACGTGACCAACTTTCATTCTCTAGAGTGGATTACACGCAACATCCTTAAAATACGCTGGTCAGAGTATCTCACTAAAATTCTGGAAATTTCCTCTCGACACTGAGTGAGCTTATGATCGGTTTCTAAGCTCAACGAGATTCAACAGTCGCCACATCCCCATACTGATAATTAAAACAATCCTTAAAATATTACTTACTTAAAAGTGTATGAATAATCAGTTTAGCCATGCAAGTGGTATATAAAAGATTGATTAATGAAATTGAGACAAAGTTTATAATTGGATAGAAAATCGTTAGGAGGGAAAGTTCGATAATATATTTTAATACTTACATACGCCTGTTACTCCCATTGAAGCATAGGCCTCCCACCAGCATTCTCCATCCAACTCTGTCCTCCGCCTTCCTTTCTAGTTTGATCCAATTGTTGTTCATTCTTCTCATGTCTATCTCCATTTCCCGGTGTAATGTGTTCTTTGGTCTTCCTCTCCTCCTTCGGCCTTTAGGATTCCAACTGAGGTCTTGTCTTGTGATGTAGTTGAGTGCTTTCCTCAATGTGTGTCCTATCCACTTCCAGCGCTTCTTCGTGATTTCTTCTTCTAATTGGATCTGGTTTGTTCTTTTCCATCGTAGGTTGTTGCAGATGGTGTATGGCCAACGGATGCGAAGTATTTTATGTAGACAACTGTTAATAAACAGTTGTATGTTCTTGATGATAGCTTTCGTAGTTCTCCAAGTTTCCACCCCATACAGTAGAACTGTCTTGATATTTGTATTGAAAATTCCGACTTTGATGTTGGTTGACAGTTGTTTTGAGTTTTAGATGTTCCTCACATGTAGATATGCTGCTCTTGCTTTGCCGATTTTGCACAAATGTTCATTACAAGTCTAACCGCACAAATTAAGGTCGAATAGGTTATAATTAAGAATGAAAATTACTGATTACACAATCGATTGAAATAACTAACTAAATAATTGAGCCCTAATGTATGCTTCAAAAAATGTGTATGTAGCTTTCATATTACTTTACATCTATGGTGATGAATAACGGAATTAAATAAGTCAAATATGTATATGTATATTTTTTGCACACATCAGAGAAGGGAAGAGAAGTAAAGAGAGTGAAGTGATTCCTAAATAAGATTCAAATATGAGTTAATATTCAGTTATACCAATCTTATCACTTAATCATTACTAAAATTACATAGATTTTTTATCTTAAGATTTGTAGCTTAAGTGGATGATTTTGATGGAGTTTTATTCTTTGAGTTGGATGGCTTGATCAAAGAACAAAACTCCATCATGATTTTCGATCAAATATATTAAAATACTACTTATAATTATATTTTCTTTTCCATACAATAATCAATTTACATTCAGTTAAATCACATTTTCAATAATAATAATAATAAATGAGAGAGTAATTTAATCAAAGAAACATGTTGAAAAGAGAAAAAACAAACAACAACAAAAATACTTCAAATCTACAAATGCGCCAAAAAATAATTTTTTTTAAAAAAAAATCGATTTCTCAATAATATTGATTATTTATATTAATATAAGAATTTCTTTTTTCAAGTATAAATACCTAATCATATTGATTGATTTATAGAATATGAATGGATATGAAAGATTTTATAAGTAATAAATTATTGAAAATATTGAAAATCAATAATATTTGTTTATTGATTTGTAATCTTGTACAATGATTCATTGATCTAATTAGTCGTTCTATAAATGATAATTTTTCAGGTTTATTATATAAATGTTTAGATGATATACCATTCGTATTTGATTTAGAAAATTTTTGATTAAAACTAGATGAGAATAATGTTGAAGATGATTTCGCTATTGATGAAGATGATAATGGTGATGTTGATGATGATAATGATGATGATGATGATGACAGTAATCCATTTGGTTGAGATGATAAAGATGAAACTGTTGGAACTGAAATCAAATTTTAAAAGATATATGAGAATTAAATCAATTTACAAGTGAATTGATAATCTATCTTCAAAAGAATCACAGTAGGTGACATCTATTCATGACGAAGATGTTCATTAATTCTAAATAGTTTTATAAACTGCCTCATTTTCAGTATGACATTATGAATGATAGAATATACACATATACTTATATCAAGTGTAATGTACCTACACACTTACAATACATGACGAGATAATCATAATTATCATTGCTGTTTATACGATATGACTGTTTCATGGTTGACAACTGATGACTATAACTATTCAACAATATTCGATAACAACCTTTCTTTAAATTCAATTTACCTTCATAAACTTATTTATATAATGAAACAACAAAATTCACTTATCTAAACATTCATCATAATGTAAACGTATAGTTTGACAGATATTAGTCGACAATTATATTATAGTTAACTATGTATACTATTCATTTATCAATGAAATGAATACAATGGAAGAAAAAAAAACAAAGATAAGAAAACTTTCAGAATGTTATCCCATAAAAAACTCAATATAAGAACAAATAAGTAAACATCATGCTTCAACAAATATTCTAAATGTCATGCATTGATTTGATATCATAACATACCAATAAAATTGTATGCATTCTAGATAAAGAAAGACTATATTGTGAAGAGTTTTCCTCTCTCTCTCTCTCTCCATTGCTCTTTGTCTACATATTATATTTTTATATGGATATATATTTCAATAGTTAAGATCACGATTCAATTGAAGATAGATCACCACGGAAAACTTAGAAGCACTGGACGGCTGCATCATCCTATTATGGGACTCCTCAGCAGTACGCGTCCACGATCACCGTCCTGTGAGATTCGTATCCAGGATTAGTGACTGGCTTCAAAAGGTATTTCCTGGAGTTATGAGTGACAAGCAGTGACCAATGGAGCTCAACCAGGTCTATTGTGAGATAGTAACTCAATGAAAACAGTGGTGGACGGTGGTTCAATTTCGTGGGTTAGTTGAAGTTAAAGATTAACAGCGTTGGATACCGACCGGCTCAGTGGTGTAGAGGTTAAGCGTTCGTGTGCGATACTGGTAGGTCCTAGCTTCGAACATCGAGGGGCGGGATAGTGGATGTGCACTGCTGAGGAAACCCATTGTATGACGAAACGGCCGTCCAGTGCTTCCAGGTTTTCCATGGTGGTCCAGCTTCAATTGACTCATGATCTCAATCATTGAAATCACTATAATATCCACAAAAACCTATTCGAATGTTTAATTATCAACTATGCTATTTATTTATTTCAAAATTTTATCATTCACCAATCAAAATTATAGAGAATTCAATGAAGAAAATTCTCAATTCGACGAAATCACTTCCTTTAACGATATGTTTGTATCTATAGTTGCTTGACAAATAATATAACTTCTGTAGAAAGATAGAAGAGATTGTGTCGTAAGGTGAGGCTAGATTTTAAATATCAAAAGGAGGTTATGTAATAATCAAGGTTGTGAATAATTCAATGGTCAAAAATATGCGAGTTAATTGTCCACTTGACAGATATGATGCAAAGGGACAAACGTAAAGTCCATAAATTTACTTGCTCTTTTGGGGCATGTCACATTGGTTGAACAAACTGTCTCAGAACATTACTCGATAAGGCTTTTCAATGAGGAATGTAAACTTATCGTTAGTTTGGTACAGGTGTATCTGATAAACTTTAAACATATTTCTCCAAAGGAGGTGATTTTTCACAATAATCAACACAGTCAAAAGAATTGAGTCAATGAGAAGTTAAATCAGAAACTTATGTACTGATGAGACGTTGGCGATTCACCGATTCAACCCTGAACTACCCATGCATCAACAATACGTTCAACCTCTTGTTCTTTTCTAGTTATAATTCCCTCATGGATTATCTGTTGATTTTATTTGTTCTTATTATTATTTTGTATTTTTAAACCGTAGTCAGTTATTATTATTCGATTAATCGATTGCTATCATGACTTTTACGTTTGTCCTTTTGTATCATCCCTGACTATTGGACAATTATCTCATATATCTTTGACCAACAAATTATTTACAACCTTGGTTATTACACAACCTCCTTTTGATATTTAAAATATACCGTCATTTTATAACACAATCTCTCCTACCTTCCTATAGAACTTAGATTACTCGTCCAACAACTATAAATACAAATATTCAGTTAAAGGAAGTGATTTTATTGAAATGAGGATTTTCTTCACTGAATTCTGTCTATTTTTTATTTATTCACTAATAATCGATAATGCACTAATAATTGCAGCATTCGTCTTAAAATGTTTACAATTTTTATGGTTTACACAATTTATGTCTCTTCCTGAATAGGCCGCTCAAACAGAAGAATTTGATTACACTATCCAATCGCTAATTATTGTCTTTTTTTAATCATAGAGCTTTTAAGACTCAATGTAGTGTGATCTGACATTTAAATCTACATTGAATACAACTGAAATCTTATTTACATTTAAAGTAAATGATGATCCTGATGTTTATGTTTTAATTATAGACACAAGACTTGTCATGCTTAATAAGCTTGTGTATAACTTACCAGTGAATATTGTACTTTGCGTTGTCATTTGTACAGAAAACGTTGTGTCAGGTATGTCTATGAGATGAAAGAAATGTTTTTTTTTAAACATGTAGAATGACTAATCTTCTCTAAAATCATTTTGAAATTCAATATTTTAGCTTATTTAAGTAGTAATAATACTGTATGTTTATGAATTTTTAGATAACTTTTGATCAGTATAAACAAACATTTGTTTCAAGCTCATTTTAATGAGTAGCTTATATTTTAATTCACTTGGTAGTGTTTACTTCTATCTTCCCATTCTTGTTTGGGACTGCAATTGATCAGTGTCTTATTAGCATATGTGTATCCTCTACGGACTACATCGACATTTTCTTAAATCACAAGCTTTATAAACAAACGTAGGGATGCAGATAAATCCAGCTGACAAGTCCCAAATACAACGAAATGTACATCCCGCATTCCACTGCTAGCCACCGTCCATCTTAGCTTGTAGTTTAATTATTCATAATACCTTTCTATATTCGTGATCATATTAATCATGAACTAATTCGTGTTCTGTAAAGTATTTGAAATTAAATTAACTTACCATTAGTTTAGATTTAAGCATGTAACTTACACAATTAATGATGAGGGGAATTGCAGTAGCTTTACAAATTGTCATTCAGTAATAAATTGTTTTTTTATTTATTTGCTTTGAAATTTTATACTACAGACAATGAAAATTATTTCTTACGAAAATATACTACTTATAATGAAGATAAGTCATTCTTAAATGATTTAATTCAATCAACAACAAAAATCACGTCATTATAACATTGAATGATTGATCTGTATTAAACTATGTGACAATATGATAATTTATGAGAAGAAGAAGTTACATAATCATAATGGCAATGATAAATTATTACCACAGTACATACTTGAATTGGTTAAAAATTGTAGAAAATAGAAAAAAACGGAAACAACTTATTCAATAGGAACTTCATTATGAGTCATAATCTATATGTGTGGGGATTTGAATTGACAACTGCATCTCTGTGATAATATGGTATGACAACTCGAGCTGATGTATGTACGTACGAAGTTCTACGTTGTTACTCACTGACTGACTGAAGGATTAATAATACAATTCACTTGCCTAAATCAAAGTAGGTAAAGTACATTTAGAACCTTGGATTTGAATGTTTTAACCATTTAGCGATAGATTTACTCAATACATTTTCTGAGATATGATAATGAATCAAGAATATACATTTTATATGTATCAAAAATAAGTTACCTAATAAGTTAAGATTTCAAATGAGACATTATATGTTTTACTGATTTAGCGTTTTGATAAACAGAAAAGAAAATGATTCTATCAGTGAAAGTGTGTGTATAAAATGTTCTTCATCAAATCAGTACACATATTTCTTAAGCTTTGTACCCTTTCATTATAAAAGAAACCTAGTTAAATATCTGGCAAATAGATCTAGGGAGATATGTACAGTCGATACAATTAACAGGAAATTAGATATCTTACGTAATATGTTGATTGAAATAGGTTATCCACAAGGTTTCCTGAAGGAACACTTGCGTGTAACATAGAAGGAAATAGCTATATCAATGGCTAGT
The DNA here is from genome assembly GCF_000699445.3 of Schistosoma haematobium. Taxonomy (NCBI): domain Eukaryota; kingdom Metazoa; phylum Platyhelminthes; class Trematoda; order Strigeidida; family Schistosomatidae; genus Schistosoma; species Schistosoma haematobium. Next base: position 11,321,022 of record NC_067201.1, read on the forward strand.
AAGAAACCTTTCTTCCTGAAGCTGCAAATCAATGGAGATCTAGCCGGTGATGTATTACGTGATAGACTGACTAGAACAGTGAAGAGAACGTTTAATGCAGCCAACCTCTGTCTATCATGTTTGACCCTATCTATGGTTATCTCTCAAATAAAGAATAAATTACCTAGGTATGCCACTTCTATTTGTATCTACGAATCCAGACGCTCTTTTGGAGAAGCCTATAATGGGCACACTTCCAGACAACTGAACTAAAGTGTTAGTGAACACCTCCGTTCGTGGTTGGGAAAGGGTATTGTTAAGACAATACACAGATCAGTTCTATCACACTTGATTGACAGCGGTCACGTAGTAGATAGAAATAAGTCATTTAAAGTTATTTATCGTATTTCTACTAGTTTTCCTTATGGTGTTCGATCTCGTCTCTTACACATAGCAGAAGCCAACAATCCAAGTGTTTGTGTTCATAAGAAATTTGTAACACCCTTTCTTTCCCTTGGCTCTAATAAATGATTTTATTTTTTATTATTTTCCATACTCTCTCTTCGTTTATTTTTCTTAACCCTCTCCTACCAGTTTGTTTTATTTTCTCTCAAACATACATTTCACGGTCCAATTATCTGAGCACTTCTTTTTACGTAATCTTATAATCTTTCTATGAACGTTATTTCAGTGTCTATATTTTTCTGATCATTGACCTATTTCCCATTATGTAACATTGATTCATGCATTTATTATTCATATCACAACTAGTACACGTGTCATTACACTACCACTTTGTACTTTTCACTTATTATGGTTATTTATGTAATCTATTCCATTGTTATCATTGACTCATAAACTGCCTTAATTGGCTTAATAATTTCGTATATGAATATAAATATTACTGCATATTAGAGTAAAACCTGATGACGATCTAGTCGAAAACAATATTGTTCTATTATATATACTCTAAAAGTTCATCAATCCACTCTTCTTCATTTCCCTGTAGCTATTTCGATGATTAAATGGAATATCTTTGATAATTGATGAAATATGACAATATAAGTATTTAACAGTTCATAGAACCTATCAGTAACAACAAATTATTGTGTACGTATCGAATTATGTCACATAATTTAACCTGTGTTATACATGAATCATGATACTCCTAAAGACTATATGGATCACTAATTCTTCTTATTGTTGTTTTTCTAACGATGAATACAAAGATATTAGAGAATTTTGAACAAAACATTTATTAGATTCATTTGGTGTTGTTTTACTTGTATCTTCCCATTGTTATTTCAGACTGTAATTGATTAGTCTCATGTTGGCATATGTGCATCCTGTGCGGATAGCCTCGTAATTGTCTTAATTCACAAGCTTTATAAGCAAATATGGATAGTGGCTAGCAATGAAATCTCGGACGCATGTTTCGTCCTATTTGAGACTCGTCAGCTGGATGCACCTGCATCTCAGAGTTGATGTTCATTCCGGTACTCAAATACAATACCGTTTACTTCAAACACCACTGCGTTATTCACTTAGCTACTGAGTCCTGATAGCCACCTGCTTGAGGTGAACGGTACTGGGTTCGAGTCCCAGAATGAACATCAACTCTCTGATGTAGGTACATCATTTTATTGGCAAATAACTAAACAAACAAAATAAAAAATTCTTAAAATAAAATACAATTTCCTCTTACCAATAATTTCTATATAGATTTTATCATAAACCAAATCAATATTTGATGGACTGTATATTATAGATGTATTATGATATAATGGTAATGATTGTTTATTAAATTCATTCATTTGAGCATTACGATAATTTGACATTGATGATAATGACGATGATGATGATAATTTTGTATAATTTATATTTTTAATTGGATTTGATCTTTCTAAACATATCCATTGACCAGCTTCAGATTCATTTACCCATGCTATATATAATCTACTTTCTAATAAATGTGAATCTAACCATTGCATTGTAATATATACACCACCTGATCTAAATGGATGTGATAATCGACGTACACCACGATGATACCATTCTAATGAAATTGTTGGATCAAGTTTAGCTTCAGATGATGGAAAACTAGCACGACATATTAATTCTAATGGGGTACCGTAAAATACAAGATTTGGACCAGTTACAGTGATAGCTAAAATTTATGAGTATAAAGAGAGAAGAATAATTGTTTAGGTGAATGAAAAAAATTAATATGTAGGATGAAAAGGCATGAATAATGATTCTGTTATTGAGGCTGTAGACTTTCATTGGCCGGGATGATCGAGACATTTGTTATGTATGCTTAATCACAGTTTACTGAAACATGAAGTGAACAAATTCATGTGAGTGGCCAGTATGATGTCTGAGATTGTAGACGAAATGGAAGATGCTATCAATTCATGAATTTATTAATAGTTGATATGAGCATTGTTTAGATGTATGGAATACTTGGTCAAGGTTTTTTAATGAAAGTCATTTTAATTATCTTTGAAGAGATTAGCTAAGATCGACCAAAGATATACTTAGTTAAATTTATTTTACATTTACTTCTATATTATGGGATATAATATTATCAACACAGAAGGCCTGTGGAAATAATTTGATTTGTGATTCGCATAATTCATCAACTTCAAATAGGTAACCATTCAAAATCAGGTTTCTTATTAAGGTACACAAATTGAATTTCACGATCGTACCTTAGAATGTTTTTGGATCAAAGCTGGAGTTCTACAAAAGATCTTCCGTTTAACAGTCAATGTTGTCAGAGATATGAATTGCAGAACATATTTACGATATCTAAAATGATAGGGTCTGAAAAATCCATAAAATCGTAATTTTTGACTAAAGTAGTAAGTGACTTCTTTCCAATTCTCTGATAATAATTCGAAAATCTTAAATCTCAACCACAATAATTGTCTTCTACCCAAACTTCTAATATGTCATCAAGATATAAAGAACTCACACTAACGGATGATAATCAAACTGATATAATTATGTATCACATATGATTATTTGATACAGCGGTAGTTAATTAAATCAAATCAGCCTATTCATATATTAAAACGTATTCATTCTATGATCAAATACAACATATTTTTTCAAATCATACAAGCAAACTAAGCTCTAGTGATGGTCTCCAAGAGGTATTTCCTGGAGTTTTAGTGAGAAGCCATGACCAGTGGAGTTTACCCGATTCAGTTGTGAGATAGTAAATCACTGATGACGATGATGGACGATGGTGTAAGCTCTAATTATTTTAAACAGTCAAGAAGTAAAACAAAAATACAATTTATTTCAAACGTTTTTAATTCTCTCAAATTTTACAATTCCCCGGAGTCATGTTAAGAAAGAACCTGAATGTTCTTCTTCAATATTTCCCAAATATGTTTGTTGTGTATTTAAAATACAGAACAACATTATAAATTGAGAAGTTTTGCACAGATTACAATACAAATGTCACAGTTAAACTACCATAGTAAATAAAGCAAAAATAAAATCAAAGAAATTACACAATTAAATTTACAAGCCCATCTAAACTACTATAGTTTCAATAATGGTCTAGTTTAAACTAATTTGTGTATTCACCTATGAAATAATTACAATCTCCACAAATTCCCATAGTGATAATAAATAAAAGAAAATTCACCAGACTGTATAAAGAAAATATTTAAGGAACTTGTTCATTTCAAGAATATTGACCGAAAATCATAATTAAAAACCAGTTTACATTCTTGTTACAATATCAATAAATCAATCTATTTGTTGAAATATATTTGACTGAGAAACATTTTTAAAAAATTGAAATCATGAGTCAATTGAAACTAGACCACCATGGAAAACCTGAAAGCAATGGACGGCTGTTTCGTTCTAGTATGGTGAGAAGCCGTGATCAGTGGAGCTATTCTGTGTCGGGTAGAAACAGGTGTCTAACTCAGTACAATGGAAGATGGTCGCGCAACTTCATGGATTGGTTGAGGTTAGACATTAACACCATTAGATGCTGGCTTAGTAGTCTAGTTGGTTGAGCGCCTAGTGCGAGACAGATAGGTCCTGGGTCCGAATCTCGCGGGGTGCGGGATTGTGGGTGCGCACTGCTGAGGAGTTCCATACTAAAACGAAACGGCCGTCTAGTGCTTACAGGTTTTCCATGGTGGTCCAGCTTCAAATGACTCATGATTTCAATCAAAAACTTAACAATCTCCACAACACCTAAACTGATAAACATTTTTTAGATTACTAAGTCCTATCTATTTCTAAAGTTGTGTAACGTTAGTTTAATAAATAATGAGGTTAGGTATAAATCAGTTAAGAAAATTTAACCAACTACCATGTTTTAGTCAGATGTGAATGATTATTAACTTATAAATGAGATCATTAGTCAATTGAATCTAGACCACCATGGAAAATTTACAAGTACTGGACGGTCATTTCATCCTACTTTGAGACTCTTCAGCAGTGTGCATCCACGATCATAGATAATAATATTCACAAAATCCCTTCTGATATTATTAACTTATACGAAACCAATGTCACAGGAAGTTGTACACAGGAATGTGTACTTAATAAATGAATTAAATTAATAATTGTATTGTTGGGTGTGTTCTTAAGATTATGAATCCTCATTGCAGCCTTTGTTCCACGATTAATTATTTCTTTGATTCCATCTCTTTTGAATTGAAGCAGAAATTAATAGCTGTCTACATGAATATGGATAATCAATAAAATTCATCATAAAGTTTACCAAAATTTACGAACGTATGATAGAACAGGAGATAAAATCAGTTTCTTGTCTTTTCATTTAGAAAGAGATGAAAGTTCTGGAATAATTAAATACAGAAAATATGCTGCAATGAAGATTATTTATCCAGTAGCAAGACTGATCATTTCACATGAGACAAATTGCTATCTCGAACAAAACAAAAATTGACAGTTACACGTTTCTGAGTAACGTCAATTACATTTATCAGTTTGCATGTGCCTTTTGAAGCCCATATACTGAAAGAAAAGAGAGAAAAGCACACGTTCACATTTTGAAGCACATCCAGAAGAATTTCAGACTGAGATGGAAAAGCTCTAAACAGTGCAACAGCTTGAAATAAAAATGATATCGAGCAGATCATCGATGTTTGATAGTCCTTCAGAATGATAAGCTGATAAACAGTCGACCAGTAGACATTACAGTTTTTGCTTTGGTTTGTCGAAGTAGTAGCATTTAAGAAACTTAAACTACAGTTATAACTTCATAAAGAGACAATATTCAATTTACCATATTAAAATATTATTATTGTTCATTGGTTTTCGATAGAGTAATAAGCGAACGGTTAACTAGACAAATGGAAATTAAAAGGAAATGGTATGAAGAACAATGTAAAACTCCCCAAGCTGTATGATGAAATCATATTACCAGGATATATTTAAGGTGACAACGAACTGTTTTTGAATACATAGATGCGCTTTGTTTTTCATATGGCCAAGGCTTCAATAAACCTTAGTAAACGCCCTCGAACACTTCTGTACAACTCAGAGAAAGCCGAGTTATGATCAATCTTATGACTTGTTTCAATCGTTATTGAAAATAGAGGACGTTGAATGTTTAACATCTATTATTAATGGGTCATTTGATTTTATTTGTCTTTGTAACTATTTAAGTACATGTTCAGACACACCCATCTGGAGATCAGAATTATCTTTCCCTATGTATGTGTTGTCACACACATTTAAATTAATAAAGACAGTAGGATGTGACGCAATCATTTGTATACATCTTTAACCTTTCGGTGATGCAAGGACATATTTTTGCATGATAACAACATTTACTGCGTAGTGCATTTGAACTTTAGTTTCAATACAAGGCTATTTGATGTAGGTAGGCTTTATTAATGCCAGAAGTGTGATGATTCTCGTTGTACTATAACTTTTCCATCGATTTGTGAGTTTTAAAGGATAACTATTCTTTATCAAGCATAATAAACAGAGATGAACAGTAGCTAACACTGGAATCCAAGACACTCATAGGATTTATATATTTCAAAAGCGAGTGATCATTTTCACTTCTAAACGTCAATGAGAATATTCAAATAAATCATACTAATGAATTCAGTTTTCCATTGGTATTTTTAATGTAATTACTTATGATAATTATCGTGGATGCGCACTGCTGAGGAGTCTTACAATAGGACGAAACGGCCGTCCATTGCTTCCAAGTTTTCCATGGTGATCTAGCTTCAATTGACTCATGATCTCAACTATTGAAATTACTATAATAGCAGATTATCAATCCAAATATAAGCATACATCATTTTTCTGGTTTGCTTTTATCCTCTGTCTTCTTAACTAATCACTTCAGATAATTTGTTTATTAACCTAATTTATGGTTAACAATCTTAATTCTTATGTAATCAGTATAAGGATTTGTAGAAGTTATAATAATCACTAGAAGTAATTAGTTCATTTGTAAATCGACTTTTTTTTAAAACATTCATTCTTATGTAATCAGTTTTGATCATCAACTGATTAACTGTTCCTTTTCCCTTACAATCTATTATATTATTAGAATAATTTGATTTATTAATTGTTGTCTGTTTGTATTATAGATGTTTATTATCAAACATTTGGTCCAATGGTTAATTTGTTAGATATAAACTTTTATCCGTTGGAATTACGTTTTACAGTAGATAGCTGATGACAATATGTACTGTTTCAAATTATTTATGGGTATGTGTTATTTGTGTATACTTCATATCAATGAATGGATCATGCGGTAAATCACTTGTATTCAATGAAATTTGTCCATTGATTGTAATCATTTCACTAGTATCGATTTTAAAGATGTTAAGATAATACAAAACCACTATAAAACGCGTGTAATTATGCTTAATACTACTACTCAAAATGAATGATTTGACAGTTATCAAACAGTGACTGACGTAACTAGGACTACAGTCTAAAGTCAAATCAATTTATGGATAAGTTACAGCTGAAATCAAACTCTATCTTTTATAGACTGATTCTTTTACCCACTTGTTCACTCATTGAAATATACTATTTCGTTCTATATAGTATAATTATTCATCGATTACAAACTTACTAGATTAATGCACTCCATCTAAGTACAATTTATGACGGTACTTAATAGTGACGTTGTCAGATTCAATTATATCAGATCTTCCTCAGGAAATTATCCTCTAAGTTCACTAAATAAAATAATGACTTATCATAATTGTACCTTACCAGACTTATCAGCTTACATATTTTGAAGACACATATTGAGGAAAGCATTCAACTGCATCACAAGGCAAGCCGTCACATGGAATCCTCAAAGCTAAAGAAGAAGATGAAGACCAAACAACACAATACACCGAGAAATGGAGACAGACATGAGAAGAATGGACAACAATTGAATTGAACTAGAAAGGTTGGCCTAGGATAGAGTGGGTTGGAGAATACTGGTCCGCGGCCTATGTTCTTTTGGGATTAACAGTCGTAAGTAAGTAAGTAAGTAAAGTAATACTTTGATGTCAAAATAAAGAATAATTTAGTACCAGTTTAACACATTCGACACAGAATTTTCAAACCAATTTAGTTCATATAAATAAATACAATAGAGATTTAAAGATTACAGGGGAGAGCAAAATTTTGTCAATCAAACTCACCCTCATTTAAATAATTTTACAAATAGACAGTAACTACTAGATCAGATAAAAAAGTTGTATTTTACAAAAAAAAGGAAAGAAAAGAAAACTTATACACTTACTTTTATTTTTCATTCCAATCTTATTAAAAGGTACATCAACTTGATATCGTTCTGAAGGTAATGGTTCAACTAAATTAAGTTAAATGTAAAGAAAAAGTAAATAGAGAACTTTGTCAATTTACAAGTTTATCATAAAATATAATATGGATTCAATGGTCACTTTCTTTCTTTACATTGTTTGATTCATGTGAAAGATGATCATAGAGCATTATGAATTGATTGATACTAGAAATTTATGTCATTGAATGTTGACACTCTGACAGTTCAACCTTAAATGGATGACTACTGCTAGGACAGACTCGCACCAGGTTGAAACATCTGTTCAGTGCTTCCTGGTTCTCAAAGGTTGTCTAAAATATGAACAACCCACGTAGTAAACTATAAAAATAAGAGATTACCAAGATGGTGTGAGAATTGTAGCTACATAGAAAAGTTTGTTTATCAAAGTACTGTTCACATCGAAGCGCAGTCACTGGACAAAAGAATGTTTATACATATTCATATTCTAATAGTAGAATATGATGAAAAGAATAAGTTTATGAATTAACTAAATCTTTCTATCGTGTCTTTTGGTATGGTATCTACAATCTTGTGTTCTGAACACCGACTATAACTACCCATTAAAATGCAATTAGTGTCCAACATTCAGTCAATTGAGGTAAATACACGTACATTGGATTAAAGTTTACAGTTAAATATTTAGTCTAGGAAAAATACTATATTGTAATAAATATGTGATGGTAACTGAAGTTCATAATCAGTGAAACTTTACAGTCATATTTTCTTATTTATAATCTTATGTTTAAGATAATAATTTTTCGACAACTCAGTGGTCAGTTAGTCGAAATAACAAACTGAATAAAACCTAAGTTACTATGACACCTGATAGACGCTAGTTTCCTCAAAATGTTTGGTTTGTCAAGCTAATAATAGACAAATGGTGACAAACCTAAATAAATGTATCGTAAAATTCTTATGGCGGCTCCGTGGTCAAGTAGGTTAAGCGTTCGCGCGCGAGACTTAATGCCCTGTATTCGGATCTCGCGAGATGAGATCGTAGATTTGCATTGCTGAGTAGTCTTACAATAGAAAGAAACGGCCGTTCAGTGCTTTCATGTGTTCAATGGTGGTCCAACATCAATCGGTTCAAGATCTCAATCAATATATTCTTATTCACGAGTCATCTTGATACAATCCACTGGTAATTTCTTTCGTATTGGTACAATCACTCTCAACAGTGCACATCCACGATTTAACTAAAAATTTAGTTTAGAATCTTAAGATTTTCAAATATCAATCTTCACATAGGTGAGTTAACTCAATTTTCTAGTGGATCACTGTCACACATTCTACATATTTGAGCATCACTACTAAATGTTTAGAGATATATTCAGATTTAAACTATGAAATTCTCTATATTAACAAAATGTCATTTCATAAAGAAACAGGATAACATTGTATTATCTTTTTTTCAATTTGTGAATAATCAAATTAGTTCATTATACTATCAAATTTCCACAGCAATTTAAGTCAATCCAACTTAATCACTAACATTATGCTTAATAAATGTCTATTGAAGACAATTACTATAGTAATTGAATGTGAATAAATATAAAGTTAAAATGAAAGAAATCAAAAATGATGTTTAAATGATTACAATCTAAGAAAATTCGTTTCATTCATTATGTAATATACATTAAATCAAGTTGAAAATTATGTTCAGATTTGTTTATATTGTGAATGGTTTGATTAGAGTTTGGTGAATGAGTTTTTTGTTGTTGTTGTTGTTGTAATTTCTGTTAATCGAAAGTGTTTTGAGCAGAAAAAAACAGAAATGAATTAAGTTTTTTTGTTGTTGTTGAATAGTGATGTTTTGAAACTTAAAACTAATAAAAAATTTAGTTAAAATTGTCTAGCAATAATGTTTATAAAATAAATTAAGAGTGATTAGATTTTATGGCTATTTTGATGAAAACATACATTTTATCAGAAGAGACTTTGTAGAGATTTTAGAAAACCCTTTTCTAATAATAATCATCTGCTCAATAGTGACTAACTTCAAGAGGCATTTTCTGGAGTTCTAGTGAGAAGTCGTGACCAGTAGAGTTCAACCAGGTCTGTTGTGAGATATCAGCTCACTGAAGACAATGATATTTGGTGGTGGAATTTCGTGGATTGGTTGAAATTAGACATTAACACCGTTGGATGGAGGCTCAATGGTCTACAGTTTACATGTTCGCGCACAAGACCGGTTGGTCTCGGGTTCGAATCCCGTGCAGCGGGATCGTGGATGCGCACTGCCGAGAAGTTCCATACTAGGACGAAACGGCCATCTAGTGCTTCCAGGTTTTCCATGGTGGTTTAGCTTCAACTGACTCATGATTTCAACTACTGAATATATATTTATTTCTTTTATTCACATTTGTGACTTGAAACACGCAATAAATTTAATATTCAATTCATGTAGTGTCATTTGCATATATATTCCTGTTGTTGTTTAGGACAGCAATTGTTCAGTCACTTGTTGGCAATATGTGCATCTTGTATGAAGTGCCTTGATATTGCCTTAATTCACAAGCATTATAAGCAAAGATGGATAGTGGCTAGCAGTGGAATGCAGGACTCACGTTTCGTCCCATTGGAACTCATCAGCTGGATGTAACTGCATCCCTTTATTTGCTTATAAAGCTTGTGACTGAAGGCAATATCAAGGCAGTCTGTACAGAATGCACATATGCCAACAAGTGACTGGTCAATTGCGGTCATAAATAACAATAGGAAGATACAAGTAAAATAAGACCAAGTGAATTTAAAACTTCACCCTATTGCATAAGAAGGTGACTATAAGAGCTCAGTAGCTAAGTGGATAACGCGATGGAGTTTGAAGCGAACAGTACTGGGTTTGAGTCCCGGAGTGAACATGAACTTTGGGATGCAGGTACATTTAGCTGACGAGTCCCAAATGGGACGAGACGCGCATTATAGATTCCACTGCTGGCTGCCATCCATCTTTGCTTAAAATTTAATATTCCCGAAGACGAACCGGTTTTTATCCTATTTGCCGGGGTAGTGGGTACCCACTGCTGTGGTGTCTCCTATGTGACAAAACGATTGTCCAGCTGTTTACAGATTTTCATTGATGATCAACAGAAGATCAATTTGGAATTTAAATAAGGAAACTTTTTATGATCTCCACAAAACGTCGTCCTGTAAATAACTTTTTATTCTCTCATCCTCATAATTCCTCATTCAAAAATTGAATTCAAACGAAACGAAGCTAAAAGTTTTTGAATAAACCTTAGTGTATAGACAAAATCAATCGTCTACCTGATCATGTTTTCATAGAATCACAGTAACTGAAAAAATATAGTGGACATTTACTTAAGTAAATAATTCAGATTCGTTTGATGACGTATGTTACGAATATACTTTTAAGTAAGAGCATATTAGATGAAAATATAGGCAACCAAGTAAGGATGCGTGCCTACGAAAAAAGAGCTGTGTTTACATTGAACAAACAATACAGAGATATGTAATTAGAACCTGTTATTCATAGACAGAATAAATTGGAATAATATTTTCATGGAGCTTTGTTCTATGAGCTAGATGGTTTGGTCGTCAAGCTTTCATCGTTCTTCTGAACGACATTATGATCGTCATAAACTTCATAAAGAATTGAAGTGCTCGAATTTCTCCACATATAGAACGAATAAAGCTTCACAACCAAACCATCTAGCTCACAGTACAAAACTTTATCAAAATCATCCTTCTGAACTACCATTTAATCATTGAAATGCAGTCATATGTTACACGACAAAATCTTTAAACATTTATTATTCAAACAAAATGCCTAGATTTCAGTAAGACTGAGTGAGATATTATATCAATATTTATTTAATTAAGTGGAATATACCCATTGAGACATAAAATAAGAATGATTGGTTCAGTGAAGAGTTCTCTTTTTGTCCAATTCATCTTCAAAACTGTACAAAAACAAACATATACATACTTATTTTTCAAAGACGATAATAATTACAATCATAGTGAGGTAGAATAAACAACCGTAATAAAACGTTATTTTATCAAGGAAACGAATAATAGTTTGATTGTTAATGGCTTGAATATTTGTCATGAAGATGATAAGGAAATTATAATTTTGAAAGGATAGCCTAGCATGATATGATAAAATGTTGAAATTGTAATGAAATGTAATGAGGAGGGTCATAGAAAGAGAAATAAACAAGTATAGGCTTAAAAGGTCTATAGGAATGATGGAACGACAGGTAGATAACTGTAAAGGATGAAAACTATGGAGAATAGGAAACAGTTATGGAGCATTAAGACCATGTTAGTGGATAAGATTGTACCAATTTCTTTTGGACACATAATTTTGGTTTGCCTAGATGTATAGCTATTACTTCGACAATCTCATGAGATGAATAATAACTGCCTTTGTCAGCCTTCTAACCACCTTTTAGATGAATTTGAACGAAGATTCCGTCTCAGCTGAGTGACCTGTATTCACAAAGTATTTGATTGTTGAACTTCTTAATGAGCCGTTTACACGTGATTTTAGTCAAACCGGTCAATGTTCTTGAACTCTTCTGGATAAATTATACTTTAAACGACCTACAAACCTGACTTCACATGGGCAGGTAAATTGGTAAGTGCATGTAGAGTTGGTCAAATGAAAGAATTTATCTTTAAGATTATTGACGAGCGATGATGGGCTGAAGTAAACTATTTGCAATGTTGCTGCTTAAAACGTTCTTCCTAGAAAATGGGAAATTATCTTTTTAAGGACGTTTGTAACTATCACTCTTAAAATCGATGTTCATATAGAGTGTTTTCTTTTCGACTGAGGTCGTTAGTGTTTTAGGCTGTTTAAGCTTTATATTTTTGTTAATAAATATAAAGGGTGCCCATTTTTGATAAGTATTTCCTTCAAGAGGCTCAGTTCGTCGTCGGGACTAAAAATTCTTCATATTTGCGCAGAGATCGATATTGTTGCGTTTTGTTTTTAACTAATGAGGACCCAGGTGTGGAAACTTGATAGTTGGTCATTCCACATAGTTTTCCTGCAGACAGAACTTCTTAGAGTTCCGTCATGTTTTCCTGTCATTTCCAAATCAAGAAATTAAATATTTTGTTTGTCTTCAAATTCAAGTGTGAAATTTATTGCTGGGTGACAGTTATCAAATGTCGTTAGAAGATGACTTAAATCATATTTGTTGCCACAAATGATTAATATATCATCTGCATACCTTTTATACAAGTGGAAGTTTCCGATAGTTGTTTTAAGTTGGTTGTTTTCTAGACTGGTCATGAAACGATTTGCTAAAAATGGACCAAGTGGGGATTCCATTGCTATTCCATCCTATAGCATATGAATTACGTCGTTAAATGTGGTTCGTGCATTACAAGTGCATCGTAATAGTAGTTCCTTCAAATAAGCTTCCGGTATTCCGATATTCATCTCGTTATTATTTATGTATTTGTGGATGAAAAATATGGTCTCTGTGAGTTAAACATTAGTGAATAGTGACTCGACATCATGAGCGAGAATAAGTTTGTCATTTACATTCACTTTTTTAACGTATTCAATGATTTCTAGAGTATCATGTAAAGTGTGTATACAGATACTTTTTTTAAGGGTTCTGGGAGATCCGCTAGCCACTTTACTATAGAGTAACAAGAGGATCCGGACATATCAAGAATTGGTCAGATAGGTAAACCATATTTGTGTATTTTAGACAAACCATATAATCGTGGTATTATTGATCCTATTGGTTTTATGCGCTCATAGATATCTTCGTTGATTACCTGATCATTTTTCATTCTCTTAAGAACTTCATTCAGTTGCTTTTCTATCATTTCAATCTTATTCTTCTCTTTGATTAGTTTGGAAAATTTGATGTCATCTGATAATAACTTTGTCGTTTTTCGATATAGATCTTACGAACTAACAGCACTAGATCTGCACTTTTATCCGATCGTATTATAGTCAAATCTTTATTGATTCTATGTAGTTTTAGTTTGTTTCTATGCTCTTTCTTCTGGTTGCAGCTATCGAAGAGAGTAGATTTAAAACGTTGAAATTCGTGGTCAGAGACTGAACTAAGACAATTTGTCTGTTTGATTATATTTTCGAATTCAACTTGTGTGTGAATTTGAAGTGTCGGTTAATATGTTAAGCCTACATAATTTATTCTAGCTTCCGGACAGGTCAAGCTATTCATTCTACTGGAGTCGCATTTTGACCTTGTTAATTACTCGCATATCAACCTTGACTGATTTTATATGAGCGTATATGTGTGCACATCTTATCCTATTCATCACATGTCCGTAGCTTATTTTTGTTCGGCTATAAATATCGAATATTGCTTGATTAAATCCAATTGGCTCTCATGCCTCCATTGCTCGTCATTTTGTTTCACTGTCTTCTCTTCGTTTTCTTCGCTTTCTTCGCTTCGTTTCTTCAGTTGTTTGTCCCGATCAACAATTGTAATAAATATACATATTCAAAAATCCATTCTCGTTTTTGACTTATATAATTCCATTATTCATAAACGCGAGTTAAGTCGATAATTATATACGAGGATTGGCGATATGACTGGAGTCAAATCCCGGGTCACTGAAACCTTTTGTTACTTTTTTTCATTTATGTCACAGAATTTTTTCCTCAACGATAGTGATTACAGTAGTACATTTATGAAACATACTGAAGAATGAATAAACACATATGTCTCAAAATTGATCGGAAATTTATGTTGTGTATCTGTGGTTTTTAAACTTTTATTGAGATCCGATATTAAGTTTTTTTTCGTGCACTTGTCACTAACTGTGATAACATATTCCATACAGAGACAGTGTTCATTAGGTGATAATTCATATAACATAGATTTTTGTGATAAGTTAAACTCTAATAACTAGATAACACTTTGTATATGGCGTTTTATGACATGGTTTTTCGAGCCCTTAACAACAAAACTATAATAAGTTTACCAGATAAAAATAACGTTTCAATGCCTACGTTTATTCTATTTCACTATTACTATGTTTAACGGAATTTTATAATCACTATTATTATACTACTATTATACTACTAATTCGTTGAAAAGAGATCCCTTCACTGAACTTCGTGTTTGTAATGATTATCACCTCCAAAGATAATTACATATATTTGTGATTGTACAGCTTTGAAAATGATTTGATTGAAAAGTGAACTCTTCATTGAACTAATCTTTCTTATTTTGTGTCCCAACTTATATTGGACTACACTGAATGATGAATTGTTATGCGTGATCATTTTATTAAAACTTTCTTCCAAATGCCATTCATCAATTCATAATTTAAGATTTTAACTATAATTGATTGATCTGATATTTAAGAACACAATACAAGTTTATAAGAGAATAATACATAGTTACACTTAGTTTATAATATTCGTTTCTTCAGTTATTTTCATTTTTGTAGCAGTCTAGAAAAACAAATTTGACTCAATAGATAGTATAGTGTGTTATTATGTTTTTAAAGTGATATATATTGAACACATAAATGTTGGTACAAAGGGACACCGAATATACATGTGCCACAAAAGTCAATTGATTTGTGAGTAGGCTGTGATAATATCCGGGTGCCCAAACCGAAGTAGGTGGTTTTTTGTGTGGCCACGCCCGGAGGATTTGAACCATAAGGCAGTGGAGCAACGTTAGAAGATGTAGTCCCATGGTAGTCGGTGACCAACGATTTGTTCCTTCAGGATCCTGGAGCCTATGTGCAACCATTGGTTTGGAGTCAGGGTTTTCCAACTACCCTAGGTAGGTCCTCCGTGTTCACCAAGCCGGTTAAAGCGCCGAACATTCGCCTTAAGTCCACTCGAGTCCGTAAAAGCACCTCCTTCGCGAGAAGACAATGAGTAGGACCTCCCTGAAAGTGGCTGTATACACGTGGTTATGTGAGAGCATTTCGAGAGGGAGAGCTGACTTTCCTCACCCTCGGCTGTACCAGGGCATTCGGGAGCAAATCTTTTCATAATCACATTCCTTTTATGTTTATTTAAAGATTAGTGATTATATATTTGGTTTTCAATAGCAAAACGACAATATGATATCAGAGAACCAGTATGATTTATGACATGAGTCTAACGTTCAATGTAACTTTCAATTAAAATTGTTAAATATTACATTTTCCAAAGGAACTCACCGACAGAAACGTAATATTCTCGACCTTTACTTTGTTTCTTTGTTTTCGTAGCATCTGTGACTGCTGTATGTATTCTATATCTATTCTTCTCAGACTGTGGTTGATATTCTTGATAATGTCTTAAATCTGATTTATTATTAACATTTGAATGACTATTACTTATTTCTGAACCGGAAGTACATGAATATACACCTGTATCATTTAATTGAGCATTTGAAATGATAAGATTCCAACGATTTGGTGGTTTATATTGTATTTCAAATCGTTCATCTGGTATAAAACGATTTTTTCCAATAGTTAATGGGTAATCTAATCCTAGTTTATTCCATAATACCTATAAATTAATAAATACATTTTGAATAACAGTTAATAAGAGTATAAACCAATGACAGAATGAAGAAACAAACTGATATTTAATGATTGAGTTGGTGAGTAATTTGAAGCTAAACCACCATGGAAATCCTGGAAGTTCTGAACGGCCGTTTCGATCTAGTATGGGACATCTCAGCAGTGCGCATCCACGGTCCCGCCCCACGGGATTCCAACCCAGGACCTATCGGTCTTGTGAGAGAACGCATAAACTCTAGACCATTGAGCCGCCATCTAACGGTGTTAATGTCTATTTCAACCAATCCACGAAATTGCACCACCATCCATCATTGTCCTCAGTAAGTTACTATTTCATAACACACCCTTGAACTCAACTGGTTCAAATCCCGCGGGGCGCGATCGTGGGTGAGCACTGTAGGATAATAAATAAAGATTGATATAGAGGTTATTTAAAAAAAGTTAAGAGGTCGATTGTTTAATTACAGTGATAATGTGAACTTATTCTGAATAATAGTGAAACATTTCAATTCACATCTTTTAAGAATTATATTTCCTGGAGTGAACATCAACTCTGGGATAGAGGTAAATCTAGCTGACGAGTCCCAAATAGAACAAAACGCGCGTCCTGGATTCCAGTGCTAGCCAATATCCATCTTTCCTTATAAAGCTTGTGACTTAGGGCAATATATATGTATATATATATATTTTTTTTCTTCTTTGGTGATTACCCTGAAGAAGTCCAGACAAACTTGTTGGACGAAACGTTGGAATTATTTTTAACTTAATTTTCACATATAATAAAAGTACATTCGGTTTTTATTGGTCAAACGTATTTCACATCTAAAATAGAATAAGGTTCGTTTGTCGAAAAAAACAAAGTAAAACTGTAAAAAACTGATGAATTGAATAGTTTCTGTTGATGCCAATATTTGCTTATTCTAGAAACAAGTACAAAATATAAACAAACAAACTTGAATAAATTTTGTTCAGTATAGAATAATATTAATATTTGTTAGATTTCTTTTTGTTTATTAGATACTCATTATTTGATACCTTATTACATGTAGTAGTAGTAGTAGTAATAGTTGTTGTTGTTGTTGTTGTTGTGGTGGTGGTGGTGGTAATAAACTTGAAACATTTAAGATGAGACTATAGTTACTCTTTTACAATCAATTTTAATTATGGTTAACTCAAAGCATTCGATCTCACAGCTAGATTTTACCTTCTAGATCACTGAGCCAAGAAACATTACTGTACAAGTCTAGTTTCAATCAATTCACCATCAATCTCACATTGTCTTCAATAGATACGTTTCTCATACCTAACATGATTATTTAACTTAGATTGATTCATGATCTCAGTAAAATTCAATAAACTATAGCAACTATCCTACAAGCAATTTCGATTATAGTTACATGTTTGTTAAGACATTTTATTAACTTACTTAACAGTAACAATTCGCATATTTCTTTGTACTATTATGGTCACTATATCACATGATAGACTCTAGCTTGAATGTTGATAGTTTAAATATCGCTCGATGTATCATTCTCTTCCCCTTGTATAATATGTACGCGAACCATAATATTAATCTTTGTCTTGCCTTCCTAAGGCTTATTCAATTTGACTATAAATGGGCTTCTGTATTTATTCCTGTACACGCATTCGCTTCTCTGTTTCAAATTCGTTCGATATGCTTCTAACTTTGTTGTATGTACTATTCGCTAATAAACTATAGTTACCTCTTCTTATTACCTGATTTCAAACACCATTGAAATTTATATAATAAGGGTTACAAAGGTGATTTATTAATGAAGCAAAGCCACTACAACTCTTCACAATCCCACACAGACTAAAAATGTTTTCTGTAATAATGAGATTAGAATCACGTTCTGACTTTGTTTCTTCATATACATTACATAGAATGGTTATCCAAGATAATGGCATTTGTAATTTCACAAATTACAGAAATATCTTATTATTATTATTATTATTATTATTACTATTATTATTACTATACCTTAAATGTGACCTATTTATCTAATTCCAAAAATGTCAGATTCACAGTATGCATAAATAATGTTGTTCATAAAATAGTAAGATTAGAATCAAGTTGAAATATGAAATCTAGTTAAGACTACGATGTAACAATTTTTGTTCTAACCAATACATCTAAAATTTATAGTGTTCAATGAATTACACTAAATTTACTAGGACCATCTATGATTGACAATAAAGATTTAAGTTGAATTCAATTATATCAAACTGCTCACAACTCCCCCTGGAGCTCCTCTAGGTCTACCACTGGTTGCAAGAGCAGATAAAGGAGAAGGGTTGGGCATGAGGTTAGTAATCCCATCCCTTAAAAAACTAACCCGCTAAAAAACGCCAACCAGAAAAATAATTCAAACCATTTAAACTCTACCCTGGGAGTTAGAAGGTCTTCATTTAGAGGAGTTATGACGCTTCACGGTGAAAGCTGAGTTCCTACGGAAGTCATGAGGCTGATGCCCCTTCTGAAAACCAGAGCAATCATTAATTTAATATACTGATCGGCGGCCAATGCTCCACTGGGAGTAACAGGCGTAAAGAAGTAAGTAAACTGCTCACAAACAAAAGAGGAACTTGAGATCTCAGGATGAAAACTTAATATAAATATGTTTTATGGGTTTATTTGAATATATAACATTTCTTTAGTGAAAATAAAAGCTGAACTCTAGTATTTAAGAGTTTAGAAAAGATACAGTAAGATTAATATCACATTAAATTGCTACTTTTTATCTGTCTTATGATTATAAAAGTTAACAGTTAAATTCCAATACTGATTACAATAAAAGGAATAAGGAACTAATGTCATTACTTTCATGAATGAGAGCTATATCAGGCTTGTTTTATAGATCCTGAAAATCACTATATCATACGATGATCATTATGATCAAATACCTAAGGTTATGTATTACTGGCAGTTAGTCACTAGTATAAACTAACTCCATTTACAGAATGTTGTTGTAGTAGTCCTAGTAACAATGTAATTTGCTAGTTATCAAACATTACAGTCCATACAATAGATGCACATTAGCCTTGTGCTATACAACTTATCCTCTAGAACCTTATTCCTTGAAATGTAAGGATATGTTAGCAAATACAAGCACTAAAAAATTGGTTTGAATCGATCATCCTAAGAAAAAATGATGGTTTACATTTGTTCTTCTTAAAAAAAGGGTCGTCATTGTCTGTGTAAGATGCCATAAACACATCCTATGCTGGAGGTCATTAATGTGCCTTTATCATCCATATTTTTGTCCTCATGCATATTCCGTAAATGTTGGTATTGATGTAGGTTTCTGGTTAACTTAATGATTAATGAGAGCATGAATGTAAAGTGCGAATAACATTTAATACGATGTTTTTACTTGGTTTTCATACGTTTCATCTCTGCGTAACATCTTTGTTTTTACCTCCTTATAGTTCTGTTCTAAATTCAGCTAAGATGAATCACTACTTTATTTCTCGTTTAATTAGTTGATAATTTCATCATTTCACTGGAATGCTACTAATATTAACAACTGGTTTTTCATTGTAATAATGTGAATGTAACATAAACAATTTTCATATTTGAATAAGTAATCTTGAAAGAAACTCCGCCTATAGCTCTTCTATGGTTTGTGTCAGTCCTAAGCTCGGGTAACAGGAAGAAGGTTGGACATGAGATCAGCAACTCCATCCGATAGAAAACAACTTTGTTAATAAATAAAAAAAACACTGACCAGAATCTTGACAGTATGTCACTGGATTAATTCACTGTCATAAAACACGTATTTCAATCGATAAAAAAAACCAATAACCCAGTCAAAATAAGTTTTATTTGTTGTTTTCTTCACATAGTGATAAATCTGTTTTATGATGTAATTTTATAATACACTTAATGGTAACAGATTAACAGACCTGTTTTCAAGTGAAATAAATTAATCGGAGTTATTTTTCTATCGAATTTTCAAAATGTCAACTTATGTAAAAGTAATTTCAGTAGTTGAGATCATGAGTCAATTGAAGCTAGACCATGATGGAAAACCTGGAAACACTGGATGGTCGTTTCGCTCTATTGTGAGACTCCTCAGCAGTGCATATCCATGGTCCTGCCTAGCGAGATTCCAAACCAGCACCTATCAGTCTCGCGCGCGAACGCTTAACCTCTAAACCATTGAGAAGGTCGGCATCCAACGGTGTTAATGTTTAATTTCAACTAATCCACGAAATTGAGCGACTCATCCACCATTGTTTTCAGTGAGTTACTGTCTCACAACAGAACTAGTTGAACTCCATTGGTCACTGCGTCACACTAGAACTCCAGGAAATATTTCTTGAAGACAGTCACTAGTCCTGGGTTCGAATCTCGCGAGGTGGGACCGTGGATTCGCACTGCTGAGGAGTCCCATAATAGGATGATACGGCCGTCCAGTGCTTCAAAGTTTTCCATGGTTGTCTAGTTTCAATTGACTTATGATCTCAACTATTAAAAAACTCCTATACTATCCCCAAAAGCCTCTTCTGATGTTAATCATATTTATTAGTTATATATATATATATATACAGCTTCATAGCAGACTGTTGAAAAATGACCCCTTTAAATTTCATGCTTCTAATGTTTTGAAAAGAGTTATAAACTTTGTAGTACAT
Organism: Schistosoma haematobium; assembly: GCF_000699445.3. NCBI lineage: Eukaryota > Metazoa > Platyhelminthes > Trematoda > Strigeidida > Schistosomatidae > Schistosoma > Schistosoma haematobium. Next base: position 11,341,981 of record NC_067201.1, read on the forward strand.
TCAAATTAGTGACGGACTGAGATGGTCTTTATTAGTATGTAAACACACTATAAACTATTAACATTTAATAAGTGGTACACAGTCAGCTAATTGAACCTTAACTAATTCTAAATTAACGAATTACTTATTTAATACAATAATTAATATAAAGACTCATAGATTATTTGCCTTTAAATATGATTCTCATACTATTGCAACGTACACTAACTCAAAAATCTATACAAAAGTATGATTTGTCCTAGAAAGTTTCATTTACAATATTCTTAAAAAAATGAAACAAAAATCCATAATTGTTAAAGGCATTGTAGTGAACAAAAACATTAGTGGGAACAACCGAATGTATTTGAATACAAAATTACAGAATGCCTGTTTCAAACTTGATTGTCCTATCGTTTCTACATCAATCATTCTCTCTTTTCGTTCTCTTCTTTTCGATCTTAACATTCCACAACCAGACATTTCATTTTCGATTGACAATACATACTACTTATGTCTGTCGACATCAGTAGCACAGATCACAGCATTACAATTTGAATTGTGCGGTACGCAGCTGTAGAGAAAATAATTTTTACCCATATGTTTACTTTTGATACAAATTAATTAGTGACTACATTTTTTCACTCATACTCATATGAGCAAAGAATAGCAGTGAAACGATCTAATTTATGATCACTGATATAAATATAGTTACACAACCCCTGACATGAAACTTACTGGAAGGGCATAGAGGATATTCTAAGATTGTCAAGAAATTTCAGATCAGTCAGTCATCATTATGAACATCCAAATAGATCTTATTTATCAATGCATACGAAAAAGATCCGTTATACAATTATTGCCTAACTAAACAAAATTGTCAATTCAAATTCAAGGACAATAGGAAAAAACGTAAAGAAAAATAACCATTCAGAAATAAGGTAACCACAACAAATTGATTGAAAACTTATGAAATAACTAAGAGGTTTACCTCTGTATAAATTAAATATTGATGATGTTCTGCTGAACGACGATGAAAGCTACATATTTCAACCAATCTAGATTACAGAACAAGGCAACATCGAATCGAATCGAACTAACTTTATACTACTATGTTTGTCACACTACTTAAGACTTTTTCTAAAAAAAGAAATTATATTAAGGAAACACTAACTCATCTATTCTCATTAAATATCTGTCAAAAATATTAAATTTTGGTATCATATCACACAGATTGAACAATAATTAAAGAGTAAACTTAAACATCGACTTATCCTATCTTATCATTAACAATTGGATATAATCTATCAATGATAAACATAGAAAATCAGATTACACACACATATATACAAATAAATATAACATGAAAATAATAACAATGAAAAGTTAATAAAATTTGTATTGAATGAATATAAAATAATACCAATTTTCTTTTAGTGTTTCTTTTCTCGTTTGTTTTTCTTTATTTTCTGATGATTTTATTGTTTTTGTATTTCTAGCACATACACACGCACACACATATACATATACACCACACACGTATACAACAGACACACATATGATAATGAATGACAGTTTGATGATATTTTAATGTACATGATTAAAAAAAGGGGGAGGGGAAAACAAATCAGAATCGAGATGAAGAGGATACGTTAGTTGATAAGTGAAGAGTACACAGGGCAATGGAGGAGATAATGAAAGGAAGACAATGAATACCTTATATTCCATTAAATATTTCATCAGAACTATCTAATATTCTCAGAATGGGTTTTGTGGAGATTTTTTAGAAATTTCACAGATTGAAATCATGAGTCAGTTGAAGCTAGACCACCATTGAAAACCTGGAAGCACTGGACGGCCGTTTCGTCCTAGTATGGGACTCCTCAGCAGTGCGCATCCACGATCCCGCACCACGTGGGGCTCGAACCCAGGACCTACTGGCTTCGCGCGCGAGCACTTAACCACTAGACCACTGAGCCGGCATCCAACGGTGTTAATGTCTAACTTCAACCAATCCACGAAGTTGCGCCACCGTACACCATTGTCTTCAGTGAGTTCCTATCTCACGGTGGCGCAACTTCGTGGATTGGTTGAAGTTAGACATTAACACCGTTGGATGCCGGCTCAGTGGTCTAGTGGTTAAGTGCTCGCGCGCGAAGCCAGTAGGTCCTGGGTTCGAGCCCCACGTGGTGCGGGATCGTGGATGCGCACTGCTGAGGAGTCCCATACTAGGACGAAACGGCCGTCCAGTGCTTCCAGGTTTTCAATGGTGGTCTAGCTTCAACTGACTCATGATTTCAATCTGTGAAATATCTAATATTCATTTGTTTTTTTTGTTTTTTGCGTGTATACATTAGTTCTAACCTTCACTTAGTATGTATTATTCACTTCCTGTGTTCATAAGTTTTTCTATTCTTTATTAAACAAATATAAAATTAAAAACTCTTTCATAAACATACAACACACTGGAAGATTTATACATTAGAAACAATTTGAACATATACAGATTATACTATAGGCAAACAAATGAACATGGTAACATTAAAATAAAACTATACATTGAATTGACCAAATAAGAACAAACAATATCGAAATGAAAATGAAAACTTTACAAAAAAAATCTAACTAAAAAATATGGGTTAATAATCAATATTGCGTTTCCTTTTTAATTGACAGTTGAATTTATAATAAAACGTTTTTTTCTTCTTTGAATACGAGTTCTGTTTTTCATTTTTTTATTTTTTGTTCCTTTTTGGTACTTGATGTAGGTGTGTTTTTATGTATCTGATTCTTGACAGAAAAGAAAAGAAACAAACAAACAAAACACAAAACCTTTTACTTTGATTTTTCTTTCAAACAAACAACCATAAGTTGGATTATGGTTTGATTATGAAACACAGGAATACTATACACAATGTAATTAAGTTTTAGTTTGTTTCTTCTTTTGTTGTTTTGTTTGTTTGTTTACTTATTTATTTTAACAACACCCTGGATAGTTATTTTGTATCTGAGAAAATTCCCATTTTACTTCAATATTTATTCATCAAGGTACTTATACTTGTCAATTGTAAAATTAATCTTTAAAAAAAGACAACCCAGATACAATCTGTATTCTTGTTAATGATAAATATGAATTTATTTAACAAATTTAGAGGGAGATTTTTTTATGGTAAAAAAAGTTTTTTGTTTTTTCAACTTTCATTCTGTTCACTTCTGATTTTTGTGATGAAAAAAGAAATTCGATTATATGCCTACAGTTTTATAAATGTTATTGGTTGTAACTAAGCTAGGATTCTCGTCGTTCTAATAGTCAAATGGTTACACTGTAGAAATGCCAAGCTCTTTCTCTCTCTCTCTCTCTCTCTCTCTATATATATATATATATATATATAATAAGATGCATCATCTTTAAATAAGTCCAAATGTTTAACGTTCAACGATAAGCCATTCTGTTCACGTCTAATTGATACTTTTGTACATGTACAGATATGTACAATCACCTGGTATACATGTAAAACGACAAAAATCTGTTGTTGTACAATTACATGTCAATCTGTTGTAGGATGACTAGTAACTACATATTTGATAAGTTTGAAAGCTGAATAAGACAATTATTTTAAAAAAGATATTTTTTAAAATAAAATTTCTCTAATAAAACAGGCATTGGAGGATGGAAATAAAAGTTAATGAACGATTTAACAGTTCGATACTACAAACATTGCTAACACAAAATGTAATGAAATAACTAACTAACATCACTTACAAGATATGGACCTTTAGGTATTCGACATTTCAATTGTATTGTATCGCCAGTATTGTAACGCATGAATTTAATGCTTGAATTTGTAATACTTTTATGCTTGTTTTGTAGCTTCAAAAGATTTTTCTTCACATTATCGTTTTTATATTGGTTGTTATCTGTGGTTATCTGACTGATTTGAGCTACTGAATGTGTATTACCGTTATTATTAACATTATCGTCATTATTGTTATCCTTAGTAGTATTATTATTATTAGCTTCAACAGACTGTGAACGTACATCTGTAGATGCTACTGTTGATATGTTATCATATTGTATGGTTGTGTTGTTCACTGACAAACTATAGTTAGAATAATTTACGTCTGTAAGAGAAACAAAAAGAACGAAACAGTGATTAATGTGATTCAGTAGCATTATAAAGAATTATAGCTAAATGATATGGCTAATTTAAAATGTTTCCATAAAATTTTAGAGTACAATCATTTTAAGTCTTCATATAGTGAATGAGACTTGGTGAGGATAATCAATTTATTGTATAGTATCAAATTACAAAATGCTTTCGTAAAATATACATGCTTCATGATTCTTTCAATTCTGTTGTTAATACAATTACTTTCTGTTTCCCTTCCTGTTCTTTTGAATTGAATCTTCTTAATATTCTGCTGGCATACATTACACTTCCTATTGGTATCACATATTACTTATATCTGTCAACATAGGTAGCGTACATCACACTAATATCAGCATGATCTCAATGAATGAGAATATGGTCAGTTTATAAGAAAATAGAATTTCGTTCTGAAGTTTCCCAAGAAATGCCCTGATTATTATTGTAAATCTAAGCTTGTTTATCTAACTCACGTAAGTAGCTACAATAAAAATGAAAACGTAGTATTTGTCTAAATATCTGATTCTGTGGATTAACTTTATCAAAACCGACCTAAGTTAGACAACTGTTGAAAACCAGGGATGGCCAACTACTTGGAATTAAACAAATAAACCATTAAATACAAGCTAAACGGCTGTTACTACGAGACGTAGTGGTCCTAAGTTCGATCATAGCCAGGGACTCAGATACATAGTGCTGAAGAGTCCTTTATTAGCACGAAACAGCTATTCAGTGATTTCACGTTTCTAACGGTTGTCTATCTTGGTGCAACTCGTGATCTCAAAAATATTCAAAACCCTACACAACTCTCCCCCCTCTTGAGTAATTTGTCATAAAACTATTAGTAAATAAACTCATTCCTACAAATTTAAAATACACATTATTAAATTCCGACTAATGTAAAATTTTAGTTGATGGATATGGAGAATCCACCTAGCAGAGTTGAAAAACCCTGATTCCAAACCTATGCTGCACATGGGTTCTAGAATTCTGCGGGAACAAATGGCGTATGAACCAATTATTCGTCACCGAATAACATGGAACTGCATCGCCTGATGTTGCTCCACTGCCTTATGGATCAGACTTTTGGGTCGAACACTCCTGGCCTGATCCCCTAAAAGAACCACCTGCTTCGATCTGGACACTTGAGCAGTATTGCAGCTCTCACACAAATCGAATGATTTATGTGGCGCATATATATTCAGTGTCCCTTTGTACCAATACTTATGTCTTCAAATAAATAAATAAATAACTGAATTCCTAGTTATTCTTCCTGTTCCAATATATTATAATCTACATATAATTATAAGGAATAATTTTGTTTAATAACACATTCAAACTTACACCTCTTTCATTATTGAATTAACTATTAGAATCAAGTATGTCTATATGCAGTATACAAAATATGAATAGTTTAAAAGAACCTTAAACTAACTGTTCTATCAATAGCATTTATGATAATTTCCTTTTTAATTCATAAGGAATAAATTTGATATTTTGTTACTATACAATATTCATGTAGCCTATTACTTATATTTAATTAAATGTCATATATCTTAGTTGAGCATTCTATCGATTATGTCATGTTTTCTTTTTTTTTGTTTTTTGTTTTTGAGTTAATTCATGGTAAAACTATAACAAATCCACCAACCTTTGCTTCAATGTGTAATACAGTGTGCAATACATTATGTGTAAACTAAGCATTCAAAAAAGGTATTAACAGAATGTTAGTTTAAATTAATGGGATATATAACATAGATTATTTGTTGCTATCAGATGATTCTTGATTTAAAAAAGGATTCATTTGTTTATTTATATTCACAAAAAGAAATGGTGAGACTATAATTTATGGACAACCTTTGAGTGACTCTAGATTGACCTTGAGGGTGTCCATCTAATAACTAGGACCAAATGTGAGTTATAAACTTGTGTATGAAATTAGAATTATGATTTACAGTTGATGAATAAGGTTAGGAATTAGATTTAAGGTTTTCATCACGAATTGACATCAACTATAATGTCACGAATCTATGTATCGAAATGGATAAGTGAATTTCGCGCCAAAATCCAAGACCTGTTATCTTATACGTCATTGATTCGTCCATATATTATAGTCTCGTCGAAAGAAATCTCATGTCACCTTTCTCTTGTACTCTAAGTGACGTTTATTATTCGGAAACGATTACAACATTGTAGTTGAGTTACTTTTTTAGTGTACTTATCTTGTAGTTTACTAAAGAAAACAGTATGTGTATAAGACTAATGACTAGTTCAATATATAGTCTGATAAAAGTCCTTTACTATAAGATGCCTATAACTTATAATTATCCATTTAACTTACATTATACATGTATTCGAATCTTTATGATAATTATTTAATTAAATCAGTTCAAATAATAAAAATACTCTCATTTTTATGAAATATTACAGTCCATTTCTGTATCGACGTAATCGTACATGTAAATGGTTATGCAATTTATTGTTATATAATACACCTATAACAGTTAAATTAACTGTTTTGAAATCATAATGAATAAAACGAATGAATAATTGAATACTTTTAGAAATTCTTAGTGTTTTTATTAGACAAAAATTCATAAAACTTAATCGTATATTTTCAATCAATCCATGAAATTGAGCCAACGTACACCATTGTTTTGAGTGAGTTAGTATCTCACAACAGACCTAGTTGAATTCCACTGGTCCCTGCTTTTGACTAGAACTCCAAGAAACAGCTCTTGAAATCAGTCACGCAGGGCAGGATCGTGGGTGCACACTACTGAGAAGTCTCGTACTAGTACGAAACGGCCGTCCAGTGCTTCTAGGTTTTCCATGGTAGTCTAGCTTCAATTGACTCATGATTTCAACTATTGAAATTTCTAAAAAATCTCCACAAAACCCCTTCTAATCATAATCGTATAGTTGAATATTATATTTTTATCACCTTAAACCTAATTATTGACATTAGTGGTTTTTTCTTTACATAGTCTTCTCATAAACTAACAACACAATGATGATTAGAATAAATGTATAGAGAATAAGAGTACAGAGTTTATAGTTCTTCTGTTGTAAAGAAAACCAAAAGAAACTTACAATACAAAACCATCACTTTCTTATTTCTATCAGATCATTGATCTAAGTGAAGTTTTGTTACAATTAATCGTATTTTAAGAGAAAGATGGAGAAAATTCTGATTAATATTGATTACTAGTTTCATACATGTTATACGAAGAAAAACCACCACCACCACCAACAACAACAACAACAACAAGGAAACACACACACACAACAACAACAACGATCTATTCGTTCATTTTATAGATACAATTATAAAATGAAAAGGGAAATGAAACGATTCATCTAAATAGATTTCGAATTCTACATAAAAAATGTTTAGTGTAAGAAATATTTTATTAAATCATTCATTGTATGTATAATGAATAGTTTTTATGGGAGTACAGAATTTGATGGGTTGATGCACAGTACAATATGTCCGTATATATATATATATAATTAGGACTTACTAAATAGTTTAGAAAATCATTTGATTTGACATAAACTAGTTAATTAGTACAATAAAATACTGTTATACTATTGCCCAGACATTCTGTTTCATTTGCAATCATTATGGTGTTGTTGCTTTTTTTGCTTCAGAATACCTAAGTTGTTAAATATTTAGATGAAATAGAATGTCTAACATTTACTTGTGAAGTGTATAATTATGAATTAGTTCAAATAATTATATCAGTACAAACGATTCACTGATCAAATTAACTTAAACTGTCTATTAAAATCAGTAAAATCTTACTGTACTTCATTCATTTGTATACGGTTTATTCTTTCCAATGTTTTTGTTAAGATCTATCACTGATCAATCTCTTTTTTGAGCATAATGTAAATCTCAAATATAACTACTTTGACATTATTATTAGGTCATAATTTTTTTAAGTAAAATTGAAATGTGACTAGAATTGCAATCTAAGGCATACGTTTAGTCTTATTTGAAGACAATCAGACTCCTAAAAATTAGAATTTTAAAAATTCATCCCCACTGTGCAAGTTAGTGATTATCCAAACTTATTAACTCAGTAAATAACACACAGGGTAGTTGAAATGGAGAGCGTTGGTTTAAAAACTTGGTATGAATATTGAAACTTAATTGCGATTGATCCAATTGAGAAGCTCCAAATGAAATGAAAAGCGTCTTCAAGATTTCACCTCTCAGCAAATATTATCTAACTATAATTTAGTAGAAAAAATAACTTGAAATTTATGAAAGTATTGAATAACTCAAAAACTATGAATTTTTTGTTGAGGGACCAAAATAGTTCTCACAATGATCTTGACACGAAACATCAATATTCTATGAAATGTCAATGAATTTATACATTAGTAATAACCCATGTACTTAAAAATTCAAAGGTACGAAACTGTCAGTATATGATTGCGGAGAACATTCGTGTTAGAGGTTGGAGTTACTTGGTTCCTGTTGCAGCGTACAGAATCATAGGTTCGCACTGCTGGCGAGCACCATACTGGGACGAAACGGTCATCTAGTGCTTCTAGGTTTCCATTCATGACCTAACGAATGATTCATAATTTCAATAAATTACTTGAAATTATCCTAGTAAAATAATTCACAGACATACAGTCTTTGACATTAAAACAAAAAGTAAGAAATTATTTAGATACCACATTGTTAATTTAAGAAAGATACAGCGTTTGTAAACGTTATATTTATACACTTTACATTCTTTATCAAGTATAATACTTTGAAACCTGATTTAAAAAAGCTGGTATGATAATTTCGAAGAACTATAATGTATGTTCGGTATAATTTCAACAACTAAAACCACTATAACTGTTAAGATAATGAAAGCGTAGAGAGTTTATTACAATTTCATTCAATGAAATATAAATTTATATGTTAAAACGTTCTAAGTCTTCTTGAGGACCCGCAAATGATGATGCTAGTTTCAGAGCTCAAGGTTCGACTTAAAAGACAGAAGTTTAAACATTTTAAGATCAGTTGTGAGATAATAACTCACTGATGACAATGATGGATGTGTCGCTCAGTTTCGTGGATTAGTTGAAGGTAAACATTAACACCGTTGGATGCCACCTCAGTGAACTAGAGGTTAAGCATTCGCATACGAGACCGGTAGGTCTTGTCTTTAAATCCCGCGGGGCGGATCGCGGATGCACACTGCTGAGGAGTTGCACAATATGACGAAACGGCTATCCACTGCTTCCAGGTTTTCCATGGCGGTTTAGCTTCAATTGACTCATGATCTCAACAACTGACATAATTGTATTGTTAAAAATAACTCACATTAATTTCAGTCAAAATCAACACCTAAATATGATTGGATTAGCACAGTATGGATTTTATCTAATTTGATTATTAAAACGCTATATATATATATATATATTTGATGAGTTTGATGATTACGCTGAAGAAGTCCAGACAAATTTGTTGGACGAAACGTTGGAATTATTCTAAATTTCAATCATTAAGATTATTTTAAATTTAATTTTCACATATAATAAAAGTACATTCAGTTTTTATTGGTCAAACGTATTTCACATCTAAAATAGAATAAGGTTCGTTTGTCGAAAAAACAAAGTAAAACTGTAAAAAAAACTGATGAATTGAAAAGTTTCTGTTGATGCCAATATTTGCTTATTCTAGAAACAAATACAAAATATAAACAAACAAACTTTAATAAATGTTGTTCGGTATAGAATAACATTAATATTACACTTGTTGAAACCACGAGTCAATTGAAGCTAGACCATCATTGAAAACCTGGAAGCACTGGAGAGCCGTTTCGTTCTAGTATATAACCCCTCAGCAGTGCGCATCCACGATCCTGCACCCGAGGGATTCGAACCCGGGACCTGTCAGTCTCGCGCCAGGCGCTTAACCGGGTAGACCACTGAGCCGGCATCCAATGGTGTTAATTTCTGCACTGCTGAGGGGTCCCATACTTGAACGAAACGGCCGTCCAGTGCTTCCAGGTTTTCCATGGTGGTCTAGCTTCAAGTGACTCATGATTTCAACCTGTGAAATTTCCTAAAACTCTCCACAAAACTCATTCTGATAATAATCAACTGCTCACTAGTGACTGACTTCAAGAGAACCTCCTGGAGTTCTAGTGAGAAGCCATCACCAGTGGAGTTCAACCAGGTCTGTTGTGAGATATCAGCTCATTGAAGACAATGGTGTTCGGTGGCGCAACTTCGTGTAAAATGATTATAGATAAACATAATCCCGAATAACAAATCAATAAGTAACTCAATTGCATTTAATATTTTTCAATTATGTAACATAATTATTTGTACTATAATTATTAAGTGATAAAGAATCCAACTTATTACATTCTCCTTAGTGGGTAGCTGGATATTCCAGGTAGCATATTTGATTATATATTCAATTATGCCAGTATCTTAGTGTTTATCACTTTATGTCTTAGTAGCCTATTAAATCATGATAAGAAAAAAAGCAGTCAATATATTACTTATTACCTACGATTTACATATTCTATATTTGCTAATATTTCAATATATATTAAAGCAACTTCTGATCATATATGCTATCCTTATGTAGATATCTTGTTGATGCCAACAAATACCTAGTGATTACATTTTGAATTAAAGTTAGTATTAAAATCATGAACAATTAAATATATGACTTGTTGAATGTATGTATTAACATCTTGGTCCTTGTTAATGTTTACACTGAAACATGAATATACATTAAACATGGTTGTAAATACTAACACGTTATCTACTAAACTATTGAATTTATCCAACATCTAACTGCCTTAACAGGTATTTTTCTAACTAAATATAAATTGTAATTAGAAATGATAATAATAATAGTGATAATAATAATAGACTTTCATTATGTTATTAATAGAAACCAGTTTCTACGTCAATCCAATTGTATTTTCATAATTATCTAATTTAATATAGATGTAAAAGGAAAAAAAGATAATAATTGAACACCTAGTGATTGATTTGCATAAATTAGTCATCTTGTCTAGTAACCGAGAGATAGATATTAATCAGTTTACAAAATAAATATTGAATGGTTGCAAGAAAAAAAACATATAGTGGGGACCGAATTCAGTAATAATATAAACTAGGAGTAGGAGTATAGAAAATAAAAACGAATTATATAATATGGGTTTAAATTTGTTTTTGCATAGTAAACTTTATTTGATATAGTAGTGGAATCCAGGAAACGAGTTTCGTTTTCTTTGGGACTCATTAGAGATATATACTTGTATCTCATAGTTGATGTTCACTCTGGGACTCGAACACAGCACCGTTCACTTCAAACGCCATCGCGTTATTAATTTAGCTACAGAGTCTTTTTATTTAAAATACATTTGCATAAAATAACTGGAACTTATTCTGTAAATTAAATGAACTATTAAACTAGAAATCAAAGCCAGACATTGATTTCATTAGTTATTTTCTAGTTCGTTTATTTGAAAATATTAAGAATATGTTCACCTGGTATGGTTTACCTGAATCTTCCCATTCGTATTTAGGACTGAAGTTGATCAGTTTATTATTGGCAGATGTGCATACAGTGCTCATTGCCTCGATATTCCCTTAATTTACAAGCACTCTAAACGAAGATGGATAGTGGCTAGCAGTGGAATCCAGTTTGACGCGCGTTTTGTCTTATTTGGGACTCGTCATCTGGATGTACCTGCATCTCAGAGTTGACGTTCACTCTGGGGCAATACGCACGGTATGCACATATGCCAATAAGAGACTGATTGATTCCAGTTCTAAACATCAATGGTAATATTCAAGTAAACACTACGAAGTGGATTTAAATTTCATCCGATTGCACAAGCAAGTGGTTATGAGGACTCAGTAGCTAAGTGGATAACGCGATGGCATTTGGAGCGAGTCCGAGAGTGAACATCCACTCTAAGATGCAGGTACATCTAGCTGACGAGTCTCAAAATAGGATGAAACGCGTGTTTTGGATTTCACTGCTAGCCACTATCCATCTTTGCTTATATTAAGAATATGGTTTCGAATATAAGTCGGGCTAACTAGAACAGAAAATAACAATACTATTTCCTTTTATAGATTTATGGAAATTGTTGAGTTTAAATTGAGATCTTGAAACGATCAATGTTAGACCACAATTGAAAATCTGGAAGCAGTAAACGGCCTTTTGATCTTAGTGTGATACTCCTAGGCATTACTCATCCACGATCCCACACCCGGAGTTCCAACCGAGCACCTTCGATCTCACACAAATGCTATCAAGTGATTCTATACTAAGACAAAATAGCTATCCAGTGATTCCAGGTTTTCAATGGTGGTTTAACATTGATCGGTTCATGATATCAAAAATATTTATTTGAATCAATACTACATGCTTAATTACAGTAAAGGATTCTTAATGTAAATTATTAAGTATAGACTTGATTTATACCTATTCTATAAAACTATGCTTAATATGTACTTAAACAGAATTTAGTTGTCATTCTCCTTGGTCAACAAATATATAAAACCAGTTTCCCTTCCATAACTTCTCTTTTTATGGACAAATAATTTACTGTGTGAATTCTATGATAACTCACCTCTCTCTCTCTCTCTGTATCACTTTTTCTCTCTATAGAACACATATGTGAGAAATATAACAACCATAATGATTGTATTTCTTCAATTACTCACAAATTAGATTCCTTTATAAACAATAAATCTTTTATAAATGTAGAAGACTACACACCATCATAAAACATAATGGATTTATCAAATTAAAGAAAAACTATAGTAATTACAAGATGATTAGAGAAACGTATGATAGTGAAAAAAAGATTAGTTTTTGATTAAGATCATAAACCGATTGATGTTGGACCACTGTTGGAAACCTGGAAGCACTGGATGGCCGTTTCGTCCTATTGTAGGACTCCTTAGCAGTGCGCATCCATGAGTTATATTCATTGTTTAATATTATACATTTAAAAGATAGTTAAGTTTGTTTGCTTTTTTTGAAATACAGAGAGAGAGTTATATTGGGATAAAATATTTTACTCGATAAATTCTTCAAATAATCTATTCATAATCTACGATCATAAATCTTTTTTCATACTTTGAAATAGATCTGATCCAGTTACGTATTACACTTGAATATCTAGAAGATTATGTTATCAATTAAAATAAATAGTAGATATACATTCATTATTCATTGTATCTATAATATTTTCACTGCATAGTTACAGAATTTGTTTTGTTTGTTTGTTTTTTTCTTTTTATTTTTTATGAAAAAACAAAACTTTATGATTAAGGAAATAAATCTCAGATCATAACATTTGCATGAAATCAATTTAAAATGTAACATATTGATTTAGAGTAGATTTTAATCATTCACATTAGTGTTCATTAACATAGATTTAATTTTTGTTCAGTGACTATTAGGAAATGTTTTTTTTATTATCAATTCATTCAGTGAATTTTAATGGTTGAATTCATGAGTCAATGTAAGCTAGACCGCTATTGAAAACCTGCAAGCACTGAACAGCCATTTCGTCCTAGTATGAAACCACTTAGCAGTGCGCATCAACGATCCCTGACATGTGATTTGAACCCAAAACCCTCGGTCTCGAACGCGAACGCTTAGCTTGTAGATCATTGAGATAATTTCAATTTATCCATGAATGGTTGTTCAACAATTCATCCATTGTCTCCGGTAGATAACTGTCTCTATCCGATACGGATTGGATTCCACTGATCACGGTTTCTCACCAGAATTCCAAGAAACCATCTTGGAACCAGTAACTAGTAAACACATGATGATTATGATCAGAGTAGGGTTTGTGAAGATTGTAGTACGTTCAAAAGTTGAATTCATGACTGGCTCCAAGATGATTTCGTGGAGTTCTAGTGAGAAGCCAAGACTGATGGAGTTCAGTCCGTGTCGTGTGTGGACAGTCATCTACCACGGACAATGGATGAATGGTTGCACAGCCATTCATGGATAGATGGAAGTTAGATATGAACACTGTTGGATGCTGACTCAGTGGTCTAGACGTTAGGCGTTTGCACGCCAGATCGAGATCCCGAGTTAGAACCCCGTGTGCGAGATCGTTGATGCGCACTAATGAGGAGTCCCTTACTAGGACGAAATGGCCCTCCAGTGTTTCCAAGTTTTCAATGGTGGTCTAGCTCCAATCGACTCATGAATTCAACTGTTAAAATTTTGGTATCAACATAGAACGATAATAGATTTAAACAATACAACATTTAGTTATGCCTTACTGTCTATTTTTGTTACAAAATGTTTAATTTGTGATTTCTGGTTAGCATTTTTTCAGAGAGTTATTCTTCCACGGGATGGGGTTTTGATGAAGTTCGTTAATTTTACTACAAGAATGATTATCTCAACTATGTATATAAGATTATCATTATAATTTTACACTATAAATATTATGTTCTATGCATTTAACTCATGATATGCTTTCTACTGTAAAATTTGTCAAGACTGTAATTAATGGACGAATCAATCAGATTTAGGATAATGGTTAATTGATTTTGGTACAAAGTTCACTCACCAATTTGGTCAAATAACGTCTTGGCATGTTAACTGATGTCAGTTCGTGATGGAGAATCATAGATCGAATTCCTAACTCTAACCATCAGCTGTGAATTATAATTTTTATACTTCAGACTCCTTTATAACCCTCATTTAGCCCTAGTAAGTGGGTAGACACTCTCAAGGTCAAGGAGTCGCCCAAAGGTCGTCCATAACTTATAGTCTCACCAAAAAATTATGTAATGATAGGAATAAATTCATTTCAATAGACTGAAAAAAGAAACATTACTATTTGCTTACAAGACTTCGATTACTCAAATAACTCTTAAAAAAAACTTAAAACTTTCGAATTAAAATAATGTAAAACTAATGTTATTCATGTATTAGTTGTAATTAATAGTTGAATCTTCAATAGACAAAACGGATGTGTTTATGATTGGTTGATAACTGAGTAGTGATTAATGTCATATTTGTGTATTCCTTTAATGCAAACCAAACTTAATCGATCAAGTACCATTGTGACTACTTATCTAAGTGACTTGACATTCTATACACCATTTTGAGTTGTTAGGTGATTGTAAGTAGTTGACAGATAACTGTGGAACTAGATTTTCGGGCTATTAGGCTCTTGTCAGCAAAGTCTACTTGTAATCTTGGAAAAACTAATGGTCACTAATGAATTCGATCTCATATAACGTAGCTTCGCAATCTGATCTATTTTTAGTTTTTTAACAGTAGTGGGTATTTAGAAAAACATGGTATCCTTGACACTTAGTTAAAAGTCGACTGTAAACATCTCGACTCTAAAAAAGAAGGTCAGCTGTAGCCCAGATAGTTTAGTGATAACTGTTACGTTGGAATGAAGAATAAATGAATGGTAACTGCTAGTAATTATTTATGTAGTTTTATTTCATATTTTTCTATTGGATAATTATTAGGTACCTATATTATAATTACATTCATATTCATTTTATCATATGCTTGAATTTGACTTATCTATCATTATTTCCCAATTTACCATTCTTAATTTATTGACAATCTATTACTTACAATCTTCAATACTCACGGCCACTTTTGGCTTGATCATGTATGATTATCATCTTTCATTTTACGGTATGATTCAATGTAGTCTGCTTCTATATAAACCATGTATGTCTGAAATATACGATTCAGATGTCGGAGTCTGATATTTGTGTTGTGAACTGAATGGTCTGTGGTAGGTATGAAGCTATTATACAGAGAACGAATAACGACTCAGAGTTAACACAAGATTGCTGGTGATGGTTAACGCATTATTGGTTTAGTAAAGGGACAATGTCATAAGAGTTGATATTCTAGTTAGTGATATTTTCACATAATATTTGGCGGGTCACAAGATATAATAATAACGTCTCAAACTGTGAAGTTGCATTGCACAAAACAAAATCCAACTTGGATTCACCAGTTCTCTCGAAATTACTAGTATATCATTCTTACGTATGTTAAACAGTACGAGACAAAGTTCCGGGGTTTCCAGTCGACTAACTTCAATCACGTAGCATTTCTTCAAATTATACAATCGACAAACCGATAAAAAAATCTAACCTTTAACTGTTTATTTCTTTGCAGAAAACATTGTTATAGTATTTCTAATATTTGAGCAGAAAGTTTCTAGACTTTCCATGTAAGTATTTTTACCTCTCAAGTGTTATCTATTGGATAACCAATATATCTTATTCACCAATAATTCAAATACAAAACTAAATGGATAATTTAATTATCTATACAACAAATAAGATTAATTCCATCTTCATGTCTAAGTAACTTTCATTTAATTTGTATAAAATACAAGAATGAATGAATATCCAAAGGAAAAGAAGCCAATGCAAGTGTAGTTCAATCACAGTTTTCATTGTTATCACATGGAAATAAACGAATATAACAATATTTAAGATTAAATGCTTTTCAGTCAAATATAGAGTACAATTCCTGGTGGTGTGTGTATGTAGTGAAGGTTCACTCAATTGAGGAAGACCAATTTATTGTTTAATACAAAATTACAAAGTTCTTTTGTAAAATATGAAAACGATATATTAAACACTTCATTTGTAAATCTTCCATTAATTGTTTTTGAAACTCTTCATGATTTTTCCAATTCTCAGTTCATTTGTGTTTCACTTTCTGTTTTCTTCAGTTCAATCTTGTCAACCTTGTACTGCCAGGCATTCCATTTATGATTTCTGTTACATACTACTTATGTCTGTCGATATATATATTGTGGTTATGTAACAAGGAGTATTTAAAATAAATTCAAACAGATAGTCAATGTTATTTAACATCAAACTAAAATATAGTTTAAGGGAGAGAAATGCTCATTACATCTGCAATCGTTCTTGAATGTGCAAATAAATTAGATCGAAGGGAAGTTGAATTATAATCTTATACACTGCTGAGATATTGGCAATCCACAAACTCAAGCCTCGAACTTTTCGTAAAAAAAGATTCGTCTAACTTCTCATCCTTCTTTTTTGATTGGGATCATGAACCGATTGATATTAGACTACCATTGAAAACCTGGAAGCACTGGATGGCCGTTTCGTCCCATTATGGGACTCCTCACCAGTGCGCATCCACGACCCCGCTCGTGCGATTCGAACCCGTTGGCACTAATTCCCTTTAGTAGTATGTCTCAGTTCGTTTTTCCATTTCCCTTCATTTTTATTTGATTATTATTGACTATTTTTATAATTAGTAAAGTGTACTTTTAAACTGTCATCAGTTATTATTACCTTTAAATAAGTTTTCTCGATTATCATTTAGTTTTTATTATGATGACCTTTATGTTTGTCATTTTTTCTTCATATCTGTCAATTGGACAATTATCTGATCCATAAATTACCTTCATTCTTGTGTTCTTTTCCTACCCCACGGTTATTACGTAACGTCATTTGATAATAGGAGTGTTAAATCAATTAATGATGTAATCTATTCTATCCTTCGATAGACATATATTTACCATACAACTATAAATATGAATATGAAACTTAAATAAATGAAAGGAAAATGTTTCTCCACTGAATTCTTTTTATGAGTTATTTTAATTATCTGTACAATATTATTTTTAATGATGAATAATTATTTTATACTCAGTATTGGATTGTGGAGATTATTCAGTTTTTCGACTGAAATCATGGACCGATGAATGTTAGAATCTTGCGAGCGAGATCGTGGATGTGCACTGGTGAGGAATCTCACACTAAACGGCTGCCCAGTGCTACCAGGCTTTCAATGGTGGTTTAACAACAATCAATCCATGAGTTCAACCAGAAAAACCAACCAAAAAATCAGCGTTAAGATTTATTGGACATATAAATAGATTAGTTTTCTTTTACCTCAACCTAATCAATTCCGGTTCTTTAAAAAGATTCATTTACTTTCAGTTTGTAACATTATTAACTTTAAGTATACATATATTAGATGAATGAAAAGACATATTTCATATTGTGTTCTCAAACTAATCAATGTAAGGTGTTCCAATTATTTACTTGTTAGTATCTTTATTTAAAAAAAACAAAGATCAAAATCCAATTTCCGGTGTTCTTTTCTGTTTATATACACTTGTTAAGTGATTAAAAAGTAATAATAATGAAATATTCACAACGTATTCATTTAAACATTCCATATTATTCACAGAGAAATATATAGTTTATTGTCACAATTGATTGATCACTAGACGAGTGGCCACATTACAACTTGGTCGATAGCATTTGATCCGCACTAAGAAGGACCTGACATACATGATATTGATCACTACCTAGTGATCAGTCGCGCCCCGGATAGCTCAGTGGTAACATCTCTGACCGTGAAGCTGGGTGACACGGGACTGAATCTGCCAATGAGTATAAGTTCTTTCAACATTACATGTACATCTTGCTAACGAGTGCTAAATAGCATGAAACCCAAGTCCAGGGTTACCTGTTGACTACCTCCAACTACCATCTTATAGCTTATTGTGTTGGCAATTTATGTGACATACTAATATTCATTCTTATTATTCTTACGTGTTTTGACAATTTACTAATGCGCGGTTTAGAATCAGTTTAATGTTAAATAAATTTAATAATTTACAGAAACAACTTGGAAAAAAGTAAGGAGTATACAATGTAAATTTAATTAGTAGTGAGGCCAGCCTGATCATATCGGTTACCTATTCTGCTATCTAGATATTTCAACAAGCTAACTGTTTTTGTGCGTTTATGAAATGTTCACAACCTTTCGCTGTACAGATTAGGAAAGAGCACAATCAAAGACATTGTGGTTGTCGACAATGTGCAACGAAAAGAATGTACATTATTTATATATCGATTCTAATTGGCCATCGCTCAATATTTATCGTCAGGATCGATCAAGAAATAAGAAATGGAAACTTGGTGAAATACTTCGTGTTGAAAATTCTATATTGTACCAAAGATATAATATTGAATAAAGCTAATGATAATAACCATATTCAAATTATAAGATATACATTAATAAATGTATTCTTATTCATGTTAAAATGTTTAGTTGTTGAATGAAATCAAAAAAGGTGTTGGAGACGTTAGATCCATAGAAATCACTAAGTAAACGTCTTATTTTTATAGTTTGAATTTCTTATTTTTGCACAAACAAGCGCCCATTTTTACCTTCAGATGGTATTTCCCACTTAGAAAGACTTTAAATGTCATTGGTTCGTTTCCTTCTTTTTAACACGCTATTTTTTGACATTTCGCAAGAACAATTTTATATTGTATATATACGTTTAAGTTGTGTGCTTGTTCGTCCATGCTCCTGCGGGCTTGTGGAATACACTTTTCCTTTAGCTAAACATGATCTACTCCCTCTAGTTATCAGGGGTGTGGAGCAGTGGAATATTTAGATTGTCCTGTTGTTGTATTGCTGAATTACGTTCCAATCACCGGTTTTTAGGTGATATTAATCTATTCAAATATAGCAAAAGCAATGACTGCCTCTGGCTTTTAAGCAAAACGAATCACTGCTTGCAAATAAACCATTAATTATGCATTTCATCAAAAGCATTGCGAAGTCTTTTTTATAACATATAATTAACCATAATTGAAAAAACAAAAACAAATTAAATTGGTATGCAAAATGAAATCCAAGAAGTCTACTGTCTATTGAACCGTTTAGTTCTGAGCAAAACAATTTTCAGTGAAATATTTATCATAAGGATTGAAAAGAATCTTTGCAGTGTTTATTGAGACGATTACCAGTTGGTGTTGGTCGACAGGAAACCTAATTAAGCAGAAGTTTTTAGATGGTTGACGCTCGTTAGTTTGTTTTATCGACAGTTTTGAGTAAATTAGTGCTTCATGTAAGAATCTAACCGGAATCACTCACTTTCACAGTTTGGGACAATACCAATTATATATTTCAGTTACGATATCTTGTAAAACTAAGATATTTAGAATTGATTAGTTAGTGAGTAATGACAAATGTCTTGTTTTACTCTTTCTTTAGACCTTGATCGATAGAATTCGATCAGTAATAAAGGACTAGATAAATAATTGTAAACGTTTCTCTAGTTACCAAGATGAATATTCATATGCCTTTAAATTTGTTTTAAACGCCTAAACCTAATCATGTAGTGAAAAATAAACTGAAATGCCTATAAGGCTATTAGAATTTAAAATTAAATGTTTTGTTTTGAAGAATTGAACATAGTCTCAAATGTATAATTACAAAGAACTTGTTTACGAATATACATGAAGGCTTTCAATATTAATCAACATTCGTTAATTTGAATGAACAGAAACTAAATAAGCATTTTTATCATCATTAAAAAATGTATTCTATTCTTAACAACTGCATATAATGAAAATGGTCAAGTAGAAATAAATCAAAAATGATGATTTGTTTGACAAAAATCGGCAATATCATTTTTGATCTATAAAACTGGCTACAAGAGGTATATCCTGGAGTTCTAATGAGAAGCAGTGACTGGTGGAGTTCAACCGGGTCAGTTGTGAGATAGTAACTCACTGATGACAATGGTGGATGTGTCGCTCAATTTCGTGGATTAGTTAAAGTTAGACATTAACACCGTTGGATGCCGGCTCACTGGTCTAGTTGGTTAAGCGCCTGGCGGGAGATTGATAGGTCCTGGGTTGGAATCTCGTGGTGTGGGGGCGGGGTCATGGATGTGCACTGCTGAGGAGTCCCACAATAGGACAAAACGGCCGTCCAGTACTTACAGGTTTTCCATTGTGATCTAGCTTTAAACGACTCATGATCTCAACTTTTGAAATTTTTTAATTAAAATAAATTTATAAATCATTAGACTATGGAAAAATATTCAGCCCTGTTTTTTGAATCGAAATAAATTCCACAAATGATCTTCAAATAGTATACAACATAGTAACATAAATAATAAATTTAACCTTTGAATACAAAAAATGTACATGAATTGGTTTCTTTTTTTTCTTTTTATGTATAGAGAGTTAGTCGATGATCAGTAAAATTATTTTTCTTGTTTATTAGTTAGATTAGTGTAGAAAATACTTAATGTTGAAAGGAAATTAATGCAAACATAAGAATTGATATTGACTTCAAAAGATAATCACAGTTATTATAATCAATAAATGAAATAGATTCAAGTTAGAAGATTATGAATGAGGATTTTTTGGTATTGTAAATTAACTGATCATTAGAGTGTTCCAAGGGATCTTTTTTAATTTCAATAGTTGAAATCATGAATCAATTGAAGCTAAACCACAATGGAAAATCTGAAAGCCCTGGACGGCTGTTTCGTCTTATTGTGGGACTCCTTAGCAGTGCACATCCACGATCTCCCCCGCAAGACTTCAAACCAGGACCTATCAGTCTCACGTGCGAGCGCTCAACCTCTACACCACTAAACCGGCTGGCATTCAACGGTGTTAATGTCTAACTTCAACCAATCCACAAAATTGCGCCACCGTCCATCAATGTATTCAGCGAGCTGATACCTCACAACAGACCTGGTCTAACTCTACTAGTAACGGTTTCTCACTAGAACTC
Organism: Schistosoma haematobium; assembly: GCF_000699445.3. NCBI lineage: Eukaryota > Metazoa > Platyhelminthes > Trematoda > Strigeidida > Schistosomatidae > Schistosoma > Schistosoma haematobium. The sequence continues at coordinate 11,363,710 of NC_067201.1, forward strand.
CAGGAAATGCCTCTTGAAGTTAGTCACTAGTGAGCAGATGATTATTATCATAAGGAGTTTTGTGGAGATTTTAGTGATTTCAATAGTTGAGATCATAAATCAATTGAAACTAGACCACCGTGGAACACCTGGAAGCACTGGACGGCCGTGTCGTCCTTGTATGGGACTCCTCAGCAGTGCACTTCAATTGACTCATGATTTCAACTATTGAAGTTTCTGATATTTGTTCATCATTTTTTTAATCATAACACTGTATTATAATAAGAATATTTGAGATTCATCTTTATCTGTTCATATTCCATTGATCAGATGAAATGCTATTTTTAGTCATACCTAATAGTCAAGTCAAAATCTGTGAAAACAAAAAATTGATTTCACTTCCATGAAAAAGAAGAAGAAAGAAGTTGCCTTTTGAATTTTTTCTCTTTTTTCACTTCTCCTTCTTCTTCAAAAGCTATACACACAAATTCATATGAAGAAAAAAGAAACGGTTCTTAAAATGTCAGGGAATAATTATAACATAGTTTGTTGATAATTCGAAGTAAATAAAAAACAAAAACAAAAAACTAATAAAACAAAACGAACACTACAATTTGTATAAGATAAGATTTATATTAAGAAATTTCAATATATATAAGTTTAAAGATATAATAATATTGTTGATATATGTTATGAAAATAGATTAGCTTCGAAATACCCTGGTATAGCCGAGGGTAGAGAGAGAGAGTCAGCTATCCTTAGAAAAATACTCTTACATAGTCATGCGTATACAGCTACTGTTAGGGATTTACTACTCACTGCCTTCAGGTGGTGAGGGTGCTAGTTAAAAAATTCGGCGCATTAACTGGGTTGGTGAGCTCGGAGGGTCTACCTAGGGGAGTTGGAAAACCCCGATTCCAAACCAATGGTGGACATGAGCTCCAGGATCGTTAGGGAAAAATGGGGTATGAACCTATTGCTCATCACCGGCTACCATGGAACTGCATCACCTGACGTTGATCCACTGACTTGTAGATTAGACCTTTAGGTCAAAAGCTACAGGTTTCCCCTCCTAGAAAAACCACCTCCTTCGGTTTGGGCACATGGGCAGTATCACAGCCCACACACAAATCAAGTGACTTGTGTGGCGCATAAGTATTCGGTGTCCCTTTGTACCATTGTTTATATGTTCAAATAAATAAACAAATAAAAATACCAATACTAGTTTTTTAAATGATTATGGTACATATGAGTTTTTTTTAAAGAACTTTCTGATCATACACCATGTGATTAGTCACTTGGAGTATAAATCTACACAAGATTATATTGTAGAAACGACAAGTGAATTAGGTAATATGCCATTAAACATGTTTATCACTATTTTTCAATCAACAACCTATAATCTTTTTTTTTAATTTTAAAGACTTTGCTTAGACAATTTCAAATCATGAAAAGTAAATAAGAAACTATTGCATATTGATTTTTTCCCAAAATGACATGTTACCACATGGTCAATAGTCAGAACATATTATCATTGTCAAGAAATACATATAATCGAATTAACGAATTGTTGAACTGAAGAGAGGAGAGGAATTCAGTTACACGTGTTTCTTCATAAATAAAACTCGTCAGTTAAATGTACTTGAGCATCAACGCTCATGTTCACATCAGGACTCAAACTAAGTGTTTCTTGACTTTACATATCTACATTAAGTCCCTATAGGCGCTTGCTTATTCTTCGAGTATATATCCTATATATTATCATTAGTAAGGATTTGTATTCCTGATTGAATTTAAATCAATCACAAATATCATATACGGAATTGTTTGAATCCTTAATAATTATGATCTAAACATTTTAATGTGTTAAACATTTAACATAAACATATCACTTTACAATGTAAATAGACATATTCATTCGCTTTTACTATCAAACTTTGCCTGTAGATAGGTCAAAGAAAACTTTAAAAAACTCAAAATAGAACCATGAAAAAGCATAATGAACACATTTTTTATTGAGTGATCGATTAGAGCAAAACCGATAACCCAAAACAGTAATATATATAGAGAAGTGAAAATATTTAATATCGTATATAAATACTTTAATTATTCAAGTAACCATTAGTATTGTTTTAACAAACTGAAATTGCAACATAGTGATAAATTCACACTGTTTCAACCAATAGGGTACAATCTCGGACCCGAATTTATCTACTTCAGATCAGGTAGTCAAATACTATTACTAAGCGTTGTAGGTATACGATCACTAACTTGGTTACTAAGTTATAGTTGTACATAATAAATTGTTTTGAAAAGTATGTTCAGTATATCATTTGCTCATTAGTCCCAGACGTAAACTATCGAATTCAATAATTCTCACAAATCAATCTTATAATAATAGTAAGTGGGATTTAGTCATGTCCAGTGTAAAGCTGTTATCAACCAATGACATCGAAAGATATTTGTACAACATTGTTTGAAAGTAAATAAGTAAACCTTTGGATACCGACTTAGTTTTGAAGATTAAAAGTCAATATGAGGACTGAATGTAATGGGTTTGACCTTCGTTATGGTTACAGATGAGAACTCCTGATAAGTCCCACGTTGAGACAAAACAGACCTTTACTGCTTTACAATTCCAAATAATTACATAATCAAGCTCAGTTCTTGAAGTAAACCACGAAAACGCGATATATGTAATAAACAATCAATACAGTGATCTAATTGTTAATTATTGTTTGTTTATCTTCATTGCTTACGACATAGGAAAAAAGAGCTACATTTAATTAAGTATATCTACTGATGTCAGAATTTAAATTTAAAAAAGTCCAAAAAGTTGTTGGTTTCTGTAGTGTAAGAGCTTGTCACACCAGTTTCTATTTAGCTAATTTAAGGATACCAAAATAATATTCATTAAAACATAATATTAACTAAATAAGTATATTCAATTGTTTATTTGATTGTATTAGTTTTTAGTTATATATTTATTTTAACACACAGATATTGGTACAAGGAGGCACCAAATACACATGCGCCACACAAATCGCGTTTGATGTGTGTGAGGGCTGTGATACTGCCCAGGTTCTCAAACCGAAGCAGGTGGTTCTCTTAGGGTGCCACACCCAGAGTCTTTGACCTGAGGGTCTGATCCACAAGGCAGCGGAGCAACGTATGGAGATGCAGTCCCATGGCAGCCAGTGACCAACGATTGGTTCATACGCCATTTGTTCCTTCAAAATACTGAATCCAATGTGCACCATTGCTTTGGAATCAGGGTTTTCTAATGCCCCTAGGTGGACTCTTCGTATCCACCAACCCGGTTAAAGCGCCGGACGTTCGCTTTTCGTCCTCTCAATTTCGTAAACAACACCTTTGCCACGATAATGCAGTGGGTAGGACTTCCCTGGCTGAGGCTATATACTCGTGGCCATGTGAGAACATTTCGAGTGGGAGAACGGGCTCTCCCAGCTCTCGGTCGTACCAGGGCATTCGGGGGTGATTGTATTAGTGTTATACATTAAAATGGTAAGTGTTACTGTACCTACACATTAACCAATAATAAAAATTGCAAATGTTTAGGAAAATAACATCATAGGATTATATTTGTCAAAGGTAGTTATATGAGATTGACTTAGATATTTTCCTAATTTACTTCCTTATGTACACAGTCCTAACTGTCTGAGAAACTCACTTGTCAAAACTTAAGTTACCCTCATATTTATAACTCATACTAGTATCAATTTACAGAAATTTTAACCAGTTTCACAGTTTGTAATATAGCTACACATTTTACACAGCAACAATCTATTTCATCAACTCCAAAAAATGAGACTCATACTTTTATAAAATATACTCTTTCCCTGTTTATGTTTCAGAATAAAGTTATCACACTGCTATTCTAATAGGCTAATTTTGAAAAGAGTTCACTTCACAGATTAATTTTAGCTAACTCTGGTTAGATATTCACTTATAATCCATGAAATGTTTCAGTTGTGCACGCCTACTATCCTGTCGGAATGAAAGTGTTTAGATCACGAAACATCTCTATTACCTTGAAAATATCGGATCAATTCACATTAATAATTGCAATCTATTCCCAAATAAAATGAGACTACCATGATAAACTTGTCAACAAGCCATATACTAAAGATATTAAAACTTGTAATTTAACAATAGATTAACATAATCACTTCAGTATGTAACTGGTTTTAGTTGCAATCTAGAATTTCTATAAGAGAGAAATTACAAAGCAACAATTTATCTTTAACTAACTTGGTTAATAAAAGTTATAATTCAACATTAAATTACACATATATATTTACCTTTGCGATTAATATGAACAATGCTATGGTCAGATAGATTATCATATGTAAGAGGTAAATATAATGATTCTTTATTTGTTAAATTATTTTTCTTCATTTGAATCTTTTGTAAATGTTGATTTTCATTAGAATTTTGATGTATATATTGATATCCCATCACATGCAATGAATTCATTAATTCTTTAATCATACATATGAATACAATAAAATAGAATAATTTTATAATGAAACTATGAATACTACTGATATTGCTTAAATTCATTATTATTATTATCAAATTTGTTATTTATATACATTTAAATCATTTCATTTAAAATGAATATATATAGAGTCATAGAGATTCATGTTTAGATGGCTTGTTTAAATGAGAAACAATAACCATTGACTTAGGAATCTTTTGTTTGAATGATTTTTATGTAGATAGGATCTTTTTTTTCTTAAATTTATTCTATTCCATATTAGTAAAAAATATTCTTTCATCACATATTCAATGGTATTTAATATGAAACTAGATAATCAGTCGTTTATTTTTGATCGGATATTATGAAATGATGTAGAAAAAAAAATAAAAAAAGAAAGTTGAAGAAGCTTTTATCTGATTGGTCAATTAAATAATTTAGCATTGACCAATCACATTTTAATTTTATTATTATCATAAATCATTTCAGGGTAGTATAGTGTATAGAAATAAGTACATGTTAACTAGACTAAATAATTGAATAGATGAAGGCTTAGAAGAAAAAGAAGAAGTATTTAAAAAATCAGTGGTTAACTTTTGAAAATTAGGTTTTTATAGTTTAGTTTACTAAAAATTTCTAACATAGTTGTACTAAATATATATGTATAATACGTCTGTCCAACTCCGCCTGGAGTCCCTCCGGGGGCTACTGCCGGTCCCAAGCCCGGATAAAGGAGGAGGGTTGGAGATGGGGTTAGTTACCTCATCCCACAGAAAACTCACTCGCTGAAAAAACGCTAACCAGAAAAAAGTATTAAACGTCTGTTCAACTATCGCCTACTATAATGTTGTAGGTGTAAGTTAAAAAAAACTAAAGGCATTCAAATCAGATTATAATAACATTTTGGGCAAGACCATAATTTATGGACAAACCAATCAGATATAAGACGACGAGTCAGGAATTCGGGCGCGGCATTATAGCTGATGTCAGTTCGTGATGAAAATACTAAATCTTATTTTAACCCTAACCATCAACTGTAAATGAGAATTCTGATTGTTTTATAACACTCATTCAGTCCTAATTAGAAGCTGTTCACTCCCCAGGTCACTTCACTGTCACTCAAAGGTCGTCTATAAATTATAGTCGCACCACAGTTTGTCTATTGTAGTCAGTTATCTTAATAAATCCATACTACTTAGTTATGGTCTACTTGATTATTATATTTAATAGTTGAAGATATTACTTAATGTGAATCAGGATCAGTATGGTATTTTTACGCGTAAATTTTCGCACTATCAGTGATAGCGTAACTTCTAATTAATTAATTTCATCTCTTTACGATGGTATAATGCTGCAATATAAACCGAAACATATAAAAATCCCAGGCTCCACACTGTTTATGAATGATTAACTAACTGGCTAACACTATTCTAATGCTCTTTTTTCACTAAAATTTTTTACTATATCTAATAGTTGAATTCATTAGTCAATTGAAACTAGACCATCATAGGAAACCTGAAAGCACTGGACAATTTAAAAACTAGTTATTTCCATCTCACATGTATATTCACGTAATAATAATAAATATGGGCTAGACTATAATTTATAGATGAACCAATCAGATTTATGATAACAGATCCTAGATTTTGGCTCGAAATTCATTCACCCATTTGGCTAAATACCGTCTCATCATTATAACTGATGTCAGTTCGTGATAAAAACCCTAAATCTAATTCTTAACCTTAACTATCAATTGTAAATCATAATTCTAATTCCTCACATTGCTTTGTAACCCTCATTTAGCCCTAGTAATTAGGTAAACACTCCCAAAGTCACTTTAGCTTCGCTCAAAGGTCGTCCATAAATTATAGTCTCACCGAATTTTATCACAGCCAACTACATAAATAATAAATAATGAAAGGAAACATAAAAATGCAAACAAGACGACGTACAAACAAAATATATTTCTTAACAAGGATCTATCACACACATTCATAGACAACCGAGACAATCGAATTATGCCTAATTTCTTTGATCATTAATACAATGACTTACTACATTAATGAAATAAAATATAAATTAAACATGTTACTCTAATAATCATCATTCAATTAAGTATTATACACATTCAAACAAAATTTATTCTCTAACTTTTATTCTGTTTGAATTTAACATTGTACACTATTGAACAACTATAAACTGAGATGATTTAAAGTTACCAGGTTTATGATAATCACTTGATTGATATTTAAATGAAATAAACCATTGAATAATTGATAAAACACAACAACTAATAGTTTTTGATATTCTAAATTGAATGAACCTTGGAGTAAAGTATTTCTCTCATACACTGCGTCTTCTCTCTGGTGTTCAGGTCGCTGTATAGATCTAGCTTGCGGGTTACCAGAATAGTTTAGGAAACGAATATAGCGTTCAATCCACAAGACTTATCATTGAATTATATTGTTAAGATAATATTCAGTTTTATTCAGACAATATCAAATACTGATAATTTCACTAGTCTTGTTTACACATCATGCTAGAGCATTTCTGTACAACTTAGTTGAGAGTAAAGAAACAAATACATTTAATTAGTAAAATAGTAGTTGATCAGCTTAATTTGAATAGAATTTTATGAAAGGTCATAACAATAGTTTTCTATTAAGAATCATAAGTATTTCGTGCAAATTAGGGATTCAAACAAGAACTTAATTGTTTACCAGGTACCTTCATTAGTATTTACCGAAGTGTTAAGATGAATTTCATACAAATTAACTATTCAAATATTTGTGTGAAAAAGAGGTCATTATATTTCTGGATAACTTGAAGTTACCTTGTTTCTCTGTAGTTACAACATTTATGCAGTGTAACTTCCAAACAAGTATGGTGCTTTCTGACATTGTATGCTTCACTTAGAAACATCTTGTGAAATTGTATTCATGTAGTAATAATATGAATTATTATGTAGCTATATTACATGTATATTACACTTGAACACCGGGATAGTTTATAATAATCCGTTTATATATGTAAATAAATAGAAGATATTTTGTTTTGCTAAATAAGCCATGCATTCCTAGTAAGAGCAATAAAACATGATAAAGTTTTATAAGTTATTAGTTTTAAATATTAACAAAATTTCTTAGTCTCGTCTTATCAATAGAGTGCACTTTTATTCCTTATATATATATTACAAATAGGTTATGTTTATTTATAAAAGATGGATGGTGGCTAGCAGTTATATCCAAGACTCTAGTTTCGTCCTAGTTAGGACTCATCAGCCGATTGTACAATATTTGCTTAACTTAGAGTTTTGGGAGAGCTCTTTGTCTAATGACAGTTTGTATAATCAATATACATTTCCTAATCGGTATGAACAACAAGTACTGACTTCGATTTTACAATAATTTACAATTTAAATTCACTTGGTATTGTTTGTTTGAATCTTTCTATTGATGTTTAGGATTGCAATTGATCAGTCTCTTATTGACATATGTGCGTACAGTGCGTATTGCTTTGATGTTGCCTTAATTCACAAGCATCATAAACAAAGTTGGCGTTTGAAGCAAATGGTATTGGGTTTGATTCCCAGAGTGAACATCAACTCTAAGATGCAGGTACATCCAACTGACGAGTCTGACTTAGGACGAAACGCGCGTCCTGGATTCCACTGTTAGCCACCATCCATATTTGTCTATAGTTTAGAATTTATTCCATTATTGAACAAAAGTAAATATATGATATATGTCGATGATAATTTCAACTAAAGTTATCTGTAGATATCAGTATGCAAAAACGTAATACTTCTTATATAGAAGATATTTCTGACAAACATATTGAAGTGAATATTAAAGAAAACAGATAAGTTTAAGGATACTAGGTCTTTTTCCACTAATAACTCAGTTTACCATTAGTGTATATAAAAACAAACAAGAAATATATCCGCATGTTTCTATCTCTAAAGTATCCCTTGACTGTTTTTCTAAAAGTCTTTTCAAACAATTACAGATAATGCAATTACAACTTGTAATGCAAAGGTTTATCATCAATTTCATAAATCATAGTTGATTGGCATGCTAACATTTATTTGTTCGATATACATATATAGTACATAGTGATGATGCTTAACGACTGTACGTTAATCATGACATTATATATGGATAGTCAGAATATACTGTCTGTCTTATTATGTTCATCGACTGATAATATATTTAGGAAATTTATAGATTAACAGAAGCGAGAAGAAAATATGTTACGAATACAAAAATTTCCTGTTTAAAAATCAGTGATCTCATATTGCAAATTATTAACAGCTTTAATAGATGAATTCATGAGTCAATTGAAACTAGACCATTATGGAAAACCTGGAAGCATTAGATGGCTGTTTTTTTCCCAGTGTGAGACTCTTCAGCCGTCCAGTACTTCCAGGTTTTCCATGGTGGTCTAGTATTAATTGACTCAAGAATTCAACTATGAAATAACCGTGTTGTCTGCAAAACCTTCTCTGATTAACAGCTTTGTCAGAAATTTTCAGTCAGTAAATTACTCCTATTTCTAAATGCATCATCTCTTCAATTTCGATTTGTTTATTATTATAAACTTATATTATAATTTCTCTCATTATAACCCACCTACTCTTATTGCTTAGTATTCTTGAATACTAATTCACTCGACAAGTCCACAAATCAGAACACGGTTGAACAGAAATGAAATTATATTCCAAATAACAAGGGTAGATAGAAGTAGGAATCAAAATAAGAGGAATGTTAGTATGTTTATAATTTTTACATGAGAAGGTCCTAGATTCTTCTCCAAGCATCCACTAATATTGATTGGATCAGAAATAGCCAATCAATGTGCCCCAACATAATCCTTAATGGAACATGTTTTAATCTAATCTATATCACCCTAATAAAACTGAATTGGATTCTGTACTTTTTCAATACACACATTATTCTTATTATTAAACTATGATTCTAAGAATTTCTAAATCTAACTATCCACCGTGTAATAATTGGCATAACTCCTAAACATAATGATCCAATTCCATTGGGTATTCAAGACATTTTTTTGCATACATGTAAACATATATCAGTTTTATTATTTTCAATAAAAGAAATTCATAGTTATCACACAAAACTGTTGTATCTAGAGCTTACATTCTTGATATACTGAGTATAACTTGAGCATTAGAACGCTAGAACTCTTCCAAATCGCAATGAGAAGACAGAAGACTAGTGAAAGTAATGTTATTCGAGACAGTGTCAAATTATAATACAAAACTGTTAGGTTTTTATAGTTTTTAGTAAAAACGAAATCATCATTACAGCTATCCAATCAGAAGACAGGGGGTTATTAGCATTGTCTAATTGGGAAGCTACGCGTAGAGATTCTGGAATATTCTTCCAAATGATAATTGCATGGAATATCTTAGGCTCTTTCTGAGCTTCTTACAACTTCCTCGAGTTCACCCGTGAACCGTCCTCACAAGAACTAATCACATTATGTTTCACAGATTTACAGAAGATTTAGATTGTTTATTATTTCACTGATAATAATTAAATCCTATTCATTCAAACTGTTAAGATTAAAAAAGTATCTCAGAACACATTCATACCTAACGACAAATGAATCGTTCTATTTCATCTTTCAGTGATGGGATTGTTTTAAAGAAAATAGCTTATTAACATAGATTACAAACTGTTATTTAAATCATCTTCCATTTAGAGTAATCTCTACAAACCTCCTAATTATACATGTAAAGCATATACATTGGTAAGAAATACTGAGATGAAGTGTTAAGAGTTTATTGAGAAGTTGTGATTAACTAAAATCAACCATTTTAAATATCATTGGGCTACATATTAATTGTATAATAATGTATGATATTGTTGAATGGATTGAATTGTGCTATCTGAACGAGTGGATTTCAAATTTATGGTATTGTAGTGACCTAATTTTATCAAGACAACGCGATTGGTTTAATGGAAACAATTATTGTTATAACCAAATGTACTAGTGATTGTTTAACTGTACTTGTTTGTTTAACTGTACTAAAGACATCCATTATTCTTCCATTCTTCGTTCCGTTGGTTGTGACCTTGCATGAACTTACGTTTGCCCAGTAAATCCGCCTGTAGTCCTTTGGTACGATCTCGGTATTCTTTCGATACCACGAGATCACCAAAAAATATACTTAGCTACAACCTTCAACCGCATTCTGATACTTGGTACGCAACCTTCCTGTAGTGGTGATCATAGTCAACCGCGACTCGACGCCAAACCACAGTATAAAGGTAAAGTGTTTGAAATAAAATCTCATTTTTCTAGATTCAATCATTAATGATATTACTGGTGAGGTTAAATGAAAAATTCCAAGTTAAACAAAGTATTTCTTCAGTATTTCTAGTTACTATCACTTCATGAATTAATCTTAGCTTAAAATGAACTCTGAAAATATCTAAACGAAATAGAAGTTTTGTATGAATAAACATTCAACACATAAAGCATTCAAAAGTTTGATATCCTCAATAAATTATGTGTAAAAATCAAAAATAGGTCAAATAAACAATCATCATTTATAACACCATAAACACAATATAATATTCTTGTCAAATAAAAAAGAAGTCGGCATATTTTCAAATAATTTCTATGTTAATTTTCTGCATAGAAAATGACTCATAAGTTACCATAGAAATTGAATTAGTAACCTTTATATACTAAAATGTTTTAGATTCCAGTATCTTTTTTAAAAATGTATTGGACAGACATTATTTATTTCTTTTTTTTATGATTGAGATCTTGAACCGATTGATGTTAGACCACCATTGAAAACCTGGAAGCACTAGACGGCCGTTTTGTCCTATTGTGGGACTCCTCAGCAGTAGGCATCCATGATCCCGCTCACGGGATTCGAACCCAGTGTCTTCAGTCTCGCGTGCGAACGCTTGGCCATCGTGGATGCGCACTGCTGAGGAGTCCCACAATGGGACGAAACGGCCGTTCAATGCTTCTAGGTTTTCGATGGTGGTCTAACATCAATCGGTTCATGATCTCAATCAAAAACTTAAGAATCTCCACAAACCCCTAAACTGATAATTATTTATTTTTTTTGGTTGAGATCATGAATTAATTGATGTTAGACCACCGTTGGAAACCTGGAAGCACTGGACGGCCGTTTCGTCCTAGTATGGGACTCCTCAGCAGTGCGCATCCACGATCCCAGGACCTACTGGCTTCGCGCCTGAGCACTTAACCATTAGACCACTGAGCCGGCATCCAATGGTGTTAGTGTCTAACATCAACCAATCCAATTATTTATTTCATAATAACTTTTAAATTGGATTCATTTAACATTAAGGACAATAAATCTCTGAATAAAAATAAAAAGATTTGAAAGAATAAACTTTTCCCTTTCGACGACATTATTTACTTAAGCTTTACATTCGTATTTATAGTTGTATGGTAAATATATGTCTATAGAAGGATAGAATAAATTACATCATTAATTGATTCAAGACTCCTATTATCAAATGATGTTACGTAATAACCGCAGGGTAAGAAAAGAACCGGAATTGACTAGATTGAGGTAAAAGAAAACTAATCTATTTATATGTCCAATAAATCTTAACGCTGATTTTTTGGTTGGTTTTTCTGGTTGAACTCATGGATTGATTGTTGTTAAACCACCATTGAAAGCCTGGTAGCACTGGGCAGCCGTTTAGTGTGAGATTCCTCACCAGTGCACATCCACGATCTCGCTCGCAAGATTCTAACATTCATCGGTCCATGATTTCAGTCGAAAAACTGAATAATCTCCACAATCCAATACTGAGTATAAAATAATTATTCATCATTAAAAATAATATTGTACAGATAATTAAAATAACTCATAAAAAGAATTCAGTGGAGAAACATTTTCCTTTCATTTATTTAAGTTTCATATTCATATTTATAGTTGTATGGTAAATATATGTCTATCGAAGGATAGAATAGATTACATCATTAATTGATTTAACACTCCTATTATCAAATGACGTTACGTAATAACCGTGGGGTAGGAAAAGAACACAAGAATGAAGGTAATTTATGGATCAGATAATTGTCCAATTGACAGATATGAAGAAAAAATGACAAACATAAAAGTCATCATAATAAAAACTAAATGATAATCTAGAAAACTTATTTAAAGGTAATAATAACTGATGACAGTTTAAAAGTACACTTTACTAATTATAAAAATAGTCAATACTTAAAAATGAAGGGAAATGGAAAAACGAACTGAGACATACTACTAAAGAAAATTAGTGCCAACGAAGGATAAGAAGTTGGACGAATCGTTTTTTCTACGAAAAGTTCGGGCTTGAGTTGGTGAATTACCAATATCTCAGCAGTGTATAAAATTATGGTTCTAGTTCCCTTCGATCCATTTCATTTGATTGATTACTTTAAAAGAAGACTCCTTTGTAGCGATGTGTTCATAGTTGATTAAATGTTCCTTTATTGAACTAGTAATTGTTTTGCATTCTCCTTTTAGAAGCCATGCCGGATAGTATTCTGAGATACATTTGCAAAGTGATCGATTCACGCGGCCAATCCTTTTATAGACATATATATTTTCCATATAACTATAAATACAAATATACAGATTAAGTAAATGATTTCATCGAAAAGAAAAGCTTTCTTTGTTGAATTCTCTTTGTTTTTTAATCAATTATAGTGTTTCTTATAGAAGTGTATATTAGTGAATCTTACAACGTAAATATTAATGTTGTTGCTTAAACATCAATTTTAATGTAACTAGTGGATCTTATGTAGTCAAATATTCCTTTTATCAATACTTCTCAATAAAAGCAAATGGTGACATAGAATAAGATGATTAGAGATAAAGATTTAGTGTTAATAATAAATATATTTTTTAGTATCAGAAAGGATTTCGTCGATGTTATGGTAAGTTAATAATTGAGACCATAAGTCTATTGAAGATAGATTATCATGGAAAATCTGGAAGCACTGGATGACCGTTTCGTCCTAGTATGGGACACCTCATCAGTGGGCATCCACGATCCTACCTCACGAGACTCGAACCCAGGGACAACTAGTCTCTCATGCGAAGTTAGACCTTAACAGTGTTGGATACCGCGAGACGGTATCGTGGATCCGCACTGCTTTGGATTCCCACAAAAGGACGAAACGACCATCCAGTGCTTCCACGTTTTCCATGTTGGTCTAGCTTCAATTGATTCATGATCTCAACCATCAAAACATATTTTTGTTACACTCTAGTGAATAGAAAATTGTAGTTCTAATGTTTTGTAATTTAATGATATATATATACTCAATTGATTTGAAACTAATAAGTCAAACCTTAACATTGATAGCTATAATAATTTGTCGTATTCGTTTAAGTGTAATTCCAATGATAATCGAGAAAAGAACAGAAAATTATAATCAATAGTGAGAAGACACTAACTACAATGATAATAGTAGTCTTTAAGATTACTGAGTAACAGTACGATACAAATTCCAATCATATAGAGCAGATGTTTTGTTATAAATATTAGTATTTACATTGGATACAGGTAATTATATAATCAGTCGACATTATTTGGGAGGGAGGAATTAGCTTCATTAGTAAATTTAGTGGGTCTATTAAACTGAATATATGAAATCGTCGAAAAATAAATTCACGAAAACAAAAAAAAGGTTTGCAGCACTTTGATTGGGACGCATAGTTTATGTTGAAAGCACTAAATGTAATAAATCTGAGAAATTCTTTCTTTTTTCGCTTGTGCACCTTCTGAATAAAAAAGATACTGCAATGTAAGGGAAAGATATGGACTTTAATAGTTGTTTAATTTTAATGCCTTACCCAATGAATTTTTTTACATTCTACTTCATTCATTCATTCAATAAACTACTAGGCAAATATTTATTTATTTTCTGTATACTAAAGTAAAAGTTTAGAAAGATGGTCACAATTGGTTAACCGAGATAGCTCACTAAAAACCTTAGCTAAATGGTGGCAGTAGTCTCAGACATTATGAGTTGAGTTCATAAAACCGATAGATTGTGGCTGAATATGCCTATACTCTCGAACATAGTAATCTTTACCTCAAACACGGACACTTTATACATTAAGCTACTGAATACAAACAACTGAGTCACAATTAAGACGAAACATTAGTCCTACATTTCAGTGTTCACCACAATACAGTAATCTATCTCAATACAGTAAACTAATTTATCAACATTATGAGTTTTATTTTTGATTAATGGTGTGATTAATATAAATTCACTCTGAATAATCAATAATCAATCCCCAAATGAATATCGTAATTTATATAAACGAACAGTTTGACAGCAATTTGGCTCTAAGTACGTGAAGAACATTAAATATAAAAACATTATTTCTTTTTAGAATATAAATCAACAGATTGAAATTCAAATAATAATGGATTATTTTAATCAAAGAGGGGTTTTTTGGATATTATAGTAATTTAATAGTTGAATTCTTGAGTCAAATGAAAATAGACCACCATGGGAAACCTGGAAATACTGGACGACTGAGGAGTCCCATACTAGGACAAATTGACCATTTAGTGCTTTCAGGATTTCCATGGTGGTCTAGTATCAATTGACTCACGATCTCAACTATTAAACTTATTGTTTCCCTAAAGAAACTCGAACCAGTTTGTTGAATAAAACGTTTAAAATCATTTAAAATATAATCACTGAGGTCGTTTCGAACATAATTTTTACATTCAGCATCCAGTGACTGTAAATCACTTAAATGATATATATTTGCTGAAATCAACTTCATACTTCTTATGAAAGTATGGACTGAAGTCAATCGAATGAGCTTAAACAGTTACATCATGACTATTAGAGTTTATGAGTAAGGACTGATTTAGGAGTTATCGCTTATTGAATATACATCAACGTCAGGTTTTTCTAGCTCTTTAATTCCTAGTCAAATTATGCTGATGAAGTTGACACTGGACTACTAATGTAAGTTGCCTGACATGTTACAATGTAAGGTGTTTGAAGATAGTAAGTAGGAAATTTCGGATTTAGGTTTCATGATAACTGAATCTTATACCAACTACTTTCAACAACCTACAAGTTGATTTAGACTTGATGGAATGTGGTTAGCAGTGGAATCTAGTGTAATCGTTTCATGCTATTTGAAACTCGTCAGCTGAGTTGATGTTGACTCCAAGATGAGATGGCGTTAAAAGTAAACGTTGCTGGGCTGAAATTCCTTAGTGAATATCAACTCTTCGATTCAGTGACATCCAAGCAACGAATTCTAAATAGAACGAAACGCGTGTTTTAAATTACACTGATAGCCACTACGCATCTAGTCTATACCAACTTATATTATTATTTACTATATCAAGACAATCTACATATGATCTTCATACATCAACTGAGACGGATCAGATTACAGTCAAAATATTAACAATAAGATCGTTTAAACCACTTCAAATTTGAATTCTTTCGAATAGTTATTGTCTGAATTTTATTATTACATACTTTAGATAAACAATAATAAGTAATAAATTAGAACACAAATGTTTACATGTAATATGATTGTTTACTGTTAAGAATTTTATAATGTAACAAGTTGAAGATAATGATTTTGTGGTTAGTTAACAAACAAACAAAAAAGATCATTATCAGATGGGATTTCGTGGAGATCTTAGTAATTTCAATAGTTAAAATCATGAGTCAGTTGAAGCTCGATCACCGTGGAAACTCTGGAAGCACTGAACGGCCGTTTTGTTCTAGTATGAAATTCCTCAGCAGTGGGCATTCACGATACTCCCGCGAGATTCAAGCCCAGGACCTATCAGTCTCGCGCGCGAACACTTAACCATTAGAGCACTGAGCCGTCCGGGATCCAACTGTGTTAATGCCTAACTTCAACCAATCCACGAAATTACGAAATTGAAAATGTTTATCATGAATAAAAAACATTAGTTAAAATAATCTTTAATTTGTGATATGGATAACAAAATCATTCATGTGTAGTTACGTACATAATTCAACATAATGAACATTGTAAATTATCTTAGATTTTTTTAGATGTTAGCTTGCCTAGATGTTATGGAATGATGATAATGATAATGATGATGATAATAATAATAAAAAAATGGAACAAAACAATTAAAACTTCTAAAATGTTGTTTCATAACACTAGTGATGTACCCGATGTAGAATGAGATTGATTCTTACATTCTTATTTTATCAAGCATACGAATATAATCGAAAAACCTGAAATTACTTACTCATGCCTGTTACTCCAAATGGAGCATAGGCCACCGACCAGCATTCTCCATCTCACTCTGTCCTCGACCTTCTTTTCGAGTTCCATCCAATTGTTCTCCATTCTTCTCATGTCTGTCTCTATTTCTCAGCGTAATGTTTCTTCGGTCTTTCTCTCCTCATTTGGCATTCAAGACTCCATGTGAGGGCTTGCTTCGTGACGCAGTTGGGTGCTTTCCTCAATATGTGTCCTATCCACTTCCAGCGCTTCTTCCTGACTTCTTCCTCCGCTGGAATCTGATTTGTTCTCTCCCACAGCGGGTTGTTGGTAATAGTGTCTGGCCAACGGATCCGAAGTATTTTGCTTAGACATCTGTTAACAAGCACCTGCATCTTCTGGACGATGGCTTTCATAGTTCTCCAGGTTTCCACCCCATTCAGTAGAACTGCCTTGACATTTGTATTGAAAATCCTGACCTTGGTGTTGGTTGACAGTTGTTTTGAGTTCCAGATGTTCTTCAGTTGTAAATACACTGCTCTTGCTTTACTGATCCGCACCTTCACATCTGCATCAGATCCATTGTGTTTATCAATGATGCTGCCCAAATATGTAAAGGCTTTTACATATTCCAAATCTTCTCCGTCGAGTGTGATTCGATTGGTGCGTGTTGTGTTGTATTGGAGAATGTTGTTTTTCCCTTTTTGTATGTTCAGACCTGCTGCTGAGGCTGCTGCCACACTGTTCGTCTTCTCCTGCATCTGTTGTTGCGTTTGGGATAGAAGGGCCAGATCGTCTGCGAAGTCTAGATCGTCCAACTCCATCCTAGATGTCCATTGCATCCCGTGCTTCCCTTCAGATGTTGACGTCTTCATGATCCAGTCGATCGCCAGGAGAAAGAGAAACGGTGAGAGTAAGCAATCTTGCCTGACACCGGTCTTTACCTCGAACGAGTTTGTCAACTGTCCTCCATGCACGATTTTGCAGTGTAATCCATCATATGAACTCTGTATGATATTGACTATCTTCTGAGGCACGCCGTAGTATCGAAGAAGCTTCCATAGTGTTGTTCTGTCTAGGCTATCAAATGCTTTTTCGTAGTCAATGAAGTTGATGTAGAGTAATGAGTCCTACTCAATTGATTGTTCCACAAACTCTGCCGCTAGGGTTTAATTATTCATTGAAATACTACACTATTTAATTGAAAAGTATCAAATCAGGTCAACATTTTTCAACTGAATTACTTAGATACATTATCATTTCAAAAATAATAATAATAATAATGAAAACAAGATTGAGTCAATTATCATTCTTAACTTATATTCTCACTTATACCAACAAAAAAACTGAATCCTAGAAAGAAAATCTTCACAATTACATTCATTTATTCATTCGTGCATTATGTCTCAAATTAATTTAGGCGGAAAGTTTTGAAATGCGTTTTTCTTGATTCATCTGCATCATTATTATTATTATTTGCATTTGTTTTATATATTGGAGTAAAACAAAACAAAACAAAAACGTTTAGCTAAATTATCTAATAAAGAAAAACAAAATCAGATAACAATTAGATACATTTAACAAGAATCAATAAACGAACTGTTTGTTTTTATATGTTGTTCCATCATTTTCTATACTCATTTGAAATGATTCATTATGAAGCTGTTTTTAATTACTATGGCTTACATGATATTATTCATTAGTAGAGAGTAAGTTTATTTTTCTTTGATTGAGATCATGAACTGATTAATGTTAGACTACCGCTGAATACTTGGAAGCATTGGACAGCCGTTTTGTCCCAGTATGGGACTCCTCAGCAGTGCGGATCCACGATCCCGCTTGCGGGATTTCAAACCAGGGCCTTCAGTCTCACAGGCTCATATTTGACCTCTAGATAAGTGAGCTGGTTGGCATCCGACGGTGCTAATATCTAACCTCAACCAATCGATGAAATTGTACGACCATCTTCCATTGTACTGAGGTAGATATTTGTCTCTACCCGACACGGATAAGCTCTACTGGTCACAGCTTCTCACTAGAACTTCGAAAATTCCCTCACGAAGGTAGTCACTAGTGAGTACATGGTAATTATCAGTATAGGGTTGTATAGATTATTGAGTTTTTGATTCGGATCATGGTGCCAGGTTCTCAATGCTGATCTAACATAAATCGGTTCATGATCTCAATCAAAAACCTAATAATCTCCACAACTCCATACTGAAAATAAGTTTATTTGTTGATTGTTTAATTGCTCCGTCTTAATTAGGTTTCATGTTATCAAGTTGGGCACAATATTATCCTTGGATGTGTTGAACAGAATGTGCAGATCATCGTTTTTTCTCTTTTTCTAACCTTTATACTTAACTAAGAACATGTTAACTGATGTAAGATGACGGGAGCTACATGTGAAGGATGTTTGCCCATCTTCTTTTGTGTTATTGAAATAGAGTTGTATACAAAGGAAACAATACAGTAGAAAATGTACATACAATCATAATGAATTGATCGCACGGATAGAATTGTGGATGATTATCTCAGATACTCAAAGAGTAAAGTAGTTTACATATGAAGTGGACATGAAATGGAATATTTTCACCTTTGATATTAAGTTATAAATACTGTAACCAAGTAGCTTTTCAAGCTAAATTACATTACTGGATTTACAAGAGAGTTTGTGTGATATCTTGAACTAAAGGCTACTTTTAATCATCTACTCCATCGAGATATATGACCAAGTATATTACATTGAATTTGTAGTCCAAGGTGTAATAATGTTTAAGAATATGAGATTTGAAACAAATCTGAATAGATTCCAATACAAGTTTATCTTTAACGGAAACACAATGTATACTGAAAACTATATAAATTGCAATGAAGTTGCATGAATAATAGTTGTGCAGGTCATATTACAAGAATATCTTTGTCCTTGTTAACTTCTTATCGCTTTGTAGTGAAGTCATAATGGAGTCAACAATCAAAGAAGCAAATGTATCCATATTTATTAATACTAAATTCATAATATCACTTATTATATCACAATGTGACTTTGTCAAGCTATTTTCCGATGAAATTTTATACATAAGTAACTGAAAAAATAATACAACCAATTAAGTAAATGAGCTCTAATCTCGTATCCTCAAGTTTACTTTTAAGTAGATGACAATTAATCTTATAGAAAGCTTTGAGGTACGTTAAAAATACAAAAATAAAACTAGTTTCTGAAGACTAAAAGTGAATTTAACAGTCAAGGGTTATGGAGATTGCTGAGTTTTAATTGAGATTATGAACCGATTAATGTTAGAGTTCCATTAAAACTCAGTAGACATTAACCAAGCAAACATGGTTTTAGGGAGTACATTTTTGTTTGGTTGACCCTTTGTAATATGTTGGTACTAGTTTTGAAACCAAACACTTCTGTATAAACTTTCACAACTATCATGACTTTTAAGTAACATGAATAGTTCGTTATATTTTTGAAAATTGCTTTTGAAACAAATGACCCAGTTAAACAACTATTTACTTCAATTTTTCGTCTCATCTTCATACTCATAATGAATATTTCTTCACAGTTTACTAAAATTAAATAATAAGTATTATAATTTGCATCACACACTGACCACTGATAAGAAGCAATTAAAAATTGAGATGCACTATTTAGATGTTTTGTCTTAAGACTGGACGCTTCAATAGTACAAATGATCGAATCTCTGGGGATCGAACTAGAAGTTTGTAGGACTCATTTCAATAAAATATTGTTAATAATTATATTTAGTTCCTTTTTTAAGTAGTAAATAATGATTAATATATTTATATGTAAGTAAAATTAAGATAATCAAATTTTATGATTATTCCAATGTAAAATCCAATTAGATTCTTATAGATTCTTTGTTAGGTGAAACTGTGTTTGGATTTAGTTTTGCTTCAATGTTTAACGATACTGATTTTATGGTCCTTTAATGAAAATAATGAATAAGTATATTCAAATAGTAGAGAAATAAGACGTTTTTTTTTAAAGAACCATTATGTAAACAGTATATTCTTCACAATTGATTGATCACTGGGTGGTGATCAATCTCATGCTTGTCTAGTCCTTATTAGTGCAGATCGAATGCTATCGATCATGTTGCAATGTGGCCACCAGTCTAGGTGACTCGACACTGCGGGCACTATGTATTGAGATTTAGATGGTGGTTGGAGGTAGTCAACAGGAAACCCTGGACCCGGGTTTCGTGCTACTTGGCACTCGTCAGCAAGGTGTACCTGTAATCTTGAGGGAACTGGTGCTCCCTGGCGGATTTGATCTCGTGTCACCCAGCTTCACAGTCAGAGACGTTACCACTGAGCTATCCGAGCCGTGACTAACCTCAATTGTGATTACATCTCAGTGTTACAGGACGTCGGTCGCGGCATACTCTTCATTCATAATATATGACATTTTAAAGTAATAAATAATGCACACAATATGAGTTTTGTTGATCTTTTCTTCATTTAAATAAATGAGAATCTTCTCAGTTGAATTTCCGAGTCGATCTAAGCTAGTTCATCAGTCAAGTCCAGACCGGAGGTTTTGGGTTGTAGTCCCACTTGCGGAATCATGAATACACAATGCTGAGGAGTCTCATACTGAGATGAAATGACTGTCTAATGTTTCCATGTTATTATTGATGGTCTGGCTTAGACCGACTTGTGAATTCAACTGTGAAAATACTACAGTCTTCATAAATTCTCATACTGATAAACGGGAATCATTCCTACAGTTTCAAGTATTGATAATTATATTTTGCACATAATTAAATAAATTCTAAAAAAATTTTATATTAAAGACATTTTAATGATAATTCCTAAGTTACTTACTTACTTACGTCTGTTACGCCCACCAGCATTTTCCATCTAAATATATCCTGAGTAATCCTTTCCAGTTCCTTCCAGTTGCTATTCATCCTCTTCATATCTGCTTCCAATTCTCCACTCAGTGTGTTACTTGATCTTCCTCTTTTCCGCTTTTCTTCAGGATTCTAAGTTAGGGCTTGACTCGTGATGCAGTTTGATGATTTCCTCAATGTATGTCCTATCCACTTCCAACATGTATTCTTAAATTCATCTTCAGATGGAAGCTGGCTTGTTCTTTCCCACAAAAGGCTGTTGTGATGGTATCCGGTCAACAGATATTGAATATCTTACATAGAAAACTGTTTATAAATACTTGTACGTTTTTGATGATGGTTGTAGTGGTTCTCCACGTTTCAGCTCCATACAGTAGGACTGTCTTGACGTTTGTATTGAGGATTCTGACTTTGATATTGGTTGACAGTCGTTTTGAGTTCCATATATTCTTCAACTGTATATAATCCTACATTAATATTATCGTCATACATTTCATAATTACTTCATCATTGTTTTTTTTATTATTGCTGTGAATTTTATAATTTCATATTCTCAATTAATAAAAATTTGTACATGCTCTTTATGGTTAAATAGGCAATAATCCCTTTTTTTCTGTCTCATCTGTTTGGCTCCTAATTAAGCTGAACTAAAAGTGTGATGTATGCTACTTATATCAACATAGCTTGTATATAACGCTAGTCAGGAATAGAATGTCTGGCAGCAGAAGGTCAAGAAGATCGAGGAGAAAAGATCGGTCACAGAAAGCGATTGGCAGAGAAACACAGAAACAATGAGTTCTGAGACAATTATTGAGCACTTCGCAAATGAAGTATTTGCTGTATGGTTCTCAGATTTTAGTAGGACGTTCTGTAATTTTTCGTTCAAATACATTCGACTGTCCCCACTTCTGTTGTTGTTCACTACAGTAAGAATAAGTGAAGTAAGTAAAAATATATTTATTGAGATGTTAGATGGTTGTAGGTAGTTAACAGTAACCCCGGGGTTTGCTTAAATTTGGTGTTGATTGTCACTGAGAAGCTAGACGTACCTAAAATCATGAGAAAACTAATGATCCCTATTTCATTTAGACAAGATTTATTGTCTGAGACGTAATCAGTTATAGATTTTGGTTGCAACTAACCTTACATAGAACTGATGTATTCACATATGATTGATCGATAGACAGTGGCCAATGCTACATTTATCTAGTGTTTCAAGCATTGTTGGAATTCTATTAATCAAAATGCTGTGTGATCACTGGTCTAAACAACTTAATTTCTCAAACAGGTCATCAGTTCCTCTAGAATATGACTTGCTTACAAGTCCCGACTAGCATGAAACCGTTGTCCATGGTTTTCTCCTTACTGCCCACAACCACATAACATCTCAACATAGTGCACGTAATATCGAGTCACTTCAATTAGTGACCACACTGAAACTAGTTTAATGTTTGGAGGACTAACTATTGATTATTACTCAGTAGTCACTCAATGGTAACATTGTTGATTGTCAGTTGAACGAATTAGTAGCATGGACGTCACACACAGAATCCCATTTATGAAACACTCTTTCAGAAACCCAGTGTATATATATATATATATATATAGAAGTTTTAAAGTATATGGAATGAAATGAAATCGTTTTATTCGACGTTATATATTATTTCTTCAGGAAGAATATTCAAAATTATTAGTTAGATAAAACCACAAAAACTCAGAAAACACTGAACGTGATATTTGTCCTAAATCACAAAACTTAAGGATTGTATATACATAACACATTGAAGTAGACAGATTGAGCTTTTGAAAAGTTATCTTTAAACCATATAAATCCCTCAATAAAACACCTAAATAAGTATGAATTTTTAATTTGATGTTATTACTGTTTTAGGAAAGTAAGTTTATGTACAAGAGAGTAAAACTCTAAGATAATAGATGATCTAAAGTCTATGAATGATCACCAGCTAGCAACTGAAATTCAACTTCTTTGCACTTTTTCTAATCACTTAATAGTCAGTACTGTTATGTATTCAAAGTAAAAGATATAAAATAATGTTCCTTTACAGAAAAGTGATTTTTTTCTTGTTTCCAATAATTACTAAGAAAAAAACTAATATGACAAGTCGATTTATGTGCGACCTTGAAAAATAAGACTTAAATAAATTATGAAGTAACCAATCAAAAAAAAAAACTAAGGTTAGTGTTAGAATTATAGATTTTTAGTCTCTATGATTATCCTTCAATGTACGTTTGTAAAAAACAAAAAAAGTAATTTACGGTAGTCTTAGTGGTCTTGTGTTCATCAATTATAGCTGATAAAATCGAGTAATAGAGATTGTTATATAGGTACATATAAGAATATACTGTGATTAGATGGTGGTTGGAGGTAGTCAACAGGAAACCCTGGACCCGGGTTTCGTGCTACTTGGCACTCATCAGCAAGGTGTACCTGTAATCTTAAGGGAACTGGTGCTCCCTGGCGGATTCGACCTCGTGTCACCCAGCTTCACAGTCAGAGACGTTACCACTGAGCTATCCGAGCCGCGACCGACGTCCTGTAACACTGAGATGTAATCACAATTGAGGTTAGTCACGGCTCGGATAGCTCAGTGGTAACGTCTCTGACTGTGAAGCTGGGTGACACGAGATCAAATCCGCCAGGGAGCACCAGTTCCCTCAAGATTACAGGTACACCTTGCTGACGAGTGCCAAGTAGCACGAAACCCGGGTCCAGGGTTTCCTGTTGACTACCTCCAACCACCATCTAAATCTCAATACATAGTGCCCGCAGTGTCGAGTCACCTAGACTGGTGGCCACATTGCAACATGATCGATAGCATTCGATCTGCACTAATAAGGACTAGACAAGCATGAGATTGATCACCACCCAGTGATCAATCAATTGTGAAGAATATACTGTTTACATAATGGTTCTTTAAAAAAACGTCTTATTTCTCTACTATTTGAATATACTTATTCATTATTTTCATTAAAGGACCATAAAATCAGTATCGTTAAACATTGAAGCAAAACTAAATCCAAACACAGTTTCACCTAACAAAGAATCTATAAGAATCTAATTGGATTTTACATTGGAATAATCATAAAATTTGATTATCTTAATTTTACTTACATATAAATATATTAATCATTATTTACTACTTAAAAAAGGAACTAAATATAATTATTAACAATATTTTATTGAAATGAGTCCTACAAACTTCTAGTTCGATCCCCAGAGATTCGATCATTTGTACTATTGAAGCGTCCAGTCTTAAGACAAAACATCTAAATAGTGCATCTCAATTTTTAATTGCTTCTTATCAGTGGTCAGTGTGTGATGCAAATTATAATACTTATTATTTAATTTTAGTAAACTGTGAAGAAATATTCATTATGAGTATGAAGATGAGACGAAAAATTGAAGTAAATAGTTGTTTAACTGGGTCATTTGTTTCAAAAGCAATTTTCAAAAATATAACGAACTATTCATGTTACTTAAAAGTCATGATAGTTGTGAAAGTTTATACAGAAGTGTTTGGTTTCAAAACTAGTACCAACATATTACAAAGGGTCAACCAAACAAAAATGTACTCCCTAAAACCATGTTTGCTTGGTTTTGTGAGTACAACAGAACCTTAGTTTTACCAGCCAGGCCTTCTTTCATATTTGTCACTGAAACATGGTGCTCTCATGTAGTGTCTGATTTAGAATTAAATATCCGAAATTACTGACTCTATCGCTGTAACAGAAAAACTAAGCTAGAGCATGGTTGTCTTATATATGCTTTGGATCCCCTAACAACTGATAAAGTTGAATATAGTGTCCTGAGTAGTTTACCTGAATTGTTCTACATATCAGTCATTACTCTGAATCACAATCTACTCCTAAGTTATATATACAGAGCACCTGATAGTTCGAATAATGTGAATGATCTTATTATCAATGCATTTATACATGCATCTGCTTTAAACTGCAATGCGAAGGTTATTACAGATTTCAATTACCCTGGCAAAAACTGGAACACCGGTAGTTGTCAGTCATTTAATCATGGAGTCTTAGAAACAACATGCACTGCTGGTCACAGTGGGTATACAATGAATTTGAAAGCAATGGCCATAAAATAGGCGTTGATGTTCCCCTACTAGTCCGCCATGTAACCATCCATTGCAAAATGCTAGCCAATATACAGATTATAGGCATGCTGATTGGGACGTCCTGTACCTCTTGGTAAGATCCTCAGAATGAGATACCTTCTTTCAAGTAATAGTCTCGCACTTGCCATGAACACATCCCGTCTGATCGCCAACTCTCATTTAGATTCCTACTCACCTCTCAAAACGTACTGATTTAGTTTATACGAATTAAATATTGTAATAAATGAAGACGCCTCCAGAAACGCCACTTTAATTTAAAAGATTTCATGGCAGTCGCACAAGTAACTATAATTTTTAACCAGACTAGAGAAAAACATGGGTTAAAACCCACAAATGAGTATTTGTTACACGGTCGAAAACCCTCTGCCTGTTAAGATTAATCCTTGCTTTAGCCACGTACACCAAATATTCAAAATTAACTCTAACTTGTCAGATGCTGTCTCTGTCAAAATTGGTGTAATACTTGATGGCATCTTAGGTTGTTTTCTATTTTTAGTTTGAATAAATGATATTTGCGATTGCTTCTGTATGAGCAAATATTCTATTTGCAGATTATCTTATAATGAAGCAATTCAAGATGCGGAAACTGCTGGTTACCACATTCGTAACTTTTCTTCATTTGTAAAACAATCTCATTTTAAATCTTTTCTCTATTTGAATTACACCATTGGTGAATTTTCCAGACTCTGTGATAATTTATCACAATGTTTTCATGAAACAAAATCACTCCCATCCATTGTTTTATGAATCGATTCTTACTTTTCCTCTGTAAATGCCCTGGTTGTGCTTGCACCTGTATGTATACCTTGTTTCACAAGTGAGATTATAAGAACTTTAGATGTTTATTAGTTTTTGCTACCGAGTCCAACAAGTAAACCTCCCTACTTGTTGTTACTGTGCATTTACACCGTTCCTGAAAACCTCAACTAGTCTGAATAATATCTAACCCGAACAGTAGATCATAAAATAACCTGGCATATTTATTATGATAGACTCGACTGACCAGTCGTAGTAATTATTACTTTTATTGTCCCGTCCTCTCTTTTTCTATTTTATTTTCCCTGGTTGTAGATGACTATAATCAATTTGTTATGACGCAGCAAATGACCTTCATACACCAACGGGATGTCCAGTTAAAAAATTAATATTTTCTGCAATATGTGTGGAGAATGCACCAACTAAAGAAATTCTAAACTGGATAACTACAAGCAATCTGATGTCACATATGTCCTCTACATTCAATATAACTATCTTTTCCAAGATGACCATGCCTATGAACTGGCATGAATTCCGTAAATATTATATTCAGAATATATTATTTTTAATTAAGTCGTTGACGGAGTTGTAAATTGTCATTATTGGAAAATCCCGAACTATGTCGAAACCTAGTTGCTTGCTTTTCATTTCATTGCTTTCTACTGATAAGATTTTCTGTCTTTTAAAACCTGTTAATTTGAGGGCATATCGCGGATGCGCATTGCTGAGGAGTCCCACAATAGAACGAAACGGTCGTCCAGTGCTTCCAGGTTTTTTATAGTGGTCTAGCTTTAATTGATTCATAAACTCAACTATTAAATTACTATAGTATCCACAAAACCCCTTTCTGGATATACTTAGTCGTTGATTACATCAATTTAGGAGACTGAAAATACCTTAGAATGTACAATCATTATTAAATCACTTATAATTGATATTTAATATCCTGATGAGAAAATAAGTACAGTTTTCGTTAGAAAGTGTTATCTCGAGAATATAATATTTTTTCCCAGTTCTTCCAAACCCTCATAGTTTGTCGATTTCGATTCAATGTTTTACGTCAAACATATTTCAGTGACATGCATAGATTGATTTATTCCCGTTAATTCAAGGAGAATTCGACTTATTTCGTTTGAATAACATACCATTGTGATAAATGTGACAAAAAGTACCAGGAAAAAATTAGCAAGCTACTAATCAATCATTCTAAATTATTGATGTTTATAAACAAGACTAAATTGTAAAAATCAGGGTAAAAGCAATGGAATTCAAGATGTGCATTTAATCTTATTTGAGATTCGTCAGCATAGTGTATGTCTAGTAATAAAGTGACTTATTAATATTGTGGTGTGTGCTACTTATATTGACATAAGTAGTATATGATGTTAATCGTGAAAAGAAGGTCTGGCAACAGAGAGACAAGAGGATCGAATAGTAAGGAATGGAAACAAAATGCAATTTGTATGAAAATGCAAGAACAATGTAGTCTGAGTCATTTTAAGACAATTGGTGGACATTTTGCAAATTAAGCATTTACTTTATGATTGTTAGATTTTAGTAACAAGTCCTGTAATTTAGTGTTGAATACATTCGGTTGTCCCCACTGGTGTTCTTGTTCACTACAATATGATTAACTAATAATAGTATTAATTGAGAAAGCAAACCTTAATTTCACTTTAAACTCATTCTACAATTAAAATAGTTAAATAAGCTCAGTTACAAACAATAAGTTAATAACTTTTCATACAAAAGCAAACCTCAGAATGATGTACATGTATAATAGGAAACATTATTATTATTATTAGCTTTATTCAATATTCTATTTTTCATAGAATATAGAATCCTCAACACAAATTATTTCATCAGGTTTCCTTTCCTTATTTCTTGACCAATCCTGACAATCAATATTGAGTGATTGTGAATTAGATGTTAGTAGTTCAAGAATCGACATATAAATAATGTACATTCTTTTCGTCGCACATTGCCAGAAACCACAATGTCTTTGATTGTGTTTATTCTAACTTGTACATCGAAAAGTCGTGAACTTTTCACAAACTCACCTGATTAGGTGTTATATCCCCATAAGAATAATGAGTGGTAACTTTTGGGATCCATTTATGGACCAATACTATGAGTATATTGTTATCGCATCATTGTTATGTAAATAAACTGTTCATATTCATGTCGCTCTTATTATAAGCCTTAATTTGACCCATAGACTATTACTATACAATTTACCATTCTTGAGTTATGGCCTGTCTATTAATTACTATCTCCCTCACTCACAGCCACTTTTGGCCAAATATTGTACAAATGTTATTTTCTATTTTATGGTACATTGTGGTCGGTTTAATTGGTATATAAACCCCGTATGTTTGAAACAAATGATTCATATTACAGAGGCTGAGATTGTTGTTCTGGACTCAACTGGCTGGGCTAGACAGGGAAGCAGGACCAATCAGGACTCTAGGTTGCTCGCACGTGTTTTATGCGTCACTGGTTCGACCAATAATTCGCTGCTCTCTGATCGGCTGTATCGTTACGTTATACAATAAACAGGGCACGCAGGCTCACAAGTTATAACAATAGGTTATGCAGATAATTGGCATAATGATCTGCTGAAACAAATAAAAAACAGACAACTTGTTGAAATATCTAAATTTCAGGAACAGGTTACTCAGATATTCAAGTTGGTTGCCTATACATCAGTGAAATATTATAAACAAAAAGATTGTTATACAACTATTCGTTAATATTAGGACGAGAAGTTTCATATAAATTGGACACTGAGTGTAAAGAAGACATAAAAAGTGAAAATTATATTTGATATAATCTCAGTAATTGAAATTTATATAATTCCAACGTTTCGTCCAGCAAACTTGTCTGAACTTCTTCAGTGTAATAATCATAACTATCTACAAAATATATTTCTTTATATGTTTTTGGGGTAATTTTGATTACATACCTTTTTAATTAACATAATCAGCAACTTCTATTCAGTTTAATATAAACTTCATTAGAATCAACATAACAATTAATATTAACCACTTGTTTAGTCATAAGTAAAACATATTTGGAAAAGAATTTCAAGTTAATAAGCTTTAAGTCCTTAAAAGAAGTGTAACTTATCTATTCAACGTAATAGTTGTAACAAAATAAAGGTAGAGATTATATCTGGATTGATGGTTTAATTGATCATTAGAACTTTTGAATGAGGTACATCACGGTCAAACTAGGATCAAATTCATTAACTTTAGCCTTAACTGTAACCATGATATAGTCAAACAAATAGCCTGTTAATTTGTGAAATAGTTATGAGATTACATAATCACTTTATGATATATATTTAAATTACATGGTAAGTTTCTAATGAATACTGATTTCATCAAGTCAACATACATTAATTATCATTGTATATTCAATCATCAATCTACTATACTTCAATGACTATTGGATAGAATCATATTAATGTCACTAAAATAAAACCAAAAAAAGGGAGAGTAAACTTTAAGGTCAATAAAATAATTATTTATCTTCGTAGTAATTATGATTAATTTGTATCTTGACATTTATGCTTTACGTTTTGTTGCTAGATTAACTATCATTTATAGTTTATGTACATTACTATTTTATAAAAACAACACAAAATGGCAAACATATTTAGATGAATGAAGTGAATAATGGTTTATTTTGCTAGATAAAGTGATTAGTATTTACTTTTATTATTCATACAAATTATGGTTAAAATATACTACTAACAAATATATGAACATATAAAATCTTTTGATATTGTTTACTTGAATCTTCCCATTGATAATTAGGACTGTAATTGACCAATCTCTTATTAGTATATGTGCATATTGTGCGTATTGCCTCGATAATGTTTGAATTCACAAGTAGGCAAAGATGGATAGTGACTAACAGTGGAATCCAGGATTCGTGTTTTGTCCTATTTGAGACTCGTCACCTGGATATATCTGCATCCAATGGTTGATGTTCACTGTTGGACTCGAACACAATACCATTCACTTCAAACGCTATCGCGTTACCCACTAAGCTACATATATATTCATTGTATTCCAATAATAATTATCTTTATTTTTAATTATTTATTATTGATGTGACATTTATAATGTCATCTTATCGTATATTATAATTTAAATGACTTGACTGTTAATGTATATAAATAGTAAAGTTGTATTTACATTATGAAACAAGCGTGACTAAATAATATCTAACTCTTGTAAGAAGAAATTAGTCGATACATAAACTTTACCAAAACTTTACTATTGATTCATTGCTTTTACTGTTATTATGATGTATGACATGTTTGTAAATACTGTTTATAGCTTATAAAGTAGTGAACTCATATACTAAACAAAAATTTAAACTTAGTGTTCTGGAGGCTAAGCGTTCTCACGCGAGACCGATTGTTCCTGGGTTCGAATCTCACGGGGTGGGATCGTGGATGCGCACTACTCAGGAGTCCAATAATAGGATGAACCAGCCGTCCAGTGCTTCCAGGTTTTCCATTTTGCTCATGAATCCAACTATTAAATTACTAAAATCTCCACACACATACCCCACTCTGATTATAATAATTAAAACTTAATTTCATAGGTAAGTGCATGATGGTAACCTATATTCATTTACATTTTGAATGTACCTTCATGAAGTAATGTCACGTTACTTCTATTATTATTTTTTGACCTCCAACTGTTACGCTTCATCACGTGGCCTCAAGCCATTTATATCGCATCAGTTGATTGATTACAATCAATAAAGTCCTTCACTTGATCAGAAATACATGTAAATGAATGTTGAATTTCAGATGAAACTATAAACTTATGACATTTGAAAAGCAAATTTTGATTCAGTTTGCCTGTTTGCTTACTATATTACCGAAATATATGGACTTTAAGCAGTATAATATTTTTCAAACAATAATAAACCATATATTGTTCAATTACTTTTTCTTATCATATATTCATTAGTTAAATCCAAATAACCGATTATCTTTAATTGTCCAGTTAAATTCACGTATGTCTAAAACAGTTATGTTATATGTTTTTAATTGAGATCATGAACTGAATGAGGTTAGACCACCATTGAAAAACTAGAAGCACTGGACGGCCGTTTCGTCCTACTGGGGGACTCCTTAGTAGTGCACATCCAGTCTCGTGTGCGAACGCTTAACATACTGGACCACTGAGCCGGAATCCCATGGTGTTGATGTCTAACCTCAACCAACTCACGAAATTGCACGACCATCTGCCATTGTACTGAGGTAGGTACCTGTCTCTACCCGACACGGATTAGCTCCACTGGTCATGGTTTCTCACTAGAACTCCGAGGATTGCCTCACGAAGCCAGTTACTAGTGAGCACATGTGTCGTGATTTCAATCAGACTTAAGAAAATATGATCGAACAAAACGAATTACATAGGCGACAGACTCACAACAGTTATTTATGTCTGAATTATAGGTCTCCGTACAGGATTCACTAACCTAATTTGCCTTAGGCCATCCTTTCGAGTTGTCGTCAAATGCTATTAATTCCTTTGATTTCTACTTCCGATTCCCGATACAATGTATTCCTTGGTCTTCCTCACTTCCTTTTTCACTGAGGATTTAAAGTTAGGACTTGTCACGCAATGCAATCTGACGATTTCCTCAATGTATGTCCTATCCACTTCCAACATGTATTCTTAAATTCATCTTCAGATGGAAGCTGGCTTGTTCTTTCCCACAAAAGGCTGTTGTGATGGTATTCGGTCAACAGATATTGAATATCTTACATAGAAAACTGTTTATAAATACTTGTACGTTTTTGATGATGGTTGTAGTGGTTCTCCACGTTTCAGCTCCATACAGTAGGACTGTCTTGACGTTTGTATTGAGGATTCTGACTTTGATATTGGTTGACAGTCGTTTTGAATTCCATATGTTCTTGAATTGTAGGGAAGTTGTCCTTTCTCTGTCAATCCATGCCTTCATATCTGCAATAGATGCTCCTTGTTTATCAACGATAGAGAAAAGAGACCCAAAAAGCTAGTATTTTGTTTTTCAGGACATGTACCGTAATGTGTAAATAGCATTTAACAATGGACTTCAGTTGATCAGATTAGAACATCCATTTTGAACGGACAAAAATTCAAGAATTAGGTATTAATCAGATAGAGGCATTCTGTAGAGTATGGACCCTCACCAATATGTTTATCCTATAGTTCAGAAGTTGGATACCACTCATACTAAAGAGGTCACATGAACGCAGGTATTACATCAGCTTCACACTAAGATATTTACATGCATAATTTAGCAGTGGAACTAACATTTGTTTAGGCAAACTTCAGCATCGAACATGTTGCTTTGTCAATAAGATGAGCACAATTGCACAGAATATTTCAATTAAACGTTAAAATTGTGAAGAATTTTGGTTGTTGTTGTTGTAATGCATAGTTCTGTCCCTAGATTTTCGGTGTGGTCTAAGATCCTAAAAATATCACGTTTCTTTCTTTTTTTTTGGTACTAAAACTTTTAAAATAAAATTAAACAGTTTACTTTTGAGAAACAATAATATATTGCTAGCATAAACTATCTTTGTCAAGACAATTTAGGTATGTTAGTAGGATAGGATATATATTCAAATCGCGAAAGCTGATCGCGATGGAGTTTTGTTCTCTAAGCTCAAAAAACAAAACTCCATCAAAAATCATCCACTTGAGCTACAAATCTCCCTCACCATCTAAAAGCTGATTGCTTTTGTGACACTGTACATGTCCATAATAAATTGTGTTCTAAATTTTAAGAAGTACCATTATAACTCAGTTCTGTTATTCAGCTATGAATAATTCTCATTTTCTTTGAAATACCAGCAATCTATCCTTGTATATTTTGATAACTCACTTTTCGATTGCATTTTACTTAGAAATTATAATTAAGGCCATATTTGTGTTTTATTTTCCGTTGGTTAGCCTTTCACCAAATGAGCCTCGTATTACATTTGAACTTATCGAAAGGATTAACTATGTTATTGTCTGATCAAATTGATATATTCCATCAATATCAGTAGAGAATTGTTTTATTCCATTAGGACATAGATCAATCAGCTGGTCAGAGTAGCTATCATCGCATACGCACTCGGGTGAAATTTCAGGTCCATCAGTATATCATTTATTCAGTATAATTATTCAATTAATTATCTGTTTAATACACATTCTAGAATCTTACTAGATTACTTTATTTGTATTACAAAGGGTCTTTCTATTTAAGTACTTGAAAGTAGCGATAAATCAGTGGAATAGGATGAGCTGTAAAAGATCCGTAACTTCAAGGTTAAGTTATAAAAAGTAGAGTAACTGGCTAATTAATTAATTATTTTTGATTTCTTACGAAGAAACTTTTGATTAGCTAATTATGGTCTAAAGAATAAAATATAATTAGAAGGGGGAAATCTAACAGTTTTTTTTACCTGAGTCACTGATTTCATAACTGCGTATTTTAATGACTGCCAACTGAGATTACAATAAAACGAAGTATTATGTAAGGTAGTAGCGTGTTGGGCATACTAGGCAAAATATTCAATGTTCATTTGCCAGATACCATCAGCAACAATCTACTGTGTAAGAAGACAAACCAAATTCCAAATGAAAATGATGTTAAGAAAACACATCGGAGGTGGACGGGACAAACATTACGAAAACTATCAAACCCCATCATGAAACGAGTCATAACTTGAAATCCTCAATGAAAAAAGAAAAGAGGAAGACCAAGGAATACACTATGTTGGGAATCAGAAGCAGACATCAGAAGGTTGAATAGAACATGACGATAAATGGAAAGGATTTCCCAGTGCAGTGTAAGTTATCGAATCCTGTTCGCAGACCCATGTTTTATGAGGGACAACATGTATAAGTATATAAGTACGTGTTGAACGTTTAACGTAAAAAATATTGTTTCAGAGTGCCAGTGTACACATCTATACTAACATCAATGCACATCCGTCTGATGAGTCCCAAATAGGACGAAACATGTGACTGGTTAAATTGAAATGATTATAACGAACAGACTACACTAAACGACATATATGAAAGACGAATATGACTGTTTCAACTTGTATTATACCCCTGTTCAAAATTCTCGGATTTTAGAAGATTTCACTTAGCTTGTTACAGTAAATACTTATTACTTAGTTAACATGTTAAAAACCAAAAACAAACCTTAAATAAAGTTAAACAAATAATATAAGAATGCCTAATTATTCACACTGAATGGGTACCAATCATTACAGTTATCTTACAAACGTGTAAAGAAACGAAACTTCTGATCCATAGGTCAACAAACAAAATCATGAGTGTATAACCATACTATTTTCTTTCACAAAAAAAATCTAAAGAGTACATCACTCACAAAATCGTTTAAATATTAACGATAAGAAGTGATAATGACATGATCTCTGTACATTTCAAAACTTCACTTCAAATGTCATTCATAAATAAACATAAAACCAAATTAATGAGTTCGTAGGTAACATTACCAAAGTTTGATTTTTTTATTTATTCTCTAAAGAAGTGGCTTACACTGAGTCACGAAACGTCAGAAATCTAATTTTTCTACTCATTGGGATATTAGAAATACATTAATTTATTTATAAAACCAATTTGATTAAATTACTTTTATTATTTGAGATGATGGAGGTCAACAAGAACCAATCAACATCGAATTTGTGCTGATCATGTCATTCAGAAGAATGATGAAACCTCCAAGACTAAATCATTCAGCTCAGAGAACAAAACTCTATCAAAACTTTTATTATTTGTATTATAATGTTTTGTAGTCTTGTAGTAAGTTTCAAGATCTTACAATGTGATCATCTCTCTTATTCGACCCAGAACCGGACAGTATGCATTATCAATCAACTGTATACACCAACTTTTATATTAAACCTGAACTAAATGGGAAGATAAATATTAACTTATATTCACATCAAAATTAGAAACTATTTGGATTATTACATTGAATTTCATTCAGTCTTTAATGGTATACGGACATCGTGTACACATTGCTTAGATATAACCATTTTGTCACTAAAAAAACATTTGTAAAAAGGGACTTATATTTGTATTATGATTTTTATACATAAGGTAATTCGAATTCTTCCATTGTTGATATTATTGACTGTATTTTGATCAATCTTTATGTGGACATCAACACTAAGGTTTAGCTGTATTCAACTGAAAAGTTCTAAAATAGGAAGAAACAAGTAACCTGAATCCCAATATATCTATTCTATATTAACTCATATGTTTGCTATTTTATCGACATATCTTTCAGCTTGATGATTATACTCAATGACAGCTTATATCTCAATAGTTGAGATCATGAGTCAATTGAAGCTAGATCACCATGAAAAACCTGGAAGCACTGAACGACCGTTTCCTACAACTGTTGGACACCTCTGCAGTGCACATCAACGATCCCCCCCAGCGGGATTCAAACCCAGGACCTATTAGTCTTGTGCGCGAGTGCCTAACTATTGGACCACTGAGCCGGCCGGCATCCAACGGTGTTTACATCTAACTTCAACTAATCCACGAAATTGAGCATAAGAGTATATTTATCATTTGTCAAAGTTTATTTAAATAGATAAATGTTTTTTATGGAATAATGGACTAATAAATATTATTTACCCCATGAAATTTTATTAGCAACAATAACTTATCATTTATATACTGAAAGTGTTTTATATTATCCCCCCAAGGATACATAAGAAGATAACCATTATTTTTTGTAAGTTTTAAGTATTTTTTAAATTACCAATGAGACTTTCAAATATGGAAACTTTATTATATATATAAATATATATCGGTTGTATTACGTAAGGGGGAAGTTCAGCCAAAATCAATCATATTATGTTTTTATCGATCATGAAAATTATGTTAAATATGTATATATACTATATGATATTTATAAAGCTATTGAGATATTGTCTTGGTAGTCCGATGCAGTCATAAATTAATTTCTTATTCCGTTACAATAGATAATGTATCTTTTATAGTATATCATCACAATGGTATTTTAATAATTGAATTCATGAGTTAATTGAGGCTAGATCACCATGGAAAACGTGGAAGCACTGGAGGGCCGTTTCACCCCGTTGTGGGACTCCTCAGCAGTGCACATCCACGATCCCGACCCGTGAGATTCGAACTCATGACCTATCAGTCTCGCGCACGAACGCTTAACCGCTACACCAATGAGCCGGCGTCAACGGTGTTAATGTCTAACTCAAAGCAATCCACGAAATCGCGCCACCGTCCACCATTGTCTTCAGTGAGTTACTATCCCCACCAGTCACTGATTCTCACTAGAACTCCAGAAAATACATCTTGGAGACAGTCACTAGTGATTATTATCAGAATGGAGTTTCGTGGAGATTTTAGTAAATTCATAGTTGATTTCGAATCTCGCAGGACGGGATCGTGGATGCGCACTTCTGAGGAGTCCCACAATAGGATGAAACGGCCGTTCATTGCTTCCAGGTTTTTCATGGTGGTCTAGCTTCAACTGATTCATGATTTCAACTATTGAAACTACTAAAATGTCCAAAAAAACCCCTTCTGATGAATATTGGTTTGTCTATTTTTCCTTATTTCATTTACGACATAAGGTTAAAGTAAATAATTTGCATGATCGTCAAAACATAGATTATTTTCTTCTCGGCTCATAATGTATTCAACCAACTTTAATTTTATGCAGACAATTTTTTTAAAAAATACATAGAACGTTGATGATTTATTTTTTTCACTGTAATATTTTATCTACCGAATAGGTCAACTAGTAGTACTGTTATAAACTAAAACTCAGATGGAAAAATTCAATTTATTGTTTAATGCAGAACTTCACACATCTTCCTTGAGTTGCTTTTTATATGCTTCATGATTCTTCCGTTTCTGTTGTTAATACAATTTCTCCATGTCTCCTTTCCTGTTCTCATCATTTCAACTTTCTGCCGGCGT
This sequence comes from Schistosoma haematobium, assembly GCF_000699445.3. NCBI lineage: Eukaryota > Metazoa > Platyhelminthes > Trematoda > Strigeidida > Schistosomatidae > Schistosoma > Schistosoma haematobium. The sequence goes on from NC_067201.1 coordinate 11,401,272, forward strand.
TCCACTACCGATTGTTGCTACATATTACTTATATTTGTTAGTATAAGTAGCATGCACCACAGTACTACTCCTACATTGTAACAAATGTTATGAACATCCCTTTCACTTTGTTGCAAACACAATAATGAGCCATCTAACCTTATTTAACGAAAAAGTGTTATTTTGTTTTAGTTAATGTTTGTCGGAAAGAGACAAATTGTATTCTTTCTTCGTAACTACACTAAAGGAAACTCTAATGTTATACAAAAATTATTAGATAACAGAAAATATATACCAAAATGAATCCATTCTATCTCTGATGCGTATGTAGTGACTTAGCTTCGTTAATCAGTTACCTTGATAGCCATTATTCTAATAAATCCCAACAATGTTTGAATTCACAAGGCAATAAAAAGTGGCAATTACAGTTTATTAGCATATAGTACAAATAACAAAGTTGAAAACGCAACGAGCGAATTTGGAGCAGAGAGCCTAATGTGTATCCATAAGACCGAATACAGAGGCGAATTTATAATGAAACTGAATCAAAGCGCAGTTAGGCAAGGCAAAAGCAATTAATAGGATTCGAGTACATATATAAATGGAAAAAAAGAATAAATCATCGAGCGACATATAATCCAATAACATTTGACGTAGAGTGAGGAATATGTGAGAAGACTGTCACATTTTCGAACACACTATTTAATAGTTTTATTCAAAAGAGATTACAGAAATAATCATAAATTATGTGATAGACATTAGATTAATGATGGCTGTCAATAAATAATAATTACACTGAATTATGACAGGATTTAAGCAATTACTCAGTCAATATCTAAAATATCATGATTTAAGATCCTTTATTTTTTTCTTATGGATACAATTAATTGGGTTCTTTTCTTTGGAATTCAATTAAAGCTGAAAATAATGAAACTATCAATTGGTCAATAAGGTTTGTTAAAACGTTGTTAGAAGAAACTGAAAATAACTCATTTAAGTTATTACCTAACGTGTCTAATAAAGCATCTAATTTATTAGTATGAGATGTTTTGTGGAGATTGTAGTAATTTCAACAGTTGAGGTCATGAGCCAATTGAAACTAGACCACCATGGAAAACCTGAACGCGCTGGACGGCCGTTTCGTCCTGTTGTAGGACTCCTCAGCAGCGCGCATCCACGACTTCACTTCGCGGGATTCGAACCCAGGACCTATTAGTCTCGCGCCAGGCACTTAAATAACTAGACCACTGAGCCGGCATCCAACGGTGTTCATGTCTAACTTTAACTAATCCACGAAATTGAGCGACGCATCCATCATTGTCATCAGTAAGTTACTATCTCACAACTGACCCGATTGAACTCCATTAGTCACTGCTTCTCACTGGAACTCCAGGATATACCTCTTGAAGCCAGTCACTAGTGAGCATATATTGATTAGTATCAGAAGGGGCTTCGTAGATATTGTAGTACTTTCAACAGTTGATATCATGAGTCGGGGAGACGTAAGTGCTCGAGCAGCTTTCACACTGCGAGACATTGAATCCTATCCCTGTTTGACGTAATGATCTAAGTTATTACTGTTATAAATAGGCGTTTCAGAAAATTTTAGAATTTCATCCAATAATCATATAAATATCCATTGGTCTCTATTATATAAATTTATTCCGTATTTGGATCGGCTTTAAGTATCAAAGCGTTCAGTAAATCTCATATGACCTATTTATTAGTAATCATTTCAGTTAACAGAAAGAGAGTCGAATAAAGTTAGACCATCATGGAAAACATGGAAAAAACTAGACGGACGTTCTGTCCTAGGATGCGACTCCTCAGAAGTGCGCAACTTCGTGGATTGGTTGAATTTAAACGTTAACACCGCTGGATACCGACTCAGAGGTCTAGAGGTTAGGCATTTGCGCGCTAAACCGAAGGTCCTGGGTTAGAATCTCGGGGGCGGGATCGTGGATGCGCCCTACTGAGGGGTCCCATACTAGAACGAAACGCCTTCTACGTTTTCCATGATGACCTAGCTTTAATCATTTCAATTAACTTGAACTAGTCTTTCGATCATATATTTGCCACGTGGTTTCATTGATTATATTATATACCAATTGGTAAATGTATGTTTATTTAAAACCAATTATTAAAGGAATACAGTTCTGAAGAAAAAAGTGTTATCCATTAATATACAAGGTTTTGTAAAGTAAAAAAATCATTAATAATAGTTTTTAAAAGTCGCACAATCTGGTGACGCCTTAAAAGGTTTTATTTTTAATCATAATAAACTTAACAGAAAAGACAGAGTTTATAATGGACTATAATATGATAATGTTTACTGTTTGCATTGTTGCATACACTGAGAATATTAGTGTCATTATGCTACTTTTATATTTTGGATCACATATAACCAAAGCAGTTGCTAGTACCCAAACATTGTGAGAACATTTTTAAGTAGCAATGAATGGTGATCAGGAGCAAAATTCTGGAAGTGCGTTTTCTCCTATTTACGACTCGTTAGCCGGATGTACCCAAAAAATTATGAAGATTTTGTGCATGGATTTCTTGTGAAAGCTTACTTTTATAAGTCTTATCTGTGTTCTTGTTCATAACGGTATCCCGGAATGAAGTACCTAACATGATATCCATAAAGTATACTTTAAAAATATTCAAGCCATTATTAGTTTAACTTAATCAGTAAATAATCTTACGTGAAATTTCCAGGTAGTTTGACTAGCTTGAACCGCTACTGCTAAGTGTTTCTCGGTTAAACTATAGAATATCTAGACGTCAATAAATTCATTCAATACATTCAATACATTCAATACTCAATTATTATCTCATTAATGTAACCAAACTGAACTGGTTAACTGTTAAGTGTTGTCACCATGCCATATGTAATATATTATAAATGTTTTACTGCTTATATTATTCACTTCTTACCTGACCTAATAAGATATTTTCGTCTAAAACGTTTTGTTTTTCTCTTTCATTCTTACACAAATATAGGCAAATATATAAAATGGTTTAAATGATGAAGATATTTGGATTTTTAAAGAAATTCCCCTCTGTCTACTATTAGTAAAATCAATTATTGTTGTCATAATGATCTTCAGTAATAAATAGATCATATGATAATGTCATAATTAAATGTCATACAAAATGTATTTTGTATATATTAAGTATTCACAATACTATAAAGTTATGGTCTATAGATCATTCCTAAAAAGATTATTATATACTTTTCATTATCATCAGAAGGGGTTCTGTGGAGATTTTAGTTGAAGTTAGATATTACCATCGTTGGATGCCGGCTCAGTGGTCTGGTGGTTAATATTACTAGTCCTTATAAAGTGTCATTTAAATCACAGTACATAAACGTTTGTAAATAAATTTTAATTAGAGAGGGTTTCGTGGAGCTTGTAGTAATTTAACAATTGAATTCATGAGTCAATTGAAGCTAGATCACCATGGAGAACCTGAAAGCACTGGACGGCCTTTTCATCCTAGTATGGGACTCTTTAGCAGTGAGCATCCACGATCCCGCATCGCGAGATTTCAACCCAGGACCTATCAGTCTCGCGGGTCTGTTGTGAGATAGTAACCCACTTAAGGCAATGGTGAACGGTGGCTCAAATATGTGGATTGGTTGAAGTTGGACATTAACACCGTTGGATGCCGGTCGGCTCAGTGGTGTGAAGGTTGAGCGTTCTCGTGCGAGAACGTTAGGTCCTAGTTTGGAATCTCGCGAGGCGGAGTCGTGGATGCGCACTGTTGAGGAGTCCCATACTAGGATGAAACGGTCGTTCATTGCTTCCAGGTTTTCCATGGTGGTCTAGCTTCAATTTATTCATGATCTCAACTATTAAAATTACTATAAAATCCACAAAACCCCTCCTGATACTAATATCTTTTCATTAGTATACGTAAAACTACACTTCAAGTAAATAGTTAGTAATAAATGTTTTACTATTGAAACTATAATATCAGAGTAGCAACAGATGAATGAGACATTGAAATTAGCCATTCTCCATGGTGGAAATTAATTCTACCAATATGTACTTCAAATATATTCTATGTAAATAGTGAAATACCTCAAAATATAATAGATTTATTCATCTAATATCCAGATTACATTTGAGTAAAAAGCAAAAGTACTACATAGATCTACTGTTATTAAAATGGGTTATACATGAGATCATCGATGAACAAGGAGGATCTAGCGCAGACGTAAAGGCGATGAATGACAAAGCAAGACCAGGCATTCCTACGATTGAAGAACATATAGAATTCAAAACAACTGTCAACCAATATCAAAGTGAGAATCTTCAATACGAACGCCAAAACAGTTCTACTATACGGAGCTGAAACTTGGAGAGCTACAAGTATTTCTAAATAGTTGTTTATGCAAGATACTCAACATTCATTGGCCGGATAACATTAGCAACATCCGACTGTGGGAAAGAACAAACCAGATTCCAGCTGAAGAGTAAATTAAGAAAATATACTGGAGGTAGATAGGAAATATATATCAAACTGCCTTCCCATACAGGCAATAGCCTTTAATCCTGAAGGGAAACGGAAGAGACGAAGGCCGAAGAACACACTGAGTAGGAAATCGGAAGCAGACATGAAAGTAATGAATAATAACTAGAAAGAACTGGAAAAGATTGCCCAAGACATAGTTGGATGGAGAATGCTGATGGGTAGCCTATGCTCCTCCACGAAGCGTAACAGGCGTAAGTACCTAAGTAGTAATATAAGAGAAAAATTATGATGATTAGGAGTATTTGAATTATAGCACAAATTAGGAATCCCAGAAATAACGCAACTGGATCAAGAAGTACTAGATAAGCACGAACGAATGTACTATATTTGGAATTCGAAACAAAGCATTCAACAAGTACAAAGGAACCATTAGTTCATTCAAACACCATATTTACTACAGCTTAAATTGGAGTCTAGGTGTCTGTAATCAATTATAAGTCTTCTTCTCAAGTTCATTCTGTGTCTGTCAGACAGTGTATTGGATAAGGACTCTGTATTATCTAGAATGTGCTCATTAGCATTAGAATTAACAACCGAAATCGGAACACACTCACCTGTTTCCTGGGATTGTATTTGATCTACATGTCGATTGTGTGTACTTAAGTCATAGGTTTCCCGACATTCTTCAGCACAATCCCCGTGGATGGTCGCAGATCATTTCCACGATAGTATGTAACTTCTGCAGACTCCAAACATCTCATATTCGACCGAAGAATTCTTCCTTTTAATAGCTTTGATGGAGTCTCTTTCGTCACCGAATGTTTGGCATTTCTATATTGCAGCAGAAAGGTTGAGGCGGTAATAGAATCAATAGCAGTTTTCAATGTCCTGACAAACTTTTCTGCCTGACCATTAGAACAAGGATGTCTGGGAGCAGTAAACAAATGTTTTCACCCTACACCATTCAACCAGGTAGTGACTACATCCGCAGCAAAATGAGAGCCATTATCGGTTACTAACACCGTGGGAACCTCTTCTCGACTAAACAATTTTATCACCTTTGACATCTTTCTTGGTCATGCTCCAGATTTCAAACCTTTCCAAATAATCCTCAAAAGCTTCAGAAGTTGAATGAATATCTGACTGTTCCATCGCAGGCTCCATCGCGACGTCAATATGATAATTAAGAGTACAAATTAAGAAATAACGCAACTCGATCAAGAAGTACTAGATAAACACGAACGAATGTACTATATTTGGAATTCGAAACAAAGCATTCAACAAGTACAAAGGAATCATTAGTTCATTCAAACACCACAAAAATTCATTGAGAAATCAATTGAATCTATTAATACCACTACATCATTTATACGAATTATGCCTAAATAACTTTAGAAAAAAAGATTTTATATCGAAACTGTTATGCTTGAACGACATATATTTTATTTAGTTCCATACGTCATTCTTTCTTTGCTTCATGAAAGTAGTCCTGAAACGCTGCTTTAAAATACTATTAAACCAATCCGTTAGCATTTGTATTTACTTTTTATTGATGTAAATCATTGAAATGAATCAGTCTAAATTGAAAAAAACCTTATACACTTAGTTTCTTTACTTATCTTAAGGAGAGCAAATCCAAAGAGCAAACACTTGTAAAATAATTCATACATATACATTTTTTTCTGTTATATCACAATGAGTTGAAAATTTGTATTTTAGACGTTTCGTGACTTTAAATGAATCTGGTTATATACTTACTCTAAAGAAGTGGTTTAAATTAAGTCACGAAACATTGTAAATACAATTTTTCCATTCATTGAGATATATAAGAAGTATATTTATCATTAACTTTTCATAGAATGATGAATTTATTTGAAACCATACAGTTCAACCTTGGCATTGATACTTGTACATGTTGTATTAAAACCATCTAGTGTAGTACTACAGAACTTCTGATCAAACGGAGCAAGAATAGTGAATTGAGCAGAATAACATGAATTTATTTTATTTCTTTGGGTTATCATTAGCTGCTTACAACTTATAATTTCTCAAAATAACAATTATTAGAAATTCAAACTATTTATAACAGTAGAATTGAATATGTATCATCATGGTTGATTAGCGATTCGAATAAATGTTATGAGATTGGAGAAATATGATGAGTGTTGTACACAAATATATGTGAGAGAAGATTTTGAATCATCAGTGACAAGACATCATAGAACTAGAACAATGAATTGATTATGTGTTGAAGTAACTGAACACAAATTGACAGCAATTAGGAATAGTACGAGTTGAGATCAGTCATTCAAAAGTGACGGAAGTGGTGCAATTAAAACTAGAAGAATTGGGACAGTGATGTAATAACCTGACGATGAAGCCACTATACTAAGGAGAGATTTGTTACTGTTTACTTATGGCTTAAGAATTTTGATGACTAATGTGATGCCGTACAATGACCCAATAAATGTAGATGACTTTAAGCAACCAATACGCAGCAAGGACGAGAAAGACTGATACTCTTTGCCTCAAGGTTGGCCCATGCTAACTAGCCCCGAACAAAGAACTGAAGACTAATGTTCACGACTCCAAGATCGTTATTTAATTCCAGATATTCATTTGTATACATATAAGACCAGAATACGCAGCAGACCAGTTGGGTTACAGTATTAACACGGAACAGCAGCACTAATGATGGGAAAACGGAATACTAGGTGCACAAATGATCGGTCCTAGTTTATGAGTGGAAAATGCTATGGCAGCAAATTACGGCTCAACTAAAAGTTTATATTTAGGATAATAAGGAAATAATAAAGCAAAAATACCTAATAAACATGCAGTCAATATATGTAAGTCAAATCGTGGAAAAATAGCTTCGAAAGTTTCTACCTCATAGTTAAGCTGTCTTCAACAACAACTACGGCTCAGATGGTGTTAAGAAAAATAGAGTTTGATTATCGATTGATGACTGAGATATCGCAATATATCAACGTGATGTCCTGTATCAAAGAGATGTCTCGAAATGGCATTGCTTAAAGCCGTTAGTATCACTGAGCTATTGCTTTATGAAATATGTTCTTAGAGTTAAAAAGGGTCTTTTTTCTGTCGTATCAATTCATTTGGTTTCACAGACACGTGTGTGTTTCCGTATTTGACAGTAACATGGATGGAGTACCTGTCAGACTTTGGACGCAGTAAAAGACATATTGTTTTGTACAAGATAATCAGCTTGGCTACAAAAAGCATGCTGTTCACTATGGCTTTTTTTCGACTTACTGTTGCGGTTACATTGTCACCATTGAAATTTAAAATGGACAAAAGTAGATATCTTCTTGACTGTGGTTTCTTAAAGTCATTTTTTTAAATACTGGGTGTATTCCCCTGATATTGCCATTTAACTATAAGTTTACGTTACATCACACAACCAATTTGTTGAAAGAAACTAATTCCCCTAACTTCACATTATAGTGTTTTGTACAGAATAACATGACAGAAAAATACTAAATGGGAGTGATTTTTATCATTTCTCTTCATTCCTTGCCATAGTAGTTATTGTTTGTAGGATTTTAAAAAAGCATGTATCATCTCTACTTGTGTTTATCAATCATTTACGAGTTTAAGCATTCGTACCATTCATACTGAATATAAGGTCGTTATGAAAGTAGCAAATTATGTCAGTAACATCGTACAGTATGTAGTGCTGTCTCATCACGATTCTTATGTAATAAACTTTCATCTAACTATACTCTAACAAACAATCTAATCAATTTATTACAACTGACTGACCATAGATGAATCTATTCACTATAATATGTATCTAGAAATAGATTTTGTACATGAATTCAACAGTTATTCAATTCTTTATCTTGTTTTTAATTTGTGTAGAACTAACCTAACATCAAATATGAATTTAGAATGATCAAGATGATCTTCAATTTTGTAAATGATTTAAAGAACTACTCTCAAGTAGTGTAAAATTTAAAACAAAACATTTTCGATCAGATTCTTTTCTTCATGTGTTATTTCAACTGGCAATCGATAGAAAATAACTAATGATATGTCTGATTATTTTTCATCTATGACAGCCAAAACTGGTGAAACATCTAGGAGTATTCACACTGACAATTATTTGTCATACCGAACTAGTTGTGAATATATTGGCAAGTGTTTGTATTTTTCTATTGTTGATATTCACGACTCCGGTTGATTATCTTCTGTTAGTATAAGCTCATTGATTCAGGATATCTTCGATATATATACAGGGGATGAAACGTATATCATGGATTACGATGTTAGATACCTACCCAGTCACCTACAAGCATTTTTAAGCATAGATGGATAGTGTCCAGTAGTGGAATCTAAGACACGTAACTCGTCCTTTTTTGAGCTTGTCACATTGATTTACCTGATCTCATCATTGGTTTCCACTCCGGGATTCCGAGTAGCTTGATAAAAAAAGTACTGGGATGAGCATCTACATGGATGCCAGCGTATCTGACTGACAAGTCTCAAACAGAACAAAATGCTCATCTTGGATTCCACTTTCAGCCACTGTCCATTTCTCCTCATAAATATTTCCAAAAATATTTATATTATAAAACGTAGGGTTATAAACTCTTTAACATTAATAAGACTAGTGTTTACCTGATTTTGGAAATCTGTGGAAGAGTTGGTTAAAATCTTCACTTTTCAAAACACTGGTTATTTCTTCACGTCACATCAAAATTTAATATACTATTTACATAATGCCTGAATCACCTCATTTTCATGATGTTTGCCAGAAAAAGAATGTATTCGTTTTATCAACCAGACATTCATTTCTACCAATAAATTGCAAACCATTAATTACAGTCACAGAAGTACGCATACTTTTAGACAATAACTAAAATACTCTCAACATAAATGTTGTATAAAGATTGCGTTCTTGATACTCTTTGTTGTTAAAACTGCACACTGTTTGTAATCAATAAAATAAGTGGAATAACGAGGAATGTAAATACTTTGGATAGTTTGAGTTAATGAATATTGATCAAGAGTTACGTAGAACTAAGAAATATTTATATCAAAGTTATGTGACAGTATGACATGGTATCTTTGTCATTACTACTATTAGTAGTAGTAATAATAATAATGGATGCGCACTTCTGAGGAGTCCCACAATAGGATGAAACGGCCGTTCATTACTTCCAGGTTTTCCATGGTGGTCTAGCTTCAACTGACTCATGATTTCAACTATTGAAATAATAATAAACTATACTTAGCCCTTAACGTTTTTGCATACTCGTCTCAAACTTTTTAATCCAATAAAGAATTCGAGGCGAAATGTTTTTCTTTTGCCACATTTTTCATTTTGGCTAATGTAATTGTTATGTGTTTGCCTTTAATGTCCCACTCTCTTAGGTATTGTTGAATATGAGTAATGATAGACCATAATAAACAATCTACAAATGTGAGCCTATCAGAATATGTGAATTGGTATTCATTAAATGAGATCGATTAATCGTCAAAGGTTAATATTCATTCAGGAGTACATAAGCACATAGAAATACTAGATAACACAGAAGTGGGTTTTTTTATTTCAAGGAAACGTTTTCTGAATTATTCACTTCACATAATTTTTCATTAGCATTCTACTATTAATAATATGAATCAATAAACTAGTCAATCGAACTTTATAATTACTATAGGGTAGAAAAAAAGCATCTATTAACATGGAAACCATCGATTTACTGTTCGAAATATATCATATTTATAATCATATAAACCTAATTATCTTCTTTAGCCTGATTCTGTCAAGTCAAAACAACAATCAATAATGATTCATACAAATTAATAAATCAATAAAAACAGAACTATTTACTGGTCATGAATTCGATTTTCAGCATTTTAAAATTGTTTAACCTGACATCTAAATATCAGGACTGTTTAATTACATAACAAACTTGTGCTCTTATACATAGCAAACAATTGTGACAAGATGGTTATATTGAGGATGTATATATGATGTGTGGTAGTGTAAATAAATTATGATTGTTCGTTGAGTACAGACTAATAGCCACACCCTATAGACTATTAAACATGTGATGTTCTTCCTTATTATTGATTTCTTCTCTAAACTCACTGTGTGTGATCGATCATAATTGTATTAAATAAACTATTCTCTAGTATTAATCTGGTTTTATATTTTGGATCGTGAATTGTGATTCTGATATAACGAGATCAGTCTAATTAACGTAATAACATAATGTATGTGTAACTGAGGAAAATATTGTAAACCATCCGTTATATTAATATATATATGTTAGTTATTACTAAACAAAATTCAATTCAAATCCTTTCTAATAATTATATCAATACCATATTTTTTAATCATTATTATCAATAGAATCGGTCCTCATCAATTTCTTTTGGCTTAAAATTTCACGTTTATTATTATTATCATTATTATTAATGGCTTTATTCAATATTCTATTTTTGATAGAATATAGAATTATCAGCACAAAGTATTTCATCAGGTTTCCTTTTCTTATTTCTTGATCGATCCTGACAATAAATATTGAGTGAACGCCGATTAGATGCTAACAGTTCAAGAATCGACATTTGAATGTTTCAATGGATATTGTTAGCCACCACGATGTCTCTCATTGTACTTTTTCGTAACTTGTACAGCGAAAGTTCATAAACGCACCAGAATGGGTTATGCGATTAATGGATATTATGATGTATTACAACAAATAAAACCAGATAACTTGTTGAAATATTTAGATGGCAGAAACAGATAGTCCATATATTCAAACAGGTCGTCAGAATATTATGTAACTGCGAATTAAATGATTGATCTTGAACGGTTGTTGTAAATAGTCTAATGCTTGACTATGTTAACTACATTGCAAACTTGCTTGACTAATAGTCCGTTCAAAAGTTTCGTGTTTTGAATGAATATTCAATTTCGATTAAATGAATTTCAATCGTTGAGATCATGAGTCAGTTGAAGCGAGAACACCAAAGAAAACCTGACTCATGATCTCAACTATTGAAATTTACTACAATCTCCACAAAACCTCTTCTGATACTAAATTGTATGAATTGTTTTTGATTAATTTTATAAACTAATCCCTAAACTTAGGTAAGTAAATTAATTATATGTTGTTGACTTTAATTAATAAAAAAAATGGGAGCAAATAGTATTTAGCCAAACAATAAAATTTGTATTCTATTGACTATTGAATGATCTAAGAGATCTCAATTTTTTTATTTAAACCTTAAAATGAACTTTAGTTAGCTTTAAGTACATGATCTGATTTTGGCCGGACACTATTAGCAACAACGTACTGTGGGAGAGAACAAACCAGATCCCAGCGGAGGAAGAAATCAGGAAGAAGAGCTGGAAGTGGATAGGACACATATTGAGGAAAGCACCCAACTGTGTCACGAGGCAAGCCCTCACATGGAATCCCCAAGGCCAAAGGAAAAGAGGAATACCAAAGAACACATTACGCTGAGAAATGGAAATAGACATGAGAAAAATGAATAAGAATCGGATGGAACTAGAAAAGAAGGCCCAGGACAAAGTGGTTTGGAGAATGCTGGTCAGCGGCCTATGTTCCATTGGGAGTAACAGGCGTAAGTAAGTAAGTACATGATCTGATTAATTGAAACGAATTAATTATTGATAACTAATTGTTGTTGCTTTTTTGTATGTGTATTCATTCTTTAATGGTTTTAGATCAATATTTCTACTTTATGAGCAAGTATCTTATTAATAACACCATTCCAAGTGATTAGCAACAGTTCATATGATCGATGTAAATAATTTAGGGCTTTTAGTTTTGATATAACTAAAGAGTGAAAACAATCAGAGATGAGTTAGATTTTTATTGAGACAATACATTCATGGTACAATAAAATGGACCCTTCATGATTGAATGAAAGAAGAAGAAGAAAAACAGTAAGAACATCTACTATTATGTACTAAATCAAGATATTTGTAATATTAAAAGATATCTACATTTTGATCTTATCAAATTGCCCCATATCCCAGAATTCCATCACTTACACTTTGTCTTAGTCAAGTATTTAACTAATTCCAAACCCATTCTTTATCTGTAATTGGTTTGTATTTGAATTTAATAATTAAAAGATTATTGGTTCCGAACTTCGCTTACATTTCTTTTTACTTCATTTAAACGATTGTGTAGACATTTCCAGCAACAAACCGATACCTTGGATCGTTAAAATCAATCTTTATTCATACGTAATTATTACATATAATCAGTTAGTTCTTTGACCTGAAACTTACACTTGAGATTTTAAGTGATTTTTTTTGGCTTCTTCACACTAAATCATTCTTAATCATCAATAGATTCAAACTTCATTTTACTATTATCATTATTATTATTACCATTATTATGTTAATTTACTTACCACCATCTCACTGTATTTGTTTTTATATTCAGATATAAAGCTATCTTTAATAGCTGAGATCATGAGTCAATTGAAGCTAAATCACCATGGAAAACCTGGGGGCACTGAAAGGCCATTTCATCTTATTGCGGGATTACTCAGCAGTGCGCACCCACGACCTCACCCGTGAGATCTGAACCCAGGACCTATTAGTCTCGCGCGCGAACACTTGGTCCCTCGACCAATGAGCCGGTTTTAATGTCTAACTATATATTATTTCCAAGCTATGAGAGGCTACCTGAAAGAAATTATTCCTTCAGTCATGTTATGTTGTATTTTTCATACTTGATATTCTAGATCAAAAATCACTGCGCAAGCATCCTGAAATATATGTCATGCTTTAAGTGTTGGACTAAAGCTCCTGTTTTTTTTAATTGTATCGAATATTCAAGTACGACCAATTGGTCATTTCAGTTATCAACATTTTTTATCATGTAAATAATATTTCTGTTATATCCCGACGAAAATTATGAATGGCAACTTTTGGGGACCAATACGATACATATATGTTTATTGTATAGTTATTAAGTAGCTAAACTATGCATAATCATGTTTCTCTTATTCAAAGCTTTATTTTGACCCATAGACTATTATTATACAATTTACCATTCTTGAGTTATGCCCAGTCTATTAATTGCAGTCTGCCACATTCACAGCCACATTTGGCTAGAGCTTGTACAAATGTTGCTTTCTATTTTGTGTTACGATGTGATTTGTTTTGTTTGTATATAAACCCAATATGTTTGAAATACATGATTCATATCGTAGAAACTGAGATTGGTGTTCTCAATTTAACAGGTAGGGCTAAGCAGGAAGAAGGACCGATAAAGACTCTATAACGCTCGCACGGGTTTACGCGTCATCGGTTCGGCCGATAAATCACCTTTCTCTAATTGGTGGTATCATTACATTATATATAAATAGGGCACAAGGCCACAAGTTATAGCAATTTCTTATCACACCTCATGATCAAGCTATAAGATAATGTAACTCGTGAACTTACTGGATTACGTATAGATATTTAAAGTGATATGAACTGGGTTTTAATCTCAACAATGAAGATCAACATAAATTCAGGCACATTCAACAAGCAATCCGTCAGTAGAAGTGAACTTGCGATTTTCATCGTATCACCTTATGTTAAACTACGAAGAATTTAAGAGTTAACTAATTATCTACCTTTTACAATATACTGTGACTTAATCAATAGATTAAGTTTCGCTTTGATAGTAAAGTAAGCAACAAATGATCAAATAGGGAATTATTTTAGTATAATTACCAGTCATACAAATTAAGTACAGCAATTAACTCATTTTTAAAGTCAGTTATAGTTATACATTATTCGGGGTAACATTAAAATTTGTTCACACTGTTACATATTCAATACTGCTGACTATAATCACTTTATTCCCACTAATAATGTTTTGTGGACATTATCTTTTTCCCCAATCATCCAATTATAGAAAAGCAGAGAGCCAGATAAGTGATCAAAAGCAATTTTTCTTCCTATGATTAATCATTTACCTGATTGTACAAATGGAATTAATTTACTTACTTAATTACTTACTTACTTACTTACTTACTTACTTACTTACTTACTTACTTACTTACTTACTTACTTACTTACTTACTTACTTACTTACTTACTTACTTACTTACTTACTTACTTACTTACTTACTTACTTACTTACTTACTTACTTACTTACTTACTTACTTACTTACTTACTTACTTACTTACTTACGCCTGTTACTCTCAATGGAGCATAGGCCGCCGAACAACATTCTCCATCCCACTCTGTCCTAGGCCTTCCTTTCCAGTTCTATCCAGTTGTTGTTCATTCTTCTCATGTCTGTCTCCATTTATCAGCGTAATGTGTACTTTGGTATTCCTCTCCTCCTTTGGCCTTGGGGATTCCATGTGAGGGCTTGCCTCGTGACACAGTTGGGTGCTTTCCTCAATGTGTGTCCTATCCACTTCCAGCTCTTCTTCCTGATTTCTTCCTCCGCTGGGATCTGGTTTGTTCTTTCCCATAGTGCTGATAGTGTTTGGCCAACATATCTGAAGTATTTTGCTTAGACAGCTGTTAATAAACACCTGTATCTTCTGGATGATGGCTTTCGTAGTTGTCCAAGTTTCCACCCCATACAGTAGAACTGTTTTAACATTTGCATTGAAAATTCTGACCTTGATGTTTGTTGACAGTTGTTTTGAGTTCCAGATGTTCTTCAGTTATAAATATCTTGCTCTTGCTTTGCCAATCCGCGCCTTCACATCTGCATCAGATCCACTGTGTATATCAATGATGCTGTCACAAATGAAATACCAAGCTATAAATTATCATAACTATATAAATTTTTTAATACTTAAACGTTTGCCATTTTCTATTAGTTTAAGACCGAAAGTAACAAATAGTCGGTTAAAAGATAGTTTATAGTTTCATTCTACAGAAGAAATCCCATATAATTACTTACTATTTCATAATATTTTTGATTGAGATCATGAATTGGTTGATGGTAGACCACTATTGAAAACCTGGAAGCACTAGACGATTATCAACAATGGCCTAGCATTAATCGATTCATGATCTCAATCAAAATCATTAACAATCTCCAAAACCCACTACTGATATTTCATAATACTTAGAAAATTTACAAAATAACTTATCCAAAAATGCTTATATAAATCTTATATTTACTTATCATTGTCTCTTAATAAATTCTACAATAAACCATGTTGAACATGGTGATAATTGATAATCATTAGGTAACATCACCAACTAACTTAAATTAGAAATATGAACCATCAATTGTTATTTAAATGATCTTATTGTACTTTGTGAAGGTTCTCTATTCAATTCATAAGGTGGCCATAGAGTATAACTTCTAAAAGCTTGTCCTAATAGAGCAAAATAGTTGTCTAGCCGTTTCTTACTTTCAATAGTTGCGTAATTAAAGTCACATTGTGGTACAAACCACAGAGTTTCACATATCTACAACACACAATTTAGTTATGTTAAAAACTTTTAAATAACGTATTCATTATTAAGAGAATCTTGAATAGGAATCATTCAGTCTGGATATTTTTATTTACTTGAATTTTTGCCGTGATATAAGTGTAAATAAAATACTTCAAAAATACTAACATCGCCTACGCAATCAAGTGAATTCTTAGGTAAACAAATTGTCTTTATAAACCGTAACGTAATTTTATAGTTTAATTTATGAGTCAATTGAAGCTAGACCAAAATGGAAAACTTTTCAGAGGCTAGTATCCTCTATATCTGACTCCAATAAATAGTATCCCATTAACTGAGTATTTAATGCAGGCTAAATCTCCTAGTAGAATTATGGATTTACTCGAGATTATTCAAAAGCCTAAACAGCAATTATAGAGATAGTTTTTTGTTAAAGATTGGTAAGGTTCGCAATCGTACACGAAGCAAACACACAAGGAAACCAAGATTATGTGTGTGTGTTCAAAATCCATATATATTTTTGACTGTTAATCAAGTATGGATAAATTATTGATTATCTGTGTACTACAACCAATGGGAGAATAGGTTGAAAATTGATGTGCAGAAATGTGCTCAATCATACTCACACAAAATTACATAGCGGGTTAAGTGTCTAAATTACAATGAGCAGATAAATAATACAGTAGTGGAATAGGCTTACTACAACCTCGGCAGCGCGCATCCACGATCCCGCCCCCCCCTGCGAGATTCCATACCAGCACGCAACAGGCTCGCGCGCGAACACCACTGAGCCGACATCCAACGGTGTTAATATCTAACTCCAACCAATCCACGAAATCGCGCCACCGCCCACCATTGTCTTCAGTGAGTTACTATCTCACAACAGATCCGGTTGAACTCCATGAATTCAACTATAAAATTACTAAAATCTCCACGTAACGTGATTGAAAATTGGTCAAAATTAAACTTGTACATCATTGAATTCTGACTCAGTGGTCTAGAGATTTAGAACTCGCGTGTGCAATCGAAGGTCTTTGATTCGCTGTACAATTTCGCAGTTGTGGGTGAGTATTGTTGATTTTTCCCATACTGAGATGAAATGACCGTCCAGTATTTCAAGGTTTTCAGTGATTGTTTATCTGAGATCCATTTGTGATCTCAGCAAAATTCAACAGTTTATACAACCTTGTACTGGAAACGTAGCAAGTTTGATTGTCTTGTGTTCAAATAAGTAGTGTGAGAATGTGTCGATATATATAAGTTCACTTACTAGATAAATAAAACTACCTAAATAGTCATGTGATTTAAGCTAATCATATGAAAATTCTTTTAAGTTTTTAGTTTGTAAGAAGAATCAAATGATTTACTACTGACTGATGAATACTTCATGAGGGGAAATGACGAAAATTTTCAAATTTGAAATCGATAATTTGATTCTCCTTCAGACATTTTCACTGGTACCTAATTTTAGGGAGTTATTCAAACAATTATAGCCTATTTATGCGAATAGTTTGACAACAATTGGGCGCCAAGTATAGGGAAGTCATTATACGTGAAAATTATATTTAAAATAATTAGATTGATTGAAATTTAAATAATCCCGTTTGGAAATATAAACAGCATTTCAGAGAGCATTAAGCTAATAGAGGAAATAGAATCCAGTGAACACAAAATAGCATTTCTTGATTGTTTAGTTGGACAAAAAAATAATTAAAATAAGTTGAAAATAAATGTATTCAGGAAATCAGCATATTCTGAGAGATGCTTAGATTATGGTTTGGCTTATGCGCCTTGTAAGAAAGTCACAGTTGTAAAACATCTAATTAACAGAAGTATTAATCTTGTTACAGATAAATAAGACCAACAGGTTAAATTGAATAGGGTTTTATCTACGATTAGAGATAACAACTACCCCAAAGAGTTTTTAAAGAAGATTATTAGAAATAAAAGAAAAAAACTAAGCTAGAGTGTATACCGAAAGATTGTAAGTCCACCGTGGTCATCCTATACCGTATTGAAAAATTGGAAGAAATCAAGAGAATTCTAAACAAACATAATATAAGACACCATAAGATCAGCATTACTGAAAGTTAAGGATAGGTTACCAAAGGAAGAACAACAGAATATCGTCTATGAGACCAACTGTCATGAATGTAATGCAGCACATATAGCAGAAACCTCCAGATAATTGAACGTGAGATTGAAGGAACACAAAAAGTGCTTGCAAAATGTTCTCAAATCCCCATTTAACCAAAAGAAACTTGAAAATAAGTCGGCGATAGAGTTACACGCGTTAGAAACAGGATATAAGATTAATTTTAAAGGGACCAAAATACTTCAGAAATGTTTTAACACTCATAGAGAAAGATTGAACAAGAACAGACTGAACCGAAAGGATAGTATTCAACTAGCTACAACATGGTAAATATTTGTTAACAATTAATTCGACCTATTCTTTATTCAACCTGTTTATTTTACATGCATTATTATTCTGACTAAAATTAATGTGGGTTATTTTAGCAATACAATTATGTATTTGATGATTCACATTTTATATGCACATCGGTTATTCAAAAACAATTTTTTAACCTTGAACCTGCACTTTTATTTTATTTTTTCATTCATAAAAAAACAGTTTAACACCATAGATGAATAGTACCTAGCAGTGCTAAAGAAGCTTGTGACTTAAGGCTATATCAAGGCAATCCGTAGAGGATGCACATATGCCAACATGAGACGGATCAATTGCAGTCCTAAATAACATTGGGATGATACAAGTAAAACAACACCAAGTGAATACAAATTAACACCGATTGTTGATAACTCAATCTTACACATACCTACATGCACATACACTCACAATTCGTTCAGTTATTCAGTTTCACATCGTGAACTTTTCATATGATCCACATATAACTGACTCATGTTATTCTATTTACTAAAATCAACATCCAAATATGATTAGATTAGCACAGTATACATTTGATTTGATTGTTGAACACTATATATTTCTTTGATGATTTTGATTATTACCCTGAAGAAGTCCCAACAAATCGTTGGACGAAAAGTTGAAATGATTTTAAATTTCAATCACTGAGGTTATTTCAAATATATAATTTTCACATATAATTATAGTCTACTATCGTAATTGCGTGTCCTATATATGTTTCAACTATTAGTGTTTACCACAGTCCACAATGACACCGTTAAACATTTTATCGATAGGAAATCAGCTTACGTTTTATTTCTTATCATGTTTGAATTCAACACATGAGTTTACGAGGATTCATTAGTCTAGTTAACCTCCGATATGGTTATTTTTTGAGTATCATATTATGCTGGCTAAAGAATGCTTCCTCCTTGTATGTTTTCTTCATACTCTATAAGACGACAGTGTATACATTTTAACACCATAGAGTGATGAAAATGTACACGTATTTATCCTAAACAGTTCTTGCCCTCAATTATTTATCATCATCCCTACAGTCTAAATGACATCGGTTGTAGTCGGGTCAATCTGTCTCATTCAATCTAAAGCTGGTGCATATTAGAAATAGCAGGTTTTCAGAGAACAGTATGCTACAGTAAATGTTAATTTTCATCTTAAGTGCTAAAATTACTTACTAAGTACCACATAAATTTTTGGCTCAGCCAACGAATGTTGGAGTCACTTATTATAGTGACTTTTGAGGAATATTAACTTTCGGTAAGATACACATGTGAGTATTTCAAGTTGAAATCTGTGATAGCGTGTATTTATGTCGTTTCACGTTCTAAAGTTCTTATTTTATTTAATCACCATACAAGGGTGGACGCTATGTTTTCAGAGTTCATTCTATACTTACAAGTGTAAAGCAAAAAAGTTATCATCAGAAATAAGTGATTATGTATTTGCCTTACATGTGAATTTCAGAGCAAACATTGAATTTATGACATTGAATTCAGTATTTTCAGCTGACGATATCTGATATCCTGTATCATACAACTGTTAAATACTGAAATTTTCAACATAATATTAAGAAGACTACAATAACATTTCAAAAAATTGAACCAGTTGTACTGGTTACGAATACTACCAAAATAGAGATAACCTGAGAGGGGTTAAGTGGTAGTTAGAATTTGTCTAAAGGCTTCTAAAGTTGTGTAACCCATCAACATTTTCACAACGGTAAATGATTTTTCTTCTTTGTGAATAAATGAATCGATTTACCAGCCTGACAGCGTGATTGCATAATCCAAATTATAGTTACTTAAGTTCTGTGACATACTGAATTTTACGAATGATTTTTTTTTTGCTTTTGTATCGTCATCCTACATACATCAGACTACATCACTGATATAAGAAATACATGAGGCACATACATGTAATAATTGTCCTCTTTTGTAGACGAGAAGATATCAGTGCTGACAGTTCATATTATCCTGAAGAAATAATTTTACACATCCATCATCTTAATACAGGCAGCAATACAACTTCACTCTCAAACTTTCTGGCTTTACTCACAACCCTTCCTAACCGATTTACTAAGTGTGATTAAAAAAAGCTCAAACAGCAAATATTCCATTCAAGATAGTTTTGATATTATCAACTGCAGAAGTGAACTAAATCAATGAGTGAATGAATCCATTACGATACAGACCCAATTACAAACATAACAAATAATATTTTTGATTGAGATCATGAACCGATTGATGTTGGATTAACATTGGAAACCTGGAAGCACTGGACGGCCGTTTCATCCTATTTCCGGGACTCCTTAGCAGTGCACATCCACGATCCCGCCCCCCCCCACGAGATTTGAACCCAAGACCTTCAGTCTCGTGCGCAAACGCCTCAACTACTGGACCGGTGAGCCGGCATCCAATGGTGTTAGTATCTAACATCAACCAATCCATGAAACTCCGCGACCATCTTCCATTGTATATATATAAAAGTATCTTAATATTTAAAATGACTAATACCAACACACCTATTGGTAAATTTTATCTCAGATTTAAGGTAAACATTATGAAATAGTTAAGTATTTAGGAAAACAACATTATATTAGAAAGTTCATTATCAAATAAGGAAGTGTAGGAGTATATCATATGAATAAAATTATACATGCATAATAATAATAATGATATTCTATCATATGAACTCGTGATAATGATGATAAACAAAACAACTATAAACATCAATGAAATCATTTACAAACAAATTACATTTTATACAAATCTATATTCTTTTTATAGCATTACTGTTTGTAAAAGTATGGATTTCTATATGTATATATATATATATATGGATATTATTATAGTTTAGGTATGCTGAAAGAATTCTTAAGCTTAAATGGAACAACAAAACTACTTTTTTGAAAAATATCTATCTATAACCGAGAACGAATCACTTACTATGAATGAAAATCTGTTTAAGATCTTTTTTATTTTCAGTAGTATGTAAATTTCTATTATAATTGAATTTAAATATATTGAAAAAATAAAAAGGAAATTGAAAATTTTCGAATTTATGAAAATAAAATTCAATCGAACTTAGATCATTATTGAAAACCTGGAAGAATTGGACGACCGTTTCGTCCTAGTATGGGACTCGATCCTCGGTCCGGTCCACAGGACTCGAACCCGGGGGTTTCAGTCTCACGCGCGGGCGCTTAAACTCTAGAACACTGAGCTGACATTCAACGGTGTTAATGTCTAATTTCAATGGATCCATGATCTTGCACAACCCTTCATCCATTGTCTGAAGTGGATAACCGTCTCCACCCAACACGGATTTCAGTTGGTCACGGTTTCTCACTAGAAGTTCAGGAAATTCACCTTGAAGCTAGTTATTAGTAGTCTAGAGGCTAAGTGTTCACACGTGAGACTTAAGGTCCTGGGTTCGAGTCCCGCATGCGGGATCCTGGATGTGCACTGTTGAGGATTCCCATACTGGGACGAAACGGCCGTCCGATTCTTCCAGGTTTTCAATGGTCGTCTAACATCAGTCGATTCATTATCTCAATCAAAAACTTAACAAACTCTACAACCCCATACTGAAATTAATTATCAGATATTTTGATTTGTTTTTTGTATGTGTGTGTTTTTCTAACTCAACGTTGAACCTTGAACTTTATTTTCATCAATTCAATTACCATAGTTAATAAACTAAAATAAATTGATTGAAAACAAAAAACGTAATTAATGAACTCATTTTTTTAATTTAATCTATTTGCAATTTCATAGTCAACATTACGAATGAATCTAAATTAATTGACCATTAGAAACCAGGAACCAATAAATGACTATTTCGTACTTGTATGATATATTTCAATATTGAACACCCGGTATCTCACTGAGGATCATATCCAAGAACTTGGAGTCTCGCAAATACTGCTTAAGCTTCAGCATCGTCGGTGAAACAAAATACTCAAATTGTTTTTAAGTATTTCATTTTATTGAATAATAATATTCGTCGATCATATAAGTATGCCACAGTTATTATGCAATCAGTTAACAAATAAATAATGCTTTGATAAAAAGTAACGGAACACCACCAACCGTAATCCCTAGACTATGGTGTAAGCTAGCTGGAATTTATCAGCAATGTACGCCTCGGAAAAATGGTCGAATTACTTCTATTAGTAGTCGTAGCTAAAACTGAAATCATAGAATTTAATCAGAACTGTTAGCTACGTATACATAAATCTGATACCTTTTCAGTAATTGATTACCAGTTCATGACATCAACGCATAGATAGAATGTATATTTTATAAGATTTTTACACGGTTCTTTATCTTACTCTAATACTAAAACTGGTATTATTTGTTCATCTGAACCTTTAGTAATAAAAGAAAACAGACATAAAATAATATTTAAAGCTATGAAACATAAGTTAATTTGATATTGTGAAAGTGAATTGAGTTTCCTATTATATGTTTCACAACAAATAATAACACAGAGATATTCAATATTAACGGAGATGTCTAATGGGGATAACCAATTTATTGTTTTATACAAAATTATATCGTGTCTTGGTAAAATATGAAAACCACATATTAAATATATCATTTACACATCATCCATAATTTGTTTCCTACAAACTTCATCATCCCTTCATTCCAATCTTCTGCTCACAGTCATTTCACTTCCTATTCGTTCTGCAAACTACTTACATCTGTTAATATAAGTAGCATACACTACATATCCATTATTCAAGATTGTTTAAAGTGAAAAAAATTGTAAGAATATCAATTGACTAGTAAGAAAATGTATATAAGAGATAAAATTAAATCAAGACAAAATAACAATTCAGTAAGAATAAATAGGGATTTATCCACTTTAACTGTTCACAACCGTATTCTGATTGATATTGAGTTTTAACGTGATATGAAATGTTAAACTCTGATAAAATAACATAAGATGGTAGTGAGAAACAGAGATAGTTTCGTTTTAAAAAAAGGAACGATTAGTTTTGGTTGCATAATAATAATCATAGATTTAAAGAGTTGACATATAAGAATGAGGTGATTAAAATCAAAAATGGATGTATTGGTTGAAGTTAAACATTAACAACATTGGATGCCGGCTCACTGGTCTACAGATTAAGCGTTTTTGCGCGAGACTAATAGGTCCTGGTTTGGAATCTCGCGAGGTGGAATGGTGGATGCGCACTTCCGAGGAGTCCCATAATAGAGTGAAACGGCCGTTCAGTGCTTTCAGGTTTTCCATGGTGATCTAACTTCAATTGACTCATGAATTCAAATATATGAATGGAAAAAAGTAATTTAAAGTTGATGAGATAACAAACGACTTAATGGATATTGTTTAATAAGAATACCATTAAGGTTAAGGTGAATTTTGTACATTTTCTGGAATATTCAAAATTGTTTTATCCCATTTTTAAAAAAATTCATCCCGTTTCATTCAGTAAGACGAGTAGTTTAAGCAAAGAAAGTTATTTGTTATGACTGTACGAAAAGTAGTATAAAAGGGAACACCTTTTCTCAATTTACCAAGCACCAGCTATACAATTTTGAACACTGTCACAGACACTGAAAATGATGTATGTGGCAGAGTTCCAGTCGTTTGATGTGTTAGAAATCATCATCAGAGATTTTGGAGAGGCAAATTATTGACTCTTTCTAGTACACAGTCCTTGTTTTCATAAGAATCTGAAGTAAAATAGCAAATCTACTTGTTGGATAAAAAGTCAAAGGGGCCCTGAAAACTCTGGGAAACATTTTTTCTAGTCAGAGTTGAATGGAAGTATCTCGGATACATCTAGATAGTGATGAGTCATGTGTCATATTTCTGATCAGATGTTTACCTATCCTGCTACTATGTTTAGTAGGGTTCCAGAATTTCCAGAAATCTAATGCTGTCTAAAATGCTATAAATACCCTCAATTTTCTGTACATAAGCTAACCTTGGAGTGAAGCTTTCTTCCTGTATTCTGTGTCTTTTCTCACGTGTTCAAGTTGTCATGTAGATTTAGCCTTAGGTTATTAAAAGAGCTTAGGAAACCGATTCAAACGTTCAGTCAGAAGACTTATCAAACAGCAGACATGATATCCATTAATCCTATTCGACGAACAAGGTAAGTTAAACATTAGTTTTGTTTCCGGAAGAGCTACCATATGTATTCAATGCCCAGCCATCGTAATTTGTAAATTTATCGAAATGTAATGGACAGTTCCAAGTGAAAATGAGTACCACAGTCATGAATGCAACTCCTTAAGCCACAGTAATAATTTATAGAGGAGAAGGTTTATGGACATGGAACTTGAAATTGCCCAACCGTTATTGATTTCAGGGACGGAAGCTTTCAGTGTTTTACACTTTGTGTACAAGTCTTACAGAGAGCGGCTAAATCATTCTACATAATAATAATAATAATAATAATAATAATAATAATAAATTATTTTAATTGAAATTGTGAATTTATCAAGGGAGTGATAAATTCATAACACATGAATTCGATTCGAACATTCTAATTGCTATTGCATCGGCGAAGTGTAAAGTACCTGCATATTTTTATCTGCTGATAATTTTCAAAGCATAGTGAATTTTTAGTGTGTCCGGTATCGATTAAATATATCGCTATTGCATTTTCTACAACTGCTGTAAAATCTGCCTCATAGATATCCGAATTCTAGATAATTACTAACTTACCGCTTTCTACTTCTAATATTTATCTTCCAATGATCTTAGACATATAAAATCTCTAAATCTTTTATAACCATTACACAGTCGATCTTGTCAGTTTCTGGGCTTCACACAACTACTACCTTCCCCCTCCCCAACGTTTTCGATTCCCCTCTCCGAATTCCTTTGCACATGCGTTATTTATGTTGTCCAGATCAACTACAAACAGTTTACAATAGAAGCATACAAACCAGGCTATGGAAGAATCCCTGAATAATGAATAAATTAGCACTAATTAGTAAGTTTTATCCACGTTTCTACTGAACAGGGTAGTGAAACTAATTGACTATCTACTATTGAAATGGGTGTGGTTGAGCATGAACATATGACATAGCAGAGAAAATTTCAATTTGTAAACAAACTATGCATCGCCCTATATTCGAATGAGTCGACATTTGTGATTCAATAGTATTGTTTCATTGAGTTTTTGATAAGAAATCAAACAGGATATTACATGTTAGATGAACTACTAAACAGAGAATAATAAGTACGTGTATATGAAATAGGCAATTTAAACATTTATATAAATATCATCTCACAAAGTATAAAATTTAGTATGTTCATTAATATTCTGATAGTCAGTTGTGAAGTGTGGTGTCCGAATCTGATATTGATACATGGTGTGCTATGCACTAACCACTATTTGAGCGAAAACACAAGAGTGAGAGAGAAAGTGTATTGTACTACTGAGTGTAATAGACAAATACTCACTCATATATACACCACTCTATCCAAAGGAAATTGATCCCAATGAAATGAACTTTACCTTTGAGTCACTTCTGATTGCCATTGATCAGTAGTGTATATATAAATTTATTCCGTTTAAGATGTAAAACAATTTTATAAAATACCATCATTATTATATAAAGTAGTTTTATGTACACTTTTATATAGGCAGTCATTGTTCAACTAGTACACTATTAAGAGTATACTAAATTTACAAATAAAACAGACTTTTGACTTTTCTTCAAGTTTTCAACAATTTTTCAATCCAATTCAGTTGATGACGTAAGATCGTGACTTGGTGATTAAGTTACTCGGCTTTCATTCAGATTTGAATACTGATTCACTTAAATCATTTTGGATAGTATTGGTTAATATTACTAATCTTTATAAAGTGTCATTTAAATCACAGTACATAAACGTTTGTAAATAAATTTTAATTAGAGAGGGTTTCGTGGAGCTTGTAGTAATTTAACAATTGAATTCATGAGTCAATTGAAGCTAGACCACCAAGGAAAACCTGAAAGCAATGAACGGTCTTTCCATCCTAGTATGGGACTCCTCAGCAGTGAGCATCCACGATCCCGCTTCGCGAGATTCCAACCCAGGACCTATCAGTCTCGCGGGTCTGTTGTGAGATAGTAACTCACTTAAGGCAATGGTAGACGGTGGCTCAATTTTGTGAATTGGTTGAAGTTGGACATTAACACCGTTGTATGCCGGTCGGCTGAGTGGTGTAGAGGTTGAGTGTTCTCGAGCAAGACTGATAGGTCCTGGGTTGGGATCCCTCTAGGCGGGATCGTGGATGTGCACTACTGAGGAGTCCCATACTAGGATGAAACGGCCATCCAGTGCTTTCAGGTTTTCCATGGTGATCTAGTTTCAATTAACTCATGAATTCAATTATTAAAGAAATTTTATTAATACATAAAATACTAATATAATTATTAAACTCAGTTTTTAAATTCATCCGAATATTTGAAATGGTTTTCAATCATAGAGATATCAACTTAACATTTATTAGTCATATGATTTAAACACGATGTTCTAATAAATGAAATGATCATTTAAAGGATGTAACTTATATATGACTGTATTTAAATGACATTATTTAAACTTACATATAAACAGTAATAAATGTTTTTAATTATCCCATTGTTGATATTAGGAGTTGCAATTAGTGATTTTCTGTCGCCATGTACATGTATTATAAGCTAATTGTTTTGATACAGTATTATGTCACAATGTCCAATATATATATAACACTTGATATATTGTAAACTAACTTATATAACGGTACTACAATATTGAATAAAGCCATAATTAATAATAAACATCTGAGAACTATTTCCTGTCCAATAGTATGTCGTGATCCTATAGATATAAAAATTCAAACTACCCAGTTATTTTAACCACAACTGAAGACATTGATGTGAGGTGGTTGGAAATAGCCAGTAGGAAACCCTGCCTGACTAGTGTTTCGTGCTAGCTGGTACTCGTCGGCAAGAGATATGTGTAACCTTAGGAGATTGATGCTCTCTTCGGAATTAGAACTGACATCAGCCATCTCCACAGTCTGTTACATTACCATTAATTTATTAGGGCTCAAAATGACCTCTTTCGAAGGATCAGGAATTTACTTTAATTCATCAGTAAGTAACCAATGATATACTTGTACAATCCTTGATCGATAAAAATCCAGTCAGTACTGAAAAGAATTACCTCTAATATCACTACTATTTATTCATTCAATCACATAAACATTGGTGCAAGGAGGTACGATATATATATGCATCATCCGATTTGTGTGAGAACTGGAACACTGCCCATACGCCCAAAATGAAATAGGTGGTTTTTTGGAGGGCAACTCCTAGAGCCTTTGACCTAAAGGTCTAATCCACAAAGGAGATGCAGTCCCATGGTAGCCGGTGACCAACAATAGGTTCACACGTCATTCGTTCCCTCAGGATTCTGGAGCCCATGTGCATTATTGGTTTGGAATTAGGGTTTTCCTACTCCATTAGGTGGATTCTCCGTACCCACGAACCCGGTTGGAGCGCCGAACATTCGCTTTTCGTCTTCTCGACTTCGTTAAACAAGACCCTCGTCATGAGGACTTCCCTGACAGTGGTTGTATACGCGTGGTCATGTGAGAGCATTTCGAGAGGAAAAGCGGACTCGCCTCAATCTCAGCCGTACCAGGGCATTTGGGGCTTTATCACAACACCTCACACCAAAATGATAATCAGTTGATCAGTTAAGTAGATTTATGCATCATATTAAGTAAAATTATATCCGAACGATGATAATGAAGAGGGTTTATACACAAATCATTATACTTTTTTTAAAATAAAAAAAACAACAATCAAAATCACGCAAACTGAGTACAATTTGTAATTACATAGTTATATAACACGGGAAAAAAAAGAGAAATGATCCTGAGCAATAAACTTAGAAAAGGACAATACATGAATAAACCCATTAACTCATGCTACGATCATGAATCAGTAATTATTTCAAAATCTCTTTGAAACAAAGTAAAGTAAACCCCGTTTTGAAATATAAATGATCAATTCAGAAAAAGAAAGACAATTACCAACAGTTGTTACAAGGGATCGAATTTCGTAAGAATAACTTTGACAGGATACAGTGTATAGCACAAAATCAATGTCGATTGAAAAATACACACAGAATTTATGAATGTGTGGAATGTGTTTATGTGCATTTATCAACAAACTCTACATGCACCCACACTCATACACACACCTACATACATACAAACAAATCAACTGTGATGATAACAAAATCTTTCCTTCTTTAACAAATAAGTTCATTACATCCTGATAAACAAAAAAGGAGATTAAATAGACATCAGAAAAGGAAGACACAGAATACGACTTACTCAGAAATTTCAAAACAATGATGATAGATAACAACAATAACAGTAACACAAAAGAGAGGTAACGATTAAACACAATGAAAAAAAAACTAGGCTTATTTCCATGCTGAAATAAGTTTACCTGATGTTGTTTTTTCATAAAGTTAGTTAGGTAGGTTAGTTTAGAGTAAAAATTTACAAAACATATAAGCAAAAATAAACAATATTAACATGGGTAAAATCCATTGTGAAAATTTTAGTACACGTTGCTCTAATTTTAATAAACGTCTTAATTCATTATATTCATTTACATGAGGAAATGGACAATTCGGTATTGGTAAATTAAGAAATTTACATAATGGTTCCCAACCTTGACTTATGTCAAATTTTAATAAACGATCAGATGGTACAGTTTTTATGACATTTTGATTCCAATTAACAAAACCATTCAACATAGCTGTATCATCGGTAAAATCCATATTCTCACCAAATACACGTCTACAATTCATAAGAAATAATTCATGAAATTGTTGTAAACCGATACATTTTCTTAAAAGTTGAAATGACCATGAACGTGGTTGATCTATATCTTTAGGTAATATAGTGGAACGACAACCAGCTAACCATATTTCAGGATCACGGATAGTTAAAATAACCTATTTATGAAATGATAAAATAAATGATTAGTATTTATTCGCAAAACGATGATTTTAAAAATATGTATTTGTGTAAAGCTTACTCTCGTTAGCATTTTTTTGGCAAGATTGTTTTATACTGCACAGAGTTTCTAACCCTATGCCCAACTCTCCTCCTTTATCCGGGCTTGGGAACAGCAGTAACCCCATGAAAAGTACCAAGGCAGCATCACTGATAAACAAGGAGGATCTAATGAAGATGTGAAAGCACAGATTGATAAAGCAACATTCCTACAGCTAAAGAGCATCTATAACTTGAAACAACTGTCAGCCAACATCAAAGTCAAATTTTTCAATACAAACTGCAAGACAATTCCACTGTAAGGAGATGAAACTTCAATAACTACTACAACAATCAACAATAAATCACAAATATTTCTAAAAAATTTTCTACGCAAGATACTCCAGATCCGTTGACCAGATACTACCAGCAAAAACCTACTGTGACAGAGAGCAAACCGAATTCCAGATGAAGAAAAAATTAGGAAAAGACACCGGAAATGGATGAGACATGCATTGAGTAAATCATCAAATTGCATCACGAGGTAAGTCCTAACCTGAAATCTTCAGTGAAAGAGGAAAAGAGGAAGACCAAGGAACATATTCCACAGGGGATTGGAGGGCAGAAAAGAAAGAAATGGATGGGACTTAGCAACAGCTGGAAAGGAGAACCCAGGACAGAGTAGGTTAGCGAATCCTGGTCAGTGGCCTATGCTCCTCTACGGGAGGGGTAACAGACGTAAGTAAAAAAACTAAGTGTATAGCTTAGATCACAGACTCTATGTTAAACAATGATAGTTAATGAAGTACAGCGGATTCATTCACGTTTTCTGTAACACAACCTAGTCTCACTAGTCTTGTGCAAAGGTGGATTCGTGGTTAGAGTCTTAGCCACTAGTTTCCAAGTTTGAATCCCGCCCCAATCGAGTAATGTATCATTAGCTCTCATATTTAGAATGAGGCTTATAGTCGAATACATGAATTTATAAATAATAACAATATTTGGAGTTTTATCATATGCTAGTGAAGATTAAATTATGGGTAACTTCCGGAAACTGTTATATATATATTCCTTTTATAATAAGCTTCTATTTCACATATTGACTGCTATTATACGATTTACTATTCTTAAGTTATACCCAATTTACTAATTACAGTTTCACACAGTCACAACCACTTTTGGCTTGATCTAGTATAATTGTTATTTTCTGTTTTATGGTATTTTGAGGTCTGGTTTGCTTGTTTATAAACCCAGTATGTCTGAAATATATGATTTACACGGTAGAAGCTGTGTTCTGGACGTAACAGGCAGGCTTGACGAAGAATCAATCAGGACTCAGAGTTAACTCTAAGCTGCTTGTAGTGTTAAGGCCATACAAGTCAGTGTTTTAATTGGTAGGATTAACCACATGATTTAATTAACAGGGCCAAAAAGAACACAACAGTTGAGCCTCAAAATATATGGTTTATCCATGGCATTCTATTTATCATATCATGATTTGCCTCAATACATTTACTTAATATTCTAGTCATATTATTTATTTCAAAAAAATACGAACTGACACATGAATGTTATCCACTGATCTACTGAATACATATACATATAAGACAATGCCCACAAGTAGCACATGTACCAACAAAAAATTGATCAAAATTCAGTTCCGACTATCAACAACGAGATAATTCAAACTCTTACTAATAATGATACTTACAATAAGTTTAATGTTAGAAGCTCCTTTAACATTTAGATAATTGAATTTTGAAACTTTGGAGATTTGTGATGCAAGTGCATCCTTATATAGTAGTGATAGGTTTATTGAGCTGAGTGGTTTCAGTGTCATTTGGAACAAGATCGTCAGTGCTTACTTCAACTAGTGTTCACTAAGTCCAAAATTTACCGAATACAACATTGGGCAACTTTATTGAAATTAAGAGGACTATACACTACGGCTTTGAGATTCCATAGTAAAAATATTATTATTCTGTTGTTATTCAACTAATCAGTGGAATATCGGTTATCAGCAACGTAGAACATGAAGCATGAGTGCATTATTCATTCCACTCCTATTCATTCTCATCAACAAACCTCAAGATGAAAACCAAAGTAGTAGCAGTATTGCCAGTCAGCTACAACGTAGGACCAGGCACATACATGCATCACGAAAGTTGCCACACCGCATTAGCACAACAAGATGAACACCAAATTCATAGAAGTACTCACTTCAATGATGGTAATGTATAAAACAAAGATTGTGTATAAGGATATAGTACAGGAAGAAAGAATTAGTTCATAAAAAGAAAGATATAAAGCAATTGTAATCCCACTGTGATCGATTCTGAGGCATGTCACCCAGTCTCTAACTATTGGTTATGATAGTCACGCGGACCTCAACCAAGTGATCTGCATCTACCAACATGGCTCAGACCAGAAGTTAGTGATAACAAGGACTGATGCCACGTTCTTGGTTTGACCGCCCCTAACTTTCTTCCAACTGTCTCCAACACTAGTCAGTGACAATAAAAAGAATTAAACGCATAAAATACGATTTGAAAGGAACGAATGAATAAAAGGTACAACGTAGTTTCGAAACTCATGACCTAAGAGAAAACAAATAATGAATATATGGATCTATGTTATTGAGACAAATTCTAAGCAATTTCACTCAACATCTCCAACCGTTGGTCACGACAATTTAACCAGGTATTCTACACTTAACAGTAAAGTTCAGACAAACAGTCAATGACTTTATGAATTGATGCCAAGTTTTAGTTTGTGTGACGTTGGCTTTCTACCCCTACATCAAACAACATATCGAGCTTATGCAAGTGACAGTTAAACTAGTGACTCTTCATTAAGACTATTTTTATTTCTTTTGAATAAAGCCCATGGCTTTAGAAGTAAAAAAAATAAGCAATCGTAAACCGCTGAGTATATTCAAGTGGTCGGAAAATATATTAGATTATGATATATCTAACATTTAGTTTTTAGTAAACATTAACTTCAATAAAGATCAATACTAGTAAATTCTATGGAACAAAATATGAGCAGTATATATATATATATATATATATATATATATATATATATATATATATATATATATATTCTAGTTTTGTAAAATGACTCGATTTGTCAACAAATCGTTGAGAGCTTTGCGTCACTCGCCACTTGATAATAGTACTCGCAATAAGTTAGGGAAACGATTACGAATTCTCATAAAAATACAAACTTTCCTTTATTATATTAGGAGCTCAAGAATACAAAAGACTTGGGAACGAAAAATTACCAAAGCTCTTGTCATGAAACTAACTTTTTAACCATCATGTAACATGGTAAGTAACTACTAGAAATATGACAAGAATTCCTTTCAGAAAAGAAATACAAAACAGTCAAAAAATTGATAAGGTTCTTCGCAAATAGCCTGTTAAGATCGATTTCTTTAGTTAGCTTTCTTGATGGCAAGAAAGTATAATTCAATATCTTTTGTATTATTCCGGAAAGCAGCCGCTACTTCAACATGATGGTGTAGTTCACCAATCATGACGACCGAATCGAGATAGCAATTGGCTGGAACACCTATTTCTTGACGTCTTAACCACGACAGCCAAGTTGGTAAAAAATAGAAAACATTAAGTCCGACGGTAAAGCCTTGATGTCGACCGGGTTGTGACGACAGTAACAGACAACATTACATTTAGGTCTATTACCTTTTTCGTAAATTGAAAATTAAATTCTCTGCATCCTAAGGAATAACCGCTGCCACCGGAAAAACATGGAGCTTAAAAGAACAGAAATCACTAACTAAAAATCATGTAAAATGTCGAAAAATATGATCCACTCAGAATAAGCAATGAGTATGATAGTTGGAACACTCTGAGAACTTCAACCGGTCATCAGATTACTCACCAGTTTCCCACTACTCAGCAACAACAAGAATGGAATTTTGATTTCACACCTTATACACCATAAATAACTGACAGTTAGGGACAGGTTAAAATATTAAGTAAGGCCTGTGAGGTGAATGCAATTTCATTAAGTGAATTACAGAAATTCCTTTGCAACAACTACAGTTTGCCCAATAGTTACCTAAACATTGGCATTCATTCTTATGTAACCCGTAAGTGTATTTCAAGAGCAACAGACTAAAGAAAATCAGACAGGTTTCCAAACGGGTCACGAATATGATAAATAAGCATTCCCTGTTTGACATGTCTAGAAACATAAACATACCTATTAACTACCGAAGCTCGTTAACCTGAAGGTGAGATTAATCCTCAACAACAAAAAGGTATTGTAACTACGTTTATCATTCAAAGACATATCATAAAAGTTTGTAGACCTACTGAAATCTCTTCATTTTAGTACTGTTTGTCGAGTCAGAGCTGATCGCCTTCCGGATTAGTTACTTGGAAGTATCTTCAAAGTACCCCACGTATATGACTGGACAACAAAGTGAATAATGTTGAGGCTAAGTATTGACTGTTAGATAAATGTGACAAATCGCTTGATAAAGCTGTAAATTTATATCGCCTGAGGCGAGTAGGACATAATAAGTACTACAAATTATATATATACACTCGTGGCAAGCATCAGAACAAATTTGGAGCAGTCTCCAGGTTGCGAGACTACAGTATGAAATAACTAGATCCCACTGAAAGATCAGGAGCTTATACAACGACTAAAATCTGTAACTGGATCGTAAGTTTCAACATTACTTTGAACGGTCAAATTTCTAGACTTCGTACGACAATTACATCAATCAGGTTCTAAGTCGGCTGTCTGACCCAATGTTACAATTAGAATTTCAAACTCACTTTTCTAACCATTCAACAACTAATGATTCTCCAAACTATTTGTACAGTAGCTAATCCTGTCGAAACTGTGAGTACTAACCTTTACGGAACCTTTTACACATGCGTAAAACTGATTAAGTTGTATCAAACAAGAAAATAAAAAATGATAAACTAAACAATGTAACTAACAAGGAGACCACTGGAAGTAATGCGTACGAATTCTATTTTAAATGAATTAATCAGTTAAGGTAAAGTAACCGATTAGAAAACTAAAGACGAAATGTTTTTAAGACATTTTCGATGGATTAATTACATATTTCTTTTGGCAAAATAAAAACTGATTACCATCAATTGATTTACATGGTGAGGAAAAGTTGGCTATCTGTAAATTACTAAATATAACTTAGTGAACCACTATCGACTGGATTAATAACATTTATGTTAGTATTTAAAAACATATACACATACTCCGAGCTTTCGTAGTTATGTGATATAGCTAACTCCTGTAGAATAGGTGTAGTCCACAGTTTAACAAATGTAATTTTAAGTAATCATTACAATAGTTAATTCAAATGTTGAAATTATCAAATTATACGTTAACTATTATAAAAGAATATATACGATAACCACAATAAATGTATCTAATATTCTCACTATTGGACTGATAAGCCTAAAATTCAAAGAGAAAAATTATGCCGAACAGGATTATATAATTAGGAACATTGAACTAATATAATATAATATAAAATATATTAGATACATGTGAATCCGTTGTTTATACTTTAAATTGGTTGATATTAGTGAAAATGAGATTATATGAATCAGTGAGACCATTTTGGTTAACTGGATCAAAATCATTTATATACATTAACATTAAAACTGTATTGATGTAGGGGAATTGTAGGGAATTGTATCTCATTTCTATTTGTTTAGAGTTTGTAGATGACAATCCATGAGAGCTGTATATGCACATACATAATACATTTACCCAGTTTTATTAACTCCAAGAATATTAAAAGATATAATAAAATAATGAACATGAAAGGTGAAGAACTACAATGTAGAAGAATGATATTATTAGCATAGTTTTACTACATATAACTAGTGATATCTGACTGACAAACCACTCCATTACAAATCCACATACACTATGATATAATGGATACTACTTTCAATAAGTTTAAATAAAATAAAGTAGTAGCTTTGGTTAGAACACTCAGTTTTCAATTAGTAAATTGCGGTTTCACAGCTCGTCAAGCCTAACCCTCCCTCCTTAATCTACTTTGACTCAACACCAGTAGTAATTGTGGTAGTACTGGTATTTAAAAGCAGTGTGGCTTTAAACTGGTTACACTAACTTGTACTAAGTAAATGAGTTACTTTAAGATTAACAAAGACCGTTTGCTGAGAAAATCCATTCATTTGTAAAATTACTTAGATGTTAACATGCTATTCACTGATAATGCTTTAAAGATTTTTACAACACCCATTATACTCTGCATTGACTTTTAGAGTTACACTTTCAGAGGTATTACTAGTTCAATTTAAAAAGGAGACAATTACCGAGTGATAAAACTTCTTACAAACATTTGAAACGTTAAGCATCCTACCCCAAATATCGAGACATACTTAGGTAAACAATCTACTTAAGAGACAGGACGTCATATCTAATCGTTAATTAGCAAACTGAATAATGGCTACTGTGTAACAGCTTCTAAATCCAAACCATGGGGCATCCTTATAACCATGTATTCCAAGATTGAGTTAAGTGACAGTTTAGAACGTACTTCTGTTGTGTTACTAATAAAAGTTAGGGACGATTTTGGTGAAATAATGAAATATGATCCTTATGTATTGATTAAAAGCGTTTTACTAGCAAAAGGTTAGTAATACGTCCTTCATAATATATTTTAGACGCCTAACTAACTGGAATTATGAAAACAAATATTTGCTTAACCTCTATACTATCTTACTGTAAATTAAATATTAAAAAATGTTTTGGATTTGATATGTCTTCTCTTTTTCTTCCAACTAGGTCAAAACAACTCAGAGAACATAGAAGGCAAGTTCAAAAGTCAAGAACGAACAAAATACACATGATTTACAGGTTTTTCTTACCGATTAACCAACTCTTGGAACGTACTAACGGGGAAAGTGATGCGTATACTTCTAACTGACTCATTCAAGAGAAGATTAGACACACAGACAAACTTACTAGAAAAGGCCTAACACATACATTTGACCTCCTGTCCTCAATATACAAATATGGATTAAAGTCGAAATAGTATTACTAAATGTTTTAGCTTACTGCGACCGCATAAAATTTACGTACCATTTTGGATCACTAAGTAATCTTTGACAAATAGTTGGTTTTTTGGATAATAAAAAAATGATACGGTTAACACCATTTTATATGTCCTAAAGTAACTAAATATAGCAAAATTCTTTCTAAGGGACTCTAAACAAATAACATATAATTAAAATAACCCATTGCGTCATTGAATAAAAATATAATTCAGAGAAGAAAATTTCCATTTAGACGAAATCATCCACTTAAGCTGTACATTAGTAAATATATATGTCTATAGACAATTATAAATACGAATGTACAGCTTGAGTAAATGATATCGTTGAAACGAAAATTTTCTTCGCTGAATTTCGTTTAAATAGTATATAGCCCAAGAAAAAAAAAATCTAAATCAACATACGGATCAAGGTACGATAAATGGGAAAGCAAATACTTATTACATCAACAAATATAAACAGGCTAACGTTCATAAGTAAACCTAAACACTCACTTAATTGCATATACAGTGACTTACTGGGAGATTCACATACAAGATAAATTGTAAGTGGAAAGAAATTATGAGATATTTGCCCAAATCACTAATATAATCATGCTTAACTTTGCAAAGCCCTCGAGAGTTTTGTAAACAGTATTGTACAATCTAAAGCGTGTTATTTAAAATGACAGTGGTATTTCCCCTCAGAGTTAAATTTATAGTTCTGATCATTTATTAAGCGTTAACAATACTGTCTTTACTTTATTAAATTAATTTCAGTTAAAGTAACACCAGAAAGTATTGTTTTTTCAAAGAAATTTAGCACCTGTGATTCTTGAGTACACTGGGATTTTTGTTTGTTGCACTTTTAGATTTAACAGCTCACGGTTTCACTTTTTCTTGTCATCATTTTTGTCTCCATGTGTCTTTTTGTGTCTATTTCTTTTTCAAACGTCTGATTGTTGACTGGAAATGTGCCAAAAAAGTAAGTGCTAACAACCCGGCAATGCTGCTGAGGCAAAAACAGCTTCCTATTCGAAGCGATTTCAGTGGTAGATACTACTAAAAGGCACATTAGAAAGCGTAACCGAGATGAATCAAATGACATTCACTCTGTAGATACACAAGTCGATGTGAAGTCATCCCAAATGAGCTGAGTCGATTGACTTACATGAACCAAAAGAGGAAGGACCGACTTCAAAGAGATCAGTCAGCAACGAAACCTCAAGAAAGGGGGTTTACCTTGCTACCACTCTCCAGAGGGAAAGAAACGCCTATAAGACCTAGTCGTAAGGCTAGGACTGTTTCTATCAGGAAAAACAAAAATATGACCACACAAATCATCGACAATCATTTAGGATCTTGTAGTGTGTGCAACGAGACTGTGATTGCTACTCCAATGAAAGCTGATGAGCGGGTACAAATCAGGAATAAGAAACAACCGCATGTTGTTAAAGAAAAACCAGTCACCCAAACAGTAGTTGAGAGATCGAATGCCGATCACAGTGACACATCAGTCGTCTTTCATAGATTCAAGGGGAGTGAAAGCTCAGAACCCAGGACATTGGGTTGATAAAAGATCTACTTGACCAACTAGTGTCTCAAGCAAGCTCTAGGGTCACCTCGCTAAAGGTCTATAGACAAAATCAAACCAAGTTGCTAAATATCTCAATGAAGGACTTAAGACTACAGAATAAACATAAAATGAAGGGATGTGGAGATTTCGTCCGTAAAGTCTTACCGCTCACGGACCGTATAAAAAGACCAGAAGCTAAAAAAGAACTTGAACTAAGTTTAGATGTTGGCGAGGAATTTAGAATTTTCGGGTGAGACTTTGACAAAGAATGATACCAAAGCCACTTTGGATGAAGCATGAAGCAATCTAAACGATTTATTCATTGAATCAGTCTTAATGTTTCTATTTGAAGCCATATATTTATGATGAAAAATACAGTAGGAAAACAGACAAACATAGATCATATTGATCCGTTGGTTACGTTAGATATGTTAAATTGAATTAGACATAATATAATCACCAGTGTTTTTATGGTTAAGCATGTAATAGGTGAAAATGGCTTCTGTTTACTTTAATAGTTGAACTTATGAGTCAATCTAAGCTAGATCACCATCAAAAACCTAGAATCACTGGAAGACCGTTTCATGTCGTCGCTGTGGTCTAGTGGTTAGGACATTGCGTTGTGGCTGCAGCAGCCGACGTTCGTTTCCTGGCAGCGACATCCTATTCCTTGGGGGTGTGGCCCCCTAAGAAAACCACCTGCTTCGGTCTAGGCACCCGAGCAGTATCTTAGCCCCCACGCAAAGCGAATGATTTAAGTGGCACATATCTATTTGGTGCCTTCTTGTACCTATGTTTATGTGTTTAAATAAACAATCTGAATGATCTTCGGATCTGTTACATAGATGCCTGTAGCTTGCTCAACATGCGATCGGAGCTACGTGTACAGATAGACTCTATCAAGCCGGATGTAGTCGCCGTCACAGAAACTTGGCTGACGCAGTCTGTAAACAGTAGGGAAATTTATTTAGAAAGTTTTACACTAGTAAGAGCTGACAGAACCCAAAAGCGTAAGAGAGGAGTAGCTCTATTCACTAGAAATATTCTTTTTGCCGTCAGTGATATCCTGTGAAAGTGAGACGTGTGAATTAGTTATTTACTGCTTGAAATGCAAAGGACAGGAGCTTCTGATTGGTTTGGTTTACAGTGAGGAGAATTAGGTGTCGCTAGACGGTTCCAACACTTAGTCATTAAGTGGTCGATGTTGTTATCTTGAAAGACTTTAATGCACCCTATGGTAGAATGGGAAGGTTCGAGGACTGAGTTATCAGATAATTCTTAAAACAAAACCTAGTTGACAGGGTTATCACATGTAACTTAGAGCAACATGTGAAAGAAGCAACTAGGCACGACCCAAACTCCGAATCATCCTTAAAAGATCTCACATTGACCGATTATGAGGGGGAATCTCGACAACAACCGGATTATTTCCAAAAACGTAGCACGGCTTTAGAACATGTTATCCATGTCTCACAAATTTCCTAGTAGACCGTGGAATTTGGTGTATTTATAAAAATCAAACTTTACCAACGGATGAAGCCTATATTGGCTTCAGTAAGGCTTCCTGCTCTCCTATCATAATCGGTTTTGTTATACACTGACCATGTCAAGATATGGAGAGCCATAAAAAGTAAGAGTGATAGTTTAGACCTCTAAAATGACCTGAAGAAATTATCTGAGTGGTCTGAAACTTGGCAGTTGCCGATAAATGCTTCCAAGTACATTATGATGCATACTGGTCACCAAGATACAGACACATACACGGCGGATAACACTTAACCATCTGTTTGTTGTCTAGGGACACAATGATCTAGAAGTTATCGATCGACAAGACTTGAAAAATAATGCACATTGCCGTGTGATATCCGGTCAAGGTTTTAGAACTCTATAGTCAATACCTGAGGCCCTTAGTCATGTAGATGCTAAAATCTTTTTGACTTTGTATACAGTATTCATCCATTCTAAACTCGAGTATTGTATACAAGCGACTAGTTTCTGAATAGAAAGCGATAGTGATTTGTTGAAAAGGGTTCAAAGAACAGCAATTAAGCAGATTCCCAGAATGGCATGGGTGATGATGATAGTTTGGCTAAACTAAACCTAATTCCCTTGTCATATAGACGAACCACAGGTGACCTGATCAGTTTCTAACTACTTAATGATATGTTGGCATCTGATATGCTGTCATCTTTCTTGCCTTCCAAAAGAGAGGATTTACGAGGACACTGTAAGGAAGCTCACAAGCCCAGAATAAATAACTTGTCAGCTGACCATTGACCTTCCCATCAAGTCATCAATCAATGGAATTCACTACCTCAACACGTGATTGAAGCTTCATCTGTAGACGCATTCAAAAGAAAGTTGGATCAACTGAGATACCGCCATTCCCACGACTAACACAGATCTCTCAGTCTCCAGTTCTTTTCAAACTGTAACTGATGTGATGTGACGAATGAATTTTTAATATATGTATGAGATTGTTTTAATTTTTAGTTATATAGATCTGATGCACTTAACACAAAGTGCAAGTCAGCTATGTCTAGAAAGCTGATCAAGTGCTGACTGTTGTATACAACTGACAACGCTTGTCAGTCCCTAGATTAAGATATGGTACTCCAATATATACAAGATAAAGTAGCATTCACAAAGAAGCCACCGCGATGAAGAACATAAAATACAGTTTTCGTCTCGACTGCAAAAATTTGGTGAAGTGAACACGCAAAACAAAAAATTACTAATTATCTGTGCCAACCCAAAGCGCTGTAGTGCATAAGCTGTTACACTTCGCATTTGGATACTCAAGGAAGTAACTAAAAGAACCAGACGAACATATGATGAAGCTAATATTGGCATATTATAGTTTATTAAATGTGATGCACGACGAAGCATCTCTGTATATTTTATCCTTACAATAAAAATATTTGAAAATAAATACCAACTATAGACTCACTTTTGCATTAGGATAAAGTTCTAATAACTCCTTGTAGTATGCACATGAAGGATGATCAATGGCAGCCGTGTATCCTTTGAAAATTTTATGACACAGAACTTTGTCGAGTTTTTTATCCGGCGAATCACTCAATTTCCTATCAAGTTCCATCCATTTCGTGATGTGTGAATGTTGATGCAAGTATATTTCCTTTAAGTGATAGCAGGGCTTTTTATAAAGCAACTCTAGAGCAATTTTTAAACTATTGGTACCAGTACGACCCAGACCTGCACCTATTACTACGAGACCAAACTCCTCGTCCTCACGACCCATTACCCACGAATGATAAGCCCCACTGAATTGCACACACTTTATCCTCACAAGGTCATTTATTCGTTCTGCAATCTGATTGAGTAAAATCAAATTGACCAATCGCCTGATACAATATTGGTGACAGGCGAAACAGACAGGTCAAATTGTTGACGAATGTGACTTCGACATGAAAACAAGAAGCATTTTCCTTGAAAAAGCTTGGACCAGATTGCCAGGCGAAACGTTGGATTTACAAGAAGCATTCAGTTTGAAACGATTGATGGTACCATTATGTAAAGAGCCGTTTCTAGAGAAATGACGGTGAGACTATAATTAAATTACTAAGGTGAGATTTGTTGCTGTTTACTTATGGATACACAGATCCGGCTTAAGAAGTTTGATGGCTAATGTGATGCCGTACAATGACCCAATAAATGTAGATGACTTTAAGCAACCAATACGCAGCAAGGACGAGAAAGACTGATACTCTTTGCCTCAAGGTTGGCCCATGCTAACTAGCCCCGAACAAAGAACTGAAGACTAATGTTCACGACTCCAAGATCGTTATTTAATTCCAGATATTCATTTGTATACATATAAGACCAGAATACGCAGCAGACCAGTTGGGTTACAGTATTAACACGGAACAGCAGCACTAATGATGGGAAAACGGAATACTAGGTGCACAAATGATCGGTCCTAGTTTATGAGTGGAAAATGCTATGGCAGCAAATTACGGCTCAACTAAAAGTTTATATTTAGGATAATAAGGAAATAATAAAGCAAAAATACCTAATAAACATGCAGTCAATATATGTAAGTCAAATCGTGGAAAAATAGCTTCGAAAGTTTCTACCTCATAGTTAAGCTGTCTTCAACAACAACTACGGCTCAGATGGTGTTAAGAAAAATAGAGTTTGATTATCGATTGATGACTGAGATATCGCAATATATCAACGTGATGTCCTGTATCAAAGAGATGTCTCGAAATGGCATTGCTTAAAGCCGTTAGTATCACTGAGCTATTGCTTTATGAAATATGTTCTTAGAGTTAAAAAGGGTCTTTTTTCTGTCGTATCAATTCATTTGGTTTCACAGACACGTGTAAGTGTGTTTCCGTATTTGACAGTAACATGGATGGAGTACCTGTCAGACTTTGGACGCAGTAAAAGACATATTGTTTTGTACAAGATAATCAGCTTGGCTACAAAAAGCATGCTGTTCACTATGGCTTTTTTTCGACTTACTGTTAAGGCTACATTGTCACCATTGAGATTTAAAATGAACAAAAATAGATATCTTCTTGACTGTGGTTTCTTAGTCATTTTTTACATACTGGGTGAATTCCTCTGATATTGCCATTTAACTATAAGTTTACGTTACATCACACAACCAATTTGTTGAAAGAAACTAATTCCCCTAACTTCACATTATAGTGTTTTGTACAGAATAACATGACAGAAAAATACTAAATGGGAGTGATTTTTATCATTTCTCTTCATTCCTTGCCATAGTAGTTATTGTTTGTAGGATTTTAAAAAAGCATGTATCATCTCTACTTGTGTTTATGAATCATTTACGAGACTTATTATTTACTATTGCATATCGTAATCAATAAACAAAATCCCGAACCCAAATTTGCCTTCATAAAACCTTGACGAATATAAAATAACTGAAAGCTTACAATTAACTACACATTAAGCTGAAGTTTAGTTCTAATCCTAAAATCCATATTAGATATATCACGCGTTGAGAGGTATCTAATAAACATGCAGTCAATATACATAAATCAAATCATAGAAAAATAGCTTCGAAAGTCCCTACCTCATAGTTAAATTGTCTTTAACAACAGCTACGGCCCAGATGGCGTTAAGAAGAATAAAGTTTGATTATCGATGAATAACTAAGAGATCACAGTATGTCAACGTGTTGTCCTGTATCAAAGAGTTATCTGAAAATAGTATTGCTGAAAGCGGCTAGCCTTATTAACCTAGGACATTTTGACATGTGTTTTAGAATCAAAAGTAGGGCCTTCCTGTCCTGTCAATGTAACAGGTTTGGGAGGTACATGTAAATTTGTGTAGGCAATTGTTTGTAACATATGACCGGTAAACGATGGAACTTCACCACCTACTTAGATCGGGTATGTGGCTTTCTTCACTGTAAGACTTTTACTCGTATCTGCAAAAACGAGTCGCAACTAGATCATCCCTAGGTTAGCCTTGGATGAGAGTTAGTCGAAAATTATGCTATTAAGGTGAACTTTCTGAGTAAAAATATTTCCTTGACTGATGATGTAGGGTGTTATGACATTACTTCACACAGAATACCGTCTTCGAGTTACAGATACATAAGGAGTGGTTTTCCTCACCGCTAACCGATTTGGATCTTAATCTGTTGCATCTAATACGACAGAATAATATGAGTAACATTTGTTGAATGTGGAGACTGACCATCATGATACCGTTAATGTATATTCAAATGATAAGTTATTGACCAACTGGCCCTTAATACTTTGTTCAGATTACATAAACTCTAGTGTTAATCTGACGTCAAAAACATCATATAAAAAAGTGTATTCAGACATCAGCTTGATTTGTTTTGGGGATTAAATAAATCCTTACCACCTGTCTTTATTTTCTAACCGTGCGTCATTATACTTGGAGTTTCAGTAACAATTATGAATCTGTTAGGCCTTCCGCAGACTTAATATTATATTATATTCATTCGTGGTAGAGAACCTATTTTGACCAAGTCGCCAGCTACGAAGAATCACAATTCAATGTGACCTCAATGTTCCTATGCTGTCTGAATGGTCATTCGGTGCTATCTAATCACCGAACCTATGAAGAACAAATGAATTGTGATAAACTTTCACGTTAACGGGAGATTATTCCAAAATGAGTGTATCTCAGACACTAAAGAAATACTTTCCAAGACGTGAATTAGGACTTGTACACTTCTTACTGATCACTTCTGATTCCGTTTGATATATATCAGAGCCTTTATTCGTGTTGAGTTCCAAAGTGCATGCCTTTACGTGCAACACAACGAGTTTTCCTTACTATTGTATATAAGCCAAATGCCGAGGGCAGGGAGAGTCAGCTCTCCTCGAAATGCTCTCACATGGCCACGTGCATACAACCATTGCCATGGAAGTCCTGTATCAAAGAGACATTCCGAAATAGCATTGCTTAAAGCCGTTAGTATCACTGAGCCTACGTTTAAATCCGATTTCGTCACTCAGTTGCGTCAATACTGTGGGTTGGTTCGTTTACCCCTTGAAAGGATTATGCAATAGGATCATGATATGTTATATGACTACCTATCAGATTTACTTTGAGTCTTGACGATAAACAGAAGAGGATGTCGTACATGCACCAAAGAAAAACCTTTTAAGCCATTCTAAGGTGTAGTGAATGGCCAACAGTCCGTCTAAGTGTCTCTATACACACTAGATACGTACGTGGCACTATGACATTGGATGAACGTTCGTACCATCATCCCTAAGTCACGATCACATAGCCATGGTAAGTCACGGAGTC
This sequence comes from Schistosoma haematobium, assembly GCF_000699445.3. Classification (NCBI taxonomy): domain Eukaryota; kingdom Metazoa; phylum Platyhelminthes; class Trematoda; order Strigeidida; family Schistosomatidae; genus Schistosoma; species Schistosoma haematobium. Next base: position 11,446,093 of record NC_067201.1, read on the forward strand.
AAGACCACGTACCACTGCAGCTTAAGGGCTTAGAATCGTCTGGGAGTTATGATGAACCTTAAGATAGACCAACACATGTTCACCTCGGCAAACGGAGCCTTAGTGTAATCAAAACTAGGTAATTGTATCCAGGCTACAAGACACTGTTTCGACGCAACTGAGAACTTTTGAAGTACAGAATACCGACAACCACGAGTGTAGCTTATCATACAATGAGCGACTTGAGGAATCGTATCAAGTATGTGGATTAATTACGATTCATATATTGCCAAAAAAGAATTTTGGACATGGTACATTTTCATTTCTTTTAGTTGTCATGAAAACTCAGATTTAGTGGAAAATCTTAGGAACAAGTGACAAAAAAAACCCTCAGGGTATACAGGTTCCATCAAGTAATCAAGCCTTGGAAAGTACTGAACAAAGGAGTGCTGTCTGATCGATACACCGAAGAGAAGACTCGTGATATAGTATATGATCAGGTTATACCACAACCAAATGTATGGAGAGCAAACATAACAGCTATACAGAAGTAAGCTGTAACAACGGACTGGTCAGTAAATAACAGCTCATCGACTGAAAAAGCATGGTCCACATGGCTTAGTCACGTCCCTGTTTATACTATGCTTAGAACCACGTAGACCCAATAACTCCCCATCATGGATAACTAGAGGTCCAGAAAATTCTTTGAAGTAGGGAGAAGCGTTAGGATGTGTTTATCTCAACAGGCTCTAAACAGTGTAGATCCATTCATTATAAGACTAGGAACTCATGCACAGCGTTGATAAGTAAGGCTAGACGTTTGTATAAAAAACAACTGATTAAGGGTTGTGACAACAGTCCCAAAATATTGTTCACGCATACAAAGAGGCTAACTCAAAGTGATGGGATCCCACCACTTTTGGTACAAGAAAATCCGTCGATATTGGCAAATGATGTGACAGAAACTGGGGCTTTATCAGATTACTGTAGTAGTGTTTTCTGCCGACGATAGTGAAAGACCATCAATAAATTGTAGGAGACTAGTCGATGGGTCCTCTGGTTATTAATAAAGGAGCTGCTGTTAGAGATGTCTCACAATTACTTCAACATCTGAAACCAGATAAGTCCAGTGGTCCTGACGATATTCATCCCAGGATTATGGGAGCCCTGGAGGATGTAATTACTGAACCTCTGGCGATACTGTTTCGTATGTTTGAGGTAGTCAAACCTGCTAACGGACTGGAAAAATGCAATGATCAGTCCGGTTCATGAAGTACGGAGCAGAAACTTATTAACTATCAGACCGTTAGTTAAACCAATGTAGGTGTTAAACTAACGGAAATTATTTTTCAGATGGCTATTTTGAACTGTGTAAAAGGGAGTGACTCTTTAGCCAAGAAACAACATGGTTTAATGAAAGGTTCTTAATGCTTGGAGAATCTGCTCGTTGAAAGAGGAGATTGGGCTGTGGTGAAAGACAGTAGTATTCTGGTAGATGTAATTCTTCACATATCTAAGTAAACCTTTTGACCAAGTCTTTTGTTTGAATCCTAAATTAAAACTGAAGCTTTGGGGTCCATTGTCTAATCAAGAACTGGATAATTGACTTTCTCAGTGATAGGAGACAATGGTTACGGGGCTATATCGACGTGGGAATCCGTAAAATGTGGAGTTTCCTAGGGTAAAATGTTTGCCTCTCTACGTCCTCCTACATTATGTAAATGACTACCAACTGCCGCAAAGTCATCGGTCCTACATTTCGCAGATGACATGAAGATGTGAAGGCCCATGCATGGTCTGTTAGAATATTAAAGTATGACCTAAATTCACCGGCTGCATGGACATATAGGTGGTCATTAGAACTTAATCATAAAAAGAGTGTAGTGATGTGAATAAGTAACTGCGACGATTCAAGTCACTACAAAATAAGCGAAATTGTGTTACCTAGGAATCATAATAATCAATGACAGCAGAACTACGAATAACTTTGGGGTTGATGCTACCAAGTACTCCAAGATCTTGCGAAATATTCGTAGGTTACTCCATCACTTGGGCGAAATGTTTAGGGTATTATACCCGACTTTTGTAGGGCCGCAATCGGAATGTGGGATTCAAGCAGAGTCATTGTTTTAAGTGTGAGGCGGATATGCTGGAACGAGTTTGATGAAGTGCCTATCTTATAAATGCAGATTCAGTTGACTCAACCTATTACCATTATCTTACCACAGGTTACGGAGTGACCTAACACTGGCCCACCGTATGCTGATACCCGTATTCATGTCTAATATTTCCTTTCCATCTAGAACTAATCATCTGAGAAGGCATTCTAAGAGAGACCAAACCGCTGAAGCCCGGAGTTCCGTTTTGAGCAGTGAATTAGTGGAATACTCTACCAGAACACGTAATATCAGCACCTTCTGAATATATATTCAAACCGAGATAGCATATTTACAGTTCTATAAATTGCAAGGGCTTATATATAAGTAGACTAACCCCCTATTCCTTATACTGAAGATTACAACAGCGCGGAAACCTTAGGGAGAAAAGACAAGGAAGCCTACTGCCTTCAAAGCACACATCTGATTATTTGAACCTCGTCTTGGAAAAGTGCTCAAACAAGGGGCATTAACAAGATTTTACGCATCAGCATTCTTACCTAAAACCTACTTATACACGTTTCAAATTATCACTGACGCGCAACAAATAAAATATTTCTAGGTTTTCGTAACCGAATGTAATAATTATTATATTACTACGAATTTAGATCCATAGTAAAAAAAGCCCATTACCTGCTAATATGTGGATGAGACTAGTACCTTCGTGAATTCAGACTACAACACTACTTAGTTCTACAACGTCTAGTTCTAGTTTGAGGAGCTTACAAGAGAATGTTGATTTTCATACACACTCTTCGGTACCCGAAACGGACACTTCATCCACAGGACGTTTGAGATCCCTCAACAATAAAAATAGAGAATAGCCGGGGGTTAAAATCATGAGCATATATTATTCAAGTATTCAAATAGAAAACCAAATATATAAAAATGAAGGCATTATGATGACATAGAATCAGCCTCAGCACCTTTGATTTTGCGTTTGTTCAGCTTTGGCGTTTTTTGATTAGCTATAACATAATGATAAAGGACCACTAACAGAAAGAGGACAGAGCCAGCCAAATTTGCAAATACCGTCAACTGTACGTCCGTAATCATAGCTAGTAACCGAAGTACCGCTTTACACGTTACAACCTCTAATAATTCAATTCCCAATAACTGATATCTTTATGATCAGCTTGCATAAACCGAGTGTTGTTTTCCACTTGCTTCCTATTGCCTTGAAATAACTCTACATCTCTGAAAATTTATGATGAACAATAATACAGTCACTTAACTAAACCAGCCTAAATCAATTTGGTTCTTGTTTCTGTTTGCGTGTCTAATAATCTAAGCGAGTGTTTTTGTCTTAGGATAGTAGGGTCATAAAAATCAGTGGCCATTGGATAAGTGGGCAGGTTGCTGGTTTGTTGCAAAATAACGAATGTCAAAGAAGTCTCAATTATTAGAGCTAAGAAAAGAGGATCGTTTGATGTAAATTAACCAAGCGGATAGTGCGAACAGACAGAGCTGTTCAAATGACAGGTAAATAGGGATGACGAGGAGATAGACGGAAACAATTCGATGTACTGTGAACTATGTTTGAATGAATAAATGACTGTTGTCTTTAGTCGCGAAGCAATATCGTATGTCCTCAGTTACGTTAGTCTTACCGGCCCGTAGTTTGTTTTTCACTTTATGGGTTTAATAATTTATAGTCAGTTAATTTATGTTACATTTCTGTTCAAATGAAGCAATAATTATGACGCTCCTTTATTACACTTACATATGCCTGTTATCCCGGGTGGGGGATCATATTTCGCTCACCGACATTTTCTATCCGACTCTGTCCTGGACGATCTATTTAAGTTTCTACTCATCCTATTCATGTCTATTAGAGATTTCCATCGTGAAAATTAGAACAACACATATAAGCGAACAATTGTTTTCAGTTAGACTGAAGATGCAACAGGTTTTCGGAGTTTGACAACGCTTTAAACAGTAACACATAATATGAATCGTACACACCAAGTGAAATCAAAAGACAGAAGCGATGAGGTTCGAAGATATATTAGATAGGCTATCAATATATCGAGAATCGTCTGATCTAATCTGGCTAGCGATTGCAGTAGATATTGAGCACAGCGTTCCCACTCGTGATCTGGTGCGGATGCATGACCGGGCGCCTTCAGCTAGGTGAGTCCATTAAAACATGTGGTTAGCATCCAATGTCGAAAACTTACAGAGCTATTTATTTTGGGGATTTAGTCACCGCTACAAGATCGTCATCAGGCTTTACTCGAATATACATGAATATTTATACAAAAATGTTAAACCAATCAAGGCAATATTGGTCAATAATCACAATGAAATAGAATAGGTCATCACACATAATAAGTAAAAAATACAAGTTGATGTTAGGAAGACAGGTGTACTGATAGTAATAAGAATAATAAAATACGATAACAAAAAAGTCTTATCAATAGTTAAACGTAAGAAATAGAAGGTTAAACGTGGGTAAATGGACTTTGAATAGTCATCAAAATACACTAAAATTATCACGTAATAAGAAGTGTGTAAATGATTAGATAGTGAAGAATGCAAACGGAAAGAGGCGGAAAATTGCAAACATATAATGGATGCAAAGATAAGGTTAATGATAACAAAAACGGAATAAAATAAATAAGTACTAATAATAAAATAATAATTAAAAAATCGTTGGTTAAGTTATAACTGGCCATGGAAGGAATAGGGGGTTGTGAATTTCTTCTGTACACACAAATTGGGGTTATATGTACGAATTCCTATGGCTTTAGCTATATGTCGAAGGCGGGAACGAACTCCGTTGGGAAATGATGTAGGTATACGATAGATCACTCGAAATGATTTCGATTCATCTACAGCATAACCGCTGTCAATAAGATGTGCCAACATAGAACTGCGCATTGTTTTTATCTGGCCCTTTCTAAACCAAGCTGGTAGATGTTCACTCATTCGTTGTGATGATGTCACAGGTATTCAGTGTTTGACAACGCTTCTACCAGTAACACCTAATGTATTTCGTTCCCACCCAGAGAAATCAAAAGACAGAGTCGAGGAGATCGGAAGAGTATATTTGGCGATGACCAATATATCGGAATTCTCTGATCTAATCTGGCTAGCGGTTGCGGTTGATGTTGAGCACGGCGTTACCACACGTGATCTGGTGCGGATGCATGACCGAGCGCCTTTAGCTAGATGAGTCCACTAAAACATTTGGTCAGTATCCAATGTCGAAGACTTAGAGCTATTTATTTTGGGGATTTATCTACCGCTACAGTTGCTTAAGTTGCCTGGTAGTACGCCCGATATAGCTATGTCCACAAGAGCAGCTGAATTCGTATATGCACATTGAGGAGGTCAACTCAGTTAACGTATCCTTCGTTTGCGTAGATATCGCTGGTCGACAAGAGAAAGTCAACGCAAGATTGGCTGCGTAGAATGTCCTGGTGATTACTTTCGTCAACCTATATTTCAGAGTAACACTAGCCACATTCCCGCTGAATTGTATTTACATGAATAAAGGTTTCTTACGAACAGTCGAAATCTCTGACTTCTTTATTATATCATACATGTACTTCTTAATGAAAGCACTGGGGTAGCCGATCTATGTCAGTCAGTTGTTTATGAATTCAAGCCCCTGACTTAGGGTGTTTACTGTGCAGATCTTTTTAGCTCTACTAGTGAGACATCTAACCAAATTTCTTTTGTAGCGGATAGGTGTGAAACTGCAGGAGTATATTGGCAGTCAACTTTTAGCTATTGATAAGATTTTGTTATCGTATTTTATTATTCTTATTACTATCAGTACACCTGTCTTCCTAACATCAACTTGTATTTTTTACTTATTATGTGTGATGACCTATTCTATTTCATTGTGATTATTGACCAATATTGCCTTGATTGGTTTAACATTTTTGTATAAATATTCATGTATATTCGAGTAAAGCCTGATGACAATCTAACTTGAAACAATTGTTCGCTTATATGTGTTGTTCTATTCATGTCTGCCTGCAATTATCGACTTAGTGTATTCTTCGGTCTTCCTTTTTCCCGTTACTCTTCAGGATTCCAGGTAAGCGTTTTTCTAGTGATGCAGTCTGATAATTTCCTCAATGTGTGTCCTATCCATCTCCAACACCTTTCCTTAATTTCCTCTTCAGCTGGAACCTGGTCTGTTCTACCCCACCGCAGATTGTTACTGATAGTATCCGGCCAAATGAAATTCAGTATCTTATGTAAACAACTGTTTATCGATACTTGTAACTTATTCAAGGTGTTTGTAGTAGCTCTCGAAGTTTCAGCTCCGTACAGTATAACTGTCTTGACCTTCGTATTGAAGATTCTGGCTTTGATACTGGTTGAAAGTTGCTTTCAATTCTATATGTCCTTCAATTGTAGGAATGAAGCCCTTGCTTTGACAACCATCGACTTTACATTTGCATCATATCACCCTAGCTAGTGGACGATGCTTCCCAGGTACGTGAAACATTCCAAATAATCCAGAGATTCTTCATCAAGTGTAATTGGGTTTTAACCTTTGTGCATGTAAAGGCCCACTGATGATGAGGCTTTTACCGTATTGATTGCCTTGACTTGCACTTAATTGTATGTATGAGATAGAAGAGTCAGGCCATCCGCGAAGTCCAAATGTTCCGATTGATTCTGAGCTGTACATTGTAATTCGTGCTCTACATCGAATGCGGAATTCTTCATAATCCAGTCAACCACCAGAAGAAAGAAAAAGGAAGAGTGTAGGCAGCGTTCTACTGTTCTCAATCGGAATGCATATGTCAGCTGTCCTCAATGCACCACTTTGCATTGTAGCCCGTCATATGAATACCGTATGACGTTGGCGATCTTCTCACGTACACCATGGTGTCGACGAAGGTTCCCCAAAGTCATACTACACTCAATATCATATGCTTTCACATAGTCAATGAAGTTGATTTACAGTGATCAGTCCCATTCATTTGATTGCTCAACGATGATCAACAGTGTTGTGATTTAGTCTGTGCGCGACCGTTGCTTACGGAATCCCAACTGTTGATCTCGAAGTTGGGTGTCTACTGCGTCTCTCACCCGGTTTAGCAACACTTTCTTGAGAACACTTCCTGGTACTGACAGTAATATGTGGCCCTGTAGTTATCACATTTGCTCACATCTCCCATACTTATTTCTTGATGAGTTCTCTATCTATTCAGTCTGTTGGAACATGTTCCTCGTCCAATATCTTCATAAATAGGACATGAATAATAATAATAATAATAATAATGAAGCATGTTTGCTGTTACTTCTATGTCTGACTTCCATGTTTCAGTTTGTATATACTGAACAGGTTACACTGCGTTCACAAATTGAATTGTCTCATGGCCATCCGAATTCCCTCGGTTGTTGCTTGAGCGACAGCACTGAGAAGAACTGTACGTACTGTTAACATGTCCATGGGATACAGTGTGGTTGATAAGTTCAGGAGTTCCTCGAAGTGTTCCACCAATCCGTTACTCCTTTCTTGAATCTCAGTCATTGTCATGCCTTCCTTATACTTGTCCCGTCTCTCTGGTTTACAATATTTCTCTGTCAGTTTCTTCTTTGTGTCATATAGTTGTTTCATATTTCCTTCTCTTGCTGCTTTTACGGCCGTCATTGCTAGCTCATCCACGTATTTCTGCTTGTCAGTTCTAATGCTCTTCTTCACTGACTTGTTTACTCTTCTGTATTCTGCTTGTATTTTGACTTCCTTTGTTCCTGTTCGGTCGTTGTTCACTGCAGTGTTTGTTCTCTCTTTGCTGAAATTTTTGGCGTTTAGATCGAGATCCACTCCTCACGATGGTTTTGTTGCAGCCTAGACTTTTCTGACCAGTTGAATGTAGGGTTTTCGGTTCCTTTGCTTTGGCTTTTTCTCGGTTATGAGGACCTTATAAGGCTTGCAACCTGTTGTTCTGAGCTAACTCAGATTCTTCTGTTCGTGAATATCATGAAGCGTAGCTTTATTAAATCTTCCCAATGAAAATTCTCTAGTTCTCCAGTAAGTCTTTAGTTTTAGTTTCATCTTGACAACCGCCGCCATCTATGTGTACTAATTTGATCTCATGGTAAATAAGAAAGAAATAATGAAGATCTTTGTTAATGTGAAGTTTGTTTTGTAGACTGCATAGTTTGTTCAACAAGATTTGATTGCTCTTCTGAACATCATCATCAGCATAACCATCAGGTCAAAGTGAAGTCTTAGAATCTATCCATATGGAATTCACAAACTATCCTGCTGACCTCGATCTTTGTGGGTTACGTTTGAAGTTTAACCTGTCACTGTCTACCTCTTTATCTTGTTTGGATCTTTCTGTGGTTACTAGTGAAACGTTTTGCGTAAAATCAATCAATACAAGTAAAATTTACAGTTTACTGGATCATATCATTCTAGGAATCAGACGATCATATCGTTTATACTACAGCTTAAGACGCGGCATTAAAAATGAAATTTCGGTAACCAGTGACATCATAACTTCGTGACCGACGTACTGTTAATTCAACTAACCATAAACTAGAGGTGCAGCCTATACAAACTCATTCTCACAATTCGCAGAGTGCTAAATACTTATACTTTGCTTATAAATACAACAATAATGATCGCAGTGATACTGTTAGGACGCACATTGTTCGGGGAATTCATTTGCACACACATGCTAGTGATCGTCAAAACAGACCACGGTTATTCGATTATGACTGTGAGGATCGATAACTTCAGTTCTTTATTAGTGGTATTGAAGCGCCGTCCGCGTCTATTTCAGGGATGTTCGCTGTTAATATCCGCCAGTAAATTACATTTTTGTGTAATTATTTCATAGTTCATTTTTCACCTTGCGAACGTTCGATATTTTATTTCAGTATCAACGATAGTCTCATTCAATTTTGACAGGAAGAAGCTGGTGAATTTCAGATCTACTTAGTGACTGCTTTCTCTTAAAGTTTTATAGCATAATTTATATGAAATTAAGTCATTACAATTCTACATTCTCCTCATCGTACTCTCATGTTGACTGCTTACTGATATAAACTGAGTTATGACATGCGTTGTTTGAGTTGATGACACATGTTTGGCCCTTCTAGCCTGATGTAATGATTGTGATACAAAATCGCCTTCATCTCAGTGATTTCAAAAGGCGTAAGTGATTTGTTGAAGTCGATTCATTTTTTCATTTATTAAAGCAGAATGACCTGCGTGATCACATTTATGCGGAACAAACTGTGAGTCGACCCAGATTTTCTTAGCTGTTGATAAAATCATAATATTTACCTAACGCAGTACCTAATTAATTAATCAATCAAACACTTGCTATTTTTAAATTGTTACTTGAAACGTTCAGTTCTATGACAGTAACTAATTATTTCGTTTCTTTTGTTTATTCTATCATATCGAACAAATATTTGAGCAGAATAACATAAACTCATTTTATTGCATTATCTTCTCATCAGCTGCTTAATTTATGTCAAATACTTCACTATATTATCAACTAATTACCATATCTGATCATACAGAATGTGCCACACATTACATTTACTAACAGTACTCATTATATGTCTTCACTCCCACTTCTCCACTATGAAAATGCAAAACCATTTTCTTTATTAAAATAATGTAATCTTTACGACAATCTTAATTTCAAATTTTATAGGTTTTAAGCAGTTGATGAGAACATAATGCAGAAGAATGAGTTCGTGTTATTTTGCTCAAATCGTCATTCTTTCTCTACTCAACAGCTATTTTATGTAGATCAACACAGATCATTACTGAATGAGTAAACCAACTTAACTGTAACTGAATGCTGAGGAGATCCAAGAGGAACTTTAGTCTTCAATAATGTACTCACTGTCGGACAAGCTCAGTTCTTTTGAACATGGATTTCGCTGTTTTTCTAGGCACTAATATTCATATGAATATTGGAATGGATTCTTCATCACTACTATTACACACCTTTTGTCAGGCTGAATTTCTCGATTCTAATTTCTACGGAAAATTCTGATAAATGATATCAACAATCAGTTCAATGAATCTAATCAATAGGGTATTTTCTATCTACCAGTTATTGAAAGTGGCTACGAAATGTACCAGCGTCACTTAACAGTGTTAAAAACATTATGTGTAGAACTATGATGCCGGATATTGAGTTCTATGATAAAGTAATACGAAATGTAGAAATGTTAAAGGAAATAAAATAATCAAGTGCTGTTTTCTTTCTGAATCGAAATGTACTCGTATTTCGCAGTCAGAAGCCATAATTGATGAAACTCAGTTTCCTTATGCTAATTTGAAATATCAATAAATAATATTCTGGTCATATTGTAGGTTATTATGTTTGTATTCCTAGTACACAACTATTGGATTTCTGTTCATAATACATATTCTTGTTGCATAATTAATAGGTCACCAGGTTATCATAGACGTATTCCATCAAACAAAAGTTTCGAATTAACTCACTGACTAGTGTAACACGACATTCTGTTCTTTATATCTAAGCAGTTTGTTACTTACTGTATTCTCTACTGAAACTAATTTTTCGCGCATTAATTTCATTCTTCATTTTATTGTGTTATGAGGTCAGGTACGTCTGTATACAAACTACTCCTGCTTTGAAAATAATATAGTGTAGTCTGGTTACTGACTACTGTTCTAAAGAGCAAGGCGGAAAAATAATTACGGAATCGTTGACCGAAACAGACTTGACCGTTAACTTAAGGTTGCCAGTGCCGTTCTGACGCACAGCTCACCAACTCAGTTGATCAAGTCAATCGAGATTCTGATTGATGAGTTTTCAAATGATATTAATCAGTAATCATCAATAATAACGATTATCTATCCTATCAGTAATAAGTAGAGCAGTAGATGTCATTCATCTCACAATCATTCCATAATGAAATAAAATGACAAATGAAAGCAAACTTATGGTTTATTATATCGGTTTATTATATTTCATACAAATATCCGGTTATTCATTCGAATATTGTTTTATGCAATTAAGTAAAATGATGCTTGCATGTACTTAAATGATAAATCTGCATATTTTCAAACGAGACGTTTGTCAGTCGTGGTAGAATCTTGAAATTCAACAGCAATTTAAATTGATGACGGATTTGTAGACAGATATATGAGTGTATAAATAACACAATAACGAGTTGACGACGAATTATTACGTTTTGTTGAGCGATCGATCAACAAACAACAAAATCATCTATTCAGACAACTAAGAAAACTGAAGACACCAAAAACATGAACAAAAGTGAAATACTGAGGCAAAATACCAAACACCAATATCCCGAAAGACATTTACGATCCAAAGTGGTATGAAATATCAGTTGTTCTACGATTGATAACTTATACAGTCCTATACGGTCTTTGTCCAAATACGTCGCCTCTGAAATCGGGTAAGAAAGATTGAAAGTTAGTTAACTGATCTACAAGTGTGTTTCAGTTCCACCACCGGGGTCGAAACATCATTATGTGTTCAAATTAACCTCATTCGAACCAACCGTTGTTGACGATATTGTTGAGTAAAAGTGAATTACAATAATAAATTTAAACGAAGTTATATTAATCATGTAACAGATAAATTATTGACAAAGTGAAAAATTCCTTCTGACGTTCATCTGACATAATTTGATTCCCATCAAAAGTAAAAGTCGTACCCACAGGATTCGGATTTGTGTAGTAGTTTTATTCATGATCAATGGTAATCCTAACTCTAGCACTTGTCAATCAGTTACGAAATTCCAGTTGAAGCTGTTCAAATGTGACTACGTTGACTTAATCAGTCACTATTGCCGAACAGCATACAAAAATAATATTCCTAGATATAATTAGTATTTAAAACCATGTTAATTGCAAAAACTGATATATAGAAGCCTTATATTCAAAAGATCTAACTAAAATTCATCAAGATGAATCGAACTGATCATGATGTTTACTCACCCAGGACCATAATTGCAGACAATCACGAGCTTAGTTTTGAAATTCCGGCAATTTGTGACACCACATCCAACATCGGTAGTATTTTCCCAAACAAGCTGGAATGAACGAGGAAATGCTTGTAGGTAATAGAAGAGAGTGAAGTTTGTGTGAGCACAGTTCACAATCAACTAACTAATAACAAGTCGTACGAAATTGAATTGATTGATCAATGGAATGACGATAGGCACGGTACAATCATTAAACTGTCAGTCAGTTAATCAACCAGCTTATCAGTTACTTAGCTAATCACTCCGCAGTTTACTTTATACATATTTCGACGTTTTTTTAATAAACTGATACATCATGGCAAACGTTAAGATTCATCGGATCGAACGTTTCACTTCTATCTAAACTGTACTCATTGGTGCTAAAAACCGCAACCAGTGATAAACTGGATCATTCGAAAAAATGAAGGCTTATTAGTACTAGTCCACCACTAATGGGAAATGTGGCTATGATTAAAAACCCTACATATCTCGACATAACTGTACGAACGAACATTTTGACTGGACCACGTTTAGATGAGGTAGTGAACTAATTATGAATGCCACAATCCAACGTGCAGCTTCTTTCATCAAAACAAAGTGAAGTAAGACAATATCATTTAAAATATAATTCAAGAGTTGACTCGCACGCTTAAATAGACAAACATGTTGCACGTAAACGTTGAGTAAGAAAACCACCATTTGGAAGTAATAATACAACCACACTAATTATCATGTGTATCAGCATTCATAAGCATGAATATGAATCACCAGCATACATTTGGAATCAGTAGCTAACGCGATTGTCAAGGTATGTAACAAGTGTGGTTGATGTAAGGCGGTGAAAAAGACAACTGTTATATCATTTGAAGGTTGACTTGCATAGCTGAAATAGACAAACATGGAGAACAGTTTTTGTCAATCACCAATTACTTTGAAAATATGTGAAATCCACAGGCTGATTTTACACTCTTGTTCATATAACACCCCACATGTATTCATTCTTGCAGTTTGTAAATAAAAGCGCACAGGGATAAGGACGCGGTTCATTGTGTCAAATGTTGATTGCTCGAATACTCGAACAGTAAATATGCCTGCAAAACTCAGCTTTCATGTTTGTCTGCTTTATTGCATTTTCAAATTGTGATCAGTCAGTACCAGTATGATTTTTGCCGAAATGTGTGGCCATCAGCCCATCATTTCTGATTATAAAATATGATCACCATTCAACTTTGTATTTTTTGGCAGATTATTTGTCTCTGTAACGCTAAGAATTAACTTGAGATTACTCATAAGCCCGAATATCAACTGTGTTTTGCAAATGTATATTGTTAAGTAATAATTTAATTAACTTCCACACGTCGAGCAATCAAAATGGATGGTAAGTGAGTGAGAAGTACCAACCAATATATTAGTAGAACCATTGATTGTTTGCGTTTAAAGCCGATGAGAGAATAAACAGAGGTTAGTATCCAGACACGCGCCCATTGAAACTGACACATTCTTATACATAGTTGATCAATGGTTCTAATTCAAGTAGACATGTAATAAAAATAAAATGAGCAATTCTTCACCCCATTTATGTGACGCGATAGAAGAGATCATAAACATGAAACGTTAAGAAAGGCTTATTATAATCTCTTGGTTCAACAAAAATACTTTACTTGCGTTCTAATACTTACTTGAGGATAATTTCCGCACGTAGTCGAACTACATTTGTTCGTAGTGAAGTTATAATACGCGACTTCACTGAACCATAATTGTACCGCCCTTCATATATATTCAAACATAAAAATCGAATAAAACTCAAACCTTTAATGTTGGGACAAACGTTAATTTATTAATGCAGTAATATCTGAAACATTAATTTATCAAAAGAAACGTTGGATAAAACTGGTTAATATCACTAAAACACAAAGTTTCGTTGTCAGGTAAAAATATATTATCTAGTGGATAATTATTTCCAAGTTGTGCAAATGTTTGCAACTTCGTGGTTTTCCATAGATCTGCTTGTTATTTTTCGAGGAGTGTCTCTACATCTTGAAATGCAATCCATCCTGTCGCTGCATCCATTAGGCCTCCTATAAGTTCAGTTAACTCGTGTTACTCTGAGAAGGTGAATAAAAACGTTCTACGAATGCACTTTTAATGCTTGCAAATCTATAATCCTCCTAAAATCACATATTATGGACGATAGATCAAACTCACCTTTCTACCTTGTATGCACCAGCCCATGTCTGTCCAACATATTGAAATCCCTGTATTCTCCGTTCATCATTCTTATCGTGTTCACTTTTACACTGATCGGATAGATTTTGTGCTTTCTTTTCCAATTCCATATTCCATCTCTGTAAATATTAATTTATTCACTCATTGAAAATCAGTGAAGTGAATTGTACAATGTCAATGTTATTTTGTTGTCATCACTATCATAACACTGATGTTACAAGTTTTAATTTACTAATAAGCCAACAAGTGCAATGATTTATGTATCTGTTATGAATTGATACGAATTATTTGGGAAAAAGTGTTAAATCCAGACGAAGATCTACTTATTGACTGTCATTATACATATTTTTATTGGTTAACTGATAAGTAACTAAATTATGCGTATATTCATATTCATGTTATTATAAGCTTCCATTTGACTTATTAATTACCATTGTACGACTTACTGTTCTTAAGTTATTCTTAATTTATTAGTTACGGTCTTTCATAATCACAGCAACTTTCAGCCTGGTGTATATTTGCTATTTTCTATTTTATGTTATTATACGGTTTGATTTGCTTGTATATAAAATGCGTATGTGTGAAATACATGATTTATATAGTTGAGGCTGATATTGGTGTTCTCGACTGAACAGGCTGGGTTAATCGAGAAGCTACTATCTTGGAGGACCAATAAGAACACAGAGTTGACTCTATGCTGCTCATACTGGTTTATGTATCATTGGTCTGGTCAATAAGTCAGTGTTCTAACTGCGATATTATCACGTGATAATTAACAGTCCATGAAAACATAACTGACACAATAGGACGTTTTTGTCAAAAAGGGGAATATGAAATCTCAACACTTCTATCGAAATTCCCTGTATTAACTAAATCGAGAATGGAGTGATGTCGAGATAAATGATGTCTGTGACATCAGATTAAAGCAGTTTCAATTATGTTTGTCAATATAAACAATGCGAGACGCCCAGAATAGGGTATTCATTAATATGAACACAATTTTCACAGAGTGCAGAAAGGTACACAAAGCTTATCCAAATAGTCAACCCCCAATGTAAATGATAACTTCATTAATTAAAAGTGTGAAAAACAAGACAATGCATTTGGAATGCAGCATATCTCTCAACATTTTTCAGGTCAACAAAGTTTGTTCGTTCAGTAGTAGATATATAGGTGTGAACCAAACTGGTGATCTTGTTTACAGACTTCCAAACATCTATTCGATTGACTGGAAAGTTTATTTACGTAAAGATAATAAATTCTCAATAAATAAAGTGTGAAAATTACCCCGAAAAAGGAAAATGAGTAAAACTAAATCAGAAGCATTGTGCAAGCTCTTGATGACCAATTGAAGCGGAGACTCATACTAAATTAAATATTTTTGTAGAAACACTAAATAGGCTATGATTTTTCACCACTGGCACAATCATACAGTTATATCATTCATAACTGCTTGGCAGTTGTAAAGTTGTCATGTTCTAATAAATGAATTTAGTCTCAAGGAGTTAAGTTTGATGGAAACATTGCAAAACATTGTTAAAATATGTGAAACTAGACTGATTAGAAAACTTAACAACGGCTGAAAATACCAAATAACAATTTATCATCTTCGCTAATATACACTGCAATGAATGTAAAAATGTAAACAACTCATTCTACGATATTAAACTAGTAATCACTTGTCAAAATATTTGTCACCAAATAAGTGATAATTACACTCGACAAATAATATATATGAAAACACGGTGACATTAAACAAGTATATTGAATGTATATTCCTCTTACCAATGGATTCATGTATACGGCTTTAGGTTGTCCAGGAATGAGGCCATACATGGCAAGTTGCCTTACAACATTGTGCATCGTTAATAACTGTCCACGTATCGTATCATTCATTTCTGCATGAACACAAAAGCATACGAGCAAACATGTGAAAAATGTAACGGTAGAAACGTCAAATTTGAGTGACATTTGGAAGGGATTCAAATTTTACTATTTTTCTAACTTCCAAACACACATTACTGATTATATATACACCATGAGAACAGGTTGGTTTAACGTAGGTGATCATCGATCAGCAGTTCATCAACATATGCCAATTATTCTTACTAATGCTTGATTACTTCAGGAGAGTACTTATATTCGGAACTGTCAACTACAAATCAGTAGGGTCAAAGAGAAATGCCTGCACAAAACATTAATATAAAGGAAGTTTAATCCCCATGTCCTCACGCATTTTCTAGCATTAAGTGAGGAAAGGAGACCACAAATGTGCATTGGTTTGCAAAATCGATAATTATGATTGACTGTTGAGTTGGTAGTCATTCGATTCAGATATTGATTTGGACACGTCATAAATGCGAGCCAAACTGCTATTTGGTTGAGGATGACGTGATCGCAATCAGAATCATGAGTTGGATGAACGCTTTGTTCACAGATACATAGCTGTGTTCTACAGATATTTGTAGCCAATATCGATCAACCGCTCGCATCAGTCAACGTGGTTTGTCTATGGATTAGTATCGATCGGTCATCGTATTGGCGAAGGGCCGAACAACTAATCGTTTATTGAGGATTTCCTTGGCAACCTACGCAGTTGGGGTGAAGTTTGCCCATGGGAATGCGTGGCATAATGTGGATCCAATGAACTGGTTCAAAGTCATCACTTACCAAACCGATTCCACGCTACCTAATGTCAAACAGGCAATAACAATGCTTAAACCCAAATTGTGTATTTAAAAAATAGTCAGTTATTCACCTTAATTAGCCTTGGTAACAACTAACGATTCTCAAATGAATGTAATCACAGTTTCTGATGCAATGCAGTGGTTTAGGTAGTTGGGAACGTTAGCACTGAACTACATCCTACTGTAAATCTAGGCGACGCGAGATCGAACAGGTCAGACAGCACCGAATATCCTCAGGTTTACAGGTACAATGTGGTGATGATTAGCACACTTATTAAAATGGGTAGTTGTTCGTCTTTCTGTCATTCCAATGTACACGTCTTTGTATTCGTATGTTACAACTTATAAAATCAATTTCCCAAACACTGTAATTCGTAATTTCTGTCAGACTGCACACAAAATATTCGTCAATGATCGATATTCAGTTGGAAACGATTCTATATCGTCGAAAACCAAACTTGCAAAATGATGTTTCTCAATCATCGAAAACTGTAATTCAGCAATTGTTTTGACAATTTAAGGTCTAATTATGAATTTACAGTGAATTCTAAAGCATATCAAAATGCTTCATAAATGGTGATTTTCGCAATGTTGTCAGTGTTTCTCACATCAATCGGAAATTTAACCAGTGACATTTTCATTCAAGGATAATATTTTACAAACCACACAACATTAATCTAAATAAAAGAGAATTGAAGTAAAATCTACACCTAATTTGCATACTGTAGGGAAATATTTTCACAAATATTCCTTCTTATGATATATCTGGCTACTGAAATAAATACATTCATTGAGGAGTGAATTTATTTGATCAGATTAGACGAATATATGCACATGCGACAGAAACGAGCAAAACGCGTTCACAAAAAGTGTGTATGTGGTGTTTGAATGAACTGATGATTCCTTTGTACTTGTTGAATGCTTGATTTCGAATTTCAAATACAGTACATTCGTTCGTGCTTATCTAGTACTTCTTGATCCGATTGCGTTATTTCTGGGATTCTTAGTTCGTACTATAATTCAAATACTCCTGATTATCACAGTGTATCATGTAACCTATAGACATTTTGACTACTGACCAGCTGAACGCACTCCATGAAAGTAAATTTGGTTCATGCAAACAAAGATTCCACTGATGTGTTTTTGTAACGGGACATGTTTTGGTGAGATTTCCAACTTCATCCGACATGAAAAACTAACATAGTTTCCCATTTGAAAATATTAAATATGGTTGAGAATAGTGTTCGATATTTGTGCGCAGAAGACCGTTGTGGCGCAAGCAGTCACGTGATTATATTTCTTACTAAGATACCATCTTTCAAAGTAAATTAACAAGTGAACCTTATTCATGGAAAAGGGATAGTTGAAAAATACTCACCATAATTGGATTGAAATCCTTACGGGGCTATAATAACTAACCGACGCATGAACGAATGAAATCCATTTAATTGACATGTACGAATAATCTGATAGTCCACGATCACCTATGTTGACCAATCTGATCTCACAGTGTATGTATGGGTAAATATGCATGTTTTTAGGGTATGAAAACAGTGTCAGTTTAATCATTCTCAGATGTCGTTCAAATTCGATGTTTCTACAGTCTCACTGCTAATGTGTCTACTCACTTACCCTTGTGTCCATGCGAATATGAATAAAACGACAACGTACATAAATGTAATGTCGGCTGTTTGAATCTGTATATTTGTATACATTTATTCAGGTTGTGATATGATCCGTAACTCATCTATTTACGTTCATCCCATATATTCCTAATTTGCCTTATTATTTTCATGAAGTTCTTTGTGACGTTTACTTGAATATTTGATTATTGGTTTACTATTTATTCACATTTATTTGTTGGATTCTTTGTTAGCTATTTATTCAGGCATTTTCGGTTCGTTTTCAGAATGATTGTCAAGTCATATACACTGATCTTTTCTATAGTTGTCAACATCTCTTGTCAATTGTCATTCAAACTAATTTTCAGGTTTATTAAATATTCTTGTCGCTTGCGCAAATTAAACTTGGGTACAGACTGATTCGCGAAACTGGATGGTGCTAGCATTTATTTTTGTAATCATTCTTGATGTGCTTACGTTCATGGTTTGCACTAACTACATTACTGAGCTATTAAGTTCTTCTTATTTGGTGCTTACAAGGGTTCTGTTAACTGTTTTATGGTTTATGAACGTAAACCAGGTTATTACATATAGTGTTTTACTTGATAGCAGCTAACGTTTTCATCTAGTTTAGTGCATGAAATGTGGTACATTTTGAGAGCTTTACAAGCTATCTTTCTCCCAGTGATGCCAAACGGTTGTTATATGCTTCAGTCGACTTATGTTTCCAAGAGTCTATGATGATCAATCTTGATCATCTCTTTTGCATATAAAGCGTGCTTACTTATGATAGGTATCAATGATGCGGAAACGTTTCTTCCGCCTCATTTCACCATCATATGTAGTCACTTATTCAACTAGTGGTATTTAAGAAGGAGGGTGAGGAAGTGAATTTATGGATGAATTTCTCTAATGGAATTAAACTTAAAGAAAGACTGAAAAGTACCTGTGATAAGTAGTCTAAACGACTAAAAATCAAGCAAACACCACTTAAGTGGTGCTTTCAGTGCTTTTCTTGCTCCTCTGTACAGCATCAAATAAACTCTCTGAGTCCGTGCAGCATTTTCCGCCTCGTGCCCATAGTACAACAGCATATTTCCCCAATCTAATCTTTTCTGTCCAGCTTGAGTCTAATGGGTTTCACTGATTTCAAGTACCACCAAGTTGTACCTCTTCACTTCTGCAGCTATTTATTTTGTTCTCCCGGACATTTCATGTACCTAAATTGATCGGCGGCATGGTTGTTAGAAGGGTAATCGGCCTCGTGGCTTACGAATAATATCGGCTTTTATCATGAAGCTTCGTGATTCTTCTCATTGAAGATCATTCAACTCAGAGGGTAGAGTTTGAATGGTTTATTTTTTTATTCTGGTTAATGTTTTTTAGCAATGTTGTTTTCTCCGGTATAGGTTGCCGACTTCACGCCCAACCCTCCTCCTTTACTCTTGCTTGGGACTGACAGTAACTCTTGAAAAACTAGAGGCCAAGGTCTACGGGATTACAATGCTGTATAAATGGTCGAAGCTGGATTTTTGCTCGTTTATTGAGAATGTACTGACATTCCATAGAAATAACGTAATGATTTGGGGAGTTTAGACAAGTCGCGAATCTTCTGGATTCTGGTTACACATTGTTGAGGTACAGCAGAATGAGAGGTTATCTGACGATGACGTACAATATAATACTTAGGTCGCCATCTCAACTAAATTATCATACTAAGATCACACGATTTCTTACTATTAAAACCATTCCACACTCGCGTTTTACACTGAGAAACCTTCACTACTGCTCGCTGAATGTTACTCATCTGTAAAATTTTCCCGATGAAGTAACAATATCATCGTTTACGGCGAATATATTCAGTCAGAGAGAGGGCCAGACGAACGCTCATGTATCCTCATCTTGCACTCGGTATAGCTGTACCTTGTTTATATTTAGCAGCATATCTACTCAACTATTATCACATACCATTATTTCATTAACATCTGTTTTACCCGTCACCTCCATTATTTTGTAATTCCTGCATCCATATATTCATCCATTTTTTTCATTTGGTGTGCAAATGAACTCCCTGAAGTAACTTACTGTCCTACACACGTTACTGAACATAATGCAGTGGTTGGCATATATAAATGTTGAACTAAATCTATAAAAGAGTAACACGATAGTTTTGAGTAACTACAGCCTCGACCAATTGTTGATTGTAACTCTGTGAAATGTGTTAGGTGAACGGCGTGTTTTTCATAGCTCAACATTCCGAGTATAACAACAGTTTATCCGGTGCTTCTGAACCACTTAAAGCTCGATTTATATCAAGGATAAAAACGAAATGAATTTCTAATTGCCAAATTTCTACTCATTCATTATCGTGTATATAAAGCGTCAATATTTATTTTCAGTCGTTATACATATATATGTGATATTTAGATTATTACAGGCTTATCACAAATACTTCGTTCGTAGTAATTCGGAAATCAGGCCGGCTAAACTATAATTTCTGGACTAACCAGTCATGTATAAGATGACAGGTTTCAGATTTTGGAGCGAAATTCACTCATTCCTTCGGATACATAGTTTTGGCATTATAGCTGATGTTAGTTCGTGATGAGAACCTAAAATCTAATTCCTAACCTGAATCACCAACTGTAAATCGTAATTGTAATCCCTCACACAGGTTTATAATCCCCATTTGGTCCTAGATATTAGGTGGACAATTTCAAGATCAGTCTGGCGTCGCTCAAAGGTCGTCCATAAATTATAGTCTCACTGATTATTTTTTAATTTTATTTTCTGCTAACAGTTCATTTTGATGACAGTCCTATGAAAAAGTGCCTGAAATTTCTATCTGCAGTGCAGCAATAGACTGTGTCATCATAATTCGGCCAACCGACGAAAGGTGACCGAGTTCATTAGTTTAACACTTAGGTGATAATTGCTTGATTTTTTAGTCGTTTAGACTACTTATCACAGGTACTTTTCAGTCTTTCTTTAAGTTTAATTCCATTAGAGAAATTCATCCATAAATTCACTTCCTCACCCTCCTTCTTAAATACCACTAGTTGAATAAGTGACTACATATGATGGTGAAATGAGGCGGAAGAAACGTTTCCGCATCATTGATACCTATCATAAGTAAGCACGCTTTATATGCAAAAGAGATGATCAAGATTGATCATCATAGACTCTTGGAAACATAAGTCGACTGAAGCATATAACAACCGTTTGGCATCACTGGGAGAAAGATAGCTTGTAAAGCTCTCAAAATGTACCACATTTCATGCACTAAACTAGATGAAAACGTTAGCTGCTATCAAGTAAAACACTATATGTAATAACCTGGTTTACGTTCATAAACCATAAAACAGTTAACAGAACCCTTGTAAGCACCAAATAAGAAGAACTTAATAGCTCAGTAATGTAGTTAGTGCAAACCATGAACGTAAGCACATCAAGAATGATTACAAAAATAAATGCTAGCACCATCCAGTTTCGCGAATCAGTCTGTACCCAAGTTTAATTTGCGCAAGCGACAAGAATATTTAATAAACCTGAAAATTAGTTTGAATGACAATTGACAAGAGATGTTGACAACTATAGAAAAGATCAGTGTATATGACTTGACAATCATTCTGAAAACGAACCGAAAATGCCTGAATAAATAGCTAACAAAGAATCCAACAAATAAATGTGAATAAATAGTAAACCAATAATCAAATATTCAAGTAAACGTCACAAAGAACTTCATGAAAATAATAAGGCAAATTAGGAATATATGGGATGAACGTAAATAGATGAGTTACGGATCATATCACAACCTGAATAAATGTATACAAATATACAGATTCAAACAGCCGACATTACATTTATGTACGTTGTCGTTTTATTCATATTCGCATGGACACAAGGGTAAGTGAGTAGACACATTAGCAGTGAGACTGTAGAAACATCGAATTTGAACGACATCTGAGAATGATTAAACTGACACTGTTTTCATACCCTAAAAACATGCATATTTACCCATACATACACTGTGAGATCAGATTGGTCAACATAGGTGATCGTGGACTATCAGATTATTCGTACATGTCAATTAAATGGATTTCATTCGTTCATGCGTCGGTTAGTTATTATAGCCCCGTAAGGATTTCAATCCAATTATGGTGAGTATTTTTCAACTATCCCTTTTCCATGAATAAGGTTCACTTGTTAATTTACTTTGAAAGATGGTATCTTAGTAAGAAATATAATCACGTGACTGCTTGCGCCACAACGGTCTTCTGCGCACAAATATCGAACACTATTCTCAACCATATTTAATATTTTCAAATGGGAAACTATGTTAGTTTTTCATGTCGGATGAAGTTGGAAATCTCACCAAAACATGTCCCGTTACAAAAACACATCAGTGGAATCTTTGTTTGCATGAACCAAATTTACTTTCATGGAGTGCGTTCAGCTGGTCAGTAGTCAAAATGTCTATAGGTTACATGATACACTGTGATAATCAGGAGTATTTGAATTATAGTACGAACTAAGAATCCCAGAAATAACGCAATCGGATCAAGAAGTACTAGATAAGCACGAACGAATGTACTGTATTTGGAATTCGAAATCAAGCATTCAACAAGTACAAAGGAATCATCAGTTCA
Source organism: Schistosoma haematobium (assembly GCF_000699445.3). Taxonomy (NCBI): domain Eukaryota; kingdom Metazoa; phylum Platyhelminthes; class Trematoda; order Strigeidida; family Schistosomatidae; genus Schistosoma; species Schistosoma haematobium. The sequence continues at coordinate 11,469,378 of NC_067201.1, forward strand.
TTCAAACACCACATACACACTTTTTGTGAACGCGTTTTGCTCGTTTCTGTCGCATGTGCATATATTCGTCTAATCTGATCAAATAAATTCACTCCTCAATGAATGTATTTATTTCAGTAGCCAGATATATCATAAGAAGGAATATTTGTGAAAATATTTCCCTACAGTATGCAAATTAGGTGTAGATTTTACTTCAATTCTCTTTTATTTAGATTAATGTTGTGTGGTTTGTAAAATATTATCCTTGAATGAAAATGTCACTGGTTAAATTTCCGATTGATGTGAGAAACACTGACAACATTGCGAAAATCACCATTTATGAAGCATTTTGATATGCTTTAGAATTCACTGTAAATTCATAATTAGACCTTAAATTGTCAAAACAATTGCTGAATTACAGTTTTCGATGATTGAGAAACATCATTTTGCAAGTTTGGTTTTCGACGATATAGAATCGTTTCCAACTGAATATCGATCATTGACGAATATTTTGTGTGCAGTCTGACAGAAATTACGAATTACAGTGTTTGGGAAATTGATTTTATAAGTTGTAACATACGAATACAAAGACGTGTACATTGGAATGACAGAAAGACGAACAACTACCCATTTTAATAAGTGTGCTAATCATCACCACATTGTACCTGTAAACCTGAGGATATTCGGTGCTGTCTGACCTGTTCGATCTCGCGTCGCCTAGATTTACAGTAGGATGTAGTTCAGTGCTAACGTTCCCAACTACCTAAACCACTGCATTGCATCAGAAACTGTGATTACATTCATTTGAGAATCGTTAGTTGTTACCAAGGCTAATTAAGGTGAATAACTGACTATTTTTAAATACACAATTTGGGTTTAAGCATTGTTATTGCCTGTTTGACATTAGGTAGCGTGGAATCGGTTTGGTAAGTGATGACTTTGAACCAGTTCATTGGATCCACATTATGCCACGCATTCCCATGGGCAAACTTCACCCCAACTGCGTAGGTTGCCAAGGAAATCCTCAATAAACGATTAGTTGTTCGGCCCTTCGCCAATACGATGACCGATCGATACTAATCCATAGACAAACCACGTTGACTGATGCGAGCGGTTGATCGATATTGGCTACAAATATCTGTAGAACACAGCTATGTATCTGTGAACAAAGCGTTCATCCAACTCATGATTCTGATTGCGATCACGTCATCCTCAACCAAATAGCAGTTTGGCTCGCATTTATGACGTGTCCAAATCAATATCTGAATCGAATGACTACCAACTCAACAGTCAATCATAATTATCGATTTTGCAAACCAATGCACATTTGTGGTCTCCTTTCCTCACTTAATGCTAGAAAATGCGTGAGGACATGGGGATTAAACTTCCTTTATATTAATGTTTTGTGCAGGCATTTCTCTTTGACCCTACTGATTTGTAGTTGACAGTTCCGAATATAAGTACTCTCCTGAAGTAATCAAGCATTAGTAAGAATAATTGGCATATGTTGATGAACTGCTGATCGATGATCACCTACGTTAAACCAACCTGTTCTCATGGTGTATATATAATCAGTAATGTGTGTTTGGAAGTTAGAAAAATAGTAAAATTTGAATCCCTTCCAAATGTCACTCAAATTTGACGTTTCTACCGTTACATTTTTCACATGTTTGCTCGTATGCTTTTGTGTTCATGCAGAAATGAATGATACGATACGTGGACAGTTATTAACGATGCACAATGTTGTAAGGCAACTTGCCATGTATGGCCTCATTCCTGGACAACCTAAAGCCGTATACATGAATCCATTGGTAAGAGGAATATACATTCAATATACTTGTTTAATGTCACCGTGTTTTCATATATATTATTTGTCGAGTGTAATTATCACTTATTTGGTGACAAATATTTTGACAAGTGATTACTAGTTTAATATCGTAGAATGAGTTGTTTACATTTTTACATTCATTGCAGTGTATATTAGCGAAGATGATAAATTGTTATTTGGTATTTTCAGCCGTTGTTAAGTTTTCTAATCAGTCTAGTTTCACATATTTTAACAATGTTTTGCAATGTTTCCATCAAACTTAACTCCTTGAGACTAAATTCATTTATTAGAACATGACAACTTTACAACTGCCAAGCAGTTATGAATGATATAACTGTATGATTGTGCCAGTGGTGAAAAATCATAGCCTATTTAGTGTTTCTACAAAAATATTTAATTTAGTATGAGTCTCCGCTTCAATTGGTCATCAAGAGCTTGCACAATGCTTCTGATTTAGTTTTACTCATTTTCCTTTTTCGGGGTAATTTTCACACTTTATTTATTGAGAATTTATTATCTTTACGTAAATAAACTTTCCAGTCAATCGAATAGATGTTTGGAAGTCTGTAAACAAGATCACCAGTTTGGTTCACACCTATATATCTACTACTGAACGAACAAACTTTGTTGACCTGAAAAATGTTGAGAGATATGCTGCATTCCAAATGCATTGTCTTGTTTTTCACACTTTTAATTAATGAAGTTATCATTTACATTGGGGGTTGACTATTTGGATAAGCTTTGTGTACCTTTCTGCACTCTGTGAAAATTGTGTTCATATTAATGAATACCCTATTCTGGGCGTCTCGCATTGTTTATATTGACAAACATAATTGAAACTGCTTTAATCTGATGTCACAGACATCATTTATCTCGACATCACTCCATTCTCGATTTAGTTAATACAGGGAATTTCGATAGAAGTGTTGAGATTTCATATTCCCCTTTTTGACAAAAACGTCCTATTGTGTCAGTTATGTTTTCATGGACTGTTAATTATCACGTGATAATATCGCAGTTAGAACACTGACTTATTGACCAGACCAATGATACATAAACCAGTATGAGCAGCATAGAGTCAACTCTGTGTTCTTATTGGTCCTCCAAGATAGTAGCTTCTCGATTAACCCAGCCTGTTCAGTCGAGAACACCAATATCAGCCTCAACTATATAAATCATGTATTTCACACATACGCATTTTATATACAAGCAAATCAAACCGTATAATAACATAAAATAGAAAATAGCAAATATACACCAGGCTGAAAGTTGCTGTGATTATGAAAGACCGTAACTAATAAATTAAGAATAACTTAAGAACAGTAAGTCGTACAATGGTAATTAATAAGTCAAATGGAAGCTTATAATAACATGAATATGAATATACGCATAATTTAGTTACTTATCAGTTAACCAATAAAAATATGTATAATGACAGTCAATAAGTAGATCTTCGTCTGGATTTAACACTTTTTTCCCAAATAATTCGTATCAATTCATAACAGATACATAAATCATTGCACTTGTTGGCTTATTAGTAAATTAAAACTTGTAACATCAGTGTTATGATAGTGATGACAACAAAATAACATTGACATTGTACAATTCACTTCACTGATTTTCAATGAGTGAATAAATTAATATTTACAGAGATGGAATATGGAATTGGAAAAGAAAGCACAAAATCTATCCGATCAGTGTAAAAGTGAACACGATAAGAATGATGAACGGAGAATACAGGGATTTCAATATGTTGGACAGACATGGGCTGGTGCATACAAGGTAGAAAGGTGAGTTTGATCTATCGTCCATAATATGTGATTTTAGGAGGATTATAGATTTGCAAGCATTAAAAGTGCATTCGTAGAACGTTTTTATTCACCTTCTCAGAGTAACACGAGTTAACTGAACTTATAGGAGGCCTAATGGATGCAGCGACAGGATGGATTGCATTTCAAGATGTAGAGACACTCCTCGAAAAATAACAAGCAGATCTATGGAAAACCACGAAGTTGCAAACATTTGCACAACTTGGAAATAATTATCCACTAGATAATATATTTTTACCTGACAACGAAACTTTGTGTTTTAGTGATATTAACCAGTTTTATCCAACGTTTCTTTTGATAAATTAATGTTTCAGATATTACTGCATTAATAAATTAACGTTTGTCCCAACATTAAAGGTTTGAGTTTTATTCGATTTTTATGTTTGAATATATATGAAGGGCGGTACAATTATGGTTCAGTGAAGTCGCGTATTATAACTTCACTACGAACAAATGTAGTTCGACTACGTGCGGAAATTATCCTCAAGTAAGTATTAGAACGCAAGTAAAGTATTTTTGTTGAACCAAGAGATTATAATAAGCCTTTCTTAACGTTTCATGTTTATGACCTCTTCTATCGCGTCACATAAATGGGGTGAAGAATTGCTCATTTTATTTTTATTACATGTCTACTTGAATTAGAACCATTGATCAACTATGTATAAGAATGTGTCAGTTTCAATGGGCGCGTGTCTGGATACTAACCTCTGTTTATTCTCTCATCGGCTTTAAACGCAAACAATCAATGGTTCTACTAATATATTGGTTGGTACTTCTCACTCACTTACCATCCATTTTGATTGCTCGACGTGTGGAAGTTAATTAAATTATTACTTAACAATATACATTTGCAAAACACAGTTGATATTCGGGCTTATGAGTAATCTCAAGTTAATTCTTAGCGTTACAGAGACAAATAATCTGCCAAAAAATACAAAGTTGAATGGTGATCATATTTTATAATCAGAAATGATGGGCTGATGGCCACACATTTCGGCAAAAATCATACTGGTACTGACTGATCACAATTTGAAAATGCAATAAAGCAGACAAACATGAAAGCTGAGTTTTGCAGGCATATTTACTGTTCGAGTATTCGAGCAATCAACATTTGACACAATGAACCGCGTCCTTATCCCTGTGCGCTTTTATTTACAAACTGCAAGAATGAATACATGTGGGGTGTTATATGAACAAGAGTGTAAAATCAGCCTGTGGATTTCACATATTTTCAAAGTAATTGGTGATTGACAAAAAACTGTTCTCCATGTTTGTCTATTTCAGCTATGCAAGTCAACCTTCAAATGATATAACAGTTGTCTTTTTTCACCGCCTTACATCAACCACACTTGTTACATACCTTGACAATCGCGTTAGCTACTGATTCCAAATGTATGCTGGTGATTCATATTCATGCTTATGAATGCTGATACACATGATAATTAGTGTGGTTGTATTATTACTTCCAAATGGTGGTTTTCTTACTCAACGTTTACGTGCAACATGTTTGTCTATTTAAGCGTGCGAGTCAACTCTTGAATTATATTTTAAATGATATTGTCTTACTTCACTTTGTTTTGATGAAAGAAGCTGCACGTTGGATTGTGGCATTCATAATTAGTTCACTACCTCATCTAAACGTGGTCCAGTCAAAATGTTCGTTCGTACAGTTATGTCGAGATATGTAGGGTTTTTAATCATAGCCACATTTCCCATTAGTGGTGGACTAGTACTAATAAGCCTTCATTTTTTCGAATGATCCAGTTTATCACTGGTTGCGGTTTTTAGCACCAATGAGTACAGTTTAGATAGAAGTGAAACGTTCGATCCGATGAATCTTAACGTTTGCCATGATGTATCAGTTTATTAAAAACGTCGAAATATGTATAAAGTAAACTGCGGAGTGATTAGCTAAGTAACTGATAAGCTGGTTGATTAACTGACTGACAGTTTAATGATTGTACCGTGCCTATCGTCATTCCATTGATCAATCAATTCAATTTCGTACGACTTGTTATTAGTTAGTTGATTGTGAACTGTGCTCACACAAACTTCACTCTCTTCTATTACCTACAAGCATTTCCTCGTTCATTCCAGCTTGTTTGGGAAAATACTACCGATGTTGGATGTGGTGTCACAAATTGCCGGAATTTCAAAACTAAGCTCGTGATTGTCTGCAATTATGGTCCTGGGTGAGTAAACATCATGATCAGTTCGATTCATCTTGATGAATTTTAGTTAGATCTTTTGAATATAAGGCTTCTATATATCAGTTTTTGCAATTAACATGGTTTTAAATACTAATTATATCTAGGAATATTATTTTTGTATGCTGTTCGGCAATAGTGACTGATTAAGTCAACGTAGTCACATTTGAACAGCTTCAACTGGAATTTCGTAACTGATTGACAAGTGCTAGAGTTAGGATTACCATTGATCATGAATAAAACTACTACACAAATCCGAATCCTGTGGGTACGACTTTTACTTTTGATGGGAATCAAATTATGTCAGATGAACGTCAGAAGGAATTTTTCACTTTGTCAATAATTTATCTGTTACATGATTAATATAACTTCGTTTAAATTTATTATTGTAATTCACTTTTACTCAACAATATCGTCAACAACGGTTGGTTCGAATGAGGTTAATTTGAACACATAATGATGTTTCGACCCCGGTGGTGGAACTGAAACACACTTGTAGATCAGTTAACTAACTTTCAATCTTTCTTACCCGATTTCAGAGGCGACGTATTTGGACAAAGACCGTATAGGACTGTATAAGTTATCAATCGTAGAACAACTGATATTTCATACCACTTTGGATCGTAAATGTCTTTCGGGATATTGGTGTTTGGTATTTTGCCTCAGTATTTCACTTTTGTTCATGTTTTTGGTGTCTTCAGTTTTCTTAGTTGTCTGAATAGATGATTTTGTTGTTTGTTGATCGATCGCTCAACAAAACGTAATAATTCGTCGTCAACTCGTTATTGTGTTATTTATACACTCATATATCTGTCTACAAATCCGTCATCAATTTAAATTGCTGTTGAATTTCAAGATTCTACCACGACTGACAAACGTCTCGTTTGAAAATATGCAGATTTATCATTTAAGTACATGCAAGCATCATTTTACTTAATTGCATAAAACAATATTCGAATGAATAACCGGATATTTGTATGAAATATAATAAACCGATATAATAAACCATAAGTTTGCTTTCATTTGTCATTTTATTTCATTATGGAATGATTGTGAGATGAATGACATCTACTGCTCTACTTATTACTGATAGGATAGATAATCGTTATTATTGATGATTACTGATTAATATCATTTGAAAACTCATCAATCAGAATCTCGATTGACTTGATCAACTGAGTTGGTGAGCTGTGCGTCAGAACGGCACTGGCAACCTTAAGTTAACGGTCAAGTCTGTTTCGGTCAACGATTCCGTAATTATTTTTCCGCCTTGCTCTTTAGAACAGTAGTCAGTAACCAGACTACACTATATTATTTTCAAAGCAGGAGTAGTTTGTATACAGACGTACCTGACCTCATAACACAATAAAATGAAGAATGAAATTAATGCGCGAAAAATTAGTTTCAGTAGAGAATACAGTAAGTAACAAACTGCTTAGATATAAAGAACAGAATGTCGTGTTACACTAGTCAGTGAGTTAATTCGAAACTTTTGTTTGATGGAATACGTCTATGATAACCTGGTGACCTATTAATTATGCAACAAGAATATGTATTATGAACAGAAATCCAATAGTTGTGTACTAGGAATACAAACATAATAACCTACAATATGACCAGAATATTATTTATTGATATTTCAAATTAGCATAAGGAAACTGAGTTTCATCAATTATGGCTTCTGACTGCGAAATACGAGTACATTTCGATTCAGAAAGAAAACAGCACTTGATTATTTTATTTCCTTTAACATTTCTACATTTCGTATTACTTTATCATAGAACTCAATATCCGGCATCATAGTTCTACACATAATGTTTTTAACACTGTTAAGTGACGCTGGTACATTTCGTAGCCACTTTCAATAACTGGTAGATAGAAAATACCCTATTGATTAGATTCATTGAACTGATTGTTGATATCATTTATCAGAATTTTCCGTAGAAATTAGAATCGAGAAATTCAGCCTGACAAAAGGTGTGTAATAGTAGTGATGAAGAATCCATTCCAATATTCATATGAATATTAGTGCCTAGAAAAACAGCGAAATCCATGTTCAAAAGAACTGAGCTTGTCCGACAGTGAGTACATTATTGAAGACTAAAGTTCCTCTTGGATCTCCTCAGCATTCAGTTACAGTTAAGTTGGTTTACTCATTCAGTAATGATCTGTGTTGATCTACATAAAATAGCTGTTGAGTAGAGAAAGAATGACGATTTGAGCAAAATAACACGAACTCATTCTTCTGCATTATGTTCTCATCAACTGCTTAAAACCTATAAAATTTGAAATTAAGATTGTCGTAAAGATTACATTATTTTAATAAAGAAAATGGTTTTGCATTTTCATAGTGGAGAAGTGGGAGTGAAGACATATAATGAGTACTGTTAGTAAATGTAATGTGTGGCACATTCTGTATGATCAGATATGGTAATTAGTTGATAATATAGTGAAGTATTTGACATAAATTAAGCAGCTGATGAGAAGATAATGCAATAAAATGAGTTTATGTTATTCTGCTCAAATATTTGTTCGATATGATAGAATAAACAAAAGAAACGAAATAATTAGTTACTGTCATAGAACTGAACGTTTCAAGTAACAATTTAAAAATAGCAAGTGTTTGATTGATTAATTAATTAGGTACTGCGTTAGGTAAATATTATGATTTTATCAACAGCTAAGAAAATCTGGGTCGACTCACAGTTTGTTCCGCATAAATGTGATCACGCAGGTCATTCTGCTTTAATAAATGAAAAAATGAATCGACTTCAACAAATCACTTACGCCTTTTGAAATCACTGAGATGAAGGCGATTTTGTATCACAATCATTACATCAGGCTAGAAGGGCCAAACATGTGTCATCAACTCAAACAACGCATGTCATAACTCAGTTTATATCAGTAAGCAGTCAACATGAGAGTACGATGAGGAGAATGTAGAATTGTAATGACTTAATTTCATATAAATTATGCTATAAAACTTTAAGAGAAAGCAGTCACTAAGTAGATCTGAAATTCACCAGCTTCTTCCTGTCAAAATTGAATGAGACTATCGTTGATACTGAAATAAAATATCGAACGTTCGCAAGGTGAAAATGAACTATGAAATAATTACACAAAAATGTAATTTACTGGCGGATATTAACAGCGAACATCCCTGAAATAGACGCGGACGGCGCTTCAATACCACTAATAAAGAACTGAAGTTATCGATCCTCACAGTCATAATCGAATAACCGTGGTCTGTTTTGACGATCACTAGCATGTGTGTGCAAATGAATTCCCCGAACAATGTGCGTCCTAACAGTATCACTGCGATCATTATTGTTGTATTTATAAGCAAAGTATAAGTATTTAGCACTCTGCGAATTGTGAGAATGAGTTTGTATAGGCTGCACCTCTAGTTTATGGTTAGTTGAATTAACAGTACGTCGGTCACGAAGTTATGATGTCACTGGTTACCGAAATTTCATTTTTAATGCCGCGTCTTAAGCTGTAGTATAAACGATATGATCGTCTGATTCCTAGAATGATATGATCCAGTAAACTGTAAATTTTACTTGTATTGATTGATTTTACGCAAAACGTTTCACTAGTAACCACAGAAAGATCCAAACAAGATAAAGAGGTAGACAGTGACAGGTTAAACTTCAAACGTAACCCACAAAGATCGAGGTCAGCAGGATAGTTTGTGAATTCCATATGGATAGATTCTAAGACTTCACTTTGACCTGATGGTTATGCTGATGATGATGTTCAGAAGAGCAATCAAATCTTGTTGAACAAACTATGCAGTCTACAAAACAAACTTCACATTAACAAAGATCTTCATTATTTCTTTCTTATTTACCATGAGATCAAATTAGTACACATAGATGGCGGCGGTTGTCAAGATGAAACTAAAACTAAAGACTTACTGGAGAACTAGAGAATTTTCATTGGGAAGATTTAATAAAGCTACGCTTCATGATATTCACGAACAGAAGAATCTGAGTTAGCTCAGAACAACAGGTTGCAAGCCTTATAAGGTCCTCATAACCGAGAAAAAGCCAAAGCAAAGGAACCGAAAACCCTACATTCAACTGGTCAGAAAAGTCTAGGCTGCAACAAAACCATCGTGAGGAGTGGATCTCGATCTAAACGCCAAAAATTTCAGCAAAGAGAGAACAAACACTGCAGTGAACAACGACCGAACAGGAACAAAGGAAGTCAAGATACAAGCAGAATACAGAAGAGTAAACAAGTCAGTGAAGAAGAGCATTAGAACTGACAAGCAGAAATACGTGGATGAGCTAGCAATGACGGCCGTAAAAGCAGCAAGAGAAGGAAATATGAAACAACTATATGACACAAAGAAGAAACTGACAGAGAAATATTGTAAACCAGAGAGACGGGACAAGTATAAGGAAGGCATGACAATGACTGAGATTCAAGAAAGGAGTAACGGATTGGTGGAACACTTCGAGGAACTCCTGAACTTATCAACCACACTGTATCCCATGGACATGTTAACAGTACGTACAGTTCTTCTCAGTGCTGTCGCTCAAGCAACAACCGAGGGAATTCGGATGGCCATGAGACAATTCAATTTGTGAACGCAGTGTAACCTGTTCAGTATATATGTGGTGATTGAATGAACCAATGATACCTTTGTACTGGTTGAATGCTCTATTTCGAATTCTAAATACAATACATCCGCTTGTGCTTGTGTCTTACTTCTTAATTCAATTGCGTTATTTCTGGGACTCTTAGTTCGTGCTTTAATTCAAACAATTCGAAACATTATATTGGCGACGCGATGGAACCTGCAATGGAAAAGTTAGATATTCATTCAACTCCTGAAGCTTTTGAGGATTATTTGGAAAGTTTCGAAATCTAGAGCATGACCAAGAAAGATGTTAAAGGTGATAAAATTGTGGCACATTTTCTGACATTCATTGGGAGAGAAGCGTACAGCTTATTTAAAAATTTGGCATATCCAGAAAAACCTATCTCACTCCCTTATGCAACTCTTAAAGAGCTATTATTAAGTCATGTAAAATGCACCAGTTTCGAATGCCGTGAAAGGGCGAAGTTTCATAAGATGGTTCGTCAAAATGACCAAAAGGTTCGGGAATTCATCCTTGAATTACAGAAACAAGCTGCCAAGTGTAATTTCGGTGACCAACTTCATGTGCAACTGAGAGATCGATTAATTGCAGGAATTAACATACCGAGTTTGGAAAGAGGGCTGTTAAGAATGCCAAACTGTTCCTTTCAAGATGCTAGAACTGCATGTATTAACTACGAAGCAGTCAATGAACTTGATATCCAGTCGATGAAGATTTCTAATACTTTGCTTAGTCGTCGTGATGATCTACAATCTCAGGGTCAATCAAACTTGCGTTCATTTAACAGTGATTCCTATTCTCGTGTAAATATGAAAGGTGTTTCAACGAGGAATTACAAAGCAAATCACAAGGGTGAGATGAAGTTTCGTAAATGTTTATCACGTGGAAAGTTTCATGCTCGCAATTCATGTGTATTTCGTAATGCTAAATGTTTTAAATGTGGTAAGGTAGGACACATTCAGTCAGTATGCAAAGCTACTGTCCATTTTGCTTCGAGCTGTAATAAATCTTGTAATTTAAGTTTCAATAATTCGGATGTTTCTAGTGATCATTTGTCTTTGTCCACTATTTCGAAAGGTAATGCTCATATTCAGAAGCGATTATATACATCGCTTGGTTCATTTCATGACTTTATTCTGGACACAGGCAGTATAGAGTCCATTATTTCATTCAAGAACTTGAAAGCTTTAGATCCTAACGTTGTTGTACGACCCACTGAAGTATCAATACTGGGGATTACTGGACACAGACTGCCCATACGAGGATGTTGTGAATTGCTAATCAGAGATGATAATTCTTCATACATACCTTGTGAATTTTTAGTTAGCGAAACAGGACTGTCAATATTGGGTTTAAAGAATTTGAAAAGGCTTAAGGTGGAGTTGTCCTTCTTAGTTTCTAAAGAAAATTCTGATACTTTACTTAAAGATTTGATAGCTATGTGTGCTAAGTGCAGTGGAGGTATGAAAATTCAGCCTATAAAACTTCAAGTACAGGGTGATCCCGTCTTTCTTAAAAGACGAATAATTCCTTATGGTCTTCGAGAAGCAGTACATAAGACATTAAACGATTTGTGTGTGAAAGGCATAATCGAACCAATTCAGTCTTCAGCATGGGGTACTCCTATTGTTACGCCACTGAAGTCGGACGGCAAGACCCCTAGAATTTGCGGTGACTATAGATTAACTCTGAATTCCCGTTTGTTGAAGCAAACGTGCACGACGGTAGAAGCTGAAGATATTCTAAATCGACTTCATGGTTTTAAAGTGTTCTCGAAAGTTGACCTAAAAGATGCTTATCTTCAAATTCCTTTAGATGAATCTTCATCTATTTTGACGACAATTAACACTCCTTTTGGTCTGTTCAAATACAATTTCCTTCCATTTGGTCTAAGTTGTTCTCCAACCATATTTCAGGAAGTTATGAATAAAGTAGTTAGTGGTCTTGAAGGTGTTGAAGTTTATCAAGATGATCTCATTGTTCATGGCTCTAATAAGGTAGTTCATGACCAGAGACATTGCTTTATTACGTCGTTTAATTCAGAAAAATATAACAGTGAATCCAAATAAGTGTTCATTTTGTGTATCTAGTTTTGAATGCCTTGGATACCTAGTTGATGGTAATGGTTTTAGACCAGATATGAAACAACTAGCTCCACTGACTAATGCACCGTCTCCGAAAAATCTTACAGAATTACGTTCACTAGTGGGTGCTCTTCAATACTATTCCCGTTTTATTCCTAATTTTTCTTGTCGTGCAAATTGTTTATTTAATATTTTAACATCCAATTCATTCAAATGGAGTGAGGAACAAGAGTCATGCTTACGAAGTCTGCTGAAGTTTCTTCAAAGTGATGCTGTTCTTCGAACGTACTCCCTAATGTACATTCTATGCTTATTACTGATGCATCACCTGTGGGAATTGGTGCAGTTTTGGAACAGGAAGGTAGACCAGTTATTTGTGTTTCACGCAAACTTGCTGTCACCGAACAAGGTTATTCACAGGCTCAGCGGGAAGCATTAGCTGTGTTTTGGGCTGTTAAAAGACTTCATAAATATCTATTCGGAAAGAAATTCACTATTGTTACTGATCATGAAGCTTTAAAGTTTATTTATCATCCCGAAAAATACTTAGCACGTTCCTCAGCACCTATGGTTCAGCGATGGAGTATTGCTTTGAGTGCATATGACTATACGGTTCAGCACAGAAGTTCCAAACAGATTCAACATGTTGATTACATTTCTCGACAGTCATTACAAGATAAACCTATTAATACTTCGGATTGTTTGTTAGTGCAACCTTTACCAGTGAGACGTTCAGATCTCATTAGAGAAACTCGTAGATATTTTGGATGTATACTCAGTGCTATAAGGAAAGGTTGGAATGCTAATTTGAAACGCAGATTTCTTATCTATTTTTCAAAGCGGGATGAGCTATCTACTACTCCTGATGGTATTCTGTGTTTAAATGATCGTGTTGTCATTCCTCCTTCATTGCGTAAATCTGTTCTTGAAGATCTTCATAGTGGTCATTTAGGTGTTGAGAAAATGAAGTCCTTGGCAAGGCTCACATGCTGGTGGCCAGAGATAAATGCAGATATATGTCGTACGGCAAACAACTGTGAGAAATGTCATCAGTTGAAAAATCATCCTTTGAAGTGGGTGCCATGGCCAGTATCGTCTGAGGCCTGGCAGAGGATTCATGCTGACTATTGTGGACCATTTCTTGGTAAGTACTACGCACTAGTAGTCATTGATTCTTTTTCAAAGTGGCCTGAAGTTTTTTTCACAACTTCACCAAATTCTGATTTCACAATACAAGCATTAAGAAAGGTGTTTAGTCGAGAAGGTGTTCCCTTGGTGTTGGTGACTGATAATGGCTCACATTTTGCTGCAGATGCAGTCACTACCTGGTTGAACGGTATAGGGTGCAAACATCTATTTACTGCTCCCAGACATCCGTGTTCTAATGGTCAGGCAGAGAATTTTGTTAGGACATTAAAGACTGCTATTGATTCTATAGCCCCCTCAACATTTAATGAGCTGGAGAGGGGAGTAGATACCTTTCTATTGCAATATAGAAATGCCAAACATTCGGTGACGAAGGAGACTCCAGCGAAGCTATTGAAAGGAAGAATTCTTCGGTCGAATATGAGATGTCTGGAGTCTGCAGAAGTTACATACTATCGAGGAAATGATCTTCGACCATCTACGGGTATTGTTCTGAAGAATGTCGGAAAATCGATGGTGCGAATTCTAGACATCGATGACTTAAGTACACACAGTCGACATGTAGATCAAATACAATTTCAGGAACCAGGTGAGTCAGTTCCAATTTCGATTGTTAATTCTAATGCTAATGAGCATATTCTAGATAATACAGAATCCTTATCCAATACAATGTCAGATAGACTCAGGATGAATTTGAGAAGAAGACGTACGATTGATTACAAACACCTAGACTCCAAATTCAGCTGTGGCGGATGTGGTGTTTGAATGAACTAATGATACCTTTGTACTGGTTGAGTGCTCTATTTCGAATTCGAAATACAATACATCTGCTTGTGCTTGTGTCTTACTTCTTAATTCAATTGCGTTATTTCTGGGACTCTTAGTTTGTGCTATAATTCAAACAATTCGAAACATTATAATATACCAACTGAAACATGGAAGTCAGACATAGAAGTAACTGCAAACATACTTCATGTCCTATTCATAAAGATGTGGGACGAGGAACATGTTCCGACAGACTGGATAGATGGAGAACTCATCAAGATATAAATATGGGTGTGAGCATATGTGATAACTACAGGGCCACATATTACTGTCAGTACCAGGAAGTGTTCTCAACAAAATGTTGCTGAACCGGGTGAGAGACGCAGTAGACGCCCAACTTCGAGATCAACAGTTTGGATTACGTAAGCAACGGTCGCGCACAGACTAAATCACAACACTGTTGATCATCGTTGAGCAATCAAATGAATGGGACTGATCACTGTAAATCAACTTCATTGACTATGTGAAAGCATATGATATTGAGTGTAGTATGACTTTGGGGAACCTTCGTCGACACCATGGTGTACGTGAGAAGATCGCCAACATCATACGGTATTCATATGCCGGGCTACAATGCAAAGTGGTGAATTGAGGACAGCTGATATATGCATTGAGGACGGTAGAACGCTGCCTACACTCTTCCTTTTTCTTTCTTCTGGTGGTTGACTGGATTATGAAGAATTCCTCATTCGAGGTAAAGCACGAACTGCCATATACCTGACCACCCATTTGGTCACTAATTCGAAACTATAGTCTCACAACATGGAGAAAATTCATTGAAAGGAATAATCCTCGTACAAATATCATTATGATCTGCATATGTAAGCTAATCACTCTACTTGTCATAAAATCTATTACTAAAGAAGTTTGAGAGCAGACAAACTTCATAAGAAATGTATCTTCTTGACACATATTTCTTTCAACACTATACGTTCAATTAGCAACTAGTATTATTGCATGTAAAACATGTTCACTCTGAATATGGGAATCATTATTCGCATTCATCTGCAACAACAGACTGTGTCATCACAATTGAGCCGATCCACAAAAATTGATCGAGTTAGGAAGCTGATTATTTAGATGGTTTTTCAGTTAATCCAGTAGCCGTGTAGACCTAATATTATAGTTAAACTGTGAACATCGATTCCAGTCGACAGTTACAAGATCAGCGTTCTAATTAATAGAACACATTCTGCATTTCGGGAACCGTCATGACAATACTTCTTAGTGTGACTCAACAACTGAACGTGTAGGGAAAATTCCTGTCAAATTTCGACAACCAAACTTGGATTACAGAGTATGAGAAAACAAAGAAACAGTCATGACTCAAATTTTCATCACATTCGCTCATCAATACACTCAGACTTGAACAAACAATGCAATCAGATTATATGTGGATAACGACGACAATCGCAAATCACACTGACAAACTGCAAATGATGCAGGTGAATTTGAGGGAGCAATTGTAATAGGCTGCGTTTATGCAGACCTTCGTTTGCGGACAGCATTTTCGATGTTGCTATTCCAGTGTCATGACAGTGATGCTAATGATTCAAATTTCACTTTGTCCAATTCTTTCCATTGGTGTTTAACAAATGAATAAATTGATATTTACAGAAATGGAACACGGGATTGGAAATGAAAGCACAAAATTTCTCTGATCAATGCAAATTAGGACATGATAAGGAAAGTGAACGGAAAATAGGGAATTTTACATATGTCGGACAGAATCGGGCTCTTACACCTACAGTATTAGTGTGAGTTTGATTTGTGCTTTACGAAATTTATTCTGCGTTTTCATGAATGTTTTACTCATCTGCTCGATAACATATTTTATTCATTTCAGTTTGTTTCTATTCTTGAAACCACTAGATATCTGCATGGTGTAAACAAGATGAGAGCATTGACGACAGACGTTCTTCAACATGCTCACCTGAATAATTCCATCTAACACAGTTCATGTGAATTTGTTATTCCAAAAAGCCTACATCAAGTGTGATTGTGTTGGCATTCTCAGTGTTGTATTTGAGAATCTTGCTTCTCCCTTTGTGAACGTTGAGGTCTACTGATGCAGTCTGCTGCCACACTGGTTGTTTTGATCTGTATTTGTGAGTGTGTATGGGAACTAAGAGCCAGATCATCTGCAATTTCTGAATCGTTTGGTTGCATGCAAGTTGTCCACTGTATTCCGTGCTCCCCTTGGTATGTCGGGGTCTTTATAGTGCAGTCAGCCACCGGAAGCAAAAGAAAGGAGAGGTTAGGCAGCCAGTTGTTTTACTCCAGTTATCACTTGAAATGCGTCTGTCAGCCGTCCCCTATGCACACATGTGATCATACCTTCTTGCCCATACAACCACGATAGTGATAATAATACAAATTGTTTCTGTTTGAATAACACTCTCTGTCAAATAAGTTAAATAAAGCGCTTGACAAAATTAAACTGTAAACAAACTTTATTGTGGGAGAAGTGCTACAACATATTTGGGAAAACACCAAATGCAATGGAAATCTTGGGTGCAGCTAGATGATTTGGACTTCTCAGACGACGTAGTTCTTCTATTCTATACACAGCAATGAATGAACGAACAGGAACCCAGTGTAGCCGTAGCTTCTGCAGCAGTAGGCCTCAACATACACAAAGGTGAAGCAAGATACTGAAATAAAAACAGGGAGCACCAACTAAATTACCATTGAGGAAAAATTTACAGCTACATGTGCTCATTTGAAAACATGATCGACCTGAAGAAGTGTCAAGTCTATGGTGTAGAATCAACACTGTCGTGGAAATCAAACGCAGTCTAAGGTCATCACAAACATGAACAATGCACACTTAATGTCAGTTATTCTTAAAATACTGTGACATACATTATGACGTCAAAGAAGCTGAGATATTCGTGAATGAATGAATGAAGCGATAAATTATCCATAAAAACAATTGTGTATTAGCAATTGTAAACTAACACACAAGAGATATTCTCTACTTCAACCGTTTGACAACACAGTGATAAGTCAAAATCCATAAGTACTGAAAATTCCAACATGATGACTCACAACATGAACGAAATATCAACAACCGATATTTCAAAATACCATGGCGAAACAGAGTTACGTCTATTTGTGGGGTGTAAATGTAAAAGAGCAGGATTTCGAATCGGAAAGGAAATCGCATCTTAAGTATCCTATTTCTTTCGATGTTTCTCCATTTGACATCATTTAGTAATGGAACTCGACCTCTGGATTCATGATTCCGCACTACTGCCTTCGATATAATGAGTGGTGCCGAAGCATAACTCGGATACTTCCAAATGATGATAGTTAACAAATACTGTATGTATCCACAATCGATTGATCACCGAGTGGTGGCCGATGTCATGTGTGTCAGGTTCTTCTTAGTTCGGATCGAGTTCTATCGACCACATCGCATTGTGATCACTAGTCTAAGTGACTCGACATTGCGTGCACTATATTGAGATGAGATGGTGATTGGAGGTAGTTTACAGGAAATCCTGCATCTAGGTTTCGTGCTATTTGGCACTCGTCAGCAAAGTGTACCTGTCATCTTGAGGGAATCGATGCTCCCTGACAGACTCGATCCCACATCACCCAGTGCCACAGTCGGAGACTTGAACACTGAGTTATCTGGACCGCGAATGACGTCCCGTAGCACTGAGATGTATTTACAATTGATCGACCAGTGGGTGGGATCTGACACACATGACATTGATCACTATTTCCGTCAAACAAATGAAAATTCGGAAGCAAACCAAACTTATTTGAGTTACGCGTGTTTTGTAATTTCATCGTTTTGTAGTGATAGGGAAGTTACCATACTCTAGAATTGCAGCATGCAGGAGTAAAGCCTCTGTGTGTGAAAGCAAGTCATGCTACTGACTAGTGTGTAGACAGAAACCGTTGTCGGTAGTAAGCTGACATACGACTGACAACGAAATAATCATTGCAATATCCCATTCCTCAACGGACACTCCGGTCACACAGGAATAAAACGCGGAAATCAAAAGACATCAAGACTTAACCTGACATTTGAAGGATTGTTATTTCGAAAAGATAATTTCACTTCAATACAAATATACAAATTAGGCGATTTTCACCGGTGTACAGTAGTGATATGTGATATGTGAAATGTAAAAAGACAGTTGCAAAAATGATTGATTTCGGAAGCCAACAATTCCTCATGCTGTTCTGTACGGTGAGCGTCCAACGTAATTGCCGCTGAAATCGGGTAAGAAAGATGAGACGTTAGTAAGTTCATTAAGTCGATGAGACAAAGTTCATCAGTGATTTTCTCATGTTCATTTATTATTATCATTGAAGTTGGAACATCGACACGTATTCACACTCGTCACAATGAAAATCAACCATTGTTGATGATATTCATGAAACTACGTGTAGATATCAGTAGTCGGATTACAGGTAGAAATTTGAAAGGAGATATTGATCATGTCAAAGTCTGTGTAATACTAGTAATGAAAATTCCATTCTGATATTCATGCCAATTCAAGTGTTTGTAAAATGTAGTGAAGTTCATATTCAAAAGAGTTGGCTTAGATCACAATGAGTACATTGTTGATGATCACCGATTCATCGTCGATTCCGTTAATATTCGGTTACATAGCAAACGTAACTACAACAGATGAAATGTGATTTACGTAGGTTTAAACATACAACAGTGATCTATTCTAATCGTGACAAAAGTAGGCATTAGTTGTGACGGAGTTAAAAATGACAGGCAATAATTTCCAGGATAGCAAGTGTCTATTTAGGTAGCAACGAGAGTTTTAGCGGATCAATTGAAATAGAGCGTACCAGTAATATTGGTAAACAACAGCCAAATCGAACTCCACTACAAACAACATCCGATCATGAAGAAAGTATGCAGAACGGAGTCATAATGGGAAGATCAGGTCACAAATCATTTAATTAAATGAGAATGATCTTGCTAATGACTTACCCAGGACCATAGTTACACACGATGCTGAGTCCGTATGGGAAATTCGGACATTTCGTGACACCACATCCAACATCCGTAGTGTCTTCCCAGACAAGCTGAAATGAACCAAGGGACAGTGAGCTATTGAATAGTGTATTGGGAGAGAACACATTCATATGAATCGTTCACTTAAATCAACAACAGTCAAAGATCACAACGATGTGGAAGACGTGATTTGTTGGGCAGAGTGTAGATCATTCTGACACAGACAAGAAGCGTGGCGACGAGGACTGGAACATTTCTAATTTGTGTGTATGTGACAACGGATAGTTGGATACTACACGTAGTCACGTCAGACGGTTTCATGGATCGACCACAATATCACTAGTCAGTGTCTACACGACCTTGTCTGAAGTGGTTATTTTAACAAGCATGCTTTGTAATCGTTCCAATGCTTACCTGAGTATAATGACCACACTGACCCATACGACATGTTCTCGTGTAGAAGTCGTAATTCTTGTATTCATCCAACCATAATTGGAATCCGCTTGATAGAAATGAACAAACAATAGCAATCAATCGAAACATGAATCCGAACATTTGGAAAAATGAACAGCTAATTACAAGAGTATTATCACATGTTTAATTGAGGGGAGAAGAAGGATCTCACTGTACAGTTGTAGGTGTGCATGTCGATGAATATCACGAAGTAACCACACACTGCGGTGATCGACTGTGAACATCTGATTAAGTAATATATGGTAAATGAGATATTTGACTATTAACAGTTTCCCGATTGCACACAGATGTGGGTGCATTTTCGACAAGCATATGAACGTGTGGATGCGAAATCCAGCCTATCTCAACACACTAACTACATCATTGCAGTGTTTAGTTGAAGTGAATTTTCAATGAGTTGAGCTGAGTGACATTGGTCTGTGGTCACACTCGTTACAATCAGTTCAAGATTTAGAATCAACAACTTGTTGAGTCTCACACTAATCACTTATGTTCATCTCACAATCGTCCTCAATATTTCCTCACTCATCTATCATCGACAAACAGACCTTCCGAACCACATCGTCGAGTGTGGAGTGACAGGCGGCATAGTTCACAAATGTGTGTTCCTAAACGTTTGTGGTGTTTGGAGTGACGTTTCGTAGTTGGTTTGCATCGAGTATGCGTTCACAGATTGGTTAGAAAGCAACAGTCTGAAAAGAAGTAGGTGTGCATCTGATGACGGTGTATGTCGATTAGATCGATATAACACTTCTGCGAATGCAGACTACATGCTTGCAAGTCTACGAGTTGAACAAATTCATATATTTAACACAATACACATGACACTTACGTGTTTATGTCTTTCGCACCGGCCCAATTCTGTCCAACATATTGGAATGCCGGTATTTTACGATCAGCATTTGTGTCATGTCCAACACGACATTGATCAGACAGAATTTGTGCTTTCTTTTCCAATTCCACATTCCATTTCTGTAAACATGTGGTTAATTAACGAGCAAATCAAACGGTTAATTGATCAATTGATAATGTAATTATTGCTTTATTTACTTAAAATCGATGAGGCGAATGAAGTGGTATCGAATGTCACTCGTTGTCATCAGTGCCGTCACGTTGACGTGATATAATTAGTAGATTTTCATTTTTTCCACTAGTTAGTCAGAAACTGCAAAACATTGTTCATCTCTTATGAATTCACGCGAACCATGTGAACGAAGTTCGTTCGCCTATACGCACCATTCTCACCAACCTACACATCACTAACCACGCTCACTCAAATCAGACAAATGCACAGTTGAGAACACTGTCTACAACCACACAATGATTTCGACCAGTGAGCTATCTACTCTACAACACATTACACCGATAACCTCATTTGGGTGGCCAAGAACTGCTACCTGCAGTCAGCCACAACCAACCAACCTACCAATCAACCAAACAACTTCTCCCTCCCCCTTCCCTCTCCCTCTCTCTCACACACTCTCTCGCTCTCATCATCACACTATGTCCACGATGAGACCACCCGAAACGTACACTGAAGTCAATTTGTCTCAATCAAAACATAATTGCGCTGAACAATCAAGTTAAACAATCACTCTTCTTACCAGTGGTTTCATGGAGACTGCTATCGGTTGTCCAACAAGCTGACCATTTTGAACAGATTGTCTTGCCTTATTGTGAAGAGTTAACAACTCATTCCTCGTCGCATCATCCAACTGCGCATGAACACAGCAACACACAAGTGAACACACCAACAACACGACTGATGAAAACTCGGAATTGGAAGACATTTCGATGAGACCAGAATTTCACAGTCTGTCTGACTTACGAACAATCGCTTGTTGGCTTTTACATATATATACACACACCACGAGATCATGTTAATCAACATAAGTCATGGTGACTAAACTAACCACTCATAAGTGTCAATTTATCTTATGAATATAGGATTATATTTGTGCAGAATAATAATCAGTCGTGTAACCAGTTATGAATCAGTAGGGCTAAAGGGCGGTGTCTACACAAGTCGGTGGTATTGAGAAAATTTTGATTGAAGTTTACTCACAGCGTTTTTACACTGTGAGTGGAAATGACTATCGGTTTGTGGGATTATGATTCACGAGTGACTCATGCTTCTGGAACAAATACAATAATGTCTGATAATTCCATGAAATTGTAACCAGATTTTGCCATATGGTAATTAAGGCTGCATAACGTGTGAGACGAGCATTTGTGTGGAGTGATGTGTATTGTCGTTTATAGTCGATATCAGGTGATAACATGTGCAGTTTGCGTTGATGACTGCTGACTGACTCGTCTAGTTCGATGCATGGATCGTGATAGGATTTGACAGCCTCACCAACCACCTTTCTCTCAGTGATGTCTATCGAATGAGACGTGTCGAAGTGCATTGGTGTCCTTGTGGATGAATGGAGAGTGAAATCGATCAACATGATTGCGTGTGAACATGAGATCATTCTCATGCATATGGAAGTTTAGGGAATGAGTTGTGATTGAACTTCCTTTTGCTAGTGTTCGTTTCACATGTTATAAATTTCCGATGAGATGTGGCATCGGAATTCGATGATGATTTTCACTGAATATGTGTTTATTGCAGTACATGTTGGAGATATTGCTTTCAGACATTTTGAGCGTTAATGGATTGTAAACTGAAGATATGAATCAGTGATACGGAAGTGGTTTTCTTTATCATAGAGCCATCTCGTTTAATCGATAATTCACTTTGTATTTTATAATTGTGACAGTCTCCTGGTTTACTACTTACAATGGAGAAAAGATGAGCAACTGTTATTTTAAAGACTCGAAGTAGGGTCACAAATACTTGTATAGTCGATTATCTCTTCACCATAAAACAGCTAGACGACCGTTGCCTGATATGCACTCCTTGATATATATAACGATTTTCACACAAATTTTATTTTTAGTTGGAAAAATTTCATATTGATGGAATTATAATGAAATTGAATGTTGCATGATATGCTGAACATGGTTCTCTTTGATTCAGTTCGATGTATATCATGACTTGAATTAACATCATACTGAATAAATCAACTTGATGCTGAATGAAAAATCACATCAGAAATCAACCAAACATTACACTGAATATTCATCACATTGAATTGAAACAGAAGTAATGTAGAAGAGGAATATCAATAAGATGAGAGTGTAATTTAGTCTTTTCATCCCGTCATATCAGTATGAAAGTGGAGGAAGTGGATTGGTGAATAAATGTTATGATAACTAAGTTGATCATTTATACTACAGTTGTAGTCTGTAATAACATCGGAGATAGATTTTGAAGTCAGTTGCTCCACGTAACTTTGCCTTAATTAAAGTTCCAACAATATGGAAATATAAGATGAATTCTTTTGAAAATAAGTTCGCTGATTTATCATCCATTCACGTATACCTAATGGTTGCAATAAGATTTTACTAAGATGGTCACAGAAAAAGCATCTGATAGTTCGTGTATATAAGCTAACACGTGTCTGAGATGGATAGTGTGCTGTTATGAGCTGTCTATCTGACTGGACTGAACTGAACTAAATTGAATGGGACTGACAAACTGTAACATATCATTGAAAGTATCCCAGTATGATAAGCACTGGTGGACGGCGTTTATTATTATTTGAGAGTATACCGACAGTTTATGTAGTAACTCGAAATCTATTAGAAATTGATTTACTTCAAGAATGGAAACGGGAAGACATCCCATTCACATGTAATCGTGTTGATCGATTTCACTCTCCATTCATCCACAAGGACACCAATGCACTTCGACACGTCTCATTCGATAGACATCACTGAGAGAAAGGTGGTTGGTGAGGCTGTCAAATCCTATCACGATCCATGCATCGAACTAGACGAGTCAGTCAGCAGTCATCAACGCAAACTGCACATGTTATCACCTGATATCGACTATAAACGACAATACACATCACTCCACACAAATGCTCGTCTCACACGTTATGCAGCCTTAATTACCATATAGCAAAATCTGGTTACAATTTCATGGAATTATCAGACATTATTGTATTTGTTCCAGAAGCATGAGTCACTCGTGAATCATAATCCCACAAACCGATAGTCATTTCCACTCACAGTGTAAAAACGCTGTGAGTAAACTTCAATCAAAATTTTCTCAATACCACCGACTTGTGTAGACACCGCCCTTTAGCCCTACTGATTCATAACTGGTTACACGACTGATTATTATTCTGCACAAATATAATCCTATATTCATAAGATAAATTGACACTTATGAGTGGTTAGTTTAGTCACCATGACTTATGTTGATTAACATGATCTCGTGGTGTGTGTATATATATGTAAAAGCCAACAAGCGATTGTTCGTAAGTCAGACAGACTGTGAAATTCTGGTCTCATCGAAATGTCTTCCAATTCCGAGTTTTCATCAGTCGTGTTGTTGGTGTGTTCACTTGTGTGTTGCTGTGTTCATGCGCAGTTGGATGATGCGACGAGGAATGAGTTGTTAACTCTTCACAATAAGGCAAGACAATCTGTTCAAAATGGTCAGCTTGTTGGACAACCGATAGCAGTCTCCATGAAACCACTGGTAAGAAGAGTGATTGTTTAACTTGATTGTTCAGCGCAATTATGTTTTGATTGAGACAAATTGACTTCAGTGTACGTTTCGGGTGGTCTCATCGTGGACATAGTGTGATGATGAGAGCGAGAGAGTGTGTGAGAGAGAGGGAGAGGGAAGGGGGAGGGAGAAGTTGTTTGGTTGATTGGTAGGTTGGTTGGTTGTGGCTGACTGCAGGTAGCAGTTCTTGGCCACCCAAATGAGGTTATCGGTGTAATGTGTTGTAGAGTAGATAGCTCACTGGTCGAAATCATTGTGTGGTTGTAGACAGTGTTCTCAACTGTGCATTTGTCTGATTTGAGTGAGCGTGGTTAGTGATGTGTAGGTTGGTGAGAATGGTGCGTATAGGCGAACGAACTTCGTTCACATGGTTCGCGTGAATTCATAAGAGATGAACAATGTTTTGCAGTTTCTGACTAACTAGTGGAAAAAATGAAAATCTACTAATTATATCACGTCAACGTGACGGCACTGATGACAACGAGTGACATTCGATACCACTTCATTCGCCTCATCGATTTTAAGTAAATAAAGCAATAATTACATTATCAATTGATCAATTAACCGTTTGATTTGCTCGTTAATTAACCACATGTTTACAGAAATGGAATGTGGAATTGGAAAAGAAAGCACAAATTCTGTCTGATCAATGTCGTGTTGGACATGACACAAATGCTGATCGTAAAATACCGGCATTCCAATATGTTGGACAGAATTGGGCCGGTGCGAAAGACATAAACACGTAAGTGTCATGTGTATTGTGTTAAATATATGAATTTGTTCAACTCGTAGACTTGCAAGCATGTAGTCTGCATTCGCAGAAGTGTTATATCGATCTAATCGACATACACCGTCATCAGATGCACACCTACTTCTTTTCAGACTGTTGCTTTCTAACCAATCTGTGAACGCATACTCGATGCAAACCAACTACGAAACGTCACTCCAAACACCACAAACGTTTAGGAACACACATTTGTGAACTATGCCGCCTGTCACTCCACACTCGACGATGTGGTTCGGAAGGTCTGTTTGTCGATGATAGATGAGTGAGGAAATATTGAGGACGATTGTGAGATGAACATAAGTGATTAGTGTGAGACTCAACAAGTTGTTGATTCTAAATCTTGAACTGATTGTAACGAGTGTGACCACAGACCAATGTCACTCAGCTCAACTCATTGAAAATTCACTTCAACTAAACACTGCAATGATGTAGTTAGTGTGTTGAGATAGGCTGGATTTCGCATCCACACGTTCATATGCTTGTCGAAAATGCACCCACATCTGTGTGCAATCGGGAAACTGTTAATAGTCAAATATCTCATTTACCATATATTACTTAATCAGATGTTCACAGTCGATCACCGCAGTGTGTGGTTACTTCGTGATATTCATCGACATGCACACCTACAACTGTACAGTGAGATCCTTCTTCTCCCCTCAATTAAACATGTGATAATACTCTTGTAATTAGCTGTTCATTTTTCCAAATGTTCGGATTCATGTTTCGATTGATTGCTATTGTTTGTTCATTTCTATCAAGCGGATTCCAATTATGGTTGGATGAATACAAGAATTACGACTTCTACACGAGAACATGTCGTATGGGTCAGTGTGGTCATTATACTCAGGTAAGCATTGGAACGATTACAAAGCATGCTTGTTAAAATAACCACTTCAGACAAGGTCGTGTAGACACTGACTAGTGATATTGTGGTCGATCCATGAAACCGTCTGACGTGACTACGTGTAGTATCCAACTATCCGTTGTCACATACACACAAATTAGAAATGTTCCAGTCCTCGTCGCCACGCTTCTTGTCTGTGTCAGAATGATCTACACTCTGCCCAACAAATCACGTCTTCCACATCGTTGTGATCTTTGACTGTTGTTGATTTAAGTGAACGATTCATATGAATGTGTTCTCTCCCAATACACTATTCAATAGCTCACTGTCCCTTGGTTCATTTCAGCTTGTCTGGGAAGACACTACGGATGTTGGATGTGGTGTCACGAAATGTCCGAATTTCCCATACGGACTCAGCATCGTGTGTAACTATGGTCCTGGGTAAGTCATTAGCAAGATCATTCTCATTTAATTAAATGATTTGTGACCTGATCTTCCCATTATGACTCCGTTCTGCATACTTTCTTCATGATCGGATGTTGTTTGTAGTGGAGTTCGATTTGGCTGTTGTTTACCAATATTACTGGTACGCTCTATTTCAATTGATCCGCTAAAACTCTCGTTGCTACCTAAATAGACACTTGCTATCCTGGAAATTATTGCCTGTCATTTTTAACTCCGTCACAACTAATGCCTACTTTTGTCACGATTAGCATAGATCACTGTTGTATGTTTAAACCTACGTAAATCACATTTCATCTGTTGTAGTTACGTTTGCTATGTAACCGAATATTAACGGAATCGACGATGAATCGGTGATCATCAACAATGTACTCATTGTGATCTAAGCCAACTCTTTTGAATATGAACTTCACTACATTTTACAAACACTTGAATTGGCATGAATATCAGAATGGAATTTTCATTACTAGTATTACACAGACTTTGACATGATCAATATCTCCTTTCAAATTTCTACCTGTAATCCGACTACTGATATCTACACGTAGTTTCATGAATATCATCAACAATGGTTGATTTTCATTGTGACGAGTGTGAATACGTGTCGATGTTCCAACTTCAATGATAATAATAAATGAACATGAGAAAATCACTGATGAACTTTGTCTCATCGACTTAATGAACTTACTAACGTCTCATCTTTCTTACCCGATTTCAGCGGCAATTACGTTGGACGCTCACCGTACAGAACAGCATGAGGAATTGTTGGCTTCCGAAATCAATCATTTTTGCAACTGTCTTTTTACATTTCACATATCACATATCACTACTGTACACCGGTGAAAATCGCCTAATTTGTATATTTGTATTGAAGTGAAACTATCTTTTCGAAATAACAATCCTTCAAATGTCAGGTTAAGTCTTGATGTCTTTTGATTTCCGCGTTTTATTCCTGTGTGACCGGAGTGTCCGTTGAGGAATGGGATATTGCAATGATTATTTCGTTGTCAGTCGTATGTCAGCTTACTACCGACAACGGTTTCTGTCTACACACTAGTCAGTAGCATGACTTGCTTTCACACACAGAGGCTTTACTCCTGCATGCTGCAATTCTAGAGTATGGTAACTTCCCTATCACTACAAAACGATGAAATTACAAAACACGCGTAACTCAAATAAGTTTGGTTTGCTTCCGAATTTTCATTTGTTTGACGGAAATAGTGATCAATGTCATGTGTGTCAGATCCCACCCACTGGTCGATCAATTGTAAATACATCTCAGTGCTACGGGACGTCATTCGCGGTCCAGATAACTCAGTGTTCAAGTCTCCGACTGTGGCACTGGGTGATGTGGGATCGAGTCTGTCAGGGAGCACCGATTCCCTCAAGATGACAGGTACACTTTGCTGACGAGTGCCAAATAGCACGAAACCTAGATGCAGGATTTCCTGTAAACTACCTCCAATCACCATCTCATCTCAATATAGTGCACGCAATGTCGAGTCACTTAGACTAGTGATCACAATGCGATGTGGTCGATAGAACTCGATCCGAACTAAGAAGAACCTGACACACATGACATCGGCCACCACTCGGTGATCAATCGATTGTGGATACATACAGTATTTGTTAACTATCATCATTTGGAAGTATCCGAGTTATGCTTCGGCACCACTCATTATATCGAAGGCAGTAGTGCGGAATCATGAATCCAGAGGTCGAGTTCCATTACTAAATGATGTCAAATGGAGAAACATCGAAAGAAATAGGATACTTAAGATGCGATTTCCTTTCCGATTCGAAATCCTGCTCTTTTACATTTACACCCCACAAATAGACGTAACTCTGTTTCGCCATGGTATTTTGAAATATCGGTTGTTGATATTTCGTTCATGTTGTAAGTCACTATGTTCGAATTCCCAGTACATAGAGAGTTCGCTTTATCATAGTGTTTTGAAACAGAGTTCGATGTGGAATGCTTATGGGAAGTCTATAATCCTCCACTAGACATATCAGACGTAAGTAAGGATCGACTAGTGAATTATTAACGTAAACGTAGATCAGGAAACAACTAAAGCACTTATCACTACGATCGGTTAGTGAAGTCCATCATAATACACGTTACAGGTTATTCTATGATCTACTGTTTGGGTTAGATATTATTCAGGCTAGTTGAGGTTGTCAATAAACGGTATAAGAGCGAAGTGACGGAAGCATTCGAAAGTAGATGAATGACGCACCAATGAATCGACAATCAACAATCATACAATAATATCTCACACACAAACAACTGCGAAATCAGAAGACATCAAGAGCATCAAGAAGATTGCATACATTCAACCAGAATACAGAAAGTTAATATCCTGACAAACATTGGCGTTCTAAAGTGGTTAGGAATACCGATTCTTCCTCATCTGATCCTTCACGCAGTTCTGTACGGTTTAAATCCCCTTATATTGCCTCTGAAATAGGATGAGGAAAACAGGGAGAGTTAGTCAGTCGATCTATATGAATGATGTGGTCTTATCGTTGAGATCAAAACGTGATTGAACACTGAGGCTTGCATCATCCGAACCAACAATTGTTGGAAATATTCGTAAACATGCCTGTGTATATGATTGTTCAGATTGCACGGTGTGAGATTTGAACGAAGGTATACTGATCATGTGAAAGAATGAATTCTAAAAACAATGAAAAATTCTTTCCGACGTTCATGTGACCTAATTTGTTTTCCAAATTCAGTGTAACTCATATCCACATGATTCAAATTTGTGCAATCAGCCAACAGTCTCGTCCATGACTAGTGTTCAGTCGCTGCTCCAACACTTGTCAACCAGATGGGAAACGTCAACAATAACTGTCAAAACGTTAAAACCAAACTTTACTCATTCAATTGTGATCCATGATGATCGTCGGAAAAATCTGGTATTTTTTCACAGAATTTGCATTGTGATGATAACAAATAATGATCCATGTAACAATGATCAGGAGTTGGTGGACAGAAAGAAATGACCGGCCGCTGATAAGTTATCTTACATGTATATATACTGATTGTTAAGATAACCACAGAATGCACGATGGTAGGGTGGATGTTAGATGGTTTCGAAACAAACTGCAATTGAACAGTAATCAAATCATATTATTTTCACATTCAAGTTGTATTTTGTAAAAATAAGTAATATATTCAACCTAACGGAATGCAAATCACTCAGGCAAATCAAATCTATCATGATGTTTACTCACCCAGGACCGTAATTGCACACGACATTTAGACTAGGCGTCATATTTTTGCATACTGTAACACCACAACCAAAGTCGGTGGTCTCTTCCCAAACGAGCTGAAATAGACAGGAGGATAGTTGGAGGTATTAGGAGAAAGCGAGGTATATATGTAAACTAAACGTTGGTATCCTCTCCCCAGAAACTGATCAACATCCGTATCACACTAACAGTGTGTATGAAAACAAACTGATTATATACTTGTTGACGAAATAGTGTATCATGGCAAGCATTAAGTCTCATCAGACCGGACTTGCTACTTCGATCCTTACTGTAGCCAATGATCTTCAAAATGAAGATGAATTCGAAGTAGTCAGGACTAACTAGTATAAGTCTGCTACTTACAGACAAGGCAGTTACGATGAAACACTATCCACACCTCAATATTGCATCGCAAACGAGCATTCTCATCTCGTCGTTTCAACATGAAGAGATGAAGCAACTGTGAATGTCCAAATTCAACTGTTTGATTTGCGTTTTCTGTTTCTCTTACACACTGACTGTGTGGTGGCATAAACGTTCAGTAAGGAGCCGTTATTCGAAAGTATCAATACGTTCACACGAATCATCAAGATGGATAGATCTTCATATGCAGGAATGTGGGTCATCCGCACATATATATAATCAACAACCAACACGATTTTCGAAGCATGTACCAAATATGACTGACGCTTACCAATGGAATAGGACAACTGTAACATCACTTAAAGGTCAAATTGCATATGTGAAATAGACAAATTCAGTAAACAGATTTCCGGTCAGTCACCAATTATTTTGAAGATTCGTGAAATTGTCAAACTGGATATGCACTATGATTCGTGTGAAATCTCACCTGTTTGTTGTTCACATGATTCTTGGGTTAAATAACACAGAGACAAAGACAGTCCGTCAACATTGTGTTGATCGTTCAGATACTTCAACATGAATAATGTATACTGAGCCTAGAATACTTCGAATTTCCATTGAATTGATAAGGAATATTCATACACCACAAGTAACCATTGTTGATCTGCATTATTGCACTGTCAGAATGTCATCAGTCAGTGGTAATACGACTTACAGAGAATTAGTTATTGCAACGAAAGTGATTGTTGTCGTTCCAATGCTTACCTGAGTATAATGGGTACACTGACCCTTGGGACAAGTGTTTGAGCTGTAGTTATAATTCTGGAATTCATTGAACCACATTTTGAATCCACTTTATACAAATGAACGAATAAAAAGCGATTCAGACACGAATTAGAAAATTGGGAAAAATCAACAATTAATTACAAGAGTAGTATTATATGTTTAGAGAAGCATAATCTGACTTGACAGGTGTTGACTTTGATGAATATTCTAAATTAACCATATAGCTCGATAGTAATGATGCACTTGAACTAGAAATACGTAAGATTATTCATTGATTGCCATGTATTTTTTGAGAAATGTATCTACATCCTGACATGCAATCGATCATATCTCCCATCCATATGGCCTAATACATTCAGCAAAGTTTGATTGGTCTGTAGCCTTATCGAACACAATGAAATCTGAGTTAAGATGCGATTTCGGTTCGTGTCTTATAATAGTCACTTCAACTAATTTCTCCATTGTTTCTGAATAACAGACTCACATGAACTGTGTTAGATGGAATTATTCAGGTGAGCATGTTGAAGAACGTCTGTCGTCAATGCTCTCATCTTGTTTACACCATGCAGATATCTAGTGGTTTCAAGAATAGAAACAAACTGAAATGAATAAAATATGTTATCGAGCAGATGAGTAAAACATTCATGAAAACGCAGAATAAATTTCGTAAAGCACAAATCAAACTCACACTAATACTGTAGGTGTAAGAGCCCGA
The DNA here is from genome assembly GCF_000699445.3 of Schistosoma haematobium. Lineage (NCBI taxonomy): Eukaryota > Metazoa > Platyhelminthes > Trematoda > Strigeidida > Schistosomatidae > Schistosoma > Schistosoma haematobium. The sequence goes on from NC_067201.1 coordinate 11,501,201, forward strand.
TTCTGTCCGACATATGTAAAATTCCCTATTTTCCGTTCACTTTCCTTATCATGTCCTAATTTGCATTGATCAGAGAAATTTTGTGCTTTCATTTCCAATCCCGTGTTCCATTTCTGTAAATATCAATTTATTCATTTGTTAAACACCAATGGAAAGAATTGGACAAAGTGAAATTTGAATCATTAGCATCACTGTCATGACACTGAAATAACATGATTTGGTCATTTGTATTGGTCATTCGTCCGACAGTTGGTCATCAACTGCACACGTTCCTCTCGGAATCTTCTGATCTAAGCAACTTAAAGATAGAGTGATGTTGTGGTAAGTAATGCCTGTGGCATGAACTCGGGCAGCACCAATAATGTCCATCACCATAAACAAAGGCAAATACCGAAAACGCGATTTCCATTGAAACGAACATAATGCTCATAGTGTACAGAAGAATACACAAAGCAAGTGGACAGGCACGAATGTTCATAACTTCGGGTCGATGAAGTGTGAGAAGAAAGACAACCCACTTCCAATGAAATAATTCTCTCACTTTTCATATCAACAAAGTTTTTTCATCAACCATAAACGGGAAAGTGTAAGCCGAAATGTTGATTTAATTTATCGATATCCAAACGTCTATTCGATTAACCGGAAGGTTTATTTACCTGACAGGCACAAATCCGTAATAAACAAATGAGATATTTACCCTCAGTACACCAAACGGATGGAGGCAGTACCGGGAGCATTATGCTGAGTCCTGACGCTTAATTGAACTGGAGACTCTAATCAAGTATAATAATCCTGTTGAAACACCAAGTAGACTATCATTCTCCTCCATTAACACAAGGAACATACACGATCATCCGGCTACAACACTCATAATTTTTGTTCATTGTCAAGGTGGTATCATCCTAACTAACGAATCTGGCCTCAAGGGAGTAGATTTGATTGAAACCGCTTCAGAATATTGGTTTCAATAATCTGAAAGTAGACTTAATAAAAGTTCGACATTGACTGGAAATCTCAAAATATCGGTTGATCGACCTGGATAACGTACGTCGCAACAACTTCGGAAATTCAATCAACTTAGCCTACAAGGGAAGATTAGTTACAGTAAGCATGTTATCCAGTACAAGAGACAAAACATCAACAACAGTATTCTAGTATCTGACAACCTGAGAATAATGTGCATCGAAAAATCTACTTCAAAAGAACTGATGGACACTTAACACATATTGTATATATAAATAAACACAGTGATATCAAATAATCAAATTGAGTGAATACTCTACATACCAGTAGTCCCATGTGTACAGCTCCAGGTTGTCCAGGAATGAGACCATACTTCACGGCTTGTCTCACAACATTGTGCATGGCTATGAATTCATCGCGCATCGTCTTATTAACTTGCGCATGAACACAGAAGGACGCGAATAAACACACCAACAATGAGGTTGTCAACAAGGTGATTCTCAAAGACATTTGAGAAGGATTGAAATTCAACTACTGCTCACCCTAACAATCACACAAAGCTCTGCTTATATAGTCACCATAAGATCCGGTTGGTTAACATATGTGATCATGGTTTAACAGATCATCCACACATGTCAATTATTCTCACCAATTCAAGGTTGTTCCAGGGGTGTACTTACCTTCAGGAAAGTCAACTACAAATGACTAATGCCAAACCAGGGTGTCTACTCGAGGAATTAGGAAACTTTAATCCCCGTGTCCTCACACATTATCTAGAGTGAAATATGGAATGAAGACAAGGAATGAGTATTGGATTTGAAGGTCGTTAATTATGATTGACTGTCATGTTGGGTAGTTGCCGATTAAGATATTGATTCGAACGCTTCATGAATGCGAGCACACCTGATATTTGTTGGAGAAGATTAAGATTGACTAGGGTAACATGCTTGTAAACACAATCACGAGTTGTACGGACCCACTGTACACAGATACACATGTACGTTCCACAGATAATCGAAGTCAATGTCGACCGACGGCTAAGATCTTGCAACATCTCTTGTTTACAAAATGGCCATGGGCAAGCATATACTGACAAAAAACGAAGCTCTGCATTAACACAGCTTATTACAATTGCTCCTCAAATTCACCTGCATCATTTGCAGTTTGTCAGTGTGATTTGCGATTGTCGTCGTTATCCACATATAATCTGATTGCATTGTTTGTTCAAGTCTGAGTGTATTGATGAGCGAATGTGATGAAAATTTGAGTCATGACTGTTTCTTTGTTTTCTCATACTCTGTAATCCAAGTTTGGTTGTCGAAATTTGACAGGAATTTTCCCTACACGTTCAGTTGTTGAGTCACACTAAGAAGTATTGTCATGACGGTTTCCGAAATGCAGCTGCGAGATTATACTTCTCGCCAATTCAGGGTTGTTTCAGGGGTGTACTTATGTTCAGTATAGTCAACTACAAATGACTAGTGCCAAACCAGCATAACCCCATTTCCTCACACATTATTCATCCACCCACATGAAGTTGTTGGTGTAATGTATTGTACAATAGATAACTCACTGATTGGAATTGCAAACCCTACCATGTCGATGTGATGACAGAAATCACATGAAATAACACTCTACATTTATGTGAAATTTCCTCTTTATTTGAGGACTGGTTTCACAGTGTTTGAGCGCCAATCAATGTCGGACATTTAGGGATGAAAATTATATTTGTGAAATTTCAGCGGTTGAATTTCAAATCAGTTCGGCATGTCAATCAACAATCTGGTCAAAGATTTTTCCATAAACATCAAGATTATCAAACATCAATAGGTACATGGTTCACCGGTTGACTCTATACCAAACAGATCATCCAATGTTAACAGTGAGAGAGAGAAAATTTCAGTTGGTATATGCCTTCTCTGGTCGGTGAATTTTTGATGAAAACATATGATATTTTATGGATGATGTGAACTGAACATTTTACTGGATGCATTGAACAAAGATTAACAAAGAAAAATAAAAAAACGACTGTTTATATTATTGTGCCGATCAAGTCAATTGTTCATCACAAATATTCAGATAAACCAACTGATTAGAATAGCTTTTGTTTGGAAAATAGTTGATAAACTAAATGAAATAAGGAGTTGATGTTTAGAGGATCCTTTTGCCAATGAAACCAATTGTGTGACCCGACTATATTGAGTGTAATTCTGTCTACGACTTGTTTTCGAGTTTACTGAAGCCATCTTTGCATTTTGGAATGTGCTTTAAACAAAGTTTGTGTTCCTTCACACTCACATTCAGTTGTCGTGATGTCTCACCTTTATATTTATATGGCATTACAACCACTAGATTTGATCTCGTATACACTATTTTGTTCGTTCCCTTTAGCGTTCTATCCGTGGTTCTTTCCATTTTGGATATTGTATTATTGTTTGTTCCAGTGAATACTCTTATATTTCGAAGTCATTCGCATTTCAGTTGTTAAGAAATTAGGAACCAACAGAATTATTTGATATTGGTTTAAATGGCAGTTTCAAATCCGTCCATGATATTTTAACTGGCAGCCGGATTTTTAATGCATGTTACTTGATGCGTCTGAACAGCTGTCTACTGTGACCTATCCCCGGTGTCCTTTCCACCTCTTCTAGTTTTGCTACCCATCACTGCTCTCAATAATTGTGTAGTCCTTTTATCTGCTCACGTTTAAGCTGCCTCTATTCGTCATCGTGTTCAGATCCAGACTGTATTAGTTTACAAGCGTACATCGGTTGATCAGACAACTCTGAAATCTACTGCTATTTCCTAACCTTTTGGTTTCAAAGACTAGTATTTGAACAAAGATTATTCTTTTCGATAAATTCTCTTCAGGTTCAGTTACAAGTAGATATATTGCTGCTTTCAATTTATGACCTCTAAATTTGAATGAAATCAGAGAAAGGCGAATTCAAATACATCGTAATTGAATTCACAAAAATTCCAATCAAATTAAAGGTTTATTTGCGAATTACCACATGTAGATATAACAATGTTGAAACGAAATAAGAAGGATAAGATTTATATGCTGCATTTATACCAAACAGCATTAAGTGGAAACAGAACATGACAAAACATGAAAAAAAAACTTGAAAGGGCAAAGTGTCAGATCGATGACGAAAATCGACAGCCTAAATAAATCCTTATGTATCACAGTTTGAAATATAGAGTGATATGAATGTATGCATGAAAATTTATGACAATATATGCCCGTTAGAAATGATGAGATACCCGAAGAAGCGCTAAGTTTACGGTATAGAATTATGATTATGGTCGAAATAAAACAGTCTAGGGACATCATAAACATGAACACTGCATATTTAAAGTCAGTCATTCTTAAAATATTGAGATTACGGGCAAAGCAAATACAAGAGAGCACTGAAGAACAGTTTCGTCTTAGTTCTAGAAATTGGAATTGGGAACTGTGACATACATTATGATGTCAACAAAGCCGAGATATTCATGAATGAATGAATGAATGAGTGAATGAATGATTGAATGAATGAATGTATGTATGAATGAAGCAATAAATTATCCATATCAACATTGGACGATAATCGCTCTTAGACAAAAAGGTGACTGAATTCGAAAATATGTGCGATTGAATCTCAGCTAAGTACTTGACGATTTATGATTTATGTGTTTGACCGTGTGTGTGTGTGTGTAACAATGTTAGTGTACTGTTGGAGAGAGCAGAATTTTCGGAAATTCCATGCCCTCGCATTTTCCTCGCATTATCGTCATTTGTAGTGAAAAATAAGCATTTCTTATTTTCTCTCAATTGTTGGAAGCCAAACAAAATTGTCGGAGATCAGTTCACTAATGGGTGATTTCGATTTGCATAACATTTGTGTCTTAGAACTTTCAAACTAGTACATTGTGGTTGTTCTCTACTTCATGCGATGTTAGTTTGTGATGAAATGTATAGTGAAATGAGCACAAAATAATTTGACGGAATATCAATTTTTTAGTCCACATATGAACCTGATCTGATTTGTTTAATTAGAACGAAGATAGATGATCAGCCTTGTTAAACGTATTATGCACAATGAAACATTGTGAATTCTTCTCTGCTATTCATTGATTCCCACTCTACGTTCACTGTGTGTCAATTAACTGTTGTTTTTATTATCTGGATTGTCTATGTCGAAAGTAATCTAGACTGCTGGAAAAATTATCTCGAATTTAGTAAGGTGGTGTGGTATGCCCAAATATATTGTACAGTATTGTCTTATTGATCACTGAGTGTTGTTTATTTTTGAATGCATTGAAAGGAATGGAGATAGAAGTGTATATAAGACACAGATAATGTGTGAGTTATGTCGCTTATGCTGAGGACGACACATAATGATCGACAAGAAATGTTTTCATTACTAACGAGAGATCAGGGAAACTGTTTCACAGCACGACGATAAGGCAAACCCTATATGTACTGAGAATTCGAACATAGTGACTTACAACATGAACGAAATATCAACCACCGATATTTCAAAATACCATGGCGAAACAGAGTTACGTTTATTTGTGGGGTGTAAATGTTAAAAGAGTAGGATTTCGAACCAGAATGGAAAAAGCATCTTAAGTATCTTATTTCTTTCGACATTTCTCCATTTGAAATCGTCTTGTGATAAATGAACTACAGAATTTTTGTGAGCAATGATGGGTTACAAAACTAGATGAGTTGGGAAGGACACCGGGGACAGGTAACAGTAGACAACCGTTCAGACTTATCAAGTAACAGGCGTTAAGATTCCGGCTGCTAGTGGACGAATTTGAAACTGTTATTTAAATCAATATCAAATAATTCTATTGATTCCTAATTTCTTAACAACTGAAATGCGAATGACTTCAAAATATAAGAGTATTCACTGGAACAAACAATAATATAAGATCCAAAATGGAAAGAATCACAGATAGGACGCTGAAGGGAACGAACAAAATAGTGTATACGAGATCAAATCTAGTGGTTGTAATGCCATATAAATATATAGGTGAGTGTGAAGGGACACAAACTTTGTTTAAAGCACATTCCAAAATGCAAAGATGACTCCAGAAAACTCGAAAACAAGTCACAATCAGAATTACACTCAATAGAGTTAGGTCACACAATTGGTTTCATTGGCACAGGAATTCTCTAAAATGGTTTCAGCTCCTATGTAGAGCAATTCACAGTTGAAGCCCTTCAAATATGGGCAAAAACAAACAGTATTAGTGAGAGTGATGGGACACAATTAGTTGTCTCATGCAAACTAATAATTAATAAACTAAACACCAACTCCTAATTCCATTTAACTTATCAATTATTTTCCAAACAAAAGCTATTCTAATCAGTTGGTTTATCTGAATATTTGTGATGAACAATTGACTTGATCGGCACAATAATATAAACAGTCGTTTTTTTATTTTTCTTTGTTAATCTTTGTTCAATGCATCCAGTAAAATGTTCAGTTCACATCATCCATAAAATATCATATGTTTTCATCAAAAATTCACCGACCAGAGAAGGCATATACCAACTGAAATTTTCTCTCTCTCACTGTTAACATTGGATGATCTGTTTGGTATAGAGTCAACCGGTGAACCATGTACCTATTGATGTTTGATAATCTTGATGTTTATGGAAAAATCTTTGACCAGATTGTTGATTGACATGCCGAACTGATTTGAAATTCAACCGCTGAAATTTCACAAATATAATTTTCATCCCTAAATGTCCGACATTGATTGGCGCTCAAACACTGTGAAACCAGTCCTCAAATAAAGAGGAAATTTCACATAAATGTAGAGTGTTATTTCATGTGATTTCTGTCATCACATCGACATGGTAGGGTTTGCAATTCCAATCAGTGAGTTATCTATTGTACAATACATTACACCAACAACTTCATGTGGGTGGATGAATAATGTGTGAGGAAATGGGGTTATGCTGGTTTGGCACTAGTCATTTGTAGTTGACTATACTGAACATAAGTACACCCCTGAAACAACCCTGAATTGGCGAGAAGTATAATCTCGCAGCTGCATTTCGGAAACCGTCATGACAATACTTCTTAGTGTGACTCAACAACTGAACGTGTAGGGAAAATTCCTGTCAAATTTCGACAACCAAACTTGGATTACAGAGTATGAGAAAACAAAGAAACAGTCATGACTCAAATTTTCATCACATTCGCTCATCAATACACTCAGACTTGAACAAACAATGCAATCAGATTATATGTGGATAACGACGACAATCGCAAATCACACTGACAAACTGCAAATGATGCAGGTGAATTTGAGGGAGCAATTGTAATAAGCTGTGTTAATGCAGAGCTTCGTTTTTGTCAGTATATGCTTGCCCATGGCCATTTTGTAAACAAGAGATGTTGCAAGATCTTAGCCGTCGGTCGACATTGACTTCGATTATCTGTGGAACGTACATGTGTATCTGTGTACAGTGGGTCCGTACAACTCGTGATTGTGTTTACAAGCATGTTACCCTAGTCAATCTTAATCTTCTCCAACAAATATCAGGTGTGCTCGCATTCATGAAGCGTTCGAATCAATATCTTAATCGGCAACTACCCAACATGACAGTCAATCATAATTAACGACCTTCAAATCCAATACTCATTCCTTGTCTTCATTCCATATTTCACTCTAGATAATGTGTGAGGACACGGGGATTAAAGTTTCCTAATTCCTCGAGTAGACACCCTGGTTTGGCATTAGTCATTTGTAGTTGACTTTCCTGAAGGTAAGTACACCCCTGGAACAACCTTGAATTGGTGAGAATAATTGACATGTGTGGATGATCTGTTAAACCATGATCACATATGTTAACCAACCGGATCTTATGGTGACTATATAAGCAGAGCTTTGTGTGATTGTTAGGGTGAGCAGTAGTTGAATTTCAATCCTTCTCAAATGTCTTTGAGAATCACCTTGTTGACAACCTCATTGTTGGTGTGTTTATTCGCGTCCTTCTGTGTTCATGCGCAAGTTAATAAGACGATGCGCGATGAATTCATAGCCATGCACAATGTTGTGAGACAAGCCGTGAAGTATGGTCTCATTCCTGGACAACCTGGAGCTGTACACATGGGACTACTGGTATGTAGAGTATTCACTCAATTTGATTATTTGATATCACTGTGTTTATTTATATATACAATATGTGTTAAGTGTCCATCAGTTCTTTTGAAGTAGATTTTTCGATGCACATTATTCTCAGGTTGTCAGATACTAGAATACTGTTGTTGATGTTTTGTCTCTTGTACTGGATAACATGCTTACTGTAACTAATCTTCCCTTGTAGGCTAAGTTGATTGAATTTCCGAAGTTGTTGCGACGTACGTTATCCAGGTCGATCAACCGATATTTTGAGATTTCCAGTCAATGTCGAACTTTTATTAAGTCTACTTTCAGATTATTGAAACCAATATTCTGAAGCGGTTTCAATCAAATCTACTCCCTTGAGGCCAGATTCGTTAGTTAGGATGATACCACCTTGACAATGAACAAAAATTATGAGTGTTGTAGCCGGATGATCGTGTATGTTCCTTGTGTTAATGGAGGAGAATGATAGTCTACTTGGTGTTTCAACAGGATTATTATACTTGATTAGAGTCTCCAGTTCAATTAAGCGTCAGGACTCAGCATAATGCTCCCGGTACTGCCTCCATCCGTTTGGTGTACTGAGGGTAAATATCTCATTTGTTTATTACGGATTTGTGCCTGTCAGGTAAATAAACCTTCCGGTTAATCGAATAGACGTTTGGATATCGATAAATTAAATCAACATTTCGGCTTACACTTTCCCGTTTATGGTTGATGAAAAACTTTGTTGATATGAAAAGTGAGAGAATTATTTCATTGGAAGTGGGTTGTCTTTCTTCTCACACTTCATCGACCCGAAGTTATGAACATTCGTGCCTGTCCACTTGCTTTGTGTATTCTTCTGTACACTATGAGCATTATGTTCGTTTCAATGGAAATCGCGTTTTCGGTATTTGCCTTTGTTTATGGTGATGGACATTATTGGTGCTGCCCGAGTTCATGCCACAGGCATTACTTACCACAACATCACTCTATCTTTAAGTTGCTTAGATCAGAAGATTCCGAGAGGAACGTGTGCAGTTGATGACCAACTGTCGGACGAATGACCAATACAAATGACCAAATCATGTTATTTCAGTGTCATGACAGTGATGCTAATGATTCAAATTTCACTTTGTCCAATTCTTTCCATTGGTGTTTAACAAATGAATAAATTGATATTTACAGAAATGGAACACGGGATTGGAAATGAAAGCACAAAATTTCTCTGATCAATGCAAATTAGGACATGATAAGGAAAGTGAACGGAAAATAGGGAATTTTACATATGTCGGACAGAATCGGGCTCTTACACCTACAGTATTAGTGTGAGTTTGATTTGTGCTTTACGAAATTTATTCTGCGTTTTCATGAATGTTTTACTCATCTGCTCGATAACATATTTTATTCATTTCAGTTTGTTTCTATTCTTGAAACCACTAGATATCTGCATGGTGTAAACAAGATGAGAGCATTGACGACAGACGTTCTTCAACATGCTCACCTGAATAATTCCATCTAACACAGTTCATGTGAGTCTGTTATTCAGAAACAATGGAGAAATTAGTTGAAGTGACTATTATAAGACACGAACCGAAATCGCATCTTAACTCAGATTTCATTGTGTTCGATAAGGCTACAGACCAATCAAACTTTGCTGAATGTATTAGGCCATATGGATGGGAGATATGATCGATTGCATGTCAGGATGTAGATACATTTCTCAAAAAATACATGGCAATCAATGAATAATCTTACGTATTTCTAGTTCAAGTGCATCATTACTATCGAGCTATATGGTTAATTTAGAATATTCATCAAAGTCAACACCTGTCAAGTCAGATTATGCTTCTCTAAACATATAATACTACTCTTGTAATTAATTGTTGATTTTTCCCAATTTTCTAATTCGTGTCTGAATCGCTTTTTATTCGTTCATTTGTATAAAGTGGATTCAAAATGTGGTTCAATGAATTCCAGAATTATAACTACAGCTCAAACACTTGTCCCAAGGGTCAGTGTACCCATTATACTCAGGTAAGCATTGGAACGACAACAATCACTTTCGTTGCAATAACTAATTCTCTGTAAGTCGTATTACCACTGACTGATGACATTCTGACAGTGCAATAATGCAGATCAACAATGGTTACTTGTGGTGTATGAATATTCCTTATCAATTCAATGGAAATTCGAAGTATTCTAGGCTCAGTATACATTATTCATGTTGAAGTATCTGAACGATCAACACAATGTTGACGGACTGTCTTTGTCTCTGTGTTATTTAACCCAAGAATCATGTGAACAACAAACAGGTGAGATTTCACACGAATCATAGTGCATATCCAGTTTGACAATTTCACGAATCTTCAAAATAATTGGTGACTGACCGGAAATCTGTTTACTGAATTTGTCTATTTCACATATGCAATTTGACCTTTAAGTGATGTTACAGTTGTCCTATTCCATTGGTAAGCGTCAGTCATATTTGGTACATGCTTCGAAAATCGTGTTGGTTGTTGATTATATATATGTGCGGATGACCCACATTCCTGCATATGAAGATCTATCCATCTTGATGATTCGTGTGAACGTATTGATACTTTCGAATAACGGCTCCTTACTGAACGTTTATGCCACCACACAGTCAGTGTGTAAGAGAAACAGAAAACGCAAATCAAACAGTTGAATTTGGACATTCACAGTTGCTTCATCTCTTCATGTTGAAACGACGAGATGAGAATGCTCGTTTGCGATGCAATATTGAGGTGTGGATAGTGTTTCATCGTAACTGCCTTGTCTGTAAGTAGCAGACTTATACTAGTTAGTCCTGACTACTTCGAATTCATCTTCATTTTGAAGATCATTGGCTACAGTAAGGATCGAAGTAGCAAGTCCGGTCTGATGAGACTTAATGCTTGCCATGATACACTATTTCGTCAACAAGTATATAATCAGTTTGTTTTCATACACACTGTTAGTGTGATACGGATGTTGATCAGTTTCTGGGGAGAGGATACCAACGTTTAGTTTACATATATACCTCGCTTTCTCCTAATACCTCCAACTATCCTCCTGTCTATTTCAGCTCGTTTGGGAAGAGACCACCGACTTTGGTTGTGGTGTTACAGTATGCAAAAATATGACGCCTAGTCTAAATGTCGTGTGCAATTACGGTCCTGGGTGAGTAAACATCATGATAGATTTGATTTGCCTGAGTGATTTGCATTCCGTTAGGTTGAATATATTACTTATTTTTACAAAATACAACTTGAATGTGAAAATAATATGATTTGATTACTGTTCAATTGCAGTTTGTTTCGAAACCATCTAACATCCACCCTACCATCGTGCATTCTGTGGTTATCTTAACAATCAGTATATATACATGTAAGATAACTTATCAGCGGCCGGTCATTTCTTTCTGTCCACCAACTCCTGATCATTGTTACATGGATCATTATTTGTTATCATCACAATGCAAATTCTGTGAAAAAATACCAGATTTTTCCGACGATCATCATGGATCACAATTGAATGAGTAAAGTTTGGTTTTAACGTTTTGACAGTTATTGTTGACGTTTCCCATCTGGTTGACAAGTGTTGGAGCAGCGACTGAACACTAGTCATGGACGAGACTGTTGGCTGATTGCACAAATTTGAATCATGTGGATATGAGTTACACTGAATTTGGAAAACAAATTAGGTCACATGAACGTCGGAAAGAATTTTTCATTGTTTTTAGAATTCATTCTTTCACATAATCAGTATACCTTCGTTCAAATCTCACACCGTGCAATCTGAACAATCATATACACAGGCATGTTTACGAATATTTCCAACAATTGTTGGTTCGGATGATGCAAGCCTCAGTGTTCAATCACGTTTTGATCTCAACGATAAGACCACATCATTCATATAGATCGACTGACTAACTCTCCCTGTTTTCCTTATCCTATTTCAGAGGCAATATAAGGGGATTTAAACCGTACAGAACTGCGTGAAGGATCAGATGAGGAAGAATCGGTATTCCTAACCACTTTAGAACGCCAATGTTTGTCAGGATATTAACTTTCTGTATTCTGGTTGAATGTATGCAATCTTCTTGATGCTCTTGATGTCTTCTGATTTCGCAGTTGTTTGTGTGTGAGATATTATTGTATGATTGTTGATTGTCGATTCATTGGTGCGTCATTCATCTAATTTCAAATGCTTCCGTCACTATTTTAAATAAATTTTTCTCTACTGATTAATCATTTCTTTGCTAACGTGTGGTGTTTGAATGAACCAATGATACCTTTGTACTGGTTGAATGCTCTATTTCGAATTCGAAATACAGTACATTCGTTGTGCCTGTGTCTTCTTAATTCAATTGCGTTAATCCTGGAATTCCTAATTCATACGACAATTAGAATACTATATTGGCGTCGTGATGAAACCTGCAATGGAAAAGTTAGATATTCATTCAACTCCTGAAGCTTTTGAGGATTATTTGGAAAGTTTCGAAATCTAGAGCATGACCAAGAAAGATGTTAAAGGTGATAAAATTGTGGCACATTTTCTGACATTCATTGGGAGAGAAGCGTACAGCTTATTTAAAAATTTGGCATATCCAGAAAAACCTATCTCACTCCCTTATGCAACTCTTAAAGAGCTATTATTAAGTCATGTAAAATGCACCAGTTTCGAATGCCGTGAAAGGGCGAAGTTTCATAAGATGGTTCGTCAAAATGACCAAAAGGTTCGGGAATTCATCCTTGAATTACAGAAACAAGCTGCCAAGTGTAATTTCGGTGATCAACTTCATGTGCAACTGAGAGATCGATTAATTGCAGGAATTAACATACCGAGTTTGGAAAGAGAGCTGTTAAGAATGCCAAACTGTTCCTTTCAAGATGCTAGAACTGCATGTATTAACTACGAAGCAGTCAATGAACTTGATATCCAGTCGATGAAGATTTCTAATACTTTGCTTAGTCGTCGTGATGATCTACAATCTCAGGGTCAATCAAACTTGCGTTCATTTAACAGTGATTCCTATTCTCGTGTAAATATGAAAGGTGTTTCAACGAGGAATTACAAAGCAAATCACAAGGGTGAGATGAAGTTTCGTAAATGTTTATCACGTGGAAAGTTTCATGCTCGCAATTCATGTGTATTTCGTAATGCTAAATGTTTTAAATGTGGTAAGGTAGGACACATTCAGTCAGTATGCAAAGCTACTGTCCATTTTGCTTCGAGCTGTAATAAATCTTGTAATTTAAGTTTCAATAATTCGGATGTTTCTAGTGATCATTTGTCTTTGTCCACTATTTCGAAAGGTAATGCTCATATTCAGAAGCGATTATATACATCGCTTGGTTCATTTCATGACTTTATTCTGGACACAGGCAGTATAGAGTCCATTATTTCATTCAAGAACTTGAAAGCTTTAGATCCTAACGTTGTTGTACGACCCACTGAAGTATCAATACTGGGGATTACTGGACACAGACTGCCCATACGAGGATGTTGTGAATTGCTAATCAGAGATGATAATTCTTCATACATACCTTGTGAATTTTTAGTTAGCGAAACAGGACTGTCAATATTGGGTTTAAAGAATTTGAAAAGGCTTAAGGTGGAGTTGTCCTTCTTAGTTTCTAAAGAAAATTCTGATACTTTACTTAAAGATTTGATAGCTATGTGTGCTAAGTGCAGTGGAGGTATGAAAATTCAGCCTATAAAACTTCAAGTACAGGGTGATCCCGTCTTTCTTAAAAGACGAATAATTCCTTATGGTCTTCGAGAAGCAGTACATAAGACATTAAACGATTTGTGTGTGAAAGGCATAATCGAACCAATTCAGTCTTCAGCATGGGGTACTCCTATTGTTACGCCACTGAAGTCGGACGGCAAGACCCCTAGAATTTGCGGTGACTATAGATTAACTCTGAATTCCCGTTTGTTGAAGCAAACGTGCACGACGGTAGAAGCTGAAGATATTCTAAATCGACTTCATGGTTTTAAAGTGTTCTCGAAAGTTGACCTAAAAGATGCTTATCTTCAAATTCCTTTAGATGAATCTTCATCTATTTTGACGACAATTAACACTCCTTTTGGTCTGTTCAAATACAATTTCCTTCCATTTGGTCTAAGTTGTTCTCCAACCATATTTCAGGAAGTTATGAATAAAGTAGTTAGTGGTCTTGAAGGTGTTGAAGTTTATCAAGATGATCTCATTGTTCATGGCTCTAATAAGGTAGTTCATGACCAGAGACATTGCTTTATTACGTCGTTTAATTCAGAAAAATATAACAGTGAATCCAAATAAGTGTTCATTTTGTGTATCTAGTTTTGAATGCCTTGGATACCTAGTTGATGGTAATGGTTTTAGACCAGATATGAAACAACTAGCTCCACTGACTAATGCACCGTCTCCGAAAAATCTTACAGAATTACGTTCACTAGTGGGTGCTCTTCAATACTATTCCCGTTTTATTCCTAATTTTTCTTGTCGTGCAAATTGTTTATTTAATATTTTAACATCCAATTCATTCAAATGGAGTGAGGAACAAGAGTCATGCTTACGAAGTCTGCTGAAGTTTCTTCAAAGTGATGCTGTTCTTCGAACGTACTCCCTAATGTACATTCTATGCTTATTACTGATGCATCACCTGTGGGAATTGGTGCAGTTTTGGAACAGGAAGGTAGACCAGTTATTTGTGTTTCACGCAAACTTGCTGTCACCGAACAAGGTTATTCACAGGCTCAGCGGGAAGCATTAGCTGTGTTTTGGGCTGTTAAAAGACTTCATAAATATCTATTCGGAAAGAAATTCACTATTGTTACTGATCATGAAGCTTTAAAGTTTATTTATCATCCCGAAAAATACTTAGCACGTTCCTCAGCACCTATGGTTCAGCGATGGAGTATTGCTTTGAGTGCATATGACTATACGGTTCAGCACAGAAGTTCCAAACAGATTCAACATGTTGATTACATTTCTCGACAGTCATTACAAGATAAACCTATTAATACTTCGGATTGTTTGTTAGTGCAACCTTTACCAGTGAGACGTTCAGATCTCATTAGAGAAACTCGTAGATATTTTGGATGTATACTCAGTGCTATAAGGAAAGGTTGGAATGCTAATTTGAAACGCAGATTTCTTATCTATTTTTCAAAGCGGGATGAGCTATCTACTACTCCTGATGGTATTCTGTGTTTAAATGATCGTGTTGTCATTCCTCCTTCATTGCGTAAATCTGTTCTTGAAGATCTTCATAGTGGTCATTTAGGTGTTGAGAAAATGAAGTCCTTGGCAAGGCTCACATGCTGGTGGCCAGAGATAAATGCAGATATATGTCGTACGGCAAACAACTGTGAGAAATGTCATCAGTTGAAAAATCATCCTTTGAAGTGGGTGCCATGGCCAGTATCGTCTGAGGCCTGGCAGAGGATTCATGCTGACTATTGTGGACCATTTCTTGGTAAGTACTACGCACTAGTAGTCATTGATTCTTTTTCAAAGTGGCCTGAAGTTTTTTTCACAACTTCACCAAATTCTGATTTCACAATACAAGCATTAAGAAAGGTGTTTAGTCGAGAAGGTGTTCCCTTGGTGTTGGTGACTGATAATGGCTCACATTTTGCTGCAGATGCAGTCACTACCTGGTTGAACGGTATAGGGTGCAAACATCTATTTACTGCTCCCAGACATCCGTGTTCTAATGGTCAGGCAGAGAATTTTGTTAGGACATTAAAGACTGCTATTGATTCTATAGCCCCCTCAACATTTAATGAGCTGGAGAGGGGAGTAGATACCTTTCTATTGCAATATAGAAATGCCAAACATTCGGTGACGAAGGAGACTCCAGCGAAGCTATTGAAAGGAAGAATTCTTCGGTCGAATATGAGATGTCTGGAGTCTGCAGAAGTTACATACTATCGAGGAAATGATCTTCGACCATCTACGGGTATTGTTCTGAAGAATGTCGGAAAATCGATGGTGCGAATTCTAGACATCGATGACTTAAGTACACACAGTCGACATGTAGATCAAATACAATTTCAGGAACCAGGTGAGTCAGTTCCAATTTCGATTGTTAATTCTAATGCTAATGAGCATATTCTAGATAATACAGAATCCTTATCCAATACAATGTCAGATAGACTCAGGATGAATTTGAGAAGAAGACGTACGATTGATTACAAACACCTAGACTCCAATTTCAGCTGTGGCGGATGTGGTGTTTGAATGAACTAATGATACCTTTGTACTGGTTGAATGCTCTATTTCGAATTCGAAATACAGTACATTCGTTGTGCCTGTGTCTTCTTAATTCAATTGCGTTAATCCTGGAATTCCTAATTCATACGACAATTAGAATACTATATAACGACACATTTACAGCACTGAACATTCCGTCGAAACGTCTGCAAATTCATCTGATTAGTGGATGCAAGTACCATTTCTTGAATCCATGAAACAACGCGTGAGTGAAGAATTGGATAATTGTAAGCAATATAGTAATAGGATCTGCTCATATAAGTATACTTTCATGTGTAAACTCACTTCGTTGTGGAATGATTTTGAGATGACTGACATCTGCTTCATTATCCACTACTGATAGGGTTGGTGACTATTACGGTTTATGACCACTGACTGGTGTCACGTGACAAAATCATCGATCAGAATCCTGAATAATACCGCCATCTGACGTACAAAATGCTCATCACAAGCTTCATGTGCGCAGTCCTTACACTAGACAGACTGAAAGGAATAATCTTGTCCTACGACTGAACCTTAAATTTTTATATACTGAATTTGTAGGCTGTAGCTGTTCACATCACTTTCTCGAGTGACTACTGTGTCACACACCATTAACCAAACTCCCACAAGCAAGTGATTTTCATAAACGTTGTTCGAGTTAATTTCTGCAGACACTTGCAAATTGTTGAAATGATGATGTTTTTAGCCTTCGGAAATCTAATCTCTCTCCTCAAAATGCCTAACGAACTGTCTTTTATATCCAATGAAGTGATTCAATTTACAGAAACCCCTAGTTACGGCCAACATAGCTCTTTGTCAATCGTGAAACAAGCTCAACATGGATCATTTCTCCCTGTGAATTACATCACCAGTAAGTTTTGCAGACTGTGTAATAATTTGTCACAATCTGTTCGTGAAATATGGTCACTCCCATCCTTTGTTCGCCGCATCAATTCTTACTTCTCTGCTGAATTCGCGTACACCTGTAAGTAAATCCGAATCGGCATGTGAGATTATCGGAAAATTTTGTGTTAAATCGCTCACATCACTTAGGCCACCAATTGAACATCCATACGTGCAAGTACTTCGTGCTAACACCGTTTATTGACAACCTCAACTAGTCCGAATAATATCTGACCCAAACAGTAGATCATAGAATAGACTGGAACATGTATTATGATAGACTTCACTAACTTATCGTAGTGATTATTGCTTTTGTTGTTTCCTGATCTACGTTTCCGTTAGGAATTCTCTAGTCGTTACTTACTTACGTCTGTTAAATCTAGCGGAGTAGCATAGACCTCTCATCAGCACCTCACATCCAACTCTGTTCTGAGCTGTTGTTATTGATCCTTTTGCCGTATGCTTCAAGGTCCTGTCGGAGTGTGTCATTTGGTCTTCCTGTCTTGACATTGTTATAATAGATTTTGAATTTTGACGACGACTGACAGTTGTTCTGAATTCCATGTGTTTTTTAATTGGAAAAATTTTGTCCCATGCTATGCTAATTGGGGCATTCACAGTGTCACAAGATACTTCTTGTCTATCAATCGCGGTTCCCAAGGACATAAAGCTTTACAATTCTTCCAAATAGCCTCCATCAAGTGTGATTGTGTTGGCATTTTCAGTGTTGTATTTAAGAATCTTGTTTTCACGCTTGAGAACGTTGAGGTCTACTGATGCAGAGTCTACTGCCAAACTGGTTGACTTAACCTGTATTTGTGGGTGTATATGGGAACTAAGAGCCAGATCATCTGCAAACACTGAATCGCTTGCTTGCATACAAACGCTCCACTGTATCCCATGCTCCCCTTGGGATGTCTAATTAACACGGAGATAGATGATCAGCCTTGTTAAACGTATTATGCACAATGAAACATTGTGAATTCTTCTCTGCTATTCATTGATTCCCACTCTACGTTCACTGTGTGTCAATTAACTGTTGTTTTTATTATCTGGATTGTCTATGTCGAAAGTAATCTAGACTGCTGGAAAAATTATCTCGAATTTAGTAAGGTGGTGTGGTATGCCCAAATATATTGTACAGTATTGTCTTATTGATCACTGAGTGTTGTTTATTTTTGAATGCATTGAAAGGAATGGAGATAGAAGTGTATATAAGACACAGATAATGTGTGAGTTATGTCGCTTATGCTGAGGACGACACATAATGATCGACAAGAAATGTTTTCATTACTAACGAGAGATCAGGGAAACTGTTTCACAGCACGACGATAAGGCAAACTCTATATGTACTGAGAATTCGAACATAGTGACTTACAACATGAACGAAATATCAACAACCGATATTTCAAAATACCATGGCGAAACAGAGTTACGTCTATTTGTGGGGTGTAAATGTAAAAGAGCAGGATTTCGAATCGGAAAGGAAATCGCATCTTAAGTATCTCATTTCTTTCGACAACTCTCCATTTGATATCATTTTGTGATGGAACTCGACCTCTCGATTCATGATTCCGCAAAACTGCCCTGGATCTAGGTTTCTTGCTATTTGGCACTCGTCAGCAAAATATTCCTGTCATCTTGAGGGAATCAAAGCTCCCTGACAGACTCGACACGACTGGCCAACAATTCCTGTAACATGTATTCACACCTTAATTGTATAATACTGTAAATTTGTGTTCACGTAGTAAGTTATTGAATTATTCAACTCAGTTCAATCTATACAAATCTGGCTGTTAATCTAACTAGAAATAAATCCTATAAAACTTGGTGTATTCCTAAATCATTTTCATTTGATTTAAGAGTCAAATACATCCTTGTCACCAGTTTTTACACATTTTCTCTTGTGTTCTAGTTACCGTGCAGATTAGAAACAGCTAAGAAATCGAATAGTAAGACTTATTAAATTCAAAGATAGAATTTTATCTGTATTGATTAGTTCTATATTTAATTTATTCACGATCAACATATGTGATACTAATCTAAAACACCTAATTGTAAGCTTTAATAAGGTCATTGCATTTTTCTTCATTCACATAATCTACGCATTTTGAAACTGATTATTTTAACTACTATCAGTTCATCAATAAGAGTGTTTTTACATGAATAATAATCTTAATAAGCAAGTATTCTATTTTTAAATTTGTTTAAAAATCTCCAACGTACTCCAAAATGAGCTGAAGAGTTTATCTGAATGGTCTCAAACCTGGCAGTTGCCGATAAATACTTCCAAGTGTGTTGTGATGCATATCGGTCATCAAGGTACAGATACATACACAATGAATAACACTGAGCTACCTGTCGTTCAGACACATAATGACTTAGGAGTCATCGTTAGCCAAGACTTAAAGACTACTGCGCACTGCTGTGCAATAGCCGCTAAAGGTTTTAGAACCTTATGGTCAATAACATAGGGCTTTTAGTCATGTCGACGCTAAAACGTTTTTGACTTTGTATACAGTGTTCGTACATCCTAAACTTGAGTACTGCATTCATTCTGAAACTGATTATTTTAACTACTATCAGTTCATCAATAAGTGTGTTTTTACATGAATAATAATCTTAATAAGCGAGTATTCTATTTTTAAATTTGTTTAAAAATCTGTGGTGTTTGAATGGACTAATGATACTTTTGTACTTGTTGAATGCTCGATTTCGAATTCCAAATACAATACATTCGTTTGTGCTTGTGTCTCACTTCTTAATTCAATTGCGTTATTTCTGGGACTCTTAGTTCGTGCTATAATTCAAATAATTCAAAACATTATAAAATCTCCAAAGAATAATTAATAAAATTTGCGTACATTTTAAAATGAGCTGATAATGATTACAATGATCACAGTTTCCGAATAAGTAAATCATATAAATGCAAAAAACAAATACCATAACCTTATTATAGCTTGGAATGAGTTGTTTCTAGACAACTATGTAAATCAGAATAATATTGTACATTTTATGAATGTCAATAAGTGAAATATTCACTAGCCTAATAGAAGAAATATTCTTTTTCTTAATAACTTGTTAAACAAGTTATTGGTTACCAGTATTCAATGGCTAAGTGAATAATGGATTGTTGTTTGAATAGAAAGATTTTTGTTTGAAGTCCCGATATTAACATTAACAGTAGGTTTCAGTTAAATCCAACTGACTAGTTCAAAATACAGTGGAAAACACATTTTGTGTTGCGCTGTTAGTCACAGTTTTTCTAGTTGAACCAATCTTATGAAAAATTGGATAAGTATAAGTAGTCCGCACGTCAAAATCATATGCTAGCTAAGACTGATTGAAACTCAATCCTGAATGTAAATCACGGTGTAATTCAATGCCCTAATTATAGTTATATAAATCTCTGCATGAAAATTTATAACTATATGTGCACGTTAGAAATGATGAGAGATCCGAAGAAGTGTTAAGTTTACAGTGTAGAATTATGACTATGGTCTAAACAAACGCAGTCTAGAGTCATCATAAACATGAACACTGCATATTTAAAGTCAGTCATTCTTAAAATATTGAGATTACGGGCAAAGCAAATACAAGAGAGCACTGAAGAACAGTTTCGTCTTAGTTCTAGAAATTGGACTTGAGAACTGTGACATACATTATGATGTCAACAAAGCCGAGATATTCATGAATGAATGAATGAATGAGTGAATGAATGATTGAATGAATGAATGTATGTATGAATGAAGCAATAAATTATCCATATCAACATTGGACGATAATCGCTCTTAGACAAAAAGGTGACTGAATTCGAAAATATGTGCGATTGAATCTCAGCTAAGTACTTGACGATTTATGATTTATGTGTTTGACCGTGTGTGTGTGTGTGTAACAATGTTAGTGTACTGTTGGAGAGAGCAGAATTTTCGGAAATTCCATGCCCTCGTATTTTCCTCGCATTATCGTCATTTGTAGTGAAAAATAAGCATTTCTTATTTTCTCTCAATTGTTGGAAGCCAAACAAAATTGTCGGAGATCAGTTCACTAATGGGTGATTTCGATTTGCATAACATTTGTGTCTTAGAACTTTCAAACTAGTACATTGTGGTTGTTCTCTACTTCATGCGATGTTAGTTTGTGATGAAATGTATAGTGAAATGAGCACAAAATAATTTGACGGAATATCAATTTTTTAGTCCACATATGAACCTGATCTGATTTGTTTAATTAGAACGAAGATAGATGATCAGCCTTGTTAAACGTATTATGCACAATGAAACATTGTGAATTCTTCTCTGCTATTCATTGATTCCCACTCTACGTTCACTGTGTGTCAATTAACTGTTGTTTTTATTATCTGGATTGTCTATGTCGAAAGTAATCTAGACTGCTGGAAAAATTATCTCGAATTTAGTAAGGTGGTGTGGTATGCCCAAATATATTGTACAGTATTGTCTTATTGATCACTGAGTGTTGTTTATTTTTGAATGCATTGAAAGGAATGGAGATAGAAGTGTATATAAGACACAGATAATGTGTGAGTTATGTCGCTTATGCTGAGGACGACACATAATGATCGACAAGAAATGTTTTCATTACTAACGAGAGATCAGGGAAACTGTTTCACAGCACGACGATAAGGCAAACTCTATATGTACTGAGAATTCGAACATAGTGACTTACAACATGAACGAAATATCAACAACCGATATTTCAAAATACCATGGCGAAACAGAGTTACGTCTATTTGTGGGGTGTAAATGTAAAAGAGCAGGATTTCGAATCGGAAAGGAAATCGCATCTTAAGTATCTCATTTCTTTCGACAACTCTCCATTTGATATCATTTTGTGATGGAACTCGACCTCTCGATTCATGATTCCGCACTACTGCCTTCGATATAATGAGTGGTGCCGTAGCATAACTCGGATACTTCCAAATGATGATAGTTAACAAATACTGTATGTATCCACAATCGATTGATCACCGAGTGGTGGCCGATGTCATGTGTGTCAGGTTCTTCTTAGTTCGGATCGAGTTCTATCGACCACATCGCATTGTGATCACTAGTCTAAGTGACTCGACATTGCGTGCACTATATTGAGATGAGATGGTGATTGGAGGTAGTTTACAGGAAATCCTGCATCTAGGTTTCGTGCTATTTGGCACTCGTCAGCAAAGTGTACCTGTCATCTTGAGGGAATCGATGCTCCCTGACAGACTCGATCCCACATCACCCAGTGCCACAGTCGGAGACTTGAACACTGAGTTATCTGGACCGCGAATGACGTCCCGTAGCAATGAGATGTATTTACAATTGATTGATCAGTGGGTGGGATCTGACACACATGACATTGATCACTATTTCCGTCAAACAAATGAAAATTCAGAAGCAAATTAAATTTATTTGAGTTACGCGTATTTTGTAAATTCATCCTTTTGTAGTGATAGATAAGTCACCATACTCTAGAATTGCAGCATGCAGGAGTAAAGCCTCTGTGTGCGAAAGCAAGTCATGCTACTGACTAGTGTATAGACAGAAACGGATGTCGGTAGTAAGCTGACATACGACTGACAACGAAATAATCATTGCAATATCCCATTCCTCAACGGACACTCCGGTCACACAGGAATAAAACGCGGAAATCAAAAGACATCAAGACTTAACCTGACATTTGAAGGATTGTTATTTCGAAAAGATAATTTCACTTCAATACAAATATACAAATTAGGCGATTTTCACCGGTGTACAGTAGTGATATGTGATATGTGAAATGTAAAAAAGACAGTTGCAAAAATGATTGATTTCGGAAGCCAACAATTCCTCATGCTGTTCTGTACGGTGAGCGTCCAACGTAATTGCCGCTGAAATCGGGTAAGAAAGATGAGACGTTAGTAAGTTCATTAAGTCGATGAGACAAAGTTCATCAGTGATTTTCTCATGTTCATTTATTATTATCATTGAAGTTGGAACATCGACACGTATTCACACTCGTCACAATGAAAATCAACCATTGTTGATGATATTCATGAAACTACGTGTAGATATCAGTAGTCGGATTACAGGTAGAAATTTGAAAGGAGATATTGATCATGTCAAAGTCTGTGTAATACTAGTAATGAAAATTCCATTCTGATATTCATGCCAATTCAAGTGTTTGTAAAATGTAGTGAAGTTCATATTCAAAAGAGTTGGCTTAGATCACAATGAGTACATTGTTGATGATCACCGATTCATCGTCGATTCCGTTAATATTCGGTTACATAGCAAACGTAACTACAACAGATGAAATGTGATTTACGTAGGTTTAAACATACAACAGTGATCTATTCTAATCGTGACAAAAGTAGGCATTAGTTGTGACGGAGTTAAAAATGACAGGCAATAATTTCCAGGATAGCAAGTGTCTATTTAGGTAGCAACGAGAGTTTTAGCGGATCAATTGAAATAGAGCGTACCAGTAATATTGGTAAACAACAGCCAAATTGAACTCCACTACAAACAACATCCGATCATGAAGAAAGTATGCAGAAGGGAGTTATAATGGGAAGAGCAGGTCACAAATCATTTAATTAAATGAGAATGATCTTGCTAATGACTTACCCAGGACCATAGTTACACACGATGCTGAGTCCGTATGGGAAATTCGGACATTTCGTGACACCACATCCAACATCCGTAGTGTCTTCCCAGACAAGCTGAAATGAATCAAGTGACAGTGAGCTATTGAATAGTGTATTGGGAGAGGACACATTCATACAAATCGTTCACTTAAATCAGCAACAGTCAAAGATCACAACGATGTGAAAAACTTGATTTGTTGGGCAGAGTGTAGACCATTCTAACATAGACAACAAACGTGTATATGACAATGGATAGTTGGTTACTACACGTAGACATGTTAGACAGTTTCATGGATCGACCTCGAAATCACTAGTCCGTGTCTATACGACTTTGTCTGAAGTAGTTATTTTAACAAGAATGCTTTGTAATCGTTCTAATGCTTACCTGAGTATAATGACCACACTGACCCATACGACATGTTCTCGTGTAGAAGTCGTAATTCTTGTATTCATCCAACCATAATTGGAATCCGCTTGATAGAAATGAACAAACAATAGCAATCAATCGAAACATGAATCCGAACATTTGGAAAAATGAACAGCTAATTACAAGAGTATTATCACACGTTTAATTGAGGGGAGAAGAAGGATCTCACTGTACAGTTGTAGGTGTGCACGTCGATGAATATCACGAAGTAACCACACACTGCGGTGATTGACTGTGAACATCTGATTAACTAATATATGGTAAATGAGATATTTGACTATTAACAGTTTCCCGATTGCACACAGATGTGGGTGCATTTTTGACAAGCATGTGAATATCTGGGTGCGAGATTCAGCCTATCTCAACGCACTAACTACATCATTGCAATGTTTAGTTGAAGTGAATTTTCAATGAGTTGAGCTGAGTGACATTGGTCTGTGGTCACACTCGTTACAATCAGTTCAAGATTTAGATTCAACAACTTGTTGAGTCTCACACTAATCACTTATGTTCATCTCACAATCGTCCTCAATATTTCCTCACTCATCTATCATCGACAAACAGACCTTCCGAACCACATCGTCGAGTGTGGAGTGACAGGCGGCATAGTTCACAAATGTGTGTTCCTAAACGTTTGTGGTGTTTGGAGTGACGTTTCGTAGTTGGTTTGCATCGAGTATGCGTTCAC
This sequence comes from Schistosoma haematobium, assembly GCF_000699445.3. Taxonomy (NCBI): domain Eukaryota; kingdom Metazoa; phylum Platyhelminthes; class Trematoda; order Strigeidida; family Schistosomatidae; genus Schistosoma; species Schistosoma haematobium. Next base: position 11,526,177 of record NC_067201.1, read on the forward strand.
AGATTGGTTAGAAAGCAACAGTCTGAAAAGAAGTAGGTGTGCATCTGATGACGGTGTATGTCGATTAGATCGATATAACACTTCTGCGAATGCAGACCACATGCTTGCAAGTCTACGAGTTGAACAAATTCATATATTTAACACAATGCACATGACACTTACGTGTTTATGTCTTTCGCACCGGCCCAATTCTGTCCAACATATTGGAATGCCGGTATTTTACGATCAGCATTTGTGTCATGTCCAACACGACATTGATCAGACAGAATTTGTGCTTTCTTTTCCAATTCCACATTCCATTTCTGTAAACATGTGGTTAATTAACGAGCAAATCAAACGGTTAATTGATCAATTGATAATGTAATTATTGCTTTATTTACTTAAAATCGATGAGGCGAATGAAGTGGTATCGAATGTCACTCGTTGTCATCAGTGCCGTCACGTTGACGTGATATAATTAGTAGATTTTCATTTTTTCCACTAGTTAGTCAGAAACTGCAAAACATTGTTCATCTCTTATGAATTCACGCGAACCATGTGAACGAAGTTCGTTCGCCTATACGCACCATTCTCACCAAACTACACATCACTAACCACGCTCACTCAAATCAGACAAATGCACAGTTGAGAACACTGTCTACAACCACACAATGATTTCGACCAGTGAGCTATCTACTCTACAACACATTACACCGATAACCTCATTTGAGTGGCCAAGAACTGCTACCTGCAGTCAGCCATAACCAACCAATCAACCAATCAACTTCTCCCTCCCTCCTTCTCTCTCTCTCTCATCATCACACCATGTCCACAATGAGACCAGCTGAAACGTACACTGAAATCAATTTGTCTCAATCAAAACATAATTGTGCTGAACAATCAAGTTAAACAATCACTCTTCTTACCAGTGGTTTTATGGAGACTGCTATCGGTTGCCCAACAAGCTGACCATTTTGAACAGATTGTCTTGCCTTATTGTGTAGAGTTAACAACTCATTCCTCATCGTATCATTCAACTGCGCATGAACACAGCAACATACAAGTGAACACAGCAACAACACGACTGATGAAAACTCGGAATTGGAAGACATTTCGATGAGACCAGAATTTCACAGTCTGTCTGACTTGCGAACAATCACTTGTTGACTTTCACATATATATACACCCACCATGAGATCAGGTTCATCAACATAAGTCATGGTGACTAAACTAACTACTCAGAAGTGTCAATTTGTCTTATGAATATAGGATTATATTTGTGCAGAATAATAAACAGCCGTGTAACCAGTTATGAATCAGTAGGGCTAAAGGGCGGTGTCTACACAAGTCGGTGGTATTGAGAAAATTTTGATTGAAGTTTACTCACAGCGTTTTTACACTGTGAGTGGAAATGACTATCGGTTTGTGGGATTATGATTCACGAGTGACTCATGCTTCTGGAACAAATACAACAATGTCTGATAATTTCATGAAGTTGTAATCAGATTTTGCTATATTGTAATTGAGGCTGCATAGTGTGTGAGACGAGTGTTTGTTTGGAGTGACGTGTTCTGTCGTTTGTAGTCGATATCAGGTGATAACATGTGTAGTTTGCGTTGATGACTGCTGACTGACTCGTCTAGTTTGATGCATGGATCGTGATAGGATTTGACAGCCACACATTTTGAGCGTTGAGCGATTGCAAACCGAAGATATGAATCAGTGATACGGAAGTAATTTTCCGTCACATTTCACTGCGTTGTGTGATCAATATTTCAACATTTAACAACCTAGTAATTCTATGTGTGACCGGTTTTTAGATGAATCTGTACTTTCACTTGTCCGCTGGAGTCCATGCGGCTACTGATTTTACTGAAAACAATCTAATTAATAGGCTTCCGAACTTGATGAGCTTTTGTTGATCGATGCAATTGTGATGACACAGACCGTTGTTTCTGTGAAGATTGAAGTTTAGGACGATTTTTCATGGAACCGTCATCGAAATGAACTTGTAGTGACTCACATTTTTCACGAGAACACGACTGGTTTAATAAAAACAATTATTATTATAACCAACTGTACCAGTGTTTGTTTTAATGTGCTTTTGTTTGACTGTGCTAATGACAGCTATATTGTGCTTCCATTCTTATTCTTACACTTTGATTGTGACTTCTATCCTGGCACGATCTCGGTATCCTTTCGATGCCACGAGATCGCCAGAGAATATATCTCGATTTGGTCCATTAATTGCCTTCTGATATTTGGCTTCTTGGGGATTTTATGGGTTTCATTGGTGTTCAAAGTTAACCTCAACTCGACGCCACGCTACAACTGGTCAACTGAATTATGGAACACGCTGCAACCTCTGGTCGAATCTTCCAAAGAAGCCAATTCGGTGAGTCTATAGTTTATCTATCCACGTCTGTCGTATATTTTCATATTACCTTTCAATACATAATATACGCGACATGACGGATAACGATAAGAATAGTATTAATATAATAGACTCCCATTTATGTGTACCGAATCCTTGTCATTTTTTATCCGCGTGACGACAAATTCCACGCTTTATTCGAGAAATTTTCCCTTTATTAACTATTCTCCTCGCTGACCCGGCTGCTTGGTACGGAATGCATTCACATACGCATTAACGTCTACCTCCCAGCATCAAATGGTTAAGTTGAACGGTTTCACTGCCAACTTAAAAGTGCTCTACGAGCACACGAGAACGACAACTGGTACGAAACCTTATCGCTCGTCCTCTTAGGTATTCGAACGAGCTTGAAGGCAAATATACAATGTTCCGCCGCTGAACTGATATACGGCACGACATTGCGTCTGCCCGGAGAATTCACACCACGGAGCAGACCTAATTTCGGTAAATCAGACTACGTCCATCGACTGTCTGCATTTATGCGAACGCTGCCTCCGGTGTCAACTCGAATACAGCATCGACAGGTCGCTCTCGAGAGAGAGTTATCTACCTGTTCACATGTTTTTATACGAGTAGATTCGGTACGCAAACCTTGGCAACAACCTTAAGAAGGCCCTTTTCACGTGATCGCTCGTCACGAAAAGACCTTCAAGGTTGATCGACATGGCCTCGGCTAGATCGTCAGCATTGATCGTCTCAAACCAGCACACGTAGATGACAGTGCCCTATCTGATACCCTGAGATTCAATGCTAGACCTATCAAACCTAGCGGGATCCTTGAATCTTCTTCAGGTCCCACGCTAGATACACCTGAGACCTCATTCTCACGTCCCGGTCAACAGCACGCGTCATCTGCACCATCTACGGACGAGACGACAGTCTCACGTCCAGATCAGCAGACCCCGCCGCCCTTGATTTCGGATGAGATTGGAGGCTCACGCGACGCGAACGAGACTGCCGTCTCACGTTCCGGTCGCCGAGTACGGTTACCCGTACGCTTCCGCGACTAGTCGCACAGTCAACAACCGATACGGTGTAGGATTATTCCTATACTACACGCATACTACACTCTTCTCTTTTTTGATTTTCTTTTTGTTTCCTGAGCCCACGCCCTCGACCATCTCCGTTTGGTTCCGTTGACTTCAGTCAACTTTGGCGAAAGCTGGATTGCCCACTCATGCTCTTGTCAACGCACTCAGTCGATATATTGGTTTCGAATGCTTGGCATACGCTTGGTCTCGAACTTGGTCGTTACGGTCGCTTCTGGTCTTTTGGCTCAACGTGGTTTCGTCCTACGTCTGCAACGTTTCTGGTCCGGACCCCTACGAACGCAATCTTCAGATTCTGGATACAAACCACTCTGGTGTAGTATGCCAACTCAAGCAACAAATACAGCACATCGCTCGTGGTAACGTTCTCCGAAAACGACCTTCGTTGGCAACTCGACGATCAACGATCGCTTTCCTGTTCGCCAATTCTTCCATCCTACAATCGCTCGTCAGCCGATCAGTCCCACGATTTAAACCGCTATTTATCGAAAGTGTAAACGCTTTCTAGCGGGGGGCTCCTGGAGTGACTCACATTTATCACGAGAACACGACTGGTTTAGTAAAAACAATTATTATTATAACCAACTGTACCAGTGTTTGTTTTAATGTGCTTTTGTTTGACCGTGCTAATGACAGCTATATTGTGCTTCCATTCTTATTCTTACACTTTGATTGTAACTTCGCGCGAATTCGGTTACGTTCTGTAACCAAGTTTCTATCCTGGCACGATCTCGGTATCATTTCGATGCCACGAGATCGCCAGAGAATATATCTCGATTCGGTCCATTAATTGCCTTCTAGTATTTGGCTTCTTGGGGATTTTATGGGTTTCATTGGTTACGTTCAACCTACGCCTTCCGATCTCCTTGGAACGTGTTTCTCTGTAGCGGTGTTCATAGTTAATCTCAACTCGACGCCACGCTACAAACTGTTAACGGGAAACAAAATGTAGAACAATCGTTTGTTGAATTATTATTTCAGTAAAACTTGAAACGTTGGAATTACTTTTAATGTTAGGAACTATTATATACTTAGAAATATCATACATTCAAAATTATATTACAGTTTTCCAATGGATGCAGAATGTAACTTGTTTTCCGTCATGATCAGGTTGATGCGAATCAGTGAGCAATAACAAGAAAACAAGTGCACACATACTGAGAAGCCGTGATTTGTAGATTACAAAGAACGAATTATGTTAATCAGTGTTTAATAATGTATATATCAATTATAAGTTCAACAAATAAACATAAGTAGAAACATTTACACGCACGATACTGAATGAATGTAAATCAGGAAATTAGGAATTCTTTCCGTTTCCATTCTTGAACTAAATCAAGTTCTAATAGATTTCGAGGTACTGCATCAACTATCGGTATACTCGCACCGTGACTAAGAAAAATAAATGCCGTCCACCAGTGCATATCACACTGGTATACACTCAATGATATGTTACAATTATTCAGTTCAGTTCAGTTCAGCCCAGTCAGACAGACAGCACATAACAGCACACTATCCATCTCAGACACGTGTTAGCTTATGTACACGAACTATCAGATGCTTTTTCTGTGACCATCTTAGTAAAATCTTATTACCACCATAAAGTATACGTGAATGGATGATAAATCAGCGAACTTATTTTCAAAAGAATTCATCTTATATTTCCATATTGTTGGAACTTTAATTAAGGCAAAGTTACGTGGAGCAACTGACTTCAAAATCTATCTCCGATGTTATTACAGACTACAACTGTAGTATAAATGATCAACTTAGTTATCATAACATTTATTCACCAATCCACTTCCTCCACTTTCATACTGATATGACGGGATGAAAAGACTAAATTACACTCTCATCTTATTGATATTCCTCTTCTACATTACTTCTGTTTCAATTCAATGTGATGAATATTCAGTGTAATGTTTGGTTGATTTCTGATGTGATTTTTCATTCAGCATCAAGTTGATTTATTCAGTATGATGTTAATTCAAGTCATGATATACATCGAACTGAATCAAAGAGAACCATGTTCAGCATATCATGCAACATTCAATTTCATTATAATTCCATCAATATGAAATTTTTCCAACTAAAAATAAAATTTGTGTGAAAATCATTGTATATATCAAGGAGTGCATATTGGACAACGGTCGTCTAGCGTGTTTTATGGTGAAGAGATAATCGACTATACAAGTATTTGTGACCCTACTTCGAGTCTTTAAAATAACAGTTGCTCATCTTTTCTCCATTGTAAGTAGTAAACCAGGAGACTGTCACAATTATAAAATACAAAGTGAATTATCGATTAAACGAGATGGCTCTATGATAAAGAAAACCACTTCCATATTACTGATTCATATCTTCAGTTTGCAATCCATTAACACTCAAAATGTCTGAAAGCAATATCTCCAACACGTACTGCAATCAACACATATTCAGTGGAAATCATCATCGAATTCCGATGTCACATCTCATCGGAAATTTATAACATGTGAAACGAACACTAGCAAAAGGAAGTTCAATCACAACTCATTCCCTAAACTTCCATATGCATGAGAATGATCTCATGATCACACGCAATCGTGTTGATCGATTTCACTCTCCATTCATCCACAAGGACACCAATTCACTTCGACACATCTCATTTGATCGACGTCACTGAGAGAAAGGTGGTTGGTGAGGCTGTCAAATCCTATCACGATCCATGCATCAAACTAGACGAGTCAGTCAGCAGTCATCAACGCAAACTACACATGTTATCACCTGATATCGACTACAAACGACAGAACACGTCACTCCAAACAAACACTCGTCTCACACACTATGCAGCCTCAATTACAATATAGCAAAATCTGATTACAACTTCATGAAATTATCAGACATTGTTGTATTTGTTCCAGAAGCATGAGTCACTCGTGAATCATAATCCCACAAACCGATAGTCATTTCCACTCACAGTGTAAAAACGCTGTGAGTAAACTTCAATCAAAATTTTCTCAATACAACCGTCTTGTGTAGACACCGCCCTTTAGCCCTACTGATTCATAACTGGTTACACGGCTGTTTATTATTCTGCACAAATATAATCCTATATTCATAAGACAAATTGACACTTCTGAGTAGTTAGTTTAGTCACCATGACTTATGTTGATGAACCTGATCTCATGGTGGGTGTATATATATGTGAAAGTCAACAAGTGATTGTTCGCAAGTCAGACAGACTGTGAAATTCTGGTCTCATCGAAATGTCTTCCAATTCCGAGTTTTCATCAGTCGTGTTGTTGCTGTGTTCACTTGTATGTTGCTGTGTTCATGCGCAGTTGAATGATACGATGAGGAATGAGTTGTTAACTCTACACAATAAGGCAAGACAATCTGTTCAAAATGGTCAGCTTGTTGGGCAACCGATAGCAGTCTCCATAAAACCACTGGTAAGAAGAGTGATTGTTTAACTTGATTGTTCAGCACAATTATGTTTTGATTGAGACAAATTGATTTCAGTGTACGTTTCAGCTGGTCTCATTGTGGACATGGTGTGATGATGAGAGAGAGAGAGAAGGAGGGAGGGAGAAGTTGATTGGTTGATTGGTTGGTTATGGCTGACTGCAGGTAGCAGTTCTTGGCCACTCAAATGAGGTTATCGGTGTAATGTGTTGTAGAGTAGATAGCTCACTGGTCGAAATCATTGTGTGGTTGTAGACAGTGTTCTCAACTGTGCATTTGTCTGATTTGAGTGAGCGTGGTTAGTGATGTGTAGTTTGGTGAGACTGGTGCGTATAGGCGAACGAACTTCGTTCACATGGTTCGCGTGAATTCATAAGAGATGAACAATGTTTTGCAGTTTCTGACTAACTAGTGGAAAAAATGAAAATCTACTAATTATATCACGTCAACGTGACGGCACTGATGACAACGAGTGACATTCGATACCACTTCATTCGCCTCATCGATTTTAAGTAAATAAAGCAATAATTACATTATCAATTGATCAATTAACCGTTTGATTTGCTCGTTAATTAACCACATGTTTACAGAAATGGAATGTGGAATTGGAAAAGAAAGCACAAATTCTGTCTGATCAATGTCGTGTTGGACATGACACAAATGCTGATCGTAAAATACCGGCATTCCAATATGTTGGACAGAATTGGGCCGGTGCGAAAGACATAAACACGTAAGTGTCATGTGCATTGTGTTAAATATATGAATTTGTTCAACTCGTAGACTTGCAAGCATGTGGTCTGCATTCGCAGAAGTGTTATATCGATCTAATCGACATACACCGTCATCAGATGCACACCTACTTCTTTTCAGACTGTTGCTTTCTAACCAATCTGTGAACGCATACTCGATGCAAACCAACTACGAAACGTCACTCCAAACACCACAAACGTTTAGGAACACACATTTGTGAACTATGCCGCCTGTCACTCCACACTCGACGATGTGGTTCGGAAGGTCTGTTTGTCGATGATAGATGAGTGAGGAAATATTGAGGACGATTGTGAGATGAACATAAGTGATTAGTGTGAGACTCAACAAGTTGTTGAATCTAAATCTTGAACTGATTGTAACGAGTGTGACCACAGACCAATGTCACTCAGCTCAACTCATTGAAAATTCACTTCAACTAAACATTGCAATGATGTAGTTAGTGCGTTGAGATAGGCTGAATCTCGCACCCAGATATTCACATGCTTGTCAAAAATGCACCCACATCTGTGTGCAATCGGGAAACTGTTAATAGTCAAATATCTCATTTACCATATATTAGTTAATCAGATGTTCACAGTCAATCACCGCAGTGTGTGGTTACTTCGTGATATTCATCGACGTGCACACCTACAACTGTACAGTGAGATCCTTCTTCTCCCCTCAATTAAACGTGTGATAATACTCTTGTAATTAGCTGTTCATTTTTCCAAATGTTCGGATTCATGTTTCGATTGATTGCTATTGTTTGTTCATTTCTATCAAGCGGATTCCAATTATGGTTGGATGAATACAAGAATTACGACTTCTACACGAGAACATGTCGTATGGGTCAGTGTGGTCATTATACTCAGGTAAGCATTAGAACGATTACAAAGCATTCTTGTTAAAATAACTACTTCAGACAAAGTCGTATAGACACGGACTAGTGATTTCGAGGTCGATCCATGAAACTGTCTAACATGTCTACGTGTAGTAACCAACTATCCATTGTCATATACACGTTTGTTGTCTATGTTAGAATGGTCTACACTCTGCCCAACAAATCAAGTTTTTCACATCGTTGTGATCTTTGACTGTTGCTGATTTAAGTGAACGATTTGTATGAATGTGTCCTCTCCCAATACACTATTCAATAGCTCACTGTCACTTGATTCATTTCAGCTTGTCTGGGAAGACACTACGGATGTTGGATGTGGTGTCACGAAATGTCCGAATTTCCCATACGGACTCAGCATCGTGTGTAACTATGGTCCTGGGTAAGTCATTAGCAAGATCATTCTCATTTAATTAAATGATTTGTGACCTGCTCTTCCCATTATAACTCCCTTCTGCATACTTTCTTCATGATCGGATGTTGTTTGTAGTGGAGTTCAATTTGGCTGTTGTTTACCAATATTACTGGTACGCTCTATTTCAATTGATCCGCTAAAACTCTCGTTGCTACCTAAATAGACACTTGCTATCCTGGAAATTATTGCCTGTCATTTTTAACTCCGTCACAACTAATGCCTACTTTTGTCACGATTAGAATAGATCACTGTTGTATGTTTAAACCTACGTAAATCACATTTCATCTGTTGTAGTTACGTTTGCTATGTAACCGAATATTAACGGAATCGACGATGAATCGGTGATCATCAACAATGTACTCATTGTGATCTAAGCCAACTCTTTTGAATATGAACTTCACTACATTTTACAAACACTTGAATTGGCATGAATATCAGAATGGAATTTTCATTACTAGTATTACACAGACTTTGACATGATCAATATCTCCTTTCAAATTTCTACCTGTAATCCGACTACTGATATCTACACGTAGTTTCATGAATATCATCAACAATGGTTGATTTTCATTGTGACGAGTGTGAATACGTGTCGATGTTCCAACTTCAATGATAATAATAAATGAACATGAGAAAATCACTGATGAACTTTGTCTCATCGACTTAATGAACTTACTAACGTCTCATCTTTCTTACCCGATTTCAGCGGCAATTACGTTGGACGCTCACCGTACAGAACAGCATGAGGAATTGTTGGCTTCCGAAATCAATCATTTTTGCAACTGTCTTTTTTACATTTCACATATCACATATCACTACTGTACACCGGTGAAAATCGCCTAATTTGTATATTTGTATTGAAGTGAAATTATCTTTTCGAAATAACAATCCTTCAAATGTCAGGTTAAGTCTTGATGTCTTTTGATTTCCGCGTTTTATTCCTGTGTGACCGGAGTGTCCGTTGAGGAATGGGATATTGCAATGATTATTTCGTTGTCAGTCGTATGTCAGCTTACTACCGACATCCGTTTCTGTCTATACACTAGTCAGTAGCATGACTTGCTTTCGCACACAGAGGCTTTACTCCTGCATGCTGCAATTCTAGAGTATGGTGACTTATCTATCACTACAAAAGGATGAATTTACAAAATACGCGTAACTCAAATAAATTTAATTTGCTTCTGAATTTTCATTTGTTTGACGGAAATAGTGATCAATGTCATGTGTGTCAGATCCCACCCACTGATCAATCAATTGTAAATACATCTCATTGCTACGGGACGTCATTCGCGGTCCAGATAACTCAGTGTTCAAGTCTCCGACTGTGGCACTGGGTGATGTGGGATCGAGTCTGTCAGGGAGCATCGATTCCCTCAAGATGACAGGTACACTTTGCTGACGAGTGCCAAATAGCACGAAACCTAGATGCAGGATTTCCTGTAAACTACCTCCAATCACCATCTCATCTCAATATAGTGCACGCAATGTCGAGTCACTTAGACTAGTGATCACAATGCGATGTGGTCGATAGAACTCGATCCGAACTAAGAAGAACCTGACACACATGACATCGGCCACCACTCGGTGATCAATCGATTGTGGATACATACAGTATTTGTTAACTATCATCATTTGGAAGTATCCGAGTTATGCTTCGGCACCACTCATTATATCGAAGGCAGTAGTGCGGAATCATGAATCGAGAGGTCGAGTTCCATCACAAAATGATATCAAATGGAGAGTTGTCGAAAGAAATGAGATACTTAAGATGCGATTTCCTTTCCGATTCGAAATCCTGCTCTTTTACATTTACACCCCACAAATAGACGTAACTCTGTTTCGCCATGGTATTTTGAAATATCGGTTGTTGATATTTCGTTCATGTTGTAAGTCACTATGTTCGAATTCTCAGTACATATAGAGTTTGCCTTATCGTCGTGCTGTGAAACAGTTTCCCTGATCTCTCGTTAGTAATGAAAACATTTCTTGTCGATCATTATGTGTCGTCCTCAGCATAAGCGACATAACTCACACATTATCTGTGTCTTATATACACTTCTATCTCCATTCCTTTCAATGCATTCAAAAATAAACAACACTCAGTGATCAATAAGACAATACTGTACAATATATTTGGGCATACCACACCACCTTACTAAATTCGAGATAATTTTTCCAGCAGTCTAGATTACTTTCGACATAGACAATCCAGATAATAAAAACAACAGTTAATTGACACACAGTGAACGTAGAGTGGGAATCAATGAATAGCAGAGAAGAATTCACAATGTTTCATTGTGCATAATACGTTTAACAAGGCTGATCATCTATCTTCGTTCTAATTAAACAAATCAGATCAGGTTCATATGTGGACTAAAAAATTGATATTCCGTCAAATTATTTTGTGCTCATTTCACTATACATTTCATCACAAACTAACATCGCATGAAGTAGAGAACAACCACAATGTACTAGTTTGAAAGTTCTAAGACACAAATGTTATGCAAATCGAAATCACCCATTAGTGAACTGATCTCCGACAATTTTGTTTGGCTTCCAACAATTGAGAGAAAATAAGAAATGCTTATTTTTCACTACAAATGACGATAATGCGAGGAAAATACGAGGGCATGGAATTTCCGAAAATTCTGCTCTCTCCAACAGTACACTAACATTGTTACACACACACACACACGGTCAAACACATAAATCATAAATCGTCAAGTACTTAGCTGAGATTCAATCGCACATATTTTCGAATTCAGTCACCTTTTTGTCTAAGAGCGATTATCGTCCAATGTTGATATGGATAATTTATTGCTTCATTCATACATACATTCATTCATTCAATCATTCATTCACTCATTCATTCATTCATTCATGAATATCTCGGCTTTGTTGACATCATAATGTATGTCACAGTTCTCAAGTCCAATTTCTAGAACTAAGACGAAACTGTTCTTCAGTGCTCTCTTGTATTTGCTTTGCCCGTAATCTCAATATTTTAAGAATGACTGACTTTAAATATGCAGTGTTCATGTTTATGATGACTCTAGACTGCGTTTGTTTAGACCATAGTCATAATTCTACACTGTAAACTTAACACTTCTTCGGATCTCTCATCATTTCTAACGTGCACATATAGTTATAAATTTTCATGCAGAGATTTATATAACTATAATTAGGGCATTGAATTACACCGTGATTTACATTCAGGATTGAGTTTCAATCAGTCTTAGCTAGCATATGATTTTGACGTGCGGACTACTTATACTTATCCAATTTTTCATAAGATTGGTTCAACTAGAAAACTGTGACTAACAGCGCAACACAAAATGTGTTTTCCACTGTATTTTGAACTAGTCAGTTGGATTTAACTGAAACCTACTGTTAATGTTAATATCGGGACTTCAAACAAAAATCTTTCTATTCAAACAACAATCCATTATTCACTTAGCCATTGAATACTGGTAACCAATAACTTGTTTAACAAGTTATTAAGAAAAAGAATATTTCTTCTATTAGGCTAGTGAATATTTCACTTATTGACATTCATAAAATGTACAATATTATTCTGATTTACATAGTTGTCTAGAAACAACTCATTCCAAGCTATAATAAGGTTATGGTATTTGTTTTTTTGCATTTATATGATTTACTTATTCGGAAACTGTGATCATTGTAATCATTATCAGCTCATTTTAAAATGTACGCAAATTTTATTAATTATTCTTTGGAGATTTTATAATGTTTTGAATTATTTGAATTATAGCACGAACTAAGAGTCCCAGAAATAACGCAATTGAATTAAGAAGTGAGACACAAGCACAAACGAATGTATTGTATTTGGAATTCGAAATCGAGCATTCAACAAGTACAAAAGTATCATTAGTCCATTCAAACACCACAGATTTTTAAACAAATTTAAAAATAGAATACTCGCTTATTAAGATTATTATTCATGTAAAAACACACTTATTGATGAACTGATAGTAGTTAAAATAATCAGTTTCAGAATGAATGCAGTACTCAAGTTTAGGATGTACGAACACTGTATACAAAGTCAAAAACGTTTTAGCGTCGACATGACTAAAAGCCCTATGTTATTGACCATAAGGTTCTAAAACCTTTAGCGGCTATTGCACAGCAGTGCGCAGTAGTCTTTAAGTCTTGGCTAACGATGACTCCTAAGTCATTATGTGTCTGAACGACAGGTAGCTCAGTGTTATTCATTGTGTATGTATCTGTACCTTGATGACCGATATGCATCACAACACACTTGGAAGTATTTATCGGCAACTGCCAGGTTTGAGACCATTCAGATAAACTCTTCAGCTCATTTTGGAGTACGTTGGAGATTTTTAAACAAATTTAAAAATAGAATACTTGCTTATTAAGATTATTATTCATGTAAAAACACTCTTATTGATGAACTGATAGTAGTTAAAATAATCAGTTTCAAAATGCGTAGATTATGTGAATGAAGAAAAATGCAATGACCTTATTAAAGCTTACAATTAGGTGTTTTAGATTAGTATCACATATGTTGATCGTGAATAAATTAAATATAGAACTAATCAATACAGATAAAATTCTATCTTTGAATTTAATAAGTCTTACTATTCGATTTCTTAGCTGTTTCTAATCTGCACGGTAACTAGAACACAAGAGAAAATGTGTAAAAACTGGTGACAAGGATGTATTTGACTCTTAAATCAAATGAAAATGATTTAGGAATACACCAAGTTTTATAGGATTTATTTCTAGTTAGATTAACAGCCAGATTTGTATAGATTGAACTGAGTTGAATAATTCAATAACTTACTACGTGAACACAAATTTACAGTATTATACAATTAAGGTGTGAATACATGTCACAGGATTAAAAAAAAACATTCGATATCATAGTAGCTTAGCTCTCTAGTTGATTAAGCCATTAGTCGCTATGTCATGATAATATATCAAACACAATTCAACTGACATTGTGATATGTTGATAATCATATTTCATGTTATAACCTGCCATTCTGTACATAAACACTTCATCAATCTTATTCATTATAACATGAAATACAAATTATATACCAAATGGTAGTTATTTATATTCTGTACATTCTATTTGTTAGCCGGATTTTGTAGGGGTGGTAAAATCAAGACATGTTTAGGGACTGGTACCATTTCAAGCCCACATAGGTTATTCTAGCTTCTAAACAGACTATATTACTCATTTCTGTCAAGCCATATTTTGATCTTGCCACTTACTCGCTTATTAACCTTTACTGTTTTTATGTAAGCTTTTGTGTGTACATTTGTCTTACTCATCACATATAAAAGAAAACAGAAATAATAACAGTAGTATTAATCATTGTAAAAGCCAAATAGAATTTAATTCGCGAAGAACATGTGAAATCGAGATACAAAAAAGTACAAAGAAATTAGACAATAAATATAGCGTACTTTCTATCCAAAAAAATTCAAGAACATTATCCGGCGTGGCTAAAAAGAGGAGGCAACGGTTCAATAAGAAGTTCTATAATCGGACACCTTGTGAACACAGGTCATTCAATCAAGACAGACTGCGTTCAAAGTCATCAACAAGGTAAGTAGAAGTCTTCCTAAGACAATTAGACTGAATCTTCTCTGCATTGCCAAAGCAATAGCCATACATCTGAAAAAACCAGAATTGTGTGTGCAAAAGAGACTGTTACAACCTCTTCTTCTACCATGGTCTTAATGTATTAAAATTTTTCTCTCTTTTTCATACTCTTGTTCCTCTACAGCCATCTGCTTCACCTTCCATCTTCTCTCTAAATCTTCTACCCCCAACTGGTTTGTTTTTATTTCCACGATCATTCCGATTACATTTCATCTGTTTCAACATTTTATTTTATCATGCTGAGCCATCGTTTCCCAATGATAATTTCCCTATCTATCTTTTGATGAATACTTAAGTCAATAACAATCAAACGATTATTAAACTTTCCTTGTTTTAAAATTTCTTTTATTTTTTAATACCTTTGTTTATTTAACCTCACTGTCACCATGTATAACAAATTTATTATCAACATTATCATCCTGTAAAAATAGGTACATATATTTGCGACTGTACAGCTTTGAAAATGAATTCGCCGAAAAGAGAACTCTTCGCTGAACTAATCTTTCTTATTTAATATCTTAATGGGTGTATTCCGTTTATTAAAATATAACTGCGTCTAGTTCTAAGCTATGTCACTTAACTTTTACAACTGTTGATCACGATTAATACATCATGAACCTAGCAAAAAATTTCATCCCTTTGAACGTAACTCACACTAACAGCTAATTACATGTATCTGCCAAAGCAATCACATCAGTAGAACAGAAAGGAGAGCCTATGTCTGATTCAAAGAACGTATTCCGAAAAGCATTTAGCAGTGTCATCGTGAGAGATCTCTTTGACACAGGACATGAAGTTGATGCATTGAAGTCCTTCAAGGTGATTAGCAAACAAACTCCAACCTTTTGAAATTTGCTGAAGCGATACCAATCAAACGTCTAAATCCAGATCTATGTACCCAAAAAGAGGCAGTAATAAATCTTTCTTTGCTCTGGTAACATAAAAGCCACTTATTTATTACGTCACTCATTATTTCAACTCTTTCTGAAGCTTGCATTATATCATTGTCATTTTTCTTCAATTCATATCCTTCTCTATTGCCATTAATGTATTTTCAGTTGCTTCATTATACAATCATTTATTGCTTGTTAACTCCATGAGTTCTAATCACTATTTCAATGTTCTAGAACTTTACCTCCCAAAAGTTATTTATCTGAAACAAATTTTTTTATGACCTCATTAACTCTATTGAAATCTTCGCTACATCCTGATACACATATTCATCTTTATTCACCCTCGAATGTATAAGTATGTCAATATCGGTAAAAACGTTTATTTTAAAATATAGGTTGTAAGCAGTTGATAAGAACCAAACGAAATAAAATGAGTTCATATTATTCTGCACCAGTCTTCGTTTTTGCTCTCTTTAAACTACTTAATAACTTAACTGATCTTAGCAATTCCACCTGCTCATGTGCTAGCCATCACTGCACATTGAAGTAAACAGCATTTAGTCATGCGTAAAACTATATCTCAACCACCTCAGTTAATTTAGATTAAGGGTCGTAATAATCAACCTATTCAATGATTACCTACAACGCTTTGTCATTGTTTCACTACATTCCAGTTGGTCTCTGAAGATACATGTAATTGTGAATACTTTTCAATATACTTACAAATGTCTCCTACTATAATTAACTGTGTTTCATAATCTTACAACAATACAGGGCAAAATGTTGAACGGTATACTTAGTCTCATATAATAGATAAATAGACGGATATTGCGTCTAAGTTACCGATCTATATCAAAACGAAGGTGTGTGTCAAATATACGTCAGTTGTAGAGAAACACAAGTTAATCAAAAACAAGTCAACACAAAATCATCTATATTTTATAGAGCTAGACGAATGAAATAAAACAGAAGGAATTTTCGTACATTCTGATATAAAACAGAGGACTTCGACTTTCCCATACAAAAAAAACATGTATTACTATAGGCACGTAATAATACAGACATAAAAATAAGTATTCAACAAATCAATCTTTTAGAAAATAACCAGTAGAAAGAAAATCACAGAATAGTCCAAATAAAAAAAACAAACAAACAAGAAAACCGATTGTGACCAAAACAAATAATCATAAAAGTCACATAAAAACAGAAAAAGATATTTCTATTATCACAATAACACTTGTTTTGTGTTTTTTTTTTGTCTAGGCACATGATTGATTATTCAGTAGATAAAACATCTTCAACATAGATCCTCGGACAGATATGGATTAGTCGTTACCAGCTTAGCGTGATAAGATGAAATAACTGTAGTAACGATGAGAAGGTGGTCTGATATGATAGAGTAAGAAGGTATGTATCTATGAAAGTATAAAGAGATACTGGAATTCAAAATAGAAGTATTGAAATTGTGAAGAAAAAACGGCAATATCAACAACTGTAGACGAATTGAAGAAAAGTGAGGAAATAAATTTTAAAAATAACAGCCAAATTAACTTAGTTCGTTAATCAGTTAGATTGGTGTAGTGATGAGACGATAATTGTGATTAACCCAAAACTGAGAAGCAGTTAATCACATAGATATATAAGAGATAACAATACAAGAGAAAAAATGGAAAGAAATATTTACTTCTCATGAAAGGGGAAGAGTAAAAAACGCCTAAGTATGAAATTAAAAGTAAACCAATTCAAAGAAATTATGTTGACAAGCAAAGACAACAACAACATGAGATGACAAAACAAATCAACCAGCAAATAAGAAGCCAAAATAAAATACAGTCTTCATCCTTGACGTCTCACATCAACAAGGCGCCAAAATACTGTGAAATTATTTGATCAAATTTCGACAAACGATCTTATAAAAGACGTTTTTGTTTTGAAGAGCAAAAAAAACCAATAAAATAAACATAGAGCACAGGTTCTCTAAAGAATAAACGTAGATTTCAGCCAGGTACACACACACATACAAATATATAGGTATGTGAATAAATAGAAAATGAGTAAGAAACATTGGAAATGGTGAAACAATATGCACTTGTACTGATAAATAAATAGCTTCTTCATTTAAAGAAAAACAAACATACAATCTCTTAAATCTTATTCAGATTTTGTTTTGTTTTCGTTTATTCAATTAAACAGATTTATTTAATTGACAATAATAATTTGACAAAACCTTCCATGCTTTCTCGGCCATAAATCCATTCGGTGGTTCCACACCTTCACGAGCTAATGTACGCATTTTAGTACCAGAGATAAATAGAAAATCTGATGAACGTTTTGAATCGAAAAATGACATTTTGTTGATTGTCTTGTCATAGGCAGCAACACGAAATGGAATAATTTTCAAGTTGGATAAACCAGGAGCCATAGATAATACCTATCCACATATTTTTTGACAATAAAATAAGATAAACACAATTCTATTATTGTATCATTGATAGTTGAAAATTTACTCAAACTGTGAATAAAATAGCAATACTATATATGTAATTCTCCGAGGGACTCAATAGATTTATGATACCAAGTACTAGGATTTTTGTTTGCTTATTACATATAAAATCCGATACAACTCGATGCCAAAGTTGTATGCGCCACATAATAGATGACTATGTTGGTGGATGGAGTGGGATACTGTTCGGGCGATCAAAGTGATGTAGATAGTTTTCATAGGGGTCTAGTTCAGCTTGAAGTCTTTTAACTAGTGGTCTAATCCACAAGGTAGTGGAGCAACATCGAGAGATAGAGGCCAGTGGGAGCGTATAAGAAAAGGGTTTCATAAATCACACTTTTGTGCTAAAAATGTACAAAGCATATCTACTTAACTGTGCAATTGAAATTCGTATTTCTCAGCATCGAAATTCCATTAAATGCGGACTGAGAAACCGTATTCCCCATAGTAACCATGTTTTTTTTATTGTAATTACCTCTTTTCCTGATATATTTATCTCAGGAGTGTGAATGTCATATAAAAACTTCAAATATAAATTTGGCTGGGGCAATGGTCAAAATTTAGTATCAGGGAAATTCCAAATTTCCCTGAGAATCTTTGGAAGCATGTCATTCAAATCGATCAGCAATTAATCGACACACTGAACGCGACTCAATCTAACAACCCATAAGAAGAAAAAACCATCCAACAGCCTGACCAAACATCAACAGAACAAAGTAGACAGCTTGAATATACAAACATCTGAATATCATAAAATCTATGAGGATAACGAGTCGCAATAAAAGTCATCAGAACGAGCTAGCTTATGACTCGTAAAATGACTAAAGCGCTTACTTCTACATGAAGGAAACACAAACGAATTTGTCCAGAATGACAATGAAAGCTCTGAGATTAAACCATTCAGCTAAGACAACTCAACTACACTAATAATTGTTGGATTTTGCAATCTACGTAATAAACATGAAAAATCAATTAATGTGTCATACTTTACAATTTATATAATACAAACTGAATATTAATTCTAGTATATGAGTGTGGAATTAACACGGCTACTAGATACGTCTAACAAAAACAATAAAATGACAATCTAACAAGACATACAGAACGAGAGGACTACTCTTTATTGAAAGCGAACTTTCAATGTCTCGAAAAAAAGCAATCATATTGATTCTTTGTTGTTTACATGATAGTATGATAGTTTATTGAAAGGTATTCTATAACTTAATGAAATGAATAAGAAAATACATTCAAAGACAATCAATTTTGGTTTTTCAATAATGGTGCATTTGGTCTAAAACAGGCAATAATCTGTAGAATAATAATAATAATATTCTTAGTGATCTCTACATAATAAAACTGTAAACCTCTATAGTAATGACATATTTATTTTGTTGTTGTACATAGGCAGTAACCATCTCTTTCGATATATCAGTCGGTCATTCATAATCAAACTAGAATCCAGGACATATGTTCCAGTCTAAGTTGCCACATTAAATGAGCACAAATAGACACTTTATCCGACGCCTTTAGCTGCTGGTTACGATAATCGTCAGGACTTCAACCATGCAGTCTATATCTACCAAAATGACTAAGACCAACTGTAAATGACTTCATGGACTGATGATACCACGTTTTGGTTTGGCTGTCCTTAGCTTTTTCCCAGCCTATTACTACACTAGATAACATGGCTCGTCGAGGTAGGTGGTGGTTGGGTATACGTAACATATGTTCCATCACAGTTGGTGAAGACTCACTACCTCATCAATCGACTTGCCACCTTTGTCAAGCACCCTATGTCTAACCTCAACATAGCTCGCGCAGTGGTTCCAAAATACGCTTCCGATGCTTCGAGAACACCCATGATCGAATACTCGCAGCCTATGAATATACTTTATTATTAGTAATCATGTTTCACACCTACGGAGTGGAACAGCGAGAACCGTTGTGCAGTATATTCGTCCTTTCATAGGAAGGACATCCCATTCACAAGTAAGGCAAGTTATCTAAAGTCAACCGAGTTTTCCGAACCTTCACAAATATTTCATCAGACACCGACACATCAGAGTTGATCAGGCATTCGAGATAAGTGAAGTGAACGATAAGCTCAACCACTTCACTTCCCATCATTAGTTAAGGTGTTGACGCAGACCAGTTAGAACTTAGAGGAGGCGGGTTCCATCCCAAACATATTTATATAGTTGCTCAAGACGATCAAAAAATTCTGCATCTTGTTAGAGTTTTCATCATACAGAAATATTTCATCCGCAATATTATCACTGATATGTAACAACAATGGATGAAACATAGATTAGATGAATAGATTACTAGAGTTAATCAGATCAGAAGAATGAAATCAGTTCATAAATTCATTCACTACTGAACAAACCCAGGTAAAAGAAGTTTCGTTCTGAAAGTTGACTGTTTAAAATGACGCAAACCAATAACTGAGATGAAACTAAGTTAAATGATCGTAGTATTTATGCCAATGGAGGAAAAGATTTATTCACAATCTTCAGCATTATTTTGAAAAGAAAACTGAACAACTTATTATGCCACTGACTCACATTTAACAAAGTCCACGTACAATTACCGCAGTCTCTTGTTGCTTCCACGAATTTTTGAAAATTGTTTAACGTTAATGAGGTCATTAACCAACCACAGTTAGACAACCATTGAAAATCAAGAAGTACTGTACAGTTGGTTTTTCGCAATATCGTAAACTAACCAAAGTTAAACACGCAAACCATTGAATGCTAGTTTGCAAATCTAAAGGTTAAACTCTTGCCGTGAAAACAAAAGTTCATGATTTCGATCCCAGATGGGATTGTGGATACACACTATTGAGGAGTCCCATGCTGGAACGAAACGACTATTCATTGTTCCCTGATTTTCACTATTTTTCGATATGTGATATAAATGACAACACTTAATTAAATTTAATGAGGAATTTTATGATACAATAGAAACTGTTGATAATGTGAAACAATACATATACAACATACCTTAGCACCATGAGATGGGTCATATAAATCAACACCTGTTCCATTAGGATGAGGTAAACCCGCTGGATCTCGTCCAACTATATAATACTGAGCACCAGCTAACATTCGTGTACGAGCATGCCATTGAACTTCACGTGGTCCGGCGTATAACATTGGTGAAGGAAATATTGCCAATAAAGTTGTATCACGATCAAGAACACCCTCATCTAAACAAGCTTCATGTTGAGCTATACGTACATTAAGTGGAACATCATCTGACTTTGTCCAACCTCCAAGTGGATGAAGTAATAACACAGGATTATGATATCCATGTTTTTCTAATAATTGTTGTCTAGTTTCAGTCATTAATAATGCATGACCGTTATGTATAGGATTTCTCAGTTGAAAGGCAAAGACACAGTCAGCCTAATTAATTTAAAATTAAATAAATAATAAAAGACTAGAAAACACAAACGTAATTAACAAATCAGCTAGGAAACATTTCATTTCTGATTATGATCGCATTCTATTGTCCTTATACGGGAAATAACACTGAGCCATCCTTAAATTGAATTTCACATTTAAATATGAATATCGCTATTGAGTACTACTGGCTTTCATACACAATAATTATAACTTTTAAAAACTTATGTTTACACGAGATTTATTTATTTAAACACATAAACATTAGTACAAGGAGGAACCAAATATATATGGGCCATCATTCGATTTCTGTGAGGGCAGGAATACTGCCCGGGTGCCCGAACGGAAGCAGGTGGTTTTCTTAGGGGACCACTCCCTGAGTCTTTGGCCTAGATGTCTAATCCACAAGGCAGTGGAGCAACGTTAGGATGTGCATGTCTGTAACATGGAAAAAAAGACAGGTATGTAACTTGAGCATATGAATTTCAAAGAATAGACTAAACACTTGACGACTGAGACAGTAACATTAGGAACTGTACCCCAAACGACTGGATTAGATTATTTTGTCCATCATAATCAACTTAGGACAATATCATCTTAGACAAACCACCCTACGCTCACTTGGTCATTTCACGAAACGCTAGCAACTTACATGTTTAAGAAACTGTATACTCTCTTGCGTTTAACTAAATTACCCAAAGTTATTCACTATTCAATATTACAGCTTCCGAAAGCTACAAAACCAATTTGTCCACCATGCAAGTTACATTAGAGCCTATCATGTGCTTAAACGAAAAGTAGGTAGGCAACATTTTTAAAAAAATGCATCATTAATGTTTACCTTCATTTTTACTAATTCACTATGTAATTCTTTTGGCATTAAACGATACCGATCTAAACCATCATTCCATTTGATTCTTTCGAATACTTTTAAATCACCGCCAACTAACCAATCACCAGATGACATAATCATTTCTATACTTGGATGATTTATATGATTAGTTCCAAATATGTGACAACATCGTTCTTCCTATATATTTCACAATGATGAAATAGAAAGAAATTAGTTATAATTAAAAATAAAAGAATGACCCAAGTTATCAACAATTTACAGTAAGCATCTACCAACTATGACATGTAGTATAGATCACCGTCACGAACTAAAGATAAACCGGTATCCTTATCAAGAAAGCACCAGTGTTCGCCTGCATGATTGCAGATATACTTTACAGACAAGTATCAACTATTATGAAACCCAAGTTTAGAATTTTCATTCCGACTACCTTTAATCGTCTAACAATAGTCTAAAGGTTATATGGTAGTCTAACTCGCATGGTAATACTGATTTCGAACAACGTTAACCACAGTTAAACCCGTCTAGAATGAATTAAACTGTAGGCAAATAAAACGTTTCTAAATTGTCATAAATAACTCTCAAATCAATAGTTAAATAATCTTGATAGGAAAGAAATTACTTGTCAAAATGTAGGAAATTGTTTACTTGAAGAATAGAAACTTTCAGTCAAAATGAATTCAAAAGGTTAACTAGTCATAAAGAGAGTAGCTGCATGAGTTACTGAATGTTCCATGACTAAGTGTCAGACAACTAAAACTAACAAACTCAACACAAAATATTGATCTCAATAATCATATTAACAGTTCAGTCTTTTTCTATATTTCAGTCATTGAGTGTCAGTAATAATTTTCAAAATAATGTAAGACAAATCATAAGCGTGCTGATTTTTATCAACTAGATAGGATGATCTTTATGAATAAGAACAAAATACATGTAAACCACTGAATACCAGCTAGATAGTCTAAAGGTTAATCTCTCGCTACAAGACCGCTGGTAAGGTAATGGATGTACATTGAGATGAAGGAGTCTCAAACTGAGACGATACATCTATCCAGAGCTTTCTGATTTTCAGTGATTGTCCAACCAAAATCGATTCTCAATATTAACTACAAAATTTAATGATCTCTACAAACCCCTGATATTGATAAGAAAACAGCTGTAAGCTATGTTGTTGCGTAAGAACATGAATACAACAACGATAAACAATTTTCACCTACTTTACGGTGAGGGAAAAATTCACAATTTTGTAACATTCCAATTATATTACTTTTATATACGAAAGCTATCGATGAACCATTCCCATGAAATCTTTCTTTATCCTCATTTGATATAGCTAATACAATTGGAATCGAGAAATTTGTAATCACTGAACCTGCAATCACACACAGAAACATAATATGAAATAAGGGATATTATAATACATAGTTCAGTTTAAAGTATTGTCAAAAAAGAATTATATATATTCACATTTAGGTTATTGAACCTTTAGTGGCCCTTTATCTGAATCCAGTTAGATCGTACGCTGATTGCTATCAAAATATACATGTCGCTAACCCTCGTATATAACTATCAATTTAATTCACGTTAAAGAATAACGGAATAAAATAAGCCAAATATGAGAATTAATTTTGAATACACATATTTCATACACTCATTGACCCGGATAGACAATCAGACAAACGAAGTGGAGAAAGAAAAGGGAAGAAGGTGAACAAAGCAAAGAAAGCGAGTGAGCCAACTCGTTTTGATTAAGTGTGACTCAATATTCATAGTCAGACAAAAAATAAATTACAGACACGTAATGAATAGGGGGAGCAACTAACACACATAAGATCAAATAAGAACAGTCAAGGTTAATAAGCGAATAAGTAACAAGGTCAAAGTGTGGCTTGAGAAGAATGGATAAACTGGTCTGTCTAGAATAGCCTATGTGGGCTTGATATAGTGTAGTGACGGTGAACACAGGTGACGACAACCGAATTATATTCAACACAACATTATAGTTACTTGGTGAAACAGAAAAACCATACTACAATACCTAATTTGCAAAATGTTCGATAATTGTCTTGGACTTCATTGCTCTTGCATTTCTATGCGGATTGCTTTCTATTCCCGTCCTTACTTTCTTGATATTCCCAATCTTCTGCTGCCAGACATTACATTCCTGACATGCGTTATAAACTACTTATGTCAATATAAGTAGCACGCATCACAATAGTACCAGACACTACAAATCTTCACGGATTTATTTATTTATCTAAACACATAAACATTGGTACATGGAGGCACCAAATGTTTATGCGCCATATAAATCATTCGATTGGTGTGAGGGCTGGGATACTGTCCGGGTGCCCAAACCGAAACAGGTGGTTTTCTTAGAAAGCCACACCCGGAGCCTTCGACCTAAAGGTCTGATCCACAAGGCAGTGGAGAAAGGTCAGGAGATGAAGTCTCGTGGTGGCCGGTGATCAACGATTGGTTCATATGCCGTTTGTTCCTTCAGGATCCTGGAGCCCATGTGCACCAGTGATTTGGAATCAGGGTTTCCCAACTTCCCTATGTGAATACTCCATATCCACCAACCCGGTCAATGTGCCAGACATTTGCTTTTTGTCCTCTCAATTTCGTAAACAACACCCCAGCCACGAGAAGGCAGTGAGTAGCGCTTCCCTAGGAGTGGCTGTATACGTGTGGCCATGTGAGAGCATTTCGTGAGGGAGAGCTGACTCCCCCTACTCTCGACCGTAGCAGGGCATTTGGAGGCTCATGGATTGATATGGTTGGGACATGTATTACATATGGCTCAACTACCACCTACCTAGATGAAAACTGTTGGTTGGTGTAGGAATAGATCAGAAGGCTATGGTCTGACAAACCAAGATGTGGTTCCATTAGTCGATGAAATTATTGCCTGCTAAACATTTTGTCCTTCCTTAAACTATGGTCTTTTTGATTTATCTTAAACTTTCCTATTCCGTGAATTTATTCTTTCTCCTTAAACTATACTATGTGTTTAATTTGTTCCACTATTACTGATCTTGCCACTACTACTCTAGCATTTATCTTCGTAATTTAGTGTCGTTGTGCTGATATGGTATGAGAACTTAAATCCATATATCTAGGTCCCAGGTTCTATGTTTCGTTAACTGACTGACTACTTAGCATAATCATTTTGGAATGATAATAGAATCATAATGACGATGACCAATCCACCCCAAAAACGAGTGATAACCGGTAGAGAGATAAATCATTTTTTATTGTTTGTTTGGACCTTTCTATTGATGTTTAGGACTACAATTGATCAGTCTCTTGTTGGCATATGTACATCCTGTGGGGATTGCCTCGATATTGTCTTAAGTCACAAGGTTTATAAGCAAAGATGGATGGTGATTAGCACTGGAATCCAGGACATGCAATTCGTCCCATCTGGGACTTGTCAGCTGGGTGTACATGCATTGCAGAGTTGATGTTCACTCCGGGAACCGGATCCAGTACCGTTCGCTTCAAACGCCATTACGTTATCCACTTAGCTACTGAATCCTGATTGAAGTGAACGATACTGGGTTCGAGTCGCGAAATTAACACCAACTCTGGGATGCAAATACATCCAGCTGGCGAGTCCCAAATAGGACGAAACGCGTGTCTTGGATTCCAATGCTTATTACCATTCATCTTTGCTTATAATGTCGGTGGAGAGATAGCTTAATATTTAGAGAGTTTCGACTTGTTAATTCGAGTCTCATTCCACTTGCTTGGGCTTGGGGAGCCGAATAATACTACTAGCCCTAATAAATAAGGTCTAGTTCAAAGCCAATTACATGAAGCTGTAATTGATGAGAACAAAACCATGATGAACACCATGAAATAATACAGTGACGTTTTTTAGCCTTAGCTAGGAACATTTGAGTAATTATTTGTACCTAACTATTACGTGATTTCCCAAAATCCACTTTCATATACAATAGTGTGATTCTGTTTGAAGTTTGAGAATGTTAAGAACGCCTTGTATGATGCTTTTATAGTCTTCATTTCTTTAAAGTGGTCAAGACGGGAAAAATAGTCAAAATACAAACATTTTTAGGATTAGAAATCTCTGGTTTATACTTTACCATAAATATGAGTTAATGATTAATGATACAGTGTAGATTACGATACTGTTACATTGTCTTGAAAAAAAAATTCTCTTTAATGTTAACAGAAACGCATCACAAAGATTATGTAATCGAGATCAACAATTTTCAAAGTGCTAGAAATTCCAAAACAATAACATTTTAGTTAGAAAGAAATCGAAGATAGTAGTATTAGAATTTACGAAATGAGTACAGTTCTGTAATTTTTCAACTATTAGATTATCCTAAACAAAATTAAATAACCAATAAAATAAACTTACAGTCTGATACTTGCAATTGACCAAAATAGAGAACTTGCAAATATTCATTTTCACGCATAAAACCATTTAATGGTGTAGCCCAACCTTCAGCTAGTGTTTGTATCCACTGAAGATCCAATTCTGTAATTTCTAAATGAGGTAGACTTAAACATTGTGCCTTTAATTTTTGAACTTCCAGAGGATCGGTCACATATAATTCTTTGGGCATAGGACCACCAAATGGATTTACTTCATCACAGTTAGGCACTAGTCCCTAAAACAATGTGCATAAAGAAACTGAATCGAACTACGTAAGACAAATTTGAATGCTAGTTAGCTGGAAGTAGCCGGTAGGATACCTTAAACTAACGTTAGGCGTTAATTAGCGCTTGATAGTAAGACGTACTTAGAATTTTGAGGACACTAATGATGCTTCCAGTGGGGTTCGAATTCACGTCGTCACATTGCTGTATAGATTCTAACTCCGATGAACATTTGCCTTTTGATGCGGTTATGTAGATAGATTAGTATTTTCTTAAGGGATTGACATTGGACAAAGAATCCGTTACAATCCAGCAAAAATGAACAGTATTCCTGATCATTCGACAACTTCTTAATGTTCACTAATTTTAAAACCTACGGTGTGCTATTTATAAGTTACCAGTCTTAAGATACAAAGTCAGTATTTTCTAACGCTAATAAACACAAGATCAATTGAGGCTATTTTCTAATTTAATTAAGATACGACAATGTAAAAGACAATTAAACGAATATCCATTCAAAGAGTGGTTTTGATCAGCAGGAAATATCGTTATTATTTATTTTTATTTAAACACAAACATTGGTACAAGAAGGCACCAAATACATATGCGTCACATAAATCATTCGGTTTAAGTGAGGGCTAAGATACTGCCCGGGTGCCCGAACCGAAGTAGGTATAGGAAATATCGACTCAAATACTTAGTGATTAAATATTCATCTGAAAAGTAATTTAGGGTGAAGTCTTAAAAGTCGAAACTTTTTAGTACCAGTTTTTATAAGTAACCTTTCATATATGTCTGGGAGAGCTAACTCATATTAAGTAAAACTTTTCAAAACAGTTAACCCAATATATCGACTTTGTTGCTAAAGTATATTGAAACTTCCAGTTTATTTATCCATTATTATTCGAGGTAGAGTCTGGTACAAATGCAAGTATGATATATATATATATATATATATATATATATATATATATATATTACAACGTACTTAAGCATGAGCCTCACACTTTAAGTGTAAGGGTAAACTATGCTACCCGGTTGTTTAAACCAACGTAGGTGCAGCGGGATTCAAACCGTGAACATGGTGTCGGAAAGCTGAACACCCTAACCATTAAGTTACAAATATGCATTGGTTGGAGTTGCCATACCACAGTATCAGCACGGTGGGATGAAACTAACATAAATAGTAAAGGAGTCGAACTAATGTAGTAGCAATTATGAAAAGATAGATTAAATCCTGAGAACATGGTCTTAAATTTGAAAGAACAGAGTAGGAAATTATGTATGGGGGAATACTTGAATTTAAGATCTAGAGAGAAATATAGAGTGAATGCAAATCATACATTGTAAACAATTTTGACCCATGTTATGCGACTTCTCTCATTTCTGACCATGACGATCGTATGAACCTCAACCAGATAGTCTGTATCAATCAACATGGCTCAGACCAACGGTCCATGGCTTTGTAGATTGAAGGCAGGTTTTAGTTTGACCGACTCTACCTTTTTCATACCCCACACTTACACGAGGTAAATTGAACATTTGAGGTAGGCGATCATGAACTATGTGTAACTCATATCTTAACCGCCTCAGTTAATGGAGATTCACAAACTCATATTTCAACTAACATCGTAAACTCTGATATCATTTACTGGGCCAAAATGAATCAAGATTTATTTTAAAAAGCGGTGGGGAAAAAAGGACTTCGCAGTTTAGTGTGTCCAAACTGTTAATAATAAAAACAATATAACTCTTGAAATTCGTTATACACAGTTTTGAATCATATTTTTGTAAAACAAAAAATTATACATACTGTTATATTTAGAACTTGTATTCTTACTAGACCACGCACAACTAGAGCACTCGAACACGAGGACCCTCCAGGTTGCAAGTTAGAAGATGAATGAGAAAGAATCTTATTCCTAACAGTGTCAAATATGGTACAAAATACTCAGATATTTGTAGTTTTTAGTAAAAACGAAATCATCATTACAATCATCCAATCCGTATGCAGTAACTTTTAACATTTATCCAGTCGGGAAGCTACACAGCGAGATTCTGGAATGTTCTTCAGAGGATGATTAAATGGTATGTCTACGGCTCTTTCTGAGCTTCTAAGAGCTTTTTGAGTTCACCAGGGGCCGTCCCTACAGATACTATGCATCTTAAAATAAACTGAGTAAAGTGGAGTTTGAAACTTAGGACTTACTAGTTAAAAAATGGATATTTCAACGACTAAGCAACCTAGGATATTATTTCATAGTGTTTTTTATAATTTCTATCATAATGTTATAAAAATATGACCAAATGTATCATTGTTAACCATAAATAATCATTAGTAAAAATTAGGAAAAAAACACTGTCATAAGCAAAGAATGTAAATTAGTATCAAACACAAAAAACACTATTTCTAATTAAAGATAATTTAACATTATCATTATTACTATTGTTATTCATTACTGTAGATTACTGATAGTTTTCTTTCTTTTTTGAAGAAGTACTTTTAGAAGAAAACTATGTATAAACTATTTCTAACACACTAATAACCATCGATATTAGAACAGAATTTCACGACAACTGTCAACAATTTATGGCTTTTATAGATTCTAGGTATCAATATATTGGTATGCATATCTTAGTTGTAACAAGATTATAACGACGCATTAAAACTTGTAAAAACACCGACTGGAGCCCCTCCGGGGGCTACTGCCAGTCCCAAGCCCGGGTAAAGGAGGAGGGTTTGGCATGGGGTTAGCGACCACATCCCGTAGAAAACTAACTCGCGAAAGAAATGCTAGCCAGAAAAATTTATGCGAGCCTTTTAAACTCTGGATGGGAATCAGAAGTTCTTCATTTAGAAGAACTATGATGCCTCATGATAAAAGCCGAGTTCCTTCGGAAGTCACGAGGTCGATGCCCCTTCTGACAACCACAGCAACCACTTATTTAGGTACATGGAATACTCGTACATTGTGGGACACCGGGAGAGCCTTCCAAATTGCTGCAGAAATGAGGAGATACAACCTAGAGGTGTTTGGGATCAGTGAAACACATTGGATGCAAGCTGGACAACAACGAATAGCTTCAGGGGACCTTCTGTTATACTCCGGCCGTGAAGAAGAAAATGGCCCACATACACAAGGAGTTGCATTGATGCTGTCCAAACAAGCACAAAATGCACTTATAGGATGGGAATCTCACGGACCATGGGTCATCAAAGCCTCCTTCGAAACAAAGAAAGAGGGCATTTCAATAAACGTCATCCAATGCTATGCGCCTAGCAACGACTACAATGAAGACGCTAAAAATCAGTTCTACGATAGGCTGCAGTCGATCATCGAGAAGTGCCCAATAAAGGACCTGACCATTCTAATGGGAGATTTAAATGAAACGGACAACACTGGATATGAAGACATCGTGGGACGACACGGATTGGGAGAAAGGAACGAAAATGGTGAGAGATTTGCAAACCTATGTGCCTCCAATAAATCGGTCATAGGCGGCACTATATTCCCACATAAACGCATTCACAAAACCACATGGACTTCACCGGATCACATCACGCAAAACCAAATCGACCATATCTGCATCAACAAAAAGTCCAGGAGGACGATGGAGGACGTGAGAACAAAGAGAGGTGCTGATATAGCATCAGATCATCACTTGCTAGTCGCCAAGATGAAATTGAAACTCAAGAAGCACTGCGCAACGGGGCAGACAATATTACAAATGTTCAATACGGCCTTTCTTCAGGATACAGACAAACTCAACGAATTCAATATAGCCCTCAGCAATAAGTTCCAGGCCTTTCATGATCTACTCAATGGAGAAGGAAGTACTATGGAGAGCAACTGGAAGGGGATCGAATAGGCCGTTACTTCAACATGTCATGAGGTCCTAAGCCACAATAAGCACCATCACAAGGAATAGATCACTGTTGATACACTGGATAAGATTCAAGAAAGGAGGGACAAGAAGGCAGTAATCAGTACCAGTCGAACGAGAGCAGAGAAAGCCAAGGCACAAGCTGAATACACAGAAGTAAACAAACAAGTGAAGAGGAGCATCAGAACCGACAAACGTAAATATGTGGAAGATTTAGCAATGACGATGGAAAAGGCTGTAAGAGAAGAAAACATGAGACAACTGTAAGACACAACAAAGAAACTCTCTGGAAATCACCGTACACCAGAACGACCAGTGAATAGCAAGTAAGGCAAGGTAATCACCAACATTGAAGAGCAACAAAACAGGTGGGTAGAACACTTCAAAGAACTCTTGAATCGACCAGCTCCACTGAACCCACCCTACATCGAAGTAGCACCCACGGACTACCCAATCGATGTTAGCCCACCAACAATTGAAGAAATCAGCATGGCCATCAGACAAATCAAGAGTGGCAAAGCAGCAGGACCAGGCAACATTCCAGCAGAGGCACTGAAAGCAGACGTAGCAGTACCTGCAAGGATACTACACATTCTCTTCAATAAGATTTGGGATGATGAACAAGAACCAACAGACTGGAAAGAAGGACTTCTGATCAAAATACCAAAGAAAGGCGATCTCAGCAACTGTGATAACTACAGGGGCATCACTCTTCTCTCAATACCAGGAAAAGTCTTCAACAAGGTATTGTTAAACAGGAAGGACTCCGTAGACGCCCAACTTCAAGACCAACAGGCAGGATTCCGTAAGGATAGATCGTGTACAGACCAAATCGCAACTCTACGGATCATTGTGGAACAATCAATTGAATGGAATTCATCACTCTACACCAACTTCATTGACTACGATAAAGCATTTGATAGCGCAGACAGAACAACACTATGGAAGCTTCTTCGATACTACGGCGTACCTCAGAAAATAGTCAATATCATACAGAATTCCTATGATGGATTAAACTGCAAAATTGTGCATGGAGGACAGTTGACAAACTCGTTCGAGGTAAAGACCGATGTCAGGCAAGGTTGCTTACTCCCACCCTTTCTCTTTCTCCTGGTGATCGACTGGATCATGAAGACGTCAATATCTGAAGGGAAGCACGCGATACGGTGGACATCTAGGATGCAGCTGGACGATTTAGACTTCGCAAATGTTCTGGCTCTTCTATAGCACACGCAACAACAAATGCAGGAGAAGACGACCAGTGTAGCAGCAGTAGATCTCAATATACACAAAGGGAAAAGCAAGATTCTCCGATACAACACAACACGCACCAATCCAATCACCATTGACGGAGATTTGGAAGATATGAAAACCTTTACATATTTGGGCAGCATCATTGATGAACATGGTGGGTCTGATGCAGATGTGAAGGCGCGGATCGGTAAAGCAAGAGCAGCATATTTACAACTGAAGAATATCTGGAACTCAAAACAACTCTGTCAACCAATACCAAGGTCAGGATTTTCAATACAAATGCCAAGGCAGTTCTACTGAATGGGGTAGAAACTTGGAGAACTATAAAAGCCATCATCCAGAAGATACAAGCGTTCATCAATAGTTGTCTACGCAAAATACTTCGGATCCGTTGGTCAGACACTATTAGTAACAACGTACTAACGGAGAGAACAAACCAGATCCCAGCGGAGGAAGAAATCAGGAAGAAGCGCTGGAAGTGGATAGGACACACATTGAGGAAAGCACCCAACTACGTCACAAGACAAGCCCTCACATGGAATCCTCAAGGCCAAAGGAAAAGAGGAAGACCAAAGAACACATTACGCCGGGAAATGGAAATAGACATGAGAGAAATGAACAAGAATTGGATGGAATTAGAAAAGAAGGCCCAGGACAGAGTGGGTTAGAGAATGCTGGTCGGCGGCCTATGCTCCATTGAGAGTAACAGGCGTAAGTAAGTAAGTAAGTAAAACTTGTAAAATCGAACTATAAAATAGCGAAAATAATAATAATAATATGAAAGCTATATATTGTTCTAGTATTGCTCTCATTTCGATCTTAATTTAAAAAAAGAAAGCAGATGAAGTTTTGTGCAGAAAATTTAGATTATTTAGTTGTCACCAATAAGTTACAGGTATGCACACGTATGGTTTAATTCAGTCTCAGCAGATAAATGGTATAGTTATTATGCATTATGATGAATGTTACAAGTTTATGGTTAACTCAGGGTTTAATAAATGATTGTTAAATTATAAAACCACCATAAAACGTACAATAACCTTAAAGTTGAATGTTGAGTATCGTGAAGACAGTCAGTCAGTTATAAACAACGTACAACCTGGAACGTATGTGTATCGATTCAAGTTGCCACATCAAATAAGGACGGTAAAGTGCTAGCGTAGCAGATATAGTAACGATATCAGTTCTAGCAACAACAAAAAATAAGGCACAGGAAATTCCAGTGAAAATGAATTCATGTGATAGAATAATACAAGACAACTTGAAAACTCAATATCTCAGGGAAGATTAAAAAAATCAGTGTATTTGTGCTTCTGAGAATGATCCTTAAGAATGTTACACGACGTCTCCAACCATTGGCTACGATAAGTGCGTAAGACCCAGCCATGTAGTTTGGATCAATCAACTTGGTTCACCAGACCAACAGTCAATGGTTTCACGGAGTGTCACATCTTGGTTTGGACGGCTCTAGCTTTGCTCCAACTTATATTTACATTAATGAACATCAGGCATTGAAATAGGCAACAGGTCAGGCAAACATAGCACATTTCTCAACTAACTCAGTTAGTGAAAACTCATTACCTCATTAATCGGTTTGCCGTCTTTATCTATTATTCTGTCTAACCTCAGGATTTCTAAATAATTGGTCCCAACACACGTAAACAATCCGAAAGCATTTATGAACAAACACTAGAAACTCAAGAATATTTCTTATTTTTAAAGGTTACATTTTTGAGTCACAGAGTAGAACAGAACGAACTGCTATACAGTGTACTCATTCTCTAGTTGGCAGCCGGATATCCTGCACATATAAGTGGAAAAAATTAGCATAAGCTATTAGAGATAGTCTACAAGGGAACTGAAAACAGTAATTGTTCTGCTAATCGTTATGACATATTTAAGGAACATCGCTGACTACAGTTTTCAGATAATATCTGGAAAAAATAAGCGTCAAATATGTTTAAAGCCAAATCACAGACAATAATTTGAACATAGTTTAGTATCCAAGAGATTTGTTGTATATGTTAAAAATTTATATAAAATAAATGCTTCGTTCTTTTTAGGATGTAAACAATTAAATATAGTTATATTTGAACTTTACGTTTACAACTATATGTCACAATATCAACACTAAAGTATACAATTTGTTGGTAATTAATTTTCACGAGTATGATATACAGTGTGCATAAACCAGGAGGGCGGCACATTACATTTGAAAGATTGATAAGAGCATTTTCTGTTATACATAACTCTGGTTAGGAATAGCTGAGAACAAGAATAGCAGTAGTCACATAAAAACTTGTAGGAATGTAGCCAATAATATTAGGTTCCTTATGAAATCAGTCAGAGTAGTATATCTCGGTCTCATCTTACTAGTCCTACTAAAAGGTGTACATAGTGCAATGTAGAATCTGCCTCTCAGTTATTCTTCTGAAACTTGATCATTTCCAGTTGAGAATATTTGACAGTTGTTTTAGTTCAGCACTGTTTCTTGCAAATTTCTCATTTGCTACACATTACGGATCACAATTGACATCCATTGTGGGAGGAGTCGATCGTAATTTAATTATAAATGAAATGGTTTAGTAAGTACCTTGACCATAATATTCATTCATGATGTAACTAGTTTACTGCATTACAGATTTCTGTACTCCGGTTGGAATCAAATTTTACATATGAAACCTAGTTATACTAACCGGCTGTCAAAATTGAAATAAGTGGAAGTGGATTAAAACATATGACCGAGTGGTTGAAAGATGAACAATCTTTAACCATAACTAAGCCATTGTTCTGATATAATTCACCAATAAAATAGTCTTTACTTTCCCCAAATTAATTATATCATAAAACTGAAGTTAGATTTCATTAAAAGCATCACCGAATAGAAATACAATCAATATAATATAATAAGATACAATGTCATAGTTTCTTTACAGAAAATTGAAATATCACTTACAGCTGTAGCTAACATTTGTACACATTTAGATACACACTCTTGAACAGAATACAATTCAGTATTTAAAATTAAATCAGGATTTGTTGGATTTTCATAAATTGCAGAGATACCAGTAAAATTTTTTATTTGACCAGCACGTGCACGTTTATATAATCCTTTTACATCACGTCGTTCACATACTTCAATTGGGGTAGCTAGAAAAACTTCAAAGAATGGTAGATTGCTTTGAGAGTGCAACATGCGAGCTGCATTTCTATCCTGAAGACAATGAATAAATTAAGTAGTTTAAGTGTAAGAATGAAAGAAAATGATGTAGAATTCATTAAAATTGTCTATTAATGGATTGAATATTATTATTAATTTACTCACATATCTACTTTATATTGATGTCTTTGGCTTTGAGTTACAAGTTAATTACCATTACGGTTATTCAAAACGAAATACGTGGGTGCAGTTGAAATCCAAAACCTACTAGTTAAAAGTCGAATAGTTTAACCACTAACCAACCAACCAGCAGTTCCATGAAAATCATTTGTTCATCACATTTACTTGTTAGGAATTACTCTAAATAGATTCATCAATATTTAAAAATTAAGTAGTAATCCCAAGTTAATTTTTATCTATGAAGAATAGAAATAATCACCTCGTGAGCTTATTTATAATATGGGTGTAAAGTATTCTACTTGCTAATATGAGACAATCTTTATGAGGAATTTGTTTTTGAGAACTTGTGATATCTGTTGCTCGTTTTAAACAAGACTGCTTAAAAAGTTTTCACTAGTAAATACTTGACAAAATATGGGGATAAATATTCTACTCTTTATAAAGAATATCATTTTGATTAAAATTAGTTAGTGATTTTATCAACAAACGCTAGATGAGTATTGATATGAACGGTTTATATCAATTTCGTGATGATTGTCATTTATCAGGATAAATCAGAAATTTTCAAGGCCATTGTATAAAGAGCATTGCAATTGTAACGAATGTGACAAACTATTCATGTCTATTAATAAATTTTGTTAAATAAACCCTTAAGAAAACCTTAGTAATAATATATCGACAGTATGAAGTGATATAATTAGGTAGTTTACACCATTTAAGCTAATTCATCTTAACTCATACAAACGTATAGTATATAGATGGAGGTTATCTGAAGTAACGATAATAATTACCCGTATCCATCAGAGATATCTACTGTTATTATTCATAATGTGGGCTTTGTTTATTTTCCATCTGATTGTCTGAATAAACTTAAGCAAATGGACTACATATTACTTGATGAGAAAATCGCAACAAATTCGGGTTTTCTTCTTGAACAACTTGATTGAAAATTTGCGTTAAGTATGTGTTTTGCGTCTATCAACTGTGAGATGATGAGTTGCAAAATTATCTGTACGATACGACTACGTTGAGAACAAGTTAAAGATGATTGAAAAGAAATAAAATATCAGTTCACAAAGTTCCTGACTACTTGTTCGTGCTGTGTAGGTTAATTGAATGGAGATTCTTTAAATGCCATGAGGAATCAATAGTTCCAGATTCAAAGTTAGTCAGTCATCAACGTGAAAACTGAAACTGATGTAGATAAAAGTAGAGGTAGGTATTTTCCTCCCAAACCTAAACACCCAATTATTCCTTATTCATTGGCCTTTTTGACTACTCAAATCCTTCTATTTCAGTGGATTTTCGTCAAGTGACATTGCAGCATGGGACTAAAGCCTGCGTACATTTATATAAAATGCTTCGTAATCGTGTTAAATTATCATAGATAATTTAAAGGTGGCTTCTGAAGCAAAGCGTCCGGCGTCTACAGTTCAAATGTTTATGAAATAAAGTCTAGTATATCATACTGAAAGACTGTCATTAAAGTATTTCATAACATTATTGATCATATGAGTTAGGCAAATTTCTAATATAAGTTTGAAAACCTATATCATTAAACTACGTGTCTGAGGAAACAATCTATAGATAAATAAGGTCATTATAAGATTACAGTTACCTCACACGAAACAAACCATTTCTATTGTAAGATGATGTTCAAACTGAAGTCAGTCAGTCAGTTATTTATAAAGCACACTAAAGTACAATACACGTTCATTTTACAATCTTAATGATCTATAAAACGAACAAAATTCTAAGTAAAAAACATCTGATATTTTACTGTAAAGTTCACTTCTAGCAGGATAATTGCAATTTAGACCAAAATAATTGAAAAAGATGGAGCATTTTGTAAATTACAGTCAAATCAGTCAGTCAGTAACAACGCAGAACTTCGTACGTACGTACATCAGTTCGAGTTGCCATACCACATTAGCACAGAGATGCAGTTGTCGATTCGAATCCCCTAGTGGTAGACGTAATAAGAGTATAAGCAATAATCCGAAAGATTAAGGTTTGAAGATATTATTTCGATTCACTGAAGATCTTATTACACTAATTATTTGTAGGTTATTAAATCTAGTCTCCATACAGTTTCTTTTACATACTTAAATATTCATTCATTCACAGTACCTAAAAAGCTCCATCTTTGATATAAGCTAGAGAAAAACAATCAAATTTTACATTTTTAAGGTATATGCCGGTTTTTATAAATAACTTCCTTTAAAAGACAGTTTTTGTCTATTGGTAATGAAATAAGTCGTTAGTTTCTCGCTTATTCATGCAAATTTACCTTATTGAACGTTGTTTCTTTCCGTTTGCTCAGTTATAAAAATGCTGTCAAAACAGTTTCATCACTCTATAGACATTTGCTATAATGATTTATTTAGCCAGTCAACACATCCTGTGGTCGATTAGTCTCTTCCGGCATATGTACGTCCGAAG
The DNA here is from genome assembly GCF_000699445.3 of Schistosoma haematobium. NCBI lineage: Eukaryota > Metazoa > Platyhelminthes > Trematoda > Strigeidida > Schistosomatidae > Schistosoma > Schistosoma haematobium. Next base: position 11,564,007 of record NC_067201.1, read on the forward strand.
ATTGACTTGATAAAGTCGTATTACCACACATTTTAGTAAAATTGGACTGTGACCACCGGTAGAACCCAGAATTCACGTTTTATCCTATTTGAAAAACACTAGGACCGATAATTTAAGCAGACAGGAAGCGTTAGTCGTGCGTACATGGATTTCCTAAATTGTAAGCCCAATAAATTCTTTTGTATTTAGTGTTATGTAAAATGACACTGTCAGTTCCCCAACTTTTAATCCAATAGCCTGTGTTGATGGAACAAGCCTGTATAATGACATTCCCGACTTCCTAAAATAGCTCTGAAAGACACCAACAACCTACTTTGTTGGTATGTAAAGTACCGCCTCTGGAAGGTGAGAAAATAAAACCGCATATATGAGACCCGAAGTTTTAAACTTGCTCCGAAGCGATAAAAATACATCGTGCTGATACTCGCCCAATATCTTTTCGGATATGAGAAGTTGACCGGGAAGGAAAAAGATTCGATAGCCTCTAATGGTGATCCAGCCAGGTAGCGAAGTGAATTGATGACGTATTTTACTGTGACTTGAACCCAAAAGGGATATACAAGAAGTTTTGGAGACATTAAAACCAACGGTCAATAATATTATACGACAAAAGTAAAGTAATGCCATAGGTGTATTTGCTCCTAATCTTAAGTGCATAATAATTTGTTTCCCGTTAAGTTATGAAATATTCATATCGTTGATTCCTCTGCTAGCATCCCTTCTTCATTACTTACTTACTTACGCCTGTTACTCTCAATGGAGCATAGGCCGCCGACCAGCATTCTCCAACCCACTCTGTCCTGGACTTCTTTTCTAATTCCATCCAATTCTTGTTCATTTTTCTCATGTCCATCTCCATTTCTCGGCGTAATGTGTTCTTTGGTCTTCCTCTTTTCCTTTGGCCTTGAGGATTCCATGTGAGGGCTTGTCTTGTGACGTAGTTGGGTGCTTTCCTCAATGTGTGTCCTATCCACTTCCAGCGCTTCTTCCTGATTTCTTCCTCCGCTGGGATCCGGTTTGTTCTCTCCCACAGTACGTTGTTGCTAATAGTGTCCCTTTTTCATTGGTCGATAAAATTCAAAAGCTAACTACGTCGAATCCATAGCTGTTGAAGTTAGTCATTACGTAGTCCATCAAATAGTTAAAATCACTAGCCCCCGAATGCCCTGGTATGGCCAAGAGTGGGGTGGGCCCGCCCTCCCTCTCGAAATGCTCTCACATGGCCACGCGTATACAGCCTCTGCTAGGGAAGTCCTACTCACTGCCTTCTCGTGATGAGGGTGTTGTTTACGAAAATGAGAGGAGAAAAAGAGAATGTCCGGCGCTTTAACCGGATTCCAAACCAATGGTGCACATGGGCTCCAGTATCCTGAGCGAACAAATGTCGTATGAACCAATCGTTGACCACCGGTTACCATGGGACCGCATCTCTTCACCATGCTCCATTGCCTTGCAGGTCAGACCTTTAGGTCAAACGCTTGGGGTGTGGCCCCCTAAGAAAACCACCTGCTTCGGTTTCAGCACCCGGGCAGTATCACAGCCCACACACAAATAAAATGAAAATGACGACATTTACTGAAAATTCTGTGCACAATTCGATTAACAGTCAAACAATTTACATTATTACTATCATTTACTACATCATTTATTCACTCTCTTTTATTCCCACTTTATGTATCCTTATTTTTCGACTTATACAGCAGCTTGCCTATGGTGGAAACTCGGTTCCATCTAAACGTTCTCGAGTCACTGTCCGGTTGAAAATTGTACGTTACCACCGAATATGAGTACTGAAGCAGTTTATCTGAAACCACGTGCACCATTCAAACTGGCTGCCTTCAACGTTCGCACATTTATGCAGGTCGGACAACAGATAGGGCTGGCTATGTCTTTGGGAAGTCTTAGTATCGACGTTTGTTGTCTATCCGAGACCCGTATTCAAGACTCTGGTGAAGTACTACAAATTCGCTCTCCATCCGTCGCTTCAAAACGCTTGTTTTACGTGCGTTTATCCAGAGACCCTGTGGCATCTTCATCTGGTCTTGCTGGCGTTGGTGTCGCACTAAGCCCTAGAGCTGAGGCAGCATCAATCGATTGGATCCCCATTAACAGTCGGTTATGTGCCATCGATGACATTCTAAAAACAGCTCTGATGGATGTAAGTAATGGTGGTGTGGATCTATTGCTTGGAGAAAGACTTCTCGACCTTGAGTATGCGGACGTTGTCTTACTGTGCGATAATGCCCAAGCCATGCAATCCGCACTTAATCAGTTGGCAATCCGTGTCCGTAGGTATGGTATGTGCTTTGCACCTTCGAAGTGCAAAGTACTTCTACAAGACTGTCAGGATCCTAATCCTGTACTCACCCTGGATGGTGAGCAGATAGAAGTAGTCGAGAAGTTCCTGTATCTAGGTAGCTGCATAAGTGCTGGTGGTGGCGTAAGTGATGAGATCAATGCACGTGTAGTGTAAGCCAATTTGGGCCATCTTTTGCGCCTTCGTGATGTCAGTCTGGCTGTAAAAGGTCGGATCTACAAGGTGTCGGTGAGCGCAGTTCTGCTCTATGCTTGTGAAGCCTGACCTCTCCAAGTTGGGGATGTTAGGCGACTCTGTGTTTGATCACCGCTGTCTCCGAAGGATTGCTGACATCCAGTGGCAACACCATGTTAGTGATGCAGAGGTTCGGCATCGTGTGTTCGGGCACAGAGATGATAATGCGATTGGTGTCACCGTCTCGAAACAACGACTTTGGTGGCTTGGACATGTTCTACGAACGTCGTCACAGAAAATTCCACGTCGTGCATTATTTACCGACTGTGGGACTGGTTGGAAAAAGTGGAGAGGTGGTCAGTGTATGACTTGGTGTCGTGGGATGAAAGAAAACTGCAAAGGACTGGCATCTGTTGGTCCTTCACTTCCTGGCTGGGGTCCGAGAGATGGTGCAACACAGTGGCTAGAGAAGTTATCAGATATGGCTCAGAATAGAAGCCAGTGGCGATCCTGCTGTAACCTTCTTTTACTTTCTTCATAAAAAGTGGTTGTAACTTCCCTAACTGAAAGAATTCTTTCTGGTTCTGCCCTTCCGTTTCCCCCATTATTACTATCATTATCATTATTATTACACTACCTTACACTAAGCTGGTCGTTATTGTTCTTTTTTTTCTTTTACGCTCCTTACCTTCCTTTTTTTCTTCCCATTCTCATTGTTTGTGTGGCGCATATATATTTGGTGCCCTCTTGTACCAATATTTGTGTTCAAATAAATAAATAAAAATAACTAGACAGAGACTGTGCCCAAAAAGTAGATAGCAACGATGAAAATAAATTTACTATTTCATTTTGAATCTTAAATTATGAGAGTACGAGTAATGAAAAAATGAATAAATAGTCATACATCCTGAGGAATGGAAAAACTAAACGTACACTTTCAAACGGGCTAATGAAACTAGTTAGACAAATATTATTTGCATCAGCAAATAACCTAGCTACTTCACTGACACGTCGGATATTTTCCACACGATCTTCATCACTGAATCCTAAATTTTTATTTAAACCAGAGCGAATATTATCTCCGTCTAATACATAAGCTGATATGCCTCGATTAACCAGATGATGTTCTAGAGCAAATGCCAAAGTTGTTTTGCCAGCTCCACTGAGACCTATAGAAAAATGTTGAGATTAATAGTGAAAACTTTGAGCAAGAAAAAGTTTAGCAGTATTTTTTTATAATACTGGAGTACATGACAATCATTTGAGTGAAATGACAAAATAAAATTCGTAGTAATGTAATTGACCTAGCTTAGTTTTCTGTGATGTGGTTAAGATAATGAGCTTCTAACACTTAAATACACCAAATATTTGTAGTAATCAAATAAACTTCGAAAGTTAGTCCCATATTTGAAACTGTCACTCAGTCTCCTAGGGTTTCAGTAACTTCTACCTAAAGTTTGTGCTGATGGTGCTCCGGCGAGCAGTGAAAGCTTTTTAATTAAACAATCCAGTCTAGAGAACGAAACCACCCAAAAGTAACAAGCCTCACTATTGATGGATTATCTGTAAATACGACGAGTAGGGAAGAAGAGGATAAGAAGTAGTTCAACTCATTTTATTGAAATAGTAATAAGGGTTAATAGCTTCGTGAGTAAAAATATCAGACCCTGAAAATAAAATGGATCTCAAACCATGAGAAAACAAATAATCAAATATTAGGGTTCACAACATCTAGCTCTCCTGTTATGGACGCTACCAATGAATTATTCAACTCAGAAATCAAGTATGATGTACAGGAAACTACTAGTTGTAAATTCATCTCACATCATTTTGTAAGTAGTCGGCAACTCCATGTGTAGTTAATGTGCATATGTTCGAGGTCATGCGACAATGAATTCATAACACGATTGATATGTGAACAGCTATATAACGATTTGTTAGATAGCTTTCAATTATAAACCATGTCATTAAAATATAAAAATACAGATTAACCAAAGTTATATAGAAGTCTATTCAACAGGAACTACCTGTAAACCACACCGTACAACCGTGGAACCAAGACTTGCTACTAACTGGACGCTGATTATGAGTAATATGTGAAGGTTGATGAGTTATATTTGTAGACATAGCTACAGGTTATTAAGAAACAAAAAGTTTTTGTTAAAAGCATAATAAATAGTAAAGTTGTCAATAACAAAATTGCTTGTCCCACGAGGCACTAAAACAAAAGTTCCCGTAAAAAAGGAGGGTATTGATCAGAGTGAAACTGATAAAGTGAATTTCATGAAATCAGTCAACGAAATATCAATAAGTGCTAGAAAGCATCGTTTCAGTGTGGAATTATATTCGATCTTCCCACAATACTATCTAGGACTAGTTTTGTCACAAGCATGGTAAAATATTATTTTCAAAGAATATGGAACTTTAGTATTGTAACTTCGAAGGTAAAGAATACTTTCACCTTCAAGCAACTTGGACCGACGCATATATGTGCCTGTTGCTACGTTGTAGCTTACTGACTGACTTCACCTTCAAGCCGATATTTCCTCAACCAAAACTGAGTAATGTAATACGTCTGAGTTACATGCAAAAACAATAGACGTGACAACAGGACCTTCAACTTAATGTAGTGCAATAAATGATTTTGCCCAAAACATATGAAGCGTTCGCCTGGACTTCGACTACTAGAGAATTAAAATTTCCTTAGTGTTTTGAATCTTGATTTACATGAAGGGTCTCGTCAAGCACTATATATACAATAAGTCAATATTTGCAACAATATATACTCCTTAGTCCATACTACAATATACTTTTCATGGTTGTAATAAATATGGGGTGTTTTAGTCTCCGTAAAAATGCCGTATTGAAAGAAATTTCATAAAGATGGAAGTTAAGTGGCCTGTTGCTTTCCATTACATACTATAATCACTTGATAACATTGAGGTTGATGCTACAAAAACTTGGAAGCCATCACACATAATGTGATCATCTGGAATGGAATAGACATGGACACTAACCCACAATACAACTTCAAAAATACATATGAAAAATCACGATATTCACACCCACAACTTTACGTTTTATAACACGGCGTTACTTATCTTGAATAACCTGTGACTTATAATTAAACGGCAGGGTTTCCACTATTAATTGTACATGGTTGCATTCCACAGAAGGCTTGTCATTGTAAATCCCGATCTCCCAATTTTGGGAAAAATTTGACCCATTTTGGAGAAGCCGCCATAGTAAACTTTGGGGAAATGACACAGAAACCCCAAAATTTCCCCAGAATCTTGCTACACTTTGGAGAAATAAAATTTAATAAAACCCTAAATTTTTCAGTCTTGGGGGAAATTTTGCGTTTTCCCCCAAAATTTCCCCTGAATTTTGTTTTTCCCCAGAATCTCCCTGTCTGCGAATGGACAGTCAGGAATGTTTTTCACTATGCAAATAACCGAACAATACTACTTCATGTAAACGTGTACCATTATATACACAAGAAGCATAACAAAGAGAATGAACCAACTTTTGATATAATGCAACAAATAGTTCCAACTATCTTATTGACTAAATTTAGTTTAAAGTGCACAAAACAAAGCTTTAAAAAACTCACCTAAGCTTTCGAATGTGACTCGTATTTATACAGCAGTTTGAAACGCCACTAAAATTGAACCACCGAGCACGGTAAAAACGTTAGATACAATCAAAACTGCCCGCCGTTTCGTTCCAACGACCTTGAATGGCCAAGGGTGTGATGGCCATTCCGTATTGGAGTTGCCATCAGTTGGTTAGGTGCCTGTTGTATTTAATGGTTTTCTGGTATCCTCATACTAAAATTGTCTGTTGCCGCGATAAAATCACAAAATCAACAAAAAGAACCCTAGTTGACTTTTCTTAACACTGAAGCCGATAGTCTGGCTCGATTGTCGCTTAGTAACTTGGTCTTGGAAACCAGTTGCTCTACAGAACCTCACCATAGGCGTTGGAAACCTTATCAAGTTCGTGAGATAACCTAATGTCAGACAAAATGCCATGACATAGATAAGAAGTACTACTGGAGACAAGATAATAAATAGCAGGTGTGTAATTGAAATATATGACGACGATTCGATCTACTTGTTAGCCAACTTACTCCTTCTGAACACGAGAATGTTCTGCTGTAACTAAAAAAGATAAGTAATAAGAAACAGTGACTGGATATTAATATTTGGCTGTGAAAGACTTCTGGAAGTAGATAGACGGTCCCAAAAATTAAGAGCAACGTACAGTCATAAAGAATGGTACTGTTCAAGTGCTAAATGCAAAAGGAACTAATAGAAGGAATGTAAACCAATTAGTGACAGCAGCAAATAAAAGTAGTTCGAACAATCAAGCAACAAATGCACAAAGACTATGAGAAAAGACGAGCTTCAGGATCAGATAAATTTAATCGATAAGCTTTTCTCCAGCCCAAAAGGCTTATTCTGTCGTGCAGCCTCTCAGACAAGCCAAAACCACAGTTTCCCGATTACTAGATCTTAATGACACAACTGATAATGACGGTGACGCTGTAACGGCTTAGGTTGATTGGTTAAGAGTTGACCTCAAAAAACTAGGTATATGTCAAGACAATAGAACTCAAGTATATATTCACTTCCTTAATCTTTATAGAAATTAATTTTCTTATTATTTTATATTGAATGTTGAAAAGCTTTTTGTGTTTGAGCAGATTATCCCCCGCTCCCCTGTGACTGTGACACGATCTAAATAAACGACTATTCAGTACTAGTCTGATTTCATCTATCAATAGAACTACGGTTACCTACAGGCACGAGAACGCTACTGACCTTCAAACAGCAGTACGTTACAACATTTCAACCGTCTCGTACAAACTAAATCGACAGAAAATCCACTTACAATTCAACAGAACTCTTGAAAGACAACCTGTGTGCTGACTTGCAGTATCAGAAGGTGTTGCATCTAAACAAGGATACAAGGTCTGGTTCGGATATGATCCATTATGCTATACTGAGGGAAGCGTCTTCAATTTTAGTAAAAATGGCCTAGCATAATGTCGTTACATTAGCTAGGCTTAGGCAGGTTACCAGAAAATTGGAAACTGGCTCGCATCACACAAATTTTCAGGGGAGGTTGATGCAGCTAGCCTTCAAGCTAACATCCAGCTGTACTTTTCTCAATACTTTCAAAAATTGCGGAATCCCTGATAAGCAAACGGTCTATATGACTACCAACTATCCACAAGATTCTTTACACCCTAACAGGACGGTTTCAGGACAGGTCAACCGTGTATAGCCAACCCACTGACCGAGGTGGACAGATACACAACCATACTTGATCATAAAGAGAAGGTTGATATCTCATACCTTGGATTCTCGAAAGCTTATGATATGGCCAATCACATGTACCTCATCAATAACCTCAAACAATTAAGTACCATGTCACTGTGAATTGATTAGCCTATTCCATATCTAAAAGTTGACTTTTTAATGTCGGAGTAAACACCCCTTTTTCTCAGACTATGGACTGTCCTATTGGGGTCCATCGGAGTTCAGTAAAAACCTCTTCTTTTCAGTATTTATATAAATGACCTCCCCCAGCAAGTGTCGTCTCATTTATCAGTTTTCATTGACGATGTAAAACTATGAAGAGAAGTTTTGAACGAACATGAATAATAACAATATATACTCTCAGATAACAGTGTATTACAAAAGGCATACCAGTTTATAGGCAAGTTCAAGTTGTTACAAATGCTTCATGCGTTACTCTATTAAGTTACTCAATTATGTTGAACAGTTACAGGACACATGAGCAATCTGTAGAGGAGATAAGGTTTCATACATTAGAATATTAGTGTTAGCATAACCCTATTGTCCAATGCTATGAATGGCGTGTCTTGTAGCGTTTGGGTTGCAACAAGTAATTAGTGGTCTACTAGGACTGAAGCAGTCAGTCAAAGACGCCAACTTCAACGCATTAGTTTGTGCTTTGCAATAGTGATCCCAGATTGTTTCGGGAGATATAAGTGACGGTAGAGAGTAAGGTCGTATATTGCAAACATTTTTTCGGTGGTGCACAATGAGGGTGCTGAAAAAGAGAGAGAACAAGGGAAGGGCGAGAAACAGAACGAACAGCGATCATAACTAGTGGAGTATTGTCATTTGGGAAAGAAGAATTATGATATGACTACTTAGACGCATTCTCTTCTGTTAGGCCGATTTCTAAAAGAGTATATTTAATCAGGTCACGGAAAACAAGCCACAGTATAGCGATGAATGGACGGAGAACTATCTGACTGAATATAATTGAAAAGGAAGGTGAAAGTTTAAGATTATGTGTAGCTTTAAAATGTAGTAAGGAAAATACAGTGTTCAAGTACCAACTGGCTTTTTTTCGTTATATTTATTATAACTCGTTTTTATTGTTGCAAATTTCGAACAGTCATAAGTGGACTCATATTTAGTGTAATTGTTCAATTGCTTGCGGTAGGATTTCTCGGTAGGAAGTGAAACCCATTCAGAAAACTACACACACAACTTCGGCAACTACTCCCTAGAGGTATTTAAAGTTGAGAAAGATCAAGGGGTGTTGGTACCCTATAATCCGAAGTTTTACGCTGAGGCAAAAATACCTCTCGAGATAACCTTATGAATAGCACCCAAAATCATTGAAATTATACCCATAAGTGTATAATCTCAGAGGTATCTCTTTAATGAATTGCATCATCCTAAACCCTCCTGAGCATCTCCATAAGCACCTGCTTAAGCTCAATACTAGCACAAAAACTTAGGTGGGCACCTAGAAACTGGAGAAACGATATGCCAGAACGGACTGTTGGCACACATTCCATTATATGAGAGAAGTCGAGCTCTGGAAATCGCCGTCAACTGAGGTCGCCCAATCGACTTCTGAAGAGTCCTTTAAGAGAACACTTGACATATTCTTTGAGATTAAGGACCACATTTCACTATCGTTTGCTAGTATTTCTTCTCTTTTATCGTTAAATGTACCCAGGTTTCAACTTTTCGGCATCGGTGATCCAATGCTACTAGATACGGAATAAGAAAATGGAAGGAAGTCTGAAAGCATAAATGAAGCATGTAAAAATACCATAGGCATGACAGTACATTATTTCCATGAACTTCTTGATAGTTTGTGATTTAAACTGGAATTACACCGAAATATACAGAATAGTATTCAAAAGATAAGGAATCAACAGGCGAACTTTTTTGAACCTGATTCTAGAACAAAGAACCCAGTGGCCTCTTGCAATCTGTGTGCAGACAGGTGATTAAAATTCAGACTTACCTCAATAAACTCACCTCTCAGCATTATATGAGGGACGGCTCAGATTACTTCATCATGGAGATGGGTTATGGATATATTGTTTCCTGCTTTAGAATATGAACCCAATGCCCAAGTACGTTACTGCCAAGTCCAGCAGCCATCTAAATGAGCAACCATGGTTATTCAGCAATAAGACATAAGACTACCTCCGACAACGTATATCATGATACTCATATGAAAGTTAAATACGTTGTTTCTATTATGTAATAATCTATTGCTTAACATTCCAAATAGATACTTGCCTCAGAATGCTTTTGATAATACGTTTTGCCACACTTTAATTCCTGATCAAGCCGTTTTTTTTTTCATTCCTGGTATATGACAGAATACTTCATGCTACATTACCAGGACAACAGCAGACCTCTAGGTTACGCTCCAAAAGTGATTCAGTATATGTTCTGTCCGCTAATATCCAAAAGATTTGAAGGGAAGCTCATATAATGTTGCATAAATATAAATGAGGCTTGTTTGAATATACTACTGTGCTGTTGATCTATGGACTCTTGTAGAGCACATTCAAAGTCATTTGGAAATGGGTTACGAAGTTCCTTTAACAGTAATGACTGTTTTTTGGCTGCTTGTTGGTTGCGGAGGACCTCTTATAGTCCCCAAAGGTCCTAACAGGCCGTAAGAGATTTATTGTACACTGGTGAAACACTTTCAGGTTGATTCAATTGATGCTTGCAACCTCTTCAGTATTTTGCTACCTCTTGTAACTTGTTTTTGACCTTCATTCTCATTTATTTCAGTTGGCTGATGTCGTCCATGGCTCAAGTCAATCCTCTTTTTGGCCCGATATTGCATCGAGATACTATTCGCATTCTCCAACGTGAATGGGAGGTTAGTTTTGCCCTCCAAGTCATATCCTTTTTAGCCAATTAGGGTGCTGTAAGATGCAACCGTAATCATCGCATATCTTTTGCCTATTGCCAGCGTATTCCACTGAAGTTCCAATTCAGTTACATGAAGCTCAGTTTTTTCCTATCAATTGTGACCATCATATATATGATATATAGTTATTCTCACAATCATCATTGTAAATGTATACTTTTATCGTCATACTCTACAAGAAAAATTGTATGCAGACTAACAGGACTTCATATGCTGTATTTCCTTTTAATCTCAAAGATATAAAACAACTGCTTCATAGGGTGGTTTTTTATTTGGAGCATGTTTCTATGATTTAAATGTTATGTTTACTTATTACGACAAAATTATACTTCCTTTGCAAGTGTTTGTCCTGTCTTTTTGTTCATTACCAACATAGATGACCTACGTCGAATGATTGGGTGCCTACTCGAGTTAGACGGGAATTGAGTGACCAACCATCTAACGTCGAAACCACACCTCACGGTTAAGTACATAACATAGGCCACCATTTTGTCGTATCCAGGTAGCATGGCTACTTTGATGACCGTACAACACAACTGAACTTATCACAGAATATGTTAGTGCGAGCGGGTGCAAGGAGCAGAATACAACCACCACCGCACGGGTCAGTCCATGGTGTGCAATTGATTGATGCCTGTAGTTATTCATGGCCCTGACACGGACCAGTAAACCGATCGATATTCAGTGACCCGACTGCTGGATGGTTTGGCAAGGGTCGAGACATTTCACCGGCCCTAAGCTTCCATTGCGCTTTTGTTAAGTAATATTGTTTCGCCCCGTACGTTAACGGGTCTTTTATGACTGTCTCTTTTCCTTCCCTACCTTTTGGTTCAATTTCGCTCTGGTCCTAATGAGCGATGATAGTATTAGATAATAAATATTTATAGTATGATTGGAGTGCAAGAAATGGTATTTATTACTCAGCAGCAGCACTCTGACACCGTATATCACTTTGACAAAAATTCTGACAAACGCAGTCTTCTAATGTATGTGAAAATGTGGAAGTGCGCAAAATTCGCTAACTAGCCATAAATGAGCGATGTTTCATTGGGGTAAGTTTGTATTAGATTCCAGTTCACTAGTGATATGAAAAGCAGTTGAACGCATTACCAGTTCGATTATCGTGAGACTGCTGGCGAACTAAATCTTGGTACAGGTTAAGTTTTCTGTCACTCGATAAGTATCACAATATATGACAATAAAAGAGTGTCCGCTTCTTGATGACGAAAGAGTACGTCGCACAGCATTCAGGTTTAAATAATTTCATGGCTGTGAAAGATCACTTTTTCCTAGTCACTACTTACTTTCGTGTAACATTGGGAAAGGTGAGGATGGTTTTGAAAAAGACAAAGAGTAATTAAGCAAACTACTGGTATCAGTTTCCAAAGCCGTAAGTTGTGTGCAGAGGTGGGGAACCTAAAGATGACAGCTTAGGAAACTTAAAAGCTATGTATAATCTAGCCCATGATTTTACTAGTTTTTACTGCTTTGTTTTATGTTACTGTTGGTTCTGTATATACAGCCGATGTGCGTCTGTTTCCTCTTATGTAGTCATACAAAGTTTAGGAATTCAGATCTTACACTAGATGTTTATTAAATGACTGAAATATCATTGATCTGCAAAAGTACCATGTCCTTGTTTTTAAATGATCATCGTAATACTAACTTAAAAGCTTGACTACCATTTGAAGTCTTTTGTAACTCGTGGTTGTAACTCATTCCTACAGAGGGTTTTATGGGAGTACTTACTGTCGATATATATATATAAGATATGAAATAGTTTAGGTTATGTTATAACCTCTTCCTTACGGTACGACCCAGCTATTTCTATTTCTTAGTATTCTTTGACACCAAATCACTCGAGAAGTCCCCAAATCAGAACACGGTTGAACAGGAAAGAGATTATATTCCAAATAACAAGGTTAGATGGAAGCAAGTCGCAAGTAAGAAGCACAATAGGGAAAACGTTAGTATATTTATAGTATTTACATGAGAAGATTCTAGAGTATTCTCCAAGTATCGACTAGTGCTGATACAGAATGAGATGCCCACTTAATACATAAATTTTGGTACAGGTGGAGACCAGAAAATGTATGAGCTACACAAAAATTCATATTGCAAGTACATAAATAAGCGAAGGGAATTATATTGAGAATTAAGTGAACAAGTGTAGTTCATAATAAGAGATGTGGCTAAAAATGGAACCAGAAAGGATGTTTTATAGTTAATGGAATCCCTCTAAGTTTTATAAATGGTTTTGAAACGGCTAAAGAAAAATCACCAATGGCTTGTGCTTAGTCATGTTTAATTACACTTTTACAATTAGATATCCTGTAGTTGAATATATTCGAGATGACTCCTAAGGCTTCGTATATCACTTGTCCTGGTAACTGCTATTCGATAACTGACGATGGTATCTGAATTTCAGGTACGAAATGTTGACGGGTTTATTACCGTACAGCGCAGATCACAAGCACACAAAGTGAATACGAGCAGAAATCGATAAGATTTAAAAAGCACATATACACAGAAAAGTGGAAGAATCACCCACCAATTTAAACTAGTAAGATGGATATGTTTGTAAAATGTCCCACGTGATCAATCATACATGCTGATGCGGACATAATAATAACAACAAAATGGTATAGATAAATTTTTGCTACTCGAATGACAATGTCAACTAAGTCATTAAGGGGCTTGACAACATTAAACGCATACAGACCCAAGTGTAGTTGAGGTGATGTAATCCCTATTATTTCATAGGTAGAACAGGTTGGTAAGACTAAATGAGTGTCAGCAACTAACTAACCAAGGTCGATATGATTTTCATAATAAGCTAAGCGATCTACAAAATGGACTACTACTTTCTCTTTTATTCAGTAACACATTTAAGTACACTGATCTGGCGTGTCCCAGTGATCCCCCTCTTTGACTAAAGGATGCAAAATCATGCAGCAAGTCTTATTTCATTAGCTTAGTAGTACAAAATTAACAAAAAATGATCTTAATCGTTACTTAGTAATGTTTGACATGACAAATTATGGGTACAAAAATGATTAAAATAGCACGATACAACAATGCCTAGTGAGTATATAAACCCGAAATTTCTATTTAGTACAGCAGTAGATTTGTTGGTGCTTTCGTTTTGTATCCCTTGTGTAATTCAACCCTATTTTGTCAGAAAATTTTTGTATGAGGGAATAATTCCAAACGCTTAAATAAAACGGGACACATAAGTTAAGTGAAAATGCTAACAATGATTCTCTATGTTGAAAATTCTCTTCGTACAAAACAAAACCAGATATGTTTTAGGTATATTGTCTTCTATTACAGTAACGTCCGATAAGGTTCTAATTCGAAAGTGCTATGCATTAAAATGTCTTGTCCTAATATTCCTAAATCCAGGAAAAAAATAAGTTCCAGTCTTTCTCCCACTACCATTCGCGTAATTGCAAAGAGGAAAAGACTGTCAGAAATGTGTGGAATCATTACTGAGTTAAAGATGTGAATAAAATTTAATTTGTATTTAATTATTAGGAACAATAAATTAGTAAAGATTTGTAGCTTATTTTGAGATATTTCCCTTATGTCAACTGAAATTCGATTAAGCGTCTGCGCTAACGTGGATTTGACCATAACAGTGTAAAATATACGTTTGATGATTAACAGAAAATTATTTCCTACTTACAGTCGAATTCAATAAAAATCATTGCCTAAACCATTCTTTAGAAATTCTTTATTTTATTTTGAAGTTAGCGCTGATATAAGTATCAAACTTTAAAATTAGATGTCCATCAACCAATCATCACTACATAATTAATCTGATGTCTTGATACCACTACCTACCTTTTCTATCGAGTACACAGTTTACCATAACTCGATGTTTGAAAGCATACTGTATGGTCTTTCGAAATAAACACAGGTAATTCTATTTGATATAGATGAAGTGGAATTGTTAGTCAAAATAGACTACAAATTAGGTGATGCATTATTTGACAATAATTTATAAAAGAAAAAGTAAGTCTGAAGTTTCAACAGCAACCAGTCTGTCGATATTTTCTTCTTTATCCTTATAAGTTGTTTTGTTTCTGTAATAACTGGCTAGAATCTTGATTAAAAGCTTATTTATTCGACTTACAACTAATCATAATAGAGTATATGAAGAAAAATATAAAGAAAATAACGTGAATATGCGTGAACAGCAACCATAGAGTACAATGAAGTCATATACTCACTAGTAACTTTTATTATCCTAGAATAAAAATACTTTACAAATAGGAAACTTAAAATACAGAATTCCTGTTTTGAAAACATAAACTAGCTATTGGATTAAAACAAACTCAGACACACTGAATTCTGTTAATCATGCAGCAAAACAACTAATAACCCTTACGAAGCATCACAAAGAGATTTTGAATTGCAGTATACATGGTATATTCTACATATGAGTAAAAGTGTGTACTGGCTTTCTGTAATAGCGTTCATTGATCTTATTCTAGTTTCTGAACAAAGACATTTTGATCTTATTGGTTATTTTTGTACACTCGTGGTACATTTAGCTTTATCATTTATTCACTTGTAATCTTCAGTGTTTTTCAAAAATATGCCCATGGCAGTATATATTGTCTACCTACTTACTTACCTCTTTGCATGCCTTATGAAAACTGAATTGCCTTAATATTCTCTGAGTCGGTGTATTATCGATCTTTACCAAGTTAAATATAGGAAGAATCCCCTCTGGTTTATCCCCTTAAAATTCTCATCCATGAAATATATATTTCCAAAATACTTGTATTTCACTCGATATATATGTTCTGTTAACGCAATCAATCGACAGAATAGGTATGAAATACTTCATTGGCATTAATTCATTACTATCGTTCATAAAAAGGTCAGCACGGTATCTCAGATGGTAAACATCACAGAACAAATAAAAATCTTCTTAGATATAGCATCACTGATCATCAGTGTTTCATTCTTCAATGGAGTCATCTACATGTGTAGCCAGTTCGAAAAAATAAAATAGGCATTATAATTCTTGATATTTCAAAAGGCTTTTTTATTCGAATAAATCGTGGATGCGGACCATATGTTTAATGGCGAAATAAATTGTGCTAGATACACTACTGAGTCTAATATTACCCGTCATATGGTTTAGCTAAGCTATTATTGTTGATATACACAGATAACAACTTCATGTTTTATAAAAATAGCACTGAACGGTTAGATTCTTAAACAATCTAATAAAATAGATCGAAGCACAAATTCCACAAATCAAGAGGAATCTGAAGGTTCAAAAGGTAGATCCGAAGTACAAAACATCCGGCGAAAACATTTAAATGTAACTTAGTGACTTTATACATTGTAGATACAGTTAGAGAGGACTCGAATGTTCCGATTGTTAAATTCGTAATTTTATATAGCTCTAATCAAATTTACACCACATACCACTCATTCCAAAATTTACGAACGCTGACAAACCTACCTTAAAATTTTAAATTTATATATTGTACTTTGAAAAATGCATCTATTTTGGGATTGACCATTTAATGTTGATCATTAATTTGTAATTAGAAGTACTTGAGTTTGACACCAAAAAGTAGTACAACAACTACTACTAATACTATATCAACTACTAGTACGACTACTAGGTCTACATTGAATACTACGACACCTAGGACTCCTACTACTAATACTGCGACTGTTACGGCCACCACAGCAACTACTACTGTGTATGCTACTTATATTGATAGATATAAGTAGGCGGGACTAATTTATGGACGAGCCAATCAGAGGCGTTTGAGACTTCAAGGTCATGGCGCCAACTTCAGTGCTTAATGCTAATGTACGATCGGTTCACAGGGAATTTTGTGCAAAACGCGATAATTAAGCGGCTATAACAAATGAAACGGCGATACTATAATTTGCGGACGAATCAAGCAGGTGGAAGATAAAAGATCTCGGATTTTGACGCGAAAGCCTTTTATCCATTTTGCTAAATAGATTTCTGGCATTATAGCTGATGTCAGTTCGTGATGAAAACCCTATATATATGCTATAACTGTGCGACAGCAGATTAGAGGGTAGAGAATTATCGATCGAACCAAAGACGTGCAAACACGTAAGAACGACCTAGGGTTCTGATTGGTCCCGCTTCCCTGTATAGCCCAGTCAGTTGAGTCCAGAACGCAAGTCTCAGCCTCGGATATATGAATCGTTATATTTCAAACATACTTTGTTTATATACCAGTCAAGCAGACCACATCGTACCATAAAATAGAAAATAACAATGTACAATATTGACCAGTAGGAAAATGACACCTTAAATAAATATTGACCAATAGGATGATACCATTTCATGTCCAAGGATAGCATTAGGATTAACAGAATAATCTTTGGGATATTTTCCTGAATATCCCAACAATATAATTCCTAAGTAAGGCAAATTATGACAATTATTGCGAACTGAATGATAAAAGCAACAGTAACACTGGCTGCAACCAGGTACTACAATATATACGGATGATTGGAGAGAGTACAGACTCCTACATAGGCTTGGTTATGTGCATCATGTCGTTATCCACAAGTGGCATTTTGTGTACTCAACAACCGGAGTGCACAAAAACAGTATTGGAGCTATGTGGTCGAGGCTGAAAAAGTTTTCTAAACTTTATCATGGATCCAGAGGCCGACTATTCCGTAGCCATATGGATGATTTCTTCTACTGCATGCATTACGATCTTAGAACCTCTTTCTAACCTTGAAAAGTTTTTGAACCACGTATAGGAAGTGTATCCACTTACTTTATTTCCTTGGTTTTGTATAATATATTTCTACTCTAAACCTACTGTTTGCTGATTGGCTGATAATTATCAAGGTCACCTAAGATTCGTTCAAAGATTATGGTCTCGCCTATAAGTAATATGAAGCACCAGCAGGAAGCACGAGAGCAGAAGATTGAGAAGAGTGAAATGAAGAGGAAGGAGAAGAAAACTGAAAGCAATCAAGATAACATCAAGACTGGAGGAAAAAAAAATTTGTGAGAAACAATTCACTACCATTACCAATACTACTACTACAAATGCTATAGTGAACAAAAACTCAGTGGGGGAGACCAATTTATTGTTCAATGCTAAATCACACAGTGGTTTAGTAAAATGTGAAAACCATACATTAAGTGCATCATTTGCACATCATCTCTGAAATGTTTCTCTCAAGCTTCATTGTCCCTTCAGTCTCGTTGTTATCCTGATCGCTTCCAGTTTTCACTCTCCTATTGATTTCAGTCTTCTCAATAGTCCGCTCTCAGGTTTCCTTCTTCCTATTGGTGCTACATACTACTTGTATGTGTCAATATAAGTAGAGTGCAGCACAGTGCTACAAATACTACTACTATTGCTGCTGATAACTCCGCCTGTAGCTCTTCTAGAGTTACTGTCGGTCCCAAGCCCAGGTAAAGGAGAAGGATCGGGAATGGGGTTAGCGTCCCCATCCCGTAGAAAACTAACTCGCTAAAAAGACGCAGACCAGAAAAAATGATTCAAACAATTAAAACTCTGTCCTGGGAGTTAGAAGGTCTTCATTTAGAAGAATTATGACGCTTCATGGTGAAAGTTGAGCTCCTTCGGAAGCCACGAGACCGACGCCCCTTCTAACAACCACAGCAACATTTTTTATAGGTACATGGGACGTCCGAACAATATGGGAAACCGGGAAGACCAGTCAAATAGCAACGGAAATAAGGAAATACAACTTGGCAGTACTGGGAATCAGCGAAACCCACTGAACCCAAGCTGGACAGAAAAGGCTAGCTACGGGAGAGATGCTGCTGTACTCCGGTCATGAAGAGAAAAATGCTCCGCACCCTCAGGGAGTTGTTCTAATGCTGTCCAAAGTAGCACGAAATGCACTTGTAGGATGAGAACCTCACGGATCCAGAATCATCAAAGCATCATTCAGAACAAAGGAGGGGATCACAATGAATATTATCCAATATTATGCACCCACCAATGATAGCAACGAGGACATTAAAGATCAATTCTACGATAGGTTGCAGTCAATCATAGAGAAGTGCCCAAGAAAGGACCTCACCATTATGATTGGAGATCTAAACGCCAAAATCGGAATAGACAACACTGGATATGAAGATATCATGGGACGACATGGACTGGGAGAGAGAAACGAAAATGGGGAAGGATTTGCAAATCTATGTGCATTCAACAAATCGGTCTTAGGCAGTACAATATTTCCACACAAACGTATACACAAAGCTATATGGATCTCACCGGACCACACCACAGAGAGCCAGATAGATCATATTTGAATCAATAAAAAGTTCCGAAGGACAATGGAAGATGTGAGAACGAGGAGAGGAGCTGACATAGCCTCAGATCACCACCTAGTTGTGGCCAATTTAAAACTGAAGCTAAAGAAAAACTGGACAAACAGCAATACAAAGTTTTAATACAGACTTCCTTCGAGATACTGACAAACTCAATGAATTCAAGATAGCTCTCAACAACAGGTTCCAAACCTTACAAGATCTACTGAAGGAAGAAGAAACTACTATGGAGGACAACTGGAAAGGAATCAAAGAAGCATTAACTTCAACGTGTCAAGAGGTTCTGGGCCACAAGAAGCATCATCATAAGGAATGGATCTCTATAGAAACACTGGACAAGATCAAATAAAGGAAGAACAAGAAGACAGCAGTTAACAACAGCCGAACACGTGCAGAGAAAGTTCAAGCACAAGCTGAATACATAGAAGCAAACAAGCAAGTGAAAAAAAGCATTAGAACCAACAAGAAGAAATACGTGGAAGAACTAGCAACGACGGCGGAAAAAGCTGCAATGGAAGGAAATATGAAACAACTTTACGATACAACGAAGAAACTAGCAGGGAAATACAGTAAACCAGAGAGGCTGGTCAAGGACAAAGAAGGCAGTTCAATCACTGAAATTCAACAACAGCGGAACAGATGGGTAGAGTACTTCGAGGAACTCCTGAATAGGCCGGCTCCAATGAATCCACCGAACATCGAAGCAGCACACACAGATCTTCCTATAGATGTCAATCCACCAACGACGGAAGAAATCAGAATGGCCATCACACAAATAAAGAGCGAGAAAGCAGCAGGACCCGACAATATGTCAGCTGAAGCACTGAAGTCAGGTATTGAAGTAACTACAAACATGCTTCACCTTCTATACAAAAAAATTTGGGAGGAGGAACAAGTGCCGATGGACTGGAAAGAAGGACACCTCATCAAGATTCCAAAGAAAGGAGATCTGAGCAAATGTGAAAACTACAGAGGCATTACACTACTGTCAATACCAGGAAAAGTCTTCAACAGAGTGTTGCGGAACCGGATAAAAGACGCAGTAGACTCCCAACTTCGAGATCAACAAGCTGGATTCCGTAAGGATCGGTCGTGCACAGACCGAATTGCGACACTCTGGATTATCGTCAAACAATTAGTTGAGTGGAACTCGTCACTGTACATCAACTTCATTGATTATGAAAAGGCTGCAGTGCAAGGTCGTGCATGGAGGACAGCTGACAGATGCACTCCAAGTAAGGATCGGAGACAGACAAGGCTATCTACTCTCTCCCTTCCTCTTTCTTCTGGTGGTTGACTGGATTATGAAGACCTCGACATCTGAGGGAAGACACGGAATACAATGGACAGCTCAGAACAAATTAGACGATTTGGACTTTGCAGATGACCTAGCCCTCCTATCGCATACACATGAACAAATGCAGATGAAGACAACTAGTGTGGCAGCAGACTCTGCATCAGTAGGCCTCAGCATATACAAGGGGAAAACCAAGGTCCTCAAATACAACACGGAGAACAGCAATCCAATCACTCTTGATGGCGAAACTCTGGAAGATGTAGAATCCTTCACATACCTAGGAAGCATCATCGATGAACAAGGAGCTTCAGATGCAGACGTAAAGGCGAGAATTGACAAAGCACTGACCGCATCCCTACAATTGAAGAATATATGGAACTCAAAACAACTATCTATCAACCAATATAAAAGTGAGAATCTTCAATACGAACAACAAGGCAGTTCTACTGTACGGAGCTGAAACGTGGAGAACTACAACGACCACCATCAAGAAGGTACAAGTATTTATAAATTGTTGTCTACGCAAGATACTCAACATCCATTGGCTGGATACCATCAGTAACAGCCTTCTCTGGGAGAGAACAAACCAGCTTATAGCTGAAGAAGAAGTTAGGAAAAGACGATGGAAATGGATAGGACATACATTACGCAAATCGTCAAACTGCATCACGAGACAAGCCCTAACTTGGAATCCTGAAGGGAAGCGAAAAAGAGGAAGGCCAAAGAACACATTACGTCGGGAAACAGAAGCAGATATGAAAAGAATGAATAACAACTGGAAGGAGCTGGAAAGGGTTGCCCAGGACAGGGTTGGATGGCGAATACTCGTGAGCGGCCTATGCTCCTTCACGAGGAGTAACAGGCGTACGTAAGTAAGTAGTTACTGCTGCTATGACAGCTACGCATACTATTAATACAACGAACACAACGACTACTACTACTACTAGTATGACTACCAGGTCCACGACGATTGCCACGAAATCTACGACTACTACGTCTACTCCTTCTGCTACAACTAATGCTATAACTACTGCTAAGGCTACTAAGACTGCTACGTCTACTACCACTACTATTACTACTAATATTACCACAACTACCGTTAATACAAAATAGTGGAGTTCTACCCAGTAATCAATTATGGACAAAAAAAATAAACGAAAATGTTTTTCACCAATGATTTCTCTCTTTACCTATATATGTATATATATTACCAGTGAAGCAGTTTTCCTTGTTAACTAAGGTCAACTTGTATACTTAATATGATTCTGTCCAATTCATTAGGTCATTTTATCAATGAATGAAAAACAAAAACTCACTATCCAAAATGATTGTAAATATAGACATTAGATAAATGGAATAAAAACCGTAAATTTCAAAACTATGCTGGGAATCATGTATTCTAATTCACTAATGATCAATGATTGATCGAGTCCTGAGTAAACTACAAAATGGAAGGCGGTGGTTAGGCGAAGATTTTAGAAATAAGTGACGTACTAGTTGGCATTTTGTTACAAAGCCATATTTAGGATTTTGAAAAAACTAATGTCCCATGTAGGATTTGAACCCATGTCTATGCAAATCACTTATCAAATGTGAGGTCAAAGTAAGTTCAAGAATTAAATAAGAAAGTATAATAAAATTGGATTGTGACTAGTAGTGGGATCTAGGAGATGCGTTTATTTCTAAATAGGACTCTTCGGCTGGATTCTTCTACAACTCAGTATTGATGTTCGTCCATATTGACACGAGAAACCAGTTTTTAACATTGAGAAAATGTAAACCCTTACAAAAAACATTCATACACGTTATGCAAGCCAGTGGCTATTAGGATTCGGTAGCTTAATATCTAACACATTAACTTTTGAAGAAAAAAACATAATGCATTCGAGTCGCATTGTTGGCATCGACATCGGTAAGGAGATATATCCAACTTATTGTAGGATTTAATTTGTCCTACAGATATACTACTAGGACCGTAAACGCGATACTGGCGAGCACAGAGTCTATGTGAAAGCTATAGTCAGAACAAGGACAACTTGGCTTTAAATTTTGTCTGTTTCTGAACGTAAAAACAATTAGATTAGTACAATAATTAAGGAAATTACAGTTATTAAGTGAAACGCACAAACATACCAACCAGTATTACGTGTCTTATCGAAATGAGTAAAATTGAGTCACATTAATATAATAGGATAATAATGTCTTTCAATTGGTAGGTCACATGAAACAGGGCAGTTTACAGACACATCAGACCAGATCGATGTGGTGGTCGCTTAAACAACGATTTAATTGCTTAGTTATGGACATAACTAACACCTATGATTCCCAAAGAAAACGAAATAAACCTTTTGGATTTCACTCCTAGCCGCTATTTAACTATAGAAAAACTTGGAACTAAATGGCAATACTGAAGCGATCTGTTCAGAGTGATACATGCACTAGTGAAGAATTATGAAATCCAGTCCTTATTATCAAAAAGGAAAAAACTTAAGCCTATATATGTATATACATAATGTATAAATTATGATATGAAAAGAAAGTAACATGAAAAGTGTGAGGAAATATACATACTAAGAGATTGAAGCACTTAATAATGGAATGGGTGGTTTGTGAGCGATAATACAATCATATGTTTCATTTAAATTGAAATTTGCTTGTTGTTTTAACCATTCAATTTCA
Source organism: Schistosoma haematobium (assembly GCF_000699445.3). Taxonomy (NCBI): domain Eukaryota; kingdom Metazoa; phylum Platyhelminthes; class Trematoda; order Strigeidida; family Schistosomatidae; genus Schistosoma; species Schistosoma haematobium. Next base: position 11,587,050 of record NC_067201.1, read on the forward strand.
TTAAATCCACATGTTTCTAATGCCATCACATAAAGTAAGGGATCAGGATTACCATACTGAAACCATCCACGTTGATGTAAATCAATTAACTGATTTATTTGAAAAGTAGTTACAAGACGTCCATTAGGACGTAGAACTCTCCAAATTTTTTGTAAGCAACACGTTAACGAAGGCCAGAAGTAAAAACAATTCACATGAAAACAAGCATTGATTGAGGAAGGTGGATAATGCAGATGATCTACACTTCTTAATTGTAAGTCAATGCAATCAGTTTTAGTAAGAGGCCATAGTTTCCTGAAATAATTAATTACAATTAACACGTAAATGATATAACATTAGAAAAATATTAATCTAAGAGTTTATAAATTTTATATTTTGATAGTAATTAAGTTCATACGTCATATATAGATTGGTAATTTACATTATGGACTGATTGTTGTTAGACAATCATAAAGCATTGGACAGCTGTTTCACTCTTGTACGGAATTCTTCAACAATGCGTATCCACGATCCTCATCAAAGATAGAATACGCAGGACAAGTTTCAGCAATTCCAATGAGTGATGATTGTGTATTATGGTAAACTGATGGAAGTTACTGGGACAAAAGAGATGTTTGGTGCTTCCTGTTTTTCAATGATTGTCTTGCTAAGATCAGTCTGTTGATGTAAACTATGAAACTTAACAATTTCTACAAACATTCTGCAGTAACCTAAAAGAAATTGTATTAGTTATAAAACTTTCACTTAATTAGGCAATAGGAATACAGCTGAATAGTGACAGAATACTTTTATGGGTGAGATTTGGATATAACCATTTTATTTAAACCAACTATTTAAGGATGACTTCTGCGTTTGATACTAATATTTATCTCACGGTTGATCAGTATTACCCATTATTCGTTAATATTGATTAACCTTCATGATACTAGACCAGGGATATGCTCATCAGAGCACTAGACCTTCAACCATTGAAATTCAGATTCTAACCATATTTCTCAACGTGAATATGTAGTTCAAAAACTATTATATAAACACATAATCAGTAAAACAGTTGCATTATCTTTACTGTCATTAGTATTTAAACGCTATGATATGGTGGTGAAATTTTTCATCTCATGAAGGATATTGAATATTTGACAAGAAATAACACATAATTATACATTTAGGAATATTCGTATTGAACTGATCATTTCAGAAGAGTATCTATCTATTATGCAGCATGTAGATTAACAATCATTAGATTGTGTTAACAGTATTTCTGATTGAATTGTACCCTAAATATATATAAATTTTCATTACAAACCAAACTTAGTTGAATAATCACTAAAAAACAGAAAGCATTAGATAGCTAATACATCCTAATACGGGGGCCACTGTTCCTAAGCTGTAAAGCACTCAGTACACTACCAGGAACCCTTAAGTCATGTGATGAGTGTTTAATTTTTTTGAACCATTGATTCGGTAAATAATAGTTAGTATTTCTGAGTAATCGAACAGAACGATCATCAAATAATGATCAACTTGTCTTTCACAAAATGCGCATAATGTATACAAAGTTACAAAATAAATTATGTATTCAAATATGTAGTAGACTTTTAAGTATAACATGACAGTACTGATGATGTATAGTAATGCTAATGAACAATTTATACGGTAAGAAATCAGAAAACCTAGTGTATAGATAAGTATCTTGTATCAGTTCCAACTAATTGATTATGTAGTATCTCAATGATAATATACACATAGAGATTAATAAATTAAATTCACCTTTTTGCTTTTTGTAGCATATATTCAGAAATTTCAACACCATAAACATGACCATCATTTTTAAATGTATTGGATTTAATAGTTGATGTTGAAAAAGCATTTTCTAGTATAAATTTAATTCGTGAAGATTTCCAATGGTTAATTGTAACAGGAGCAACGCATTCAGCAGCTAATTTAATACCATAACCTTGTCCAAATCCAATTTCTAATACATCATCACCAGGTCTTAAGAAAATTAGAATTGAATAATTTGTGTAATCAGACAACACTAATTTTATTTATAATAAATTACGTTGAAAATTTTAAAGTAGAAAGTTTATTTATTTATTTTTTAATATAGGAATCATGAACTGATTCTCACACGAAGGATTGTACACCGCTGAAGTGTGTCATACTAGGACGAAACGACTGCTCAATGCTTTCAGGTTTTCATTAGTGGTTTAACTTAGATCAGTTCATGATTTCTATAAAATTCAAGCAATTTTCACAACCTAATAATAAATTTTTTAGTCAAGCTGAATTGTGCCTAGTAGTGAGATGGGATTGAACAGATGAATATATTTGTATTACAGTGATGATGTTTACATCAGAACTTAAACCCAGTACCTTTTGCTTCAAACGTTCAATCAGTCATCTACTGAGCTCAAATCCTTACTAATAGTGATATAAACATCATACCGACTGAATAAGCTAGTAATTATCAGAACTAAGTAACTCAATGGATAAGGCGTTACCATTTGCTGAGTAATATATTAGGTACAAATCACCATGTGAACATAGACATTGGGATACATGGACGTAAAGTCGATGATTCCCAAGTAGGGCGGAACGGACATTCTGCAGTCCACTGTTGGTCACAAACCAAGTTTACTAGAACTTGAGGCCAAATGGTTATACCGAGGTAATCTGCTCAGGATTCACATACTCCATCAGAGACTAACCATCTGTAGTCCTGAATAACAACAATAGGAAGCTACAAACCCATACTAAGGAAATTAACACGTTAGTAGGTGTTTGCTGATACTATCGGGCAGTGAGCATTAGAGATAAATGACTCGACATTTAACCAACACATTACATGTTCAGACATCATTCTAACCACTGTTTTAAGCATACACGTAGTATAACTAGCCCTAAAATAACATGTGTTTCACAGTTAGGTACTTTGTCACTGAACTGCATCAATTAATTATGTAACTGAAATAATTAGTAACCAGGATTACAATACAATTTCGGGATATTATCCAACTGTTAGAAACAATGAGTAAAAAGCAAGAAACGCTCTATTTATTTATTTAAACACATAAACATTGGTACAACGAGGAACCAAATATATATGCGTCACAAATAATTCGATTGGTGTAAGGACTGGGATACTGTCCGGGTGCCCTAACCGAAGCAGGTGGTTTTTTAGGGGGCCACGCCCGGAACCTTTCACCCAAACTTCTGATCCACAAGACGGTGGAGCAACGTCAGGAGATGCAGTCTCATGGTAGCTGGTGACCAACGATTGGGTTATATGCCATTTGTTCCTTCAGGATCCAGGAGCCCAGTGGTTTGGAATCAGGGTTTTCCAACTCCCCTATGTGGATACTCCATATCTACCAACCCGGTTAATGTGTCGGACATTTGCTTTTCGTCCTCTCAATTTCGTAAACAACATCCCCGCCACGAGAAGGCAGTGAGTAGGACTTCCCTAGCAGTGGTTGCATGAGATCATTTCGAGAGGGAGAGCCAACTCTCCCCACTCTCGGCCGTACCACGGCATTTGGAGGCCAAAAACATTCTACGAACACAAACATTGCAATCTAGGAATATTTATTCACCAAATTTTAGAAAGCTTAGAGTTTGCTTATGACCACCGTTCAGTGGGCTAATATGATCCGAAAAAAACCATATTGATTTTGTATCAGACATATAAACGTTTAGTTAATGACATATTAAATATCTATCGTATTCAAGAGAATTAGTAAACATGATTATTTGCACTGAATAATTTGTACCATACATATCAGATAACAAAATACTGATGCACTATTAGGCATCTGGTCAATATAAGTTTTAACATATTTACACGCTTTACGTTAAAGTATTTTGATAATTAAAATATATTAATTTGAACCTACAATCACGAAACCACTGTATTTACAAAAATGTAAAGTATCTCGTTTTGTTTACCGATAATAATACGTTTAGAAATTAGGTAATTTAACGCTAATTCTAAAAACTAATTAACATAAATCTAAAAATTAATAAAGATCAGGAAACATCTCCCCTTCAACTCTCTCATGCTTAAACGGTATTTAAGTTAACCATCCTTTCTTCAGTACTCAATAAAAGTGAAATATCTAGCATTTTTGATGATTTTTCCTTTAATTTAGGTATCAGCGCTGTATATAATAGTGTACTGAGGATTTCAATTTAATCACCTGAAGCCATGTCTTTTATGAAGACGCTACTGTAGCGCATTCCAACTTTCCGGATGGAAGAAGCAAATAAATTGGAAATTAGAGCTTGAAATAGAAACCTCAGTGAAAATTATGCTCTTATATTCAGTGCTCACCTACCAAGTAATGAACAGGAAAATGTTCCGAGATCCTAGATGCCACCAACATACTGAACATTTTGAAAAATGGACGCGTTACAAGGTCATGGATACGTATCGCATCTCGCTTAAACATACATATAATTTCCAAATAACCCGAAGAAAATAACATCAATAAATTGAGGGACAAATAAGTCAAACGTATTCGTTTTTTAAAAAAAATATTTACTTAATTTATTATGTAAAGTATTCGCTTAGTAATATCTTCCGTAAGTGATTATTCTTATTTATGAATTTGTTGGGTGTAGAAGTTACATTCCTTGAAGTGAATTATTATATCGAAAAGAACATATGCTCATTTATAAATATAATGTTCAGCAAGTATAAGTTTTTAGTAACAGTAACACAATGCTTAGATATGATTCTTTTAAGGCATCATATCCTATGGTTGTATCTTATCGACTTATTTTCACATCCTTCAATTAAAGTTGGGCGATTGTCCCAATCTGATACTGACATATATATAAGCGAAGCCAACTGACTAAGAAGCTTGTATTGGTCGACACGAATTAAAACATATACATAAACTCACCCATTTAACATAGACATGTGTCCCTAAGAAAATTAAACCAGATATCCAACCAATAGCGTACTTGTCTTCTACTCTCTCAGATAATGAATCTAAACGCTGAACAACAGGGTGAACCCATCAGTATCTCTGATTTACCATTCAGCCTTAAAAAAAACTAGTTGGTTTGATGTGTCCATTCCATCAGATATATATTCAGGTAATTTATATATTTTAGGATAATATAGAGCACATAATATTTTTAAAGAGATTGCATTTTAAAATTTTACCAGGAAGAATTAAAGTCATCTCGATGAACTTGTTATTATAATAATAATTTCCTTTTTTTAAAAAAAAAACACTTAAGATTTGCAAAATTAAATTCTGTTTGTAAATGTTATTTGATTGTTTTTCTTTGTCTATTTCCCAATTATTGAATTATGAACTTGAGTTTAAACAAATCAAACGAGATTCGAACTGGTAAACTGTATCATTAGTCTTCGGGCAATAAATCTGGTTTATTTGTACATGGCTTCAAATTTATATGATTGATTCTGTTATTATTATCATTAGTTTTATTATTCGGATGAGTACTTTGTGGAGATTGTTCAAGTGATTATGTAGTAAACTTACTTTAGTGAGACAATCATTGGAAACTAGGAAGTACTGGATAGTTGTTGTTGTTGTTGTTCATGTTGTGTCCATATCTCCACTGTTGGATTTTCAGTCCTATTTCTAATACTTGACATTCGTGAAACACTGTAATTCTCGCGATACAAAGTTAGAACACAAAAGACTGGTGGGAATAAAGTCTTATTAACTCATTAAAATTGCGTCCCCAAACCCATAGCTAACATAAGTCGTCCTTAGACATATACACACTCATTTATACACCGAATTTTACACACAATAATATGGAATACAAGGGAAAATACACCAAGTTACTATAAAAAACACACTGCTTATAGTACACCTGAGTTGACACGAGCATTGCAAATGTCACTCTTCACCAGAGTTCACGTCATCTATATTGAACGGAGTTCATGTTGAATTGAAAAGAAAATATTGACTAGAAATAACAGATTTAACCAGAGTTCGCACTTGTCACGCTGGACGACATTTACAGAAGTGATACAAAAATCAATTGACCAGAAATAATGTCACAATTTTATCCTGTTATACGAACTGGTATTTGATGGCAAACGACCTCGAAGCGTTGCTCACGTATACTGAAACCATCGAGTGAGTTAGGTACTAAATAGAAATACCAGATAAGCTGACGATTTAGTAGATTTTCATTAAATGATGTGTTTGGTACAATGCAGTCGCGTAAGTAGCCATCACTCGGCTATATTGTATTATTACATATCATTAATCATTAGGCGCATGTTACCTATTAGTTTGACAATCCCTCAATGACATTTCGTCACAACTCATAAAAGGCAAATTCATAACACAAATATATTTGTTGTAACTGATGGCCTGGATCAGTCAGATACATCGATTTAGGGCCAAATGATAAGTGAGAGATGCTGCTAACGGGTTCATGCTACCAGTTAAGATTTGGCTTATATATATATATATATATATATATATATATATATATATATATATGAATGAGTCTGTGTATACATTGAAATTCGAGTTCGCTTCTTAATCAGATGCAACATAAAACCTGGCAAATGTGTACATCCGTTCAAAATGCTATACTCCATTAGCACATCGAGACGAAATTGTCAAGGCAAATCACAGAGTAGCAGAGGCAGAAACAATAATTAGTGGCAAGAGAGAAGACTAAGCACACAAGATAAAATTTGAGAAAATATAGATTAGTGAGATTATAAAAAGATTTATGCAGGATTTAAAAAATTAGGATCTACGAAAAGGTAGAGTAGACGCATTCGCACCATTGAAGACAATTTTGAGCCGTCATTCGAAGTTCCCAACTATCGGTTACGATAATCACACTGACCCTAACCACGCAGTCTGCACCTGCCTACATGCCTCAGTCCAATAGTGAGCTTACTCCTGGACTGATGCCATGTCTTGGTAGCTTCTTACTCACTCTTGGTTTTCTCACTAAAGTAGCGAATCGGGTTCGCGTATATATCAGTATCAGACTAGAATGACCACTAAACATAATAAGCTTCAATTGTTCAAAATAGACAAAACGAACAACATGATTAAAATACACTATGAAAAATGAGACTCCTATTAGTTGGATACAAAAGAATGGTTATTTATATCTGGTGTCAGCACCTTAGTAGAAATAACAACTGACTTATGAAAATAGAATAAATTGTTGCAAACAATCATAGATGAATAGTCCAAACGGCGATTGATTTCAACCACTACAAATTATCTGTCATAAAGTTTATTCACTAACTATATGGTTATTTGTTAATCGAACAATTAAATCGGTTTCAAGGCATTACTGAAATCTCTTTCCAGGGTAAAAAAAAGCTATTAAAATGCAAAAGTTATTTATCTGTTCAAATAGTTGTATCGTCCCACGATGGAAGGACATGACTTCAAATAAAAAATCCAACAGCTGGACCAGTGACAGTTTTTATCAAATAAAACCCAAAAATAACTAAGTATCGATAGACTAATTTTGTCTAACATGGATAAGGCGTTCAATTTATGGGTTATTTTTACCATTACTATTATTATTATTAATTATATTACAAAGATCAGGAAATAAGATCAGATCAGACGGTTGTTGACAAAGAACGAAATACCAAATATGCAATGAACAGTACAAAGTTATATTTTTGGTCTTTACCTAAACGAATGACTGTTGACTGACAAATTACACTATACATATAGATCATAAATTTTTGCAGAAAAATCCAGTGACACTAATTCTGCTTATCCCACATGTGGCCAGCAATACCCTCAAGATTTCAGGTACACCTCGTTGACGTGTGCCAACTAGAAAGGAACAGGGGTATGGTATTTCATATTTTTGGTTAAAGACATTGGATGACATGGCTCAGAATGGGCTACAATGGAGTAGATACATTCGCTATTTGTTGTCCTTCAGATCATGAGTTATATATGCAAACATCATTATTCTAACATAGGTTTAAAAAGCTAGTTAGTACGACCAGACTTGAAGCTTAAGATTAAATGAATGAGAATCCTCACTTGAGCTACGATACGCTGAACCAATCAGACATATCAAGTCAAAAACAAATGACTGGTGAGAGATGCTAACGGATGCACGTTATTGGCCAAGATTTAACTGGACGTTCTGAGTATATATATATATATATATATATATATATATATATATATATATATATATATATATATATATATTAATACGTTGAATGCATATTATCTTTTCGTGCTAATCAATGAAAGTTTACTACTCACCCTTATATGAAACTTTCTATAGATCACTAAATCCTATTGTCCTCAATAGAAAAAAAAGCTTACTATCCCACTGATTTGGACCATCTATTCGAGCTAACATCTCACATTATTACTATACGTACAAATTTCAATCTCTTCTTTTGAAGGCGACCTGGTTGAATATCTGAGCTACCTCTACCTGCCATCTGGATATTTCAACTAGTTATCAGTTTTCTTGTTTGTTTTAACATATTATATCTATTAGTCGCATAACCTACTCAGGTGCGTTTAAGAAAAGTTTACTACATTTTGCTGTACAACTTACAAAAGAGCACAATCAGAGACATTGTGGTTGCTGGCAATATGCATCGAAAAAAATATACACTAATCAGATGTCGATTATTTAACTGCTAACATCTAATTAGTGACCACTCAATGTTTATCACAAGGGTCAATCAAGAAATAAGAAAAGGGAACTTGTTGAAATACTTTGTGCTGAGAATTCTATATTGTACCAAAAATATAATATTGAATAAAACCAATAATAATTATAACAATAATTTACGTAATGAAATACCTAATTGAGTTTCAGAATATTAGAAGAGGGTTTATAATGCTAGTAGACTTAGACAATTGTAGAAATAGAATAAATTAGAAGAAAATGAAACAATTGAATTTGATAAAAAAGATAATGAACTTACTTTAAATTACATGCATCAATAGCTGCAGCGGTTAATAGTTTATTTTGTTTTTTTAATTTGTACTGATATAGATATCTTGAATATAAATTAGGTATAGGTTTCTTTAAACTACACGAAAATTGATGAGTGAAATGTTGACGTAATCTATTAGCCTATTTTAATGATTAAAATAAAAGCAAGAATTTATATTTTAAATATGTATATAAGTAGTCTAAGGAGATAATAAGTTCAGAAGAAATGAATGAAATGTGTTAGTAAAAGTATTCTTGGATAATATAACAAAATAATACAAAAAGAATTTTCCAACTACAAAGAAATGCGAATAGATGAAACTTTCTATATATTACTAAATCCTACTGTCCTCAATAGGAAAGAAGAGGGGCGATTGATTATGAATACAGTGATCTTGAGTGCTATTAGAGGTATGCGGGCAGTTATTATTTCTCGGTTGCCCACACCGTGGAAGGGTCCATTTGTGGAGGAGGAGGTTCTAATGAAGGACTTACTATCCTACTGATTTGGACCATCTATTCGAGCTACCATCTCAAACGATTACCAAACATACAAATGTCACTCTATTATTTTACATTACAAATGTCATATTTTTCACTTATTAACACACACAAATACACAAGTATATCTCATAAAAAATCGCATTGACTGGAATGACATGACATTTTTTTTAGATTGATCGTAATAAATATTTTTGCTTTGTCCCTTTTTATTATTTAAACTTGGGTTACTTTAATTTGTTTATTCTCTGAAAAAATCGGCTAAGAATGAGTAAAGAAACGTCAGGAAATCTAATTTTTCTACTCAATGGGATATTACAAATATATTAGTAGGTTATTAGTGGGTTGGAGAATGCTGGTTGGCGGTATATGCTCCATTGGGAGTAACAGGCGTAAGTAAGTAAGTAAGTAACAATCAACCCAATACTCAATCTATTTGACATTATTATTTCAAACCTTGGTAATGATGTCGATAATATATATTTACACCATAAATCTCATGTAATAATCAAATGCATTTAAGTCTATGTACTCAGTTTTCAGCCACTTGTTTTTTTTATGTATAAGACAAATTATAATACTTGGCTGGTTAAAACGAAACAGATCACATGTGGTCCAAATCGATAAAGTGAGGTTCTTATTGAAATAGATCAGTAATTGAACTCTGCTCAAGAATATGAAAACAAGATGAAGCATTTATGAAGATGGTCCACAATAAGAAGAGTTTTTCTACATATACAACGGCTGGGGTACCCCGTTTTTTGCAAAGAGAACTTTTTCTTATGTACCGAAATTGGGTGAACTAAGTAGATAACATGATTAAATGAGAACTAATTGAATAAAAGTATATACTATAAAGATGGTTCTCATAAATATACGACATCTTTTTATTTATTCATACGTGGATAACTGAAGAGTATTCATTTTAGTCAACAAGGTTAATTTGAACAATCTAGACTAAATATGTTCAGATACATATGAATCTAATTGAGAAAAAAAGGTTACTCAATATAATATAGTCAGTTTTACATTTACCAGATCAAAATCAGTAATCGGGACTTATTATCTACTTTTAATAGGTTTTAAGTAAGAAAACTAACACCATAGGAAAAATACTACTCCAACACATGACTCTGTCAATCATCCATTATTCCTTTTTTCACCGAAGTTGACTAGTACTCACTAGATTGTTATTTACATGACAGGATAATTTTGGCTTTTATAGAGGGGGGGAGGAGGGTTAAGATAATTTTGAATGAATTAATTAACCGTTTCAGATTTCGTTTTACAAGCGCACATTGAAGACTGAACGAACATTATCCTTTTTTCATTTTTAAGGTATGAATCGCGAAAATTCTGTCTGGAAGACAAGACATGTGATAAGAGTAGTTAGTTTCGATGATTCGCATAGTTACCTATTATTTTCAAACAAATGGCTAAGTGCTGCCACATAACAGAAGATATAACACATTCTACTCAGTTAACATTTTTAATTAACCCAAAACTAATTTGAATTGAAGCTTATGGTCAGATGACTTTGACTGCCTTTGTGAGCAAACGAATCTACTAGTACAAGAACAGGCGAAATTGAGGAACTTGGCAAGCTATTCTCTGATGCTTCAGCATCTGAATTTTTGGTGTGTGCTTATTAACTGCTTTAAGGTATTCTTTGTGTACTCTTAATTGTAAGCTTTTATTTAGGACGTTAATTTTTGATATACAATTTGTCTTTCGTAAATTAATATTGGCAAGAGTATATGGTAAAAGTATAACATACGGAAGAGTCAATCAAAATCGGGAAAACTGTTAAGATTTGCGCAAAATCCGAAAATGACTTTTATCTTATATTTCATATAAGTCCAGTTCCTAAATTCAACTACATTTTCCGCACTGAACCTTAAGTCTCCGGTTCTGAATATATAACTCTAACCATAGATAATATGAGGACTCTTAAAGAACTTTTTGCGTCCTTGTGAGGTTTATAGAAGACGGATATCCTACACGCATACTGACGAATTTGTGACTTTATCTTCTCAATTTACAGACAGAACCTTTGGATAACTTTATTAAATTCAGTGTTTATGTATAATTTGCTTATGTTTTGCAATATTGTTCTTTTCTTTTCCCCAAACCATTCAATTGCATAAGCTATTTCCTGATTGGTTAAGGACCAGTTGAAAGTTGTTTGGTTATTTCAAGCCCATGTTCTTACCAGTAAAAGTCATCCATTTTTAAGTTTTGCCCAAAAGCCTTGTAACAGCGCTCTCGATCTTAAGTGGCTTATCCCTACATTAACACTTAACACAAAATTCAATTAGTTACAAATTTGTTATTCGGTTTCCCACTATATCGTAATTTTCTACATGCTTAGGCTTATTATTTCTATCATTAATAAACTCATGGGACAATAGAGAAATCTTATATATATATATAGTTGGAGTATTGAAATTTCCAGTGCTGATTAGTTAATTTTATATGGGACTAAACAGAAATGACTGTAGCACGATATCATGATGACTACATGAATTTAGTCTCAAATTTTTGTATAAAACAGCAACTAACCGGAAGGATTCATAACCTTCCTATTTTTTTCGAGTTCATGTTTCCGTTGTCTTATAGCCCTGTGACTAACTTGTATTGCAAACAAAATACTAATGTCACATGTTCGGTAACAGTCATATAAATAGGAATTCGTAATCATTTTATACGAAGTGAACTTATTGATATTATACTATTTTACGGGAAAATACACACTGATTAACTTCAATTCATACTAATAAAATAGTTTTAAACGATGTTCATAACAGAGATCTAAGATACTGTATAATCTTCCGGTTGACGGACCGTCTCAGCCTTTAATTCACAATGTGCACTTCCAGATTTTTTAAACTATTTGTATAGTTCGCCAAATCTTTTTTAAATGAACAAACTGTGATATAAAAGCAGAAACGCATCAGAGCACTGAAGTCATCTACACCAAACAAATCTAATAGTAGTACGGCCTACATAACTAACCATTGCGAAACTTATGAAATTAATAGCCTGACCTGACACGGTCAAGTCTGAACAGCACATATACTCTACCATATAGTGAAGGAAATCGTAGAGTATTAAACTCGAATGTAATAAACAACACATATCTACACCAATAAGTGAAAGGGCTTGTTCATTCTGATTATACACAATTACAAATGAATGATTCAACTAAACATTTGATGTGATGTGAATTTATCTTAATGACATCGGCATTCATTTCTCAACCATTAAACTTTTCGCATAAACATTTTATCCACTTTAAATTATGTAACTTAACAATATTTCTTATTTATTTAAACACATAAACACTCGTACAACGAGGAAGCAAATATTATGCACTACACAAATGATTCGATTTGTATGAGGGCTGGATTACTGATCAAACGCTCAAACCGAAAGAGGTGGCTTTCTTAGGGGGCCACACCCCAAGCCTTCGACCTAAAGGTCTAATCCATAAGGCAGTGGAGCAACGTCAGGAGATGCAGTCTCATGGTACTCGATGACCAACAATTGGTTCATACGACATTTGTTTCCTTAGGATCCTGGAACCCATATGCACCATTGGTTTGGAGTCAGGGTTTCCCAACTCCCCTAGGTAGATCCTCCGTATCCATCAACCCGGTTAGTGCAGGAAATTCGCTTTTCGGCCTCTCAGTTTCGTAAACAACACCCACTCCACGAGAAGGCAGTGAGTAGGACTTCCCTGGCAGTAGTTGTATGCACGTGGTTATGTGAGAACATTTCGAGAGGGAGAGCTGACTCTCCCCACTCTCGGTATTTGGGGGCAACTTAACAATAAACTCTTACTAGAACCCATTTAGGGTTACTACCTGTCGCAATCCCGGATAAAGGAGTAAGGCTGTCCATAGGGTCGGCAACTCTATCCCATAGAAAACCTTGCTAAAAACGTTAAACAGAAAAAAACCATTTGAACTCTGCCCTAGGAGTTAAGGGATTTAATGATAGATGTGATTCATGTGTAGATACTTGGATTTTTATTAGGTTAAAGTTGCATTTATTTATTTATTTATTCCGAATTAGTGCAATTTATATAAGAAATATCACTTGAAGAAAAAAGTATTATTATCTTTATCAATAAACATATCACTAAATGTAAATTGGTATCTTCCAAATCACTTCTGATGCAACACATCTACGAAGAACATACATTCGTATATTGCAAGCCTTGAACTACATTACTGGCTAGTGATAACCAGTTGTTTAAACCGAAATGAAGATGCGTTCAAACTTATAACCCAGTAACTGTGAAACAGAACAACTTTATACATTAAGCAATTACTTTATCTCATAAGTATTGATTATAAAATAATAACCAGAACAGAATAGCTAGTGCCTTAGCAATGGTAAAAGATTTTTACTAATTTGCAATTAAACATACACGACTAGTGTCTCTTAAATTCTGTGATTGTTAAAAAAAATTATAAGTCGAAGTGAAGATGAAAGTACACTAAAGATAACGTAGTGGGCTGACATACATATGGACTTTCTTAGACATGGAAACAATATTCTATAGCTTTTACATAAAATGTGTAACTATATCCAAATCAACAGAGGTTGAATATTTGAGTTACACGTTTTGCGAGACGGCTAATTTAAAAAATGTCCCACTTAACAAATATAGCAGAATTTAGACAGTTTGACACAATAGGGGAGTACTTACCGAAGTTATAAGGCAGAGCAACCTAACAAACAGCTATAATACTTACATGAACAAAAAAGTCCCAAGTTAACAAACAACTAAACAGCGATGTTATCGAGTAGCATAAACTTCATACAAATATCAGGGAAAAGAAGAGTAAAATTAGAAAAAAATCATTTATATAACACAACTTGCTACTGGTACAAATGGAAATGTAACAATCCAAGAAGTTTTGTATTTTCACCAAACAGATTTGTACTTTCACTGAAAGTGTAACTAGGTTTATTTTTATGATAATATGATAATTGATCTCTTCCATAATGATATTGTATTTTTGTTCAAAATGCGGACAAAAATGTAAGATCACTACGCAAGTTCAACGCATGGTGTTGAAGAATATTCTGGTTTAACCTGAAAAACAAACAAACAACAATTGTATGTTTGATTCAATAAATAGAGAAACGATGCAACAAATCAATTTACTCAATACGTTTGTGTCATATATTGCTAATATGCTCACGTCTCGACACTGTCGTTATTTTAGACCGGTTTTGGGACATGTTCTGCACTACTCTTTATCAACTCACTTACTTAATACGACCATCAGTATCAAAGAAACCACAACGCTACTTTTTAACTATTTCGGTAACCATTTACATAAATACAGATGGAACAATTCAAACGCATACACCTAAATTCATAAATAGTATTCACATTTCCGCATTAGTATGGGCAACTTCATCGGACCACCAGAGGTAGTGATAATCCACAAAGAATTCAGCATAATGAGATGTCATTTTGGAACTGATTTTACATATCTTACTTCGGCACTTGATTCAACACTCAGACGACAAAAATTCAGCTTACAGGTAAATGCACCATATTACTGGCAACTGAAATTCAGAAGCATTTATAAATCTATACAGATATATGATGACTATAATTACTAGCTAGGGCCATACCAATATTGAAGTTTCGTAGGTAGTTTGAATAGCTATTTAACCAGAAGGTTAATGAAACCTAATTTAAATAGATATGATAAAAATAAGCATAAGACTAAAATTGCTACAATTATTAGAACGGTAATCATCGACTACTCTACAACAACCTGTTAGATAGAATAGCTTATAGAAACTGGGGTGTATTTTGTGGAGCAATGGTTAAGTGATTAAGGCGTTCAACTTCCAGTCAGTGAGTCACTGTTTCGAACCCCGCCTCATCTAATCCCGCGATTGTAAAACGGTCTAGTATCACTAAACTTCACACTTAGTGTGTGGCTACAAACCAAGTACAAGGATCAGTATATGGTAAACAGGTTACATGAGAGGGGAGAAATTGGAAATATATCAACTGCATCAGCAGCTTTAAACATACTGTGACAAATATTTTGAGAAAATAACCTTTATTTACCTTGAAGGGAGGACCATAAGCAGGGACTACCCAATCAGCTCGCTCTAAAATAGACATACGGCTTTGACGCCAACCGTTGATCAAATTTTCTTTGTCACAGTTACTTTCTCCATAATTCCCTTCCAGCGTGTCAAGAAAGCTTACACGACTAGCATCTTGAACATCCATAAACAAGTTCCCAGTAACAGCTATACGACATGATTCACGACACTCACCAGTCTTCAACTCTATAAGACGACCATTTACTATCAAACTGACTTGTGGACCTCTCTGACCAGGAGTTCCGATAACACAAAACTGAAAAAATATGAAGAGCATATTTGAAATTATCAATTGAATCTCCTCATTTCAATCAAGTTATGAAACCATAAGCGAGGAAATCTACTTCAACGGAATGTGTTAATATAATTTTGTACATCTATTTATTCTCATCATCCGTTTTTCATATGCAGTTCAGTTCGGCCTATCTTATGCATTGACTAATTAAAACGATGAAGTGATGATAACAACTGACAAATTAAATAAGCAAGGTGGACTTACAAGTAACAGTATTTTAGCAATCGATAGCTTTAATAAACCTCAGGTTGGGAGGACTATGAGAATTTAAAGTCACACGAAACAATTAAGGTAACTAATAAAAACGGATATAATTTATGACTGAGTTTCCGTTACTATTTAGTCACAAACAAGTCGCGTTTCCAAACTACCTTTGGCTAATTCTTATCCAATCAGCGCTAGTCGATACTTGGAGAACAATCTAGAAATCTTCTCGTGTAAAAACTATAAATATACTGGCGTTTTTCCTATTGTGCTTCTTACTTGCGACTTGCTTCTATCTAACCTTGTTATTTGGAATATAATCTCTTTCCTGTTCAACCGTGTTCTGATTTGGGGACTTGTCGAGTGAATTAGTGTCCAAGAATACTAAGCAATAGGAATAGCTGGGTTATACCGTAAGAGAGTATTATAACAAAATCATTTCAGTTATTGAAAGGGATTTATGCTAATAACATTTCGATATGGTACTAATATTGTACGGTTAGCCGTACAAAAGTTGTAACAGTAAGGTCCCTATAATTAATATAAAGCATCTCAAGTGATGCGGCCTAGTAACATATGAAAGCAATAGCTGCAAAAGATTAGTTCCAGAAACAACAAGTACACTACCCCAAGGACATTCGATGTTTGATATAAGTATTGGAATGGAAAGCACCCAACTTTACGGGACCGAAAACAATTCACAAAACGTCGTGTGAACACCTAGTAGATTTTTTATGCTACATGGTTGAATTCTCAAACCCATCAGACCAAAATAAAAACAGTACGTTTCCCAGTAAAGTGAGCTTTCATTATGTAGACAACCTGGAAGCTCTAATTCCCTGCACACAACTAGCAGTACCTGAGTTCATTTCATTTAACAACGTCTAGCTCCGCTTTTGTCCCACTAAGCTTTTAAAAGGATGAAAAAAAGCAACTTAAATGTAAACAGACATACAACCCACACAGTAGTGGTGGGCAGCGGAAGCAAGACATTATGATAGGCAAAACTAGAAATTATCAAGTACACTGATGGCCAAAACGTTATAAGTTAGTGGATCTAATATCGAGAACTGAACGGTGATCTATGATAATTTAAAATCACTGGGACGATTGGGTATTTCGAGTAACTGTTTAAATGGCTTTCAGCTACTTCTGAACTGCGATGAAATTTATTTATTTATTTGAACACATAAATATTGGTATAAAGGGGTACCGAACATATATATGCACCACATAAATCACGATTTTTGTGTGGGCTGTGATACTGCCCGGGTGCCAAAACCGAAGCAGGCGGTTTTCTTAGGCCACACCCCAAGCCTTCGACCTAAAGGTCTGATCCATAAGGCAGTGGAGCAACGTCAGGAGATGCCATCTCATGGTATCCGGCGTCCAATAACTGGTTCACATGCTATTTGTTCCCTCGGGATCCTAGAGCCATGTGCACCAATGGTTTGGAATCAGGGTTTCCCAACTTCCCTAGGTGGAATCTCCATATCCACCAAGATTAGACGTCCAACGCTGTAAAGACTATTTTAAAGCTAGGGAGAGCAGTAAACTTTAAAGGTCTTTAAAATCAGTAATCCCTGTTTGACATAGGGACTTAAGTAAGACATTTCATTGGTCAGATATTTATATACCATTATTCAGAAACATACTAAAGAAATAAACTGACCTACTGAAGAGTGCTTAAACATGTCTAAATTGACCGTACGACGAGACAGCATATGAACAGGCCATATTAGTTAGTAATCTCGTTCAACAAAAATGATTCTAATATAATTATCAACTAGCTACGGCTTACAGTTTTCAGTTAGCAATGCCTATGCAAAACAGCCAGGTAACCATATCTACCGATTGAAGAGAATCTATTCAGAATTCGTGAACCGATCGCGATCAGGTCACTGTGATAGGTACACCTGTTCAAGTAGATATTATACCATCTTACTCCACAAAGACATATACACTAGCAATACGATTAAGTCTTTTTAAAATGGGCACTGCATACTGTGAAAAACCTGTTCAAATCAAATTTCACTAAATAGTATCATAGCCACAAAAAACAGTATAGTGGTCTATACTTTGTAGACTAGTATATTTGTGACAAACCGTCACTTAAGTACTTCAGGCGCGTAGACTTTATAAACTGAGAAGGAACAAGGAGAAACTCGACGAGTATCATCAGTCATAATCTCAGAGTTTTATTTTGAACCAATGTAGGAAATGATAATTGGCATGTCACTTACAAATTCATACTACTAAAATGCCTATTGTCTGACGTAGGTACGTCCACGTAGCACTACAAAAAACATGGTACCAAGTCTAAACTCTGGTTAGTTCTCTCAACTTTTGTTTAAAACGAAGTGACAGGTTACTAGACAATAAAAACAATCGACCACAACGGTGCAAATCTCGGTTTTTGCAGATGTCAGCTACCTTGTAGGATGGTAGCACTAATTTTGTGGACTGCAAACTGATCACGTCTAACCCTGAACTGCAGCCATACCGAAGTATCAAGTTATGTTGGATCATGACATACCAGTAGCGAATTTTTTGTTGAGATTGTGACGAAATGTATGTTTTTGTAGTTGGTCTGGAAAATACTAAACACAATTTAGCAATGGAAAAATCTTTGGGAAAGTACTTTGGCACGGGCATTTTTATCTTTAAATGAGTAATTATTAGACTGTAATCGACAACATTGAATATCATTATATAGTCGGAAGCGTGTCCTTCATGTATCTGCTGCAACCACATGGTCAAAGCCCCCAAATGCCCTGGTACAGCCGAGAGTGGGAAGAGTCAGCTCTCCCTCTCGAAATGTTCTCACATGACCACGTGCATACAACTACTGCCAGGGAAGTCCTACTCACTCCCTTCTCGTGGCGCATATATATTTGGCGCACTCGTGTACCAATATTTATGTGTTCAAATAAAATAAATCTCGTGACGTGGGTGTTGTTTACGAAACTGAGAGGCCGAAAAGCGAATTTCCTGCACTAACCGGGTTGATGGATACGGAGGATCTACCTAGGGGAGTTGGGAAACCCTGACTCCAAACCAATGGTGCATATGGGTTCCAGGATCCTAAGGAAACAAATGTCGTATGAACCAATTGTTGGTCATCGAGTACCATGAGACTGCATCTCCTGACGTTGCTCCACTGCCTTATGGATTAGACCTTTAGGTCGAAGGCTTGGGGTGTGGCCCCCTAAGAAAGCCACCTCTTTCGGTTTGAGCGTTTGATCAGTAATCCAGCCCTCACATAAATCAAATTACTTATGTGGCGCATATCTATTTGACGTCTCCTTGTACCAATGTTTACTTATTTAGATAAATAAACAGCGTGGTCAAATGCTATCTTTCGTAATTTGCGGTCACGAGATTATGAGATCATGGTTGTTAGATCACAGCTCATACTGATAGGCCATTGAGTAGACAGGTCAGACTAATCCACCGAAAACCAATATACATGAAATACCAGGTCAATATAATAGTCCAATAACAAACATCATAGAGGTTAACAAGACGAAAACAATAAGGAAAAAAATTACGAAGTCAAATTGGGAATTGGGGGGTGTTTTAGTTTAAAATGAACGGCTATCCATGTCTCTCAAAAGGCAAACACAAATACTTCGTGGTCTGTAGTGTTGACTAGCAGTGCAGATCAGAAGGTAATGAAGAACTTTTGGATCAGTCCTTAATAAATTTGAACATCAGCCCACTAGTGAACAATCGATGATGAATATTTTTAGACATGATAATCTACAACACAAACTACGAAGATGACATGGAATGAATGAATCTTAAAACAAGAGGAGGGATTCCTAATCAACATTTCTATAAACCACAGGAACTTACATTCTCATCAAATTCATACGGTGTTATTCCACAGGAAAAATCGTGCTCCAAGAACTTGTCGCCTCGCATTTGTATATCGTATCCAACAATCATTATGTCAGCACAGCCGAATGTACTCATACAACCAACATGTTCAGCATGACCATCTGTACATATGACACCTTTGATATCCTTTTCAGGTTCGTGAATACCCGCAGTTTTGAGAGATGATAACAACTCAAGCCCATTCCAAACAGACCCAGGGTTCACCACATAAGCACCTGCTGGACCACGAATTAGTGCAGTATTACACTTTCGATATACGTAGTCAGGGGATCTTGCATAATGTCCTTCATGAAGCACAAAAACAGAATAACCGTCTGCACCCATTTCGACGTGATTTTAATTATAAGATTTCTGGTCAAAACTTGGATGAATTACCAGTATATGAATAGGGAATCTGAATAAAGAATAAACAAAAGTAAATCGCCTAAAAAGGTTGTTGAACCAATTCACATGTGGTGAAAATAGAACCATACTGTAACACGAAGTGATAAGTGAATTGAAAAGACTGAGTCTGAAACTGGAAGAAGTAAATCACCCACAAGTAAAAGCAATTTTTCAATAAGCGGGCGAACCAGAGTCGCCAACTGCTATCAAGAACTCTGAAAGAACTAAAACATCTTAAAACATGAAATGTGTGATCAGACTTCGATTAAAATAACTGCTAGTTTTCTTTCGCTTAATACACGGATAAGCATGTCCCTATAACTCTTGTGCAAATTTTGAGGTTTTCCCGATGTTTTACCATACTTTGGAAAAAACTAGTAATTTTTACGACTTTGGGTTAAACTCCGAAACCCCCCGAAATTCGAAGTTTGAGATTTCTACAACATCTAGACAATTTGTTAAAGGTCGATTTTGGGGATTTCACCGGCCTATATTCTCGAAGAAAATCCCTAGACCAACTGGAATTTTTAGGTTTTTATCACACTCCCATGAAACCTTAAATTTTCTAATGCAGCTTACATATAATTGATAAAACTTTCCTCAAAATCGGGCTACTTAAACTGGTACGAAACCAGACGTTGTAAGTAAAGGAGACATCACGTTAAGAAACACTAGGTTACACGTAAGGAGCTCACTTGTTTTGACTCTGACTCCCAAAATAGGGGACAACAAGGAATATGACGGAGGGAACGATGTAAGACCGGATCACCCGCGAGTTCTACAGCTTTCGAGAAATCAGACTAACGGCTATCACCCAATATCCAATATCTCTTTCGGCGAGCCTGTATAAATCATTATAATTTTTGTGCCCATTGGTAGTTGTTTCAGTACCATTCAGGGTCTTTGATGATGAATGTACACTATCCAATACTTTGGTCCACTGCCTCCGTCCAGTCCCTTCACCCACATTCTCACCGCAGTAGACAGGTTTACTAGATGGACCATAGCCTGCCCCATAAAAGACACTTCGGCAGAAACAGTCGCTTCAGTCTTCCTCGACCGCTGGATATCTAACTATGGAATGCCATCAATAATCACAACAGATAGTGGTCCCCAATTTCAATCTGTCCTTTTTCAGGAGTTCACTAAACTTCTAGGGGGCAACCACATTAAAACCACAGCTTACCACCCAGCAGCTAATGGCATGGTTGAAAGATTCCATCGCCAATTAAAAAGTTCACTGATGGCGCAAGCTGACTCATCAAAGTGGAGCGATGCCTTACCGCTTGTACTCCTCGGTATTCGTTCAACCATAAAGGAAGACATTGGATGTACAGCCGCCGAGTTAGTCTGTGGTACAACTCTAACGTTACCTGGTCAACTAGTCAACTATGAACCTACAACGCACGGGGATTCTACTCACTTCGCAAGTCGCCTATTACAAACGATGCAGAATATTAAAGCAATATCCCCTCGCAAACACAACAATCGAGTCCAACTTGATAAAAACCTTGAAACGTGCAAATTTGTCTTCGTCCGAGTAGATGCGGTTAAAAAACCATTGAAACAATAATACGAAGGTCTATATAAAGTAATTAAACGCACACAAAAATACTTCATCATCAACAGAGATGGCAACAAGCAGACCATTTCTATAGACAGAATAAAATCTGCTTTCTATGAAGCTACTCAAGTCCAAGAGGCCAACGCCGTTGACAAACAACCCTTCCCACCAATGACTGAAAAACCAGTGGAGGATAAATAACTTAATACTAAGCCTTCTTGTTCAACACGCTCCGGTAGACTTATAAACAAACCCAAGCGTTATGTCCATTTCGTCGATTTAAAAAAATAAAAAAACAAAGCACACACCTGCCGATGTCATACACTACTAATTTCGCCCCAAAAATTTTTTTTCCTTTTCACAGTGTACATAATCACATTTTTCCACAATTATTCGTTTTGTCACATTTATTTTTTTTATATAAAAAATTTTTTGTTACTATAATAAACGAGTAAACTCTATTTAATTACTCATTTATTGTACACAAAAATAAATAGTTCAATTTTTTGGGTCATTAGCTTTTTTGCACATTATTATCATCATTGTTAGCCAACCAAGACATTAAATGACAGTGTCTTCATTTTTTTGTGTGTAAGTTTATTTTGCTATGCTACATCTCTGCTACATACCATACTCATCTCCACATTTCTGTTAGCTATAACTGTAAATATTATTTTTGTATACATGTATATATCATATCCTTACATATTTTTGTTATTGTAACCAGTGTTACCTCCGGACACTCTGGGGGGAGCTATGTGGAGATAGGCCTGACAAGCTTATTTTGTAAGTAGTTTTCAATGTTATTTGTATCCATTATGTCAACCTTCCAGTGTATGTATATTTAACATTAAATGACTGTCACTGTTGTTTTAGTAAATAACCTTGAACACATTTTTCCGTTGTGATTCTGACATAGCGTGACATACCGCTGCTGGCTAGCAAATACACTGCTTCTCACACATTCCTCGTTCTATTTTCATTCGTGATTGAGTTAACTGAGATCTAAAACAAATATTATTTACATTCATAGACTGTGAGTGCGAATACCCCATACCTTGTTTTGGATTATACCACTGGAGCGTTCGTCGACACGTTTAAAAATTACCCAGTATTTATAATTGTGGATTTATTGTACCAGACTAAGGCTGAACACGCATCATTTTGGGCGAACTTAAGTAAAGTCCCGTTTTCATTGTATTTGTAACATTTAACTGGTATATATTAATATTACTAATGACTTTTATTAACTTTGTTGATACTTTTTGCGTTTATATATCGTCTGGTCCACCACAAGCTACTGTAAACTGGCTTATCTGTTTCAAGTCGCATCTTGTAGTAACCGTATGGTTAAAAATTTTCTGGTAGGTAGAATGACCGTTCAGTGGTATTACTCCAAGTGCATCCGACTGCTTTTCATGGTTAAGGATACCTTGAGTGTAAGGTGATGTGTTTGATTGCTGGGACAAGTAGCTAACATGTCACTGGAAGCTGACTGGATGGTTTCATGGTAAAAGTGTAAAACTCTAATGCAGATGACGAGTGGATAGACTCTAAAAACACAATCAATAAACTCGCCAAGCAAAAATACCATGACAACAAGGCTAAAGACAACATATCACGTCGAGCTTACCAATAAAGATGCCACAAGTATTCGGAGATTGACAACGCTTTTACACGTATCACCTTAATAATCAAAGGACAACAACCCAGTCAAATCAGAAGTCGGAAATGATGGGGTTCGAAGACATATTCCGAAATCTATCAATACGTTAGGGAGAGTTTGGTCTAAGCTGGCTAGTAGCTGCAAGGTACGCATAGTATGGATTACCCACTCGTGATCTAGTGAGGATGCGTCAGCAGGTGCGTTCGACTAAAGTGTGTCTGATAAAATTAGTGAATTGAACATTAATTTCAAACACGCACGGAACCTTTTCTTTTGAAAGTTTATTTATCGTCACTAATTCTACTCAGACCAAGCCATTAAATAGTGTATTGCAAGTTTTTAAATATAGTAGAAAGTGGAATTTTCCAGCATAATTCAACCTAATATATTGTGACTGAAGCTTTCAGAAGTTTAACTAATTGTTTTCTCTTTGGTTTGTGGTGATATTCAGCTTCGTATCCTCCTCTGTAGATTATCAGACAAATTCTACATGCTATTGTCCGATGAACTACCCATTAATGGGTTCTTTATCATACAGAATTTTTAAAATACAAGTGTACTCTAGTGGTTTCGGAGAAATTGATGAATTGGATGTATGTTGTTTCTGCTTAGTAACGACTCCTATGTACATTATTCGACGCCTAATTCGAAAACACAATATAAAATACGTGGAATCGTGAACATAATGTTCTGTCTGACTTGAGCCAGACAGCCCCGGAAATTTCTAGTTAGCGTGGCTACAAACAGCTGTATCGCATAAATACCCGACAGAACCAGAGTTCTTGAGTAATAATTCCGAGTTCGGACCTGGTATGCAACGTGTACGCGATGCTATTTTCGAAAAAAGACCATAAAAACTGCAATCATAATGCAATACTCGAACATAATCCGAATCATTAACCTTAGTGAATATCTGCATGAAAGTATTGTCCTTTATTTTTATCGATTTCGTTTATTTAACAACCGCACCTGGGAAGCATCTTATATGCAAATCAATGTTGTAAATCAAAGATCATGCTTGTAAAAATGTCGTGTACCCGCCTGGTCAGAAATATATCATAGTCAATTCGATTAATTATTGATACGACTGGATGACACAGTGGTTAGAAGATGTGAACGTAAAAGAGTGAATAGTGGGACGAATAATTGAATACTTTGGTCTCTGATTGTAGTGGCTTTTAAGGATATGATATAAAACATTTCTAAAAAACAAACGACCTAAAATGAATGAAGCTTGAGTCGCTTTGAGACTAGTTCGATCTGGAACCACGGAATATACGGATGACTGGAGGCACACTATTGGCTAATCACGCTGCAATAGGAACGTCACTCTCTTTTCTGTAAGAGCTCTTCTATGGGTCCTTCTAATATGGATTCTGAAAAATTCTCAAGCTTGTAAGTTTTTGATAGTTCATGAAAGATAAAAACTAAAAGAAAACAGAATTATTAGTGATGTTAGATCTCTAGACCTCATTTTGGCAATTTTATTCTGGAGGTTTGAATTTACTGTTTTCGTGCCAAAAGCTCTCCTTTTCATCTTCGTGTCGTATTTCGCATTCGGGAGGACCTTAAACGTCATTGATTTGTTACCGCTTTTAATATGTTGTTTTTCATCGTTTTCCTAGGACGTTTCTATACTGCATGTAGTCACTTGGATTGTGATTGTTGTTCGTACTTCTTACTGCTTGTAGAATACATTTTCCCGCTTCTGAACCTGTACTTCTGTTTCTGGTTAGCGGAGCTGGAACGTAATGGAACAGTTAGATTACTTGTCCATTTTGTCCTGAGACTTCGTTCCGTTTACAGATTAGGTGGACTCGTTATCTCTTCAAACATAACAAGAACATAACAAACATCCTACGATTTAATAGTTCTTTAAAATATTACCAAAAACATGTTAAAACAAAGCTGTCCCACTGTAAACAAAAGTCCTTATGAAAGATCTTGAATCGGTGCTGCATTTTTAGCTTACCGCCAAGGCATGGCAACAGAATTACAATGGACATTGAAAGGGTGAAAAATTAAATACACCTATAAGAGAACTCTCACTCTAAGAAACGCTGCACACAAAATTATGTCTACGAATTAAGCTGTGTCAATTGTTATGTGTCCTGTATTATAAATTTTTCCCATAACATCTCGACTCATGCCAAGGAACACTTAAGTTGCACAGAAAGACCTTATAATCCTGTAGAATTGAAGAATTTACAGGTTAAATTAGCATCAGTAGTACATGCTATATTCGATAACCACCAAAATGAGAATAAGCATATCAGAATATCAAAAGAATTCAGACAGGCTTTTCTAAATATAAAGAGAGGCAATAGTCGAAGCGCTTTATATAGTGCTAAATCTCTCTTCACTCAATAAGGAAGAAGGCCTGAATATTCACCCAACTTTGACAGATTATCCGAACAATCAAGTTTGTCCCTATTTCATTTCCACACAATTTACCCACACACTTGATTTCAACCCCACTACTTGATTTTACAATGCATGCATTTTTCATACCCACATCCTGAAGCACACGTCAACACAGTGATAGGTGATACAAATATATTATTTGGTTATATTGTTACTTCTGCTCGACTAGTGTTTAGCCTCTCCATTAGCTATTAAAATCAGAAGGGTTTAAGAATGGGTTTCATTCTTTATTATGCAATGCAGAGTACAAGTCGAATGTTGGATTTAACAAGTTTTAATATACAAGTGTTTCGCTACTCAACAGAGGAAAGTAGGAAAACATACAATGATTTATTTTGCTGGCATACCTCGTACAAACTGTCACCTTGGCGAGTGCACATCTCGCCAAAATTCACAATCGTGCGTTGAGATTTTGATGATACTAAATATTTGTTCAACGCAATTTTCTGATAACTTTCTGCTTTAAAGTAACGGATGGAAGGCGCTTTATATAAAGCGTGACCTTAACAAATAGGTTGCCAATCAAAGTATAGGCATCAAGGAGGGTATAATGCATGAGAGTTGTTTATTAAAGTAGGCGGAAAAGTAGGAGAATATATGAGTTATAGGTAAGGTAACGAGTGGTGAACTGAAACTAAGAGTAAGTAAACATAGTGCACAGGAAAGTGGAAAGCCGATGAAAAAAAGCAAGAAGGAACTCAGAATAACTTGTGGTTAATGTTGTTTTGTGCTATCCTAACCGGTCGATGGATAACAGGCTACATAGATGAAGGACCACTGGTAGTAGGCGGTTGATTGTGCAGTCCCCTTGACTTTCAGGGTAGTGGTGAGCGTCCCTTGGCGACTAACTTTAGTTGAGCAGCATCGATAAGTCCAGTGATTTACCTGTCCACTTCAAGTAAAAAATTAAGGAGGGAAGAGTGTCTGATACAATTGCAAAGTAGGAAAGTAATGCAAACTGAACTTATAGTTTAATCTGGGCTACACATGTAGAGAGCCTATAATATCTGAATGAAACGCAAATGTGTTCGATCAGTGCAAGTAAGTGCCTTTTCAGGAAGTCTTACAAACGTATATCATTTGTCTGCCATGTGTATTTCAAAAGAAAGACTGTTCCATACCAATGCGTACTTGATGAAGAAGAAGTTTTTCCAAGTCTTTGATCTGTATCACTCAACTTTGACCGTAGATACTTTGTCTGGAAGCTCGCATTCATATGAGTCCTGGGCAAGAACCATATTACATGTGGAGTAAGTAAGGTCGTTGAGGATTTTAAAGTAGAGAGTCAAATTAAACCTAAGCCTTCATTTCAAAGGGTTTCTAGACCTAAGATATGGTATCAGAAAATTTAGTTAATGAGTGAGTCAGTCGTAAGTATTTTGCGGGTGACATCCCTTTGTATTCCTTTCACCTTAAGTATATCGGACAGGTGTAATTTGAAAAATAAGAACAAACAGTATTCAACGATAGGTCTTACACATACCTTGTACAGAATGATTTTAGATTCATGTTGAAAGAAGTTACGAAGTATGAAGCCAAACAATTTCCTCATTTTGGATGCTTTGTTTGAGATATGTTCAGAGAAGTTAGAACTGTGTGAATAATGTGCCCCTAAATCAGTTACTAATGCGAGTTTGGTCAGTACGTTCTTATTAAGAATTAGTTTTATTTTAGGTATTACAAAACTAATTTGAGTGAGACAACGATATCAAAACAGAACTTAAGATAACAAGTGAGAACTTTAACGGTGTTTCCAAATAAGTCATTTGTAAACAGGTTTTGGTTCTCATGACGAAACTTGTTTGGACATCATCTGAGTAGTTCCTGTATTCAACTTTCTTTGTCTGATGTAAGTGCGTAGTATTATGTTTATGCATTCAGTACTTTTTTTAAAACATGAATACAACGCTCATACATCAAGAGCAGAAGTTCTGAGGAGGTTTGGTTAACATAATATTATAGACTACCACTTTTTGCTAATGTTATTGCTGTTGTTAGTGAAATAAAATATACGAAACGGTATGAGAAACGTTTTTTTAATAAACACATTTTAGGCTGCAGCCAAAACTGTGCATATTCTTGACTGGCTAATCTGCTCTGCCCATCTAACCTTTTTAGCCACCTGTGCAGATTTCTCGTTCTTACTTATCGATTCCGTAATTATCTTGTTAAGCAAACGTTCTAACAACAAATATGGCGGTTCATGATAGAAATAGGCCGGTTTTAGCCTATCATTACTTACGGAGTCCATGTTTCCGTGTTTTTCTACCACGAAATATTTAGATTTCCTTAAGACGACTTTCAAATGGAGGGCTAAGAGGTGCTTTTATTTTGTCACATCTTATCCAGACGTGCGTGCAGTTGCTTAGATTCTTAAGTACATATATGGCTCGCGATTGTTCACGAGCATTAACTGACTTGAATTTTGACACGTGGTTCCGCATTTGGTCTACGTAATTTTCTGAATTAGGCTTTTTTACTGTCGGTATGAGGGTTGATAAACTCACCCGGTAGTCTCAGAGTCGTTCAGAAAACTACTTTCACTGTTGAACACCGTGCGTCAGTTTTGACAGATGCTCGTATTACCAACATAACTAATGGTAAAAATTCTGTCCACCAATTGGTGTTTGAGTGCGATATAAAGGCAGACTTTAGTTGCCAGTGGAAACGTTAGCCTGAGGGTGATATTCGGTGCAGCTTATCCTATTAGAGTCCAAAAGTTTAGCTAAGTTTTTAAATAGTTCAGATTGTACTTTTCTATCCGTCCTTACTGTTATAGGTGTACCGATAATGGCAACGCAGTTCTGCATGAAAAATTTAGCCACTGTTTCAGCTGTGATGTCCATTATCGGTATGGCTACAGGGAATTTCGTCAATCGATCTATACATGTAAACAGATAATTAAAACCGTTAAAACGAGGTAAAGGAAATACTAAATCCATATATACATGGACGAAACGTGAATCTGGTTGTAAGAAAACGCCAATGGGTTAATTTGTGTGTTGATTAGCTTTTGATTGTTGAAACAACGAAAACTCTCTAACCCATTTGTGTACATTTTTTTGTAAATTTGGCCATACATATCTGGCGTCGATTAGTCTAGTCGAAGGTTTTGCATCAGGATGAGACAAAGAATGCAAGTTATTAAATATTAATTTTTTCACAATTTTTGGGACGAAAGGTCGCGCAATTGCCTTCGTCGTGTCACAGTAAATTAAAATACCGTCAATAAGCGATGGTAACTGCTTTAGTTCAAGACTCAACTTGTTTGTTGTGAGTAGTTTTCGTAGTTCTTGAGCCCCTTCTTGTCTGTCTCTCAATGTCTCGGAATTTACCGTAGATTGTTGTGTCACATCCATTTATAGCCGAGATAATGCATATGCTACCTGGTTGTTTTACCTTTAACACGTCAGATATCACTTGTGGACTGTATTATATGGCCAAGGTATCGGACTTTCCGAGGTGAGTATTTGTCATATCCCGCTTTTGGTGCACTGACCAGTGGTTTGTGATCCGTAAAAACTATGAAATTCCTACCTCCGATCACGTGTCGGAAATGCTTAATGGTCAGGTAGATTGCAAGAAGCTGTAGCCCGAAGGTAGAACGCCTTTGCTGAAGCGGATCTTTTTGAGAAGAAAGCAATTGATTTCCAGGAGTTTTTTACTAGTTGGTTAAGGGAACCGTTTACTGCTTTATCTGGAGCATCCACCATCAAAGCAACTGAGGAAAATGAATTCGGATACATCAACGAAGATGCTTGATCCAGTTTATCCTTTAGCTGTTTAATAGCCTCAACAGCCTCAGAGGTTCGCTTGAACTCTTTTGGTTTCCCTTTGAGTGAATTCGTCAAATGTTGAATTAATTTTGCACAACCGGGTATGAATCTACGATAAAATTTAGGTGGATTTATAAAACATATAATTTGTGTTAGAGAACCAGATATGGGGCATTGTTTGATGGTGTCCACCTCTTATTTGATCCGTGAAGAGGGATCAGTATCATCAGCACCTAAACCGTGTTGAACGAAACATGGGAGAGCTTGTCCCATCCTTGTTTTAGGAATGCTCCACACACTGTGTTGTCATACATTAAGACTTGGAGGTGACGTAAAAACTCTGACGGCGACCTATCACCTGATGTTTCTCCCCGGAAAAACCTTTGGATTCTCTGACGGTCTGACAGTCACAAACGGTCCATTATCCCTCGTCTCAAGGTGATGTATGGCTGTGGGGATGTCAGACCTAAAATGAAGTCACGGACGTCTTTGGCGACTGAAGAAGAGAGGACATAAGTCTCCATAGCGAATTCCTCCAGATTTGATCTTGTGTCCCATGGAATAATGGTCTAGTTGTGCAAACCACAACTTAGGGTCACTACGACCAAACTCTGGAAGTTGGGCCTTCGCAGTCATAACAGTGTCTAACTCCACTGGTGATAAATCTCTCAGGTTTTGGGTTTGTATTGAGTTTGATATAGAGTATAGGACAATATAGTAATGTAATAGGAGCGAAAAATGGTTACTAAAATTCGAAAACCTTGGTACAAAAATCTGTATATATATAGCTTTGGTTAAGGATAATCAGAAGGTCTAACTTTACAACTAAGTTAAAAAACTGTTACTAAATTAAATTAAATTCGTGTTCAACACAGAGCTCACCAGTTTCCTGCCTACTGGTAACCCTCGTTCTATTGCTAGAAGAAACCAGACTAGCAGTGAATAGTCCTTTATTTAGATCTTGGCACAGTCACAGATGAGCGGGGGATAACCTTTTCAAACACATAAAGCTTTTCCACATTCAGTATAAGATAATAGGAAATATATTGCTTATACAAAATAAGGAAGTGAATGAATACTTGAAGTCTATTGTTTTAACGTATACTTGGTCGTTTGAGAACAATTCTTAACCAATCAACTTAGGCTGTTACAAATCTACGGATATGACACCAGTAAGTACATGACTATTATTATTATTATTATTCACAAACATCTTATGGGTACATAAGCGTTGTGAAGAAACCATTTCGGGTTTCTCCAAAAAATGCAGTAATACACAATTTTCAATAATGTTAGCATTATACTTGCCATATTAAAAAAAGGTAATAATAGTAGGATATTAATAATAATAAATCGGGTCTGTGTAATTGAGGAGAATATTGAATCGAGTTTAAAGAAGGAAATGGAGAAAATAAGGGAATAGAAATAAAGGAGACGTGAAATACCCAAACAGTTTAATAAACGTGTTTATGAACACAGAACAAGAATAAACGACTATGTGTGTATCGTCAAATTAGTAACAGAAAATAATTAAGAAAAAACTACTTACTATCGCAGTAAGGTATGAGGCTAGAATAAATGTTTGTGCAGTTATAGTTTGGAGTGATGCTATGAAAGTCTCAATTATTAAGTGAAAAGGATAACCAAATATCAATATGTATGAGTCATATATGCATAGTGAAGATAAAACGAGTCTGAGAAGTTAAGTTTAGCACAAGTTATTGTCTTAATTACAAACTTCGTAATCTTAAGAATAATATTTATTTAGAGGGGAAAACGAGAGGGAGAAAAGAAGTGAACACCTAGTGAAAAGGTTAATCCATTTTAAGAATAATAATTGTGTAATGAATATCGACCTCAGAAGTAAACCAGCAATTGAGAAAAATGAAATAAAAACCCTTTAGTGCACTCGGATGAATACATTTAGATTTATGTAATAGTATACAGAGTGAAACCGGATATTAATATAAATATCTGTGCAATAATAATTAAGAATGATGCTATGAAAGTCAAAATCGACTTCAAAGGACAATCTGGCTGCTTTCCAGTCTTGTTTCGCAATAAATGAGTTGGTTGGGATAAATGCTGATTCCGAATCCCATGTTGACTGAGAGTTATTATAATAAGGATTTATCCCCAAATAATAGTCTGTTACATGATGCGCGACAGTTTGCAGGCAAGATGAAATTGTTACAATAGATACAGTCTTCACCTTGGCGGGTTACTCAGTTAGTTTGATAGTTTATAAAGTACATTTATCATAAAAGTATGGAGGATAACACTTCTGACATATGATTGCAAATAATATTAGTAACATCCGTATTGCCACTATAACAGTTGGTGTGCTTCGTGGAGGCTGCGTTACTACGTACAACTGATAGTCGGGAGTAAGTTCACGTAAATTTGAGACCTTCTATAAACCGTGACCTCATATCCCTCTGGAACATCTGAGGCATTAATGATGGCGTGAAACAAAGTCAACCGTTCCGTATGCATTATCGGTGGCATATATTGAGAGGGCTTAAAAAAGGGTAAGAAAAAGAAAGGACGAGATGCAAAACATACACATGCATATTGAAATTGTGTCATTTGAGGTGAAATAGTGAAGGTATGACTACTTAGTCAAATTTTCTATTATTAAGGTAGGTTAAAAAGGACAAGCGTAAATATGGTATGAATAGACAAAAAAACTGTACGAATGGAGATGGTTCAAAAAGAAGCTGAAGGTATAGGATTATGTGAAGTTTAAAAATATAGTACTGAAAACAGTATTCTGATACATAAATATCTGTCTAAATTTGTTTCAAAGCTATTTCAGCTCATTTTTATCTTTGTAGATTTTATAGGGATATGAGAACGTTTCGTCATTAGCGAATTGTATAGTTTTCCTTGTAATATTATTATTGATAGGATTACTCGGTAGGAAGTGAAACCATTTTGACCTCTTTTAAACGATTTTATGCGGCTTATTAACTTAAACCGAATTTTTAACGTAACTTATCCCCTAGTCAGGTTAGACTGAAAGGCTTGTGATTAAAGACGATCCGTCTCTTTCCATACACAAATAAAGGGCTAACTATAACATCCTTTCAATTCCTAGGGAAAGACATGTCGAACATCATGATAAAGGGCACTGAAATAGCGTCGGTGAGAGATAGACGTAACAGTAAATGTTGCCCATTAGGTGTGTAGTTATGAGAAGTGTTGCAAACAATACCCTCATTGTAGACTGCGATGGAATGGTTTGAATAAAGTCTCAGCCTTGACGAAATCTAACCCAGCTAATATATCTGAATTTCCGCTCAACAGTAGTTGATGAATTCCATCACTGCGTTTTGTTCTTCGTTGAATGTGCGGAAACCATCGTTTTTGAAAATTTAAAATTTCTGATGGTAATCGTTTCATAAGTGGCCGAAGTATAATTATGGTCTTTTGATATATATTCCGAATTTTTCAGATGGTAATCAAATAGTTCGTGGCATGTTAACAGGAACAATTCTCAGAAGTGTTTCCCACGCCTCAACATTTTTCGTGTTCGCTTATCTATCCATAAAGAGCAATAGCCTACTTGTTGACCATATGATGAACGGCAATGTTATGGACCTGAATATAGCTCTAAACCCATTTCATTCGTCTTCAATCAGTCCAAATATATTGACTGACCAATCTTTTGTAGTAGTTCATCTCCTAGTCAAACATATGTCACGGTTTTACTCTTGTGATTTGTTGCATGTTGTAGTTTAAATCGCCGTCCTGGTATAACGTATCCGCGACCAGTTAGTCGCTATTGGGCATTTAGCAAAATGAGGGATCCTCATCAATACACAGTCGATCCACTCCCATTGATACGAACAGGAGGACAAGGACCTGACGGTAAAATTCAACTAAAACACGTCACAACTGGATTAAATCGTCCATGGTTTATGGTAGATCACAATCGTTCCAGACAAGTTTTAACTAAAACTA
This sequence comes from Schistosoma haematobium, assembly GCF_000699445.3. Taxonomy (NCBI): domain Eukaryota; kingdom Metazoa; phylum Platyhelminthes; class Trematoda; order Strigeidida; family Schistosomatidae; genus Schistosoma; species Schistosoma haematobium. The sequence goes on from NC_067201.1 coordinate 11,620,832, forward strand.
TCCATGAAGAATTAGTATTACAGGTCAAAAAACATGGTGGAGACATCCGTTTATTGCTTTAGTAGCCTCAGGTGAAGTGAAAAGATGGATTATTGCAACTGCTAGTATGAAACCTGGAGATATTATATGTTCACATGTAGATATCCCTACTATTCCAGTTGATCCAAAAGGTGATGCTTATCCAATCGGTGCATTACCAGTTGGCACAATTATCAGTCAATTTGAAATAAAACCTGGTAAAGGTGCTTTATTTTGTCGGACAGCAGAATCTAGTGCAACAATATTTCGACGTGGAAAATATGTTGGTTCAAAATTAAATGAAGAATTAAATTTCACATCTTTAACTGATGAACTAGGAGATGAATATGTTGTGTTTGTTAGATATGTCGGTTTTGCGATGTATGCACAGAAGCACACTAAATAATTGTTGGCAGCAGGATGACCCTGAACATATATTTGAAGCTGTAAGCTCTATCCAGTTGATGTGAGAAGCGTTGAATCTTTCAAAGGTGAGACAACAATAAGGTTTACTTCAGGAACAGATGTGATTTGAGACAAGATCTCCAGTAAATCACCGTAAGCAACGGCAAATTTCTTCTATATTCACTAATTCGTGTATAGATTCAACTGTAAGACAAACTACTTCACATGTACCGCTATATTGCGCATCTGATGTAATCAATTGTATACGGAAGTGGTTTATTACATATAATATTATCCCTCCTACCCTGCAAATTATAACCCCATCACTTTTAATACAGATATATACTATTACAAATAGAGAATAGCCTAGAGTCACACGAGCCACGTTTTCTTGACAACAACTATATCAGGACTTAATTCGTCAACCATCATACTTAGCTCAGAAAACATATTTGTGAGACTACAATTGTTTGTATAGCACATTTTACTGCGTGGTTTGGGGATCATTCCTTCCACCCCTAGTTCACAGGACTTATTTCTTGGATGACGAGTATTTGTACAAAAAAATCGCCTCAGATACGTTGGATGCTCATTCAAATATCGTATTACAAAATGAGTATCCATTTATGTACATTTAACATGTCTGAATTAAATACCGAAATCTTTCAAAATTTTCAAACCTTATCACATAAGAGACCATTCTTTTCTCGGACGACAATGAGCTGTTTAAAAACGCTTTACTCCCTCAACCCAAAGAACCAGCTAGTGATAATTTTCTAAACTCCTGACATATCGAGAGCACATAAAAACTCTGTAGGACGAAACTGGTGTTTATGTATTCCGTTAAAGGACTCAGCTCAAACGGTTTTTAGTCGTAAATATTTGATCAGAATGGAGTATTATGAGTCCTGAAAATGTTGTAGAATTAAGTCAGTAAGTTGGAAATAACCCCAAGAAGATTCATAAAGTTTTTGACTCGTTGTTTCATAACGCAACGTGAGTTAATTAAACATGGTAAAAAATGCAGTGGTAGGCACCTTCTCAAGACATAATACCTAGGTAACATTTAAACATCTGACAGACCTTCGGCTATTAGTAATTTAGAAGAGAAAGCAATATAGGCTGAACGTGAAACGGAAATGGGGTTTTAGGCCGACAGGTTTTGGACGTATGAATGTCTCGACTGCTTTTATTCATATACATTCAACTAGTTATCTACAAAATCGCTGACGTCAATTTGTGACCGACTATTGAAGTATTGATGTTTATCGGGGTTATTCACCATTAGAATGTTAATAATGAATAAATTAACAACCACGGTTTTCAAGCATATTTTTGTATATGCAAAATGAGATCTGTGAACCGATTTTTAGATTGTATTGTTCACATCAATCACTCACACATTTACCCATATTATATTGTGTCGGTTTGTTATAATGCGCTAGCCATATTTGTACTCTCGATCCAAGACCGGTGCGGCGTTTTATATGATGTACGTTTTATGTTTTCGAATCCAAAATCATTCTGTTTCATTTACGATTACTCGACTTTTTAGTTGTTGTTTTAAACCTATTTCTGTCTTTTGTCTGTTACAGTAGTGATACTTTTTTATTCGTTTTAGATTCATCGAACTGTTAGAGCTGAAATCACACAACTTTGTAATTTGTGTTTCGACGAAATTATCACCAGGCAGACTGAAGCTCATTTGAGGCCCAAAATTACATTCGATGAAAGATGAATCCCGCAAACTTGCTATCAGCCGCAAAGTCTGGAACCACTAGCAGTATATTGGATTTTCTACGGAAACCTGTCAGCATTCTGAGGCTTGTCTCAATCGTAAGCACTTTATTTTACTCGAACGCGTTTAATAACAGTTGGATGCAGTTGATATTTTAAAATGCATTTTTACATCTCATAATTGCTATATTATTGTCAGCACTAAAACTTAATATCAGCAATGTTTTTGAGTCTCGCAAGCGAATCCGTTGGTGCTTTTACGAAAGCCCTTCACATACGGAACTTGCAAAAAAAAACAATTGTGAGAGTGGTAGTGGTTTAATGGGGGACTATATTTGATAGTAGCTAGGGTTGGGTGGACGTCATAATAAAGAGCCGAACTTCTAGAGAAAAAACGGCGAGACTCTAATTTAAGGACGACCTTTGAACGAATTTTAAGTGACCTTGACAATTATTAGCCAATCAGAAGACAGTTAGTATAAAGTGAGAATATATTGTAAGTAAGTAATGAATTACAGTGGATATTCTTCTTTTACATGATTTAAAAACTTGTTAAGGTTTGATAAAGGTTCAGAGGCTCTGAATTCATAATGCATATTGTATAGAAACTCGTCCATAGGGTTAGTGGTTAGGGTTGTAGCCTGTAAGTAGACACATCTCTAAAATCCGATGTAAACCGATCGCATGTTAGCACCCTAATCCTAACCTAACCCTAACCTTAACCTAACCCTAATCTAACCCTAACCTTAACCTAACCCTAAACCCTAACCTTAACCTAACCCTAATCTAACCCTAACCTTAACCTAACCCTAAACCCTAATCTAACCCTAACCTTAACCTAACCCTAAACCCTAATCTAACCCTAACCTTAACCTAACCCTAAATCCTAATCTAACCCTAACCCTAACCTTAACCTAACCCTTAACCCTAATTTTAACCCCAGACCCTAACCCTATGGACGAGTTTCTATACAATATGCATTATGAATTCAGAATTTCTGAGTCTTTATCAAACCTCAACAGGTTTTTAAATCATGTAAAAGAAGAATATCCACTGTAATTCATTACTTTCTTGTAATATATTTTTACTTTATACTGTCTTCTGATTGGCTAATAATTGAAATTGCTCAAACGCTTCTCATTGGCTCGTCCCTAAAATAGAGTTTCGCCGTCCCATCCGTTGTAACCTCTCATTAATCACCTACAATCTAAAATCCGCTGTGAACCGATCGTATGTTAGCAGCGCGTGTTGAACTTGGCTCCGTGACCTTGAAATTGCTCAAACGCTTCTGATTGGCTCGTCCCTAAATTAGAGTCTCGCCGAAAAAACAATCACGTCCTTATTGGAATGTTTCAGAACACGGTCTCGAATTTTGATCGCGCACATCCAGATTTCAGTTCTCGTTAAAACGAGAGATTTTTGTCATTGTTGAGTATCTGCAAAGCTATTTTTATTCGGATGTTGATAAATGCTACACTTTTAATTAAGGTTGATTTCATGAAGCTTATTAGTAATGCTGGAAATGATAACTTCACAGAAACACAGATTTCAGCAAGCCAGTAGCTTGCTTCTTAGAGTTTTTTCCTTCAATATTTCTCTGGATAATGTCAAGTCCTTACTTCAACACTTGTCGATTTAAGTAATTAGTCATTTATTACCATTCTTAGTTTTGAATAACGTAAACTTAGATTGTATGGATACGGTTCCTTTATCGGGACATCAGAAGTCAATAATAGAAATTAAATTCATCATATGTTCCACGCGGTGTTCTCATTTCATACCTAAAATACAATCCAATATTTGGAGGTGTAAGTTTGCTTGGAATTTAGCACATTTTAATTATTTTGCTTTTCGTAGTACTTTGACTAACCTGTACTTATGAAGGTGAAGAAAATCTACGTCTTTATTATCTATTAAGAATCAAGAATGTCAGTTGTACTTGATCTTTAACTAGCTTGCTATATACCTTATCTCCCCTTTAGTGTGTTTGAATAATCCAATTTCGGAAATTGATTTAATTGATAACCTCTTCAGTTTTAATTTAAATTGATTGCCATAAAATTACTGCCGTTTTCATTCCACTTGGTAGTAGGTCGTGTGTAGTTGATCCAGTTTTGAGAGAAACGGATTCTCTATTGTTGTATGCAACTTCATATTGTTTGTAGAAAAACATTTATGTACCATATAATGTACTCGAGCGTTAGACGATTGACGTTCAAGTCACAATGTCAGTATTTACTTGCATGTTAAACATTTCTCACCAACAGGTACATTTATGACTTTTCATTTCAGCTAGTGTCTGTGATAGTCTTTGGTTCTATATCATCAGGTTGTTATACGCATCAAGGTATTTGCATTTTTGGCACAACGTCTAGTGCTTGTAATCTCCCCGTTGCAATCGGCGTCTTTGCCTTTCTTGGAGAAATTCTTTTTCTCATTACCGATTTTATGTTTGATTCAATTTCCAACATTAAAAGACGGAAACATATTATAATTGGTGATTTGGGTTTCTCAGGTACGTCCTCTGGGCAAAATTAAATTTAAAAATTATTTTAGAAGTTCATATAAAATATAATATTCGTTTCTTGGATGTATGTACCTGATTGATGACTAAATTAAGAAAGACAGAGATTTTAAAAGGGGAATATTTTTTTAAAATAATAAATGAAAGACTTGAAATCATATTTTCCTACTAAATGACAGCTACGTACCCACAACAGATATAAGAGTAGCTATTGATTAACCCGACTTGTTCTGATAAAAGATGATGCTGGATACCAGTTCTGTGAAACACTTTGACCCCATATGATATCCAAAATCTTTATTATTAGCTTGTATAAACCATTTGATTTTGCTCTCACTTCTTGTTGTTTCGGTACGGTCCCAGGTATTTTGTTATGTATAATGGGTGGTAGTTTAGCCACTTGACTGCACTAATTATAACCAATTTGACTAATCTTGACTAGTATAAAAAATTATCATTAGAATGCGTGTTTTTGGAAGTTGTGGTGACTTTTTAGTAGTTTAATTCATACCACAAGCCACTATTCTAATAATAATCATCATGTGCTCACTAGTGACTGGCTTTAAGATGAATTTCCTGGAGTTCTAATGAGAAGCCGTGACTAGTGAAGTCTGATCCGTGTCGAGTAGAGACAATTATCTACCTCAGACAATAGATGAATGGTTGCGCAAGATCACGGATTGATTGAAGTTAGACATAAACGCCGTCAGATGCCGGCTCAGTGGTCCAGTGGTTAAGCGTTCCCGCGTGGGACTGAAGGATCTTGGTCCGAGTCCCACATACTGGATGGTAAGTCTACACTTCTGAGTCCCATACTAGGGCGGAAAGCCGGTCCAGTGCTTCTAGGTTTCCAATGGTGGTGTAGCTTAAGTCGACTGATGAATTCAACTAATATTAAAGAAATGCTTATGTAATCAGTCTAGAGTTTTAGATAGTTTGAAGTAATGTAATTCTAACGACCCTTCATCTTATAAGTATAACTGATTGGACAGTAAATCTACACAAGTCCTTCAGTTGTATGTTTATAAAGTGTTTTATGCGTAATAAAATAGGTAGTTTGAGATACTTTGGCGTAAATACTAGGTTTATATTTTTGATTCTCATTCGTCTAATAGATCAATTAGTCAAATTATCATCCAGTTATGTGTGTAAATTGTTATTATTATTATTATCAGCGGAAGTATTATTATTATTATTATTATTATTATTATTATTATTATTATTATTATTATTATTATTATTATTATTATTATTATTAGATTCACTCTGAAAGTAAAATTCAGACATAAAACTCGTTCGGTGATTAGTAAATAGAAAGTACTCTGCGGACAGTATTAGTTCAAGTGGATGTTCATATTATTACTGAAGAAACTTAAAGTGGCCATCTTGATGTTTTAAACATTTCAATCTTCATGAAGGTGAATTCAGTACCATCATCTTTACTAGGTTTTTCCAATATAAAAGAAATTCTGCGACAAATGTACTAAACCTTTTAACATTCTTGAAGTAATCAAAAAAGTTACTTACTAAGGGTTATTTATAAACTAAAAGATATAAAAATCAACTCTAAAATTTTCGAGTAAAGACAATAAGTCATATTATTCATTTATTTGGATGAAAACTATGTGCTAGGTACAAGCTAGTAGACTAAAGCTGTTCAACGAGATTAATTGTTTTAAATCAGAATCTTCAATCCAAATGCATAGAGTAACATGTATATTGTGGGAAACTTAAAGCAAAGAATATTAGTAACTCTTGAAAATCTTAAGGTAATCAATCATGACATATTATTAAAGACAACTATAATCGAATACCTCTAAAAGGAATTTTCACTTGTCACTGACCTTTAGAGATGTCTTTTAAATCAACGTAGAATCCTAACCTTCAGCTAAACAATGTGAGAGTACATAGCAAGAAGTGGCAAAGTATATTTATTAATGTATATCTCATTCGATTATACTAATGGGTACCTAAATTCGTGTAATACTGTTGTCATAACTTTTAAATCACTTAGCAAATGAATATGTGACCAAATTATTTTAAACTTGATATCCGAATATTAATTAAATCTTGCATGAATAATGTCAGCTGAAAAATCCATACTGGGTCCCTGTATTGACGCCGAGAATCTATCATTAACTACGTCAAAAATTTACTCCACAGCTTATATAGATCACTGTTATTTACGCTAGAATCTTTCTATTCCAGTCACACCATGTACAAACACCAGTCAGGCTTTAGGTAATAAGTTGTTTTTGATGCTCCTCTGATTGGTACTGATAATTTGCACGATTTGATCAGGTTTTCAGAAATGCTATTCTCTTGATTAGGTACTGAGATTTATTAGATCATGTTCCCAAGTTGGAAATGTTGGACTTTCAAAATAACTATTTCCGTAAGATCTCACCAGATTATTGGTTAAAACTCCAATTCAACATTTAAATAACATATTTAACCGAATTACTTTCCATTTTCACTAGAAAACATCGGGACAGAAATGTTCTAGTAATAAGTAAAATAACGTAGTTAAATAGAACAACACGCTACGAGAGGGTAACGATATCTGTAAATTTAAACCTACAAGGAAATGGAAATTCGATCATTGGATGCATAAATTTTTAATTATCGTTTTTTGCAGTAAAGTTTTGATTGTAAAACTTTAGGAACTACGTTATTCAGTCTGATTTCCTTTTGCGAACCACGAAATATTGTTTTCTTTTACAAATCAGGTTAATCAACAGCTCCAGAAAATTAGATAGGACTGAATTTACATAGTTAATTTCAATTTTATTGAGGAGGCTTTAAGTGTTGGTTTATTTCCTGCAGGAGTAGTTTATAACAAATAACAGTCCACTGTTTATTGTTACACGTTGTTCACAGACTTAGAACTCAACATCAACAAGCAAATATTTCAACGTGAAACGTAATGAAGGGCTTCCACAAACTCTACGCTGGAAAATGTTTTTCCTCAAGACATGTGAATATATGATGACTGCTATTATTCCTTCATATTTTTATTTATCTGTCCTTAGTTCTATGTTTACTAAGTAATGCCAAAGTTTATATAATGATGACATTCATGTAGATGTACATTCATCAGATAGTTTTAAATAGATATCTCATAATTTACTGGTTTTATTTAATCATAGTCAAAATTTACCAAGTGCCTATACTTATACGTGAAGATCAGGTTCAATATTAAGATCATTCTACAAACTAAGTTGTCTGATTGAAAAGTACAAATTGTTTGGCTGAAGAAACTTTTCTTTTAATGGAATCAATATCATTTACTGAGTAGTCATGATATTTGTCTCTTTAGTTATGCAAAGGATTTTTCTTCCTCGTTTTACATTTAAATTTTTATCTTTCGATAGTGTAACAAGAATACGAAGATTATCAGAACTATCGGGATTTATCAAAGGAACTAATTGCTTTAAATTTTTATCGCTTTGCCCCCTTGCTTAATTTAATATCATATTTATTAGTAATATGTTTCGTAAAGACAAATAATATGCATTTCGAATAAATAGGTTTGTGGACATTTCTATGGTTTGTGAGCTTTTGTCTACTTGCTAACAAATGGACAAACACTTCTGACGAATGGCTTGGGCAACACAAAGTAGAAGGATGGCAGGAAAGTAATGCTCGCTCAGCGATTGTCTTCTCCTTCTTGTCCATTGCAATTTGGGTAGGTTTTATCTATTTATTCATAAAGTTTATTTTAATTTAAGGTTACTTTTTAGGGATATTCAAACAGCTATTTAGTTGAATGAGTCATAATACACTTTATTACTTGTTAAAATCAAAATTGTTCTCGAGGCTGTTGTTTGCAAACCCGCATAATTTTAGTCAATTGTTATATTTCATAGTTTACATCACAGATTGATCTTAGTTAGATAACCATTGAAAACCAAGAAGCACTAAACATGTTTTGTCTTAGTATAGGATACCTCAGCAGTTCACATTTACAACCACACCAGTGAGCGTTTCCTTGAATTTTGGGTCTTGTAGCAAGCGCATAACCATTGGATGCTGACTCAGTGGTTTAAATGTTAAACCTACGCCATGAGAATTGAAAGTTCTGAAACTCGATTCTCGATAGAGTCTAGAATAAGGACTCCTGAAGTATGCCATTCTACGAAAAAACAGCTGTCCTTATTTTTCAATGGTTATCTAAAACTGATCAATCCGTGATATAAATTATGAAATTTTATGATCTCCACCCACCCACTGTGATAATTTCTCGCAATAAGTTTACTTTCATTCACCTATTAATAATAATGGAAATAGTAGTCTAAAATTAAAAGAAAATATTTTTCAATGAGATGCATGGAAATCAAACATTTTACTCCGTTTTAATTACTAGAGAATTTGCTGACGAAGAACCAGTTTCTAAATACGAACAGAATAGTTCGTATTAACGTTTAACATTTTAAGATTATCAATCTTGAACTTGCTTCTACTTTGACTGATATGTTCATTCTATAGGAAATAGTCGGAAAACATTTTTAAAAAAGGAAACTTATAACAAAGATTTTTAGAATACAAGAGCTTTAATTGGTATTGATTAAAAATATGTCTAATTCTTATCATCAAAACAAAATTACACATATCCAAGAACACTAGACTAGAAAGTGTTGAACGCATGATTTTATTAATGAACAATCAATGAGATATAGAAGCATGGGGATTAAATTAAACATACTGAAACAAACTTAAACAATTGAGTGCTACAACCCAAATGTACAGTCTAATTGTATGGTTCATGAATAACTTTTCCACAATAGAATCATTTGTAGAAATGAACAACCGGATATTATAGAGTGAAATCCTTGTTCTGTCTGTTAACAATATCATTTTGATTTTATAGTCTAATCAATTGCAAGTTTCAATTTACCACCGAACACCAATTTCGATTGACTTACGTGATTGTTTATTAGAATATTCTCATCGTATAGTAGTTAAATAATTTTTATTTGACAAGAAATAGAGGAAATCTAACTAAGAGAATCTTACTCAATGGATTTATTTGGTTGTTTATTATTTGTCGATTTTAATTTCATTTGAATTAAGGGTGGAATCACATTTTTCGCATTGCAACGATTTCGAATAGGCCAAGCTGGTCTCACTCCAGAAGAAGGACTAGGTGAACCTGGTTCAACTATGGATCCAAATACTGGTATTCCAGGTCAGCCATATCCTGGTATGATGTCTGACCCGATGAGCCAGCAGCAGCAACAACCTTATGGTGGAAATATTCAACAGCCACCTGTAGGTGGTGTCAGCGGTCAATATTACGGACCAACCTATTAACAAACTAAAGGGCGTCCTAATCTAGAAGTTTAACAGCAATGATACTATTATTTGATTTTATGGTTTTGAGTTGAAACGTGGTTGAATCTTGACTTCTTATGTGTAGTTGATGTCGTTATTGTTATTTATCATTCCATTGGTTATTATTATTCTGAGTTCTTTTTATACCATTGACTTGATTTCATTTTTTATTTATATATTGCTCTACTTCTTTTATGACTGAAAATGGGGTCAGGGATGGGAGGGCACGAGTCAAACAATCGCAGAGACAAATCCATATCGTTAGTTTAAAATGTTTCTCCTCCGTTCTGTCAGACATTCCATTAAACCGTGATACATTATCTTGTGAATTTATATTTAAAGCATTTTTCAAACATATATATACATATACTTATATTTCTTGTTTCAGTGATGTTGTCCTTTTTATGTTCAGTTGCTTTTAGTCGTATTTAGCATAATATTTGAATATATAAACAAATATGCATAAAAAATGTATATCACCAACAGTAAATAAACAAGACTTCTATTAAATTTTATGCTTTCTATATACAATAATGGCGACAAACATGTTGGTTCCAGTGGTTGTTAACTGGAGTTATTGATTATATATATACATATATTCAAACCAGCAATGTTGACTATCCAGTAGCTTCTTGAGCTTCATATTGTGTTATGGCTTTAAGTTGAGGTCGATTTCTACCCTGTGTTATCGATCGATTACAGTGACACGTAAACACGTACGGACGGCCTAGAGTCTCGATTGGTCCCACTTCCCTGTCTAGCACAGTTAGTTGAGTCCAGAACACAAGTCACAGCCTCGGAGATATGAATCATTATATTTCAAACATACTTTGTTTATATACCAATCAAGCACACCACATCGTACCATAAAATAGAAAACAACATTTTGTACAATATTCAACAAGTGAACAGATATCGACTAATAGGAAATGTCCATTTAAAGTCTAAGGACACCATTGGACTTAACATGATAAATATTGGTCTATTCCTCTGCATCCACAACATATTGCAAACAAAATATTTATATCGTCAGTCCAGTAGTTTACTATTTAACAGTGCGAGTTAATTCATCACTTCATCATCCTTTCTGCATAACTGGGCAAAGGGAGAATTGACTGAAGATCTTTAGAAACTCGTGAAATGAACTTAAAAACTAAGACCAACTTATAGCCAGTCGGAATGCAGGTGATATAATTAAGTAGTTAGTTATGTAATATCCCCCAGAAACGCAAGAATTTAAGGTCAGAAGTTAGGCTTACCAGCTTGGATTGGGAAAGAGAAGTGGTCAGGAATACCGTGTAGCCATATGGATGAACAAATATGCATCTAGTTTTGTGGTTGTAGATAACAATCTTTATGTTCCCTCAGAAGAATCACAAATTATTATCCTAAAACTTCAGTCTTCATAAGTTGTCGATACAAACCATTTTGATGGAGTTTTGTTCTATGAGCTGGTAGACTTGTACCTGAAGTTTGTACTGAAAATGTCGTTCAGAACAACGATGAAAGCCCCACGACCAAACCATCCAGCTCAGAGAACAAAACTTTGTCAAAATCATCCACCTGAGCTACAAATCATCTTCATCATCTCAAAAAACCATCCTAATAACTTCACTTGGTGTTGTTTTACTTGTATCTTCCCATTGTTATTAAGGACTGCAATTGATCAGTCTTATGTTGGCATATGTGCGGATTGCCTCGATATAGCCTTAAGTCACAAGCTTTTTACGCATCCTAATAACTGATTATTGGTCATTTTTATTTAACTTTTAGTAAGGTACGAGTATCCACCACTAGATTTTGAAATCCGTGAGAAAATTTAATAGCCGATATCCTTAATCTGATTGGTTTGTTAGTAAAGTATACTTTTGGAAAATAAATGATTTATTTATTTCAACACATAGATATTGGTACAAAGAGGCACCAAATGCATATGCGCCACACAAATCTCATTCGATATGTGTGAGGGCTATGATACTGCCCGGGTGCCCAGACCGAAACAGACGGTTTTCTTAGGGGGCCACACCCCGAGCCTTTGACCTAAAGGTCTGACTCACAAGGCAGTGGAGCACCGTAAGGAGATGCAGTCACATGGTAGTCGGTGATCAATGATTGGTTCATACGCCATTTGTTCCTTCAAGACACTGGAGCCCATGTGCACCATTGGTTTGGGTCCGGTTAGAGCGCTGGATATTCGCTTTTCGTCCTCTCATTTTCGTAAACAACACCCCCGCCACGAGAAGGCAGTGAGTAGGACTTCCCTGGCAGAGGCTATATACACGTGGCCGTGTGAGAGCATTTCGAGAGGGAGAGCGGACTCTCCCCACTGTCGGCCGTACCAGGGTATTCGGGGGCGGAAAATAAATGAACTCAATAATCGTCCCATTTGTTTAATTATCAATTCACAACAACTAATTATACACATTTATTTGTGTAGAGCCATTATGACAAATTAATTTATTAATGAATCAAGCTGCTAGTCAAGGTTTCAGCCTACGTGTCCTCGTCTGGATCATATGTACAAATTTATGTATACTAATGATTTGTATACCTAAATATTCGGCTCTGCCAATTATAGCATTCTAGTTGTTTCTCAGTTTCTTCACTTACATGGGCAGTTGAGTAAACATATAAGAACCAAAGGTCGTTGATCATAATAGAAAGTTAGTGGTACTATCCTACTATCTAACTTGAATTGGTGTTAGAACATGAAATATATTGGTTTCATGGTTGAGTACAGCAATTATTAAACCATCATCGAGAATTAATACACGGAATTATTTCAAATGTAACCACTTTTTAATTCAAATATTTAAATTTTCATGTAATTTTCTTATAATTCGTAAATATATTGAACGAAAAACTAACAAGGGTGAAACAAAATGAAATCACTCTATTAACAAAAATAATGCATGTATATTTTGTAGTTATTTTTCTTTGAAAAGATCAAGAATGATACAAAACTGAAAGTTTGAAATAAAATATCCACAAATCTATCTATAAATATCCCATACAAGTAAACTACCTAATGCTCCACCATTTGCTGGAACAGATGTAATTAGAAAATGAGATTGTTTTGTAAATGTACATGATCGAATTAGTCTGGATTGTTGATCGATATTAGGTCCATGTGGTTGAGTCAGTGTTGTAGAACTCCACTCACCAATTAAACTCCCTTCATTTAAACTACCTAAACTAGATAGATAACCTAAAGATTTGATTTTAAGTAGATTATTTTTGAAATGCACGTCAATTAAACGTATTTTACCATCCCATTGACCAACTGCTAACAGACGACCATCATCACGCCATGCAAAACATGAAATACCAGTAATACAATCATTAAGTGATTTATGAATTTTAGACAATTTAAAATAATTTGACATTTGAGAATCGAATTCCAATTGTACAAAGGCTATGTTTCCATCGACCGATGTGTCTGTATCACAACTATCCACACTAGGTCCGCCCAAAACAACGAATTTGACATTTGTTTCCATTCGATTGGTACTTTCCTTACATAATTGTTGTTTAAAAACAGGTTGAATAGAAAGTGTCATAATGGGGATAGATTGGCCCAAAGGATAATTAAGCACACTTAACACTCGACCATCACCTAGTAAAATTAAGTGCCCAGATTCGAAGCCGGCCAATAGAATAGAATGTATTTGATTTATGGGGTAAGTTTTTTCAATTCCTTTTAATGTCATACACATGCCTAGATTTGTAACATTTTGACAAGAAGTTTGAATAGAATTAATTGACTGCTGACAAATAAATACAAATTGAGGCAACTGGATTATTTCGATAGACGGTTCTTTATTAGATGTTGAAGAATTATTATTATCATCATCATCTGTTTCTTCTTGACACAAATGGGCCAAGAAATAAACATCCGCTGAATTGTTGCTGTTACTACTACTCGTTGTAGTATATGCACGCCATAAATCGGAATTGCAAAATGAGATATCATATGTATGAATTTCACCAAAAACTGTAACACAATACAAAAAGAAAGCAAAACAAAACATATACAGTTTGACAAAGAAAATCATTTTGGGGGGAGTAGGAAGAAATTATGAAAACTCACAACATAACGACAATGTACAAACCTGGTGTGCGATGTTGAGTCACAACAATGAATGACGATAAACACTATAACCAACAGTTAATATTTGTTTTATTTATTTATTTGAACACATATATACTGGCACAGGAGTGCGCCAAATATATATGCGCCACACAAAACAATGAGAATTTAAGAAGAAAAAGAAAAAAAAGTGGGGAACGTACAAAAAAAACAATAACGAAGAGATTGGTGTAAGGTAGTGTAATAATAATAGTAATAGTAGGGGAACAGAAGGGTACAATCAGGAGAAATCTTTCAGTTAAGGAAGATACAACCACGTTTTATGAAGAAAGTAAAAGAAGGTTACAGCACGATCGCCACTGGCTTCTATTCTGAGCCATATCTGATAACGTCTCTAGCCACTGTGTTGTACCATCTCTCGGACACCAACCAAAGAGTCGTGAAGGACCGACAAAAGCCAGTCCTTTTCAGCTTTCTTTCATACCACGACACCATGTCATGCACTGACCACCTCTCCGCTTCTTCCAACCAGTCCCAGAGTCGGCAAATAATGCACGACGTGGAATTCTCTGGGACGACATTCGGAGAACATGTCCAAGCCACCGAAGTCGGTGTTTCAAGATGGTGACACCAATTGCATTATCGCCTCTGTGCCCGAACACACGATGCCGAACCTCTGCATTACTAACATGGTGTTGCTACTGGATGTCAGCAATCCTTCGGAGACAGCGATGATCGAACACAGAGAGTCGTCTAACGTCCTCAACTCGGAGAGACCAGGTTTCACAAGCATAGAGCAAAACTGCTCTCACCGACGCGTTGTAAATCCGACCTTTTACGGCCAGACTAACATCACGAAGGCGCCAAAGATGGCCCAGATTGGCATAAACCGCTCTGGCTTTCACTATACGTGCATTGATCTCATCACTCACACCCCCACCAGCACTTATGCAGCTACCCAGATACACAAACTTCTCGACTACTTCTATCTGCTCACTATCCAGGGTGAGTACAGGTTTGGAATCCTGACAGTCTTGTAGAAGTACTTTGCACTTCGAAGGTGCAAAGCACATACCATACCTACGGACACTGATTGCCAACTGATTAAGTGCGGATTGCATGCCTTGGGCATTATCGCACAGTAAGACAATATCATCCGCATACTCAAGGTCGAGAAGTCTTTCTCCAGGCAACAGATCCACACCGCCATTACTTACGTTCATCAGAGTTGTTTCCAGAATGTCATCGATGGCAAAGTTGAAGAGGAATGGTGAGATTAGGCAACCCTGCCTAACCCCACTGCTCGAATAGAACAATGGAGAAAGGTGGTTGTATGCCCTCACTCTGCCTGAGGTGTTTGTATTTAGGGCCTTTAGGATGTTAATAAACTTCTCAGGCACACCCTTCTTCAATAGACAATCTCAGAGAACAGTCCTATCCAACGAATCGAAGGCAGCTCTGATGTCAAGAAACACTACGATTGTTGGCCTTTGAAAAGTATGACGGTGTTCTAACATTTGGCGGAGGGTGAAGATATGATCAATACATCCTCGACCAGAACGAAACCCAGCCTGCTCCTCGCGAGCCAATCTTTCTCGGGTTTTGAACAATCTACGAAGTATGACGGAAGCCAATAGTTTGGACGCAATCTGAAGTAGAATTATCCCCCGATAGTTGTTACAGGAACGACGTGAACCCTTTTTAAAGATAGGGACAACTATCGACTCATTCCATGACGTTGGTACACTCTCTAGTTCCCAAACCTTTGTAAACAACGTCGTCAATTCCTTAGTCAAAAAGTCACCACCATCTTTAAAAAGAGCCGGAGGTAAGTCATCTGGGCAAGGTGATTTGTAACGCTTCAAGAGTTGGAGTTCCTTGAGGACTTCCTCCTCGTTTGGTGGATCAGTCGTCACCGGCCATGGAGGGCAGCACAGTCTGACCGATGTTGCCGGAGCAGCAGGCCAGTTGAACTGCCCTTCGAAAAATTCTGCCCATCGTCCAAGACGTCGATGGATGTTAGTGATTGGCATCCCATCATCCTCGCAGATTGTTTCACTCACACCAGACTTCTTGCTGCCAGTGGCTCGGATGAGTTGGAAGAGCTTCCGGTAATTACCAGATGCAGCTGCTGCTTCCAGCTCATTAGCACGCTTCGACCACCAGGCTTCTCGGTCCTTACGCAAGCTTTGCCCAATTTCATTACGTAACATCCTTCGTTTGTGGTCAAACTCACGGTCACCCGGAGTAGACCGACGGGCTTCAATGAGTTGTAAGGAACCTGCAGAAACCCAGTGCTTAAAAGCGGGACGTTTCGCGAACCCACAACTGACTGTACCCGCCATTTTCATGGCGTCATGCAATTGCAACCAATGCTCATCTATACTTTTCGGTGGAATGGTAGCTAGCTTAGAAGCTAGCTCGTTTCGATACTTACTAGCAACAGAAGTTGCAACCAACTTGCTGACATCAATCCCTTGGTGACGGTCACTTCGTTGTTCACTGAAAAGGCAAGATTGGCGCAGACCAAGGCATGGTCAGAGTCCAGATAGGTACTCCAAAAGGAGCGGCAGTCTTGTACACAACCACGCCGGCGGTAGCTGATCGCGATGTGATCAATCTGAGTCCAGGCTTGAGATGCAGAGGGAGGACGCCAGGTGGCACATCGGCGATGACTGTGCCGAAAGTTAGTGCTAGCCAGAAACAGGTTGTAGTCTGTGCACAGTTGCAGTAGACGGTCCCCGTTATCTGTCCTGTGACTAACAAGTCCCCATCGGCCACCTAAACGACCCTCTTCTGTGCCTAGACGCCCGACCTGAGCATTCAAGTCTCCGGCTAGTACTACAATATCTGTCGAACGCACTTTCTGGAGAAGAACAGATAACTGGTGGTAAAACTCATCCTTGATTGCATCCGGGCTGCAATCTGTCGAGGCATAGGCGGAGATGACGAAGAGACATCGTTTCTCACGCCGATTTCTTCTCACTTTGACGGAACTTTCTAATCTAACAGCACATAGCCGACTGTTAATGGGGATCCAATCGATTAGTGCTGCCTCAGATCTAGCGCTTAGTGCGACACCAACGCCGGCGAGACCAGACGAAGATGCCACAGGGTCCCCGGATAAGCGCACGTAAAACAAGCTTTTTGAAGCGACAGATGTACAGCGAATTTGTAGTACTTCACCAGAGTCTTGAATACGGGTCTCGGATAGACAACAGACATCAATATTAAGACTTTCTAAAGACATAGCCAGCCCTATCTGTTGTCCGACCTGCATAAATGTGCGAACGTTGAAGGCAGCCAGTTTGAATGGTGCACGTGGTTTCAGATAAACTGCTTCAGTACTCATATTCGGTGGTAACGTACAATTTTCAACCGGACAGTGACTCGAGAACGTTTAGATACAGTCGAATTCCCACCATAGACGAGCTGCTGTATAAGTCGAAAAAAATAAGTATAGACAGAGTAAGAATAAAAGAGGGTGAATAATGGCGTAGTAAATAATAATAATAATAATAATAATAATAATAATAATAATAATAATAATAACAATAATAATAATAATAGCAATAATAATAATTGAATCATTTGAATGTTCGTCGAAGAAAGAGAATTAGTTTCCATGATCATAGACAGTTCAGTTCATTAATTGCGTGTGGGCTGCTATACTGCCCGGGTGCCCAGACCGAAGCAGGTGGTTATCTTAGGGGGCCACACCCCGAGCCTTCGACCTGAAGGTCTGATCCACAAGGTAGTAGAGCATCGTAAGGAGATGCAGTCCCATGGAAGCCGGTGACCAACAATTGGTTCATACGCCATTTGTTCCCGCAGGATACTGGAGCCCATGTGCACCATAGATTTGGAATTCGGTTAAAGCACCGGGCATTCGCTTTCCGTCCTCTCATTTTCGTAAACAACACCCCCGCCACGAGAAGGCAGTGAGTAGGACTTCCCTGGCAGAGGCTGTATACGCGTATGCAAACAATCAGATCATAATGTTACGTAGGGATTACACTCTATTTATGTAGTAACTAACGAAAATACTCGATTATTTATCAGAAAGGTGGAGTGACCTGCACATATAATATTCAAAGCCTTTATAAAAAGGAATTATTGCTAACGGTAGAATCTAAAATCCACGTTTCATCCTATTTACGACTGGTCAGTCCGATGTACCTAGATCCCAGTGTGTTGACGTCTACACTGAAACTAGGACTCAGTACTTTTCGTATCAAGGTGATTAATAAACAATCGAATTTCAATCATTAGAGGTTTGCTGAAGCTTTGTCGAACAAACGTCTGAAATTAGATTTATATATTCAAAAAGAAACAATAATGAATTTTTCTTTACTTTAGTATTATTACATTTGTTTTATTGCATCATTCTTTACTTCAACTCTTCCTCAATTTTTGATTAAATCATTTTTATTTGTCCTAAATTCACAATTTTAATTCTAATTGACTGAATTCAGAACTAATATTATTCTTTACTACCATTTATCTGTTGTTTTTTTGTTTAGTTACTTCATTAAGCAACCATCTAAAGTTTCATACACATAGTTCCCTTTATCATTTTGAAAAGAGCAAGAACAAATATTCTAGCAGAATAGCATGAATTCATTTTATTTCGTAGGTCCTCGTCAGCTGCTTACAACCTGTGATATTTAAAAATCATAATTACATAATGGGTTTAAATTGCTTACATGAGAGGATTTGTTTGGAAGTTAAATTGAAGATATATTCGTAAAGTATTCCTATCAACGTTTATTCATTATGTAATCAATTGTTTCTAACCCCCTTTTGAACATCTAAAATTTATTAAATTTATTTGAATGTTAATCACTATTTTTTGATGTTTCGGAACTTTCTCTCTTATATTTTTATTTAGCTGAAACGATCTTATTATTAACATTATTGAAATCTTTGAAATATATTCATTTTTAATCACCTTCGTATTTATATGTATGTCAATTTCTATGACAATTTTAAAATATTATATAAGATGTTAGCAACTAATGAGAACCTAACAACATAAAATCATTTCATATTATTTTGTACTAATCTTTATTTTTACTCTCTTCGATACTCAAAATAGTAAATCACAGTCGGATAGCTTCTAATTTTATAAAATGGATTTATTCAAACCAGTTAACCTGAAAGTAGAATAATAGATCTAGTTAAGAAATCATTAACATTATTCATTGAAATATGTATATAGTTTAATGATAGAGAAAAAAACTGAAGAAGACAAATAACAGTAAGTGATTTACTCACCTTGATCAAAAGGTTTAAACACTTCGGTCGTATCAAATTGTAAATTGCTTAAATCCCAGAAACGTATAAAGCCATCACGACCATGAGATATTATCACACCATAATTATTATTTCGAGGCCAAAAATGCAAACTTGTAATTTGGTATCCATTATGCCCAATCCATTGACGTAAAGGACGATATTTTTTAATTGACCAAATAACTAACCAGCCATTTAAGTGACCAGATATTAAATAATTATCAGAGATTGATAAAATATATGTACATGGACCAATAGAATATGAAGTGATAGGATTATTATTTATATTAGAATTTGGTTGTGTAGGTATTAATATATGAACTGGTTCCTAATTATAACAGGGAAATAGGAAATAAATATAAAAGCATTAACGGATATAGTATCAGAATATATTAACAAATTATCTGAGTCTCATACAGGTGTTTCTTTTCGCTTATATAATATTTAGGATAAGATAATGGCTACTAAATTGGAGATAAAGTATAATTTAAGAGAGGATTTAAAAGACAGCAATTGAAAACCTACAGTAACCGAACGATATAAGCTTATATGTTATTCAATTTTCCTAGATTCTGCAGTTCATATCCATGAGTTAGGAATAAATGTCTTTTCATAATTAATAGCAGTTAGACATTAATATTCATTAGGAAATCTTGATCAGCTGACAATTTTCTTTCTTTCTTAACTAATACATAAAGAGGAATAGGTCTGACGGATTTTTATTGTATACAGTCACCTAAACTGCATCACGTCTGAATTCATTAACATTTTTAAAATCAACTCAGACTTATTAGCTGGTTGGTATAGGCAGGTGAAATTCGGAGGTCAATGACGTCGATGATCATTAGTGAACCGGATGTTCCTTATTCATTCCCTGGATTAGATCCGAATATTTCCAGATGGTTAATCATTAGTGTTTGAGATAGTTGAAGGTATACGAGAGAGAACCTTGAAGATGAAGTCTCAACATAGTGCTTTCGAGTCACTCACGTTAGTAGCGGAATCGCAACTTGACAAATATAATTAGCTCAACATTTAAAAGGACGAGACAAACATGATATTGATCACTACTCAGTCATTAATCAGTAGTAAATATATTCGTCCAACAGCAAGTCAGTCCCAACTTGAATACCTTACTAGCAAAATCTCAGGATGTAAAGGTGGGTGACTTGGGTTAAAAAAAACTCAATGGATCTTCAGTTTCCTTAAGATTGCAAGTACACATTGCCGACGAGTACCGGCTAGCAAGAAACCTATATTTACAGTCCTCTTACAATTACCTCCAGCCGCTTAGCATGGTCTCTGTCTATCTCAAGCTATCATTGGATCGAAGATGAATTTTGTTGTCAAAATGATGGATGAATCGACGTCCACGAGTTAAGCTCCAGGTTGATCCGAGACATGTGAAGTACAAATGTTTAAAAGGATACGTTGAGTAAACCCGTTATATAACTTTTGTTTTCAAAATACGTTTGCTGGACACTAGTAATCTGATGTTGTCAGTATATAAACATTTCAAAACATGTAGTGAGATTTTTAAAATAGAAGAGTATGAAGGAATGATTAATAAGACTCTCTATGAATAGCCCATGTAGCGGAGTTCCACTATAATGGGGCAGTTATTAACTAATTCTAAAATGGTTGAGAAATATCGAGAATTGATTGAAGTTAAACAAATAAATCATTGGATAACAACCCAATATTTTAAAGGTTAAGTACTTGCCGAGAGATGTTAAAGCCACAGGTTCGATCCATAGTGTGGTTATGGACACGTCCATACTAGAGCAAAAGATACTCGTTCAGCACTCCTTCGTTCTTGGTTGTTGTGCAACTAAGGCTAGTTTGTGATGTTAACTATGAAATTAAACAATCTCCAGAAATCCCTGATAATAATGGCCATTTGTATCTACTACCCAATGCGTTGTAACAAGTTACTGAATATTAACACTAATGAAAATCATTTACTGAACGGTGGTTATCGATTTTAAATGTAAACTATCTATCGTAATTAAAAAGATGAGAATTTTGAATTGTTCACCGAACGGAAAAAAAGCTCGTTATTTCAACTTAAAATTTGTCAAAACAAACACGTACACACGAGACCAGAAAAAATAGGTGCATAGTAAACCATAATATAATTTGCTATCTCCAATGGAAACTGCAACTTAACAACAAAATTCATTCAATATTAATAATAATGTATACAAGATATATGGCAAAATAGAGAATATTATAACAGTAGAGATGAAGGTGAGTATATGCTAACAAGTCAGATTACTAAAAGATTAGTAAGTATTGAGTTTCATATAAGTGTTATAGAGAAGCAATAACAATTGTAGTAAAATACGACCCAATTTTTAATAAATAAACAAATTCAACATGTGAAGAAAACAATCCTGTCTTAATGTTTAATAACTGTTATATCTGGCATTCTTCAGTTTGTTTAGTATGTCAGTGTTACATGTAAGAGTCTAAATTACACTTTAGACTTCATTTTAATAATTTATAGCTATCTATGTGTGTCTCATATGAACAGATTACTGAAGCACATCCCAACTTATCAGATGAATAAAGCAAATACAATGCACACATTTTGAACATTAAGAGGAAGATGCGCTGCGAATTCATGGAAACATGTCACATACCAATTCCACTGATAATGTCAAATTAAAGAAAGAATCAAGACGTACGTTGATGAAATATATTTGAGATGTTTAATTTATGTAAGTGTTTACTAGTAGAATAAATCAAAGCATGACACTCTTCCTTTTATCGCGAACACAACATATTACCCTACGAAACACATCTAATGATTTCGGATTTGTTTTTGGCATATGCTCTGTAAAAATACGGATATTTCACTGTATAAATAAATGGCATGCGAAGTGGAAAACCAGGCTTTCGCATTACTCTTGAAACATTCAAATACTTTCGAAATATTTACATCTTTTCGATGTTTTTCATTAGCAATACTGTGTAAGATGCATAACATAACATAAACAAAAACACATTTAACATAATGAGCTAATATATATATATATATATATATATATATATATATATATATATATATATATATATATATAATTCCGGTCGAAGCATTCAAGCCGATATGTATCATGATTTCGGAAAGAAATGATCGCAAATAAAACAAATAGAAAACGAAATATAATGTCATTATATGCCGCATAAACAAATTTGGAGCATGCAATTTCACAGCCCGCTAAGTGCTAATTTTTTTATTGTGGTAACCAGAACACTTTCCTAAAACACGCAGCAACTAAGCTGTCATGGTAACTTGTAGGATCGACAAAGAATGAATTGTCTAAGGCATTATGGTTGGAAAAACCTAATTATATGACGGACGTAATATTATCACCATCAATATGACATAGTTTGTTTAAACAAAATAAGAGATTGATATTACAGTAAACTATTTAACCTAAAAACACAAGTGAAATTATCAACAGAATCGTTAAAGAAAACAAAAATGTATGATAGCCTTCAACAGGATTAGTACATTACTGAGTTCACTGATAAGCAATTCACTTTAGATCAATAAGATAAATGGTATATACTTAAACAATAACACACATGGCCACTACCTATGAGTGAATAGCCTAACATTTATTGGTCCATGTAGCTCCTTCTATCACAAGTAGTTAATCAGAACACGAAAGGAGGCAACTAGCCCATTTATTTCCTTGTACTACGACTTAAAAAATCTTATGAAAAACTAAATCAATTATAAAATCACAACGCATCATAAATAGGAGATCTATATCACTTACGATAAAAAAGCTGGGTGATAGGTGCTTCGCTAATCGCTAACGACAACTTATGAACGGTAGAATATCTAGAAACAGTTAATGGCTTAAATGAAAGCTTATGAACAAACAATGATTATTTACACATATCTAAAACCATATCACAAAAGTAAATGAAAAAAGAAATATAGATTCCTACGAACGACTCCATAATCGGTTTGTTTTGCCTTCCTCTAACAAGATACATTTACAAGTGACTGGCTGAATAATCAGTTACACAATATGTTATTCATTTGGCTAACAAAGTATTGCCCAGTCTCGTAATTTTGTGAAATTAAACGATCTCTCTTGAATATTAGGTAAAATATTAAAAAAATAATCAAAGGTAATTATATAACAGTAATAATACAGGAATACAACAAAATAAAAAAAGAAAACTATAATTTCAACATATAATGGATATTTTTATTTGAAATGATTATTAAGAAAACAAGGTGAGAGAAAGTACATGTTTAAAAAAATATCCTAATTATTTGGTCAAAGAGAATAAAGAAAAAAATAAAACAAAGAATATAACACAGAATTACTATTAGTATTATTATTATTATTATGAACTCATCAACCACGTGTAGATTTATCTACTTGAGTATCAACTACACTCTAAGTATGAGGATTAGTGATATTACTACCAGGCTGACCAAAATGAAGTACTTTGAGCAAGGTTCGAATCCGTGACAAGATGAATCTCTTAACCATTGAGTCACTACTCCAAATTATAACTGGATCAGTTGAATATTATAACACCAAAGTACACATGGAATAAAAAAATGGCAAATTTTACTTGAGTTAAGATATTCATAATAATAATAGTAATAATAATAATAATAATAAATTATGCTATTCAATAGTAATAGTAACAATAATATTCAAATGGTTAGTTATAAACAGATGTATGGGGAATAATGTATCTTCTTTACAATTTAATTTTTGTCTATTTGCATATATAAAAGAGAATATCTTTAGATTTTCCATCACATAATAACGATAATAAGTTCAATGGTTGCAAATTCGTTTATTTCTTTATGAGTTCTTCTTTCACCGAACATCCTTTTTACCGAATGAAAATCCTGATTTACCTAAAAGAAAATAACAATGATAATAATAATAATAATAATAATAAAACACACAATGTTAGAAACAAACAAATGGTTTACTGAAACCAAAATGCATTATCATGTTAATTAGTGTGGTGTAGAGTAGAATAGGAGTATCTCATTGAATAAATAATTGATAATAAATGAAAGACGTTTCTCCGACCAAATTGAGATCACTAATCGATTAAAGTTACACAACCAATGAAAGCCTGGAAGCACTGAATAATCATTTCATCTTAATATGAGACTCTTCATCAGCCTGCATTTACGACTCTGAAACCAGGAACTAAACCCAAAACCTTCGGACACTTGGACCATTGGGCTGAAATAGAAAGTACTCGACTTCCATTGTCCTTGGTGTGTAACTTCCTCAAATATGATACGGTCTATTTGTCAGCACTGTTCACTAGAACTCTGTAAATTTCCTTACAAAGCTAGTCATTAGTGAGTGCAATTTCCAAAATCCCATAGTGATGATTATTACTAGCTCACTACTATTCTGCGAGCTGATCGACTTCATAAATTTAAGATTTTACTATAAGTGAAAGCATTAAAATACAGTCAGTTGTAAACAACGTAAAGTTTGATACAAGTTTGTTGATCCAAGTAGTAATATTACATCTGCACAACCAAATGAAACTAATAAAAGTAATAGTAAAAGAAATCGAAACAATCATAAAAAGAAGGACTAAACATTGGTATATGTTTTGAAGAGATGTAATGGAAAGGTATACATGAAAGGATTATGCGATTGAAGTTCCAGAGGAAGTCCTAACCATTTCAGTCGGTGGAAATTCACAACTTTAACATTGCTTACCCTAGGTTGAAACTGAACACAAATTTCTGTGCTGTTAATATCTGACAATGGTGATGAAATGATCAAAATTAATTATCACTAGGCATACTACCGAAGGACTCTTTAGATGAATCCATGTTTAATTCGTAATAAAACACTTTTCCATATTCACGAGTATTTGATTGTGATTTATTCGATTACAACGAAGATCACTAAATTGCTTATTTGGATGATGTTTTGTTTATGTAATTATCCTTTAAATTAAAAACCACTGAAACTAATTTAAACAAAAAATTCTAACTTCTAGTACATAGTTTTCTGATGAAAACTTAATTATGACAACTTCGAAGATAAGCTTTTTTCTTAGCTTTTATGCATTCAATTCGATAAAATATATATTGATACTATTTAAAGACAAAACACTGAACTATTGTTTAGTAGAAAACTCTGTGTTGGGTATTCACAAATATCCCTCAATGAAGTGTCTAGAAGCCTAGAAAAGATTAGAAATGTTTTATTCAATCAGCATTGAATGGAAGCATCTCAGAAACATAGAGAAAAATGAGAGATTATGCTCTGTTTAAATTGAATAACTATTTATGATATATTTAGTATATTAATAGATGCTTCAAGATTATAAAGCTCATACCAAAACCTATACATAAAATCAATTTTCTGTACAGAGCATAACTTTAAAGCAAAGCTTTCACTCATATTTCGTAACTTTTCTCTATTATTCGAGTTCAAATGTAAAAGTGCTATGGGTATATAGGAAAAGGTTTCGGTAGTCAGTAACAAGCGTTCAAGTAGAAAACTTATCATTCAGAAATTTATGAAACATAATGACTCATCCTAATAACATGCAACATTATTTAGGTTGAAATAAAACTAATTATTATCCTGAATGAAGGCCTGTACACGTCCAGATATCATGTCAAGTAGACAAAATTTCTGAAAATGATCTCAAATCATCTCATTTTTGACAAATTTATAGGAAATCTCATCTAAATGATCACACGGACTGTAATTTTCCCGAAAGTAACAACAAGGAAATAAATTCAGAGATGAAGTTACTTTACACTCTTCCATGTGGTTATCAATAATTATTATTAACACCATCCAAGTAAAATTTACATTTATCGTCACAAATATACCATGGATCCAAGATAGAATGATATCAAATAAAATCATCATACACAGAATTATATAAGTTTTAAGAGGAACCTTGAAAAAATAACAATAAAAGGCTTCAGAGGCGTAAAAAGCTTGACAAAAATGACTACTAAAAACTTTGAGAAAAAAACGCAAAATTTATCGATTTACGAACATTTCTACATTGTAAATTGATTCAGAACGAGATAATTAGAATGATTAGGACTGAATGGACTTAAATGTCATCTTATTCTTCTCACCACGGGAGTATGAGTTTAAAAACAGTCATGGAAATGCTACAACTCATCTTAACCTATCGATCCTTATCTTTAAAGATGTGATCTTAGAAGTGCTGAGCTAGCACATCAACAACCACTCAGAAAGTTGCCGTAAGTCGCCGGCTTCAAACAGTTGTCTTTTAACTATATGGTTACGAACCCAGGTTGTCAAGGCTATCCTTTACCCGATTTTTCCTCAGATACCTCAAGAAGTATTCTTCGACGTTTTGGGCAACCGGGAAATGACGACCTCTCTTATGTTTTTAACATCACTCAATATTATTCCTTTCATAATCATCATTTTTTCAAAAAGAAAAAAACGGAATGCACTTCAACATGCGAAACAAAAAACACAACAGCACATGACACAGCAAGAATAAATGCAAAACCTTTAGCCTTATGTAATAAAGCACAAAAAGGAAAATAGATATTATTCCATAGTACATATATACACATAAGTGCAATCTCCTTAGGTATGAAAATAATCATTGGAAAAAAAAAGGAAATACATTCCCAGTGTCTCTATAAACACAAAAGGACACACATCGAGAGCGGAACAGTCGTCATCAGTAAGATCTGATGATCACCGCACTATATCAGAAATTAGTTGACGTTGAAATTGTACCAACGAACACCAATGTAGTAGTTCTAACGGTTAAGGGTTTGTCATGACACCTATAGGCGTTAAGTTCTACTCCTCAACCATTAAGTTTACAAGACTGAATGATTGTAAGCTTAGTATTGTAAATGTATTGCCGTCAGAAATATCTTAGCTTCATAATTGCAATTTATACGTTTTCTCGTCGAAAATATGTGATGTAAGTAAACACTGTAATCCCCAATCTCAATCATTATTTATTCTCAGTTGTCAAATAGTTTGGATTTTATTGTTGTTTTGTTCTATTTTAAACAGATTCATTATGTAATGAAATTTGCTATATCTACAGCTATCCAAAACTTTCTTGAGGAAAAAACCCTGTTTTCCTCCTATTTATTGAGTTCAGTTACACAACTGAAGTGTTACTAGATTGCATTTTCATCAAGCCCTTGACTGGTATACTAGGCTTGTAACAAAAATACAACAAGCGCCCAATTACTATCTTATCAAGTGTGGGGCTCAATAATTATGCACTATTGAAATGAACATCTACGATGTCAGATACACAAATTTGCAACTATGAATTTCTGTTCATTAAATTACTACGAGTACTAAAACGATGATTCATTTATTTAAATATGTTGATTCGCTTGTACACAATCTCTCACTGCAACTCAAAGATGAATCAAGTGGTGATGAAATAACACCACTAGCCTTCAAACACAAATAATCGGTTTGTACCATTCCATTAATAATCTGTATGTAGTTGTTCCAGATAAAACATATTTTAAAGTGTGTATAATAGAAGATAACGGTTTCATTTATACAGATTGAAACATAAAGACAACCTAATCATAATGGTTATATTGCTTGTTGTGTAAAGCCGAGACTATGTTTTGTATTTGAACTGGTATGAGATACAGAAAGCATTTCAACCTTTAGAAAAATGATAGTTAGAATTACAAACATTGATTTGTTGAAAAATTCAGTGAAGCATTTGGGCATCACTGTTTACCAGAGTTAGAAATTAGATGAATATCAATAAAATAAAATGATCCCAAGGATATTACTCATTACATAAAGTAGTAGTGAAAATGACAGGATAAATTTCGAGTTACATTTTGCCTCATAATAGTTTCTATGAAAATTCAATAATATTCAGTATCATAATTTGATGTCAGGATTTCAAAAAATTAATATTTTCTCTACGAATTCATTTAGTAGAGAGGGTTTGAGGAAAGTGTTGAATTATATAGTTAACGTCACGTACTTAACTTAGTTAGACAACCAGTGAAAACCTCGGCGCAGTGGACGGCTGTGTTCAGTTCCAGTATGAGACTCAACAGTGGTGCGCATTTACAAACCCACTTAAGATCAAACCCAAGACCTTAATGTCTTGGAGTGAATAGGTAAATTTAAATCACTAAGTTAGGATAGGATAATTCACATTTCATATTATAATTAATTCATGACACAGCCTCAATTTCTTCAATGATGACTGGTTCATTATGAGTTATACCGGTCAAAAACTAGCACTATTAAAAAAATGCTGACTGATTTCAAGTGATAATTCATGTGACCACTGGAGATCGACCATGCCGGGAATGGGGCGGTTACTAACTAATTCTAAAATGGTTGAGCAATATCGAGAATTAAGTGAAATTAAACAAACAAACAAGCCATTGGATAATAACTTAGTATTTTATAGGTTAAGCACTGGTCAACAGACCTGAAGCCCATAGAGTCAGTTCGAAATAGGCTTATGAATGGATACTATGAGTCCCATACTAGGGCAAAATATCCCCGTCCAATGTCCCTTGGTCTTCAGTGGTTGTCTGACTAAGACCGGATTGTTATGTAAATTATAAAATCTACAAACCCTTCATACTAAAAACACAGTGTCCATGAATCTCCCACAAACTGAACACAAGCTTCAAAACCGGTGAGTAGTAAATTACCCGCTGGATATTCCAGTCTAAACTTAATATTAAAACGTAACCTGACTCGTCCTTACGGATAATGAACACTTCAGTTCCGGTAAGAAAGTACACGGATCTCTACAATAACTGTAAACCTTTACATAAAATATTAAATCAAACCTTAATCTATAATTAAAGCAGATTTTCGAAATTGCAATGATGTAAAATTACCAAGGAGAATCAATGGCTCCATGCGAAATAAAAAGAAATATAAACTTCACTCGTAAAATACAAAGCAAACATATTTAGAAAACAAACATATGTTAGCAAAATGAAATATCTTTAATAAATAAAAACTTCGAATAATTAATACTTTTATACGTAAGTCGTCTGTTGTCTAAAAAAAGTAAAAAATATTTCCGAATAGTTAATGCTCAAAGTGTTTGATTCTTTAAAAAGAGAAAAAAACTACGATTATGAATCAAAATAAGGTCTTAAGCAACCATAGATTGCTATTAAATAATTATATTTTATATGGATTAAGTTCAGTTATCGATTCATTCAACATGCAGAGAATACTACATAACAGCCTATTCAATATCCCTAACTATTCTACATTTCATTTGGATTGCGTGACATAATATAACAGACTGGATGATAGGCTGGGCGAACGCACGCAAATCCTGTGCCTGAGCTGACAACCTGTCTCAAGGTCAAGCATCAGATAGGTGATGAGTAAGGAATGCTAATGCATAAAGCCGACGATGCACTATTTAAAATTTTAAGCTTACATATCTGAGGGGTATATATATATATGCCGAGTTATGTACACTATTATTTGATTGCCAATTACAACTTAGCCTTGTCATCCAATCACCATGTTGGGTTAGTGCATAGCAAGCGTGTATATCAGTGTTTGAGCTGGATAACTTAGGGGTGAAACACTTGATTAACATGTTTAATATACAACATCAGTTATTTTTATAAACATGATACCTTTGTTGTTCACTGACTAGCTTGTTCAATGTCATTAGAATTAATAATTAGCTGATAAAATATATTTCACTAGGCAATAACAGTCATTTAGAATACTGTGCACAAATGTGATCCAAGACTAGGTTATAATTCACTTCAATGATACAAAGAAAAGACTTTTGTGGTTCCCTGTTTGATCATCATTGTATTCGAGGCACTGTTTACACCCGGTGACAATACCATGTTGGTAATTCTGAGGTTCAGTGATGTATTGTCTTGGGGCAGTAATGTTAATTTAGTTGCTAGTACCTCATTAAAACGCTGAATTCGGTTCCCTGTTCTTATTTTACGAATGTTATCTCTATAGTTTCCATATCAACTAATTAAAGAATATAGTAACTTGGTGAATGAAGCAAACAGGGTGCTCAGTTTATATGATGCCGTTGTGGGGAAGATAATGTATATGGTTACTATCTGTTAGTTCATCATGACTCTCTAGTTGGAGTCTTAGAAATCATGCAACTTAGTGGCTTGAGATTTTAACAGATATGGGTTGGGATAGAACCCAGAGGTGATCCTGTTGCAGTTTTCATCACAATGTGAACTGTCTTAACTGAAAGTCTTTTCGGGTATATTGTTAACTGAATTGTGTCTACTATCAAATACTCTTCTTATCCGTCAGTTAACTAATTGTTTAGCCCTTCAATCCTTTTTTCAAAACATTACCATTTTATTAGTTTTGCTTTTTTAGTGGCCTACTGTATTCGAATTCATGTGCTATAGAAAGTAGAAACAATTATCCCTAAAACATCTATGCAAGCAGAGAAAGGCCTAAAATATGTAAAACCAAACAGAGCCAGTAAATTTACAGTTTCTCCTGATTTCACTTGTCATACATATTAATTTTCTCAAAGGTTTTGACGGTTTTTCCGGAACTCTAAAGTTTCATGTAACCGAATGATTTATGTGTAAGAACCAAATTTGAGGTAAAGCTTCAGTCAATGTACCACGTTTTAATTTGTTTAGCATTTATCGACTGGTAAGAATCTATTTATCAGTTTAGTAAGCCGTAATCAAGCGTTCGTTAAAGAAACTCAACACTAAGATGTTTAAAAATGCTGAAAATAAGATATACGATCCAAGAAAAAAGAAAATGATAGCCATCAATGAAAATGAGTGAAGTTAAAAGATGAAAAAAGAGATAAATAAAACTAACCGCAATAATTTTTACATTTAAAAAAGTATAAAAGAGTAATTTCACCGTGTATGAATAATCATCCTTATCGATGTTTGATAAAGGTGTCATATCTAGCATTATTCTGTTCATTTAGTATATTACTTCAGCACATAAGAGTGTCATTCCACTAAAGATTTTATTTCAATCATTTAAAGCTATTTACATATGTCTTCTGTGAACAAGCTATTGCAGAGCATTCCAACTTGGCAGATCAAAAAAGCAAATAAACTGAAAGTTAGAATTTGAAATAAAATCCTCAATGAACAGAAAAATACTAGATATTACCCACATACTGAATACTTGAGAAGCAAATTCATTACAAATCCATAGACACATATCCCATTCCATTTTAACTATTTGAAAATTTCAAATTATTTTTTATGTATATAAAGACTAGAAATAATTACACGTTTTTTAAATGTATGTTTATCATCAATTACACAAGCATAAAACGATAGGTGTACATTGTTTATATACATCAAACATCAAACAAATAACTCAAAGAAAGAAATGATGTCGTTTTCTTAAAAGAAATAGACACGTAGTATTATTATTGTATCATCTTAATTAGTAATAGCATTTACAAAAGGATTTATCGATTGTAATTACCGTGTTCTGAGAAAAATTTGGGTCTTTTTTCGTTTAGACAACAAATTAAAAACAAGACATAACAGCCTACTTGTTTGTAAAACATCTCCAACTATGTGTGTATTATCGTGTATAATGAAACGGATAGATATGATATCACAACTGATATAATTATCGAACTGATTAATTTGAAGACAATTCTCAGCACAAAACTAATAACATGTGGAGAATTATAGATAATTGGGGAAAAATAGTTGAACACTTAAATTTATCTGGGATTAAACAAACAGACAATAATATTGTGAAAGAAGTATATCATTGTCAATGAAACTGGGAGTACTTTCGATACATCAGGAAGAGATATAGCTTGTCATATAAAGTTATTAATTTCTACAGTGTTGATTATTCTTCTAGCTAGAAGCTTTTCGCCTAACTCCGGCACGACTTACACTATACATCTTTTTGGAAATATGAGGAGATTTATTCAATCAACGCTTCACAACAGAGCAGGTGGCATTTTATTTTATGAAAATAATGAATTCAACGCGACTAATCACTTCAACTAGTGTTATCAAACTACGTAACATGAGAACTGACTAAATACTACCATCTTAAATTATCAAATTTAGCGAACTACTCGTCAGTTAGTTTTGTATTTCAAATGGTATCCAAAGAAACTCAGACACCTGTCGAACTTTTCTATCAAAAGGGTTATTGCATGTGTTCATCGAGGGACTTTTGAGAAAACAACGTCGTTCAGTATGGTTGTCAAAACAGCAAAGATGTGGTGAAAATGGTAGTCACCTGTGCATATCATTCAATGCCGTCAGCTGACATAACAACTAAATCCAAAAAAGGATAACGTGGTATAACTGTTCATTGCTTGCGTCATAAACAGTTAGATTTTTTTATGCCGGATACTGTCTAACGCTTAGAGTAGTGAATTATATTAGGTTGTCGTTAGGTATATGTGTATTCCAGATTTTGGCCAACGGTTACTTCATTTTCACCAGAAAATATTGGTTATTGGATTTTAGTCAGGTAAAACACCAACATCAAATTTAATGGATGCTAAGAAAATCTTGATTTTGAACAATCAAGTAATGTCAATTGCATTGCTTTAAAAGAAAAATTAACTAAGCTGGAAAAACTTCGGAACTCCTTTTCATTAACATTTTAAATGGTTTCAGTTTATGTTTAACTGTTGTTCTGAAAATGAATAGTATTTTAAATGTTGTATCTATGGGTTAAAAAGAGTTAAATATCAGGTTAATAAAGAGCTATGATATGTTTGTTATATTTTTACGTAACCGACTCACTTTGGGACTGAGTGATACGGGAAACAGTCCATGTGAATAAATTCATGAGTGATTGGCGGTCATACACAGTTGTTTCAAATATATTTGCCACTGAATTGAAAAAAAAAAGAGTGGAAAGTATCACTTTTGAAGTTCCAACAATCAAAAATACAACGTTTGGTGTAAATTGATTAGCAGAAAAAAGAAAACTTGTCCCCCTGGACAAATTAGTTATCAACAAACTCACTATACTAATAATGTAGCTACATGAAATTTAAAGAATGATTACAAAAAAATTAAAGAAGCTTGAATGATCTTAATTATCACAACACGAAACTTACTTGTTATTTATGTTTTAAGAGTAGTTAGGTTAAATGACTTTCAAAACGATGACAATATCAAGACTGACAGATATTTAGACCGAAAAAACCCACATAACAGCTAATAATCCTAAAACATTCTTTTTCTATGATTGACTAAAACATAGTATATATACAAATGCTTTGAATTAAGTAAAATTACTTTAAGAAATCAATCTATTAGTAAAAGAAGTGTGAAATTTGTATTCTTAGGACTTTAGAAATCTTTTACTATCTTAGCTTATGACTGACTTCTATCCAATGAGAATAAAGCTCTAAGTAGATGCCAAGAATGCGAAGACAAGTCGACTTCATGTTACTTTTTGTTGAAAGCATTCAATCAATTATTATCGGATAGTAGTAGAGACTCAGAGTCCTATATGTGTAAAATAGTTGAACCAATATGTAAACAAATAACTATTAATCATCCAGTTGGACAGATAATTAGGCACTACCCAAACAAGTCATTTGTAGCCTCTTGCTGTTATACAAGGTGATATATGTTTGAATCTATAGAAAAGACCTTATTTCTTTCAAAACCAATCTATTCTTATCTTTGTTACCACTTAGGAGCAAGAAAGTGATGCCCAAGGTTATTTGACAACTTTTTAACCGGTCAATTTTGTATCTACCTCTATGAACTTAACATTTACAAAAAATAAAGGTGCTTACTAAAAAAACAGTAAACTATCGAGATAAAAAAATTATTAATGTTTCAAGAATTTCTTTTATTATAATGGTTTTTAATCTATCGAATGAATGAACAGAGAATCATATCTTACAGTCTTAAGAAATGTTGTTATTTATTTACTTGATGAAAAAGAGTATACAAATCAATCAATAAATTTCGACTAATTTTCAGGAAAATTATAGATCGATAGAAGATGAAGTAGATTGATGTGATGAACAATATAATAATTATATTTTCTAATTATGTAAATTTCCTTTAGTGACAGTGAGAAGATAGATAGACATACTAATATAAAGCTAATCACTGAAGAGCAGGGATATTTTAGCTTTTGTTATTTGCCCAGAGAATCAAAACTAAAAAGAGCGTTTTCGAATTTTTGTAAAACACACGCTAGAAAAGAAGCTTGTTTACAGTTTCCGTCCAGATAACTCAGGTGAACAGAACAATTTAGCTAATAGTGTATACCTTATACAAAAAGGTAACTGCATTTTTTTTATCCTCGTTTACTCAATGAACTGATAAAACAGCTTACTTAATTACTTACGCCTGTTACTCCCAATGGAGCATAGGCCGCCGACCAGCATTCTCTAACCCACTCTGTCCTGGACCTTCTTTTCTAGTTACATCCAATTCTTGTTCATTTTTCTCATGTCTATCTCTATTTCCCGGCGTAATGTGTTCTTTGGTCTTCCTCTTCACATTTTGGCCTTGAGGGTTCCATATGAGGGCTTGTCTTGTGACGCAGTTGGGTGCTTTCCTCAATGTGTGTCCTATCCACTTCCAGCGCTTCTTCCTGACTTCTTCCTCTGTTGGGATCTGGTTTGTTCTCTCCCACAGTAGGTTGTTGCTAATAGTGTCCGGCCGACGGATCCAAAGTATTTTGCGTAGACAACTGTTAATAAACACCTGTATTTTCTGGATGATGGCTTTCGTAGTTCTCCAGGTTTCAGCCCCATACAGTAGAACTGTCTTGACATTTGTATTGAAAATCCTGACCTTGGTGTTGGTTGACAGTTGCTTTGAGTTCCAGATATTCTTCGGTTGTAAATATGCTGCTCTTGCTTTGCCGATCCGCGCCCTCACATCTGCATCAGATCCACCCTGTTCATCAATGATGCTACCCAGATAATGTAAAGGTTTTTACATCTTCCAAATCTTCGCCGTTAATTGTGATTGGATTGTTGCAACTTAATTTAAAGAAACTGGTTTCGTTAAACATCAAATCAGTATACTGAATAGGGATTATTTTTCTAGTCGATCATTTTGAGGTATGTACATTAAAACGGTGTATCGCCTCTGAATAATTGCTCACGCACCAAATAAATAATTCGGTATTTGTTCTTATAAATGTTAAACAAGTGCTTCGCAAAAATTATTTTATAAACAAAAGTGTGAAAAACAAAATTCCACTTTTCATTTATACTACACCTACACGCTGTACCTCTTGTTATCCAAGAAGCCAAGATAGAAGCTAGTACACAAAAACACAAACCACGTGGATTAATATACAAAACTAAGTTACCAGACAATTAATAGTGAGCAATGCCTGACTTTGAAATAGAGTATTAGGTAAAGATGGCAAACAGAATGATGAAGTAGTAAATCTTCATCAACTGAAATGGTTAAGACATGTTACGCATGCCCTATAATCGCCTACCTCCTCGATGGGTGATGTTTGCCGGTATAGGAGTAGCCCCCAAATGCCCTGGTACGGCCGAGAGTGGGGAGGGTCCGCTCTCCCTCTCGAAATGCTCTCACACGGCCACGCGTATATAGCCTCTGCCAGGGAAGTCCTACTCACTGCCTTCTCGTGGCGGGGGTGTTGTTTACGAAAATGAGAGGACGAAAAGCGAATGTCCGGTGCTTTAACCGGATTCCAAATCTATGGTGCACATGGGCTCCAGTATCCTGCGGGAACAAATGGCGTATGAACCAATTGTTGGTCACCGGCTTCCATGGGACTGCATCTCCTTACGATGCTCCACTGCCTTGTGGATCAGACCTTCAGGTCGAAGGCTCGGGGTGTGGCCCCCCAAGAAAACCACCTGCTTCGGTCTGGGCATCCTAGCAGTATCACAGCCCTCACACATATCGAATGAGATTTGTGTGGCGCATATGTATTTGGTGCCTCTTTGTACCATTATCTATGTGTTGAAATAAATAAATAATAATAATAGGAGTAGGGTGGAAGAAAGTTAGTGGCAGCCAAAACAAAATATGGCATCATTCCATCAAGTCATAGACGATTAAACTGAGCCATCTTAGGTGTAGTCTACCTGGTTAGGTTCTGTGTAATTATTAAAACAGACGTTCAAGGACTTTGAACAGCATGGCTCAAAATCGTTTGCAGTGGCGCAGGTGCATACACTCTTTGTGTTCTACGAAATTCTAATCTTCTGAATTCTTCACGTCCTTTATTTCTCTTTCGAAATTCATTTCACTGGATTATACTCCTTGAATAAAATCTTCAAATCCTAATCTTTCCGATTACCGCTTATAATTTTACTACCTCTACCACTACGGGATTTGAATCGACAGTTGTATCTCTGTGATAATGTGGTATGGCAACTTGAACTTATGTACGTACGTACGAAGTTCTACGTTGTCGCTGGCCGTTTGCAGTTGCTATTCATATATGTGTCTGCCTCCAATTACCAACACAATGTGTTCTTTGGTCTTCCTCTTTTTTTTCCATTCAGGACTCCAAGTGAGGACTTGCCTCGTGATATAGTCCGATGTTTTCCGTAATATATGTCCTATCCACTTCCATCGTCTTTCCCTAATTTCCTCTTCAGTTAGAAGCTGGTTTGTCCTTTCCCACAGGCTCTGACCCAAAAAATTAAATAAGGTTATAAGGAATTTGGGAAACAAATGGAAAGGAATGTCCAGGACAGAATTGGGTGGAGAATGCTGGTGGGTAGCCTATGCTCCTCCACGAGGGGTAACAGGGCCTAATTTATTTACTTTTTCTTCACTAATTATATTTCCTTCTCAAATCTCATTTTCGATGCCTTATCTTTTCCACTACCATTGAAACTGTTACTATCTCTACTACTCTGGGATTTGGTCTGACAATTTCATCTTTCTGCACTAATGGGGTATGGCACCTTGAACCGATGAGTGTACGTACCATATTTAACGTTGTGACTGACTGATTAGGCATCCACTCAACTCTCGAACAAGACATCGATTTTTTTGCTGCTGAGTTGGTCTATGGAAGGACGCTATATTTGCTTGGTGATTTTTTTAACCGTGCAACAAATATTCCAACAGACATAAGCAGAAATTAAGAAAACAGATTGAACCCATTAGATCTGTCAACCCGCAAACCCAGAAAGCAAGACCATTCGTGCTTATCGAATTAGAAAAATGCTCATATAAATTCGTCAGAAATGAAAAAGTATGACAGCCCTCTTAAAATCATCAAGAAAGACGGTAAAACAGTCAAAGCTGAAAGAGTATGTAAGACACTGTTAGCACCGATCGAGTTAAATCAACATTTCTAGAAAGTACTGAGCAACAAGCGATAAAATCACTAAAA
Source organism: Schistosoma haematobium (assembly GCF_000699445.3). NCBI lineage: Eukaryota > Metazoa > Platyhelminthes > Trematoda > Strigeidida > Schistosomatidae > Schistosoma > Schistosoma haematobium. The sequence continues at coordinate 11,658,588 of NC_067201.1, forward strand.
TCTACAGCAGGACAAGCAATAAATAAGCTAACTGCAACAAACGCTACCCTACACCAAAGTTCGACAACCACAGAAACCATGATAAGATCAGAAAGAAGAGGGAATTAGTTTGAAAGAGATGTGGCAACCACCATATTTACCTAAATCAAACCCTCGCATTATTATATAACTTTTATGTACATTTTCTTTTGTGTTATGATTGTTTTTGTTACTATTCTTAATTGGTACTACGGAATTTTATTATCTTTACATCTTAACCTTTCAGTTTTTTGGGACGTTAAGCATGTACACACTTCCCACATTCTGAAAATCATTATTTTGATAAGAATCACATCTGGACAGTAAGTCGAAGCGGTGTAGATATTCCTAGAAATGGGAAATGTTTGGAATTGACTACCTAATCGGTAGCGAACGAGATGTCCTAGTCATGTCAGTTTTCGAATACCTGCCAAATAAATGTGGCGAATTTGATTACGGTCAGACTTTTGAGACTTGTATATTTGAAAATCTGAAAGAAAACTCAAAGTAAATGAAGGTGAGGAACTGAAAACAGAGCTAAATACATCCAGATCACCGATAACTTGATGAGCTATACCTAATATTAACATGGATGAAAGATAATTAGCACCGATGGAAAGCTTTAAATCGTGTTTATTTGGATTAAGAATTCTATTTATCGAGAAACATCTTAGAAACACCACCCCAGCTATCTACGTCAAGCGTTTTTGAAAACACTAAAAACATAGCCTGTTACTAACAGTCAGTTTGACTGACGGGACATTTGACAAACCACTCTTCCACTAGTCATTCAAAGGAGACTATTGTCTTATGCGTCTAACCCTTCATCTTAATATTTGTGGAGCATCTCTTAGTGTTTCAAGTAGATTCCTTTCTGTAAAAAGTGGACACTTAACACCATGTATTACAACACATAGGACACAATTAGATTACCTTTCTCCGATTGAGACCATCGAGAAACTTCTGTAGAATCTAAAGTTGCATCTTTAGGTTTATCAACTTTGTGACAGCTAAGTACAATACATAAATCACGTTTCTCGCGATATCTGTCAATCTACGGAAACAAAAGTTATAGGATTTAGTAGGACAGATTTACGTCTTGTTTTAAACTTTGAACAGAGCTGAAAGATTTGGAATCGCTTATATCATATACCAAAATGAATGCATCAGCACAATTCACAAAATGTTTTTCCAATTTAGTCATCCCTCCAAGATCGTAAATTCGAACTTTTTCTTTAAAACCACGATCTGTCTCGACAACGGCATTATAAGTGTCTTCATAAGTCGAAATCTGGTAATTAAAATATATTCTTAAATGAATGATTATCATTTATACATAAGGAAATTATAAAGAAATTTTCAATATTTAGAGATAAGACTCATAAAACATTGATTTAATGTTTCGAAAAATGTAGTGATTTTGAAATAAGCTGTTGCTAGTCCAAACGACTAAAACTCAAAACATATTTGTTAGCTGCTTCATTTGAGCTTTGAACACCTTACGCAGTTTGTACCAACGATCTTCGCAATTCGTAGGAAACAAGATGGTATAGTCAGTAGGATAATATGGATTCATCGTACAAGTTCACAGTATGGGGCTATTACACAAAATCTGGTCACCCTAAGCGAATTTAAAATGAAAAAAACTAATGTCATAAGAAGTACACTTAGCCACCTTCGACAGGCCATACAGACAAAAGTTCCACAAGCAATATCTCATTTTCTTCGTTTTAAAGTCTTGTACACCTCACCTATGGTTCTCTTATCGATAAGGAAGGTCTAAGTAGATAGTACAGTCGCTCGATTTAAAAGGACAATGGTATTGTTTCTCGTTGAGTTAATTAGCTGTTTTGATCGTAAATTACGCATCAAAACTACTGTTTACACTTTAATCGCATCTACTCCAGTTAAAGTGATATTGTATTGAGTGTTTTGATTTTGCTTTTGTGTATTTATTGCATCGAAGCATACTTGGTCGACTTTTACTTGATTTATTTAGTTGAGGTTTGAGAATCCTTTTACATATCCTGTTTTTGTCACCGTTCTAGTTGTTTTTCAAGATGGCTAGATCTGCACATAAATGTGGACAACCATATTGCTTATTTCCCGGGGAGGAAGGGATGCAATGTGATGAGTGAAATAAGTGGTTCCATAAGATGTGCACCCGATTAAGCCTCACTGCATATAAAAGGTGCTCAAAGTCCAACTCTCATTGGCTTTGTAGTTTTTGTTGCTCGAGCAAAACACTACTCATCCAGGAAGCAGTTAGCCTCCTGATGTTGGCTAATAAGAAGGTTGATGAGGGCCGTACTGGTAACATTGGTACTGATGGCGAAGATTGCGTTAGTGTTGTAAGTGCTGTCACGGCGCAAGCCAGACATCTACCTGTGCAACCCGCAGTTAAACGTTCTCCCCCGAAACGATCAGTGAGTGACACCTCATTAAACGTTGGTGGCCATATTGCTACAGCAGCAACCGGTGACCCAGATAAAACAATTACTGTCCCGAGTTGTTCTAATGTAGATGTTTCGGCTGATGGAAAATGGATTACGCGAAAACGCAGAAGAGTAGGAAAGACAGCTAAAACTAATGACTGTTTACCTGATAAGTACTTGGTGGACTCTCAGATCAATCCACCAAAGCTCCAAAGTAAAGCTTCGTCTAACACTGTTGTGAGTCACTCACAGGACTCGGTTACAATAAAACCTAATCATAAGATACCAGTAGTTAATATGCAGGATCTATCGTCACGGTCGAAAGCTGTTAACACAATTTCAAAGGAAGCTAAACCCCTTCTTAGTTTAATTATTTGGAATCTAGAGGAGTCGAAAGATAACGACCCTGCTAGAAGACATACGCATGACCTGCGGTTAATGGAGTCTGTGGTAAGAAATGTACTACCTGAAGAGGTTTCAGGGGTACATATTACAAAGGTAATACGACTTGGTAAATGGGTTGGAGGCGAGACCCAACCAAGAAAAATCCTGAAGCTGGTTCTCGGGAGTTTCGAAGAAAGAGACATATTATTGAAAAACGCACCAAAAACTCGTGACTCAAATATCCGTATTCGACCAGATTGGCCGCTTGAGGATCGAATCAAGTGGAAGAATGCTCTTACGGAGTTGAGGACTCGCAAATTAAATGGCGAAAATAACCTTACCATTAAGGGTTTTCGGGTAGTCAGGTCTTGGAAGCCAATGCTTCCGAGGCCTGTATGGGTAGAATGATTGATTGCCAAAACACCTTAAGTGTGCGCTACACGAACGCTCGTAGTCTTAGAAATAAAACGTCCGAGCTAAGTCTGATGGTGGAAGAATTATGTCCCGATATAATCGTTGTTACAGAAACTTGGTTCACAGTAGATATAGACTGTTCTCCTTTCATTGCAGGCTATATCTGTATTAGAAGTGATAGAGTTTCAAGTCGCAAGGGGGGAGGTATAATATTATACGTTAAGGATCACTTTCGTATATAATCAACCATATCGGAGGCTCATATTAGTGGCAAATGTGAGGTTGCATGTTGAAAGATTAAATCTAGAAATGGGTTAGTGACTATAGGGGGAATATACCGTAGTCCGTTTTCTCTTGCTGACGACTTTATCCTAAGACACATATATTCTTGGAGTATGGCAGAATGTTGTCCGATCATTAGGGACTTCAACGCACCGCATATTAACCGGATAGAGCTTACAATTCGTATCTGCTCCACCCCGTCCCAATATCTGGCGAGCCAATATTCCGGAAATCAGAAACTGTGCTATCTCGACTGATTGGTCGGTCGACGCGGATGGATTGATCGAAGATGAATGGAATAAGTTTAAGGCTACATTCGAGTCCGTAACGTCGCCGTTTATCCCATGGTCAGCACGTAAGCTATCACATTGCCCTCCATGGATTAATAAGGAAACCCGGAAGCTGTTAAAGCGTAGGAAACATTTCTGGGACTTATTTTTGTTGACAGGTCATGCACCATTTAAGCGTGAGCACCAAAAAGTCCGTAATATCTGTAAGAAAACCGTAGCCAAATCCCGTACCACGTACGAACGACGTAGTGATGGTATTTCCCCGTTACTGTTACACGAAAATTCAGATTTACTGGCTGAATCAGATAGAGCAAAAGCTGAGACTATTTCAAACTATTTTAGCGAAGTCTACTCTACGTTTATTGTAGCAAATACTTGTCCTACTCACACCGAGATACTAACCATTGAATCTGTACAGGTGACTGAGGAAACTGTCCTACCGTTGATAACTAACCTCAAACCTAGTAAGATACCGGGCCCTGACGGGTTACATCCACGGTTGTTGTCATCTCTTGCAGACATTATTTCAAAACCGCTCGCGACACTCTTCAACATGTCCCTCTCACTCGCTCAACTCCCTAGAGATTGGAAGTACGCTATAGTCGGTCCTATATTTAAGGACGGTCAGACAGATAGTATCTAACTACCGGCCTGTCAGTCTAACTAGTATAGTCGTTAAGTTACTTTAAAAGATAATTCGGGTTAGGTTGCTAAGCCACATAGATTTACACAATCTGTTAGCTCCTAAGCAGCACAGATTTCGTAACAAGCGTTCATGCTTGATTAACTTGCTTATTGCGAGGGAGGATTGGACAGCAGCCCTAGATAACGGTCTGTCTGTCGATGTGATATTCATAGATTTTAGCAAAGCATTTGACAAGGTTTCACACGTAGGTCTTATGCAGAAGCTCACGAGCTTCGGAATAATAGGTACTGTACATGAGTGGATAGGAAATTTCTTACGTGACCGCAGACAGAGAGTGAGGGTCAACGGAACGCTATCCGATTGGAAGCCGGTCAAAAGTGGTGTACCCCAAGGCACCATCTTAGGCCCTCTGCTCTTCCTTCTCTACGTTAATGAGTTACCGCTGTTGCTTAGGTCGTCGACATTATTGTTTGCGGATGATGTAAAAATCTGGAGAATAAAAAGTGAGGCTGATCATCTAGATCTTCAAGCTGACTTAGACGATTTAGTTAGATGGGCTCGAGAGTAGGGCTTAGAAATCAATGCTAGGAAGAGTGTTCTAATGCACACCGGTCACGGTAATAGTTACCGTTACACTATTGAGGGTAAACCTCTTCCATGAGTTCAAGAGCATAAAGATTTAGGAGTAGTATTGTCATGATTTAAAAACAACTACGCATTGCAAAGCAGCTGCTGTCAAAGGTTTTCGTGCGTTATGGTCACTTCACTGAGCGTCCAAACCTTTTGACGAGGAAACGTTCCGAATTTTATATCCCACCTACATAATACCACATTTAGAGTACTGTATCCAAGCAGCTAGCCCATGTCTTGTAAAGGATACTAACTCACTAAAGCGTGTCCAGCGTGTGGGAACAAGACTAATGAAGGGTCTTTATAAACTCCCTTACGATGAGTGTTTAAAACGCCTAAACTTTTCCCCTTTGTCGTATCGTAGGACGCGAGGTGACCTTACGCTAGCATTTCGTATCTTTAATTATGATTTGGGTGTTAATATGTCTTATCTTTGTGCTCCCTCCAGAACTAATAATCTCCGAGGTCATAGCAAGAAATTTCACAAACCGCCATCTAGTAAACTCAAAGTAGGATCCCGTTTTTCTCATCGAGTAGTCAATGATTGGAACGCCTTACCCGAACAAGTGCTATCAGCCCCATCAGTGAATACTTTCAAAGAGAAGCTGGACCTTCACTGGAAAGCAGTGTGTCACGATTAATACAGGTTCACCAACCTACTATCCTTATTACTGAAGACAAGACAAGACAAGCTTGCCCAACCTCCCAATTTTGGGGAAAATTTGATCCATTTTGGGGGAGCCGCTGTTTAAAATTTTGAGGATTAAGGTGCAAAGCACTTTATTTCCAGATTATTTAAATAAAAAAGGCAGTTGGAGCTCTTAATAGTCACTGCACACTTGTCTTGAGATTGATTGTCGATAATGAACTCTGTTGCATTAGAAAATAGAACCAAGGTTAAAATCCTGAGAATGCTAGCATAACGATATAACTTACAAAGTCTTCCGGTTGCCTTTCAAAATAGTTCCCATATATGCAGTGTTCAATCAGAGAAGTTTTCCCAGAACCAGTCGGTCCACAAACAACCAACTTCGTAATCTTACCCATGAAAAATGTGGGTTAGACAGACCGGTTTCCTGAAGGTCGTCCCACCAATATACAATATCTTCATCATGAGATGGTAAAATCTTGTCTTTGCATTGAAGAATAGTTGAGGATTTCTGATAGCATCCGACTATGGACGAATAAACATCTATTTGATGACGAAAAGAAGAACTAGGGAAAAACCACAAAAAGAACTGTAGTACGTTTATAATAACTGTGAATATCATCCATACCCTCGATAGAATCAGCAGAAAGTATGCACTGTGTAAGAAGTAATTTCCTATAGACGTAATTCTGAACTATTCGATAGACTATCTAGAACAAAGTCTTCGTTCAGCCAAAGTCAGAACAAGTAAGCTATTTGACTTGGTAAACCTTACCTATTTTTAAATCGTAAATTAACACTGTTGATGTGGAAAATAAACAATTAATACAATCTATTAAACAGGAAAAAAGAGTGGCGTAAATAACATGCCGAATAGTAACTATAGGGTAGGAAAAATGAGACGATGAACTTAATACCCTTCATGATAATCATGAAATAATGATTGGTGAGATCAAAAGGATTTGATGTGTTGGTGAGCGTTTCGTGTTGTCATACCTTTCTTAACAAATGAAGCGTTTGTAGTAAACAACTGCTCATTCCATTTCAGTTACGGTACAACTACTTAGCACGTGTACGTTGTATTCTCCCTTTAACGCTACGCTGACACGTTCTTTTTTTACTTGTGCATACCAATGGCAGAGGCAAGAAGTTATAGTATACACACTATGTTTAGTACCTTCACTTATCACAAATTTCCACGAACATTTCCCTTGGGATTCTGAATTCACGGTCTCATGTGCATGCTCTAATGCAGTACGTATTGCAGATGGCTCAGTATGAAGTGGCTCATGACCAACAGTAATCATTTCTCTTGAAATATTTCTGCACCATATGCACGAGTTTATGGACCTTTGAAATCAAAAAAAAACTACTTCAGTATTGGCACTACCATAGTAATAGACCTGATCCTAAAATTGCAGACATCTCACGATGTGACTGCCTAATCTATAAGATCTTACGTGGAAGTCACATAATTGACTATTCTGACTAATCGTACCGTAAGAATCAGGTATATAATGTCTAGAATTCCCTAAGGACGCATTTCGGCGGGGTAGAAAATAATGTATTTAATACAAGATCAAAGAGGTTTTACATAGAGTGACCACGTTGTATGACCGAGCCATGCCATCGTAGAACTATGTTCTACGTCGTTATCAGTATTATTATAATAATGAGCATAATCCTAAAGTTGTCGATTTGTCATGGTGTAACTGTCTGATTAATAAGAACTTACGTGGAAGTGAAATCGCTGTCTACAATGACTTGTATCATCACAACTAACAATTTGATGTCCGGAGTTTCTAAAGAACACATTTAGGCTAAAAATAGAACAAAAAATTTAATCTGAGCAAAGATAAGTTATATAGAATGAGGACGCCTGATTGAATTCAATTAATTCCCCACGCCTTGTCCATCGTTGGTCTTCTCCCCGCGTTAAATATTGAATATCGATTATCCCAGCCACTTTGTGTTCATCTTTGAGGATTACGTGGCTAGAACCAATACCGCTACACCCTTTTGAACCCTTGTTCCAACGTTTGTCATTGTTGACCTTCTCTTAGCTTTACATGTTGGAAGTGGATCTTTTTGATAATTCTATGTTCAGCTTCGAAGATCGTGTGATTAGGGACCAATAACACTACAGACCCTTATTTCCTAACTTATAAGTATCTCGTTGGTTATTTTTCTGCGAAACTGTCATAAGACAGCAATAAGTTTCTCAATACTTTCCTGTTACTTTCTATAGAGTCATACATAATCATTGTAACCTGTTCCGTTAGATTGACGGTCAGATAGCCTAGACTTCTGGAGAGAAACAACATGATGACATATGCTTTGTCTACCTCAATTTAACAGATATGACGGCTGGAATACTTGGTAGATGTAATACGATCCGCTTTCTAAAATGGGAAACATGTAATGACGTGCATGAAATACTCATGATCCTCAAACAAACTTATTCTATGAACATGTGTTAGTTCTTATCCAATGTTTACGCGTCGACCTTGAGTGTCTTTTTGTATGAGCTTCCTATCCTCATATATAACTTAATTGAATGCCTACCTACACACTGTACCTCAAACTAGTTACTATCATTATTATTCACAAACATTTTATGGGTACATAAGTGCTGTGAAGAAAGCATTTCGGGTTTCGTTACAGTTTTAATTATGTTAGCACTAAACTTGCCGTACTTGAAATAAAGAGGAATTAATAAGAGAATGGAGTAATAATAATAAATCAGGCTCTGTATAATTGAGAAGAATATTGAGTTGACTTCAAATAAGGAAAGGGCGAAATACACAAATAGTTTAATAAGCCTGTTTATGAACACGACTGAGTAACAAAAATAAAATAGAATAAATAAATATGAGAAATAACTTGCTAATGCAGTAAAATATGACGTCGGAATAAGTGTTTGTGTAGTCATAGTTTGAAGTGATGCTATAAAAGTCTCGATTAAGTGCTAAGGACAACCAAATATCAATATGTATGAGTCATATATGCATAGTGAAGACCGAAAGAGTTTGAGAAATTAATTTAAGTGTAACACAAGTTATTGTCTCAATTACAAACTTCGAAATCTTAGAAATATTATTTATTTAGGAAGAGAAAAGGGATAGAAAAGGAATGAATACCTCGTGAGTGTGTTCGATCATGGTAATAAGAAGGTGATGAATATCGACTTCTGAAGCAAACCATTAATTTTGTTAGTTTTTTAGTGCACTCGGAAGAATATATGTAAAGTTATGCAATAGAACTCTGAGTTAAACTTGATACTTATATGAATATTCGTGCAATAACAATTAGGAATGATGGTATGAAAGTCACAGTTAATTGCAAGGGATAATCAAATATAAAGTTCTGTTTTATATATATGAGGTGAAGATGATATGAATCTGAGTACTTGATTTGCTTAAGTATAACATAAGATGATTTGTTTTTAGTTATAGATTTTGGATGTTTGAGAATAAAATATGTTTAGAAGGGAAAGAAGAGGCGAAAAAATATCTACTGTGTCGAGTTACCAATAATGATAATCAATTAAAAAAGAACAGTGTATTCGTCAAGATGTGCCAGCTATTTAGTAGTCAGGCTTATGCGTCAGTGTTGCACGATCAGTACAGACTTTATAATGTTTCAGAACTGGTGTCGCATTCATTTTGTGAATTCGGTAAACGCACAGCAGGTTCAAACTTGACATTAGTGTGTTAGAATTGTGGTAGTGCTATGTATTTATGCAATATAAATATCGACGATGTTTAAAGATATAATAAGGTCAGTATTAGGGCGCTTGATATGTGCTGTGACCTTAAAAGACATATACATTAAGTTCTTTTAACTTTATTCCTGGAGTAAGAAGCTCCATATCTGTACACTGAGAACGCGACGCTAAAAAATAACAAGACATGGGAAATATAAGGGGCACGGTATTTAGATATAAGCTCTCAATAATACTCAACAATTTGTAATGGAACAGACAAGGATATGTAAATTGGTAGATAGAAATAAAACAGGCTGCCGTTACTAGATTGAAATATGATCAAGTCTTGATATTAGAGAGTACGGTCATAAATAGCAGTGAGTTTTGATGTGTTATAAAATGGAATGGTTTCAAATGATAGAGGCGATTTCGGGGTTAATCAGAAAGGCTATTTTTTAAAATGGAAAGAGAACCAAAAGACAATGAAGTGCTAAGGAACGCTAACAACTACACCTTTTACGATGATATTTTTTTACTCTCACTTTTTATCTAATATCAGTCACTGGGGCATAATATTAAAGCCTGACTTAGAGTGTCATAGGTAATTATAGTGGGATAGAAAATCCAGCATAAGATTGAAAACATAAGTATGAATTGCGAGAGTAAGAGAACAACGATAGTATCACTGATTGATTGGCTCGTCCTTGGTCGTAAAAGGCCTGATACAAGCGGAATTTTCAACTCTGAAATCATTAGTAGATTAAAGTTATCGCCCTAACCCTCGACGCTTGCTTGTCAGCAACTCAATGGACCACCCTTAATTAGAATAAGTAGACTAATGTGTCAAATTCGTGCTACGTCTGCTTGCCCGTCGCTCATATACTTGTGTTTTTAGTTGCTTGTGTAAATAGAACGCATCGTCAATACATTTCGCAGTCCACTTTTTCCATTCAACATTATATTTACGTGACATACTAGTGGTTATTTGGATACGAGATACTCAGACAGTAAACTGAAATCAGTTGTAGTGCTATGAAAGTGATGATAGAGTTAATCCTAAAGAATGGCTTGACTACATCACTTTTGTCCACAAATGACATCCATCATTGACCGCTTTTAGTGGAAACAAGTTCTTAAAGTCTGGCCAATTATTATTCAATTGAATCCCAATTGATGGGCATCGATACTTACCGAAATCTTTATCTCACTAGACCTTAAGATTTTCTGCACACAGAAAGCATTGGGTTGATCATTGATAACCACTAAGAAAACTGGCCCAATGAAGTAACATTGTGTTGATCTACTCAAACATTCATAAATGTACAGGTTCAGACAGTGTTACAGTAGGTACTCCAAGTAGTTAACTTACCATGAACTGGTATTGTGAATATCATTTGTTAGTATTTTTCACATAATTGTATTACCGTAGCTTTGAACTTGGTTTGGACGCAATTTTAACCCTGAATGTTTGTTTGAAAACCAACTTTGGTCTGTTATCTTGCATTTTTGCCCTCGATACCTACAAATCAAAGATGTATATTGAGAATTACTATTATAATTACTTTTTAGAACTACACACCGATAATACTCAATTTATGAGTAAAACATAAATATTTTGAACTTAAATATTTAGACTGAAAGATACCAGTTATCAGTCAACCTTTTTTCAAGGACTGACAAAAGTGGAAATTTCAGGTGCAAAAATGAACTTCTGTTGTGGCGTCTAACTCTGTAGCTCTTGTTTCTCCAGCGAACATGTGTTAAATTCAAAAGTAAGTAACCCTGCAGTTTATTATGGGGATTTATGTGATATTAGTAATCCTGAACACCCACTAGATTGTAAGATGTTCACAATATTAGTTGTGATTCCATCATAACTAATTCTACTACTATATTCACGTGAAATCTGTACAACTATAATCTGAGTAAAAAATCTTAGGTGAAAGGGATGTATGAGTGTTAAGTCTAATTGAGTTCAAAAGATAATCTTCAAGTTGCACAACTTAATTGCTGAAAACATAAAGCGGTCAAAAAGTATGTTTGTTAGACTACCTGGTAAACTGAACATCATTATTTAGTTTCTGATTATATTAGAAAGTGTGAAGCTGTTGCCTTTGGAGAAGGAATAAAATTATCTCGACCGCTTCTCTGAAACCTTGTATAAATAAATGATTCGGGCTACTCTGGCCTCCAAACTGTCTATGCAATGCTCGTACCGTCAGTCTTAACAAGATTGCGGGTTCATCACTGGAATGTGCATCAGTTTGTGTATGAATTGACTATCCAGTATTGAACTGAGCCTGTTGTGGATCCCAGTGAAAAAACCTATTCAAGATATAACAACACAGTAATTAGTGATGTACTGAAAAAGACTCACACTACAGGCCAAAGTGTCTGTTTATGAGTAAAGAAAAACAGCAACTAATGGCATTTACGACTAAGTGGTATATTGAATAAAAAAGCTAACTATTGCTATGAATTGAGGGTTACTTGTAAGCTTCTTCTGAGACAACAACGACGAATGAGTTTGTTTGACTAGCAAACGTTCCTTTGCACGTGTTGGAACCGATGGAGTGACGAGATAGATAAGGCCAGTAGTATTATTAATCAATAATCCAGGTCAACGTTTCAGTGTAGTGTAAAACTGCCTAAAAGGATGCTGTAACACTATTATAATCTCCAATTAAGGACCTTGTTCAATAAAGTAAAAGAATAAACGACAGGGATATGGTGCATTTGAATAGCAACGCAAGCGTGTGTGTTGAGATCTTCCAAATAATCACATCTGTCTTACAGATGATACAGAGAAACTATAGATATTGCATATAAATGTGATTACATGTAGTGTCACGAATAAAAAATGTGGTCTGTTATGTCCCTATGACTCACTAACTAGCACATGACTAAATCGGCAATTAAAAACACCGAATTATACGTCCAGACCAATGACGTCTAAACCAGTACGAACAGTCTAGGGCCAACTCTGAGTTCATATTGGTCCCCAAAGACAGTAGCTTCTCGCCCAACCCGGCCGGTTTAGTCCACAACACCAAAACCAACCTCCACTATATGAATCATGTATTTCAAACATACATATTATATACAAGCAAATTAGACCCTATCGTGTCGTGAAATAGAAACTTACAATTATACAAGATCAGACCGAAAGTTTCTGTGGTTGTGAGAGACTGTGGCTAATAAATTTCGAATAACCTGAAAATGGTAAATCGTATAATAATGGTCAGTAGGTGAAACGGAAGCTCATTCTAAGAGAAATATGAATATACATATAATATAGTTATTTATTATTTATACGATAAGAATATGTATACATATATAGTAAAAATCCATAAATAGATCCGGACAGTTAACATTCACTTATTGTTCGTCCGCAAATAAAATGATTTTCATTTTTTCGTCAAAAAACCATCGAATATACATCTGAAGATAAGCTGAACACGCTGACCAACTAAATTCTACTTAATCTAATCCTTCACAATGCTCTTTAAGTTGATTTGTACTCAGTCTGTTATGATCAACCTCTTTTTTGAAGGAAAATACTTTGCCATGTGAACTAGATGTGCCTGTATGTTTGACCGTAAAGAAATGTGGATTATAGGTACTTTTAGTTTAATAATCTGAAGTCACTGCCATCCCACTACCGAGCTTAACTATTTAGATTCCTGGTCACCGTTGATTAACTTATGAAATTGATGTCTTCACAACTGATCATTCAGGTCAAAATAAGTAACTAGTCCTTTCGGCTGCATAGTACGAAGTATAATCGTGAGATTACGGAGAGATATGCTCTGAATTTGTAGCGGCTGGTACTAGTTTAAGCCCACGTAGGTTATTCGAGCTTCTGGACAGATCAATCTACTCATTCTTTTCAAGTCACATTTTTACCCTGTCGCTTATTCTCTTATCAACCTTGACCGTTTGTATGTAGACGTGTGTGTGGACTTCTTATCGGACTCATTACATGTTTGTAACTTATTTGTGGCTTATGCATAACGTTCCACGAGCGCATGAAAGCGTTCGGAACTGTTTCTAGACATCAGTAAGCCAGAGGAGAGAAAAAACTGTTTAAAATTACGACTAGGCTGCAGCTCAATCATTTTATTCAGTAAACTAGCGGCGTTCATATATAATCACTTGTACCTTCAGTTTGAAACGCGTGAGCCTCCAAGTCCTGTTTATCCGTATGAGCCTTATGCGAATAGACAGGTAATCTACCTACACAGGGTTTTCCAAGTTGGTACCCCCTTCCCTTTCTACGATGTTCTCATGGTCTTTACAGTCTATGAGTGGAATAGTCCGCTCTAATTCATTTTTATGCTTAATCCTTGCATCACGCCACCTATACGAATGCATGAGGAACCGACGTCTGTTGACACGCAATACTTAAGAAGTTGCAGCCACCATCTTAGCCATTGGATATTGAATGACCTTAGGTTTAAAGCGGCTCGCGCGCGGAGTAGTTGGGATCATTTTAATCAGGATGGAGTCACCTCAAGTTGCGGACAGTGATGGTTCTCTAGACAAAGTGGACGATAGTCATAGCGAATCTCCTCATAAAGAACGTAAGTTTGAAAGCCGAGTATTCTGTTCACGTTCGCTGATGGTAGCATGAATGTTCTCATCTCTAAAATGATAAGTATAATCTAAGCAGTAAGAATGTTCTTTCCGGTTCGTATGATATTTTTGTATTTACTTACCTGTCACTAGTGACGGTTTCATATTTTGATATCCAGGATCACGTCATTTTCTCGTGGCCTTGTTATTTCTTACCTAATCAGTCTAGTTCCTAAAGATATTGTAACATCAGTATGGTTCAGCGTATTAGACGGCACAACGAGTTAAATAATCGCACGGTAATTTGAGAGTGTGCATCAAATTTGTTTAAACCTATCTTGTATATTCCCAATTTCTAGAGCTTCACAGGTAATCACGGTGAGACTATAATTTGTGAACGACATTTGAGAGACGCTGAAGTGGCCTTGGGAATGTCCACCTAATATCCAGAACCAAATGAGAGTTATGAACCTGTGTGAAGAAGAGGAGTTATAATTTACAGTTCATGGTTTGGATTAGGAATATTTAAAGTTTTCATTACGAACTGACATCAGCGAAAGTCCCCAAACGCTTTTTATCCAAGTGGATGGGAGAATTTCGCGCCAAAATCCAATACATGTTTTAAACCGGATTGGTTCGTCCATAAATTATAGTCGCTAATGGACTTTAATTTTCGTAGTCTCTATAATGTGTCGTTCTAAAATTGGTTTTTCCTCATGAATGTAATTGATCGTTAGATGTATAAGTGCGCAAAACACTAAGAATTGTGTAGCGTTGATGTGCTTCTTCCTGGGTGAATCTCGCCGAGTTACTGACTATTTCGATAAGACGAAATTACATTTTAAAGAAACTAGCTCACGAAGATTTGTAACTATCATATTTACTTTCATCTGTGGAAATGCCAATAAGTTGTCCAATTAGATATGTCTAAATGTAATTTATTACCACTCGGATTCTTTCCATATTCTACTTTTGTATATCTTCAGAGTCCATCCTTGCAATATGGCAAACAACTACAGGTATACACTTCGCCCTATTTTATGGATTTCTGGTAGGGTAGCCTGAAGTTTGCAAAACTAATACAGCAGAGGCTACCTATTAAAATATCATATGTGATTGGCATTAAGCTGCTACTCTTTAGACCTAACCCTCTCACTTTTAGGTTGACATGACATTCACTTAATCTGGTTTCTTTTCTTGGTTTTAAGAATAAATACGTCTCCATAGCATCATATGGAAAACAACAATCACAACAATCAAGTTAATCCTATTCACAGTCGGATTTTCAGCTCAACCCATATTTTTCATGTTTGTTATCATTCCTCTTGCATCATTTTTGCACATACCACCCATGTTTCTGACCTTTTTATTTCAGAACCACTTAGGAATACGTACTGAAGCTGTTAGTAGTTAACATCAAGACTGTAGACTCTCATTCCGCTGATCTATACTGTGCTGAAACCCACATCCAGAATTATCTAACTATACCTATTCAATGTAGATAACCAGCACTATCTACCTTTCTAGTATCTGGTTATCCCCTATAGTTACTTCTGGTTCCTCGGACGCGGGCGTGTCACCGAGTTTGAAAGTGTAACAAGCATTCATGGCTGAATTTCAGTTGGACTTATCTTATACATTGTCCAGCTATGTGGTACAGTGATGTCAGTCAGCAACAACATAGAACTTCGTACGTACGAACATAAGTTCAAGTTGCCATACCACATTATCACAGAGATACAATTGTCGATTCAAATCCCATAGTGGTAGGGGTAGTCAAAGTATAAGTAGTAATCGGAAAGATTAAGATTTGACGATGTTATTTAAGGAATATAATCCAGTGGTACAGTGAAAACTTGGAGAAATAGGAATACACGCTGTTACGTGTTCGTAGTCTCTATCTACATCCCTGTTGGCTAACACCACCCTCAAGAACGTTGGGTACTCATCCCTGGTTAAAAACGTTGAGTAAAATAGCTCAAATTAGGTCCCAGTAACACAAATACTATGATCTTTCGTTTTTTAAATCCTAAGTGTAGATATAATCTCACTTTATTTATCTCCTCCCCATTTCACTCTTTCGAAACTATATTTGCCTTATTCAGTCTTCCCTTCTGTAATGTCGAAATGTTGTAGCGCTTCACTTGGTATATATGAACTGACCCTTATGAACTATTTTAATTAGCCGATCAATGGATTACCTATTGACATCCGTTCGTGTGGACATACTTTGTCGATTCATAGAACTCTTTTGAGAGTGTACCCCTTGGTCACTACCACTGGTGTTTCCAATCCAATAGATTTTCATATCCCTACATATCACCATAAGTCATTGACTGTCTATTTTTCTATTTCGTTCATTTCCAAGCCTTGTGGTTTGATTGTGAAGCCTTCGTTGTCTTTTTAGACAATATCACAAGTAAAAACCTTAAATAGGAAAAGTCTTTTAGAATCTTCATAACCAAAAAATTCGTTTTGTCGCATTACATCAAACAAACTGTCTGTTCGGATAAACATCAATTATCTATCAAATACGACGACATAAAGAATACAACGAAAACCAAATTTTTTTAGAAGTGTAGTACTTATGTCAATCAACAATCAATAGATATATAAATTAATCCAGTTTATCGGTCACTTAGATAAATGATGAGCAACTATAATCTCAAGAATTAGGTTCGTGAGGAAAGCAATCATAATAAATGTGCATCCGATGATAAGACAGATGAAAGCAACCAACTAAGTTTAATGTTAACAAAATATGTTAGTTATATATTTGGATATCCTAATTGGTGTTTTCTGTTTGAAGTTTGAACCGGTGATATCGTATGGAAGAATAATGAAAGCCTTACGATTAAAGCACCTAGTTCAGTAAACTCTACTCGTAACATTTTATCTAGTCTTTTATTTTTTAATTTGTTTCGGAACATGATGGGTCGAAATGGCACACTTTTTTCAAAGACTCCTCGTCTATTTACCTGTTAGTAAGTTAACCTCATTTTCAAATAGTCTTGCGGTAAAAAAACTTTCCAGAAGTGGGAAATCGTAAGTTCAAATTAGTATAAGCATTATTTTATCCATATTGTAACCGACTATTCAAGACAGGCTCTTCTCATTTTATTTTAAGATACTTCATCACGTTTACTTCTGATTTCACATATTTCCTGCCATATGATGCGTCTTATTCTTCTCTTGTTCACAATTTGATTTATATTATCTGAAGAAGGTATCTCAGTCTCTGAAGAAGAGGTTAAACAGCTCGAACCCATAAATGGACATGAAGTTGATACTGGTGAGAAAAGACAACGTAAGAAGGTTCAGAGATTATCTGAAACATGGAATCGAGCCCATGAGGCCAAGGAAGAGGAACGGATCAAAGCAGTCCAAGCAGTCTCAGCAGCATTTGAGGGGGCTACAGGGACGGCACTCGGTGAGATCCCACTCATTGAAGCTTCCATACGAAAAGCAAAACCTGCTAGCCTCAAATCACTGCATTTAATAATATATGGTAGACCTGGCTCTGCAAGCAAAATACGTAGCAATCTACGCAAATTTCGAGGTTTCGGTTTCGAAATGGGTTCTGAACCGTACGAAAAAAAATCAACATATATTCAACAGTAAGCTAGCTATTTGCTTATTTCAGCCCTATGTTAGTTGTGTCTGTCGTCTCATAGTTAAGGTATTATTAGCGCTAGAAGTAGTGGGTAATTCATCTAGGTAAATAGGAAAAAATATTGCACTTTTTTTTTAAATTTTCGATTTGCTTAACCAACCGTACGAAATTTATTTATTTATTTTAAACACACAAAAACCGGTACAAGAAGGCACCAAACTGATATGCGCCACATAAATCATTCGATTGGTGTGAGGGCTGGGATACTGCCTGCGTGCCCCTACGGAAGCAGGTGTTTTCTTAGGAGGCCAAACCCCGAGCCTTTGACACAAAGGTCCAATCCACAAAGCAGGGGAGCAACGTCAGGAGATGCAGTCCCATGGTAGCCGGTAACCAACACTAGGTTCATACGCCGTTTGTTTCCTCAGGATCCTGGAGCCCATGTGCACCAGTGGTTTGGAACCAGGGTTTTCCAACTCCCCTAGGTAGATCCTCCGTATCTATCAACCCGATTAAAGCACCGGACATTTGCTTTTCGTTTTCTCAATTTCGTAAACAACACCTCCGCTACGAGAAGGCAGTGAGTAAGACTTCTCCAGCAGTGGTTGTATTCACGTGACCACTTGAGAACATTTCGAGAGGGAGAGTTGACTCTCCCCACTCTCGACCGTACCAGGACTGCATTGTTGATATCTCAGCAGCCGTTGACATTGGTAACTGGAAATAAGCTCCTGTCGGTCAGAATCAATTGTAACGTAATAGTTTTATCAATATATCTTTGCTATGGATCTTATTTTATTATCCTTTCTGCCAATTGGCTTTCGATATCGAAAATCACTTATTAAATAGACTAATAGTAATTCAAATATTTACCCGAAAGAAATTTGTTGCATGACGATGTAATTTTTCGTAATATATCATTAAAAAGTCTACATTTGGAATCAAACAATCATGAGATGCATTCCCATTTCATTTTCTTAAGCCGTATTCTAAGTATCCTAAAAACATTTGTTGAGTTCAAAAACTTCATTCCTTAGTAACCTACCTACAGCTCAGTGAATTTATTTACACTCATAAACAAGGGTCGTCAAGACTTTTGGACATCCGTTTACACTACAAGAGCTTAAATTCTTATCGCTGGTTATCTCAATTAGAAATGTTGCTATCAGGCTATCCCAGAAGTGACTGATTTTCTGTAAGATATCAAACAATATTCATTGCGAAAACAAATCATTTAGATTCACTGATACATTATGAGCTTGACTGATATGTCGGGATCATCATCGAAAGCTAAATAACATGGCACCACTTCCCACCCACATAGTAATATTAACTTATCTGGTAAAGCGATGTAGGTCTTGTAACTTTCAGTACATTCATTTTCGTTGAAGTTCTGGTTAGGTCTCTAAACATCCCTATATATATATGAGAAGTTTAGTGATTGTAAATATGTTTGTATTGATTTATCTTTTGGAGAGGAAAAACTTGTTTTATCATTTTACTGTGGGTTCTTTTTGACAGACGTCCTGCTTGTGATCTACGCGAAGTTCTCCGCATCTTAAACCTAGAAGTTACAGGTACTCGAGAACAGTTGGCCTCTCGCTTACTGGAATTCCTACTCAAACCAACCGCTAATTCTGTGAAATGTAAAGGAAAGATCGTTAAAAAATATAAACAAAAAAATAAATCTAAAGATATTACCTCTAAAAAATCGAGATCAAAACCATCGAAAAAGAACACTATCTCAAATGAACCTAGCATAGATAATTCAAGTCAGCAGGATATTGATGAACCTGATGATATGTCGTCTGAATCTGAGAACTCAGAAAGTGATATATCAGATGCAGCTGAATCAATCGAAAAAAAGCAGCCACCAAAGAAACGTGCTTTAAGTCAACGACAAAAACAAAAACCTGTTAAACCTAGTATTAAACGAGCTAAAAAACATGAACTTAGTGATACAGAAGATGAAAATGATCATAAACATATTCCGACTAAAATGAAAAAAGAACTTGATTCTGATGAAGAAAATGTTCCTCTGTCTAATTTAACATCCACAAAAGTAACTACTCCAACTGATTCTGAATTAAAGAAAAATATAATTGATCTACTTAAAACAGTTAATTTAGAAGAGACATCTCTTAAAGTTGTTCGAGAAAAGGTAATCAAAGTATAATGCGTTATTAAAACGGATCTTTTCTCCTTATATAACATAATCTATTGATATTTTGTTGTATCACGATATGCTTTCGCATTGGACGCTTACTTTTTTTGTTAGCTCGTAGCTTACTGTTTCAAACTTTATTTTTGGTAAATCGGTCATAAGCAATGTAGAACATAGGATATACGTGTACGTATCGGTTCAAGTTGCCACGCTACATCTGGACCATGAGATAAAATTACTGGGACACATTTCAGAGTAGTAGAAGTAACAGTGGAACCAGTGGTGGTAGGAAAACGGAGATATAAGCAATATGATTCAGGTTGAATGGATGAATTTGGGGAGTTATAAGTTTGAAATAACTCTCGAATTCAAAATCTAAAAGAAAATCAAAGGTGAATGCATTTGCATAGTTGCTATCAATTCTAAACCATACCATCCAAAGACTCCAGCAATTGATCACAATGTTCACGAGGAAACCAATCATCAGTAATTCTGTAGACTATTACCACATCTTGGTTTGGTCGTTCTCATACTTTATTTTTCACAAATCCATGGTTTAAGTTACTAAATACTAATTTGTTTAGTTTTGGGCATCTTATCCCTAACTTTCTGACTGTTTTATCAAGGTCTCCCACGAATAACTGGATCAAATATACAATATACCATTTTATGTCATCAAGATCCTGAGCGTTAACGAGGTCATCAAAATGAATATGTTGTAAAACAATGTAAACTTAAAAACAGACTGATAGATCTCAACTATTTTATGGCCAATATCCACTAGTCTGTCAACATTCGTTTTCCTTCTCCGGAGAACTATTCAAGTAGCTATTACTTATGTAGAAATAGTAGTTTTTTTCTGCTTCCACAAAAAACAATGATATTTTACAATATGTTTTTTGACGTTTTGAATATGGCGTTAATTGCAGAAAAACAGTAAAAGACAATGTAAACAAAGGGAGTGGATTAAAGGTCACTATTGTAAGTACTTATTCTAAGCCTATAGGGTGATTTTGGAATAAAGTAGTAAGAATTCAAACTGGATAAATTTAAAACAATATTTTTGACTTAATAACAGTTGTAAAAAAATTCGACGGTCAACATAACACTTTCAGTATCAAGATTCAATTATACGAAAAATGGTTGGTGTATGAAACTAGTTTGTGTAGTACAATTTGACTTAGAAATGATATCAACTGTACAAGGTGGTTGTTTGCATTTCTCGGATGTTTTTCGTCTTTAAGTATGATTGTTTTTTAATGCTTAGATCAAGTGTTTAGCGAACTTGATTCGAATAACCTCATTCATCATAAAATAAAACGGCCTTTTTTGTAACAAAGGAGTTATGGTTTATTGTCGATCCTCTTGATAATGAAATTTTACTAATGGTTATTATAAATGTTAGTATAGAGCGTTGATTATTGTGTTCGTGTCCCGGGATCTATAACACACCGGTAAACGTTTATTGAAATGAATTTTTAATAGAATGTTATTTGTATATATGTGTTAATGTATTATACTAGTGTAAATAGTTATTGCATATACATTTCAATAAATAACGGAAGATACAGTCATGAAAACATATGAGGGTGCATAACATTCATTGAAAATACTTCTAACACGTTCTCAATCCATTAACCATCACCGACTGGTTGAAAATAAGTCAATCACTGTACTCTTAAACCTGATCCGGGCGTCAGATTGTCTGAACTGTATCCTATTAACACTTCTCTTTTTTGAATTTCGTTTCCAGTGCTATCACAAAGTTTAAAAGCTCGAACCAACGCATTCTGTGCAATGTTCTATGCTATTGTGTTTTATTGTACATAAGTTTATGCATGCTCCATGTCATGATTATTTCAGTTTTGTTATATGAATTTAGTAATGTAATTGATATTTTGAGTCTTAATTTTTGTTTCTTCCTGAATCTATCTCATCAAATCAATCATATACTTGTTTATTATTTCATACATTTTAGATTTTTGCTAATTATCCTAATATTGACTTATCTGATCGCAAGGATTTCATTAATTCCACTGTTAAAGAGGTAAGTTAATACAAATAACATCTTGATGGGTTTCACATTAAGTTATTATCATTCTATTATTTTTTTAAAATAACGACATAACATATTCAAAACGTCACCTGTAGCAATTGTTCATCTGTCCATTCTATCTCATTTCTGTATATGGATACATTCTGTTGTAAAGTGTGTGTTCATAGGATCAATTTTTTTCTATAGATAACATAAAAATGACACAATAGATCGTTATGGGTGATAGCTGCACACACGAATATAATTTACATTAGGTTATTTAGGACAATAATGTCGATGATATTTATCAGTTCACTTGGTACTATCATGCCAACTTTCATCTTGTAAATAACTCTATAAAGCGTATCATCTGAAGTATTTGGTACGTCAGATTACGTAGTAGTTTTTAATGACCGGGACTATCTGGTTTAAGACCCTGGACCTACATTTTATATTTCATGGGATATGCCAAAAAACTTGCTCACCAAACTACATTGAGAAAGCCGATATTCTTTGTACATTCTAACCTACCTTAAAGCTACGGAGGTTACTACAATTATTCAAACTTTTTTCTCTTTTATTTAGGTCATCTTTAACACTACTACATTTTAGTCATTAACATTAATGATTCATCTGTAATATCTTATGGTATTGATACGTTATCACCATAGCGTACTAAAGATTTTGCCGGATTCAATATTCTGTTTAGTTTCATCTTTAGTGCTTCCACAGAGTTCAGTATAGTTTCTACGCTAAATTTCCCATGTTATAACCGTCAGAAATAGTAATCGTATGACTAAGCAGAGTGGGTCCTGTCACCAAAGGATTAACAAAAATTTCTGAGCTCAATGTATGAAATAAAAATTCTCATACCAGATAAGTATATAACCGTAAAGAAAACGTATAAGGTATATTGACCACTGTCATTTGATATTTATTGTAAAATGGTTAACTAAACTTAAATAAGTAAAGTTAGATTTACACTCGCTACCTATTAATTGATAGTTGAGTTTTCAGACCGTGGAATGAGTGCTATGGGAAATTCTCATGTTTAAAGAATCGACTAACCTCAGAATGCTCTTACAGGGTTGTGCTTATTTACCTACTGCTAGCAAAGTTATTCGCTTAGTACTTTTGCATTTTTAGACGTTCTTATAAAGAATGAGGAAGAGTATAGATATCTGATACTTAAGATACTACAATGTGAACGATAGGATCATATGGTCTCCGGTACCACAAAAGAGCTTGTTACAACAAAGTTCCATATAATTGAATCTCCTGACTCTCTTCATTGCCTCATATATTGAACCCTTGGATTAAAGAGGTCAAGAGGGTTTATCGAATAATTTGCCAGTTTACTTTAATTTTCTTTTTTGCGTTACACTCCTAACTAAATCTATGCCACACTACCTTTTCGTTTTCAAGAAAGGCTAGGTGTAAATAATATTGTAATCTTGTTGGGGATGTTAGATCGCCAGAACTCACTTGGAAAATGTCTAATTTTCCAATTCTATTTTAAAATGTTGGATTTCTTGTTTTCGCACCAAGGGCGCCCATTTTCACTTTCATGTCGTATTTCCCACCTGGGAGGACCCTAAATGTTATTGGTTCGTTGTCTCTTTTAATATGCTATTTTGTAAAGTTTCTCAAGGACATTTTTATGTTGTATATATGCGCTTGAGTTGTGCTTATTGTTGTTGTTTGTGCTTCTGAACCTGGACTTCTCCCTTTAGTTAGCATCGGAATAGCTTATTGGTCTTCGTTCCGTTCACAGATTAGGTGAACTCGTAATCTCTTCAAACGTAGCAAGCCTACAGAATAAATGCTTTGTTTATAGGAATGAAATACAAACATACATTTCTTGTTATTTTGATCTGGTCATCTTCGTAGTATTAAATCCCAGTATTGACTCGAACTGAGTGTTTAATATCAGCAGTAGAATGTAATTGTGTCCATTTGACGAGTCCCAAATAGAACGAAGCACGTATCTCGTTTCCCAGTGTAAACCGTGAATCACCTTTTCTAAAAACATGATAAAATGCACATATATCTATATCCCGCTCAGGATACACACATATCAAACAACTAAGATTGATCAAAGTTCAATCTCTAGCATCAATAACTGTATAGTTCAAACACTTTATAATAATCATAATAAAATTATAGTCTAACATGAATATTCTGTTAGGACTCATAGGTTACATTAGAGTAATTTAATATAAATAATTCACATTTAGGGATCGGACGATATTATTTTAAAGAAATGAATTGATAAAACTGTAAAGTTTCTATTATTCTACAGTATATTATCTACAAATTTTTATCTATTTTTTCTTCCTAGTTCTTGGCTCATTCTTGATTTGATTTATTATTCGTCGTAGAAGATGTGAATTGTGAATGTACGCCAATTTTTTGTTAAATAGTATTGGATTACATATATACATAACGACGATCATGGTGTTCATTCACACACATCATTTATTCTCTAATATTAATACCGGCAGCTGTATTTTCTAACCGTTGATCTACACACACACACACATTTTGTTTTACCCTTTTGTTCCTAAATTTTATAGCCTCCCATAAGATACCGTACTGGTGTTAACATCATTCTTCCGTACCCATTTGGATATATATATATATATATATATATATATATCTGCTAACTTGTAAATTTTGTTTTTCCTTTCACATTAAAATAAAATAGACAAACAATGCATTTCTCTACGCTTTTTTATTTGTATGTTTTATTCATTCTCATATAAGTAACACCACTCGTTGTCGCACTATCCATTCTTCTTTATTTTCGGAAAATCATTACCATTACTATTGTTATCGTTATTCTTCATATTATTATTATTATTATCATCATCATTATCATCTTTTTTATATTATTGTAAGTGTATGTGTATATGTTTATGTATGAGTGTACCAGCCTATAATGTGAAGATTTTCTCAATTCATTAATCAAGAAAAAATAAACAACAACAATTCTACTACAATGTCGTACTTTACTTTAAAATAAGAACTCACTACCATTATTATTACTACTACTAATTATGATATTATTGTTTTTAATAAACTGATATTATATATGTACAGATTTTTTTCCCAATATGATTGTTTTGTTTCGATAGAATGAAGTGTTGTTGTTGGTTTTTTTTGCATCTTATCGAATGGTATTGACTGTATTAAAACGCAATTTTATATGTTTAGTATCATATTGACATCATTTTTCTTAGTATTCACATTAGTTAGTGGATGCGCACTGCTGAGGAGTCCCATACTAGGACGAAACGGCCGTCTTCTGCTTCCAGGTTTTCCATGGTAGTCTAGCTTCAATTGACTCATGATTTCAACCAGTGATATTCACATTAGTGTTGTATTGAATTCACTAGATATAGCATCAAAATTAATCGATAACAAATATTAATGTCTTTATGATAGCGTGGTTTAGAACAATCTGTACAGAATTTACCTGTACTATAACAAAGGTTGGTCATAATTTGGTTATTAAATATTAACAACGGCCTAATTCAAATCCTTACTAATATTGACATAAACAACATACCTGCAAAATAAATTGTTGATTTCATGAACTACTCATTAGCATAGTGGATAATGCATTGGGTATTTGAAGCGAAAGATACTCGGTTCGAATTCCAGTGTGAATATCAACACATACAGGTACATCTAGCTCACAAGTACTTAAGCATGACAAAAAAGATGCATGTGTTGAATCCCGCTACTAGTTAAAATCTATCTATTCTATGGAATATGTAATTCAATATTTCAGATATAGAGTTCACAACTATCGAGTTAACGATTTTAGATATTTGTTTTCTATTCAAACCAACTTTTATTACATTTTGGTATTTGACCAAATTGTAATGACGTCAAATAAAAAGTTGTTCTGTATATTAAACATTATTGTGTACATTTAATTTGTTACGTATTTCTCAATAAATGAGGGCGACTAAATTTATGGGATAATGTTGACATTTGTTTATGTCATGAGGCTTCAAGAGTATTCAGAATCTAGTCAAAAATAAAATTGTCCGCATATATCTTATTTAGTTCCAATTCGTGATATGTTTGTGACCTAAAGTTTCAAGTTGATCTGGAGCTTTCTACACAAATTGTTATCAATCAAAACTTTTATAATATACACAGATCTGTCCGTATTTTTACTTCTCTTACCAATTTCCTAAATGACCCTATTCTTATGTCAATGTTAGTCGCTAGCGGATACTCTTACCTTATCACCTTGAAAATAGAAAAATGTTTAAGTTGAAGAGGTTTTGTGGAGTTTGGTCTAATTCATAGGTTATGTTTATCGCAGATTGATCTAATTTGAAGTACTGTCGAGAACTAGGAAGTACTTAGACCAATCCCTGACGAATACCACCTACTAAGTAAGTCGGTCTTTACAAAACCCCTTCAACATATTCCAGAAGTCCTTGTGATAAGTGGATGAAGTTCAATTAAATCGAGAGTGAAACAGCTATTATCAGTGACGTCGTATGATCGTCGATCTATGACGCATATTAATCGAAGTTGGAATTGTTGTCCTAGTAGTTAAGCGTTCGTCATGAATTGATTGAGATAGGAAATGTATATCATTAATTTCTTAGTCAATGATCCAAAAGTATCACATACGCTTGAGAACCTGATAGCTTTGAGTCTTATCCGTGATGTGGCTGTACGTGCACACTGCTGAAGAGTTGCTTATTAGGACGGAATAACTGTCCAGTTTTCCTTGGTTTTTATTGGTACCCCATCTGATAAATGCAACCTAAAAGAGAAATTTGGATATTGTATTGCAAGCTATGCTGCTCATCAACCTTAAAATACTTCCGACATCTTAGTTGGACCATAAGTATATCTTTTTCTATAGCGTAAGAAAAGACATGTGTAGTTATTGTTAGGTATATTGTATTGAAGCATCGCTATGTAGTTTAATACAAATTTCGCTGAGAGGGTTGGATTTCACACAACTTGAAGTGACAATGAGTAATCGGATACTATTTCTCCTTTTTGAAATGTGATAATCATTTAATTGTATTGAAAATCATTATAGTAAATCTCGTCCTTGCGGTGTATAAACTATTTGTGGTTCTAGTTATTCCCGTCGTTTACCCTCATCTAATCAAATCTGTACAGAGCTCTGGGTCGAGATCACATTTCGTCAAAACAGATTAGTGGAAACTACAATCCCGTGTTTTGATTGGATAGTTTGATTCCTGTAATCCCCGCCGGTTTCAAGTTAGCTGTCCGCGCTAGACCATGGGAATACAACCGCCTGAAACAACGTAGCAGAAGTCTTCGCGCATCACTCAGCTGAAACTTCAGAGTCCAACAACATCACAATGCAACAGACAAACCAACCTTGCGACTGGACCAACACATCTAATCTCATCCTGTTTGATACAATTCTCACAGTCAACCCTTCTCCTGAAGTTTCAGATTCCGTTCGCCGACTTTTCTCATCTGTATTGTTTAATTACCAAAGGTTATTTTCCTAGATGACCTGCTATGGATATGAATACAGCCTTCCATGCTATCTTATTTGGTTACTGTTAGACATAATTTTTTATCTTCAGTAGAGAACTACTCAGTATTAGCATGAAGATGACATCTGAGCGTTTATTCATTTGTTATTAAGACAATCGACTTTTAGGTTATTGGCAATATAATCTAGTAATCTTTTGGTCCAGTACTATATTACTCCTTAAAATTGGTTAATACAGGAATTGTATTCTTTCTTTTAGAAATATTGTAACTATATTATACAATGACCTTTTAATGATCATTTTTACTCTTTGCCTGGTATACAATGTTGTCCACACCTAATAGTCTTTGTTTTATTTTAGAGTTTCACAATATGGAATTAAGCCATCGTGTCCCGTTTTTATCCAAGGTCAGTTATTTAATATTTTATACGCTTAAATCTATGTATATAAGTAAAGTTTATATTTCACTCTATTCTACATAGTCACCTCCAATTTCTTCCTAAAATTAGTAACAATATTTGCATGTTTATTTGGTTTTTTTTGTACGAAATTTTAGGTTTCTGAAGTTTATAGTCGAAATACAAATGGTGATAAGTCATTCTTGAAACGCAATATTGTAAATGGGCAGTCAAAACTTCAATGGATTTTACTATCCATTATTGTAGTTGCTTTCTCAACATTACTACTAATTAGTGTGTATTATTTCTTTTTCCGTTCATTTTCTTTTGGGAACATGAGTTTGGACATTGATATGTTGGAGGTGAAAAAATGTCCTGGATGTGCTGGACAATCTATTTGTCCACATTTTTATCGTGGAGAAATTCGATTCACTAGTAGTCAAACTAATATTTTTCAATCTACCAAAGATAGGTTATCCTTTCCTGTTGTTGGATACAAAGCTACTATGGGTAAGTTTGTTTTGAGTTTGAATTATCTCATCATTGATCTCCTTGGCTGAATTAGTTCGCATATATGGGCATCTGGTACGGATTGCTTTGATATAGAAGAGATGGATTGTGCCTAACTATGGAATCTAGGTTGCTCGTTTTGTTCTATTTATGATTCATCAGCTGGATGTTTCTGAATAAATTAAACTTTCAAATTACAGAAACAGTTCTTTGAAACTTACCTCAAGAATTCCAATATTATGTATGAGAATATTATCGTTTTCAATCAGATCCCCATCAGGCTTTGTTCTAATATACGCTAATAATATTTATATGCAGATATAAAAATATTATACCAATCAAGGCAGTTTATGAGCCAGTGATAACAATAGGATAGGTTATAAAAAAACTTAATACGTAAAATGTACAAATTAGTAGTCTGACGACGGGTGTACTAGTTGTAATAAGAATAATAAAGGCTTGGATCAATGTTTCGTAATAGAGGTCAACAACTTAGAAAAATAAACAATGAAATAACACATTCAGAATAATTAGACAATGAAGCGTGTATTTGTAGAAAGAGGTAACGAAAAATAAACAAGCGAAGGTTATCGAAAATAATAATTATAAGTAAAATTGTTTGTCAAACTTAATTTGGCCGATGCAAAATGACGAGTGTTTCAAATTTCTTATGAATTCAAAGACTTGGATTGTTAGCTCAGGTCCTTAAAGCTCCACGATCGAACCCTCCATATTCGATATTCATGATATAAGATGCCAACTGTTGCACTACGCCACCTTTTATCAATATCAGTGAATTTTAAATTTAGTGCATATTGATTAGTATCCTATCTAATTTCTGTAGTTTCAAGCTGCTGAAATAACCCTCAGCATCAAACAATCGATGTAAGCATTATACTACAGAAACAGTGTGGATCTTTTGGTCTCGGTTTTTGTAGGATTCACTTGGAATCAGAAATAAATACACCGCATCCTATTTTTTCGATACATTTTTATTTGGAATTTACGTATGAACCTCTAGACAAACATGAACGTGTAAAATCCATTTCCATGTCAAAATGAATATAAACAAACTAGAAACATGTCCCTCTCTACCTACTTCAATCTGGTCACTATCTTTCACACTTAGTATTTGTATTAAAAGCAAGTACTTGAATATTTTTTCGGTAAATGGATTACATCACCTATCATTAAGTTTAGAAGCTAACTTTTTTGAAAGTCTCCTCCAAATTGTAATAGTTGTGAATGTTATGTTTTTTTTCCCATTAACTTTCTCTCTGTTCATCTTACTGTAATTAGAAAAAGCAGGCAAAATCAGGAAAAGCTTTTCTGTTAGATACAATCGTTGCCTCCTTCTTCATTACAAACGCCTAATGTGATGTATGACAAATGGACATTTATTAAGGATAATTTGATTAGTTTATTTACTATACTGCACAGTAGAATGATAATATATATGAATACAAGATTGGAAGTGCCTTCCTGACAAACGTTGTTGTATCATACCTATTATCCCCATCATATATTTCCACAATTAAATTAAATTACTGCCTATGATTATATTGAAAGCGAGTGTAAAGATGACAAATAATTTATGGTATAGTAAGACAATACCTAACAAAAACTTATTTATATCCATATATTAGCGTTTCTTGTAGGTGAAAATATGTCTAAATGAAAACGTTTGACAATTTTGAAAATAAACAAATATTTGTATGTTGGTTGTTATTTAAATTGTATTTGACAGTGATTCAAACGGAACAAATGATAGTATGGTGTATGCTACTTATGTTGGCAGATATAAGTAGTATGTAACACCGTTCGGAAGTGTAATGACTGTGAGCAAAAGATTTAAATGAAGAGAAGAGAGAAGAAAACTGGAAGTAATCGAAATAAAAATAGGAATGAAGGAACGATGATGTTTGTAAGAGACATCTCAATGATGTTGTGCAAATGATGTATTTAATGTATGGTTTTCACACTTTATTAAGTTACTGTGTGATTTCTCATCAACGATAAATCGGTTCTCTACGATAATCGCGTGTTTTGTAATTGGTATGTAGTACATATTCGTATCTAATCTGCTGTCTAAAGTTTTACATGGATCAATCTAAATTTTTTGATCGGTTCTTGTAATTTGTTAAAGGTGTTAATAAAAATTCCAGTGCTTTGATTTATTCAACCACTTCAGTTATTACTCCATATCGATAATTCCCTCTATTGTCTCTTTTGTCGTTCCACTTTTCCTAACTTCATCATATAATTCATTTTCGAGGTAATTTACTGTTTGTATTCATTTTGTGTAATTGTTTACATAATTGAAGTATTTATATTGTTGTTAATATTCATCACGTTTTTAGGTCTTTACGAAAATACTAGATATGTTCTTCTTCGCCGTCTTGGAAGTCCAGCCACGCCATATGCCGTTGATGAAGCTGTTTGTCGACGAGGTTTGAGACAAGGTTCTCATATGTTCTCACAGTCTCTTCTAGCTAATCTTTCTTGTATACCACATCTTTCGATTTGGCGCTGGCGCCCAACAAATGCTGATAATCATGATCCATTTAGTAACTCAGTAGAATCTCCGCTTGGCAGAGAAGTTCTGGCAGTTCCAATTTCTTCAGTAAATCAAAAAAGTGTGGAAAATAAAAGTGTTGTAAAATCAAGTTTTGCTCCAGCCACACGGTGTTCTAGCGATCGTTTGTTTGAACATCTTCAAAAGAGGTATTGAAAATATCTGTACTAAACTAATATTACTGATTTTGTACTAATGTCTTTCACGCAAGCAGAATGTAATTTGTTTGGTTGGTAGCAGAAGGAATAGCTATCGAACACCTTCAAGTGACAGGCAGATATTTTGTGTTATCAGAGGGGCCTTAACAATATCTTATTAACCAATAGAACACAGACTGAACGAATGATTAACATTCTAATTATTATAAAACTCACTATTGTACTTATTTTATGCAAACATAGTTTGAGCAAACGGCTACAACAATAAGCGAATGCATTTCTAACTAATAAATAAGCATATTTACGCTATTATATTTTAGATTTTTAGAACGAACAAGCTTTGGAGCTGAAACTCGTTGGTTACGTTTTGATGAATTGATGTTCCTTTTTAATTTGGCAATCGATCCTCAAAGTGTAATCATACAATCGTTTCCACGCAAAGAAAATTGGCCTTTTCCAAGTTATTTAGGCTCTTGTGGACGCTGGTCTGTTGAAGAATATCATGGTGTACCACTTAGCTATTTCTGTTTGGTACTGTTTCTGCTTTTTTCCCCATTTCTATATAATTCCCTACTTGCTTTCACAGTTTCCTAGCTAATTTCAATAAATTGGTATCGACAAACAATTATCTATGTCATTTGATATATTAAAATCGTATATTGGTAATAATGTGAATCTAGTTGCTCAGACTTCATTGAAACAATCTTTTTAGTACTCTTGTCAATTGACTTTCTGTTAATACTGTTGCCACCTGATTTTCTCACTACGATTCAACAACCTTCCCTGACTGAATTCATATACATATAGATCTAAATAGTTAGTTTGTATAAGAAAAAACTTCATAATTACAGAGAAGCCTTGAAACAATGATTACTGGTCAAGAAAGTTTTATGCAGTACAGCTGTCATTACCATTTAGAACTTCTCATGCATTCCAGATCCAAGTTCTAGATGGATCTGCACGTTTTTATACCATCCTTCAGCCATATATATGTACTTCAGAGGAAAATGCTATCTTCGAAAAAGGCAGTGAAATAAAGTTTAAAGTATTATTCTAATTAAGTAATTAGATTATGCTTCACAGGCTTTATAGTTTATCTATGTTGACAATGATGAGATGGTATTTCTTGATGTAAATGATGGTGAAGTAAAATATTTAAATTCTTCGATATATAGAGTAAATGAATACTGATAACATTATTTTGTATACCTACAAAAGGCGATGATTAGTGAGAGTTGGTTTTTTAAAATATGAAATTCCTGCTTATATTCTTATTCTTCTATTAATGTAGATGTGTGTCTTGTGAAAGCTGTTCTTGATGACGACGTGATTTTTACTTATTTATACTTTTAATTACCCATCTGACAACCAAAGGATGAGCATACTGCTCAATAGTTACTGTGTTTTATTCTATGGCTTTGAAACGACCTATGAAAGGAGTGGACGTTAGTAAGCTGTACGTATCTATTTATAAGTGTCTTCGGTGCAATACTCACGTAGCATTTAGTATTACTACATGATTTTTTCTAACATTTAGTCATATGAGGTGTACTCTGATCTATCCAGTCATTGTTATTTTTATATATGAACTTGACATATGTGTATGAAAAGGTATATATGTCTACATACTCAGGTTCAGGATCTTCAGTCTTGCGCGAACATTGCTGCGGAGTCTCATACTATCCGTCTAACTCTTCCACGTTTTCAATGGTGGTCGAACATTGATCTCAATTAAAACTTAACAATCTCCACAACTCCTCACTGACAATTTCTTTTTCTTCTATTTAGGCTCCTTTATGGATAAGATTACAGATTTTGTTAAATATTCTCAGTCTACCAGAGAAATTAGAGCATCAATCTGCTGATGAAATGAATCATGGTAGTTTTATTCATGATATGCATAAACATAATTCATCTGATGGTTATACAATATACCTTGGAGATTTTGATTTAAACTCATTATTTCTAGTAGATCCTACAACATATGATGTAACCATTTCGAATTTAAGACATGCAATTATTGTTGACACAAAAACCGTAAGTATCCAATAGTTTGTTATTACATTATTAATTTTAAATGGTTTTATATGGTTATTCATATTAAATTTATAATTGAAATGTTGATTTAGTCATCATTTTCTTAAAATTATCTTATATATATATATACGAATCCATCCTAGTTACAATCACCTCTAACTTGTTTTTTTTCAACTCTGCCC
Organism: Schistosoma haematobium; assembly: GCF_000699445.3. NCBI lineage: Eukaryota > Metazoa > Platyhelminthes > Trematoda > Strigeidida > Schistosomatidae > Schistosoma > Schistosoma haematobium. The sequence goes on from NC_067201.1 coordinate 11,691,802, forward strand.
CATTCATATCCAGCATAAGATAGAAATATTTATAAAGTTATTCCCCTTTACCATTTTACTGCGTTTGATTTAATTTCTTGATTTTAAGTATCAGGAGAGCAAGAAAACTGATCAATCTAGATATTATATGATTGTTTCAAAGCTTTTTTTCCCCGTGTAATGTATAGGATGAGTTTGGTTACGATCCTTTCACCATTGTTCAAAGCCTTATACTTCTTATTGTTCCAATCACGAACTGACCTTAGTTAACTAACCATTAAAAGCCAGAAAGCAGTGAACAACTGTTTCATCCTTTTCAGTAGTGGTCTAGCTCAGATCGACTCTTCATTTCAGCTGTTAAAATACTACCATATTCACCAATTCCCATAGTAGTATATGACGGTAATCTACACAGTCAAAAGTATCAAAAATGGTATAATTCGAATGCTCACCAATACTGACTTCAGAATAACAACTGTGTTTAAAGAGTAGAAAGAATGAAGATTCAGAAATAAATGTTGAATAGCATTAGTAAATAAAGTTAATGCAGTCTCATGACTGATATTTGTTATCTGTGCATATATGATATTATTTCATCAAAATATTTTAGTTTACCCAATTAGTCATTCACATGATCACTAGTTTTTCGTATTAGTTATGAAATACTGTATATAGTTACTCTTTGTATGTAATGAATTGTAATCCTGATGGTTCGTGTTGCACTAATCTACACAGTTTTGTATAAATTACTTAGATCTTATTGACATCAAATCAAATTGGGATAGATAGTAAAACAAATCACAAGATTTATATATATATATGCCCCCAAGTGCCCTGGTACGGCCGACGGTGGGGGGAGTCCGATCTCCCTCTCGAAATGCTTTCACATGGCCATGCATATATAGCCACTGATAAGAAAGTTCTACTCACTGCCTTCTCGCTGTGAGTGTCGGTTAACGAAGTTGTGAAAACAAAAAGCGAATGTCCGGCGCTTTGGCCGGGTTTGTGGGTATGAAGGATCCACCTAAAGGAGTTGGTAAACCCTGATTCCAAACCACTGGTACACATGGGCTCCAGGATCCTGAGGAAACGAATGGCGTATGAACCTATTGTTGGTCACCGGCTACTACTGGACTGCATCTCCTAGAGGTGTTCCACTGCTTTGTGGATTAGGTCTCTAAGCCGAAGGCTAATGGAGTGACCCCCTAAGAAAACCACTTGCTTCGGTTTGGACGCTAGGGCAGGATGTCAGCGCTTACACAAATTAGATGACGAAGTGCGGTGTACATATATTCGTTGCCTTGTACCAATATTTGTGTTCAAATAAATAAGTTTTTTACAACCTCAATTTTGTCATCACTCAGAATAGCAGTTTGTGCGGATGTACCATATACCATAAGCCCTATTTTCATGTAGGGTAATAGACTTGTTCAACTCTATGCCATAGAAGTTTTATAGCAGCTTAACTTAAGGGATATTGATAAAAAACATCAACCAAAATTATATTGTGGATATAGAACTTATCCATTTCTTCTTCTTATAAAGCCTTCTCAACAGGATTCGTTTTATGACGAAATAGATCATTATTGACCAAGTCAATATCCAATTTCGTCTAGGTACTTCAACTCAATGTATGGTTTACACATACATAGTTATTCCTATGCTTAAATTTTCAGTAATTATAATTCTTTATTTAATATCATTTTTAAATTCAATAAATTTTAATTTTAATTAATTTTTTAGTTAATTAACTTTCATTTTAAATCGATCATTGAAAAAGAACATACTGTACCAACTAATGCTTTAGTGAAAGTACTCAATGGTTTACAATTACACAATTGTTTTGGTAATATATCTACTTCAGGTGATACAGATGGTGATACACCACCATGTTTACATACTAATCATGTTGATAATTTATGCTCATATCAAAAATCGGATCATAATATCTGGGTTATATGTACTAGTTTATTATATGGTGTTAATAGTAAAGATAATAATCATTGTAATAATTTTCTTTATCAAATGCCAAATGAATTATATACACTTATTGAACGTTGTGTTCATGAATCGGGAATTGGTGTAAGACGTCAATTAATTGAAAAAGCTCGTCATTTAATCAAACAAAATATTTGACATGTTAACTTGTCTCTTCTTCAATTAATTTAGTTAATATAAAATTAAGTCATTCACCGCGTGTGTGTGTGTGTGTTTGACTGTTTTTTATTCGTTTATTTAGTTACTAGGTGGTAGACGAGTTGTTTAGTGCATTTTTTAAAATAAAAAAACGTAACTAATTATTTTTGCATTTTAAACTAATTGGCCTATATTAGTCTGTTTTTTTTCCTTATCATATTTACGATTAGTTTGTTTAATCTCTCTTTTTTTCTGGCTGTGATAATCAGTTTAATCATTCCCCCCACTTTTTTTTACACAATTCTTAAAGTTTTTACAAAATGGAATCATATTTTTATTCCTAAATGTTTCGTGGTTTTGGTAGTTGTTTGACATTTTATTGTAAAATGTTTTATGCATATCAGTACGTTAAAAATGGTTGGATTTGTGATTTAGCTTTTGTGATGATTGAGACTTGTCAACAAGATGTGTACCTGTAATCGTGAAAGAACTGATACTTTTGTGATGTATTTCAGCCAGGATCATTTAGCTTTACGCTATACTTCTGGGTTATTTGAGCAGTGACGAACTTCCTATAAAGTTGAAATATTTTCGATTGACTGATTACTGTCTATTCAGTTGTAGATCTCCATGTTTAATTTATAAGTATTTTCCGTTATCCGGATACTATCGAAGTCAACATAGAAATCTGGGAGGTTGATATCAAGAAGTATTGTATGCGTATTCATGTTGTTTACGTTGATCCTGTTTCAATTTCTCAATATCATTATATGAATTATCCTAATCTCTGTAAACGAGTAGTAGCTAGGTTATTTTAGCTTTGGTTAGATCCGAGTTAACCAAACCGTGATTCATCATTTGCTCCTACACTACAGTTAATCAGTCATAATCAACATAGAGCCTAGCATAAATATATGTTAACCCAGGTCACTATACCACGTCAGCAGGACTAGATTATCAAGATGAGTAATAAAGCAGTCGAAATAATCATAATAGCAGTAATAATGAAAAAGTCTGAACATCGAGAATATGATTAGGGAAGACTTAGTAAAAAAAAATATGTATGAATGAATACTAAGATTCAAGTGTAAGGTAAATATCAATTGAAGTTGTCTACTGTGACTGATTCTGAATGAAGATTCAATGTTTGAATCTGCTGATGGCATGGGGTCCAACCACCTGTGTGATTCGTCATTTCACTTAGATTTATCCATTACCGAGTCCACAAGTCAGATAATCTTAAGTTATTTAAGCAGTTCGCCACTTTATATTGTAATTCTCAAAAGTCTTGTTGGGAAATAAACTTTGTTACTTCAGGAACGTGACTACTCTCATTTCCCGGCATCGACACAAGAAATCTCACTGCTCAGCAATACAGATTTTATCGCTTAATAAACTGACTTGAGTATTCATAGATTTCAAAGTTGATCTTTATACGAAGCACACTGACCAATAGCTGACAATTGTGTGAATGAATATTTCACATATTCAACACTAATAGAGTATAATTTACACATTATTTGAAAACTAGTTCTCATAAGCAAAATTCTAAATATATTAATTAATAAACGTATAAAAAATTTGGAAATTGGCTTTGTATTCGTTATTTTGAGTCGATAATATTCATCATAAAAACGAGATCGGTTCAGCCAGTCATTCTCTTTTCAGTGTATTTATTCTGAAGTATGTACATATATGCTTCTTTTACTACAGAGAAGACCGATGGTATGTATTTTAAATACTGATTTACTTAGTAACAAAAATCAAGGAGAAATGTTATTTTTATTAATAAACTAGATACATAGCTGTTGAGGCTTTGAATATTTATCAACAATGCTATATATATTAGAAAAAGAATAATGATAAAAACAGGTTGCCTAACAATATGATAAAATGTTGAAATTAAACAAATGTAATCAGAAATGGTTTGGAAATAAATAAGTCGGTTAGGGGTAACAAATCAACAGAACATTAGAAGAACAGGGTACTGACTTTGGGAAATTAGCTGGACAAAATTATTCTTTTATGGGTACGTCCAGCTTTTTTAAATGTACGGTAAAGACCAGCGATGTTAAGTAACAGTAATAATAATCATACGGTCCAGATTTGTCTATTCACATTTAGGGATCCAAAACCGGAACTAGAAATAGGGTCACAAGATGTAGATCTTGTTCACATAGGTTGAGGATTAATCAAATTTGATTGTAGGAGATCACCGTTCGGATTTCATCAACCGGGGTCAATCTATGACGAAAACCATCTCGAAATCTAAGGATGTTTCTTATTTGATTCAAGTCGAGATTTGCGTACTGAGGATAGAAGGCCTACGGCCTGTGTTAGTCCTATTTTAGTAACCTTTTGAGATTGTCTGGTCTACTCGTGAATGAGTCATTTGAAGGGGTGGACGCCACTTCTTCGGATAACAGGTTCCAAGAATTGATCACTCGAGGTGGAAACCTGTATGCCACGGGCATCTTGTTCATTCTTGGCTTGTATGCTCGCTTGGTATGTCCCCTAAGTTTTCCTGGTGTAGTAAGAAGGAAAAGAGGTTATATCTGGTCCAAAATCATTTCTTACTATTCTATACATCAAAGCCATATCACATCTTAATCTGTGGTAGGACAGAGTAAAGAGGTCTAGCTTCTCAACCCACACTTTGTATCGTAAACCCAGGAGTTCTGGGATTGCGCGGGTAGCTGCCCTCTGTACGTTTTCCGAGGTATCAATGTCGTACAAACAAAGGCTTGCAGTCCGAGCGCAATTTTCAAGTTTGGATTTAAGGCTGTGTATACTGTAGTAAGCACATTGCTATCTTACTTGGTCAATATCCATCTTAGAGGCCATAGGGTTCTAAACCCTTTAGTTGCGACTTCGCGGCTGTGGGCCGAGGTCTTAAGATCATGGTCTACTGTCATCCCAAGATCCTTATCAAACCGGACTGCGGGTACGGGCATTTCCTCCATGCTGTACCTGCTTCCCTTTGTATCCCTGAAATACATATATACATACTTGGCCCCGTTGATAGGCATCAGGCAACTATACTTTGAATTTCATTTACATACAGTATAAAAATTAAAGGACCTAGGGCAGAGGCTTATGGTGCTCCAATAAGTACTGGTTTTCGATAGAAGTATTTGGGATTTGTTCTTACTTTCTGTCTACAATCTACTAAGAAATCCCTGATACACTTTAGGTGAGGTCCGGTAGTTCCTAGATTTTTCAGCCTCAAGAGTAGTATATCCTCCGGCCCATTATAAATGCTTTGCTGAGGTCTATGTAGACTTTGTATTTGCGTCTAGTCCTTCGTCGAGAAGAGGCTCCTGAGTGAAAACTGTCCCGAAAAAGTTCGCCCATGGACTCTGCTTTGTCTTCCTCCATCATTTGAGATCCACTCCCTTAAGCAATTAAGTTGGGAATCTAATGATGCGTTCTTGTTCTGTAATTTATGTGCGAGAATAGTCTTATCGGCCGCTTGATTACAGATGGGGTCAACCGTTTTCTATATTTTCGCTGAGCTGCCCTCATTGTACTTATACACTTAATTCGGACCTGTCTTTAGCGCTCCGTCGTATTTGTTGATCCAGGGCTGATGATGACGTCCCAAAATTTCTTTCGTCTTAGTGACTGTCGAATAACAAGTGTTTATATTCTGGTTTCGTTGAGTGCAGACTGCTTGTAACCGTATTGAATAAAGTATTACTAGTCTTATAATTTGGTTCTCTATTTTTGGTGGTGAATTATGTACCTGGTATAAAGTGATTTGAGCTATGTATCGCATATTAATCGAGGATCTAGGCCAGAAGTATAACTAGGAAAACAGAAAATATTTTTATTCTCCCGTTATATTAAGATCTACGGTTCCGGATTCAATCCCATGTGGGGTCGTTGGTACTCGCTACCCATGGGACTAATATTAGGACGAAACAGCTTTTCAGTGCTTTCTAGTTCTTAATGGTTATTTGAATAGATCAGTCTGTGGAAAAACTATGTAAACTCAACAATCTTCACGACCTTCCCTCCATTAATTCGGTCTTTTATTTCTTTATACTCAACAATCTTTAGTGTGTTCCTTTGTATTACTCAGTGGTAATTAGTAGTTAATTCCCTTTTAATCATTTGTGAATGTATGATACCATAACTCGTGTATCACTCTTAAGCATTTACGCAAATTCGTATATATATATATATATATATATATATATATATATATATATATATATATATATATATATATATAGATAGATAGATAGATAGATATAGATGGGACATGACTAGCAATGGAATCCAGGACGCGCGTTTCACTCTAATTAAAACTCGTCAACTGGATTTTGATTTCAGATTTTCCACTGATTTGTACTTTTCTTAAGTGTGACAGTATCCGCATTTTGTGTTCTTACTCTCCATTTTGATTGATGACAGTTACTGTTAACTTTAGACATAGTTGCTAGCTGTTATTTCACAATTGTTGTTATAACTTGTGGCCTGTGTGCCCTGTTAATGTACAACGTAATGATACCGCCAATTAGAGAACAGTAATTTATCGATCGGACCAATGACGCATAAGACACGTACGAGTAGCCTAGAGTCCTTATCGGTCCTGCTTCCCACTTATCACAGCCTGTTAAGTTCAGAACAGCAATCTTAGCCTCTGCTACATGAATCATTTATTTCAAACATACTCAGTTCATATACCAACCAGACAGAAACATCGTACCATAAAATACGAAACAACATTTGTACAAGATTTAGCCAAATGTGGCTGTGAATGTCGGAGGTAGTAATCGATAGACAGGGCATAACTCAAGAATGGTAAATCGTATAATAATAGTTCATAGGTCAAAATAAAGCTTATGATAAGAGGAAAACGAATATGAATAGTTTAATTATTTAACAATTGTACGATAAAAATATACGCATAATACTGGTCCATAAATGGGTCCCCAAAGTTACCACTCATTATTCTCATCGGGATATAACAACTGCATACTACAAATGATCGTTGTATTGTCATTTCAGGAAGTAATATTTCCCCTCAAATAAACTTACTCGTTAGACATCTTAAACACTTCACAGACTAATGTCTGGAATTATTTTGAGTTTATTTTGATAATAGTAATACTTCCTTTTAGATAAATTCTTTTTTTTTATTCTCAATTTTGTGCATGATTTAGTAGTTTTTTAAACGTCTCGATTGAGTCAAAAACCTTTTAATTATGAAACCGAGTACGTTTGCTATCTCTAAGACAATATCTCATGGAGAGACGGAATATCAGAAAGCAAAGCCATCCTCACCTAGTATGGCGCTCCTCAGCAGTGTGCACCGACGAGTTCGCACGCTGGGATCGAGTCTAATACCTTCGGATACGCGCATTAACTCTTAACGTCTAGACCGTTGATCTAGGATCTAAACAAAATGGATATGAAAAAGTTATGAAATAGTCCGTGTTGACTGGTCCAACAGCAGAGTACTGATAAGTTTTGCTAGTTGAACGCTAGATTTGGTTCCTAGGCTCTTCTAGTAACCCCCAGGCTAGGTCTATACAGCGACTTGAACACGAGAGAAAAGGTGCGAAATATATAAGAAACACTTTACTCCAAAGTTCGTTTACGTACAGGAAATATAGGGTTTTTATAATATTTTAGATGTCCTTGGGTTTGCCAAAAATTCTGGAATGCTACTGAACATAGTAACAGTATAAGTAATCATCCAATCAGAAAACCTACATGCGATTTTTCACGTTTTTGACGTTTCTGGCAAAATTTCTAGTGAATGCTGATTGTATGAGATGCTTCTCAGTGTTTTCAGAGCCTTTCTTGGCTTTTTTCGAGGAGTTATTTGAATCTCCCAAACAAGTACATAAACCAATATAATTTTTGAGACCATGCAGCAGAACGGGTCAAAATCTGGAGTAGTTATAATTTCCCCTGTATAGACTCTTTTTAGATTAAACAATATACAACACTTAGCATTAAGTAATATGAATATCATGAAACTAATGTAATAAATAGACTTAGTTTTATCATTTATTTGTATTATTTAGGATTTTGTAAAATAATTGCCATTCATTTCGTTATAAAATCAATTGGGACAAGCGTTTATCATGTAGTAGTAGAATGATGACTGTTTTGTAACCCAGGATATCTTGCGCGTGTTAAATACTTGTACTAAATCAATCTAAAATTATAAGAATAGGGATTTGTGGAGATTGCAGTAATTTCAGTAGTTGAATTCATGAGTCGATCTAAGCTAAACCACCATTGAAAACCTGGGAGTACTGAATGGAAGGGTTGTTCAAGATCATGGATCGATTGAAGTTAGACATTAACACCGTTGGATGCCGGATCAGTGGTCTAGAGTTTAAGCGTTCGCTGGCGAAACTAAAGGTTATGGGTTCGATTTCCTCGCGAGTGAACGTGTGTGAGCATTGCCGAGGGGCTCCATACTAGGACTAAATGACCGTCCAGTACTTCCAGATTTCTCACTGGTAGTCTAGCTTATGTCGACTCGTGAATTCAACGACCCAAAATTACCTAACGTTACGAGTCGCTATTTTTGTGGTAATTTTTATGCTACTTATATCATGTAAGTACATACTAGTATTATCGTTAAAATCTGAAACGGTTCAAACACTTGGAAAAATTATTTGATCAGTTCATTTTTAATTCAACAAAATTAAACTGACTTATTTTCATAGATACTAGAAATAAGGGGACAAGTCTTTACTTCTCGATTTCATTCACATCAATTTAGTTCTTTGGCATAGACTGAATCTTCTCATAGTGAATACTCAATAGAAGCCCAAATGACCCAAGTCTATATGAGTCTGCATTAGCGATAAAACGGGTCTTGATTCGAACCATAAACTAATATATTACTAAACTAATTAGTTGTCATTTCAGATATTTTAAGCTCAATTTACTTGATAATATACATAGATTATTTACAGATTACAATGAAATCACTACTTCTTTCAACTTAATTCTAATTAATAGTTGACTTATCCAGTTTACTAAGGATACAGTAAAGTGTATTTATTTACCATTTTCAAATACTATGATTTCAAAAGCAAAACATTTAGCTTTATGACTAACTATTGAAAGGACAGCAAAGGAACAAATCTGGAATGACAGCTTTATATACCTTTGCCAATTAAGTTAACTTTGAGACGATAGATATAAAAAGCCTCAGAAATACGAAAAACGCACAATTTATTTGATGTAGCAAATAAGATTGTCTAGTACCCATGTACTGAAACTGGATGATACGGGATCGAGTCTGTCAGGGAGCATCAACTCCCTCAAGATGACAGGTACACCTTGCTGATGAGTGCCAAGTAGCACGAAACCCGCGTCCAGGGTTTCCTGTCGACTACCTCCAACCACCATCTAAAAGTCATGAGTGAATATCTGTAGATCGTTTAAAATATTAATTATGGAGATGATGTATTACACAAATATTGGATCACTATGTTTATTTTACTAATGTTAATGATAAATTTCGCACGCTTAACTTTTGTTTATGAAGATCAGGTAGAAAGCCCCTCATAGCAATAGTTTCTGCATAATGGCGTTCACTACATTTTAATTATTTCTTACTCCTTTCTTGTTATCCATGTTATATTCATCATCCATTGTCTAGTGATCACACTTTTGGATATCTTTGTTTTAAACACGGTGAACATAATAAGGATATTATCAAAACTTTTAAAATTTGTCTTACAAGATTAATATTACATCGAGTTTCCGTGCTAAATGTTCATCATTTTATTTATTTGAACTCATAAATATTGGTAAAAGGGGCAACGACTACAAATGCGCCAAACAAGTCACTTGATTTGTGTGTGTGGGCTGTGATACTGTTCCGGTGCCCAAACCGAAGCAGGTGTTTTTTTTAGGGGGCCACACACGGAGCCTTCGACCCAAAAGTCTGATACATAAGGCAGTGGAGCAACATCAGGAGATGCAGTCCTATGGTAGCTGATGACTAATAATTGGTTCATACTCCATTTGCTCACTCACGATCCTGTAGTCAATGTGTACCATCGGTTTGGAAGCAGAGTTTTCCAACCCTTATAGGTGAACCCTCCGTGTCCACCAATCCTGTTAAGGCGCCGAAAATTCTCTTTTCATTCTTACGACTTCGTTAAAAAAAACGCTCTCACCGTGAGAAGGCATTGAGTAGGACTTTCCTGACAGTGGTTATATACACGTGGCAAAACACAAATAATGAAATTGTTCGATTTATATATTAATTAAAACCATTTATTTATAATTATTCATTGATATTTCATTGATTTTATACAAGAAATAGATAAACATATTTAACATATCTAGTAATAATAGTAGTAATCTTTTCTTGGCTTTGATTTACTATGAAATTAAAACTTCCATATGAACATATCATTATTATCATTGATAATCAATAAACATTATAGAATTAATCAATTAAAGACGATCCATTTGAATTGGTTTTGTATAAAGAATACATAAACCAAATGGTATACATGTAACACTTATCCATAATGATGCAAATATCCAAAATGCAAAAGAATGATTCACTTGAGTAAACATGTATACAATTGATGCACAGAGAAAGCCAACTAAAATGATGGAGAAGCAAAGAATAAAGAAAAGAAAGTAGAAATCACGAATAAGTAGATAAAACTATAATAGAACGGAAAACAGCCATAGATTCATAATTATGGTTAATAATATAGTAAACTATTGGTTGGAGACATTGGATGATATGTTTCAAAATTGATCGTAACTTGTATTACTGCATTCAATCATTGTATCGGAATCGTCGATACGCACTATTGAGTAGACCCACAATAGGATGAAACAACTGTTTAATGCTCTTTTAATCATTTTACTGATGACCGGTTCATTTTAGTGTAAATATTCGGATAAATCTACAAGATGACTGACGTGAATAGGGAAACAAAAAGCCCTGACAAACTACGAAAGCTATTTTTCGAGACGTTATTCCATTTTATTCAAAGCTTGTAAAACACTTACATTTGTTTTTGTCTCTAATCTATTCTACAGAACATAAGCTTTCGTTCGATGTATGATTCATTGCCATACTCTTTTCTGTTCCGAAGCTATTGTAATTTAAACATAATATTTTGCACCCTATTTTATACTCTAATTCCCAGCTTTGGACATAATTGTATTTTTCTTATTTATTGTAAGTTGTGGTCGCGTTATTCACTTATTTATTCATGTACCTTTTTACACTAATCCGAACTGAACTGAAATCACGATATCGGGAATAGATCGAGTAGTGTTCCAGTTGTCTTGTTTTCTCTCATTCGCGTGCTTGTCAGCCAACCAGGTGATAGAATAGTTTTCTTCTCTCTACCCCACTTCGAACTCACGCGTACTAGCCTCAAGGTTAAGTCGGTCAGCCTATCGCACCAAGGTCTTAATGTGGATTAGATGATAAGTATCTTCAGCACCAAAAGTCGGTAAACAGACCAAAGGACATAACAATGACATTTAGAAATTCTATAATTTTAAACAGTATTACATGTTATGAATGTATTATTTTCACATTGTGAATGACCTCAGTAAATTTTCTATTCTTAAATTATTGCTTATAACATTTATGTAGAGTTACTTTCATCAGTAAATAATAAATAAGTCGTAACAACAATAATGAATATAAAATTGAACATGTAAATTCATATCCATTGAAATACAATAAAATGCAAATGAGTGTATGCATACATTGTGGAAGACCTATTCATCTCATTTGCACAAACAATAGATATCCGTATAGTGCGATCAAGATGTTCATACATCCATGTGAGTATATATGTATATTTGTGTTCTCACTTAAAATGATCTACTTGTTTTGGTCTCTTTCTTAAAATAAATGTAAATGAGAATTCTTATTTTTATAAATAATATCAATAATATTAATAATGGTTTATTTTAAAGAAACAAATCGATTAAGAATACTCTCTCTTAACTTCAATCAAACTATGTAAATACGATTGAATCTCTGTAACATTGAATGATTTCATTGAATAGTGATCAATATCATCTTTGATAGAGTTTTGTTCTCTAAAAACTGGATGATTTGATCATGGAGCTTTCGTTGTTCTTCTGAACGACATCATCAATACAAATTTCTATCAAACTATCTAGCTCAGAGAACAAAACTCTATCAAAATCATTTACATGAGATACGAATATTCACCATCATCTCATTATAATGTTTGTCTAATTTAATTCAGTGTTCACCTAGTCTATGAACCGAACAAGACTCTGTGACCAAAGACCAATAAGCTAGCTATTCTGATGTATCTCAACCCTGCTAACTATAGAGAGATGTCCAAGTTCGAACGGGGACATATATTCTGCAAACAGCCAGAAGCACGAGCAATAACAGGCACAAATCAAACGTATTTATATAGCATAAAATTGTCCTTGGGAAGCGTTACAAAATAGCATACTAAAAGATACAACGAACCAATAGTGTTTAAGATTCTCCTAAATGGGACATACGACATGAAAGTGAATATGAGCGTTTTTGACGAGAAAAGAAGAAAATTCGAAATTTTAAAATAAAATTACAAAAATAAGGTATTTACCAAGTGAGTTCTAAGGATCTAACATCCCTAACAATTTTGTAGATCAAGTTTTCTGTAGTATATACTTTAATATCATTAACTAAATATTTTATATAAACAGGAATAATTTGAAGTTAGTTATCACTGTTAAACCAATATCAGATGGTTGTGTGCGTTTTTTCTTCCTTTGTTTTAAACTTATCACCTATGTGAAACTGAAATGACATATGGGATTGAGCAATAGTATGTTCAGGTTTTGAGTATAAAATAATTCAGATAATAAGTCAAAATCTAATGGTTCATATTTAGAATGCTGTCCTATTCTCATGCGATGTATTTTGTAATGAAAAAAAACACATTTAAACTGACCAAATAGACTCTACAGATCACAAATTTCCATTAGAACTTTCAGAAACCTATCATGATATCAGGCTCTAGTGAGCTATCTAATGTTTTCTTAGTTTTCAGTGTTTACTGGACGATGGCAGTTTATAACAAAAGACTCTCTATAAATTACGTAGTATTTACTTACTTTCGCTTGTTATTCCCAATGGGACATAGGCCGCCGACCAGCATTCTCCAACCCACTCTGTCCTCCGCCTTCTTTTCTAGTTCCATCCAATTCTTGTTCATTTTTCTCATATCTATCTCCATTTCTCGGCGTAATGTGTTCTTTGGTCTTCCTCTCCTCCTTTGACCTTGCGAATTCCATATGAGGGCTAGCCTTGTAACGCAGTTAGATGTTTTCTTCAATGTGTGTCCTATCCACTTCCAGCGCTTCTTCCTGATTTCTTCCTCTAGTGAGATCTGGCTTGTTCTCTCCCACAGTTGGTTGTTGCTAATAGTGTCCGGAAAACGGATCCGAAGTATTTTGCGTAGACAACTGTTAATAAACACCTATATTTTCTGGATGATGGCTTTCGTAGTTCTCCAGGTTTCTGGCCCATACAGTAGAACTGTCTTGACATTTGTATTGAAAATCCTGACCTTGGTGTTGGTTGACAGTTGCTTTGAGTTCCAGATGTTCCTCAGTTGTAAATATGCTGCTCTTGCTTTGCCGATCTGCGCCTTCACATCTGCATCAGATCCACCCTGTTCATCTATGATGCTGCCCACATATGTAAAGGTTTTCACATCTCCCAAATCTTCTCCGTCAATTATGATTGGATTGGTGCATGCTGTGTTGTATCGGAGAATCTTCCTTGTCCATTTATGTATATTGAGATCTACTGCTGCTAAGGCTGCTGCTACATTAGTCGTCTTCTCCTTTATTTGTTGTTGCGTTTGCGATAGGAGGGCCAGATCATCTGCGAAGTCTAGATCGTCCAGCTGCATCCTAACTGTCCACTATATCCCACGCTTTCCCTCAGATATTAACGTCTTCATACATAGTACTAATGAATCTTAATAATTTAAATGTTAAATATTATAATAAAACAATGAAGTAATAGACCTTTTCATTGTTTCATTTCAACTTAATAAACATTATAATGATAGTGAAAAATAGTTAAAACTAAACAAAATATACCTTAAACTTACTAGTTAAAATAAGTAATATCATTGTAATAATAATTATTTTCTTTGTTCTACCTGGTCCAGATACAATAGAGACAAGAATTAAAAGACCTGATGCACCAAGAAAAAGTATCGATATTAAACTTAATGATAAATGAATTTTAGCTTCTCTTGGTGGTTCTTCATTATCTATAAATTATAGAAACAGATAAAATATAATTATCAGTTTTAGGGGTTGTGGAGATTGTTAAGTTTTTGATTGAGATCATGAACCGATCGGTGTTAGACCACCACTGAAAGCCTGGAAGCACTGGATGGCCGTTTCGTCCTATTGTGGGACTCTTCATCAGTGCGCATGCACGATCCAACCCCGTGGGATTCTAACCCAGGGCTTTCAGCCTCGCGCGCGAACGCTTAACCTACTAGACCACTGAGCCGGCATCCAATGGTGTTAATGTCTAACCCCAACCAATCCACGAAATTGCGCGACCATCTTCCATTGTACTGAGGCAGACACCTGTTTCTACCCGACACGGATTGTCAAATTGAATTTTCAATATAATTTATTATTTAACATTCTAGTTTGTAATGTTGTTGATTGTTGGCAACAAACTAAAAATATATTTCACTAGTTGGAATCATGAGTCAATCGAAGCTAGATCACCACCATGGAAAACCTGGAAGCACTGAACACCCGTTTCGTTCCAGTATGGGGCTCCTCAGCAGTGCGCATCCACGAACTATAATTTTGTACATGTTAATAATCATCAGTAAATTGTATTAGATCTAATAATGGTATTTGTTAATTGAATAGATAGATTGTCTTAGGTAAAGAAGTTGATCAGTTTTAGAAATTGAATATGTGACCAAGATAGTTCAAAACTTTGGAATTTTACTTAATCAATTACTCATTTAAATTTAGTCTGATCAACTGTATCATATTTTCAGTCTTTACAAAGGAACTTGGCACAAGTCCATGAAGTCACTGACAAGTGGACTGAGCCATGTTGGTAGGTGTAGACTAACTGGTTGGGGACCGCGAAATGGCAACCGATGGTTAGAGACTTTGAATGACGTGGCTCAAAATCGTTTGGAATGGCTCAGGTACATCCACTCTTTATGTTCCCCGAAATTCTGATCTTCTGAATTTTTCATGCCCCTTTTTTCTCTTTCTAAGTCTATTTCACTGGACTATACTACTTGAATAACATCTTCAAACCCTAATCTTTCCGTTTACTGCTTATACTCTTACTACCTCTACCACTATGGGATTTGAATCGGTAACTGCATCTCTGTGCTAATGTGGTATGGCAACTCGAACTGATGTATGTACGTACAAAGTTCTATGTTTTTACTGAGTGACTGACTTTACAAAGGAAATATTGTTCGAATCTCAATAGTTCAATTAATTAATCAAGTGATATTACGACAGAAACATTATAATTGGGTGAATATTGAAAAGGTAGTAAGTTTTGAAATCATTTTACAAGCAATGATTATTTATATTTTTATGGTAATAATTACTAGATATTCGGGTTATTTTATTCTCATATTCTTGTATTTTTAATTTCTCATTTGGTATATAAATGATTGTTGAATGTTCAACCGTTCTTGTATTATTATAAATTCATTATCTATCTGTTGTTTAGTTCCCTTTCACTTATGTCGTAAATATGAACACAATGTAATTTCTTATTTATATGGTGCCGAAATTACCTTATATTACTATATGAGTTTGAGACTCATGATATTGCTACACAGCTGAGAAAGTAACAGTTCATTGACTTTGTCTTTTTATTGAATGATGGATTGAGAGTCGCTCGAGAACCAACAAACGTTAAGGTCTCAATTATCGTTCATTGATTGCTGACATTGGAAAAATAAGTCATCAATCCTACAGGTAATATAGATGAGTAAATCGTTGGTCAAATGGGATACTACAACTTTTCTCATAATAAACAGCCTGATCACATAAGCTTCAATAAAATTCTAGAATATAGTCTTCTTGAAGTTGATGACAAAAAAGTATCACAATAAATTAACATAATGAACTAAATGTAATATGGCCTTTTGAGTAATCTAACTTAAATAGATTCATTAAACTCAACTATTGAAATCGCTGCAATCTCTACAAACCTATATTCTAATAATAGTTATCATACGCCAACTAGTGACTGGTGGATTTCCAGGAATTCTAATAAGTCCAATCTGTGTCGGGTGGAAACAATCATCCCCTTCAGATAATTAATGAAGGCTAACACAAGATTATGGATCGATTGAAGTTAGACATTCACACCATTATATCCCAGATCAGTGGTCTAAAGGCTAGGCGTTCGCGTGCGAGACCACAGGCCATGTGTTCGAGTTCCGCGTGCGGAATCATGGATACGCACTGCTGAGGAATCCTATACTAGGTCGAAACGGCTTTCAGATTTTCAATGGTAACTTAGCTTATAATAACTCATGAATTCAACTATTAAAATTATTACAATCTCTACAAATTCCCATTCTAATAAGAAATATTCAGGTTAACTAAAACTATACTAAGTATATTATATCTACATTAAACATTTATTTATCTCAACTCTATAATCCACTGAATTTTTTTAAAACTTAACTCATTACACATAATAACATGTAAACTATGAATAACGAATCATTAATAAATCAACTGTAATTCTTTGCTTTACCTACTGAATTCATGCCAAAAATATTCAAAAAAAAATTTCATAGCAAATACTCTATGTATCTACAATGGATTGATCACTGGGTGGTGAGCAATGTCATATGTGTCATGTCCTTCTAAGTTCAGATCGAATTCTGTTAACCAAGTTGTATTGTGGCCACTAGTCTAAGTGACTCGACATTACGTGTACTATATTGAGATGAGATGGTGATTCGAGTTAGTCTACATGAAACCTTGGATCTAGATTTCGTGCTATTTGGCACTTAACACATTACACATAATAACATGTGAAATATAAATAAATAATCATTAATAAATCAACTGTAATTCTTTCCTTTACTAACACAATTCATGCCAAAATTATTTTGAAAAAGGAAACAAACAAAAAAGAATATTTCATAACTTACCTTTCCAATATGGTGATAAAATTAAACCAACCCCTAATGTACAAATTGCCAATATAATTGTAATTAAAAAACATAATAATCGAAAAATTGACATGGTATGTATGTATGTTTTGTTTCTTTTTTCTTTTTTTCTTTTTTTTTGAGAAACAATATGTAACAAAATCAAAAGAATTAAATTTCTTGTCGTTTTTTCTTTCTTTTTACTTTTCTTTCTTTTTTCTTTTTATTTCCCTCCCTTTCCTATCATAAATTTATAGAATATTGAAAATTGTTTAATGAAATTCAAATTTTGAAAATGTTTAGCCAGAGTTCATGGAAATTATGATTTGTTTAGTTTCACTTCTTTTTTCTCTTTTTTCTTTTCTTTGTTTTTACAACAGATCCTATGGATATTTAACCTCCATTGAAATATATATATATATATATATTTACTATGCAAAATTTATGCAAAACAGTTGTCAACGATGTTCTTTTAAAAAAAGAAAAAAAATTAATGGTTGTCTGTGTTGTTTGTTTTTCTATTGGTGAAAAACTAAATGAGTAGTTGAGTGCATCTGACCTTGAGGGGAAAAATCGAAATGCTTTTTGTGTAAAAAAATATATACATAGACGATATTCATTGATTATTTTCGAAATAAATTGTGACTTGAAATTTGACCTTTGGTTGCATGATTTGCACTACTGTTTTCGATATAATAAGTAGTGCTGAAACATACCTCGGATATATTCAAATACTGATAGCTAGCAAATACTCTATGTATCCATAATGGATTGATCACCAGGTGCTGATCAATGTCATGTGTCATGTCCTTAAACGTTCAGATTGAATTCTATCGACCAAGTAACATTGTGGTCACTAGTTTAAGTGACTCGACATCATATGTACTATATTGAGATGAGATGATGATTAGAATTAGTCTACAGGAAACCTTGGATCTAGGTTTCGTGCTATTTGGCACTCGTCAGCAAAGTGCAACTGTCATCTTATGGGAATTGATGCTCCCTGACAGACTCGATCCTGTATCACCCAGTATCACAATCGGAGACTTTAACACTGAGTTATCCGGACTACGACTGACGTCCTGTAGCACTGAGATGTATTTACAATTGATTGATCAGTGGATCGGACCTGACACACATGACATTGATCACTTTTTCCTTCAAACAAATGAAAATTTGGAAGCAAACCAAACTTATTTGAGTTACGCGTATTTTGTAAATTCATCGTTTTGTAGTGATAGAGAAGTTATCATACTCTAGAATTGCAGTATGCAGAAGTAAAGCTTCTGTGTGTGAAAGCAAGTCATGCTACTAACTAGTGTGTAGACAGAAACGGATTTCGGTTGTATGCTGACACACGACTGGCAACGAATTAATCATTGCAATATCCCATTCCTCAACGGACACTCCGGTCACACAGGAATAAAACGCGGAAATCAAAAGACATCAAGACTTAGCCTGACATTTGATGGATTATTATTTGGAAAAGATAATTTCACTTCAATACAAATATACAAATTAGACGATTTTCACCGGTGTACAGTAGTGATATGTGATATGTGAAATGTTAAAAAAGACAGTTGCAAAAATGATTGATTTCGGAAGCCAACTATTCCTCATGCTGTTCTGTACGGTGAGCGTCCAACGTAATTGCCGCTGAAATCGGGTAAGAAAAATAAAACGTTAGTAAGTTCATTAAGACGATGAAACAAATTTCATCAGTGATTTTCTCATGTTCATTTATTATTATCATTGAAGTTGGAACATCGACACGTATTCACATTCCTTACAGTGAAAATCAACCATTGTTGATGATATTCATGAAACTACTTGTGGATATCAGTAGTCAGATTACACGTAGAAATTTGAAAAGAGATATTCATCATGTCAAAGTCTGTGTAATACTAGTAATGAAAAATCCATCCTGATATTCCTGCGAATTCAAGTGTTTGTAAAATATAGTGAAATTCATATTCAAATGAGTTGGTTTTGTTCACGATGAGTACATTGTTGATGAGCACTGATTAATCGTCGATTCCGTTACTATTCGGTTACATGGCAAACGTAACTACAACACATGAAATGTGATTTACGTTGAATTAAACATTCAACAGTGATCTATATTGATCGTCACGAAAGTAGGCATTTGTTGTCACGGAGTTAAAAATGCCAGGCAATAATTTTCAGAATAGCAAGTGTTTATTTAGGTAGCAACGAGAGTTTGAGCTGATGAATAGAAAATAGAGCGTATCAGTAATATTGGCAAACAACAGCCAAATTGAACTCCACTATAAACAACATCCGGTCATGAAGAAAGTATGCAGGACGGAGTCATAATGGAAGAGCATGTCACAAATCATTTAAGTAAATGAAAATGATCTTATTAATGACTTACCCGGGACCATAGTTACACACGATGCTGAGTCCGTATGGGAAATTCGGACAGTTCGTGACACCACATCCAACATCCGTAGTGTCTTCCCAGACAAGCTGAAATGAACCAAGGGACAGTGAGCTATTGAATAGTGTATTGGAAGAGGACACATTCAGATAAATCTTTCACTTAAATTAACAACAGTCTAAGATCACAACGATGTGGAAGACGTGATTCGTTGGGCAGAGTGTAAACCATTCTAACACAGACAAGAAGCGTGCTGACGAGGACTGGAACATTTCCAATTTGTGTGTATGTGACAACGGATAGTTGGATACTACATGTAGCCATGTTAGACGGTTTCATGAATCCACCACAATATCACTAGTCAGTGTCTATACGACTTTGTCTGAAGTAGTTATTTTAACAAGAATGCTTTGTAATCGTTCTAATGCTTACCTGAGTATAATGACCACACTGACCCATACGACATGTTCTCGTGTAGAAGTCGTAATTCTTGTATTCATCCAACCATAATTGGAATCCGCTTGATAGAAATGAACAAACAATAGCAATCAATCGAAACATGAATCCGAACATTTGGAAAACTGAACAGTCAATTACAAGAGTATTATCACATGTTTAATTGAGGGGAGAAGAAAGATCTCACTGCACAGGTGTAGGTGTGAACGTCGATGAATATCACGAAGAAACCACACACTGATTGACTGTGGTGATGCTCATCGACTGTGAATATCTGATTAAGTAATATATGGTAAATGAGATATTTGACTATTAACAGTTTCTCGATTGCACACAGATGTGGGTGCATCTTCGACAAGCATGTGAACATGTGGATGAGAGATCCAGCCTATCTCAACACACTAACCACATCATTGCAGTGTTTAGTTGAAGTGAATTTTCGATGAGTTGAACTGAGTGACATCGGTCTGTGGTTACACTCGTTACAATCAGTTCAAGATTCCGATGCAACCACTTGTTGAGTTTCACACTAATCACTTCTGTTCATCTCATAATCGTCCTCAATATTTCCTCACTCATCTATCATCGACAAACAGACCTTCCAAACCACATCGTCGAGCGTGGAGTGACAGGCGGCATGGTTCACAAATGTGTGTTCCTAAAATTTTGTGGTATTTGGAGTGACGTTTCGTAGTTGGTTTGCATCAGTATGCGTTCACAGATTGGTTAAAAAGCAACAGTCTGAAAAGAAGTGGGTGTGCATCTGATGACGGTGTATGTCGATTAGATCGATATAACACTTCTGCGAATGCAGACCACATGCTTGAAAGTCTACGAGTTGAACAAATTCATATATTTAACACAATGCACATGACACTTACGTGTTTATGTCTTTCGCACCGGCCCAATTCTGTCCAACATATTGGAATGCCGGTATTTTACGATCATCATTTGTATCGTGTCCAACACGACATTGATCAGACAGAATTTGTGCTTTCGTTTCCAATTCCACATTCCATTTCTGTAAACATGTGGTTAGTCAATGAGCAAATCAAACGGTTAATTGATCAATTAATAATGTGACTATTGCTTTATTTACTTAAAATCGATTAGGCGAATAAAGTGGTATCGAATGTCACTCGTTGTCATCAGTGCCGTCACGTCGACGTGATATAATTAGGAGATTTTTAGTTTTTCCACTAGTTAGTCAGAACCTGCGAAAAATTCTTCATCTCTTATGAAACATGTGAACGAAGTTCGTTCGTCTATACGCACCATACTCATCAACCTACACATCACTAACCACACTCACTCAAAACAAACAAATGCACAGTTAAGAACACTGTCTACAATCACACAATGATTTCAACCAGTGAGCTATCTACTCTACAACACATTACACCGATAACCTCATTTGAGTGGCCAAGAACTGCTACCTGCAGTCAGCCACAATCAACCAATCAACCGAACAACTTCTCCCTCCCTCCCTCCTTCTCTCTCTCTCTCTCTCATCATCACACCATGTTCACAGTGAGACCAGCTGAAACGTACACTGAAATCAATTTGTCTCAATCAAAACATAATTGTGCTGAACACTCAAGTTAAACAATCATTCTTCTTACCAGTGGTTTTATGGAGACTGCTATCGGTTGCCCAACAAGCTGACCATTTTGAACAGATTGTCTTGCCTTATTGTGAAGAGCTAACAACTCATTCCTCATCGCATCATCCAACTGCGCATGAACACAGCAACAGACAAGTGAACACACCAACAACACGACTGATGAAAACTCGGAATTAGAAGACATTTCGATGAGACCAGAATTTCACAGTCTGTCTGACTTACGAACAATCACTTGTTGGCTTTTACATATATATACACACCATGAGATCAGGTTAATCAACATAAGTCATGGTGATTAAACCAACCACTCATAAGTGTCAATTTGTCTTATGAATGTGGGATTATATTTGTACAGAATAATAATCAGTCGTGTAATCAGTTATGAATGAGTAGGGCTAAAGGGCGGTGTCTACACAAGACGATGGTATTGAAAAATTGTGATTGAAGTTTACTCACAGCGTTTTTACACTGTGAGTGGAAATGACTATCGGTTTGTGGGATCATGATTCACGAGTGACTCATGCTTCTGGAAAAAATACAACAATGTCTGATAATTTCATGAAGTTGTAATCAGATTTTGCTATATTGTAATTAAGGCTGCATAGTGTGTGAGACGAGCGTTTGTTTGGAGTGACGTGTTCTGTCGTTTGTAGTCGATATCAGGTGATAACATGTGTAGTTCGCGTTGATGACTGCTGGCTGACTCGTCTAGTTCGATGCATGGATCGTGATGCGATTTGGGAGCCTCACCAACCACCTTTCTCTCAGTGACGTCGATCGAATGAGACGTGTTGAAGTGAATTGGTGTCCTCGTGGATGAATGGAGAGTGAAATCGATCAACACGATTGCATGTGAACATGAGATCGTCCCCATGCATATGGTGATTGAGGGAATGAGTTGTGATTCAACTTCCAATTTTTAGTGTTCGTTTCACATGTTATAAATTTCCGATGAGATGTGGCATCGGAATTCGATGATGATTTCCGCTGAATATGTGTTGATTGCAGTACGTGTTGAAGATATTGCTTTCAGACATTATGAGTGTTAAGGGATTGCAAACCGATGATATGTATTGGTGATACGGAAGTGATTTTCTGTCACATTTCGCCGCGTTGTGTAATCGATAATTCAACATTCAACTGCCTCGTAATTCTACGAATTAGCAGATTGTAAATAATGTGTACTTGTACTTGTCCGCTGGAGTCCATACTGCTACTGAATTTACTGAAAACCATCTAATTAATATGCTTCCGAACTTGATCAACTTTTGTCGGTAGGCTCAATTGTGATGACACAGTCGGTTGTTACAGTGAAGATAGAAGTTTAGGACAATTTTTCATGGAATTCTCATCGAAATGAACTGTTAGCGGGAAACAAAATGTAAAACAATCGTTTGTTGAATTATTATTTCATTAACACTTGAAACGTTGGAATGATTATTATGTTATGAATTATTTTGTACTTAGAAATATCATACATTCAAATTTATATTACAGTTTTCCAATGGATGCAGAATGTAACTTGTTTTCTGTCATGATCAGGTTGATGCGAATCAGTGAGCAATAACAAGAGAACAAGTGCACACATACTGAGAAGCCGTGATTTGTAGATTACAAAGAACGAATTATGTTAACCAGTGTTTAATAATGTATATATCAATTATATGTACAACAAATAAACATAAGTAGAAACATTTACACGCACGATACTGAATGAATGTAAATCAGGAAATTAGGAATTCTTTCCGTTTCCATTCTTGAACTAAATCAAGTTCTAATAGATTTCGAGGTACTGCATCAACTATCGGTATACTCGCACCGTGACTAAGAAAAATAAATGCCGTCCACCAGTGCATATCACACTGGTATACACCCAATGATATGTTACAATTATTCAGTTCAGTTCAGTTCAGCCCAGTCAGACAGACAGCACATAACAGCACACTATCCATCTCAGACACGTGTTAGCTTATGTACACGAACTATCAGATGCTTTTTCTGTGACCATCTTAGTAAAATCTTATTACCACCATAAAGTATACGTGAATGGATGATAAATCAGCGAACTTATTTTCAAAAGAATTCATCTTATATTTCCATATTGTTGGAACTTTAATTAAGGCAAAGTTACGTGGAGCAACTGACTTCAAAATCTATCTCCGATGTTATTACAGACTATAACTGTAGTATAAATGATCAACTTAGTTATCATAACATTTATTCATCAATCCACTTCCTCCACTTTCATACTGATATGACGGGATGAAAAGACTAAATTACACTCTCATCTCATTGACATTCCACTTCAACATTACTTCTGTTTCAATTCAATGTGATGAATATTCAGTGTAATGTTTGGTTGATTTCTGATGTGATTTTTCATTCAGCATCAAGTTGATTTATTCAGTATGATGTTGATTCAAGTCATGGTATACATCGAACTGAATCAAAGAGAACTATGTTCAGCATATCATGCAACATTCAATTTCATTATAATTCCATCAATATGAAATTTTTCCAACTAAAAATAAAATTTGTGTGAAAATCATTGTATATATCAAGGAGTGCATATTGGACAACGGTCGTCTAGCGTGTTTTATGGTGAAGAGATAATCGACTATACAAGTATTTGTGACCTTACTTCGAGTCTCTAAAATAACAGTTGCTCATCTTTTCTCCATTGTAAGTAGTAAACCAGGAGACTGTCACAATTATAAAATACAAAGTGAATTATCGATTAAACGAGATGGCTTAATGGTAAAGAAAATCACTTCCATATCAGTTTGCAATCCATTAACAATCAAAATGCCTGAAAGCAATATCTTCAACACGTACTGCAATCAACACATATTCAGTGGAAATCATCATCGAATTCCGATGCCACATCTCATCGGAAATTTATAACATGTGAAACGAACACTAAAAATTGGAAGTTGAATCACAACTCATTCCCTCAATCACCATATGCATGGGGACGATCTCATGTTCACATGCAATCGTGTTGATCGATTTCACTCTCCATTCATCCACGAGGACACCAATTCACTTCAACACGTCTCATTCGATCGACGTCACTGAGAGAAAGGTGGTTGGTGAGGCTCCCAAATCGCATCACGATCCATGCATCGAACTAGACGAGTCAGCCAGCAGTCATCAACGCGAACTACACATGTTATCACCTGATATCGACTACAAACGACAGAACACGTCACTCCAAACAAACGCTCGTCTCACACACTATGCAGCCTTAATTACAATATAGCAAAATCTGATTACAACTTCATGAAATTATCAGACATTGTTGTATTTTTTCCAGAAGCATGAGTCACTCGTGAATCATGATCCCACAAACCGATAGTCATTTCCACTCACAGTGTAAAAACGCTGTGAGTAAACTTCAATCACAATTTTTCAATACCATCGTCTTGTGTAGACACCGCCCTTTAGCCCTACTCATTCATAACTGATTACACGACTGATTATTATTCTGTACAAATATAATCCCACATTCATAAGACAAATTGACACTTATGAGTGGTTGGTTTAATCACCATGACTTATGTTGATTAACCTGATCTCATGGTGTGTATATATATGTAAAAGCCAACAAGTGATTGTTCGTAAGTCAGACAGACTGTGAAATTCTGGTCTCATCGAAATGTCTTCTAATTCCGAGTTTTCATCAGTCGTGTTGTTGGTGTGTTCACTTGTCTGTTGCTGTGTTCATGCGCAGTTGGATGATGCGATGAGGAATGAGTTGTTAGCTCTTCACAATAAGGCAAGACAATCTGTTCAAAATGGTCAGCTTGTTGGGCAACCGATAGCAGTCTCCATAAAACCACTGGTAAGAAGAATGATTGTTTAACTTGAGTGTTCAGCACAATTATGTTTTGATTGAGACAAATTGATTTCAGTGTACGTTTCAGCTGGTCTCACTGTGAACATGGTGTGATGATGAGAGAGAGAGAGAGAGAAGGAGGGAGGGAGGGAGAAGTTGTTCGGTTGATTGGTTGATTGTGGCTGACTGCAGGTAGCAGTTCTTGGCCACTCAAATGAGGTTATCGGTGTAATGTGTTGTAGAGTAGATAGCTCACTGGTTGAAATCATTGTGTGATTGTAGACAGTGTTCTTAACTGTGCATTTGTTTGTTTTGAGTGAGTGTGGTTAGTGATGTGTAGGTTGATGAGTATGGTGCGTATAGACGAACGAACTTCGTTCACATGTTTCATAAGAGATGAAGAATTTTTCGCAGGTTCTGACTAACTAGTGGAAAAACTAAAAATCTCCTAATTATATCACGTCGACGTGACGGCACTGATGACAACGAGTGACATTCGATACCACTTTATTCGCCTAATCGATTTTAAGTAAATAAAGCAATAGTCACATTATTAATTGATCAATTAACCGTTTGATTTGCTCATTGACTAACCACATGTTTACAGAAATGGAATGTGGAATTGGAAACGAAAGCACAAATTCTGTCTGATCAATGTCGTGTTGGACACGATACAAATGATGATCGTAAAATACCGGCATTCCAATATGTTGGACAGAATTGGGCCGGTGCGAAAGACATAAACACGTAAGTGTCATGTGCATTGTGTTAAATATATGAATTTGTTCAACTCGTAGACTTTCAAGCATGTGGTCTGCATTCGCAGAAGTGTTATATCGATCTAATCGACATACACCGTCATCAGATGCACACCCACTTCTTTTCAGACTGTTGCTTTTTAACCAATCTGTGAACGCATACTCGATGCAAACCAACTACGAAACGTCACTCCAAATACCACAAAATTTTAGGAACACACATTTGTGAACCATGCCGCCTGTCACTCCACGCTCGACGATGTGGTTTGGAAGGTCTGTTTGTCGATGATAGATGAGTGAGGAAATATTGAGGACGATTATGAGATGAACAGAAGTGATTAGTGTGAAACTCAACAAGTGGTTGCATCGGAATCTTGAACTGATTGTAACGAGTGTAACCACAGACCGATGTCACTCAGTTCAACTCATCGAAAATTCACTTCAACTAAACACTGCAATGATGTGGTTAGTGTGTTGAGATAGGCTGGATCTCTCATCCACATGTTCACATGCTTGTCGAAGATGCACCCACATCTGTGTGCAATCGAGAAACTGTTAATAGTCAAATATCTCATTTACCATATATTACTTAATCAGATATTCACAGTCGATGAGCATCACCACAGTCAATCAGTGTGTGGTTTCTTCGTGATATTCATCGACGTTCACACCTACACCTGTGCAGTGAGATCTTTCTTCTCCCCTCAATTAAACATGTGATAATACTCTTGTAATTGACTGTTCAGTTTTCCAAATGTTCGGATTCATGTTTCGATTGATTGCTATTGTTTGTTCATTTCTATCAAGCGGATTCCAATTATGGTTGGATGAATACAAGAATTACGACTTCTACACGAGAACATGTCGTATGGGTCAGTGTGGTCATTATACTCAGGTAAGCATTAGAACGATTACAAAGCATTCTTGTTAAAATAACTACTTCAGACAAAGTCGTATAGACACTGACTAGTGATATTGTGGTGGATTCATGAAACCGTCTAACATGGCTACATGTAGTATCCAACTATCCGTTGTCACATACACACAAATTGGAAATGTTCCAGTCCTCGTCAGCACGCTTCTTGTCTGTGTTAGAATGGTTTACACTCTGCCCAACGAATCACGTCTTCCACATCGTTGTGATCTTAGACTGTTGTTAATTTAAGTGAAAGATTTATCTGAATGTGTCCTCTTCCAATACACTATTCAATAGCTCACTGTCCCTTGGTTCATTTCAGCTTGTCTGGGAAGACACTACGGATGTTGGATGTGGTGTCACGAACTGTCCGAATTTCCCATACGGACTCAGCATCGTGTGTAACTATGGTCCCGGGTAAGTCATTAATAAGATCATTTTCATTTACTTAAATGATTTGTGACATGCTCTTCCATTATGACTCCGTCCTGCATACTTTCTTCATGACCGGATGTTGTTTATAGTGGAGTTCAATTTGGCTGTTGTTTGCCAATATTACTGATACGCTCTATTTTCTATTCATCAGCTCAAACTCTCGTTGCTACCTAAATAAACACTTGCTATTCTGAAAATTATTGCCTGGCATTTTTAACTCCGTGACAACAAATGCCTACTTTCGTGACGATCAATATAGATCACTGTTGAATGTTTAATTCAACGTAAATCACATTTCATGTGTTGTAGTTACGTTTGCCATGTAACCGAATAGTAACGGAATCGACGATTAATCAGTGCTCATCAACAATGTACTCATCGTGAACAAAACCAACTCATTTGAATATGAATTTCACTATATTTTACAAACACTTGAATTCGCAGGAATATCAGGATGGATTTTTCATTACTAGTATTACACAGACTTTGACATGATGAATATCTCTTTTCAAATTTCTACGTGTAATCTGACTACTGATATCCACAAGTAGTTTCATGAATATCATCAACAATGGTTGATTTTCACTGTAAGGAATGTGAATACGTGTCGATGTTCCAACTTCAATGATAATAATAAATGAACATGAGAAAATCACTGATGAAATTTGTTTCATCGTCTTAATGAACTTACTAACGTTTTATTTTTCTTACCCGATTTCAGCGGCAATTACGTTGGACGCTCACCGTACAGAACAGCATGAGGAATAGTTGGCTTCCGAAATCAATCATTTTTGCAACTGTCTTTTTTAACATTTCACATATCACATATCACTACTGTACACCGGTGAAAATCGTCTAATTTGTATATTTGTATTGAAGTGAAATTATCTTTTCCAAATAATAATCCATCAAATGTCAGGCTAAGTCTTGATGTCTTTTGATTTCCGCGTTTTATTCCTGTGTGACCGGAGTGTCCGTTGAGGAATGGGATATTGCAATGATTAATTCGTTGCCAGTCGTGTGTCAGCATACAACCGAAATCCGTTTCTGTCTACACACTAGTTAGTAGCATGACTTGCTTTCACACACAGAAGCTTTACTTCTGCATACTGCAATTCTAGAGTATGATAACTTCTCTATCACTACAAAACGATGAATTTACAAAATACGCGTAACTCAAATAAGTTTGGTTTGCTTCCAAATTTTCATTTGTTTGAAGGAAAAAGTGATCAATGTCATGTGTGTCAGGTCCGATCCACTGATCAATCAATTGTAAATACATCTCAGTGCTACAGGACGTCAGTCGTAGTCCGGATAACTCAGTGTTAAAGTCTCCGATTGTGATACTGGGTGATACAGGATCGAGTCTGTCAGGGAGCATCAATTCCCATAAGATGACAGTTGCACTTTGCTGACGAGTGCCAAATAGCACGAAACCTAGATCCGAGGTTTCCCGTCGACTATCTTCAATCACTATCCTATCTCAACATATGGAGATTGATTTCTTTTATTGATCATTATACATGAACAGTGTATTTCAAAATATCTTCAGAGGTCCTGTCAGCTTAGGATAGTCGCATTTTACATTGGATAGGACACTGATGACATAGATAACTTAAGTGAAAAATTGTTTTTACTTTCAATGAAATCTGAAAGTAAACAAGTTGAGGGAATTAGTGTTTTTTATGATTAGTGGAGTTTATTACTAGTAATGTTTTAATAACGGCTTTGCACCTTATCGACGTGAAGGTTATAACGTTTACTGATTAAATTTTATCAATAGTAACTGAACTTTGACAAAACTTTGTGATTGTCAGTAAATTCTTTACAATATACGATTGTGCATATTTTAGTAAAAAGATGTCTCAACTTTGGGATTCAGATTCCTCCTGTTAATCAGACCCAAATAGGAAATAAACTCATGTCGTGCTTTTTATCACTAATAACGGTCCCGATTTACTATAGCACACTGCCTTAGAAACTCTGTAGTTTTATAATCAGTAGTATACAAACTACTGTCTGTTAAGCATCGCTTTGAAACACAACAAATTAGAGAGGTTGTATTTTCAAACTGCCATCAATTGTTTATCAACAAGTTTATACGTCAGCATTAACTAACTCGGGTTTAGTCTGTAGTGTCGTTAGTATGTTAAGCCCATATAGCTTGTTCTAGCTTCTGGACAGGCCAATTTATCCATTCTTCTGGAGTCACGTTTTGACCTTGTTAATTATTCACTTATCAACTCTTACTGCTTTTATATGGGCGTATGCTTGTGTACATCTTACTCTATTAATCACATACCTGTAGCTTATTTTTGTGTGACTATAAATATTGATTAACGCTTGATTAAATGGAGATGGCTTACACGCCTTCTCCACCGCGAATCATTTTGCTTCACTGTCTTCTCTTTTCTCTTCGTTCCTTTGTTTATCTGTCCAGATCAATGAGTGTACAAAATATATATATTCGAAATTCATTCTGGTATGTGACTTATTTAATTCCGTTATCCACTAACGCGATAATTTTATACGAGGATTAGTGATATGTATATCTCATTAGCAATCAGAAACGATCAAACTGGATTCAGTTCCCATGCCACAAAAAGTCAACGGATTACTGCCAATAAATTGTAATCAAAATATTCTGAGTTTTGTTGACATTCATTTTCACTTAGTGTATATTTTTTAATCATGTCAATGATTAATTTAAGTTAATTCACGATCTAAATTATCATAAGCGTGAAGTACCTAAGTGCAAATGATAATAATGATCTAGTATTTATCATTAAATAAACTTTGGCTAATTTGACTAAACAAGAAAATGTATTTTACGCAGATTTTTCATTCGAACTATTCATAAAATCAATGTTTTAACTATTCAATATGTACAAAGTAGAATGAAATGAGTAAAGATTAATCACTGCCTTTTTGAAGTATTTCGTGAAATATATGTGCTACACATAAAATGATTCTGCTTCAAAAAGAAGAACAAATTTGATATTCTCCAAATTATCATAATCAGTTCACTTCTAACTTTATGAGATCTAGAACATTTTATGTTATTTAACAGTAAGAATTCCAGTTGACAAAGTTTGTCTCAATGTTATTGTTGGAGACGTTAGATCCCCAGAACTCACTTGGGAAAGGACCTGTAGTAGTTTTATTTAGAAAATTTGAATTTCTTTGTTTTCGCACCAAAGGTGCTCTTGTCACCTTCATGTAGTATTTCCCACTGGGAAGTATCTTAAATGATATTGACCCGTTTCGTCTTTTAGTATGCTATTTAGTAACTCTCCCCAAGGACGGTTTTGTGCTGTATATATATATTTTGAATTGTTTTTGTCATTATCGCTCGTTTCTGGCTGTTTGCAGAATATACTTGCCCATTCGAAGCTTGGACTTCTCCCTCTAGTTAGCGGGGATGGGACGCATCAAATAGTTGGCTTACTGGTCTTTGGTCACTGAGTCTTTGTTCTCGTTCGCAGATTAAGTGAACTTGTAGTGACTCACCATTTATCACGAGAACACGACTGGTTTAATAGAAACAATTCTTATTATAACCAACCGTACCAGTGTTTGTTTTAATGTGCTTTTGTTTAACTGTGTTAATGACAGCTATTTTGTGCTTCCATTCTTATACTCACACTTTGATTGTAACTTCGCACGAATTCGGTTACGTTCTGTAACCAAGCTTGTATCCTGGCACGATCTCGGTATCCTTTTGATACCACGAGATCGCCAGCAAATATATATCTCGATTTGGTTCATTAATTATATTCTGATATTTGGCTTCTCGGAGATTTTATGGGTTTCTTTGGTTACGTTCAGCCTACGCCTTCTGATTTATTTGGCACGTGTTTCTTGGTAGCGGTGTTCATAGTTAATCTCGACTGGACACCACGATACAAACTCATGATAGCTTCAACCCTAGCAGTTATTGATTATAAATCCAAGTTCAAGTAAGCAACAATAATATGTTAGTAAAGTTCGTAGGGGTTGGTAACATATCAAGCCCATGTAGATTATTCTAGCTTCTTAACAGGCCAATTTATTCATTCTTCTCAAGCTACATTTTTACCTTGTCACTTATTCGCTTATTAACCCTGACTGCTTTTTACATGATTGTATATGTGTTAATTACTTACTTTACTCATTACGTGTGTGTAACTTATTTTCGTTTGACTATAAATATCGAATCATGCTTGATTAAATCGAGTTGGCTCATACGCCATCTTTACTGTACGTCACTTTCCATCGTTTCGTTTCGTTCTCTCCCCTTCGTTTACTTTGCTTCTTCTCCCTGATTGTCTGCCTAGAAGGAGGATTGTATGAAATATATGTATTCGGAATTCATTCTCGCATATGTATATTAACTACTATTTCAAGTGTAATGTTTAGTTTTGTACGAATATTAAGGTTCTGAGAAGTTCTATTCATTTCAGATGACTAAATGATGAAATATTACGTA
Organism: Schistosoma haematobium; assembly: GCF_000699445.3. Lineage (NCBI taxonomy): Eukaryota > Metazoa > Platyhelminthes > Trematoda > Strigeidida > Schistosomatidae > Schistosoma > Schistosoma haematobium. The sequence continues at coordinate 11,724,001 of NC_067201.1, forward strand.
ACTTGTGTTACTGTCAGTTGTAGTTGTTTGTTTCTAGTTCATTGTAGTATGACTGTAATAATTTAAATCATTCTAGCAATATGAATAATTGAACCCATTTAAGAGCAGAAATGTTGAATTCCATTTGTGAAAACTGTTTATGAAATCGGAAGAGTGTATTTGGCGATTACCAATATATCGGAATTCTCTGACCTAATCTGGCTAGCGATTGCGGTTGATGTTGAGCACGGCGTTACCACACGTGATCAGGTGCGGATGCTTGACCGAGGGCCTTCAGCTAGATGAGTCCACTAAAACATATGGTCAGCATCCAATGTCGAAAACGTACAGGGCTATTTATTTTGGGGATTTATTTACCGCTACAATATAAATATATGTCTTAAAACATTTTTGAAAGACTATTATATTCGGTTAAACTAAATTTATTTTGTTTCAGAAATTTTTCATTACGGATAAGTAAATATGATGGCTCATTAAACTGAAATTAATCTGTTAATCAATGAGATGTCTCAGAGGGGTTGATTTGAACCATCGTAAAGCAATGAATCGTAAAAAAATTACATCACACAGCTCCTTCTACATGTATTAAGCCAGTGTGCTCATATCAAGGAAATTAGATATATGATAATTGTAAGGGCGTTTTTGAATATTCTTGAGTGAATGTGTGAAATTCCCTCGTGTAAGGTTAGCACATTGTCTCACTCTTAAACGTAGAGTAGTTATTTGTGACACCTATGTATTCATCTTCTGTTTATACTTAGGATACGGAAGAAACTGCCACTCATTCTACTTACAGGTTTGGTTTTTTGTGTATTGTTTCATTGATTATTCTTTAGACGCTATGTAAATTTTGTTTTAATTTCCAATGAATTGTGCTGAGGCTACATTAAATCCTTTGGCTTTTTTGTGCCGATTGAATTAAACTACCGTGTAACGGTAAGATAGTCATGTTAAGTGGTTAGAGGTGCACCTTGTATTCAACTTGAAACTAATTTATATGCCTTACAGGCTTAGTTACTTTATGTTCTCTAGATTTTGATTTCACTACACTTTCTTAGATAATTCTCTCCTGGGTATATCATGATAATGTCATTCTTTGATCTGTTTTGTATAGTTCATGTCCATAATCTTTATGGTTGGAACCTTACCTAATCGAGCTATAATGTTTCGGATTTATCTGTAGAAAAGAACAGATGTCCAAGATTTTACTAGAGGCCGAGAGAATTCAAACAGCATCAGTTTGAACACAATAATACTACGGATTAATATTGGTCAAATGGGGATTCACTCACTTGGCATACATATCGTCATTTTCGCAGGACCGGAATTGTGTTATTACATGAAGAATTAAAATCAAATTAACCAGTTGATTTACAATAGCTTATTACTAGCCTATCGAATATCAGATATCTTTGCAGTGGCTATACATAGCTACACCATATGTAAGTGTTCGAAAATGCAAATCATAAGTGTCTTAGATATCAGTCGTTCGCGTATCGTTTAAAAATTTTATAATGACAATAACGATTAAAAGTCTGCTGCCCTACTCATTACCAACCACTTCTGTCGTCAAATTGTAGTGCTCAAGCTGTCAGTGATTGTTCTTCCGTAAAGAGGTTCAGTTTTCTGATGCCTACTCTTCCACGCTGGTCTATTCATTTGCGCCGCATCTCACTGACTAGTGCGTACATATATAGTGGCTAAGGTGAAACACATCGGATACATACTGTAACGGAAAGAAAACGCTGAAAATCCCTCCACAGCATGATTAACGCACAGGATTGGTGGTAGTTTGTAATTATTATCAATATGACAATATCCTCTGTGGTCGACTATCTTCTGATTCCGCACTCGAAGGATAAGTTTCCGGACGCTGTTCTGGATACCGGTTCTCAGTTGCTAGCACAAAAGCCGTTAAGGTTCCTTCATCAGTGTTCGGTAGGGAATTGCTGTAAGCAGTCAAGCCTCTCATTGTTCTTACGAAGAAAGGTGAGCTTTTCTCTGTATTTCGACTTTGTGAATTCGTTTTTAATACCAGTGGTTAACTTCATAATGACTGAATAATAATAATGCCAAGTAAAAGTTAATCCTGTTTACTTCATGTAAAGTCTGTAGAGAAATGACGTTTATACAACGTAGATAACAAAAGTGTGCCAAGTATTGTGTTTCGGATACGTACATTGGACGTACTAATGATGAACGTCAGGCAAGCAAATGGAAGATGCGTCAATTACATGAAGTTTTTGAGGTCAGTAGTTTACGAACTCAGATAATAATGGTATGACAGCTATTATAAGTCATGTAAAAAGTACAGGAAGAGGATAGACATTATTACTGCCATACATGCATATATAAGGCCCGTTTAGGTCCATAAGTACGCAACTGACAAGGCAAAATCTGTGTTTGATTTAACAAATGTAAGAATGGAAATAGTAATTCGTTAGAAAGTCAGAAAATATCATATGTGTGTAGCATTGTTGACACGTACAAGGCTGCCTTGTAAAAAATTCGATATTGATTTGGAAACATCCGTTTTCGAAAATTACCTATTCGGATAAGGCACTCGAAACCTTGAGCTATCAACGTTTGGTCTCTACTTTCAGACCGCCTTGATATTATGCTTGTATTGTTTCTTTTTATTATCGATTATTCAGATAAATTAATGTAATTGGGTTTCGTGCGATTACTGAGTCGTCGGCTTAGAGTTATATAACTCTGCTTTCCCAGAACCTAACGTATCTTCAGACTGAACACTAACTTCTACGCTCAAGGGGTATTCTGAGAACGTGTGTAAATATGCAACGAAGAGAGAAATACTTTGAGTACATTTAGTGACACTTTAGGGATACCTGTGAGAATGTAAGTAAAAATGTTAGCATGTGGTTAATAGCAACTCAATAATTGTATAAAAATATAACTTTAATTTGTGGCACGAAATTACCTGCAAAAAAACATATTACAATGAATAACAAGGAATACTGTGAAAGCCAGGTGTAATAGATCTTTCATAGTTCATTTATCCTTTAGTATAATAGGACACGTACGGTAGGCTGTGTTGAGTGATGATTTGTGATGTCGAAGAAACGGAAGTATAACGAATATGTATGAGCATGTTCCAAAGGGTCTCAAGTTCAGTGCTTAGAAATTATTGCAGTGAAAATGTTATTAGGTTTAAATATGAGAAAATTTGAGAATCTGGTTTATGCATATGAATGTGACGAATGAACATTAGGTACATATCAAAAACGTAAGTTATTACTTGTGTGAGCGCAACTTCAAACTGAACTCTATCAGATTGTTGCTAAACATTGTCAGCGTCAAGTTAGTTACCTCTATGCACATTTAATGGCGCGTGAATTTCTCCTTCCCTCTTTTCAGGCTCCTTTGCTTGGTAAACTGGTATTTGGTTTCGAATCCTCTGCAGTCAACGCTGTTTGTGTGATAATGATGGGACTTCGGAATAATCGATGATTTAAATTATATTTTTCGATTATTCTCTATACGTTGTTTGATTAAAATTTTTAATCTTATAGAGTTTGTGCAGAAGTGTACATACGTCCAACTTATTTAATGTCATAGTAAAGCTACAATTCTCAATAAATTGCCAGCCTTACTTTCCTGACCTAGTGCTTAGAAGACTGAAAAAAAGATTAGCGGGAATTTGTACTATATGGAAGCGTAAATGGTGAGATAATAAAAAACAGTGAGCGATTAGACTGCTACAGTCATTCGTTAGGTATCTTTGGCCTATACGGAATATGATAAGTAATTCAAGGACTTTTGAGGTTGTACCAGGCTCAGAATGGTAAACAGATTTTATTAAGATTTATTTCACTTCACTGATCTTATAGAGCTGTCTTAGAAATTCACCACTTTATCTGGTGAGCATTCATTTTAGTAAAACGGTTTGATAACATGGCGCGTTGAGTTGAGTGTTTTCTATCTAGTTACCAAACAAATGATCGGAATTTTAACCCTGTCTTACATATATTCGCTTCATCTGTAAGATAAGCAAATAAGGAGCGTTTGTTGTGGTTACGCAATTATTTACCAGGGGTATGATTAGTCGTCGTCATATCAGATGTTGATTTTATTTCCCACAAGGATTTACTCAGCATTTTAGAAGGCACTCGAAGTCGTCGAATCTTTATGAAGCTGAAGTATAATGACACTGTTCATATTATTAGTTAAAAATCTCACGAATATGTCAGTGTGAATGTTACAAAGTTTCAAAACATCACATACGAATGATTTGAGCAATGTCACACTCATTCTATTGGGATTAAAAATACTCAGTGTCGACACGTTTCGAATCAGAACTAACAAAAAAGTATTAAAGAGGTACTGGGACGTTTGAAGTAATGAATAATAGTCTATTTTTATTGAAACTCGTACGTTATACTCACTGAAGGTCATATGTACTCGTTGCTACAGCGGTAAAACCAGACTGGATATTTAGTCTCATTTTCAAAAGTTGCCTGTAGGTTTAATTATGTAATGTTGTTCATCTGAAGCCTAGTGTTTTATTCGCTGATACTCTATTAAGCGCTTAGTTTTTAGTGCTTTAAATGGCATGAAACTCCCAAAGATTAGCTGGTCAAGATAATTTAGACTAGTCAAATATTAATTGCGAGCTCCCAATTAATAATAGGCATCAAAAATCAATTGGCTATCAAAGTTGCACGATCACTTATCTGATATTGAAAGAAGCTTTTATACCCGTCGTTTAGTATGAAGAAATAAATATATATGTATATATGATCACTCAAATGCATATATGCAATGTTGTTTGAAGACTATGTTCACAGGTGGCTATCGAATATTAGTTCAGCAATTTACCAGTACACTGTCCTGGAACTGACGTTAAAAAGAATGAGGTTGAAATGCCGGGTTTCGAAATATCTAATCCCCATACTAAGGTGTGCACATTTAGATATCTAATCATTTTGATGAGATTCCGTTTAGCTGACTCTTGGTTGAATATATGTAGCTACTGTAGCTTATTTATAATAGAATTATATTCCTGTTAAGTAGAAATAAGAAGGTTTAGGGATAACAGTGTTTAAGGTGGCCATTGTATGAAATGATTTGTATTCTGAACTTTAGCTTTTATGTGTCATGAGTTTGATCTGTGAAGCTATCTTAACCTTTTGTTTTCGAGTTGTTTCTGTTACATGTCAAATGAAAACAACTGACGACGTTATCATGGAAATCATCCCTATTTCCGTCACAAACTTTTATAGTATGTTTCACTGAATTTGATAATGGAATAAATAGGTTATCTTAAATGTACGTTCTACTCGCCTTTAACTTTCTTAACATAAAAAGAAAAAGAACAATAGTATTCATTTATTTCACTCTAAGTTGTGAATTTAATTGTTATTGTCATACAGTCTTGTTGACATTGATGTCGGAGCTAAAATTTCGTGTTCCTATGCTATTGATTAGAAGTTCTTAGTTAACAACAAATAATCATGTTCCTTATCCTACTAGCAAATAATTTGCAAATGGAGTTAATGACAGAACGTTATTTTCAAAAACCACTACGACTGAGTCATAGTGCATCAAATTTACCAGATATTTTGCAATATGCAAGATCAGGATCTTCAGGAAGGTTTGATGATATAACAGAAGGCAGTTATCCAGCTATTTATACGCACAGGAATATCAGATCATTTGCACCCTGGCGCCCCAAGTCTCATTTTTCCCCGGACCGATTATCTTATTTTAATGATGACAAGTCAGCAAAATCACTGGGTCCCATTGTCAACGTTACTGGAGATTCGCTAGGTTTACATGAACTGGAGGGTTTAAGAATTCCTTCTATATACTCAGCTGCACGCAACGCTTTATACACAAGATATACGCCTGCCGACTGGACTAAGGGTAACTTTACTCGGCTGTCAAACTCAGAGCAGGCAATGAAGAGAGCTGAACATATAAGAGGAAATGGAGAACGTTTGGGAGTTGAAGCAGATGACAGAATTAAACGAGCACAACAGGAAGTTGGCAGACTACTTGGTGAGTTTCAGTATGGTTATATGCGATTTTTTTTCGTTTATCATTGATGAACATACACTCTTTCATAGTATTTCTCGTTTGTCGGGAATTTCATGGAGGTGTAAAGTACACAGTCGACTCAGAAATATGGATTTGTTTTTTTTAATATTGACTTTGATTCATAAAGCATCTATCAGGCTACCGTTCCGTTAAGTTCCGTTAAGTTTTCCTACCATAAAAAGGTCCACATTGGTTAGTGTTGCTTCTTTTTTTAAACTACAAAGAAGTGCCTTGAAAAATGAATGTCAAACAAAACGCCATATAATATTGCTTTAATTTGGTCAGATTCTTAGTTTAAATATTTGTATGACATATAAAGTTTCAATGCCTTAAGGCTGTTGTGATTTACTGTTGGAATACATAAATTAATACGATTTGTTTGTTTGTTTAACTTTGTTGGAGTTTTGGTCCCGTCTTAAATATTACCTCTCGTTTTGCTGTATTTATTTATCACATAAATATAGTGGCACGGTGGGAAACAAAACAGTGCATAATCTAATCAGCGTTTTTTCGGCGAGATTGTTTTCTACAGGATGGGGTTACCGACCCTCATTCTTTAACCGGGATTTGGACCGGCAGTAACTCTAGAAGAGCTACAGGTGGAGTTACAAAAGAGCGCACTATACGAAATAAAATGGTAAAATTATCGCTTTATTAAACTGAGCACCTCTTTGCCTTTGGCTAAACAACCCCGTAGAGTCTGCAGTTTGTTCAGTATGTCAACTTCTGGATCCCTATGTAAAAACCATGTCCAAACCAACTAAGCTATTATTTTAAGATCTTGACATTGAATAAATTATTATTACTGGATCCAAACCAATATTCACGGAAATATGAATGACTGCCGTGGTGTTGCCAACGGACAAGTTGAACTTTTTGGGGAATACTAAGGCAGAGAATAGAGAGTCACTGGACATTTTTAACTGGAAGAGGTGATGTTTTACGAGGAAAGATCAGAATTTATTTCACTGATTGCTTCTCTTGACGTCTTTTAATGTGACTAGCGTTTTGATAGCACTAAGGATGGATGATATCACCAACATCATTCCGGTTATTTTGAGCTTGGTAATCATCATTTTGCGATGTGACTCGGTTTTAATAAATCAACTTGAGTTGAGCACATCTTGTACTAAACATACGTGTCTTAATTGAATCAACTGTAGTTCACAAGCGAAGGGTTTCACAAAATTTTTTCTCATGAACATTCATTAATAGCGAGTAATGGGCGTCTTTGTCTTAGTCACCATTTTCTAGTTTAACCATTTGCAAGAGTGACGTTTTACTTATTTGATCAATAAGACGTAATTATCTAGCTGCATAAATGCCGGTATAATTATTCTTTATTAAAATCAGGTGTCTAAAAAATAATTTATATCAATTTTTGTTGTCACGTAACAAGTACCAGGGAGTAATTGATGTTCCCACAGAAATTTTAATTGGCTGGCTGTCTCCTTCAAAAGTTCATTGTCATTTACTTATCCACTTATTTTTCATAACTATTTTTTGACAACAGTGACCAGTTGTTGATGGTAATCACGACTTTTTATTATTGACTAAATGCTTTGAAATCAATCGGCTTGTATACTTTCATTAAAATGTCACATATTATCTACATTAGTTATGTTAAGATAATATGTTTTTGATAGCCGGTCATATAAGTTTCATTCTGGTTGTAAGGTGTTAGTCTATGAAAAAGCAAATTAAATGAAACGGAATAGTGGTTAGATTAAGACATTGTAACGTTCATTAGCGGTGACACGAACTGGTCAAACTGACATTCAGAAGAATATGTTTCCTTGCTAGAGACTAGAAAATGAAAACAAACTTGTAAAGGTATGTGTGGTATAAATTGAAACTTGTTGGAATATCTCAGACCCACTACAAATCAACTTGCATCTGTTTCTACACCATAATAAAAGAACACAAATCAGAAGCATATTTCTCTTACATCTGTTTCTGTCTAAAAAGTCAGAAATTTCCCTCAAGTTTATTTAATTGTTGCATTGTGATTAGTTTCCCTTGTTTCTATAATTATGAAAAATAAAGCAATTTTTCGGATACACTCATAACATTATTTTACTTGTCGAACTTGTTCTATCTGAAACCTATTCATTGAATGCCAACGCATCTTAGTGAGCCTAACATTTCAGTTTAACGCCATTGTTATGAAGGGATTAACGGTGATGGTAGCATTCCAGCTATTAAGGGGGTTGTTCAAACTCGATCGGACAAAACCTGAGTGGTTTTCTTGTTTCAAGGCTCACAAACCTACTGCGTGGATTTTATTTCTTGGGGAAATCGGTATTCTTGGGTTTTGGCGTATGGACGTCTTACCAAGAGCAAGTATACATTACATACCTACTGGTAATACATTAGTTTTCACCCATTCATCCCATGGCATAGATATAGGCATATTTACTCACTTGAGAGGGCAGATGGTCACCAATCCCTTCAAATGTATTTGCTGCAACTGACTACCTCTTACAAATTAGATGCATGCCACTAGTACATGGAGTTTTGGTCATTCATTTCATGGCATACACATAATCTTGAGCGGTCTTAGAGAGAACTGATGGTCATCTTTTCTCAGTATTTGCCAATATTTCTTTTTTTGTTTTCGACCTGTTGGTTTAGGCCTCTGTTCTCACTAGATATACAGCTAACATTCCAGTCTGGCACATACCTTCTGTGTATACCTATATACACAATTACACATGCTGAGACTCATGAAATTCATTTGTACAAGCATACACATCAGGCAGCACGTAAGATTTTAGAGCATCGGGGTTGGAGCCTGAAGTTGAGTGGTGAATTAGTCTGACCGTCCAGTTTTTTCAGTAAATTTGCCTCTATCACCCCAACAGCGCCAGGAGGAGGCCTTGTGTCCGAATTTGCTGTCAAGGTTTTAATACAATGATATTGTCAAATATGTTTATTTTCTTTTTCTAACATTAGGTCAAAGAATTAATGATATCAATTATATGAAACATGAATTAAATAACGAAATTGATGCACTTATTAATGAAATGAATAAATTAAATGAATCTAAACGAATTGCTGAAAAAGCATTCGCCGAAATTGAAAATCCATTACATATTACACAAGAATGTTTATATCATCGGGAAAAACGTCAGTCTACTGACCTTGTACATGATCAACCAGAAAAAGCACTTTTAAAAGTAAATAATTTATTTGTTATTAGTGTATTATGTTAGTTTTAAATGTGATCTTATTGTGAATTATCTATAAATTTCTGGCTTAGTTACCAAAAGTTTAGAATGTAGCTGTAATGAATCATACCCTTACACGTGTTTAATTTGTACTCAAAGCAATTGAACTGTACTTTTACCTATTGCTAAGGATATTTTTAACATTTATGGTTTGTATAATGTTATAATAGCATGACTACTGAGATTAAAATCTATTCCTGATGATATGGTTTCGCAATTTGAGTTAAACGTCACCTCAGTAGTATGAAGGTAGAGTTCTTGCTAAATGGTCTGAAGGTCCTGAGTATCATATCTGTAAAAGTCTTAGTTGAACACTACTTAGTCATTCTTAGCTAGGATGAAAAAGCAGTTGATTATTCTATGACATCTAATGGAAGTCAGATCAAAATCAGCGATGATATATATATACTTAGTGTAATATGAAATTTTATAACCTAATTGATACTGATATACAAATTTTGTGCTATTATTAAAATGTTTAAAGTCTAAAAACCATTGGGATTGGAAAGTGGCTGGGTATGTACTTTAGAACTCATATTTCGTCCTCTTTGGGACTAGTCATCTGGATGTCCCTACATATGAGTGTTCATATTCGCACAGAGACTGTCCCCTAGTAACCTTTGCATCAAACGCTAATGCATTATCCACTTGTCTAACTGTACCTGTACAACATGTATGAATTTTACTTTCAATAGTTTGTACTTACTCGTCGATATTGTTGAAGACTGAAACTGATCAGTTTTTATTTCCATATATATGTATCCCGTCGGAATTCATTCGGTGTTATCATTTAGTAAAAATCTAATTAAAGTTCAACATCATGGGAATTCACAGAGATTACATATATGAAAATAAAAACAGATCAATTACAGTCCTTAACATTAATAACAAGAACATACAAAGCGTCATATATAAAACTATTAATTGTAACTTTTTGTACTAAAGGAACGAGAACATTATAGTAGTGTATATATGATCAGTTCTATTCAATATTAATAATAAGATTTTCTTATTTATAATAGTAGACAATTATGCTTACATTGTCAATAATTTACCTTATGAGGCTATATAAGTTTATCGTTTCTTTTTTTTTCCATCAAATTCAAAATCAGTTAACAAAGAAGTTGTTTACTATTCGTTATGTAACTTTTTTTAGAACATAAATTAGTGCAATTTTTATTCTATTATTATTACTATTATTGTATTGTGAATTATGATTTACGGTTTAATATAAATATATAAACCTACTTATTGGTGAGTTTCCCTTCAATTTTCTTCAATCACTTCTGATTAATTGAAACTATTATTGTTAATGTTACTTTAGTTATGTCGTGGTTTACCAGGGTAGTAATAGGTTTATTTCTCTTTTTGAATTGTTTGGATCTTTTTTTTCGTCATTAGTTTTCTTTAGATAATGTTTACTCTATCATGTAGGCTTCCCTTACTAAATTCTCATTTTATGTACATTATAATCAAACTTTCACTGATACGTAAACTGTCCAAATCCTGTCCAATTATTATGTAATCCATCTTGTCAGTCTATTAATTCCAGGAATCTTGTATTAATCTTTCATCATCTCTAAGATGATCACACAATCTATCATACCTGTCTCTGAAACTCACTTGATTATTGCATCACCCAAAACTCATGTTTTTTTTCTAGCACCAAATGACCTTCGACCTGTTTTTGCATATATATATAACCTTTGTCATTCCAATTACTTTCATTCACCTGTGTCAATATCTTAGCTCCAAGTTGCTACACCTCATTAGCACAACAAGATGAATAACAAATTCACAGAAGTAGTTACTTCAATGGTAGTAATATATAAAAGAAAAATTGTGTATAAGAATATAATACAGGAAAAAAGAATTAGTTCGTAGAAAGAAAGGCATAAAGCAATTTTAATCTCACAGTTTAAGGAAAGATAGAGAATGTATACACCTACACTATCGGGGTTGATTCTGAGCCATGTTACATGGAGTAGTTTAGTTTAGACAGAAATACTTACATTTAAACTACTTGTAAAAGATAGAACCATTTAGATAATATTAGACAATAGCTTTTCTAAAATTATTGTCAAAATTATCATTCCAGTTTAAAATCTTAACATTAAGTTGTAATGATAATAACATTGACAACAATAAGAATTATAATAATAATAATAATAAACACACATTTTTCATGACTAAAAATCCGGCAAACTAGAAAAAACTCAGACTAAAATCTATCAGTTTATGGGTTAGTGAAGATTGCTGAATTTCATGGTGGACATTAAGAATTTACCACAGTTCAACATATATTGAAAACCAAGAGATAATAGACAATTAACTCGTCGTACTTTGGAACTCTTAACCAATGTTCACTCATAACTCTGCGGATAGTCAAACATGGAGTTACCATGAGAGAGGGGTTTTGTGGATATGATAGTGATTTTAATAGTTGAATTCATGAATCAATTGAAGTTGGCCGACCATAGGATATTTGGAAGCAGTGGACAATCGTCTCGTCCTAGAATGAGACTCCTCAACAGTGTGTGTCCACGATCCCGCCTCGTGAGATCCGAACCCATGACGTATCGGTATCACGTGCAAACGCTAAACTTTTAGACCACTGGGTCAGCTGGCATCGGACGGTGTTACTGTTTAACTTCAACCAGTTCACAAAATCGCACCACCGTCCACCATTGTCATCAGTGATTTACTATCTCACAACAGACTCGGTTGAACTCCACTGATCACGGCTTTTCATTAGAACTTTAGGAAATCCCTCTTGAAGCTAGTCACTATTGAGCACATGATGATTATAATCAATAAGGCGTTTTGTGGATATTATATTAATTTTATTAATTTAATTCATGTGTCATTAGATGAAAAAGTTGTTCATTGCTTTCAACCATTTATTACTGTATAATTAAAGCCGATCCAAGATTTAATTGAGAATAATATTGTTCACCCAATAAACACTATACTTAACTCTGTTAATGTTCACTTTATTTGTTATTTACTAGGAAAACAAAAGTGCAATTATTAACACATACATTCTGGAAGTTCATTAATTCATTCATTATATTATTATTATCGTTATTAATACATTTTCAAATAATTTTATCAACCACCCCCCCTCAGTAACATTGAATGGAATAACAATCATATCTTTTAATAAATTCAATTGTTTGTTTGTTTGTTTTATTTTCACCTCAGCATTCTTTTAGAATCGTACATTTATGCAATAGAATATCAATAAGGATAAGTATTTCTAATCATACTATTAGTATATAATATTATTAATAATAATAATAATGAATAATTAATAAACAATATCATTATTGTACATTTATTTGAGGTATATTCAATGTATATTTATAGGGTTTCACCTTAATTATTTAATTAAGTTATTAATTAATATTGTCATTGAAATTATCCTTGACCTTATTCTATGTTAGGATAATGTTCATTCATCAAAGAAAATGAATTGTTTCCTTTCTTCTACGGAAATTTATTATGCAAAATAGTGATAAAAATAGTAATAATAATAATAATAATAAAACATTAAATAAATATAAATATTTTAATAGTTGAATCAACTGAAGTTAGACCACCATGGAAAACCTAGATGCATTGGACGACTGTTTCATCCTAGTATGGGACGCCTAAGCAGTGCGCATCCACGATCCCACCTCGCAAGATTCGAATCCAGAACCTATCAGTCTTGTGGGTGAACGTTTAACCTCTAGACCACTGAGCCGGCATCCATGAATTCAACTATTAAATTACTATGATATCCAACAAAACCCCTCTGAAAATATGAATATAATCCGTATGGTTACAAATTTGTGAAGATTGTTGGACTGGAGACTGACTGTCACTAGATAATGACAGAAAACAAGAGAAGAATAGACAGGTGTTTTATACTGTCATTGATCTATCTAGTTGTAACGATTTCTAAACTTGGCAGAGATTAATTCCATGACCTTTAAATTAGGTGATAAAAATCTAATATCCAGACCATTGAGTTGACATCCAATAGTTTACATTTAGAAATTCAGTCACTCCTCAACATTGCAAAAGTACCTCATCTGCTTATTACTGATGGTAATCATGTTTTCACTTGTTACCAATTCAGAAAGGCAGTGACCAGGGTTACCGTGATATGCTATCGCCAGTTTAAATGAGTCTGCCAGTTACCTACCAATCACGTTAGATGATGGTCACGAAATATAGCGAAATGACTGAAGTTAGAGGTAGACGCCACCTGATACCAGCTCAGTGATTAGAGGGGTGAATCCTCACTCCTAGATGTGAAGGTCTTCTGTGTAATCCTGGGTGTGGTCGTGGATACACACAGCTGAGAGGCTCTATACTGGAATCAAATAACTGTCCAGTAAATACTGGTTTTCAGTGGTTGTTTAGATGCAGTCAGTTCATGATTGACACTGCAAAATGTATTTCATTTAGGTTTTGGCTTAGTGGTTAAAATACTTAATTTCTTAGCTGATGAGTTTCAAGGTAAAACCCTGGTCTTTTTACTTCCGTTTGGGTAACCATGTAATTTCACTAGTTTTTATGTAAATAATGTGCTACAAGACGGAATAATTTAACTTATACGTGAAAATATTGACTTCCGAAGTTTAACTACCAGAAAATTTACCATCGTAAAATCTTTTTCTTTGGATTCCAGCCAAAGTCTGAGTTATTCTTCAGCTTGTCACTCCTACAATCAGCGAACGGTGTCTTTTCTAACAGAAACTACAGACAACTTCATATTGAGTCTATTTCATGGTATTAAATGCTTTTCAATTGTGAATTTGTATTTTGCTTTAAGTAGTCGAGTCCTTTCATAGTCTAACACCTGGAACCTTATTCTATAAACTTTTATAAGGGTAAATTCTGTGACTTCTTGAGAAATTAGTTCGTTAATTAGGCCTTATATTAAGCCTGCCTCATTCTGAAAAAGATTTCTCGGTTTGAATGGCCTAAGCATTCAGAAACCTTTAAATGGAAGTTAAAAATATTACCCGACATTTTTCATCAATATCCATCTATCAAATAAACTTTTCGTGTATTTATTACCTAGTTATTTAACACATAAATATTGACATATATGGGCACAGAAATATATGCTCAGTATACAATAAGAAAATGTGATTGTAAAGAGATAAAGAAAGGAAGGTGAATATAACAGAAAGTATATAAATAAGTAAAGATGAATGAACATGAACAATAAATAATAGGAGAGTTAGTTCATTCGAGAAAAATACAACCAAAAAGATTTTTTTTTCACCTAAAGTAGTTCCTCCCACTCGTAAGAAATAAGATAAAAATAACAGTAGGACCGGCACTGGTTGCTATTCTAAGCCTTATTTGATAACGTTTCATTTCACTTTGTTACAATGTCTTTAGGATTCCAACCAGAGCGCCATGAAGGAACAGAAGATGCCAGTCCTATTTAGATTCCTTTCATACTCAGATACCATAACAGAAATTGGACATCTTTCCGCTTTTTCCAACCAGTCCAAACGTTGGCAAATAATGCGCGGTGGGGAACTCTCCGGGAATACATGAATAGCAGATGTCAAAAACCACCGGAGGCTGAATTATGATCACTGTATCTGAAAACATCTTGCTAAGCATCTGCCTTAATAGCATGGCACTGCCATTGAATGCCAGCAGTAATGATCAAACTCAGAGAGTTATCTATCATTCTCAACTTGGAAAGATGAGGTTTTACGAAAGTAGGAAAAAACTGCTTTCACGAAAGCATTGTGGATCTGATCCTTTACAGACAGAATAACGTCAAGAAGGCTCCAAAAATATCCCAGATTAGCATAGGGCTCTCTGGCTTTCACTATGCGTTAATTGATCTCATCATCAAGTTGACACCAGCACTTACACAACTACCTTAATACACGGACTTTTTGACTAATTCTAACCGCTCTCCGCCAAGAATAAGTGCAGGCATATTTTCTCCCAAGTCTCTGCACTTAAAAGGTGCATATCACATTCTACACTTACGGACACTGACGGCCAACTGATTAGGTACGAGGTGGATCGGTTGTCATCACATAGTTACCATCTCACAACAGACACGGTTGAACTCCACTGGTCACTGTCTCTCACTAGAATTCCAGAAAATCCCTCTTGAAGACAGCCGCTAGTGAGCACATGATGATTATTATCAGAAAGGGGATTGTGTTTTTTCAGTGTACTCGACTAGCTTTTGCCAACTTGAGTCATTTATAGCGTAGGCGAGATATCCGTCTACCAACCAAAGAAAGGGTTTACAGAGCAGCAGCTCGTTCCGTCCTACTTCATGGCAGTGAAATATGGCCGGTAAGAGTAGCAAATATTTGTAAGTTACCAGTATTAGATCATAGGTATCTTCGAAGCATTGCTCGTATATCCTGGGACCACCGAGTAAGTAGTGCAGTTGTTAGGAAACGGGTACTAGGTAGGGATGGCAAATCAATTGATAAAATTCCACCACTTCATCAACTGAGATGGCTAGGACACTTGTTACATATGCCCAACCACCGACTGCCCCGAAGTGCAATGTTTTATGGAGTAGGCTGGTAGGTGGAAGGAGCGGCCAGACCAAAACATAGCTATGTAGATGCACTAGCTCAGTGAGTGACGCACTGAGATTATGAAAGAAAGATACTGTGTTCTGGTTCCAATATGAACATCAACACACTTGGATACCATTACATTCAGTTAATAAGTCCCAGTTAGGACAAAATGAGGATCCTGGATTCCACCGCTAACCACAGTTTATAAATGCTAAGAAGCACTAGATATATATCCAGCCTTTTAGTATGCGACTATTCAGTAGTACGTAGTGGTGTGTTTTCTGTAGACCACTCTAGCTGTTCAGATATCGAAATTATTAACATGGAAATGACTTCCTCTTTATTAAATTTTGTCAAAATTATCATTATTGAAAAGATGAAGCCAAACTTATACATTCATAGAGATACAGATTTCCAACTTTCATTACCCTAGTGATTTTCAGTTTCCAACATTTAATTGCACAATATCTTATTTCATGTTCTCTAATAGATATTATTATTCTTCGTTCTTATATCACTTTTTCAATCTATACATTTCTTGTATTTGTCACTACGTAGTTTTTAATATCAATTTTCACTTTTGATTTCTAGAAACGTGTTTCCATGTGTTTTTAAAATACTTTTGTCTAAAATTTTCACACTAGCTGACATAAAAATGTTCAATTACCAGAACAATTTTACAATTCTTCCATATTTAATGCTGTTATTCTATGAAGATGCATTAACATGTTATGAGGTATTTACACTATTTTTAAATTATTACTGCAATTCATAGGCTGTATTTGTCAAAGATTGATCTCAGTTGTGGTACCATTGAAAAGTAGGGAGACTTGACAGTTGTTTCATCCTAGTATGGGACTCCTCGGGAATGTCTGACTCATAATTGACTTAATTGAAGATATTCCTCAAGTTCTCCTGAGAATTTGTGACTGGTGAAGCTTAATACATAGTGAGAGCAAACCGGTTGTCACTATTGGCTCCGTATGACTAACATACTATGTCGTGAATTGACTGAAGCTGAAATTTTATCGTAGGACAGGGGTTCACTAAGAGATCTGAAAACCTTGGGTTAGATGTCTGGTTGGGTTTAAAGGTCCATATTTATGAGGATTTCTATACTTAAACAAAAAGTTTATCCAATCCCCCTGGTTTGTAACGGGTCCTTGGCTGAGATCAATCTATGTTGAATACAGCATGTAAATTTGATAATTTTTGGCGAAACCTTCTCGACAAAATTATAACCATTATTGGTTCTAAGTTGTAACCAGCTGAGAAAAGTCCATAAAATAAATGAATTCATGGTATCGTATTAGATATACCGTTTTTTCTTTGATTTAGATTTATTAATGGGAAAAAGGAAGTTCAGATAAATAAATTTTCAGTTCTTGTTCGGATTACTTTGTTTATTTTCTAACCTTTTTTTAATGAATAAATCAGAATCAAGCCTCAATATTTCTATACTTTTGTTTACCATCATTTACTTATGATGAACAATTATAAATATCAGGACTCTGTAGCTAAGTGGATAACATGATGGCGTTTGAATCGAACTGTACTACGTTCGAGTTCCAAAGTGATCATCAACTCTGAGATGCAGGTACATCCACCTGACGGGTCCCAAGGGGGACGGGACGCGCGTCCTAGATTCCACTGCTAGACACTATTCATGTTTGCTTATAGTTATAAATGTTATTATCTTTTGTATATTTTAGTAAAATCAATAAATTTCTAAATCCTGGTATTTTAATTAATTTCCTGAAATGATTATTCCTATTGGTCATTAAAATCTATTAATGGTTTTCTTACAGGCTGTTATTTCTGGGTTATTTGTATGTGTGATATATATAGATTATATCTACATTTAACATTGTAGCTTAGATTTTAATTACTGTTACGATAGTTTTCAGTACGTCTCTACGGTTGGTTTGTATTATAAGCCATATTCAATCTGTACAAACCTTATATACTAATGATAATCATTCGTTCACTAATAAATAACTTCATAATGAATTTGTAAAGAGCTATTGATAAGCCAGCTCAATCAAATTACATTCTATAAGAGACAGTTATCTTTAATGGTAAAGTCTATTGGTTACACAACATTTTGAATTGATTACAATAAATAATTTAAATAATTGTATACAAACTACATTGTCTTTAAACCCTATTGGTTCTGAGTAAAATTTTTAGTGGATTTGTGTCTACTCATTAACACAACTTATATTAAGATAAGACAGTTGATTGAAATCAATCCATAATTTAGATTTTCTTTCGCAGTTTTCACAAATATTCTATCATAATAAAAATATATTGGTTGAATAATTATAATTCAATGGAAATATAATATACAATTACAATTTTCATAATTTAAATGAAGTTTTCATTTGATATACTAATCCATCGTGAGGATGCTTGATATGCAATAATACTAGTTGCTAATTGAACGTTTAGTGTTTAAAGAAATATGTGTCAAGAAAATGCATTTCTCGTGAAGTGTATCTGATCTCAAGCTTCCTTTGAAATAGATTTTATGACAAGTAGAGTGATTATTTACTTACTTACGCCTGTTACTCTTCGTGGAGGAACATAGGCCGCCCATCAGCAGTTTCCATCCAACACTATCCAGGAAAATACTTCCCAGCTCCTTCCAGTTTTTATTCATCCTTTTCATATCTGCTTCTATTTCCCGACATAATGTGTTCTTTATCTTTCCTTTTTTCCGCTTCCACTCAGGATTCCAAATTAGGGCTTGCCTCATGGTGCAGTTTGGTGATTTCCGTAATGTATATCCTACCCATTTCCATCGTTTTTCCTTAATTTCCTCTTCAGCTAGAAGCTGGTTTGTTCTCTCCCGCAGAAGGCTGTTGTGATCGTATCCGGTCAATGGATGTTGGGTATTTTGTGTAGACAACTATTTATAAATACATGTACCTTCTTGATGATGGTTGCAGTAGTTTTCGAAGTTTCAGCTCTGTATAGTAGAACCATCTTGATGTTCGTATCGAAAACTGTGACTTTGATATTGGTTGACAGATGTTTTGAGTTCCGTATGTTCTTCAATTGTAGGGATGCTGTCTTTGCTTTGCCGATTCCCGCCTTTTCGTTTGCATCTGATCCTGCACATTCATCGATGATGCTTCCCAGGTACGTGAAGGATTCCACATCTTTCAGAGTTGAAGAACAGATAAAGAACCTTAGAGTATATATATATATATATGAATTTTATGTTTTCGTAAATGTTCTTTATTATAAAATCGAATACAACGAACATAGTTTTGGATCATTCATAGTTAGAAAACACTAAGAAACTGTTTCATATTTGTTTTTGACTCATCCACTATGTGTACTCATAATCTCACACAGAATCAAATCTAAAGAAATAAGATTTCTAACTCAAAACAATATCTTACGACTGTTACATCAGAGTACAATGACTCTTATATTTTATGTTTAGTCAATTCAAAATGTAATGCAACTCTAAAGCAATATCATCCTGTAATGGCTATTTAACTCCTAAAATGTTTATAATCACTTACAGTTAATTAATGGATAAGAAGTAAATTCTAAGATTAAATTTTGTTTTAAATTGAAATTTCAAGATACATTTTAATCATTCGAGTCTCACAGTGAACATCAACTCTGAGATTCAGGTACATCCAGCTGAAGAGTCCCAAATAGGACGAAACGCGCGTCAAACTGGATTCCATTGCTAGCCACTATCCATCATTGCTTACAAAAAGCTTGTGAATTAAGGCAATATCGAGGCATACGCACAGTATGCACATATGCCAATAACAGACTGATCAATTGCAGTCTTAAACCTCAATGGGAAGATACAAGGCAAACAATACCAAGTGAATTCGTAAGATGATTTCTTATGTTATTACTATTTCATCTAATTTCTGAACGATAAAAACTGTACATTAAATCATGACGCTACATTTAAATATGTGAAGTTTATCTGAAGAGAAAAATAGTGGTAAATTAAATCTGTCACTAATTTACAATCGAAACAAAAAATCCAATCCATCCACTTTCTAACCTATATACCAACCTTTATTTATAAGTAAGCATTCGAGTATGAGATCATAGATGCGCACTGCTGAAGAGTCCTATACTAGGATGAAACAACCATCCAGTGCTTAGATCGATTAATAAATTCAACTATTAATATAATGTTTGTTTGTTTTTTCTTCCAAAAGTTCTGTTAAAATGTCAATTTTCTTGTTTTGATTTAAAATTAAAATTAAATTAAACGACAATCTTTCTAACCAAAGAGGGGTTATGTGAATATTATAGTAATTTAATAGTTGAACTGATAAGTTGAAACTAGACCATCATCGAAAACCTGAAAGCACTGAATGGCCGCTTCGTCCTAGTATGGAACACATCGGCAGTGTGCATTCTAGTGAGAAGCTGTGATTAGTGAAGTTCAACCGGGTCTGTTATGAGATAGTAACTCATGAGAAACCATGATGGATTGTGGCGCAATTTCGTGAATTGGATGAAGTCAGACATTGACACTGTCGGATGCCGGCTCAGTAGTCTATTGGTTAAGCGTTTGCACGTGATACAGATACGTCGTAAGGGTTCAAATCTCACGAGGCGGGATCGTGGATGCACATTGTTGAGGAGTCCTACAGTAGGGAGAAATGGCCGTCCAGTGCTTCCAAATATTTCATGGCAGTCTAACTTCAATTGACTCATTAATTCAACTATTAGATCATTTTTCTTATCAAATTGTTTCATATTTTATTTTCGGATAGATAATACAATAAAAGAGAAATGTACTTTATTTGATTAAAAAAGAAAAAAAAATGATACACTTATCATTCTAATCATGCACTTTTATTAAAATAAGAAAAGTATGTTATAACAGAGAATAATATTTAAATGATAGTTTCAATATTGTTTATCTTTATATTGATAACAGTGTGAAGTGAATAGTTACTTTTTGTTATTGTTGTTATTTAATTGTACTATTTTTTTTGTTTGTTTGTTTGTAACTAACAGAATAAAAGTAGTTGTGGTTAAACTTTTTAATTAGATTTTATTTATTATTACTATTTTTTAATTTTCTATTTTCAATAGTTTGAATTTCTATTTTAAAAGTTTAATGGAGGGAGTTTTGTTGGAGTTGACTTTAATTTGTAGGTTGTATTTGAGGTATAAGTAGAAATCAATAAGGAGGTGGGGGTGCTGGATAACTATTTCATCTTAGTATGATACTGTTCTATAGTATGCACTTACAGTCTCACCAGGGACCTAAGACGTGATCTTCGGGTTTCATGAAGGATCTTAATCATTAAAACTAATCAATTGATGTCCGATGGTACAATTTGAACTCTTAGTCAATTTTTTTTCATATTGAACTACAATAAGCCAATATCATTTGTGATAGAGGTTTTACTTCTTGAATAGGTGAAAACTAGTCACAACTTCACAATAGGATTTCAGAAACACTGTTATAAATTATAAACTGATCGTTTATTATAAAGAACGTTTATAGTTTATTTAATTAGTGGATAGATTCCGAATTGATTTATAATATAAAATGTTGATCAACTGGTTATATACATTGATATAATGTAGCTAATTAATTGCTGTTCACTAGACCAAATCATTAAATAAGCCATCAGTGAACTGATATTCCGAATATAAGATGGTTGTCCAGTTCAATAAATTTTTGTTATAATAAAATGACATATTAGAAGGCCAATTATAAAAACAAAAATAAATATGATTAGATGGTACAAACATCCGGGCACTAAATGTATTTTACATCAGTCCTCCTCTGATGATTTATTACTATGACTATCATATTACTAACGTTATAACTGTAATATTATTTTTTGAGAGAAAAACTGTATTTCTCACAGATTTAAGCCTCAATTTAAGTTGACGCTATGCATTCAACTGAGTTTATTTATTTTCATTTATGGACAACTAACAATT
Source organism: Schistosoma haematobium (assembly GCF_000699445.3). NCBI lineage: Eukaryota > Metazoa > Platyhelminthes > Trematoda > Strigeidida > Schistosomatidae > Schistosoma > Schistosoma haematobium. The sequence continues at coordinate 11,745,815 of NC_067201.1, forward strand.
ACTTCTAGTATGATATTGAAACTATCGTTATACATCAAGAAAAAACTGAGAAAGGTAAACAGTACAGTACATTTACATAGTATAGTATGTATTATTGTAACTGATAACAGTAGTCATGAATTACATGATATCACTATATGACCAAGGTTATAACAAAAAATATTATTGTTATTTAATAATTATCAGTATAGGGGTTGTGGAACTTATTAAGTTTCTGATTGAGATCATGAACCGATTAATGTTAGATCCGTATTGAAAACCTGGAAGCACTAGACGGCCATCTCGTCCTATTGTGGGACTCTTCAGCAGTGCGCATCCAAGATTCCGCTTGCGGGATTTGAACCTGGAGCATTCGGTCACGCTCGAGAACACTTAACCCACTGGGCTACTGAGCCTGGATCCAGTGGTGTTAGTGTCTAACCTCAACCAATCCAAGAAACTGCGCAACCATCTTCTATTGTACTGAGGTAGATACCTCTCTCTACTCGACATGGATTAGCTTAACTGGTCACAGCTTCCCACTAGAACTCCGAGTTGAATTGATGAGTAAATTGAAGCTAGACCATCACGGAAAACCTTGAAACACTGGACGGCCGTTTCGTCTTAGTATGGAACACATCGGCAGTGTGCATTCTAGAGAGAAGCTGTGATCAGTGTAGTTCAACCGAGTCTGTTGTGAGATAGTAAATCACTGATGACAATGGTGGACGGTGCTGCGATTTTGTGAACTGGTTGAAGTTAAACAGTAACACCGTCCGATTCCAGCTGACCCAGTGGCCTAAAAGTTAGGCGTTTGCACGTGATACCGATACGTCATGGGTTCGGATCTCACGAGGCGGGATCGTGGACACACACTGTTGAGGAGTCTCATTCTAGGACGAGACGATTGTCCACTGCTTCCAAATATCCTATGGTCGGCCAACTTCAATTGATTCATGAATTCAACTATTAAAATCACTATCATATCCACAAAACCCCTCTCTCATGGTAACTCCATGTTTGACTATCCGCAGAGTTATGAGTGAACATTGGTTAAGAGTTCCAAAGTACGACGAGTTAATTGTCTATTATCTCTTGGTTTTCAATATATGTTGAACTGTGGTAAATTCTTAATGTCCACCATGAAATTCAGCAATCTTCACTAACCCATAAACTGATAGATTTTAGTCTGAGTTTTTTCTAGTTTGCCGGATTTTTAGTCATGAAAAATGTGTGTTTATTATTATTATTATTATAATTCTTATTGTTGTCAATGTTATTATCATTACAACTTAATGTTAAGATTTTAAACTGGAATGATAATTTTGACAATAATTTTAGAAAAGCTATTGTCTAATATTATCTAAATGGTTCTATCTTTTACAAGTAGTTTAAATGTAAGTATTTCTGTCTAAACTAAACTACTCCATGTAACATGGCTCAGAATCAACCCCGATAGTGTAGGTGTATACATTCTCTATCTTTCCTTAAACTGTGAGATTAAAATTGCTTTATGCTTTTCTTTCTACGAACTAGATCTTTCTTCCTGTATTATATTCTTGTATACAATCTTTCTTTTATATATTACTACCGTTGAATTAACTACTTCTATGAATTTGTTATTCATCTTGTTGTGTTAATGAGGTTTGGCAACAGTAGATTGTTGCTGATACTGCCTGGCCAATGGATCCGTAGTACTTTACGTAGACAACTTTTAATAAACACTTGTATCTTCTGGATGATGGTTTTCGTAAATCTCCAAGTTTCCACCCCTTTCAGTAGAACTGTCTTGACATTTGTATTGAAAATTCTGACTTTGGTATTGGTTGACAGTTGTTTTGCGTTCTAGATAGTCTTCAGTTTTAGATATGCTGCTCTTGCTTTGTTAATTTGCGCCTTCACAACTGCATCAGATCCACCGTACTCATCAGTGATGCTGCCTAGATAGGTAAAGGTGACTTAGTAGTTCAGTGGAAGTGCAAGATACTAGGTTCGACTCTCTGTGAATAAACAACAACAGTGAGTTTCATATAAACTGAGTGGATGAATACCAAATAGAAAGAAGTACTTACTCTGAATTTTTCTACTAAACACTATCTAATATTATGAAATAACATTTATTTTAATCCTTAAAACGTACTATGTTTCAAGAATTTTTCGTTAATAATAATTTATACTAACTCCAAACTAGAAGTATGTAGCTAATGTACAGAGGTATTAAAAAAACATTTATCACTTTGATACGAACTCAACACATCATAGAATGTTACTCGTTTAACGTCTTGTTTCTACAGAGCGTGTGAAATTTCAAATATATTCTTTTACACCCTATTTTTCGAGAGTCTGTAAATAGATATCTTAAAATTATGTTTCTATATTACTGAAATCTTAGGTATCAGTTAAATATACGCCTTTCTTTGATAAAAAAACAATCATTTTCCCTATGTAATTCCAGTGTTTTTAGTTAACATGACGAACTGTCTTTAGCTTCCTAGAACTTACTAGTTTTCAATGGTTGCTTAACTATGGTCACTTCATGGTGTAAACTAAAGAAAATTCGACAACCTCTACAAATTTAAAATAATAAGTCTCTTAGATAAACGTGGATAATACAATTAGAAGAAGTAGGTTATCAGACATATAAAACATATTTGTACAATACATTTCGAACAGTTTGATGCCACATATTCTGTTTAAGGCATTTTTCATACAAAACAAAAAAAGTCAATAGTTAGGCGTTAAGTTCTTTTTACATCAATGTGAAGTACAAACAATCTTATGCGGTTTACCATTATTGTTATTTTCACAATAGAAACAAATTAATCGCTGAGCTGTTAATTTTTTTTGCATTTTATACTTTTACCTAATATCTGTCTATCTATGAAGCAAGTATTTATGTTGCCATGGGGAATATTTTTTTGTATTTCTATCCAACTAATACCATTCTATGTCATTTTCTACCAAACGGTTGATAACTAGTCTAATTACAGCTTTTTGGATAATATATATGCTACAATAATAATGATATGAATTTTGAATTAGATTTTTGTTTGATTAGTATTGGGTAATGGAAAGCATTGTAGTCTCGAACGCTCATTTCATCCTATTCGACATTTTTCAGAGAGATGTACCCAGATATTAGTGATGGTCAAACCGGAACTCAAACCCAATATCCTGTGGATATCTCACAATATTGAGGTAATCCACTCAGAGCTCGTATATATCAAAAATTAGTGATTGGCTGCAATCCTTGTTGTCGATAGGTAGAAGTCAGGTTTTAATGTTTAAAATATTTGAAAGCAATTCTTTGAACATTTATACATTTAGGCTTTCATAATATTTGCTATCATTTATAAGTAGTATATATACTGAATTCATTATTTGACTTTAAAACAAAAAGAACATTACAGTTAACGTAATATTCTATACACATAATAGTTGTTCTTTAAACAATAAATGTCCAAGACGTATTTTTCAAAGACTGTATTGTGTATTCATTATCCAAGATAAAAATATGGCATAACTTAAGTTGTTAAAATTTTCTTTCATTCGTTTATAAAGTACACTTTGATTTGTCGATGATTTCCAGTTATAAAAATCTTCAATTGATGTAAACTCTGTAAGTTTCTTACGGTTACTAAGTAATTCATTTTGTTAAGTTCGGAATTCAAAATAATTATCCTTTTATCTTTTTATATCTTTGATATTTAGAATTTCCATTTGTTGAAATCATGAGTCAATTGAAGCTAGACCACCATGGAAAACCTGTAAGCACTGGATGGCCGTTTCCATAGTGGTCTAGCTTCAACTGACTCATGATCTTACCCATTGAAATCACTATAATATCCGCAAAACCCATCTGATATTAATTCGAATTATGCTCACTAGTGACTAGCTTCAAGAGGTATATCCTGGAGTTCTAGTGAGAAGCCATGACCAGTGGAGTTCAACCAGGTCTGTTATGAGATAATAACTCACTGAAGACAGTGGTGGATGTGTCTCTCAATTTCGTGGATTAGTTGAAGTTAGACATTAACACCGTTGGATGCCGGCTCAGCGGTCTAGTGGCTAAATGCCCGCGCGCGAAACCCGTACGTTCTGGGATTCGAATCCCGCGGGGTGCAGTATCGTGGATGCGCACTTCTGAGGAGTCCCATACTAGGACGAAACGACCGTCCAGTGCTTCCAGGTTTTCCATGGTGGTCTAGCTTCAACTGACTCATGATTTCAACAAGTGAAATTTCTAAAAATTTCCACAAAACCCATTGTGATTTGATTTTTACTTTTATTTAACGATTGTAAATAGTTAAAAAGAAAGCTTAAAATAAATGGATTTCATATTATTCTACCTTATTTGTTGTATCTGGCTTTATTTAAAATCATTATCTAATTAGTATATGCATAGATATGCACAATATTTGTGTAACACCGTTTGATATATATTGTATAATTCTTTGGTGTGGATTACTTATATCCATATAAGTACTATATAACGATGGTCAGGTTTAGAATGTATTTCAGTAGAAGATCAATAAGGAAAAAACGAAAACGGAACGCAATCGGTATGAAAATGCATGAATAATGAAATCTGAGACAATCGACTGATATTTACAAAAAGAACAATGAAATTTGAGACGATGGATTAATATTTTGCAAATTAACTATTTACTACATGGTTCTCAGATTTTATTGAGATGTTCTGTAATGTCGTGTCAAATACGTTCGATTGTTCCCACATGTGTTCTTGTCCACTACAATTCTACATTACCATAATATTGTTATTATTCATTCTAATAAATTTTCTCCTCTTTTCATAGGAAATTGATGGAATAAAAGTTTGTCAAGAACAAATTAAAAATATTATAAATCGTGCTACAGCACAATTAAAGTAAGCTATTCATTCAATGATTGATAATTCATTATTATTTTATTTGTATTCAATAGTGACTACTTACAAGTAGATCGGATTTTTTCATTAATCAAAGAGATATTATCCTTTATTATAAAGAATAATTTATTATTCAAATCTAACAAAGTACTGAAATGTTTTACTAAATTACTATGTTGAAATTGTTTTCATCTATTTCAAGGTATTTTTTCCCATGAGCTGACGTCAACATTTTTTTTCTTAGAACAAACGATATGATAAACTTTTTTTCTTTTGTGTACTGGGCTCTTCAACTTATGTATAACCATGGTTTCACACTAAGTTGAATCATTCAACAACAGATTTATCAGTCAAGATAAAACTATTCAGCCAATAAATCGATATTCTTTCGTTTTAAACTTACAATTTTAGTTTAGACTAATATCATGAATGGATCTATGTTAGATCACTATTGAAAACCTAGAAGCACTGGATGGCTCTCTCGTCTTAGTAAGGGACTCCTTAGCAGTCTGCACCCACAATCCCACATGCGGGACTCGAACACATGACTTTCGGTCTCGCACTCGAACACTTCACCCCTAGACCACTGAGACGTCATCCAACGATGTTAATGTATAACTTCAACCAATTCATGATATTGTGCGACCATCCGCCATTGTCTTCAGTGAGTAACTGTCTCACAACAGATATGGTCAATCCGCTAAATAATATGACCAATAATGCAGTTTATTCACCAATATTAACTAGCTTCCAAATGGATTTAACGAAAGTTGTTAACTTAAGATATTGTTGAAATGTACATTATTCTTACATAGATTCGTTCATAAAGACCTTTTTTTAAACACCACGCTCATCATAATCTAATGATAATTTGTATCTATTGTTATAGACATTTGGTTTTACTTCATGGTTATAAACTGTATGGGTTACTTAACATACTTTTCAGTAGTGTAGAACTATTTTCCCTTACGACAAAATTACCAACTTTTTTCAAATTCAAATTATATTTGTTCTCATTATCCATAATGAGTTGAGGGCCTGATCACATGTCTTTCCGGTCGCATAGAACAAAATACATACCTTTTGGGAGCAAATAGGTTTCGAAGCTGAGAGAACATATATCCACCTCAGTTAGTGGAAGATTGCCGGACAATATTGTGAATCGATCGAAGTTAAGCACATACATCGTCGGAGCTACTGAGCTCTCTACGAGACCAAGAGCCCTGGATTCGATACACGTCGTGGACATGAATACACACTGCTAATAAAGTCCTATACTGAGGCAAAATAAGTGACCAGCGCTTCCTAGATTTCAGTAATGTCGGAATTAAGATCATTTCGTCGTGCAAACTATAAGATTACATTCTGTTGATCAACAAAGAAAGCCATTAGCATGGGGTTAAGGCTGATTTACTACTTTTGAGATAAAATAAACAGTTTCGACATCATATTTACACAATTGTAGGTTTTCAGAAAGAAATTTAATTATTTTATTATAAAACAAAAGCCTCCGAAACTTGGTTCTTGTTGTACTAGTAACGAGAAACAACATATTCCATATAAATTTAATGTTTGTTGTATGAGTACTTACTGGGCAACAATGTATATTCTGAAAAGATGAACGTTTTTGAGAATATTAATGATAATTTCAGGATATTAAGCATGTTATTAATCTCCTCAGTCATTTTTTCTCCTTTCTATAATAATCTCTTATAATCAGTCGGTCATTCAGTCAGTCAGTGATTAGCAACTCAGAACCTAACATGCATGTGCATCGGTTCAAGTTGGTACAACATATCAACATGTCGAGAATAAATTATCGAGAATGATATCGAATAATTGAAATTATCAGCAATATCTGGGGTAATAAAAAAGATTTAGTATAAAAAGTATGAATCTAGAAGAAGGAATATAGTCGTCAAATAAAAAAAGTATCAGATAGTTTTTAAACTCAATATCTAAGGAAATATAAACAGTAAAGTCATTTATGCCACTGTGGCTGATTTTGAATTGTGACCTTCAATATCTTCAATAATAAGTTACGATAATCTTGAGAGTCTCGATCAGGTTATCTGAACTTTTCTAAATAATTTAATCTAACAGCAAATGACTTTATATACTGACCAATACCAAGTTTTCGTCTGGTCACCTCTTATTTCTTTTTAACCTGTTCTGGCATATTATAGGTGTTCTCACAAAAACGTTTATTTACTACGAAAGACTGATGATCCTTTTTATTTCATTAATACATGTATACATCATAAAACATCCTGTTAAAAGACAAAAATACAGTATTCCACCATTTTAATTTATAATATAATTAATATTTTACGATGGAGAACAAAAAAAACTACTTATCGATTATGGTTGCTATTGGTGATATCATTTGATCTAATGAAGTTCTTGCCTTCTTTTCTCCAATTTTGTTGTTGTGAAATAATATAAACGCGTTTTTCCTTTCTCTTTCTTTCTTTCTCTAAAACAAACAAGCAGTTTACATTTATTTTATCATATTAGTAATAAATTATCTCCTATATATGCATATGCATGTATGGTTATGATACACTAAACTGTAATGGGGTACCAATAAATAAGTTATACAGAAGTAGATGTCATTACGATAGATAAACTTGAGAGAAATTACAGAAGAAAAGAATAAAAGGTAATAAACTACTCAGTTTAATTTATACACACAATTAAAATAAATTTTATTCAATCAGAAGAGATATATACTAATTATGAATGCCGGTCAGTCAATCGTAATCAATTTAGAGCTTGGAACAAATGTGCTTTAGCTTAAGTTCTCATACCAGATTAGGACGACGAGTCGAAGTTAGCTAGATGAATTTCGAAGGTGTCTAAATAACTGTAGCAGGAATGATAAAGAGACAGACTAAACAATGAATATATGGCTTGAAAGGGTTAAATGTAAAGTTTTGTCTGGAAGAATACTGGAACTCAAGATCCAGAGGAAGATAAAAAGAATGTTTGTGCACCACTGCAACGATTTATGAGCCATGTCACTCAGCATCCTCAGCTAGGTAATCTACATCTACCCACGTAGTTCAGAACAGCAGTCAGTAACCTCGTGATTTAATACCACATTTCGGTTTGACCGCCCTTAGCTTTCTTTCAACTTACTCTTACACCAACTAAAATCGGTCATCGAGGTAGGTGGTGGTTGGACATTTCTCAACCATCTCAGTTACTGGTAGTTTCTAACCGCGTTAACCGATTTACTCCCTTTATCTAGTACAGTGCGTCTAATCTCAGACTTGCTTAAACTGTCTTTCGATAATACGTGAGCAGTGCTTTCAAAATACCTGTGATCGAAATCGCTCTGCCCACACATATATTCTTTAAAGCCCTCATTTTACAGACAGAATATTGTAGAGCTGATAGTTACACAGTATACTACCCTTTGTTTGGAAGGGGGCTATCTTTTCTACGCCATATGTGATATAAGTTAGCAGTAGCAACTAGTATTTCTGAATTCGTGCCAAAATTTCGTCATTCATCAACCTATCAAGGCTGATGAAATTTCAAAGATAATTGTGGTGATCGACAAACTCAATTGAGTAAATTCATATCACTAAAACTGGCACCGATACAGGCCAGTCCTTAAACAACATTTTGTATTTATTTAAGAACTGATCTACGTCATCACTTAGACTCATCATATTGAGTGAAATAATTGATCATGTCAATCAATTCCAATGTTTAATATATCTTATAAGTAAGATTGGGGAAGATTTCAGGAAATTAATAGGGTCCTGGGTTAAAAGGAAAAAAAACTATTAATCTATTATATATATATATATATGTTGATATGATCGATGTTAATTTCTACAATCATAAAATTGTCCAAAATTCATTATCATTAATCTATTTATATCTATCAAAAATACACAAAATTATTATGTTTAGATTGTTTCTGTTCAATAGTAACTAGATATTCATATCTAGATACAAGAAGAGTAATTTTCAAATAAATCATATTAATCTTTTTGTTGTTGTTGTTATTGTTGTGGTGGTGATGGTTGTAAACTTATTAAAATTCAGATGAATTCGAAGTTATATTAGAAAAAAAATTTTTTTTTTTCACAAAATCAATTAGTTTTATATTTTATTTCATATTATTTCTCATTAAAAACAAAACAAAACGAAAACAAAAAATAATAAAATCATTAAATTCTCTTTGAACTTCTTTGATCTTCCCGTTGCCATAGGAACCCATTTGTTTTTTGTTTTTTTTTGCCATCTCATAAGATTTTCACGTTTACTATCATATATTTCAATAGTTCGATTCACTGTTGAAGATTGAATTTTATGATTAGTAAAGAATACCTCATGTTTATTACTAGATATATGTTATTTTTTGGTTATAATATGTATGTAACATTTTATTTTGGGGGGTGGGTGGGAGGTTATTAAGTTCATTTATGTTGCTTAGCTACAATTATAGCATTAAAAGTTGATAATAAAGAAGAGCAAAGAATTACAAATTTCCTGTTGAAATATTGAGTGTTTTCTTCTTCATTATTGTTAACTATTCCAAATTCATTCATTCAAGTGATGATATATTGAAATAAGTCTATTTTGATTCTTTTCTACATGAAGAAAAACAAATAGGTATTTTTCATTGAATAGAAATGATGTAATTCGTGTGAATATGAAATGCATGTTTTATGGTACTTATAATATTTCTAAATTAAAAGTAGATTTTTACCTCACGCTGATGACTTTAAACCGAATTGCTGGGTACTGTGCAAGTAGATCAAGAGAAAGTTATCATGGGCGACAAACTAAGGACATAAGATAAGTTCATAAAGTTACTTATTGTTAAACTAGCTCGTATATGCAGGTCGAGATCTATGCAACAGTTCAAGATATGATGCTTGATGTTGACAGATGTGGTCTGAAATGCATCGGAGTAACCCAGTTACATTCATTCCTTATCTTTCTTTAAATATTGGAATAATTTTTATTCCATATTTCGTATTCTTTAATTTACGTTTGTCTGATTTGGATTACTGTTTTGAAAGAGCCTGTATTGTTTATGTAGCGCACAAAATTATCGAATTATGGGATTATTGTCTCACAATAATTATAATATATCAGTTTTATCATGCTGATAATCGAAAGTCAGAGAAAACTATGAAATCCCCATAAAAGTTACAAACAAACAGACGTTTCATTGTGTAACTAGGAATAACAAATTGATTGATTAGATTCAATACTTCACCTAACACATAATCTGATACTGATGTTTTCATGATTATAGAAACCTACAATGAATAATAACTATATGCGGCATTTATTCTAATTGTCATATATTAATTAAACAAAATTGTACTGTCTATTTTAACCAGGCTAAGAAGTTTATAATGAATAATATTTAGCATATAAACGTTAAATTCACTTGATAAAAAAATGTCATTGAACCATTGGTTAGATTAAAAAGATTATGTCTTATTTATGGCTAACTGAAATCCTTTGATATAAACACTTTTGACTTAATTCATTTTGTATTCGTAGCTTGCATCTTCATATTAATGTTTAGGATAATAGTTGATCAGTCTCTTATTGTTATATGTGCATCTTGTGAAAATTGTCTCGATACTGATCACCTGAAGTCTTAAACATCAGTGGGAAGATTCAAATAACCAATACAAAAATGAATTAAACTTTATACTTAGCACAAGCAAACGGTTATCTAGACTCAGTATCTAAGTGGTTAACGCGATATGATATTGGGTTTTAGTCTCAGACTGAACATCAACTCTGGTTATCAGGTACATCCAGCTGATGATTCACAAATAGGACAACACGCGCTTCCTGGATTCCACCGCTAGCCACCATACGTCTCTACTTTTGATCAAATTTAAAATGAACAGTGTTTTATGATACCTATTAACAATTTTAGCAAGGTTCGTTTTTACGAGATAAGATTGTTAATCCTATGTCTAACCATCCTACATTATCTAGGATTGAGACAGTTAGTAACCCCAGAAGGTGACAAGATAGAGGTACAATATTTGTTTACATGAATTCCTAACTAAAGGCGTTATTTTGGTATTGATAAAGGAAGAACGCACAGATTGATACAAATTTATTGGAATTTAATACTATGAAAATTTTAGATTATATTAAACTAATAATAAATTAATTATGATTGAAATTGTTTCCACCAATGTATGTTCCATGGTGTTGTTCTGATACTTCAGTCGTTTTAGCATTTAAGGAATTCCTTAATAAGCGTTGCTGTTTTAGAAACTACCGAATAACTCAATGGTTGACGGACACAAATAAAACATTTAGTTTACATTACAGACTGACCTTATTCTGACTGGTATTGAAGATCAGGAACCAATAAACAGCTGCTTTATCCTAGTATGGAACTCTTCAACAACATACATCCACAACCTCATCATAGATCATTTGGTGAGCATTTAATCTTAAGAGTACTAAGTTGGGATTCATTTGGTTTACATCTTAAATTACAATCAACTAACAATATTGTACCACCATCTTCCAGTGGTTGCGGTGTTTAAATGCCTCACACTCAACATGGTTAAATTACATTTATTACGATTGCTCAATAGAATTCCAAAAATTACCACCGGAAATCAGACATTAGTTAGTTGTTCAGTACTTCATAATTTTTCAAATGTTTGTCTAACTTCTCTCAACCCATAATGTAAAGTATCAAATTTAACAATCTTTACAACGCTCTCCTATAGTAATAGCAACTGAATAAATTGTTTTTACATACTTTCATTAAGATTAAACAATATTCTACTCTAAATTATGTGGGAACATGTATTTATATATTCGAGATGAAACTTATTACTATTCCTTTATTTACACTGTAAAAAATATCTAGTCATATTGTGTCTCAGTAAATAAAATCTACAAAACTAATATTGTTCTTCAATACTAAAAGTTCATTCCAGTGACGGAATAACAGAAGGAACTGTCACTAAAAATAATGTACTTTTGACTATTTCTAACATTCTTGTTCATTTACCATCACATCAATAGATTATGACTCATATTTTTGTGATATATATATAAAGAGAATTTACTGAACTAACGCTATCTGAAGAAGGGGTTCTTTGGAGATTGTAGTAATTTCAACAGTTGAGATCATGAGTCAATTGAAGCTAGACCACCATGGAAAACCTGGAAGCACTGAACGGCGGTTTCGTCATATTGTGGGACTCCTCGTCAGTGCGCATTCACGACCCCGCCTCGCGGGATTCGAAGAGTTATTTTCGACCAGATAACACTCGATATTCGTTTTGCTCGAGTCTTAGATTCATTTTCATAATGGATTTGAACTGTCATATGACTAGGGAGTCTCTGGGTAGTTAGCATGAAGATGAAACGGTTTTACAATAGTTACATAGAGACAACGGCTCCCCAGCTGTTAATGATTTAAATCGAAGGCTGCTGAGAATATCTTTGCACACAGGTCCCTGTGAAAAATACACAAAATGATAATAAAGAATTTATCGTTATAATCGTATGCACAATTAAAATAGTTGGAACAGTCAAGCACATCCCACTTTAATTGTATTTTTTATGTTACTTGTAGTTTGTGAGTAGTCAAAAAGTGAAGCAAAATATTGACTATTAATTCGACATATCCAACACCAATAAATGACACTTTATTTTCGGTCACATAAATGTCGTGTGCCACAGTATTGTCCACCTCCACCCAGAAATTACACGGAATTCACAGTCACCCTTCAGATTTGATGATGATTTGTTGATCAGAACTCTCCTTGGTATGCAAAAAACCAGTTTTGATTAAACACAAGTTTCGTTTTCCGATGAGTGGGGAATGCTGGAGTAAAATGCAGCATACTATTTAAAGTGAAAAATGGATTGATAAAACTGTACATCTTTATTGTCTTAGGTGTTTGCAACACTTATTACATATAAACAGCCACTGTCTAGCTCGATATGTGATGATGGCCGGTATAGAAGTAAGTTGAAAGATATGGGCAACCAAACCACTGTGTATCAATCTATGTAGTCACTGACAGTTGATCTGAGTCATGTAAATGGCATCAAATTATCTTGTTAGGGTCTGCATGAATAACGTAATCAATTATTGAAGACGATGAATGACATGACTCTGAATTGATTGCACTGGACCAGATGTATTCGCTCATTTTCTTCGTCCAAACTCTGAGTTTCAAAATCAACTTGCACTATTTAATTCCATGGATTCATTCCATCTCCTCATATCATATATTTCACCCCCAATCATTTCTATCACAAGTGACATTGTTAATAAATCTACTCCATATTGTTTTTCTTGATAATTTTATCTTGTTGTATTGATGTGATGTAACAACCTGAACTGATGCAAATATGTATCAGGCTCTGTGTTATTTCTGACTAACTAACCGACTGACTATGGCAGATTGTTATCCAAGAGAGGAAACATAAAGTCTGAGGATACAAATAACTAACGTATTAATAACATTTTATTGTAATTTCACATACTTATCTTTCAATCATTTTCTCAATGTAACTAGTCAATTTCTTCTTCCAGTTTATGTCGTAGTGTTCAACATGAATTAGAACAAGATAGTTCAGATAAATTTAGGGCATTACAATTGGATCAATTAGCTCATCAATTACGTAATTCATCGGCTAATATTGCATTATATGGTGATATTGAGAAATTAGAAAAATGGTAAGTGAAAAAGATATTAAAAATAAATTATTATTACCCTATGTTTCATAGAATAAACTTTTTCAAGAAAAAATTTCTATACAATTTTATTGTGTGATAAGCTTTAAATCCGTCAGATAACCATAATGAATGTAGTATCTGTTAACTATGTGTATCTACCCAGCCAACGGAAATTACTAAGTAAATGACAACTAATTCAACCGTGATAGATTACAATCTGAGTCGGAAAATCTCACCATTCCTTTTTTTCTCTTTTCTATACTTAAGTCTTTCTATCATAAATATTACTATAGATACTACCTTGATAATTTTATCTCACTGTGCTAATGTGGTTTGACAACTTGAACCAATCAACATGTGTCAAGTTCTACGTTGCAAATGACTAACTAATTGAATGAATATGCCATTGTTCGGTAAGCTAGAAGAAAATTATCCGGAATCTCACTTATCGTTCCCTTCCCCTTTGTCTATGGGAGCGTCTGTTTTAATGTATCAACTACTCTTCCTGATTAATCGTTTAACTGAGGATGGCATGGAGGCAAATGAATATGCTTCACGGTTAATTTAGAGATGAATCCTGAGGATATAGATGAAATGGACCATATTCCATATCAGTTTGATTTCTATGTTGTATTTGTTCAAGATTGGTATAATTTAATGGACCATTGAAGACCAAAGAGTACTGGATAACTCTTTTGTTCTAGTATGGGGTTCCTAAATAGAACACATCGACAATTCTACTGTCCCTGTTTTTTCTAATGGTTAGGCGTTTGCCATGAGACATGAAGACACTGGGTTCAACTTTTATGGAAGTTATATGTCCCCACTATTGAGTCCAGTTGTAGGACAAATTGCCCATCCACTGTTATCTTGTCTTCAATGGTACCCGTAATGTGACCGATAAAACTTAAATCTTGAATTAATTTTCAAATGTTTCTAGATAAATACATTACGTATGGTCTTTTGTTTTAATTTATTTCGTTGTCAGTACAGTTAAGCAATTTGTAGTGTATTGTGAATTGTAAGCAGTTCATTGTAAACTGTAATGTACTAACAATTATATTAGACTTATTTTCACATTTAAGTACATATATATGTGACCTCTATCCTCATATATTTGAATATTTAGGATGAGTGTACCGGAAAAATGGGCTGAACACACAAGCGCTAATTTAAAACGTTCCCAAGCTGAACGTGCAGCAAGTCGATCTATTCGTGAAGCAATTGAACATTGTTTAGGAGCAACATTCAGTAGAATACGTAATTTATGGTCTTCAACTAATGCATGTTTATCTCAACGTATACAAGAAACAATGGAAGCTAAGAATAGAATACAAGTTCAATTAGAGAAAGTATGTTAATTATCATCTTTTGTCGCTTCTATACTATTGCAAATACTAAAATTAGAAAAAAACACTATTAAATTATAAAATATTCATAATTTCTAAGATATTTAACTAATTAAATGACTATACTATCGTCATGATTATCGTCTAAATTCATTAACACTATTTCTGCTAACAAAGTTTTTAAGTAGTTAAGATTATGCTTTAAAATTTTATTTATCTTATAAATTGCTGGTTAAATACCTCCATTAATATTGCGATTTATATACTGTTGAGGTTTAAAACAGAGACTGTTGAAAACAACTGAAGTACAAAGGCTGGTCTACGTGACTAGGTATATTGAACGATATATATATATATATATATATATATATATATATATATATATATATAACTCCGCCTGTAGCTCTTATAGGGTTACTGCCGGTCCCAAGCCCGGGTAAAGGAGAAGGATCGGGAATGAAGTTAGCGTCCCCATCCCGTAGAAAACTAACTCGCTAAAAAGACGCAGACCAGAAAAAATGATTCAAACAATTAAAACTCTGTCCTGGGAGTTAGAAGGTCTTCATTTAGAAGAATTATGACGCTTCATGGTGAAAGCCGAGCTCCTTCGGAAGCCCCGAAGCCGATGCCCCTTCTAACAACCACAGCAAAAAATTTTATTGGTACATGGAACGTTAGAACAATGTGGGAAACCGGGAAGACCAGTCAAATAGCAATGGAAATGAGGAGATACAACTTAGCAGTACTGGGAATCAGCGAAACCCACTGAACCCAAGCTGGACAGAAAAGGCTAGCTACGGGAGAGATGCTGCTATACTCCGGTCACGAAGAGGAAAATGCTCCACACACTCAGGGAGTTGCTCTAATGCTGTCCAAAGTAGCACGAAATGCACTTGTAGGATGGGAATACCACGGATCCAGAATCATCAAAGCATCATTCAAAACAAAGAAGGAGGGGATCTTAATGAATATTATCCAATGTTATGCATCCACCAATGATAGCAACGACGACATTAAAGATCAGTTCTACGAGCGGCTACAGTCAATCATTGAGAAATGCCCAAGGAAGGACCTAACTATTCTGATGGGAGATCTAAATGCCAAAGTCGGAATAGACAACACTGGATATGAAGATATTATGGGACGACATGGACTGGGAGAGAGGAACGAAAATGGAGAAAGATTTGCAAATTTGTGTGCATTCAACAAATTAGTCATAGGAGGCACAATATTTCCACACAAACGTATACACAAGGCTACATGGATCTCACCGGACCACACTACAGAGAACCAAATAGATCATATTTGCATCAACAAAAAATTCCGAAGGACAATGGAAGATGTGAGAACCAGGAGAGGTGCTGACGTAGCTTCAGATCACCACCTAGTTGTAGCCAATTTAAAACTGAAGCTAAAAAAGAACTGGACAAGTGGACAAACAGCACTACAAATGTTCAATACAGCCTTCCTTCGAGATACTGACAAACTCAATGAATTCAAGATAGCTCTCAACAACAGGTTCCAAACCTTACAAGATCTACTGAAAGAAAAAGAAACTAGTATGGAGAACAACTGGAAAGGCATCAAGGAAGCATTAACTTCAACGTGTCAAGAGGCTCTGGGTCTAAAGAAATACCATCATAAGGAATGGATCCCTACAGAAACATTGGACAAGATCAAAGAAAGGAAGAACAAGAAGGCAGCAATAAACAACAGATGAACACGAGCAGAGAAAGTCCAAGCACAAGCTGAATACATAGAAGCAGACAAACAAATGAAGAGGAGCATTAGAGCCGACAATAAGAAGTACGTGGAAGAACTAGCGACGACGGAGGAAAAAGCTGCTAGAGAAGGAAATATGAAACAGCTTCACGATACAACGAAGAAACTAGCAGGGAAATACAGTAAACCAGAGAGGCCGGTCAAAGACAAAGAAGGCAAGCCAATCACCGAAATTCAACAACAGCGTAACAGATAGGTAGAATACTTCGAGGAACTCCTGAATAGGCCGGCTCCAATGAATCCACCGGACATCGAAGCAGCACACATAGATCTTCCCATAGACGTCAACCCACCAACGACGGAAGAAATCAGAATGGCCGTCAGACAAATCAAGAACGGGAAAGCAGCAGGACCCGACAACATACCAGCTGAAGCACTGAAATCAGACATCGAAGCAACCACAAGCATGCTTTATCTTCTATTCAAAAAGATTTGGGAGGAGGAACAAGTGCCGATGGACTGAAAAGAAGGACACCTCATCAAGATTCCAAAGAAAGGAGATCTGAGCAAATGTGAAAACTACAGAGGCATTACACTACTGTCAATACCAGGAAAAGTCTTCAACAGAGTGTTGCTGAACCGGATGAAGGATGCAGTAGACGCCCAACATCGAGATCAACAAGCTGGATTCCGTAAGGATCGGTCGTGCACAGACCAAATTGTAACACTACGGATCATCGTCAAACAATTAGTTGAGTGGAACTCATCACTATACATCAACTTCATTGATTATGAAAAGGCATTCGACAGTGTGGATGGGAGGACATTATGGAAACTTCTTCGACACTACGGAGTTCCTGAGAAGATTGTCAATATTATCCGGAACTCATATGACGGAATACAGTGCAAAGTAGTGCATGGAGGACAGCTGACAGATACATTCCAAGTAAGGACCGGAGTCAGACAAGGCTGTTTACTCTCTCCCTTCCTTTTTCTTCTGGTGGTCGACTGGATTATGAGGACCTCGACATCTGAAGGAAAACACGGAATACAATGGACAGCTCAAGATCAATTAGACGATTTGGACTTCGCAGATGATCTAGCCCTCCTATCCCATACACACGAACAGATGCAGACAAAGACAGTCAGTGTAGCAGCAGTCTCTGCATCAGTAGGCCTCAGCATACACAAAGGGAAAACCAAGGTCATCAAAGTCAAAGCGGAGAACAGCAATCCAATCACTCTTGATGGAGAAACTCTGGAATACGTGGAATCCTTCACATACCTGGGAAACATCATCGATGAACAAGGAGGTTCAGATGCAGACGTAAAGTCGAGGATCGGCAAAGCAAGGGTCGCATTCCTACAATTGAAGAACATATGGAACTCAAAACAACTTTCAACCAATATCAAAGTGAGAATCATCAATACGAATGTCAAGGCAGTTCTACTGTACGGAGCTGAAACTTGGAGAACTACAACAACCACCATCAAGAAGGTGCAAGTATTTATAAATAGTTGTCTAAGCAAGATACTCAACATCCATTGGCCGGATACCATCAACAACAGCCTACTGTGGGAGAGAACAAATCAGCTTCCAGCTGAAGAAGAAATTAGGAAAAGACGATGGAAATGGATAGGACATACATTACGCAAATCGTCAAACTGCATCACGAGACAAGCCCTAACTTGGAATGCTGAAGGGAAGCGGAAAAGAGGAAGGCCAAAGAACACATTGCGTCGGATAATAGAAGCAGATATGAAAAGGATGAATTACAACTGGACGGAGCTAGAAAGGATTGCCCAGGACAGGGTTGGATGGAGAATGCTGGTGAGCGGCCTATGCTCCTTCACGAGGAGTAACAGGCGTAAGTAAGTAAGTAATGTATATATATAACAATCCCTTATTGACGATCAACCACACACGAAAAAAAGTGAAGAGATGGACTTTCAGGATAGCTTTTATATTTCAAGAAAGAACAATGAGATTAGTATATGTGTCAATATTATAAGACGAGGAAGCCAATCAGAACAATTGAAGACTAATGATATTGTCATGTTATGAATGTTATGATGATATAGAAGTGTGATAAGGCTCAATGAATATAAACACGTCATAATAAGACTGGTTCGGGCTGACTGTAACAACTATTTCTATATCTTAACATTAAAAAGAAGTGATATTACCAATTTTACCATCTTTCATCTTTAAGGAGAGCATGGCTCAGTACACACTGACCAGTATACAAATGACAACCATTCTTCAGACCCATATATATTTTAGAAGGTTGTACGTTTATTTCTCAGTATCACAATAAAAATTTTCATTACTAACTGAAATCACATGAAAACTGACGAATACTTTACATCTGTTTCCACCTACTTTTAAATTTTCAATATGCCGTTATCACGAGTTCGACTAAATAGCAGTGAACACCATACTTTTAGATGAATTTTTAAGAACTCAATGGTACACATTTTCATCGTCATCATCATCAGTAATAACTGTTATGCTCCCTGGTTTTTGACGATGTGTTAACTGATATCGATCCTTCTTGAAAGTCGATTCCAAATTAAATCAGTCCTCAAAAAAACTATAAACCAAATATCATTGTTGATTTGAACCTTTACAGACACACAAACACTACTAGTTAAGTTAGCTTCAAATATTGAATATATATGTATATTATTGAATACAAGCACTATATAATTACGACTGGCATCAGTTAGAGTATATTGATATAGTTTCTTTCACAGAACAATTGAATGACTCATTCTATAAAGTGACTAGTTCTCATTAACAAGAAGACAGTTGACATTGAATCGATCTTGTTGGTTCATGAAAATTGTCAAATCTATAAATAAATCTTGTTCTAGAGTATTAGCGGTTTTTATTCTAAGTATAGAGTATTTCTCAATAGTTTTCTTTTAAAAAATGGTATTCTAAGCTGAATTTCTTTTTAATACTTAATATGAAGTTGGTAATTTATATATATGTATTAATACGTTGACTCAAATCTGTTGTGAAGAAATGATAACATTAGTCGATCACTAAACAGTGACGAATATCATATTTGTCTAGTTCTTAGTGTTGATCATATTTTACTGATCAATTTACTTTGTGATCTAAGTGATTTGTCATCGTTTGCACTATGTTACGATGCTAGATAATGTAGGTTCGAATCCAACTGATGGCATTAGTTCTTTCAAGATTGTAGGTAAGCCGTGTTAAAAAATCATCTAAACAACATTTTTTAAAAATCATTTTTGAATAAACACAGATTTGAGTCTCGTAAAGAACTTATGGTACATCAAAATGTTTTGGAGTTTTTATTGATTTCTCTAAGCTAGATGGTTTAGTTGCGAAGCTTTTATTACCGTTTTAGACAATATCATCAGCTCTTACTTCATGTAGAAATGGGCTTCATAGTTATTTCATTTATAACTATCAGCTTATTCTGATTGTCTTGTTTATTGTCGTCATAGATTTCATTGCTTTCATTTTTCTCTTGTATTGAAGTTGACTGTGTTTGTTCCGTTGAGTTCTGACCATACTGTCGACTGACCGTTCTCGAATAAGTTGATAGATTGAGTTTATTTTGATATATCATTTGATTGCTAGTTGGTTTGAATGTTATGCTTTTAGAGACTCCCTGTTTTCCTAATCGGATTTTTGTCCATGTTTGTCTATTTGCATCAATATCAATGATAATTTATAGTGTTGTTATACTAGTAGTCAATACTCGTGTATGCGTACGTGTAAAGGTCGTCCATTTTCTCCGAGGTCGTTTTATCATAATCAGTTAAGTTGTTTCATTGTTTGTTTTTGTTTTTTTACATTGATCTATCTATAATTTCCATGAATCGATGAACGTATTATTAACTATGTTAATGGTTGGTATCAATCAGTAATTCTTTATACTCATCTCAAAACAATTAGTTGTAATTATTTTGCACTTGTATATAATTACCGATTAACTGTTGAAATATTCAATGTCTTAAGTTTAAACTCATCCAATTACAATGGTTAAGATCATGGGTCAGTTGAAGCGAGACCACCATGGAAAACCTGGAAGCACTAGACGGCCGTTTCGTCCTATTGTGGGACTCCTCAGCAGTGCGCATCCACGATCTCGCCCCCTGCGAGGTTCGAACCCAGGATCTACTGGTTTCCTATTACATTTTCTCTTGCTCAGATCATTGAATTTTGTATTTTATACTGTTTCTGTTCATCACTTCTCTTTCTCTCTCTCTATCTTGTTTTCTTTAAACATTATTTTAGATTAATCAAGAATTATTTGATGTTGAAAAGAATATGGAATATTTAAAAAGATGTATAGCTGATAAACAAGCACCATTGAAAGTGGCTAGAACAAGATTAGATTTACGTAATCGACGTCCAAATATTGAATTATGTCATGATGATCCACATGAAAGGTAATCATGTTTTATAAAGAGTCAATTTTGTAAATTAGTAACAGTTTACCAAACATGTAATTGAAGAGAACACATTTGTTTGTTCGATGAGAACAAGTAAACTAGTAGATATACATTCAAATGGTCCGATACCATTGTTTGTCTTTATTGCATTCTTGGATTATTAAGATTGAGTTCAGATGGAATATGATTGTAAAGACTAAAAAATTACCTTTTGACTACATTAAGAGAAAAATTCTGTCCATTTGTATTACAGCTTGTATAATCCAGTAGATATCTGATACAAAGATTTATTAAGAATAAAGTACAGCTTCAGGCCACTTTATTGTGGATTTACTAGTCTACTTGTTCTTTTCAAGTATGTTGTAGTGATTACATGAATCGTACAATTTCTAAAAGTATGTCTGTAAACCGATTTGTATAGTTATCCAAAAGTTAATTCAAATCAATCAATCAATCAACATATAAGTTCAATTACTCTGATTTATTATACATAAAGAACTAAACCTAAGTTCCATGTTAATTTACATTTGTTGACAAGGCATATCGTCAATATTGAAGAAGCTTATGCTATCCATGTAAGTAAATAGTAGTAAGTAGTTTAAAAGTCTATAACCGTTAGGATGAACTATGTAGGCAGGTACGGATTACCAGATTAGGTTTCTCACAATTATCATAACCAACTGATTAAAACAATCAGTGACATAACTCAGAATCGATGATCATAGCTCAGTTACAATCACTCATTATTTTTATTAGGTGTTGAATTTTAAAATTATCTTATACTTTTTATTCCATGAATTCATTATTTCTTCTGGAATCATATCACTTATGCTTCATCTTTTCAACTATCGCTGTTATGGTTACTACATCTAATATTCTGATATTTGTCACTGATAATTTACCTCTCTTTTTCGATGATTTGGTATGGCAATTCGAACAAATACACATACTTACCAAGTTTTACAAGGATTATAATTTTTTTGATTGAGATCGTGAACCGATTGATGTTAGACCAGCACTGGACGGCCGTTTCGTCCTATTGTTGGACTCCTCAGCAATGCACTTCCATGGTCCCTCTTGCTGGATTCGTGCTCACTAGTGACTAGGTTCGTCAGAGAATTCTCGGAGTTCTAGTGAGAAGTCGAGATCAGTAAAGCTAATCCGTGTCGGATAGAGAGAGGTATCTACCTCAGTACAATGAAAGATGGTCGAGCGATTTCGTGGATTGGTTGAAGTTAGACATTAATACCTTTGGATGCCGATCAGCTCAGTGGTCTAGAGGTTAAGTGTTCGCGCGCGGGACCCCAGGCCCTATGTTTGAATCCCACGAGGTTGGATCGCGGATGCGCACTGCTGAAGAGTCCAACAATAGAATGAAACGGTCTTTCAGTGCTTCCAGGTTTTTAATGGTGGTCTAACATCAATCAGTTCACGATCTCAATCAAATACTTACTAATCTCCACAACCCCATACCGATAAGGATTATAACTGATTGATTTCATATGTTATTTATACATTTACATTTATAAAAACTATAATATCTGTTTTATTATTAAGCTGAATATACATGATTCATTCAATTGACTTATTCAACGTATACTAATTATTTGTTCTAGTTTGAACTCGTTTTCTTATAATAATAAAATAGTCAGGATATAGTTCTCTAAGTTATTGTTTTCTCTGTTCTGATATTAGAATCGAATAAACTTTGACAACTAATACTAAATCAAATATTAATTGTTATGAATATAATAATCATAATAATGCTAGTTTGAACATGATTTTCATGGAATTACTTTCCTAATTATCTTAGCAAGCATATAGAACAATTTTGTTATGAAGTTCTTTCTTTTTAATAAGAATAATAAATAATAGTCTATGTCGTTTAGAAAACCAAAATTTATGTGACATTAAAGGTTTGGCTTTTAGTGTTCAGTACAGTATTCACAATCTAGGTGTTATACCCCGATCTGAATAATGAATGGTAATTTTTGGGATCCATTTATGGAACAATACTATGAGTATATTTTTATCGTTTAATTGTTACGTAAATAAACTGTTCATATTCATGTCTCTGTTATTATGAGTTTTATTTTGACCTATGAACTATTTATTATACGATTTACCATTCTTGAATTATTCCCTGTCTGTTAATCACTACCTCCCTCATTCACAGTCACTTTTGGCCAAATATTGTACAAATGTTATTTTCTATTTTATAGTGTGATGTGGTCTGTTTGATTTGTATATAAACCCAGTATGTTTGAAATACATGATTCATATCACGGAGGCTGAGACTTGCGTTCTGGACTCAACTAGCTGGGCTAAGCAGAAAGCAGGACCAATCAGGACTCTAGGCTGCCCGCACGTGTTTTGTGCGTCACTGGTTCGGTCGATAATTCACTGCTCCCTAATTGGCGGTATCATAACTTATCCATTAACAGGGCACTCAGGCCACAAGTATAGCACTATGTGCACTTTACTATTCAGTAAGTGAATGAGTACTGGATATGAGAGTGCAATTTTCACTGAAAATTTCATTTTAAGATTTAACCTTCATTATTCTAGCATTTGTCATCCACCAAGTTGATACGCTCTACACTGGTTCGTTCATAGCAGACCGATGTAGATAACTATGAATAATTGATCTGAAGTGAACATAACAATCCTGTGTAACACTTATCTAATAAATGAATAAAAATAGGTTACGGGTATTGTATACTTATTGAATAATGAAAACAGTATAGATAAGCATACATAATCAAGAACAGTGACTAAATCAAATGTTAGGAAATCTATCTAGAATGATTATTCTTAATAACGATTAGTCAGTTATTTTGGTAATAATAATATTGAAGTTCGTTATATTTATTTGATGGTTATCAGTAAAATTCAATATATCCATTTCGTTTCATTTGAAACTCATTAGTCAGCTGTTGAGCGGCCCATGCTCCTCCATGAGGGGTAATAGGCCTAAGTAAGTTAGTCGGACTCACTTGCATCTTTTAGTGTCGACTTTCGTATTGAAACTCAAACCCTGTACCTTTCTCTTCCGATCCAGATATATTGTCCACTATGCTACTGAGTTTATTTAGCCACTAGCCTGTTCAACGGATATAAATTTATTAGTAATGGTTTGTAGTTTTCGCTTACTGAAATATAGGACTGTAATTAATCAATCGCTATTGTTATGCTTACTGTCTAATCTGACTGTTCCTGTTTATAATTTTTATCAAAAGTTTTAGTATGTGCATAAAATTTGTGTCTTAGATTTTATTGTCATTTCACAATCTAAATGTGTGTTATGACTTGTGGTCGTGTGCCCTATTAATATACAACGTAATGACACCGCCAATTAAAGAACAGGGGCTTATCGACCGGATCAATGGCGAGTTAACCCATACGAGCTGTCTAGAGTCCTTATTGGTCCTTCTTCCTGCCTAGCCCTGCCTGTTGAGTCCAGAACACCAATCTCAGCCACCATGATATGAATCATGTGTTTCAAACATACTGGGTTTATATACAAATCAAACAGACCACATCACACTATAAAATAGAAAATAACATTTGTACAAGATCTTGCCAAATGTGGCTGTGAATGTGGGAGACTGTAATTAATAGACTGGGTATAACGCAAGAACCGTAGATCGTATCATAATAATCTATTGGTCAAAATAAAGCTTATAATAAGAGAAACATGAACAAATAGTTAGTGGATCGATCTACATCAGTTAGTTTTGTAATGCCAATATCGTTATTGAATATTTGACCGTACAAATACATATATTTAAAAATAACATTATCCAACATGGAATACCTTCTTATTTAATAACATATTGTCTTGCCGAGAGTTGTTGCTACCTTGACGCGTTGGTCGGGCTTGCCTATCATGATGAAGCAACCGAGCTATACTGGCTGAAACAACCGTTCCCCAAGGTCCTACCATGTCAGACAGGTCAGTTGAAGAGCGGTGAGACTAAAAGCAACAAACCCAAGGTCCGAAGGCGAAGTCTTACTGCCGACTGTACAAGGGTGTGACAGCAGTAAGGTGTTTCCTTCAGACAACCAGCATGACAGTGATGCTTTCTTCCCACAAGGAGGGGTGGGGTCAGAAAAGGTCGACCCTAGAAACGCACTCCTCGCCTTATCACACGGATATCCGTCTCCGACGGTAAGGTCTCAACAAGTACGGAGCTAACACAAAAATTACCCATTAAAAGGTCGTGTGTGACCGACCTCAAGCAGTTGTCTCTTGGGCACTACGGTCACGCTCCCAGGTCACTAAGACCACCTCTAATCCAATTTCCTTTCCAGGTACCTCCAGAAGAACCCTTCCACGGTGTAGGCAACTGGGAAGTGATAACCGCCCTCATACCTCTAACAGCACTCAAGACCACTGTATTCATAATCAACCTCCGTCTTTACTTCCCATTATTCCTCCTACATCGACTTTCACCTCTAAACTTCCTTTTTCGGCTTCCCCCTCAAGTGTCACCACAGCCAATGATTCTAGTGCTCAAAACACTGTCCCAGGTCTACTGAAACCTCGCTCCAAACCACACATTGGAGCCTTCAACGTACGCACCCTATGTCAAATCGGTCAACAGGCTTTCTTGGCTAGAACCCTAGAATCTCGTACCATTGATGTATGCTGTGTCTCTGAAACACGCATACAGGATCCCAGTGTGGTCATTCACTTGACCTCATCTCGGCAACAAGGAGAGCCAACGAGATACACCCTCCGTGTATCTGGTGACGCGATGGCCAGCTCTCGTGGACTGGCAGGAGTAGGGATAGCACTAAGTATGAGGGCGGAACAAGCACTGTTAGAGTGGATCCCCGTTAACAGTCGTTTATGTGCTGTTCGGCTAAACGGCTCCGTAAGAACTCGGAAGGATAGGGACACACGTCGTTGCCTTTTTGTCGTTTCTGCCTACGCTCCCACCGACTGCAGCTCAGATGAAGTGAAAGATGAATTTTACAGAAAGCTATCCGAACTTCAGAAATGATGTATAGCAACTTGGACCGATGCATGTATGTGCCTGGTCCTACGTTGTAGCTGACTGACTGACATATTGTCTTACAGTCCTATAAATAATTAGTACAGAACAAATCATTTATCTAGTTACTTACTGATTCGACAAACATTTGAATAGATTCCAAATAGTGTGAAAATGTTTAAGTGTCATGTTTTTCTAATATTTCTAGGCTGACTAAAAGTTAACCAACAGAGAAAGGGATTTTAACATACAGTGAAAAGATTAATTGTTGAATGTTTTAACCACCAGGTCATTGTTCCACTTTCGATATTTCTTAATTTTGATTCATTTATTATGAAATTCTTGTTATCATAAGTAGTATTAGTAATCGTAGTAGTAGCTAGTCATTAGGAGATAAGATACGTAACCACGAATTTGTAGCGCATCTGATGCTCAATGTTTAATGTGTGTAAGATCTTAAGCATTTCATGGTATATCTCTGTTCATTTAGTAATTGAGTGAAGCATACAATAACATAATTATCACTGAGGATTTCAGCTCCAGCTCCAACTTTCACTCAATT
Source organism: Schistosoma haematobium (assembly GCF_000699445.3). NCBI lineage: Eukaryota > Metazoa > Platyhelminthes > Trematoda > Strigeidida > Schistosomatidae > Schistosoma > Schistosoma haematobium. The sequence continues at coordinate 11,772,468 of NC_067201.1, forward strand.
TACTTTTTTTCATTTGCAAGTTAGGATCGCCTACAATAGTATGTTCATAGAAGATATATGCAGATAGCCTTAAATGACTAAAATGAAGTCCTCAGTGAAAATTGCACTCACATATGCAGGACTGATACACTAAATCAACAGAAAGTTGCTCTGAAATGCTAGATGTCTTACTTTTATCAATCATTGAAGAAAGGATGATCAACATTACATCATCAGTTTCGCATTGTTCAAAAGAATGTTGGATACTTTTAAATAAATATTCACAGAATCGAACGACCTAAAAATGTTGAAGTGATTCAAAGTATTATTCACGGTTTACCACTGTTCATATAAGTGGAAAAATTCCGCTATAGAAAAACATATTTTATAGGTTTTAAATCACAAACTGATCTTAATTAGATCACCATAGAAATCCTAGATGCACTGAACGGCTCTTTCCTTCTAGTATGGATACAGTTGGAATTGTTCCATTGAGTGTCAACCAAATAGTTCTAATGATTCCGTATTCACCATAAAACTTGAGGGTCCTAGATTCACCGCATTATAAAGTTGTGCATGATCATTACTGACGAGTTCCATACTGAAACAAAACAACTGTTCAATATTTCCCGGATCAATCTACAACGAATATAGCAGTAAAATTCTAAATACTATACATTGCATTGATTCATCAATACATTACTTGGAATCAATTATAAAGCACTGGATATTAAGTTATCTTTTAGCCCTTGTCATTTAAGTAACCCAAAAAAAGAAAACATTTTTCCAATGAATGTTAAATGTTAAGGTTGTAATAAATTAGGGTGTGCGTTCTTTATACTTCTACAAATTAAGTTTGTTTGTTTTGTTCTTTTCTTTTTACCATATTATTAGTTTTAAAATGTATTTTGTAAAACAAATAAAATAGTGAAAATTACCAAACTATACTACTTGCTAATCAATATTTGTTAGGTCATATTCACAAAGTAATTATTCTTATCTGCTATTATTAAAACTACTGATCTGTAGACAATAAACAAAGATACGCCTAGTTTAACCTAGATAAGTTTACACTTCAATTAAGGGAATTTATAATTTTATTATATATATATACTAACCCTTTTAAGGTAAAATGAATACCTAGACTCAATTAGGTTAAACTAGGTGTAGCATTAAAATTAGCATAAGTAAAACCGAAACTAAACAATGGTTTTAAAATCCCTAACTTATTCTAAACCCGAACTTGTCCGATATTTCATATGTGTATTTGGAAAAATTGATCAGATTTTATGGTAGCATACATCGATATAAAGTAAGGACTTATAATATCGTTCAGAATGTTGATGTAAGCTCTTCAATTAAACTGTGTAGCTTAGAAAAGTCAATAAACCCTAATTTATCCAACTGAGATATAAATCTTTTTTATTATTTCAAAGTCTTTATTGATATAGGGCCTCCAAATTCTCTGGTACGGCCGAGGGTGGGGAGAGTCCACTCACACTCGCAAAATGCTCTCATATGGCCACGTGTATACAACCACTGCTAGGGAAGTCCAACTCACTGTTTTCTTGCGGCATTACTGTTGCTTACGAAATTGAGAGGACGAAAAGCGAGTGTCCGGCTCCTTAACTGGGTTGGTGGATATGGAGTATCCACCTAGGGGAGTTGAAAAACCCTGATTCCAAACCAATGATGCATATGGGCTGTAGTATCCTGAAGGAACAAATGGCGTATGAACCAATTGTTGGTCACCGACTACTATGAGACTGCATCTCCTAACGTTGCTCCACTGTCTTATGGATCAGACCTTTAGGTAGAAGGCTCCGGGTGTGGCCCTGTAAGAAAACCACCTACTTCGATCTGGGCACCCGAACAGTATCGCAGGCCACACAAATCAAGTGACTTGTGTGGCGCATTTGTATTCAGTGCCCCTTGCTACTAATATTTATGTGTTCAGATAAATAAAATAAATAATAACTGTTAGACATCATTGAATATAGTTAGCTTAAGTAAAAAGTTTCCTAAGGATGCATGAATTTTCATAGAAGGCTCTTAAGATATATATATATATATTCCTAGTCAAATTAACTAATTATTTAATAGATAGTAGGAAAATCATATGAAAATCTATTAGATAATTTCTCTTATTTTGTATAACTTAGTGAGTTCATATAGAATACTGAATAATCTCTATTATAAATGTACACTAATAACAATATCATCAACATAGCACTATTATCATCAACAACATCTGTTTACTTGATTTTCATATATGAATCTATTAAAACTACTTAGAGAATATAATTTATATGAACCTTGAATACTTCTGAAATACTTCAAAAGAAATAATAACAATAAATGAGAAAGAATTAATTGATTTAAATCAATAAAAGATACTATTTATTCAATTTATATTCTATCAGTATTATTATCATATTAGTTATAGTTTGATTGATGAAATGAATAATCATTTATAGAAGAAGAAATATATATAGTGACTGAAAAATATAAACTCATTTATGTTTTCTAAGTGGTTTAAAGTGTGTTCTATTCAATGTGTTTTGGTCTCTTAACTACAATAATAATAATAATAATAATAATAATAATAATAATAATTCGTATATCTATATATTCATAAGTGTTCGTTTGTGTTTAAGAATAACAGTACACGTGTGTACACACTCTTGGTATGATCACAAATTCGTAAATATGTAATTAATAATTGTTATGACTTATTAGTTGAATGCTGAATTGTCTTGTTGTTTGAATGCTACTTTTTATATATGTTGTGTTGGAAACGCTTATCTGCTATTCACACGACGCGAAATTAAGAACACAAAGACTGGTATAAGTGAAGATTTATTAACACCCAAAACACGACGATGATGATGACCTAGTCGAAAGCACACTCATTTATATATTGATTGTACACTCATTTTGATTAATAATTAGAATGAAATCACATATATAATAAATCACATACTAAGCATAGTTCATGTCAATTGAATACAAGAATATCGTATATTCTACAGAATAAAATATCATGCGAGAAAACAAAACCGAATACTACACTGAATAATCATCACATTGAATCAAAACGGAAGTAATGTTGAACAAAACTGACAATGAGTAAACCAGTCGGATTTTGACTTTTCTTTCCATCATAGCAAAGAAATCTTCTAGGCCTAATAAACATTATTAATAATGATTAAATTTGGAATGTTGGTTAGTAATGGAACATAGAATATGCGTTTCGACTTATTTAAGGATCATCAAGCGGATGTATCTGTATCCGATTGGGTTGATATCCACACCGGGACTCGAACTAACTTTGATTTAAAACAAGCGACTCTTGGTTTACTGAACTAATGAGTTTAGGTAACCACTGACTTGTGCAACCGGTATACCAACAGAAAATAATCAATTTCGGTATTTAATATGTGTCATCTGAAATATCCATACACTTACAAATTGGTTATTATTATTACTATTGTAGTTTCAATTTATCCGTCTTAACACTTATTGTATAATCATTACTAATACACGTGCGCTATTGTCAGAAATATATTCATTAGAATTATTATTATTATTATACATCACCATTGTTATACTTTTTGGAAAATAAAAGTAAATGATTAGTAGTGATATAAGTAGAACCTTATCACCGCAATCAACATGATTGCTTTCAACAACTCCACTACCACATCATCATTAACATGATCACTACCACCAGACCCCTCCAGTAATAAACAGAATTATAATGGGACAAAGTGAAAATACTAAATAGTAGAATAAAAGCAACTAGATAGACAATAATAACTTTGTCCAAATTACCATCATACCAAATACCGACAATGAGAGAATGTATATGAGAAAGAGGAGGATTTGACATTTACCAATAATAATATTATGCTTCATATGAACAATTATCTCTACAGAATAATGAATATGAAATATCATGCCCAGCTCGTCCTTATCATTCTCATATTCAATAGAAATATATTATCCAAATTATTCCAGACTATTATCATAATGATTTGTTTAAATAGATACTAAGTTTCAAACTAATAATAATAATAATAATGATAAATCGATATGTTGGTGATGATGATGATGATGATGATGATGGTACTAAATTTGTTCATCATTGTTTGTTAATTCATGATTTCATGATTTATTCAAAAACACACCTATATACACATTGACCAGCAGTTAAATTACTATTACTAATCATCATCATCATAATAATAAGAACATAACCGTATTACTTTAGCTATAAAATAGAGAAACAATCAATTGAATTGTTTATCATTTCAGAGAATAGAAACAAAAGAATTGTGTTATTATGATAAGTGTGTAATCGATTTATTTTATTTGACATGCTTCTACAAAAGAATAAATGAATAAATAAACTGTCTATTTTTATTCTTTTATAGTTAACTTGATTCAGTGGTACAATTTGTTTGTTTGTTTCTATGTGTGTATGTGTGTGTGTACATAAATGTTTGTTTGTTTGTTTGTCCGTTTGTTATTTTCTTTAGTGAGTATATATATGTATACACATGTATACACAAGTATATATATATATATATATATATATATTCTGTTTATGTATAACTTCAAAAATGTAATCTTCTCGGTTAGATGAGGTACGTGCTCAATGTGCTATAATTACACATTTCTATCAAGTTATTTCTTTTCGATTAATGTAGTTATTTGTAAATTTATTAAGAGTAGGTCAGTTATATTATTATTATTATTAATGGCTTTATTCAATATTACATTTTGGTAAAATATAGAACTCTCAGCACAGGGTATTTCAACAAGTTTCTTACACAAAAAGTAGATCAGAAACAAAGACAAAAAAAGCGGGAAAAAGGTTTAAAAAAAATCTGAAAAACTGTACAACTTTTCAAATTAGAGACATGTTAATAATGCAGGTTATTGATTAGGTTAACTCTAACAACCTGTTCGTCACAGAATATATTTGCTAGGTAAGGTATTATAGAACTTTTATACTTTTACCTGCGTGCATGGATTTTAATGTAATTACGTCTCGTTCTACCAGAAACTATAGAAGGAGAAAGATAAGAGTGAAGGGGATGGTTAGTATCTGATAAAATAACATCTGCCAGGAATTTGCATGACTTTAGATATCTATCCACAACCATATTAATTGTGACCTCGAAAGATTCACCACACATCTTGCTAACTGCCTTTAGCGCTCCCCGCAGTACAGCAAAGTCTTTTCTCAAAAGCCCGGGAAATAATAATGGAAAACAGTAAAGAATAATAGGTAATATGCAAGAATTGACAAATTGTAAGAGTAAATGACGAGAAATCCTAAGAGCATGCAATCTCTTTATGTAATAAGTCAGACGGAAAACCTTCTTCGATATTAGGCATACATGGACTCTTCTGTGTGATTTACATTACAGAAATAATAAATATCCTCCATAAATTTTGTAATTCAATCACTGTAGATTAAATAGTATATACATTATAAAATTAATGGTTTGTTAAACTACTAAAAAATGGATACATAAAGATAATATAGAATATGGATAGCTCAGAATGAGAATGTATTTCTTTATAATTATGGTAAAATTCTATTAATTTTAATAGTTGAGACCATGATTCAATTGAAGCTAGATCACTACGGAAAACCTGGAAGCACTAGACGGCCGTTTCGTCTTGTTGTGCACATCCACGATCCCGATCTATTAGTTCACTTCTTTTTCTAATACCTGTTTATGATATCGTTCAAAATAACAATAAACAACTTATAACTAGACAGTTCAGCTTAGTGATCATAACTTTATTATGATTAATGATTTCAGTTGATAAACAATGCATGATTAGACTTGGATACTGTGTTGGGGTTTTTCACTTAAAAATAGCAAATCAATTCAATTAAGTACTTTGTAAAAAGTCATTGGATTTAAGGTTATCTTTAATCATCAATTAATTAATATAGGGTTGAAAATCTATTGAAATGCACATAACAATGAACAGGTTGTTTGTTTCATTTGTGAAATATCATTAATTGAGCATACTTATAATTTCACAAATATGCTTGAGTGTGTGTAGCAATCACAATACCGATAATTCGTATTTCTTCACCTTTTCCAACGGTATCATTCTTTTCGACTTACATAGGAAATATTACTTAGTGTTGTTGGTAATCCTTTATTTTTATTCTTATGGTGTTGTTAACTTGATACTAGAATTTTTTACAGTTACATCTCACAAGTAAAATTATCATAAATAACGATTACTCGACTTTATGAGTACATTATTGTTTTTAGCTTATTGAATATTATCAGAAGGGGTTTTGTGAAGATTGTAGTAATTTCTGTAGTTGAGATCATAAGTCAATTGAAGCTAGATAGGTCGTGTGTTCAAATCCCGTGAGGCGGGGTCGTGGATCTGCACTGTTGAGGAGTCCCACAATAGGACGAAATAACCGTCCAGTGCTTCCAGGTTTTCCATGGTGGTTTAGCTTCAATTGACTCATGATCTCAACTATAGAAACTTATTAAATATATATTTCGTCTAATTTCGGATCTTTAATGTAGAAGTTATTCTAGTCAAAATTAATAATGAGGTTTATTCATATTCACAATGTCTATAATATTACTGAGTAAAATAATCAATAGATCACGATTAATATTATCATATCAAAAGTGATTTCAGTTGTTTTACGTACTGATATAGAGTTAGCTTTCTATTTACAGTGTAAAGAAGTTTAGGCAATAAAAAGGTTAAATAATTAAAATGGTATTAAGTGGTTGATGGTAGTCAACAGGAAACACTAAACCTAGGTTTCGGGCTACTTGTCACTCATCAGTAAAGCATACATACAATCTCGACAGAATCGATGCCTTTTATGGGAATTAAATCTGTGTTTGGTCACTGTTCAGTGATTATTCGGTTATAAGTTCCGGTGGTCTACTTTGTACATTCTATTTAAACTAGCCAATTAAACAACCTGTAGTTCTCTTCTTTATCAAACTTATTCTTCTTTGATTACTTTTAATATTCTCCAATTATCTTTTTAAATGAAACAATTTTTTGGGATTTTGCTCAGCATGAGGTTGATATAAGATGAAGAACATATGAAAACCAGAGAACACTGTATGTCATCGTAGTACGACCTTAAGACTAATACGCAGTGCTCACTCGACACCACGCCAATTATCATACTTAAAAGTACAATACTCCTGAACAAGTAAATCAGCGTACAATGGTTCATATTTTCATTTTGAGTGGTGTGAGTACTTCTGAGTAAGACAGTTGTAAGTCACATAGAAGCTGTGATGTATGTCAACACAACCTTGTCTTTCCATTCATCAGTCACACATGACTAACGTGTAACTATTATTATGTATTTTATTTCAACTTAATCCAACTATCTGTAAAACTGAAAACTGAACCAAAAATGTACATTTCCTGTTCACCAGAAAGACTGCCTCTCTTAATTTGAAGATAGGAATTCCATACAATGCTCATTAAGCTCAGTGTATATAATTTTCGTTAGAAAAACAGTGGTGAATATGGACTGGACGTTCACTAATATCATAAAATTTATTATTAACGATCAAGTTTCTTATTTGAATGTCAATTTATGAATAATTCATTACACTACTAGCGACTTGAGCCGATGCATATATATGCCTGATCTTACGTTTAGATGACTAATTGACTCTTCTACTTCACTAGGAATAAGAAATTTTCCAATATATCAATTCGAAAAACACAGCAGCAAATGCTTGTCAAAAAAGTTCCCATTTAAATAGTTAGTTAAACTTATCGGTGATAATAATACAAAATATGACTCAATGTCATATATGATCCGTGTGTCAACCAAAGCAAGAGTTTGCTGTGCATCAGTTCTCGCCACTGAAATTTACGGATGAGAAACATGGGCATTAGGATAGTCTACAAATATTCGATCGTAAGTGCCTTTGAAATATCGCTCATTTATTTTAAATCCACCCAGAAAGTAACGCCTAGATTAGAAATAGAGTACTAAGTAAGGATGAGAAATCAATTAAGCTTGAACTCAAAATTATAAATAGAAAGATTTCACACATTGAAGAATATGCAGGTAATTCAATCATCATAGTACAAATACAATTATTATATACGTATACATCTCATTAATAAACATTCCAATCAATTCATACCAATATGTTTATTGTTCACTTAACTAATTTTATTTATTCATTCCAATATTCTTTTTTTTTGTTTACTAATTAACTTAAGAATAGTATAATAATTGTATTCAATGAATGTGTATATCACTTACTTACTTACTTACGCCTGTTACTCCCAATGGAGCATAGGCCGCCGACCAGCATTCTCCAACCCATTCTATCCTCGGCCTTCCTTTCCAGTTCTGTCCAACTTTTGTTCATTTTTCTCATTTCTGTCTCCATTTCTCGACGTAATGTGTTCTTTGGTCTTCCTCTTTTCCTTTGGCCTTGAGGATCTCATGTGAGGGCTCGCCTTGTGACTCAGTTGGGTGCTTTCCTCAATGTGTGTCCTATCCACTTCCAGCACTTCTTCCTGATTTCTTCCTCCACTGGGATCTAGTTTGTTCTCTCCGGCAGTAGGTTGTTGCTAATAGTGTCCGGCCAATGGATCAGAAGTATTTTGCGTAGACAACTGTTAGTAAACACCTGTATTTTCTGGATGATGGCTTTCGTAGTCCTCCAGGTTTCCGCCCCATATAGTAGGACTGTCTTGAAATTTGTATTGAAAATTCTGACCTTGGTGTTGTTTGACAGTTGTGTTGAGTTCCAGATGTTTGCGTATATCATGTACATTACTAATTACTTGTATCCTCGTTCATGTATGTATTAAAGAATTTCATTGATAATTCTGTAAACATAAAATTCATTCCATAAAACTGTTTATACTAAACTAATAAAAAAATTTACAACACATCAGTTATCAAAAACCTCACTTGAGGACAGAATAATATTATGTTGTCCATAGGATATAAATTTTTAATGTCTTCTTTCATACAAGTGTATTAGCACGATCTAGTAAGTGTTGCCTATCTAGAATTAAACAAGGGGTGCTAAATATTGCATATCATGGTATAGAAATGAGTTAGAAATACGAAACTAAGCTATATTATTGCACTATATAGTCACTAATGATTGTAATGTACATTCGTTTACAAAATGATGAGTAACTATATGGGACTCCTTAGTAGTGCACACCCACGATCCCGCACGCGGGGTTCGAACCCAGGACTTTCGTTCGCGCGCGCGAACGCTTAACACCTAGACCACTGGGTCGGCATCCACTGTTGAGAGGTCCCATACTAGGATAAAAAGCCGCCCAGTGCTTTCAGTTCTTCAACGGCGGTATAACATTTATCGATTCATGATCTCAATCAAAAGCTTAACAATCTTCACAACCGCTCACTGATAGTAACTATATGTTAAATATTCGAAATACCTAGTAGCAGTTTGTAATTTCTCGTTGGTGAAATTCATGACTGTAACTGAACAGTCTTTGTTACTTTATGTTTAAGCGTATTTTTGCGATATAGATACTATACATGGATCGTAACCAGCAATAGAAACCACAGCGAGAGTTTTATGTATACATTAGAACTTTTCACAAAGGCTATATTAAAACAATTCACAATTCACCAAAATAGACTGTTTGTTCACAGTTCTTAATTTCAACAATAGGAAATTGCAAACAGCTACTACCTTACTTACTTACTTACTTACTCCTGTTACTCCTCGTGAAGGAGCATAGGCCGCTCACCAGCATTCTCCATCCAACCCTGTCCTGGGCAATCCTTTCTAGCTCCGTCCAGTTGTAATTCATCCTTTTCATATCTGCTTCTATTATCCGACGCAATGTGTTCTTTGGCCTTCCTCTTTTCCGCTTCCCTTCAGCATTCCAAGTTAGGGCTTGTCTCGTGATGCAGTTTGACGATTTGCGTAATGTATGTCCTATCCATTTCCATCGTCTTTTCCTAATTTCTTCTTCAGCTGGAAGCTGATTTGTTCTCTCCCACAGTAGGCTGTTGTTGATGGTATCCGGCCAATGGATGTTGAGTATCTTGCTTAGACAACTATTTATAAATACTTGCACCTTCTTGATGGTGGTTGTTGTAGTTCTCCAAGTTTCAGCTCCGTACAGTAGAACTGCCTTGACATTCGTATTGATGATTCTCACTTTGATATTGGTTGAAAGTTGTTTTGAGTTCCATATGTTCTTCAATTGTAGGAATGCGACCCTTGCTTTGCCGATCCTCGACTTTACGTCTGCATCTGAACCTCCTTGTTCATCGATGATGTTTCCCAGGTATGTGAAGGATTCCACGTATTCCAGAGTTTCTCCATCAAGAGTGATTGGATTGCTGTTCTCCGCTTTGACTTTGATGACCTTGGTTTTCCCTTTGTGTATGCTGAGGCCTACTGATGCAGAGACTGCTGCTACACTGACTGTCTTTGTCTGCATCTGTTCGTGTGTATGGGATAGGAGGGCTAGATCATCTGCGAAGTCCAAATCGTCTAATTGATCTTGAGCTGTCCATTGTATTCCGTGTTTTCCTTCAGATGTCGAGGTCCTCATAATCCAGTCGACCACCAGAAGAAAAAGGAAGGGAGAGAGTAAACAGCCTTGTCTGACTCCGGTCCTTACTTGGAATGTATCTGTCAGCTGTCCTCCATGCACTACTTTGCACTGTATTCCGTCATATGAGTTCCGGATAATATTGACAATCTTCTCAGGAACTCCGTAGTGTCGAAGAAGTTTCCATAATGTCCTCCCATCCACACTGTCGAATGCCTTTTCATAATCAATGAAGTTGATGTATAGTGATGAGTTCCACTCAACTAATTGTTTGACGATGATCCGTAGTGTTACAATTTGGTCTGTGCACGACCGATCCTTACGGAATCCAGCTTGTTGATCTCGATGTTGGGCGTCTACTGCATCCTTCATCCGGTTCAGCAACACTCTGTTGAAGACTTTTCCTGGTATTGACAGTAGTGTAATGCCTCTGTAGTTTTCACATTTGCTCAGATCTCCTTTCTTTGGAATCTTGACGAGGTGCTCTTCTTTCCAGTCCATCGGCACTTGTTCCTCCTCCCAAATCTTTTTGAATAGAAGATAAAGCATGCTTGTGGTTGCTTCGATGTCTGATTTCAGTGCTTCAGCTGGTATGTTGTCGGGTCCTGCTGCTTTCCCGTTCTTGATTTGTCTGACGGCCATTCTGATTTCTTCCGTCGTTGGTGGGTTGACGTCTATGGGAAGATCTATGTGTGCTGCTTCGATGTCCGGTGGATTCATTGGAGCCGGCCTATTCAGGAGTTCCTCGAAGTATTCTACCTATCTGTTACGCTGTTGTTGAATTTCGGTGATTGGCTTGCCTTCTTTGTCTTTGACCGGTCTCTAAACAGCTAGTACCCAATCTCCGAAATTTGGGGGAAGTTTCTTAAATCTTGAAGAAGCTTTTGGAAGTTTCATTAGAAATACTGGGGTAGATGCAACCAAAACCTTCAAAATTTCTGTTAAGTTGGGAGACTGGGTAGTATTTTAATGACCCTTGAACAAGTTATAAGTTGTATAGGCTCATTAGTTCAGCAATTTATGGGTTGTCATTTGAAACAATAAGAGTTACGTTTAAAACTCAGGGTGTGTATCAACACTGAAATGTAGGTCCACCAAGCTGATGAGTCACAAATAGAACAAATAACTTATCATAGTTTTTACTTCTAGTCACAGTCTAGATACTTTAATTTTTGAGAAAATTAATAATTCCGTTTATTTTTAGAAATTCGCACGATTGGGCAGCTTGACTTTAAAGTCAACTGATGATATTTACGCTCCATGTCTATTAGACTCCTGAACTTAACCGATGACTTGTTTTGACTGTCAAGGAATAGCATTACTTCAATTGGTCCAGAAGACACTTTGCCTATACCGCAGTAGCCAATCAAAAGGCTTTCTTACATTAATCGCTACACCACAAATAAGAAATCATCGTTTGTTCACAAACAACCCATAAATAATAGGCGAGTAATTAATTACAAATAATTTAAAAATAGTGTAACGTAATGTCAATAATAAATATACTAAATGAAAGCTTATAAATGGGGCAGTCTAAAAATACTAGAACTTAATTGCCTGATAACTACATTAGTAAAACTAGAAATCCTAATATATCACATAATAATCGCAAAAATTTCCAAATTCTCATTTTATTCCAACACTAATTATTTTTTGATTGAGATCATGAACCGATTGATGTTCGATCACCATTAAAAACCTGAAAGCACCACACTTCCGTTTCGTCCTATTGTGGGACTCTTCAATGGTGCGCATCCACGAGTTTATTTAGAACCATAAATAGCAATATACTTTTTAATATATTTTCCTTTTCTTTATCTCTTTTTTATTTTCTTAATTATTTCTCTTTTTTCTCACCCCAATAGATTATTACGTGAAATAGCAGAATTACAAGAATCAATTGATCAACTTGTCAGTCAATTAACAGATATACAAACAGCACATCAAGATTTATTAAATAATAAAAGTCGTTTAGAAATGGATTTATCTATTAAAGCTAATAGTATATATATTGATCGTGAAAAATGTTTAGGTTTACGTAAAACATTTCCAATGAATCCTTCTTTAATTGCACCAGTTTAATGTATAATACACTTTTTCTTTCTTTCTTTTTTTCTTAGAAAAAAAAGAGACATTAAAAAAAAGAAAATACTAGTAACTATTCCTTATTATAGACAAGAAGTTCTTTTTTGTTTTCTTAATGTTACAGTCTTTTTTTAATTCTATATTATTTATAAATAGTTATAAATAGTTACTAAGTCTATTCTAATAATAGTAATGGTAATAAAGAATGATACACCCCAAAATTTTACTAACCAACTACCCACCTAATCAATTCCGCACTATCTTTTTTTTCTCAATCTTTATTGATTAGTTGATTAGTAGTAACATGATAAATTATATCTGTGTATGTATTTTACTACATGAATGTACTCATATTTATTTGTTGTACTATTTATTGTATCTCATGGATGATCCATGTTTCCGTTAGTTCTAGGGAATTTAAAGAATATAACAGACGGATTGAAGAATACATTTACAAACATATACGTACATACACACACATACATACATTGATCTGTAAAAAATAATAAGTAATTGTGTTCAAATATACGTCAATCCATATAGTAACTGTTGATCATATGTAGTTTTATATAATAAAAAAATTTCAGAAAATTCTCTTCATTTATTTGTTTTACTATTTTTATTACAACCATTTTTGTTTTCCAAAAACAAATTAGCACTTTTCATCGCTTTCTTCATGAATTTTATTTGAATTCATGTTGTTAATATTCATTGTGTTCTTTTTTCAATTACTTTTTATTATTCTGTAATAATCATTATTATTACTATTATTACTATTATTATCAGTAGTTTTAGTAGTATAGTTTGTGTTATATAATTCATTGTTTGTTTTGTTTTTATTTTTCTCTTATTCAATATAATAATATAATACAACACCGGCACAACTGTGATAATTGTACAAAATGATTATAAATAACCAATATAACAAACAACATTGTTGATCGTGACATGAATATAAAAAAATATTTAAAAAAATTGATAATATTGATTACTGATTCATTATAATATTGATTTATCAATGAATTAACTAATCAGGTTATAAAGTATTGTGTGTTATATCTATTCTTTACAATTTACTTTTACTTTTATATTGATTTAGTTTTGATTAGTAATAATATATATTGATGTTGGATATTCATGAACTCACTATATTGTTTTGTTTGTTTTGTTTTTTTAATTTTAATTCTTTCATGAATATATTCATGTCATGCCGTCGGCCTTGACAACAAAAACTATTTTAAATATATACGTATATATATCTTTGTCGATTTGACAAATAATGTCTTTCTTAATATTATTATTGTTATTATTATTACAAGTAATAGTACTATTGTTAGTACTTACAATTGTGTGAACTGAATAGTCATTAAATAATTAACAATCTATATAGATACATATCATTAAATGTAATAATGATTATTACAATTAGTTTAATTGTTTTCAATTCTAGAAACTAAGCACTTTAATTAATTAATTATTTTATCAATAAAAATTAATTAAAATTATATATAATAAAGGAAATGGTTGTATAGTTTTGAATGAGTAAAAAACAATAATGAGGTTATATTGAATATTTTCAATAATTTAGTAAAGTGTTATGTTGAGTAAGATTGATCACTTTCTATTTATTCAGGAGATGAATATTACATATAAGAGTGTGATTTTTATCATTTGAAGTATTTGGAGATATATATATATATATATATATATATATATATATATATATATATATATATATATATATATATATATCAAATGAATTTTTAATTCATGAGACATTGTGAATTACTTCTTCATAGATAATAAAGTAATCATTATCTAACTTATTCATTGAAATCCCTTCGGAGAGTTAATTTTGATTCACACTTTGTAGGTTTTTCTTACGAAGCACTTGTTATGTATATATATATATATATACCAGTTAACATGGGCCATAGAGGTGGACTATGTTCAGGCATATGCGATGCGTAACCCAACAACTTCAGTCGATGAACATTCACGACTTGATCAATCAATTTACCATCTTAACCTAGTACCTTGTATCTAACCTCAGCATTGTTCATTCAGTGGCCCAGACATACGTAAGCAATACTTCAAAGACATCTATGGTGAAATACTAGTAAAGTACGAATATACAGGTTACGTTTTATAGTCGTATTTGATACCGCGTCTTCTCGAAAAACAAATGATGAATGAGTATATGTTATTATAGATGGTTGTATAGGGTACATATTTCTAAGATTAGTCGGTCATACGCAATGTCGAATCTGCGAAATATGCGCATCAACTGAAGTATCCACATCACAATATCACAAAAAGATACCATGGAAGAAATAGTAAATTTATTGTTGATAGCTCGACATTTCTCCCATTTTGGACAATTCTAGATTATGTCAACCATAGTCACTAACCACTAATTACGACAATCAAGTGGATTCCAGCCAGGTGGTCTGAACTTGCCAACACAGCTCTGTCCAAGAAGTCAATGATTTGATGAACTGATGCCACTGTTCAGTTTACCTGGCTACTGACTTTTTTCTCACTCTTACATCAATTAACATGGGCCTAAGTCGATGAACATTAACGACTTGACCAACCAATTTACCATCTTAACCTAGTACCTTGTATCCAACCTCAGTATTGTTCATTCGGTGGCCCAAACATACATAAGCATTACTTCAAAGACATCTATGGTGAAATACTAGTAAAGTACGAATATACGGGTTACGTTTTATAGTCGCATGTGATGCAGTTTAGGAAATTCCATCCCGTTTTTCTGTATCCGTGCCGATATTTGGTTAAATACCAACTCATCAAGGTTGACGACACTTCCGAGATATATGAAGGGATCCGTGTGTCGACAAGCTAATTTCATGTCAGGTCAATTCTAGAAAATTAAGTTGACGGGAACGTTATCTCTAAAAGTATATCGATGACATAGTAAATGAGATTAGAGAAGGCGGACAGCCCTAACGAACACCATTTAATGTCATAAACTCTGATGATGGTTTACAATATGCTCTGATTCGACCAATAATATCCCAGTAGAGAGCTTATACAGAATTGATGTAGTTCTTTGGTAAGCCCTTCAGGGATAGACACCGCCTTAAAACCTGTCGATCTACGGAGTAAAAAGCAACCAAAATTATGATTGACCGTTAGTAGGCGTATCTATGTTTTGGAACCTGGAGAGGTGTGAGTATCTGGTTTTCCCTGTTTCATTCTTCAATAGCCCTAGTTAAACTTTGCTCACTATTAAAGCTAATATTTTCGACATTATGTTAGTCAAGCCGATTCCTCTTCGGTTGTCACAAGAGGATTTTTGTCTCTCCTCATAAACAGGAACAGACAACAACTGGGACCATTCAAATTGGATAAAGTCTAGCTTCCAGATTCCGTCTAACATCTCAACCAAGACAACTACTAAAATTAGACTAGCATTCTTAAACACCTCGGGTTAAGACATCAGGGTTTGCTGCCTTACCGTTCTTTAGATTAACCATGGCTCTCGAAACTTCAGAGTTGAACAGCTTAAATAAGAATCCAACATAGGTTGTTTGATAACAGTACGTAACTAGGGACCAGTCAAACTGTTTTTCAAAGTACTGCGCCCATCATTTCAGTGTGTCGGATTGAGAGTAAATTACCAGCCCATCCTTCACTGAAATAACATCACCAACTCCTAAATTTTGAATACCTATTTCTTTTGTAAGTCTGAAAAGTTATTTATTAGTGCCTGTTACTACTAACATTTCCATCTGTCTTTCATTACACACCTTTGCTCAAGATACAGAAAATCTGGATATTTATCGTTTTATTTGTGACGTGAATATCCTGGATGCTTTTGCAACTATGCTTAGATTAATAGTAAAATCCGTAATTAACCAATCGAGTTATGACACATAAACCATCGTTTTTTATATTGTTTGCTGAATTTTCATTGAACTTTGCTCAGATGTAGTGTTTTTGACAGTTTTACTGTTTCTGATGCGTTCTTAGGGGCTTAGAACACATCAATATCACTTAACAAAGAAGTAATTCCATGGTTAGTGATATGAAAGAGGTACCGAAATGTACAACCAGATAGATGTCATTGAGTTCATGACTGTTGATTTACTAAAAAATTTTCACCAATCTCAAATGTCATATAGGATTTATGTAGATAAGTCCGTATATTACGTCAAGAAAATCATTTAATTTCCTTTTACAAATCTAAAGATGAAAACCAGGAAGAACTAGACGGCTATTTCTGCCTTGCATAGATCTCCTCAGCAGTACGCACTTACGACCCCACACGAGGGACTCTAACCCAGAACCTTCGGTTCCGTGAGCTAACACTTAACCTCCAAAACCCTGAGTCGGCACCCAACAGTGTGAATGTCTAACTTCAGTGGATCCATGATCTTGCGCAACCATTTATCCATTGTCTGTGGCAGATGCCTGATATGAAGTACCGAAGTCATTTGGGTTAAATGTTAACTTACGAAGTGTAACTTATAGCTTAAATAAGTGAATTAAGCACACTTATTGTTCATTTGTTTAACTGGTTTGCACTGACAATACACGTTTACTGAGGTAATCAATGTTTTATGTGTTAACTGAGGATATATACGTCACTGAACATTCTGATATCCAGTTGACGAGTTGGAGTCAGTGGTCGAAACATAATACAATCTTTATCTACAGTATTGCATTCTTCTTTTTAATCGAGCCATATCATTCTTTTTCATTTGAACAAGTAATTAGGAGCAGTTTATCCTACAGTCGTAACAAACACTAATACCGTTAGCAGTAATAGCACCCTAGTAAGAAATTACAATATGTTTAAGTCAATCAGTTAGACCGGGGATAGAAATATAAAGTTGGTTCATTTCATATCACCATAGTAAAAGGAAATTTCTAAAATGGAAAACAAACAATCCAAGTAACATTAGTTTTATTCATTTTAAAAAGTTACATGTCGAGAACATGGACCAAAAATTACAAATTAGTTTAATAAAGAAAAAGTATGAAAATATGCTAAAAAAACTCGTGAAATAGATGAGGATAAATAATGAATCAACTTTCAATATCACTGATGTGAACAGGGAAACAAGAAGCCCTGACAAACTACGTAAGCTATTTTTCGGGACGTTACTTCATTTTATTCAAAGCTTGCAAAACACTGACATTTATTTTTGTCCCTATTTTATTCTACAGAACATGAGCTTTCGTTTGATGTATCATTCACTGCCATACCCCTTTTTGTTCCGAGGCTATTGTAATTTAAACATATTTTGCACCTTATTTTCTACTCTAGTTCCCAGTTTTGGACATAATTGTATTTTCCCACATTATTGTACGTTGTCGTTGGGTAAATCATCTATTTATTCATGTACCTTTTTGCACTAATCTAAATTCAGAGATTTCACAGGAAATCGGGATATCGCAATAGAACCAACAGTGTTCCAACTGTCTTGTCTTCTCTCACTACTATGCTTGCCAGTCAGTCAGGTGCTAGAATAGTTTCCTTCTCTCTACCCCACCTCGAACTCACGCGTACTAGCCTCAAGGTTAAACCGGCCAGCCTATTGCGTCAAGGTCTTAATCTAGAGTAGACAGATCAAGGTCATAACAATCACGATCAATGGGATTATACTCCGAATGCAGCTCTTCTAGGGCTACTGTTGGTCCCAAGTCCGGGTAAAGGAAAACGGTTGAGAGTGATGTTGGCAACCCCATATCATAGAAAACAACATTGCTAAAAAAAACGCTAACCAGATTAAACAATTTAAACCATTTTAACTCTGTCCTCCCACTTGAACGAAGAATTATGATGTCTCATATTGAAAGCCGAGATTCTTCAGAAGTCACGAGGTCGATGCCTCATCTAACAAACAGACCAACAATTAATACAGATACATAGAATGTTCAGACAATGTGGGAGAGCGAGAACACCAACCAAATAGCTGAAGAAATGAAGAGATACAACATGAGAGTAATTGGATTCAGTGAAACCCATTGGATCCAAACTGGACGGAAAAGAATAGATTCGAGAGAGATGATGCTGTACTCTGGACACGAAGAAGGAAATGCCCCACACACTCAGGGAATTGCTCTGATACTGTTCAAAGAATCATGTGAAGCACTTAAAGGATGGGAATCTCATGGATCCATGGTCATCAAAGCATCCTTCAAAACGAAGAAGGAACAAATCACGATGAATATTATCCAATGTCATGCACCCACCAATGATATCGACGATGACGATAAAGATCAGTTCTATGAGAGGCTGCAATGAATTATAGCAAAAGGCTCAGGAAATTACCTGACCTTCCCGATGGGAGACCTAAACGCCAAAATCAGGATGGAGAATACAGGGTGTGAAGATATATTGGGACGACACAGACTGGCTTGGAGAGAGAAAATAACTCTCAACAACAGGTTCCAAGCCTTACAGAATTTACTCAAAGAAGAAGAAACTATGAACGAGGACAACAAGAAATGGATCGAAGCAGTACTAATTTCAATGTGTCATGAGATTCTGAGTTGTAAGAAGCGTCATAATAAGGAACGAATCTCTACCAAAACCAAGCAGAAATACTTGCTTGTCGGCTCCAATGCTATTCTTCACTCTCGTGTTTGAGTAACGACAGCGGAAAAATCGGTAAGTGAAGGAAATATGAAACAACTATATGACACAACGAAAAAACTAGAAGGGAAATATAGTAAACCAGATAGACCGGTCAAGGACAAAGAAGACATGACGATCACTGAAATTAGAGGAAAGAGGAACAGATGGGTGGAACACTTCGATCCAGATCCATTGAATCCATCGAACATCCAATCACCACACACAGACAACCCTATAGATGTCACTCCACCAACGACGGATGAAATCAGGATGGTAATCGGACAAATCGAGAGTGTGAAAGCAGTCTGACCTGACAATATACGAGCCGAAGCACTAAAGTCAGACATAGAAGTAACTGCAAACATGCCCCACATCCTATTCTGGATGATTCGGGAAGAGAAACAAGAGTCGTTGGACTGGAAATAAACACACCTTATCAAGATACCAAAGAAAGGAGATCTGAGTAAATGTGCGAACTACAGAGGAATCACACCACTGTCAATACCAAGAAGGATTCTCCACAGTGTTGATGAACCGGATGAAAGATCCTGAGGACGCTCAACTTCGAGATCAACAGACTGGATTCCGTAAGGATCGGTCTTGCTCAGATCAAATCTCCACAATATGGATCATCGTCGAATAATCAGTTGAGTGGAACTCGTCACTACACACCAACATCCTTGTTGTTAAGGCGTTTGACAGTGTGGATGCGAGAACATCATGGAAAATTTCCGCGACACTATGGTGTACATGAGAAGATGATCAACATCATGCGGAATTCACACGACGAACTACAGTGTAAAGTCTGGTATGGAGGGCAGCTGACAGAAGCATTCCAAGTGAGGAAAGGAGTCAGACAAGCCTGCTTAATCTCTCCCCCTTCCTCTTTCTTCTTGTGGTTGATTGGATTATGAAGACCTCGACATCTGAGGGGAAGCATGGAATACAATGGTCAGCTTGCATGCAACTGGACGATTTGGACTTCGTAAATGACCTATCCCTTCTATCCCATACACACGAACAAATGCTCATCAAAACAACCAGTGTAGCAGCAGCCACTGAATCAGTACGCCTCAACATACATAAGGCAAAAGCAAGGTCCCCAAATACAACACAGAGTTCAGAACGACAACCCAATCACACTTGATGGAGAAACTCTAGAGAGGTGGAAAGTTTCATGTATCTGGATAGCATCATCGACGAACTGATCTGATGATCTGATGCAGGCGTAAAGGCGAGGATTAGCGAAGCAAGGGCCGCATCCCTACAATTGAAGAACATATGGAACTCAAAACAACTGTCTGAGAACCAACATCAAAGCCAGAATCTTCAATACTAAGGTCAGTACAGTTGGTTGTGTTGTACGGAGTTGGAATTTGAAGAACTATAACAACCATCATCAAAAATGTACAAGCATTTATGAACAGTTGTCTACGTTGGCCGGATACCATCAGCAACAGCCATCTACAACAACCATGTGAACATATATATTAATAGTGATCACCTTCGTTTTGACTGATTTAGTAACCCAAAACACTAATTTTCACTATCTCATGAAAAACACTGAATTATATTTTAATGGTTATCAAATATGTGATTTTGACGTTTGATTATCACATAGTTCTGATAATCTTCGTCTTCTTATTACATTATCGAAATTTATCAAAGGAACTAATTGATTCAGTATTTTGAATGTTAACTAGCTTCTTTATGATATCAAAATCAAAACTTTTTTATAGAATGACAAATATATATATATATGAAGCCAAAGAATTCCACACTGACAACATTTGAATGAAGTACTGTTGTTTATTTAATTTGCTACCTTTCATAATACTACTGTTTAGTTCTGTCAGTAGTCACTTAAGTTCTTAAGCATAAATCCATATCAAATTATTTTCTTAGTGATAGAGATGTGGATATTGATATAGTGAGCAGAGAGTTATTGATCGATGTGAGAGTGATATGAAAAAAATTGTTTTTTTTACAAGTATCTTTCCCGTGTAATCGAACCTTAAGAAGGAATAAGTACGTACCATAGTAAATTGGTTATATTTTTATATGATATTGTTAATATATATTCAGACATTGAATTACTCATTGATTGTTGTTATATACTGCTCATGTAAGAACATGTATATATTGAGATATTCATTTAGATTTTGGATAATTCACAGTCTCCAGAAGCAAATAACAATGAGTATTCAGCAGTTATGATAAATATAAAACTAGATCACTTATTATCATTTAACAATGTTACAATCATCATCCGTTTCATGATGAGACTATAATCTATTTAATAGTTGAATTCATGAGTGGATTTAAGCTAGATCAACATGGAAAACCTGGAAGCACTGGAAGGCCGTTTCATCTTAGTATGGGACTCCTCAGCACTACGCATCCAAGATCCTGCACGCGGGACTCGAACCCAGAACCTTTGGTCTAGCTTAAAAATCGAGTTATTAATTCAACTATTAAGTTATTACAATCTCCACAAACCTCCACTATGATACTAAATTCTATGAATAAAACTTCGTGAAACACTGAAAATGACTTTATAACTCTTATGTGTTCGATTAGCCAATGAATATGTTAATTGTTAAAACGAAATTTAAATGTATGTGGTTATCTTACGTAATTTATGTCTTTTACAATGTTTTTAACAACTTTTGTTTAGATTTGTGCTCATTTAATGTCGGTTATTTATTTACGCTGAAGAAGTGGCTTACATTAAGTCACAAAGTGTCAGAAATACAAGTTCTCTACTTATTTGGTTATAACAAATATATGTTTGTTATTCACCAAGTATGTTGTACTCAGTTATTTTCAATAATTTTTCAACCCATTTATTAAGTGCTTAATATCAGACTGTAATTGTCACTAAATGTTTTATTTCAAACAGCTGAAGTTATCCACAACTGTTTGTGATGAGTACGTCAGTGTAGTACGGGCCAATATATGTTAGATGTAAAATATAGGTATAGTGAAAACTGGGGCTTAAAATGAAATTTTGATGAAAACTTCACTAGAACACAAATTATTAGCTCAATAAATGAACAGTAAATTCAAGGAGAGTACCAGATATAATACACGTATTGAACATTGCAAACGTCACGGGTATTCTAAACCATATATACTTCTTTACTGAAATAAATCTCTACACCAGGGTCATAAGTTATTATTTGTTCTGATCATTTTTGTCACCAGATTTCATATGATAACTTATGCTCTTGTTACCTAGGTAACATTGTGGAGAGTAAATAAATTTAAATTGAAACTAACACAAACTATGATGATAAGCAAGATTAGTAACAAATGTAAACATCTCATCATGAAACTGCTAGAATCAGTTATTAAGGTTAATTCCATTTATTTGCCTTGTAAACAAATTATTGATTTTAAGAATAAGTACATATTCGCAAAGTAATTAGCTTGCAGAATGATATAGCTGTTCAGTTTTTGCTAGTTTTCAATGGTTGTTTAACAAAGATCAGTCTAGAAAGTTAACTATACAGATGTTTGAGCCTAGGAACTATATTTCTGAAAGTGATCAGTAAAAACAAACTGATTAGGGACTTATGTTAGGTTATAGAAATATATTTCTTTCTTAAGTAAACTTCAGTAATGTTATCTGAAATGATTATGGAATCTTCATATTTCAACCGTTGAAATGAAGAGTACAATACTAGTAAGAAAAAGTTAAGATCATTATAGAATTCTGTTTAAAGCTAGTTATTTCTTTAAGAATATCATGTCATCGTTTTTTGGGTCATTATACATTTATCCCTTTTTACGTCATAATAACAAGATGTTTCAACTTCGATTATTCTCCACGTCATTACTATAAGGCATTATGGCTTTTAAATAATGAAATTACTGTAGCATTCATTTTCTGCAGTATCGAGTTTTGGTAAGAGTATTCTGAATTTCCAAGTGTCTTGAATTGACTAAAATCAACATGTAATGAATCTTCATACTTTTAAACAATTAATCGAACGCAATGCTAATTAGAGCATGAAAATAAAAATCAATAATATGCACTCATGTCATATGGACTAATCAACTAATATACACTCACTGATCTTGGTTGATATCTTCCAGTTATTTTGTTATTTCATAGATTTTCTAGTATTGTAAGCGAAATTTTATTTAGATCGATGGTGATAATGACGGTATGTCAAAACCAGCAGTGTTGGACAATAGATAGGAGAATAATTCAGGATGAGTGTTTCATTCCATTTCGTACTCGTCAGTTGGATGTACCTGCATCCCGGTGTTGGCCACCACATTTGGACTCGAACCCAGCAACTTTCTTTTCTTTTTATTTAAATTTTACTTGGCATTTTGGTATTTGATACCATGGAAACTGTATGCATTCGAAATAAAATGTTACGGTGTTTATGAGAGTCACTCATGTAGGTAAAACACCAGAATCAAATAGATAAAGCCAATTTATCACGATTCGATTCAGGCATATATATGCTGGACAATCCGTTACTCTTATATTATGGTTGCGAAATATCAGTCAAACCAGAGATAAAAATAGATATATGTATATCAATATAGCTGTTGTGTAGATTTGAGACCTGGGGACAGTGGACAGTTGTTTCATACTATTATAGAACTCCTTAGTGGCAGATATTTATGAACCGCATACTGATAATTACCATATGTTTACTATTGACTAGTGTCGAAAGGATGTTTTCGAAAGTGAACTTTCATTCGCCTAAAACGTGCTTTCAAAAGTACCATGATGATGTAATACTATCGTTTGTATTGAAATACACATATTTGTAGAGCCGATGGTGGTAAAGTAATATGGCTTTAACTAAATGTTTAATCAAGAATATTTTTGTTATTATTGGGTTGTGAATATTGTTGCTGGTTAGTCCCATACCAAGACAAAACTTCCACTCAGTGCCTATGGGTTTTCAATGGTGGTCTAACTTAGATCGGTTCATGACTACAACCTATTTTTTGTGATAGGTAGGTCTACATTTTTCGAAAATAAGGTAGACTATTTGTGAGTAGTATAGTTTTGGAAGTAAAAATAATAATGGCAACTTCGGCATACGAATGGTTTATAAACTATGCATTAACTTCTTATTTCTTGTTTTCACTAAGCCAAATATTTTTTACGTAGTCCCAACTACATTTTTACCTACTTTTTAAGGTGATCTGTAATTTACAGTTCTAATATTTGAATGAAACTTACTAATGATATTAACCTAACTAATTTAGGTAAGTACAATTAAACAGAAATATCAGTTAGAAATGTTATATTTTATTTTAATTAAACAAAATATCTAATATATACCCACGTCAACATAGAAATTAATTGAGAAATGTGAATAAGTATTAGAATCGTTCTTCATCAGTAGTATATCTTGATCTACAAAATATTTAATGTACTTTATACTATTTCCACCCCTTTGGTTTAATAAGGCTTATCATAACTTTAAAAAGTAATGTAATGAAAATAATATTTAAAAATAGATTCCTAATGAGAATAGTTTAGAGATTGACACTATTAAGTCAGGTATCTCACGCTTTTTTGCCATAAGTGACATTATTTAAAGTTGGGTAACACTATTAAAACTTTGTTCATTTAGTATTTTAAGTATTAAAATTTTACTATCTCACCTGTTCAGCATCTATACAATACAATTGCAAAATACCGGATAACCTCTTTTGGAACAATCTCGACAAATCTCCTTATGATAACAATAGTCATGTTCTCACTAGTGATTAGCTTCGAGATGTCACACTTGGAGTTCTAGTGAGAAGCCATAATAAGTAGAGTTTAACCATATAGAGTTTAAGACAGTCATTCATCACAGGCAGTGGAAGATGGTCATTCAATATCGCGAACTGATTGAAGTTTGACATTAAACCCGTTGGATGCCAGCTTAGTATTTTAAGATTTAAGCGTTTGCAGGCAAACTTTAAGGTTCTGTTTTCAGTTTTCAGTTGCGAGGTCGTCGTTGGGTACTGCCACTGAAAAGTCCTATACTAGGATGAAAGAAGTGTCCAGAGGATCTTGGTTTCAATGATGATCTAATTAAGATCAGTTAGTGATGTAAACAAAACTGGTGGAATAATCTCCAGAAACTTTCAAAACAGTATAAAACTTTTACATAAAGACTTGAACGATGACACAATCTAGATGGTTATTATCATTGGTTATTAAGATCTCGAAACTAGATGCTTGTTAGGGATGCAGAGGAATATACCAATAATTATCATGTTAAGTCTAATGGTGTCCTTGGACTTTAAACGGACACTCCCTATTGGTCAGTATTTATTTCACTTGGTAAATATTGTACAAATGTTTTCTATTTTATGGTAAGATATGGTTTGTTTGATTGGTATATAAACAGAGTATGTTTGGAATATAACGATTCATATCTCCGAGGCTGAGACTTGTGTTCTGGACTCAATTGGCTGGGCTAGACAGGGAGGCGGGGCCAATCGGGGCTCTAGGTCGTTTGTACATGTTTTCCGTGTCACCGAATCGATCGTTAAATACGCTGCTCCATAATCTGCAGTTCAAAGTCACAACAATACTTTAATTGATAGAAGGTAGGTTTAATTGCGGTTGAACTCTGTATTAATCCGTATACTTAGTGACAATATCAGTTGATCAAACTATTTTTCAGTTCAACCAAAATTCAAGATTTAACTGATAAACATCAACTCACTCTCATTTTACACATTAGACTAATAATTATCATTGAATTCTTTTCATTCTTTGATTTTACTACGTTATGATTTATTTCGAAATGGAGAATCTTTTTCACTACTGTAGTCAATTTTCGAGAGCCTTAATTTGATAACGAGCAGTTAAACCGTGAAAATGAAACAATTAACAGAAAGAAATTCACTTGATGTTGTTTACTTATATCATCCGATTGTTATTTAGGACTGCAATTAATCAGTCTCTTATTTGGCATATTTGCATGTGTGCATCCGGACTCAGTAGCTAAGTGGATAACGCGATGGTGTTTGAAGCAAACGGTACTGGGTTAGAGTTCCAGGATGAACATCAACTCTGAGGTGCAGGTACATCCAGCTGACGAGTCCCAAATAGAACGAAACACGTGTCGTGGATTCCATTGCTAGCCACTATTCATCTTTGCTTATAATTAACAAAAAGATTACTGTTTATACTGAACTTAGGTAAAACAATGAAGAGAACATTTAACGCAGCAAAACCACAAATAGTATGTGCTATCAGTTCAGTGGTGATACTGAGATTGAAAGTTACACTAAATTAACCAGGGTATACTGCACAGATTTCTTTTTCTAGTATAGAACTACTGAAGTTACACTGGGTTCAAATTGAAGTCTTTTAATCTTATAAAAGAGCACTATACTTTAAAACCACCATTGCAGGATGTAATCATTCGAATTTCTAAATGTCACTAATTTGTAGCAACATGATTATTAGACAACATTACTCCTGGTTTTTCGTTCCCTTTTACTCCCTAGTTCTCCATCACCTATCAGTTTGTAATGGCAAATATACGTAATTCAGTAGGTTTTTACTGTTTCATTGAACCCATGACCCGAATCAAGTTAGATAATCATTGAAAATCTCGAAATGCTGGGACTCCGTAACAGTGCATATCGAGAATCCCACGACCGAAGATCGAACGCAGGGCTTCCAATCTCGCGCGTGAATGCATAACCTATAGACCACGGAGACCTGAGTTCTTGTGTTCGATTTCCGGTTGTGAAGGGGTGGATTTTCAGTGATGAGGAAGAAGATGATGAAATGGTTGTCCCACTTAGATCGGTTCGTTATTTCAATAGTAGTTAATAATCTCTGTAACCAGATACTGACAAATTTGTAGTGATGTGTAATGAATAAAATATGTTACTGAATTTCGTTTTGAACAGTGAATACATATATACGAGCATTAAGGCTAATTTGATACCTTCATTTCAGTTATTTGTAAATGATATCCATAACTCCGTTGCATATTTAATCAATACCATTAGTTGAGATTGTTCACAGGGATGATATTTAATCAGCCCTGGTGCTGATATATGAAAGGGCCTAGCGGTGAATATTAGGGTTTATTGAAGCATTGACCATATGAAGATTCAACACCCTCATGTCCTTTCATGTATATACAAACCGTTCTTTTAGGGCAAAGATGGATTACGGTTGGCAATGAAATGTGCATGCACCCTAGATTTGGTATTCACTCCGGAATTCGAACCTAGTGCTATTTGCTTCAAACTACACATTTTGCAATCTACTTAGCTTGACAGTGCTTTTGACTTATATCAATATAGAATGCATACATAGACCAAAAATAATTGATTATTGAAAAGAGCAAGAACAAACATTCTAGCAGAATAGTATGAATTCATTTTTATTTCGTTGGTCCTCGTCAGCTGCTTACAACCTGTGATATTTAAAAATCATAATTACATAATGGGTTTAAATTACTTACATAAAAGAGTTTGATTGGAAGTTATATTAAAGACATATTCCTATAGTATAGCAAAAGTGTAAATAAATTGAATAGACTGAATATTGTAAATATATACCTTATGTAAAAGAACATTGTGACAACAGTTCAAACGGCTAGAAACAAGTAAACATTGATAGGAATAAAATGAGTAGAGTTCAGTTGATAAAATAAGATTAATAATTTGGAAGATAGTTGAAATAAATGCAAGAAACAGTTTAAAGAAAAAGAATATATATATATATATATATATATATATATATATATATATATATATATATATATATATATTAAGATACAGCGAAGGAATATTAGTCACCAAGGCAATGAAATAAAAATGAATTCATGTTATTCTGCTAGAATGTTTGTTCTTGCTCTTTTCAAAATGATAAAGGAAACTATGTGTATGAAAGTAATTGATTAATTACATTAGTAAATATCAATAGGAATGTTGAACAACAGTTTGTTTCCCCATTTACATGTTAGTATTCTAGAAAATCCTGAATTAGGAATTAGTAACAATGAACACTACTCACTTTAAAAGGACACCTTCAAAAATGGATTAATATGAATGTGATAAATATTGAAACCACTATTCTTCTCTCACTTAATACACATTGTATACTAATACTAATACTAATACTAATAATAATAAATGAGATTAAAAGTGAACGATGATCACATATTTCAATGAATCTATTCAACATAGTTATATTACAATCAAGTTTAATAAGGTTAAGTCATAGTATTAAAAAAATTGTTCAAATGAACATGTATTTATGAAATGATAAAAAAAAAACACCATAAGCTTATCCTTTATGTTTGTTTTTTTAAATGTTCAATATGTATTATATTACAGATGTTTTGACATTTATCCATCTACTTAGTGAATCCTGAATAAAAGTATACAATTTTGACTAAAAATTTCATTTTAACGCCTACTTTTTGTTATATTAATGATTTTTTTTCAACTAGTATGTTAATTTGTGCCGAACTGAAAAGATCATAGCAGATAGTTATGGATACCTTCAAATGTTAGTCAGTTACAACGTAGTACCAGACATCGGTCCAAGTTAACACACCTTATTAGCACAACAAGATGAACACCAAATTCATAGAAGTAGTCACTTCAATGATGGTAATGTATAAAACAAAGATTGTGTATAAGGATATAATGCAGGAAGAAAGAATTAGTTCGTAGAAAGAAAGATATAAAGGAATTTCATTCTCACGGTTTGAGGGAAGGGAAAGAGTATATACAACTACACCACTGTGATCGATTCTGAGCCATATCACCAAGAGTTTCCAACCATTAGTTACGTTAGTCACGCGGACCCCAACCAAGTAGTCTGCATCTACCAACATGGCTCAGACTAGAAGTTAATGACTTCGAGGACTGATGCCGCGTTTTGGTTTGGCCGCCCCCAACTTTCATCCAACCATCCTCAACACTAGTCTGCATTGCTCGTCATGGTAATCGGTGTTCAGGCATACGTGACACGTGGCCCAACCATCTCAGTCGATGAAGATTCACAACCTCATCAACTGATTTACCATCATTCCCAAATACCCTGCATCTAACCTCACTACTACTACTTACCCGGTGATCCCAGCAGATGAGAGCAATATCCCTAAGATATCTGTGATCAAATACTGGTAACTTACAAGTATCTTCTACTCTTAATGACCATGTTTCGCAGTCGTAAAGTAGAATAGAACAAACTATTGCTCAGTACACTCGTCCTTTAATTGATAGACGGATATCTCGCCTTCTTCATAGGTGACGTAAGTTGACTTAAGCCAAACGAACTTCCTGAATCTGTGCAGAGATTTCGTTAGATATCAACCCATTATGGGCTGATCAGACTTCCAAGTTAATTGAAGTTGTCGACGCGTTCGACTACTTCACTCCATATCCTTAGTTCAGGTGTTGACGTTGGCCAGTCCTGAAGCAAGATATTGCATTTGGGTTGGGGGGGGGGGTAGAAACTCATTCCAAACATCCTGGCATTGTTGCTCAGTGCCACCAAAAGACTGCATTTCATCAGCGTCTTCACCAAACAGGACTATGTCGTCTGTGTATTTTAAGTGGATTAAAGGACCTCCTGGAAGGAGATCAGTGCCCGAAAATTCAGTCGACAAGA
This sequence comes from Schistosoma haematobium, assembly GCF_000699445.3. NCBI lineage: Eukaryota > Metazoa > Platyhelminthes > Trematoda > Strigeidida > Schistosomatidae > Schistosoma > Schistosoma haematobium. Next base: position 11,802,380 of record NC_067201.1, read on the forward strand.
AAGTCATTTCTTTCAGTAGATCTATGATGAAGTTGAACAGGAATGGAGATAGTGGACAGCCTTGCTGGACACCACTTGAAGTTGCAAAATCGGATGATAGTTCGTCATAAGTTGTAACTCGACGAATAGTGTTCGAGTAAATTGCCTCCACAAGGTTTACGTACTTCTGAGGTGCATCTTTCAGTGACAGACACTGCCACAAAATCTCTTGGTCTACAGAGTCAAATGCTTATATTTAAATCTTTAGTGGAAGTTATACTCTAATATGTAATATTTACTATTTAAATAAGAGAAAAGACTGTTCAACAATGTTAGATTATAATACGAGTATTGTTAACATTCACATGGATGTTGTGTGACTAAGTTCAAAGATTTGCTAATAAACTTGTCTACCTCATTATTAAGGTTGGTAATTTCTTGTGCAATCATTTCGTGGATTGGTTGAAGTTAGATATTAACACCGTCGGATGCCGGCTAAGTGGGCTAGAAGTTAAGTGTTCGAGTGGGAAATCGACAGATCCTGGGTTCGAGTCCCGCTGGCGGGATAGTGGGTGCGCACTGCTAAGGAGTCCCATGCTGGGACGAGACGGCTGTACAGTGCCTACAGGTTCCCCATGGTGGTCTAGCTTTAACTGACTCATGAATTCAACTATTAAATTTAAAATTAATCATAAATTAAACTGCTTTTTTCCTCATGAAATGCTTCTAGTTAATATAATTTCAATAAGAAATGTAAAATGTTAGTGAATTGTATTTTTTTAAACATTTGCTTGTCTTTGTAGTTCATAACACGTAGAGATGATGATATACTGATAAATTATTGCCTTATAATCCCAACCACAAGATTTTTGTTTAATTATTCAACTGAACTTTTCAATATTGGATTGATTACTTAGATTCGAAATGAAATAAGTGTAGATAAGCTCGAACTCGAAGCTCAATGTCTGACTGTTGTGCTTTTAACCAGTGAGATATCATTCCTGATTGGATGTATAGTATTAATAATATTTGTAGAACAATTTATTCTCTCCCATTTATACAGGTTTTTAAATTGCCATTTCTAATCTTAAGGTGTACTATTGACCAGTCTCTATTTAGTATGTGTCTGGCACTGAATCCCAGAACTTACTTTTCGTACCACTTGGGACTCGTTATTTCAAATGTGTCTACGTATCAGTTTTGTTATTTTCATTGTAATCGAACCCAGTACTTTTCTATTTAAACGTCAACATGTTATTCACAAATTTACTGGGTCAGAACAGATTTCACTTTGTTCAATGGAGATAAATTCTATTCATAATGGTTTTCGCATTTTCGTTGTTGATATTAAGGTCTTCATTAAATCATCCTTCTAGATGGATTGCTTTGAGATACTCCTTATCCATAAGCTTTTAATACGTTTGCTATGAGTCTATTCCATTAACTTGAAGACTTTTAAATAGCTTAAACTTCTTCCTTTAGCAAAATGTATATATAGCTTGTATCCAGTAAAGTAAGATACAGATAATTAATTCAGTCCTAAAATCATCGTTGATTAGATTGATAAGAATGTTGTTTTTCTATTAACTACCAACAACCTAATGATTCTACTATAATTAAAGTATGCCATTTTCTTAAATAAATATCACGAACAAGTTAAGTATTTACAGTAATTATATTATTGTTTAAAGAGGGTAATCATAAGCTGTCATTTCAAAATGTAGGTGAATATTATTTCAACTGACATAACTGATGTCATCAGATCATTAAGTACTAAAAAGTATCAGTAAATGATAAGATAAAGGTGTGGCCTTCTATCGGATATTCTGATGATAATATATATATATATATATATATAATATATATATATATATATATATATATATATATATATATAAACCTTTCTCAGTACTATTACTAAAATTAGTTATGTACGGTTTTACTTACTTTTACTTCCTTACGCCTGTTACTCCAAATGGAGCATAGGCCGCCGACCAGCATTCTCCAACCCACTCTGTCCTGGGCCTTCTTTTCTAATTCCATCCAATTTTTGTTCATTTTTCTCATGTCTGTTTCCATTTCTCAACGTAATGTGTTCTCTGGTCTTCCTCTTTTCCTTTGGCCTTGAGGATTCCATGTGAGGGCTCGCCTTCTGACGCAGTTGGGTGCTTTCCTCAATGTGTGTCCTATCCACTTCCATTGCTTCTTCCTGATTTCTTCCTCCACTGGAATCTGGTTTGTTCTCTCCTACAGTACGTTGTTGCTAATAGTGTCTGGCCAACGGATCCGAAGCATTTTGCGCAAACAACTGTTAATAAACACTCGTATCTTCTGGATGATGGCTTTCGTAGTTCTCCAGGTTTCCGCCCCATATAGTAGGACTCTCTTGACATTTGTATTGAAAATCCTGACCTTGGTGTTGGTTGACAGTTGCTTTGAGTTTCAGATGTTCCTCAGTTGTAAATATGCTGCTCTTGTTTTGCCGATCCGCGCCTCCACATCTGTATCAGATCCACCCTGTTCGTCAATGATGCTGCCCAAATACGTAAAGGTTTTTACATCTTCCAAATCTTCTCCGTCAATTGTGATTGGATTGGTGCATGCTGTGTTGTATGGAAGAATTTTGCTTTTCCCTTTGTGTATATTGAGACCTACTGCTGCTGAGGCTGCTGCTACACTGGTCGCCTTCTTCTGCATTTGTTGTTGCGTTTGGGATAGAAGGGCCAGATCGTCTGCGAAGTGTAGATCGTCCAACTGCATCTTAGATGTCCATTGTATCCCGTGTTTTCCTTCAGATGTTGACGTCTTCATGATCCAGTCGATCACCAGGAGAAAGAGAAAGGGTGCGAGTAAGCAACCTTGCCTGACACCGGTCTTTATTTCGAACGACTTTGTCAGCTGCCCTCCATGCACGATTTTGCAGTGTAATCCATCATAGGAATTCTGTATGATATTGACTATCTTCTGAAGCACGCCATAGTGTCGAAGAAGTTTCCATAATGTTGTTCTGTCCACGCTGTCAAATGCTTTTTCGTAATCAATGAAGTTGATGTAGAGTGATGAATTCCATTCAATTGATTGTTCCACAATTATCCGTAGAGTTGGGATTGGGTCTGTACACGATCTACCCTTACGGAATCCTGCCTGTTGGTCACGAAGTTGGGCGTCTACGGAGTCCTTCATTCTGTTTAACAATATCCTGTTGAAGACTTTTCTTGGTATTGAGAGAAGAGTGATGCCCCTGTAGTTATCGCAGTTGCTGAGATCGCCTTTCTTCGGTATTTTGATCAGAAGTCCTTCTTTCCAGTCTGTTGGTACTTGTTCCTCATCCCAAATCTTATTGAAGAGAATGTGGAGTATCCTTGAAGTTACCGCTACGTCTGCTTTTAGTGCCTCTGCTGGAATGTTGTCTGGTCCTGCTGCTTTGCCACTCTTGATGTGTTTGATGGCCATCTTGACTTCTTCAATTGTTAGTGGGCCAACATCGATTGGGTGGTCCGTGGGTGCTACTTCGATGTAGGGTGGGTTCAGTGGGGCTGGTCGATTTAAGAGTTCTTTGAATTATTCTACCCACCTGTTTTGTTGTTCTTCATTGTTGGTGATTACCTTGCCTTCCTTGCTTTTCACTGGTCGTTCTGGTGTACGGTGATTTCCAGAGAGTTTCTTTGTTGTGTCATACAGTTGTCTCATGTTTCCTTCTCTTGCAGCCTTTTCCGCTGTCGTTGCTAAATCTTCCACATATTTACGTTTGTCGGTTCTGATGCTCCTATTCACTTGTTTGTTTACTTCTGTGTATTCAGCTTGTGCCTTGGCTTTTTCTGCTCTTGTTCGACTGGTATTGATTGCTGCTTCCTTATTCCTCCTTTCTTGAATCTTATCCAGTGTATCAACAGTGATCCATTCCTTGTGATGGTGCTTCTTGTGACCCAGGACCTCACGACATGTTGAAGTGATTGCCTCTTTGATCCCCTTCCAGTTGCTCTCCACAGTAGTTCCTTCTCCATTGAGTAGATCATGAAAGGCCTGGAACTTATTTCTGAGGACTATCTTGAATTTGTTGAGTTTGTCTGTATCCTGAAGAAAGGCCATATTGAACTTTTGTGATATTGTCCGCCCCGTTGTCCAGTGTTTCTTGAGTTTCAACTTCATCTTGGCGACCAGCAAGTGATGATCTGATGCTATATCAGCCCCTCTTTTGGTTCTCACGTCCTCTATAGTCCTCCTGAACGTTTTGTTGATGCAAATATGGTCGATTTGGTTTTGCGTGGTGTGATCCGTTGAAGTCCATGTGGTTTTGTGTATGCGTTTATGTGGGAATATGGTGCAGCCTATGACCAGTTTATTGAAAGCACATAGGTTTGCAAATCTCTCACCATTTTCGTTCCTTTCTCCCAGTCCGTGTCGTCCCATGATGTCTTCATACCCAGTGTTGTCCGTTCCAACCTTGGCATTGAAATCTCCCATCAGAATGGTCAGGTCCTTTGTTGGGCACTTCTCGATGATTGACTGCAGCCTATTGTAGAATTGATCTTTAGCGTCTTCATTGTAGTCGTTGGTAGGCGCATAGCATTGGATGATGTTCATTGAAATGCCCTCTTTCTTTGTTTTGAAGGAGGCTTTGATGATCCTTGGTCCATGAGATTCCCATCCTATAAGTGCATTTTGTGCTTGTTTGGACAGCATCAATGCAACTCCTTGTGTATGTGGAGCATTTTCTTCTTCATGGCCGGAGTGTAACAGAAGCTCTCCTGAAGTTGGTCGTTGTTGTCCAACTTGCGTCCAATGTGTTTCACTGATCTCAAGTACCTCTAGGTTGTATCTCCTCATTTCTGCAGCAATTTGGAAGGCTCTCCCGGTGTCCCACATTGTACGAACATTCCATGTACCTAAATAAATGGTCGCTCTGGTTGTCAGAAGGGGCATCGGCCTCGTGACTTCCGAAGGAATTCGGCTTTCATCATGAGGCGTCATAGTTCTTAATGAAGACCTTCTGACTCCCAGGGTAGAGTTTAAAGGGTTTGAATAATTTTTTCTGGTTAGCGTTTTTTTAGCGAGTTAGTTTTCTACGGGATGGGGACGCTAACCCCATGCCCATCCCTCCTTCTTTATCCGGGCTTGGGACCGGCAGTAGCCACCGAAGGGACTCCAGGCAGAGTTATGTACGGCTTTACAGAGTCATTTTAGAAGGCATTCTTCAATAAGGATGCAAGCAGAAGCCCACATATAAATAAACGTGAGGACTCAAAGAGATGACTCGCATAAGAGCAAACATTATTAGCGTAATGTAGACATAACTGTTGTTTGCATCTGTAAGTTTGCGTAACTCAATTTAGTATGTCTAAATCGGTAAATCCAAGCTGTTTACCAGTTGTAACACGTAAACAGTCTAGTATTGATCAGTTTTTATATTCCTCTACAATCAATTTATTCAGTGTTTCAGCCCTCTTATGTTCTGCTTTTTGAATGCTGTTGCTGCAACCCTCCAATAAACTATTCCATTTTCAGTTTACTTACACTCGGTTTCTTTTTTAGAGCACTATTATGATAACATCAGGAAGTTGAGCTAACACTTAATCTGACACACCGGCAGATACCGTAATTATGATTTGACATGTCATTTCTGTTGATTAAGCTATTCAGTCTTGTGGTTATGTTGATTGCTTCTTCTGTATCTACCTTTATCGAGAGTATAATTTTATTCTGTTGGCTACTTTACAATAACTTCATACTTTGTTATGACAACGTGACATACGATTCCCCGTACAATATTCCACACATCTCCAAATCTTATTGTTATTAATCAGTTTCCCTCTACTTTTGAAAAGTCTGTCATTAAGCACTTCTTTCCCGAAGATGTAGTCGTTCGAGCTACAAAAATATAGGCGCCCTTGTTATTTCTACACATTCTAATTTCATTCCGATAACGGATAAAATGTATAGTGTCAATTATAGCTTGTCACCAACTAGGACGAAACAAATGTAATGCTTCTTTATTTTCACTGGTTCTTAAAATGATGCTTATTTATGATGTAAACTATCAGCGAATTCTGATAGTATGAGAAAATACTTTAAACATATTTATGAGAAAGCAATCGATCGTCGCCTTTATATATAATAATGGTTACGAAAATAAAACAACTTTCACACGATAAATAAATTATGGCTAGCAGCGAAATCCAGAACTCGCGTCTCGTCCCATTTGGGACTAACTAGCTGGTTGTACCTAGAATGCAGCGTTGAAATTCACACTGGGCCTTAGACCCAGTACCTTTTGCTTCAAATAAAAACGATTCAAACTTTTAACAACAATGTAAGTATTTAAAGATATCACATATAGTCAGGGTTTAACAACGCTACTGTTCTCTTCTTACACAGTGATTCCAAAGCTAATAAAACCAGAAGTCGAGAATGATGGAATATTAACTTATATTCGGGATAAAGGTCGATGTATGTTGGTGTATGGAAACTAAGCTAACTCTTTATCGTGGGAGATACAATATATGGTGTACCCTAACGTAATCTGGTGCATATATTTGACTGAGCGCCTTCAGTTACGATTCTTTTCAGTAAGACTAGTCAGATCAACTTTAGTGTCGTAGAATTACAAAGTTATTTATTTTGGGAATTTATTTACAATCACCTGAAATTATCTTTTTGTGAATTACAGAAAAGCGTAAAACTCAATGAATTAGCCACAAAACTAATAAATAAGTTAGACTGTAGGTTTAGCTTAGCTCTAAAAGAATATATAGAGCTTATATTCTAATTAGTCATGATTATTAGTGTGAGTGTAGATTATCAGATAGAAATGTACTTTTTAGTGAACGGATCTATAATGAAGGTCATTTCTAACTGAACAATAGGTTTAGTTAAGGTTAAATGATAAAATGGAGATTTAGGAAAAAAAAATTCTACTAGACCTGTGTATTTTTTAGAAATACCTTCAACCATCTTGTTAATTTTTAGATTCAATTCTTATCTTATCTCTAATAAAATAAGGATGTAGGGCCAGCAAAATGTCGCTAAGCCCTAGCCAAATCATCCGGCAGTTGGGTCATTGAATATCGAGCAAATCATCGATCGTCGTCAAGGTCAGGGACAACCAACGCGCATAAGTTAATCGAATGCCATGGACTGGCCCATGGTGCAGTGGTCTCACTTTCGATTGTATCTACTTTGACTAATATATTTCTGTAATAACGTCCTCTGTGTTGTACAGTCTTCAAAGCATCTATGGCACCTTGATACGTCGATGGGGTAGTCCACGTAAGGTGCTGACTATGAGGTGTGACTTCGACGTTGGCCCCCAAATGCCCTGGTACGGCCGAGAGCGGGATGGGTTCGCCCTCCCTCTCGAAATACTCCCACACGGCCACGCGTATACAGCCTCTGCCAGGGAAGTCCTACTCACTGCCTTCTCGTGGCGGGGGTGTTGTTTACGAAAATGAGAGGACGAAAAGCGAATGTCCGGCGCTTTAACCGGATTCCAAACCAATGGTGCACATGGGCTGGCTCCAGTATCCTGAAGGAACAAATGGCGTATGAACCAATTGTTGGTCACCAGCTACCATGGGACTACATCTCCTTACGTTGCTCCACTGCGTTATGTGTCAGACCTTCAGGTCGAAGGCTCCGGCCGTGGCCCACTAAGAAAACCACCTGCTTCGGTTTGGGCACCCGGGCAGTATCACAGCCCACAAACAATTAATGAACTGAACTGTCTATGATCATGGAAACTAATTCTCTTGCTTCGACGAACATTCAAATGATTCTATTATTATTATTATTATTATTATTATTATTATTATTATTATTATTATTATTATTTACTACGTCATTATTCACCCTCTTTTATTCCCATTCTGTTTATACTTATTTTTTCGACTTATACAGCAGCTCGTCTATGGTGGAAATTCTACTGTATCTAAACGTTCTCGAGTCACGGTCCGGTTGAAAATTGTATTTTACCACCGAATACGAATACTAAAGCAGTTTTTCTGAAACCACGTGCACCATTCAAACTGGCTGCCTTCAACGTTCGCACATTTATGCAGGTCGGACAACAGATAGGGCTGGCTATGTCTTTGGAAAGTCTTAATATCGATGTCTGTTGTCTCTCCGAGACCCGTATTCAAGACTCTGGTGAAGTACTACAAATTCGCTCTCCATCTGTCGCTTCAAAAAGCTTGTTTCACGTGCGCTTATCCGGGGGCCCTGTGGCATCTTCGTCTGGTCTTGCTGGCGTTGGTGTTGCACTAAGCGCTAGAGTTGAGGCAGCACTAATCGACTGAATCCCCATTAACAGTCGGTTATGTGCTGTTAGATTAGAGAGTTCCATCAAAGTGAGAAGAAATCGGCGTGAGAAACGATGTCTTTTCGTCATCTCCGCCTATGCTCCGACAGATTGCAGCCCGGATGCAATCAAGGATGAGTTTTACCACCAGTTATCTGTTCTTCTCCAGAAAGTACGTTCGACAGATATTGTAGTACTAGCCGGAGACTTGAATGCTCAGGTCGGGCGTCTAGGCACAGAAGAGAGTCGTTTAGGTGGCCGATGAGGACTTGTTGGTCACAGGACAGATAACGGGGACCGTCTACTGCAACTGTGCACAGACCACAACCTGTTTCTGGCTAGCACTAACTTTCGGCACAGTCATCGCCGATGTGCCACCTGGCGTCCTCCCTCTGCATCTCAAGCCTGGACTCAGATTGATCACATCGCGATCAGCTACCGCCGGCGTGGTTGTGTACAAGACTGCCGCTCCTTTTGGAGTACCTATATGGACTCTGACCATGCCTTGGTCTGCGCCAATCTTGCCTTACTTTTCAGTGAACAACGAAGTGACCGTCACCAAGGGATTGATGTCAGCAAGTTGGTTGCAACTTCTGTTGCTAGTAAGTATCGAAACGAGCTAGCTTCTAAGCTAGCTACCATTCCACCGAAAAGTATAGATGAGCATTGGTTGCAATTGCATGACGCCATGAAAATGGCGGGTACAGTCAGTTGTGGGTTCGCGAAACGTCCCGCTTTTAAGCACTGGGTTTCTGCAGGTTCCTTACAACTCATTGAAGCCCGTCGGTCTACTCCGGGTGACCGTGAGTTTGACCACAAACGAAGGATGTTACGTAATGAAATTGGGCAAAGCTTGCGTAAGGACCGAGAAGCCTGGTGGTCGAAGCGTGCTAATGAGCTGGAAGCAGCAGCTGCATCTGGTAATTACCGGAAGCTCTTCCAACTCATCCGAGCCACTGGCAGCAAGAAGTCTGGTGTGAGCGAAACAATCTGCGAGGATGATGGGATGCCAATCACTAACATCCATCGACGTCTTGGACGATGGGCAGAATTTTTCGAAGGGCAGTTCAACTGGCCTGCTGCTCCGGCAACATCGGTCAGACTGTCCTGCCCTCCATGGCCGGTGACGACTGATCCACCAAACGAGGAGGAAGTCCGCAAGGAACTCCAACTCTTGAAGCGTTACAAATCACCTGGCCCAGATGACTTACCTCCGGCTCTTTTTAAAGATGGTGGTGACTTTTGACTAAGGAATTGACGACGTTGTTTACAAAGGTTTGGGAACTAGAGAGTGTACCAACGTCATGGAATGAGTCGATAGTTGTCCCTATCTTTAAAAAGGGTTCACGTCGTTCCTGTAACAACTATCGGGGGATAAGTCTACTTCCGATTGCGTCCAAGCTATTGGCTTCCGTCATACTTCGTAGCTTGTTCAAAACCCGAGAAAGATTGACTCGCGAGGAGCAGGCTGGGTTTCGTTCTGGTCGACGATGTATTGATCATATCTTCACCCTCCGCCAAATGTTAGAACACCGCCATACTTATCAAAGGCCAACAATCGTAGTGTTTCTTGACATCAGGGCTGCCTTCGATTCGTTGGACAGGACTGTTCTCTGGGATTGTCTATTGAAGAAGGGTGTGCCTGAGAAGTTTATTAACATCCTAAAAGCCCTATATAAAAACACCTTAGGCAGAGTGAGGGCATACAACCACCTCTCTCCATTGTTCCATTCAAGCAGTGGGGTTAGGCAGGGTTGCCTAATCTCACCATTCCTCTTCAACTTTGCCATCGATGACATTCTGGAAACACCTCTGATGAACGTAAGTAATGGTGGTGTAGATCTGTTGCCTGGAGAAAGACTTCTCGACCTTGAGTATGCGGACGACATTGTCTTACTGTGCGATAATGCCCAAGGCATGCAATCCGCACTTAATCAGTTGGCAATCAGTGTCCGTAGGTATGGTATGTGCTTTGCACCTTCGAAGTGCAAAGTACTTCTACAAGACTGGTAGGATTCCAATCCTGTACTCACCCTGGATGGTGAGCAGATAGAAGTAGTCGAGAAGTTCGTGTATCTGGGTAGCTGCATAAGTGCTAGTGGGGGTGTGAGTGATGAGATCAATGCACGTATAGTGAAAGCCAGAGCGGCTTATGCCAATCTGGGCCACCTTTGGCGCCTTCGTGATGTTAGTCTGCCTGTAAAAGGTCGGATCTACAACGCGTCGGTGAGAGCAGTTTTGCTCTATGATTGTGAAACCTGACTTCTCCGAGTTGAGGACGTTAGACGACTTTCTGTGTTCGATCATCGTTGTCTCCGAAGGATTGCTGACATCCAGTGGCAACACCATGTTAGTAATGCAGAGGTTCGGCATCGTGTGTTCGGGCACGGAGACGATAATGCAATTGGTGTCACCATCTTGAAACACCGACTTCGGTGGTTTGGACATGTTCTACGAATGTTGTCCCAGAGAATTCCACGTCGTGCATTATTTGCCGACTCTGGGACTAGTTGGAAAAAGCGGAGAGCTGGTCAGTATATGACATGGTGTCGTGGTATGAAAGAAAGCTGCAAGGGGCTGGCTTCTGTCGGTCCTTCACGACTCCCTGGTTGGGGTCCGAAAGATGGTGCAACACAGTGGCTAGAGACGTTATTAGATATGGCTCAGAATAGAAGCCAGTGGCGATCCTGCTGTAACCTTCTTTTACTTTCTTCATAGAAAAAAGTGGTTGTATCTTCCTTAACTGAAAGATTTCTTCTGATTGTACCCTTCTGTTCCCCTACTATTGCTATTATTATTATTATTATTACACTACCTTACACCAGTCTCTTCGTTATTGTTTCTTCTTATTATTTTTTTTACGTTCCTCACTTTTTTTCTTCTCAGATTCTCACTGTTTTGTGTGGCGCATATATATTCGGCGCACTCCTGTACCAATATATATGTGTTCAAATAAATAAATAAATATTAGTTAGCTAAAATGTACTTTACATCCGACGAATACTTAGCATAAGATATTTATGAAGATTACTTCACAAGTGATTTTAGCTAAACTTCACATTAATCAATCTATACAAACTTTATTTACTGACGATAATTATAAGAACAATATTCGAAGTTCCAGCGAGATGTTGTTACAAGTGGAGTTCAACTACTTTCGGGGTAAAAGATATCACTGGTGACAATGAGAGCTGGTCATGTAACATCATCTTGAAGTTGAAAATTTGGACCTGTAATTTTAAATTCAACTGTCTGAAAACAACACCCGGTGACCTGGTGGGTATGCATTCCCATTGGTGAATTCAACATTATGGCCGTATAACTGTATGGTGATCTTTAGTTTCCGACTGGATTCAATCCTTAATGTCAACTAGTTTCGACAATTTAAATAAAAAAACTGAAATGAACCGCAATGACCAATAATTTTCAGCATCTGTAACAATAGTTGGAACCAACTTCCTTGATTGTATTCAAGTCTCATGGTGATCCTACACGCAGGAGTCGAACCAAGGACCTTCGGTCTCTAGAAGTTAGACTTTGACTTTCTATACTGAAGGTCCTTCATTCAATTCCTCCATGCAGGATTGTGGATGTTCACTGGTGAAGAGTTCGTTAATAGGACGAAATGGCTGTTCTGTTTCTCCAGGTTTTCAATGACGGTCTAACTTAGATCGGTTCATCATTCTAATGAAATGTTTCAATATATTTAGCTGTATGAAAGTCTATCTGTTACAAACCTTTTTCAGTATTTAATTAGTATAATAATAGTAATAATAACAATACAAATATGACTTAAAATGAGCTACTTCTAATCAGTGAGCTGAATTTCACCAATGTTTCATTAAAATGTCAGGATAGTACAATGAGATGGTGAAATTGATGGTATAATCCTGTTATACAATAACTTTTTATGTTATTTAAATGAAATGTAAAAGGTCAAACTACACAAATAAAGATATAAGAACAACTAGATTAACAAAGAAGAAAATAAATCACATCACCATAGCAGATACTAAATTAAAATCAATATTACCAGGTTAGTTTTGATGAAATTCAAATTGCGTTATGATACACAAGGTGATTGTGGGTATTCTTTTTGCTAAGGCTTCACTCAATCTAGGTATTTGTCGTAGACGATTTCTATACAATAGTACAAATTCTTAGATGTGATCAATACTGAAACCTGTTTTGACTATCTGTTTACCTGTAGTGTACTATTTCAAATGATTTTAGCTTCCATTTTAACATGAGACTATTATACTCTCCATCAAAATGGTAGAGTGACGTAGATATACTTTATAGATGTCAAAACTGGTGTGAGTCTTAATATACTACGCCCTTTAAATTGATTTATGGATTTGAATGAATATCTGTTTTGTCTTGCCATTCATTAAACAGATACATGTGATCTTCAGTAGTATCTTATGTATAAGAATGATCATTTCTGTCAAGTAGATTCTCTATAATTAAGGCATTGATATTTCATCTCTTTAATTCAATCTATTTAAAGAAAACGTGTTACATTATATTTGCAAAGGTCCATACAATAATTAAGTAAATACATAGATTCATGATCGGAATAGATATAATTTAGGAAATCCACTTATAATGGGTGGAAATTCTTTTTACTCTCTCTCTCTTTCTCCAAAAATAGATTTTTTATAAAAATAATTTTCGAAAAAATCTCTCATTTTTTTCTGATTTGGTTAGAAAAATATGATCCATTTTGTTTTCTTCTCTCCACTGTCCTAAACATTAAGCTTCGTGATCAAGTGACCTTGAGATCTGTTCTTAAATATACATACATCGATTTTTCGACCTTGATCAATCTATTCAGCATTAAGTCTATGCTTTTCTGTTATTCACAAATAAATTAAATTCAATGTATTTTATTCAGATTATTATGTAATCGAAAATAAATACAAATTTAATTAGAAGGGGTTTGTGGAGATTTTACACATTAACACCATTGGATGCCAGCCAGCTCGGTGGTGTAGTTGGTTAAGCGCCTGGCGCGAGACTGATAGGTCCTGGGCCCGAATCTCGCAGGATGCGGGATCGTGGATGCGCACTGCTGAGGAGTCTCATACTAGGACGAAACGGCCGTCCAGTGCTTCCAGGTTTTCCATGGTGGTCTAGCTTCAATTGAATCATGATTTCAATCTGACAAATTTAATCACTTATATTTGACTGATATCCAAATATTTCTAAAGTAGATTTATAGTATTGTAAAAAGAAACTTTGTCACAGAGACAATTCTTCACAATACGATACAAGTGACATTTTGCCTTAGCTCTAACTGCAGCTCTTCTAGGGCTACTGTTGGTCCCAAGTTCGAGTAAAGGAAAACGGTTGAGAGTGGTGTTGGCAACCCCATATCATAGAAAACAACATTGCTAAAAAAAACGCTAACCAGATTAAACAATTTAAACCATTTTAACTCTGTCCTCCCACTTGAACGAAGAATTATGATGTCTCATATTGAAAGCCGAGATTCTTCAGAAGTCACGAGGTCGATGCCTCATCTAACAAACAGACCAACAATTAATACAGATACATAGAATGTTCAGACAATGTGGGAGAGCGAGAACACCAACCAAATAGCTGAAGAAATGAAGAGATACAACATGAGAGTAATTGGATTCAGTGAAACCCATTGGATCCAAACTGGACGGAAAAGAATAGATTCGAGAGAGATGATGCTGTACTCTGGACACGAAGAAGGAAATGCCCCACACACTCAGGGAATTGCTCTGATACTGTTCAAAGAATCATGTGAAGCACTTAAAGGATGGGAATCTCATGGATCCATGGTCATCAAAGCATCCTTCAAAACGAAGAAGGAACAAATCACGATGAATATTATCCAATGTCATGCACCCACCAATGATATCGACGATGACGATAAAGATCAGTTCTATGAGAGGCTGCAATGAATTATAGCAAAAGGCTCAGGAAATTACCTGACCTTCCCGATGGGAGACCTAAACGCCAAAATCAGGATGGAGAATACAGGGTGTGAAGATATATTGGGACGACACAGACTGGCTTGGAGAGAGAAAATAACGAGAATGGTGAGAGATTTGCAAATCTATGTACATTCAACAATTGGTTATGGACGGCATAATATTCCCACACAAACGTAACACAAAACTATGTGAGTCTCACCGGATCACACTATATAATATTCAATAGATCATATTTGCATCACTAGAAGATCCACAAGGTCAATGAAAGACATGAGAACCAGAAGAGGAACTGAAATAGCTACAAATCACCACCAATCGGTGGGTGTCAAGATGAAACTGTAGCTAAAGAAGCATTGAACAACTGGAGCAACAGTATTACAAGAATTCAATACAGCTTTCCTTTAACATGCTGACAAACTCAACGAATTCAAGATAACTCTCAACAACAGGTTCCAAGCCTTACAGAATTTACTCAAAGAAGAAGAAACTATGAACGAGGACAACAAGAAATGGATCGAAGCAGTACTAATTTCAATGTGTCATGAGATTCTGAGTTGTAAGAAGCGTCATAATAAGGAACGAATCTCTACCAAAACCAAGCAGAAATACTTGCTTGTCGGCTCCAATGCTATTCTTCACTCTCGTGTTTGAGTAACGACAGCGGAAAAATCGGTAAGTGAAGGAAATATGAAACAACTATATGACACAACGAAAAAACTAGAAGGGAAATATAGTAAACCAGATAGACCGGTCAAGGACAAAGAAGACATGACGATCACTGAAATTAGAGGAAAGAGGAACAGATGGGTGGAACACTTCGATCCAGATCCATTGAATCCATCGAACATCCAATCACCACACACAGACAACCCTATAGATGTCACTCCACCAACGACGGATGAAATCAGGATGGTAATCGGACAAATCGAGAGTGTGAAAGCAGTCTGACCTGACAATATACGAGCCGAAGCACTAAAGTCAGACATAGAAGTAACTGCAAACATGCCCCACATCCTATTCTGGATGATTCGGGAAGAGAAACAAGAGTCGTTGGACTGGAAATAAACACACCTTATCAAGATACCAAAGAAAGGAGATCTGAGTAAATGTGCGAACTACAGAGGAATCACACCGCTGTCAATACCAAGAAGGATTCTCCACAGTGTTGATGAACCGGATGAAAGATCCTGAGGACGCTCAACTTCGAGATCAACAGACTGGATTCCGTAAGGATCGGTCTTGCGCAGATCAAATCTCCACAATATGGATCATCGTCGAATAATCAGTTGAGTGGAACTCGTCACTACACACCAACATCCTTGTTGTTAAGGCGTTTGACAGTGTGGATGCGAGAACATCATGGAAAATTTCCGCGACACTATGGTGTACATGAGAAGATCATCAACATCATGCGGAATTCACACGACGAACTACAGTGTAAAGTCTGGTATGGAGGGCAGCTGACAGAAGCATTCCAAGTGAGGAAAGGAGTCAGACAAGCCTGCTTAATCTCTCCCCCTTCCTCTTTCTTCTTGTGGTTGATTGGATTATGAAGACCTCGACATCTGAGGGGAAGCATGGAATACAATGGTCAGCTTGCATGCAACTGGACGATTTGGACTTCGTAAATGACCTATCCCTTCTATCCCATACACACGAACAAATGCTCATCAAAACAACCAGTGTAGCAGCAGCCACTGAATCAGTACGCCTCAACATACATAAGGCAAAAGCAAGGTCCCCAAATACAACACAGAGTTCAGAACGACAACCCAATCACACTTGATGGAGAAACTCTAGAGAGGTGGAAAGTTTCATGTATCTGGATAGCATCATCGACGAACTGATCTGGTGATCTGATGCAGACATCAATGCGAAAATTGGCGAAGCAAGGGCAGCATTTCTATAATTGAAGAACATATGGAACTCAAAACAACTGTCTGCGAACCAACGTCAAGACCAGAATCTTCAATACGAACGTCAATACAGTTAGTTGTACTGTACGGAGTTGGAATTCGGAAAACTATTACAACCATCATCAAAAATGTATAAGTATTTATAAACAGTTTTCTACACAAGTTGTTCAGTATCCGCTGACCGGATATAATCAGCAATAGCCTATTGTGGGAGAGAACATACCAGCTTCCAAATGAAGAGAAAATTAGAAAAAGACTTTGGAAGTGGATAAGACATACATTACGGAAATCATCAAACTACATTACGAGGCAAGCCCTAACTTGGAATCCTGAAAGGAAACGGAAAAGTGGGAGGCCGAAGAACAGACTACTTTGGGAATTGGAAACAGACATGAAAAGGATGAATAGCAACTGGAAAGAACTAGAAAAGAATTGCCCAGCACAGAGTAACATTTTGTTCAAGCCATTTTTGAGGGAGTTTTAAAATATCATTCTTCAAGTCCTTAAATGCTAGAAAACCTTTTTTTCCAATCAGAGTTGAATAGAGTACTCACAGAGACGTCTATAAAATATAGGATAACGTGCCGCCGTTTTAATCGGACATCAACTTGTACTAATAATATATTTAGTAGGCCTACAAAAACGTCCAGAACCCAAAGGCCCTCTGAAATCCTATAAATAGTCTATTTTTTCTAGATATATTCTAACCTTGGGGTAAAGCTTTTACTCACATGTCGCACCTTCTCTCTAGTGTACCAGCTGACATTCAGAAGTAGTTGGGGATATCAGGACCGGGTAGTAATCAAATTCAGCGTCCATTTAGAAAGACTTGTCAGCTATTCACTTACAACTTACTGTGATTAGTATGCAATGGAAATATGAAAAATTTGATGACGGACTCCATTTTTTAGAATTATATTGCTTTATATAGTCACCTGTATCAAAGAACACAGAATAGGTGCTTATGCTTACCTGAGTCTTTTTGTAACTGACGATATTGAATACTGCTATTCAGTGGTTAATTAGTGCGAACATCACACTCTTACAGCTAGATTGTCATAGGCCGAATAGAGTGTTACTGAGGTCCTCGATCGTGGTACTAGGCGATGCAAGTATAAGTTAAGTGGGGGTCAAACGATTCATTAAAGTCGAAGACATTTCAGTTGGAAAAAATAAATATCCATTCTTTCCTGGCAGTTATCTGCAATCTAGTAACACAGGTACTTTCACACTAATTCTTAACTACTCAGAAGTATATATATCATGTTATCCCCAAAAGTCAACCTGACAGCTTCAAATATGCCAGTAACTGTGTGAGATGTTGGGAATTTCTCAGTTATAATCAATTCGTGACGCTATTTATTTTGATTGTTATCATTGAGTAAGTATGTGTGTCCCTACGACGAAGTGATTCGCAGTATACCTAAAAAGCCAATTAAAAATACTTGAAAATATCCACCTTATTGACAGTCACTGATGATACACGCAATATAAATTAGTTGTCATTTAAATTTTGGCATTCCAATCCAACTAATTCTCTTTGAAACTGTCTCTCTTTAAGCTGTAAATTACGCACATACTTATCCTTACATTCCTAACTTTTAACAGTTCAATCTGAGAGTTGCCATAATTATAAGAAAAGCATCTTTCATCGGATAGATCAATGTTATATCCAATTAACAAGTTGTTTGATTATGACATAAATCAACATGCTTAACAACTTTCCTGACAGATTCATTTCAGTAAATTCCAACAAATTAATTACACTGAAAAGAGTTCAGATTACTTATAAACTGAATAGTTTTGTTTATACAGAATAGATGGATATTTGGAATGCAGTCATATTCTGCACTCGTCCGCCAAATGTGCCTACATTCAAGTGTTGATGTTCACACTGAGACTCAAACCCAATACCTTTATCTGTAAACTCCAACTCATTGTCCATTGAGTTATTGAGTACATATATCCGTTGTTGTGTGCAACGGGCATGATATTTATTTCACTATTAGAAAAGATTTTAATCTTTTAGTTTAGTTTGATAACATCGAATAGATTAGGATACCTTTCAATTACTAGTATAGGGGTTGTGGAGATTATTAACTTTTTGATTGAGATCATGAACCGATTGATTTGTCCTTATAGTTCTTTCTCTCTTTACACTTTTGATGGTTATTTTGTATCTCGAAACAAATGATGTTGCGCTTACCGAATTAGTTTGATTTTTCATCGAAAAGTAGAATAATATTCGAATGAATTCAATTGCAATCTAATAGAGAAATCATATCAAGTTATCTACCTAAATATTCCATTCTAATGAAATATATATGGTTTACTTACAAGATGAAAATGAGTCACAAGTTATAACTTACATAATAACCCCAATATATCAAACTTCAATAGTATTTTATCTAATTTTATATAGTTCTGTCTATAATGACTCATTAACATTAGTTGCTCATTACATCAGGCAAAATAATAAATTCATTTCATTATTCTACAGACAAAAGTACGTCATAAGCCTTTATTCGTTTATCAAGGTTATCTATAATAACCAATCAGAAAACTAAGCAACCAATGAAAGGATTAATTTCTAGGTCAGTTATATTTAATGTTTACAAAGTTGACATTGTCTCAAGGTAATGAGTTGAATTAAATAGATGCATAAACTTGTTTTGATTCACGAGTATTATCACATGGTAATTTCACCTTGATTTATAATTCAATAGAACATATTTATTTCTATCACGTGATCATCAAAACTGATAATTAATCCTCTCAAAAAAATATAAACAGAGTAATAAAAAATCTAAGTTAATATTATTTAGTTCTCATATAAATCACCTAGTAACTATGCCCTTTATCTCCTTTTTGTTGTCACAAGTTTAAAGTAATTAGTCACTTGGATAAATTTTGATAATGTAATAAGACGAAGATTATCAAAACTATGTGATAATATATTAGCGCGATACATTTCGAACAAACTGATCACACATTACATACTTGTTAAGAACATTTATATATAAAAACAAATTATCTACTAGACTAGAAATAGAGGATAAGAGGAGACAAGGATAATAATAAGAGTGAACATAATTTGAAATCTAATCATTCTGGATAATAAGACAATATTACCAGGGTAGGTTTAAGGTGAGAACAAACTGTTTTTGAATACACAAATGGGGTTTGGATTTTCGTATGGTTAAGGCTTCAATAAACCTTAGTATAGGCGCTTTTACACTTTTATACAACACCATAAAAGCCGAGTTAAGATTAATCTTATTGCCTGTTTCAATTATATGTTTAGCAATAGAGGATGATGGATGTTTATCCTCTGCTCTTATTGGGTCACTTGATTGTATCTGTTTCTGCAACCGTTTTGGTACATGTCCACACGCTAATTTTTGAGATCTAGTGGACTTTTTGTTTTTATATATAAATACCCCCAAATGCCCTGGTACAGCCGAGAGTGGGGAGAGTCCACTCTCCCTCTCGAAATGCTCTCACATTGACATGCGTATATAGCCTCTGCCAGGGTAGTCCTACTCACTGCCTTCTCACGGCATCACTGTTGTTTACGGAATTGAGCTTTAACCGGGTTGGCGGACATGGAGAGTCCACCTAGGGGAGTTGGAAAACCCTGAATCCAAACCAATGGTGCACATGGGCTGGCTCCAGTATCCTGAAGGAACAAATGGCATATGAACCAATTGTTGGTCACCGGCTTCCATAGGACCGCATCTCCTTACGATGCTCCACTGCCTTGTGCATCAGACCTTCAGGTCGAAGGCTCCGGATGTGACCCCCTAAGAAAACCACCTGCTTCGGTTTGGGCACCCGGGCAGTATCACAGCCCTCACACATATCGAATGAGATTTGTGTGGCGCATGTGTATTTGGTGCCTCCTTGTACCAATATCTATGTGTTAAAATAAATAAATCTTCGTCTTATTACATTATCAAAATTCACAGATATTTCAATATCTAGTGGCTATGAGTTATTTAAACCAGACTATTTATGTTCAATCAGTATTGTATCTTCAGTTAGTGAGAAACATTGTAAAAGTTCACTTTTAAATGGAGTAATCACATTAAAATGCACAGATATAAATTATTTATACTAACAGTACAAAATACAAAGTTTAAGTTGAATTATGTCGTTGTAAATCGAGAAAAATAATTTGTAACATCATAGTTGAAATTGAATCAAATCTATTATCAGAAAACACTTTACTTCTGGGCGAATGATAAGTATTATCAGTAGAGGGTTTTGTGGAAATTCTTAGTAATTTAATAGTTGAAATCATGAATCAATTAAAGATAGACCACCATGGAAAACCTGTAATCATTGGACGGTCGTTTCTCCTTAGTACAGGACTCCTCAACAGTACGCATCCACGGTTCCGCCCTGGGGGGTTCGAACCCAGGACCTATTGGTCTCGCGCGCGAACGTTTAACCTCTCGACCACTGAACCGGCATTTAACGGTGTTAATGTCTAACTTCAACCAATCCATGGAATTGTGCTGAGGAGTCCCATACTAGGACGAAACGGCCTCCTAGGTTTTCCATGGTGGTCTAGCTTTAATTGACTCATGATTTCAACTATTGAATAAAAAATGTTGGATAATAACTGGTTTTGTATTTCAAAGATCGCTTTGATTTGGTTTTTCGGTGTCATGAGTTGTATATTGACTTTTCTACTACTACCCCCGCTTTACTGTTGATAGAAATAATTAACATTTCGGATTAATTATTACATTTCCCATTTGTTTTGATTGAAAATGGTATGTAATTCCTATTGGAATTCAAGATGTACTTCTCTATTTAATTCAAGAAAATACTAAAAATAGTTATTCACAACTACACCATTTTGGATAGATGAAATCAGCTTAAATTCATGCATAAAAAAGCACTATGATATGTTGAATAGTATTCCGGTCATTTAGGCGGTTGATGATACTGAAAAATTTGTCAGTATTCAAGACGTTTATGGTAGCATCATCCTTGAAATTACCGTCAACTATCTACATGTTTAAAGTATCTGACTTATGGTATTATCATTGCTTTATTCTGCTCAAAACTTTCTTAATGATTTGCGACAATAAACAGAATAAATGAAAAATGAGTGGACGCTAGTAGAAGTAATGGTAAACAATTGTACCATTTGTTTTAATTTACTTTGAAATGGATTGGCGTCATTTCAAATGGTTATTGAATATAATGTGTAAATATATGAATGGTTTGTCAAACACTTTATTAGATAATAAATAAGATTATTGGGAAGTTTTGGTGATGCCCACATTTCTCTTGTAATATTTTAGTTCTTGTAAAAGACAAAATACCATTCATTCACCTAATGAACTCTATCCATATTTCAGATTGTATCGATCGTGAAACATTCTATATATTTGAGTCATCTTGTGGTGTAGCTTACTTACCAAAGAACGAATAGACTACACAATGAGAGTTAATCATAATAACAAACTTGTTCAGTTTGAAACTCTACTAATCAGACCAGCTTTATTCGTATGTAATATAAGATCTATGGTATAAGTGAATGCACATATTGGATGCATCCTTCGTTTATAGATTCTCTTATTTTATTTATTACCATATGAGTGTTATTATTCGATTTATCTAGTTTACATAGATCCCATTTTGTATTAAAATAATTTTTCAGTTGTTTGTACTTTGCAATAACCAAATGCACACTGTACTCCACTAATCCATTCTACGTCATGTAGGACGTGACTCTGGTAAGCTTCTGTTGGGGATGCTAGATCCCCAGAAACCCAGGACCTACTGGTTTCGCGCGCAAGCACTTAACCATTCGACCACTGAGCCGGCATCCAACGGTGTTAATGTCTGAAGACAATGGTGTACGGTGGCGCAACTTCGTGGATTGGTTGAAGTTAGACATTAACACCGTTGGATGCCGGCTCAGTGGTCTAATGGTTAAGTGCTCGCGCGCGAAACCAGTAGGTCCTGGGTTCGAATCCCGCGAGGTGCGGGGTCGTGGATGTGCACTGCTGGGGAGTCCCATACCAGGACGAAACGGCCGTCTAGTGCTTCCAGGTTCTCCATGGTTGTCTAGCTTCAATTGACTCATGATTTCAACTTGTGTAAACGAATTAAATTAAACCAAGTTTCACTAGTACAAAGGAGCGAAGCAAGAATATTTGATGTGATTAATAACAAAATAGGTCTGACCAAGTTAGCGTTATGTCATTCTGATCAAGGTGATTTATGTGAGGCATGTCTGTATACTTGTGTGTACATGTATGTTAAAGGATGAAAAGAATCAGACTTTTGTGGTGCGAAAGGATAGAGTTGAATTTGTATGTATTATAATTTATCGTCTTTAATTTATTTGATTTCCCACTGTCTTATTAATTTTTTGATATACATAATAAGATTTAAAGTGATTTAATATCAAACGTTGTTGTCATGATACAGTCAAACCCAACATTCAGCAACATCGTATATTGGAAGTCATTAAATTATTGTAAGACTCCTCCTAAAAGCCTCCAATAATTCCCCAATGAAGTCTCTATAAGCCCAAAAAGACCGAAACGTTTCATTCAATTAACATCAAGTAGAAGTATTTCAGAAACATCTAGATAAACGAAAGATCATGTGTCATATTTTAGTTAGATAATTATTTTGTTACTAAATTCGTTGTATTTCCAGACGCTTCTAGTAGATCAGAGTCAATAACGAACAGCTCTCCTTCTGTACATAAATTAACCTTGGAGTTAAGCCTTTTATTTACTTCACTTGGGCTTGTAGCGGTAAATAAATCCCCAAAATAAATAGCTCTGTAAGTTTTCGACATTGGATGCTGACCACATTAGTTTTAGTGGACTCACCTAGCTGAAGGCGCTCGGTCATGCATTCGCACTAGATCACGAGTGGGAACGTCGTGCTCAACAAACCCTGCAATCGCTAGCCAGATTAGATCAGACGATCCTCGATATATTGATAGCCTATCAACTATATCTTCGAACCTCCTCGCCTATGCCTTTTGATTTAACTTGGTGGGTATGATTCATATTAGGTGTTAATGATTAAAGCGTTGTCAAACTCCGAATACCTGTGGCATCTTCAGGCTTCTTCTAGTGTGCAGTCATTGGAACTGATATGTTTTGTTGTTTTGAACGCTACTTGTTATATATGGTTGTCGCTGATTTTTGTATTGGAAACGCATATCACTTATACTCGGAACGAGGGATCTCTGGAATTCACACGACGCGAAATTAAGAACACAAAACTGGTATAAGTGAAGATTTATTAACCCCCAAAACACGACGATGACGATGACCTAGTCGAAAGCACACTCATTTATATATTGATGGTACACCCATTTTGATTAATAACTAGGATGAAATCACATATATGAAGAAAATACTTAGTTATAAGAAATCACATACTGAGCATAGTTCATGTATATCGAATACAAGAATATCGTATATTATACAGAATAAAATATCATACGAGAAAACAAAAAAATACACTGAATAATCATCACATTGAATCAAAGCGGAAGTAATGTTGAACAATGAGTAAATCAATCGAATTTTGACTTTTCTTCTCGTCATATCAGGAACAAACTTCCAAACTAGGGTAGAAAAACGTTCTTAATTAATGCTAATGGCTAGACAAATACGATACTGGTTACTACAGTGATCAATCAATATAAAGTTTCCACTTTAACGGAGTCACCAAATCCATTAAATTGACCACAAAATGTTTATTTTCTATTAATAACGAGGAATGCTTTATACATAAGGGACATTTTGTCAATAGCGTATAATGATAGTTTAGATATCTAACTTGCCACTAATGAGCAAATCAGTACAGATATTTCATGGATATTTTGGCTAATCTGACACTATGGTTTTCTGGAAGAAATTGAAGGTCATCAAATCGAAGTACTAGTTCAGCATAGTTTTTGCACATTGGTCTAGATCCTATTATATTTCTATTTGACCTAAGGTAGAAGATTGAAGGCCATGAGTATTCGATAAAAGAATATCGATAGACAAGTCCCATGATCATAGGCTAATTGCTCTTTAGATATTATATGATAATAATATGTCAATGAAATATCTATTAGGAATTTTATTATTACCACATAAGGTCGAGTAAAAATTTGTTATCAACTTCCATCAGATTTGATCTAATCATTGTGGAATTTAGGTGATATTGCCTGATCATAGATTCCAGGAAATTACACACTGTACTAACATGTTATCATTATTTTAGGTTAAACATTATTTATGTGGAAAATGTAGGACTATTGGAAATAAAAAAAACACTGGTTAGCTGTTTCATTCAAATTTATAAAACTTCACTAATGAGTAATTGCGACCTCATTGGGATTAGTACCTCAAACATCCAAGTTTTGTTCTACCTAATCAGTAATATTTTAAAATATTGTTAAATTTATTAACAGAAACGAACTTCTACCTCAAGCGCGCACACACACACACAATTAGGAATTAACTAAGGCAACATGAAAATATATAATCACGCGATAAAAATGAATTTGTGAAAAATAGACATTTCTAGGGTAATTGACCTAGTTTGAATCTAGTTTACACAAACAACTTTGTATACTCGTATGTTTACACCCACATTTATTCTTACTTAGGTAATTACGCATTCATACAGCGTAAAAATATATTACTTCTTATACAGTGACAAAAAATCCGTTTCAAGTCTGTTGATAATATCCCTGGTTCAACATTATTCTTATATATTGTATGTATGTATGTATTCAACGACATATAATCGTAACCACATGATATATATATATAATGTGACGGTCAAGGTCTTGTGACATGTTTATTTCTCTATCTATATTTTATACCAAAAGAGGATTGTTTTGCTAGAATATAAAGATCTACTGTCTTGTCTTCTGATATTCGTTAGTTGTGGTTTCAAATCATTAATCCCGTTTCGTTCACATCTATCACTCTGACAATTTATTTCAATGCATATCATGCTTTCACTTAGAAGTCCCAAAACATATTCGTATGATATTTACTCATAACAGTGTTAACGGAAATGGGAATCGAAGTTATGCTGGAAAACCTAAATGGATTAGTACGTTATGAGGAGGAAAAAAGTCATAGAATACTTACATTGCTATCATCAATTCATAAACTGACTTGATTGGTCTTATGTTTTTCGTAAAGTAACATGAATATTTCTATATATAAAAGTAAGGTTTAGTGAGCATTAAAGTGAAAACAATATCGTTCACTGTTATAAGTGTCGTTCTGATTTACTTCGATCTTCTGATCGTACGTTTTGTATTAGAACATATGAGAATCTATCTTGAACTTGATCACCAACGAATATGATGGATTATTATCTAGTTAGATTGCTCCTTCTTTCTATTAAAAAGTAATGTCACCCGATCCGAAAGTCTTAAGTTATATCGAAGTTATACATACATATTTTTGGCCGGTGAGTCCTAAGCAAGAGTGAAACATACTTCCAATGGTCTAATGACTCCTCCTCCCCTCCCAGCCATTCCTCATATAATTCCAGTTCATCTTGTGGGTTATTTTCACCTTTTGTTTATTTTTTCTTAAAGTAACATTAATCTCTTAACATGACAAATGATCTACAATAAGTCAATCGATCTACTCACTTGTTCTCTTGCTTTATACCTCTTCTACTTTATTATCGTCTAATGCATATTTCTTTTCTCATTGTTCCCAATCTCTAAAATCACGTACTTAAAAATGGTACCGTAAACTGTGCTTTTACGCTTTGCTTTAATAAGATGGTTTTGCTACTGGATATGATTTTTTATGAGCAAAGATGGATAGTGGATAACAGTGGAATCCAGGACGCGCATTTCGTCTTATTTTTCACTCGTCAGCTGGATGTACCTGATTAAGTTTGCTACTGATTCGTTCACTATGTGATTTACTAAAGTTATCATCAATATTTTGAAATAACTTTTGATTTTCGTGAATTCGTTTATTTGTGACTTGTTTTTATTCAGTTGATTTATCTGTGTAATAACCGTTAACAATGGCAACAACTAATGAGCGATTTTGTATTCAAGTAATGATTATTTATAGTTTCGGAATAAAATAGACTTAAGTTTTCGGCAGGGGGTTGTTGAGATTTTCAAATTTCATTGAAATCATGAACCAATCAACATTAGACCACAAATAAAAGCGAGAAAGCACTGGATGACCGTTCTAAAGAGAATATGTGGCCAGTGGAGTTCGACTGTGTCGGGCATGAGGCAGTCACCCACTGAAGACAATCCAAGACGGTCGCTCAACATCGTGGATTGGTTGAAATTTAGTATTAACACCAATGGATTCTGGCTCAGTGGTCTAGAGATTAAGCGTTCGCGCTCAAGTCCACAAGTCTTAGGTTCAAAACTTGCATGTGGGTTCGTGAATGTGCACTGCTGAGGAGTCCAATAATAGGATGAAACGGCCGTCCAGTGCTTCTATATTTTCATTAGTGGTATAATATTGATCGGTTCATAATTTGTTTGTTTCAAACAAAAATCCAAATTAGGTATTGTGTATCTCTTGATTGTGAAAATTTCTGATTTTTGACAATTGATAAGTGATAAATTTAAGCATATTTGTTTAATCAGTTTGAATAATACAACTAATTCTAAATTGCCTTCTCTAGCTAACCGATTTCATAGTTTCGACTACATTATGAGATCCAATCGTTTTTAGATATGATTGTTAAGTAGATGACAATATTATTTTATGCAGTATATTTTTACAACAATTATCATAACAATGTAAGAGGTTGTGGAAACTGTCGAGATTCATAGTTTACATCAGTAACTGATAAAAGTTTGTAGCGTGGCGTCGAGTCGAGATTAACTATGAACACCGCTACCAAGAAACACGTGCCAAGTAAATCAGAAGGCGAAGGTTGGACGTAACCAAATAAATCAATAAAATCCCCGAGAAGCCAAATATCAGAAGGCAGTTAATGGACCAAGTCGAGATATATTTGCTGGCGATCTCGTGGTATCGAAAGGATACCGAGATCGTGCCAGGATACAAGCTTGGTTACAGAACGTAACCGAATTCGCGCGAAGTCACAATCAAAGTGTAAGAATAAGAATGGAAGCACAATATAGCTGTCATTAGCACTGTCAAACAAAAGCACATTAAAACAAACACTGGTACAGTTGGTTATAATAATAATTGTTTTTATTAAACCAGTTGTGTTCTCGTGATAAATGTGAGTCACTACAAGTTAAACAACCGTTTGGTAGTGGAAAGAATCGGATGTCCATGTCGTCCTAATATGGAGCTTTTCATTGGTGGCTTCAGTTAAAAATATAAGCCATTAGATGACGATAAGGCCATCTAAAGATTAAATGCTTGTCGTGAGACACGAAAGTCCTGGATTCAATCACCGATATGGAAATGAATACGCACTGCCCAGAAGCCCTGTGTTAGGACGAAATAGGTATTTTAAACAGTTATTTAAGATCACTTCGTCAAGTAAACTATATTTTCAAAACCTTTTTACAGTGAATAACATTCCTTGGAAAAAGTCTAGATAAATATATATACATTAAATCTACAGGAAATCGTATGCATCAAACTAATGAATTGTAATTACCATGAAATGTGTATTCTAATCACTAGTATAATGGATTGAATTTTTGTGCCAGTGATCAATGAAGTTTATGAAAAAACCCAAAGGATTATGAAACATGTGCCTAAAGTACAAAGTAATTGAAAGCGTCACTCTTATTTGTTCAAACAATGCAACCAATTGGTTTTTTTTAAAAGAAAGTCAGTGAAATTCATTTTTGTATCGATTGTTTGAATCTTCCCATTGATGTTTAAGACTGAGATTGATCAGTCTCATATTAGTACATATGCATCTTGTGCGGATTACCTCGATATTGCCTGAAGTTACAAGTATTATAAATAGAGATGGGTGGTAGCTAGCAGTGGAGTCCAGGATGTACGTTTCGTCCCATTTGGGACTCGTCAGCCGGATGTACCTACATCCCAGAGTTGATGTTCACTCCTGCGCTCCAATCCAGTACCGTTCGCGCGTCTTGGATTTCACTGCTAGCCACCACCCATCTCTGTTTATAATCAATGAAGTTATTCAAAAGTACGGATATTAAGCAGCTTATAGCCTTCGACATATTAGAATAGCTCTCACACTTTGAATTTAGTATCTGAGACAAAAAAGTGTATGGATGAAATAAGTACCTATTTTATTAACAGCGAACTAAAACTTAGTAATCATTAGAAGAGGTATTTTTCAAACTTAGGATTCAACGGAGATATTTTAGTTGGATACAAGTCTATCTGTTATGTACATTGATTGACTACTGAATAGCAAACAATTTTATGTGTGTCTAGTTCTTAAATGCTGATCGAATTCTATTTTTTAAGTTAAAATACATGAGTAGTAGTCTAAATCTAAGTAGCTCAGTCTTATAAAAGAATGTCTTTCATTATGGAACATAAGTTCTTGGCTATAATTTAGATAAATCTTAATTAAAACTAATAACAGACACAAGAAATAGGTCCAGAACTTTCTACTTTTTATTACCAACTGCTTAAATATCTATTTATAAGAGTTTGTACTTTCTCATTGTGAGTGTTAACGATTCCAACTTCTTTAATATACGCGCTTCCAAATATGAGGGCTTCGATACCAATATTTATCCACAAACTTTTAATAAAGTCGGATAGTGAGTAGCAGTGGAACATAGGACTCATGTTTAGTCCTATTTCAGACTCATCGGATGGATGTACCTACATTCTAAACCAAAAATAAAGACCCTTACCAATAAATTTCAAACTCGTTCTTCAGGGTAACGGAAATCTAGATTCAGTACTTCAGTGAATACTGTTTTGGAGTCTGAGACGGAAATCATTGAGTTTGAGTCTCAGTGTGAACATCAACACAAATGAAGATATACTCAGCTGGTGAGTTATAACTTCGATTAAACTCTGGTACTGCATTCCCCTTCTAGCCATTATCCAACTTTATACGATAATTAACTGTATACTAATTTGTCACAAGTGTATTGTCCAATATAATAATCCAACTTGTACCAGCATTTATTTTAATCGTTATGAAAAATATTTGATTAATTACTCAAAGACATAAATGTATAAAGGTAGTCTTAATAAATTACAGAAACACTAAAAAATGTAAAATATTATAAACGCATATTTTTGTAATGAACAGTGAATAAGAAGTGGATAATCAGTGATTTTTAATTGACGTCGAGTTCCACTCGACACCATTTATTTCTTAACTAACAAGAAACTGTTTTCGCTAGACAGTTCAACTTTTATAATATGTATTCATACTATAATAAGTGAATCTGTTTCGCGATTTCCATTCGATAAGCGTTTAGAATTCGATTATGTGGACATCTAGTGTTTTTGAACACCTTGCCAAATCACCTAATCTATCACAATAGTTCCTATTTAATTGATTTATACCTCTAAAGTAGTGTTCACTTACAATATCTTTAAGTTTCATGATGAACACTATATAATTTGATAGTTCACATTTTCATTTGATGAATTCTTGAAGAACAAATAACTACAACAAGTTTTATATATGACCAGGTACCACCTACTCCAACAGGTTATGTTGGCTAGAGTAGTGCTAGGTAAGGAGAAAGCTTGGAGAAGTCAAACCAAAATATGGTATCGGTTCGTGAAGTCACTGACATTTAGACAAGTAAATAGGTCCAGACAAACCCGGTTGAGGTCTGACAGATTACTGTGACCAGTGGTTAAGTACTTTGAGCCATATCGATCAAAATCAGTTAAAGCAGCACAAATGCAACGACTCCTTATTTTGATCTAGATTTTAAGTTTCAGTAATTCTTCATACATACCTTTACACTCACATCTCCTCAAAGTATTATCACAACGTTTAGTCTTTTTTGCTATCACCGCTATTCGAATTACTTTAACTCTTCAAGTATTTATCTTTATAAGGGACTAATCAATTGCAGTCCTAAATATCATTGGGAAGATTCAAATAACCAAAAAAATGACATAAACTTCACCTTACTGCACAAGCTAACGGCTATCTGGACTCGGTAGCTAAGTGGATAAGGCCGATGGTGTTTGAAGCGAACATTACTGGGTTCGAGTCCGGGGTGAACACCAACTCTATGATTCAGGTACATCCAGCTGACGAGTTCCAAATAGGCGAACGCGCGTCCTGGATTCTACTGCTAGCCACCATCCATCTCTACTTATAATAATATCTTATTAGTTTTCTTTCTTCATATCTAATGCGGTATGGTGACTTCGACCAATACATGTTTCTATTAGTCTATCCATTAACTAAATAACTTTATGCACAGTGTAATCATCACAGAAATATCATATTCAATACAAATAAAAGTCAACTTAATCTCTAAGCATAAATTAATATGGATGTCAACAAATAAAATCAAGAGAATGAATATCAGTGACTAAGTAATATATCCAGGGTATTTATTCAATAACAAATTCTAATATACAGTTCAATTGACCATGTACCATTAAGGTTTTGCAGCCAGGATCCACTTTTAATTAGAACATATAATCATGTTAACAAGATTGTCGCATTTACTGCTAATATCCTATCAAACATTATTGAAATGAAACATTATTAAATTAATAATGATGACGTAAACGTAATTCATATGAGCAGTAAAATTAATCATTCCAATAAACCGTACATATTCACAAAGTACAGTAACTACGTCAGAAAATGTTGGGTATATGTTTTTGTTCTCAGGGTTGTTTAGCCCATTTCTTTTTTAAAAAAAAAGGCTTATTTGTTAGGTAAGAAATACTGGAATAAATATTTCTGTGTACATATTATAGTTTGTTAATAAGTTATTTATCTACACTATACGTAGAAAATGAATACAATCAGCCAATTAACTTCGACTTTTATAATTAATTCTAACAAAAATTATCTTTGGACGAAGTTCTCTACAACGTTAACAATGTACAGAAATTTCTAGCGATCTTTCCATTCATTTAGTGAATGAATGCTGGAAATTAGATAATAATTTCTCAATAGAGTTTTCATTTCAATCACTAACATGTATTGTATTTGTACTTTTAATACAGAGTATTGGTATGCACTATATTGCCATGATCACAGCAAAAGTGATTTCGAATAATTCCAAATAAATGAAATGAAAAGTTATGCAGCACTTAGCCCTGAAAAATTATAGGGAAAAATGGGTTAAAAGTGAATGATACCACATTTGTAATTAATATTGTTGATAAGTTGTGGATAACTGGGACTTAATTTTCTTGTGACTGAGTAAAATTAAAGAAAGGTATCAGATAAGAAAAAAATGGATTTTTTCTTTTCTTTTCAGTAATTATTATCAGTATGGGGTTGTGGGGATTGTTGAGTTTTTGATCGTGATCATGAGTCCGTCAAGGTTAGACCATCATTGAAATCCTGGAAGCACTGCCCGTCCTAGTTTGAGACTCCTCGGCAGTGCACATCCACGATCCCGCACGCGGGATATCTGCCATAGACAATGGAAGATGGTCGCGCAATTTCGTGAACTGTTTGAAGTTAAACGTTAACACCTTTGGATGCCAGCTCAGTGGTCTAGAAGTTAAGTGTTCGGGTGCAAATTCTTAAAAAAACCTTCATTGATGCACTGTTTGATTTTCAGATTAGAAACTCCTACACTGTATTGAGTTTTAGTAAAATGTTAATATTAATAGCCCTGATGTCTGTAGAGTTGCAATTTTAATGATTTTCAGTCAATACGTGATTTACAAATATCAACCAAATAAGTCTAATGCTTTAACAACACAGTTCATTATTTCATCACCAACTAATTGCATTGATTTATCTGTATTAGAAAAAACTTCTTTTGCATTTGATAACTGAACTTGTCTTTGGTTCGAATACATTTTTAGTTTATTGTTAACCTTACAAACAAATCTTTCTTTAAAGCGACAACTACAAATGAAATCAAGAGAATGAATATCAGTGACTAAGTAATATATCCAGGGTATTTATTCAATAACAAATTCTAATATACAGTTCAATTGACCATGTACCATTAAGGTTTTGCAGCCAGGATCCACTTTTAATTAGAACATATAATCATGTTAACAAGATTGTCGCATTTACTGCTAATATCCTACCAAATATTAATGAAATGAAACATCCTGGCTGCAAAACTTTAATGGTACATGTTCATTACAGTTGCAACCGTATTTCAAATGAGAAGGTGGGTAATACTGAAATTCTATGATCATGGAATGAGTTTGTAATCACAGGGAATATATTAGTTTATACGAAAAACCAGGAAGCACTGAACGGCGATTCATAGTAAACAAATGTATCATCAGACTGATTAAAAGTAATGGACATATTAGACTAAAGGTCATAGACACAACTACAAAATGAGAGATTTTAACATGATTTTGCTAATGAAGATCAATATGTTGTATAAGACAATTTTAGCTATTTATCTATTCATTTAGTGAGTGATGGCTGAATATCTGAGTGCATATTTCACTAAAAGCTGTATTTCAAGTGTTTTAAAGTCAACGATCACTGTCTTCCATAAATGTACCAGTTTGACACCGTTTAACCGTCTGGGTGCAAAACATAAATATAATGAACTGTTCACACATGAAATGAAATCCTGAATGTAAATAACACTGTAGTATGCAGCACTCATTCATGAAAACAAACGGAGATAATGGTTATGGGTAGTTGATAAAACATATTGAATACATTGAAACCCTTATGTGTAACCTCAGCTAATGAACAAATCTTAGTGAATTGTATTTTGATGGAAAAAATATTTAAGGATAAGATAATGTGTTATTCTAAGATAAAAATG
Source organism: Schistosoma haematobium (assembly GCF_000699445.3). Taxonomy (NCBI): domain Eukaryota; kingdom Metazoa; phylum Platyhelminthes; class Trematoda; order Strigeidida; family Schistosomatidae; genus Schistosoma; species Schistosoma haematobium. The sequence goes on from NC_067201.1 coordinate 11,835,419, forward strand.
GTAGTAATTAGAAAACAAAACAGTTAACTTGTACTTAAACGAAAATATGAAAATATCGAGAAAACTAGCACCATGATAAGAAAGAAATCATATAACCTGGTTTTGTATGTACCAAATCTGATAAATGCACTTTGATCTTATAAATGATTTCGAACATGAAGTCCTATGCTGTATGGTCATGGTCAATGGTATGTTATAGAATAGATGATTTTATAATTTTATCTTGTCCTTTCTCGAATCAACCTGACAGGTACTCTCCTATGTATCGAACGATGTACCTCGATGCGTGATATATATATATATATATATATATATATGATGTGTGCTACTTATACTGACATAAGTAGTATATGATGTTAGTCGTGAACAGAAGGTCTGGAAGCAGAGAGACAAGAGGATCGAACAGTAAAGAATGGAAACAAAATGAAATTTGTATGAAAATGCAAGAACAATGAAGTCTGAGTCATTTTGAGACAATTGGTGGACATTTTACAAATTAAGCATTTACTTTATGATTGTAAGATTTTACTAACAAGTCCTGTAATTTTGTGCTAATTACATTCGATTGTCCCTACTCGTGTTCTATTTACTACTATATATATAATGATCTTTGTTGCATTTCATAACTTTTCTACAAACCGACAGGTTGTTAACTTATTAATCAAGATTTCTAACACCAACTAAAACATTCGGTACACTACAAAGCGTAAAAACCGTGTTCCTTCTTCTATATACGTCATACTATGAGCGTACTGCTTACTTTTACAATCAACTGGGTTTTTTTTGATTAATCAATTAGCTGGTAACTATTTTTTTTAAAATTTAGAAACATTTTAAATATTCAACCGAATTACACTAAATGAACGTCATTTTTATTCTCAATCTAAAATTGAACGTGATTTAATGAAGAGATTTTGATTTAGCCAAGAAAAAAGTACTTAAAACTAAATAATTTCATACATTATAGTACAAAATTTCTGAGTCCAGAATTTCTTTTTATTATAAATTAACCGCCTTGTATTTCTGGATTGCAGATCGACTTTAATTAGCCAACCATTAAAATAAAAAAAGTACTGAACAACTATAGAATTCTAGTTTGGAACTCTTTAATAGTGTACATCCATAACTGTACCAGAGATTGAATTTAGGGACATGAACTATCAAGGTGAAAGCCTAACCTTCAGATCATTGAGCCGGTATACAATGGTTTAAATTGTTAACCTTAATCAATTTGCTTCTTGGCTTTCAATGGTTTTCTAACTATAATCAGTCGATAATGTAAATTATGAAATTCAGTTAATAGAAATAAATTAGTTGGTGGGGGAAGAGTTTAGGGAGAAGATGGAAGGGTGTTAGGTATGTCTGGTGTCGCTAATTCTCATTATCTAGTCAGTTCTAGTGGACCCTCTACTCAATGAGGGAAATATGCTTTGAATAGAATCAGACTAACTGTTACTTGGGTATATGAGGACCCAACATTATTCCGCGGGGGAGGACGGACGCAGAAAATTTTAAAATCCGGATATCAACTCCGGATCTTTCAAAAAAAAGGGAGGTGTTAGGTATGCAAAGGAATATGCCAATAATTATCGTGTTAAGTCGAATGGTGTCCTTGAACGTTAAATGGACATTTCCCATTGGTCGATGTTTGTTTCACTTGTTAAATATTGTGTAAATGTTGTTTTCTATTTTATGGTACGTTGTGGTCTGCTTGATTGGTATATAAACAAAGTATGTTTGAAATATAATGATTCATAACTCAGAGGCTGTGACTTGTGTTCTGGACTCAACTGGCTGGGCTAGACAGGGAAGCGGGACCAATCGGGACTCTAGGTCGTCCGTACGTGTTTACGTGTCACTGTCACCGAATCGATCAATAAAACGCTGCTTATCGAAATCTGCAATCACCCGTTACAACAAAGGGGAAGCATATGGCTGTAATAGAAGAAGACTATGAAGAAAATCAAACTATGAGACATTAAAACCATGGTAGAAGAAAAGGTTGTACCAATCTCTTTCGGACACAATTCTGCTTTTCCCAGATGTATGGCTATTGCTTCGGCAATGTTAAGAAGAAGCAATATAATTACATTTGGAAGACTTCTACTTACCTTGTAGATGACTTTGAACGCATAGTTTGTCTTAATTGAGTGATCTGTGTTTACAAGGTGTTCGATTATTGAACTTCTTATTGAGTCGTTTTTCCCATTTAGCCACGCCGGGTAATGTTCTTGAATTCTTTTGGATAAAGCACGCGTAGAACGGCTTAAATACCTGGCTCCACATGAGCAAGTAAATTGGTAAGTGCACATTGAGTTGGTCAGATGAGATAATTTATACTTAAAATAATTAATGAATAATGATCGACTAGATAATTTAATTGACGTTTATTAATGCCCTGACAAGTATATGTGTGACCAGATTGGTCAAAATTGTTAATTGTTCCAAGGTTTGGTATTCATGTTTTTAGTTTTTGATGATGGGTATAAATTGATGCAAATTTTGCTAATTTTAGTGGTGATTATGAGCATGATATACCTGTAGCCTTTTACGGACATTTAAATTCCACCTCGGCCTTTCTTTTTTTCTGTATCCCTCTCGCGATCTACGTTACTTAAAAAAACTTCACTAATGGTCTGTTTAGATGAGTTTCAACTCATTTCGTAAGAAATTATATACTTTTGATGATTATCACGTAAAATTTTATTTCTTATAGCTTGCTTTATGTATGATGGTGAAGTAATCCAAAGTACTACTTTGTTTGACGTCCTAATACAATGTTAATTATTAGTTAACTCAACAACTGGGCTAAGATTTGTAATTATTGGTAAACTATCACACACAAAAACCACACGACTTCTTAGATAAATCATAATCCAGTGATTTTACAATAAATAATTAGATTCCTTAAGTCATCGATATTGTATCTGGATGTTAATAAATTATTTTAAAAGAATACAGTTATTTCAAGCTCAGTAAAAAATCGGTGTTCTGGTCTGATTTGTGTTTATATACATTGGTGTTGACAAGTAGAGAAAACAAAATTGTTCATTTTATGACCGTGATTAATCTTACTAACGTGCACTAATCAAAACTCCAATTGCTCTATAATAGCAATCTTTATTAGAGAGCTGACTATCTTCCTTTCTACTGTTCCTAAATGACAGTACATCAGACAAAAATCTTGTTATTAGGTTTTGTCTAAGTTATGTACATATTGAGATTTATTGTTTATGAGGTGATAGTGGTCCTAGATTTTATACAAATACTTGGATGGCTAGTTTGGCTACGTACTTACTTACTTACGCCTGTCAACCCTCGTGGAGGAGCATAGGCCACTCATCAGCATTCTCCATTGAACTATGTTCTGATCAATCCTTTCCAGTTGTTTCCAATTGCTATTCATCCTTTTCACGTTTGCTTCTGATTTCCGACATAGTGTGTTCCTTGATCTTCCTCTTTTGCAGTTACGTAAGTATGAGAATATTTTTGTGGTCAATAAAGAATCAGCATGATACAACAACTGTTAGCGGACCCAAAGTTAATGGATGTGGTTGGAATTAACGACAACTTCCAACTCGACGATCTTAAAGTAATGCGTTCGTTATGAAAAATAGTATTACTGCTTTCCATCAAACGTAATGTATGGACCACTAAAGGGTGCTGAATTAGGACGAGATATCTAGCCAGTGTTTAGTTGGCCTCAAAAAATGATTTTCCAGATAATAATAATCCATAATAAAAACGGTCTACCTATTTCATTTACGACCGATCGATCACTGAGTGGTGATCAATGTCATGTTTTTCTAGTCCTTCAGTCCTGATTATTCTGTAGTAGGACAACAAGTCTAGGCGACTCAACGTTGCAGGCACTTAGTTGAAATGTTAGGTTATCAGAAATAGTCTAAAGGAAACTCTACATATGGGTTTAGTGTTATCGTACTCGTTAGCAGGATTTAAAATTTGCTGTCGATTACCTCTGATCACCTTACAAACGATTTAATTAGACTTCACAAACCAGTGAAATAAGCTTCATAAATTATCCATTATGTTTTCGTGTACCACTGATCTCGTACCAGGAGACTTACTTGTCGACTAAGAATCTGTAGGTGACATAACTTTGTTTTATGAAGGCGCTAACAAAATTCAGTCTTCCGACGGCCTTGAGCAACCATTCGAGTATGTTTGGGATGAGTTTCCCTCTAAGCGGGAAATATTCCTTCAGGAATGGCCTGCCTTCGAAGCATTGCTTGTGTATATTGAGACTATCAGGTTAGCAATGCTGAAGTTAGATACAGTGTGCAACGTAAAGATGACAAATCGCTCAATCAGTTAGTTAATCTTCACCGATATGGGATATGTATTGTGTATGATCAACCACCAACCACCCTGATGAGCAATGTTTGTTATTGCAGAAGTATGTTGGAAGGAAACTAGGAGAGGCTGAACCAAGATTTGATATCAGACAGCGAAATTGCTTGTTGCTGGACTGAACCATGTGGAAAACCCCAGACTACCTGAGTGGGGATTGAGCGATTATCGTAACCGATTGATATAGAAGTTGAGCGTTATCGTTCAAAATCGACTACAGATTCATTCATTTCATTGTCTTTTAAAATACTATTTCTTTTCATTCCGTAAATTTATCACTTATGTTCGAATAATATTATCTATACTTAACCTTTTCCACAATCACTGACACTGTTATTACTCCTACTACTCTATCACTTGTCTTAATCATTTCACCTCACTGTGCTGATTTCATTTGACAACTTGGACCAGTGCGCATATGTGCCAATTTTTATGTCGCATATGACTAAAATACAATTCATAATCTAGAATACTGTTAACTAAAACACTACCCAAAAGTTAAAGGTTCAAACAATCTACGCCCATATGATTCTGAGATGGTGGAGATTTCTAGCTCAGGTGAATGATTTTGGTGGAGTTTTGTTCTCTGAGCTGGATGGTTTGGTCGTGAAGCTTTCATCGTTCTCCTGAACGACATTATGAGCGTAAAATTCGAGTAGAAGTGAAGTGTTCGAATTTCTCCACATATAACTTACAGCTTGTCCTGTAGACCTCGATATTAATTGGTTCTTGTTGACAAGTTTAAGGTCAACAAGAATCAATCCAACTCAGAGAACAAAACTCCATCAAAAATTAAAACAATCAGATTTTCATTATCTGATAAATTTAGCTTTTTTTCAATATTTTTACTTTCCAATATTCCAATTAAGAAAATGTATGATTAAATATAATTTTTTCAACTATATTTAAAAAAATATATTTTTGATTGAGATCTTGAACCGATTAATGTTACACCACCATTGAAAACCTGGAAGCACTGGATAGCCGCCTCGTTCTATTGTGGGCCTCTTCAGCAGTGCGCGGGGTTCAAACCCAGGGCCTTCGATCTCGCGCGCGACCGCTTAACCTACTAGACCACTGAGCCGGCATCCAATGGTGTTAATGTCTAACATCAACCAATCCACGAAATTGCGCGACCAACTTCCATTGTACTGAGGTAGATACCTGTCTCTACCCGACACGGATTAGCTCCACTGGTCACGGCTTCTCACTAGAACCCCGAGAATTCCCTCACGTAGCTAGTCACTAGTGAGCACATGGTGATTATCAGTATCGGGTTGTGGAGATTATTAAGTTTTTGATTCGGATCATGCTTCCAGGTTTTCAATGGTGGTCCAACATCAATCGGTCCAAGATCTCAATCAATAACTTAACAATCTCCACAACCCTACAGTGAAAAAATATTTTTTTTTTCGTACTAATTAAGCTATAAAACGTTTTACCGATTATTCTGTAGGTGTAATCTTAACACATTAAAAAATTTGTGACAAAAACTCTTAACCTAATTATTATGTAATAGATTAATCTCTAGTATTTTGTCAACAGTTTAACCTTATTATTTAATAATTCACAGTATAAAAAATATATCAGCCGATTAGAAGTGATTTCTAAATTGAACAATATAAAGTCGATTTTTAGAGAAATTACTAATGTGAATTATAAGTTGAAAAATTTGCAAATTAAGTAGAGCATACTATGACTACTGATGATCGGATAAAGTTAATTACCTGACAGTTGTTGACGTTTGTTTTTTTTGCCAAACTATCAGTGAATGAATTAATATATAATAGCTTGTCTCTGAAGTGTATCTTAAAAGGTTGGATTAACTGAGACAGACATTTATATTTAATAAAGTCTTGCTAACAGAATAAGACTTGTACTAGGCTAATAATTTGCATAATGAATTTACTTATGTTGTTTGAGTAATAGTATTAATACACTATAGTTAACTGAAATGATGTGAATGGTTAAGCTATTTAGTCTTACGTCGAAGCTACACTATCTAGTGACTTACTATTTTGACAGATCCTAACCTAGTGACCACATTATTATCCTTCCTTGGAACATTTAGAGAATAGGTGAAAGCTTACCAGAAAACAACAACCATGTTGATCATTATAGAAATTGTCATTGTTTTGAATAAATTTAGCTTTTTAGAAAACATCCGATGAGGTTGTCTCACATGTTGAGTTATAAACAAACTTGTCTGTTCATGAATCTTTTCTTTGTATCTCATATATTTCGGTCAACGCTACATTGGAAATGCTCCTAGATAATGTATGTAGCGTAGGATTAGCTATTTCCTGGAGTCGATGAATAAAGTTATATATGTAATTATGTCATATGTATCTTGGTATTACTTGAAGGAAATCTTTTAACAGGCAGACTATCTGAATACAAATGTCAACATTGACTCATACACTTGTTCTATCATAAAAAGCTATAAATAGGTATTTTAGTAATCTTGTTTTTTTTATGAGTAATGATTCATTTAATCAAATCAATAGAACCAACCAGTGAGTTAATTAATTAAATTATCATCTTGTCAGCATGATAATATATGACAGAACTTAATAACTAACTTAGTTAATTAAGGTTATCCGAGATTAATTAAGATTTGATAATCATTTAGAAACGATGACAATAGTCGCGTTCGAAACAGTCTCATATATTCTCGTCTAGATTATTATTAGTACAAAGGGGCACTGAATACATATACAACTATACAAGTCACTTGATTTATGTGTAAGCTGTGATACTGCTCGGGTGCCCAAATCGAAGCAGGTGATTTTCTTAGGGGATCACACCCGGAGCCTTCGACCCAAAGGTCTGATCCAGAAGGCAGTGGAGCAGCGTCAGGAGATGCAGTCTCATGGTAGCCAGTGTCCAATAATTGGTTCATACACCATTTGTTTCCTTAGGATCCAGGGGTTCATATGCACAACTGGTTTGAAATCAGTGTTTTCCAAATGCCTTAAGTGGATCCTCTGTATCTACCAACCCGGTTGTAGCGCCAGACATTCCCTTTTCTCAACAACACTCTCACCGAGAGAAGGCAGTAAGCAGGACTTCCCTGATAATTGTCGTATATGCATGTCCATGTGTAAGCATTTGGAGAGGGAGAGCGGACTCTCCTAACCCTCTAGTAATTTAATTCAGTTTTCATTCCGCATTGAATGGAATTATAAAAGTTAAGGTTGGCAGACTGATGTGATTTGGCAGCATGTAACAGTAGAAAATATGATTAACAAACTGAAACACCCGTTAGATGATGCGCAGGTTATGATGTTTTTAAATAGTATAATTAATTAATGTTGTTTTGGATAAAAGCACCGATAACAGTAATCATGTACCATTGTTAGGTAAAGTAGGAAATGTTTGTTAGGAATGTGAAGTGGAATTTGAGATTGAAAGACATACAATCCAGTTATTCGTTTTCTTGAAAATACTTACCAATGAAATATTTTTCCTGTTATTGGTATCATTGAAATTCTCAGCGTTAAGTCATTTTGTTTCGTTTATCATGGATGTTACACTTATCATCCTTTAAAAAGATTAGGACCTTTAAAATTTGTTAACGCGTTGTTTGGTTAGTTTTAGGTCAGCTGTTACCAAAGTTTTACTAACTTTTATACAAAACGGCAAATTTTGTGGTGAGCACACTATTCTGAAGTTCAGAATTGAGTACAGATGACCGAATAAACAAACTGAATAACAAGCTACCTAACATTAATTAGAAAGTTATTCAATGCGAAACTTAGAACCTTGGTAAACACTATCCAGATGTGAATTATGAAAAATACATTGGTAGTTTTCAAAAAATGATCACTAAACTAAACGTTTGATGATTCAACCAGGCTGGTAGAAATGAAATTTATTCCGTTGTGACGATTCTTAACCAGTTTATTTCAAATAATCCTGTGATTTTGTGGCTCAATGTTTCGAGGCATAATAAGAGTTACCTCAATATCTATTCTAGTAGCTTAATTAGTTCAATATTGCGTTCGATAATAAATTTGGGTGATATAAGGGCTGATGGACGACCTTGAAAAAACTGATCATTTATCATTAAAATACACTTATGGATTAATGTAACGAATCAGGATTGAGAGTTATGGTTCTCATCACGAACTAACATTAACCATAAAACTAGACTGCTGTTTAGGGATACAAATTAAACGCCAGATCTATGGAGACGCTATCCATAAATTATTTTCCTCCAGGTTGTCTATCTCTTGATGTTAAGTTAATTTAACATATGGCTATCAACCTCCAATACATCTTCGTATGATTATCATTGAAAGGGTTTACATTACCCTATTGTTGGCATTTAGGACTGAATTTCGGTCTTTGTTGACATATGCATATCCTGAGGAGATTAACTCAGCATAGCAATACTCCCGCACATTTTATAGGATAGATTATCACGAAATCCATCCTATTTGAGACTTATAAGTAAGAAATATTTGAATCCGTGATCTTCACGACAGAATAATTAAAACTTACTAATTGCACATACATCATACCCGATGAACAAGTTAGCGACCATGTAGACCCACACGTTTAGTGGGTGACAATTTAGATTTAAAATGAAGGGTGCCGGTTTTGAGTCCGAATGTGAATATCGACGGACTAGGGGGATTACACACTGCTATCTTTTAAAATCCTAAAACACTTGCTATCCCTAACAATAACTAGATTATAATGCAGAAAAAAAAGCTATTGAAGTCCAACTTTTAGCTCACCCAAGGCCGCGCTAGAAATCGAGTCTAGGACATTCAGATCTACCCGCTATGATAGTACTTATTCTATTTACCTAGATCATTAACCAGATACTGAATCAAGGAGTTGGTTCCAAGCCAACTATGAAGTTACCCAGACGAAAGCAGATTGACTAAAGTCTCGAAACAATTAGCTTGATAGTTGAAAGTTTTAACCACCACTCGCACCCGTTTAATAGCTACTTTTCTACATTTATCCAAACCAATCAGAGCAACAAAAAGTCAGAACATATTTATTTTTCGTATGTAATTGTATTGTTTATAATCTGTTTTGATTTTTGTAAATGTCTAATGACAGAATGTAATAATGAAAAAAATCCTATTAAAGAAAATAAGTAGCATTTTAGTAATATAGTATCATCTAGAATAATCTTTTAGTTTTCTTAAATTCTGATCAGAGAAATATAAATGATGCTATATAATAGAAACAATATTGATACAAGTACTACACATATATACTTGTATGTAAGCAAGAAATACGAACAATGGTGTATACTCTAGGTTTATGTGCATGTATCTCTCTTCTGCATGTATTTATTATTAAACACACACAGAAGTATTGTAATATAACAATCACATAGTGAGTGATTAAAAATGTATGAAAATGAAAATTATGTAGCAACAAAAATAAAACTTTGGTGAAAGTGAGACATTGGACAATTTAACATTGAACTATAGTGACGGTGGTAGCTGTTACTCAACATCTTTTTCAATACAACAGACAATTGATTGTGAAATAGAGGAAAGAAAAAGTGGTAGAAAAGAAGAACATACATACTTGACTATCAAGAAAAAGACCGCAGATGATTAAAAAGCTTAGAAAATGTTAAATCTATATGTATGTAATTGCGTTGATGTACAAATTGAATAAGACAGTAATAACGAAGAAAGAGAGGAGCACGATCAATACCAGGGTAGGCAATGTGAAAAAATTATTGTGTGGATCGAACACAAAATTGCATACATACTCAAAACCGGACAATGTTAACCACCTCTGGATAAAAAAGACAATCCAACGAGAAACACTAGTGGAATAACAGGGTACTAATAATATTGGGACTTGAATAAATAAGCATTTAAAAGATGTAGATTATCAACTATGGAAAGTAGAGTAGAATAAACGAAAAGCCCAGTAAACAATTGACGCATAGAAAAAATCACAATAGATAAAAGAAAACGAAATTGTTAAGATCAAGTATTTTGTAAATGAGACAAAAACAAACAAATGACAGACTGACGTGAAAAGTTGAAAAAAACACAGAAAACCTATTCCTCACTGAAAAAATAAACAAATCTCAAATGTTAAATAAATTAATGAATAGGTAGATCAAGTCGAATCCCACAAATACAATACGTAAGCGCAGAAAGAAGCGAGTAAAGACAAATAAATAAATGAAACCAACATTGTTAAATGAGAAACAGAAAGAAGACCAATAAGCTGTTGTTTTGTGCTAAGTTGTTATGTATTTCTGTTTGTTTTTCTTTTCGAGATACAATGCACTACCCTACCTTATTGTTAATTATTGCAACTGAGAGAAAAGTAGACATAAAAATTTCTTTAAAAATCGTATACATGGCATAAGAAACTCTAACAGTATTAGTAACAGTAATAGTGAAAATAAAATGTAAAAATAGTATAAGCACAAGATTCAATCATTGTTGATCAACTGAACCACCCATCTACTCGCGCACACACACACACACACACAAATAAAAGTACATTGATGAACGGCTCTGGATAATAACACGAACCAGAACAGTCATAACAACAGTAATGATGACTAAAAGAAAATAACTTATTAGACAAGAAGGGTGAAATGACTTGGGCATATTTTTTAAATGTTATACTTTGTTAATTAGTATAACTCAAGATAGATCCCAGTTACATGTTCCGTTGTTGTCATTACGTTATTTATTCACTGTTGTCCATTAGAGAAAGAATTTAACCATCAAAGTTAAAAATGAAACAAATCTTCAACAATACTTTCTCTCTTTTTACTTAAAGAAAGATACATATTGGTAGGAAACAATAATTATTATTCAAAGAGGGTAAAAATCTTCGAGATGTGAATATAAATTAATTTGTTAGTACAATATAATAAATATGATACATCTATTTTGGTGTAGAAGTTTGAATCAAAATTAAAACTGCTGGTCGGTGAAATAGTGAACCATAGGAAGGAAACGAAAAAAATGAACCTGAGTGGTAAAAGACAGAAAGTGAACACATATAACATGACACTCATTAAATTATAATACACTAACAATCTTGAGAAAATACATGAACAAGTAAGTGATATTAAGCATAAATAATAATTTCAAGAAAGAACAATAAACAACAGCATACTATACATACATACACACACACATACAAGCGGGCGTGGAAACAGAGTACATAAACAATTATAATTGAATAATGAAAAAAATAGTAAAACGATGGTTACAAAAAAAGCTTGATGATGAAAAGGACAATAATAACAATAACGGACAAACAAACAAACAGAAGTCATTAAATGAAAGACTATTGTGAACTCATCATTATTATCTTGAATAAGTGTGAAGATACATAGCTTTATTATTCCCGAAATGTGATTACATAAATGGCATTAAATAGTAAAAATGATAATGAATAACTGTGAATAGATTGATGTGCATACAGGTGTAAAATGAGTAGATCATCATCGTCAGTAAAAAATGGGAAACTATGCCAGGAAATATGATAAACATTAAAAACAATCTTTTCCTTTCATTTAGAAATAAACAGAATACATGGAACCGAAGAAAATACTCCTATTTAATATGATGTCCATAGTAGAATAAGTGCAAAAAATCGATGGTAAAAACAAGCTAGAACAATGAAAAATCATTCGTTACCATTCAAACATATCAGCTCATTAATGATAGAAGAAACAATTAGCAAAAAACGAAGAAAAGCAGATAGAAAGATAACTTTTCCAAAGAAAAGGGGAGCAAAAAAATAAAGGCAAAAGATGTATAAGTCTCTTCCTGTCTATCATCATATTAAAAAAACATACACATCTCTTTAAAAACATTTTTTCAACTAAATGAATTTGCTAATAGGAAAAATAACTAGAATTTCTATTTGAATCACTAAACAACCAAAAACAGGACAAATTAATCAGAAATTAGATACATTACACTTAAGTGAATGTATGTTTATGTAAAATATAAGACTATAATTAACACATTATTACTAACGATAATAATAATAATTGTGTCCATATCACACAATCATTCGTAATATAATTGATATAGTTATGTAGAAAAACAAACAAAAAGACGAAAAAAAGATAAGTATCTCTATAAATAGTGTAGGCAAAATGGGCAATGCAACAAAATGGTGGGAGACCACACACATACAATAGTAATAATAATACAAGACCGATACATAAGTGAGCGACAAATAAACAATAACCTAAAAGAAGAAAATCATGTAATTTGACTGTGTAAGTTGATTTGCTTCCATGTTTTTGTTCACTGTCTCAGCGTGTGTCTGTTTATAAAAAGCAAACTCAAAAAAGATTTAATTGAATAAAACAAATAGAACACAATGAATAATAGTAATATCTCTAGTAAGCTTTGGCGCTAAATTGCTATCATTAATGATAACATACTTATCAAAATGTATTTTCTCATATTCTGATTCAAATAATAATAATAACAATAATAATAATAATCATATAAACACATAACTGAAAAGATATATGCACGCAAGATATCTAAAAGATGACTTGTAAGTTAGTATGCAGTATTAAAGTTTATTGGTTAGTAGGCTATTGGCAGCGGTGACAGCGTCGGGAGTAATTACAGCGGTTACTTTTCAATATTATTATTGTAATCATCCATCCATCTTCTATGAATAATAAACACAAACACATATGATGTATGTTTTCATAGTAGTTGAGGCATGAATTGTTTCGAAAAAAAGCTTGTTAGTTATAAACAAGTATAGAATTATCCCAAATAAACATGTAATAAAGTGACTAATTATGTAAACCCAAAATCACTAATCACAATTCATTATCATACACATACACACGTTGTATGTGTGCACATAGAAATTTATGAATATGAAAACTGATACTATGAAAATACTCAACAAACAATACTAGTAGATATTTTACAAACAGACGAATAAAAAGAAAAAAAGAAATTATCATTTATGTGTGTCTATGTGTATGCGCGTGTATTGTATGGTTATTGTATTGAATTTGCACAATGGATAAATAAATTACAACTACAACTAATAAATGATGTATGTTCAGGGTGGTGATAATATTTACTTGCTTGTTTGTTTATAAACATAGTAGAAAAGAAAAAGAAAGAGAGAGAATTACCATTCCTCCCACCCTTATTCTTAATTATCTCTGTTATCTTATCATAAATGTGACAGACTACTGAATAGCACTAATTGAAAGTAAGAAGAAAAAGTATGATTTATGACGAGAGAGAAAGGTACAAATCGCAACATACACATATATACACGCCAGCGAAAACACAACAATGGGAAAATATTGTTACAATGAATTAATTGTCGGCTCAGTTAATTAAATGAAACCATGTGTATATATGTAAAATGTTTATGAAAATAGATCATAGTAATAGTATTAATAATAATAATATACGTAAAATCAGATAGACACCTAAACAATGTCGAACGATAAGTAAGAATAACAATGCTAATAGTTAATATTGTAATCAAATATTTCACTAAGAATAAATTAAGAAAACAAAAAGAATCTTGTCTAATAAATCTGAATCTAATTAGGGATCATCTTTTACATTTTATTGTGTATAGCTTGTTTCACCTCACATACTTTTGATCGGTTTCGTCCACTAGAATTATCCTTTGTTAATTTTATTTTTATTCTCTAATAATTATGAATTATATATGATCATTATATAATAGTAATATTGTGGAACAGGGCCTAGAGAAAAAAAACTAAGCATGATAATGATGTAGTTCTCTTTGTGTGTGTGTTTGTGATATCAACAAACATTAGACAGGTTGTTTTTCATTAGTTATATGTTTAGATGACGATGAGGTTGATAAACAACAGTTGTTGTTTTGTTTCTTATTGTTATCATTGTTATTACTTTCCTGATGTTGTATATCTAGGGATGAATTCTGAAATACAAAACTAGTACTGGTAGAAGTAGTAACAGGGTCGACAGTAGTAGTATTCATTATTGTATTCGATCGGAATGAGTTTTCTTCGATAACTGTCATTTCAGTGGTCGGTACAATAGATTCTTCAAACGTAGTATTATTAGTTAATATTGTCAATGTATCTGCCGTCGTGGTTGTTGTCAACTCAGAAACAGAAGTACTAGCGATAGTGGGCACATCAAAAATCTTCGAATGATGATGTGTTAACAATTCTTCTGTATTACTGCCTTCTACTATTTGTTGATCTAAATCACAAGATTCTTGATTAGATAATGATAGCAAACCTGATGCAGAGAATAGATCGTCATCATCATTATAATCAGAATTTTTATGTGTACCACCATCATCAACACCAGCACAAGTAGATGATAATAAACATGAATTATTGAAAGTTTCTTTGAGTTCGTGCACAGATGATTCATTATCATGTTGTATACAATCTGTATTATAATTACTGTTTGGTAAATTCCAATTTTGAAACTAAAATTGAATATAGATATTTTTTAGAAAAGAAATATTAATAAAATAAACGTTTATTTACTGCAGGAAAAAAATCATGAATTAGAATAAATGAGAAAATATAAGAAAACTTTATTATCTATCAGGAATGAATGCGGTGTCCAAAGCGAGAAAGATAGGAGATTAGTGGCTTGTAGGAAAAACTGCACACACACACACACACACACATTTCTGGTTTCATATTACATACGTTTAACAAAAGAGACAAATAGAGTGAAACTACGATACGGCAGAAACAGACTAGAGATAGTATTTTAGAAATGACTACCTACCTTGCTAGGGTCAAAACGACTTGAGATACTACTGAAAGCTAGGGACCACTATGCAATTGTTTCGTCTTAGCATGGGACTCCGCAGAAGTACAAAAGGGTCGTCCGGTACAACACTGTTTTTCAGTATTACTATCCTAAATGAGATCAATCCCTGACGAATACTACACACAAACAATTAGATACTAAAGTAACGATAACAGTGAGGCGACTGATTACCAAGTTCATGTAAGAATAAGAGCTGAAATACTGATTTTTTTTTCACATATAACAGGACATAGTTTGATAACTTTTAATCACTAACACTATACAACGATAATAAAAACCTACCAGAAAAGAAGGAGAGGGGAACGAAAAAATGCAGGCAAATATAAAAAATTGATTGGAATGATTATAATTACAGTTTTTACTTTATAAAAAAGGACGGAATGACCAGAGTAATCACACACAATATCCTTTTCTTTATAACAGGAGAGTACTTATCACCACGTGAACGAATGAATAAACAAAGCAAACATGTGCAATGTACTTATGAAAAAAAGAATCATATATATATTTAAAAAGTACATAATTATGTTGTTGTTATTAAGTGAACACGTTTTTTTAAATATCTCTCTAGATTTATCGAAAAAAGGTAGAGGAAAGAATAGAAAATCATGTGTAACACAATACACTCAACATAACATACAAACATCAGAAAACTAATTTATTCTATAATGGTATTATTATTGTATACACATATATTACCTATACAACACATAACATTAGGAAGTACTATCATAGGCATACACACAAATATAAATAATTAAGAATAGTGTATACGAAATTATTACAGATTGCACGAATAGATAGATTCGTGCAAACAATAGTAATATAACCAACTAGAGAGAATAGTAGTAGTATTATATGAAATGGATGGAAACGCATTGGAAACTATGACCGGCCAGTAGCCCACCTTGTTGAAGTTAGTATTTAAAAGAGGAATAAGATCAGATGAAATCTCAATACAAATTGAGAAAATCTAATGAGCTTTATATCAAATTATATAACTTTTTATGACACATGAGACATATTAATTTTTCTCTTAGTCAAAGGACAAGTATATCACCCAATAGTTTGTTCTTTGGTATTTGATAGTTGTGATAGTCGTGGCTCTTTGAAGAATCAATGTTCATCAGGCCAAACCCATTTACTATTATGGGTTTGGCTTGATATTTTCATCTCTGTGCTAATGGGGTATAGCAACTTGAACCGATGTATATACATATCAAGTTCAATGTTGCGACTGACTGAAAGGGTGTTCGTAGGTTACCAGTGTTTAATCATACATATTTTAAAAGCATTGTTCAGGTATGCTGAGAGTATTGAATGATCAATGCTGAAGTTAGACGTAAAATATTAGGTGGCGAATCGGTTGATCAGTTAGTAAATCCTCATTCACCAAAATGGTTGGGATATGTGTCACAGATGCTCAAATACTGCCTATCTGTGTGTGTATTATGCATCCTCGACCACTAACTACTTCAATGTGTGATATTTGTTGATGCAGGAATATGCCAGAAGAAAATCATGAGAAGCTAAACCGAGATGTCACGTGAGATTATAGAGCCACTAACTGATGTGATGGACGTCAACACAATGATTCTAAAAGTTAAGCATTTACTACAAACCCTGAAGGTTCTCAGATCGATCGCTGATAGGGTTATAGGTGTGCACTGCAGAGGAGCTCCATACTAGGATGCAATGATTATAAAGCACTCCCTAATTTTCAATAGTATACCAAATGAGTTCAATTTGTGACCAATACCATTTATCATAGGAATAGCTAACAAAAATTTATTTAATTTAAATAACAACAAACCTGCGTTTCAGACTTTGTCTTGTTGGAACCATCATCATCTGTCGTATCAATATCATTATTATGATGACTATTCAAAAGTGCTGATACAAGTGGGTTAGCGAATAGAGCTGCTAATGCTTCTTGTTGTTGTAGAGGGTTTCGACTAACTGAATCAATTGGTCCACTTGGACTAGGACTTTTCATAGGTGAAGTTTGCATACACGTTTTAAATTTCTCACATGGATTTGATTCTGATGATAAACTTTGAGCATAACAACAACCGGTACTCTGTTCACTACTAATATTATTAATTTCGGTATCAATAAATAATGGTTTAAATAAATCAGTCGAAGCTGATGGCGATATATTCAATGAATGAAATAAACGACGAATTACACCAAGCGAATCACGTAAATGTTCTGTAACAAAATCTCTTTGCTTTTTTAAAACTTCCACTTCACCCTCCTTCTACAAATTGAAATGAAAAACAGAGAATGTAAAATTATTAATAGTAATATAATTGAACCCCTGTGCATGAGTGTGTAATTGTTTAATAGTGGACAGAATTTCGGTAGTTTTTTTTTCTTTGGGCTAAATGGCTTGGTCATGAAGCTTTCGAACTTCGCCATATATGACCCTCAGCTTTTCCTGTAGACCTCGGTCTTGATTGGTTATTGTTGACCCTTAGCCTGTCATCGTTCACTTCTTTATTTTGATTGTATCTCCCATTTATTTGATTCTTGGTCCTATTTGTCCATAATTTTTCTGATTTGATAGATTGGATCGATTTCAGTGTATTTGTTGACTGCTGATTGACCTGAGTACCAAGCTTTTAAAAATTCACTGGTGTTTTTAGAATTACCTTTATCGAAGGTCTCGACATTTCCCCAATCCAATGGGTGTCCACATACACTGATAAAAGTGAGGATATGCCATGCCATGACATCAGTAGAAGATACAATCAAAATAAAGAACTAAACGATGACACATTAAGGGTCAACAATAACCAACCAAAATCGAGGTCTACAGGACAAACTGTGGGTCACATGTGGAGAAATTCGAACACCTCACTTCTACATGAAGTTTATGCTGATGATGTCGTTCAGAAGAATGATGAAAGCTCCACGACCAAATCATCCAACTCAGAGAACAAAACTCAATCAAAATCATCCACCTGAGCTAAAAATCTCCACCATATCCAGATGAAATTCTGCACGATCCCAATTTCCAGAGGGTAAATGCAGTTCAACATTCCTAGAGAGCTCAATATATCTAGTTAATTTTGATTACTGTATAAATTGAGTTTTTGTTCTACTTTAATTTTTGACTCCTTTTCTAAATAAAAAACTATTCTGAAAGTCTCAGCTTCTTTATCATATATTAGCACGTGCAATATTGACGTTGAAATGTTATTGTGTGTTGTTCTATTGAGTTCGCCATCGAACACGTTTGCATAAGAATACGTTCAATCGTTTCGTATCATGGGCCTGTGCGTAATCCAATTTCAAAATATAACACCAATAAAACTAACGTAGATATTTTAACCTACATATGATTTAAAACCCACTACACACTTGATCAAAAGAGGTTTCGAAACGATTTGCTATGCGAAGTACTTACTAACCACTAAAAGTTATCTATACTTGTAAAATGTAGATTTTTAAATCAGGTGAACTATTTTTGTAGTTTTGTCCTCTGAGCTGGATGGTTTAATCATATTCTTCAGAGCGAAAACTTCTACTTCGATAAATTCGCGATATTGAGCGATAATCAACGTTCGACATGTACACTACTGAATTCCTTCTCAGTGACCCAGAGGTTAAGCGTTCACGCGCAACACGAAAGTCTCAAGTTAGATTCCCGGTTGTGAGATCGTGGGTGTGCATTGTCAATCAGGAGTCCTACACTAGGATAAATATCTTCTTCTCTGTTCGCGATCTCAACAACATTCAACAACCTCTACAATCCTCATACTGATAACAAGTGAATTCGCTTATCATCTAGTCAAGTGATAAATACTTGCATATTAATGAAAGCACAGGTTCTACTGTCTCTCAGACAGAAGCGAGAGGAAGAAACCTGGTACCATATACCACTTGTTTTCAATCATCGTATATTAAAATAAACATGAGGAATAAAAAAACCCAATAACTTTATTTATGTAAAAGTTACTGGTCTGATACATATGTTATCTGAATGTGTCTGTTATGGTTTATTGAAAGATGAGGTGAGTATTTCCTCGACTAGAAAGTTAATCTGCCAAAACTTAAGCTAGTAAATATGAACACAGACAAAAAAAAATTCAAAACACACAAAACGTGACTATGGTGATGTAAGACAACTTACTGAATCTAAAAGTTGTTTTACTTCATCTAATTCACGACGTAAAGTTATACGCTCTAGATCACAACCTGGATTACTGAATGGAGACGATAAAAGAATAGGTGACTGCGGTAAGTTGGTAAAGTTATCATTTATTGAATGTGAGAAAATCCTAGAACTTGTTCGAGTTCCACCAAGATCCAGTTGATTGGGAGATGAAGTTGAAGACACATTAGAAATACCACCCTGAGTTGAACATTCTGAATATTGTTGTGATCTAGTTGACTGGTTATTGTCCGGTTGGTCTGTGGATTCCGATGTCTATATTTGAAAGTTACAATTTCATTAGATAGTTAGATATTGGGTTTTGGAATATGACGAT
Source organism: Schistosoma haematobium (assembly GCF_000699445.3). Taxonomy (NCBI): domain Eukaryota; kingdom Metazoa; phylum Platyhelminthes; class Trematoda; order Strigeidida; family Schistosomatidae; genus Schistosoma; species Schistosoma haematobium. The sequence goes on from NC_067201.1 coordinate 11,855,094, forward strand.
GACAAGGTTAAAAAAACTAAGTTTAATTAAATTAACACGACCATGATCATATGGAACACTAAGAGCTATGTGGAATGGTAGCTCAGAGGTTGATGCATGCGACTTTCAGCCATTAAGTTGTAGACTAGAACCCTGCCCAACTTAGGGGAACTGGATAGTATCACTAGTCTTTAAACATAGCGTGGCTCGTAACCAAGTATACAAATCTGTACTTGATAAATGGGTTGGATACTAGATTCGATTTGGCCGTAAATAATATTGAAATATGAGTCCCAAGCGATATAGTGACGATAAAATTTATGGCACATTTTTTTAATCCTTCCTTTCAACTATTGGTAATTGAACCTGAAATGCTTTCTTAATCAAATGTTAAACTAATAAGGTAGAACATCAGATATATACAAGAGTTGGAAACTAAGTTATTTATAAATCATTACTAAAGAAAACTAGACAATGTATTGCAAGGATTACTTAATATTGAGATAATAATGAAAAAAAACACTTGAGTAAGTTGACTGTAATAAAAAAGTATACAAAACAGCTGTAATATATTATGTCCTAAAAAAGAAAGATATCAATTTCAATATTACATACATGTGAGTAGTTTGACAAAATTTCATTACAAGTAACTTATGAATGACTCATTAATTCATAAATAAAGCCAATAGTGAAAGTAATTTGTATACAAAAACGCAGATACAAAAACTAAATGTGAATAAAATTCATCATGAAACTGACTACATATGCCTCAGAATTTAAGAGATTGAAAAATTCAAACTACTAAGTTGTTTAAGGGTTTTGGAGATTGTTAAGTTTTTCATTCAGATCATGAACCGATTGATGTTAGATCACCATTTGTTCCTTACAAAATCTGTTATACTGAAACTGTAAAAATGTACTTATTACGTACTCTAATGAAAACCGACCATGATTAATAATAATAATAATAATAATAATAATAATAATAATAATAATAATAATAATAATAATAATAATAATAATAATAATGATAATAATAATAATAATAATGGTTAGGTAGGATGTCACAAAGTTGGCCTTTATTTTTTCTAATAAATATCGATTATAATCAATAAAGTCAACGTAAATTGACTAAGATTTAAAGTGCATTGTTAATATGTCTCTTTTTGCTAGTTTGTCTATCATTCGCTACGTATTGAATAGTCCAATCAACTTCAAGTAAATTGAGATAAAATGGACAGTGAAGGACAACGATAACAATAATAATAACGAAATAAAATAACCTTCAAACACAAGATCACATGACCAATCTGTTATTATCACTAGGACGTTAATAGTAATAATAATTGTGATCAATAATTTCATCAAGGATACGAAAAATAAAATGATTTCAACTAAAAAAAAACAACATTTGTTCATATGTGAAATAAAAAAATAAAAAAAGGAATCTGTTTTGAGTATCCGGAGTTTAGAAAGGAAAATAAAGTTGTATGATATTATATTTATTTAATAGATTTTGTGGTTTTAAGCAAGCAATAACGATAGAAATATTATGAATATTAAAGAGAAAGAAAATAATACAAGTTATTATTGTAAGAAGGATAATAACAATTGTTATATTCATAGTTTTAATCTTTCATTATGTGAATGTTTGATTGCATATGCTTATTAAATATCTTAAAACATAAATATGGACTTCAGAGAGAAAGGAAATGTCGATGGAAGGATTTAGATGATAAAACATTTATTTTGTAAACAATCATCAAAATTTAAACGAGTAGTATCCAGAATAAATTGGGCATTAAGTAAAGCAGAAGTTTCATACATATAGTTCCCTTTATTATTTTAAAAAGAGCAAGAACAAAGATTCTAGTAAAATAGTATGAATCCATTTTTATAAGGTATATATTTACAATATTCAGTCTATTAATTTTATTTACACCCTTACTATACTACACGAATATGTATTCAATTTAACTTCCAACAAAACTCATTCATGTAAGTAATTTAAACCCATTATGTAATTATAATTTTAAATACCACAGGTTGTAAGCAGCTGACGAGAACCTACGAAATAAAAAAGAATTTATGCTATTCTGCTAGAATCTTTGTTCTTGCTCTTAAAGTAGAAGTCATTAAATATAAAGTTTTATAACTATGCTAAGTTAAAAAGCTCCAACAGTTCTAGGTGGAACTGTTTACAGTTCAAAACCTGGTATTACAAAAAATGTAATATTATATTTATGCTTTAGATAGACAGACACGGGTGTCATCAACATAGAGCATCGTTTCTCAAGGTAGGCGGTAGTTAGTCATACTTAACACAAGTCCTAAACACCTCAGTCAATGAAGACACACTAACTGACCAAGCGACTTTTCATCTTTGTCAAGTGGTATACGCCTAACTTCAACCAGTGCTCAATCGATGATTCCACGAAACACGAGCAATACTTCGAAGACAGCTATGATTAAAAACTTACAGACTACGCATGACTTAATGTTTAGAAATATGCATTATTAACATAGAATTTTACACTGTGGAATAAAATAGTCCCGTGTACACAGTTATGTTAGTTCAAGTGACTAATAAAATTTCAGTATAATTCAGTTTACAAAAGTATTTAAGTAAGCCATCTAGTCGGTCATTAACAGACGAATGACTTAACCACTAAGCCATCACCCCACTAATACTCATGAACACCATAGCTATATTGATATAAATTACTTTAAAAGTAAGTCACAGGATTTAATAAAACCGTCCAAACCGTTTCACAGTGAGCTGTCCGTAGATTAAAAGAGAACCCTGATTGCCAACCAGTAACATGACTAGTGGTTAGTTTATTGTGATAATTGAACAAAATAACATATACGAAGAAACAGAAGTGGTTAATCCCAATGAAATGGATTAGTTCATTTAAATAACTTTATAGTACCACAAAATTATATATATTGTGTACGAGATAGTAATGTTACTACTAATACTCATTTGACCTCGATTAATGTCTTCAAAATAACTAGTCATTTAGTCATAAGTAACGTAGAACTACGTGCATGTACGCCCCGGTTCAATTTGTTACGCTACATCAGCACAAAGATGAAATTATCAAAATAATTACGAGAGTAGAAGTAGTAACAGCATCAATGATAGTAGGAAACATTAGGGACAATATTATTCGAGAAAAAAACAATTGTTTTGTGGAAGTATTAGATAATTTTGAAACTGAACATTTAAGGAGAGGCAGGATGAATGCATCCGTGTCACTCAGACGTATTCTAGGCTTTCTCATCTGACATCATCAGCTATCAGTTACAATGGTAGCGCGGACCCCAACCAGATAGTCTGCAAATACCAACATGGTTCATTTCGACAGTCGATAATTCTATGGACTGATGGCGCGTTTTAAATTGCCCATCTCCAGTTTTCTTTTAACCTACTTCGAAATCAGTAAACATCCCGTATCGAGGTAAGTGATAGTTAGGCATTGCATAATAATGTCTCAACTTAGTTGATGAGGATCCCCAACTTCATCATATCCGAATAACACCTTCAGTTTTCCCTTCGAAATTGTAGCCTAGTTAGTTAAATAATAATAGAATAACAAGATCAATACAAATATTGTGATCAAAACAAGAAAATGGTGAATATGACAAAAAGTAGAACTAACCATTGAACAGTGATGAACACGGGAACCAATGGTACCAAATGATATAGCACTGGTAGAACTACTACTAGCACTACTGGCTAATCCAGAAGCATTTAAATCGACTCCTGCCGCCGCCAAAATTGGCAGATTAACGCGTCCAAGGGGTGTACCAACAATTGATGAAAATCGATTGTTATTACTCTTACTACTTAGTGATACTGGAGAAGATATAGGAGAACTGTGCCGATGATATCCAGTTTCATCAATAAAAGTTGAAGGCCAGCCTACTATGTGTTGATTTGATTTGATAAAATTACTCGATCGAATAATACTACTATTACTACTACCAGCCTGTTGTAAATTAGTCGATTGCGCTGAATCATATTGCGGTAAAGTATTATCCGATTGACATGTGATAGAATCCAAGAATTCACAACGCATTTGTAAACTTTTTATATCTTTATTATTATTTCCTCCCCTACCAGGTATACTAACTGGATTCGATGCGTAAAAATTTGGCAATGATGAACAATCACTTACACCAACATTACTACTTGTAGTGACAGTAACTAAAAACGAAGAATGATGATGACGATGTTGAGGATGATCTAGTTCCTCGGAAGTAGAATGTGTCGAAATGAAACCATCATCAGATGGTGAATGAAAAACCATATCTTGAGAAAATGTTGGGTAAACTGCATTAATATCATCGAAGAAAGCGGTGGCAGCAGCAGACGCAGCAGTGTTAGATGAAGTATGTTGTTGTCGTTGCGATTGTGTCAATTGAGATAATAGATCGACATCGAGATTACTGTTTAAAAATCCACCACAATCTATAAAATAGAGAAATACTTATGTAGACACGCATATGAGGATGATAACTATCTTTTTTTCAATGTTTAGTAGAATTGCAATATCTGTCATTTTCAAACATTTTTCTCGCTTGTTTAACGTGTCAGACAGCGTTACAAATAGGTGTAATTTTTAATGGGGAATTCAATCCAATTATTTAAAGCTTTTTATATGTCCCTAATGAACACGCCACTGTAGCGCGTCCCGAATTGCCAGATGAGAAATTCAAGTAAAGCAAACTTGTAGATTGAAATGAAACCTCTATCGAAAATTATGTTCTTATATTTACGACTCATTGACTAAATGAACAGAAGAATATTAGATATTTCATATATATTTGACATAGAAAAGTAAATGTGCTACAAACTCATGGACACGTATTTTATCCCAAACAATCATATAATTTATAGCATATTATTATTAAAATAAACGGACAAGAAATGTACAAAAATATATACATATTTTATAGACTGCCATAATGGAGATGGAAGTGAAGCAGAAACCTTAGCGTCAGTAGTCCTCAACATACACAAGGGAGAAAACCAGAATCTCAAATACAACATGGGGGACACAAACCCAATCACACATAATGGAGAAACTCTGGAAGATGAGGAAAGTCTCACGTACATGGAAAGCATTATCGACGAACGTGGAGGATGTGATGCAGACGTAAAGGCGAGGATTGGCGAAGCAAGGATAGCATTCAAATAATTGAAGAACACATAGAACTAAAAACAACAGTCTGCGAACCAACATCAAAGCCAGAATCTTCAATACGAACGTCAAAGTAGTTAGTTCTATTGTACGGAGCTAGAATTTGGAGACCTACTACAACCATCATTAAAAATGTACAGGTATTTATAAACAGTTGTCTACACAAGATACTCAATATCCGTTGGCCGGATAGCATCAGCAACCGTCTATTGTGGGAGAGAACAAACCAGCTTCCAGATGAAGAGGAAATTAGGAAAAAACGTTGGAAGTGGATAGAAAATACATTATGGAAATCATCAAACTGCATCACAAGGTAAGCCCTAACTTGGAATCCCGAAGGTAAATGGAAAAGAGGAAGGTCGAAGAACACAGTATGTTGAGAATTGGAAGCAGACATGAAAAAGATTGCTCAGGAAAGAGTTGGATGGAGAATACTGGTGGGCGGCTTATGCGCCTTCATGAGGGGTAACAGGAGTAAGTAATAATGGAGATAATGAAAACTTGGTTAATTATTTCTAAAAATATTTTCATGAAGACATTTCTAAATACAAATACATTGTGTAAACTTATCTACTAACGGAGATGTAATGGTTGACATGACTCAATCGTATTATATGAACAGATATAGTACAATATGATCTCTACATACAGAAAATAATATATCAACTATTCTCTTCAAATACAGTTCATTTATTTTTGTATTTTTGATCAATATCCATGTTGATTTTAACACGCTAAACTTTACCATCTATACCTACCCCCCCTCTCTCTCTGTTAATTCCCTTAGCTTATGGATTAAAACTATTGTCTTCTTAATCAGACTTTAAGAACCACAAGAGGACGTCTGACAATTTGCCGCACTTCCTACTAATAAGTCTTATATCTATGGTGGGAGAAAATTTCTTAACTTCAGAAAATATTCATTTTAAATTAGTATTAAATGACCTTATATATATCAGAAGGGGTTTTCGTGTATATTATAGTAATGTTAATAGTTGAGATCATGAGTCAATTCAAGCTAGACCACTATGGAAAACCTGGAAGCACTGGACGACACTGCTGAGGAGTCCCACAATGGGACGAAATGGCCTTCCAGTGATTCCACGTTTTTCATGGTGGTCTAGCTTCAATTGACTCATGATTTCAACTATTAAATTACTACACTATCCACAAAAACCCTTCTGATATGAATCAACACATGCAAACTAGTGACTGGCTTCAAGAGGTATTTCCTGGAGTTATAATGAGAAGCAGTGACCACAGGAGTTCAACTGGGTCTGTTGTGAGATAGTAACTCACTAAAGACAACGGTGGATGTGTCGCTCAATTTCGTGGATTAGTTGCAGTTAGACATTAACAATGTTGGATGCCAGCTGGCTCAGTGGTCTAAAGGTTAAGCGTTCACACACGAGACTGATAGGTCCTCGGTTCGAATCTCCTGAGGCGGGATTGTGGATGTGCAGTGCTGAGGAGTCCCACAATAGGACGAGATGGTTGTCCAGTGCTTTCAGGTTTTCCATGGGGGTCTAGCTTCGATTGACTCATGATCTCAACTATTGAAATTTTAAATATATGTGAAGTTGCATTTCAAATAGAAGTAACGAAATAAAATACATCTGTACAGTATTATGTTAAATTTTGCGCTTTCATCATTTAGATTTTCTTTTAAAAATGTATTAAATAAATAGCGGTTCTATGGGTAACAGATCAATATCATCAAGGTGAAGTTTTCTATCTCATACACACTACTAAATACAATATTAGTGAGCCTAAAGTAGTAGTATAACCTACATCAGATGAGGAGGGAAAAAATTACAAAAACAAATTCCAGTTAAATCTCCGAGAAAATTGCTTAAAGATGAATTTCCATACTAATTTTTATAGTCGTTTTTTTAGTTGAAAGAAATTACCAAAATGATTGATACAAACTATAATAATTAATACTAATATAGTAATCTGTCATAGGAATTCAATTTCTGAAGCACAAGAGTAGTTATGTGTATGCTTCATACACAACTTGTGTACGAGTATAATAGGTGTTTGTGAGAGTGTTACAAAAATTGTCTTAATCCAACAATAATTGATAACTGAGCCTATTAACAAAATAATGGAGAATTTAGGATATGCCCATTATTGTATTAAACGTTTTAAACAATCACCGAATAAGAACATCTCAATTCATCAAGTTAGGTGTATATACCTACTTAACACATAACGAGGAAAATAGCTGACATGGTTTTCTCAATATATATATATATATATATATATATATATATATATATATATACTTGGGATGCCTATAAACACGTCAGTAAATAAAAATGAGTGTTTAGGAACATGATAAACAAAGGCTAAAGAAAGGACAGAGTAAGAAAAAAGATTAATTGACAAAATTGTGAAGTTACGTATATCTCCGAGTTAACGAGGCCTAAGAAACATATATACAGACAACCCAAAGAACAAAGGAACAATAACGAAAACAATATATATATCTTGCAAATCATACCACAAAATAATAACAAAAAAGTCTGCAAATCAATAACACAGTTGGTGATATCATCATTGTCACGTGACGAAATTTGTAGTAGAAATAAAGAATGGGAGATATAACTGATCCGACTCCATGAAGAATTGAAATCAGAGAGCATAAGACAGCTGTTCTGTTGTATTGTGGAATTCCTCATCAATATGCATCCACAATACAATTCGAAATTCAACCCAACAAAGGCCTGAGATTTCAAGGAGGATATAATACTACTTAGCCAATATATCAAAATTCAATGATTTGACATTCTTAATATTATAAGAGGCATCCGATTCTACTACAGAGCAATAAAATCTTCCTAATTCAAAATGGCTTTGAAACTGACTAACTTATGGTGAAATCATTTCCAAACTATAGAAAATTCTCACGAAACCACCATCTTACTATAGTACATTTGTGCATTCGAATGACTTACAGAAAATTCAGCATAAGAGTGGTCAAATCAGTCAAATAAATACTGAAAGCTCTGGGGCACTAAACATTTACTTTAGATATTACATACTTTTACCTACTTAAACAGGCAAAAATCTCTTTAAAGACTCAGTAGTGTAATGTATTTCATAGAAATAAATAGATAAAGTACAGATACAAATTTGTGAGGCTTAAAAAGGTCAAACAAGAAATTAATGACAGCACACTGTACAGACCATACAATGGAGCACATTTGTGTACGACATCCGTCGAATCTATGAACTAAAACTGACATTTTAACAGTTGATAAAAATTAAATAGTCTTCATCATCAACTGATTTTAGCTAAACAACCATTGATAAACTAGAAGCAGTGAACAATTGTTCCATTCATATATGGGACTCCACTTCATTAAGTGTATATCTTGGACCTTATCAAAAGAGATCGAACCCAGTACCTTCATACCTCATGGAGAGTTTTCAATTTTTAGGCCACTGAACCGGGATTCATTGGTTTACATGATTAGGTTTAACCAATTAAAAAGTTAACTCGGATGTCTTTTATATCACGATATTCGCAATAGTAATCTAGACAATGCTTACAACGAAAAAAAATCACTACTTTCACACAATCAACTAGAATTAGTTTTGGTTATTTTAAAGAGGGATTTGGAAAAAACCAACTCTTACTTGATTCAAGCGGTGAAGTTGGAGGCAATGTCATATCAAGAACTAAACCACTATCACGACTAGTATCATCACAATTACTAACAGAAGATGTACTAGCAATACCGATAGGCATATGATATTGATCCAAAAAAGTGTTGAAATCATTTTCTGTTTCATTAATCCCATCATTACTATCATTATTACCAGTACCACTTATGTTCATTGTAGACCATGGACAACTAGGCGAGAAGTATTGTTGTTCTGTACTAGATGTCGATTCAAAATTATCCCATAGCATATCTTAAACACAAAAGAAGAATAAGCAAATTTACGACAATAAATCAATGGATTAAGAAAAAACAATCCAATGTAATAAAAACTGTAGTAATTATTCAAAGTAAAAAGAATGTAACAAAGTAAACACGGGAGTGTATATAGCTGACTGACTATGTCCCAGTGTGTTTTAAATAACGCTGTATTCATTTATTCCATAACTATACACTAAATACATCAAAAGTAAAATACAAACCTCGAAGTTACTATTTACTGGAAATGATATAAACGATAACGGAGATGTAAGAAGTCATTATTTTTGATACGATAATTTAAACTAGTAACGCATAAGGTGGAGGAGCGATAAGGTGAGGATAAGTATTAAAACAAACGAAATGTATGTAATTACAACACCTACTAGGTTGTTGTTGCTTTTTACGAGTGACCACATTTTGATAAATCCCAGAGAGCTGTCCTAACAGTACAGGCTTGGAAGTAGCCGCACCCATCAAACTCTGCTTCTGATTTGGTGTCGGTAAACTAACACCACCGCCGCCAACTGTAACAACAGCCGAGGAAGTAGCAGTTCTATTCAAGTTACCCACAACACAACCACCACTATAAGAACCACATCGACCTGGATAAGTTGAAGTTGAATCCAGATAGGCAGTAGGAGGAGAAGTCAACTCTTTAACATTCATAGAATATTGTCCAATTTCAGAGGACATAGAACTACCGCTACGATGACGACCTTTATTATTAGTATCTCGTGTATAACCAGCTGTTGACATAGAATGAGTTAAAACTACTGAAAAAAATTACAATAAATAAAATTGAAATTATAGTTAATAGTTAGTAGAAATTAAACTTGGAAATACAATAGAAAAAGTGAAAGAATTAAGTTAAATCACCCAAAATTTTTGTTAATAAATCAATGTTATATAATGTATCATGGCGAAATGAAATTTGTCAGGGTGTAGAATTGTTATCGTTGAGTCATTAGAAACGAAAGAACAAATGAAGACCAAAAAAGCTCACGAAGATGACCAAATATAAAAAAGCCGTCAGAAAGAAATGATTTAACACTTGATGAATAACTGAAAAGTTCATATTTATACGAAGTAGGTGATGATAATGTTGTCCAGCAAGACAATAAAATCTTCATACTTACACTAGGTGAAAGAATATATTATCAACAAAAACATCCAATCTTTTTCATCACTGAACTTTGAGGGATATCATTTAATGTGAGGGCTGATGATATTCATCAACTGTTCGAACTTAAGTAGATAGGAATGAGATTCGAACGTTTGACCTACATGGTTGAAGGTTGAATGTTCTAACCACTGAATACATTTAATTTATAGCATCGTATCATATCCACTAGTTTTTATGGACACCACTACTTATTAATAAACATTCATATGTGGATTGATATATTAATTGTATAATATCAAGGCACCTACATCAACTAGGTTTACACTAACAGAAAAAAGAACCTGTTTAATGCATATTTATTTTGTAGTCATGTGCTAGTTGAATGTGATTCACATGGTAAAGCAACAAAATGTAAAGAATGATGTCTATGATTGCCACATTATGAACAGAGGTAGACCTACTGAAGATGGATATACACAAACACATATCTCACTATATAATGAAAATGACTAAAAAAGACAATTCAAACATCAATTTGAGAAAAAAAGTGGTCAGTTGTTGATATTAGTTTCACATGCGATAGAAAAGGGTTAACAAAATTTAGTTAGTGTGACGATTATTAAAAACCCAGCTGGTTGATTCATTCTTATAGTTATCTAATATTAATATAGTTTACCTATAACGATTTACATTGTACACATGGGACTAAATATTTGATTATATCACGTAATGAAAAGTATGTAACAACCATAACATTTTATTCATTATATCGGATACATTTAAAAATTGCCCCCTGGTACGACGGAGGGCGGGGAGAGTTAGCTCTTCCTCTCCAAATGCTTACATATGGCCATGTGTATAAGACCACGATCAGGGAAGTCCTACTCACTGCCTTCTCTCGGTGTGGGTGTTGTTTACGAAATCGAGAGGACGAAGCGAGAATATCTGGGGCTTCAACTGGGTTAGTGGATATACAGGATCTACTTAAGGGAGTTGGAGAACCCTGATTCCAAACCAATAGTGCACATGGTCACCAGGATCCTAAGGAAACAAACGGCGTATGAAACGATTGTTGGTCACCGGCTACCATGGGACTGCATCTCCTAAAGTTGCTCTACTGCCTTGTGGATTAGACAGCGGAGCAACGTCTTTCAACTCATCCAAGCCGCTGGCACCAAAAAGTCTAGTGTAAGCGAAACAATCTGTGAAGATGGCAGGATACTGACTACTAACATCTATCGATGTTTTGCAGGATGGGTAGAGTTTTTCGAGGGGCAGTTCGAATGATCTGTTGCTCCGGCAACATCGATTAGACTTTCTTACCCTCTATGGCCTGTGACGACTGATCCACCAAATGAGGCAGTAGTCCGCAAGGAACTCCAAGTCTTGAAGTGCAGACAGAAGTGGTCGAGAAGTTCGTATATCTGGGTAGCTGCATAAGTGCTGGTAGTAGCATGGGTTGTGAGATCAATTCACGCATAGTGAAAGCCAGAATGGTTTATGCCAATCTGGGTCATCTTTGGCACCTTCGTGATGTTAGTCTGGCTGTAAAAGGTCGAAGCTACAACGCGTCGGTGATATCAGTTTTGCTCTATGCTTGTGAAATCTGGCCTCTCCAAATTGAGGATGTTAAACGACTTTCTGTGTTTGATCATCGTTGTCTCCGAAGGATTGCTGACATCCGGTGGCGACACCATATTAGTAATGCAGAGGTTCGGCATCCTGTGTTCGGGAACAGTGACGATAATTCATTTGGTGTCACTATCTTGAATCATCGACTTCGGTGGTTTGGACATGTTCTACGAATGTCGTCCCAGAGAATTCCACGTCGTGAATTATTTGCCGATGCTGGAACTGCTTGGAAAAAGCGGGGAAGTGGTCAGTGTATGACATGGTGTCGTGGTATGAAAGAAAGCTGTAAAGGGCTGGCTTCTTTAGGTCCTTCACGACTGCCTGGTCGGGGTCCTAGAGATGGTGCAACACAGTGGCTAGAGACGTTATCGGATATGGTTCAGAATAGAGGCAAGTGGCGATCCTGCAGTAACTTTATTTTACTTTCTCCATAAAAAGGACGTAACTCGTTTAACTGAAAGAATTCTCTCTGGCCGTATTTTGCTAATTGAACTGTCTCTTCCATTATTATTATTTCATTATCATACACTAATTTCTATCCGTTATTGTTCTCCCTTTTCTTATACGCACCTTACATTCTTTATCTCTTCACATTCTCATTATTATTATTGTGTGGCGCATATGTAACTGGTGGCCATCTGTACCAATATTTGTGTTCAAATAAATAAGTATCACTATTACCCTTCATATCCACAGTATGGCATAGAGCTACACATACGAGTATGGAACTGACTGATGATAACTTAACTCTTTTTCATTTCGATCCAGATGATGATGACACTAACACTACAGTTTACATAATTTATACAACATCTAAAAGCCTATCTTTCATCACACGGTTGTTCCTTTCTACAAAAGACAAATAGCTAAATCTGTGTAAACATAGTAAAAATGATAAGAAAAAACACTAACATTGTTCACCATAAACGGTTTAAAATACAATTTTAAATACATAACTTCAGGTCTCTAAGCATTAGTCATATTATTTTTTACTATTTAACGTTTTTAGGGATTTGCATAACGGGCTTCGAGTAATGCTCTAATTATGCGAGGGTGATACTATCTGGTTGCCCAAACCGAAGTAGGTAGAATGAGGTTTGAACCTACTACGTAGTGGTTGAAGAACTCCCTAACCTTTAACAAATTGGTACGATGAAACTCAGCCAACTCATGGTCCAAGGGAGGGGTTGTACTCCCGACTATTCACGCGTGTGATGACAGTAAAGTGTTGTATGATAGTAAAATTGGAAAAGTACAGAGCTAACACGATCTAAAAGTACTCGCAAAAAGTTGTATAACCGACCTCTCCTAACCAAGTTCTCTTTTTCGTAACTTCAAAGAGAAATATTCTTCTACAGTGTGAACAACTAGGAAGTGACAACCACTTTAGTTCTCCTAACAACACTCGAGAACAACTATATTCTGTCACAGATACACTATGTGAAAATTTTCTATCAAAATTTAATTTATACTATTGGTCATATAATAATATAATCTACATAAAACTAAACTTAATAGACAAAAAACCCATCATAATAACGGAAATCACATGAGACAAAAAAGCACTAGTTAAATAGGAAGAAAAGGAAAGTGAACAAAACCATTCAAGTACAAAATAATTGATTATTAGTGCAAAAAAGTGCAAAGGAAAAGAGAAGTACAAAGTAGTAGTAATAAATACATTTTGTTGTTGTTTGATAGGATCGATAATTTGTTTATCACTAATACTACTAACCATCCCTAATGGCCATCACCTTATTCTTATTAGTGGCATTAGCATACGAACAAAAACAAAGAAAAAATAGAGTTAGTATTTAAAGTCAGATCAAAATAACCAACTTAGAGTTTGAACGTTGAAAAAAAAATCAAGACGACTGACGATTTGGATTTAAAGCCAACAAGCTAAAAGAAATACGCATCATTACAATGTTGTAATGATATTAACCATCACTACCAACACCATTGTCTCTATTATATATACTTCCATATACTGAAGCGGTGAAGTATAAATAAGAGAAAAAAGATAAGTTTACGTTGAGATTCCAAATTTTACCACATATGACAGACTACAGTAGTACTATTTCGTAGTTCCAAAATGACTATTGATAAAAAAATAATAGTACACCTGACCATCAGCTAGGATAGTAACCTAAATATGACATGCGTACAGTATTTTTAACAATTCGAATAACGAAAACGCTTCTGCAAAATGAACACGACCAGTGTTAATCAGTCATAACATGGGATCTATTGTGCTACTACTATATATACCAAAGTGTATTATTTACCGACTTTTCTAAACAATCTTTTCTGAATGATAACCAGTTATTTTTGAACAAAAAAACGATAAACAAATTTCTTTCTGAACAATATTTGACAAGCTTACTTACCGTTATGAAATTGGCCAGGTATAGGACGACTTCGTGAATGTGAAAAGTGAGTATTCTGAATCGGAGAACAAGTTGAACTAACTGCACTGGGTGATAAAACACCCAAGGAAGAGCATGCTCCAATTCTAGCATCTGAATTTGATGGACCTGGTAATTGAGTAAAATGCTGCCTATCATTACCAGGATTAGCGATCAAGTTGAACGTGGGCCACAAACTTGTTGTACGGGGGGATGTACAACGAGCAAGACGACGCCCACGAATACACGATTGATTTGGCGCTGAACCGAGAGGTGATATCACGTTTGATGTCATAGGGTTTGGTGGTATATGAGAACATCTTCCAGAATGATCACTGGTACTAACTGAAACAAAATATAAAGAGAACAATATGTATATTCAAAACAAACAGAGAGCACAGCTATAAATGTTTGAAATCGGATATTATTTACTGATAAATATATAGGTAAATCTTAAAACAAGCACGAGGCAGTTATAACTCCCTATTAAACATTTAATCATAGATTTCTGGTAAGATGGAAGAATCTGCCCTGTCGAGTATGGAATAAACTTTAGGCAACCAACTTGGCTTTGTTACATTACGCTACGCTATGCAATCAGCAGGAGATATACACAAATATACATTCTTCACCTAATAGGGTGTACATCAAGCTTTAATTCCGCAACTGGTACGAAATGTGAATTAATAAAAAATCAATCGTTTATAAGAAGTTTTGGTGTTTCTAGAAAAGATGGCTATTAATATACAACACGTTTGGGTTAGTGTAGAACAAAATAACAATAAACGAAAAGACAGGTTCATAGTAATAATGATGGAGAATACTAGATATGAGGTCTATAGCAGAATCTTAGCTTTCAAACTGAATACAAAAATTTTGTGCAAATGAGAAGGGTGTGTATTAGTGTTAACTTTTCAAGGTGAATTGTAAAAGGAAGTTTGTTTATCAGGTTACATGAGTGACAATGATAAACAAGAACTTGGTCGGTTCAAATTAACAATTCTTAGTGATTCCCCATGTTTAATCACTGCAAGCAAGAGATGGAAAAGGCAATGGCTGTGGGCAACACCAGACAGCTTTTCAAAAACTGGAATTGAGAAGTCATGAGTGAGTGAGACGATCTCAGAAAAAGACAACACTCTTATCTGCCCTCTGCCCAGACATTTAGAACGACGGGCGGAACACTTCAAAGAGCAGTTCAGCTGGCCTTCAGCTACCCTACAACTACCCAACATTCACAAACAGCCTGAATGGAACATTGAAGTAGGTCCTTCGACTCGAGTTGAAGTTTAAAAAGCTGTAACTAGTCTGAAACAAGGAGGAGCAGCTGATCCAGATGGATTGGCTCCAGAGGTCTCTAAGGATGGTGGTCCAGTTTTAGCGATTAGGTTGACTAATATTTTAGCTAAAATCTGGGAGTTGGACGTAATCCAACCCGACTGGTCGCAATCACTGAGTGTTCCAATATATAAGGAGTCAAAATCATCCTGTGATAACCATAGAGCGGTTGGTTTGACTAATATAGCATCTAAAATACTAGCATCAATAATTATCGGACGCCTAACTAAGACTCGTGAACTGCAAACACGAGAAAGTCAGGCTGGCTTCAGACCTGGTCGTGGCTGCGTCGAACACATATTAACCACTGGTCAGGTTCTAGAACACAGGCATCCTTACCCGCGTCCGACAATGATAGTTTTCCTAGACTTGAAAGCAGCATTTGACTCTGCTGAACAAGAGGTTCTGTGGCAGTGTCTGTCACTGAAAGACGTACCTCGGAATTACATAAACCGTGTGAAGGCCATTCACTCGAACACTATTCGTCGAGTTACAACTTATGACGAACTATCATCCGATTTTGCAACTTCAAGTGGTGTCCAGCAAGGCTGTCCACTATCTCCATTCCTGTTCAACTTCATCATAGATCTACTGAAAGAAATGACTTTCTTGTCGACTGAATTTTCGGGCACTGATCTCCTTCCAGGAGGTCCTTTAATCCACTTAAAATACACAGACGACATAGTCCTGTTTGGTGAAGACGCTGATGAAATGCAGTCTTTTGGTGGCACTGAGCAACAATGCCAGGATGTTTGGAATGAGTTTCTACCCCCCCCAACCCAAATGCAATATCTTGCTTCAGGACTGGCCAACGTCAACACCTGAACTAAGGATATGGAGTGAAGTAGTCGAACGCGTCGACAACTTCAATTAACTTGGAAGTCTGATCAGCCCATAATGGGTTGATATCTAACGAAATCTCTGCACAGATTCAGGAAGTTCGTTTGGCTTAAGTCAACTTACGTCACCTATGAAGAAGGCGAGATATCCGTCTATCAATTAAAGGACGAGTGTACTGAGCAATAGTTTGTTCTATTCTACTTTACGACTGCGAAACATGGTCATTAAGAGTAGAAGATACTTGTAAGTTACCAGTATTTGATCACAGATATCTTAGGGATATTGCTCTCATCTGCTGGGATCACCGGGTAAGTAGTAGTAGTGAGGTTAGATGCAGGGTATTTGGGAATGATGGTAAATCAGTTGATGAGGTTGTGAATCTTCATCGACTGAGATGGTTGGGCCACGTGTCACGTATGCCTGAACACCGATTACCATGACGAGCAATGCAGACTAGTGTTGAGGATGGTTGGATGAAAGTTGGGGGCGGCCAAACCAAAACGCGGCATCAGTCCTCGAAGTCATTAACTTCTAGTCTGAGCCATGTTGGTAGATGCAGACTACTTGGTTGGGGTCCGCGTGACTAACGTAACTAATGGTTGGAAACTCTTGGTGACATGGCTCAGAATCGATCACAGTGGTGTAGTTGTATATACTCTTTCCCTTCCCTCAAACCGTGAGAATGAAATTCCTTTATATCTTTCTTTCTACGAACTAATTCTTTCTTCCTGCATTATATCCTTATACACAATCTTTGTTTTATACATTACCATCATTGAAGTGACTACTTCTATGAATTTGGTGTTCATCTTGTTGTGCTAATGCGATGTGGCAACTTTCACGTCGCATGTATGTGCCTGATCCTTCGTTTTAGCTGACTGACTGACTGAAATTCTACTTTATTCCTGGCATATCAGTAATATTGAGGACAAGCGGGGTGTTTTTAGGGACCGTTGTAAACAATAATAAATAAGCAAGAATACTGTAATATAAGACTTGTTTACCAGTACATATTTTGCGAATACTTTCTAAAAGACTTTCACGCTGAGTATTTTCTTACTAACTGAGGAAAAGATTGGAATTCGAAAGGTTTTCAACTAGTAGTGAAGATTAAATTTCAACGACTAGACAATAATGAAGTAAGATTCTACACTATGGTCTAACTATCTTCAACAATTCTGAAATGATGGACAAACATTAAAGTCGCCGGTGAGTAGACAACCTAGAGAATGTTTTCTAATCGCACACGACACCTAATCAAGTTTGCTCTTGTGTAAATGTTTTGTATGTCTGTCATTAAATCGAATAAAATCTTATTTTTCTGGATAATTATCCTTGATTTTAGTTTTTTCGACAGCCCGAGTCTATAAATCAGTAGCATTCAGCCACACTGTATCAACACATTTTAACTTACTAGTATAGGGGTTGTGGAGATTATTAAGTTTTTGATTGAGATCATGAACCGATTAATGTTAGACCACCTTCGGAAACCTGGAAGCACTTGACGGCCGTTTCGTCCTTAATAATCTCCACAACCACTATACTAGTAATCAACATGTGCTCACTAGTGACTAGCTTCGTGAGGGAATTTTCGGAGTTCTAGTGAGAAGCTGTGACCAGTGGAGCTAATCCATGTCGGGTGGAGACAGGTATCTACCTCATTACAATGGAAGTTGGTCGCGCAATTTCGTGGACTGGTTGATGTTAGACACTATCACCACTGGATGCCGGCTAAGTGGTGCAGTAGGTTAAGCGTTCGCGCGCGAGGCCGAAGGCCCTGGGTTCGAGTCCCGCGAGCGGGATCGTGGATGCGCACTGCTGGGGAGCCCCGAAGTAGGACGAAACGCCCGTCCAGTGCCTCCAGGTTTCCAAAGGTGGTCTGAAATCAATCGGTTCATGATCTCAATCAAAGACATTTTAACTTAATTCGTATATTTTCCGAACTCAAATGTCTTTCATGAAATTCCTTTCGTAACAATATAAAATAAATCATACTTTTTCATACAGTGGAACATAATTCATTCAGTTTTACGTTGGATTGATGAGAGGTTGAACTCTCTACACATAGTAGAAAAATTTTAAAACTGGTACGTATGTGGTCATGAAACAATGACAGTAGCATCACTCTTGTTTGAGGTTACCAGAATGAAAATGGAACTAAAATATTGAGATCATGAATCGATCTAAGTTAGGCAACTGTTGAAAACTCGAAAACATTGGACAACCGTTTCATTCTAATATAGTACTTATCAGCAATACGAAACCATTTTCGCGAGACCGGCAATCGAGTCCAGGATCTTCGATCTCACACTCAAAAGTTCAAATTCTAGACCACTGAGCCAAAATTCAATGGTGAACAAGTCTAACTTTAATTAATTCATAAAATCAAACTAATTTTGTAGGCATTTTCTTAGATATGTAGCTCAAAATGTACATGATTATGTCGATAATAAAAGCTAAAAGCAAAACTAATAATCGACTGAATTTACTTGACTTATTAAATTCTATTGTAGAAGAAGGAAAATTTATCAAATGCTGTTGATGGTAATGATGATGATGTTGACTAGAGGTTGTACGTTGAGATATCTGTTGTTGTTGAGGTGATGAAGTAATTATAGACGATAAATTTGAAAAATTGGCGTTTAAATTGGACATTAAATTCGGTGGTAAGTTATTATTACTGTTATTAATACCAGCAATAGTAGGAGTAGTAGTGGAACTAGTGCCTAAAATACGTAAATTACTATTCACAGCACTTGGTGTAGATAGATGAAGATGTGGAGAATAAGCAGAATATTGTTGATTTTCGCTTCCTCCACCACCATGAGAAATCATTGAAATATCAGAAGGAATATGACGATGATATTGAAAAGAACTAGTTGTTGTCGTGATTCCCGTCGTTAGTGAACTAGATGATAGTGAAATATTATTTGATGATAAACTATTATTATTATTAGATTCCATAATCAGTCCAGGTTGTTCCTGTTGTACATTTGCAGAAAAATCGCGTCCAATCGACATTTCTGAATCGCAATGTGCAAAGGCACAGAAAGGACCACGTGGACAATAACCAGAATTTAATACATCGTTGCATTTTGTCGACTTATATATCTGATGAATTATATTTAATTTGTAGTTAAAAAAAGAAATAACAAGAAAACAATCGATCAGAGCAGATAAAATGCATAAGCGAAAATTGTAATGTAATAACTAAAAGTTACACGAACGAAAGGCTAAATATTTCGAGAAACTAAGTTATACAGAATGTTGTAGACTTATTGATTGAAACACTCAACTTTCAGGCAGTAGGCTGTAGGTTCAAATTCTGGTCTACCTTCAAAGCCTAGTCAACTTAACAGAAGCAGTAGCATTAATCACACAACCAGAGTGACTTAAGGCCAAGTACCTGAACTTGGTATATGAGTTAGATTATTATTAGTAGTAGTAGTATACGACTGTGGAGATTGTTGAGTTTTGATTGAGATCATGAACCGATCAGTGTTGGACCACCATCAAATACCCAGAAGCACTGTTTGACGGTCGTTTTGTCCTAGCACGAGACTCCTCAGTAATGCGCATCCATGGTTCCGCACGTGGGATTTAAACCAAAGACCTTCAGTCTCGTACGCACACGCTTAACCTCTAGATCGGTGAGCCGGCATCTAACGGTGTTAATTATTACTATGTTATTGACTGAAAATTTACCCTTAAAGTCGGATTGAGTGGGACTATAACTTATGGACGACCCAATCAGATTTAAGATAGTGATTCTTGGATTTTAGCATGAAATTCGTTCATACATATAGCTAAATAGGATTTTAGTATTACAGATAATGCCAGTTAGTCATAAGAACTCTAACTCTAATTTCTGATCCTAACTTTTAACTTTACTTCCTAATACTAATGCCTCACAAATTAATTACCACGTTTCCATCCTAGTAAGTGGTTGCAGTTTTTCAAGGAAACTTTAGTACTACACGAAGATCGTCCACAAATCACAGTCTCCCCTGTCTTGTCTTGAGACAACTTATTCACGATAGACGAAAAAAGATGAGATGATTTCCAAGCAAGCAGAAAATAAAATAACCATTGGTATATAAAACGACTGAACTCTATGTCGATTATCGACTACACAAAATGAATATAAAACTATGATTACATAATGACCTAAGGTAGAAATTGATAAGATAATATAGTGAAATGCCAGGGTACGGCCGAGGATGGGGAGAGTTAGCTCTTCCTCTCCAAATGCTTACATATGGCCATGCGTATACGACCACGATCAGGGAAGTCCTACTCACTGCCTTCTCTCGGTGTGGGTGTTGTTTACGAAATCGAGAGGACGAAGCGAGAATATCTGGGGCTTCAACTGGGTTAGTGGATATACAGGATCTACTTAAGGGAGTTGGAGAACCCTGATTCCAAACCAATAGTGCACATGGGCTCCAGGATTCCGAGGGAACAGATGGCGTATGAAAAAATCGGCTAACATGAGACTGCATCTCCCAAACTTACTCCACTGCCTTGTGGATCAGACCTTTAGGTCGAAGGCTCCGGGTGTGACCACTTCATTTTGGCCCCCGGGCAGTATCACAACCCACACACAAATCAAGTGACATGTGTGACGTATGTGTATTCGGTGTCCCTTTATACTAATATTTATGTGTTCAAATAAATAAAGAAGTAGGAAGATATACGAACAGATGTGGAAACAATAACGACATTTATTAGTTAATTAAACCAAAGGGTTACGAAAAACCAGTGGATTTCTACTAAGTCTATTGCACTGATAGTATTGTCGACCGCGGGGTGGCTGCTCTAATTTCTACCGACTGACCAACTTCAGATATCCCAGTACGACCCTAATACTGTTCCCAATCTTCAATATATCAGAACACAAACCGTAGATGAGAATTGTTTATGGGGTCAGGAGAAGAATAAGAATTTACAGACAAATGCATATTTATACAGTTAGGACTACCGTGAATATTGACCAACAGGAAAATGACACGTGAAATAAATATTGACTAATAGGAAAATGGCACCATTTCACATTCGAGGATAGCATTAGACTTAACAAGATAATTTTTGGGATATTTTTCCGAATATCCCAACAGATAGGTTCTCCTAAACTCATCCCATCAGGCTCTGAACACGACGAAGAGCGAAAACAAGTCAGATCTACGTTAAACAAAAGTCCAATGAACGACGGTGAGCAGTCATGGGCAACGAAAGCAAGAAATGTAAAAGGTAGTGGCTGTAGGAAACACCAGACAGCCCTCAAATACCCTGGTACGGCCGACAGTGGGGAGAGTCCGCTCTCCCTCTCCAAATGCTCTCACATGGCCACGCGCATATAGCCTCTGCCAGGGAAGTCCTACTCACTGCCTTCTCGTGGCGGGAGTGTTGTTTACGAAATTGAGAGGACGAAAAGCGAATGTCGGGCGCTTTAACCGGGTTCCAAACCAATGGTGCACATGGGCTCCAGTATCCTGAAGGAACAAATGGCGCATGAACCAATCATTGGTCGACGGCTTCCATGGGACCGCATCTCCTTACGATGCTCCACTGCCTTGTGCATCAGACCTTCAGGTCGAAGGCTCGGGGTGTGGCCCACTAAGAAAACCATCTGCTTCGGTTTGGGCACCCGGGTAGTATCACAGCCCTCACACATATCGAATGAGATTTGTGTGGCGCATATGTATTTTGTGCCTCCTTGTACCAATATCTATGTTAAAATAAATAAATAAAGACAGCTTTTCAGACTAATAAAAGAAACTGGAATTAAGAAGTCATGAGTGAGTGAGACGATCTCAGAAAAAGACAACACTCTTATCTGCCCTCTGCCCAGACATTTAGAACGACGGGCGGAACACTTCAAAGAGCAGTTCAGCTGGCCTTCAGCTACCCTACAACTACCCAACATTCACAAACAGCCTGAATGGAACATTGAAGTAGGTCCTTCGACTCGAGTTGAAGTTTAAAAGGCTGTAACTAGTCTGAAACAAGGAGGAGCAGCTGATCCAGATGGATTGGCTCCAGAGGTCTCTAAGGATGGTGGTCCAGTTTTAGCGATTAGGTTGACTAATATTTTAGCTAAAATCTGGGAGTTGGACGTAATCCAACCCGACTGGTCGCAATCACTGAGTGTTCCAATATATAAGGAGTCAAAATCATCCTGTGATAACCATAGAGCGGTTGGTTTGACTAATATAGCATCTAAAATACTAGCGTGAAACAGAATAGTAATAGTAGTTACTCAAATATTTGTACGTATAGTGTCTAATGTCAAGTAGATTTAAAATTACCATTTGTAGGAGGGAGAGTTGGGAATGCGCTGTAATGAATGATTATTGTATTAAGGAATCCATCAGTTAAGGCTAAACGCTAGTTTCATCACGATAATCAGATTACATACTACAAGTAACAAATTAACAAGGTAGCATTACTTAAATCTAGTTGATGCATGGCATATCACGTTCCTTACAAAGTAACATATCAAAATCACCACCACCTACTATAAATAATACTTCTCTAATCACATACTGAACAACTTTGTCTGGATAAATTTTAGTTTAAAAATCAATGCAAATAACAGTAGAAAAATGGAGATTATGTTTATTTGTACTTTGTGAAGTGATATACTTATTATTTAGGAACGATGAACATTGTAATTACCTAAATAGACATGAATGTCATGCACACTGAAGAAAAAATCAATGTACATTATCAAACATTAAAGTACAAAGTATAATTAGAAGTAAATCAATATATACATCATGTGCTTGTTCATTTTCCTATCAGGTGCCCTACATAAGATTACAGTTACTGAATGACTAAACTACCAAATATTAGTTTTTTTTCGCAATCGCTCTAATGATATACACGTAAAGTCCCTGTTGATAATGAAATATAATGTTTAAAGTTTTCGCGATTGTTTATCTTCAAAGTGAATTACTACTACCACTGCCACTCAGGGAGTGTCAATCGATTTGTCGTAAATGGTTATATGTATATGTATAACCTCACTAAACGAGTGAAATCTCTTTAAAATTATTTTTTTGTTATAAGACGATCTGGAATGTAAACAAACCAGTTGATAGCAAGTAAAAAGAAATGACAGTAACGATAATTTTTTTCAAAATTATATGGATTGCATTTTCCTGTAGAGCGATATTGAGCATTCACTGAAGTTAGAAATGTAAACTAATAGATGATGGGTTCAGAGCTCGACGCGAGACATGAAAAATCCTGGATTTAATCACAGATATGGTTGTGTCTGTACATTGCTGAGAAGTACGATACTACGTACGATAAAACAGCTATTCATTGTTTTCTAGTTTTCAATGGTTGGCAGTCAGTGGTGTAACTTATGATATAATTGATGTATTTAACATATAAACATAAAAAATGACCTTTTTTGATACCTAAACACTCATTAGTTTTACAAGTGTATGTACAACTTATGAGAAAAAGAGTTGAGTAATTTTATGAGATAAAATTTCACAGACTGAAATCATGAGTCAATTGAAGCTAGACCACCATGGAAAACCTGGTCTAGCTTCAATTGACTCATGATTTCAATCTGTGAAATTTCTAAAATCTCCACAAACCCCTTCTGATAATAAAATTTAAATAAATAAAATCTGCGAAGAATTCATCATTTGTACAAAACACAAAATTAATATGATTATTTCGATTTACATAGCGAATACACATCTATTTATTTGATAAGTTCATTT
Source organism: Schistosoma haematobium (assembly GCF_000699445.3). Lineage (NCBI taxonomy): Eukaryota > Metazoa > Platyhelminthes > Trematoda > Strigeidida > Schistosomatidae > Schistosoma > Schistosoma haematobium. The sequence continues at coordinate 11,879,298 of NC_067201.1, forward strand.
TGAACAACTGTAACACAATCTTTAAACAAATCAGACTGTTTACTTTTAAAAGTTTTTAACTTACTTGTTTCAATGAAAAATTCTAGTCTGATTCATTTACCAGGCAATATAATGGGTACAATGGCACAATGAATCACAAACGTTTAAAAATGTGTACTTTACAAGGAGTATGATAGTCAAGGAGTTAATGTTAGTGTTATCGTTTCATTTCAAATGGGGTTTTAAACTTATCCAAGTAGATTGGTGGTAACATCTTTGACTACAACACTGAGTAATAAGTTCAAATCCATTGTTTAGGGACACTAATTACTTCAAGGCACATTATAATGAAAGAATATAAGCACAAAATCGGGTTCCTTAACCATTATACGTAACATATATACATCTAAGAAAAAACGAACACATTATTAACTTACTTCAGGGTGAAATTGTTGTTCCGTTCGCGTATGACAGTAAACACATGCATCGCCAGTATCACAAAGGGTACTATCTTGCCACTCATCACCAGGTCGAACAATAGGACAAGGAGTACTACGATACAAGAATTTATCAGGAGCTCTTCGTTTATCTTTTCCATTGTGATAAAATGGACATGAATAACCTTGACGACACATTCGCGGTGGTTTCTTGCATAATTCAGTCTTATAACAGCCAAGTACATGGAACATTTCTGAAGAGATTTTTTAGTATAAGTTATAAAGTTAAAATGAGCTTTTAAAGAAAAGGAGAGTATTGAAGAAATATAACACTGAGAAATCATTTTGAAAAAATGAGATAACAAGACAACAGCTATTTAGTGCTTAACAGATTTTACTGATTTCAATAATCAATTTGTAAAGACTATTAATATATAAACTAAGTTAAATTTCATAGCCCTGAGAAACACCTACAGTATGATTGGGTTCTTCAAGTTAATAGTAAAGTCGTGCTGGTTTTATGATCTGTGATTCCAAAAATATGCCACAATTCCCTCCCTACAAACATGTCAGCTCATATATCACGACGATGATGGCTTTCTTGATAAAGTAATGAGGTTTAGGTTGAAAACATCCAGTTTTCTGAACTTGACAGCGATATGCTTAATCTCACCTAAGACTATCTGATTTTAAATAAAACACAGATATATATTAGGCTGCAAACTCAATAGTTATTAAATATCAATCCTCCATAAAATGATACAAGGTTTTAAAACTCAAATTTAACAAAGGAGTTAAGAACAGGACCAACTATCCCGTTCCATTAAAGATAATTACCATTCCATTTGGGATCTTCACTCAATACTCGCTCTTTTTCTAAACTAGCAGGTAGATTAACAGTGAATTTTGAAGAAGCATCCTGAACTTCGCGAATGTCATAAACAGGTAAACGGATGTCATCAGGGCCATGTGCAAAAGCACAATGCAGACCATTCTTGACACAGGCTCCGTTTTCCATAGTTTCATATATACAATTTCCAGTTTTGAAATAGCGTGGATGATAACGTCGTTCCGTGTCACCAGCATTGCGGTGCGCATACGGGCATCTACAAGAATAAGAAAAAATGTTTAAGATAACTTAATGAATTTGCTTATAACTAAAATTGCGAACAAAATTAGCTGGATTGATTTCAAAGATGGGATGAAGGCTGTCACATCCTGGTTCTTCACATCGTGGAAGGATATTTCATGAGGTATGTGGAAAAGGAACTGTGTAGAAGGTGGGTCTTGACGACACAATAGTATAACCGCGGACTCATGAGGCCAGTCACATGAAATTTATGTGAATAGGGTTAGCTGTGTTAACCCCGTACTATTTAGATCTTATTTCGGTGACAAATTGTCCAGTTTCTCTAAGGGTGACTTTTTATAGCCCCCATATTTTGCATCATGGGTGGCTAGTATCACTGGGGATGCTGGTTGTCTTGAAGAGACAACCGGCTGTTATCAAACCTCCGTACAGTAGGTAGTGCGACTTCCGGAGGTGTGGAATTCTCAAACACAACTTACAAGAAAAAAATCAATATGGAATGCCAGGTCAACTTTCAACACATTTTCGTCACATTACTTCGTGGGCTTTCAACCCACTTTTTTAGTCAGTCAGTGACAAAGTAGAACTTCGTACGTACATACATCACTTCGAGTTGCTATACCACATTAGCAGAGAGATGAAGTTGTCAACTCAAATCCCGTTGTGGTGTGGGCAGCCGGGAAGTGATATCAACCCACATACCTGTAACAGCACACGAGACCAAGTTGGTCACATTCAAACCCACTTTCTAGCATATGTGTTTACTGATAAATACTGAGTCCACAAATTATAGCTATTGTAACCAATATATGACCGATTAACTTGATTTTATTCTTTGATTCTTTTGAGGTCTTCATCAATACATTTTCCTTACATTTTACCTATTAATCATTGCGCAGGAGATATCTTTAAAACGTTATGCATTAGTCCTCTGGTCTACGTAATTAGCATAGATTTTGTCTCATACTGGAAAAATTTAATCCATAATTAGTGGCTATTCGATTCATGATAGACTGTCTTCAGATACCGAAGGGAGTAACATGTGGAGACTACTGTAAGGTCTTTTAATGCGTGACCGAAGAATTTATTTTCGTAGCATAATATCTGACCGAAACGAGTTTCTGAATTTACTAAAATCTACCAAACTGAGAAGACCAACACTGTTTAGGAACCGAATACTAAGTCATGTTATCGAATATTTACTGAAGGCATCCAAATGGGCAAATACACTTATTCCATTGGACATAAATCCAGGACTGATTTATGGGTACAACTACCATACATTCACTATCAGTCCACCGAACGAGTGCGAACATAAGGCTTAACTGTGAGGTTCAGAAGGAAACTAAGAGATATAAAGACAGCTGGTGAGTGCTAGCTTAAACAACCCATCATTATCATGGTAAAGGTTTTACAGAACCAGTAAATTATCGTACACCTCTGTCAATGGTGAGCCTTGACAGGATGGGATAATTTAGAATTAAATTAGGATTGTTGTACGTTAAGATGGTACTAAGTTTTATATTTAGTGACTGGTTACTTCAGATAGTTATACATTAGTAAGCAGACTTAACAACATGAACAGTCTGAAACCACCAAAACCGTAAGCAACATTTCAATTCCTAGTTATTAATTTGATAAGCTGAAATCAAGTGCAAAACAAACCTTAAAATGGCTGTTTTCTAAAACCGAACTTTGCCACGTACTAGCCTTGAGGGTTAGATAGTCAGTTGTTGAACGTGCAATGACTCATGTAGAAAAAACTTTCGATAGGTTTTATTATTTTTTTCCACAATTCATTAAGATTTTATTGCGCATCAAAGAAATTTCAGGTTACCAGTTACAAGAAAATTGAAGTGGGGAGAAATAATCAGAGACAATCAATAGACTTTTCTAATATTACTTTTTAACCGTTCAGCGTTTAAGAAGGTCTAATTAACCATCATCATAACTATACATAGACTAATAATTTTATGTCGAGCAACACGTTTACAACTAAATGTTCTGAACAAGATACTATCCAGCTTTACCTCGACTCCCTAGGTCTTTGGATGCAATCACACAAATCTAAATGGATTATGGGACTGAATACGATGTAGCTTCGAATCGATAGTTTTACTAAAATCCTCACACGGATACATAGATTGATTTATTCGGAGAATTACTTCAACCTTATGGAATTCATGACAAAACAATACCATGAAACGACATGCCTAACGACAATAGTGAAACATTACGTTGCAGTCATGTCAGTATTGTATAAAGAATAACGTAGTTTAAGCTTACAGAACTGATTACAAAACTGGTTTACAGGACTGTAAGTTCGGTCACAGAACAGTACAAAGGTTAGAATCGCAGAAAATTTAAAGACGTAAAGCATCACAACTTACTCATTTCCATCAGCACATGACCCACTTGTTTCATCATATTTATCACAGTATACATCCGGATTGTAATTAAAAGTTCCATCAGGTCTCTTGAAAGGCCGCCTCCGTTTCTGGTTTGGAAAGTGCCAATGAAAGCAAGTATAAGGGCGATGAAACTGACACTGTTGTTCAAGAAACAGGAGGCATTGTTGAGTGCGAAATTCGTTTAAATATCTAGACATTCGAGACATATAAATATATAGAATTACTTTAGGTGCCGAGGCTTTTCCTGGCGCATCGTATAAGTCCTTTGGGAGAAGAGAAACTGAATGGCATCATTATTTGTAACCATTATCATTATACTTTAACTGCCAGCTCTGAAGACCATTTCCCAAAACCCCATCCAGACAACGGTCAGCTATGTTCGACCTTGAATCGTGGCGTTGGGATAGGAAACAGACATCGAATGTTGAACAGCAGTGTCAATGGGTGTCAAGGTCATTGAAGTACCAAAAGTTTTTACTGAGATTTCAGTAGTTGCCTATGTATATTTTCATTATGCCCTCGACTATGCTAGTGATAGAAAGTTCAGCCTTACAAAGTTCTCAGGACATTTTGTTTATCTACCCCAATATTTCTTCACGACTATTTGATGAAAATCATCTGACTTTTTTTGCATTTCAGACTTGGTTTGAGCAAAAGGTAATTTCTCTTCTATGCTGAAGTAATTCTGCCGATTTTATTTAGTTATTGAGAGCAAGTTTATTGTGGGGCTGCTTTTTGTAGGGTATTGTAGTTGCTCAGACGTGTTGTCACACCATAGAACATTGGTTTGTTGGAGGTAAATAAATCCCCCAAAATCATTAGCTCTGTATGTCCCCGACATTTGATAATGAACACATTAGTTTTAAATGACCCACCCAGGTGAAGGCGATCGGTCACGCATTCACACAGTGATCGACCTCCAGCCAGCCTAGATAATCCATTTCTCGACATATCGATATTCTATCAAATATATCTTCGAACGTCTTCGCTTCTGGCTTTTCATCTCACTGAGTTGTCAGGTTTTGGTTATAAAAACTGTTACTGGTTAAGGTGTTGTCAAACACCGAATACTTGTGACATCTTTAGTGGTCAGCCCGATGTTATCTGGTACACTAACTCGTGAACTGTGAGTCAATTCCTTGCTGAAACTTTATATATCATTTTTATTTTGGCCTTCACATAATGTGACATTTTTTAGTATTGCTGGACAATTTCGTTCGTTGCTTAACTTTATATTCATCATGACCGAAAAGACTCGTAAATTATATAGTGACTTACTTATATCACGAGAACATGACTGGTTTATTGAAAACAATTATTATTATAACCATTTGTACTATGACTGTGTTAATGCGGTTTTGTTTAACTGTGCTAAAAATGTCCATTGTTCTCACACTTTGATTGTGACTTAGAGCGAATTCGGTTACGTTCTGTAACCAAGCTTGTATCCTGGCACGATCTCGGTATCCTTTCGATACCACGAGATCGCCAGCAAATATATCTCGACTTGGTCCATTAACTGCCTTCTGATATTTGGTTTCCCGGGGATTTTTTGAATTTATTTGGCACGTATTTCTCTGTAGCGGTGTTCATAGTCAATTTCGACTGGACACCACGCTACAATTATTTGAAATCAAAACCCTTTCGCCACTCCGATTTAAGCGAATACCATTTTGGCCCGACAGCATCTGTTCTGTTAAGCAAAACCTGATTTCCACAAGCACGGCGTGGTCGACCCACACATAGTTCCTCGCAGTAGTGAAGGCAACACCGAGCGATTTCAATAAGTATGTCACACTTAGTATGTTTAGTAGTGATATCTTGGAAACTTACGGAACTCTTTAAAGGTTCATTTTTGAGCGTGGAGATCTAACCGATTGACATAGGTTAGATTAACACTTCAACAACACTTATGTACAACATGGCTCAGCAATAGACATGTGGCTACAAATGAGAGAGGTTATTGGTCAACGAACTTTTGACGAGGGGCTGTTTAGACAACTCTTCGTGTCCAAGCTTCTTCAACAAGTGCAGGCAGTTCTGGTCCCACTTACAAACAACGCTGAAGACTAGCTGGCTGCATCCGCTGGCCGAATTCTGGAAACCACCCGAACTTCTAACTCAGGTTTTTCTAGTCAAAGAAAAACCTCAGGCGACACATAACTCTGTCATACTGTGAAACGTTACCTTAGTATTCATCATGACCGTAGATGCTCCCAAACGATCTGTCTCTAGATTGCGGAAGACAGATAACCTTGGTTGGTGTTGGTATCATAATAAATGTGTAAATCTAGACATTGTAGAAAACCTTGCGGTATCCCGAACCCCAAACCAAAAAACGCTTTGGGAAACTTCCCAGCTGGCACTCGTTAACGGCAACCATGGCAGACGAACATAGCCCTCTGTTATACATAACAGATGTGATTACGAAAGTCCGCTATTTCTTCGACACTAGTGCAGAAGTTAGCGTTCTTCCTGCACTTTACAGGCGGCAGTTGGGAATTCAATCGCCACATACGGTAAGCGATATATTTATCTTAACGTGGGTTTACACAAACCCATCCATTGGATCTTCGTTGGTGTAGATGCTTATATGCCAATTATTGGTATAGACCTGCTACAAATAGACTGAAACATCAATTTATCTGTTTGTGTAATTTTTTATCGGGCCACAGATTTTCGCCAGTCACTGTAAGACACACGATCGATCCATACTACCGATAATATTCGATTTGTACTCTGAGATATGGCAAACGCAATCTGAACCGTAATATGTAATCATCAATGTGATGCATCACATCACGACTACAGGACCATCTGTATTCTCGAAAGCGCGCCAACTGGCTCCCGAAAATCTGGGGTTGACGAAAAGCGAACTCGACCACATAATAGACTTGGGAATCATTCGGTAAACAGACAGCCCATGGACGTCTCTCATGCATTTGGCCCCTAGAAATGATAGCAACGACTGGCGTCCAACTGGTGACTATCGGACATTGAATGCAAAACCCATTCCTGATCGTTAACCGTTGCCCCACATTCACGATTTGACAGCTACTTTGAAAGGTATAACTGTCTTTTCGAAAATCGACTTCGTTAAAACGTGTAACTCAGTTCCTATGGCCACTGACGACATTCCTAAAGCCGCCATCATTACGCCTTTTGGTCTCCACAGAATTCTGCACATGCTTTCCGGCCTAATATGTGTTGCACAAACTTTCCAGAGGTTCATCAATAACGTTTTTCGAAGTTTCAACTTCGTACACGAGTATGTTGATAATTTCTTGACTGCATGTCCAGACAGAGAACCTCATCTTCTGTATTACCAAGAACCAACCAAAACCAAGAAACTACGCACTTTTAACGGTCTGGTAAGTTTCTATAGAGACTTCATGCCGAAACGCCCATCCTTTATGAAACATCTAACCAAATAACTTCGTGGAAATGCAAAAGTCGTCAACATGAACGACATCGCTATGAAAGCATTCTCTTCACTTAAGGAACTTATCGCCTAAGCGACAATGTTCATACAAGACATCGAAGCACACATTAGCATCGAAGTAGACACACCTGACTCGGCAATCGGAGCAGTTTTACAACAATGAGTTAACTACACCTGACAACGTTTTGTATTCTTCTCGAGACGGTTGCTAGACACCGAATCAAGGTGAAGCACTTTCGATAGGGAACTTCTAAATATGAGATATACTGTACGGCATTTCCAACACTCTGTGGAGGGTCGAAAATTCACTCTGTTCACCGATCACAAACCTCCTACCTTTTCTTAAGCTCATCTTCAGACGACTATTCAACTCGAGAGTCGCGACAACTGGACTATACTTCGCAGTTTACTTCAGACAAAAAACACATTTCTGGAGCAAACAATATAGTTGTCTCGTATAACGTTCCCAAGCAGTTTCCAAAGAATCGTCTTTCTTAAACTCGCCCAGCTTCAAAAAGAAGATACTGATCTTCAGCACGAGTTATCTTATACAACTCTAAATCTGTGTATTAAACAGATGGAAACTGGTAAGGAAACCTTACTATGAGACACACCTACAGGTAAGGATCATCCGGTCGTGCCGGAACGTTATCGATGCACTGTCTCTGATACGTTGCACAAGCCTTCTGATCTAGGTGTTCGTATGTGGAATTATGGTCTACCTCGTTACTAGTATTGCCCTAATGATAGACCTTATCTTAAAATTGCATATTTGCCATGATGTGATTACATAATCTATAAGATCTTACATGGAAGTCATGTCATTGTCTTCACTGGCTCGTCCTATCGTGACATCGCCAATATATGATGGGCAAAATATTTAGGCTAGAGATAGGACAATATATTTAATATGAATAAAAGATTTTAGTGTTACACAAGAATGATAACGCCTGCATGATTGAGTTATGCCATCCGATGAATAGAATTACCTATCTCACGTTCTCCATAGTCAACCTTTTCTTCGTGTCAATTGTTGAAGGTCTTTTCAGTAATTATATGCTCGGCTTCAAAATTCGTATTGTTAGGATACAGTGCCACTACATGGTCATATATTAAGAGTATTCTCGCTTCACTTGCAATACAGTCTAAATCACATCTTCCTCTAGTTGGTAATGTAGAAGCGTACGGCGAGACTCTAATTTATGGAATAACCAATCAGAGGCGTTTTGGAGATTTTAAGGTTACGGCGCCAACTTCAGTGCTTAACGCTAACGTACGACCGGTTCACAGGGAATTTTGTATGATGACTCCAGAGGCCGACTATTAGCCCGAGACTCTAATTTATGTTCGACCTTCGAACGAATCTTAGGTAACCTTGAGAAATATTAGCCAGTCAGCAAACAGTCAGCATAGAGTAAAAATATATATACAAAACCAAGGAAATAAAGTGGATACACTTCTTATACGTGATCGAAAAACTTGTCAAGGTTAGAAAGAGGTTCAGAGGTTCTAAAATCGTAATACATGCAGTAGAAGAAATCATCCATATGGCTACAGAATAGTCGGCCTCTAGGGCCATGATAAGGTCTCAAAAACCCTTTCAGCCTCGACCAAATAGCTTCAATATTGTTTATGTGCACTCCGGTTGTTAAGTGCACAAAATGCTACTTGTGGATAACGACATGATGCACATAACTAAGCCTATGTGAAAGTCCGTACGCTCTCCAAACATCCGCATATATTGTAGTACCCGGATGCAGCCAGTGTTACTGGTGCTTTCATTATCCAGTTCGCAATAATTGTCATAATTTGCCTTTGTTAGAAATTATATATGGGGTTTTTATCACGAACTGACATCAACTATAATGCCAGAAATTTATTTAGCCAAATGGATGAAAGGCTTTCGCGTTAAAATCCGGGATCTATTATCTTATACCTGATTGATTCGTCCACAAATTATAGTCCCGCCATTTTTTTGTTATAGCCGCTCAATTATCACGTTTTGTACAAAATTCCCTGTGAACCGGTCGTGCATTAGCATTAAGCACTGAAGTTGGCGCCGTAACCTTGAAATATCCAAAACGCCTCTGATTGGCTATTCCATAAATTAGAGTCTCGCCAAGCGTACTTGTTACTGATAGCATAAAGAACAAAACTGTTAGTCAGTACATGAATTGAAGCACTTTGTGAAGTGCCGGCGAACTGATATACGTTGAAATGAAAATTACGACTAAAGCAACTAAATAATCAGTGCATTTAGCAAAAATATAGAATTGATAATTTTATTGGTGAGATAACTTCTGATGACAGTTTGTGCTATCATACTCGCTATTTCCGTGTAAGCCATGTTGAAAAGAACCTACATTTTGGATTATCTGACAACTGTCCAGATGATAACTCGAAGAGCAAGTGACATTTTTGTAATGACGTTTTGTTTTGTTCGTAAAGTCATAAGGGTAGCCATAGTAGCTGGACAATGACAAAAGGGTAATCCACGTTAGGTATTAGAAGCAAGATGTGGCTTCAATGTAAACTTGGAGGTCAAGCCATTCTAGTCCAACTCGAGTAGGCCTGTAGGGTCCTATCAACTGAGTATTTCAGCTTGCCGATTCTTCCAGTAGTACTACAAACGTACTCGAGAATATTTAAAAGCCAGAACACCAGTTGTTGGGATAGCGTATCGTTAATAATTAATGAAATCTTCAAGCACGCGAAAGGCAAGCATACTGATAAGAGAGTGAGTGAGAGGGTCAGTCAGTCAGCTAAAACGTAGGACCAGCCACAAATATGCATCGGTCGAAGTTGCCATACCTCATTAATACAACAAGATGAACACCGGATTCATGAAATTAGTTAATTCAGAGGTGGTAATATACAAAAGAAAGATTGCATATAAGGATATAGTACAGGAAGAAAGAATTAGTACGTAGAAAGAAAGATATGAAGCGATTTTAATCTCTTAGTTTACGGGAAGATAGAGAGTGTATACACCCAAGCCGTTGTGATCGATTCCGAGCCATGTCATCAAGAGTCTTCAACCATTGGTTACGATAGTCGTGCGGACTGCAACCAAGTAGTTTGCGTTTCCCAACATGACTAAGACTAGAAGTTGATGACTTCGAGGACTGATGCCACGTTCGTGAAGTTCACCTTGTATTTCTATTGCTAGATGCTTGTGCTCTCCGGGGAAACACCGAGCTGCATGAGAAGAAGGTTGTTGCAGACATCTTGAGACCTAAGCAATGTGGATGTTTTTTTAGTCCTGATTGAAAGCTCAACACTCATTATTTTGGGACAGAACGACAAGGGGGAGTCTCCTTAACAGTCATATCTCAATTACACTGTAGAATTATGGTCTATCATGATATTAGTACTGCTCTGATAATAGACCTTATCATATAATTGCAGATTTGTCATGATATAATCGCCTAATCTATAAGATCTTACGTGGAAGTTACATCATCGTCTACACCGAATCATTACATTGTGACAGTTACCAATACATGATAGAGAACAAACAAAGGCTAGAGATAGAACAATATATTTAATATGAATAAAAGATATAAGGTACCATTCAGCAGGGACCACGCCTGCATGGCCGGGACATGCCATACGATCAACTCCATTTAATTCAATTCATTCATCCCGTCCTTTTCATCGTTGGGTTTCTCTTCGTGTTATATGTTGAATGTCTATTTTCCGAGTAGTCTCGTGTTCAGCTTTGAGGATTGTGTGGTTATGGTCCAATGCCTCTACAACACCATGAATAACTTATAAAGTCAGTGACTTGTCACTGAGTCCTAGCCACATCATCCGGTCACTGAATGGGCTGGGTCACTGAATGTCGGACAGTTCATCGATCCCCGTCAAGGTCAAGGACAGCCAGCACGCATCAGTTAATTGCACGTCATGAACTGGCACATACGTTGTTGGTCGCAAGCTCGGGTAAAGGAGGAGGGTTGGGCATGGGGTCAGCAACCACATCCCGTAGAAAACAACCTTGCTTATAATCACTAACGAGGAAAGTAAGCAAATGATAAACAGACAGAATTATTTTAGTTCTTAATGACTCGCCTATACATCAGTACGTATTAATATTTGTGTAATCGACTGTTTATGGTCATGTGTCAGTCTGTGTAGTTCCTTCTGATCCTGCAGGACACTACTTGCTTAAATGTTTGGTAACTGATTGAAGTCTGTGTACAAATCTGCTTGGTAAACAATATTCTCCCCTCTAATAGCTCTTGTGTATGATTGTCGTATCATTTTAAAACAACGTTAAAACCAATTTCTCCCAACATACGCCGTTTCGATTTCTGTATGTCACATAGCGTTTGCGAATTATCGTGTTACCGGTTATTTAGTGGAATCACATAAGAGATCAAAGTGAGTACGAAACCTTTTTTATGGTAGTAGTATGTCCTGCTTAAGTGCTATATTTCTTATTTTTCTGTGTTTACTGATGAACGAAGTCTAGGGTATTGCATTTCGTGCAATTTGAGACGAAACTAAAAACAGTCAAGAAACAAGAGACCATTCTCACCTTGGGAGTAAACACAATTGTGACTATGAAGCCCAAACGTCCAAAACTCACTGAAAGTGACCTTACGTTCTCGTCTGTTCAGACGGAACTCTTTTGATAGTCATAAGATTAAATCACAGAAAGAAGGAAATTCACGTTTTGTGTTGTCTCCATCATTTTCATATAAACTTCAGTTAGTACACGAAGCCCCTTCTAGGTAGATACGAGTTGCAACACGCATACATGACACGTACTTAAGTAGAAGCTTCGTAGTTGTGTGTAACAATCGTGATACTGAAAAAAGTAGAGGAGAAAATTGACCAGTAGGACTAACAATAACGAGTGGTCGACAAAGCCTAGTTGATTGCATTGGAACAAGTTGAAGTGTATTTAATTGGTAGGTATAACTCAAACTAATTACTGCCTCTAGGATGAAACTGTCGTTAAAGAAACTAGCGACGAATCACAGGAATTATATAGTGAATTGTTACAGCAAGCAGGTATAAAATGACGGCAGAAAGGGTTAAGTGTAAAGTGGGACAAATATTCATTAATTCCAAGAAAAATAATGTAGTAACAGCGTAACGTGTTTAGGTGGCCAAATTAATTTATTATCATAGGTTTTTTGATAATTACTCTTTTTTGTTCTTGTTATGGAATGGTGACTCTTTGTTCTTCACCTAAACGCCTGGATTTACATTTGGTAGGTGGACTTGACAAAATAGCTAAGCCAACATAAGATTCAAAACATGAGCTTAAGAAGTATCAAACATAGAAGGGAGTCTTAATATCACCGAATGTTTGCATCATCATCAATCAATAGCAGTCTGAGTCAAACAAAGTGACTGCAGGTACAGAACTCACTATCAATTTCTAAAAGAATGCTGATACAAAGCGACAAACTTTTCGGTTTAGGTTGAGGCTGTCAGACAAACAAACATAATTTTCTAAAGGCAAAATATCATAACTCTTGATACGAAGTTAAAGTGATAAATTATCTTTATAATCATAGTAGCAGGTTTGAAGATAGAGTTACTGGGATCGAATACTGCATAAGGCATAGATTTCTACTTGTCGTCTAAAAAACACCGATTGACTTTAAAAATGTCATTAAGCTGCGCTATGGTCAGAAGAGCCGAAAATTCCGACTAAATATGGCATAAACACTTTTGACATTAGTTTTATGACTTTATGTTCGGCTAGTTATCACGTGATTTATCCACCAATCAAAATATGACTTATACAATCTTAGCACCGTGCCAAAACCAATGGTTTCGACCGGTATGCGCAGCTTAGCGTCCTTATTGGTCCGCCTAGCCTGTCAACTTGAGTCCAGAACACCAATACCAGCTCCCACTATGCAATACGACTCGAATCATTTATTTCAGACATACTGGTTTTATATACCAACCAAACAGACCGCAACGCACCATAAAATAGAAAATAACATTTGTACGCGACATAGCCAGAAAGTGACTGTGAACGTGAGAGGCAGTAGTCAATAAACTGAACATAGCTTAAGAATAGTAAATCGTACAATAATAAATTATAAGTCAAAATCAAGATTACAATAAGAGGAATATAAATATACATAATCTAATTATTGAATAGTTATACCATAAGAATGTATAGACAATATTAGTTAATTAACATGTCTCCGAAGTTACTCGTGATTTGATCTTCGCTCGGATATAACAATTAGTTTTAATTTTTCACGATACACCGAGATAATTTTGTTGATAATCACAACTAATCCGCAGCCACACAAATGTAGACGAAAGGCACCCAACAAGTAAAGGTATTTCTGTCCTTATTTAACCTATGAGATTATTTTTGCGTAGACTTAAAATAATCAAAGCCAAATCAGACTACGTGGTCGAATTCGGTGTCATCCACCTTTGTGGTATCCAATGAGCCTCGCTGATACACATGGTTCAGAGGAAAATGGGGACAGCTGAAGACCATTCGGAACTACAGATTTCTTATCATTGTTCCCTATGAAATTCACAGTCGTGTATAAATAGTCCGGCTCATATTCCTTTTAGGATACATGTATCCACTAGTCTCTCTACTACAGTAAACGGGGTGCTATCTTATTCCTTTACGAGGTATTTTATTGTAAAAACATTTCTTTAGTATCACTGGTTGACGCTGTCCTACCTGATGAGAACCATGGAAGTAGGCTCTTTCAAAAAGTGCTCATCGAGTAAAAATCTACAATTGACAGTGGCTAAAACAAATTCGTTTTTTAAAGTTTTCTGATCTGTGGGATGGGCAGCTGTCTAATGTAGTATACAACTCTTATGACTTTATGAGTCGAAAACGCGATTTATAGCAAAAGTACAGGATAATGACGACTATAAGTGACCTGTTAGCTAATCACAAAATGCTGACTAGCTATAAAACAATTAACAGAACAAAGTAGTGAAAAAACAGCTTTGATCGTAATAATTAACCCTTACAAGTTAAATTACCATTTGTAGTAAATAAAAAGAGGAATTTACGTACATCTATCCGTACAGGGAGACGAGCTAGTTTTGTGAGCTATGGTTTTCACCTTTTAGAGCTTTCATTACCAATTGACATCAATTATAATGCAAAATGGCAAGAGTTAAACATTAGGAATAAGGTTTACAAATTAAGGTTAGAGTTTTCAATACAAACTGACATCAGCTATGATGTAATGTCTTGCCATCTTGTGGTAATTAGAAATATTTGAATTCTTGCACGAATTAGGAGTCCCAGAAATAGCACAACCTAAACAGAAGAACTAGTGAGCACAAAAAGCCTGTTGTATTTGGAATTCGAAATCAGGCAGTAATCAAGTACAAATGAATCATTCTTCCATACAAACATCACATCCATCATAGCTTAAATTGGAGTTTAAGTTTCTGTAATCGATTGTACGTCTTCTCTTTAGGTTCATCATGTGTCTGTCCGACCGTGTATTGGATGTAGACTCTGTACGATCTGGAATGTACTCATTAAAATTAGAATTAACAAAAAAGGGAATCGAAATGGACTCACCTGTGTCCTGGAATTGTATATAAACATGTCGTTTGTGTACTGAAATCACTGATATATAGAATATGAACCACAGACTTTCCAACATTATCCTCCCCCACAAAATAATGTTGGATTTTCATATCCTCAAGTCATAAATGATGTTGCTTTATTTAAAACATATTTCTCACATTGACTAGAGCATTCATTAGAAGTGAATCATTAAGATAAATCATATCTGCTACAATAACATCCGAGTTCTGATTAGGATTTGGTGCGAACCGTATATCTTTCATATATTTGTAAATAATTTCATTGGAAATACATGAATCATGAGAGCAACGCATATTTGCTAAAATAATTTCATGAATCTGATCAGAGTATGATTCATTTGAAGCACTCAACTTAATATAAATAAAAACAATATATTTGTAATATCCCAAAGTGGAGAAAAATTAGATTTTCTGGAGTTTCGTGACCCAGTGTGTAGGCCACTTCTTCAGAGAATAAATAAGAAGTGGTTTACACTGAGTCACAAAACTTCAGAAAATCTAATTTTTCTACTCATTGGGATATTACAAATACATTATCTTTATTTATAGCAATCTATCCAATGCTTAATTTATTTGAAATTATCAAGTCAAACCTTGGTAATGATACACTTAACATAATAGGATCAGAATTACAAAGTTTAACATTAGTTGCAGAGAAATTAACAGTAGTATTACAAACTGACTGAATGTGTCCAATTTTACCTCACTTAAAGCATTTAGCACTACGAAATACACATGAAATACATGGGTGAAACTTGCTACAGAACAAGGATTTACGAAACTTGAGCTCATCCTCGTAACATGCATCTCAACTCTTCAATGAATTATCTGCATAACCTTGACTACGCATTGGATTGGGATAACGTAGTGATGTAGTTGAATTCTTGATGTCTTGACGAATCATTTTATGAAAATTTCCTCTTTTACAGCATTCGAAATTTGTACACTTTACATGGTCTATTAGTAGTTCCTTGGGAGTTGCATAAGGAAGTGAAATAGGGTTTTCTGGAAATGCCCAAGTTTTTAATAAGCTGTAAGCTTCTTTTCTGATGAATGTAACTGAATGAGCCACAATATTTACATTCTCAATATACTCCTTGGTCAAAGTCTAGATTTCAAACCTTTTCATATAATCCTCAAAAGCATCGAAATCTGAATGTATGTCCAACTGTTCCATCATAGGCTCCGTCGGAACGCCAATGCGATAATTAGAAGTCTTTGAATTATTGTACGAATTAGGAATCCAAGAAATAACTCAATTCAGACCAAGGAGAACTATGTGAGCACAAATAAACCTACTGTATTTGGAATTCGAAATCAGATTGTTAACAAATACAAAGGAATCATTAGTTCATAAAAACACCACACATCTTCCTGTTTAAAAACATGAGTAACTCAAAGTTGTAACTTAGACTTAAAGTAAGAAAGGGATAATACTATCTAGATTCACTAAAGTTTATGTAATGGACGACAAAATCTTGAGACGCAATCTGATTTAGGAGCAGGTTTGCTATATCGTTTAGCTTGAACATAATCTAAAATTATGTTTTCAGTTGTATAATAGATATTTTCGTTAATTTCAAACGTTGTCAGAATCAAGTATTACCAATTTTCACTTGGTTAATAATAAAATACACGTTATCTATTAATGAACTTTAAATTCTCGGAAAGTACCTGAGGCGCTGTCTTAATTTTAATTGGTTTGTTCAAGGTCATCAGTATATTATACTTTTGACTAATTTGCTCTTCTCAGCGATGTAGCCCTTGTAGAATCGTCTATTCGTCATATCCTTGTAATTTTTCTAAAGAATCACTACCTTTATAACGTAACCTTTGAAAAACTCTAACATGTCAATAGTCGTCTCCAAAGCAACCACTAGACTGAATCAGCCGAGTTTTCAAAGCAAGCCAGCCTTGAAATTTTCATCCGGCAGGCGGTCAGGAATTTTCACTTTTTTGTTCCATGGAATCCTCTCTATGGACATTACCCAAGTCATTATACTTACTGTCATACAACATTTTTAAGTCAGTCAAAACGTCATGAAAAATAGAACATCCACATCACTGGTCCTATGAAATGATCCCGTTTAGAGCCCGGGACCCAATAGCATCCACCACAAGCGTTTAAACAAACTAAATTGGTGTGTCCTGTCTCTTAAATGTTCTGGAACCAATTATGTTTTAAAAGCATTACATCCCGTCAGAATTCCTATAGCAACATTCTGAAAATAAGAAGGACCTCTACCGATTAAATTCTCTTATTGCCCTAGATACTGTTTAGTATGGGGATCAGCGGAGCTGACAGGTAACCAAGTGGCAGGCCCTACTGATCAGGACTGTCTAGTAAAAATGGTATGAAAATAACTGCCTAAGAAATTGTCCATCTGCAGGCTTCCTCTGAGACCAGTTAGCTTAATCCGAACAACATCAAAATATACAGGATATGACTTTTATCACTTAACTTGGTTTCGATAACTCTTCTAATCTGAGTAACAAAACTATGACTAAAGCCTTACATGAATTAAGTTGGCTAAGGAGTGAACTATGAACACCACTGCTAAACATTTAACAACGTTAACTGGTTCATATGTACATCATAAAATATTCACCCCATAGTTCGGTTTGTGATATTGATTTCCAGTTAGTTTTTTTCTATCAAGACGTATAAGAAATGAACTCTTACTCAAATAATGAACAAGGAAACGAGCCAATTCGTTTGTGTAAGTCTACAGATCACAAAATACAGTATTCTCCAAAGCTAACCAAATGCGATATTATTTGAAGCCTTCATTTAGAATATATTGGTTTCTTTATACACCTACAGATAGATAAATTTGCTACGCAAGAGTTGAAGAGTGTACTAATTGCTATCAGTTTTTAAAGCACACAAACTATTGAAAAAACAAGATATTTACTAACTCTAAAAAACTGTTCGCGTCATTCAGTTTTCTTTCCAAAATAACATTGAAAGTGCGTGATGATGATACATTCATCTTATAACTTATGATATGAGCTATATAAATCAAATACTTCATTTGAAGAATGTTTTTTTTCTCACTTGTATTTATAATGTTAAGCACCTGACCTAACAAATACAATAATCGACACAAAAATTAATCCTCGAAATTAAATGAAACTAAAAACACCGTATTCAATAACTTCAGCTAAACTATGAAGTCAAGGAATTTTAAATGTAATCAGTCTTCATAGTTTAGAAAACTAAGTAAAAAATATGAATAAGTATTAACTCAGTTCTGGTCACTTCAAAATAAGTTTACTTGCAATTGGTGTCGGGTAGAGACAAGTATCTACCTCAGTACAATGAAAGATGGTCGCGCAATTTCGTGGATTGGTTGATGTTAGACACTAACACGATTGGATGCCGGCTCAGTGGTCCAGTAGGTTAAGCGTTCTCACGCGAGACTGGAGGCCCTGGATTCGAATCCCGCGAGTGGGATCGTGGATGCGCACTGCTGAGGAGTCCCACAATAGGACGAAACGGCCGTTCAGTGCTTCAAGGTTTCCAAAGGTGGTCTAGCATCAATCGGTTCATGATCTCAATCAAAAAATCAGTTTGAAACACAAATCCACATATAAAAACTAAGTAATTTTGTGACTGAAAACATTTCTATTTGAATCATGAAAATGGTCACACTTCAACTTTTATTTAAAATACTTTGATAAGTACATTTCGTAATGAGATTGTTATTTGAAATGAATCATAGGAATGCATTATATTCTACGAATAGATTTCATTATTTTCATTACATTATCTGTATGTTTCACCATTAAATAACTACAAATGATTCATTGCTTGTTTGATTAATGTAAAATGTAATAATTTGATAATTATTTCTAGAGGTTAAGCGTTCATGTGCGTAACCGATAGGCCCTGAGTTTAAATCCCATGAAGTGGGATCGTGGATGCGCACTGTTAAGGATCCCCACAATAGGACGAAATGGCCTTCCAGTGCCTCCAGGTTTTCCATGGTGGTCTAGCTTCAATTGACTCATGAATTCAACTATTAAATTACTAAAATCTCCACAAAACCCCTCTTTGATTATAATAATCATATGCTCACTAGTGACTGGCTTCAAGAGGTGTTTCCTGAAGTTTTAGTGAGAAGCAGTGACCACAGGAGTTCAACTGGGTCTGTTGTGAGGTAGTAACTCACTAAAGACAATGGTGGATGTGTCACTCAATTTCGTGGATTAGTTGAAGTTAGACATTAACATCGTTGGATGCCGGTTGGGTCAGAGGTCTAGTTTTTGAGCCCTCGCGCGCAAGACCGATAGGTCCTGGGTTGGAATCTCGCTAGGCGTGATTGTGAACGCGAACTTCTAATGAGTTCCACACTAGGACGAGACGGTCATCTAGTGCTTCCAGGTTTTCCATGGTGATTCAACTTCAATCGACTCATGAATTCAACTATAAAATTACGTATTTATTCATCATTCAATGTAATTTCTATATCTAGTAAAAAAATTAATCAATTACTTAAAGTTACATAATTCAACTTAAATTACAATCTGAGTGTATACAATATATGTGCATAAATTCGTTTTTATGAATGGACTAATCACATTCTAAACAGTTACTAACCAAACATCATAATGTAATATATGCAATCATAACAAAATTTATTTAGACATTCAGGAATGAATCAAAAGTCAATTGAGAAATCTTTTATTAACCAATGAATATAGAATCTCTTACCCCCCCCCAAAAAAAATAATAAAAATGTAACGATGAAATTAAAGAATAATCACATAGAAATAAAATGATTATTTCATGATTTGTTGATTTGGTAAATTATGGTAACTTATCGATCTAAACAAAGTTTAGTTGTAGTTATGAGTAAAAATTTACTATTTTCTTTCAATGTGTTACCTTTAATCAAAATAATAAATGAAATTAAACTTGAATTATTTTTGTTGTTGATTGTAATTGTGATACGTAGTAACAGGTTAATCCACGAATAGATTTATTATATTAAGTGCTTATTTTTAAAGGTAAATATTAAATCAATATTTTTGTTCTGAAACTGTTGGTAATCGTTCATTTATAAATTTAGAAGTTTAAAGTACCCTTACAAATTTCTTGACATAGGGAATTCGTTTGATATCAAGAATACATTGAGAAAGAGAGAAGATTGCTTAGTCCATGTCATTTCGTCTCTTTCTGATGTTAGTTAGTATTGATTCCGAGAAGATATGAATCTTTGACTAACCATTCATGTCTGAGTAAAGTATAGACACTCTATTCAATAGCTGCATGTTATATTATTTCTTAAGATTGATTCGAATCAGTTACTTTAAAAATATATATATAACTGTTGGAATGTAGATTTCAATTCTTAACTGTACATAACGATATTTCGTCAGACCTGAGTTCTGTAGTTGAAATGGATCTAAGATTAAGAAACACTGTACATTAGGATGAAGTGTTTATAAGTATTTCGCAAACATCTCAAACTCTACATATCCTGCTCATATTTTTATTTCGAAATCACGTATTTTAATTTCAAATTGTTAATTTATTCAATATTTAAATTAACATTCCGCGTTGACTGAGTGTGAAAATGGACTATCAGTGATTACAAAATGTTCCGGATGTTGTTGAATTACATTGAAATCATGAACCGACCAGTGATAGATCATTAGTGAAAACCTGGAGACACTGGATGGTGGTTTCATCATAGTATAGAACTCTTTAGCAGTGCTCATCCGTGACTCCGCACGTGGGGCTTGAACCCGGGACGCCTAACCAGTAAACCACTGATCCAGCATCCAGCGGTGTTAATATCTAACTTCAACCGATTCATGGATTCGACTGTTAAAATCACTACAGTCTCCACAAATCCCAATTCTGATTATATTTTACAATAAATTAGTTTGTATGAAATATTTGAATTTCAAGTTTAAATAACAAAATGCTTTACAGGTAGAAAACATTCAACGACTTAAATGTTCCCCAAAAGAGATTTATCTAATTTACGAAAGAATTTTATTTTATTCTTCAGCCTATCAAATCATTATTTGTTTTCGATTTATTAAAGAATAATATTGTATACTTATAAATTGCTTGAATAAAAGTGGTACTTGAAAATGACTATTATTTTATAAGTTCAGCTGTCGATCATACATAATTAAAAGCAAAATCTTTATGTAAATGTAAAATGTATATTTATGATAGAAAGCTTAGTGCTTTTATTACTGATTAGAAAATTTCATCATCATCATCATCATCATCATCATCATCATCATCATCATCATCATCATCATCATCATCATCATCATCATCATCATCATCATCATCATCATCATCATCATCATCATCATCATCATCATCATCATCATCATCATCATCATCATCATCATCATCATCATCATCATCATCATCATCATCATCATCATCATCATCATCATCATCATCATCATCATCATCATCATCATCATCATCATCATCATCATCATCATCATCATCATCATCATCATCATCATCATCATCATCATCATCATCATCATCATCATCATCATCATCATCATCATCATCATCATCATCATCATCATCATCATCATCATCATCATCATCATCATCATCATCATCATCATCATCATCATCATCATCATCATCATCATCATCATCATCATCATCATCATCATCATCATCATCATCATCATCATCATCATCATCATCATCATCATCATCATCATCATCATCATCATCATCATCATCATCATCATCATCATCATCATCATCATCATCATCATCATCATCATCATCATCATCATCATCATCATCATCATCATCATCATCATCATCATCATCATCATCATCATCATCATCATCATCATCATCATCATCATCATCATCATCATCATCATCATCATCATCATCATCATCATCATCATATTGGTGAGTTATCTATTATTTATGGTGTGTATCTGACACGCATTACAAGCTATATATATATATATATATATATATATATATATATATATATATATATATATATATATATATATATCATGTCATATCTGTCATGTTTGCTTAAATTAGTAATGTGAAGACTTGGATGTCAACGTGTCTAAGAATAAATACAGTAACCGAATAAGTTAAAATAGAAAATTATTTTAAGTAACGTTGATAAATACAGTTACATATTTGATAAACGTTTAGAAATCTAATTTCAATAAACTGAGTTTTCATTTTAAATAAATATTCTATCCACAACGTCTTGGATTTCTACCCTATATGTTCAGTGTTGGAGAATTTCAAACTAGTGTAAAATCCAATAGCTTTCTAGATAAAGTTTATTTGTAATGAAAGTTGCATAGAAACTATATCATACAAATGACAAACCGTTAAGTGATAACCTATTAATTATTCATCCAGTCTTTTAAGTTCCGGACGTATTCCATCGATGAGAATGAAATTCGATCACTAGTGTAAATGACTAGACATCGTGTTGAATTTTCCATTGGTTGTAGGTAGTTAATCAGGACTGAAATGATTAGACAAACATAACAATAGTTACTACCCAGTGATCAATCATTTGTAAGCATCTTAATCCCACAAGAGGTTGATTGAGCTCCAAGTAGCTCAGTACGAATGTCTGAAATTGTCAAGCTGAGTGATCCGGGTTCATTTGCTTTAGGACTTTAAGTAACCTATTTTTATAAATACAAAATAGCCCGAAACATAGGTGCTACGTTCATGCCACCTACTCCAACCAAACAATGATACAAAAATATCAGTTAATTATCTTTTTACATTTATTTTACCGAACTCTATTTTCCTATAGGTAAACGTTGTTCATTATGACAAATTTATCAACAATATCTTAGATCATGATTGCCTTTCTTGATCATATCCAACTGTTACATAATTTGTACAATGTAAGTATTTTCAAAAGACTGATAGTTTTCAGTTCTTAATGATTCAGTCACTAAACTTCTGTTAAAAGGCATAATGAAAAGTAAATCTTGATTACGCAATGCAAAAGTATTTATATGAACAATCTAATGATAATTGTATTTCAGTGTTTATTTACTTTGCTGTTACATAAATATTAATTCAGCTTATTCTAAGTTTCCATATTAAATTCTATACATAATCTACGAACGAGATTACGTAATTAGAAGATTGTTTATTGTTGAAAACTTATTACTTGAAAGAGGAATCCTTTGGAGCGATGTGTCCACAGTTTATTAAATGCTCCTATATAGAACTAGTAATTGTTTTACATTCACCTTTTAAAAGCTAAGCCGGATAGTGTTCTGAGATGCGTTTGGAAAATGATCGCTTTGTGCGGCCTATGTAATCTGCCCCACATGAGCAAGTAAATTTATAGATACACATTGATGTGGCCCAAAGCAGAAGTTTATCCTTAACACATCCAAGAATGGTAGGCCGCACAAACCGATCATTTTCCAAATGCATCTCAGAACACTATCGGGCTTGGCTTTTAAAAGGTGAATGTAAAACATTTACTTATTACTTGATTATATTATGAATTTTCTCGTTATTTAGCACTTAAAATACTCAAAAATTAACTGGAAAATAGAAGTTTATTACACACATTTAACAACAATACAGAATCTAAAATTGATTGATAACTTAATGGTCAGTACTGTCATATTTGTCTAATACTTTAGTATTAATCAAATTTTATCGATTCAGTTGCAATAAAACCACTCGTGTGAATAACTTGATATCATATCCCTTTATGTCTAAATCATGAATTATTGGATTTAAGAAGCTTCTTGCTGGTCATCTTCAGTCATATAACATAAACGGTCTTTTCTCATTGACTTGTTTACAATCGAAATTGTATACAATCAATTAGATGATGTAATGTATTTGACAACAATGGTGATTAAGTAATTACTCAGAGAATATATTATCTTCAGCTCATGAATCAATCACATTTTTCATAATTAACCAGTACATATATTGACAAGCTTGTTGCTATGTCAAAATTTACATAATTAAAAAGAAAAAGAACAAACTCAGAAATTCATATTTACGTAGTTATTTATTCATTATGCATAGATGATGTCAAATAAAACAAAAAATTATGTGAAATTGTTAATGATTATTGCCTATTCTTTATCAATTTTATTCATTCATATTTGAGTAGTAAGTTGTTCTATCTGTCATTACGTTACTTTGTGTACCTTTAAAAAAAAAATTAAAAACAAAACAACGTCAACTGCTAATTTTAGTAAGTTACAAAATCAATAATTAAAGTAAATAATAACACTATATTTCACATTATGGATTAATATTAGGTAGGAAACCACTGAAAACTGAGAAACAACAGGTAAATGTTTCATTCTAATATAGAACTTCCCAACATTGTTAATATATATACAACATCCATGGTCGAACCCATGACCTTTATTATTAATTTATGTGTGTATATATCTCGCCTTATCAGTTAAATATGCCATTCAGAAAAAAATCTTGTTTAATAGTTTAATGAGTTAATTTATTAAAGAGAAGCTAGGACGAGAATAAGTTTACCAATGACTAACTTGGTTGTAATACTGGAAATTCAGAAATTTAGGCTTCTTAATATGTTTGAAATTGTTTATTAATACATGTATATAACTATTCACGGAAGAATGTCATCAATGTTCATCATCATTGATGAGTAGCTATATCATTAATTACTTAGTTAATTTCATGAATCCTAGTTTTCCTACTGTTATGGTGTGTGCTACTTATATTGACTATAAGTAGTATATGATGTTAGTCGTGAACAGAAGGCCTGGCAGCAGAGAGACAAGAGGATCGAACAGTAAAGAATGGAAACAAAATGCAATTTGTATGAAAATGCAAGAACAATGAAGTCTGAGTCATTACGAAACAATTGATGGACATTTTGCAAATTACATATTTACTATTTGATTGTTAGATTTTACTAACAAGTCCTGTAATTTTGTGTTAGCTACATTCTATTGTCCTCACTGGTGTTCTTGTTCACTTCACTGTTACTCTGAGAAATTCATGTCAATGTCAGTTTTCAAATGTATTCCGTTTAAGCATTATATTATTTTACATGGTAAAACTACAGTACTGATTTGTACTAAATTCATGTCTTTTTTCTGACATAGAAAACTGAAGATATTTAAGTAAGACTACAATTTATGGACGAACCATTCAGATTTAGGATAACAGGTCTTGGATTTTAGGCGCGAAATTCACGCATTCATTTGGCTAAATATGAGTTTTAGCATTTTACCTGATGTCAGTTCGTGATGAAAAACCTCGAATCTAATTCTTAACCTTAACCATCAACTGTGAATCATAATCCTTATTTTTCAAACTACTTTATAAACCCTCATTTAGCCCTAGTTAGTAGGTGGACACTCTCATGGTCACTTTGATGTCGCTCAAAGGTCGTCCATAAATTATAGTCTCACTGATACTTATTTTTATTTAAAACTTAAAGCGTTACGAATTGAATTGATTGTTTTGAGAAATATTTTTCAAGTTTTCATGTGGAGCATTATAATTCAAGATCAGAGTCTATTTGAAACTGTTGAAATCACGTAGTAATACAGTTTGATCGTTTCATTATACACAGTATTTTGATATAGTAGTTTAATTGATAAAGATTTGTATTTGTCATAAACAACTAGGTAGGTTTGTAATTATTGATAACATTTTTGAGATCAAAGAATCATTTTATCACTGAAGAATAATTTTGTTTACATCATCATAGATTTTGATCATGAGATAGTTTCATGTCATAACATCAGCTAATAAAACATACTACAGTTGAAATATTCTATTATCATGAAAGCAAGATTCGTGATTGTTATTTGCAAAGATAGGTGTACACTTTAAATTTTATTCATATCTATGAAATAGTGTATTACCACAGTGTTATATATGCGTCTGTTAATAGTTATACTTGAAAACGAGGTATCGCTACAATTTCCAAGACTCAAAAGTAAGAATAAGGAAGACTGATACAAGTGAAGATTTATTTTACCTCTAAAACATGATGATCACTCTATTCAAATATGCACTCATACACATATTGATTTTTGCACCTATTAGATTATTGATTAGTAAAAAGTCACATATAGGAATTCATGGCGAAATCGTATGTTGTATTTCATGCCGAATATAATTAACGTTAATTTAATACAGGACTATCATATCTTGAATGCTTACATCACACTGAAGTAAATCAATATTATGCTGAACAAAATAGCACACTGAAAATAAAGCATATTCTACACCAAATGATCATCATATTGAATTGAAGAATGAAACTAATGTTGGACATGAATCGTAATGAGTTAAAAATGTCATTTTGCTTTTTGATACCGTCGCATCACACAGAAGCACTGGTTAGCATAACCTAAGGTGTGTTATTATTCGATCTATCGATTGTTTCCAGATTTTGTTGCATAGTAAAAAAAAATACACTTCTTATGAAGATAAAGTTTTTATGTTAAAAAAGGATATAGTCACGTAGTGCTATGCATTGGCCAATCAGGTGACAATCAACCAGTCTAATATGGAGGTCCACAGTTAAAGCAATCTTTGAAATAACATTACAACTGTTCAGTCGTTATTTTATTTATTTATTTGTTGAGTTATCCATTGAACTGCATGTGGGTAAGTTAAATCTTTCTCACATGCCAAGTTCAATGAAAGTAATTATTTTCTTTATCTGTACCTTATTTTACCACCTTGTTTAGATATATTTATCAGTAAGGGCTTGTGGAGATTGTTGAGCTTAGAATGGTATCATGAATGAATCAATATTGAGTCACTATTGAAAACCTGGAAGCAGTGTTTGACGGTCGTCTCACCTTAGTATGAGACACCCCACTAGTACACATCCATGATCTCGCACACGGGATTCTAATCCGTCTCATGTGCGAACGCCTAATCTCTAGACTACTGAGCCAATCGGCATCCAACGGTGTTAATCTCCAACTTCAACTAATCCACGATATTGCGCCACCGTCCTCTATTGTCTTCAGTCAGTAACTGCCTCACAACAGACATGAATGAACTCCACTGGTCATGACTTCTCACTAGAACTGCAAGAAATCCATGTTGAAGCCAATCACTAGTGAGCACCTACTAATTATCAGCAAGGGATTGTGGAGATTGCTGAGCTTAGATTGATATCATGAGTGTTGATCTAACTTTGAACCATTCATAGTATCAATCTAAGATTAGATACATCTTTGATTTCTTTTTTATTATAATTAATATCTATACTTTCTTGTCTACTTTTAAATTATTTATATACACAAATTTTTGTCTAGCTACATAATAACTTCAAATTAAGTTCTAACGGCAGTACTCTACTTGCTTAACAAAATGTTTTATCCTTGTTATTATTAATATTATTATTATCTAACAGTTATATATAATATATAAAAATATTGAGCTGATGTAGTTGGATAACTGTTAGATAATATTAATGTGCCTCCAAATGCCCTGGTACGGCCGAGAGTGGGGCGAGTCCTCTCTCCCTCTTCAAATGCTCTCACATGGCCACGCGTATAGAGCCTCTGCCA
This sequence comes from Schistosoma haematobium, assembly GCF_000699445.3. NCBI lineage: Eukaryota > Metazoa > Platyhelminthes > Trematoda > Strigeidida > Schistosomatidae > Schistosoma > Schistosoma haematobium. The sequence continues at coordinate 11,906,796 of NC_067201.1, forward strand.
GGGAAGTCATACTCACTGCCTTCTCTCACCGGGTTGTTGTTTACGAAATTGAGAGGACGAAAAGCGAATGTTCGGCGCTTTAGCCGGGTTGGTGGACATGGAGAGTTCACGTAGGGGAGTTGGAAAACCCTGATTCCAAACCAATGGTGCACATGGACTCCAGTACCCTGAGGTAACAAATGGCGTATGAACCAATGGTTGGTCACCGGCTACCATGGGACTGCATCTCCTTACGATGCTCCGCTGCCTTCTGGATCAGACCTTCAAGTTGAAGGCTCCAGGTGTGGCCCCCCTAAGAAAACCACCTGCTCCGGTTTGGGCATCCAGGCAGTATCACAGCCCTTACACAAATCTAATAAGTTTTGTGTGGTGCATATCTATCTGCTTCCCCCTTGTACCAGTATTGATGTGTTCAAATAAATAATATAAAAATGTAAACATGTTACTTATCATAAATGATAATATTACTTACTATCAACATATGCTGTAGTTTGAACATAAGTCTCTGTAACAGTATGTAATATATCTCTTGAATTATTTATATCTAATTTATAATCTAATAATTCACTTGCTTTTTCAATTTTACGTTGTTTACGTTGATATTTTAATGCTTCATTAGATCCATGTTCAATTAATTCATCTAAAAAATTATCAATATTTATTGCAGATATATTTCTATTTACATATTTTCTACATAATGGACATGTATTACGTATTTTAAACCAATAATATAAACATTCACGACAAAATTGATGACCACATGATAATAAACGAGTTCGAACTAATAGACCACGACATATAGAACATAGAAATGATTCTTTAATTAAATTATCTAATAATTGATTATTAGTTAATTGTATATCATCTAAATCAATAAATGTGACATTTTTATAAGTTTCAATTTGATTAAATATTTCATTATGTTGAATTAATTTTTCATTAGATTGACATGTATATGATTGAGCATCAACTAAACAACTTGATAATATTTCATTCACTTGAGTTGAACGATTTATAGATGATAATTTCATATTAATTGATGATTGTATCATCATAATAAAATAATAATAATAATGAAAATTTAATTAATTTAGTTTCTATGTTAGTTTTCTACATATTTATATACTGGGTAGAACAAATGTATCTATTTAGTTGTGGTCATATGATTTGAAATGTGACTTTATATTGATTTGGATATAAATGGAAAAGAAATGGTATGTGTTAGTGATTGTATTAGTAATAAGACTCCATAGCCTATACTATTTTTTAATTCATTAGAGTTTTAAAAAAAACTTGATACGAATAAAATGTACTTCGTGCTTAAATATATTTCAATAGGTGAGAGTATATTTGTAGAAAAATTGTTTGAAATAATTAATTCGCTCTCATTGAAATTAACGTCGTATGTCATTTTGGTCAATAACAATTATCTCTTGAAAGCAATGGTTACTTTTACTCATTTACTTACGCCTGTTATTCCTTGTAGAGGAGCATCGGATACCTAGAAGCATTCTACATCTAATTTTGTCCTGAGAAATTGTTTTCAGATGTTAATCAACCTTTTCATGTCTGCTTCCGATTTTCGACGTAGTGTATTGTTCGGCCTTCCTGTTTTTCGTTTTCCTTTAGGATTACAAGTTAGGGCTTGCCCCGTGATGCAGTTTGATGGTTTCTGTCTTTTCCTAATCTCTTTTTCACCTAGAAGTTGATTTGTTTCCTCATACAGTTGGATGTTGCTGATGATATCTGGTCAACTGAGATTTTAGTAATTTTTATAATTGAATTCATGAGTTAATTGAATCTAGACCACCATGGAAAACCTGGAAGCACTGAACAGCCATTTTGTCGTAGTAGGGGATTCCTCAGCAATGCACATGCACGATTCCGCCACGCGAGATTCGTGGGATTCGTCTCATGAATTCAACTATTAAATTACTAAAATCTCCACAAAACCCCTCTTTGATTATAATCATTATGTACTCATTAGTGGGATTTCCTGCAGTTCTAGTGAGGAGCAGTGACCAGTAGAGTTTAACTAGGTCTGTTGTAAGATAGTAACTCACTGAAGACAATGGTAGACGTATCGCTCAATTTCGTGGATTAATTGAAGTTAGACACTAACACCGTTGGATGCCGGTCGGCTCAATGGTTTAGAGGTTAAGCGTTCGCGGGAGAGACTGATAGATCCTGAGTTGGAATCTCGCGAGGCGGGATCATGGATGCGCACTGCTGGAGAGTCCCACAATAGAACGAAACGGCCATCCAGTGCTTTCATGTTTTCCATGGTGGTCTAGCTTTAATTGACTAATGAATTCAACTATAGAATAACAACCGTTAGTTAAATGTGAATCATGTAAAAACTTCACGATGTGAAAATAAATGACTGAACGAATTATCTGTGTATGTATATGTAAGTTTGAGTCATTGGTAGTTGATATTAGTGTTAATAATATTAAATAGATGACAATTTTTATGGCTTAAAATTAATCTAGTCATTATCTTCATATTTGCATAAGTTTGTACTAATATATAGGGATGTATGAAACGCGTGTCTTGGATTCCATCACTAACCACCATCTATGTATGAAATTTATTTAAGCTTCTAATCAACCACTATACTTGTAAAATATCATTGACATCTAGTGTTAATATTACATCCTAATGATCTTTCGTTTGATGTTAATTTCTCAGTAAGGACTCTCCATATATTATCATATTTATTCTTCACAACAATCATACTTATAATACTTAATTTATTTAATACCATTTATTTGATTAGAACAGAGAATTCTCGGCATAAACAATTCAAAATCGTGAAGAGAATTATCGTTTAATGTTTATTCAACTAATAAATATTCAAAAGGTATTAAAATAAACTGTTGCCATAGTGATTATGTGTTATTGATCTATATAAGTAAACTACTTCAACCTATTCTGGTATTAAACTATTTCACTCATAACGTACGCTTGATATTTGAAATAATTAAAAAAAATACAGGTCTTCCTGTATTGTTAAAATGTCGACTAGAAGGGGAAATACACAAAATACTGCGGTCTTTATACTTTTATGTTTTTAGATATCAGTCACTGAGAAAAATTGTTTAGTTTGTCGTAAAAGCCTGTGAGCATATAATAAACTTAAGATATGTAATTAACAAATATAGGGGATTTTCGTAGACTGTTCAATTTTCATAGCTTACATCACTGACTGATTTTAGACAACCATTGTTAACCAGGAAATATTGAACAGTTATTTCGTTCTAGTACGAGAGTACTCGGTAGTGTGCATCTACGACCACAACGGTTCAATAGTCTAGAAGGTGAGCGTTTATTTTGAAACCGAAAGCCCTGGGTTCGAACATACACCATTGGAGTATCCTAAAACAGGACAAAACAAATGTTCACCGTTTACTAGTTTTCAAATAGCTGTCTCATTAATATCAGTTTATGATATAAACTATAACTTAACTGATGGTTGGTTAGTTCTAAAATTGAAATACAATTCTCGCAGTTAGAAAATAAATTATACAGAGTCTTGAATAGACCTTCGAAATTCATTGTATTCCAAAGATCTAAGTTCTAAACATTATTTATAATAGAACATTTTATTAGGTTTAGCGTTACTCAACTCTTATTCGTATTATTTCAAACTGATTCAGTTATATAATTAAAAAATGACATTATTATTTCTTTTTTTAATTACATAACTACTTTCTCACTATCTTGACGAAGTCAGAAACGAAGAATATGATCTACCACAAAGTGTATTTAAAAGAATAACAAACAAACAAACAAGCACAGTTTACACCTAAAGTAGAAATTCATTGATACATTCATATAGTTGAATACCAAGGTAGGTAGGAAAAAAAAATTTGTTTTCGAAATATTTTTTTCTAACAAATCATTGTATTAAGTGTGACAACTATATTTTCTTTTGTCAGTGGTCACTGTCACTTGGTTTACTGTGACACACGCATTTTCTTTTCCTGGTAACTTAATCTATCATTGTAATATTGTGAAAACAATATTTTGGCTGTTAAATTACATCACATGTCACAACTAATTATTTCACGTAATAGTAATAATAATAATAATAAGTGTTAATATTATTATGTGGATTTACTACTGTAATCAATGTAGTTATCGTTTCAGCTTATAAAAAGAACACAAGAACAAGATATAGTGGGATTTTATTTATTTTGTTGATTTTCTTTCAACCTATTACAGCCTGAAATATGAATTGAATCTCGAATTATTATTATTTCAAATCAGCATGAACATTTATTAAACATGTTTCTAGGAGTGTATTGACTGTAAATGTAGATGATATTGATGCAAAATAAATTAAAGTAACTATTATAAAAGAATTGACACACAAAAAAGAACATTGGTGGAGTTAGCTAGTTGTAGTATTGCAATGGACTCTACTCATAGGATTGCTTATAAGTAGTATACAGTAGACCGTTGTATATGAGTTGTTAGTCAACAGCTGGAGACAGGTATCTTAAGAAGCCAGCCAAAACACGGTGAAGTTCCGAATACATATGAGGCTAGAAGAAAAGCTATAGAAGGCAGTCTACAACTAGCTCAAGTTGCAAAATACACAATAGATGCAAATGAAAGATTGAAGACTAAGTGTATATAATTAATAAATAATATGTGTTTCCCTTCTAATTTAGTCTGATTATTCCGTCTGGTCTTGGCTTGTCCAAACATTACGGTATCATTATATCAGATCAACCGAAGTTTATATATTGAAATAGAATCAGCATTAGGGGATCATAATTTCCGATATTTAGCAAATAAATAATTTCACGGATTGAAAACATGAGTCAGTTGAAGCTAGACCACCATGGGACTCCTCAGCAGAGCGCACCCACGACCCCGCACCCCGCGGGACTCGAACCCAGGGCCTACGGGTGTTGCGCGCGAGCACTTAACCACTAGACCACTGAGCCGGCGTCCAACAGTGTTAATGTCTAACTTCAACCAATCCACGAAGTTGCGCCACCGTATACGATTGTCTTCAGTGAGCTGATATCTCACAACAGACCTGATTGAACTCCACTGGTAACGGCTTCCCACTAGAACTCCAGGAGTATTTCTTGAAGTCAGTCACTAGTGAGCAGATGATTATTATCAGGAAGGGTTTGTGGAGATTTTAGAAATTTCACAGAGCGAAACCAGTGGGTCCTGGGTTTGAGTCCCGCGGGGTGCGGGGTCGTGGACGCGCACTGCTGAGGAGTCTCATAATAGGACGAAACGGCCGTCCAGTGCTTCCAGGTTTTCCATGGTGGTCCAGCTTCAACTGACTCATGATTTCATTCCGTGAAATTTCATGTCAAAATCTTCTTTTGAATATTCATCTAAAATCTTCTCCAGTTTTCTACAAGCTTTGCTCATTTTACTATTTCATTGTTGTTAAGCTAGGATAAGAAAGCAAGTTCATGTTTGCTCTAATTCGATGTTATATATTCTGACGTTAGTTCCATTCCTTGAATGACACTGACATTACTTTTATTCTCAGTGTAACATTTCAACCAGTGTGTTTTTCTTTTTATATTTTCCAGTCTGACATTATTTCTGAACAATGTATTTGTATCAACTAAGTGTCAACACTATTCAGCATGACAGGTGCACATTTTCAGCCAGCGTGAGATTTATATCCTTTGTATTATTCTGTTTAAATTTCGTACGTATTTTACAGAAACTGTGTTTTTTAATTTATATAACATGGAAACCGTTTTTGTGTTTTTGCTCCGGGTCATGGAAACTGTAGTGATTCTCGTTTCCAAGTTTGAGCAGTAAGACGGGGGGATACAACAGACCCGACACGTACAGAACAAAGACGACACCAGAGATAATAATTGTAAATATCAACTTGGGATAAAGGTATATCTATTTGATTATTCTCTAATAGATTAAAACGCATGTGTTAAACTCAATGTTGATTTATTATCTGAGTATACTCAACAAATTAGGGACAAATGTAGCAACGTCGAGGCATCCGCTACGGATGAACATAAATATCAGCAGAAACTGAGAAATTATGGTCTTTATTATTATCAACAACAACAATAAATACAAACTTTTACAAATAATTCAAACTGTATCACTATTACAACTTAATAAGCAAAATATCCTTGTAAATAGATGTTTAAGTGATCTGTTTATGAGTGAGTGATAGACCCAGGAAATAATGTGTAAAATAATTCTCTTTTTTTTCCGTAAGACATACAATACACGATGTAAAACTATAAATAATTATGATAACAGGCTTATTATTATGAACAGTAATTATAAATAATTGTTTTAAAAGCATGGATAGATAGTGGCTAGCAGTAGAATGCAAAACCCGCGTTTCGTCCCATTTTGGGACTCGTCAGCTGGATGTACCTGCATCTCATTTTAAACAAGAAAGTTACCGTTAAATACATATCAGCTTAATATATGACTACAGATTTACATTGTAGTTATAACTGAGGAAAATGGTATTTAAAAGAGGAGAAAACTTAAATTTACACAACATAAGAAAGACAAACAATGATGGTAGATAGAGATCTTGACGACCTTCCGAAATATTGACAACTGTTTTAACGAAATACACTCATCTGTAAATAGGTTTTACTTATATTTGAAAATCAGTCAATGAATATCTAACCTTACCTATATAAGGAAATACTAGGCGTTATAGTGAATGAGGTTTTCACTAAATAAATTAATGAAGAGTATGTTATACTGAATTATTTTCAATGTACAATTAATTTTTTATGGGCGATTTCCGAACTGTTATTGAAATCATAAACTGGCCTATAGTGGACATTCATTGAAAACTAAGTCAATTTACAATATCATCAATATTCAATCAATAATTGGGACAAATTTCTTATTTTTAAGATGAATTAAAAGTAAACTTATTACTGAACAAAAATTAGACTTAATTAAAACATATTTTAGTTTGTTCTTCGAATTACTGATGAGTCTGAAAGTAGTATGAAGTAGTTGCTAATTATGAGTGAGAACACCATTCAAATTCTATTAAAACGTTTTACAAATAATTTGAATAGATCAAATCAAATGGTAATTAGAAAATAATATATGAAATGTGATTAAAAGCTTATTTTCTTCCCAATTAACAAGAAGAAATATGTTTAACAAATATTTTGTGGTTTACATAATCAACTGGTCTTTGTTGGCTAACCTCTAAAGACCAGATAGCAATAGACAGGTGTTTTATTATGACTTGGATTTCTAAACAGTGCACGTCCATGAGGATCACATCCAAAATCTTCCGGTCTCTTAGTAAGCAGTTAACTGGCGTCTAATTATTTCCATGTTTATGTTATAACTTGTGAGTTTGTGTCCCTATCAATGTATAATGTAGTGATACCACCACTTAGAGAGCAGTAATTTATCGACCGGACCAATGACGGGTAAAACCCGTACGAGTAATCTAGATTCTTTACCGATCCTGCTTCCCGCTTAACCCTGCCTGTTAAGTCCAGAACACCGATCTCAGCCTCTGCAATATGAACCATTTATTTTAAACATACTGGGTTTGTATACTAACCAAACAGACCACATCGTACCATAAAGTAGGAAATAAAATTTGAATAAGATCTAACCAAAAAGTGGCTGTGAATGTAGGAGACCGAAATTAATAGACAGGGCATAACTTAAGAATGGTAAATCGTATAATAATAGTTCATAAGTCAAAATAAAGCTCATAATAAGAGGGATACGAATATGAATAGTTTAGTTACTTAACAATTATACAATAAAATATATGTATCGTATTTGTCCACAAACAGATTCCACAGTTATCATTCCTTATTCTCATCGGAATAGATAGTGTTCATATTATTATTATTGCTGGTATAAAATGCTGCTAATTTTTAGGATATTTTTTCACGTTTTACGACCAGTTTGACGAATTCACAAATGTTCGTATAGAAGGTGTCGTGAAAATAAGTATAGTAATAGTCCAGAAATAGATTCCAACAGTTATCATTAATTATTCTCATCGGTATATAACAGTTTATCTCAGTCAGTCCTTGATATTACACAACCATCTTTCAATGGTATCGGTTGGTAAATATTGAAATATAGACACGGTGGAATCACGTGCCGATGATGTCATCCAGAATGACAACTGGGGCTTTACAACTAAACTATTTAGATCAAAGAAAATAACATCTCCAACATTCTTATATTGAGTTACAAATATTCACTATTATAGTTGAACTCTATTGGTCACACTTTCTCATTAAAACTCTAAGAATTACCTCTCTCTATCTCTCTCGAGAGCCAACTTTGTAAAGATTTCATACTAGAATGAAATAACTGTCCAGTACCATTTGATCGTCAAAGATGAGTTCATCAAGTTAACTAATAAAAACTCAATAATCTCAACAATTCCCTTACATTAACATACATTTATCTTTTCTTTTTAATTGTCCAGTTACATCATACGTTGATAATGTAACATTTACAAACGGAATTAGATATAGACAACTGATTTAGAATCTATTCGTTATGAAAAAAAAGAAAACACACACACACACACAAACTCAACTGCATAGTAACATATGACAGTGTGTAAAATAAGAAAAATGTAGAAAAAAATTAAGATTATTCGTATACAAAAAAAATGTTAATTGCTTTCATTCATAATAAACATTCAATCATGAATATTCTGAAGTTAACCATTGATCGATGAAAATTATTTTTTTTATATCTAACTACAAAAAAGCACAGTTTTTTTGTTGTTGAAAAAACAACATTTTTTTGTATTTCACGTAAATGTACTTCAGTAGTTTTGTGTTTTTGATTAGGTGTGCAATTGAGTTGTTATGCGAAAATCTTAAGTCATATTCTCAATCCTATCATATATATATATATATATATATATATATATATATATATATATATATATAGTTATATAATGAAGATATAACTCAGTGACGTATGTATTTGTGTAACAGAATTTCCAATGAAGAATGAAGATAAATTATATACAATATTTTATATTACAATCATGTTTATAATTAATTATTTTAATTATTGGTTAAACAAAACTGATTGTGATAATAAGAATATGATTGTTATAATTTAAAAGTTAAAATTTAGTGATTACTTACTTACATACCAACGCCTGTTACTCCCAATGGAGCATAGTCCACTAATAAGCATTCTCTAACCCAATCTGTCTTGGGCCTTCATTTCTAGTTCTATCCAATTGTTCACTTGGTATTGTTTGGATTGTATCTTCCCATTGAGGTTTAAGACTGCAGTTGGTCAGTCTGTTATTGACAATTGTGCATGCTGTGCGTATGCCTCGATATCGCCTTAATTCACAAGCTATTTGTAAGCATAGATGGATAGTGGCCAGCAGTGGAATCCAGTTTGACGCGCGTTTCGTCCTATTTGGGACTCGTCAGCTGGATGTACCTACATCCCAGAGTTGATGTCCACTCTTGGACGAGTCCCACATAGGACGAGAAGCACGTCCTGGATTTCACTGCTAGACACTATCCATCATTGATACTATCCAGTGGTTGTTTATGCTTATCATGTCTGTCTCCATCTCTCAGCGTAATGTGTTCTTTGTTCTTTTCTCTTCTCTTTTCGCCTTGAGGATTCCAAGTAAAAGTTTATCTTGTAACACAGTTGGGTGCTCTTCTCAATGTATCTCCTATCCACTTCTAGTGCTTCTTTCTGATTTCTTCATCCACTGACATCTAGTTTGTTCTCTTCCACAGTAGGTTGTTGCTGATAATGTCTGGATAACGGATTCAAAGTAAGTATTTAATGATACATCAATTAATTTATAACAATCCTAATAATGATAATATCAGAGTTGTTGAAATGTTATCAAAAAAAGTGAAATTAAATTCTTGATTTATTGGAATACAATGGACAGTTCAACGATTCGAAATTCTCAGATGAGTGAGCTCTACTGTACCATGAACACCAACAAATGCTGATGAGGATAATTAATGTAGCATCAGCCTGTGCATCAGTAGGCTTCAACATACATAATGGATAAAGAAAGATTCTTAAATACAAGATGGATAACACCAATCCAATCACACTTGATGGAGAGGCTCTGGAAGAGGTAGGAAGTTCTAGATAACTGGGCAGCATAATCGATAAACAAGGGGAATCTGATAAAGACCTAAATACAAGGACTGGAAGGGCAGCACAGTATTCCTACAATTAAAGAACATATAGAAATTAGAACAACTACCAGTCAACATGAAAGTCACAATTATTAATATGAATGTCAAGAAAATTCTACTGTATGGAACTGAAATTCCGAGAACTACTACAAATAACATCAAAAGGTATAATTATTTATAAACAATTGTCTACGCAAGATACTCAATGTCCATTGACTGGATAGCATCAGTAACAGTTTATTGTGAGAGAGAAGAAACGAGCTTTCAACTGAAGAGGAAATTAGGAAAAGACGTTGGAATTGGATATGACATACATTGAGAAAATCACTTAACTGCATCACGATGCAAGCACTAACTTGAAATCTTGAATGGAAAAGGAAAAGAGGAGGACTAAGGTACATATTGCGTCAGGAATTGGGAGAAGATATGGAAAGAATGAATAGCAACTGGAAACAATTGCAAAGAATTGTTTAGGCTGGTCTAGATTCCTCCACGTGGAGTAACATGGGTAAGTACGTTATTCATAAAAATGATAGTTTGTTAAAGTTGATAAGTAAAAAACAAGAAGTGAACGGAGACAGTTTTCAAGGTAGAATTAATCTCATATTGACTACCTTGAGATAATAAAAACAATGAGTCAGAATAAAGATAAGGATTGTTGAACTGAAGTTTAAATTTTATAACAAACTAACAGATATTGGATAACATGTGTTTGACTAAATTCCATATTTTGAATTGTTTGGATGATAATATAATCGTTGATCATTTACGGAACCTTGAACTATTGAGAAACAGCATTCGATATAACTACAGGGGGGCGGGAGGGTGAATAACGTACAGAAAAGGTTCAGTATTCAGAGAGTAGGTTGTTTTACGAAGCATTATATGTTATGAAAAAAGGTCTATCAGAAATAAGGCGTTATTTTTTACAAGATTAAAGCTAAAATATCAACAGATTCTGATAAATGAATGAACTTTTTAGTATCTTAATCATTTGCTCAACTTGCATTCTAATAGCTAATGTATTAAGACTAGAATGTTAGGAACCGATCGTAACACTAAAATTCTATATGCGTTGTAACTATTGTATTTTAGCAAAATACTATTCACTTGCGAGATCTGCACTCAGATGGACTAGCATCTTTTCCATCGATCACTCGGCCACTCTTCTTATCTTTTTAGTATGAGATTTTCGTAGAGTATCTTAAAGTTCTGGATTTTGACCTCCATTAGTGCTGTACATTCTCACTATTATTAAGGTGTCTCATACTAGAACAAAACATTTGTCTAATGCTTTCTGGCTTCTAGTGGCTGTCATAATCTCAGTGAAATAGTTTTGGTTGTTAAATAATTTTGTATTATTATGACAATCTTTAGCCATCTAATATCTGTATCTACTATATCCAATGTCAAGTAAACTAAACTACTAACAACAGTGTAACAAAATTTACTTCCCAAATTTTAGTATTAATGATTATTCAGCTTTAATAAAACGATTTATAGTTAATATACTTTCATATTAAGTTAACTAATTTGTCTAATTATGTAATTTCATTTGGACTTTAATAATTATGATTTAGGAATGATATGAATATCGGAAAAAAAAGAACAGAAGACATATGAAAATTCTAAATTCACTTGGTATTATTTACTTGAATCTTCCCATTGATGCTTTTAGGACTGCAATTGATCAGTCTGTTATTGGCAATATGTACATATTGTGCGTATTGCCTCGATATAACCTTAATTCAAAAGCATTATAAGCATCGATGGATAGTGGTTAGCAGTGGAATCCAGTTTGATGCACGTTTCGTTCTATTCTAGGACCTACATCTCAGAGTTGATGTTCACTCTTGAACTCAAACCCATTACCATTCACTTCAAACGCCATCAAGTTATCCACTTAGCTATTGAGTCCTAATAGCCACTTACTTGTGCTTGTGTACCTGAAATGCAGGTACATCCAGCTGACGAGTCCCAAATAGGACGAAACACGCGTCTTGGATCTCACTGCTAGTTATTAGCCATCTTTGCTTATAAAAATTCTAGTTGTGTAATATGATTAATAGTTTTAAGTTAATTTCAACTAAAATGTACTTTAAACAACCTGTTTTTTATGTTTTGAATTATGTGAATTGTTTTAATTGTTATTATTGTTCTATGAAAATAAACTTTGTTATTTTCAGTTATAAGTTACTATAAAACATTATACTTTATGAGTGTTGTTATATAAGATAAAGATTAACATTTGGTCTTTTTTTATTACTTTAAATCAACTATTGAAATATGCATCATCATTTATCTCTAGTTCTTTTTATTCTATTAACCATAGTGAGTAATAAACAAACCAATGGAATACCAAGTAAGTTAGTTATCTTTTGTATAATAAAGAGATACTTTTGAAAAAACTTTAAGTATTCATTCGTGTGTTGTTTATTTGAATCTTCTCATAAATATTTGGGACTGATCAGTCTTTTATTGGGATATGTACATCATTTGTGGATTGCCTTGATACTCTTTTAAGTCATAGGAATTATAAACAAAGATGGATAGTGAATTCACCTAACAAGTCTCAAATAAGATGAAACGTGTGTCTCAGATTTCAATGCTGGACGCCATCTAAATTTGCTTTGTTTAAGAAGTTCAAATATGTTTTTCATGTGAAATGTTTGAATTCATGTAAATTTTAGTTACTGATAGCATTCAAACAAAATTTTTATGTATAATATCTGCTATTCAATCGGTATTCAGTTTATTTTAAACCTTACAACAAGTTGAAATTGTCATTTTAAGAATGTTGATTTTCATTTTGAATAAACGAGTCGAACTAAGCATTGCATACACTGATTGGTAAATGAGTAGTAAATAGTGTCATATTTTATTTAGCCTTTTAGTGTTGATCAAATTCTGTCGATCAAACCTAAGTGACTCGATAATCGTGCATACTATGTTTTGATGTTAGATGATTAACAGTGGTCGGATTATAAAGCTGAGCAATATCATATGGGTCATCGTTTCCATAAAGTTGGCAGGTGTACCTTGCTGATTTGTCTCAGGGTATCTTATGGACTACCTAAAATCATCTGACATTATGTCCGTAGTCTTTCAAGTTTGGTAAATCTCGTTTATTGCAAAGTATGCTATGTAAAAGCAGGCAATCGCATCAACTGTCATAGGTCCTACTGCAGTGAACTAAAACTCAATACGGAACATTTGTAAAACATGAAAATCATACATTTAATACATCATTTGCATATCTTTCTTCACTTGTCCTTCACATTCCATCATTCTTCCAATCCTTTCGTTATACTGATCGCTATCTGGTTTCGTTCCTCTTCTCTTTATTTCACTCTCCGCTGTTGAGCATTCCATTCCCTATTCCAGGTGGAGTTACTCCTGCTACACACTGCTTATATCTATCCATATAGGAAGAACAAATCACACTACTATTTTGTTGTTTGACAATGAAAAATACATTAAAAAGAGAAGAAAGCTGTTTTTTCTTAGTAGTTCATAACACTTAGTTGACTAACTCTAACATTTATGGAATGAAACATAAACGTTTGTATTCGTATACATGCATATAATTTATTGCTTAACTTACTAGTCTTTTGAATGGTAACAATACTTACAAAGTGTTGTTAAAGCTAGCTCATAAAGTCTAGACTAATAAATAACAATTTAATAGTCGGGTTCCTGAGTCAATCTAAGCCAGACCACCATGGAAAACCTGGAAGCACTGGATGGCAGTTTCGTCCTAGTATGCGACTCCTTAGCAGTGCGCATCCACGACCTCGCTCGCGGGACTTGAACCCAGGGCCTATCGGTATTGAGCGCAAACGCTTAACCTTTAGACCACTGAGCCGACCGGCATCCAACGATGTTAATGTCTAACTTCAACCAATTCACGAATAAATAACAAATGAATATTATTCCATTTCATCAATAACAGGTTGTTCAAAGTTGTTAACATCACTGCATTACATATATTTAAAACCATATGTCATAATACAACAACCTTATAAAACGTAATAAATTAATATTTCATTTTTGCAGTTATAAAAAGGGTATTCAAGTGTTACTTTATTGACCGAAGAATCTCACACAACAATAAATTCACAAAAACTATTAAAAGCTATTTTGAAACTTTACCAGTGATTCATTTTGTAGTCATCCGGTTAAATGAACAGATGACCAGTTAAACTGACAGTTACCAAGTAATATGGTGTCAAAACTACTCGTAAATCATAGATAGTTATGTGCATAATTTATGTGAGTAATTTCCCGTTATAATATGATAAAACAATGTTATATATATTTTCAGAATGATAATTCTTGGTTCTTTTTCCCCCGTCGTCACTGACATGTCTTCTCAAATTTTTCCGAAAGTCGACTAGGGTCGTCGTCGTCGTGTTTCGTGGTTAATAAATTTTCACTTATACCAGTCTTTGTGTTCTTACTTTCGCGTCGTGTGAATTGTAGAGGTCCCTTATTTCGAGTATAAGTGATCATCGATTCCTAAATAACAATCAGAGACGACCAGATATAACAAGTAGTGTTCAATCGGCAAGACAAATTACATCATATTCATAGTTGAGTTTCCACTGTTTCATTAATTCAATGAGTAGTATACATATAATACATTTTCCTATTTGTGAATAATATCTCTTTCTGATATTGTGATATTCAGGATCTCTACCTAATTTAAATATTATAAACTATTCAATTCAGAAGGTTATCTGTCAATGTAAACTATGAAAACACGTCCAGTAAAGTTTCTTTTTTTTGTATTTCATCATAATAGTATAGTTGCTACTTAAACGTTTATTGTATTTTATCATTGTAGGTGCTTATTCAGTTTGTGCAAATTTAACCCAAAGGTGTGAACCGCTTTATCCATGTTGTTCACCAAATCTTTGTCAAGTAATAAGTTGTGGAATTGGTACGTGTGTAAAATGTTTTGAACCAGAAGTTGATTGTCAATATAATCATGAATGTTGTAGTGGTCTCTGCTATAAACATGCTTGTACATTTTTATCACCAAACTAGCTTATGTTACATACATATCGTATCATATCGTCTACAATAATAAACATATAATGATTTAAAATGTTCTCCAATTGTTTGATTACTTTCGACATAACTATAATGACTGTTTAATAGTTTTCTGATATAAAAGAATAATTGCACATTAATTAATTTTATATTGTAAATAGTCGTTTACATTCAACTTGTAATGTATGCAATACTTCCAACATAATTATTAGATTCAGTTCGGTATCATTTACTAGTACCATTTATTATTATGAAAACTTAGAGTTCATAGACCACAAAGTATATTATTTCATAAATCAACAGTCATTCAAGTACTTCAAATCTGGTATAATCGATAGGATACTTTATAATAATATACTTAATGTTTTTAGAATAAAATGTACTTCTGAAACTTCAGAGTAACCAATCATTGAATGATGAACTGAACATATAATATATTCACAATTATATAAAAATTCTAATTATGATTCGCATTCCCATTAATCGTATCTATAATCATAAAAAATTTCTGTTCTAACGACTGGATAATATATAATATTTACACCATCAAACAATCTGTAATTCTGTGAAGGTACTTTGGCAAACTAAGTCACTAATTGGTTGAAAATTATGACGAATCTAAGCAGTGATTAGACTGTCAAAACAACAAATACAAGGCGTTTCGTGACTTATTGTAAGTGACTTCTTCAGAAGTGACTTATACTAAGTCACGAAACGTCAGAAAATTTAATTTTTCTACTCATTGGGGTATTACAAATATATTAATTTATTTATAACAATCTATAAGATGCTCAATTTATTCGAAATTATCAAGTCAAACCTTGGTAATGATACCTACAAATGAATACAAAGGAAATGTGTACAATAAGTTACAGAATGGCACTCGATTGTTGAATTGAAACCTCACATTTTTCAAAAAAATGATTAGAGTAATTCATCTGAGAAATATGTAAATTAATGAACATAAATGAAGTTGTAAAATGCAATGAACAAATGAAATTTAATGACAAAAATTAGTGTATTAACTGTTTCATCAAGCAGAAGATCAGGTTCGACATAGAAATAACAGGTAATAACGGATGGGATAAATGGTTTTCTAGAAAAATGGTATCAACTTTCACAATATAGAAATTTTGTAAATGATTTGATAAAACTTGAACTAGTCATGGATAATAGTCTATTATAAAACCGGAAAGAAGATGAAGTTCATAGATGTCAATTAATTTCACGTACTCTCCAGTTGATGTGCAATCATATAACCAATTAGACAATCACTCAACGATAGCACTGAATGACTTCTGTGATATTTTGGCAAATGACTAAACCTAAAGATGCTTAGTGTCGAACTCAAACTCAATGGATCTGTGGAAATGCAGTCATTATAGATAAAAATATTTCAGTTTCGAAAAGAGAAAGAGTAATAAGGTTTTGTGAATTAAATGAATTTATTCTATCCCAAGGATTTACATCATCTACAAATAACCTTAAGTTACAAGGAGTTATGTGGCTACTTAGTGTAAGATCCTAGACCAAAAAGAAATGAATATATTACAGCTACAATTCATAAAACTAATAACCGATCACTTTAATTTTGAAGCTAAATGGATGATAATGGTTCTACAATCCCCTATGAGTAACGTCTCATTACAACAAGTCACAAAATATAGATTTTACATTAAATTGTTATCATTGTAGCCTTGATCTACTATCTACGAAATACAAGTCATTCCGGCTCTAGCCAAATTACACACAAGGTGTTTACGTAGTTTGAGGAAAAGACTTAAACGTAGTAGGAATGCTCATTAGATAAAATGGTTGCGTATACGAAACGCATAGCAACAAAACAGATTTTTCACTGTTCTATTGTCATAGATAAAGAAAAATTTAAAAACGTTGGTTTGTGATGTTTAACACCGTTTTTATCAGTTAAGATTTCAATTCCTAAACAATATACAACGTGATATGGTAGGTCAGTCAGACATCAATCAATTGAGAAACTCACGTGGTTGGCATGATATGGCTTCCACTACCAAGGAAAGAGACATAGATCATCGGCAAAAAATTTGGCCTGAAGTTTTGAGGAAATAAATTATTTATACGTATGAGTGAGTGTACAGCAACTTCTCGACTTGGTCGTCTATCGAATCGTTTTCCTCTCACCCACTCTCTCAATCTGAATCTCGTCCCCGGTGTTCATACTAAGTAGCTGGTTGGCCTTGTGAACGGGAAGCTCGCATATCATCATCATATTTCTACACCGCACTACGAAATATACCATGCAAGGAAAGCTTTCTCTGATGTAATGTTCTGAGAATAAGTATTTTCCTAATAACAGGTTGATGAATATTAGGAAATATCCATTCATACCAAATCTGCTCTCTTTTGCATAGAGTTGACATAGCTTTGAAAACATTTTTATAATATTAACAGTTTTCCTGCAGTTCACAGAAAATATAACCGATGTTAACCGAACCTAGAACCGCAAATTTTCTCTTCAGTTATTCATCAACAACAATTATAATGACATATTTTCTTGAATTCCAAAATCGTAAATTACCAACCGACTATCTGAATAATTATTGTATGAATCTAAGCTGATATTGTCGACAAAGTAACAATGGAAAATCCTTAGAAACTTGTCTATGCAGTAGTAGGTGGTGTAACAGAAATATGAATTCCACCAACTCCTCGATTCACCGAAGTATGACTTTATAAAATAATCAAAACGTTCAAGTTGCTTTGAACTGTCAACAATATTTTCACGCCATTGGCTCAATTTTATGTATTAAGTTATACTACTTATTGTTAATATTCAGTAGTTTATGTACCGTCAGTAAGTTTTCATGTTAGATGTTTGTCGCCGGTAATGAACTATTGATCATAAAAAGCTGCATTGTTATTCAGTTTTTGATTCTAGCCTCTTGCGCGAGATAGCGTTTCTCTTCCCTTCTTAATAACCAGATTATGGTGATCTCGAAACCCCATTGAGCATCTCAATCCATTGAATGAAGTTCAGACTCAATCAGTTGTTCTACTAAGAAGGGATAAGTAGACATAATGAGAAATATAGAAAAGCACACATCATTGTCCGTATGGGGTTTGAACTATGTCTTTATATATATTTAGGGACGAATTCTGATTACTAACTGTTAAGATACGTGCATCCTGTGCGGATTCCCTCAAGATAATTATTATTTCACAAGTTTTTTTTGAATAGATGGATAGTGAATAACAGAGAAGTTCAAAATACTTCCTTCGTACATTCTAGAACTCGTAAGTTTCATGGGATAAAATCTTAACTATAAAAACATGATATGTGTTAAAATAGTCGGTGGCTATCTGGACTCAATAGCACAGTGGATAACTTGTTAAGTAATTCAAGATGGATGTAATGATTTCGATTGGCAGTGCAAACATCAAAACCGGAATGCAGCTACATCAGACTGATGAGTTATAATTAAACAAACATGTGTTCTGGGTTCCACTCTGGGCAACAGTTCACTATTTCTGATTGTAAGATAACAAATATTGGATGGGATATATGTAAGAATAGATATGGTCATCTGATATGATTGTTTTTATCTAGTCGTGGTCAACAATTTAAATGAAAACCGTGTTTATTCCAAATAGTTGATTTCAACGAATATTTTGACTGTGCTTTGCAAGTTTTTTAGACACTAGGACTGCGTTCATTTTTCAAGAGGCTACTTTAAGGATTCTCATCAAAACCATTTTAAGTGTTAGGTTATACAATAGTCATTCTAAAACCAATACAAAGTTAATGTTCTCAAAATTCTGCTATTTAATTACATACATCCAAATCCGAATTTCTGGAACTGTTTGACTGGAGAACTTGGACCTGCCGAAACACTTGCTCATCATGATACCTTGAGAAAATTGCTATGATTCGGACATTTTATCCTACCTTAAAGGTACAGGGATCACTACAATTACTCAAACGTAATTCTATATTTAAGCCATATTTAGTACTGTAGCGCAATGTACGTTCGTCACCATTGAAATATATCGATGGTCCGTCAATAATATCTGATTGCAGTGATTATTGATGGTGCGTTATCGCTATAGCCTACTGAAGACTCTACCAGATGCAATATACTATTTGGTTTCATCGTTAGTGCTTCCGCATAGCTCACCATTGTTGCTACGCTGAATGTTGGCATTTTATAACTGTTAGAAATAATAGTCATCAATTTAGCATGGTAGTGGGTGCTGTCATTAAATGATTAGCAAAAAACTTTCAAGCCCAATGTACTAGATAAGTATATAACCGTAAAGAAAACGTAAAAGTATATTGACCACTTTCATTTGTATTTATAGTAAAATGGTCCGGTCCCAAGCCCGGATAAAGGAGGGGGGTTGGGCATGAGATCAGCGACCCAATCCCGTAGAAAACTAACTCGCTAGAAAAACTAACCAGTAAAATGGTTAACTAAACTTAAAGTTATTCTCTTAGTATTTTTGCATTTGAGACGTTTTTATATAGGATGAGGAAGAATATAAATATCTGGTACTGAAGATGCAACAGTGTGAACGAAAGGAACATATGGTCTCCGCCACCATGAAAGAGCTTGCTACAAGGTTCTATATAATTGTATTTCCTGACTCCATTCATTGCCTCTTTGAGAATTGAGATGTATCAATGAAAAAAGGTTAAAGTTGATAAATAGAATTCACGAAAGATCACATTTTCACACAGTTGTGTTTCAATAGTTGATCTCGTTTCATTTAAGAATCATGTAGTCTTTGTTGATCTTCCTTCCTATTCTTTATTTCCTGGTCAGCTACTTAATATTATGGAGTAGTTTAATTATTTCAAGTTAATAATGCTAACGATGGTTGAATGTACAAAATTACACACTGGTACTTAGTAAACTTTTTGATGACTAGAATTGTGAGTAGAACAGAAAATGACTTCAAGTCAACTGATCAATACACTTTTGGAAACTCATGAATTTATGAGTGGATAGTAGTGATCTTACTACAATGAATTAGATGCAGTCAAATAAAACATCGTCTTACCGAAATATAACTGATGTAGAGAACATGTATCATTTTAACACTGGAGGCAAATTTTCCTCCTTTGCTTTCAATCCCGATTCATAATGGAAGTCAACCTGTCAGTATCTATATAATCTCCAGAAATGTAAACGCTCCCTGAAAATAATTTGTTTCTAAAGTTTCTTATCATTTTCGATGATTATTTGTCATGAATATGTTAATAAGTCTACTCAGGAGTTTGTGTTCTGCTTGTGAAGTAAACGGCATTTTATCCACAAAATGATAAAACATTTGTCAGATATATATGTAACTAGTCATAAATGAGTAATAATTGCAATGAATTCAATCAATTTTAAAAGAACGATATGGCTTGCCATATTTGCCAATAATAAGTAATTACCATTGCTACTTCTGATATATCAGTCATGATTTTTCTGATAGTATTAAAAAAGCTACATACAGACAGTATCTTAGAACCGAATGACTTTGATATACATCAATGGCTAGTAGACACATTCTCAATGCCATGGTTCGTTGTTTTAATAGAACAGTGTTTCCCTTCTAATATGGTATAAATCAATAGCAAACTTCATTGTGATCAAAAGAGATATACAAAATAATTAGATGGGATATATTAATTTATAAATAAAACTTTTGAATAACTAGGCTCTGAATTATGCAAATTAACTGTATGATGGCGGTCACATGATTGAATAATATGTTATTCAAGAAGTTTGTCAGATTATTGTCTAGTTATTGTCTGAATCTTTTGTGAATTGTGATTCCGAAAACAGTGGCTACTACCAACTTATAAAATGAATAAATCTGTTTCAGTAGTTCTGAAAACAATTTATTATATGCATATCTAGGACTTAACCTAAAGTCTGGTTTCACATAATTCCTTAATTGCCTAAACCTTGTGAAATTGTGTTCACTGTTAATTTCTACCCCCTAGATCTTTTCCCTGATTTCAGTTCTTCATAAATTCACTTATAAGCAGATTGTCTCTTGGTTATCGAATTTCCGGTGATACTAGCATATTATTGTCTCAATACATTTATTTTGAAAACAACGCTGAGATTGCCTGAATGTGTGCATAAAACAAAGTTAACATTTTCCACAGCTTACTATTTTCCATAATTTAAAACGACTACACAGCTTATAATACTGCTGCAACTCTCATCTGCTTCTATAAATGGTACACCCTGTCATCGTTTCCATGTCAATTTCTTAATCACCTGGAGTTAATGTAAACAACCTTTTGTCGTACCGTTTAAGTTACAACTGATAAAGAAACCTACTACATATCTAAATTATAAGCCAATTATTCAAGTGTCCTTTTAACTAAGACCGAATACTGTATCATAGTTGAGCGTCCCCTAATAACTGTTCTGTATCTTGTTAATGAAACAAGGAAGTTAATTCATGTTTTTGAGAACAACACATTTCTTGTAAGTCTGACTTCTTTCATGTACCAATTACCAGCTGGACAACCGCATCTGATAATAATGAGATAATGTAATTAAAGTCAACACTTTAACGAGTGATCCTATTTCAAATGAATAGATTTTTTATCGTTCTGAATTATAATATAATATCACCGGTACAAACGGAGACTATAATCAACCAGGAAGATTGAGGGATGTTAAACAGTTTTATATTGTACGATATGATTTGACAAAATAACATTAAATGATAAAATATATGAACTAGTGAAATTTCGATAGTTATTTCACAATCAAGAACTGTAAATTATGTTACCGAATAACATTATCTACCTACAGAAACAAATTTGACAAAACACTTGTGTACAGTAGATATATGTCGAGTAATGTAGGAACTATATAGCTATACATGGATGTAAGTAAAGGCTATGACCATTCTTTAAAGGATGTTCATGAGATAGGTGTAAAACAAAACCTATCAGCTAACTAATCTTTGTAATATTATATCATAGAGAAATGACGAAACCAGATGTCGTGAATCACTTCCAACCAAACAGGATATTTATATTGATCTACTCAGGAACGTCGGATGACTTCCTCCAACGTATAATGGTAACAAAACTTTTAGAATAAAATTAACCAAATTCCCTTTTACTTTAAAGAAGAAGAGTTTGAGAAACAGTTGACCATAGAAATATAACAATTCTGAGAAGAAACCTCCAACATCATATTGACACCATTACTAGGTTTTATGTGTAAGTTCTTTTGACTATGCTTCAGAACTAAATAAAAATAATTAAAAAAATGGAGTCGACAGCACTTAACCAACAGTAGTCACGAAACAGGGAACTCCAAGTCCCCCAAGATAAATGATAAAGAACGAATGAAGAATTTCTGTATCCAAATTAATCCCGTATATACGGAGGACAGTAGTGTGAATCTCTTCTTGCTCTGATAACTATTATTGTCATAAAACAGTTTTATTCATTGTGAGACCGCAGTTTTTGATGATTTGAGCATTGAGACGATAGCTAGTTTCGAGTTAGATTCTGAATACTACTTTCACCACAGGCGATAACTGGATAAAACTGTCCAAATCTAATTTATTTACAAGTTATCACCATTTATCTTTGAAGTTTTCTTCAATGCAACTGTAATGCGTAACAATAGAAGGTTTTACAAAATGTCCAGATAATTATAAATTCTCAGGCAAAGTCATGTAAATTCAGATTTATCAACATACGAAAAATCAAGTATCTTTGCAAACAATCTTGTATTTGTTCTGTTTAACAATTTTAGATGTAAATATTTTTACAGAGTAAGTATTTATGGAGTGGTCTCATTTTGTTGGGTTTCTGTAGTATTCACAATATCTGTAGTAACATTACTATATTTTTCTTGACAGTGAAAAAACCAACAGCTTCCACTACAACAGTCCGAGCTCCAAATACATAATTTATTTGTACCAAGACATTGAACACATATTCCATTGAAGAACCCATGACAAACTAATTTGTCACAACAGTGACGAAAGAAAATCCGACTGCAAGAATCATTAAGGTGTGCACAGTTCTTTTGTACAGCTGGTACTAGCATTCAAACAAAAATATTTGAAACAATGTAATTATGAACAAAAATGCCAACACATATTGTAGTGTAGGTTACTATGCTAAACCCACATAACTTATTCTAGCTTCTCGACAGGCCAACTTATTCATTCTTCTTGAGTCACATTTTGACCTTGTTAATTATTCACTTATCAACCTTAACTGCTTTTATATGAGCATATGTGTGTACACTTCTTATCCTATTCATCATATGCCTGTGGCTTATTGTGTGTGACTATAAATATTGATTAAAGAATGAATTAATTGAGTTGGCTCACTCGCCTTCTCCACTGAGCGTCATTTCACTTCATTCTCTTCTCTTCACTTCTTTCGCTTCATCCCCCTGATTATCTGTACAGACCAAAGATTGTACAAAATATACATATTCGAAATCCATTCTCATATTCGGCTTACTTAATTCAGTTATATTCACTAACACTAATTAATTCGATAACCATATACGAGGATTGATGACATGTATATTTTAATAACATTCATACGATATAAGTAGAGTCAGACATCGGGCCACAAAAGTGGTAAGCCCGTCGAAAACATCGTCCGACCTAATTGACATCAAAGTGAAGGACCCCATTAAAATATACATATTGTTGCACAAACTACATTTCGCAGTTTTTGTTCAGTATTGTTGACATTTTAAAATAAGACTTAACACATCTCAGAATCTACTGATTAGTAGAGGATTTGTTTAGTAACATGTAAATGAAACATGACGAACTTAATAAACTAGCTGGAAGTTGCATGTTGTTATGTAATATATATCATACCCATTTAGTTTAAATAAGAACTTTCGTCTAACTTTGAATGAATAGTTTCAAAATATTTGGGCGCCGAGTTAATGTGAGACATTAAAGAGGAAGAACAGTATTTGTAAAATCTCAGCGAAGGAATTTGAAGTAAATCCAACGTTTCGTCCAAGCTTTTTCAAGGAAAATCTAATCAAACAACAAAATTATCGAATAATTTCGATTTACTTCAAATTCATTCGCTGAGATTTTACAAATACATTCTTCCTTTCTAATGTCTCATTTAGTTTAACTACAAATACTCAATTTTTAATATTACTGTGGTGTGTGTTACTTATGTCGATTGTTCCCCACTGGTGTTCTTGTTCACTACAGTACCACTGTTGAACTGATGAAAACTATACCTAAACATATCATATTGATACATAGTTGAATAATGATTACTCTATCACTCTAGTAAGTTTCGTTACATGTAGTTATATATAAATAATACAAATATATCTATATGGATATAATATTGAACATACCACTTTCATTGGATATAACTAAGGTAAAGGTTATGCTTATAAGCCATAGAATAATATATTGAATATATCTATTCATTACAATATATATTGCAGTATAGATTTACTAACATTTAATGATAAAATCCTAATTTATATATACATGTTTAATAGAGTAAGACATGTCTTTATAGTAATGGTTAAATTATATGAATGTGATCATGTTTTGGCTTGATTTCAGAACAATGATAAACTTGTAATAAGTTGAAAAAAACTAACATGAACTTGATAAAGTGAGTGTGCTAGTACTGAGTCAGATTGGCCGGTGATTTAAGATGAATTGTGTGCTAACAAATGTTATCCTAAAAGCAAATAAAACTTAAGTGTGATATATATAATAAAAATAGGATTAGTTTGTACTAATATAATAGCTAATTTGGTTCTGTCACCTTGCCTTAAAGAAGAAACATTTTATGTTTTAGGACAAATGTGTAATACTTAAACTTGGATTTATTTGATTTAGTTGTTTATTCTCTGACGAAATGGGTTACATGAGTGACAAAACGTCGGAACATTTAATTTTTCTACTCATTTGGGTATAACAGATATATTATTTTATTTTATTTAAGTGTGTTATCTCGTTGTATTCCACATTTGTCATCAAACATTAGTTAAACATGGCCAAAACATTCAGTATGATCCTCTGTTCCAACTGTATGACGTACTAACGTATGTTGTTCTGATGTTCTAAGTGTCTTTTAATGAAGCTTTTTGTGTTTTTATTATATACCATGGAAGAATATCGCTGTGCTTATGACGATTTCATTTCAATAGAAAGCTAATATTTTAACTGTAATTATTCTTTTAATTTAATATTTCAGTTATGAGTTTTCAAGTGGGTCATCTAATTTCATTTCTATCAATAAACATTTGAAGGTTTATTCGATTTTAACTATGTAAGACACTAACGATGTAGTGAACGGGAATACCAGTGAAGACAATCGAATGTCATGCAATTGGTTCCCTTTATGAATTTAAATAGAGCAAGAACAAACATTGATGCAGAATAGTATGAATTCATATTATTTCGAGGTTTCTCGTCAGCTGCTTACAAACCAAAATTGTGATAGAATATTTTTACATGGAGATAGTGTGAAACAATTAACATAAATGAGTGTAAATAACTGGATTACAATAACAACTATATATATATATGCTAGAAACAGGTCAGAGGTCAAAAAAAAGCATGATACAGTTGAAAAAAAAACCTGCTTCCTATCCTTGCGCTTCAAAGGAGATGAAGTCGCCGGAATTACCAATCACAGAATTAATTCCGCTTTAAAAGTGGCCTACCCGGCAGCCAAACTGACTACGTTATGGAAAACATACTGCTCACTGAAACAAACGAAGATCGACAAGTCCTCTCCCCTCAGTTGCTCCAACTGCATTTACCAATTCACATGTACGTGCCGTAGCACATACATTGGAAGAACTGAGAGAAGAGTACAGGTTCGCATTTCTGAGCATATTCCGAAGAACTTGACGCTGCGAGGGACTAAAGCTTTCAACAGTGCAATAGCTCGGCATCTACTTGACACCGGGCATACCGTCGATATTCTGCACGCGTTTAAAATTATCAATAGACATAGAAGTACTACCACTCTCCGCTTTGCTGAAGCCATTGCAATTAAGAAACTGAAACCGGATTTACGCATTCAAAAAGAGACTTTAATAAACTTATCACTACCCTGGTAATCTCTTTTGTTTCCGTACCTACTGGCTTCGCGCGCGAGCACTTAACCATTAGACCACTGAGCCGGCATCCAACGGTGTTAATGTGCGGGGTCGTGGATGCGCACTGTTGAGGAGTCCCGTACCAGGACGAAACGGCCGTCCAGTGCTTCCAGGTTTTCCATGGTGGTCTAGCTTCAATTGACTCATGATTTCAACTTGTAAAATTTTATTCACACATTTCCACCACCTCATCCTCTTGAATTATCTTAACTTTTCAAATTCTATTTAATTATTATTACGTAATCTACCTTATCATTATTCAATTCCATTAATCTCTCTAATTATCACACAATTTATGAACTTCACTAAACTATTACACCACCCAACCTGAATTAACCCTTTTTGTGACCTCTGACCTGTTTCTAGTATATATATATAGTTGTTATTGTAATCCAGTTATTTACACTCATTTATGTTAATTGTTTCACACTATCTCCATGTAAAAATATTCTATCACAATTTTGGTTTGTAAGCAGCTGACGAGAAACCTCGAAATAATATGAATTCATCACAATTGATTGATCACTGGGTGGTGATCAATGTCATGCTTGTCTAGTCCTTATTAGTGCAGATCGAATGCTATCGATCATGTTGCAATGTGGCCACCAGCCTAGGTGACTCGACACTGCGGGCACTATGTATTGAGATTTAGATGGTGGTTGGAGGTAGTCAACAGGAAACCCTGGACCCGGGTTTCGTGCTATTTGGCACTCGTCAGCAAGGTGTACCTGTAATCTTGAGGGAACTGGTGCTCCCTGGCGGATTCGATCTCGTATCACCCAGCTTCACAGTCAGAGACGTTACCACTGAGCTATCCGGGACCAGCTGTATGGCATGGGATCAAATCAGTTAGAGAGCTCAGTGGTAACGTCTCTGACTGTGAAGCTGGGTGATACGAGATCGAATCCGCCAGGGAGCACCAGTTCCCTCAAGATTACAGGTACACCTTGCTGACGAGTGCCAAATAGCACGAAACCCGGGTCCAGGGTTTCCTGTTGACTACCTCCAACCACCATCTAAATATGAATTCATACTATTCTGCATCAATGTTTGTTCTTGCTCTATTTACAATCGAATGTATTTGAACATAAAAATTACAGCATCGTAGAACCAAACAGTAAATACTTCATTTGCAAAATATCAGTTAATAGTCTTAAACTTCATTGTTCATTCGCTTCCACACTAATCATTATCTGTTCTCGTTCTCTTTTCTTCGATCTTCTTAACGTTCTACTACCAGGTATTTCACTTTCGATTGATGATACATACTACTTATATCTGTCGACATCAGTAGCACACACCACAATGATTATTTAAAGAATTAAAGGGTCAATATTTCAGAAATAACCCTGAGATTATCAATAGTTTAGATAGGTGGACCTATCATGGATCTTCTAAATAATATGGTATCATATAAATAATGAACTTTATTTACTAGAGTGACATGATTTTACTCTGACTTGACTTACTGTATTTGTTTTTATTAATAGATAAGTGGAACTATAGTGTATAGATTTCCTTGAATGACTTGAGAGGTGACCTTAACTAAATTTTTATAGAGTTCTTAGCCATTTGGAATGTTGTTGATATTGATGAAAAAGATGACAACAAAAATGTACACAAACTTTTCTTTAAGAACTGATGAAGTCATAATTGATTTATCACTACCCAATGATCAATGTCATGTGTGTCAATTCCTTATTTAGTTCAGATCGAATGCTATCGACCAAGTTGCAATGTGACCACTAGTCTAGGTGACTCGACATTGTGTGCACTATGTTGGGATAAGATAGTGGTTGGAATTAGTCAACAGGAAACCCTGGACCCAGGTTTTGTGCTACTACCAGTGATCAATCAGTTGTACAGGTACACCTTGCTGATGAGTGCTAAGTAGCAAGAAACCCGGGTCTAGGGTTTCCTGTTGACTACCTCCAACCACCATCTAAGAACTCATGAAGTTTGCGGTTAAGAATTAAGGTTAGGAAAATTCACGAAATATTTAAATTATGATGTTAACAAGCGTAAAAGACTACATCAAAGTATAATGAGAGGAAAAGAGATATTATTTCAGATTAAAGTATTGTTCAAGGCTTAAAATAGCAACAGTTGCTAATGAATCAATCTTTACATGTGAACATGATATTAGTGCCCATTTTTATTTTTATTATCCACCCGGCAATTTTTGAAAATTTTTTTAAAAATCCCCCCACCCCACTGAAAAAATTTTTCCACCCCCAAATTACATTTGCCGGGCACTTAATATCAACCAATATTAGGTCAATTATATAACTGAGTGTATTTAATTTATAAACCACATCGCATTGCACATCTATATTCACTTCTTACATAAACTTAATTGTGATGTATATATATAGTAGTCCAGTATTTCTATGAGGAAGTTATTATTAATTACTATGTCTGGATTTCAAATATGATGAAAACTGGGGGTTTATAAATTAAATACACTCAGTCATATAATTGACCTAATATTTACTAATACACATTCAAACACTAATGTAAAGGAAATTAAAGCGTAATATGGTCACCGATGATATTGACATCCATTAGCATACTTTTATATGTTCATATCCACTGACTAGTTGATATAGTGTAACAGTTGCAAAAATCCTTATATGTGATGTTACTAACACGAGTCTGTTTTTCTTATTGCAGGACAACAAAGAGTAAACTCACTGGAAGAAGAGAAACAAGCTCTATGGAAGCTGAACCTGAAGAACGATAGAAAAAACTATTTTGTGATAGGTTTTCCCTTTTTGTAATATGACCGCGTCCTTCAATTTTAAAATATATCTCTGTTGTACCAGTAGGCTGCGTTCTCACTTCAGAGGCAGTTACCAGTTCTGACTGTTGTGTTGTTTCAGATCGCTCCTGCTTCCGAGTAAACACTAATACAACGTGCTACAATAGTTGTTAAATTTTGCTATTTAAATCATGTTTTAACCTGTAGATGTAACTTGTTCTCTGTATAAATAACTTACACAGGCTAGAAAAGTTTGCGAAACTCGCCTATCTAAATATCAGGATTATAATAATAAAAATAATAATACATATGTCATATAATAAAAAAACTAGTTAAAATTAAATATATTTAAAATAATAATGTAGTATTTTGGCTAGTAAGATTATTTGACAATAAAAACTAGACTATCTAGTTGATGTGCTGTGAAAACTTGTCCAAACAAGCATAAATCTAAATTTTCTTAGTATTGTTTACTTGAATCTTCCCATCGATGGTTTTAGGAATGCAATTGGTCAGTCTGTTATTAGTATGTGTACATACTGTGAGTATTGCCTCGATATTGCCTCAAGTCACAAGCATTGTGAGCAAAGTTGGATAGTGGTTAGCAGTGGAATCTAGTTTGACACGCGTTTCAACCTATTTGGGATTTGTCAGCTGGATAACGCGATTCTGTTTGAAGCGAACGGTACTGAGTTGTAGTCCAAGAGTGGACATTAACTCCGAGATGCAGGTAAATCCAGCTGATAGGTCCCAAATAGGAGGAAATGTGCGTCTTGGATCCAACAGCTAGACCTTATCCATCTTTGTTTATAAAGTATTTGTCTAGTTTAGAGTAGTTCAGTTACTTATTGAAATGTAAAGTAAGCTGTATATCTATCATTTGTACTAAACACTAACAGTTGTATTACGAGGGAGTGAGTAACGGTTGAAAACCTTTCGTTTATATATATATATATATATATATATATATATATATATATATATATATATTGCCCTGGTGCACATAACTTGTGAATTAAGAATATAGGCTTCTAGTTCAAAGTTTTGCCGGCAGATAGACCTTAAAATAATTGGAAGAACTCAACTAAGTATTTTGAATATCTTACAACTTTTAACACAATGAAAACATTAGTTTAATTTGTAATAGCTAGGATCATCCCGTTCCTGATAATTTGAGTGAAGTGTGATCAGTCTTAGTTGTAATATATGAATGGAGTGCAGATTGCCTTGATAAAGCCATTATTAACAAGGTTCATATAGAACAGGTGGATTGTAGCTGGAAGTGGTATCCAGGACGCGTGTTTCATCCAATTATGGACTCATCGGCTTAATGTCCCTGAACCTTAGAGTTAAGGTTCATTTCGGAAATCAGACCCACTCCGTTCAGTTTCGAACGCTAATGCATTATCCACTTCACAGGAACATCCAGTTGATGAGTTTTAGATAGGATCAAAACCGTGTCCTGCATTCCAACGCTAGTAAAATTCCATCTACTCTATATACCACGAATATGTCATAACAGAGTAACATTAGTTCACTTGTTCCGAAGACTCATCCATCTACTTACAATCTAAAATAGTAGTGTTAATTACTTTAAAAAACTGGAGATCAGTAAAGAATTTTATATATGGAAGAACTTGAATTGATTACTTCCTTAATTTTCACTCCGAAATATGATGAACCGTTAACCATTTATTTCTTAATAGGCTAATTCTCTTAATATTGTTGCAAATTCATTTGTGAATATTCAGAAGACAGAATATTATTTGCTTTGGAAGAACGTATAGATGTACATATATGTTTATATATCAATGTGTATTTTCTATGTGTAAATCAGTATGCGAATGAAGTTATTGATTATCTGTGTGTACAATCAATGATGAAAACCAGGATACGGACAATATTCAGGGAAGCTGACATATTTGTATTTGAACAACACATATAAGCGAACAATTATTTTCAACTAGATCGTCATCAGGTTTTACTCTAATATACATGAATATTTATACGAGTCTATTTACCCACGTTTAATCTTCTATTTCCAACGTCTAACTATTGATAAGACTTCTGTTATCGTATTTTATTATTCTTACTACTATCAGTACACGTGTCTTCCTACTATCAATTTGTATTTTTACCTATTATGTGTAGAGACTTATTCTATTTCATTGTGATTATTGACCTAAATTGCCTTGATTGGTTTAACATTTTCGTATAAATATTCATGTATATTAGAGTAAAGTCTGATGACGATCTAATTGAAAACAATTATTCGCTTATATGTGTTGTTCTAATTTTCACAATGGGAATCTTTAATATTCATATTTGTAGTGGATCGAATATCTTGATTATAATAAATAGGTAATCAAAATATAGTAGGCTTTTCTTGACCTTTTTGTGTATTCTGGTTAAGAAAGGCTTTGTACAAACTTCAGAAACCATTTCATAAATTGCAAACATACTCCTCAATTTCTAAAATCTTCTAAGTAAAAAATAATTTTATTTAAGGTGGTTCCTGAACTTTATAAGATCTTCCACTTTTTAGATCGTGGTACTGACTTATAAAACTCAGATACTTATTCGTTGATAGAATTTTTTTGTTTGACTCTATCCTGACAAGAAAAGCTTTCGTACGATGGGCTAAAACGATCTCATATCATAACTCTATCTGCGTACATACATTGTACACAGAAGACGAGAGTGAGTTAGCGTTAACCATAGTTAATAAGTATCTGTTTCATAATAGTTATCTATGAGAGTTTAACTATAAATCTGAGAGAATAGTAACGAAGAAAATGGAATATATTACAGTCAAGCAAAATCCTGTTGACCCGGTTGCTTCTGTCCTAGATTTCAAAGCTTTCCTACTTCAATTAATATCCGAATTTGTCACTACTCACTGAAATAAACTAAATTATTTCATTACGTCAATACAAATTTTGCAGTTCATACATGACTTTCAGTAAATTTACTGGATTGTAAACTACAGTTATGTCTGGGAGCTTTAATAATTATTCTTCATATATGGTAGAATGATCTAGTATTGGAAAACCAAAAATGCTTGAAATCACCGATTCTATTTTGTTTCACTGATGCTACCCATTTATTTCATCATTCTTTTTTACTACGCTCATTATTATTTGTAGCTTTACATTATAAAATTTAGTTAGATAGATTCGCTCCCTATTTTAATGCACGTCATTCTCGACTATAGTCTATCATGGTAATATTTTATATCTCACTTCTCAAACTTTCTGTATCATAGAGAAAATTTTGCCTCACCTTTATAAACTGAAGTATTTCAATCTACTGTTTATCATTAAATTATTTGCTTTAAATTAAGGGTATTAACAGCTAATGTGAGACTATGGTGTGATCTATAGTCATCCAGTCTATTTAATGTTTTGTTACAGGTATTACATAACTATAATATTTCATTTCTAAACAATTCTGTCTTTCACACTCTTAGCTTTTCTTATAGAATATTCAGATATATAACCTATAAACTCTTGTGCCGTAAAAACAAAGGTGCTGATCACTTATACTCGGAACGAGGGATCACGGTAATTCCCATGATGCGAAAGTAAGAACACAAAGACTGGTATAAGTGAAGATTTATTATCCCCAAAACACTTTGACGATGACGAATCATCATAGTCTAAAATACACTGGTTTATATATTGATTGTACACCCATTTTGATTAATAATTAGGATTAGACCACATACTCAGTTATAACAAATCACTTAATGAGCATAGTTCATGTCAAGTGAATACAAGAATATCGTATATTATACAGAATAAAATATCATACTGGGAAAACAAACCAAATACTACACGGAATGATCCTCACGTTGAATCAACAATGGATGTAATGTTGAATAAAACTGATAATGAGGAATTCAATCGAAAATTGACTTTTCTTTCCATCATATCAAACAATAATTAATCTACTGGGTATAATTCGGGTCCTAACATAAACATTCACATTATTTAACATATAGATATCTATTATAATCTTTTCATACTGATTACTCTTTTTTGATTAACCTTTGTTGATGAGAACTATATCAATATGATGACAAAATATATACACTATTATTTAACTAACATTACTACTAACTTTAAGTTATAAGTAGCTGAACAAAAGCCATGAAATAACATGAATTCTTGATACTATCAGAAGAGGGTCTTGTGGAGATTTTAATAATTTAATGGTTGAATTAATTCGTCAATTGAAGTCATGACCAGTGGAGTTCGACCAGGTCTGTTGCGAGATTATAACTCACTGAAGATAGTGGTGGACGGTGACGCAATTTCGTGGATTGGCTGAAGTTAGACATTAACACCGTTGGGTGCCGGTCGGTTCAGTGATCTGGAGGTTAGGCATTCGTGCATGAAACCGATAGGTCCTGATTTCGAATCCTGCGAGCGTGATCGTGGATGCGCACTGCTGAGGAGTCCCACAGTATGACGAAACGGCCGTCCCATGCTTTCAGGTTTTCCATGATGGTATAGCTTCAATTGACTCATGAATTCAACTATTAAATCACGTAAATTTTATTAATACTCTATTCAAAGTCACGAAAGAAGTCAGATAATATGAAATTCTGGATAATTTCTTCTATTCCGAATACTGATGATGATGATGTAGGGATTGTCCTTGTGCAAAGTTAAGGTAATTTGGTATTTTGATTATCTGTTGAAGGAGAGCCTCGACACCACACACAACTCATTCTTTGAATTTAAACTGAAATATCTCTATGATCGCTAAACGAATTGTTAGCTGATAGAAAACAGTTTATTTTATTCTATCATAAACACTAAAAATGCAATCAACGAAAAAAATCGTAGTTCACGGTTTTCTTCAAAATGATTGGATTGTAATGACTCAAAGATTTGAACTATATATCGTTTATATTGGATAGTTTAACACGATCTGATTATTTATTCTTTAAACCTACATTAGTAACAACTTATTTCATGAATTTTATTAGTTATCAACAAGTCATTACTGACTTACATGCTTGCTTACTTACTTACCTACTTACTTGCTTACTTACTTACATACTTACCTACTTACTTACTTACCTACTTATGCATGTTACCCCTCGTCGAGGAGGCCACCCACCAATACTCTCCGTACATACAATAAACTAAACACTGATAAAAGCTCAGATTAAAAGACAATCAACTTCTAAAACAAATAACAAGTAAACAGATTGATTCTAAAGTAATGTATTCATGTATTTAAATATACATTTCTTATGAATTTCAATAAACACTAATTTTAATTTTCTTCTTTGGTTGACATTTTACAAGACGACAAATTCCACTGCAACATTCTGAATTACTTAAACAAGCCCAATCCACATCTAAACATTTAACACATGTTCCGTTTGCAAATCCATGAAGTTCACAAACTGAGTTTTTACAACATGGATGGACAATTGATCGGTCACAATAACCTCCTAATGGTGAACAACGTCTTTTCACAGCTGCAAAGAGAAAAAAAGTAATAATAATAAAACTGATTAGATGCAAATGAATACGTCTAGGAAGATTTAAATCTATTTATGATGTAAACATTTATTACATGAGAAACTGTACAATTCTGTTGCATGGAAATCTACGCATTCATATCATCATTTCTTTAGTTTCTAACAAAGGATGTATTTATTTATTTGAATACATAAATACTTGTACAAAGGGACACCGATTACATATACGCCACACAAGTCACTTGATTTGTGTGTGGGCTATGATACTGCCCGGGTGTCCAGACCAAAGCAAGTGGTTTTCTTAAGGGGTGACTCCCCGAGCCTTCGACATAAAGGTCTGATCCACAACGCAGTGAAGCAACATCAGGAGATGAAGTCCCATCGCAAACAGTGACCAATGATTGACTCATACATGATTTGTTTCCTCATGATTCTGGGAACTATGTGCACCATTGGTTTGGAATCAGGGTTTTCCAACTCCCCTAGGTGGACACGGAAGGTTTACCAACCCAGTTGAAGCGTCGGACATTCGCTTTTTGTCCTCTTAATTTCATAAACGACACCCACGCCACGAGAAGGCAGTGAGTAGGACTTCCCTGCCAGTGGCACTATAAGCGTGGCCATGTGAGAGCATTTGTAGGGGGAGAGGTGATTCGCCCCACCCTCGACCGTATCAAGGCATTTGGGGGCTAACAAAGGATGAGAAAGAATAAAAATTCCTTATTTACAATTTATAAATATTATCTTTAATGGAAATGCTATTTTTCTTTTCAGTTATGAGCCAATATTTTTTCGTTTCAAGTTGTGTGCATTAATGCAAACTATATAAATAAATTTCTCATCATTGTGAATAATTAAACATTCTGATAGAATATTTCATTTTTATGAATCAAAATGAAAATCACAAGTACATTTGTATTGGTTGTTTGAATCTTCTTATTAACGTTTAGGACTGCAATTGATCAGTCTGTGTATTCTGTGTGGATTGCCTCGATATTTAAGTTATAAGAATTATAGGTAGAGATGAATGGTAGCTATAAGTGAAACCCGGGACGCCTGTCAAAGTATGTCGAATATATATGCCAAAAATGACTGATTAATTGCAGTTCTAAACATTAATTGGAAGATTCCAACAACCAATACAGATGAATCAGATTTCACACCGATGCACAAGAGAACACTCGTTTGAACTCAGTAGCTAGGTGGAAGCAAAAAGTGATGGAATCGAGTCCTTGAGTGAACATTAACTCCGAGACCCTTGTAAATTCAGCTGGTGAGTTCTACATGGAATGAACCGGACGTCTTCGATTCTGCTGTGAGCTACCATTCATTCATCCATAAGCATGAAGTTGTAAATTGTTTGATTACAAGTAATACATGTTACTGTGGATTTCTTGTGAGCTATCGTTTCATAATTAAACCATCTGTAATCTTTAGATAAAGACTGTTCACTTTAATACACGATAGAGTTTTTATGTAAATGACGAGATAAAAGTAGATGATATATACATTATCTTTCCACTAATCAAACAAAATTTTAAGTACAATATAATGATCATTTTAGAAAAACCACTATAAAAATTGAGTATAATTTAAAGGCAACAATCAAACTGTATTGAATATAAAATAATTATAACATTGTAAATATAAGTCTTTGGTGATGAGATAAATGTAGTATTTCATTGTAGTCATCTCATTTGCCTTAACAAATCACATCAATGAGAAGATTCAAGTAAACAATACCAAGTGAATTTGAATTTCACTCCATCGCACAAGCAAGTGACTATCAGGACTCAGTAGCTAAGTAGATAAACTGATGGCATTTGAAGCAAATGGTACTGGGTTCTAGTCCCATAGTGAACATTAACATCATTGATGCCTTTAGGACTGCAAATGATCAGTCTGTTATTAGTATATGTACATACTGTGAGTATTGCCTCGATATTGCCTCAAGTCACAGGCATTGTGGGCAAAGTTGGATAGTGGTTAGCAGTGGAATCTAGTTTGACGCGCGTTTCATCCTATTTAGGATTTGTCAGCTGGATAACGCGATTCTGTTTGAAGCGAACGGTACTGGGTTCGGGTCCAAGAGTGAACATTAACTCCGAGATGTAGGTACACTCAGCTGACGAGTCCCAAATAGGACGAAACGCACATCCTGGATTCCACTACTAGTCATTATTCATCTTTGCTTATAAATCACATTAATGTTTTTGATACAATACTAACACGTACATAATTTTGTAATTTATCATTATTTGGCTACATACCTGATAACATATTACTCCATGAATAGTCAATTTATAATGGCTTATTAATATACATGACAGTTTTAAGTGATTATCTATTTATGATAATATTGAATGAATACTATATAAATTAACATACAGAATGATAAACATACCAATTTCGGGTAAAGCTTGAATATAATTTAAAATGAAAAGCCAAAGCCAAATAAATTGCATCATTTTACTCATTATAATGTTTTCTATTATAGGCTTTCTTAGAATGAAAGGATAAACATATAAATTTATGGATATATATATATATATATATATATATCCATATGAATGTCAAGCAAAGAAGACCTGAACACAAGATGGATCAAGACATATCACCATAACATCAGCTGAATCAAATCACAAGGTATAATTTGATTATGTTTAAGATTTATCTTTTTCAAATAGAAAGAAGAAAAAGAAAAGATACTTCCTTTATTTTCAATAATTAAGTTGACATTAGTCTTCTTTTATATTAAAAAAAAAGTTTTTCATTCAATTCAGTTTTATATAGAAATGTCTAGAAAATGGTCTAAATTCGAAAATTTCATTTAATTACTTATCCATTAATGGGAACATGATTAGTGATTACATGCACTAATCAAATTACATTTGATGAAGAAGCTATGAAGGATGTAAAGATTTTTACATATTTGGGAAGTATCATTGATGAGCATGATAGATCTGTTATAGATGTAAAGGTATGAATCGGTAAAGCAAAAGCAGCATATTTACAACTGAAGAATATCTGAAACTCAAAACAACTGTTAACCAACAGCAAAGTTAAAAATTTCAAAACAGTTCTACTGTATGGGGCGGATACTTGGAGAAACACGAAAGCCATTATCCAGAAGATAAAAGTGTTTATTAACAGTTGTCTACACAAAATACTTCGGACCCTTTGGCTAGACACTATCAGCAACAACCTATTGTGGGAGAGAACAAACCAGATTTCAGTGGAGGAAGAAATCAAGATAAAACGCTGTAAGTGGATAGGACACACATTGAGGAACACACACAACCGCGTCACAAGCAAGCCCACACATAAAATCCCTAAGGGCAAAATAGAAGATGAAGGTCAGTGAACACATTACGTCGAAAAACGGAGATAGATATAAGAAGAATGAACAACAATTGAATAGAACTAGAAAGGAAGGCCGATGACAGAGTGGTTTGGAGAATGTTGGTCAGTGGCCTATGTTCCATTTGGGGTAACAGGCGTAAGTCAGTAAGCAAGTAATTGAGAAGCCCTGTTAAACGTTCTAGTTGAAGATGCGTTTTAAAAACTAAATAGGTGCGATTTTATTCAGCCGTAAATACTTCATCAAAAAATGTTCCAACGAAATAAGTGTTAACTATTTAGCGACGAACTAAGTTTATTGAAACTTAAAACTTATATGGACTTTAAGCATGACAAAAGATATTTGAGAATGAAATATTCAATTGAATTAACCAACTACTTAGTGAATAGCAAGATATATTTGTAGACAAAGGTATAAAAAATGTTTTGTAAGTTAATAGTCCGTTATTTTAGTCTTTGTCGAGGTATGTGCATCCTATACAGATTCCTTCTATATAATTATTCAAATACAGGTTTTATTGAGTAGATGGATTGTGTCTAACAGGTGGAATCCAGCAGGCACACATCCTCCTCTTTTCCTTTTCCATTCAAGATTTCAAGTTAGTGCTTGCATCGTGATGCAGTTAAGTGATTTTCTCAATGTATGTCATATCCAATTCCAACGTCTTTTCCTAATTTCCTCTTCAGTTGAAAGCTCGTTTCTTCTCTCTCACAATAAACTGTTACTGATGCTATCCAGTCAATGGACATTGAGTATCTTGCGTAGACAATTGTTTATAAATAATTATACCTTTTGATGTTATTTGTAGTAGTTCTCGGAATTTCAGTTCCATACAGTAGAATTTTCTTGACATTCGTATTAAAGATTGTGACTTTCATGTTGACTGGTAGTTGTTCTAATTTCTATATGTTCTTTAATTGTAGGAATACTGTGCTGCCCTTCCAGTCCTTGTATTTAGGTCTTTATCAGATTCCCCTTGTTTATCGATTATGCTGCCCAGTTATCTAGAACTTCCTACCTCTTCCAGAGCCTCTCCATCAAGTGTGATTGGATTGGTGTTATCCATCTTGTATTTAAGAATCTTTCTTTATCCATTATGTATGTTGAAGCCTACTGATGCACAGGCTGCTGCTACATTAATTATCCTCATCAGCATTTGTTGGTGTTCATGGTACAGTAGAGCTCACTCATCTGAGAATTTCGAATCGTTGAACTGTCCATTGTATTCCAATAAATCAAGAATTTAATTTCACTTTTTTTGATAACATTTCAACAACTCTGATATTATCATTATTAGGATTGTTATAAATTAATTGATGTATCATTAAATACTTACTTTGAATCCGTTATCCAGACATTATCAGCAACAACCTACTGTGGAAGAGAACAAACTAGATGTCAGTGGATGAAGAAATCAGAAAGAAGCACTAGAAGTGGATAGGAGATACATTGAGAAGAGCACCCAACTGTGTTACAAGATAAACTTTTACTTGGAATCCTCAAGGCGAAAAGAGAAGAGAAAAGAACAAAGAACACATTACGCTGAGAGATGGAGACAGACATGATAAGCATAAACAACCACTGGATGGAACTAGAAATGAAGGCCTAAGACAGATTGGGTTGGATAATGCTTATTGGCGGACTATGCTCCATTGGGGGGTAACAGGCGTTAGTAAGTAAGTAAGTTTATATTTTGATTCTCATTTACTGGTTAACTGATTATGTGATTAGTGGTTTGTTAATAATAAATTTTCTTAAGCTTTCTTTTTCCATTAAAATATTATACAAATTTTATAGTGTAACCAATGAGACTATAATTTATGGACGACCTTTAAACGACGCCAATATAATCTTGAAAGTGCATACCTATTTAATCTTGCTAAATAAAAATTATAAAGCAATTTAAGAAATAATAATAGTTTACATTTGATGTTCGAAGTTTCGGATTTAGATTTATAGTTTTCATCACGAACTAACATATTAACTAATATCAACCAAGACACTATTTAAACGAATGAATAAGTGAATTTCGCTTCAAAAACCAAAGATCTGTTATCTTAAATCTGATTGGTTCATCCTATAAATTATAGACTCGTCGTATAACCTTAGGCTATTTTATATATCCCATATTATTGAATTAAGAATTTTTATCCCGTAGAAACCATTTCAAAAAGATAATAAAAGAAAGAAAGTCGTTGTTTTGTTGTTGTTGAAAATATGAATTCCTATTTATTTTTGTATATTCAATAAGAAGTGTTTTTCTTTTCTTTCTCTAATTTGATTTTTATACATTAGATCATAATAAAGTAGTAAGTTATTATTAAGCTAAAATAGAAAATATCATGCAAAAGAAAACAATAATTAACTCTAATTAACTTGTAAAATAATAATAATAATAATAAATAGTGTATCATTGTTCTCTACATGTATGATATTTTTATCCACTTTAATACATACATAATATGTGTGAGTAATCATTTGTAACTATGTGTGTGTTTTGTTGTCAGACAGCAACAACAACAACCAAAAAATAACTGGAAGAGAACTGTTTACAGGATTGTTTTCTTTTTTTTTCTTTTTACCAATCTAGTTATAAATGTATAAATATTATGATAAATCTAAGAATTCATTTGAACTTTAATTGATAAATCATTTTGAGCTCTTCATTGGATACAATTTAGATCCATTATGAATGGTAAAAATGTTCTTCACTATATATATATATAAATGATGATCATGATTATGATTTATACAATTTTATTGATTAGATAATGATTTTGTTTCTCATCCTCTTGATTCATTTGTTCAATAAAGGCACATTTATTCATTTCATTATTTATTAATTCTTCATTACGACGAAATTTTTCAAATTCATCTCTACGTTTTAATACTTTTTCACGTCTCATATGTTCTTTATAAAAATCAGCAAAATTATTCACAATAATTGGAATTGGTAATGCTACTACTAATACACCACATATACAACAACATGCACCAATTAATTTGCCTAATATTGTTCTTGGTAACATATCACCATAACCAACTGTTGTCATTGTAATAGTTGCCCACCAAAATGCCGATGGTATACTGCGAAACATTTCAGAATTTTCATCTTTTTCAGCAAAATATACTAAACTAGAAAATAATACTACACCTAAAGCAATTAATAACATAAGTAAACCAAGTTCTTTATAAGAACGTTTAAATGTATAGCCAAGTGCTTGTAAACCAGTTGAATGTCTAGCAAGTTTAAAT
Source organism: Schistosoma haematobium (assembly GCF_000699445.3). Lineage (NCBI taxonomy): Eukaryota > Metazoa > Platyhelminthes > Trematoda > Strigeidida > Schistosomatidae > Schistosoma > Schistosoma haematobium. The sequence goes on from NC_067201.1 coordinate 11,948,041, forward strand.
ATACGTAATATACGAAGAATACGAAATATTTGTACAATTTTTCTTAATGAATGTAATGATTCATTATGATGTCTTGTTACAACTTCTACCAATAATACATGGATATAGAATGGTAAAATTGCAATTAAATCAATAATATTGAGAATACGTTTAAGAAATTTCAATTTATTTGGTGAACACCATAAACGTAATACATATTCCAATGTAAACCAAGAGATACATATTGTTTCAACAATATCTAAATATGGATTATCAGTTATTTCATTTGATGATTGATGTATAGTAGTAGTAGCATTATTATCATCTGTATCAGTATGTATCTCCGTCTCAATATATTTGATCAATGTAGTGTTAAATTGTATTTCAGGCATTGTATTCAACGTTAAACTGATTGTAGATAGAAGGATAAAAATTATTGAAACGATTGCAAACACCTGTGTAGAATGAAATGGATGAAAACAGTAACAAGGGATTATATATATATTAATGTAAAGAAAATTAGTAGTTTGATGAATACAAATCAAAAATGTAGTTTACTTTTATAGTTAACAACACCGACTGTACTTAGCTAGACAACCATTAAAAACCAGTAAGCACTGGATAGCTCTTTTATCCTAGTATGGGACTTCTCAACAGTGCGCATCTGGAAAAAGCTTCGAAGATAGAACTCACGGCCTTCAGGTATCAAACTAAGCTATTACAAATGATTAATTCTGAAAGACAACTCCAGGAGTCCTGTTGAGAAAATTTGATAAGAGGTATTTAAACATGTTCAACATGTAAGTCAATTATCCGTTACTGACATTGGACGTTGATTGTGCAATTATGCAAATTGAATCAAGTTAGACTTATAAATCATTGTTCCTTTACATAATAAATGAATGCAATGGAATTAAGAGAAGGCATCATGATAATTATTCATTTAATAAAAAAATATACCAAATAGTTGTCGAAAACCCAGATGGGTAAAACCAATTTAATATTCAAAGCTTGTGACTTAAGGTCATATCGAGGCAATCCGCACAGTATGCACATATGCCAACATGAGACTGATCAATTGCAGTCTTAAATAACAATGGGAAGATACAAGTAAAACAAAACCAAGTCAATTTAATATTTAACTCAAATTACATAATACCTTCCTAAAATGTGAAAATCATACATTAAATATATTATTTGCATATCTTCCATAGTTATTCTTCACATGCTTCATGCTTCTTTCAATTCTTCTGTTCTTCCAATTACTCTTTCTTTTCTTTCATGTTCTTTACAATTCATTTTTCTGTTGACAGGCATCCCACTTCCATTTGCCGCTACATACTACTTATATCTATCAGCATAAGTAGCATATATATATGTGTTACACAGCAAACATCATGGGATATTTAAACATTTAATCCCAACAACGTCTTTAATTTTCTTAATTTATGGCTTTAAAAAAGAATACCGTAAAAGATATTCGTTTATTAATTTATCATCTTAACTTATACCTCGAGCTTAGCTTCAAGGTGAATGTTATTGGTGACAAGATACAAGAAATATATGTCCATAGGTTGTATTTTTGTTGTTCACTTGAATAAATAAACGATTTATGTGTACCCATGAAACAAACAACGCTCTTTTAAGGCATGAAACTTCCAAAATCTAGTATCTAAGTTATTATCATTGAACTATTCAGTCAATTAAATTAGTCTTTTGCTATTTGTGAACGCATGAAAACAAATCTAATTAGTAGAATTTGAATAGTATTATGAACTTGGTAATGTAACGTTGGTTGTCGTTTTGTAATCGATTATAGTGAAAATACAAAATCATTCAGTAATTACGTACTCCGTTTTTTTAAACTTCAAATGGTAGGAATCTGTTTTTTTCAAACTGTGGAAAATCTTGTTCAGTGAAATATATCAAAATGAGAAGTAATACGAATTTCCATTTGATCTATATGGTTGATTATGTGAGATGTCACTATAGTGACAAGAACACCAGTGGGGACAATCGAATGTATATGACACGAAATCTGAGAACCATATATTAAATAGTTAATTTTCAAAATATCAGTCTATCATCTCAAACTTGACTGTTCCTGTTGCAAACATCAATCTATTGTCTCAGATTTCATTATTCATACGTTTTCATACCCATTGAGTTTTGTTCTCGTTCTTTACTCATCGATCTTCTACTGAAATATACATTCTATACCTGACCACCCTCATATATTACTTGTGTGGATATAAGTAACCCATACCACATCACTTTTTGACACCTGTCTTCAATTTAAAAACTGATAGCTTTCGAATACTTTCAGGTGGATTCATATTAGTTGACCTTCTCAAGGTTCTGTAAAATAAACTTTATATTTAATAATATTCTAGGACATTTGTAAAGGTTTATTAATACATTCATTATTGTAATATCTATCTGAACTTAATCATTTGGTGGAAAACACATTGATGTTGGGAACAAAAGTAATTGCGCTGGATTTTCAATGTGAACATAAACACTGGAATGCAAGTATATTCTATATATGATGAAATACGTGTTCTGAATTTCACTGCTCGCCACTATTGAATTTCCATATTACTAGACATGTTATTCCCTATGTTTATTGGAATCATTAGTTAAGCTACAAAACGTTAAAAAAGTAACTATGAGACTGAATTATCATACAAATGAATTAGGAACATCAAGTTAAATGAATATTATCAATCTGTTAGGTTTGAAGCAAACACGAGTTCACTTGATCTGCGAACGAGAACAAAGACTCAGTGACCAAGATCAGTAAGCTAGCTATTTGATGCGTTCCAGCCCCGCTAACTAGAAGGAGAAGTCCAAGCTTGGAGTGGGAAAGTAGATTCTGCAAACAGCCAGAAACGAGCGATAACAACAAACACAATTCAAAACGTATATATACAGTGCTAAACCGTCCTTGGGGAGAGTTACCAAATAGCAAACTAAAAGACTCAACGGACCAATAGCATTTAAGATATTTCCCAGTGGGAAATACGACATGAAGGTGACAGGAGCGCCCTTGGCGCGAAAACAAAAAAACTTCAAATTCTCTAAATAAAATTACAAAATAAGGTCCTTTCCCAAGTGAGTTCTGGGGATCTAACGTCCCCAACACAATCTAATATTGTAAATGAGGAGTATTTAATATAAATGATAATGAGATATACAAAATGGATAAAATACAACCTTTTAAAACAGTATAATAATATTGAGAAAACTAGGTATACATTTCTATGAACATAGATGAACTAAACTATGGTAAAACTAAATTTCTTCTAATGAGTATAAACTAAGAAATTGTTTTTGTACAAACACCTTTAATTTTAAATTGTCAATAACTAATTATTGATTTACATTGTTTAGGATAGGTCTACATATTGACCTTCTATTTCGTAATTGATGTCACAAAAAGTGTTTAACAGATTGAATCAGTCAGTCAGTCAGTCAGTCATCTACAATGTAGGACCAGGCGCACATATGTGTCGGTCCAAGTTGCCACACCTCATTAGCATAACAAATGAAATCACTACTGTTATGAATGAGATTTGTTCAATAAATATCCTAGTTTTGAATATATTGTGATTCATTATTTATTCTACGACATTTAGTAAGTCAGTCACCTACAACATAGGATCAGGCATATATATGCATCGGTCAAAGTGGCCATACCTCATTAGCCCAAAACGATGAACACTAAATTCATAGAAGTAGTTAATTCAATTCTACGACATTACCATATAATTTCTGTATGTAGTCATTTGAGTTTCAAGTACTGAATAAATAATAAAATAATGCAAGATGTTTGTCTGGTCTTTCTTCTCAACAACAACAACAAAAATGCCTCGAAACAATAGTTCTACATTCAATCATATTTTTATATTGAGGCATCTTTTCCATCCTGATTGCCCGCTAATAATACTAATCTTAAACTGTTCGAATTGTGTTAAACTAATTATCATTAGATGTTACATTCGTCATTATCCATCAGAATAATAGCACCTAATAATAGATATAATTAATTGGATTATGTTTTAATATTACTGTCAAGCGCATCAATTTGAGACATGGAAACAAAACATGTACGATATAACTTTTTACATGATGAAATGAAACAACAGTTTCATTACATAATATGTAAACTACATGGTTGATATTGATGAAAGATTAGTGATACTCAGTTGCTTTTAAATTCAGAAAAATTAAACTCATAATTTTTGTCACAGTTTCGTTTACTGAACTGGACGGTTTAGTCATGACGTTTACTTTATCATTTAAATTATTCTGCATAAAACTGACAGGTTAACCGATTTACGTTGATAAAGGTTCAGAAAGACAATGAAAGTTTCATGGTTAAATCAATTAGTTCACAGAATCAAATCATCAAAATAAACAACTGAAACACAAGTCGCCTTCATCATTTCATAGCTCTGTATTAAGAATTTGTTTTCCCATAACAATACTGTACCATCCACAACTGATGTTGTTTTTATAGAATAAACAGTTAAGAAATAAACGTTTGTGTCACAATATTATATACAACAGAATCATGTATTTTCTAAGATCTAGTGTTTGTTCTTATCGTGATGGTTCTAACAAATCCTAGACACGATTAGAACGCGCACTGTGTATTTCACTGCTATTTACAACTCATGTTAAGATGGTGGTTGAAGGTGGTCAACAGAAAACCCTGGACCTAGGTTTCGTGCTACTTGGTACTCGTCATTAAGGTGTACCTGTAATCTTGGGAAAACTGATGCTCAGTGGTAACATTTCTGACCATGAAGCTGTGTGACACGGGAGTGAATTCGTCAGGGAGCATCGGTTCTCTCAAGATTTCAGGTACACTTTACTGACGAGTGCCAAGTAGCACAAAACCTAGGTCCATGGTTTCCTATTGACTACCTTCAATTACTATCTTGTCTCAAAATAGCGTACGCAATGTCAAGTCATTTAGACTAGTAGCCACATTGTAACTTGGTTCATAGGATTCGATCTGCACTAAGAGCTGACATACATGACATTGATCACCATCCACTGATCAATCAATTGTAAATACAACTCATCTTTTGTATTATCAATTTTATTTGAGCACTTCCTTTTAATCAATATTAAAATAGTTTAGAACTGATGAATAATTAAACGAGCTTTCAACGTTTCATTATTTCACCTAATCCGTCAATATTACTTGATTTATAGTTTTATAATAAACATTGTACAATGCAGTAAATACAGTGACATATATTAATATCAGATAGGTTTTGTGGATATTATAGTGATTTCAATGGGTAAGATCATGAGTCAGTTGAAGCTAGACCACCATGGAAAATCTGGAAGCATTGGAAGGTCGTTTCGTCCTATTATAGGACTCCTCTAGCTTCAACTGACTCATGATCTTAGCCATTGAAATTACTTCAATATCCACAAAACCCATCTGATATTAATCAACATATGCTCACTAGTGACTGGCTTCAAGAGGTATATCCTGGAGTTCTAGTGAGAAGTAGTGACCAGTGAAATTCAACCATGTCTGTTGTGAGATAGTAACTCACTGAAGACAATGGTGGATGTGTCGCCCAATTTCGTGTATTAGTTTAAGTTAGACATTAACACCGTTGGATGCCGGCTCAGTGCTCTAGTGGCTAAATGCTCGCTCGCGAAACCAGTAGGCCCTGGGTTCGAATCTCGCGGGGGGGGGACAAGGTCTTGAATGCACACTGCTGAGGAGTTCCACAATAGGACGAAACGTCCATCCAGTGCTTCCAGGTTTTCCATGATGGTCTAGCTTCAACTGTTTCATGATCATAACCATTGAAATTGATATAGATTAATTTAATATTAAAACTAAAGTCTACTGTTTATATTAAATGAGTGTAGTAAAAAAAGTTCCATTGATTTATATTGACTGAATATGAATTAAATAGTTTCCAGGGGAAAATCAATAATTTTGTACAAATTATTCCTTTTGAAAAATTTAAACATAATTGAAAAAAGGTTAAAAAAAAATAGAATCTATTCATAATTTAATATTAAGGATTTTCTCATCAACTGTCAATTTATAATACAATCTCCTCTACTCTGGTTTATATAGATATATACGTCAATTGTATCCACGTGTGTAATCATAAATATTGTGATCGATTCTCATTATTATACTTCAGTATCTGAACTGACTGATCCATGATAACCTCCCTATTAAACTGGGAAATTTAAAACTATACAATCAGTGTTCACTTTTGATTGAACAATGAATATTATAGACAATTGGTTGATAGAGCTATGGAGCTACTATCGAGCTTTCTCCTGGTAGATGTTTTTGCTTGTACAACTGGAACATAGACCACTTAAAGACATAATTAATCATCTAATATTTTACTATTGTTATATAGATGATGCTTTCATAACATTAGAAAAAGAACATGAGAAAGTCGGTTTACTTTATATGTATTTAATAGCATTCATTTATCTACTATTTTTACACTTGAGGAAAAACATAATAATAGTATATCGTATTTAGATGTCCAACTATATAGGAGAATAGATGGAACATTAAAAAGAGGGATGCATAGAAAGTCTATAATTGAACAATATACTCATTTCTATAATCCTGAAGCAATCAAAAATAAAAGAAACTTGGTAAACATTCTAATTCATCGTACTAGAATGACTTGCTTTAATAACATAATTGTAAATGAATTCAATAATACTCGTAACCTGCTTAATAAGAATGGATATCCAACGAAATTCGTCAACAAACACATGAATGTGATGAAAAGAGAATAGGACTTATCTACCGTTCCGTAGACAGTACTATTCTTAAAATTACAATTCCTAAATGATACTACTGAGGAGATTGTAACTTGAAGGCCAAGAAAGACGGTACAGAAAACATTTACTGCAACCGAACTGAATGGGGTCTTCTACAAGCACCCGATAGTAAAAACTATCAATAAATACAGATTGTATGAATTTGACACATAAATGTGTATTTACCGACTCAACTGTTCCTGTGGAGCCAGTTATATAAGGCGTACAATTCAGCAAGTCTGTCATCGTATAATAGAAAACCATCCGTCTTAGTTCAGCAAAGGACTAGTAAGTGTGATTAAAAGTTCTGTTCTCATTCACTTGATGGACGTTAAATTCAAGTCGCTTATTACTTATACTTTAAACAAGGAACCACTGCAATTCTCATAACACGAAGTAAGAACACAAAACACTGGTACAAGTGAAGATTTATTAACCTCCAAAATACGACGATGATTCTATTCAAAAATGCACTCATTTGTATATTGATTTATACACCTATTTCATTATGAATTCATGGCAAAAACACACGCTACTTGCCATGTTGAACATAATTCACTTTAGTTTAATACATGAATATCATATATTGAATGTTTGTCATTACACTGAGGTAAATCAATGTTATGCTGAATAAAATAGCACACTGAAAATAAAGCAAATTTTACACTGAATTATCATATTGATTTGAAAAACGGAACTAATATTGAAGAATCACAATGAGTAAAAAAACAACGTAATTTTGCTTTTTCATTCCGTCATGTCACACCATATCCTATCAAATTTACCATATGGTTTACGAGTTTTGTCTATTTCACATTGTTAAAGCTATCGGAATCCATGTTAATAAATTTAACCTTTTCATCCAAAAGAAGTTTGTATAACCACTTTCTCTAGTTTGGTAATAAGTATAGAAGTGAGTTTTTAACTGAATTTAGATTAAACCCTTCCTTTGAAAAATATTCAAATAATTTTCTAGTTTCAATAGTTGAATTTACCAGTCAGTTAAAGCTAGATCACCATGGGAAACTTGGAAGCACTGAACAGCCATTTTATCCTAGTATGGGATTCCTCAGTAGTGAGTATCGACGATTTTCTAATTTCTTCCATTTTTATATTTTTACATATTCTCAACATTCGTCTCTTGACTCTTACATAACTATTATAATATTGATCTTTCATCGATATGTTTTATTAGTTCTTTTTTTACATATTATGTAATGTAGTAACTGTTCAATTTCTTGAATAATTACATTGTTTAATATAATCCCATTTCATTCAATTACTCAATGTTGTTTTATAATTACTGTAATATCATATATGTATTACGTAATGCAACTATTTAATGAGAGTTATTTCATTGTTATTAATCATTTACATTCACCCTTTCTCTTTCTCCTGGTGATCGACTGGATCATAAAGACGTCAACATCTGAAGGGAAGCACGGGATACAGTGGACATCTAGGATGCAGTTGGACGATCAGGACTTCACAGATGATCTGGCCCTTCTATTGCAAACGCAACAACAAATGCAGTAGAAAACGACCAGTATAGCAGCAGCCTCAGCAGCAGTAGGTCTCAATATACACAAAGGGAAAAGCAAGATTCTCCGATACAACACAGCATGCACCAGTTCAATCACAATTGACGGAGGAGATTTGGAAGATGTGAAAACGTTTACATATTTGGGCAGCATCATCGATGAACACGGAGAATCTGAATCATATGTGAAAGCGCGAATCGGTAAAGCAAGAGCAGCATATTTACAACTGAAGAACATCTGGAACTCGAAACAACTGTCAACCAACACCAAGGTCAGGATTTTCAATATAAATGTCAAAACAGTTCTACTGTATGGAGCAGAAACCTGGAGAACTACGAAAGCCATCATCCAGAAGATACAGGTGTTTGTTAACAGTTGTCTACACAAAACACTTCAGATCCGTTGGCTGGACAATATTAGCAACAATCTACTGTTGGAATAAACAAACCAGATCTCGGTGGAGGAAGAAATCAGGAAGAAGCGCTGGAAGTGGATAGGACACACATTGAGGAAAGCACACAACCGCGTCACAAGGCAAGCTCTCACATGGAATTTTCAAGGCCAAGGGAGGAGAGGAAGACCAAAGAACATACTACGCCGGAAAATGGAGATAAACATGAGAAGAATGAACAAGAATTGGATGGAACTGGAAAAGAAGGCGGAGGACAGAGTGGGTTGGAGAATGTTGGTCGGCGGCCTATGCTCCATTAGGAGCATCAGGCAAACTTATAATAATAAAAAAATCATTTATATATTAGTGACGAGGCATGACGTTTTATTTACAAAATGATCATTCATTGGTGAGCAGTAACATCTCTGTTTAGTCCTTTAGTGTTAAATCAATTCTGTCAACTATGTTACCTTGTAACTATTAATCCACTTTACTGAACATCATGTGCAACATATTTTGATATTAGTTTTCGAATATAGTCAGTAAGAAACCCTGAAATTAGATTTCATGTTAGTTGACAATTATCACTGATGATACCTGAATACTTGAGGAAAGTATTCTCTATAAGTTTTAAATATGTATTAGTCAGCTTCTCAGTTTAACCTATTATAACTTTGTCTCTGATGACTGTGATTTTTTGGAACACTATTAGAAACAAAAAACAGGAATAAACAGTGATATAATAGAACCCCACATTACGAAGTACATTAAAAATCATGAATATTCATAAAACAATCAAAACTAAACACACACACTTACTTAATTACTTACTTACGCCTGTTACTCCTCGTGAAGGAGCATAGGATGCTCACCAGCATTCTCCATCCAACTCTGTACTGGGCAGTCCTTTCCAGCTCCTTCCACTTGTTATTCATCTTTTTCATATCTGCTTCTATTTCCCGATGTAATGTGCTCTTTGGCCTTCCTCTTTTCCGTTTCCTTTCAGGATTCCAAGTCAGGGCTTGCCTCGTAATGCAGTTTGATGATTTATCTGATGTATGTCCTATCCACTTCCAACGTCTTTTCCTAATTTCCTCTTCAGCTGGAAGCTGGTTTGTTCTCTCCCACAGAAGGTTGTTGCTGATGGTATCCGGCCAATGGATGTTGAGTATCTTGCGTAGACAGCTATTTATAAATACTTGCACCTTCTTGATGATGGTTGTTGTAGTTCTCCAAGTTTCAGCTCCATACAGTAGAACTGCCTTGACGTTCGTATTGATGATTCTCACTTTCATGCTGCTTTGAGTTCCATATGTTCTTCAATTGTAGGAATGCTATCCTTTCTTTATCAATCCTCGCTTTTACGTCTGCATCTGAACCTCCTTATTCATCGATTATGCTTCTCAGGTATGTGAAGGATTCCACGTATTCCAGAGTTTCGCCATCAAGAGTGATTTGATTGCTGTACTCCGTTTTGAATTTGAGGACCTTGGTTTTCCCCTTGTGTACGTTGAGGCCTACTGATGCAGAGACTACTGTTACACTGGCTGTCTTTATCTGCATTTGTTCGAACACACACACACACAATTGTATTTTCTTAAAACAATGGCTTAACTTATTTTAATAAACTTATTATAGAACAATCGAAAGTCTTAAAATAGAAAAATAAAAACGAATATAAATAATAAATAAATAAATAAACTAATTAACTTGTAATTAAGTTTTACCTTAAAACAATAAAAATAAATCTATTTAATCATTAATTGTTTTCTTTTTATTGAGTAAGTTGATCTAAGTATGAATATTACTGCTTAAGATTAGTTTGTTATATATATCTATTTCAAGGAGTTTACAAGTAGGTATTAATAGGTTGGCTCATGTAAAAGCCTTACTTGAGAAAGAAAGAAAGAAACTTCAAGTAATACCAAGCTTGTTTTTTTCTCATGTATGTAATTGAAGATGATTCATTCATCTCTTTTTAATCATTCATATTCAGGAAAAATTTATTTATCTTAATATGGATAAGTAAAAACAATATCAAGTGAATTTAAAACTTTATCCCATTGCATATGCAAGTGGTTATTAGTACTCAGTAGCTAAGTGGATAACGTGGTGGTGTTTGAAGCGAATGGTACTGGGTTCGAGCCCCGGAATAAACATCAACTCTGGGATGCGGGTACATCCAACTGACGAGTCCCAAATAGGACGTAACGTGCGTCAAACTGGATTCTACTGCTAGCCACTATCCATCTTTGCTTAAAAAGCTTGTGAATTAAGGCTATATTGAGGCGATCCGCACAAGATGCACGTATGCCAACAAGAGACTGATCAATTGCAGTCCTAAATAACAATGGGAAGATACAAGTAAAACAACATCGAGTGAATATGGTAATATTGTTTCATATGAAGGGGTTTTAAAGTCTATCGAATAATAATTGACGATTCAGATTTTTCTTAATGGTTAAGCACTCATCGTGAAGCTTGAAGTTTTTGAGTTTGATTCCTAATGGAATTGTAGATCTGCATTATTGTATAGTCCTAACCTAGAATGTATTATCTACTCAGTGCTTCCTGATTTTAAAGTGGTTTTATAACTATAGTCAATCCGTAATGTGAACTATAAATATTCTACGATCTTCAAAGCACCCTATATTAATAGAAATTATGTACTTTTAGGTAACCAATATGAAGAGGTAATTTACGGAGTTCTGGTGAGTATCCGTTTTCAGTGGAGTTCAATTAAGTTGGGGTAAGGCATTCATCTCCCAATGGAATTGGAATACGACTGCATATTATTACGAATTGATTAAAGTATTACATATTAAACATTGAAGGTTCTGAATTTGACTGTTGTTGAGAACATGAATGTTTACAGCCGATGAATCAGTCATATGCTAGGACAAAACGACTATTTACTATTTCTGGTTTTCATTTGCTGTGTAACTAAGATCGATCTATGATGTACACCATCATTTCATTTATTTAGATTCTTTTCATTCAATCTAACTAAAGGAATCTAGTTTACAACACTTATACATTCTGTCGGTTAAAAGATAAAAGGCGGAATAACTGAGTTTTTGTTTCATCATAAAATAAATTCATTCAAGTGAGTACATTATATAGTATACATTTATTTATGTTTTATTTGCGTTAAGCTTGGTCATTTATATAGTTTCCTAAAAACAAGTATTCATTTCAATGGACAAGGGTTATCATTTCATGTTTCGACCTAGAAGAGTAATCTACTTTGAAAAATATACATATATGAATAGTTTTGAATATAGTATCATGATCTAAGTATACTTGTTGAAAATTTATAAATATCTCATATCCTATCCATGAAGTTCGGATGGTTGTATATTGCTAATTACTCAGTAGGTGTATTTTAATCCTTTTCTCTGAATCATCTAAATAGATAACTCTATCTTATTAAAAAATTTAATCTACTATCTTTCATCTGTGGAAAAATTCCTCTAAAAAAAGCCAAAAGGGGCTCTAATGTTGTTGACAAACAACTTATCCAATCAGCATTCAATAGAAGTTTTACTAGAAACACCCAGAAAGTGAAAAGCCACATGTCACATTTCTGCTTGGATGAACACCTATCCTGTTACTATGTTTAGTAGCGTTCTAGAGTATTCTAGAAGCAAATGACCATCTAAAATGCTATAAATACCCTAGATTTTTGGTACATAAAGGAACCTTGGAGTAAAACATTTCTTCCATATTTCACGCCTTTTCTCACTTGTTCAAGTTGCCGTGTAGATTTAGCCTGGAGTTTACTAGTAAAACTTTTAAAACGATCAGTTAGGAGATTTATCAAAATTCATAATGAAAATTCTGATGATTTGAGTCAACAATCCCAGTCTTTATCATCTCTATTCCTTACCTAATCTCTTTTTCGTATTAAGAAATTGAATTACTTTAAACTTAACAACGAAACAATCAAACAATTTCCATTCGAATAAATCTTCTATGTATTGTTTTAATTATTCATTTAAAAATTCCTTAAAGGAATAATTGAAACCGATGCAATGAAAACATTCTACTAGTATTTGATCATAGGTGTCTTCGAAACATTGCTCGTATATCCTGGGACCATCGAGTAAGTAACGCAGTTGTTAGGAAACGGGTACTAGGTAAGGATAGCAAACCAATTGATGAAGTAGTGAAATTTCATCAGTTGAGATGGCTGGGCACCTGTTACATATGCCCAACCACCGACTGTCTCGACGTGCGATGCTCAATGGTATAGAAGTAGGTTGAAAGAAAGTTAGGGGCGGCCAGACCAAAACATGGCACAAGTCCAAGAAGTCACTGACAATTGGACTGAGCCATGTTGGTAGATGCAGACTACCTGGTTTTGGACCGCGAGATTATAGCAACCGATGGTTAGAGACCCTGAATGACATGGCTCAAAATCGTTTGCAATGGCACAGGTGCATCCACTCTTTGTGTTCTCCCAAATTCTAATCTTCCGAATCTTCCTTGTCTTTTTTTTCCTCTTTCCAAATTTATTTCACTGGATTATACTCTTTGAATAGCATCTTCAAACCCTGATCTTTCCGTTTATTGCTTATACTCTTACTGCCTCTACCACTACGGGATTTGAATGGATAACTGAATCTCTGTGCTAATGTGGTGTAGCAACTCGAACTGATGTACGTACGTACGAAGTTCTACGTTGTTACTGACTGACTAACTGACTGAATTAGACCATTATTGAAGTAAATCAAGTATGATTTACGGTCGAATTCTTTTAAGTTAAATCTAGAAAGATGATAAATGAATCGTGTTAGTAAAAAAACTCATTGTCTGTATTAATAGTTTTAAACTATTATTATAACAATTAATCATTGAATAGTAACTAAGGTTACATTGTCTAGTTCAATTTATTATTGAAATCAAATAGATCAAGTTATTTATGATTGATTGATGAATATCACAGTGAATGAATAGATTGTTGATAAATCCTTTTGATTAAACTATTAGTTAGTGTAAGTCTTATTCCTTGAAAGGAGGCATCGATTTCAATTAGGTTTACAGTTGCATAATTTTGCTGTCAGTTATATTTATATATTAAAACTTCTTATTTATTAAAAGTGTGATACATGTATTACGAACATGAAGATATATCAACAAACTATAATTATACTACTTGAGTATGACATTTAACTAAATAGTTTCACATTAGAATGTATCAAATGCTTAATTAATTTGCTTCACAAGGATAATCAATCTTTACTAATGAATGTTTCTTTGGGAATAAAGAATTAAAAAACATATGGCTTAACAGGATAATCAAAGAATGGGTCAATCAGCCTTAAGGTTGTGAATAAAGCGCTACTAATCTACGTTAACTATTTTAAAAAGTTAGGAGCTAGAAGAAGGCAACAAAAAGCTGGATGAAATGACTAAATAACACCCGTTATTATTGGTGACGTAGTTTGAAATTAAAGAAGAGAATATACTAGAAAATGGCACTGAAAATTAGTATTTATGTCATTTACCACGTGCTGAAGGTCATCCATCCGTTTTCAATATTCCATAAGTGTGTAGTATTGAGCGGTTTTAACCATTTGGTCGTTCACTTAGTCAGCGAATGCTACTTATTCCAGTGCTCTTTTCACTGTATATTTCGCTTCAATTCTCAACTTTCACTGTATTTGTGTTTTTCAAATAGCACTTCACGATGATCTCCATTTGTCTATAACCCAAACGATCTCTAAACATTCTTTTTCGATGGTTGGGCGCATTCGTTTGTCGGGCATCAAAACGCGGCTGGTGTACTCTGCAATTCCGTTGTCCTGTCTCATCACCGCCCTTACGCCCCAGTCACTGGTGTTCGTGGTCGCCGTAAGTGGTTCTCCAGGGATGAGTAATTTCAGAGTTATGTGTCCGTCATCTAGTAGCTGTTTGATTCGATCGAAGGTCCTCGGCGTCACTCCCGTCCATATGAATTTTTCTTTACTCAAAAGTCAGCAGAATGGTGCTGCGATCTCACGCTGCTCTCCCCATGAACTATTGCAAATTTCTTTTAGAGGTGGACACTGTTATTTCCGTGATTGTGAGGATTTTCTTAGGAAGCGGTGTTAGTACCGCTTACCCAACTTAATATCCTAACAGGATAATATTTGTCTAAGCTGTCTCTTATTTCTTTTTGTTAATAGGTAAGCCAAACTCTTTGGTTCGTTTCAGGACTGCCTCCAGGTGTCTCATGTGGTTGTATACAACTAGATTATCTCCATATACCTCGACATTCTTGAGATTTCGAAGCAATAAGGTTATCTGAGAGCAAACAGCCACCTACTGGCTCAAATGACGTTTGTTTAAACTGGTATTGTCTCTACCCCACACCGAAAGCCGTTTTTGTACCTGTCGCTTACTTTTATTGGTAGTTGCCAATATCCTGGTCGGAGGTCTGATACTGTGAACACTTTAGCTTGCTGTAGGAGGTTTAAGGTTTCTACCACCGTTGGCACAGTGCACGGTCTCCAGTTCAGTCATATTGTTCAGTTCTCGAAAGTCGATACAGAGTCTATAGTAAACATTGGACTTCTTTACTAAGAGAACAGGTAAATTGTATGAACTGCCTGCTTCTTCACTTATTCCGACCTTCAACATTTCTTCCACCTGACGATTCACTTGCGTTTCTAAATGAATAGGAATCCAACGCGTATAGAATGTTGTCTTTCGGTGACTCTTTACGAGGATTTCATGTGTCACATTGTCACAATACCTATAGGCTTCACCATCTTCAGTGAATAGATTTCTACATTTTACCACTAATGTTTCAACATATGATACCTCGTGTTCGCTTATGGTTGTTGTTTGTACATCTACTGTCCAATTGCTTTTGTGTATGATGAGTTATCCATGATTATTGATCATCTTTTTGTTCTTTATATCGATCACACCTCACATTTTACTGAGAAAATCTGCTTCTAATACAGTTTGTTGTATCCTTTTGGTTACGATGAAAGAATATTGTGCTTCATACCCATTTATTTCAACGAAAATGTCCGCCACACCTATTGATTAACTTGTCAACCCTAAGAGTCGTTTTAAAAATAAATGGCGTTTTGTAACGTTTAAATAAGTTTTCTTTCCGCTTTCTGGGTTAATCGCTCTTTTAGTGACAAACCTTCCCTCAATAAGAGCATCTAACGTATCTCCGCCACTTTTTCGCGTAGGTCTTCAATCTATTCTTCTACAGAGATCAAATCTCTATGGTTTTCTGTTACCGATGATGCGGTAGAGCTCATCAGCGGTTTGGCTGCTCAAGCTGTTCCCGAGATATTCACTGGGTGCAAGGCATTCGCCGCAGGGACACTCTCAGAGAGGTGAGATGTCGACAAATGCTCCGTTGATTCTCCGGTCAGTGCTGGTAACGCACAGCGTAGTAGGTTGGTTAACGTAGATGTAAATACAAGCAAATCTCCGTCCGGTGAGACGCGTGGATCTAAGCTGCTGTAACGCCTCCTGATAGTCAGTCAGGCTATCAAACTCCATCAGTATCCAAGGACTGATAACATCCCAATATCCCATCGAACTCCGCCCTCACCCCACCGCGTAGTAGTGTCCAAAACATCGTCATCTTTGCCCTTGGTTCTCTCACGCCGACAAGCTTAGCTATCGCCTTAAACTGTCCGATATAGCTACCGATTTCTCTATTTTCAGACGTCCAAGGCGTTTTCGTCATGGTCCTTGCCGCATTATTAAATCATAGACAGCAGTAAGCAGAAGGGAAATTTATTTTCTTGAGGTTACAAACTGCTTACATAATACACATACATAGTCTTCAATCGTCCATTTTCATCTCCCGATGTGTAATGCCATCTGAACCGTTAATTGTCTGGTTACAAGTGTTCTGCCATCGCCGTACTTTCAGTGTACTGAAACTCTTCACTCCCTCCGACAGTTTTTGCAACTCCGATATCACGTTCTATTATGTACTACTTACAAACAATCCTGTAGGTAGAGTCCACTGCACTTGGACTTAACATCTCTCTTAAGATTACATTTGTCTCTGTAGTAGGAATTTTATAACTTGAGAGAATGAGAAAACAGAACGAAAAAAACCGGTCAATTACGATGAATAATTTCAATGAAATAATTTCAAAATTGAATTTAATGTCCTTTCTATATTGTCTATTCACAATATCGTAACTGCTTGTAGTGTTTATTTTAACTATCATCGTGCTAAGGTCCTGAAATTTTCTATTGTTCAACATGGAAGCATAAATTTTGGCACATATGATTCTGTTTGAACAGAACGACTATGTGTTCATTCTCATGTTCTTTTGTACAATTTTGATGTTCTTTAGAATAATAGACTCTTGATGACAACCGAATTTATTTATATATTCAGGACGCATGTCTAAAGTGACAGATCAATTCATTTCTGAAAATCGACTATTAAAAAGACACAACCTTCGTAGCTTTTCAGTAGTCTAATGAATAACACTGGATTCAGTGAAACGACAACATTGTGTTCCACACTGATTATCATACATATCTAATTGTATTCATCTTATTTTAGACAAAATATGTTTATTGAATTCAATCTTGTAAGGATTCAAATTAAATTTATAATTATTCAGTTATAATAAATGATCCTAAATGATTAATTATTACATTACAATCCATTTACATTACTCAATTACAACATGACTTTTTGCTATGATGGAAGCGATTACGAGTTCACCTAGCCTACGAACGGAACAAAGCCTTTGTAACCAAAGATCAATAAGTTAACTATTCTGATACGTCCCAGCCCCGCTAACTAAAGAGAAAAGTCCATGTTCGAAACGGGGAAATACACCCCACAAGCAGCCAAAAGTACGAGCAATCACGAACACGTTTAGTCGGAAATACACTCATTTATATATTGGTTTGTACATCCATTTTTGATTAATAATCAGAATAAATCACATACATGAGAAATAATTCATACAAGAGTATCATATATGATACAGAATAAAATGTCATAGGGGGAAAACAGTAACTGAGTGATCATCAAGTTGAATGAAACGGAATCAATGTTGAATAAAAATCATAATGAGCAAATCAATCTTATCTTAACTTTTCATCCCGTCATAACACTTTCATTATTAATTCCAATTATATTCAATTCTTCTCTGCTTTTTTTCTTTCATTAATCTCATTATTAGTCAGTCAGTCAGTCACTCAGTTACAACGTAGAACTTCGTACGTTCGTACATCAATTTGAGTTGCCATACTACATTAGCTAATCATAGAATAAGTTAGCATTTTATCTATTGAATAAAACAGTATTAAAATAAACGAACACTATTACTATTAAACAAACTATAAATTATGCCTAAAAGAAAAAAAATCGATTTCTGATCACAAAAAAAGAAACGATCTAATCAAATGATTTCACTATTATTATATCATATTGATAATATCCGTTTTAATATATCATAGAGATAAGAGAGAGAAAAAAAAGTGAAAAACCCGTTCGAAATTATTGATTCCAATATGGTTTACTTGATAAAAGTAATTACACCTGTATAATGATTAGCATAATATCAATAGTAGTATCTTTTTGAAGAAGAAAAAAGATCAATACATCTCTCTTTAGTAATAAATCATCATACGAATAACATGGTGTATCTTATTTTCATTCGATTTGTTGCTTTCTCTCTATCGGTTTGATTATGAAAACCGAGGAAACGAGAGAGAGAAGGAGAAAGAAGGAAGGAAGATGATTAGAGTACTTGTGTACCATTTATTTTCGTACAGTTTATTACAATATAATATATATACAAGGTATAAATAACTAAGAGGAAACTGAAAAAAAATGGAGAGGAAATTCAAGCTTTGAACATTAAACACATGTATAACATAATCCTTTTGACTGATATGTTACCCAAACATTTGTAGTATAACCTAGCTAGTGTCATATTGGTTTATCGATCATTTTGAAAGGATACTGGTTTTTTTTCTTTTTACAGCAAACCAAACAAAAATAATTATTATTTACACATTATAAATGATTTGAATTGTTTTTTTTTCTGGTTAGCGTTATTTTAGCGAGTCAGTTTTCTACGGGATGGGGTCGCTAATCCCATGCACAACCAACTAGAGGGGCTCAAGGAGGAGAAAACAAACTAGATCCCAATGGAGGAAGAAATCAGGATGAGGTGCTGGAAGTGGATAAGACACACATTGAGGAAAGCACACAACTGCGTCACAAGGCAAGATTTCACATGGAATCCTCAAGGTCAAAGGAGGAGAGGAAGATAAAAGAACACATTCCGTCGATAAATGGAGACAGACATGAGAAGAATGAACAACGATTGAATAGAACTAGGGAGAAAGGCCCAGGACAGAGTGGGTTAGAGAATGCTTGTCGGCGGTCTATGCTCCGTTGGGGCTAACAGGCGTAAGTAAGTAAGTACACATCTTAAAAGTATCAAACGATTTATTTTGATGATAACGATAACTAAACCTCAGAAACACAAACTTCTTATTTACAAAATAAAAATGTTTTCAAAAACATTTTTAATAAAACATTTGTAAGAGGCAGTGTATTGAATTAGTTGGTATATCTATTTAAAATTAATTGGTTAGTATTTTGAATCTCACCGGAAGCGGTTTATCTTTCAAGATTGTACACAGCTTAAGTGTATGGTCTAAGTGACATTCGTTTACAAATACGTATCAGTTTCTACTACTTTGAAACATTACTTAGATTAGCGGTTAATTAACGACAAACTATTAAACAACACCATAAATTGTAAACAGTTTTATTAAACTCAGGGCATCATTCTGTTTGGAGAATTAGCTACCAGCTTTAAACAACGTTGATGTCTAAATAGAAGATTTAACTTTAATTAGTAAGAACTAAATAAAGTGGCAAACAGACTATGAGGTAAGATGGTGATTTCAGATAGTCAATAGGGAACCCTAGTAGCAAAAACCCATGGCCTCACGAAATCAATTACGTACAAACTCTGTTCAAGAGGACGAGGACACATTTCAACACACTCGCAGCGGGGAAAAATGAAGAAAAATACCTGAGGACTATTTTTCAGAAGAACGGCTACCCAACCACACGCATCAACAGAAACAAAATCAAGCACCGAAACCAACAAACAGATCATCCCACTATATGTAAAAGGTATATCAGAAACTAAAACAAGATTGTTCAAATCTTTCGGAATACGTGTAGCACACAAACTAACTAAATCACTTCAATCAATCCTATGCAAACCAAAGGACAAAATGACAAAAGAAAAACCGAACATCGACCACAAAGTAAATTGTTCCAACTGTGAAAAATACCACATCGGACAAATCGGACGCCCTTTTCATCTTCTCCTGCATGAATATCAATTAGCGGTCGAACTCCATGACATATCCTCACCTATACCAATGCATGTAGACAACTGTGGACACACATTCAACTGGAAAGATGTTGAGACCTTGGATAGAGGCAATTCTAAAGACACGAGAGTATTTTTAAAAGCAAGACACTCAGGTCAATCAGCAATCAACAAACACACTGAAATCGATTCAGTTTATCAGCCAATCAGAAAAATCATGGACAAATATAGGAGCAAAAATCAAATCAATGGGATATACAACCAAGATAAAGAAACAAACAATGACAGGTTAAAGGTCAACAATAATTAGTTGAGATCTAGGTCTACAGGACAAGCTGTGTGTCATATGTGGAGAAATCCGAACACTTGACTTCTACCTCAAGTTTGAGCTGATGGTGTCATTCAGAAGAACGATGAAAGCTCCACGACCAAACCATCCAGCTCAGAGAACAAAACTTCATCAAAAAGTAGAATAAATTAATTTATAAGATACATCTATCTTAGTATCTTCAGAATGCTTCCCATTTCTAGCAGCACATTTGTGAGATCTGCAGTCTAACACCATAAAACATCTTCGAAACATTCAAGAAGTCAGGTTATTCAGCTGTTTCATCATTAGTTGTGTTATCCATTTTTTTTTCTTCATAATGCATTTCCCACTAATTGTTTTCTTCAATGTGTTATTTGCTAAAACAGTTTTCAATATTGCAAGAAATCACTATAGTTTTAAACAAAAACCTCGTAGGTCATTTCACGCATCTTTTGGACAAACTACTTACAAAAGTAAGTATGGATTACGAGTGAAAACCTCAAGTAAACTATTATTCTTTAAACATGAAATTCTACGATTCATTGAGCTAATAAATTAACCAGTATGTGCATTTATTGACTTTAACTGCCACAGGTATGCTTAACAATGCTTGCTTGGCTCCTAAATATCAGCTTATGTGTTTGCTAAACAAATATCATTAAGATTCTGCATTTGTTTTCGGTATAAGTATACTTGCCTGACGAACCAAAAGTTTTAAGAGAGCGCTTCTTTAATTATAAGGCAAAATTATAAACCAAACGGCAAATAGCTTGTATTTTTTCCGGAACTAAGTAACAATTCTCCGTAACTAATTCTTAAGATGTCTAAGATTAATAAGCAAATATTTTGCAATGACACGGTGAATATGATATGATACTTAAGCTAAATTTCAAAAAGCACCTGATCTAATACAGCTTGTATTTCAAACAACAAATGATCGTTGAACACAGATGGTGTGATGCTAGTCATTAACAAAGATGTTTCTTAGAGTCTCTACAGGTTATCTAATCATTAAAACCAAATAGATATAAGAGAATTACTCACTTATGTATGGTATATGCACTCAGGGGCTGAGTTTACGAGGATAATTGGAGACTGTATTGGTTATAATCACTGGGTAATAGTTTGTAGGAATTATTTCATTAACCCTATGTTGAGACAACGTACTCATATGAGAAGATATATCTTCATCTATACAAAGACTCTAAATATAGGATAAACTAATGTCATCTGGACAAGCTTTTGTATATCACATACATTGATGTTTATACCGATGAATCTATTACGAACTTCCATAAGTTTATTAATCATGTAAGAACTAAACATGGATTCTAATTAGTTAAGTTTTCTGTGAAAATTATTCATCTATATTAATTGAATTCTGATTAGTTGATAAGCTGCACGAGGTCATCTAATCTACATATCATGTTTAACTCAGTAATGCTACAACTTGTTTCTGGTCGGTTCTAATAAATGATGATGCGCGTGCTTTATTTCACTGCTAGATACCATCTATCTTTGCTTATAATATTATAGGTGTTTTGTTAAGATGTTTGTATACAGTGGTCTCTCACTTATTTATCCACAACTGAGACATGGTGTAGTTTAAGCTTAGTTATTTATTGTTTACAATTACATAAATTTGTCTTGGAAACCGATACCTTTTCTTGTAAGTACTTTATTATTTACATTTTAGTAAAAATGAACATCCGTTAGACTGATTGTTCACAAGCATATTTTATCTTTATACTATTACTTTGAAACCCTACTTGATATCTGGTTGGTTTATCTCTATTCTTTAATCGTACCTTATCTATAGTTCAGTGTTGATATTCAATCGTTATTATTTAAAAACTGTGTGGTACAAACTATAACATCAAGAAAAAGCGTTTTGTAACTACTAACCAGTTTGATAAATGTTGTTATTGAACATGATAGTGAATAATTCCGTGTTGTTTCATACGATAAATTAATAGTTTTTGGGTTATAGTAAACACATAAGGGTTTGAATACAGAAACATTCATCTTACAAATCCTCAATGAGAAAAAAAAAACGACTATTATTTCACTCGTAGTCATTGTCGAATACATAACTATCATTTTAAAGTGAATGAAAAGTTATTGGAATTTTAAATAAAAACGTAAGAATTCATCAATAGACAAGTTGATTTTAAATGTCAATTTAGTAATAATTAATGAAACTGTTAGGTAATCTACCAAGACAAAGAAAACAGTTGTATATCCTCCGATATAAGATACAATAATCCAGTAATATTAAACCGGATAATACAATACTACTATAGATAATCGTTTTGACGCACTATATCATGGTATGCAATCAAGTGAAACACATTATTTATTTTATATTTTTATTTATTTTATTTCAACACATAGATCTTGGTACAAGGAGGCACCAAATACATATGCGCCACACAGATCTCATTTGATCTACGTGAGGGGTGTGCTACTGCCTGGGTGCCCAAACCGAATTAGGTGGTCTTCTTATGGGGCCACACCCGGAACCTTCGACCTCAAGGTCTGATCCATAAGCAGTGGATCAACGTCAGGAGATGTAGTCCCATGGTTGCCGGAGACTAATGATTGGTTCATACGCCATTCGTTCCCTCAGGGTACTGGAGTCCATGTGCACCATTGGTTTGGAATCAGGGTTTTCCAACTCCTCTAGATGGACTCTCCGTGTCCACCAACCCGGTTAAAGCACCGGACATTCACTTTTCGTCCTCTCAATTTCGTAAACAACACCCCGGCCACGAGAAGGCAGTGCGTAGGACTTCCCTGGCAGAGGCTATATACGCGTGGCCATGTGAGAGGATTTAGAGAGGGAGAGCGGACTCTCCCCACTCTCGACCATACCAGGGCACTTGTGGGCTGTACATTGAATTCAATAAAGGGAAGGAATCCAGAATATCATAGGGTTTCTCATATATTTATCATAACTGCATGCTTTTCTTTGTTTACTAACCAATCACAACTTACTATCATTGGTATATCTATGAATTATGTAATAATTGTATCATAACTAACAGTGTATGAACATTAAATGATCTAAATGATAAAAAAATTCCAGAGTAAATAGAATCATGGTGTATAGAATAATTCAGCAAAAATTACATGTTCGATTTTTATTCGAGACTGTCTTTGAAGTGTTGATGATAAACAAGAGCTTTTATGTAATCCATACTTAAACGGTAAATGTAAGATTTTAACTTCAGACTATTAACAGACTCATGACAGAACAATTAGATTATTCGGGAAATAAATCAAAATTTTGTGGATAGAATCAAGATAGAAACTAGTCTACACTTTAGTTTTAGTTATAAACATGAACATATCATACACCAACTAAACTCACTATAAATTGGATAATAGGACATTAATTACTAATCAATGATCAATTTGTGCATATCTCAGTTTTTTTTTCAATAAATCAATGATACTTAACTACCTTACTGGCAGTGTCTATGACTGAATGTTTCTAGTTCAAATGCTATAGGTAACATTATTTTCATTATGACACATAAATACTCCTTATTGATGAAATGAATATTGGGTATATCTTGAAGTTTGCGTTGATGATGTCGTTCAAAAAAAAACGATGAAAACTCTACAATCAAACCATCCAGCTCAAAGAATTAAACCCTACTAAAATCATTCAGCTGAGCTACAAAATTTCTCCATTATCTCAGAGTATATCTTGTAAATATCTCCTAATTATAGTATAAACTTTTTCTATACTTATAGGGTAATCTTTGATTAAAATTTTATTTTATTTTTCTTATTTTGTTTAACGAAAATCTATAAGCTTTTAAGCAATCTAGAAAGGTAACGTTATTACTAAGTAATAACAGACTGATCAATTGCAGTCTTAAACCTCAATGGGAAGATCAAACAAAACAATACCAAGTGAATTTAAAACTTCACCCGATTGCACAAGCAAGTGGCTATCAGGACTCAGTAGCTAAGTGGATAACGTGGTGGTGTTTGAAGCGAATGGTAATGGGTTCGAGTCCCAGAGTGAGCATCAACTCTGAGATGCAGGTACATCCAACTGACGATTCTCAAATAGGATGAAACGTGAGTCAAACTGGATTCCACTTCTAGCCACTATCCATCTTTGTTTATAACAACCTTGTTAGTTAAAAAAGAATGATGAACAATGAAAAATCTTTTTTTCCAAAAAAAAAACGATACTATTCATTGAATAAAAAAGAAGAATAAGAGGGAGAAATCAATTACAACTAGTAAAACCTGATCATATGAACTGATCTTATCTAATAACCAACGGAAGAAGAAAACAAAAGAAAAAAGAACAATAACATTCAGAAATCTCATATAATTCAGTCTAGTTTTTATTTTATTTTCCTACTGATATTCAATATGGTAAGTTAATGACTTTTCTTATATTTTGATCGACTTATGTTTAGTTAACATTAGATAATGAAAAACATAGTGAGTATATGAGAAGTAATAAAGTTTTAAAGATTTACCTATCTATAGAATGAATTTATTGATACGTATTCTTATGAGTGTTTTCTGAATAGTGTTTAGTTAGCGAATTAGTTTTCTACGGGATGGATTGATTAATTCCATGCCCAACCATCCTCCTTTAGACGGGCATGGGACTGGCAATAGCTTCAGAGGGGCTCCTGGTGGAGAGAACAAACCAAATTTCAGTGGAGGAAGAAATCAGGAAGAAACGATGGAAGTGGATAGGACACATATTGAGGAAAGCACACAAATGCATTACAAGACAAGATCTCACACGGAATTGTCAAGATCAAACGAGAGACGGAAGACCAAAGAACAGATTACGTCGAGAAATGGAGACAGACATGAGAAGAATAAACAACAATTGAGTAGAACTAGAAAGAAAGGCTCAGAAAAGAGTGGGTTGGAGAATGTTTGTCGGTGGCCTTTGCTCCATTTGGAGTAACTGGTATAAGTAAGTGAGGATTGTTATGAGGTTAAAGTTATCCATTATGTTTTCAGTGGTTCAATACGTAGTATTTAACGGTTTCAATCAATTTGTCGTTCACTTAGTAAGTGAATACTACATAGTCATGTGCTGTTTTCACTAAATATTTCATTTCAAGTCCCGAGTTCCACTATATTTGTGTTTTTTCAACTGGTACTTCACGATGCGCTATACTAATGTGTTCTAAGCAGATAACTTGGATATCTGTCAACTATCGAAGTGAATTCTTTGGTGAAATTGCACGCTTATATGCATTAATTGCTCATTGTTCGAATGAAGAAATGGTTGAAAGTGGAGAATATAGCATACTGATTGAATATTAAAAACGTGATGAATTAACTAAAAGTTGTCATAAATAATGCCATGGTTCCAAATGTGGTTGTGTCGACACCTAAGTAATATCAAATTAGTGTCATGATGTATATCATGATGAGACATTATATACGAAAGAAGGTTGAATACTTACTTACGCCGGCTTAGTAAACAAGAATTTTTTGTTAGGAATGAAAATCTCAATTTACGAGTATTAATTAGGTGGCTAAAAATGGAAATCAAAGCGATAATTACTACTAATAGTGAGCATTGAAATTGTTTATTACAGGATGATACCGTTTTATTTCTCATTATGTCAATAAACTGTACTATGAACCGTTTAATTACATACAGTGTGCTAAGCGATACAATTGATCTGATCATACCTTGTCCACAAATATTATGATAATGTAATATCATAAATGTGAAAGAGAAAACCTCTTGTGTAAACGACAGAAACCGTACACCTTGAATTGATTTATACTGAGTAAGGGTAAATACTGATCGAATTAACCATGATAAAGTTCACGTGTTCATATGTGAATATGCGTATATAAAATGATTATAAATACCTCTTTATTGAATTGAAGTTTCCTAATACGGTGAACGAATATACTCCTGAAATTTAATGTAAGTGATTATTTCTCATATTAAAGATCATCATGAAAATTGGGGTAAAACATATAACAACGAACAGTATTGTTTTCTATTAGATCGTCATCAGGCTTTACTATAATATATATAGTAATATTTATGTTGATATACGAAAATACTAAAAGAGTTATGACGATTTACGAGTGAATGATTACATTGAAATGTATTATGTAACTAACTACATATAGTAGATAAACAGTACAAGTTGATGGTAAGATGCAAGATGTACTAGAAGTGATCTGAATAATGTAAAATAAACATTCTAATCAACAGTTCAATAAATGAATTAGGTTAAACTTGGGTAAATAGGCATTAACATTATAATCACTAAAATTTAGGAAAATCATGTTATCTAACTAGAAACAACATTGTTCATTTATAAGAGTTATTCTAATTACTAAACATATTTAAAGCTACTGTTCTCAGTTGTTGACATTTCCGTAAGAATTCGACAGAAAACCTAAGACTATGATAAATAAACAGTTGTATCAGTGAATACTGGAAAACTTAAAAGCAACTGTTTGAAGATTTGATATAACTATTAGGTGATTTTTCTCGTATTACTAAGCATATGCTTGTTTTAATCTATTCAGATGGATTAGTAGACATAAATGTAGTATAACCTTAGCTTTTTTCTGTTGTAAATCATCTCAAACATCACCTATTATTCAGTAAAGTCAAATAATGTTGTCTCACTTGTGATAAGTTAATGTTAACCGGTCATATTTTGACTAATAGCTTTTAAGTTTTAATGTGAAATTCAAAACAGAATGGAGACTGTTAATTACATTTTTGTGTTAAGGGATCATATAGATTGTTCGACTTTCAATTTGAAATTTCCCAGTAGTGCATATCTGTGACATCGTCGGGGATCGAATCCAGGACATCCAGACCTCATTGTATGCACTTAACTTTGAGATCATTGAGTTAGGATTCAGTGGTTTCAATTTGTAACTTCAGTCGATCCGTAGATCAGATTACTGGTGTGATCGTGAATATATATTACTGACGCCTCTTCTGCTAGTAACAAAAAAATCTCTTCAGAGCTTTCTTGCTTTTAATTAGTTGTTTAACTAAGATCGGTTCATGATATTTGACTAAAATACTAATCACTTGAAGAACAAAATATCTGCAAATATATGTATATGTATAACATTATTCGGAGTGGCTAAGAACAGAAGGAAACGGCTCAATAAGAAGTTCAATAATCGAACACCTTGTGAACACAGGTCGCTCAATCAAGACAAACTCTGTGTTCAAAGTCATCTATAAGGTAAGTAGAAGTCTTCCAAAAAATTATATTGCATCTTCTAAACATTGTCAATAGCAATAGCCATACATCTGGGAAAACTAGAATTGTGTGTCTGAAAGAGTTTGGTACAACCTTTTCTTCTACCATGGTTTTAATGTCTCATAGTTTGATTTTCTTCATACTATTCTTTGTTTGCAACCATCTATTTCGCCTTCCAACTTCCCATTGAACCTTTTACTCTTAACTGGTTTATTTCTGTTTCTATGACCCTCCTGATTACATTTAATCTCAATTTCAACATTTTATCTTATCATACTGAGCCATCTTTTTCCAATGATAAATTCCCTATCTTTATGATGAATAAATAAATCCTTAACAATCAAACTATCATTAGTTTCCTTGTTTAAAAAAAAAAAAACTTTTTAATACCTTTATTTATTCTGTGTCACTGTCACCATGTCTAACAGACATTCATTATCATCATTATTGTAATTATTACCATCCTGTAAAATAAGTTCGGTTTGTGTTACCGATGTCTAAACTAAACATTTTTATTGTATGATTCTCAGATTCTCGGTTGTCTACGCAAGATGCTCAACATCCATTGGCCGGATACCATCAGCAACAGCCTTCTGTGGGAGAGAACAAACCAGCTTCCAACTGAAGAGGAAATTAGGAAAAGGCGATGGAAACGGATGGGACATAGATTACGTAAATCATCAAACTGCATCACGAGGCAAGCCCCGACTTGGAATCCTGAACGGAAGCGGAAAAGAGGAAAGCCAAAGAACACATTACGTCGATAAATAAAAGCAGATATGAAAAGGATGAATAGGAACTGGAAGGAGTTGGAAAGGATTGCTCAGGACAGGGTTGGATGGAGAATGCTGGTGAGCGACCTATGCTCCTTCATGAGGAGTAACAGGCGTAAGCAAGTAAGTAAGTAATTCCGTTTACTAAAGATAATAATTAATAAATGAGAATTCTTGAAAGTTACATAAATAATTGAAATGAATAAGAAAATATCCTCCAAATACATAAACTCATACAAACATATTTTAATAAGAGGATATCTTAAAAATAAGAACTTTCGAATAGTTTCACAGTATTTTGGGCATCGAATTCATGTAAGACACTAAAGAGGAAGAATTGTATTGGTAAAATCAGTTGAAACGTTGAATTTACTTCAAATTCATTCAATAAGAGTTTACAACCACAATTCTTCCTCTTTAAAAAAATATCCTTATTGATAAATAACCTACAGATTGTACTTTTATAATGAAGTCTCAATTTAACTTCTTTAATATTATTATTATCCGATTAATAATACTATATATAAAATCTGTTGATGTATTGAAGAGAACTTATAGTTTACAGATGGTACAATAAAAGAAAAATACTTTTTGTTTGTTTTGTTTTATTTTAGATACCGACTTTTAAGAATTTACTTCATCCATGTAGATTTTGTCAAAGTTTTAAAGCATGTTAAAATTTATACTTTATTCCTTTTGTTTGTTTGTTCAAAACAATCATAAGTGATACACATTTAAAAGTAGTACATCTAATCAACTCTTTGTTTTATTTAATAAATATCGCGCGAGATATTGATAAGTCCTGGATTGAAATCTCGTGGGATGGGATTGTGAATGAGCACTACTGAAGAATTCCATACTAGGATGAAACAGTCATCAAGTGCATTCAAGTTTTTCCACGGTGGTCTTATGCTTACTAGTGACTGGTTTCAAGAGGTATTTCCTGGAGTTCTAATGAGAAGCCATAACTGATGGAGTTCAACCGGGTCTGTTGTGAGTGGTAACTTACTGATGACAATAGTGGATGTGTCGCTCAATTCCGTGGATTGGTTGAAGTTAGACATTAACACTGTCGGATGCCGATCGGCTCATTGGTCTAGAGATTAAGGGTTTGCGCGCAAGACTGATAGATCCTGGGTTCGATTCCCGCGAGGCGGGGTCGTAGATGCGCACTACTGAGGAATCCCATTTAGTACTTCCAATTTTTTTCCATCATGGTCTAGCTTCAATTGATACATGAATTCAAATATAAAATTACTAGAATCTCCATAAAACCCCTTATAATAGTAATAATAATATCATTTATTTTTAAAAAGCATCTGTTTACAATTTAATATTATGATTGAAGATGAAATATAGTTGAATGCAAAATATAATTCATATGTAGGGTAATTAATAATATCATGGTGGTCATAAATGAGAATAAAGTTCATTCTAATCTAAGAAAAGATTCTTTTCTTTTCTAAACAGAAAACTGTTATGTTTCAACAAATCAACAACAACAACAACAGCAAAAATGGATCACAATATGTATACCGACTAATCGAGTTGTTGATAAATATGATTTCTTAATCAAATAAGTTTCATTGTTTCCATTATAATTTTAATCAATTTAAAATGAGACTATAATTTATGAATAATGTTTGAGCAATATTGAAGTGATCTTTAGAATGTCTACCTAATTACTGGGGTTAAATAAGGGTTATAATGCTGTTGCTAGGGGATAAGGGTATCAAGACTCCATTTAAACAAATGAATGAATAAATTTTATGCCAAAATCCAAGACCTATTATCTTAAATCTGAATTGTTCATTGATAAATCATAGTTTTGCTCATTTTAGTTATCTGTTATAATAAATAATCAACATTTTTAGTGGAAGTTATTCAAACTATTCAAATAACCCATTGTATCATTGAATAAAAATAATAAAAAGAATTCAACGAAGAAAACTTTCTTCTTGGTGAAATTTGGTTGGTTGGTTGGTTAAAAGTTCACTTCAAACAACTAAGCATATGTTAAAACAGTATAGTTCAAGTATTCATTCACTTCCTTATTTTGTATAGGCATTATATTTCCCGTTATCTTATGGTGAATGTTGAGAGGCTTTGTTTATCTGAACAAATAATCCCACACTCCACTGGACTGCGCGAAGATGTAAATAAAGACCTATTCACTACTTGTCTGGTTTCTTCTATCAATAGCACGTCGGGCTAACCAGTTTCGTGCCTCTAGGTAACCTACGTGCTATTGATAGAAGAAACCAGACAAGTAGTGAATAGGTCTTTATTTACATCTTCGCGCAGTCCAGTGGAGTGTGGGATTATTTGTTCAGATAAACAAAGCCTCTCAACATTCACCATAAGATAACGGGAAATATAATGCCTATACAAAATAAGGAAGTGAATGAATACTTGAACTATACTGTTTTAACATATGCTTAGTTGTTTGAAGTGAACTCTTGACCAACCAACCTAAGCTATTACAAAATCATTTACATAAATTGTACATTCATATTTATAATTATATACAAAATGTAGAAAGATAGAAAAGATTACATCATAAACTGATTCAAGACTTTTATTATCAGATTTCATTGAAAAGAAAATTTTCTTTGTTCAATTCTCTTTACTTTTATTCAGATTACATTTGTTAAATTATAGTGAAACTGTGGTGTATGCTACTGATGTCAACAGATACAAGTAGTATGTATCATCAATCGAAAGTAAGATGCCTGGAGGCAAAAGATTAAGAAATCCAAGGAAAAGAAAATCAGAACAGAGAATGATTAGTGTGGAAATGAAGGAACAAGAAAGTTTGAGACAAACTGACTGACATTTTGCAAATGAAGTATTTTTATTGTATGATTCTCAGAGTTTATTAAGATATCTTGTAATGTTGTACTCAAATACATTTGATTATGCTCACTGATGTTCTCATTCATTACAAAACTATCGATATAACATAGAATACTCTGTAATGAATATATTATTCAGTACTTCAAATTATATTAAGTGGTGAAACTATCATTTATGGACGAACCAATCAAGTACATGATAAGAGGTATCGGATTTTGGCGCGAAATTCACTCATTCATTTGACAAAATAAGGTTTTAGCATTATAGCTGATATCAGTTCGTGATGAAAACCCTAAATATAATTTCTAATCTTGACCGTCAACTGTACATCACAATTTGAACTCCTCACACAGGTTTATAACCCTCATTTGGTCCTATTTATGAGGTGAATACTATTAAGGTCACTTTAGCATCGCTCAAAGGTCGTCCATAAATTAGTCTTACCATAAACAAATTTTGATGTTTATTTTTATTATTAAATGATATTAGTTTAAACTGGACGAATATCTCAGTTAAGCTTGAGATTTATCAAGTTTGTTAGTTTATATCTTTACATAAACGTAAATTCTCCCCCAAATGCTCTGGTACGGCCGAGAGTGGGGAGAGTCCGCTCTCCCTCTTCAAATGCTCCCACATGGCCACGCGTATACAGCCTCTGCCAGGGAAGTCCTACGCACTGCCTTCTCGTGGCCGGGGTGTTGTTTACGAAATTGAGAGGACGAAAAGTGAATGTCCGGTGCTTTAACCGGGTTGGTGGACACGGAGAGTCCATCTAGAGGAGTTGGAAAACCCTGATTCCAAACCAATGGTGCACATGGACTCCAGTACCCTGAGGGAACGAATGGCGTACGAACCAATCATTGGTCACCGGCAACTATGGGACTATATCTCTTGGCGTTTCTCCACTGCCTTATGAATCAGACCTTTAGGTCAAAAGCTACGGGTGTGACCCATAAGAAAACCACCTGCTTCGGTTCGAGCACGCAGACAGTATCACAGCCCTCACACAGATCAAATGAGATTTGTGTGGTTCATATGTATCTGATGCCCCCTTGTACTAATATCTATCTGTTCAAATAAATAAATAAACATAGATTCTGAACATTTACATCAATCATATGGTTATTTCAATGCTTCTAAGTTACTGAAATGAAGTGGAATTATATTTATTTATTATTTTTAATAATAAACGATAACTAAATAGAAAAAAAATCATATTACTGAAAATAACTTTTTAAGTCTATTGAATGATGAGTTTAAGTGTAATGAAATTGTAAATCATTTAAAATCTCTAAATATACTTAAATTCATTTGGTGTTGTTATTAACTCGTATCTTTCCACTGTTATTTATGACTTCAATTGATCAAACTCTTATTGGCAAATATGCATGCTGTGCGGATTGCCTCGATATTGCCTTAAGTCACAAGCATTATAAGCAAAGATGGATGGTGGATAGCAGTGGAATGCAGAACCCACACTTCCTCCTATTTTGGGCTCGTCAGCCAGATGTACCTACATCTCAGAGATGATGTTCACACTGAGACTCGAACATAGTACCGTTCGCTTCAAACACCATCACGTTATCCACTTAGATACTGAGTCCTGATAGCCACCTGGGGGTGAAGTTCAAATTCACTTGGTATTGTTTGCTTGTATCTTCCTAAAGTTTTTTTACGACCGCAATTGTTCAGTCTCTTGTTGGCATTCGTGCATCCTGTGTGAACTGCCTCCATATTACCTTAAGTCACAAGCTTGTGACATATGCCAACATGAGACTGATCAATTGCTCTTCTAAAACAACAATGGGAAGATACAAGCAAACAATACCAAGTGATCATATTACTTGTCAGGATCATTTGTTTATGTATTTGCATCTATACAAAGCATCGAAGAAAAATATACTGAAATGAAGAGTTTCCTCGTGTAGTGACAAATGTGCAATCGGAGCAATTAACACAATCAACACTAAAGATTAAAACAGATAATAATGATCACCGTCAGTTAATTAACTGGTCCGAATATCTAGTTGACAGTTTAAGTAAATTGTATAGCTTTTTATAAACAATTGACTTAACAATCGTAAATACTAGAATTTGGCATTGTGTCGTCCTGGATACCGACATGAGAGTTTAAATTATTCATTTCAACTGAAAGCCTTGAATATAATCCATCATTCTAATATGTTGTTATCTACATTTTTTAAGTGTATATCTGTCACTTCTATGACAAAATGTAGTTTTTAAGGCTTAGTATATTCAGTATTCGCGATACATATTCCATAAATAGATTTTACAATTGTAAAAAATCTGCGACACATTAGATCATGGTAAAGAGGACATAAGGAAATACAACAGAATGTCTGCTTCAGGTGGTACTTCAGTAGTTTGAAATATCAAACATTTGTAGACAAACGAAAGTTGTATTAGCAATAATATGTATTCTTTACTAATCTGGTTATTAAAAGTATACACATGCTTTAATATGTAAAGAATATTGAATAATTATGCAAACGTTACTGATTAATTATAAGCTATTTAAATCATTTATCAGCTTGTACAGGCTTTAAACAATAATGAATAATATCTCCCTTGATTTGTTTTTTATTAGTGTATAATTACTTGGCAACAGTTGTAATAATAGAAGAGATTTTCTGGAAATTATAGTAATTTCAATAGGTCAGTGACTACAGAATATACTGATACCTCCATAACCGTTGTATAAGATAGCGACTATATAGACTATGTAGCTGAGTGAATAACGCTTAAAGTGTTTAAAGCGAAAAGTATTGAGTTTATGTCTCAATGTCATCATCAATACACCATGATCCAGTTACATCTAGCTGATGGGTTTTAAGTAGCATGAATATGTACTTTAGACTCCACTAATAATGAACTACCAAATATAATAATACAAATGATTTGTTTGAAGGTATTCTGTTTCCAGAAAAGTAACAATTATAATAATAGAAGAGGTTTTGTGGAGGTTGTGGTAAATTCACTAGTTGAGATCATGAGTCAATTGAAGGTAGACCACCATGGAAAATTTGGAAGCATTGAAAGGTCGTTTCGTCCTATTGTAGGACTCCTCTAACTTTAATTAACTCATGATCTCAACTATTGAAATTACTACAATCTCCACAAAACCCCTTCTGATACTAATCAACATATGCTCACTAGTGACTGATTTCAAGAGGTATTTCCTGGAGTCCTAGTGAGAAGCAGTGATCAGTGGAGTTCAACTGGGTCTGTTGTGAGATACTAACTCACTGAAGACAATGGTGGATGCGTCGCTCAATTTCGTGGATTGGTTGAAGTTAGACATTAAAACCGTTGAATGCCGGTTGGCTCAGTGGTCTATAGGTTTAGGGTTTGCGCAGGAGATTGATAAGTCCTGTGTTCAAATACCGCGGTAAGTGGGGTCATGGTTGAGCACTAGTGAAGAGTTCCACAATAGGAAGGAACAGCCACCCAGTGCTTGCAGGTTTTCCATGGTTGCCTAGCTTCAATTAACTCATGATCTCAAGTATTGAAATTATAGTAATTTTAAATGTTGACAAACCCATCAAACCGTTAAAAATTTTTTTATTATTAATAAAGTTTGAAGGGATTTATATTTACTTTCTTTTTCTGTCAAAAAAAAACTTTCTCCTGAGATTTAATAACTCAGACCTTATTCAAATAATTAGTTTCTCGTGTTCGAAGATTTAGAGGATGTAAAATCCTTTACATATCTGGGTAGCATCATTGATGAGCATGGTGGATTTGATGAAGATGTGGAGGCACGGATCGGCAAAGCAAGAGCAGCATATCTACAATTGAAGAACATCTGGAACTCAGACCAACTGCCAACCAACATCAAAGTCAGGATTTTCAATATAAATGTCAAAACAGTTCTACTATATGGAGCTGAAACGTGGAGCAGTACTACAACCATCATCAAGAAAGTGCAAGTATTTATAAATAGTTGTCTACACAAAATACTTCGGATACGTTGGCCAGACACAGCAGCAACAACCTACTGCAGGAGAGAACAAACAAGATTCCATCGGAGGGAGAAATCAGGAAGAAGTGCTGGAAGTGGATAGGGCACACCATGAGGAAAGCATCCAACTGCATCACAACGTAAACCCTCACTTAGAATCCTCAAGGCCAAAATACAATAAGAAGACCAAAGATATGGAGACAGACATGAAAAAAAGAACAACAATTGGATAGAACTAGAAATGAAAGCCCAGAACAGAGTGGATTGGAGAATGCTGGTCGGTAGCATATACTCCATAGGGGGTAACAGGCTTAAGTAAGTGTGTTCAAAGATTTTCTCGTGATTATTATGATTTCATTTCTATATTTACCATGATATATTTTTTCTTTATATTTAAGAAATCGTCAGATGATAACGAAATATATATATATTTTTCTAGATCATTCATAGTTATCTAATATAATGAATAGTTATATAGATTGTATCTATGTCTATATATACAAACTGATAATAAATGTTGTCTAAATATGCTGCGCAACCGCAGGACATTGAATCTTCTCTAATTACAAAAGATAACTTAAACTTATTCATTGATAACATATTCTTATGTATAGAAAACTAGAAAAAAAGGAAGATACTACTGATATCTTGTGACTATTACATTTGGTATTATTACCAAAATGTTATTTTAGATATTTTCAGACATTAACTAGTACGTATAGTTATAAACATTAGATAATAATAATATTAATGACAATAACTTGATTTCTTTCGTCTCTATGTCTGTACATTGATAAAGAATAGCTTATGATTATGATTAATTCATAGAATAAAACATAATAAATGAATTGAATGAATTATAAAGAACTAAAGTTGTAATATTTCCTTGAAAAAGCTTGGACTAGATAATCAGATGAAACATTGAATTTACTTCAGATTCATTCGCTGAGATTTTACAAATACAATTCTCCCTCTTTAAAGTTGTAATGGTGGCTAGCAGTGGAATATAGGACGCGAGTTTCGACCCATTTGGGACTCGTCAGCTGCGAATAAGAGATTGATCGATTGCAATCCTAAAACAACAATGAGAAGGTACAAGCAAGCAATGCCAAGTGAGTTTAAAACTTCACCCGATTGCACAAGCAGGTGGCTATCAGGACTCAGTAGCTAAATGGATAACGTGATGGAGTTTGAAGCGAACGGTACTAGGTTCGAGTCTCAGAGTGAATATCATCTCTGAGATGTAGGTACATCTAGCCGACGATTCCCAAATAGGACGAAACGTGAATCCTAGATTCCACTGCTAGTCACTAACAATAAGGTAATAACGAGACGATCCGCACAAGATGCACATATGCTAACAAGAGACTGATCAATCGCAGTATTAAACATCATTGGGAAGACTCAAACAAACAATAGAAAATCAATCGATAATATTAATTAGTAAATCATATAAAGTTAATTTAATTCAACTATGAGTGAAAGATATGAATTCCAAAATTTTTTAAACTAATTGTTGACTTGTTTTGTGAATTTATGTTGAGACTAACAGACGAGTCCTAACGAAGTTATTTACATAATATATAAATATTTTTTGATTGAGATCATGAACCGATTGATGTTAGACCACTACAATTGAAAACCTGGAAGCACTGGACGGCCGTTTCGTCCTATTGTGGGACTCCTCAGCAGTGCGCATCCACGATCCCTCTCGCGGGATTCGAACCCAGGGCCTTCGGTCTCGCGCGCGAACGCTTAATCAACTGGACCACTGAGCCGACCAAACTCGAGCTACCTCAAAGTACTATAGTTAAATTTTAGTTTTTTTAACATTTAATCAGTGTTAAGTGTGGCGTTCATGTACATACAAAATACACACATATTGTGGTTGTGCTAAGTTAACTTTTCTGGAAACAGAATACCTTCAAACAAATCATTTGTATTATTATATTTGGTAGTTCATTATTAGTGGAGTCTAAAGTACATATTCATGCTACTTAAAACCCATCAGCTAGATGTAACTGGATCATGGTGTATTGATGATGACATTGAGACATAAACTCAATACTTTTCGCTTTAAACACTTTAAGCGTTATTCACTCAGCTACATAGTCTATATAGTCGCTATCTTATACAACGGTTATGGAGGTATCAGTATATTCTGTAGTCACTGACCTGTGGAAAATTCTGAAAGCTAGCTGAATTTAATAATTGAGTGGCTAATCATCTAATCAGAATAATATATTATTAGTCAAATTCTAGAAAGATCACTCAGTTGGTGACTATGAAATTTAAAGAATCTGCATAAACCAGTAACTAACCATGTACTCGCCACTGACTAGTTTCGAGAGATAATTCCGAAGATCTAGTAAGAAGTCGTTGTTAGGTATGCAGAGGAATGTACCAATAATTATCGTGCTAAGTCGAATGGTGTCCTTGGACGTTAAATGGACATTTCCTATTGGCCGATGTTTATTTCACTTGTTAAATATTGTGTAAATGTTGTTTTCTATTTTATGGTACGATGTGGTTTGTTTGTTTGGTATATAAATAGAGTATGTCTGAAATACAATGATTCATAGCTCAGAGGCTGTGACTTGCGTTTTTGACTCAACTGGCTGGGACAGACAGCGAACCGGGACCAATCAGGGCACTAGGTCGTTCACTACGTGTTTCCCGTGTCCACTGTAATCGATCGATATAAACACTGCTTATCATAACCTGCAGTCCATCCGTTACAACAGTCGTGACCAGTGGAGTCAAGCCAATGTAAAGCATAAAGCAAGTTACTTACTAATTATATTAGAAAATGGTTGTATCGTATTACTAAATGAGTCGAACTAAACTGTAACCAATTGAGTCTTGACTCGTTGGTCTAGAGGTTAAGCATTCAGTCGCCAGATTGGAAGTCCTGGGTTTGAATCCTTGATAGGAAGGTCACAGCTGCTGCTTAGGAATCCCATACTAGGGCAAGGCAGTTGTTTAGTATTTTCATGCTTGCAAAAGCTGTTTCACTTAGATCAATTAATGATATTAACTATGAAATCTAGGAACTCTCCACCACATGAATTTAATATTACTGTCAGTTGTATTTATAAACGAATACTTGTAAGTGATAAACACTATACTCCAAATATTTTTATTCACATTTAATAATATTATGTATCTAAATCCTCCTATGAAAATAATGCTTCTTCATGTGGTTGATTCAAGTCTAGAGATTTATAAATATACCCATTTAAATCTGATAGATATTAGCCTGGCTGACTTAATACGAATGTCTTCCATGAGAATGTGGCTACTTTAAAATTGTTAAGAAAACCCCATTTTAAAAAGGTTAAATATCATGTAAGTTATACTTACACAATATCATAAATAAAGAACCAGACTTTGTATTGCTTGAAATGGATTACCAACAAGATATTCCCAATCAATATATATATATCAGAAGGGTTTCTGTGGATGTTGTAGTAATTTTGATGGTTGAGATCATTAGTTAATTGAAGCTAGATCACCATGGAAAACCTGCAAGCACTGGGTGGCTGTTCCTTCCTATTGTGGAACTCTTCACTAGTGCTCAACCATGACCCCACTTACCGCGGTATTTGAACACAGGACTTATCAATCTCCTGCGCAAACCCTAAACCTATAGACCACTGAGCCAACCGGCATTCAACGGTTTTAATGTCTAACTTCAACCAATCCACGAAATTGAGCGACGCATCCACCATTGTCTTCAGTGAGTTAGTATCTCACAACAGACCCAGTTGAACTCCACTGATCACTGCTTCTCACTAGGACTCCAGGAAATACCTCTTGAAATCAGTCACTAGTGAGCATATGTTGATTAGTATCAGAAGGGGTTTTGTGGAGATTGTAGTAATTTCAATAGTTGAGATCATGAGTTAATTAAAGTTAGAGGAGTCCTACAATAGGACGAAACGACCTTTCAATGCTTCCAAATTTTCCATGGTGGTCTACCTTCAATTGACTCATGATCTCAACTAATGAATTTACCACAACCTCCACAAAACCTCTTCTATTATTATAATTGTTACTTTTCTGGAAACAGAATACCTTCAAACAAATCATTTGTATTATTATATTTGGTAGTTCATTATTAGTGGAGTCTAAAGTACATATTCATGCTACTTAAAACCCATCAGCTAGATGTAACTGGATCATGGTGTATTGATGATGACATTGAGACATAAACTCAATACTTTTCGCTTTAAACACTTTAAGCGTTATTCACTCAGCTACATAGTCTATATAGTCGCTATCTTATACAACGGTTATGGAGGTATCAGTATATTCTGTAGTCACTGACCTATTGAAATTACTATAATTTCCAGAAAATCTCTTCTATTATTACAACTGTTGCCAAGTAATTATACACTAATAAAAAGCAAATCAAGGGAGATATTATTCATTATTGTTTAAAGCCTGTACAAGCTGATAAATGACTTAAATGGCTTATTATTAATCAGTAACGTTTGCATAATTATTCAATATTCTTTACATATTAAAGCATTTGTATACTGAACTCCACTGGTCACTACTTCTCACTAGAACTTCAGGAAATACCTGTTGAAACCATTCACTAGTTAGCATATGTTGTTTAGTACTAGAAGGGTTTTTGTGGATATTGTAGTAATTTGAATAGCTGACCTCATGAGTATATATATATACAGTAAACAGAAAGTCAGCGATATAAACTATTCATAAGGAACTAATATTGAACATAGATTAACTTAATAATATTTTAATAGAAAAATTATTAAATAAAACTTCAAAATCGATATTTTTATATATAAACATCTTATTCTAATCAACTAATTGTAGTTATTTCAACTATTAAATAAAATGGTTATGAATTTGACCATTGAAATTTATATCTAAAAAAAAAACAAAAACAAAAAAAAACCCAGCAAAATTGTCTGTTCATTTAAATTAAATTATATCATACCTATCACTTGATAATTTAAGTAATAAGTTGAAATATTCATTATCAAATGGATATTATTAATTAATCTTTAAAATGGAATAAAGTTTGAAAAAGAAATACATTTTCCACCACCACCACCACCACCACCACCACCACCATCACGATCATCACCACCCACCCCTCTCCTAGATATTCATTTAAAATAAATAATTTGTTTATCAATAAAATCATATATAAATATACATAAAATATTTTTCCTCTTTCTAATAGTCACGATAAGTTTTCCTGTTTGTCTGATTGGCTTGTTTGTTTGTTTATTTTTTGGTAACCTGAACAAAATTTTAAACCAACCAAAGAAAGTACCAATTTAATTTGATTATAATGAAAACTCAACCATCATTTAATCAGTCTAAAATAGCAATAATAATAATAATATTAATAATAAATTCATTTCTTATTTGTTTAATGTTGTTTTGTTATTCATTTGTAAATGGATCATAAATTGCATTGCATAGAGATTAAAATTACTTTATATCATAATACATAAATAAATAAAATGAGAACAGGTTTTATAACGTGTGATAAGTTTAGTCTCATTGTTTGTAGTTTATGTTATATTTCGACAAGAATTATGAATGGTAACACTTGAGAACTAATTAGGAACTAATATGATATATATATATATATATATATATATATATATATATATATATACATGTATAATTGATAATTAATTAAATTGTGGGAGAGAGAGAATAAACAAGATTTTAGTAAAGGAAAAAATCAGGAAGAAGTGCTGAAAGTGGATAGGATATATATTGAGGAAATCATTCAACTGCGTCATAAGTCAAGCTCTCATTGGAAATGGTCAAGGTCAACGGAGGAGAGGAAGACCAAAGAACAGATTACACCGATAAATGGAGACAGACATGAGAAGAATGAACAACAATGGAACAGAATTAGAAAGGAAGGCTCAGGACGTAGGGGGTTGGAGAATTCTGGTCGGAGACCTATGTTCCATTGAGAGTAACGGTTGTAAGTAAGTAAGTAAGTAAGTAAGTAAGTAAGTAAGTAAGTAAGTAAGTAAGTAAGTAAGTAAGTAAGTATATAACTAAACCATACATATTCATGTTCATCTTGTTATAAGCTTTACTTTGACCCATGGACAATTATTATACAATTTAACATTCTTCAGTTATACCCAGTTTATTAATTGGTGTCTCTCACATTCACAATCACTTTTGGCTAGATATTGTACCAATGTTATTTTCTATTTTATGGTTCGATATGGTCTGTTTAGTTTTTATATAGACCCAGTATGTTTAAAATAAATAATTTATATCACGGAGACTGAGATTGGTGTTCTGAACTTAACCGGCAGAAGGAACGGTAGGAGTCTAGACTGCACGTACGAATTTACGCGTCATTGGTCAGGTCGATAAATCATTGTTCTCTAATTGGTGGTATCTTTATGTTATATATTAATA
Organism: Schistosoma haematobium; assembly: GCF_000699445.3. Classification (NCBI taxonomy): domain Eukaryota; kingdom Metazoa; phylum Platyhelminthes; class Trematoda; order Strigeidida; family Schistosomatidae; genus Schistosoma; species Schistosoma haematobium. The sequence goes on from NC_067201.1 coordinate 11,989,749, forward strand.
GGACCTAAGGCCACAAGTTATAACAGTTTAGTTATTGATACCTTTGAAAAATCGAAGAAAAGTTTTTAAATTATTCAATCAATCACTTAATTACGTTTAATGTTGAATGTGGATGTATCACATGTATGTAGAGGTGTATGTGTGTATACAGTGTTGTGAGTCCTTGGCTAGAACGGAAAGAATGTAGGGTGCTTCTTGGATTGGTTACACGCTTGGAGGTATTCAATAGGACGCATCGTTTAGCCTGGGTTTTATGCTATTTGACACTCATCAGGAAGGTATACCTGTTTTCTTGAAGGGACGGATGTTCTCTCTCAGATTTGAATTGAAGTCATACTGATCTCCTGTAAGATTGATATATTCACAACTGACTAGTCACCGGATAGTGACTTATGTCATGTTTGTCTAATCCATTACTACTAGTCGAATCCCATCGATTGTGTTACGGTGAAGTTATTAGCCTAAATAACTCATCAATGCGTACACTGTGTTTAAATCTGAAGTGGCTAAAGGAAAACGTGATCTACAGAATTCAATCTAGACTTACAGGGTCAGATAAACATGGCTAAGTAATCAAATAATCCTTTCCTGACTTTCAACATTTCACTAGTTAAGGTTAGTTTGTACCGAAAATCTGTCTATTATTTCTTAGGTTTGTTTATTAGTTTAATTGGTCTATATGGGAAATTTTTATACAACATTTCTCTTGTCCTAAAGTTACAACATTAGCTGTTTACTTTATTCTTTGAGTTAATATTAAGTCAAAAGTTAGTCTCTTTCACAAACATATGAACATAGGGAGATTAACAGTACTGACCATGCTACACATATGATCTAGAAGCGAACGGTATGAAAGAAATTTCTTTATTTTTTTATTGCCAATCAATGGAATTTATTATCAGTTTTTGAAGAATATGGATTTACCAGAGTCTATAGATCTATAGCCTATTCATCTTAAAATCATTAAAACAGATTGATAACTTTTCTAAACGAAATATATTCTAAACATATTTATGTTTGTGATGTAATATTTTCTAATCGCTAAAATGACATTGCTATTCTGGACATATGACATAAGTACAAGTTTGAGTCAAACTGTCCAGACTAGAAAATGCTTTAACCTAAGCTTTAAAGCTTCTGTATCATTTTAAAGTCAATAACATTATCTCGATTTTAGGATCTACAGTCTCACATTGGAACCTAGTCTGTACACTATTAAACTGAAATCCAGTGGTGTACATGTCTAATTTCAATCACTCCGCAATATTGTGTAATCACTTTCCATTACATGCGGTGAATATCTTATATCTAACATGGTATAACTCCAATGTTCACGACTTCATAACGAAACTTGAGAAACAGGATCATGAAACTAGACACTAGGGTGCGTATGATTATTATTAGTATACGGGTTTTATGGAAATTTAATAAATTTCATGGTCTGATTGTTTTGTTCCTCGATCAGATCGTTGATAAGCACCAATGAGGAATCCCATACTAGAACGAAGCTATCTTGATATTGTTAAACTACATCCCTATTCTTAAAATTATGGGGTTTTGGAGATTATCTAAATTAAAACTTAGGTTACAAACTGACTCTAGGTAGATAAACACATTATACCAAGACTTTTTCAATAGTGGCGATCCAAACCATCACACTGAATCATACATCCGAACTGAGTTATTACTGAGTTGTAATGCATCAGTCTATAGATTCCTACCTTTACTCTGTTCGTGATACAAATGAATAATCATTTAGTTTTATCAGCAATATTTTTATAGGTATACACTTTCAAGAAGTACCTAATAGGACGAAACAGTTATTCAATCTTTCCTAAATTTTTTTCAATATTTGAAAATTTACAACAAAACATTTAAACAAGATAAAAGTACACTTGGTATTGTTTGGCTTGTACCTTCCCATTGACGTTTAGACCGCTATTGATCAGTCTGTTATTGGCATATGTGCATACTGTGCGTATGCCTCAATAATGCCTTAATTCACAAGCTTTTTGTAAGCAATGATGGATAGTGGTTAGCAGTGGAATCCAGGACGCGCGTTTTGTCCTATTTGGGACTCGTCAGTTGGATGTACCTGCACCTCAGAGAGTTGATGTTCACCCTGGGACTCGAACACAGTACCACTCGCTTCAAACACCATCAACCCTGAGATGCAGGTGCATCCAGCTGACGAGTCCCAAATAGGACGAAACGCGCGTCCTGAATCCCACTGCTAGCTACTATCCATCATTGCTTACAAGATAAAAGTAGTTGAGTTGCTATTACTATTCTTGACTGGTAAGATGAGATAACATGTGAACATATTTTTCCTAAAATAAATGGAGTTTTACCAAAAGAACAATAACTAAGTCTCTCGTGAATACCATTGTATATTTTATATTCCAAACAACGTAAAAATATCATGAAATTACTTTGTTGTAAAAAAAGCGCTCATGTTATCTAAAAATAAAAGTCACTATAATCTTAGGTTTGAACGAATCAACATTTTAGTTCACATTACACAATGATCTTGAAGAGCCACCGAAAAAACCAAAAATTATTGAATCACTGTTACATCCCTGTGTGTAATTCCTGACTGTTTGCTAAAACATTTTGATCGTAACGGACATTGTTCTAACTATTAATCAAAATTACCTTTTTAGATTTAAGTTAATTATTGCTGTTCGTAGAAAATCAATGTACCTTCGACAATGAACATGTAAATATGTTACATATTTACAGGAATTATAGTGTGGCATTTTAATTGATTGACTGTAATCTGATGTTCATTTTTTGGATCTAAGTAAAGTTAATTGTCGATATTCTTGAAAATAATCTAGTGCTAGCTGTTGGAAGTAGCCGGGAGGAAACCCGTAATTTACGTCTTGTTCTAATTAGCACTCTTTGCTAAAGTATACCTGTAGCGATGAGGGCAGTGGGGCTCCCAAGATGGATTCAACTCTCATCCACTAGGTTTCACAATCTACAACTTTGTCGCTCAGCTCTTAGTGTCCGTTGATATGTTAAGCTTACAAAACTTATTCTAGCTGTGTGAGCTTAACATATCAAAGGACACTACAAGATACTTGAGTCAGTACAGGCCTCTTATAAGACTGAGAGATCAACAACTAGTTAGTTACATTAGTGACTCCTCAACGGTGTAAATCATCAGTGTAAATCATCTATTGAGTGAAATAAATGATTATAATTGAATTTAATTTTTTTAAGGAGTGTAATTCGTGAGGATTGTTCTCATATCAAATGAACGATCAGTGAAAAAGCGAGAAGTATTGAATAACTTGATTTAAAATAGTGTCCATTGATGATCTTCATACTGTAATGCATCTGAGAATGTTAGTTTTCACTGAGGGTATGATAGGTAAGTCAACTATCAGTGGCAGTCTACATAATCACAACGATCGATGGAATTAACAAGATGAGTACTAGGTAGAATCAAAATGATTATAATTATAAAGTTTATGAGAAAGATCAAACATTGAGAATATGGTTTGAGAGAAGACGAAATGAAAAGATATTTTAAGGAGATATTAGAACTTAATATTAAGAATCTGACAAACGAATATGTATGTGCCACTATAACTGATTTGGAGCATTGACGATCAATGTCTCCAACCACTGGTCATCACACTAACTTCAACCAGGCAGTCTATACTAATCAACATGTAACAAATCAATTGTCAGTAATATCATGAACGGATGACGTCTTGGTTTATGTCATCCCCTAGTATCCCTTTGTTCTGACACTTATTCAATATAAAGGTCATTTTCAATTTATAGTTATTTAAATATAATTGTGGTGAGTGCTACTTATATTGATATATGTAGTTTATGACGCGAGTTAGGAATGTAATGTCTGGCAGCAGAAGATGGGGAAGATCAAGAAAGGAAGAGCGGGAATAGAAAGCAATTAGTATGGAATTGCAAGAACAACCAAGTTCGAGACAATTATTGAACATTTTGCAAATTAAGTATAATAGTATGGTTTTTCTATTTTAGCAAGTAACTCTGTAATTTTGTACTAAATATATTCGGTTGTACTCACCTGTGTTCTCCTTCACTACATAATTACTAGTCACTGGTGTAAGACATTGTACAAAGGGTATTATTTTCCCGTAATATATATTCTTCACAGACCAAGTTTATCCCTCTTGGTTTCCTTAATAGTGAGGCTAAGTCAAAGGTAATAAAAGCACAGTATTAAGAAGTAACTATGCAGCTGGACGATCTAGACTTCGCAGATGATCTGGCCCTCCTATCGCAAATGCAACAACAAATGCAGTAGAAAACGACCAGTATAGCAGCAGCCTCAGCAGCAGTAGGTCTCAATATACACAAAGGGAAAAGCAAGATTCTCCGATACAACACAGCATGCACCAGTTCAATCACAATTGACGGAGGAGATTTGGAAGATGTGAAAACGTTTACATATTTGGGCAGCATCATCGATGAACACGGAGAATCTGAATCATATGTGAAAGCGCGAATCGGTAAAGCAAGAGCAGCATATTTACAACTGAAGAACATCTGGAACTCGAAACAACTGTCAACCAACACCAAGGTCAGGATTTTCAATATAAATGTCAAAACAGTTCTACTGTATGGAGCAGAAACCTGGAGAACTACGAAAGCCATCATCCAGAAGATACAGGTGTTTGTTAACAGTTGTCTACACAAAATACTTCGGATCCGTTGGCCAGACATTATTAGCAACAACCAACTGTGGGAAAGAACAAACCAGATCTCGGTGGAGGAAGAAATCAGGAAGAAGTAATGGAAGTGGATAGGACACACATTGTGGAAAGCACCCAACTGCGTCACAAGACAAGCCCTCACACGGAATCCTTAAGGCCAAAGGAAAAGAGAAAGACCAGGCCTATGCTCCATTGGGAGTAATAGGCGTAAGTGAGTAAGTAATTAAGAAGTAACTATATGAGTTCACTAATTGAATTTAGTATAGCGTTACAATTCACCTGATATTCTGATGAACAAGTCATAACATCATATCATTTATAAAACCTTCACCTTTATTTTCATAATTTTTTTAAATTTACCAATTAAATGAGTTTATGGATTGGTTCAAGAACCAAGTCCAAAACTCCGACAATTCGCTCTCAAATTTAGTCACCAGTTTGCACAAAAATAGTTTTACAGTTACATTTTATATTTTAATAACCTGCAAATAATAATCCTTCTTTGTGTATACATAATAATAACATTATCTGTAAATGACTAAGGAAAATAAAATCTCCTACCATTATCATACTATAGTGAATGAGAATACAAATGAAGACAACCAAATGTATTTCCATACATTATAGAATATCTTGATAAAATCTGACAACCATACAGTAAATACTTCATTTACAAAATATCCAACAATTATCTTAGACTTTATTGTTCTTTTGTTTCCATATCAATCATTCTCTATTCTTAATCACTTCTTTTCAATTTCTTCTCAATCTTCTGCCGTCAGACACTTCACTTTCCATTGATAATACATACTACCTATATTTGTCGACATTAGTAGTACACATCAAAATACTCTTTAAAGTATTATTATAAATCATACATTCTACTGAATTTGTTTGTGTAATTTTTTTAAAACAAAAAAGCAAAAACCAAATCTCATTTACATCCTATTAATACTTATGAAAATGGAAAGAAATGACAGACTACTAGTTCTTATTCCTTAGAGATTACATGGTACAATTCAAAAAAGAACATATGAAAAGTGTATAAAAAAGAAAAAAATGTATCATCCTAATTAATATTTCTGTATGTCAAATCTGAAACAATCATTACTGTTATTATTCCTTAACAAAACTAAACACCTTGATATTTATGGTTTATATAAATAACCATTGAGAATGAATAAGTACTGAACTATTTATTGTTTTATTATTTTTTTGAGAAACACTTTCAATATTGAAGTAGTGAACAATGGAATTCAACCAAATTAGGAGTTGAACGAATAATACCAATTGTTAGTATAGGGGTTGTGGAGATTATTAAGTTTTTGATTGAGATCATGAACCGATTGATGTCAGACCACTGTTAGAAACCTGGAAGCACTGGACGGCCGTTTCGTCCTATTGTGGGACTCCTCAGCAGTGCGCATCCGAGATCCCGCTCGCAAGATTCAGACTTAAGGCCTTCGGTCTCGCTTGTGAACGCTTAACCTACTGAACCACTGAGCCAGCATCCAATGGTGATAGAGTTGATGTTAGACGGCTGTTAAACGGCCGTCCACTGCTTTCAGGTTTCCAACAGTGGTCTAACATCAATCGGTTCATGATCTCAATCAGAAACACCAACTGTATTAAAAGATGGTTATTCAACATTAAAAATTGATATTAAGCACTTGTTGCAATAAAACATGACAGTTCTAGATATGATTCTTGATCGTATTGTGAACAAAACACTTCAAATGACTCCTTATACTAGAATAAAAGAACTATTCAATAATTATTCCATGATAAATTTTAGTTGAATTTTAAGATTTATTATAAGCTGACTAGCGAACTGATCTATATAATAAATACAATTAATTAAAATAAATGAGTTGTGGTTTATTTTGTTTTTTTTTGTTTTTTTTTAGTTGCCGACTGTTCTCCACCATTTTTTCTTCCTTTTTTCTTCTTCTGACTTTTGTGTTGTAATAAATTTATGCAAATCCTTAAAAGCAAAGATTGAATGTCCTCTATAATAAGATGAGTGAAACTAGTTTGATCTAGGTTTATTATATAAAATATACAAAAATAAAATACAGAATAACAATAGATTACTGAATAAAAACTTATTTAATCAGTAGTATGTGGATGAATAAAAAAAAGAGAAAGATTATAGAGAATTAAAGTAAGTTTAAATTAGAAAAATAAATGTATGATCTATGTATATTATGGAGAAAAAGAAAGAAATCATGTATAGATATGCACTTGTTTTTCAACTTGTTTGTAGACGAAGAAATAGAATAAGACACATATTGAGGAAAACATTTAAGTGTATCACAAGGTAAGATATCACTTAGAATCCTTATGATCAAAAAAAGGAAAACTAAAAAACAGGTTATGCTGAGAAATGGAGACAGAAATGAGAAGCATGAACAACAGTTGGATAGAACTAAAAAGGATGGCTCAGGACAGAGTGAGTTGGAGAATGCTGGTTGATGGCCTATGCTCCACTGGGAGTAACAGGCGTACGTAAGGAAGTAAATTATCTCTTGAACTAAAGGTATTCAATATTCAAAGAAAAAATATTTTTATTTTCAGTTAATCTAAAACGATTTGTTTATACATATAACACCTTTTATATGGATTAGAGTGAAAATCATTCAGTTACTTGTTTGTTTTTTCTCAAATAGAAAGCGATCAATAATAGGATTATGAATTAGTTCAGTATGTTATTTGCTCATTTTGATATTTAATTGTATTCTGACGATGAATTTTATTAAGTGGTTGAAGATAGGGGCAAAGAAACTTGTGTAGCCTAGATTTATTGGTGTTGGCACTTATTAGCAATGTGTGCACGTAATCATTAGTAAAATCGCAGATTGTAGAATTGAGTTGTAACGATTGAATTTTATTAGAACGTATCACTTTTGTCAAAGTTACAAGTATGTCTGCCTGATGAGAACCAACTCGTTCGAAGTTTAGATTTAATGTTTCTTGTTGACTACCTCCAACCACTATCTTATCTCAACATAGTGCACGGAATGTCGGGTCACCTAAATAGGTGACACCATTGCAACTTCATCGATAGAATTCGACCAGCACTAAGAAGGACCTGACATACATGACATCGATCACCACACAGTGATCGATCAATTGTAAATTTGTGTAATTACTAATTTGTATGACTGTCTTAATAAATAATGTAAATGTAAAGAAAACTTATAGACTATGAAATCACTCACTTATTAATATATTGTATAACTATGAAATCTATGTTTTTGTTCACAAAAGATCAGACTGATATTGTAAAGTGATGTACACGCTGTTTGTTGCTTAAATAAAATCGCATGAAATATCATTTATTCAATGAATTGTTGGTTCTGGGAATTGGATGAGTATGCATTCCGTCAGTCACTTATATATATATATATATATATATATATATATAGGATACGATACAGTATTATGAATGGTGGATGCCTCACTTGTGTTTTTCATTCTGTCTAACATTCGAATTCAAGTAAACTAGTTCATCACATCTAGAGTATATATGAATATTACCCACAAGATAATATAAACTTTTACAGTTAGGTTCCCATGCGTTAAACAAACTGATAGCTACCTGAACTGTTTGTATTAATAAGAAGTACTTTAAGTACCGGAACCGAGTCCTAATGTGAAGATCAACACATAACTTAAGATACATACATTAAATTAGTTGTAATCAGAACAGAATACATATCCTGGATTCCAATTTTAGCCACACGTGAAAAATGCATTTGTGAATAAATCTGTTTAACTTGACATGCAGTAATTTATATATAATAATTGGATGAGCATTGTTGAGAATTTCCATACTAGGGCGAAACGGCCGTTCAGCCCTTCTAGGTTTTCAATGATGGTCTTACGTTGATCGATTCATAAATTCAATACAATTCAACAATCTCGACAACCATAAACTGGAAATGATCCAGTGCTCACTAGTGACTAACTTGGAGAGGGAATTCTCGGAGTTCTAGTGAGAGGCCATGACCAGTGAAGTTGATCCATGCCAGATGTGAGGCAGTTACTCACAAAATATAATAGAAGACGATCGCACTTGAGACCGAAAGTCCTAGGTTCAGTTCTTGCGTGCGAGATAGTGAATGCACACTGCTGAGAAATCCCATACTGGTTTTTGATAGTGATCTGTCTATGATCGATTGATGATCTCGATCAAAATTCAACAATCTCCACAACTCTATACTGATAATTATATATAAAAATTAAAAATATCCTCTTTTCAATATCTATGCTGACATATAACTATAATCAACAATAACATCAAAAATAAATAAATCCTACCCTAGCAGCTTTAGATGTATGCGGTTTCTCTAATAAATTCCATCCTTGTCTTTTTAAATTTGCATAACAACCAGAACCAAATTCATCAATAGTTGTTGTTTGTCTTAGACAATTTTCTTCTTTTTTAACTTCATCTTCAATTAAATCTTTTTGTTGATGATAACGATGTGAACAACATGCTTTGATAAAACTTTCATTAACACCCCAATAAATTAATTCATCTTTAAAATCCATTACACAAATCATATCATTATAATGTAATTTTTTAGATCGATAAAAATTCAATATCATTGAAAATATAATTGGATTACGATCAAAATAATATTCTTTATTAATAGGATCATAATCATCGCATAAATTTAATAATTCTTGTAAATTAGTTACATGATGTAATTTACCTAATCTTGTATTTGGATAACGATCAACAATATGCCATAATATTTCATGTTTAATACCGCCAACATTAATTAATGCACGTTTTGATTGATTATTATTATTATTATTATTATTATTATTATTATTATTATTGAATAACTTCATTGTAGATAATTGTGAGTTCAATGGTATAGATGATAATTCATAATTGATATGATCTTGTTTAGTATTTAATGGATCATTTATTATTGATTTAATTAATGGTTCGGTTATTGATTGTTTACAATTCGATAAATCAATATTATTATTATTATTATTATTATGTGTTGATAATGATTGATTATAATATGATTTGGGTATATTATTATTATTATTATTATTATTATTATTATTATTATTATGAAGAGATTGATAATGAATATTTGATAAATGCAAATTAGAATTTTGATTTTTATGATTATCTAAGGTTTCATCATTAGTAGTATATTGATTATGAGTATGATATAATTTATTGATGGAATTAAATGTTCTATGATGAATTTTATCTAAACTATTATATAATATTGGTAAATAAGGAATATTTGAATGATTGAATGAATGATTATAAATCTGTTCATTTAATTGATAATTCATTGAATGATGAACATTTTCAAAAGTATCTTTATGTTTCAAATTCAAAAATAAACTAGATGGTTCTGATCTCCAATTATGTTTCATTTTATTACTCCATGAATGGATTGATTGTTGAGGATCACCATGATGATGATGATAATGATAATGATCACGATCATGACAATGATGATAATAATCATGATGTTTATCAAGTTGATTATCTTCAATAGGATGAATGTTTTCGAAATTATGTATAGGTGATTGTTTTTCATATTTTACAACTACTAATGGTTCATTTATTGTTGTTATTTCATTATGTTTTGTTATAGGTGATAATATAACAGATGTTGATCTCATTTTATTTGATTTCATCAATAATTCATGATTTATTGAAACTCTTGGATTACTTTCTGATTTCATTTGAATTGGTTCATTTGATGAATAACTTGATCTTGTATGAGAATAATAATATGGAAGAGATGATTGTGAATCATTGATTGATTTTTTCCAAAATGGATCAAATCGATATTTTTTGTTCCTTCTTTTTATTGTTGATAATGTTTTATATACATGATTATCAGTTTCTATATAAGTAGTATTTAAATCTTGTGAATCATCTTTCATGATTGTTTTCTCTTCTTTTTTACTATGATGGTTTATAGGAATGAAATGGGTTTAATCAGTAATTGATCATTAAAGTTGTACTCGTTTTATTAAAGAGACTAAGAATTAACATTTGATAGCTTAATATTGACAACAACAACGAAAAAAAAACAAAGAAACTCATTATCATTTTCATAAAAATGTCACATTTTAAGTCGATAATATAAAATAAAAAATGGTACTGATTTGTGATTTGATCCCTAAAAATAGACCAATAGAATGACATGAAATATTTTTCTCCCATATATCCCATAACCAATCAGGTTATTATAATGAAAGAATAAACATTCTAGCAGAATAGCATGGATTTATTTTTTGATTTCGTTGGTTCTCGTCAGCTGCTTACAACCTGTGATATTTAAGAATCATAATTACATAATAGGTTTAAATGACTTACATGAAAGAGTTTGATTGGAAGTTATATTGAAGACATATTCGTATAGTATAGCAAGGGTGTAAATAAATTTAATAGAGTGAATATTGTAAATATATACCTTATGTAAAAGAATATTGTGACAACAGTTCAAACGGCTAGGAACAAGTAAACATTGATATAGGAATAAAATGAGTAGAGTTCAGTTGATAAATTAAGACTAATAATTTGGAAGATAGTTGGAATAAAGCTCAAGGATGTGATAAGTGCAAGAAAGTGTTTAAAGAAAAAGGAAAAAAAGCATATTGAGGTACAGCGAAGGAATATTAGTCACCAAGGCAAGGAAAGATTAATAACCATCTCCTTTTGAACACATAAATCAGGTTTTTGACGTCTGTTAGCAACTGCTTCAGCAAACTTTAGAAGACTGGAGTTTGGCTGCTTACTAATCAGCATTTGATAGTTTTGCTTGTTTTTTTATATTTTTTCTATAAAGATCTTACGCCTTATTACAAATTAACTTAATAATGATAATTGTTCATTGAATGAGTAATGCAAGATAAGGAGATAGAACCTGAGTTGCATAGTCAATGCCGTATTATATAGGATAAAGATAAGATTATTTATGTGAATTACAATCAATTCTCATATGATTTCATAAGTCTGTGGATAGTAAAATGACAAGACAACAACAAATTTCTAGAACCAGATATAAATGACTTTTTATTATTTAAGGATATATATATATATATATATATATATATATCACTTATAAACCACGTTAACATGTTGAGATTAGATGATGGTTGGAGGTAGTCAACAGGAAACCCTGGACCCGGGTTTCGTGCTACTTGGCACTCGTCAGCAAGGTGTACCTGTAATCTTGAGGGAACTGGTGCTCCTTAGTGGATTCGATCCCGTGTCACCCAGCTTCACATGATCGATAGCATTCGATCTGCACTAAATAAGGACTTGACACGCATGACACTGATCACCACCCAGTGATCAATCAACTGTGATCATGTTAACATGTATTTCATATATCTATATTCTTTAAACTGTCTAACTTACAATACGACTTTTCAAAAGGGATTCATCAAAATTGTGATATTATGTTGGTAATGGAATTGTGTTTTAATGATTCAAACTTCCAACTGAAGTTGATGTGCTGTATTCAAACTCATTTTGGTTAAGACCACATTGAAAATTAATTTCAATGAATTGACTATAAGCCATGTGATTTCATATTTGACTAAGATTCAAAGTAAATAAACATTTTATAGATTTAAAACATTGAGAGGATTACAGTAGTTGAAAAACGTTACATGATGCAACTTTATCCTTTCTGATTAGGATTTTTAGAAAAATTCTTGAATTAACCCTATAACTTTAAGTTTTTTTACGGTTACTACTCTAAAATTCTTGTTATACTGTTCATTAAACTTGAAACTCTCGAAGCTAAGTTGACATATGTTAGTTCCTTTTTACATTACAGTAGTTTATTAGCTACAGTCATCGTACTTTAATTAATGTTTCACTCTGTCGAAATGATATTGTCCTATCGAAATTCATGAAGATACTGCGGAAAATTTAAAAAAGAAAACAATTCTTCCCATCTCTTATCCTTACAACTTTGACTGTGATTTAAGAAATTTGATATTAACAGTTTATGTCCAGTAATTGAAGAACACTTATAACCGTTTATTTTGTTAATTTCTGAATGATTATACTCAGAGTTTATGCTGTCTAAAACGGTTGTTTTTAGCTGAAATGTAGAACATTACTGATAAATCAAATCCAAAATGTATAAATTTTGCATAGCTACCTTAGTATTATGTCATCTTTTGTAAACTTTATATCTCCCACATTTAGTATTTTTATTGCATTCTGTCGAATAAAATTCTAAAATCTAACGTTTACTGAGATTCATTTCTTTAGAACGCTTTTTCCTCGATGCTATAACCACCTACCTATATCCAATTGAAATAGAATCTATATTGATAACTAAGATGAAATTGACATTGTGAAAAAAGATTCATACTACTCACCTAAACATTATTTATAAAAATAATATTTGAAATAATCTTAGCGAGTGGAATTTAGATAATTCCAAAGTTTCGTACAGCAAAATTGTCTGGACTTCTTCAGGGTATTAATAATTTATTAGATAGATAGATAGATAGATAGATAGATAGATAGATAGATAGATAAGCGTAAATCATTACATCAATCAGCATATACATCATCGCCTTATAGAAAGTCACCTGACGGTCAATCATCAAACATCATATAAACTATTCAGTTCGAATCCCACGGTGGATATTCACTCTCAGGCTTGCAGATAAGCCTTGGTAATGAGTGCCACTTAGCATAAAAGTAATTGGCTTTGAATATATTACATTAAGCCACTTACCCAGTTTTATAACTAGAAATTTTAAAAAATGTTCATTATCAAGGGCTTTCATAATTCCAAAAAACTGTTTTAAAAAAGGGTTTAACTAGAAAAATACACTGAAAGTGTAGGGGTTGGTACTGTGTCAAACTCACATAAGAAATCAGGATGGCCATCAAACAAATCGAGAGTGTGAAAGCAGTAGCACTTGACAATATACGAGCCGAAGCACTAAACTCAGACATAGAAGTAACTGCAAACATACTCCATATTCTATTCAGAAAGATTTGGGAGGAGGAACAAGTGCCGATAGACTGGAGAGAAGGACATCTCATCAATATACCAAAGAAGGAAGATCTGAGTGAGCGTGAAAACTACAGAGGCATCACACTACTATCAATACCAGGGAAAGTCTTCAACAGAGTGTTGCTGGACCGGATGAAAGACGTAGTGGACGCCCAACCTCGAGATTAACAAGCTGTATTCCGTAAAGATCGGTCGTGCACAGACCAAATCGCGACACTACGGATCATCGTTGAACAACCAGTTGAGTGGAACTCGTCATTATACATCAACTTCCTTGATTATGAGAAGGCGCTTGACAGCGTGGACAATAAAACACTATGGAAACTTCTTCGACTTCATGGTGTATCTGGACAGACCGTTAACATCATATGTAATTCACATGACGGACTACACTGCAGAGTGGTGCATGGAGAACAGCTGACAGATGCATTCCAAGTGAGGACCGGAGTCAAGTAAGATTGCTTACTCTCTCCCTTTCCCTTTCTTCCGGTGGTTGGCTGGTTTGTGGATACCTCGACATCTTAGGGGAAGCACAGGATACAATGGATAGCTCGGAATCAACTAGACGATGTGGACTTCACAGATGACCTAGCTCTTCTATACCATACACACGAATAAATGAAGATGAAGACAAAAGTGTATCGGCAGCTTCTACAGCAGTAAGCATCAATATACATAAGGGAAAAACAAGATCTTGAAACACAACATGGAGAACACAAATTCAATCTCACTTGATGGAGAAACTTTGAGAAGGACGGAATCCTTCACGTATCCGGATAGCAACATCGATAAACAAGGAGGATCAGATGCAGACGTGAAGGCGAAACAATGACAGCATTCCTACAATTGAAGAACATATGGAACTCAAAGCAGCATGAAAGTGAGAATCATCAATACGAACGTCAAGGCAGTTCTACTGTACGGAGCTGAAACTTAGAGAACTACTACAACCACCATCAAAAATGTACAAGTATTTCTAAACAATCGCCTATGCAAAATATTCAATGTTCATTGACCAGATACCATCAGCGATAGCCTACTGTGGGAGAGAACAAACCAACTTCCAGCTGAGGAGGAAATTAGGAAAAGATGATGGAAGTGGTGGATAGGGTATACATTGAGGAAATCACCAAACTGCATCACGAGGCAAGCCCTATCTTAGAATCCTGAAGGGAAACGGAAGGAAGGAAGGCCAAAAAACACATTGTGTCAGGAATAGAAAGCATATATGAAAAGGATGAATATCAACTGGAAAGAACTGGAAGGGGTTCTCTAGGACAGAGTCGGATGGAGAATGCTGGTGGGTGGCCTATGCTACTCCACGTGGGGTGACAGATGTAAGTAAGCAAGTAAGTTAGTACGGTTTTTTAACAAACGGGATCGATCGCATCTTCCTCAGACCACACAAATCACACTAGACTTTGCGATCAAAAAGGAATACGACTCCGCGTATCTCGTCTTTGCACTGACTTCTCTGTTCATCTGGCCATTCTACTAATATATATCTAACGATAACTCTATGCATCTGTCATAACTCAAACGACAACGTACACTGACTTCGCATTTTATGATTACCATCAATAGCATTAAAGCAATGAATATCACCCATCAGTGCAGTTATCATCTTACGTCTGGATTATTTTTATCTCATATAAACTTTATGTACGTAAATTCCAATCCATTAATTGTTAATCGACGCTATTTACTCTACCACAGCTTATTAGAACATGTTCATATTTCGCTACTCTTTATCCTTATATTGTGTGGATACCACAGACCATTTTCTGTTATATTCTACCCCCACTTATTTTCACGATTCATTCCATTGTTATACTCATTAATGATTAACAATTTATTATTGTTTTCATGGTATTTTGGATCGCTCATGGGAATGTGTTATTTTATCATCCAGACAGTCACTACATAAATGTATGTTAAGTTTTTGTACGGTTATTAATTTGCTCATAATCACATAGTAAAATTCCATTTTTTTATCCACCTCTTTATGATATTCATGTACTTTTGTTACATAAATGACACTTTCGTGTAAATGTTCACCTCTCACACGACACTGTACATTATCAGGTATAGTACTATATTATCATTGCTTTTTAAAGTTATTCACATACCACTTCAGTGTTATCTTCGAAAACAGACATTTTTCAAATTAATGCGCTTTGTAGGAGCTGATAATGAGTCAAGCTCACATAAGTTATTCTATCCTCTGGACAGATCAGTCTATTCATCTTTCTCAAGCCATATTTTTACCCTTTCACTTATCCGCTTATTAATCCTGACTGTTCTGTTATATGATCGTATTAATTACTTTACTCACTACATATCTGCAATTTATTTTTGTCTGACTATAAATTATAGGTTCACGCACGGTTAAACTGAGTTCACTCACTCACCTTTTCCATCGCGCATCACTTCGTTTTGCTACGCTTTCCGATCAACGATTGTACGAAATATACGTATTCAGAAATCCATTCCCGTATTTGACTTATTTAATCCGTTATTCCCTAAGGTGAGTTATGTCGATGATTATATACGAAGGTAGCCAGTATGTTTATTTTGGCAGTAATCATTCGATAACGATCATTCGTCCGATCAAACTGAAATCAGATCTTAGGCCGCTGAAAAATTTGGCTGGATTAAATACAATAGCCTTATATTTTCATATATATGTAGCATGAACTGATGATCCATACACACTGAGACAAAATTCACTACTTTCTTAATGGCTGCTTAGTTTTTTTTTGGGTTATAGATAAGATATGTATACAGAAAAGCTGTATCATACTTTTGACTTTGTAAGAGGTAAGATTAGCTCTTATGTAAAATCAAACAAGTCTTTCATTAACTCCCAATTGTTAGAGTGTTGTAATCGCATAACAGCACTATAAATTAGATACCCGTATTTCATACAGTGGAGTCCAAGTCTACACCTACTGAAAATGTAAAGATACAACCCCAGGTGGGATCATAGACACAAACAGTCACAGAGATGTCAGATCCCACACTGGAACAAAACAACTGCCTACTACTTTCTAATTTATAATAGGTGTTTAACAAAGATAAGCTAATGATATAAAAATACAGAAACCAACAAGCTTTACAAGTCCTCTTCAGTAATCACTGATCTCTTAACTATTTGTTGATGAATAAAAGAAATATAAGCCAGTTTACAAATAGTTCTACTGTATGAAGTGGAAACTTGGAGAAACATGAAAACCATCATCCAGAAGATACAAGTGTTTATTAACAGTTGTCTACGCAAAATACTTCGGACCCTTTGGCCAGACATTATCAGTAACAACCTACTGTGGGAAAGAACAAACCAGATTCCAGTGGAGGAAGAAGTCAGGAAGGAACGATCAAAGGGGACAAGACATACATCGAGGAAAGCACACAACTGCATTACAAGACAAGCCCTCACTTGAAATCCTCAAGGCCAAAGGAGAAGAGGAAGACCAAAGAATATAAGACACTGAGAAATGGAGACATATCTGAGAAGAATGAACAACAATTGAATAGAACTAGAAAGGAAGGCCGAGGACAGAGTGGGTTGGAGAATGTTGATTAGTGACCTATGCTCTATAGGGAGTAACAGGCAAACTTCATAATTACTATATCGATACAATAGATATGGAATTTTTTCAGAAAATGCACAGATTTATCTCTGACTTTCTTTTGTTTTTCTTTATCCGTTGATCTCTTATGTAAAATATAATTTTTACTTCAAAGTATATTCAATGTAATTTCAATGTCATATCTAACTATCCAATTGTTTCAAATTCTTAAGTTCTGTTTGTTTGTTTTTTCTCCTTTTTCCCGCAAGATCTTTTGAGCTTAATGATTAATCGTTTACTCTGTTTTAATTTTACTTCTTTGATATTCATAATGAAAACAAACCCATTTGTTTCACGATCAAGATTTAATTATTATTGATAAATAAAGCATGATATCATTGTGATTCTGTTGTTGTTTTTTTAATTGAGCGATCTATCCGGTTGATTAAAAAGAAAATGATGATATAACCTAAGCAACAAAAACAACAACAACGACGACGACAAAGAAAGAAGGCCGTTCAAACTCATATTTCACTCAATATATTGAGGTAAAATGATTATCTGTTCAGTTATGGTATTTTAGATTATAGTAGATTATAGTAGAAAATTCCTAAATAAATGAGACTGAAATAATGTTGATCTTTATTAAATTTTCTTGTTCATATCATATATTCATTTTCATTATACAACCATTAAATAACAGAAAGCCCTAGAGAGCTATTTCATCATTGTATAGAATCCCTAATTGGTAATGTGAATTCACATTTGGTTTATAGATTGAACCAAGGTTATCCGACCTTCTGTACGAGCGCTTAACCTTTAGATTAATGGTTCAAAGTTTGATGATCTACTCCACACCCACCCACACACACACACATAGTGGTAATGAACTATATTGCTGGATCAAAACCAGTTCGTAAGTAGTTTTCGTTTTCTTTGAAGCTGAATCATAACAGTATAGATAACGATCTCTGAAACACTATCTATTTGTAGAATGTGATACTGTAATCCGAATAAGCATTCTTTATGAATATAACTTTATCAAGAAAAATGACGATTGTTTCAGGGACTCTATTCCGGGATTAGATAACTGTCCAGTGCTTTTTAGTTTTAAATAGTTACCTAGCTACAGTTAGCTAGTTATGTAGACTAAAAATCCAAATAATTCTTTGGTACATACTCACAGTAGTGATTAATTTTGAGCCATGACCCCTGGTATCCTAGTGAGAAACAGTGACAAGTAGGCTTCAACTATGTTTATTATGAAACAGTCACTCATCAGTAACATTGGCTTGTGATCGAGCAATTACATGACTTAACCGAAATTAGGAATGTAAACCAGTGGATTCCAACTCAGTATTCTTTAGGTTCTAGGTTCAACCGATGGTTGAGTCATGGGTGCTCACCACTAAAGAATCACGTAATAAGAAAATACGAAGCCCAACCCCCACTCTTTACTAAAAATGTTTATGCTAAAAATGGTGTGAATCAATACATCCCAGTAGATTTAAGTTTGTATGATTTGTTTATGGTAATAATATGATACGTAATTAATTTCATCACTGCATTTTCCTATAAATAGACAGGCATGACATAGTCAGACTGTAACTTTTAAATTCTTCCCTGGCACTTTACAAGTCCTACATATTAATTCAAATAGATCAATAATAATTTCTTTAAAACTGAATAAACCATGTATTTTACAGCTGACAATTACGAGTATATGATCTTATTTACTGGATAAACAAGTCGGACTGTGTTAAAAAGACTGAACTAAAGACATCTAAAAATGTTTACCCATCATTGAATAAACTGTTTGACCACAAATAGTATACATTTCTTCGTTTACCAATATATATATAATAGTTGAATTCATGAGTCAATTTTGGCTAGACCACCATTGAAAACCTAAACGGACGCACAATGTTGTGGATCGGTTGAAGTTAAACATTAACAACATTAGATACCTGCCCAGTGGTCTAGAGGTAAAGCGTCGGCGAGTAAGACCCAAGATCTTAAGTTCGAATCCCACGTGTGGGATCGTGGATGCGCACTGCTGATGAGTCCCAGTCTTCCGTGTTGTTAACGGTGATCTAGCTTAAATCGACTCATGAGTTCAACTATTAAATTACTAAAATCTCAACAAACCCCCATTCTCATATATATCCAATGGTATCATATTTACAATTTTGATCAGTTTATTAATTAGTATAGTGATCATTCACAATTTTAACTCCGATTTGTATGAAATTCACCTGTCACAACTTCCCATTAGAGCATCAGGAACTCATTATGAAGCAAGCTTCCAGTTAGTTTTGCACGAGTGAGTTTTCTGTAATTTAGTTGATGGTTAATAAATTTTCTAAAATTGTTACTAGTTTAATAATATACTCATATTTTCATTTGACCTAAAATCTATTTCAAATACTAATTAACTTGATATTCTTTGTTTGAATCTTCCCATTTATGTCTAGGACTACAATTGATCAGTTTCTTATTGGCATATGTGCATACTTGCCTAATGGCCTCGATATTGCATCAATTCACAAGCATTATAAGCAAAGATGGATGATGACTAGCAGTGGAATTGGGACTCGTCAGTTAGATGTACCTCCTTCCCGGAATGAACATCAACTCGGATGCAGATTTCAGGTGATATTCCATATTATTGTTTTAAATTTGACTACTGTTTATGAGATAATTAAATTGAACTTGAACCTCTATAGGATCAAAAATGACTACTTTGGAAAGGAAAATTTTACTTCACAGATATATATATATATATAAGCCCACCCATTATGTAATAGTTGAGACATTCCCGACATTGTTTAGAACTTCAAATTTTAAAAATAGTTATAATAATAATAATAAATTAGAAATAATTACTGACTGATTCACGGTGGTCGTTTACTTTCTTTGTATGTATAAGTGCATAAAATCTTACTCTGTACAAAAAGGAACTTTTTTCCAGCAGATTACAAATTCGTACCGATCACTGTGTAGGTGTGGGTGTGTGTGTATGTAGATATTATTAGAATATTTTATAAATTTTACAATAAAAACAAATATTTGTAAACTCTTCTAGTTTAAATTGTTGACTGATCATTGAAAACCTAGAAGCATTGGACGGCCGTTCTGTCTTAGTATGATACTATTTAGCAATGCTTAAAGATGTAATACTTAGAGCTCTAGTAAGAAGCCGTGACTAATCGAGTTTAATTGTGTCAAGAATAGGAAATTTATTTACCTCAGAGAATAGATAACAGTCATACAATATTATAAGTTAACGGGAGTTAAACATGTACATCACTGGGTGCTAGCCCACGGGTCTAGAAGTCAACTCCTGACACCAAAGTTCTAAGTTTCTATACTTGGGAGCAGGCTGCTGAAAAGTCACGTACTAGAACAGAACGACCATCCATTGCTTCCACGTTTTCCCTGGTGGTCTAAATAGTTGGTGATTTAATCATGAAAATTCGACAATTTCCACAATACCATCTATACGAACATTTGTGAATTTATCAAACTGGTCGTAAAAAGTGGAAAATGTCCTAAAAAGAAGCAACATTTAAAAGCAGTAATAATAATATGAACACTGTATCTATTCCAATCAAAATAATGAATGGTAACTGTGGGATCTATTTATAGACAATTACGATGCATATCTTTTTATTGTATAATTGTTAAGTAACTAAACTATGCATATTCATATTACTCCTATTGTAAGCTTTACTTTTACCTATAGAATATTATTATACGATTTACCGTTCTTACGTTATTCTCAGTGTACTAATTGCAGTCTTCCACATTCACAGTCACTATTGGCTAGATCTTGTTCAAATGTTATTTTCTATTTTATGGTGTGATGTGCTCTGTTTAGTTTGTACATAAACCCAGTATGTTTGAAATACATGATTTATATCACGGAGGTTGAGATTGGTGTTGTGGACTGTAACAGGCAGATGTATGTAGAAAGAAGAACCGATAAGAACTGTAAACTATTCATACGGGTATACGCGTCATTGATCTGGTCGATAAATCACTGTTCTCTAATTGGTGATATCATTACGTTATATATTAATAGGACACGAGGCTACGAGTAATAAAAGTTCCATACTTAATGGAATGTGACTTTAGTTAGTTGGTACTATATTTGTGAAATGTCTCTACAAATTTTAAGAGTAGCTCATATCCTTAAAGACATATATAATTTGACAATCTGTATGCCATAAACGCGGAGACAGAATATAATTCAATAAAACAAATGTTTCCAATTTATTGATTTTCAAACTCTTGATAAATATTGTATGGTAATATCATCAGTGACGTCGTTACAAGTAAAATCTCCAAGCTACTTTTCTCTTGAGTGTAACTATATGTTTAAAGCAAGTATATTGATTAATTACTGAAAAGTACCAAACGTCATAAGTTAGTCGAAAAAATTAATAAATCAGAGATTATAAACTTATTCAAAATATTATGATATACAACTAGAGAACCTCTAATCTATTAAGCTTTCTTATAGATTCCATTCATGAATCAAGAACTTACTATCAAGAGTTACAGTGACGGCTAAAAACATAATCATCCCAAACATTTCATTTCAATACTTTTTCACTTTTTAAAATAAGTTTATCAACATTATCCTGATTGATATCAGATGGAAAACTACTGAATATCAAAGAGCAATCGATAAATATTTGTTATAACTTGTGTTCGCCGATTAGAGAGCAGTGAATTATCGATAGGAACAATGACGCGTAAACCCGTTTGAGCATCCTAGAGTCCTGATTGATCCTGCTTTCGACTTAGCCCAGCCAGTTAAGTCCAGAACATCAATCTCAGCCTCTGTAATATGAATCATTGTATTTCAAACATACTGAGTTTATATACCAATCAAACAGACCACAACGTACCAGTAAAATATGAAACAACATTTGTGCAAGAATTAGCCAGATGTAGCTGTGAATGAGGGATGTAGTAATTAATATACTGGTTATAACTCAAGAATGGTAAAAACGTATAATAATAGTTTATGGGTCAAAATAAAGCTTATAATAGGAGTAGTATGAATATGCATAGTTTAGTTACTTAATAATTACGCAATAGAAATATACGTTTAGTATTGGTCGATCAGTAGATCCCAGAAATTACCATTCATTATTCCTGTCGGGATATAACAATATTCTATCCTCATTCTGAACTATTAACAATTGTACACCAACAATTTCACTTGAATCTTGAAAACATTATCAATGTTATTTATTCGTCCCATTAGTAGAATAAATCACATTTTGTAAAATATCGGCTAGTCAACTCTTATTCAATAATTCAAAAGTATTGCATTCCCTACAATATTTGTAAAGCATTGATTTCATCTCATCTTAATGTAGTATATATATACATGATTTTAAAGTTTCAAATTAGATTTAACCTAGTATCTAATCCACTCTCTAGTTTTCAGTGTCACAGATTGAAGTCATGAATCAATTGAAGCTAGACCACCATGGAAAGCCTGGAAGCACTGGATGGCCGTTTCGTCCTAGTATGGGACTCCTCAGAACTGCGCATACACGATCCCGCACCCCGCGAGATCCGAACCCAGGACCTATCGATCTCGTGCTAGGCGCTTAACCAACTAGATCACTGGGCCGGCATCCAATGATGTTAATGTCTAACTTCAACCAACCCACGAAGTTGCACCACTGTACATCATTGTCTTCAGTGAGTTGATATCTCACAACAGACCTGGTTGAACTCCACTGGTAACGGCTTCTCACTAGAACTCCAGGAGTATCTCTTGAAGTCAGTCACTAGTGAGCATATGTTGATTATTATCAGAAGGGGTTTGTGGAGATATTAGAAATTTCACAGATTGAAATCATGAGTCGATTGAAGTTAGACCACCATGGAAAACCTGGAAGCACTGGACGTCAATTGACAGTATTGACGTCAATTTATAAGGTAAGATAACTAAATTATAATGATTATATTGAATTTCTACTTCTATTAACAAGAATAACAACAAAAGAAAATTGAATATTACTATATTACTCTATGCGACGTATCAATAGTAACCGTTTATCTTATATCATTACGTAAATGAATAACGTAAATGTTATGTAATAAATTGAATAAATCGATAATTTTATTCTTTATGGTTGAATAATTTTCCAGTCATGTAACCAACCAGGTTATATACAAAGTTTACATTAGAAAATATTTAAACTGAAATTATATAAAATTGATTTCTTTGACAGATATTTTATTTCATAATAAAATATACCCATAAATAACTATTGAACATGTATAGAGTTTAAAAACATATTCATTTGTAAGTAGTATGTTTAGTTGATTTAGTTAAATTGAGATTATGAACCAATTGATGTTAGGTCACTATTGAAAATTTGAGGAGTTCTTTAATAAGACGAAACGGCTGTCAAGTGTTTCCAGATTTTTAATGGTGGTTTAATATCGATCGGTTTATGATCTCAATCAAAAACGTAATAATCTTCACAACTTCATACTGATAATTACCATGTGCCCACTAGTGGCTAGCTTTGGAAGGGAATTCTAATACGAAGCTGTGACCAGTGGAGCTAATCTATGTCGAGGAGAGACAGATATCAACCTCAGTACAATGGAAGGTGGTCGCGCAATTTCATGGATTAGTTGAGTTTAGACATTAACACCACTGGATGCCGGCTCAATGGTCTAGAGGTTAAGTGTACGCGCGCGAGACACCAGAGACAAAAGGCTCTGGGTTCGAATCCCGCGGGAGGGGGCACGTGGATGTGCACTGCTGAGGAGTGCCACAATAGGATGAAATGGTCGTCCGGTGCTTCCAGGTTTTTAATGGTGGTTTAACATCAATCGGTTCATGATCTTAATTAAAAAATATGCTTTTCGTCTCAAAAGATTGATTCTATTTAGTTCATGCAAAATAAAGTTTTTCTAACCTCATTTTGAGTAGTGTTTAAACAGATTACTTAAGTATTACTTGTAATATTGATATATATTTACTTGTAACTAACAGAAAGAAATAGTAATTCTAGTACATTTCTTATGTGCCTTGTAGTGAACTCCAGCGTGGACGTTTTAATCTATGTTTATATCTTATATCAGCTTTTATGAAATGTCTCATTATTTCTGTTATATCCGAGCAAAGATTAAATCACGAGTAACTTCTGAGACATATTCATTGACAAATATTATCTATACATTCTTATGGTATAACTATTCAATAATTAGATTATGTATATTTATGTTCCTCTTATTATAAGCTTCATTTTCACCTATAATTTATTATTATACGATTTACTGTCCCTAAATTATGCTCAGTTTATTAACTACTACCTCCCACGTTCACAATCACTTTTCGGCTTCATTGTGTACAAATGTTATTTTCTATTTTATGGTGCGTTGTAGCCTGTTTGTTTGATATATAAACACAGTATGTTTGAAATATATGATTCGCATAGTCGAACCTGGTATTGTGTTCTGGACTCAAATAGACGGGCTAGGCGAACATAGGACCAATAAGGACGTTAGGCTGCCCATACCTGTCGAGCATCATTGGTTTGGCACAGTGCTAAGATTGTATAAATCGTATTTTGATTGATGAATAGATCACGTGATAACTAGCCGGACATAAAGTCACAACAATTTCGTTAGAATTAAGTTATTTCATCTAAATGGTTTAGTCATGAAGCTTTCATTGTCACTTTAAACAATAAGATAAGCACAAACTTCGAATAAAAGTGAATGAATAACAGTTTATTCTGCTTTTACTTAAATTTGATTAGTTTCTGTTCTATCATCTTAGGGTAATGTCAACAACGACAACAACAACAACCAATCAAATTCAAGGTTGATAGAACAATCCGATAACAAATTGTGAAAATATTCTTATAGCTCATTTTTATCAAAAGTCCATTTTGATAATTTTATTGAAAATGCCGATTACAGCTTCATTGAAATTAAAGAACGCGTCTCACTAAAATCATTTCTGTGTATTACAAATCTTCACTTTCATCAAAGCCCATGAATAAAGTGGTGAGACTATAATTTATGGACGATCTTTGAGAGATGCTAGACTGACCTTGACAGTGTCCATCTAATACCTAGGATCAAATGACGGTTATAAACCAATATGAGGAATTAGAATTATGATTTACAGTTGATGATTAAAGTTAGGAATTAGATTTAGGGTCTTAACATCACGAACTGATATCAGCTATAATGGTAATATGATGGGAAAAAAAGTCAATTTCCGACTGAATTGCTCATTATGAGTTTTATTCAACAGTACATTCATTTTTGATTCAACGTGTTGATCATTCAGTGTAGTATTTGATTGTTTTCCCAGTATGATATTTTCTTCTGTATAATATACAATATTCTTGTATTCACTTGACATGGACTATGCTCAGTAAGTGATTTGTTATAACTGAGTATGTGATCTAATCCTAATTATTAATCAAAATGGGTGTACAATCAATATACAAACCAGTGTATTTTAGACGATATTGATTCGTCGTTGTCATAGTGTTTGGGGCTAATAAATCTTCACTTATACCAGTCTTTGTGTTCTTACTTTCGCATCGTGGGAATTACCGTGGTCCCTCGTTCCGAGTATAAGTAAGTGATCAGCGTTTTTTCCGGCACAGCAATGAGCGACGACCGTATATAACAAATACCAAGACGCTAT
The DNA here is from genome assembly GCF_000699445.3 of Schistosoma haematobium. Taxonomy (NCBI): domain Eukaryota; kingdom Metazoa; phylum Platyhelminthes; class Trematoda; order Strigeidida; family Schistosomatidae; genus Schistosoma; species Schistosoma haematobium. The sequence continues at coordinate 12,015,787 of NC_067201.1, forward strand.
TTATCCAAATGGATGAATCAATTTCACGCCAAAATCCGAGACCTATTATCTTATACTTGATTGGTTCATCCATAAATTATAGTCTCACTAATAAAACAATGAAATAAATTTAAGATATTAACAATTTTCTTCTTCTACAATATACAATTAATAATAACATAATAATAATACATAGAATAAACAATAAACCAGCTAAAGAAAATGCAGCTAAACGATAATCTTCTAAATCAATTGATATCGGTGTTGGTAATGGATATCTTGGTAACCATTGAAGTTGTTTATAATAAAAATAAGTCCAATATGAATATGTATTTAATCGATAATTTTGTCTTAAATCAAAACCAGCACCAATTCCTTTTAATTCTAAATCTGGACGATGACTTTCCGATAATGTAATATTATCAATTAAATTTAACCATAAATATGTTCTATTTTCAATACGATAAGTATCCCATGTTAAATTACGAATTGATTGTGGTGTAGCATTTGAAGTTTTTGCAAAATTCAATATAAATGATAACATATAATTACTCATTTGAATATCAAGATTGGTATATTGATAATGTGGTGGTTTAATACTTAAATCAATTGGCCATTGTTCATTTATTTCTTCCATTGTCTTATATAATTGTAATAAAGGTAATCCAAATATATATTGTAATTCTGAACCAGGATAAACACCAATAATTTTACTCCATAAATCATTCTTTGATTTATAACCAAAAATATACATTTGAGTATGATTAATTGGTAAAGATTGATTGGTTATTGATTCTAATTTCTTTTTAGCATATTTTGGGTTTGAATGATATTGAAGTGTTTGAATTAGTCCAGAACCTATGAAACGATCTGTCCAAGCAGAACGATACATTTCCCATCGTGAAAATGCATTTTCTTTATCCGGCCAGTAGGTATATTGAAAAAGTAATGAATTTGTAATACCAACAGGATCCTATTTAAGTGGAACATTTAGAATGGAAACATGCGTTACACTGATGATAATAATAATAATGCTGGATATTATATAAGTGATTTACTATACAAAACTTTTCACTGAAACTCTACCGATCTTGGTCGAAGACAGTTATGACGTTGAAAATTATTAGTGAATATGGAAAAAACAGACTTTCCAAATTAAGAATTTATCGCTGTAAAAAAGCAACAAACTAAAATGTATATGGTTAGTTTCGGTGGGCTTGTAGTATTCTAGTTTCTAAACAGATCAATCTTTTCATTCTTCTTAAACCACATTTTGATCTTGTTACTTATTCGCTTATCAACATTAACTGTTCTTATGTGAGCGTGTGTGTGTATTTCTTATCGAATTCATCACATGTCTGTAACTTATTTTTGTCTGTCTATTAATATTGAGTTACACCTGATAAAAACGAGTTATCTTACATGCCTTGTCCACCGCGCATCATTTCGCTTCGTTCTCTTCTCTCCACTTCCTTTTCGTCGTTCCTCTGATTTTCTATCCAGGTCAATGAGTGTACAAAATAAACGTATTCAAACCTCATTCTCGTATTTGAATGATTTAATTCTGTTATTCACTAACGTGATTTAAGTCGACGATTATTTATGAGGATCGATGATATGTATTAGCCAATAACGATAATCACACGATCCAAATTGGAGTCAGATATTCCAACGCCACTAAGCGCTATGAGATTCTCAAAGTTTATAATCCGTCTCTTTATATTTAAAATCACACTAATTATGTTAAAAAACTGGTAATATTTTAAGGGAAGATTAGTATTTGCGTAGATTCTTTATTTAGTCGGAAGTATTTTCATTATGAACTTCATATGTTAAGTGATTGGAAGTAGTCGACAGAAAACCACTGACTCGGGTTTTGTGCTAGTTAGCACTCATTTATAAGATGTACCTGTAAAGTTGAGGAAACTGGTGCTCCCTATAAGGTACGATCCAAAACATCCAGGTTCACAGTTTGAGATGTTATCATTGAGTTATCCAGACAACTACTGATCAACTGTAAGGCTGAAATGCTTACAATTGATTGACTACTGAGTAGTGACTAATATTATGTATCTCATACTTTGTAGTGATATATATAAGCTGGTAAAACTATTCACTCCAAATGTTGTACATGTCATAGTGGATGTGTTTCATTTACTTCATATGGATAGCGATCATTTGTCTTTCATAGTTACGACGGTGAGTGTGCAATAAAGTTTCAAAGTACAAATGAGACAGTTGCACTATTGTTTTTATTACAAATAACAATATGTATCCATCTTAAATTAGGTTAATACAGATAAAAACTGTAATATATTAGAGATTTTATGTTCTCTGAGTTGGATAATTTATTTATGAAATTTTCATTGTCCATCCGGACAATATCATCAGTATGTACTTTAAATGGAAGTGTGTTATTAGAATCTTCCCATAATTGACTAATAGTATGCTTTGTAAACCAGAAATTTGGTCAGTTTTTGTATGTTATTGTGTGGTCGTTGTTTGCATTTTCATTTTAATTGTTTTTCATTCCTAATTTGGACTCTGACTTTGCGGTTATTTATCTTTTTGCTTATTACCATATCGATTGTGTCTATTGATTAATGTTTGATTACTTACTTACTTACGTTCGCCTGTTACTCCCTACGGAGCATAGGCCACCAACCAGCATTCTCCCACTCTGTCCTCCTCCTTCTTTTCTAGTTCCATCCAATTCTTGTTCATTTTTCTCATGTACATCTCCATTTCTCAACGTGATGTGTTCTTTGGTCTTCCTCTTTTCCTTTGGCCTTGAGGATTCCATGTGAGGGCTTGTCTTGTGACACAGTTGGGTGCTTTCCACAATGTGTGTCCTATCCACTTCCAGCGCTTCTTCCTGGTTTCTTCCTCCACCGGGATCTGTCTTGTTCCCTCCGATAGTAGGTTGTTGCTGCTGTGTCTGACCAACGGATCGGAAGTATTTTGCTTAGACGACTGTTAATAAACATCTGTATCTTCTGGATGATGGCTTTGTTAGTCCTCCAGGTTTTCACCCCATACAGTAGAACTGTCTTGACATTTGTATTGAAAATCCTGACCTTGGTGTTGGTTAACAGTTGTTTTGAGTTCCAGAGTGTTATAATTCTAAAAATTCTCTGGCTTTCTCTTAATTCTCAGTCGAACTCATATTCGCATTTGTCCATATGCATTTATGGATAACAAATGAGTAGACGCGAGGTTAATAGAACAAACTACTAATCGATTTTAACACCTCATTTCTCTTTCATGTATATGCTGATAGTTTTGTCCAAGAAGGACAATGAAAGTTTCACAACTAAACCAAACGACTTTTAGAACGAACAATCAATAACACTTATAAAATTGTATTTTATACATGTTGATAGTAACCAAAATTATTGAGAAATTGAAAATAAGCAACACGAAATGAACTTTATTTATGCTAAATAATCTTTTACTGTTCATGTCTAACAAAATTGCTCATCAAGAGGAGATCTATTTTCATTGGTGTTATATCCCGATGAGAATAATCAATGGTAACTGTGGAATCTATTTATGGACAATTACGATGCATATCTTTTTATTCTATAGTTGTTAAGTAACTATACTATGCAAATTCATATTACTCCTATTGTAAGCTTTACTTTTACCTATAGAATATTATTATACGATTTACCGTTCTTAAGTTATACCCAGTCTACTAATTACAGCTTTCCACATTCACAGTCACTTTTGGCTAGATCTTGTTCAAATGTTATTTTCTATTTTATGGTGTGATGTGCTCTGTTTAGTTTGTATATAAATCCAGTATGCTTGAAATACATGATTTATATCTCAGAGGTTGAGATTGGTGTTGTGGACTGTAACAGGCAGATGTATGTAGAAAGAAGAACCGATAAGAACTGTAAACTGTTCGTACGGGTTTACATGACATTGATCTGGTCGATAAATCACTGTTTTCTAATTGGCGATGTCATTACGTCATATACTGATAGGGGCACGAGGCCACAAGTTATATCAATTGATATATCAGTACTATATGGAAATTCATTCAAAGAATCACTGAAGTATGCACTTGTATACAGAAAAATTTTATTATTCAAATTCCCATGGTGTCGTTTACTTGAATCTTCTAATAGATGATTAGGACTGCAATTAATCAGCCTCTTATTGACATATGTGCATACCGTGCGTATTGCCTCGATATTGCCTTAATTCATAAGTACTATAAGCATAGATGGATAGTGGCCAGAAGTGGAGTCCAGGACGCGCGTTTCATCTAATTTGGGACTCGTCAGTTGGATGTACCTGCATCTCACATTTGATGTTCACTCTGAGATTCGAACCCAGTATTGTTCTCTCCAAACGCCATCACGTTACCCATTTAGCTACTGAGTCCTGATAGCCACAAGCTTGTGCAATAGAATAAAATTTTAAATTCAATTGGTATTGTTTACTTGAATCTTTCCATTAATGTTTAGGACTACAATCGATCAATCTCTTATTGGTATATGTTCATATTGTGCGTAGTGCCAAAGTGAACATCAACTCTGAAATGCAAGTACATCTAGCTGATGAATCCCAACTAGGACAAGACGCTCGTCCTGAATTCCATTTCTAGCCACTGTTCATCTTTTGCTCATAATTTTATCGTTTATTTAAGTATTGAATATTTGAATTGCTTAAGTATAAACAATAATTTATATTCATGACTGTGTAACATAGAAGTTTATTTATTATCTAAGTTGTATATTCCATGATAATGATAAATGTCTATTTTTTTCTTCTAAAATATTTTTGTGAATAAATTACGTGGTTGTATGTAGTAATCAATTTTACAGTTATATCATCATCATATGGTCACTTATAATAAATAGTTGATTGATTTAAGTAATACTCTTATCCTCTATATGTAGAAGTACAAAAATACACCTTACATTTATCTCCTACTTTTGAATTCTGTAATAATTTAGACGTTGATGAATTATTCTAATTTTGAATGATTTTAACGAGAGAATAGGTACTATTCTACAGTTAGTAAGTAAGTAAGTAAGTAGGTAGGTGGGTAGATAAGCAAGTAAGCAAGTAAGTAGGTAAGTAAGTAAGGTTAGTCAAAGCAAAAGTTATGAAATAAATAATTCAGGTTTATAGCTTAACTTATAGTATACAATTAGTCATATGACTATTAAAACCAGGAAGCACTGAATACCGATTTCGTCCTAGTTAATGGGCATTTACGACCTCCTATTAGATCAATCTTAAAATTCTGTAGTCTTGCTAATTCAAATTATAAATGATAAATATTCGATGTCAACTTAGTGGTTTAAAGTTTAAGAACTGTTCCTGAAGCTCAAGTGTCCTAGGTTTGATTAGCGATAACTTAATGAATGTACTATGTTGTAGTTATCCATTCAAAATGTATACATACCAATAGGGACTGATCGATTGTAGTCCTGGATATAAACAATGAAACAATGATATGAGTTCAGTCTTGGTGTATTTTAGGAAGTAGCCAACAAGGATTTAACCAAAAACAAAAACAATTCATGTTATACTACTCAGATCTTTATTCTTATTCTCTCTAAATTAATCGACAATTAGAATTATGTATACCTGAAAGAGGGGATATTATTATCTGAATCGAACAATGAAACAAGATCAAAGAGAAAAAGGAGCATTTATGTATATCTATCCTTATTCCTTTTGAATTGGATTCAATTAGATGTTCAAAAGACGCAAACAATAATGAGAATACTGTGTATATACCATAGACAAAAAGTTTGAGTTATTAAAGAAAATACAGTAGATAGACGAATCAGCAATACAGTGGTATTCAATCAAAGTTATGACAAATTTTTTCTTTATATGCTTTGAATTACAATTTCAGAAAGTGGATCAAAATGAAACTACATAATATTCCCATACAAATATGATCCTCTAATAAGATCTAATATCATATTTTATGAAAATGCAAGTAGTTCGTTTGATTTCAGGTTCCATATTTGATGTGAAGATGTCATAACTAATATTATGGTAAAAATAAAGCTCATTCTGTAATCAGTAAATCATTGATATAACAGTCTCGTGAAATTAAGCACTTAAGAGATAAGTTGTTCTTAAGAAACATAACAGCTGAATGGACCTATATTCAGCGTTATTGTTCAAATTAAGAATCGAACCTTCTATCTTCCACTTCTAATGTCAATGCGCTGTTCATTGAGTCACTGATTTCAGATAGCTAGATGCATTTTCTATAATTAAACTAATCAAAATTCAAGCTTGAATTTCAACATTGGGAAAATACAAACCCTTACTATTAACAATATTAATATCGTATTCATTAAATATGTTAGATATTATCTGAACTCCGTGTACCACTCGCTGACGAGTTAGGCGTTTGCGGCAAAAGGTAATGGGTTTGAATCTTAGTGTGATCATCATCACAATGAGATGTGAATACATCCAATGGAATCCTAGAAAGAACGAATTGGGTTTAGTGGATACCACTGCTAGCAAAAACCCACCTATACTACAAAAACTGTGAAAAGATCTTTGTGATGAAGCAATCTACAAAGAATGCACATATCCCAACACAGAATGGCCAAACCCCTTTAGGAATATCAATAATTAGATAATTCAAAATTATTAAATCATGATTAAAAAAATACATCATAAGTTGTAGATTCATGATAAAATCTCCATAACTCCACTTATACAATGTTTAATAATGAGTTCAATGTTGGTTAACCTTATATTTAAAAGTGAAACAGCACCATTCTCAATCGTTAGTTAAAAACTCGATGGCAGGATTAAAGATGATCTTTACAAATTCGGTAAAAATTGAAAATATTCTCCAAGTGTAAATAGAGGAGGGACTCCTTAGATTTCTGGCACTTTTTTCCTGAAAGATACAACTTTTTCTATGGCCATTATTCAAGAGCATTCAAATTTAATCAAAACAGACTTAATGCTCAAGTTTTCCACAACTCGTGGTCCCCATGGGTTTAATATTTTCATTGGTGATTTTATACTACTGAATTCCTAACAAATAGTAAACTTATGATAATTAAAACGCATGATTATTCTACGAATCGTATTGTTGATGTTCTCATCATTATGTGAATGAAATAAAATCACCTTAACAATCATCTTTTAAATAATCGAAGCATTAGGTAATGAACTATTTAACTTACCAGTGCAAAATCATTTTTCACCATTTCCATGAAACCTGAACGCATTAAATCAACTGACATACCAGAAAATTCAGTATTTGGATTCAATAATTCGTGGGAATCGAAAGCGCTATTTTGTGTGCTGTTTATTAAATTCCAAGTAAGTGGAACATCCAAACGATAAATTGATGCTAATGCATGAAAAACACCATCATCTACAACCAGGCCACCAATAAGCTAGAAAACAATGAAAGATATCGGCGGGAAAATGTTAGCTTTATTCTAAAGAGACTATCTTAAAAAGATACAAAATAATAGGTTACTGGTAAGGCATAGAACTTTCTAATAATTATTTAAATTTAGATATAACTTATTGATCACTGAATAGTGGCAAATCTCCTTTTTTTCTAGTCCTTGATGTTAAGTGGACCCTACTATGTGAACACTAGTATTGTAGTGAACGAGAACATAAATGGGGACGGTCGAATGTATTTGAACAGAAAATTACAAAACGTCTTAGTAAAATCTGAGAACCATGCAGTAAATATTTAATTTTCAAAATGTCAATCAATTGTCTCAAACTTGACAGTTCCTTCATTTCCACAGTAATCATTGTCTGTCATCGTCCTCTTTCCTTATTAACCTTCTGCTGCCAGGTGTTTCACTTTCGACTGATGATACATACTACTTACATCTGTCGACATCTGTAGCACATAACACAATATAAGTGACTAGACATTACGTCCTCTAACACTGGACAAACATAACATTGATCACCAATCAGTGGTCAACCAACTTAAGTATTACATCCCAACAAGATGTCATTCGCATCCCGAATACTCCAGGATGTGAAGCTGGAAAATCAAAGAGAGGATTCTATAAAGATCATCAGCCTCATTGATATTGTACCAGTGCTTTGTTGCTGAGTGCAAGCTAGCATAAAATTTAGATCAAGCAGAGTCTCTTACCGACTACCTCCAACCTTCCAAGTTAAATCATATGACTAACCAAAATATGAATTTTCCATCATTAACAGGATTTGGTTAATTAATCATTAGTAATGGGTAGTTGTTCTGTTTTAGTATGAGATCCCATAGGAAATCAAACTTAGAATCTAAAGGCCTCTTGGTAAGCTCTTAAGCTTCAGACTATTGGGTTAGAATTCAAAAGTTTACATTTCTAGCTTCGGGATTTCATTCGGAAATAACCCATTGTCGTTGGTGGGTAACTACTTCAATTGCAAAGTCGTCGAAGTTTTCTTGTTACGAGTTTTCACTAGAAATTCATCAATTACCACTTGAATTTCGCCATTTGTAAGCATATAATTTATTTTTTGTATATGACGTTGTGTTGATTGCTGAATTTATAGCTCACCTGGACAAATAATACTCATTAGTTCACTGGTAGGTTCGAGTGGAAATTCCCGAATCTCTGATGAGAATCTGTATCCAGTAAAGTTCAGCAATGTCGATCACGAGATAATTGCTGTCCAGCACCACGAAGTGACTGAAGTCAAAAATGTAAACCTTTAGATGGCAACTCAGTAGTTAACAGGGTAAGGACACACTGAGAGAACATTAGAACAACAAATTTAATTTCTGATGTGCCTCAGATGCATATATTGAGGAGTTCCATACAAGGGAAAAAACAACTATTCCGTATTTCATGTTTCCCAGTGATTGTCTAACCAAATTTAGTTCATAATGTGAAACTTCATTTTCAACAATCTCAAAAGTACCGTAAAGTGGAAAACTACTTCAAATACTCTGTTTAATTATCTCAGTCTTTTCTTCAGATATCAAAGGTTTTCTGTAGAAAATTTTCTGTTAATTTCTTACTCCCTTGATACTATTATCCTCAAATTGTTTCTGTGTATTAGAAGAGGTTTTGTGGAGACTGTAGTAATTTCAATAGTTGAGATTATGTGTCAGTTGTAGCTAGATCACCATGAAAAACCTGGAAGTACTGGACGGCCGTTACATTCTAGTGTGAAACTCCTTATCAGTGCGCCTCCACGATTCCACCTTGTGAAATTCTAACCCAGGACCTGTCAGTCTCGCGCGCGAGCGCTTAACCACTAGACCACAATAGGATGAAACGGCCGTTCAGTGCTTCCAGGTTTTCCATGGTGATCTAGCTTCAATTGACTGGTGATCTCAACCATTGAGATTTTGTGTATTATTTATTCATTCTAACAAATTGTATCAAATCCTTGTTTCACATTAAATTTACTTTCTATCTCTTTGACTTTCAAACACCAAAGTTTGCACATCATAACAGTTAATGATATAATGAATGATCGAACTATCTTCTACAATGAATTAAACAATTAGTTATATAATATTTAATTTCACATTAGCGACAAGTCAACTAAAAAAAAACACTTACTGGTATATGAGCATAAAGACCATTATTCCATAAGTATTTTGGTGTATTCATTATAAAATCATAATCTAAAGTTGGTGCCCATGGTTTTGTTAACCAATTAGGCCGATGAATCCTTGTTTTAGCTGCTGCATTCGATATTTCCGTAGATGTACGAGATCGTAAACAATTTATCATTGAACGTCTTGAAGAAACATCACAACCAACCTATAAAAATGTTAAACTTCAGTGTTTTTTTGTTAAGTCATCCGATGAAAACATTTATGGATTTACTCATAAAGTCAGATCAAGCATTATCAATATATGGTGTGGAGAAGGAATATATAGATTACGTTTGATATAGTAAAGCTTATGTTTACATTTATACTGCATATATTTGCAAAACCATGACATCTATCATTTTTGTGAGATCAGTATTTTGTTTAGAATCATGGATCGATTGAAAACCTTTGAAAACCTGGAATAACTGGATGGTTTCTAAGATGATTTCCTGGAGTTCTAGTGAGAAGTGGTGACTTGTGGAGTCCAATCCATGTCGGAAAGAGACACGTATCTACGTCAGACAATGGGTGAATGGTTGCGCAGCCATTCATGGATCAATGGAAGTTAGGCATTAACACCGTTGGATGCCGGTCGGCTCAATGGTTTAGAGGTTAAGCGTTCGTGCTCGAGGCCGAAGGTCCTGGGTTCGAGATTTACGTGTGGGATCGTGGATGCCTATTGCTGAAGAGTCTTATACCAAAACGAAACGACCGCCCGATGCTTTTAGGCTATCAGTGGTGATCTAACATCAATCGATTCATGATCTTAATCAAAAACTTAACGATCTCCACCATGGAAAACCTGGAAGCACTGGACGGCTACTTTGTTCTAGTGTGAGACTCCTCAGCAGTGGTGTTTGAAAAAATGTCATTGGAACAAATAAAGTCAGAAGTCTTGAAAAATCATGCAGAAAATTGCTTAGAGGCGTCAGACGAAGTGAGATTATCTATAAGGTAACAGAAAATGATGTGAAAACTACCAAATTTCATTAAGTAAAAACTTCGAAATTAGTATATGGTATTTGAAATACATAAAAACTGCCTTGGATATGACCCAAAGCCTGGGATCAGTGGGCATTTATTTTATTACAGTATGAGACTCTTCAACCCCACATGAAGCCCTTATGAAGTTACTTCTCGGTTTCAAGCTTGAGAAAAGGAGGAGAGTCGGAAGTGGTGTTCAAAACCCCATCCCTGGAAAAAGAATCTCGCTACAAAATGCTAACCATAGAAAATCATTTAGACCATTTAAATCCTCTCTTGTAGGTTGAATGGTCTACATATAGAAGATTTATGTCACCACATAGTGATAGTCAAGATTCTTCTCCGTCTGAAAACCAGAGCGATAACTAATATAAGCGGTTGGATTGTTCGGAAAATGTGGTAGACCAGTCGGACCAATCGAATGGTAGCGAAAGTACAAAGATACAAAGTAGTAGTACTTGAAATCAGTGAGATCCATCGTCCCAAACTGGAAATGTCTCACACACAAGGAGTTGCACTGATCTTCGAAGAGGCATAAAAATCGCCTATAGGATGGGAATCTCATATCAATGTGTCATTCAAAACAGAGGCAACAGATTAAAATAAATATCACCCAACAATGAAAACAGAGGAGATGATAAATGTCAGATTTATAAGAGGCTTCAGTCCATTGTACAGAAATAACCAGTAAAAGATCTAGCCATCCTGGTGAGGGACCTGATTCTCTAGGTCTGTATGAGCAACACCGAATATGAGGACATTATGGAGCAATGTTGACTGGAAAAAAGGATGAGAATGGTCGGAGGCTGGAAGATATATGTACTTAAAAGGACACGTTGTATGTGGTACTATTTTCCTCCACAAACCTACATATTAAGCCACATTGGTTTTACCAGGCCACACTACAGAGAACCAGATCGATTACGTTGATAACAATAAAAATTAAGATGGTTCATGGAAGAAGTTAGAACCGTGATTGGAGCTGTTATAGCTTTAGATCGTCACCTGATGGTGACCAAGACAAAACTGAAGCTAAAGAAATGTTGAATAGTCGGATAAGCAGCATTACAACCTTCATTCAACATACGAGTAAACTCAGTAGATTCAGGATAGCTCTCAGCACTAAGTTCCAAGCCTTATAAAATTTACTCGAAGAAGAGGAACGACAATAGAGAACAATTATCAAGCCATTGAAGAAGTAATTACTTCATTATGCTAGGAGAAGCTGGGCCGTAAGTAGAACCATCATAATGAATGGGTCTCTGTTGATACCCTGGTCAAGATTCAAGAAGGAAGAACAAGAAAACACCAACCAAAAACAATCGAAGAAGAACAGAAACAGCTAAGGCACATATTCAATACACAGAAGCATACAAGAGAGTGAAGAGAAGCATTAGAACTGATAAGCGGAGATATGTAGAAAACCCAGCAATGACAGTAGAAAATGCTGAGAGAGAATGAAATATGAGAGAGCTAAATGATACGACGAAGAAGCTAGATGGAAAATATAGTAAACCAGAGCGATCAGTCAAGAACAAAAATGACAAACTAGTCACTGAGGTTCAAGAACAGCAAAACAGATGGGTAGAACACTTCAAATAACTCCTGAATAGACTGACCCGACTGGACCCATCGTAAATAAAAACTGTACATACAGAGTTTCCTACGGATGTCACCCCACCAACAGTCAAAGGAATCAACATGGCCATCGAACAAACTAAGAGTGGGAAAGTAAGAGGATCAGACAAAATACCAGCTGGACCACTGAAGTCAGACATAAAAGTAACTGAAAAGATGCTCAACGTTCTATTCAGAAAGATTTAGGAGGAAGAACAAGTTCCGACAGACAGGAAAGACTGATGCTTTATCAAAATACTCAAAAAAGATTTTATTCAGTATGAGAACTACAAAAGTACCACACTGCTGTCAGTGTCAGACAAAATTTTCAATACAGTATTGCTAAGCCGAATGAAAAATTTAGTAGATACTCAACGTTTAGATCAGTAAGCTAGATTTTGTAAAGATCGATTATGTACCGACTACATCACGGCATCGTGGCTCATTGTTGAATAACCAATTACATGTAACTCAAAAATATGCATCAAGTTTCCTTAATGACGAAAAATATGTTTGTCTAACCCGCTATTGCTGACTGAATTTTATTGATAAAGTTATAATGTCCCACCTACCAGCCAGAGTAACTTGACAACGTGTATGTTTTGTTGAGGTGTTCACTGGTTAGATGATCCAGGAAACTGAATGTAAGCTTTGTGTCAGTTAGAGGTCATCATAAAGATGTTCCTGTAGTCTCAAGGGAACTGATACTCTTTAATTGATCCGAACCCGGATCACATTAAAACATACTGCATGTAACACCACATCGGGATATTGCAACGTGACAGATAGAGTTAGATTAGAACTAAAGATCAGACAAACATGGATTAGTCACTACCTAGGCATAAATTACGTTAGGCTTAAGTAGATTTACTCAAAATATTTTGATTAATTTGATGATGTATCCGGATAGTTATTCATTTAGAAGTAAACAAGAATCAAGCTAATAATGAAATTATCGTCATTAATCATTTTTGAGATAAAGTGTATATTTTATACCTGATGAATAACAAACTTCATAATAACGAAAGTGACAGTTTAAAAAAAGCTAAAATAGAAGAAAAATTTACAACAAACTGGTTTTTGGTATCGGCAGTATTTCCTGTATTTTTCAGTTACATTTAAAATCACAAGGTAAACTCTAAAATTCTAAAAAATCAAACGATCGGAACTACTTTAATGTTACCCCTACCAAAAGGTCGACTGCAGTATACTACAGCGAAATATTCATTGATCGATGTATTCTTACAGGGAAACTTTTCACCGTTAAACACTACATCGTTTACCTCGTTCTCATGAAGCTTTATAATACTTACCTGATAAGCCAACTGTTTAGCATATGCCTCCGATTCGTTGATATTTTGAACAAAACCACCTTCCATTTGATCAGATCCGGACATAAGAATAACACGATGAAATAATGGTGGATTTCTACGACCTGATTTTTCTGACAATAAATGTAGTGCAACATCAGCAGCAGCTGAACCATAACCGATTACAGTGATCTATTGTGTAAAGGACACAAAAAAACACGTAACGTATATGAACAAACAAGTACCTTTCGAAAATAACAGACAAGTGAGCAGGCATGTCCGGAGTGAAAAATTGTCCCCACTCTCATTGGATAATAATCTCACTATATCACAAATTCATTGAGGTTCATATTGATTTATTGGAGTCGAACCTAGTGGTTCCAATGATTAGTTGTTCGCCATGATATCTGAATATTATAGTTTCGATTCCCAGTGAGTTCGTTAGAGTACAGAGCTGAAGATTCCCATACTGGTATGAAATTACAAACCAGTACACTCTGTTTTTCAGTGGTACCTCAAATAAGATCAGTCTATGACGGATACAGTCTAAAAATTAGAACCAATCACCACAAAACACCTTCAACTTAATTTGTGGAGTTTGTTTAGTTTGGAGTTGTTATATCCTGATAAGCATTATGAATAGTAACTTTTGGGATCCATTTATGGACCAACACTATGCGTACATTTTTATCGTATAATTGTTAAATAACTAAACTATTTATATTCATTCCCCTCTTATTATGAGCTTTATTTTGATCTATGCACTATTATTATACGATTTACCATTCTTAAGTTATGTCGAGTTTATTAATTAATGTCTCTCACATTCACAGTCACTTTTGGCTAGATCTTGTACAAATGTTATTTTCCATTTTATGGTACGATGTGTTCTGTTTGATTGGTATATAAACACAGTATGTCTGAAATAAATGATTCATATCGCAGAGGTTTAGATTGGCGTTCTGGACTTAACTAGCTGAGCTAGGCAGGAAGCAGGACCGATAAGTACTCTAGACTGCTCGCACAGCTTTTATGTGTCATTAGTCCGATCGATAATTTACTGTTCTCTAATTGACAGTATTATCACGTTATACATTAACAGGGTCAGTCAGCCAGTAACAACGTAGAACTTCGTACCTACGTATGTCAGTTCGAGTTGCCATACCACATTAGCACATAGATACAATTGTCGATTCCAATCCCACAGTGGTAGATGTAGTAAGAGTATAAGCAGTAATCGGAAACATTAGGGTTTGGAGATGTTATTTAAGGAGTATAATCCAGTGAAATAGATTTGGGAAGAGAAAAAAAGAGACAAGGAGGATTCATGAGATTAGAATTTGGGGAAACACAAAGAGTGGATGCACCTGTGCCATTGCAATCGATTTTGAGCCATGTCATTCAAGGTCTCTAACCATCGGTTGCTATCATCTCGCGGTCCCCAACCAGGTAGTCTACACCTACCAACATGGCTCAGTCTACTTGTCAGTGACTTTATGGACTTGTGCCATGTTTTGGTCTGGCCGACCCTAGCTTTCTTCCAACCTACTCCTACACCATAAAACATCGCACGTCGAGGCAGTCGGTGGTTGGGCAAACGTAACACGTGTCCCAGTCATCTCAACTAATGAAGTTTCACTACTTCATCGATTGATTTGCTATCCTTACCTAGTACCCGTTTCCTAACAACTGTGTTACTTACTCGATGGTCCCAGGATATACGAGCAATGTTTCGAAGACACCTATGATCGAATACTAGTAACCTACGAATATCCTTTACTCTTACCGGCCATGTTTCACTGCCATAAAGTAGGACGGAACGATTAATAGGGTACACAAGCCACAAGTTATAACAGAAGCAAACTCCTACCACAGATTTACAACTGCTGTACGACGATTTCTTTTACTTTTCAATCGTTCCATTATTAAGTTCACGTTGTGTTAAAAAGTAATATCATATTGAATAACTTTCACAAATTTATCTAGTTCCTTTTATTAAATTTAATAATCTAAATAATAAAAAAAGTTTTATTTTAGAAACACTAAACTTACTTGATTACGATCACCTTGAAATTTATCAGCATGTTCATGAATAAATTCCAATGCTCTAATTTGATCCCATAATCCATAATTTCCCATCAATATTTCCTCATCATCATCAACATCGACATCTACATCAACATCAACATCATCATCATGATGATCATGATCACTAATATCATTCATATGAATATTCTTTTGTAAATATGGTTTATTTATAGCTAAATAACCAAATGGACCTAATCGATAATTTACTGTAATCACAACTAAACCTAATTGGGCTAAAACATGTCCAGGATAATAATTTGCTGATCCAATTAAATGATCAATACCATGAAAGAATACAATAATTGGATATTGTTTATTATTATTATTATTATTATAATCTAAACCAATATCTATTTCATATAAATTATAAATATTTAAATAAAGACAGTCTTCATGATCATTGAATCCTTCTTGATTCCTTTGTCCTAATGTAAAATGTTTATACCATTCATAGGAATATTTTGACCATTCATTAAATGTATTGAAATTTGGTTGAGAACATGATGATCGAAAATAAGTTGCATCATATTTTTCATTAGAATGAATTGGTGGAATAGGTCGATGAAATCTTAAATTATTCTTTTGTGTTGGTGGTTTTGCATATGGTATTCCTTTCCAAATCTTATTGACCAAAAAGAAGAAGAGGAAAGAAAAGAGAGGAAAAAGAAAATGAAAACGATTTGGTGGAGTTTTGTTCTCTGAGCTAGATGGTTTGGTCGTGGAGTATTCATCGTTCTTCTGAACGACATCATCAGCACAAACTTGAGATAGAAATCGTTCAGATGAATGATAAAAGCTCCACGACCAAACCATCTAGCTCAGAGAACAAAACTCCACCAAAATCATCCACCTGAGCTACAAATCTTCTCCACCATCTCAAAACGGAAATAAAATAGAAAACAAACAATAAAATTACTTGTAATGGTTCATGTTCTCTTATGGTTAACGACTAACTACTCTTTATTGGTATATATATATATATATATTCCAATTGAAATGCTTCTGTATCATCATTTAAACAAAATTTTATAAACGTTGAATTGTGGTTAATAATGGAATTAGTAAACCTTTACAAAATCCCTTCAACTAAAATGAATGTTATAACTTCTGATGACCATTTGATCAAATGATCTTGATCATGATAACATTTTAAACAACCTAGTTTCCTAGTACATCCACCAAGATAATGTACTTTTATGTTATTCTATAGTGAACACGAACATGAGTGGAGACAACCGAATATATTTGGGCATGAAATTACAGAACATCTCACTAAAATCTGAGAACCATATAGTAAATACTTCATTTACAAAATGTCAATCAATTGTCCCAAACATGACTGTTCCTTTCGCAAATATCAGTCCATTGTCTCAGATTTCATTGTTCATGAATTTCAATGCCAATTGCTTTCCGTTTCCGTTCTTTCTCTTTCGATCTTCCACTGAAATACATTCTTTGTCTGATCATCGTTATATACTACTTATGTGGATATAAGTAGCTCACGTCACAATTCAATATTAAATAACTAGAAACAAATTATTATTATGTTAAAGAATTTAATAGTTCAAACAAGCCAATTCCATATGGTATAGAAGCCTACAACAGGAAAACAATTCTTTGATCATATCAACTACAATATAATCAATAATTTAGGATTGTTAGTGAAGAGTATGTTATTTAACTCCGCCTGGAGCTCTTCTAGAGTTACTGCCGGTCCCAAGCCCGGGTAAAGGTGGAGGGTTGGACATGGGGTTAGCGACCCCATCCCGTAGAAAACTAACTCACTAAAAAACGCTAATCAGAAAAAGTAAGTAAGTAAGTATGTTGTTTAAAAATGAGCTGACTAAAATGAGTGAATTCATTTCAACTTAACAGCTAGATGGAGTTCATTTAAAATCATAAAACATATAGATTTGATTCAGTCAGTATGAAGTCGTACCTTATATGTAATATATACAGAAACATTAATGTAACATGAAACGGTGCACTCTCTGCTTTTGGTAGTTTCTCAACTGACATCGGAATGTGAAGAAAATTATTTTCCCTTCATAAGTTACTGAACAAATATAGAATTTAACAGTTGAATTCATGAGCTAGACCACTATGCAAAACCTGGATACACTGGTGTGGGACTCTTCGGAAGTGCACACTCACGACCCTGTCTCGCGAGATTCGAACCTAGGACCTACCAGTCTCGCGCGCGAACGCTTTACCTCTAGACCATTGGGCTGACTGGAATCCAACGGTGGTAATGTCTAACTTCAACTAATCCACCAAATTGAGAGACACATCCACCACTGTCATCAGTGAGTTATTATCTCACAACAGACCTGGTTGAACTCCACTGGTCACGGCTTCTCATTAGAACTCCAGGAAATACCTCTTGAAACCAGTCACTAGTGAGTATATGATGATTATAGTCAGAGAGAGGTTTTGTACAGATTGTAATAATTTAATAGTTCAATTCATGAATCGATTGAATTCAACTATTAAATTACTACAATCTCCACAAAACCCCTCTCTGATTAAAATATAGAATTATTAAACTAAACATGGTATGATACTCGTTTAATTTGCCCAACTTATAATAGTTGTTTCTGACAAATATTAAAGAGGTAATATATTCGAATATAACATGTGAATGTAATTTAACGGTGATTATACTGAATACTTTTATCTATCACTTAGAATTAACGTAGAGCCTAATACAAATGTACCATGGCCTAAATTACCATACCAAATAGGATGAAATTAACTAGATCAATATATAAGGAACCCAAATAATGTTTCTAAAATTATTTAGTTTGAAAGGACAGAATATGTTTATATGAAAAAAGACTAGATAACAAGATCTAGGATAAAGAGATAGGGTAAATTTTTATTCAGAGTTTCGGCTAATTCTAAGCCATATCACCCAATATCATCTTACAGATCTCAACCATGTAGTCTACATCTATCAACATGCATCAGACCAATGGTTGATGAATTTGTGGACTGTTGACAAATTTCAATTTAGCTGGCTCTAACTTTCATTCAACTTTCTCTTATACCAATTAATATTGCCTATCAAGATAGATATTGGTTAAGTATATATATATATATATATATATATATATATATATATATATATATATATATATATATATATATATATATATATATATATATATATAACACATGTCTTAGCAATATTTATACAGAAAGGATAAACTCCCTTATCGTCAGTATTATCTAGACGGCTTCTTTATTGTTTTTTAATGTAATACAAAAGTTAAGTCAAACTGTTCTTCAACTTTAATTGTCTTTAACATATTACTTTATGTACTAGTATTCTATTGAGAAATCAATTAATTTAATGATGATGAAAGTGGAATTCTTTTAACAATTATTATTCTTGAATCATATTGTCTACTTTCAATAGTTGTGATCATGAGTCAATAGAAGCTAGACCACCATGGAAAACCTGGAAGCACTGGACGTCCGTTTCGTCCTATTGTGGGACTCCTCGGCAGTGAACATCCACGACCCCGCTTTGTGGGATTGTCTATCTTATCAGTATACTTTTTGAATATTTTTAATCAATACTTGATAATACTTTCGATGAAATGAGATAAATGACAAATTTCATTTGATAGATTAAAATGGGTTTCCTGTCTAGTTTAATGTAAACCATATCATACAATCTATAGTTATGGTAAATGTTAGTTTGATTCGTATTAATTTTCGGTTTTCATGATGTACAATATCATATTAATATGTATAGATTTTCATTAGATTATTGCATATATTTGCATATATTAAGCTAAATGGATTTTCAGACGTTTTGTATAGCTTAAGAATGGCTTTCATCATAAACTGACATCATCTGAAGAATGAAGAAGAAATATGAAGCATTTGGAAGTTGTTCTGTACTAGTTTAAGACACGTGACCTTTAAGTAGATACAAACACTACTCTATATTGGGTCAAAACTAAGATTTTCAAGTCTCATAATGAGTATGATATATTCCAGTCATTCAGTCGAAAGTTAGTGCCTCAAATCTTTATTTTTGATCAACCAGTAACAATAAACGATCACTGTATAATGACAACATCTTATATTTTTGAGATAGTTGACTATATATGAAAGAGCTTCTTTCTAGATCTTCAGATAATTGCCTTTCTAATCTAATCATCAGTGAACACATAACAATTGTGTACTAAGGTGAAACGCTTTTTTTCATCTCAAAGTTAGTCTACAGAGTTTTGGTGTCATTATCGAGTTAAATCTCTGATGTGAACAGAGAAACAAAGAAGTCATGACAAACAACGAAAACTATTTTTGGGGACGTTATTTCACTTGATTCAAAGTCTGTAGAACGCTTATATGTTGTTTTATCCCTAGGTTATCCTATAAACCATAGGCTTTTGTACGATATGTCATTTACTGCCATACCCTTTTCTGTTTCAAAGCTATTGTAATTTAAGCATAAACTTTGGTACTCTATTTTTCTTCCCTAATGCCCAGTTAGGACATAATTGTATTTTCCTAATTGTCTGTGCGTTGTGAATGTAGCAGCAGACTTTGCAGCAATAGGCCTCAACATACATAAAGGGAAGATCGTGAACCTAAAATACAGCACGGAGAACGTCAACCCAATCACACTTGATGGAGAAGCTCTGGAAGATGTGGAATCTTTCACGTATCTGGGAAGCATCATTGACGAACAAGGAGGATCTAATGCAGACGTAAAGTCAACGATTACCAAAGCAAGGACAGCATTCCTACAGTTGAAGAACATATGGAACTTGAAACAACTGTCAACCAATATCAAAGTGGGAATCTTCAATATGACCGTCAAGACGATTCTACTGTACGGAGCTGAAACTTCGAGAACTACTATAACTGTCATCAAAAGTGTACAAGTATTTCTAAACAATTGCCTATGCAAGATACTCAATGTCCGTCGACCAGATACAATCAGCAACAGTCTACTGTGGGAGAGGACAAACCAGGTTCCATTTGAGGATGAAATTAGGAAAATACGATAGAAGTGGTGAGTGGGACACATATTGAGGAAATCATCAAATTGCATCACGAGGCAAGCGCTAACTTGGAATCCTTAAGTGAAACGGAAAAGAGGAATATCAAAGAACGTACTGTGTCGGGAATTGGAATCAGACATGAAAAGGATGATTAGTAACTGGAAAAAACTAGAATGGATTGTCTAGGACAGAGTTGGATGGAGAATGCTGGTGGGTAGCCTATGCTCTTCTATGAGGAGTAACAAGCCTAAGTAAGTTGTGCGTTTTAGTCACGTTAGTCATCTCTTTATTCATGCATCTTTTACTCTGATCTGAATCGTGAACTGAGAATCAGGAATAAATAAAGTAGTGTTCCAGTTGACTCGTCTTCTCTGGCTTGCTTGCCAACCAATCAGGTGGTAGAATGGTTTCCATCCCCCTGCCCAAGGCCTTTAGTCTCATTTCGGACTCATGCACTTCTAGCCTCATGGTTAAACCAATTAGCCCATCGTGTCAAGGCCTTAGCCTAGATTAAGACAAGTTCTCTCCTGTATATTATCAGGCATTTGTGGTTTATAGCAATTAATGAGAATCATGAACTAATTGAGGGATTCATCATTTTCACCGTCATTTTGTTAGCCATTTTAGTGGACGTGTTTTGGTTTGTATGTTGCTCCGCTTACTCTTGAATGCCGCTATAGCATTTGGTATTTCAATGTGATATAAGTAACCCTAGTGTACTGATAAGGAAATGTTTCCATTTATATTTTATTTGGATAAACATATTCCAGTCACTTTTGGCAAATGTGTATCCTCAATGGATTACCTCGACAAGGTCATCAATCACAAGCAAATTTAAGCAGGGTTGGGTAGTCATTATCAATTAACTACGCGACGCACGTTTTGCCTTATTTAGGACTAGTCAGCTAGATACACTTGCATCTCAGTGTGTTGATGTTCACTCCAGGACTCAAACCTCATGCCACTCAAGTCTCAAGGTGAACATCAACACACTGAGATGCAAGTGTATCTAGCTGACTAGTCCTTAATAAGGCATGATGTGCATCGCGTATTTCACTGACCGTCACTGTCCGAATCCGCTTAGAGATATATATAAAGAAACTTAGCATCATTAAGGATTTATCTGCCAACGACTCAAAGTATACGTACAAAACTATATATTTCATGAAGAGTCCAGTCAATATGGTATGAATATGTGCTTTATAGAGAAACTAACTTAATAGAATATAGCCTACAAGCCTCTTTAAATAATATAATTATACTGATCCTACTTATAAATAACTATGATTCATCTCTAGCATTTAATACAGGCAGTATCATTAGAGGTTTCTACTGAACATATCCATTGTTACACAGTCAGACATATTGGGTAAAGAAAAATAAACAGTACATGTTGGAGTTTTTCAATTATGCTCTTACAAGCAGGACTCACCAGCTAAGTGAACGGAAAAGTGACCTGAACTACTAGGTATGTCACTACTAAGTTTACGTGTCTACATTGAATATTAAGTAATCAAACCATGTTAGCCAGTATCTCTTATTTCGAATGTTACTCAGTAATTTGGAAAGTTTCTATTCTGGTCATAATTCATTCAATAGTATGATAAAACTTTACAAGTTAATCGACCAGTGTAAAATTTACATTCGATCCATATTTTAATTGTTGAATTTATGAGTCAATTTAAGTTAGGCTACCATTGTAAACCTAGAAGCATTGGAAGGCTGTTTTGTCCTAGTATGGGTCTCCTTAGAAGTGTTCACCCACAAATCTGCTTGTAGGACTCTAACTCAGGACCTTCGGTCTTATGCGCAAACGTTAAACCTCTAAACCACTGAACCGGTATCCAACGGTGTTGGTGTCTAACTTCAATCGATTCATGATCTTACTCAACCTTTCATCTATTGTCTGAAGTAGATGTCCCGACACGGACTGCGCTCCACTGGTCACGACTTATCATTAGAACTCCAGGAAATTCCTCTTGAATTTAGTCAATAGCGAGCGCATGATTATTATCAGAATAGGGATTTATGGAGATTGTAGTAATTTTCATAGTTGAATTTATGAGTCGATCTAAGCTAGACCATGATTGAAAACCTGAAAGCACTGGATTCGAGTCCCGTGTGCAGGATCGTGAGTGCGCACTACCGAGTCCTACGGTAGGACGTCCTTCCAAAGCTTCCAGGTTTTCAATAGTTACTTACTTACTTACTTACGCCTGTTACTACTAATGGAGCATAGGCCACCGACCAGCATTCTCCAACCCATTCTGTCCTCCGCCTTCTTTTCTAGTTCCATCCAATTCTTGTTCATTTTTCTCATGTCTATCTCCATTTCTCGGCGTAATGTGTTCTTTGGTCTGCCTCTCCTCATCTGGCCTTGAGGATTCCATGTGAGGGCTTGTCTTGTGACACAGTTGGGTGCTTTCCACAATGTGTGTCCTATCCACCTCCAGTGCTTCTTCCTGATTTCTTCCTCCATTGGGATCTGGTTTGTTCTTTCCCACAGTTGGTTGTTGCTAATAGTGTCTGGCCAACGGATCCGAAGTATTTTGCTTAGACAACTGTTAATAAACACCTGTATCTTCTGGATGATGGCTTTCGTAGTTCTCCAGATTTCCGCCCCATATAGTGGAACTGTTTTAACATTTGTATTGAAAATTCTGACCTTGGTGTTGGTTGACAGTTGTTTCGAGTTCCAGATGTTCTTTAGTTGTAAATATATTGCTCTTGCTTTACTGATCCACTTTTCAATAGTAGTCTAGCTTAAATCGACTCATAAATTCAACTATGAAAATTACTACAATCTCTCCAATTCCTCATTCTGATTTATATTTTATTTACTTCTTTCTACTTAATCTTACCTGAATATAACGTTTCCCATTGTCTTGATATCCATATTCATTATCCAATGAAATAGCATAACCATACATAATACCATAATCTGTATGTATAGATCGACTATTTTTACAACAATCTGGTTTAAAATAAGCAACACATCCAGGGATTGGATCACATATTGGTCCAGTTTTTGGTATAATATTAAAACAACATTCATCATGATAACATCCAATAGGTTTTAAACAATAATTCAATTGACTTAATGTTAATTGGGACCATATTAAAATGATAATGAATAGTTTTAATGTATCATTCATTATGATTATGATAATTGGAATGAACTATTCAACCATTTTGTTGTTGGAACCAATCCAAGATATAAATTAATAAGAATAAGATGATTTCAATGAGTTATATTTGACAATTCAACAAGTGAATTGAAGACTTGATCATTATCACCGATATTCTTATTCTTCTTATTATTATTATCTATTATGTATATTTTAAGCAAAGTACCAATCAGAAACATTTGTATGTAAGTGTTATGTAACATTGGACTACTTGAGAATATAAATTTACTTCGTATGAATCATAAATCTATACAATTTTCAATATTTATATACCTATGGCTTGTATAAAATAAATGGAGAGAGAGAGAGATAGGGAGGGAGGGAAGGAGGGAGAGAGAAATAGAGATAGCAACACAAATTATGTATGTGTACACATAGGGTGTCATAACACTTAACTATTTATTATTAGTCAAAATTGGACAGATTATTCCATTTTGTACATGTAAATATATACAGACAAAGGAGATGAAGAGAGTGAACATACCTGTTTTATGTATAAAAATAAGTGATTACATTTATATATGCAAACATAGATGTGTTTCATTTCTCTCTTACTTGTTACATTCTATGTGCACGAGAATATGGATTAGTCATTAATAATTTGTAGATGTTATGATTCATAAAAGTTATAGAATTGAGAGTGATACTATAATTTATGGACGACCTTTGAGAGATGCTAGACTGACCTTGACAGGGCGGCCTGCTTGAGCATCTGGGCTACCTGTTCCTGCCATCTAGATATTTCAACAAGTTATCTATTTTTGTTTGTTTTAATATATCATTATGTTTATTAATTGCATAACCTATTCTGCTGCGTTTCTGAAAAGTGTACAACCTTTCGTTGTCAAAGTTACAAAAAACTCAATAAGAGACAATGTGGTTGCTGGCAATATACAACGAAAAGAATGTACATTATTCAGATGTTCATTTACTGAAGTGCTAACATCTAACGGTTGATCACTCAATATTTATCGCCAGGACCGACCAAGAAGAAAGAAACGGAAACTTATTGAAATACATTGCTCTGTGAATTCTATATTGTACCAAAAATATAATATTGAATAAAGCAGATAATAATAATAATCTAATATCTAGGATCAAATGACGGTTATAAACCAATATGAGGAATTAGAATTATGATTTACAGTTGATGGTTAAGGTTAGGAATTAGACTTAAGGTTTTCACATCACGAACTGACATCAGCTATAATGCCAAAACGCTATTTATCCAAATGGATGAATGAATTTCGCGCCGAAATTCGAGATCTGTTATCTTATACCTGATTAGTTAGTCCATAAATTAGAGTCTTGCCGAATTAAATTTCATATTTATCTGTGCAAATGTTAAAACTAATGAGTTTTAGAGATTGTTAAATTTTGTAGGTTACAACACGAATTGATCTCAATTAGACAACTTATTGAAAACCAAAATGAACTGAATAACTATTTCGTTATGATATGAGACCGTTCATAGGAAATGAGAATGTATAATTCCATCAGAGGATGAAATTTGGAACCTTCAAGTTAAGGTGATAAGCGCTTAATTGTTAAACTATTGAGTTAATATGCAATTATTTACATTTCATTTCATCAGTGTATGTGATAAATAACCAATATATTTACAGTACAGCTAAATGCTTTATGTTGTGTTTAAACCAATTATATAATACAACTTCATACTGCTTACTTCAAATACGAGTTCTTGGTGATGTCATGTCGAAGTTCTAGACTTGTAGGTATGGTTAAGCGCTCACGTAAGTGACTGATAGGTCCTTGGTCCGAACCTCGCGGGGTTGGCATCGTGGATGCGCACCGCTGAGGAGTCCCATACTAGGACGAAACGGTCATCCAGTGCTTCCTTTTTTTCCATGGTGGTCTGGCTTCAATTGACTCATGATTTCAACTACTATTTCGTTATATTATTACAAATCCATAGTTTATTTACGATATCCTGGTAGCTTAACGCCTAACTACATTAAAAAGGTACGGATTATATATCATGTAAATTCTACAGATTAAGTTGATGAAGGTCAACAAAAAGTAACACTATTATTTAGTCATGAATGATAGAGAGATGTTTCTTATTTATCTATTCAGTAATTGAAGATAATCACGAACTGTTTATACCATATGCTGAAATAGCTAATTCTTTAGTTCTAAAGTATAAACATTTGCTACAATTTACGAGACTCTAATTTATGGACGAACCAATCAGGTATAAGATAACAGATCTCGAATTTCGGCGCGAAATTCATTCATCCATTTGGATAAATAGCGTTTTGGCATTATAGCTGATGTCAGTTCGTGATGTGAAAACCTTAAGTCTAATTCCTGACCCTAACTCTCAACTGTAAATCATAATTCTAATTCCTCATATTGGTTTATAACCGTCATTTGATCCTAGATATTAGATGGACACTGTCAAGGTCAGTCTAGCATCTCTCAAAATTCGTCCATAAATTATAGTCTCACCATCTAAATTTATAAATATTCTAGATTTTGGCTAAGAGAGGTATCAAGGACACTAGTTTTTTTCTTATTTCGGTCTAGATATACCTGTATTCCATGATGTTCATGTTCAAACTGAAGCTCAAACCAATTAATTGATGCCAATATGAGAACCATGACTGAGGAAAATTAAGTTATAAATGTCGATGATAGAATAACATAAACACGTGCGATTATTTGGTTGAGATCATGAATCGATCAATGTTAGACTACTATTGGGGGCTTGGAAGGACTGAACGACCGTTTCGTCCCAGTATGGAGCTCTTCAGCAGTGCACATTCACGATTCCACACGCGTGAATCGAACGCAGAACCTTCTGTCTCACATGAGAATGCTTAACCTCTAGAATATTTATCTATTTTAACAAATACATATTGGTACAAGGAGGCACCAAATACATATGCACCACACAAATCTCATTTGATATGTGTGAGGGCTGTCATACTGGCCGGGTGGCCAGACCGAGGCAGGTGGTCTTCTTAAGGGGCCACACCCGGAGCCTTCGACCTGAAGGTCTCATCCACGAGGCAGTGGAGCATCGTAAGGAGATTCAGTCCCATGGTAGCCGGTGACTAACGATTGGTCCATACGCCATTTGTTCCTTCAGGATACTGGAGTTCATGTGCATCATTGGTTTGGAATCAGGGTCTTCCAACTCCTCTAGGTAGACTCTCCATGTCCACCAACCCGGTTAAAGCGCCAGATATTCGCTTTTCGTCCTCTCAGTTTCGTAAACAACACCCCGATGAGAGAAGGCAGTGAGTATGACTTTCCTGGCACAGGCCATGTGGGAGCATTTGAAGAGGGAGAGCGGACTCTCCCCACTCTCGGGAGAACCAGGGCATTTGGGCGCTAGACTAATGAGCTAGCATCCATTGGTGTTATTGTCTAACTTTAACCAATCCACGAAATTGAGCGATTAACTAAAATACTGTTCTCTTAGTTATAATGAATAATTCAACAAATTTATTCATAATAAAATGAGATATATTGTCTACATTATAAAATTCACTTGACTATATTTTAAAAGGTCATTCAACATTTTCAAATTCACTGGATAACTTAAATGAACACTAAATTGAACTGTTTCATATAACATAATTTTAGATGTATCCAGAATGAATCTATTAACCTTACAATAGTACCAACTAATAGTCTATTAGTATATATAGACACATATACATAATTAATATTACGAGATGTGCTACTCCAGTATTGATGTTTCAGTTGTGTGATTTGTATACGCGTATAGGTGATTGTTTGTACATTTGTCTTTTATTTAAATTAATATAAGTTAAGCGATTCAATCATAGTTGAAACCGATATAACACACAAGCTTGAGATAACTACTATTTATGACAAGTGACATCATCTTATAGGATAGATTAACTTTTGAATTTTATGCAAAATCAATTTAAGTAGATATTATAATAAGTAAGTGACTTCAGTGATATTGTTGTTGACATTCAGTACAACAACTTGACAGTCTCTCCTAAGTATATATCTATCCCAATGAATGAAAGAAATTCTAGTACATTTATTAAATACTGAAAACACTGAGGATAACCTCAGCCATTCGTTCGATACCACAGTCTTGTTTAAATCGACAGAAGTTTTGACTACATACTTGAACCTTCATGAATTCAATAAAAACCGAATACATTCTCTTTTTCCATTAGTTTTTCGTCTAGATTCTTAGGCTGGCTGACAAAAACACCCACAAGAAAACTCAATCTGACTGTTATTCACCCACACAAGTAGAAATTACGAAATAATAAGCAATTATCGGTGGAATTAAATAATGTAAACACTAAGATAGTTGGCATCGATCCCATTGGATGACCATCGTGCAATGTTGTAGCTTCTTCTAACCTACCATCGCTTTTATGTTGTACTGAAGTTCTTGTTTGGTTACACTGATAACCTGATAGAGCCGCATTAGCCGGAATACTTGGTTATTTAAGTCTTACCGTAATTAGCGGAAGTGCAAGAATAAAAACAGAGACCTAAGGTTGATGTTGTACTTCTGATTGCACCAGGATATGATGATAATGAGGTCAATCTCTCAGACGGCCAGCACGTACAGCACTTCTGCCTTCGATTGTCTCCACTCGTGTTCTTGTTCACTACAGTGTCACATTTCACTATACCTAAATGTTCATAGAGATAACATGAAATCTATATTAAGGTTCAACTTTATAGATCCTCCTTCTATCTACCACTTATTCATGATGCTACACTAACCTATCCACATAAACTAATTCGTTTCTGATCATTTTATAGAAAATAACAATTATGGTCTATTAATATTCTTAAGGAAGAGAGATAAGTAAACAATTTAAAAATGAGATGTGTGTAAAATGGTTAGTGAGGCAAGTTGAAGAAATCTCCTATTGGTATGTGTTTTGTGACATTTGTACTGTTGAACAAAAGAAAATGTAACACTGATTATTATCGAGTAATCAGCTAATTTTATGAATAAATTTCTACTGTTTATCAGTCCTTGTGAAAAAATGATTAGAAAAAACTGCATATATTATCCAATAGAACAATATGGACTTGAAATCTCCTGAGAAAATGGAAATTGTAGTGATTGCCTGTTCTTTGAGGAAATCAAATCTCACTTGAAGAAACTGGAAATTCTTTGTGATCAAAATGGTTCTTGATCGATTTGTCAATTATGTTATGAAAATGTTAGAATAATTTATACTACTTACAAGTAGTTTCGAATGTAAAGTAAAATTACTGGTGTAGATGTATGTTCATTCAAACCATGAAATACCAAGCAATAACATCTTTTAATCAAAAAGTTAAATGATGATCTTCGAGTATTTCATTTTAAGCTCTAAAATTCAATTTATTTGTTGTTTTTTATCCATTAATTTGGAATACACTACTGTGACACATTGTAAGGAGGCAAATGTAAATGATATGTAAACGATTAAAAACACGAAGTTCAGCGAAGGGATCTCTTTTTTCAACGAATTTATTACCAAGCTGTACAGCCGTAAATATCTGAAAATTTCTTTTTTTGTTAAAGTATTATTCCGTAAGGAATTATGAACACGAATAACGATGATGACGTAATAGAACGATTATAGTACTAGATTATGTAATACAAATAATAACAATAGACTTATTAAGTCAGTAATGAATTATGATGTGAATCTAATGAGATGATTAAAATGTTTTTATCAGAATGGGTTTTGTGGAGGGTTTTAGGAATTTCACAGGTTGAAATCATGAGTCAATTGAAGCTAGATAACCATGTAAAACCTAGAAGCACTGGACGGCCGTTTCGTCCTAGTATGGTACACCTCAGCAGTGCGCATCCACGATCCCGCTCCCCCAAGAGATTCGAACACAGGACCTATCGGTCTCGCGCCAGGCGCTTTTTGCTTTTGTTACAATAATTAAAGGTCATAGAGAGGCGAAAATTAAATAGAGTGATATGATGAACATTTACGAATAAAATAGTGAGAATATGAGACATAAGTAAATGGGAAATGCAGTAATAATAATAATTAATGCCAATCTAACGATAACGATAGGATGTACTTCTTTTCTACGAATAGTTCTGGCTCAAGCTCATGGATATTAAATGATTAAAGTGAAATCCTTCAGCGAAAATCAAAATCTTAAATTTAACACTCATCCACTAAATAAACGGGAAAAACAAAATACTCCAAAATGTTGAATACAGAACTATTATTGAACATTGAAAAACAATAGTCAACTTCACACTTCTAGTAGTGTAGTGCATGAGATCACAAGTGGAAGACAATCGAATGTATTTGAACACAGAAATTACAGCATATCTTAGTAAAAGTTGAGAACCATACAGTGAATACTTCATTTACAAAATGTCAAATTTGACTATTCCTTTTGCCACATATCAGTCAATCATCTGATACTTGATTATTCTTGTATTTTCATACTAATTACTTTCTGTTCCCGTTTTTTTTCCTTCTCAACCTTCCACTGCCAAATATTCTAATCCTAACTATCGTTAAATACTACTCATGTCGATATAAATAGCATACATCATAGTAGTAAACGTTCCTTATTGCCTTCTTTTCATATCCTATCAATCAGAGTAATATCATTAAACTTACCGCTGATTAAATATATACTTTTTTCTCCTTATTATTTATATTAATGTCTAGACTGATAAAAAATAAAGAAATAATGAAATGATAATGACTATTAATGGGTATATACAACTGATTAAATACACTTTTTTATGAATCTTTAAAAAAAAATGTATTCCACTTTCAAATGTATACACTTGATCAAAGTCATTTCAATGTAAATGTTTATAACCATAGATTAGGCTAATATTTAGAAGAAGTGAGTATATATCTATGTATGTTTGTACATTCATCTATGTGCACGTATTTGTTTGTGCGAATGTGCTTCATGCCTAAAGATCCATGATACTCCTGTCTACTTTAAAATCTAAACACCACTACCACCTCCAACAACAACAAAACACAACTTCATATCCAAAAAAAGGAAAAAAAGGAGAAAAAAAAGCGAAAAAAAAACTTTTTCGTCATTTTGGAATAAATCAAAATGACGAATATCTTTCAATTTCATATTGAATTTTGATTGACGGATCACTTTACAACATATAAATATACATAATCAGGGTAATAACACACTCATTTCTGTGTATGGTAAATGGATAAACATTACTAAACTGTTTATATCTTCTATTCATTAGACTGTAAACATATCCATTACATTATGAATTTTTTTTTGCTCTTAGAAATTAGGTAGGGTGTCAATTTGAGAATCAATTATATTCCATCATTTTATTCACCTACCATTGAAATTAAAAATGATACATGTTCTTTTTGTTGTTGTTGCCTAGATTGTTTATCTCAAAGTGAATAGATTGAAAAGAAAAATTTTTCACAAAGAACATTTTGGCGTAGGGGGGGGAGAAAGAATTAGAAGTAAGGTTCAAGAGGGATGTAATCAATGTATTTATATTAATAATTATCATTATAATTATTATGTTGATAGCTTCACAGAGAGATAATTGAAAAAAACTGAAAACTTTATATCATCGATGTTGAAGATAGTTTATACCATAAATTGGTGTACATTGGTGAATCATTTTTTTAAAGAAAAAACAATAGGGAATGTAGAACTCGTCACTGGGTGTATATCCAAAAGTTTGTAGTCAGTGACAGAATACTAGAATTTTACAGTGAGACTACTAAGTTAGATTGTGAAATATGAGATCATATGCTTTGTGAGAAATTAACGAAGGTCCAATGAGTTGTGATCAGTGTAGTCCCGACACGCAGGGTGTTGAATATATTCTATCAATGGGGATGGATGACAGTTGTGTTACGTCAAAAAATTGACAGAAGTAAGAAACATGTTTCACTGGATATTGAGTCAATGGTTAAGAGATAACACCCTTGCCATGATACATAGATGAAATTATTAGAATCCAGGGAGTAGTGATATATATATATATATATATATATATATATATATATACTAGTGATCAGTCCTAAATTGAGACGAAAAAGTATTTGATTCACTCTGACTTTCAACAGTTCTGTAGACGATGTCGTTCCGGGTTGAAAATTATTTCCAAATTAAACTTGTTTCAACAACTCAGCCGAATGTTTTGGAAATGTTGTGTTCTCACAGATGGATAGTTTAGTCTTGAAGCTTTCATTATCTTTCTAGATAATTTTACTTAAAAGGAAGAAAACTACTGAAATTCATATAATTATTTATCGTCGTGCTGATAAGGTGTAGAAGCTTATGCTGACGCTCATTTGTATCTGACATGAAATTGATTATAACTAACTGAATGTATGAATACTCCTTATGAGTTAAGGCATAACTCATTCTATTATATCTAGTGTGTTTCAAGGAACACAGCTCATCATGACATATCTAATGAAATACAATTCAAGAATAAAAGGATTTTTAATTCTATTTCTACATATCGTTTAGCTTCGTACTTTTCAAAATGTATCCAACGAGCAAGGTGAGATATCTGATAATACAAATTTTCCAACAGCTCTCACTATCTATAAGAAGAGAGCATCATTAGAGATTCATGGTGAACGCCTGATATTTTACTCACAACTCAGCTATTAGTTTGAATTTTCTTTGATACCTTAAATTTTGTAATTATCTACAATAATTTTTCCATCTCTCAACAAAAATCACGATGTCGTCTAGATGACTAAATCGTAGTTCATCAGCTAAATGTTTCAAATTTCAAGTTAATAAATGTCTTTACAAATTATTCATTCCCTATAACTAACATTCAGTTCCCTCTCTTTTGTATAATTCAGACGTTTAAGTGGGATTTTTACAAAATATACCACTGGTGAAGTTCATTTGTTAGCATGTAAAACCTAGTGCTTATCTGATTGACAAGTTTCGCTTGGAATAAATAAGATGATTAATGATACATTTATTTTTGATGGAGTTTTGTTCTTTGAGCTGAATGGTTTGGTTGTGGAGCTTTCATTGTTCTTTTGAACGACATCATCAGTACAAACTTTAGGTAAATGATGATGTTACGCAATAGAACGATGAAAGCTCCACAACCAAACCATTCAGCTCAAAGAACAAAACTTCATCAAAATCATCCATCTAAGCTACAAATCTTCTCCACCTTCTTAAGATACATTTGTCCCAGTTGCATACTTTAAAATAAATTTCCTTCTTTTTTCAAAGACCAAAACACATTGAACAAATAAATAATGAAATCAAAAATAAATTTCCAACCATAATCATCGTCATCATCAATGAATCACATTGTCCATAATTTACTTCACACCAAACACTCTGTCTTGTTGTCAACGTAACATCAGTTTGATTTTAATTAGAACAATATTCAATTGGTTGTATAGGAATACTAGTCATGATAACAATGAAATCCAAAATCAATTCTAACATTTCCACACAGATAATGAAACAAATGAAAATTTAAAAAAAAAATCGAGCAAAAACATTCTTTCTTTTAAAATCTGGATTGCATAAAAGGTTATGGATTTTTTTCATTGTTCACTAATTATCTTCACCTTTTTTTCCCCTCTCTCCATCTCTCTCTCTTATATTCGTTTTAATGAATCAATCAACTTATAAGTAATCAATTAACGATTAAGATCATGAATCAATGAATGGTAGATCATTATTGAAAACTTGGAAGCACTGGATCGCCGTTTCGTTCTAGTATAGGACACCTCAACAGTACGGATCTACTATCCAACACGCAGGATTCGAACTTTCGTGAAAAGCCCATTCAATGCTTCCAGATTTTTAATAGTGGTCTAACATTCATCGATTCATGATCTCAATCAAAAACTTACCAATCTACACAATCCCATACTAATAATTAACGATTACGTGAACTATTTTGCACTTGCTATCGATTGTATATTTGAAGGATTCATCAATATATGAATATAGATGATTGTAAAAACTTACAGACGATATTTTTTTTATCTAAAATATATTTATTATTACGAATATAGCCAATACGGTAGACCGAGGTTATACTCCATGCCTTGTGTACTTGTATATGACTTAATGTATATTAGTACAATATATTGGCACTTAGCCAAATATATATTGAATGCAAGGGTCCTACTGATAACAATACTGACGACGAGTATGATGATGATCACGTCGTTGCCTGCATATATATATATATATATATATATATATATATGTGCACACACAAAACAAAGTAAGAAAAGAGAAAAATTGTCGAGAAAAAAGACTGTCGAATACTCTATAAATGTGATTGTCATCGTTTCTTTCTTCTCTATTGTTTTGACTAAAAATATGAAAAAAACTAGAATAAAATATATTTAATTTATGATTTCTTTATAAACGATGTCAAATATTTAAATTCACTTGTTGTTGTTTACTTGTATGTTCCCAATCGTTATTTAAGACTGCAATTGATCCGTCTATTGTTGGCATATGTGCGTTCTGTGCAAAATGCCTCAATATTGCATTAGGTAACAAGCAATAAAAGCAAAGATGGATGATGGCTAGCAGCGGAATCCAGTTTGACGCGCGTTTAATCCTATTTGGGACTCGTCAGTTGGATGTAACTACATCTCAGAGTTGTTCACTCAGTTCATCAAGTGAATTTAAAAATTTCACCCCATTCCACAAGCAGGTGGTTATCAGGATTCAGTAGCTAAGTGGATGACGCGATGGCGTTTGACACAAACGGAACTGGGTTCGAGTCCCAGAGTGAACATCAACTTTGAGATGCAGATACGTCTAGCTGGCCAGTCCGAAATAAGACGAAAACATGCGTCCTGGATTCCACTATCAGTCTTTGCTTATGTCAAATATTATTATTATCAGTGAATTTTTCCACCTTGAATAGATTTGTATATTAAAATGTTTCTTTTCGTTTTTTCTTTTTTATATAAGAAGATCAAATAAATGGATCATAAGGAAACACGATCATGATAACAATCAGAAATGGAAAATGAAAGTTAAAAAATAAATTGACTCAAGTTTTATAATCATCTTAATTGACTAGTGAATTCTGGTAGGATCTAAAATTAAATCAATCGTACTTTATTCTTTCTAACATATTTTAAATGTAAATGGGACTAATTTTGATTTTAACTTTAGTATTGTAATGATTGAGAACTCAGGAGCGGGGGGGGAGACCAATTTCATTATTCCATGCAAAATTACAAAGTTCCTTCATAAAATAAGAAAAATCATACATTAATTACTTCATTTGCAAATGTTCCATTAATTGTCTCAAATTCTAATGTTCCTTCATTACTATTATAATTACTCACTGTTTATATTCCTATTCTCTTCAATTCGATGTACTCAAACTTCTACTGCCAGTCTTTCCATAACTGATTAGTGTTACATATTACTTATGTCCGTCGACATAGGTAGCATACACCACAGTATATCAACTAATATAAATTAAGAACCTTATAACCGTATTGACACAAACTCAATGAGAACACTTTTTAATCGATCACCTGTCACTGTCTGGTGTTATTTTGGTCTGTTTAGTTTAAAATTCAGTCAACTTGCTGGGTACTATTAGTAGATGTTTGCTGATGCGTTGTACCAAACAGGGACAAAACAATTGATTAGTGATCTGTAGTTTATAGCTGATCCGAATCCTTGATGAAATTAATTATTAAAAATCAGGTTTATTCCATAGTTACCTCCTGAATCCTTACCAATTATCCATTTCAGGCCTGTAATTTAGTATTCAATTCTGTAACTAAAACTGAAAATACATGCTCTAACAAAGATATATGCACAAAAATAACCTCATCTTGTATTCTTAGATATTTTCTGAATGTTAAAGCTTATTCTCCTGATAATAAACTTCTTATTACATGCTTTGATCCATTTAACAATTGTATTTGTTAATGCATATCAATTTGAAATTAAAGCAGATGTGATACAGTTGATTCAAGTCTGGTAATCAAGATCATCTTAAAAATTTGACTTTTCCAAGGTAACCCGTCAAAAACGCTTTCAAATGTCAATCATTTAAAGTTTACCTATTTGAATTAGTTTAAAAATTCTCCACTTCCTAGTTATGAAAATAAATTTGTTTTATGAGATGATGGTTGAAGCTAATCGACAAGAAACTCTGTTTTATAATTATTTCCACTATTCAAAACATCTCTGGAAATCCTTATAAATCGTATGATTAAGTTACCATGTAGTATAACATATTGCTAGGATAGATGGATAGTGGCTAGCAGTGAAATCCAGGACTCGCGTTTCTTCCTACTTGGCACACGTCAGATAGATATACCTGTATCTCAGAGTTGATGTTCACTCTGGGATTAGAACCCAGTACTATTCGCTTCAAACGCTATCGCACTGTCCACTTAGCTACTGAGTCCAGATAGCCACTTGCTTGTGCTATGGGGTGCAGTTAAAATTCACTTGGTATTGTTTAATTTATTTATTTTCAGAATGGGCTTTTTGTGGAGAGTTTTAGAAATTTCACAGGTTGAAATCATGAGTCAGTTGAAGCTAGACCACCATGGATTGGTTGAAGTTAGACATTAACGCCGTTGGATGCCGACCATCTCAGTAGTCTAGCGGTTAAGTGCTCGCGCGTGAAGCCAGTAGGTCCTGGGTTCGAATCCTGCGGGGTGCGGGATCGTGGATGCGCACTGCTGAGGAGTCCCGTACTAGGACGAAACGGCCGTCCAGGGCTCCCAGGTTTTCCATGGTGGTCTAGCTTCAATTGACTCATGATTTCAACTTATTTATTACTTATTTTTATTATTATAAGCTTTATTCAATATTATATTTTTGGTACAGTATAGAATTCTCAGCACAATGTATTTCAACAATTTCCCGTTTCTTACTTCTTGGTCGATCCTGAAGATAAATATTGAGTGATCGCCAGTTATATGTTAGCAGTCCAGTAAATGAGCATCTGAATAATGTATATTTTTTTCGTTGCATATTGCCAGCGACCACATTATCTCTTATTGGGCTTTTTGTAACTTTAACAACGAAAGGTTGTACACTTTTCAGAAATGCATCAGGATATGTTGTGCGATTAATAGACATAGTGATATATTAAAACAAACAAAAATAGATAACTTGTTGAAATATCTAGATGGCAGGAACAGGTAGCCCAGATGCTCAAGCAGGCTTGAATCTTTCAATTAATTATTAGGACTGCAATTGATCAGTCTCTTATTGGCATATTTGCATACTGTGCATATTGCCACGATATTGCCTTAATTCACAAGCATTCCACTTCTATACATTATCCATCTTTGTTTAGAATGCTTGTGAATTAAATCAATATCGAAGCAATACGCAGTAAGAGACTGATCAATTGCAGTCCTAAACATCAATGGGAAGATTCAAGTAAACAATACCAAGTGAATATTGCTAGGATAGTACTCACATAGTCCACTTCATAATCAATTATCTTCAGAATGGTTCGTTGATTAGAAAACGCAAAGTACAGTTAATCCAAAAAGGTTTTATTAAACCACATAAGATCAACTACAGTTCTGACTTTGCATCAAATAATCAGTTTCAAGAATAGTTATTACCTTCAATTTGTTGCTTAAATAAACAACCTTCAACATTTCAGGAATTTGTAGGTTTTATTCAGATAATATATTACTGAAACTATGGACTTTCAAACAGCACACACACACACACTAAGTACTTGAATCTATGACCTTTAGATCATGAGAGACAAAAAAGAAATTGCTTTTTGTTCACTTATCACCAATAATTATAATAGTTCATTTTTGTCTAATTCTTAGAAACAGATCACATTTATTTCGTTCAACTAAACTGAAAACTAGAAAAGATTATTTCTTCATTGCTGTCTGTCTTTGTTCATTTTTCTTTCTTTCTCTCTTTTCTTTTCTTTTTAACGAAAACTATTTGCTCTACATTATGCTACTTCTTCATAGAATTCTTTAAACTATATTATGCTTATCCTATATCCATTTTCCATTTTTTCCTCCGTTTATTCTTACTTTCATTCTACCGCTCCTAGTTTCTTCTAAGAATATATATATATATATATATATATATATATATATAAACTACGGATAAATTCTAGTCACTGACAGAAAATCAATTCACTATTAAACCAAAGCCTAACTATTTGCTTTTTTTTATTACTGCCTAACGCTGACTAAGGATTGTGGAGACGGAGGACGGGAGAGGGAACATATACATGGGTCTATGGTGGTGGTGGTGGTGGTGGTAATAGTTAAAATGTCAAATTTAGTCTTAAATAGG
This sequence comes from Schistosoma haematobium, assembly GCF_000699445.3. Classification (NCBI taxonomy): domain Eukaryota; kingdom Metazoa; phylum Platyhelminthes; class Trematoda; order Strigeidida; family Schistosomatidae; genus Schistosoma; species Schistosoma haematobium. The sequence goes on from NC_067201.1 coordinate 12,053,870, forward strand.
ATAAAACAAATATACAGTTTTTTCCTCTTTATAAAAAAGGTTGACCGTAAAAATATTTCTGAAACTATGCATGATTTAACATTTTTGATTAATTCCAAGACCTTTTCTATTTTATTTAGAAGAAACAAGTATTTGTTCTTGGAATATCTATATTATGTGTACATAACAATGAGATCCAGGAATCACGTTTCATTTGATCGTATATGTACATGTATGCTAATGTATTGTTTTACAGACTGGTAGTAACTTTTGCTTACAATACTTATTTATGTTATTCATTGATCTATTGAGTCCAGATTGCAACTAACTAGTTCAGTAGGTTGAAGGTTATGTAATTCGCATTATCATTCTGGAAAATATAACCAGCATTTACTTCATGTGAAAATTAGTCGAACACTGATATAGTTGTCCAAGACGACAGAGAGAGCTTTACAATCGAATTATGTAGCTAAGAAAGCTCAATAACACCAAAAATGATCCACTTTCCTTAATATAAGATTGTCAAAGACAAGGAGGTAGAAGTCCTAGAAGTGGGTTCAATGCAACTTGATATTCAAAAATAAACCGTAATATGTAAACCATAGGGACATGAGAATATACTAAATAAATTTGAACATTCATACGGACATTTAGCATTCACTCAGTGTCATAGTTAGATGTCAATACAACGAATTAGTCAGCAGGACTATGAAGACACATTGAACAGGCAAAGACAACCAGTCTCAATCAAGGCCACACCAACCAGATTGTTACAAATGAATTTGTTGGTTTCTACGTAAAGATGAATATGAATGTTTCTGATAAAATACGTGATAATTAATAACACCTCAGCAATGACACAACATAAATAAAATAATAGGAATTTAGAAGAAAAGATACATGAACATCACAGTATATATGGTATTTTGGAAGAAAGAGTAACAAGCTGAAGTTGGTGTCAGTTATTTGCGCATTATTATTTCATAGTAATAATCTTGAAATTCAGAACCTTATGTTAGTGATTGTAGTAAAACGATATGATAGTGACGACCTTCAAGTAACAAAGCCTGTTTGGGATAGGTTCTTTTAAATTTTGAGCGAAATTAAGCAAAAATGAGCAAAGCCTGTCTATAACTGATTTCTAAAATGCTTGAAATTGTTATTAATAACTTTCGTACAGACACAAAGTAATTTTGACATGATACATAAGCCATACTAATAGGAATACGTGGTCCTGCTATGGATTGTATCTAAGTGTGCATAGTATGGTTTAGGGCATAGATAAAAGCACAATTTAATGTTTAGAAAGTATTCTTTATCTCTTTACCCTACAATCAGAATTCTAATACTCCTAAGAGCATCTCCTAACCTAAATACTCCTAAATCTAACTCCTAACTTGAACGGTTCTCATTTTAGTCGGACTCATAATCCTTAATCTGAATCTTTCTTCGTTTATTTAACACCTGTCTATTATAATTAATTTTGTTACATTTTATTATCACTTTGCGATCGAATACCGTTTTTTTTTGTTGGTTGGCTGATAATCTATTCAAAGTAGTCGCTATGATATAGTTTTATAATATTTACTGTGATATTATCAACAAATCATAATATTCGATATAAATCAACTATAACGCTGCAGTGTCGATCTCACTGAATACATTGAAAGGAGGCGGATTCGACCTCCTGCTAAGCATTGATACTTAATCAAGGATATAACAAACACAGTTAAGTCTTATGGTTAATACATTTCATTTCACTCAATCTGATTAGATCATTTAGATTAACTCAAGATATTATTTTTGCTGAGATGAAAATATGACATAAAAAATATTTAAGGTTTATTTATGTATAGAAAAGTTGAGGTATTCATAGCATTTTAGATGGCCTTGAGCTACTCTTGAGCGGGGTAGGCAGCCATTCAACCAAAAACACATTACGAAACTCTTCACTTCCCAGATATTTATTTGAAACTTCTATTCAATGCTGATTAGATAAAATATTTTCTATAGTTTTTATAGTCACTCTGGGCTTTTTTTGAGAAATATTCTGGACCTCTACAACATAGTAATAAATCATCGTGTGAAGAGAAAAAATTTTATCCCTAAATTCGTCACTTGCCTGCATTATTGGCCTCTAGATTGTAGATGTTTGAAATTACTTACTTACGTTCATTATTCCTCGTGGAGGTACATAGGTCGCCCACCAGCATTTTCCGTCTAACTCTGTCCTGAACAATCCTTTCTAGTTGCTATTGATCCTACTGATTTCTGCTCCCGATCCTCGACTCAGTGTGTTTTTTGGTCTTCCTCTATTCCGTTTCCTTTCAGGATATTTGAAATTACTTATTACGTAAATAATAATGGTTATAGTCATAGTATTGGTGATTATGTGGTTGACCGAAATAACTTAAACTACAAACAAACTTATCAACATCATACATACAGACATATATGTTTACATCATCGTAACCACAAAGACAAGTGAATATAAATAGTTCATATAATAGAATAAATGTCAAATGTATGTGTGTACACATTAACACAAGTACGCCATAGTATCTCATTAAACTAGTACAATAATGATCAGGATAAAAATAACTGTAGTCAAGTTAGTATTGGTATTAGTATAATAATTATTGTTATTATTACTATTATTATTATTATTATCATTGGCTATTACAGTAGTAATGATCATGATTTTCCAAAGAAATATCCTTTGCAACTTGTAAATGCATATTTTCACGTCAATCTCAGTCTATAATTATATTTACAAACACCATTAGCAGTGTTATCGTAATGAACGGGAACACCAATGGTGACAACCAAATGTATCTTGATACATTACAGAATATGTTGATAAAATCTGAGAACCATACAGTAAATACCTTATTAGCAAAATATCCACCAACTGTTTCAGACTTTGTTGTTCCTTCGTTTCCACATCAATCACTCTCCGTTCTCGTTCTTTTCTCTTCGATTTTCTCAGCCTTCTGCCGACAGGTATTCTACTTTCGACTGGTGATACTCGCTACATATCAACAGCAACGTATGAACAGCACACACCACACTATGATGCACGTATTACAACAAATAATATACTCGATTGATTCATGTGAACATTAACTGATTCAGTTACATTCGACATGTTGCATAAAACCTTTTAGTTAGTATAAAAGGATTTCCGTTTTCAGATTTCAGTCATCATTACAGTATAACGTAGATGAAAATGAATAGTACTTTTTCCAAATCTAGATTACTTCTAAATAATACTTCGACTAAGAAAAATGCTACATACACCGTAAGATATCTGAATCGAATATATCTTCATGATATGTTCTTCTACACAATTGTTCTATGTTGATTGGTAATTATAGGAGAAAGAAAAAACGAATAGTCTTTCCTGATTTCCAGTGTTGTACTATGCGTTTGAAGTTTGACTTTTGACCAGTAAAACCAGTTTATTAGGTTAATTTAACAAGGTAATTTTTATAAAATAAACCAAATCAAACGTTCGCATCATTGTGATAACCCATGATGTATATTAAGCAACCGTATACAAATAACCACTACCTACCTCGTTATCTAATACTAACTGGGTGTTCACAAAATTTCATGATATCAAGTATTGCAAGATTTTTGTATGTGTCATTAGATTTTGTTTAGGTTAATTTGTTATATGCTAATTAACTGATAAAATGTGATCGAAACATGGTAACAGAAAAGTTTGATTTTCCGGTCTATTATACACTGAACATGGAGTTTAGATACGGTTAGTTTAAAGTTTAATACTATTCAGAATTTACCATTCCAAACCTTTGGAAATAAACTCAGTAATCAGGGATATCACCCACTAAAGAATTCGATTAAACGATTAATTCATCCATTAGAATAGTACTCCGTTTCACTGAGGATTAATGATATTTAAAATCATTTAAGTTAGACATGATGACAGAATAACCGTAAATGACAGTTAAACAACCAGGAGCCTGTTATATATAAAATTATGTGTAAACTGCACTAAAATAGATATCACTCGGGCATTTTTAGTATTAAATATTCTACAGTATTTTGAGGTTTTGTTTATTAACTAAGATCAAAAATCCATGGATTCGATTCCTGGTTGGATTATGGTACTCACTGTTGTGGAGTCTCATACTAGAAACAAATAGTCATTAAATACTCTCTAATCAGTCTTTGATGAATATGACTCGAAAATTAACCTAATGTTCATAGAACCCCTACGTCCAAACTACAATAATCAGCTAATTAGTGACTTATTTCAAAATTTTCCTAAAGTTCAAATGAAAATCTTTGACTGACTGAATCCAGTCAGTGATACAGTAGTCACCATTGTTATTGAACAACCATTGATCTATATCACAGATCGTTTGAAGTTGAAAATGTATCAATGATTATGATTTCTTTATGATGCTTGAATTTCATGAATTGGATCCATGATGGGATAGGAGATCTGCACTTTTAAGTAGTCCCATATTAAAACGAAGTAGCCGATCAGTGTTCCCTGACTTTCAATAATGTTCTATTTATCATCAAAACCTTTCTGTTGATTTCACGAACACTATTAAAATTCTATTATTTTGTAGTAATGTCAACTGTACACCATGATTTCTGTGAGTGTTTAATTCTTTATAAAAACCACCTCAAATTTACTTAAATTTAAAATTTTAATTTTAGTTAATAATCACTTTATTAAAATATCAAAAAATTAATTAGTAAGAGTAAAGGGTTCTTTTTCGACAATCGGTTCTACATTCCTACTGAAACATTATAGAAAGAACTGAACAAAAAAATTATTTCATTTAATTGTCTTTTCATCACCATTGTCAATACTACTATGGTGCAGTGTGTGCTACTGATGTCGACAGATATAAGTAGTATGTATCATCAATAGAAATTGAAATACCTGGCGGTAGAAGGTTAAGAAGATCGGAGAAAAGAGGACGAACACAGGGAATGATTGGTGTGGAGACGAGTGGACGATCAAGTCTGAGACGATTGACTGACATTTTGTAAATAAAGTATTTACTGTATGGTTCTTAGATTTTACTAAGATGTTCTGTAAGTTATATAGTTACAGTTATATAATATATCCTTGTGGGCCAGGGCAATTTTACATTGGTTTTCAAGAGAACCAGACACCATTCAGACCGTCACGTGACAACCCAGACAGTACATTTCAGTCCCGTTTCACAGGAGAACCAGAACGATACAATCTGAATAGTACAGCTCAATCCTGTGGTGCAACCACACAGGTACCAACCACCCTGGTGGACCAAAGATGTTCTGTAAGTTTGTGTCCAAATACATCCGATTATCCCCCACTTGTGTTCTCGTTCACTACAATGGTTCTTTTTATCATAAATTTTCTCAAAATTTTACACTCGGACGTGAACAAACTTACCATACTTGTACTTCTCTAGCTCAGAAAATGTAATATCGCTAACAACATCCATATTTTTTTCCAATCAATTTTTCATTTCATGTCGGGATTTTTTGTATCGCAAAGGTTTGTGTAGGTTGTTGAGTTTTTTTCTAGTTAAGATCAATCTATGGTGTTAACTATAAAACTTGTTATTTTATTGAATAGGTTTTTCAGAGACTAGGTTAATTTGAAGGTGGTATTTATCGTAGATTGATCACAGTTGGGACACAATTAAAAACTAGAAAACACTAAATATGTCTTTCTTTTTATTATGTGATCTCACGATAATGTGCATTTACTACTGTACTAGGATTCAAGCTTAGAACTATCAAATATCACCACTAAACTATACAGCTGTTATATATTAATAAATATTTCCAGTTTCCACTTAGCTTGATTGTGATTTTCTCACTGTTATTGTATTTGAATATAAATAATAAAACCCATACCAGTCAAATGATATTGTTTTCTTACATAAGGGATATTGTATTTTTAATGAGATAATTCAAAAAACAATGATAGGGTATTCAAAATATTCAGAGTCAATCAGTCAGTGATCTTCAGTGCTGTTAAAGGTATGAGGGCAGTTATCACTTCCCGGTTGCCCACATCATGGAAAGGTTCTTCTAACGGTACCTGAAATGGAAGTTGGGTTAGGAGTGGTCTTAGTGACCAGACAGCGTGACCGCAGTGTCCAAGAGACAACTGCTTGAGGTCAGTCACACACAACCTTTTTGTGAGTAATTTTCGTGTTAGCTCCGTACTTATTCGGACCTTACCGCCGGAGACGGAAATCCGTAGGATAAAGTGAGATGTGCATTTTTAGGGTCGACCTTTTCTAACCCCACACCTCCTTGTGTACAATCGGCAGTACGACTTCGCCTTCCGACATTGGGTTTGATGCTTTTAGTCTTACCACTCTTCAACCGACTTTTCTGACATGATAGAACCCTGAGGAACGACTGTTGTAGCCAGTATAGCTCGGTTGGTTCATCACGATAGGCAAGGTCGACCACTACGTCAAGGTAGCACGAACATTCGGGAAATATTCAGAGTAATTCACTGTAGATGAAATTAAATATCTGGTCACAAACATTTAATAAATTACGTAATTCCTAACAAGATAACTGATCAAACATTTTCGATAAGAAGATGAACGGTATGGTAATAGTTGTATTCGCATAAATAGATTAACTGACTATAGCGGTGTCTAGCGTAGAAAGAGTGTTGTACACTCCATTTATGAGCCTATGGGTTGGATCTCTCAACATAGATGTATGTATATCATGTGACGAATTTTCTAGAATATGACATATTAATGGAAGAGCTTCAGTTAAGTTTAATTAACATCCTTTATTAATTAAGTGAACAGGTAAAATGCTTTATAGAAAACTTTTAACTTCCCCCTACCTACTAAATAAGTTAGGTTGACTTTCATAAATCCAATTATAACATTATTTATTCAAGTGATTCCGTGATTTTAAAAAATTTATTTTCAGGAAACAGCTTTATTTACTTATGTAAGTGATGTTTAGTGCATTGCACTCTCAACAGTTTGGAGACAATTTTCGTCTTTACTAAAAAATTGACATCGGCTTTACTAACAAGTTCTTCAGCGACCATCTTCAACTATGCAACATTTAACATATAGCAAACAATGTCGAGTCACTTACACTAGTGGTCACACTGCAACTTAATCCATAGAACTCAATGAGGAATAAATGAAGCAGACAACCATCATATTGGCTAGGATTCAGTGATTAGTCAGTATAAGCATCTTGTTCCAACACCAGTTCAGCCGTGTTCTGAATAGCTCATTAATAAAGTTCGGAGATGTGGGTTCGAATCCCACAAAAATCATCAGTCCCCTAATAATTCTGGTCACATCTAACTTAAGACTACTAACTAGTAGAATATCCACGTCAATCAGGATTACAAATCTACAAATCACAACAGCCTGATATCAACTACCGCTTTTTACTACTGGATGAGAATTTTGATTTGATTTTCCAGTTTATCATGACTTTTTTCAATGATCAGTTTAGGATAATAATAATAATAATAATAATAGAACTATGGCATTAAGTATGGACAATTAATTCGTTTTATGTTATCCAGCATCCTTTCCTCATTTCTACACTAGTTTTCTACTCCGTTTGTTATAGCCTCCAAACTTATAGATTGTCTGATATATACATATATTGAACACGTCTACATTTTAATATTTAAATGCGTGCAAACTTGTATTTATGCATATGTGCAATGGTATGTCATTTTTACGTTTTCATTATTAGATAGGCTAGTAGAAGTATGGTTCATCAAGTAACTAACTAACTAACCCGTATGGTTATATATGTATTCAGAGAAGAAATAAATTTCATCATTGTATATTTAATAGTGGGGGAGATTTGGTCTATCTATCACTCTCCCTCTTTCTCTCTCCCGTTGACTTTTCGTACAATTTATACATACGTACATTTTATTATAATAGTGATCATAGGTCAAAATCCCATACGCACACACACACACAGACTCATCACTTACACACATTAACATTGTATAAATAATGATACAGGAAGAGATGTTTAGAATTATTGTGGTATCGAATAAACACACAAATACGAAACAAAACAAAAACCCATTCCAAATGCATTTTTTGTAATTGATTAACGTACTGTGTGTGTAATGAGACTGCTATGTATATATATTGTACAGGTGAAAATGTTGCTTCCATCCATTAGAAATCATATCCATGAAACTAAATGTATGATACAAACAGTTCATTAATAGACACATACACATAAGCACATTTGTATACGTGTAACCTTATATATCATACATAACAAAAAAGACCTGGCACCAAATTCATACTGCTGGCGAATAGGTAAATACGTATTCATAAGTATCAGCATATCCACATATTCATATTTATACAGAGGCATGAACTTTAGTAAACATAATAATAGTAATAGTAATAAACATTATCATTATTTTATTTTACTAATACCATATTACTATTATCATTAGTATTATTATTTAACCAATCAACCAACTAGAACAATGGAAAATTTCAGAATTGACTCATTAAAACAAAACAAAACACACACCATTATAGTTTGTTAAACACATATTGACTAGGTTTCATTCATTATTCAACTTCATAATGAGTAGTTTATACTAATCAGATAATTGAATAGTCTATTTAAATGTTCTTTATTCAATACAATATTATCAACTTGGAATATAATAATTCAATTGAATGATTTCAAGGGAATACAATGATGAATACAAGTATACATTAATAATTGGATATTTAATTGTAACATTATAATAATACCATTTATCAAAAGTTCTGACAGGAACCACTCACTACTACTACTACTACTACTACTACCACTACTAGTACTACTACTGGAAAGGACAAAAGTGATAATTAATATATAATAATAACTGAAAGATTATAACTGGTATAATTAAAATGGATTTTGTAATTCTAAAGGTAAGTTTTGATAATACTTTTTTTCTTATTCTTTCTTTCTCTATTTATTATTAAGTTTGAATTTTGTAAAGAAATATGCAATCTAATAGTTGAATTCATGAGTCAATTGAAGCTAGATCATCATGGAAAACCTGGAAGCACTGAATGGCCGTTTCGTCCCGATATAGGACTCCTCAACAGTGCGTATCCATGATCCCGCCTTGCGAGATTCGAATTCTGGACTTATAGGTCTTGCGCGCGGACGCTTAACCTCTAGACCATTGAGCCAACCGGCATCCAACGGTGTTAATGTCTAATTTCAACCAATCCACGAAATTGAGGGACATATCCACCATTGTCATCAATGAGTTACTATCTCACAACAGACCTGGTTGAACTCCAGTGGTTATGGCTTCTCACTAGAACTCCAAGAAATACCTTTTTGGAGACAATCACTAGTGAGCATATGATGATTGTAATCAAAGGACTTTTCTATAAAACCCCTCTCTAAATATGCAATCACTGATTGCAGTATTATAATCAAAATTACTAATAAAATCCTTTATAGGGTCGTATTTTTGTCAAAGAACCTAGTCTTTTTTACGTATCGTTTATAGCTTTAAACAAATAACTCGATTATCTTATCCACCACTTTAATGACATAAATTTCTATACAGTTTCAATGAAGATTTATGTAAGAAAAAGGTATCTTCTATTCTTTTGTACAATTATCAGACATAATGTCATACAAAGATTACAGATAATAATAACTACAAAATATGAATTAATGATAAGCAATGTAACCTGACGACTGTAATTACTAAATGTACATTGAGTTGGTCAGATGTGATAATTTATCTTTGATTATTTATTGGTGAATACTATTCACAATGTCGCTGCGAAGAATGCTATTTTTAAAGAATCAGAAATTCTCCTCTTTAGGATGTATATGGCTCTGTCACCCTTGAAGTCGATATTCATGTATAAAATTCTCTTTTCTACTGTAATTATTTGTGTTTTCGGAGTTCTCGGCTTTATGTTCTTATCAATGAATAACAAAGGATACTCGTTTTTGATAAGTATCTACCTCAAGAGGCCCAATTCTTTATCTATGACTCCGGGACTACAGATTCTTCGTATTCTTGTGACGAGTGTTATTATTAAGTTTTTTTTCCCTACGAATGGGAATCCAGCTGTGGGAACTTGATAGTTGACAATTTTACATGGGTCACTACTAAAGACTGATCAGTTACAGTCCTGATTATTAACAACGGGAAATAATAAATCTTTTCTAACAACAACCTTATATTGATGAATCTTTTCTTCTTCATTCTTTAATTCATTTTAGCTATGTTGTTTTTATAATGATTATTACTGATCATATCTATAGTTCATTGACTAATTTAGTTATATCAATCTAAGACTGATAATTTCCTATCTTATAAATTAAGATTCAATCATGTTGTAGTGCAGAAACAGTGAATTCATTCAATGATTTCTTTAGCATTCAATGATGAGTTTTACAATACAAATCAATATAATGAAATATATCTTCTTTATAAGCTCAATCTGTAATATCTTAATTACTAAATACATAACATTATATAGTTATATTCATTTGATGTTGTTTACTTGTATCTTCCCATTGTTATTTAGAATAGTCTCTTGTTGGCATATGTGCATTATGTAGTTATATTTATTTTATGTATGGATAATTATACTAAGTCAAAAAGTATAGTGAACTCTATTAATAATTGTTAGTAAATATTATGTTGATATTGTCATTGAATACACTTTTAAGGATGAATAGTATGACTTATAGACTGGTTATAAATCTATATTTCTAATCGATTGTATAATTGAAACGATTAGTAGTACACTTTAATATAATAGAGTATTGGAATAGGGTTGTGGAGATTGTTGAGTTTTAATTGAGATGATGAACCGATCACTGTCAGACCATCATTGAAAACGTGGAAGCACCATAGTATGGGACTCCTCAGCCGTGTGCATCCATGATCTCGAACGTGGGACTCAAACCTAGGAACCTCGGTCTCTCGCGAAAACGCTTAACCTCTAAACCACCGAGCTGGTATCCAATGGCATTAATTTCTAACTTAAACCGATCCACGATATTGTGCTACCGTTTTCTACTATCTTCGGTAAATAGCTAACCTACACCCGACACGGATGAAATCGACTGGTCACAGCTTCTCACTAGAACAACGAGAATTACCTCTCAAAGCTAGTCGCTAGTGAGTACATGATAATAACCAGTATAGTGTGGAGATTGTTGAATTTTGATTGAGATCATGAACAAGCATTCTCCATCAAACTCTGTCCTAGAAAATACATTCCAGTCATTAATCATCCTTTCCATGTCTGCTTTCAATGCCAACATAGTGTGTTCTTTGGCCCTCCTCTTTTCCGTTTCTCTTCACGATTCCAAGTTAGCGCTTGCCTCATGATGTAGTTTGATGATTTCCTCAATGTATGCCCCACCCACCACTCCTATCGTCTTTTCTTAATCTTCTCCTCAACTGGAACATGGTTTGTCCTCTCCCACAGTAGACTGTTCCTGATGGTATCTGGTCAACGGACATTGAGTATCTTGCATAGACAACTGTTTAGAAATACTTGTACATTTTTGATGATGGTTGTAGTAGTTCTCGAAGTTTCAGCTCCGTACGGTAGAACTAACTGTCTTGATGTTCGTATTGAAGATTCTAAATTTGATGCTGGTGACTGGGTTGTTGTTATCCGTGTTGTATTTGAAATAATTTAACTAAAGCGACTTAATAACATTCACATTACTACGTACGAAAAAAATACACATGAAATGCATAGTTAATTAACACAAACCACAAACTTTTTTTACCGGACACTAAATAACGAATGTTAAAGTTGAATCAATATTTACTGTGATTTCTTTATAAAATTGTTGGTCAATGTAAGATTTTCTAAACTTACAGACAGTCAACAACATAAAGTTAGTGATGGAGTTTGGGACGTATATATCGTTTTATGTGGGACTCGTCATTTGAACGTATATGCACTCTAGTGTGTTGATATTTACTATGAAACTAGAACTCAATACGACTCACTTCAAACGACGACGTACTATTCATTAAGATACTGCATCCAAACAAGTACTAGCTTGGGAAACGGATATGAAATTTCTTTGTGTTTGTAGCTAAGCAGTAATATCTAGGCGGTCCACTCAGAATGCAAAAAAATAATTCCTACCACATAATACAATGCAAATTACATCATAGTGAGTGCATATACACATCTGTTTGAATATATTCATAGGAGACATTCCATTCTACTCACATATGTACAACATTGCATAATTTCTATTATAAATCAAAATAGCATTTAATTTTTACCAAAACTTATATTCTATTACTTAACAAAAAAGCAAAGATAACCTACTTCACCAGTGATAGTAATAATAAGAGTTAGTAATGTTTATATTTATTAAGAAAATATTTATTAAGATACACCATAGAACGTTTTGTTTAACTAAACGAAAATATTTCTATAATTAGCTATTACAGAGACTCCGCCTAGAGCCCGTCTTAGGCTACTGCCGGTCCCAATTCCGGATAAAGGAGGAGGGTTGGGCATAGTATTAGCGACTCCATCCCGTAGGAAACCAACTCGTTAAAAAAATGCTAACTAGAATCATATGACATATGAATGAAGTGTCTACTTATTTTCTCTAACAAAATTTACAACACAATATTTATTAATATCAGATGGGTTTTGTGGATATTATAGCAATTTTAATGGTTAAGATCATGAGTCAGTTGAAGCTAGACCACCATGGAAAACCTAGAAGCACTGGACGTTCGTTTCATCCTATCGTGAGACTCCTCAGCAGTGCGCATCCACGACCTCCCCCCCTGAGAGATTCGAACCCAGGACCTAATGATTTCGCACGAGAGCACTTAACAATGTTTATTGTTAAGTGTTGTGTGATGATAATTGAATAGTAGATTGACTAAGGAATTGTTGAAATAAAATCAATCATAATACCTGATTGTCACCATTCAATTAAATATTTATCAAAGATTTTTATTTGAATTATGATGGCATTAAGATATGATGTTTATTCTACTAATGTTCACATGTACGCTCATTTCATATGCATTTAGTTTCAATCTAGTCTAATTGATAAACTTCAAGTACGTTCAATATGGAATGTATCTATAATGTACATACAAGTAAAAAAGATTTTTTTTTAATAATCTCCTTCCTAATATTGAGTACTGAATAATCTATTTATTGATTATCTTGTCAAATAATTCAGATAGGTACTTTACTGTAGTTGAAAACTTTTTGAAGTCACCAAATGATTCATATTTTCTGTTCCGGTTTTTACATTACATTATCACTAATCAACTAAATGAAACATTGAAACTATACATAATTAAAAGAGTTTTAAGTAATAATATACCATGATATATTTATTGAATAATTAATTCTGTCTAATATGTTATTATCTGATAAAAATGACATTACATCAGTAAATAGACAATAACAACTAATAACTATGGGAATATAAAATGAATTTACTGAACAGATATCAAATATCCTTTTTTTGTTTCATAATTATGTATTTTATTAATTAAATTCATGAGTCAATTGAAACTAGACCATCATGAAAAACCTGAAAGCACTGGATGGTTGTTTCATCCTAATATGAGTTCCTCAGCAGTATACATCCACAATTGCGCATGCAGAACTTGAACCCGAGACTGTCGGTCTCGCCAGTGAACACTCTATGCCTAAACCACTGAGCTGACATACGACGGTGTTAATGTCTAGCTTCAATCAGTCCATAAACTTGCGCAACCTATCAACACTTTTAGATGCCAGATCAATGGTCTAGGGGCTAAACGTTTGTATTATTATTATTATTATTATTATTATTATTATTATTATCAGCTTTATTCAATATTATATTTTTGGTACAATATAGAATTCTCAGCGTAAAGTATTTCAACAAGTTTCCGTTTCTTTCTTCTTGGTCGGTCCTGGCGATAAATATTGAGTGTTCGCCAGTAAGATGTTAGCAGTTCACTAAATGAACATCTGAATAATGTGCATTCTTTCCGTTGTATATTGCCAGCAACCACATTGTCTCTTATTGAGTTTTTTGTAACTTTGACAACGAAAGGTTGTATACTTTTCAGAAACACAGCAGAATAGGTTATGCGATTAATAAACATAGTGATATATTAAAACAAACAAAAATAGATAACTTGTTGAAATATCTAGGTGGCAGGAACAGGTAGCCCAGATGATCAAGCAGGCCGCCCTTGCTCGTGAGACCGAAGTTCCTGGGTTTGAACCTTACGTGTGGGATTGTGGATGTACGCCCATATTAGAACGAAACAGCCATCTACTGCTCCCAAGTTTTCAATGATAATCTTAGCTTAGATCGACTCATGAATTCAACTGTGAAAATACTACAATTTTCACAAAGTCCTATAATGAAAAGGTCAATCTATGGTGTTAGCGAAATTAAAATTGAACAATCTTCACAAAATCCTCCCCTTCCATTATTAATATGCCTTAATTGTCAATCATTAAGTTTTATTACATATTGTAGATTAGATTCAGATGAATCAATTTAATCATTTCAATTTAAGAGAGAGAAAAACATTCACTTTTTCATGGTAATTCATTTTATTGTCCTGAGGTCATCTGATTGAAGAAAGATTTGTTCTAGTTAATATGATGATAGTTACCAAATATACTGGGGTTTTTAAATAAATCTAAAAATAACTAAGGTGTCTTTTCAAAGAGAAAAGTTTTTCACCATATTTTTCTCTTTCTCATTTCCTGAAACTAGGCAAATTTAAATATCAATCAAATTTTAAGTGCTCAAATGTAATCAAGCACATTTTTAGTCTCCTGACTTGGATCAAATGATTAGTGTTCAAATGTAAATGAATTTATATTTAAAAGAAAAGTACTGTGTTAAATTACATAAACCTGAACGAATGTTAATCTATGTGTGTTTTATTATTTTCATCTGTAGTTATAGTAAAGTTGGATATTGGTTAGTATCTGAATCAATGATGTGTATTATATAAATGGTTATCTGGATTCAGTAGCTTGCTCACTGACATTTGATGAGAGATACACTGAACTGGGTACTGAACAAATAGAATCCTCACTATTAACATACGTTGTGCCTCGGATTCCTTTTAGTAAGACAACCATTGAAAACCAAAAAGCACTGTACAGCTATTGCGTTGTATTATGAGATTTCTCAGAAGTACATAAACATGACCATTTTATATTCTGAATCTTGACAAAACTTTATATTTTCTCTGAATCCTAAAAGAAATCAATCAAGACTCGATTAATTGATTTTTAGACCGACTGACATAGGTTCATATCCTATTGGAAGACAAGACAATAGATAGGAAGAATGTGTGTTTATTGCGAAAAGTTACAAAGTATTTACAGAATACATATTTATAGCTGTTAATCATTTATTTGTACCACACTGTATGTTCTTCCACCTGAACCGTCTTCACGTCTGATCTCCAAATGTTTCACCAACGTCGAGCTTTTGATGCACTGAAACTCTCCACTTCAACTTCGATGCCACATTCCGCTATACAGCACTTACAAACAGTCTTGTCCAATACACTCACTCTCCCATCCAATGTCAATCCTGAAGGCGTGCCAAGCTCCATAGCTCTATCGATTCGCTGGGCCATCTAAATTCATTATCCGCCTCGAAACCCGGACACCCACGAAACTTCTGTCGACAGCAACCGCTACTCCCAACACCGTCTCATCATACCACTCCACCACACTAAAAGTAGTAGCACTTTCCTTAATTTTTTAAACACATCATGCTGGCTACTGCCAATCAACATAAAATCTAGGTCAAGGATTTATTGTCAACTATCATCAATCACTTAATACTCTTTAGTAACATTAGCAACATTCTATCTGAAATGTTTGTACTTTTTGATGATCAATTTATTTTTTCGATGAAATCCACCTGTCTTTTTTAATAATTTTATTGGTACTTCTTAACCTCGAACATAATTACATAGTGCACATATGCGGTTGAATAATTTCAAGAGGCAAGAAAAACAAATAATAATCACTGTTGATTATTTAATACTTACACATGAATGATTGAAATAATCATTCTAAATAAATGCACAATAAAATTATTCACCATACTTAGAGTATTTGCTAGAAACATATGGTTAATGTGTTGTTTGCATTTTATTATATAAAAATGGATTATGAATGTTCACTATTGGATGCAGGCTCAGTGGTCTAGAGGTTAGGCGTTCGTGTGTATGACCGAAGGTCCTGAGTTCGGATCGTGTGTGCGGGATCGTGGATGTGCATTGCTGAGGAGTTCCGTACTAGGACGAAACCACCGTCCAGTGGTTTCAGGTTTTCAATGGTGGTCTAGATCGACTCATGAATTTAACTATTAAACTAAATGTTTTATGTTTAAAAATAAAATGAAATGTGAATGCACAAATTTCAAATAATTACAAACGGATAAAACTGATTATTATCAAGCTACATAGTTCCACTCTTTCTAGATGAATTAACCAGTCTAATTACTATTGTTTACTCATATGCATTAACTGTACAATATGAAAAACTCATCATCGAATTCTTTAAACATCACTTCTTATAAATTCATTTGGTAATGTTTGCTTTAATCTTCTCGTTGATATTTGAGACTGTAATTGGTCAGTCTCTTATTAACATATATCCATCCTGTGTGCATTGTCTCGATATTAACTTATGTCACAAGCATTATAAGCAAAGATAGATAGCGGCTAGCACTGGGATGCAGAGCTCGCGTTTCTCCCCATTTGGGACTCGTCAGCTGAACGACTAGGTGTACCTGCATCTCCGAGTTGATGTTCACTCCGAGACTCGAACCCGTTGCCGATCGCTTAAAACTATCACGTTATTTACTTAGCTATAGAGTCCTAATAGCCACTTGTTTGTGAAATAGGGTGATGTTTAAATTCATTTGGTATTGTTCGCTTGAATCTTCCCATTGATGTTTCGGAGTGATCATCGACTCTGAAATGCAGGTACACCCAGCTGACGGGTCCCAAATAGGACGAAACGCGCTTCCTATATTCCACTGCTATCCACCATCCATCTTTGCTTATAATTACTTCATCTGGTTGAGTAGTGTACAGCGAAAACTAAAAAAACTGATTTTCACACATCTAGTCCATATAAGTCAACAAATTGATATAAAGATTCCATTTAATGCTATTCATAGAATTTCATCGTTAGGAAGACTTCAGCTTATCCCGCTTTTGTTGGTAAATATTGATTTCTTTACTGTAGAGATAACTCCAAGTACACTTTTTCTAATTCATATTTCAGTATAACCTGTGCTATTTTCTCATTGGTTGTTACCACTTCTAATTCGCTAGTTTCTGTACGTGTATCGAGCTCATGATTTGTTGCTATATATATAATTTCTCTATTTCAATTTATTCACTGCTAATTTTATATGTACCACTACATTCTTCTCATGTTACAACGTCCAGAGATAATGTTGAAATGCTATGTGTCAGTTGCCTTAGTATCGACTTTGTTATAGATCCCGTTTGTATTAGAATGATCTCAATCGTTCATAATTTTCAATTACTGCAAATCCCAACAACACCACAAGAGGCAATCATCTTCCACCAGATTTAATACTTATTCTTCAAGATTTTATCTTTTATATACAACACATTTCATTTTAATATATTCGGTTTATTGTGTCTAAGAACACGTTTGTATAGCCATATTCTTTCTGCTTGAACCCAAGCTATGCTTACTTTTAAATAAATAGTATATTTGTAATATCCCAATGAGTAGAAAAATTAGATTTTCTGACATTTCGTGGCTTAGTGTAAGTCACTTCAGATAATATTACAAATATACTATTTATTTATAACAATCTACCCAATGTTCAGTTTATTCGAAATCATCAAATCAAACCTTGGCAATGATACCTATATGTTTACTTTTGTCCAGTTTAATATTCTTTTACTTAAATAATCACTTTTGAAAACTAACTAATTGTAACTTGTATTGGTCACACTTAAGGTACCGTCGACAACCAAGAAGAACTTGATTGACCAATTTCTGAAACTATTTTATTCCCTCATTATTTGTTATGGATATAAAAAAGACTATGTTTAAAGGCAAATGTATTATTGGGTAACACATGACATTAAGATTAATTTCATAATTAATTGTGAAATTTATGTATATTTGAAGAGTCGTGATGAGAATTTAATAAAAATCGTCTTTGACTGAGGTGGTTGAAATATCTGTTGAGTATACCAAATCACAATCATCACCTAACTGGACACATAATCCTGGTTAAGATAGTAGTAAGTTGGAATAAAGCTAGGGGTTGCCAATTCAAGAAGTGGGATCAGACTATGAAGTCGATGATTGTTTGTCTGAGATATGTGTTAGTATTTATAATTTACCTGGTTGTATTCAGTCCTTGGGTGACTTTGAGCAACCTGATCCACATAAGTTCATTCTTCATTTTCGTACAAATTTCTATTCAAAATATACCATGATCCTAGAGATGGTAGACACATTGTGTTGATAAGTTTTTAAACATAAAGAAATTTAGATTAAGCAACGTTTTCTGTCAACTACCTCTAACCAATTAACATTCTTTTAGAACATTTAATCCAAATATAACAAACAAGACGAACGTGCAGATGCATGGAACTGAAGTATTTTCATGTTGATGATTATTCTTCAAAAGTAATCATGTGAGTGTTTCCAAAACAGTCACGGTTTCTTAGGAATTTAAATATATAAATAGCATAGTGAAAGAGTTATTTTTTAGAAAGAACTACTTAAAACCATCACACCTCAGCTTCGAACCTCACTCCAGCTACTTTTGTTTGAATACGTGTACAATATCATTAACTCTCACACTTATATTGTAGCTCATACCCGAGTTCTTCGTAAATAAGTTCGTTTACTTTGATAAAAATTAACCAACACCATTCTTTACTTATTCTTAACATATAACTGATACACTGGGTAACGTAATATTTAGTTTTACGAATATTCTTCTAAGTTACACACACACACATACATACATACACATACTCACTTTACTAATGAATGTCAAATTGTATAAAACCAAGATGAAGTATTTCTTACCGATTATCTGTCAATATACAATATTTAACTTGATATATTACTATTAAACATTTAACTTTCCTTTAAAAAGTCTATGTTAATGAAATGTATTCATTAATAACAAGGATATTTGGCAAGTAAATTTTCTTGATCATACTTCAAATCGAATAATGATTATATTGACTTAGAAGTGTGTAGTCATGCCAATTTATTCGTATGTATATATATATGTAAGGTGAAATCTTTTTCGTCAACTTTCTCAGCAGAAAGAAAAGAACGCTTAACGGTTTGTCAATGTCAATCCTTAATTCATATTTCCTTGGATGCTTTTTGTGTACTTTTTCATTTGGTTGATTTTTTTTTCTTTGATTATGTAAAATTTACCTAAATGCATTATGGTTATTTATATTTAATGTAAATACAACTTTCAATATGAATTGACATCATTTAGGTAAATATTATAAGTATCAGAAGGAGTTTTGTGGAGATTGTAGTAATTTCAACACTTGAGATCATGAGTCAGTTGAAGCTAGACCACCATGGAAAACCTGGAAGCACTGGACGGCCGTTTCATCCTAATATGGAGCTCCTCAGAAGTGCACATTCACCACCCCGCCCTGCAGGATTCGAATCCAGAACCTATCGGTCTCGCGCGCCAGCACTTAACATCCAGACTACTTAGCCGGCATCCAACGGTGTCCACTGGTGTCTCATACTAAGACTAGACGGCCGTCCAGTGCTTCCAGGTTTTCCATTATGGTCTAGCATCAAGTGACTCATGAATTCAATTATTAAATTACTATAATGTCCACAAAACCCCTATCTGAATATAATAATGACTGGGATTATGGTGATAGAAAGTATATCAAAACAAACATATTCTTGATATCTGGATACCCTAGAAACAACTTTCATATTTCAATCAATCATTTATCAAAAAACAGAACATCTTGTACAAATGTGTACTAACAATAATTCCCATAATAATAAAAAATCATTAATCACCAAAAATAGATATGCTAATCAGACTAGGTATTAATTATCCTACTTGATGCCTTCAATTATAGACTACTATCAAAACTATTATCCTGCGTAAGGAATTTACAATCTATAGACATAGTTTAGTCCAAATATCCTGAACAGTTCCACTTGTAAATCTAATTCCTTAAGAATTATTGACTTAGTTATGTGGATTAGACTTATTTAATGGTTTATATTTTCCAAGTATTGATATTAAAGACTTTGTTTGATCAATCTCTATTGGCATAAATAAATTCATATAAATATAAGTTTTAATAATGATAGATTGTGGAGTTGGGAAGAGATTAGTGTAAGAGGTTTGGTAAATCATATGGTTTATATCAATAAATAAATGAAGCACTGAAGATTAAGGAAATCTCCAGTGTTAATACACCTTCATAACCTCATTAAGAATTAATCAACAGTAGAGATTACTATGACTAGCCAATAGGTTTAGTTCGTAGAGAAAATAATCTGTAATATTTTTGTAAAATGATGAAGACTGAAGTAGGATTGTCACAGTTTCATTGACTGTCTGGGGTTGGGGAGATTTTTGAATTTCATTGAAATCATGAACCAATCAATGTTAGATCACCATGGAAAGCCTTTAGGCAACGGAGGTCGTTTCATTCTAATATGGAACTTCTCATCACTACCCATACGTGGAATTCGAACCGAAGGACTACAGTCTTACATGAACTCTTAACCTCGAGATCACTAACCTCTACATTTCTAAACCAAAGGTCCTAGGTTTGAATCTCCATATGTGGGATCGTGAAGAAGTACTGCTAGGGAATTCCGTACTTAGATGAAACGTACCCCCTCCCAGTACTTCAAGGTTTTCCATGGTGGTCTAACATTGATCGGTTCATGATTTTAATGGAGTATTTTCACGCATCTATTTATAATTGATCATATGACAAATAGAAAAATTATAAATTTATTTAGAAACTGACAAACAAAATGCAAATCTACTTACTAGTGAAAACTTTTAAAAACTGAATTAAGATTTTGTACATTTAGAAACATAGAGAGTGTGTGTGTGTGATAAAATGTCAGTCAGAAATTTTTAATTTAATGATTTTTTTTTCTATACTAAGCTGAATGTCTACATAGCACTTAGACACAAGTAAATATATGAACTTGTACACAGACATGTATAAACATAAACTCATGAACATAATGGTTCATGAATATATCCTCCTTTCTTTGACCTATTTACTAACTATTAAATACTAATATAGTAACTATGACTAACAATTAAAATTTATTCACAACTTCAAATCTATCAGGCTGTTACAGGGTCATGACCTTTTAATTTTACAGAAAAAAAAATTTAAAATCATAATGTTTATTTATTTGATGAGTTAGTTGCTAAGATGATTATTTTAAGTTGTTTTTTTTTTCTTTTTTTTTAAAAAACTAATCTATTCACTTATGTTTACTGAATGTGAACACTCTTTAAATTTAATTCTTAATTACAGTAGTAATACGTGCTTAATTCATTTTTTTTCTCGTTTATTTTTTCAATAATAATTTTATTGTGCTATAAATTCAATTGGTATTGTTTTACTTGAATCTTCCCATTGAAGTTTAGCACTATAAATGATTAGTCTGTTATTGGCATATATACATACTGTGCATATTGCCTTAAGTCAAAAGCATTATAAACAAAGATGGATAGTGGCTAGTAGTGGAATCTTGGACGCGTATTTCATCAGCTGGATGTACCTACATCTCCAAGTTGACATTCACTCTGAGACTTGGACCCAGTACTGTTCGCTTCAAACGCCATCGTTTTATTCATTCAGTTATTGAGTCCTGATAGCCACTTGTTTGCGAAATGAGGTGAAGTTTAAATTCATTTAGTATTTGATTGAGATCATGAACTGATTGATGCTAGACCACCATTGAAAACCTGGAAGCACTGGACGGCCGTTTCGTTCTGTTGTGGGACTCCTCAGTAGTGCGCATCCACGATCTCGTTCACGGGCTTCGAACCCAGGGCCTTCACCCCTATACTGATCATTTAGCATTGTTGTTGGTATTATTGTACTATATTTTCTCATATGGAATTTTAATGAGTGAGGAAATGTCTATTTTTTTCTTGTTGAGATCTTGATGTTTTTGTCAGTTTCAATTAGATTCTCATTATTATCTACATAGTTCATATGTAAAGTTCAATTTCATATGTTTATCGAATATACAATATGCTTTATGTTTAAATAAAATAAATTACAATATTAGACCTTATTTATCAAAATAAATTTAACTATATGATTATCTCATTGTGTTTAGAATTTCAAGTATCTACTATCCGTTTGTGTTTAATTAAACTTTCTGATTGTGTGTGTATATATATACTTATGTGTGTTTGATTTGATGAAAACGTATATGAACTTATCAATAAAATTGTGTAAACATATCAAGAGTGTAATAGTTGTCATGAATAGCATTCGATAGATTCTTGTGTTATATTGAAAATTTATCGAGGTTGGATATATCCCAATGGAACTCAACATTGGATAGATGTATTTCTCAGAATGGGTTTTGTGGAGATTGTAGTAATTTCAATGGTTGAAATCATGAGCGAATTGAAGCTAGACCACCATGAATAACCTGGAAACACTGGATGGCCGTTTCGTTCTACTGTGGGACTCCTCAGCAGTGACCAGTGTAGTTCAACCAGGTCTGTTGTGAGATAGTAACTCACTGATGACAATGGTGGATATGTCGCTCAATTTCGTGGATTAGTTGAAATTAGAAATTAACACCGTTGGATGCCGGTTAGCTCAATGATCTAGAGGTTAAGCGTCCGCGTGCAAGACCTATAAGTCCTGAATTCGAATCTCGCGAGTGGTGGGATCGTGAATGCGCACTGTTAGGCAGTCCCATACTAGGATGGAACGGCCGTCCAGTGCTTCCAGGTGATTCAATAAAATTACATGCTGCAATATTATAAAGAGTTCAATCTGAATAAGTAAATAGTAATTTTTGAAAGAAGCCATCTATTCAAAAATCATAATGAGCATATGATTTTATGATATTTTGCAACTATATTCCAATGCAATTGATGGTTAACTCCTTTACACTTCACTAGTTGTCTAATTCAAGTCAAAGTCAGTTCGTGATATAAACTAAAAAAGTTCAAAAATGTATGCTGACCCATTATTTTAATTAGTATAGGAGGTTTGTGAATATTGTGAAAATTTGAAAATAGTCTATTCAAATAACTGACAACCACTGAAACCTAGGGAATACTGCGAAAATGATTCATTTTAGTTATAGGGAATCTTCATCCAATAGTGCATAAAACTATATACAGAACCAAACCTCGAGACCACCGAAGTGAAATTCAATGGTTTGGACTAAGCGCTACTGTAGAGTTCTATCCTAAGAAAAATAAATTGTTGAATAGTCCCCTGAATTTCAACCCATACGATTTCCTAAACTTTCCGATCACCGATGGTTGCCAATAAAATGAATCTGGAATGATCGTCTGTGTATACGATTGTAATAAAACAACGGAAACGTTAAATCTATGTGAAACGACGGGTAGCCGATGAGCTTGGCTACTGAGGAGTTTTAGGAATATCTTGAACAATGGAGATGGGATATATGTATTACGACAATTGAAAGATACTTCTTTGGGGATAACATTAATGTGTAAATTTTGTGAAATAAGGTTTTTATAGTACCAGTTTACTTACATATTAGATAAACTATGCATAAATTAATCGCCGATGAAATATCAGTATAAGGTTATGTAGATTGTTGAGTTTTAATTAAAATCATGAGCTCATCAGTGTTAGATCACCAGTGAAAACCTGGAAGCACTGGACAAACGTTTCATCCTAGTATAGGATTCCTCAGTAGCGTACATCCACGATCCTGGATATGGGACTCAAACGCTTAACCCCTAGACTACTAAGCTGACGTCCAACAGTTTTAATGCTTAACTTCAACCGATCCACGATATTGTACGACCATCTTCCATTGCCCACCTCAATAAAATAATTCACATATATTATTTACATATATATGGTCTTATTAAAATTGAAAAAGAAGTATAAAACTAAGGTTTTGAATGTAATGTTGATTGTTAAAATAACATAACCTCATAAAATATACTATTACTGTTACAATCACTCCACTTCATATTAACATTAATATTATTCTTATTGTCTTTATCCAATAAACATAAATGTTTATTATTTTGTAAACAACTAATATAAAAAAACTATAGTTAAATAAACATACTACTGAAAACTTTCCATTTTGAACTTCAACTCTAATACTTATAGTAGTAATAGTAATAATAGTAATAAAGCTGGTAATTGATCCTTTTGACATATTGAAACTGATCATAAGACAGGAAGCATGAATAAACCTTTCTGCTTTTTTTTCCAACGTCATTTTTTTCTTTTCTTTCTAAATTTGTTATTCTCTTTTCTATAAATATGATTGAAGTGAAATGGGAGGGCATAGTAAACTGTTTATTTTTATTATCTTGTCAATGAGTACAATATCATAAAGAATATGTAATTTATTTATATCTTATAAACAAGTTATTTTCTGATAGTCTATAATGGAGATTTTTTTTTTTCGTTTTTATATCTACACCAATTTACTATTTAAAAAAATCAATTAGGTTTTCATAAAATAGGTAAACTTGGTTGCTATATGTATATATATCAAAAAAATTGTACCCCCCTTCTCCTATAATCCCTATCATTATTGAACAAACGGGGTTTAATGTTCAATTTTTTTCTCTTAATATATAAACAAGAACAGTACTAGTTAATCGACATTGTTTATTTAAAAATCTTCTATTAACGAAAAAAGTAAATAGAACAGAGAAAACGTTTCTTTTTTCTTAGACTACAGAAATATTGAGGAATAAACGGTGAAAAAAGAAACTAAACATACAATTGTAGTGAACGAGAATACAAGTGGGGACAATCGAATGTATAAATGCATTTCTATAGCAACCATTCACTGTTCTTGTTCTCTTTTCGTTGAGTTTCTTAATCTTCTGCTACCAGGTAATTCACTTTCGATTGATGATATATACTACTTATATCTATCGACATCAGTAGTATATACCACATAATGATGAAGTGGATTTATTTATTTATAAATTTGAATATTGATCAAGATTCAGTGAATCAATTATAATAATGAGAATTTATTAAAATTTAGTTTTCACAGGTTAATTTTCATTATGAATTTGTTTAGGAAAAGAGATTCATCAATCCTGTGAAAATTATCACACTTAAACATGATAAGTAAAGATGGATAAAGGCTAGCAGTGGAATCCAGTTTGACGCGCGTTTCGTCCTATTTGGGACTCGTCAGCTGGATGTACCTGCAATACGCACAGTATGCACATATACTAATAACAGGTTGATCAATTGCAGTCTTAAACCTCAATGGGAAGTTTCAAGCAAAATAATACAAAGTGAATTTAAATTCACCCCATTACACAAGCAAGTGGCTATCAGGACTCAGTAGCTGAGTGGATTACTCGATAGCGTTTGAAATGAACTGTATAAAGTTCGAGTGCCAGGGTGAACATAAACTCTGAGATGCAGGTATATCAAGCTGACGAGTCCCGAGTAGGACGAAATGTGAGTTCTGAATTCCACTACTAGCCACTATCCATATTTGCTTATAAAGCTTGTGAATTAAGGCAATACCGAGGCAATACTCACAGTATGCACATATGGCAATAAGAAACTGATCGACTGCAGTTTTAAATCTCAATGGGAAGGTTCAAGCAAAACTATACCAAGTCAATCTAAACATGATAGTATATTGAATTTTCATAACTTTCTTTGATCATAATATAAAATAACTTTTAAAAGTCATAGATATGAACATATGAACATACTGATAAGCACCTTTAAATTATGACAAAGGTGTTTTTTTACCAATTCCCTCGTGTTATATCGGTACCTCAATTAATTAATATCAGTGCACGTCTAAAATTATGTATTATCCCTTTAAACCATGTTACATATTAATAAACAATACTCAGTAACAATGATTGTCTGGATCCAGTGCTTTCTACTACCACTAATACTGTTATTACTTGTACTATTTTAATATTTGTCTCGAGAATTTCATTTCACTGTGCTGTTGAAATAATCAACATGTTTGTCAGGTTCTACATTGTCTGACTGAGTTTTCAGTATAAACCAAGTTACAGCTATCAATTTGAAAAAAATTAGATCAATTTATTTGATTCAAGATTACAAGGTACTTTGTCCAGTGGTAGTTGTTTGAAAGCTATCGATAAAGGTCTGGATCATGAAGAACTCTAGTTAAAATATATTAGAAACATTTATATTAGGGGATCAAAGGTAATCTGTAAAAAGTTCTATTTGACCCAAGTTTAGAGGTAATTGGTACTTAAATTCTTCAGGAGGTCATTCAGTGCCCGGATAACTGAGGGACAAAACCTGCGGTTGCAAACCTTATTGACATGTGTCTGAATTTCATGAAGAATAAAAGTTCCTGAACATTTCCAGACATAACTTTTTGACGAACCTAAACTTGCGGGAAAAAGTAAATCAAACAAGGTTTTCTTCGAAATACCTCCAATTACCGTTGTGCATCAAAACGTAATACATGGGATGTTAAGCCATTTAAAATTGTGGCCATATTAAGACTTATTCGATAGAATTCATTTGGTACTTAAGATTAGATAGGCATAAAATTAATTATTACTCAATGAATAGGCAATATTATTGTATTATGCTTACAGACAAAATCACTTATTCAGTTAACACCTGAAAAACATCTGATATTCTTGTTAAATGGCTTTAATAGTAATAGTAATAATAATACAGTTAATTCCGAACGAGTTAATCCTTCAATCTTTGCGTTAATACATTTCTATCAGGTGTACATAAATACAAAGAATATACATCAACCCATTATGTATAGCAACAATCACTATGACCGAAATATCACAACGTGATGATGATGATGATGAGAGGGAGAATAAATACAGTTTAATAAATAAATAGATACTTATTTATTTATTCTTGTTCACATAAATAATTCTCTGAATTTGAAAGATCGTCGACAAAATCCCAACAGATTAAGGTCAATAAATACATAATTATGCTGTTTTCACCACCAGAATTCTTGATACATTACTTATGGATAATATGGTATCTAAGCGATAATTAATCTATCCATCTATCTATCTATCTATCTATCTATCTATTGATCAATCTGTTGTAGCACTAACTAAAGTGTATTAAAAGTAAGAGGGCAAAGTGAAGCAGACAAAGAGGGAGGAGTCAATAGATTCATTACTCCACCTTATTAATTATACATAAATAAATTTTAAAAAATATTCACATAGCCTTACACTAATTTGGTGTTGCTGTTGTTGTTGTGTTCATTGGAAAAAGATATTTAGGTGTTGCATGAGTGGAACAAAATAAAACGAACAAATAAATAGTATTCACAGTACAACACTAAAACTATGGAATGTTAATTAATGTCTATTACATTCTCTATAAGGATAATAGTTATATGAATATGTTTTGTAATTTATTCATTTTTCTATTTGGAAAGTTATATCCATGGTATCATTGAATGAAACATTTGTGTCCATATATATTCAATGAAGTGATTATATATGCTTAAAATTTATAATAAATTTAGGATTCAAAATAGTAACAGATTAGTATCAGAAGGGGTTTTGTAAATATTATAGTCATTTTAATAGTTGAATTCATGGGCTAGAACACCATGGAAAACGTGGAAGCATTGAACAGCCGTTTCGTCCAGTGGTTTCATGTTTTCGATAGTGGTCTAGCTTCAATTGACTTATGATCTCAACTATTAAAACAATAACAGATAGTTTGAAATGTTTATATTAAATTATTGAAAGCAATCGGTAGATAGTTGTAGGTCTATGTTACATGCTAATTAACAGTTGTCAGTAGGATATGTTAAGTGAACTGACATCCCCTGCTCAGATTAAAACTGTATCATTCAATATTACAGTCGTAAAGATTACAACTGAGTAATTTTTTTCTCATATCTGTCATTTATGACACTGAGATAGTCATTCTGACTGACCACTGAGTAGTAATAAATATCACGTTTTTTA
Organism: Schistosoma haematobium; assembly: GCF_000699445.3. Classification (NCBI taxonomy): domain Eukaryota; kingdom Metazoa; phylum Platyhelminthes; class Trematoda; order Strigeidida; family Schistosomatidae; genus Schistosoma; species Schistosoma haematobium. Next base: position 12,082,118 of record NC_067201.1, read on the forward strand.
GTTTTTGGTACTGATTGAATTCTGTGGATCAAGCTGGAATATGCCTAGTTTTACTAATGACTCAACATTTCATGCACTAAATTTTAATGTATGCTCTTGGTCGAAGGTGATAGACAGGGAACTCTATATATTCTAGATTTCTTGCTGGTTGATATTTGTCTCATGGAGTATATGCGATCTTAAAAGCACTGATTCTTCATAATAAATTTTAACTCACATAGCATATTTCTAAATTCCATGATGTTACCATGAGGTTATTTGAGACTAGAAAGATCTCTTCTAGGATTCACACCTTCATACTGATTTATCATTGAGCAATGACCAATGTATTTGTTTAAACTTTTACTCTGGAATAATTCTGTCGAACAAATCCAAGTACTAAGATCACTGACCTAAATGACTTGATATTATGCACACTACATCTTGGCAGTTATAGACAATCGATATTATATGAAATAAAAAATAATGTATAAGACATAAAAATCAACGGATACTTAAGTATACTGGACATTCTCAATTAAAAACTTAGTAAATAGACTAATAGAATGGATGAATCTTTTTAAAATTAGTTTTACATCATGGCTCTACACTAATGCATATATGTATGTGTAATAAAAATCGAAGGGTTCTGAAACGTAATAATGGTATAATGCAGTCAGTAACAAACGTAACAATACTGAGGTCTTTGATTTAAGAATACTTCTATTTAACTACCTTGCAATTACAGACGATGATTTAACTGTAATTAAACAATGAGGTACGAGAATTCTAGTGATTAGAAAGTAGAGAAATTATCTTATTGATGTTCTATTCGATCAAATCATCTTAATATTGAAATATTCAGTCGTTTTGTACATTAAGTTTTCTAATGTTAGGATGGCAAATATATAAATTGTTGGCAATTTTAAATAGACTAACGCAATTAGTCATCATAAAAGCGAAATGACAGTTATAGAGTTAACTTGTGTAACTAAAAACTGTAAATTATAATTATCTGAATGAGGGTTTGTGAAAATTATAGTAATTTAATAGTCGAATTCATGAGTCGATTTAAACTAGACCACCATGGAAAACCTGGAAGCACTGGACGGCCGTTTCTTCCTAGTACGGGACTCATCAGCAATGTACATCCACGATCCTGCACATGCGATTCTACCTCTTGTGAATGCTTAACCTCTAGGCCACTGAGCCGGCATCCAATGGTGTTAATGTCTAACTTCCATCGATCCAGGGATGGCTGCGCAACCATTCACCCATTGTCTGAGGTAGATACCTGTCTCTACCCGACACGGATAGGACTCCACTGATTATGACTTCTCACGATTATGCGTCGATAAGGAATTAGCTGTAAAGTAGCTATTTCATGTAGCGACTCTGTATGTATTGAACTGATTAAAATTCAATCTTTTCCATCAATTATCCTAAACGTCAAATACTCCAGACTGTATTCCTTTGAAATGTTCGACTCAAAATATGCTGAAGCGTTTTGTTCCATAAATATTAATTTTGATTTCCGAAAATGTTTGGTTAGATAGTTTATATAAAGAACTGATCAAGGTTAGATGAATATTGAAAATCGGAAAGCGCTGGATAGGTGTTTTATTGTATTATGGGGTTTATCAGACGTGTCCATTCAATTTAGATCATGCAGAATTGAACCCAGCACCTTATGTGTCACTGCAAGCACTTAATCTCTAAACACCTGGGCCAGAATCCAGTGATACTCATATCTAACTTGAATTAATTCACAATATTGCGCGAATATCTTCGATTGGCCCACGCTTAACATGTTTAAACTTTACTAGTTACAGCTTCTCACAAGGGTAGTCTTTAATAACTACAGAAGCGCTCATTGTTAAGAAATTCCACACTATGACGAAAAAGATGTTCATTACTTACTGGTTTCTGATGGTTTTCTAGACAAGATTATTCCGTGACATCATAGGCTATATATATATAATATTCTTGAGGTTGATGAGATTGAGATCAGGTTGATGAATAAATCGTGCTATCAAAATAAATCGTAAACATCAGTCAGTAAGCGCATTTGTTATTCTTGTTGTTATCACCGTTTAAAACTTCATAAAAAAGTTTTATTATAAATACCGAAGGTCTGCTGAAACTTCTTTAGTACCACTTTGCCAAACATTCACTGACTGGTATCCATTTTCCTGTATCTAATTTGCTTTAATTATCTCATAGCATCTTATTAACTGCATGTACTTATCCACTTGCATAAAATGCTTACAGTGTATAATGAATTTTATTATTATCAGTATGGGGTTGTACTCACCGGTGACCAGCTTCGTGAGGGAATTCTCGGAGTTCTAGTGAGAAACCGTGACCAGTGGAGCTAAACTATTTCAAGTTGAGACAGGTATCTACCTCAGTACAATGGAATATGATCGTGTAATTTCGTGGAGTGGTTGAAGTTAAATATTAACACCATTGGATGCCGGTCTGCTCAGTGGTGTAAAGGTTAAACGTTCGCACGCGAGACTGATAGACCCTGGTTTCGAATCTCGCAAGGTGGGTTCGTGGATACACACTGCTGAGGAGTTCCATACTAGGACGAAGCTGCCGTCCAGTACTTCCAGATTTTTAATAGTGGTCTAACATGATCTCGATCAAAAAAATTTCATTATTAAAATAAAAAGCAGGCAGTAATATCACAGTGTTTCGTACATTTTTCTTACTCTCTATTCGATAGAAAAGAATGAAGCAATTACAATACAATCCAGATATCAAATACATATTAAACGATTAAAAGAGATCTCATACAACCAAGACTTGTTATAAATAGATAAACATAGAAATATGAATAACAACTAATCATTTTTCAAAAACATTTTATACATATTTGTAAGCAATGATGGATAGTGGCTAGCAGTGGAATTCAGGACGCGAGTTTCGTTCTATTTGGGACTCGTCAACTGAATGTACCTGCATCTCACGGCTGATGTTCACTCTGGGACTCGAACCCAGTACCATCCGCTTCAAACGCCATTGCGTTATCCACTCAGCTACTGAGTCTTGATGGAGTGAATTTAAATTCACTTGGTATTGTTTTGCTTGTATCTTCTCATTGAGGTATACACAGTATGCACATATGCCAATAACAGACTGACCAATTGCAGTCTTAATCCTCAATGGGAAGATACAAGCCAAACAATATCAAGTGAATATTATACATATTTTTGTTGTTGTTAAATATTTGCAATTCAAATACTTATAAACAAGGTATTCCTATTACAATCTTGCATATTTTACACAAAGAGAATTCTTCACTATAATCCAACATATGGTACTTAATAAAAATAAGTGGATATTATTATTATTATTATTATCACTGGTGAGGTTTTAAACTATATAAGTAGTCTTGGCTAAACATATCAAGTGTAAGAAATCACAATTGATTTTATCACCATACGCACACGCACTCGCACACACACAGGTATCTGTTCTTTATCAATTTCTTACAAAATAAATCTCAATAACATATGTAGCATCTGTTATGGAAAAAATAAATTATGTTTCATTGTTTTATTGTTTATTTCTTTTTAATTAGTAAAATAGTCAGAATCAAAATCTGTAGTTGATGAAACAGTTCAAATGACATTTTACTATTCACATTATGATATTCACATTCATGTTTGTATGAAATATGAGTAGTATGACAGTGTACAATAGAATTTTCTATAGAATTATGCAAATTTATTTGTTTAGACTTCTGTTAAAGGTTTTACTTCTTTTTTTTTTACAAAGTCATTATTATCTGATACATAAACTGTAAGACTACTATTCCATATATATACAGGACTATGCTCTTTTATTAGGAGTGATATGTCTAATGAGACAATTGAATGATTTTTTTTTATTATTTATTCAATCAGTTGTGAGTAATAAATATTGTTCTATAGAAAAACATGATTATTCACATAGATTTACTTGATATTTTAAGGGTTTTCATTTTCATATGATTCATAGTTAAACTCATCTGTAGTGATGTTTGAATTCTCTTTATAAAAAAAATAAGATGGTTATAAGCAAAGATAGTGGTTAACGGTAGAATCCAGGACGCATGTTTTCGTCCTATTTCGAACTCGTCAGTTGGATGTACCTGCATCTCAGAATTGATGTTTACTCGGGGACTCGAATCCAGTATCGTTTGATTCAAACGGTTCGCATCAACACTGAGATACAGGTATATCCAGCTGACCAGTCACAAATAGGATGAAACGCGCGTCAAACTGGATTCCACTGCTAGCCACTATCCATCTTTGCTTATAAAGCTTGCGAATTAAGGCAATATCGAGGCAATCCGCATAGGATGCATATATGCCAACAAGAGACTGATCAATTACAGTCCTAAATAACAATAAGAAGATACAAGTAAACAACACCAAGTGAATTTAATAAGATGGTGAATTGTTACATTCATGCATAAATTAATTACGTTTAAGATAATAACTACTAGGTGAATACAGAATATGAGATTTTGTCCCCCACCCCTCTCTGGTATTCCCAAGTTTCGTGTTTTAAATTTATGAATGTGTTGATGTGAAACGTTTTAAAAATCTATTTCATTAGTGAATCATTAATGTACTCTTTGATGATAAGTACATCTATATAAGTGACCATTGTTTCCAACCAAACGGTAAATATAGTTTGATTTATCACCCATAATGATTATTAAGCAGATTGATAAATATCCTTTTTATTCCAAGAACGTTGGAATATTTACAGGATGAAATTTTTAAATCCGTTTCCCTCCACCCCAAATGTTTGTAGCAGCAGTAGGCCTCAAAATATACAAGTGGAAAAGCAAGATCCTCAAAAAAAAACACAAAGAACACCAATCCAACCACACTTGATGGAGAAACTTGGGAAGAGGTGGAAAGTTTCACTTATCTGGGTAACATCATTGGTGGACAAGGAGGATCTGATACAAACGTAAAGGCGAGGATTGGCAAAGCAAGGACAACATCCCTACAATTGAAGATTATGTGGAACTGAAAACCAACGTCTTCAAGTCAATATCAAAGTCAGAATCTTCAATACGAACATCAAGACAGTTCTATTGTAAGGATCTCAAACTTTGAGAACTGCTACAACCATCATCAAAAATGTACAAGCATTGATAAACAGTTGTCTTCATAAGATACTCAATGTCTGCTGGCCGGAAACAATCAGCAACAGTCTACTGTGAGAGAGGACAAACCAGGTTCCAGTGGAGGAGAAAGTTACGAAAAGACGATAGAAGTGGTGAGTTAGACACATATTGAGGAAATAATCAAACTACATCATGAGGCAACTGCTAACTTGGAATCGTGAATGGAAACGGAAGAGAGGAAGGTCAAAGAACACACTATGTCGTCATTGGGAGCAGATTTGGTAATCATGATTAAAATCTGGAAGGAACTGGAAAGGATAGCCCAGCGCAGGGTTGATTGGTGAGTCCAGGTCAGTGGCCTATACATCACGAAGGTTAATAGGCATAAGGTAGTAAGTAAATAAGTAAGTACGTAAATCATGAAATTGTTGAGAAGAGGTCGACAAGGTGGAAGAGTGAAATATATTCTATCCATTAATTGAGTTAGTGATCAATGCATCATGGACTGTCTTTATCTGGGTAATTATTTAGTGCCAAAGATCTCAGGACAACCCAATATTATCAACTGACAGGAGTTACTATGTTAAACCACTAGATGTCAACTTAGTGGGCTCAATGATCCACTTTAACGTCTTGCATTCGATCTAGTACTGAGGACTCTCCTACTCGGACAAAACAGATGCATATACCCGGTTAAATCCAGTCTGTGACTTACCCTATCCTTTACAACAATGAATTTATTAACTTGATTTATAAAATGAAAATTAACGATAATTTCTAGTTTCGAAGTGAAACACCGACCATCAAGTGATCTAATCAAGAGAATATTCAAACACTGAAATGATTATCATGTAGTGTAAATATTTCATTGATAAAATGGATTTGAATTTTCTCACTTCAGATAAAAGCATCATTGAACATATGTAGTGAACAAGAACACCAGTGGAAACAATCGAATGTATTTAACACAAAATTACAGGACTTGTTAATAAAATCTAACAATCATAAAGTATATGCTTAATTTTGTAAAATGTCCATCAATTGTCTCAAAATGACTCACACTTCATTGTTCTTGCATTTTCATACAAATTGCATTTTGTCTCCATTCTTTACTGTCCGATCCTCTTGTCTCTCTGCTTCCAGACCTTCTGTTTACGACTAACATCACATACTACTTATGTCAATTGAGGCTAGATCATCATGGAAAACCTGGAAGCACTGGACGGCGGTTCCATCCTAGTATGGACTCCTCAGCAGTGCATATCCACGTTCCCACCCCGAGAGATTCAAACTCAGAACCTATCAGTTTCGCACGCGAACACTTAACCTCTAGACCACTGAGCTGGCCGGCATCCAACGGTGTTAATGTCTAACTTCAACTAATCCACGAAATTGAGCGATATAACCACCTATGTCATCAATGAGTTACTATCTCACAACAGACCTGGTTGAACTTCAATGATCACGGCTTTTCACTAGAACTTCAGGAAATACCTTTTGAAACCAGTCACTATTTACTCTTATAAAAATGTTACGTAAAAGGTTTTACCAATAGTTTTTTTTTCTTAGAAAAAACTTTAATTATAATTATTATTTTAAATAATAAAAATTTTATTTACCATAGTTTCAATATTCAATTATTCAATCTTTTATCTGATTTACGACATAAAGCCATGAAACTGATTTACTTAAGTAAAGAAACATATATTTATATTCTTCTTAATGTTTTCTTAAATAGACTCTTTGTATTGTTTCACAATAGTAGAACTGATTAAGATGAATTCATTTCAATGAGAAGAAAAGAAATTGGAACAAAGCTAAACGAAATTAAACTAGAAGTTTTTTTTGTTTTTACCCCCCACCCCCAACCCCCCAGATACTATTTAATTTTTGATCATTTTTCAAATTATTTATTTCACTGCTACATTAAATTATATATATATATATATTGTTTGAAATGCTTTTCAAGAAATAATGATAAGAACTATAATGGTCTCCAATGTCTTCATTCATTGTTTAATATTATTTGTCTATTCATATTTATTTGAATGGCTTTTTCTTTCTAGAAAGAAAATTTATGATCAGAAAGGGGTTTTGTGAATATGATAGTAGTTTAATAGTTGAATTGATGAGTCAATTAGTCAATCAGTCCATAATGTATGAAGTCTTGAAATTGGCCCATCTTCACAAATGAAGAAATCTCAAAACAGTATTTTTAACAGAATCTCAATGAACAGAAGAAACCAAATCTTTATGAGTCTTTATGGGTCTTGAAGATTGTCGGATTTTCGTCCATGTATGACTAGTGGTTTAAGGGTTAAGCATTTACTTAAATACCTGAAATTCCTCAGTTCGATCCTCGATCAGATCATAGATTCACACTACGAAAATAGCATAATAGAATGCCAATTCCATGAAACTTGATAAACATCTGAGTAAAATAAAATTATCAATCTGGGGTTGTGAAGATCGTTAAGTTTCATTAAAAATCACAAACCGATCACTCTTGGACCACCAATGAAAAGCTATAAACAGTAGACGTCCGTTTCATCGCGTAATATTGTGGATTGATTGAAACAAAACATTATCTTCATTGGATCTCGACTCATTGGCCTAGAGGTTAAGCATTCGCATGCAAGACCATTTCTTGGTTTTATTTCCACATGCAGAGTCATAAATCAGTACTTCTGAGGAGTCCCACACTAACACCAGACAACCTTTCAGTACTTACAGGTTTTCACTAATGGTCTAGCATTGATCGATTCATGATTTGATTAAAGTTACTGACGAACAATAATAAAAATATGTGTACACACATTAACATATTTACTTATTTATACATTTCCACATCATTACTAAAAATAAATAATATTACAGTATGAATTACTTATAAATATGATTAAAGTACACAATGAATAACCTTTATCATAGTTTACAGATTATATTCACTTACAGGATAAATGAGATATCTCAAATATTTTACAAAATATAACTAAGTTAGGTATAGAGTTTACAGTTTTGGTTAACTTCATTAATAATTTTTGATTGAGATTACAAACCGATTGATATTAGACCACCGTCAGAAACCTGGAAGCACTGGCTCATTATCTCAATCAAAAACCTAATAATCTCCACAATCCCTATTATGATAATTATCATGTGCTCACTAGTGAATAGCTTCGTGAGGGAATTCTCGAGTACTAGTGAGAAGCCGTGATCAGTAGAGTCCTATCCGTGTCAGGTAGAGATAAGTATCTACCTCAGTACAGTAGAAGATGATCGCTCAATTTCGTGGGTTGGTTGAGGTTAGAGATTAACATCTTTGGATGCTGGTCGGCTCAGTGGTCTAGAGGTTAAGCGTTCGCGCGCGAGACCGAAGGTCTTGCGTTCGAATCACGCGAGCGGGATCGTGGACGCGCACTGCTGAGGAGTGCCATTTTAGGATTTCAATGGTGGTCTAACATCAATCGGTTCATAATCTCAATCAAAAATTTAATAATCTCCACAACCCCTATACTTCAATAATAGTTATTAAAACAATGTATAGCTTTATATATTCGTGCATAATTGATAGATAAACAAATCGTGGTTTATACATGACAGTTGATGATGATGATTCATATAAACTAAGTCAATAACAATAATTTCACACAGTTTAATATCATTTATCCTTTACATTTACCATTATAACTATTACATATTTACTGTTTATTATTTATGTACATATTCTTGAAAGATTACGAATATATAATAATGTGTAAAATAAAAAATAGTCATTCCGAATGCATCAAGCTGACATCGTTCCGAATAGACTTGTATAAATGATGTACATATACAAATAATAATTTAAGTGGAACAAAACAACAACAACAACAAAAGATGGAATGTATTAACTTGAAAAATGAGTTCTACTAATATCCATATGATTGGGTATTTATCTATTTATCTTGTTTGTCATTGTTTTAAAGGTAAAGTTTAGCAAATTAAAATGGTTCTCTTTTTGGGAAAAAATGTTTCTTTTGTGTAAAAAAAATGTTCATTTTAGAAGTGATTTCTAATACCAAATAAATGAATAGATTATCAGACAGTTGTTTTTTGAAATTATTAGCATTTTCGGATAAAACTTGGAATAGAACAATGTTAGAACAGTAATCGAAATATAGAACAACTAGACGACCGTTTCGTTCTATTGTTGGACTCCTTGTCAGTGAGCATCCACGATCGCATATGTGGGACCCGAACTCAGGACCTAGAGTGTCACGCGTCAACCCTTAACCTCTAGACCACTGAGCTGGCCATTCAATGGTTCAAATATCATGTGGTCACTAGTCTCTGGCTTAAAGATTAATTTCCTGGAGTTCTGGTGAGAAGCTGTGACGATTGCAGTTCAACTGTATCTGTTGTGTGGCAGTTACTGATTGAAGACGATGATGAATGGTGGCGCAATATCGTGGAATGGTCGAAGTTGAACTTTAAAACCGCTGGATGTCAACTCAGTGGTCTAGAGGTTAAGCGTTCAGACGTGAGGCTTAAGGTTCTGAGTTCGAGTCTTATATATGCTGAGGAGCCCCATACTAGAACGAAACGGTCGTCCAATGCTTCCGGGTTTTCAATAGTCTTCTTACATTGTTCCATTCATGATATCAACTTAAACTCAACAATCTCCACAAACCTATATTGATAAAACTTGGAAGATCAAAGATGCTTTTTTATCTGTCTGACTAGTACTTACTGTTGAATACTTTCAAACCGAAAGGAAACAATCACTTTATAATCTCTAGTTGTTACTGTTTTCACTCCAATCACGCAGTTTACACTAAAGGCTGGTCTAAGCTAGACAATTATTAAAATAATCATATTGATAGATCTTTTGAAGAATTACTCTATGTTTCTCACTGATTATTTTTATGATGTAACCACTAGCCTATGTGATTAGATTTGCCGTCTCCTGGTGAGTCAAGGCGATCATTAACATGCATTGAAACTTCCTTCTATTCTATCAGATACTCTCTTATAAAATGAATGTATAGTCAACTTGTCTGATGCTGTATAGTTCTGTTTCTGTAAGTTAAATTTGTCAGAGAATAACCTCAACTAGGGTAACACCAAAAACCACCAAGTAATGGACATCCATATACTCCTAATACTGGATATCCAAGAAGTACTCATCTACAACACCATTAGAGATCTAACTAAGCACCTTCAGATGGCATGAAAAACGTTTAGCTAATATGAGTTCATAATGATGAAGAGACGCAGATGAGTTCGAAAAGTTGTTCAGTATTTCTAATTTACAATGATACCTCATTTTATGAAGAATACAACTTAAAAACTAAACTATTCTTCACAAAACACCTTCAACTAAAATCTGAATTTCATTCCAAGCAATTTGATATCATAGTTCATTTTATTAAACGATAAAATACAATAAATTATCGAACCAAAGACAATACTGTCATTTTTATAATAAAAACTTCCCAAATAATTCACTATAAGTGAATCGTCAAGATTAGTTTTTGGGGGGTGGGGTGGGGTTAGGGGTGGAGAATCTGTTTTCTCTTCTTTTGATTTATCATATCAATCATTTAATATAAGACGCTTATTTACTAATCAACGATCACTACCCTTATCAAGAAATGAAATTGATTTACTTTATCTAACTTGATAGTTTATTATAATAAGAAATTATTCAGTCAACGTGTTTCTTTAGTTATGAGTAAACTATGTTTTTCATTGAGGATGATTTCACATCTAAATTCATATTAGGAATAAGTTCTATTGAAAATCAAAAGTGTATTAGATAGTTCTTTTTATTTTAGCATACAACTTCTGAATAAGGTGAATTCTAGATTCTGGTAAGGAACTGAACCATGATCTCGGTATGTTATCCTATACCATACAATGAGACCAGTAAGATATTCAAAACATTTTTTAATCATATTAAATAAGTTATTTTGGAAATGTTTTTTTTTTGTTGATAATGAACACATCACAATTCGTATTTGTATTTGTGTACTAAAGTTTGTGATATTACTCAACTCCTCAAACTTCAATAGATAATTTTTCCAATTTGGGATTATATGGTTAACAGTTGATTATTTCAAGAAGGATTACGTCATCTGATATTATGGTCTTATATTTTGTGTTATTTTTCTTATTTAACAGTTGAGTTCATGAGTTTACCATGGAAAACCTGGAAGCACTGGATGGTTGTTTCGTTCTACTGTGGGACTCCTTAGCAGTGCATATCCACGATCCCATAACGTGGGATTCAAACTCAGGATTTATCGGTCTTTTATTGTTGAAAAACTAGGGTTGAATTTCGTGAAACTTTTGAAGTATAAGGATTTTTAGAATTTCGTGTCCTCTAAGCTGAATGGCTTAGTCATAATGATTTCATGCTTCTTCTAAATAACATCATGAGTAGACACTTCGGAGAAGAGTAAGCTTTAAAGTACTTGTTGATGATGTTGTCTAGAAGAATAATCTGAACTTCACTAGAGCATCCAGTTCACAGAACAGAACATCTCCATGATGAGAATGATTTATAAGCTTAGTTTTTGGAAAGTTATCTTTGAGCTAAAACTTAAGAGGTGTTTTCAAGAAAATATTCTTATCACTTTTAAATACCGATTAGAGAGTTTGCAGTGAGCATCACCCATATTTATTTATTATAAATTGATAATAACCTGCACACTTACACCTACGTTTTATTTCGAAGTCACAAATTGACCTAATAGATTGATGAATAACAAAAAGATAATGCTTTTAATTGTTATTACTTGAATATAGTTCAATGTGTCTATAATTAGTGACGTACGAACTAGCACAGTTGAATGATGACTAGCAATGGAATTCAAGACTCACTTTTTATCTTAATTGGGACCAATCAAATAGATATATCTATTCACTCTAGGATTTGAAACCACAACTGTTCGTTCCAGTTACTAGTATATTATCCACTTAGCTACTAAATTAAAATAACCACTAACTTGTCCATTGTTGTTGATTGTTTGAATTATCCTAATGATATTTAGAACTATCAGTGATAGATACATCAAAAGAGACTGATCAATAATAGTCTATAACATTAATAATGAGAAGATTTGAATGTTAACAAGTGAAATTAAACAAAAATAAACAGTTTCACTACTGTTTGTCCTTTTTTTGGGGGGTAGACATAGGGTATACATGAAGCTGTATATATGTATCTATGTTAAACATTTATATTTGTACCAATGATTAATATTTTACTAGACTATTTTGAAAAGAAAATAATTCATATTCCCACTAAACAATACATTGTCTAGTATCATTTCTATTACAAATTTATTATTAATATGAACATCTACATCTATTGAAATAATCCTTTGAAGTTTATGACTTTTGTCAATTGTCATAAATGGTATATGTTAACTTTTAAATTATGTTACCAAACATTAGAAGAAACAAAAAAAGCAAAGAAAGAAGAAACATTGCTTTTCTTTTTTTTCTTTTTTCTTTTTTAAAAAGAGAAGAACAGTTTTTCTAATGTAAACTAATATAGTTTCTTCTCATTTAGTTATGAAAAGCTAAAACAGTTGTTTGTAAATATATATTGGATAAATTATGATTAAATGGTGTAAAATTTAAATAACATTTGTTTTTATAAACAAAAATGGACAATGGCTAGTAGTGGAATCCAGTTTGACGCGTGTTTCGTTCTATATGGCACTCGTCAGCTGAATGTACCTGTACTATTCACTTCAAACGCCATCACGTTATCCACTTAGCTACTGAGTCCTGACTTAAGGTTACATCAAGGCAATCCACACAGGATGCACATATGTCAACATGAGACTGATCAATTGCAGTCCTAAATAACAAAAAGAAGGTACATGTAAACAAAACCAAGTGAATCTTTTTTTTTCGTTTAAACCGATTGAAACCGGATTGAGCCGTACTACTTTGGGATAAACATTTTAAGCCAGGGTAGTGTATAGCTCTCGTGCGAAACGAGATTGAGCTATACTGCTCAAGTTAAGCTTGGATGGTGTCTGGTTCTCCTGTTAAACGGGATTGAGCTGTACTGTTTGTGTTGTTACATGAAAGTTTAGATAGTGTTTGGTTTCCCTTGAAAACCAATGAAAAATTACCCTGGTCTATAAGGGTATATTATATGATTGTTATGACTGATTGAACGTATAATTATCAATAGTTAATAAGTCAAAAGAATACTCTAAAAACAATAGAACCTAATTTAGAATATTATCTTATGCATACAAATGTTTTTTTTTCTAAGTCAAACTAGTAACCTGACGAATTAAATACTTGTTTACAACTAAAATATGTGTTGGTATTTCAGAAAAATTTTGATAGTGGCTTGTAAATAAACCAAGGTATCGCGTTCCGTTCAATTTGGAACTGATTAAACATATGCACCTGAAACCAAGTGTTGATGTTCAAACCAGAACTTAAATCTAGAACTTTTCGCTTTAAAGGATGAATATTTTTTAAAAGAGACTGATCACATCAAGTCTTCAACATCAACCTCTTTAAAGCGTAAGGCAGTGAGACTGAGTTCCTGTTTAAGCATCAAGACGGATCCCAGTACATTTCACTGATGAGCCTTGGATTCCACTAGTAGCTGATAACCAACATACTAAAACATATTTGTGAATAAAATGGTATTACAAAAGCGATCAGCTCAAAATGCAGTTATGTAAAAGAAGACTGATAGATTGTAGACTTTAACTATAACGTAAAGATATAAGCACTTAAAAATATAATCCTATATTGTTGGAAAAATAGTGAACTTTAAGAATCAAGATATTTTTGAAGTTTAAATAGTGTAAACTTAACATGATAACTCATTTGTAGTGATTTCTCCAATCTTCCGATTGATGTTTAGGACAGTGAATGTTTAGTTTCTTTTGCCATAAGTAGATTCTGTGATGATGGCTTCAGTGTTTCCATGAAGTCATAAGCATTAAAAGCAATGTTAAATGATGGCCAGCAATGCTATTTAGCACTGTTTTTCTTTTAGTTCAACTATTCAAGGGATAATGATCTACAATGTAACAAAGCACGGAAATGTTTTTTGGTCAAGATGTTTTCAGAAATTATTTCTTTTAGTAAACAAGAAGGAAACAGTCATGTGTTCACTAGTAAGTATTTTGGAAATAAGTAATGAATCTTTGAAAAAGAGGCTGTAGCTGATAGAATTAATTCACATCATTAGTAAAACAGTTTAAAATCGATTAAATCAAATAATTGATTGATTGATTAATTAAATCTGAAGCCTGAATTATTGATTTTGAACCCAATTTTTCCCAAAATGATTATGATTACTAAAATAAATGAAGAACATTTATGAGATCAGTATAATGTTACATTACTACCTTAAATAGTTTGAAATGTTAGCTTTACACTCATTCAGTAACCTCTGTTTATCAGATGTTATTTGTCTATGATGAAAAATAACTTTGTAATTTAGTAAGATGTTTCTATCTAATGAGATTTCCTTGACTTCATTGATGCTTTACTTGCTGAGCCTATAACGAACAATCGAATAAATGTCATATGTTGCATCATTTCAACTACCTTCTAAAGTTTAAATCACGGGCAGATCTTAATCAAAAAACTATAAAAAATCAAGGTGTTAAACAAATATCTTTTTATAGTGTGTAACTACTCAGTGACAGTGAGTATACACGACCCCATAGGGGATCGAACTCAAAAACGTCAACTCTTAAGTTGAACTCTTAACATTTAAACCACTGGATCCGGATCCGATAGTTTGCATCTCCGTTCCCAGTGATTTCACAATGTTATGTAATCATCTTTCAATGTCATCAATAGGTAACTGCCTCACAACCAACATGGTTGAACTTTGCTGGTTACAGCTTTTCACTAGAACTCTATGGATTTTATCTCGAAATTAATAATGGGCAATAATAATAACATTATTATTAATACTTTAATAATCACATAGGATGTACAGAGGTTGCTCAATTTAACAGTATTCTATAGTGCTAGTATCTATTAAAATTTAGCATATTTCATACTGTTATTAAATAGTATAAACGTACATTAATTTATTACACACTTGACAGTGTTGAACCTGAGTTACAAATTGTCTTCACCACTTTAAACAAGTAGCCACATTGTAATTGATCCGAACAAGTGATCTATCCTCAGGAAAACTATACAAACATGGCATTATAGGTTGTATTAGTGACAGAGTGGCCTCAGAATACTAGAATAAACCAGGGATTTTGCACAGCTATTGCTTCTTAGTATGAATTTATAACACTGTGTAAACACGACTTTACTAGGTATCGTACCTAAGACATTCAGGTCTCTCTATGAACGATCAACCTTTAAAACTACTGAGGCGGCTTACGATGGTACAGTTTGAAGTTCGATCGATTTTGAGATATAGGGAGTATATCATCCAGTGAAAATGATGATAACTGTTTCAGTTCCAACATATCTAAATAACATTAGTCATGACTACTCAATAGAACTTCAGAAAAACTGTGAAATAAGCCATCACTGAGCTGACTTATGATTTAATTGAAAGTGTTTTATAAAGATTGGTTTAATTTATAAGTTGTACTAGTCACATTTTGATCTTAGTTAGGGTTGCTACTTATCAATTGCTCAGTACTTGTTGATCAGTCGCTGTAAAGATGTTCATTCTATAGAAGATTAATCTTGAACTGAATAGCCCAATATTAACATTTCTTACTGTGGTACTTTATGAATGCTATGAAAAAACAGCAAGTTACTCAAGGTTGCTAATACTTCTGACTAATGTTCACAATTAAATATAATTAATGTAGTTCAATTAGGATTGATGATTGGATGAAACGTCACACTGGTTACTTACGGTTCATTCAGTGTATTGAAGAATTGAGGTAAATATTGAGAACTTTTTCAAATTATATTTTATTGTAGAAATACTTTTATCAGTTTTCTGAGTTACCCACATAAAAAATATTGAAGATATTTATCGACAACTTGGCCGTGTAAAATAATGTGAGTTGAAGGTGATTATTGTCGTCATATAATTTATAATCAGTGTAAGAGATTTGTAAAGATTGTTGACTATCACAATCTACATCACTAACATATCTTAGTTGGATGGTCATTAAAATCCAGGACGCACTGGGAAGCTGTTTTTTCCTTCATATTAGTTCACATCTACGAACTCCAGACCATAAGATCTTGTGGTGAGTGTTTAATCTTCAGACCAATGAATATGCAATAATACTGAGCATTTTTAGCCAGTCACTTCTTGAAATGATAAGAAATCTTTACAAATAGGATAAGACAAATGAATCTTATGATCCGAATTATTATCATTATTATCACTGATGCTTCTTAATTCCTTGAGTTAATGCTACATATAGTGTATAGCTAATTGTCCAGGAAAAAAAACATCATCTTTCTACAAGGTATCAATAACTCTTGCTCATTATCTATATATTTCGACTTAATAAAGTCGTTTTATGTAAATAAATCTAGATATTACAGACAGTAAAATGAACAACTGACATTAGTTAAAAGAGATGTAAGAACTAAACATCTTGTTGGCCAAACTAAGGTTACCACGTATGATAGCTAATCATAAATAAGCACATCATATTAATGTGAATTACTCTTAAATTAACTTGTAAACGTTTATATATAGTATCATTAGTTATTTATATTAACTAGCTAAATAACTATCATGTACATGTTTTTACGAAATATTGTGATAGGAATCTATGTTTGTCCATAGGTTAACTTCACTTTACAGAGTACATTATATTGACCACACAGAGTTTACTTTTTGATGATGAATTTCTTAGAATTAATTATTACGGATGTTAAAAAGTAAATTTAAAATAATCACAAATGTTCCATCTGTTTATCTAAGCCCATTATCAGTATCATGTTAGAATTTTCTAAAAGTTGGACGACTGAGCTCAAAAAGAATACGGATCAGGAACCGATTAGTAGTTCATCACTTTAAACCTGATCTATTTGTTCAATAATCAAATGTCAAAAGAATCATTTTCCCATGGTCTTAAAACTCGCTTTTTTTTAAAAAATTTTTATAAATTGTTACCTCCTATTTCGTATCATCTCTAGAATTTTTCAAGACCTGTCAAATCAATAATCATCTTTTATACTTCTCATCTATCATTGTTTTTCACTTACACTATCTCTAACAATTAAATAACTTTGAATTCATTTGGTATTGTTTTCTTGAATCTTTCTATTGATGCTTAGGACTGCAATTGATCCGTCCTGTATTCTATTTCTAGCTACCACCCATCTTTACTGATAAATAAATAAGTTTGATATATAACTAGTTAACATTTATATCAGATGGGTTTTGTGGATATTATAGTAAAAGTCAATGGTTTCAATAGTGGCCTAGTGGCTAAGTGCTCGCGCGCGAAACCAGTAGGTCCTGGGTTCGAATCTCGCGGGGGGCAAAGTTGTGGATGCGCACTGTTGAGTAGTCCCACAATAGGACGAAACGGTCGTCCAGTGCTTCCAGGTTTTCCATGGTAGTCTAGCTTCAACTGACTCATGATCTTAACCATTGAAATTTGTTAACATTTAATTGAATATTCGCTTGTCACCCAATGATCTCAACATATTTTCAGCCATAATTATGAAGATCATAAATGGAAGACTAGTTTATTTGATGTACTTACTTACATACTTACGCCTGTTACTCCCAATGGAGCATAGGCCGCTGACCAGCATTCTCCAACCCACTCTGTCCTGGGCCTTCTTTTCTAGCTCCATCCAATTCTTGTTCATTTTTCTCATGTCTATTTCCATTTCTCGGCGTAATGTGTTCTTTGGTCTTCCTCTTTTCCTTTGGCCTTCAGGATTCCATGTGAAGGCTTGTCTTGTGACACAGTTGGGTGCCTTCCTCAATGTGTGTCCTATCCACTTCCAGCGCTTCTTCCTGATTTCTTCCTCCGCTGGGATCTGGTTCGTTCTCTCCCACAGTACGTTGTTGCTAATAGTGTCCGGCCAACGGATCTGAAGTATTTTGCGTAGACAACTGTTAATAAACACCTGTATTTTCTGGATGATGGCTCCGCCTGGAGTCCCTCCGGGGGCTACTGCCGGTCCCAAGCCCGGATAAAGGAGGAGGGTTGGGCATGGGGTTAGCGTCCCCATCCCGTAGAAAACTAACTCGCTAAAAAAAACGCTAACCAGAAAAAATTATTCAAACCTTTTAAACTCTGTACTGGGAGTCAGAAGGTCTTCATTTAGAAGAATTATGACGCCTCATGATGAAAGCCGAATTCCTTATTTGATGTAATAAACGAAATAATCAATACTACTCTGATTAAAAGATATCCAAATGAAAATAAGAAGAGATATGTTGATTGAATTGGATTGAATTATACTGTTCTGGATAAATATGATATATTCCCTTCGATCTTTTTTCCAAGTGGAGAAATGATTCGTTGAAGATAATCGAAACTGAGTAGGTGCACTATATATAGTACTGTAATATACTTAAATACATCTATAGATAGATAGATAGATAGATAGTTAGATAGATAGATAGATAGATAGATAGATAGATGTGTGGATAGATAAATAGATGTGTGGATAGATAGATAGATAGATAGATAGATGTGTGGATAGATAAATAGATGTGTGGATAGATAGATAGATAGATAGATAGATAGATGTGTGGATAGATAAATAGATGTGTGGATAGATAGATAGATAGATAGATAGATAGATAGATAGATAGATAGATAGATTGCCAGTGAAATGTTCTTACATATCACTTCACCTATGTTTTTTTCCACTGTATTTTATTTTATGAGAATACTTGTACACTTGACATTAACCAAAGTACCTATCAGTTAGAAGTAATTTTTTTTGGAAAAAACTTCTGTTTATTATTATTATTATTATTGGTAATGTTTAGACAGTTTATCATAATCGATTTGATAATGAATGACTGTCAATTAATTAGTTGTTTCTTCTTAACCAACATGATTTTTATTGTTCATTTACCTTTTTACATGATGATCTAATATTAACGTGTCTATCAAGATTTACATACAGAGTGATATATTATATAGTCAAATATAGAAACAGTGTAAAGATTCATATTTTGCCCGTGTGTGTGTGTGCACCTTGATTGAATTGTATAAACAAATCATGAGGTAAAGTGTAAGTGATTAGTTTAATACTAATCATATATTAATGTAGGGGGGGAGGGGATGGGGAGTAAATTTGCCATTTTATTTAATTATTTCCTTCTATCCTCCTGGATATAAAAACACTAAATCAATTCTAATAAATTAATGCAATTATATATCTGTATGAAAGATAACATCTATAATAGAAAATACGTTACATCATCACCTTAGAGATAACTGAATAATAGTGAAAAGAATTGGGAATTTGTTTCTTTCACTATCAACACTCTGAAACAATGAGTATTGTTGACCTAAAGTGTGATAATCATTATCTCAACATGAACCAATTAAATACAATTCATTTGTCCACATCTTTTCGTTTCAGATATTCTTAGCTAATAGTTATCCAGAGTAACTACCTTGGTGACCTACTGATATACCCCACTTGTGGTATCTTTTCAATTGAAACAAGAAAGAATTCTTTTTCTTTTTAATATTCAATCAGTTGAGCTATAATTTCAGTTAAACTAAGAACTATCAGACAAGTCATTACTGTTACTGATTTTTATCAGTTTGTAACTTTGATCACTGTAGATGCACAATGAGGTAACTGCTATATGAAGTAAACACTGATAATATACAACGCAACAACAAAAGCTTTCCAATAAAACCGTCAAGTTTAGAGAACATAAACAAAAGTATGGAACAGTTCTAAAGATTTTGATTGGTTATAATGAACTCAGAAAATAAATTTATTAGATTGTAAAGAGTATATGCTCAAAGAATTTTAAAACTGTAAGGATTATAATAATTTAATGATTGAATTCATGAGTCAATTGAAGCTAGACCCCCATAGAAAACCTGCAAGCACTGGATGGCCGTTTCATCATAGTATGGGACTCCTCAGCAGTGCGCATCCACCATTCCGCCTCGAGAGATTTGAACTCAGACCTATCAGTCTCGTGAGCGAATGCCCAAACTTTAGACCACTGAGTCGACTGGCATCCAAAGATGTTATTGTCTAACTTCAACCAACCCACGAAATTGTGCCACCGTCCACCATTGTCTTCAGTGAGCTACTACAACAAACCGGGTTGAACTCCATCGGTCAATTTAAATGTTATAACTTAAGTTGTACTCTTATGTTTCTTCATTAGTTTACATATATTAATTTGACAGATGAATAACAGTATTAAAATATACTGGGATTTCTGAAGATAAACAGTAAAGTAAATGAAAAACACAAAGCCCATCATTGATAAATGTTTATCATATTTACTCAACTACTGTAGCCAATTGTGCAATAATTTAGCTTAATGAAATAGTAAATTTCCAGTATTCTCTTGTTTCATTCCATCATGATTAATTTTGCTACATTTCATTTGATTTACCTTTTGAATAATTTTACTATTATTGGAAGTTTGAGCAAACTGTTTAATTCCATAGTTTTTACCATTGGTCGGATGGAATACATTCAAGTGATTTGTATTTCCTACTTCGTTCACTTAGTTATATTTCGCAACTATCTTTCAGAGCTATTGATGGTTAACTGTCTCATACGCAACATGATTGAACTCCATTGGTTATTTATACTACTGATAAATGATTTCGTAATATCACTAGTTGACGTCCAATATTTTCTGGTTTTTATTAGCTGTTCAACTAAGATTAGTCGATCTTGTAAGCTATGGTTAAATAAGTAACAAAATGGCAAACAGTTACTACATAAATTAGATAATTACTTAACTCAATCGTGTGAATTTCAGTCGAAATTGACGATCTCACACATACTTCTTCTGGTTAAACGCTTATTTGTTCCTTAATGAAAAAAAGTCCTTCTAATGAAACATACAATTTCAATAGTGTGAATAGAATTGTTTTAGATGAAAATTAAGTCAACTGATTCACCGAATGACTGTATTCAAATGATAAGTTTAGTATAAATTGTTACCAGCATTCTCTATCCACATTTGTCCTGAACAATCCTTTCCAGTTATTCCCAGTTTTGTTAATCATCCTTTTCATGTCTACTTCCAATCCTCGGTGCAGTGTATTCTTTGGTCTTCATCTTTTCTATTTCCATTCAGGATTTCAAGTTAGGGTTGCCTCGTGATGTAGTTTAGTGATTTCCTTAATATATATGGTTAGTAAGTTTGATTTATTAATTTAATGTGTCGATTACTATAACACTGTTGTTGTTTGTCGTGACCAGTAATTGTACACAAAAACTTTATATACGTCTAAAAGTGTTCAAAATACTGTAAAATGATCAGCGTTTCTACTGTGAATTACAGTAAACTTTATTTGTCCAAGTTAATGTTGGCTTTGAAATATTTTCTAACATTATCCAAATCTCCAAGACTAGTTGACATCATACAGGAAAGCTTGGACATCTAAACCATAATTAATATAGGACTAATGCTTTGATCTTATTGGAGTCATTATATTTGATATGGTATGTTGGAAATCTTTGTATTGATATTTAAACGAGAGGTTCATTTTCTTCGATAATGGTAATAATTGCATACAGTTGATCGATCACTTAGTAAAGACCAATGTTATGTTTATCTTTTCCCTTCGTATTGATCTAGTTCATTGGAAAAGTTGTAATATGAACACCAGTTATTCGACATGATATGCTTTCTTGAGACCAAAGGTTGATGAAGATAATCATCCTGAAACCTAGATTCTGTAACTTGGTGTTACAAATCGATCAGTATAATTCGATCAGAGCTAAAATGATTAGAAACTGATCATTACTCAATGACTATTCAAGTGCAAAAATCTTCGTATCATAGGTGGTCATTCATGGTCTTAATATCTCAACATTATTCTTTCAAACTATGAAGCTAGTCAACTAACATAAAACCTTAGTCGACTATTTTTATCCACTTAAAAAAAGATTATACACTTCAAAGGTATAAACCGATCAAATTTGTAAATATTATCAGCTTTTTTTTCTTATTATGTAACATGTGCACCAAAAGTGAAGCGGCACAGTTTTAAGAAAGGGAGAGAGAGAGAGTGTGTGTGTATATATATGTGTGACATAATCGTCTTGCAAACCTTCTGTCATTAAATATGAATGAATTTTCTAATCAACATATTCATAAAACGAATATCTATATCCATATATATCTATATAAACCAACAAAGTAATTGAGATTTCTTTTTTCTAATTTTTATTATTTTAATGTCGCCAACTGAATTGTTTTACTAAACTGTAATCTATACAATTAACCATTGTGTTTGTTTGATTTTCATTTTAATAAATGAATTTAATTTAAACAATTAATTAATTCAATTATATTTTTATTTAAAGGAATGAATAATAATATTTTCATTATTTATTTACTTTTATACTACTACTACTACTACTACTAATGGCACCTGTCTATATTAAGTTTTGTTGTTACTCTCCGTAAATTAGTACTATAATGAATCATTGATCATTGATGAATCGATGTTACGAGGTATATGCATTGTGGAAATAATATAAAGCGTATGTTTAGATCAGCACACATTGGTGCACACACACACATACACACATACACACACATACATACAAACACATACATACATACATATGCACACATGTATATACACAATTGTTAACTAAATCCACTTGTATATTGTAAAAGAAAAACGAGTATGGAAACAAACAAACAAACAAACAAACTGTTTAGATATATAATCAGTGAGAGAATATTTTTTTGTTTTAATTAAATGCAACCAATCTGGGTTTTTTTTCGTATTTTCAACACGTAAATTGTGAATAATCTATTGACATTATGTTTAAGTTTAAACCAGATGGTTACATGATTTTCTTTTTCATTCTTTCCTTCCCTCCTTCCTTCTTTCCTTCTTTCTTTTGTAAGTGAATAGTAAACAAAAAAAAAATTAGTTATCAATCTATTTTTCTTTTTGTAAAATACAAAAAAACTTACTGGGGAACTGTTAGGTAACTTACTAACATTATAGATTATATACACTCACACACACAGCCACACCCACACAAATACACATACACATCATTCACTGTCATAAAATTAGGACTAAATGATTTTACATACAATTTACGGGTATCTATAGTTTAATAATAAAAAAAAGAAAAGAAAAGGATAATGAGGTTTTTTTTGGTTTAACATCTAAAATCAATTTAATTTTGATCTATACTATGAAAGTAGATCATTTTCATGCTATTCGATAATCATTCATCATGTTGATAGGAAAGATTCATATAGTTTAATGTTAGAATTGAACGGATATTAGGGAAGTTGAAAAACTTTAAAGTTATTTTGAAGAAGATATGTTATATATATAGTCTTAGTGATTAGTTATTGAATAATTGAGATGGCGGAGATTTCTAGATCAGGTGGATGATTTTGGTGGAGTTTTGTTCTCTGAGCTGGATGGTTTGGTCGTGGAGCTTTCATCGTTCTTCTGAACGACATCAACCAATCAGGAAAATCATGCATAAATATAGGAACAAAAATCAAACCAATGGGAAACACAACCAAAACAAAGAAGTAAACAATGATAAATTTAAGGTCAACAAGAACCAATCAACATCGAGGTGCACAGAACAAGCTGTGAAACACATGTGGAGAAATTCGAACACTTCACTTCTATCTGAAGTTTGTGCTGATGATGTCGTTCAGAAGAACGATGAAAGCTCCATGACCAAACCATCCAGCTCAGAGAACAAAACTCCACCAAAATATTGAATAATTGGAATACTGCAGTTTAATATACCCTATATTGTAAACTTCTGTTTAACAAAAACTATTGTAAACATATTTCATAGCCGCCCCCCTAAGTGATTATTAATTAATAATTCACATCTACTGAATTCTCTATCATTTATATCTTGGGTGTATATAAATTTTGATTTCTCATGTGTTTTCTGTTGTGGTCGAGTAATTAACGTAAGTAAACCTGTAAGTGTATGGATTAGGATGAAAGATAATAGAAATTCGTTTCTGTTTGATGTGTTCAACTACAGTCTGGTTACTGAACTATAGGAAATGACATTCTAAACTGATAGAATTATGGATAACCTCGATCATTGGTCAAGGTTATTTTTTCATTAAATCTATCAATGTGTGCCACTAGTCAAAATAGAAATTGACAGTCTGATAAACACAAACATATTAGATTGTATTATCAACAGCTTGTTCGTATCTTCTCATAACATCAATCAGAATTCTGAATTTGTATAAGTTATTGTATGAATATTTTTTATTTCCCTACACAATTTGAGGTTTATTTATAAGTGGTTACGCTAATCATGTATTCAACGAGGTGTTAGCTTATAACCAAGTTTAGAATAATGGTTATAATCAATATTTAAACCATAAATTTTGCTATATTCAATATCCATTGTTTTCATTTCCACTTTGGACAGAAGAAAATTTTAGCAAGATAAGAAAAAAAAGAACAATGCAACAACTATTGTTATCGTATCTAAACCTTAGTAATCAATATTTGAACTGTTCAAATTAAGTGTGAAATGTAGTAGTTGTTGAGAGCGGATTCACAATATAACTATGAGTTTATCATTATTGTAAAGATAAGGTCTATGTTTCACCAAAAACCTGAACAACACTTAAGCGATTGTGTCATACCTCAGTATGTCTATCCATTTATATGTATGTACGGAAACACGTACATAGGGAGGAGCAGTCGTGATCTGTAATTAAAGGTTGCGGAACACATACCTATATTGCTGCGCAAATATATCACATAACCCTGATAACCTTCGTCTTCTCATTGCATTATCAACAGATATTAAATAGAAATCAATAGGAAACAGTTAATATGAAAATTTCACAATTGACTGATCATTGGGTGGTGGTCAATGTCATGTGTGTCAAGTCCTTATTAGTGCAAAACGAATGCTATCGACCAAGTTGCAACATGGCCACCAGTCTAGATGACTCGACACTGCGTGCACTATGTTGAGATCTGCACTAAGAAGGACATGACATACATGACATTGATCATCACTCAGTGATCAATCAATTGTAAATACATCCCAGTCCTACAGGAAGTTGGTAGCGACCCAGATGGCTCAGTCATAACGTCTCTGACTGTGAAGCTAGGTAACACGGGATCGAATCCGTCAGGGAGTACCAGTCCCCTCAATATGACAGGTACACCTTACTGACAAGTGCCAAGTAGCACAAAACCCGGGTTCAGGGTTTCCTGTCGACTACCTCCGACCTTTATCTAATATGAAAATTTATTTTTGTCCGAATTTTTGGGTTGTTAAATGCTTATCAGTTCGATCTAACTTAAAGCACATTAATCCTTTATAAACTTTAAGTCAGATATCTCAACAGCCAGAATTTGAGAATAATTAAATGTAGGTCAGTTAAACACTGGTAAACTTATATATGGTTATACTTGTAACTTGTCATTCTGTTATAAGCAGACTTAAATCTCTGCCCCATTCAAGATTGTGAATAATATTTACGAAACTTACGTATGTTCAAGATGATTTATTCAATAGTAACGTTACAAGATTATTTCATTATTATTATTATTATTATTATTAGTATTATTATTATTATTATCCAGTCCCGCTACTTACATTAATTAACTTGCGGGTTAATTAGAGCTTCACTATTCTGTTATTGTTCTTCCAAGATAATACAATTGTAAACTAAAGTATAAATATCAAGAGAGTAGATTATGTGATTACGTTGAGAATTAGATAAATAGTTCAGGCGTCATTTATCACCATTTCAATTTTCAATGATAATTTTTTTTGGATGAGATGCCTTATTAGTCTATAAATAAGTATATAATGTCAGACTGTAATAAAATGTAATGTCATTTGTAAGTATCGTCGTCATATTAATCAAATTACCGCTAACGCAAATCCACTTGCAGAATGAAGCTTAATATTAACCATAATTATTTCTTCTCTCTTCAAATTAAAACTAATTATGTCATAAACTTACATATAAATGGATCATGTCCATTAATTGCCGAGAAGTTTTACGCTTGAATAAGTTAGCTATAATGTACTTGATTGAGATCATGAACTGATTGATGTTAGACCACCATTGGAAACCTGGAGGCACTGGATGGCCACTTCGTCCTATTGTGGGACTCCTCAGTAGTGTGCATCCACGATCCCGCCCGCGGGATTCAAATCCAGGACCGTCGGTCTTGGGCGCAAACGCTTAACCTCTAGACGACTGGGTCGACATCCAAACATTACCAGTTCAGTGATATCGAGATTGGTTTACAAGGAGTTAAAACTATCAAGACTTTCAATCGTCAATTTATTAATTTTGTTGAATATTAAGTCTAAAATGTGAAATACGGTTCGAATTTCTAATAGTTGAATGTAAATTCAACATAATCATGTTCTACAATTTCCAATTAATCTATAAAAATTAATATTATTTTCAGTTTACAATTCAAATTTAAGTTCCTTTTTGTTTATTTAATTACAAATTAGGTTAATGGTCAAGATCTTAGAAATGCAACACATGAACAGGCAATTCATGCTTTTCAAACAGCTAAAGAACCTATTATCGTGGAAGTCGCTCGTCGTGATCCAAACGTTGAACTATCACAAAAATCTGCTCCAAATTCAAATTCTGGTCCTGTAAACAGTTTAGACAATCAGAATAAATGTTCTGTTGCAATACAAACTGATCCAAGTACAGCTGAGGCAACTTTGGCTGCGATGGCTGCTGCCGCATTAACAACCGAAGATATACGTACTGCACTTGGAATAAGACACTCTGGTTTACCAACGAGGTACATTACGCTTTGTTATTGTTTTTGTAGACAAAGAAAATTTGGTTAATTTCTTTATTTAAACACATGAGCACTGTTACAAGGAAGCAGCAAATATATATGCGCACACTTCCTCATTCGATTTCTGTGATGGCTGGAATACTAAAGGCCACTCCCCAAACCTTTGACCTAGAGGTCTAATCCACAAGGCAGTGGAGCAACGTCAGGAGTTGCAATCTCATGGAAACCGGTGACCGACAATAAGTTCATATGCCATTTGTTGCCCCAGGATCATGGAGCCCATGTGCACAATTGGTTTGAAATCAGGGTTTTCCAACTCCCCTAGGTGGAACCTCCATATCCACCAATCCAGTGCCAAACATTCGCTTTTCGTTCTCTTAAGTTCGTAAACAATACTCCCGCCATGAGAAAGTGGTGATAAATCTGTGATATGTATTCCAAGAATTATTCTTAAGTCTGATGTTTGTTAATTAAAGATTGAGTCACCTGCAAACTGGCTAACTCCAATACCATCTGATAATTGATCATATTCATTCCATGTCAATAGTTTGAACAGAAGAGTGTCATTTTACTAGATAGATTGAAATTCTTCTGTTCAATAGTCTTGTCTTTGATCTCAGATTATTCAGAGACTTACAATAATGATTTGATCGGTTGCATGGTATTATTGTAGACCAACAATCAACTAATGCTTTATTCGTTGATTTTGACAACGGAAAATTTGTTCATAAAATCATGTAAACAATACCGTATAATAGCTTTCATCAAAGAAGTCGAGACATTTTTCACTGACATCATCCTGAAGATTCTAACCTGGTTAGCATGAATAATTTTATAGTCACTTAAATGAGTAATGAATTTCTTGTGGAACCGATACAACGTTTTATTTTAGGTGGTTTGAGGTATTCGATAAGAAACTATGTTTCACCTAGGTTTCATGCTAGTTGACACTCGTCAATAATGTGTACCTGTAATCTGAAGGAAACTAACACTCCACATGGAATTCTATCATGTGTTGCCAAACTATACAGTCTGAGACGATACGTCTGTGTTAATTTTTTCGATAAAATTCAATTAGCACTGAAGGACTAAACAAATATGACATTGGTCACTACTTAATAATCAATCAATTTAAATACTGCTTTGTTCGGTAGTGTATGTTTGGTTGCAGAAATTAATTTTCAGCAGAGAATGCAAAAGATCATAAACGTAGATAAACATACACAGTAGAAAACTTTGCTCCTTGTTAGTAGGACAAATCATTGAAATAATTTAGTCAGAGTGACTTTAAAAACATCTTCTAAACCTTTTTATAGAGTTTAAATGGTTCAATCTACCAGTTTTTTTCAGACAACATCATCTGGATATTATTGAAAAAGGAAAGCTATTAGAAATTCTTCGTTCACAAATGACTAATCGGCAGGATACTTCAGTGATTGTTGTCCATAGTTGTTCTGTTATTCAATGTACATTTATTTTCATGCTTTGATAAGCATAAGTGTGACCAAACTGTTCAAAATGTAGCATACAAATACACTTATACATTTTAAAAATCAACGGTATTGAGCTTTAATGCATAAATTTCAATCTAATTATGTTATGTTCTACTAACAGCTTAACACAAGTAGTTGAGTATTACCAACCACATTGTGTGTTACCTTTTTAAATTGATAGTATTTAACTTAATAATCTATGCCAATCGATAAATAACATGTTTAATGGACTTGATGAGTTGTCAGAAATCCAAACCAGTAATACAGTTATTATTATTATTACTATATTTTTCATACAGCCCGAACAAATAGACATCTCAAAGAATTAAACAGACTGCCAATCAGTTCATCGATTTTCTTCTGTGTGTGTTATTGATGTTAGAAATATCCCAAAATATTCAAACAATAGCATTTCTTAATAGTTGAATTCATAAATCGATATAAGCTAGACCACCATTAAAAACCCGGAAGCAGTGGACGGCCGTTTCGTTATATTGTGGGACTCCTCATCAGTGTGCATTCACGACTTGAACCCGAGGCGTTCGGTCTCGTGTACAAACACCTAACCTCTAGACCACTGAGCCAAAATGGGACGGTGTTAATATCAAGCTTCAATCGATCTATGAACTTTCAAAGCCTATCAACACCATCAGATGACGGATAGATTGTCTAGGGGTTAAGCGATTGCGCGCAAAACAGAAGCTCCTGAGTTCAAGTCCCATATGCGGGATCGTGGATGCATACTTCCGAGTGATCCCACACTAGGACGAAACAGCTTTCCAGTGCTCCTAGGTTTTCAATAGTGGTCTAGCTTATATCGATTCATGAATACAACTATTAATATTAATACAATCCCCACGAAACCCGATTTTGATAATAATATTCCTACTTTTTTTCTCTCTCTTTTTATTACTTTATATGCAGTTTCCGGTTAACTTAAAATTTCACAAACTTTAATATACACAGTTGATTTCATTCAACAGTAATTATCGGTTAATCAAAATGTACACATTACTAGTATTTATTACTTATGAACCGGTAATAATAATATTTCTTGACTGGTGCTTTAATTATTCCTACCTCCTGGTAATGTTTTGTTACTGTTACTGTTTTGATTTTCCTTTTCAATATTTAACCATAGAGTTATATCGTTTTTCTTTTTCTTATCAGACAAGTTCATCATTTGTGTTTTGCTTCATTCTTCATTTATTTTTGACCTGTTTATGAACTTGTACAATATTATATGATGACCTAATAACTGTTATTTAAGTTATCATTTAACCCTTCTTCTACAATCTTCTCAATGATTATGGAATCCTTTTTTTTCGAATGGATACGTTGTTAATAAACATAGAGATAGTTTGTGTGTGTGTGTGTGTCTTCGTACATAGTTACTGTTATCAGACAAAATGTATCTTATAAGGCTAGAAATGTGAATAGTTTTTTTTACCTTAATAATTAGATGTTTTTGTTTTAAAGAAAATTTTCAATATAATTAAAGAGAGGTTTTGTGGATGTTATAGTAATTTAAATAATTGAATTCATGAGTCGATTGATGTTAGATCATCATAGAAAACCTGGAAGCATTCAAAGGCCGTTTCGTCCTAGTATAGGACTCCACTAGTTCTAATTGACTCATGAATTCGACTATTAAAATTACTATAATATCCACAGAACCTCTCTCTCTCTCTCTCTGATTGTAATCATCATATGCTCAAGAGTGACGGTCTCCAACAGTTATTTCTTGAAGTTCTAGTGAGAAACCGTGACCAGTGCAGTTCAACCGGGTCAGTTGTGAGATAGCAAATCACTGATGACAGTAGTGATTATGTCGCTCAATTTCGTGGATTAGTTAAGGTTGGACATTAACACCGTCGGATGCCGGTCGACTCAGTGGTCTAGAGGTTAAGCGCTCGCACGTCAGACTGATAGGTTCTGAGTTCGAATCTTTCGAAGTGGGAACGTAGATGCGCACTGCTGAGGAGTCCCATACTAGGATGAGACCGTCGTCCAGTGCTTCCAGGTTTTCAATGGTGGTCTAGCTTCATTTGAATCATGAATTCAACTATTAAATTTGAATAATTAAGGGAAAGCAAAGTGGAAAGTTTCAATTAATTTACAAAACCGTGTAAGAATCTTTTAATGTACTTTGTAAATAACTGCATCACACTTGATATAATTAAACTCTATGATCATCATGAATGTGATGCAGTTATTCACCATATGTATTAGAAGAGGGTTGCACAATGTTAGAAATTGATTGAAATTCGACTTGTAAACTTTTGGATACCAGATCAATGGTTTAGGGATAAAGGGTTTTAAATACTTTCATTAATTATAAAGTTTAATTTCTGTGAATCTATTTGAAATTGAAATCTTAGGTTTTTATTGAAATCATGACTCAATCAATGTTAGACCATCATTGTTATTGCTATTTAAGAAAGAAATTTAGGCATTTGGTGATAGTCTACACAAAGCCCTACTTTATCTAAGTTTTCTGATAGTTTTTATTCACTTACTAGTCGTACTTATAACCTTCTGGGAAATGATGTTCCTTGTAGGATTTGAATCTACTGATTAGTGCCAAATTGTATATCACCTGTGTTAAACAAGGTTCCCTGTAAACTACCATGCAATCATGTAATATCCCTTAGACTAGTGTTCACATTCCTATTTGATCAACAGAACTTAATCATCATTAAAAAAGGTGAAAAACATGGAATTGAACTTTAAACCTCCATAATCAATCAAATATATACAAAAATACTGTCAAAATATTAGTATTGAATTGTTGGCTTCATTAAAAATCAAAGTAGTAATAATTTGGATAGAAGTCTGACTTCTACCTGAAGTTTGTGATGATGATGTCGTTCAGAAGAACGATGAAAGCTCTACAACCAAACCATTCAGTTTAGAGGACAGAACTCCATCCAAATCATCTACCTGAGCTACAAATCTTTTCCACCATCTCAAAGTAGTAATAAATTTAAGTCTGAGGATTTCTTTATTCCACGACTATAAATCCGTATAACATTTCAAATTTATGGTAAAGGAATATTAATCTCTTGACATTTGTAGAAATAACATTCTCAAGTTTCTTATAGAACATAATTTTACCATCATGTTTAATTATGAACCAATTCGATCAATCTTGAATGTTAATTTATTCATTTAGTGATAGGATTTGTCTACTGTTAAACATTTGGCAACAAGATATTGATTATTATGTTCTATTACCACACTACATAGTTAGTACATCTTATTCCATAATGTCACATAGCATTCTTTTTCTTCTTTTAAGTCGTCTACTACAATTTATTTTTCTCACATGTTAATATGTTCCCCCCACTTCTCTCCCCCTTCTCTCTCGCTGTGTGTGTGTGTCTCATGTATAATACCATTGTCTGTGAATGAGATCAGTGTATTACATCTAGAATCTTTTGATGACTATAGCAAAATCTTGGTTGAGAAAATACTTTACTAAAATATTCAAGTAAAACACAACGAAGTAAAAAGAAATGTTCATTGAAAAAGAACAACATTTTTCTTTTTAGTTGTAAAGATAATAAATGAAGTCGGAATTATTTTCATAATATAAATGTGATTATTTCCACAATTACATAATTTGCTATCAGTGTTGATATTGAACTGATATCAACTTTAAAGAGAGAAAAGAATTACAAGGAAATAGAAGCTTCCTCATTTAAAACTAATGAATGTATGTATAAATATTTGTAAGAATTTTCATTGTTAGTGTTAAGGTGTGTAATTAAGCAGTATGTTTTTCTTCTAACATCTATATATTCTGAGTGGATTGTAGTGGCTGTGCTTCGTTGAAGAATCACCCTTGTAACTGTTACCATATAATTCTCAACGGTGTTTGAAATCAGAAGTCAAAGAGAAGCAGCGACTACAGTTTTAATAGCAGATAACTCAGACCACAAAGCAATGGTGTGAATGAATGAGTCAGCGAACCGAGAGTGTGTAGTGTGTAAATATACATGTGTATATGTAGGGAAATGAATGGATCATCGACTCAATTAAGCAGCTAATAATAAAGCTAACAGAATGAATATATGCGTAGGCGGTAAGCAATGTTCAAGCCTACATATTTCATACTAGCACAACAATAATAAAGGTACAATAAATTGTTATAGTATGGATGACTTTGTCCGCTAAATAAGTTAACAAAAGGGCTTAAATGAGTTAAATGAGAACAAACTCAATTGCACGTAAGTTGCTATAGGATAATCTGGTGGATGAGATCTGCTGAGGTATCCCACAATAGAATGAAATGGCTGTCGAGTGATTCCAGGATTTCTATGATAATCTAGCTTCAATTGACTTATGATCTTAACCATTAAAATTACTGTAATATCCACAATACCCTTCTGATATCTGGATATTGTTAACTATCCATTAGTTTCAGTAAGGTTGTATATACCAAATGATACTAACAATCTTTAGTCTCTAACATTAACAGAGAAAAAAAAGGACACCACTACCAACAAATCTCGTACTCAATCCATAAGCTAATATCTATATGGACTCACTAGCTTAGGGACTAATGGATTAGTGTTTGAGATAGAAGATACTGAGTTTTGGTTTAATTGTGAACATTTACATCTACACATCTGGAAGATATGGAATCCTTCATGTACCTGCAAAGCATCGTCGATGAACAGAGAGGATCAGATGCACACGTTAAGGCGAGGATTGACAAAGTAAGGACAACATTCCCACGATAGAAGAAAATATGGAACTCAAAACAACTGGCAACAAATATCGAAGTCACAATTTCTAATACGAACGTCAAGACAGTTAGTTCTACTGTACGGAGCTGAAACTTCGAGAAATAATACAACCATCATCAAGAAGGTACAAGTATTTATAAATAGTTGTCTAAGCAACATATTCAACATCCATTGGCCGGATACCATTAGTAACAGCCTAGCCTACTGTGTGAGAGAACAAACCAGCTTCCAACTGAAGAGGAAATTAGGGAAAGATGTTGGAAATGGATAGGACATACATACATTACTGAAATCATCAAACTGCATAACGAGGCAGGCGCTAACCTGGAATCCTGGATAGAAGCGGAAAAGTGGAAGGTCAAAGTGCACATTACGTTGGGAAATAGAAGGAGATATGAAAAGGATGAATAGAAACTGGAGAGAGCTAGGATGGATTGCCCAGGACAGGTTTGGATGTAGAGTGTTGGTGAGTGGTATATGCTCCTCCACGAGGAGTAACAGGCGTAAGTAAGTATCTACATTTATATATCAGTCGATTGAGCTAACAAATCTCAAAGAAGATAAAACTTGCATCCTAGATTCCACTACTAATCACTATACAGCTTTATTAATAATAATCCATATATGTTTGTAAACTGATAAATGACTGTGTCAGTCCTTAAATAAATTTAAAAAAAAACACAGTTTGATCTATAGTTTGAACATGATCCTGTTTGAATAGTTTATTGATACTGTTCGTCTATATACATAGTGTACGACTTGAAGATAAGTATAAGGTTAAATAAACAAGTTTAATATCCATAATGTTCAATCATTACAGTAAAAATGAATGCTTCCTATAGAAATTTATCTAAATTTTATCTTTCTAAAAATTATAATGAAAAATTTAATCATCCGTATTTATCCTCATTTTAATAGTTTGGAGTGCATCTACCATCCAGAATTTCCTGATCTTGTGGATATAGTTGAAGAAGACGATGATGATGATGATGACGACGATGATGATGATATTGATGAAGATGACGATGTTGATATCGATGGTGATGATGATGAAGTCGATGAACAGGATAATAATAATAATAATGATCGAATAAAAGATGCTATTACTTCATCCAACGTGAACTGTGATCCGAGATCAGTTAACTGTCCATGTTATTCAAATGATAACATAGAATATGACGAAATACCGGATATTCAAGATAAAAGTATAACATTCCAAGAAGGAAATGATGGTGTCACTTGGGATATGAAATTTAATCAATCAGAGAATATATTGATTAAAGTAAGTGATTTGACATATCATTGCTAATACATTTTTTTACTGTACTAATACTATTCATAGAACATCATGAAATAACCAGTTTCATCATTAGTTCCATTTTCCCAATGTATATATATATTTATATCATTAATCATTTATATTACCATGTCATTATTAACCACAAGTCAATAAACACTACTATAACAAACTGACTATACAATTGTTAATTACATTTTCCGGTTGTTAATATTATACATTGTGATTAAACAATAAGTGTATCCTGAGCAGACGATCTGTATATTCATTAATATTAGGATTCACGCACATTCATCAGACTAGTCCCACATAGGATGAAACAAGCACCTTAGGTCCCATTGCTAACCACCAATTGGCTATTCTCTTGTTAGTGATATATTTCTAGAAGGACTATCGACAGATTGTAATATGTATTATTCAATATATCAGAAGAGCAACAATGTTTTAACGGAGCCGTAAAATGAAGTTCAAAATCTATCACAAATTGATTGAAGTACAGAACATGAATCACCAGATTGCAATATCGTCCTTATTATAAAACTTGAATATTATTAGTTCAACATTGTGTGACAACTTAGAAAAATATTACCGATTAATCTATAACTACAGCAACATAATTATTCTGTGTTCTCAGTTTAGCAATAATCAAAACTATCAAACAATAAACAATATCTTCATGAATTCAAAAACTCTACAGGTGATCATCTTCAATACAAGAAAAATCTTTTTGTCTCCATTATAGCTAAATTTAAGGAGTAAGTATATGTGATAATGACCTTATACATAAGCTCCAAATATAAATCACTCTACAAACCACTGAATATCAATAGTTACTGAACAATTATTTTGTCCTTTTACAGGACGTTCCAATCGTATTCATATATAAACCTATCAAGAGTCAAACCTAGAACCATTCAACCATATTAAAGTGTCAGAATGGGTTTATTTTATAAATTATTTTATAAATTTTACTGTTTAAAATCATGATTCAATTGAAGCTAGTCTACCATGGAAAACCTGGAAGCACTGGACGGCTATTTCGTCCTAGTGTGGGACTCCCCAACAGTGCGCATCCACGATCCCGCCCCCGCGAGACTGATAGGTTTTGGGTTCGAATCTCGCGGGGGCGGGATCGTGGATGCGCATATTAAAGGGTGTTTAACAATCTTTTTTTTCTTATTTCATCGGAATAGAAAAGTGACTTTTATCAATATTCTTTATCATGTTCTATAATGAAACTTACCTTGATTTTATTAAAGAGATTTTCGTACCATACATTAGGTATAACATTATTTGTCATTATTATTATTAAATTTATTTGTACGGAATTTAGACAAGCTTAAACTTATCACTCTACATTAATTTCATTCTATTTGTGATGTACCATACAAAAAAAGTAAATGAATAAAATGTGTATAAAGAAAGTCTGTACCAAAGGAAAAGCAATTCAGTTTACTTTCATTAAATAGAGATAAATGTATATTCCGTATTTCCTAAAACTAAATAATGGTTTCAATTGAAAATCATTTACATATTACTATTAAAAGTAAAGAATTATTAAGTTATATACACAAAGGGAAAAGCAAGACCCTCCGATACACTACAACATGTACCAATCGAATCACATTTGATAGAAAAGCTTTAGAGGATGTAAACATCTTAACATATCTGGTCAGCATCATTGATGAACATGATGGATCTGATAAAGATGTCAAGGCACGGATTAGCAAAGCAAGAGCAGTATATCTACAATTGAAGAATATCTGAAACTCAAAACAACTGTAAACCAATAGCAAAGTTAGAATTTTCAATAGAAATGTCAAGATAGTTCTACTGTATAAGGAGGAAACTTGGAGAACTACAAAATCAATCATCAAGAAGATATAAGTGTTTGTTAACAGTTGTCTAAGCAAAATATTTCGGATTCGTTGGCCAGACACTATCTGCAACAACCTATTGTGGGAGAGAAGAAATCAGACTCCAGTGAAAGAAGAAATCAGGAAGAAACGCCGGAAGTCGACAGAACACACATTGAGGAAAGCACACATCTGTGTCACAAGGCAAGCCCTCACATGGAATCTTCAAGGCTAAAGGAGAAGTGGTAGTCCAAAGAACACATTACGCCGAGAAATGGAGAAAGACATGAGAAGAATGAACAACAATTGGATCAAACTAGAAAGAAAGGCTTAGGACATAGTGAGTTGGAGAATTCTGGTCGGCAGCCTATACTCCATTTGGAGTAATGGGCATAAGTAAGTATTATTAAGATAGATCGGAACAAAGTAGATTCTAGCTTCCTTGTGATGACATAAGTTTTATAGGAATCAATGATAAATATAAAACCAAAATAACGTTTTGATTTCTGGTTTCATATCGACTGCCAACCAGTTCATATCACGGCACACAGAAATGCGATGTTGTGTTACTTAGATTAGTGGTTAGATTTCAACTTAAATAATAATATTTGATCATCACTGAAGGACTAGACAAACATGATATTGATAAATACTACTCAGCGACCAATGATTCATTAAGTTTCAAAGATTTCTACGCATATTATATAACGAGTGTTATGTGATCAACCAATAAAATGTGACTTCAGTACATTTTTCAAAATATGAATCTCATAACATCCATTAACAATATCCACTTGTACAAAATTTAATGATCTCAACTATTAAAATTATTATGATATCCACAAAACCCCTTCCGATACTAATCAACATATGCCAACTAGTGACTGGCTTCATGAGTTATTTCCTATAGTGCTAGTGAGAAGCTGTGACCAGTGCAGTTCAACCAGGTCTGTTGTGAGATATCAGCTCACTGGGGATAATGGTATACGGTGGCGCAACTTCGTGGAGTGGTTGAAGTTAGAGATTAACACCGCTCGATGCCGGTTCAGTAGTCTAATTGGCTAAGCGCTTGGCGCGAGACTGATAGGCCCTGAGTTCGAGTCCCGCGGGGTTCGGGATCGTAGGTGTTCACTGCTGAGGAGTCGCATACTAGGGCGGAACGGCCGTCCAGTGACCCCAGGTTTTCCATGGTGGCCTAGCTTCAACTGACTCATGATTTCAATCTGTGAAATTTCTAAAATCTCAACAAACCCCTTCTGATACATACGAACTATCTGTAATTAATATATTCGTAATAATATTCACTTGGTGTTGCTTTACTTGTATCTTCCCATTGCTATTTACGACTGTAATTGATCAGTCTCATGTTGGCATATGTGCAATCTGTGCGGATTGCCTCGATATAGCTTTAAATCACAAGCTTCTTAAGCAAAGATGGATAGTGGCTAGCAGTGGAATCCAGTTTGACGCGCGTTTCGTCCTATTTGTGACTCGTCAGTTAAATGTACCTGCATCCCAGAGTTGATGTTTACTCCGGGGAGATGAAAGCAGGTGCCTATCAGAACTCATTAGCTAAATGGATAACGCGATGGCATTTGAAACTAACAATACTGGGTTCGAGTTCCTGAGTGAACATCAACTCTGGGATGCAGGTACATCTAGCTGATGAGTCCCAAATATGACGAAACGCGTATCCAACTGGATTCAGCTGCTAGCTATTATTCATCTTTACTTAAACTATCCATT
The DNA here is from genome assembly GCF_000699445.3 of Schistosoma haematobium. Lineage (NCBI taxonomy): Eukaryota > Metazoa > Platyhelminthes > Trematoda > Strigeidida > Schistosomatidae > Schistosoma > Schistosoma haematobium. The sequence continues at coordinate 12,120,315 of NC_067201.1, forward strand.
GTTGATTATTATTAAGTTAAATTATTCACTCAAACTATCAGAATGAGATTGCGGAGATTGGTGAACTTAAACATCAATGAATCCCGGTTGAGTGATATAAATTTGAGTTACAGGATAATACACTACCGATATGTCCCATATTTGAACGAAACTGATATTCAGTAATTCTTGGTTTTCAATAATTATCTGACTTAGATTAATTCTTGATCTCAATAATATTTACTGTAACCCTAATCAACTATAAAAATCAATGTTACATTTAAGCAGAAACATTCATATCCATGATAAAAATTACACTATATCATACTTCAATATCGAATATACTAGATCTTGGACTGAACTCATTCTTCAATAACATAAATAAACAAAACCGTAGTGATAGAATGGAACTATATATATTTGTTTTGGAGAAGAAAGAAGACTATGATTTACAATGACCAATCTTTTTATAGTAGTTTTCATCATATGCATAGATAAAGAAAACAAAAGGGAGTGGCGCCATTTTCTTTCAGTTTGTTACTTGATTTAATCTTTAACAACAACGACAACAACAACAAAATATATTTATCATTGATGTTTTCATTTGATTCTTTTTTTGTTTAAAATTTTGATCATATTACTATTATTACAAATCATAATGATAATACATAAAATGTAATTGTTGTATAAAGAGGATAGAATACTACCATTGAGTTGGATACAGGTATTATTATTGTTATTTACTATTATCTTATCTAATATGTGTACAGCTGTAAGTAGTGAGTAAACACCCGACTATTGTAAATATAAATGTCGTTGATAAAATTATTAAATATGAATGTTCAATGCAAACTAAAAGAAAAGTGTACGATAGAAAGTAAACATGATCTGTGAATGCATAAGTATTTATAAGTGTTGTATACTTGGTATTTGATAGAAGCTTGATAGCAATCATAATGGTAATGATACTTCGAATTAGGGTACATTAGTTTCCTTTTTTCTTCATACACACATACATCAATAAAACCCGATAAAGTTGAGTATACTTAATTAAGAGATTATTGTCATATTTGTTGAATGTGAATATAATCTTCATCTGATATCGGTCTTATCTTTTTCTATGAGTCGTCAAATGCTCTCAAATATCCCACCTGTTGATTTTAATTACAATTCAATATATTGCGCAGTAATAATGAATAAAAGCACAACATACAATATTGCACATCTCTTCAAATATATAATAACCATCTCACTAATGACTTCTTTCCAGGTGTTCCTAATGTTCTAAGTAAAGGTTAAAACTGTATGAGTTGAGATTCGTCAGGAGTGTAACAGTTGTCACAAATGGTACTGAATAACCCTCTCTCTTTCGAAATAAAAAAAGTTAATTGAACTTGAATTTGTGTCAGTGAACGTCGACTCACTAGTTTTAGTTGCTAAATGTTCATAATAAATACTGAAGGTGCTGAGTTTGGTCATTGGTTTGAGTTGTGTTTCCATACTTTTAAACGGCTCCCATACTAGGATAAAACATCTGTAAATTGCCCCCCAATTATTAATGGTATTTCAATTGAAATCAATCTCCAACACATATAAACTTATATATAATAAAATAGTTTTATTCTGTTTTTCTAATAGGAGGTTACATTGTGTCGTAAAAAACCAGATGAAAAATTTGGTTTAACTCTTTGTTATCGACAGGGTGATACATGCAATACAAGCTGTAATGTTTATGTTGGTGAGGTAAGTCTAATTTGTCCTACATATTTAAAAATTAACATTAAGATTATTATTATTATTATCAGTGACAGAATAATTATCGTTGGTTATTGAGTAATGTTGAATGGTATTATTATCGAAGGTGCCGCTCTCAGTATCAACAGTCTCTGCATCTATCATCGATATGTAGATGACACATTTCACATCAGCAAGAAGAATTTCTTTGTAAATTCCTCTAAACTGATAAATACTTCTCAGATTATATCGGATTCATATTTAAAATGGAAGGTATTCATAATGTACTGTCATTCTAAAATTGTTTGCTTAAAAAGAATTCTAATGTAAATATGAATTTAATTGTATACAGAGAATCTACAACAACTTTTAACTTTTCATTTACCCTAAGTCGATAGGATTCAATCTGCACTAAGAAGCACATGACATACATGATATTGGTCACCACTCGGTGATCAGTCAATTGTAAATACATCTCAGTCCTACAGGAAGTCAGTCACGACCCGTATAGCTCAGTGGTAACGTCTCTGACTGTGAAGCTAGGTGACACGGGACGGAATCCGTCAGGAAGTATCAGTTCCCTCATGATGACAGGTACACCTTGTTGACGAGTACCAAGTAGTACGAAACCTAGGTCTAGGGTTTCCTGTCGACTACCTCCAGCCATCATCTTACCCTAAGTCATAAAACCTTAAAAATTCTGTTTTTTACTCGTTAAGATATCAATAATTTATCATTATTTCATTATTAATATTTTCCAATACAAGAAAATGTTTCTCTACGACTGAAATCTTTAAATGTATTCTATTAACAAGCAGAAAACTAATTTATAAACAGAATAATCTATTAAGAATTCTTTAAATAGTAAACAGAATTCATCATCTATTTAAAACTAGTAACCATAAAATAGGTATTTCTTCTTAATATTGAACTTCTCATCAATGAACTTCCATTGCCATACTAGGTGTTAAACACATTGATTTCAGGCTTTAACAATGATCTCTTTACCCCTTAGACTACTAAATCACGACTTAAATGTTCAACGTTACAAACTTCATTCAATTCGTATTATCAACATTTTAACCTACTAGCCTCATATATGGTATGCAATTAGTTTATTAGGTTAAATATTTTTTGACGCAATACAAGTCTTTACCGAATGGTCAAGTAAATATCTTCTCCAACTATACTATGTATAAAAATTCGGTAGTTATTTTCATACTGAGCCAAATTGTTACAATTTTACTAACTACGTTGGAAAACATACTTAAACTGGTATACCATATATTAATAATATTATTATCTTTACTGGATAGAACCACAGTGATCAAACATTTGTTTGTAAAGCAGATATCTTTCTGGACACTTGATGGTAATCAGAAATAAATAATAAAACATTCTAGGGTTAGTGTTTTACTTCCTTTCTGCATTGTGAGATCAGTAGTATTTGGAATTTTTACTGAATTTTCTAAATGAGTCAGTTGTTGGAGATTGTAGTTCATATATATCGTCAAATTCATCTCCATTATCACATTACTTGCGTCATATTAATTTTCAAAACTCCTACATTTGAATGTTGTCATACAGATGGTTGTCCAATGTACATGTGTGGTTACATTTTAGAATTTATCATTGCTTTTATGAGCAATTCCAGGCCGCTTTTGTTCATTTGTACTTGTAAGCAATTAATAAACGAAACATAATCGGCGGAATAATACTTCAATCATTATCAATCTTAAACCTCTAAGTTTCATAGATTCATTACCGTTAACAATTAATTGTAATAATTATCAGGTTAATTGATGAAATCTTGTGTTAACAAGATCGTCCTTCAATGATGAATGCACAGAAATTGACGATTGTATAGTAACTAATCCAAATACCTTATAATACTCGGTCATAAAGTTTATCGACTCAATTTCTTGAATACTAAACATTTAAACTATCAGATCTATGATGAATGTTTTGATCTAGGTTAATCAAGTAAGTGCTGATAAACTTGGCGCTTAAACACCTGATAATGAAGGAATTCCTAACTGCTTCCTATTTCTGAACTTGAATTCTGAATGATAGAGTGAAATAGAGAAATATATAGAAGAGCTTTACTTAAGAAATTAGTCTATCTACGAAAAACAAGGGTATTTAGAGATCTATAAGTAACCTTGGTAATTCAGATAAGTTAAATTTAGTAACAAATTTAATAACTGATGGGTTTTGTGGATATTATAGTAATTTTAATGGTTAAGATCATGAAGCTAGTCCACCATAGAAAACCTGGAAGCACTGGACGGCCGTTTCGCCCTACCATGGGACTCCTCAACAGTGCGCATCCACGACCTCGACCTCTGCGAGATTCGAACTCAGGACCTACTGGTTTTACGCGCGAACACTTAACCTTTAGACCACTGAGCTGACCGGCATCCAGCGGTGTTAATTTCTAACTTCAACTAATCCACGAAATTGAGTGACACATCCACCATTGTCTTCAGTGAGTTACTAACTCACAACAGACTTGGTTGAACTCCACTGGTCACTACTTCTCACTAGAACCCCAAGATACATCTCTCGAAGCCAGTCACTAGTGAGCATATGTTGATTAATATCAGATGGGTTTTGTGGATATTATAGTAATCTCAATGGTTAAGATCATGAATCAGTTCGGATTCGAACCCATGGGGCGAGGTCATGGATGTGCACTGTTGAGGAGTCCCACAATAGGACGAAACGGCCGTCCAGTGTTTCCAGGTTTTCCATGGTTGTTTAGCTTCAGCTGACTCGATCTTAACCATTGAAGTTTAATAACTATCCTGTTGAATTGCAATATATAATCTACCGTATTTCTAGGAACTTCTAGAGGTTTCCCATTAAGCACTGGTTGGTCAAAATCTTTGAAGTCTTTTCTCAGTTTCTGAAAAATTCCCCAAAGTTTTCAATAAATGGTAATAATTAAAATTTTTTTTAGAATAATGTGTGGATAATCATTTCGATACAATAAATTTAACCGATGATAATTAGTCTTTAGCTAAACATGTCATCTTTATATTTATCTTTCAATGAAGGAATGACTTTGTCTATCAACTTATACAGTTTCATTTAAATCAAGATGCTTACTCCTTCATACATTTTTGACAAGTTTATATTTGATCAAAGATGTCAGCTATTTTTACAAGTTCCTTGTCAAAATTGTTTACATTTTAAAGTCCTTAAGTTTTATCGATTTATATCTATGTATAGTGAATAGATTTCTTCAATATAAATGAATGTAATTAACAGTACGTACTTACATATTTATTTACCCTTGTTACCCCCCAATGAAGCATAAGCCGCTGACCAGCATTCTTCAACCCACTTTGTCCTGGGCCTTCCTTTCTAGTTCATTCTTCTTACGTCTATCTCCATTTTTCTGCGTGATGTGTTCATTGTAACTGACAGTATATGGATCATATTATATTCTATAAACAGTTCACTTAAATTACATTTAAGTAATTAAATTATAAATTATATGTGATGAGAAATATAAATTCAGATTAATCGTTGAGTACTAATAAATGTGATGACTTCGTATTTCCTAGCTGTGAATAAATTCTCTCGATTATGTTACAAGATATTAACCGATCTAAGTGATTTCATACCATGGATACTGTTTCCATTTTCGATGGTTGAAGGAAACCGATAGGACCTTACGGAGTTTTGTTTTACACTTATTAAGACATGTCAGTGATCGTAATTATAAATTTACAGCTTGATTGAAGAAGTTTTACCAAGACTATGAGCTGGTGTATATCTTTCATTCTAACATGAGTCTAATAGCTGGACAAATATCCCCTCAGATATGTTCTTAACTGTGATACTAGGTGAAAGCGACTTGAACCACATAAGATGTAATCTCATTCCTGCCACATTACACGGTTTTGAGTTTGATTTAATATACGATAGTAATTGTGCATTGCTCAATACATTTAAATGTAGAGGAAACTACTTACTTACGCCTGTTACTAATCGTAGAGGAGCATAGGCCACCCACAAGCACTCTCCACCCAAACCCGTCCCAAGCAATCCATTCCAGCTCTTTCCAGTTTCTATTCATCCTTTTCATATCTCCTTCTATTTCCCGAAGTAATGTGCCCTTTGACCTTCCACTTTTCCGCTTCTATCCAGGATTCCAGGTTAGCGCCTGCCTCGTTATGCAGTTTGATGATTTCAGTAATGTATGTATGTCCTATCCATTTCCAACATCTTTCCCTAATTTCCTCTTCAGTTGGAAACTAGTTTGTTCTTTCACACAGTAGGCTAGGCTGTTACTAATTGTATCAGGCCAATGGATGTTGAATATGTTGCTTAGACAACTATTTATAAATACTTGTACCTTCTTGATGATGGTTGTATTATTTCTCGAAGTTTCAGCTCCGTACAGTAGAACTAACTGTCTTGACGTTCGTATTAGAAATTGTGACTTCGATATTTGTTGCCAGTTGTTTTGAGTTCCATATTTTCTTCTATCGTGGGAATGTTGTCCTTACTTTGTCAATCCTCGCCTTAACGTGTGCATCTGATCCTCTCTGTTCATCGACGATGCTTTGCAGGTGCATGAAGGATTTCACATTTTCCAGAGTTTCGCCATCAAGTATGATTGAGTTGGTGTTCTTCGTGTTGTATTTGAGGACCTTGGTTTTCCCCTTGTGTATGTTGAGGCCTATTGATGTACAGGCTACTGTAGAGGAAATGGTTGTCCATAATTATCTTTGAAATACTAGAAAGGTCTTAGGTACTGTGAAATTAAAGAAGAATGACAGGAGTTTTATTTGACGGTCTTGTTTTATGAGTAAACGTAAATATGACTATTTTTCAATATTTTTACACCAGTTTTATGATAGTTATAAACATGCGTCTATAAACTTTAACATCCTTTACCTTGAATTTCAACATTGTTCTACTAAACTTCACCGTAACCACATACCTATTTGCATCTTTCTCTTCATTAGAACCAACCATTATAATGCTACAAAACTTGAGACCATTCTCACAATGGAAATTCAAAGTTAATCTCCTACTTTTAAAATAAGACGAATTTGTCATTTTCTACTCTTGAATTGGTTAGATTTAAGTACTACATATATTTTCTTAATGGGTTTCTACATTATTGTGTGTTTTTTAAACCGACTAGAAGGTAATATTGTTCAATAATATATTAATATGAATTTAGAAGAAGCTTAATTTCATTTTGTATTATTTGTTTAAATCTTCTGATTGATGTTTAGGACTGTAATAGATCAGTCTTTCATTTGCATATGTGCATCCTGTGCGTATTGCCTCAATATTGCCTTAGGTCAAAAACATTCTAACCAAATATGGGTAGTAGTTAGCAGTGGAATCCAGGACACGCGTTTCTTCCTATTTCGGGCTCGTAGGCTGGATGTGTCTGCATTTCAGAGTGGGTAACATGACGTCGTTTGAAGCGAATGGTATTGGGTTCGAGTCTCGGAGTGAACATCAACTCTGGGATGCAGGTATATCCAAATTCTGAGTTCTAAATAGAACGAAAAACACGTCCTGGATTCCACTGCTAGCCATCATCCATTTTTGCTTATAATGCAAGAAAAAGCTGCTAATATCGAGTTATTATAATTTTATACTTACTGTCGATTTCAATCATTTAGAGATTTTGAAAGTGAATGAAAGTAGTCGTATGTCAAGTTTACATCTGAGCATTGTCGTCTTGTAAAATCACCTTAATTTCCTAGTTTAACAACGGACGTACAACAATATATAACAATACGTTAATCATCCATGAAACCTTCTCTATCCCTGTATTTAAAAGCTTTTAGAAACTAATACCTCACAGAGGATGGAACGCAGAACCTGCACCTTATCTTTAAACCACTGATTTAGTATCCAATACTCTACATTTTCAACTGGAAATAATTTGCAGTATAGTGCGATGGTCACTTAATATCAACAGTGATAACTGGGTGGTCGTTGCTGTTCTTTGTTATTTGAATGAAATTAGAAATATGAAATAATGTATATAATATCAGTAGCCTAAATTATCGAGGTCTAAAGGTCCATGGTAATACCTGAGACATTGTTGAGAAGTTTCATATTAAAACTAAACATCTGTCTATTGCTCTCTATATTTCAATTGTACCCTAACTGATGTCATTTCATGATAAATATAACCTCCAAGTTAAAATAATCTCCAAAAAACCACAACAAATCAAGAAGCTGAAACTAAAATTTGTAGGATTTTATGTTATTGATTAAGTTAAATCCTCTTTTTTAAATAAAATATGCCAAAAACGGTTTCTTTCCGATAAACCAGTCCTTCTCAGAAAAAAAATACACTGAAACCAGCTGAATTATTATTACATAATTTATAGATTGTATTCATTACAGTTTGGTCTCCGTTGCGACACCATCAAAAACCAGAAAACACTGGGTAACTGTTTCGTTGTCACATTATGAAACTCAAAAACAGTACGTACCTAGAACTTTCTGATCTAGCATCAATAGTTTAACGACTAGAGTCACTGGATCATGTCCATTGATATAATTTCAACAACATAATACCACAATCATTTGCAACGAGTTTAATCCAAAAAAATTAATCTAATCTCCACAGAATCCTATCAACTAAATTATTAAATTTTTAGAAGAGGTTTTTGTAGATATTATAATAATTTTAATAGTTGAACTTATGAATCAATTGAAGCTAGACTATCATGGAAAATTTGGAAGCACTGAATGGCCGTTTCATCTTATTGTAACGACTCCTCCACGGTGCTTATTCACGATCCCACCTCGCAAGAACCTATTGGTCTCGCACACAAACACCCTAACCTCTAGACCACTGAGTCAACCTACATTCAACAATTCTACTATCTAATTTTAATTTACAACATTGAGCAACATATCCAACTAAAAATGTTACTATATAATATTAATTATTAAATAATATGAGAAGGGTTTGTGGAGATTTTAGAAATTTCACAGGTTGAAATCATGAGTCAATTGAAGCTAGTCCACCATGGAAAACCTGGAAACACTGGAAGGCCGTTTCGTTCTAGTGTGGGACTCCTCAGCAGTGCGCATCCACGATCCCGCACCCCGCGAGATACGAACCCAGGACCTATCAGTCTCGCGTGAAAGCGCTTAACCAACTAGACCACTGAGCCGGCATCCAACGGTGTTAATGTCTAACTTCAACCACTCCGCCGTATACCATTATCTTCAGTGAGTTGATATCTCACAACTGACCGTCCAGTGCTTCCAGGTTTTCCATGATGGTCTAGCTTCAATTGACTCATGATTTCAATCTATTAAATAATAATAACTTTTTTTTCCAAAATCATTCTTTATTTCCTTAGTTAGAATATGATAGTTTAGCTGCTCAATGTGGACAAATTATTAATGGTGATCAAATATTAGGTATCAATGGTAAACGAATTAAATCAAGAGAACATGTTATTGATTTATTTCAACAAAGTAGAAAAAAGGTAACATTATTGATTGCACGTGAAAAATGTCAAACATTAAAAGAGAATAATACATTAATCAATATAAATTCAACAATCACTAAGACATTAAATACAATTCAATCTAATACAATAAAAAATGAATCAATCAATGAATTTTATACAAATAATGAATTATCTATATCAACTATCAATAAGAATTGTACAGATTATCCTGTAAGTTTTTGTTTTCTGTTCGTTTGTTTGTTTTGAAGTAAGAAAGATTAGTTCAGTGAAGAGTTCTGCTTTCGGCGAATTCATTTTCAAGAATGGTAACCTTTGAATTCATTTCCACAAATTTGACAGAATAACGCAGAAACTCATTAAGTTCTGTCAAATTTGTGGAAGTGAATACGAAGGTTACCATTCGTGAAAATGAATTCGCCGAAAACAGAACTCTTCACTGAACTAATCTTCCTTACATAATGTTTTTTTTTAAAAAATTATATCAGTTAGTCCCATTTGATGAATTTCGATAGTGTAATAAGAAGACAAAGATTATCAGAACTAATGTGATGATATATATTAGCGGAATACATTTCGAACAATCTAATCACACATTATATACTTGTTAAGAACATTTATATATAAAAATAAATGATCTACTAGACTAATCACAATTGATTGATCACTGGGTGGTGATCAATGTCATGTGTGTCAAGTCCTTATTTAGTGCAGATCGAATGCTATCGACCATGTTGCAATGTGGCCACCAGTCTAGGTGAGTCGACACTGCCTCAAACCATCATCTAATCTCACAATAGTGCACTCAGTGTCGAGTTAACTAGACTAGTGGCCACATTCCAACTTGGTCGATAGCATTCGATCTGCACTAAATAAGGACTTGACACACATGACATTGATCACCACCCAGTGATCAATCAATTGTGACTATATCTCATTCCTACAGGAGGTCAGTCGCGACCCGGATAGCTCAGTGGTAACGTCTCTGACTGTGAAGCTGGATGACACGGGATGGAATCCGCCAGGGAGCACCAGTTCCCTCAAGATGACAGGTACACCTTACTGACGGGTGCCAAGTAGCACGAAAATTGGGTCCAGGGTTTCCTGTTGACTACCTCCAACCACCATCTGATCTACTAGACTAGAAATGGAGGGTAAGAGGAGACAAGGATAATAAAGAAAATAATAATGTGAAAACAATTCGAACCTCATTACTCTGATTAATAATGTAATATTACCAGAGTAGGTTTAAGTTGAAAACAAACTTTTTGAATAAACAAAGAGGGTTTGAATTTTCGTATGGTTAGGGCTTCAATAAACCTTAGTATATGCATTTTTGCACTTTTGTACATTACCACAAAAGCCGAGTTAAGATCAATCTTATAGCCTGTTTCAATTATATGTTTAGTAATAGAGGATGATGGATGTTTATCTTCTATTCTTATTGGGTCACTTGATTCTATTTGTTCCTGAAACCATTTCGGTACATGTCCACATACCCTAATTTTGAGATCACGATTGCTCCTTCCTTTGACTTTTTATTTTTATATATAAATGTTCTTAAAAAGTATGTAATGTGTGATCAGATTGTTCGAAATGCATTGCGCTAATATATCACACAGTTCTGATAATCTTCGTTTTCTTATTACATTATCGAAGTTTGTTTTTTGTTGTTCTTTTTATTGTTGTCACTTTTTTTCTTCCTAATTTTCCATGAAGAACTGTACTGTTGTTGTTGCTGCTTTTTGTTTTCTAAAAAGAAAAAAAGACTACTAAGAACTAGGAAATAGTAGATGAATGTTTCGTCCCTATTTCGAAACTCGTTAGAAATGTACATTTGTGAATTAATTATCGTAATTTCAATGGTTAAGATCATGAGTCAATTGAAGCTAGGCCATTATTGAAAACCTAAAAGCACTGAACGGCCATTTTGTCCTGTTGTGGGACTCCTCAGCAGTGCGCATCCACAATCCCGCTCCTCGCAATATTCGAACTCAGAACCTACTGGTTTCGCGCGCGAGCACTTAACCACTAGACCACTGAGCCAACCGGCATCCAACGATGTTAATGTCTAACTTCAACCAATCCACGAATTTGCGCCACCGCATTCCATTGTCTTCAGTGAGCTGATATCTCACAACAGACGTGGTTGAACTCCGCTGGTAACGGCTTCTCACTAGAACTCCAGGGGTATATTTCGACACGTTTCCTTTTCTCATTTCTTAATCGATCCTGACAATAAATATTGAGTTAGATATTAGTGATTCAGAAATCAACATCTGATTGATATTCTTTCCTTTCAATGCACATTGCCAACCAACACGATGACTCTGATTGTAGTTTTCTTTTTTCTGTAATTTTCACAGCGAAAGGCCGTAAATGTACTTTTTTTGTAACTTGTAAAACAAAAGGTCACCTGAATAGGTTATGTGATTAATAGACATAATATGTTAGAATAAACTAAGAAACAGATAACTTGTTGAAATATCTAGATGGCAGGAACAGGTAGTTTAGATATTCAAGCAGGTAGCCATATTCCTTCTACTCCTCCTCCTCCTCCTCCTTCGCTTACTCTTTCATTCACTCCTTATTTTACCACACTACATATATACTTTCATACAATAAAGATTTATTTATAATAAGACGAGATAAGTTTATTCCTTTTTATTTTCATTTCTATTTATTTTTCAATCTGATATTTGTCAGTTCAGTAATTTTCATGCCAATTGATTTCATATTACCATGAACTTAAAATTCATGATTATTCTTTATTTATTATTCTTTTTCTCATTATTACCAATGACCAATACTACTAATATTATTAATCATCAACATCTAATTTCTCTATGTCTATGTAAAAATGATTATTGACTTCCCGTCAAATGTCAGAACCATTATTATTATTGGTATTATGATACGATAAAATATATATTAAAGTTTACGAACCAGTTTGTAGACGTATCAAGGAATGATATTTTATGACTCACCTATTTGTATATCTATAGAGAATTCTCGTTTTAATTACGATCATACATAAACACATAGATACATATATATATATATATATTGATATCAATAAACATAGACTTTGTAGATTGTTGGCAATATAGTAAATATAAGATTTAATCATAGTAATAAAAACTTGAATACGTAATTGTATTCTAATTTTGTATTTTTTTCTATTAGTGAATTCAATAAGTTAAACTATTGGATAGGTCATATCATTTTTAAGGGTATTATGTTCAATGAAATGAATTGAAGAGGCATTTCCTGGAATTCTAGTGAGAAACCGTGACCAGTAGAGTGCAACCACGTCTGTTGTGAGATATCGGCTCACTGAGGACAATGGAATGCGGTGGCACAAATTTGTGGATTGGTTGAAGTTAGACATTAACGTCGTTGGATGCCGGTCGGATAAGTGGTCCTGCGTTTGAATCTCGCGAAGGGCGGGATCGTGGATGCGCACTACTGAGGAGTCCCATATTAGGATGAAACGGCCGTCCAGTTCTTCCAGGTTTTCCATGGTGGAGTAGCTTCAATTGACTCATGAATTTAACTATTGGAACTTCTAAAAATCTTCACGAAACCCCTTACTGATAAAAATGGTATTGTTATCGTCGAGATAACAGCTGGGTGACAACCATTTTATTGATATAATACAAGAGTCATACACTGAATATTTTATTTGCAAATTTCCATCATTTGTCTTTTACATTCCGTATGATTCTTCCAGTCCATAATTCTTATCTATTTCCTCTTCTATTCTCTTCAACTCGATCTTTTTAGCTTTCTGTTGACAGGGTTTCTACTTCCAATTAGTATTACATACTACTTATGTCTGTCGACATCATAGTACTACACAAGGCGCTAAACACGAATCAATTCAATAATTTCTCTATGTTTAATCACAACTTCTAAAACTAATTCATATAGAACTATTAGAATGGGGGTTTTGTGGAGATTGTGGTAATAGGCTAGGCCATTATTGAAAACCTCGAAGAACTGGACGGCCGTTTCATCCTAATATGGGACTCCTCAGCATTGCGCATCCACAATCCCGCTCCTCGCAATATTCGAACTCAGAACCTACTGGTTCCACGTGCGAGCACTTAACCACTAGACCACTGAGCCAACCGGCATCCAACGATGTTAATGTCTAACTTCAACCAATCCACGAATTTGCGCCACCGCATTCCATTGTCTTCAGTGAGCTGATATCTCACAACAGACGTGGTTGCACTCTACTGGTCATGGCTTCTCACTAGAATTCCAAGTGGTCTAGCTTCAACTGACTCATGATTTCAACTATTGAAATTTCTAAAATCTCCACAAAACCCCTTCTGATAACATTTTATTATTGTCTGTGATATCACTAACATTATGTTTACAGTTAAATGAAGTTGATACAAAGGCTCAATGGTAATATCTCAAACTGTGAAAATGAATGATGTAATATTAAATCCCATTGAACAAAGCATTATTTTCTTAAAGACTGCGAGTATACTTCACGAATGAATGTCAACGAGTATGTCAAACGGATTTTTCAACAGACTATCATCAACCGCCCAGCAGGCCAATAAGAACTTACCGCTCCTCTCTCTCTCTCCCTATACATATATTCGAACATTACTAAGTGAGACAAAAGATAACATTTAATCTCCGCCGACCAGCGATTTCTTCAATCATATTAGTGTATAATATATGTTTTAATCTCAGACGATATATTAATTCTAAAACTGTCATAAACATTTATTGAATGAACAAAAAAACAAACATGAGAAAGGAATTGAATTCATAGGTCACCTTACAAAAACGATCTAGAAAACTATTTGATCAATTAAAATTGATCCATCTTTATCAAAAATTATAGTTTGATGCATTTATTGACAAGAACAAGACATCATTAGAGTTCTTAATATTTCGTTAAAGAATTAGTATAATCAAGCTGTTTTAGAACATTTATTTATTTAAACTCATAAACATTGGTATAAGGAGGCACCGAATAGATATGCGCCACATAAATCATTGGATTTATGTGAGAGTTGGGATACTGCCCGGGTGCTCGAACTGAAGTAGGTGGTTTTCTTGGAATGACACACTTTGGGCCTTTGACCTAAAGGTCTGACCCACAAGGCAGCAGAGCAGCGTCAGGAGATACAGTCCCATGGTAGCCGGTGATCAGCAACCGGTCCATATGCCATTTGTTTCCTTAGGATCCTGGGGCCCATATGCACTGTTGGTTTGGAATCAGTGTTTTCCAACTCCCCTAGGTGGAACGTCCATGCCCACCAACCAGGTTAAAGCACTGGATATTCGCTTTTCGTTTTCGCAACTTCGTAAACAATACTCCCGCCACGAGAAGTCAGTGAGTAGGATTTCCCTGGAAGTGGTTGTATGCACGTGACCACTTTAGAGCATTTTGAGAGCGAGAGCTGACTCTCTCCACTCTCGGCCGTACCAGAGTATTTGATGGCACATAGAGCATGTGGTCAGTAAACTAAGTGATTAGATATCGTGTACACTATGTTGAAATATCAGATGGTTTACATGTACTCAATAAGAAACTTCTCGACTTAAGTTTAGTGCCAAATGACACTTATAATAAGATCTGGTGCTCCTTGAAAACTGTGCATGTAATCTACCCACTTTCATAATCTGGGATGATAAGCAACGCAAAAATTAAAAGAATGATTGATTTTAATTGTTGTTATTAGGACGGCTTCCGAGAACTAAGGCGCAGCCTCAAGAAGTTTTAAAGGAGACAAAGAGGTTCCATTCAATCAGAAAGTGATGGAGCTTTTTAGAAATAACAAACGCTAATATCTATAAATACCCATAATTTTCTGTACACTTTGATTCTTACCCAACAAACACTTCTCGAGCTTTTTTCTGTCTTCTGATTTGCGACTGCGGGGTTCTATACGTTCGAGTATCGTATTAGTATACTATATTCTGCTGTCTCTAGCGGGCGAGCGAGCGAGAGCGAGTCACTAACGATGAAAGGGAATGGTTGTCAAAATTGATTGAATTTGATAGTGTTGGCTACTGGGTTATGTGATTACGCTTTCATCTCAAGGTCAAATGAATTCAAATCGTATATCTACCACAATTGCGATTACACATTGTTGTATAATACTTCATGAATTTCGTAACAGTTTCACAAATGATATTTTAATGACCCAATATCTATCTTCAATTAGATCGTATGACTGATTGTTATTGAAACATGCACATTTCGTCTATTCTCTTATATAAGTATCGACTTAATCCACGTTAGCGAATAATGGAATTAAATAAGACAAATACGAGTATGGATGTCTAGATACGTAAATTTTGTACACTCGTTGATCGGAACAGACAATCAGAGAATCGCAGTGAATGAAGCGAATAAGAGAAAGCGAAGCGAAACGAAAGTATGAGCAGTGGAGGTGTGTGAGCCAACTCCATTTAATCGAGCGTTAATCGATATTAATATTCATACAAAAATAAGCTACAGACATGTGACGAATAGGATAAGAATCGCATACACACACGCTCTTATATAAACAGTTAGGGTTGATAAGTGAATAACTAACAAGGTCAAAACGTAACTCAAGAAGAATGAATAAACTTGTCTGTTCGAAAGCTAGAATAAGCTTTGTGGACTTAACATAGTAACTGACACTACAATATGAACAAACATACTTCAAAACTCTTCCTATTTTCAAAGAAAGATAGTTGTACTTTGAATCTAGTTATTCTAATATAAATTATATTTTAACTGTAATATTTTCAATAGTTGAAATCATGAGTCAATTGAAGCTAGACCACAATGAAAAACTTGGAAGCACTGGACGGCCATTTCGTCCTATTGTGGGACTGCTCAGCAGTGCGCATCCATGTTGTATAAAAATAAATAAGAATTCATTGAAATGATTTTTGATGTATTTCGGATTATTATAATTATTGCTAATTGAATATAAATTGTTTATTTATATTTATATTAACTTCAAGGTTTATAAACGGCCTGATCAAGATTCTGGTATGGGTAGAACAACTGATGAAAGTGCACGTACAGAAGAAAGTTCAGAACAAGTATGTATTTTAAAGTTATTTTAATTTGTTCAACTATATTCATATTTGAATGTTATAAACTTAAGAAATAATAACTGAGCGAATGTATCTAACAGTCGATTAGTTTATATAATTTTCCATGAAGTAAATCAATTAGAATGTGATTATAATTACTGTTGACTTTATTTATAGACAAGAAAAGTGTTTACAAAATGAAACTTTTGGACATAAATATATGAATTCAGTAGATGAACTCATGAGTCAATTGGAGCTAAACCATTATGGAAAACCCGGAAGTACTAGATGGTCGTCTCGTTCTAGTATGGGACTCTTCAGTAGGGCACATCCAAGACCCCACTCACAGGATTCGAACCCAAGACCTATTGGTCTCGCGCACGAACGCTTAACCTCTGGACCAATGAGCTGACCGGCATTCAACGGTGTTAATGTTTAACTTCAACCAATATAAATATATGATATATATAAATAGATGAATAATATAATTATTTGATATTTAATAATTGAACTTACATTGATATACTTCATTTTTACAATAAAAGCCAAACACTATGAGAATATCTTTCTACTAACTTGATTTAGATGTGGGTTATAAATTAGTGTAATGAATTGGGATGTTAGGGTTACGAATTAGATTTAGCGTTTTTATCACGGAATGACATCAGCTATAATGCAAAAAAGGAAATGCTATTTAACTATAGCTATATGGATGAATGAATTTCTCGCCAAAATTCAAGAACTATCATATTAAATCTGATTGGTTTGTCCATAAATTATGGTCTTGACTCAAGCACATAAAGTTTATATTTTAATTTTTATATATATAGCTGAACAAAAATGTCCAGTTTGACACATTTAATAAAATGTTGAAACGCCATGAACGCTGATAAAGTCTCTTTTGAATGACCATGTATTGATGTATGGTGAATCTATACACTGACGTAGATGTTTCCTTAAATATATATATATATATATTAATGGTATTATCTTTCACAGAAAAACACCAACATAGTTTTCATACAACTTCATTAATGAGTAACTATCCGACTTGTGACTTGATACAGTTCACGGTTTATGGTTTTTTCACTTATTCTTCATGTAGGAATCAGGGATGTAAACAGTTGGAGAGTTTCAAGCAAAACTAAAAACAGTTGTTTGATGTCTCCTAATTTACAAGGAATCTACAAAACCGTAGAAATTAAACAATTTGTGTACACAATCAACATTTTAATAGTAACATATAATTTATTGTTATCCATTTATCTCTATGTGTTGTTTTATTCATCTTAAGCTCAATTCAAACTCTTTCTTTAATCTTCCCTGTATCTTTTTGGTTTCAACTAATTATGAATATATGATATATCTAAGTCTTCGAATGTAGCATCTTCATCGTTTATTTCGGCTGATGAATAAGTCCTTATATTATCTTTACTAAAAAAAGATGTGAATTATCCTTTACACTGAAGAAAACTCGACCTCATATCTGCATGCCTATACACATTACAAAGTGTAAAAAACTAGTCATGAAATGTTGACAGTATTTGACGTAGATTGACGTAAACTTCAGTATCAATGAAAAGCAGAGATCACTGAACTGCCTCTACGTCCTAGTATAGGACTCTTCATCTGTGATTATGCAAAACCACTAATGGGTGGGAATCAAGACCTTCATATCGCATGACGAGATCGTTATCATTCAACCACTGAGTTGGTATTCAATGCTTCACATTCACCTCAACGACTATTTAATATCATAGGTGATGACTGTGTCATTCACTAACACAGCTGAACGCCTTGAGTTAGCCTCTTAACAGGATCGTGAGTATATATTACGGAGAGACCTAATACTAAAACTAGACACGCATCAACTCACCTCTAATATAGAGTGATATTTTATTTATGGTTAGTCTGTGACAAATATCACCGAAAAATCAAACTAATCCCAGATAAACTTCTTCATAATTTATGAAATCTACAGGCTTTGTACTTCATGCCTTAATCCTTTTTCTTTGCCTACAATTTGGTATGCTATGACCATCAAGTGAGAAAATTCAAAACTCCAAATCTCTTTTAATGATCCTTTTGTTAACAAAGACAAACAGTGTATGGAAATTTAACGAAGTTGTTAAGTTTTACACACGATATCACTCTTTGCATTACATCAGTTGAAATGGTAAACAAACATGAAGGAAGTAAATTCAAACTATTTATCCCCATTTCATGCTGAGTGGAAATAACAGTTGCATACAGTTTATATTTTGCGTACATCTGTAATAGCTGGCCCTATGTCGAGCCTACATAGGTTATTTTAGTTCTGGACCAACAAATTAATCATTCTCCTTGAGTTATATTTTGACCTTGTTAATTATTTGCTTCTACTCGCCTTGACTCGCTTTGCCTTGTTTCGTTTCGCTTCGATTCAATTTGACTGTAAATAATGAGTAACGCTTAGTTAAGAGAAATTAGCTAACATTTCCAGATCCAATCTGTTTCGCTTTGCTCTCTCCTTTGATCGTCTGTCTGTTCTGATCAACGATTGTACAAAATATACATATTCAAAACTTTATTCTCATATTTGACTTGTTTAATTCCGTTATTCACCAATGCGATTTAAGTCGATGATTATATATGAGGGTAGTCAGGATGTATATTTCGACAGCAATCACTCGATAACGATCATTCGTACGATCCAATAGAAGTCAGATATCGAGCCACTAAAAATTATTTAAAAAACATTTTTTTTTTTGACTATCTGTATTACTAATTCACAGGCGATATAATTTCTGTTCTCGTTTCAAGGGTAATAGCTTCTTTGAAACCCTTGTAACTGAGTTTCATTTTGAATTGGCAAAGTTGTTTGGCTAGTTTCTTACTAGTGCAAACTTTCTTTCCCTAACAAACGTAAACTTTGCTTGTTTTAAAAAAAAATGTAGGAAATTGATAATGATCAACATCACCACCATCATCAATACCAACAACAACAACGTACCAATTTTATTCATGGATTGGCACAAATAACTAAATTAACATGTGAAAATGATCAGTTAAACAATATCTCATCTGGTAATTCATTATCACAAGATGCTACATCATTAGATCATAGAATAACAATTCCATCAGATGTATTCAGTGATTACGATTCAATTGATCCAATCGATCAAGAACTTGTACAACTTGGACGTTTAATGCAATCATTAGCAGTACACTGTAGACAATTAGTACAAGCTAAATTGCAATATAATAGAATACAATATCCGTTATCTAGTGTTGGTAATTGTGCTAGTCAATATGAAGGAAATGATTCTATTGTACAACCAAAACCAATGTCAACGAAGATGATAACATCAACGACAGATTCAGGGATCAATTCATCATCCATTCCAACAGCAACAACAACAACGTCATCCTCATCATTGTTATCGTCAAAAATATCAAATCAACCAACAGAAAATTGTTATTATTCAACTGGAAATAATAACTTACAAAATACCAAATGTATAATTAATAAATCTAATGAAGGAATTTCAAATGGATCACCATTATTATCTACCAAAGATAATAGTCATAATATGTCAACTAGATTACCACGAATGGGAACTCGAATGGAACCATCAATAATGGGTTCAATTAGTTCAAATGATTCCAGTGGTTCATTTCATGATAAAAATTTAAAAATGTCAGCCATTACAACAACTGGAAAATTATCCCATAGTCGATTCCCGTCAAATATTAGAGGTAAGTATCAGTGTTCGCTTTTAAAATTAATAAATTTTCGTTTAGTCATTTGAAATTCGTTGTGAAAATGAATTACTAACGGAAAAGACCATTTAAGATTTTTTACAGGAATTTGGCGTATCCATTATTGTTATCAGTGGAATTTTGTTCTCTGAGCTAGATGGTTTGATTGTGGAGATTTCATCGTTCTTCGGAACAAGATCGTCAGCACAAAATGTAAATAGAAGTCTTGAAGTTTGTGTTGATGATTTAGTTCAGAAGAACGATAAAAACTCCACAACCAAACCATCCAGCTCAGAGAACAAAACTCCACCAAAATCATCCACCTGAGCTACAAATCTTCTGCACTATTCCATTATTGCTACTTATCAGCTGATTGTAATTTGTTCTCAGTGGATATTGATGTTTACCACTTGGATTTAACCATAATATTTAATCTTGAATCTCACAAAAATCTTAAGAAGGTAATTAACTAAAACGGTAATTAAAATGATAGACTGTTGAATTGACAGTTTGAATTCTATTTAGCTGTGTGATTCAAATAATCTCCCTAAACAATTTCTCTCATTGTTTTAATGATGAACATTGATTTTACAAGATTTATTTTTGCCTAGAAAGTGATTTCTTAGTGAATTCATGGACCATTTTTACGTTAGATTATTCTAGAGTCATTTAGAGTAAAAGAATTGATTGATCACTGAGTGGTGATCAAGGTCATGTGTGTCAGGTCCTTCTTAGTGCAGATCAAATGCTATCGACCAAGTTGGGATACAGCCACTAGTCTAGGTGACTCGACACTGAGTACACTATGTTGAGATAAGATGGTGTTTGGATGTAGTCAACAGGAGACGCTAGACCTAGGTTTTATGCTACTTGGCACTCGTCAGTAAGGTGTGCCTGTAATCTTGAATGGACTGATGTTCCCTGACGGATTCGATCCCGTGTCACCCAGCTTCACAGTTAGAAATGTTACCACTGAGCTATCCGGGACCAACTGTATGGCATGGGATCAAATCAGTTAGGGAGCATCAGTTACCTCAAGATTACAGGTACACCTTGCTGAAAAATGTCAAATAGCACGAAACCCGAGACCATGGTTTCCAGTTGACTACTTTCAACCACCATCTTATATCGAAATAAAACGATATTAATGTTTTACTAAGGATTTGTGATATAAAAAAGTGAATTCAATCTGACTAAATATCTATAGGTAACTTTAGAGTTCCATCCCGGGACGAAACATCTGATCTTTCGTTCTTGATTGTCAATGGTTGTTTAACAGATATCAGTTAGTAATGTAAACAAAAAAGTTTCAACTGTACAAACCCTCTATACCGATTACTTCGGATAGTGATAGCTACTTACTAAGAATCAATACATGTTACAACTTTTCCATTCGATCTTCAACATATACTTTGATGAATATTATGCAGACATTTAAATAGATAGGTTTAGGGTTAATGTATTAATGATAACATCAACACCGAAATCTAGCTACATCTTACTAATAAGTCCCCAATCAAACGTAACTTCCATCTTGGATTCCTCTATTAGTTACTAACCAATACAAATATTTAAATAATTAGTCCTAATTATAAGACATTACCCAAAATGTTTGTCTTTTTTTCCTTTTAAATACTGACAATAATGGTCACGACAAAACGTATCTTATAAATAACCATAACAATTCGATTAAAATAACTATCTAAACTGAATGGAAATTGTTTGTTTCCTCTTCCCATTACTATAATTACTATGACAACTAATATTAATATTACTAAAATGCATTCGAATATTTATTTGTTATATATTTTTTTTATTACTTTGACAACCTAGACAAATACACATGATGTCTATCAACCTTTTTTTTGTTTCATTGAATACTTATCAACAAGCTGTATATACACATTGATACCAAATAATAGAAATATTGTATTGTTTCTTTTTCATTTCAATAATGACAGATGAATGCTATGGTCTATGTGAAATGATCATTTAAAAAAAATTGTGTTTTAAATAAGGGGGGGGGAAGAGAGTGAAATATTATATTTTTAACATCTTTTTTTTTCATAGATCTACATTAGAGACTGTATACTTTGGTTTGTACAGTATGCTGTTTTTGAACTATTACTATTAATACCAGCTTCAATCATCTGTATCTCTCAAAGCATGGAATTGATTTATCTGAATAGGTGATGATGATGATGAAGAAGAACAAAGGGATATTAAGATTTGATTTAACACTTGTAATAAATGAAATCTGTAGATTTTGTGCTTGATTAACATTGAATAATGTGTGAAACTTCAATTAAGATTAATGACTAGATGAATTATTATTTAGAGTATTGGGTGAAGTTAAGCATAGTTTAGCTGATTAGATGGTGGTTTGAGGTAGTCGACAGGAAACCCTGGACCCAATTTTCGTGCTACTTGGTACTCGTCAGCAAGGTGTACCTGTAATCTTGGGGGAACTGGTGCTCCTTGGCGGATTCGATCCCGTGTCATCCAGCTTCACAGTCAGAGACGTTACCACTGAGCTATCCGAGCCGTGGCTAACCTCCTGTAGGACTGAGATGTAATCACAATTGATTGATCACTGGGTGGTGATCAATGTCATGCTTGTCTAGTCCTTATTAGTGCAGATCGAATGCTATCGATCATGTTACAATGTTATATGCATTGTTACAGGTACACCTTGCTGATGAGTGCCAAGTAGCACGAAACCCGGGTCCAGGGTTTCCAGTCGACTACCTCCAACCAGCATATAATCTCAATATATAGTGTACGCAGTGTCGAGTCACCTAGACTGGTGGCCACATTGCAACATGTTCAACAGCATTTTATCTACACTAAATAAGGACTTGACACACATGACATTGATCACCACCCAGTGATCAATCAATTGTGATAGTTTAGCTGAAGAATATTTTAAAATTGACAAAGTGATTAGATATAGTCAACAGCTTGAGTTATTTTGATAAAGTTTTGTTCTCTGCGCTGGATGATTTGGTCGTGGAACTTTCATCGTTCTTCTGAACGACATCATCAGCACAAACTTCAGGTAGAAGTGAAGTGTTGGAATTTCTCCACATTTAGTTTACAGCTTGTCTTGTAGACGTCGATGTTGATTGGTTCTTGTTGATGTTAAACATGTCATTGTTAACTTCTTTGTTTTGGTTGTTTATCCCATTGATTTGGGTTATTCTTAATCTTATAAGAACTGATGCTGGTAATGAGATTCGGGTGCGAAACAATCAACTTGGCATTATAAGAGGTTATGTAACATACAAACAGAATATGGATGATAAAGTTATAAATAATAACAGAACTAATAATTTAAAATAAATTGAAAACCAAATACGTAATTGTAAACACTAAGAGTGGTGATAACGTTAACATATAACATGAAGGAATAAAATATGAACAACTAGTTGTATGCTTAAAATATATATATATATTTTACTGCGTACAGTTTCTCAACATTAAGGAGATGACAAATGTAAAATGTATTAGTGAATCAATGAAAATAACATTCCATCAGAATAAACTGACTTGTAACTAAGGCATATTGTCTGACTTATCAGAAAGGGGGTTTTGTGAAGATTTTAGTAATTTAATAGTTGAATTCATGAGTCAGCTGAAGTTAGACCACTATGGAAAACCTGGAAGCGCTGAACAGCTGTTTCGTCCTAGTATGGAACTCCTCAGCAGTGCTATCAGGTTTTCCATGGTGATCTAGCTTCAATTGACTCATGAATTTAACTATTAAATGATTTATCTTAGTTTGTTATTCAATCAAAAGTTTATAAATAAGACTTGGGAATCTTACAGTAATTACAATACTATCTGTTCATCCATTGACTTCAATAGTTCACATTTTCCATATTCTATTATTTTATGTTATAATGTAATCTAAAACCGTTATATTATTTAACGGTTAAGTATCTCTCAATTTAGCTAAAGTATAAAAGTTAAGACTTTCTATTAGATTTTCAAGAAATTCATTAATGATTCAATAACTAGAGAAGATTATTAGACAGGTGGATTGTAACTTGTATCTTTCTTTTCTAAAATATACTTCTGGTTGTTATACATCTACACACAGATATAGATAAAGTGTTGTTGTACACAAAACAGACGCCTGATTCACATCAACATTCATTATGTTGTTTTCTATTGCATTCATGGTAAATATATTACAGATAAGGATGATGATGATGTGTTTGTGGTGGTGCTACATTTCCCAATTTATTTTCTATCATACAAACTGAATTAAATAATTCCATTATTATTTTCTCTTTTTTTTCATTTGGTACTTGATTTCGTAAAAATAAGCTTTAATACATCATAAATCTATTAAGAATTGCATTCATTTCTGTATTCAAAACATCACCTGGTGTATACACATAGAAAACAATGTAGTTTTAACTCTCTCTCTCTCTCTCTCTCTCTCTTTATACCTATACAACCTGTTCTTCTACACATGTTACAAACACATACGTATGTATTACTAAGACCGTATATTATCAGTATATGTATACATATATCAAAGAAATACAACCATTCTCTGATGTGAGATTAAACTGAACACCTTCACCTTATGTTACATGTAACATATAGAATTGATAAGTATTCGAATACAATTTTATAAATGAAATCTTTTATTTATAATCAACGTTAATTCATACAGAGAAAAATAAAACAACAACAACACCAACAACAACAACAATAATAATAATAATAAATTCTTCAAATTACATCTTTAAGGAAAATAAGTAGACATTGTAATAGATTATACACATCTATCTGTTTAACAGTTCATGTCTAGCATTGACCATTTCAACCTTGATTCATATAGACATAGATACATATATATAGATACATATATTAGTTCTTTATATTCTTCTATGTTTTCATCTTTTATAATCAATTATATTCGTTTATATAATAGTAAGAATACTTTTACTACTAATAGTAATAATAATTCCTCTATCATTAATAACCGTTAATGAAAAGAAATCAAAGCATCTTTGTTTAGATTTCTATGAATCATCATACATAATGATTAGCATTCTTGTTGTATACATTAGAAAATAAGGCGATTTCTTTTTGTTCTTCTTCTTCCCATTACTACTGTTCTTACCGCCATTTTATTGTTTGAACATGTATATGTCATCATTGCTTGATTGTAAGTTAGTAAATGAGTAAATGAGTAAGTGATGCTATACATGATGTATGTTTATAATAGGAAAGTGTATGTGTACTTTGTAAACAAACAAAAAAACACAAAAAATTCAAAGTAAATTCTTCATTTGTTTACACTAAATGTAGAAGTATCTTAGGATAAATAAATAAATAGATGCACTTGAAATTAAAGTTTTGTTTTGTAAACATGATGCTTTATTTATTCCGAAAAGAAATAAATAAGTATCTATTACATTAGTCATTTGTAAACAAGTTTTTTCTTCAATGGTTGAGATCACGAGTTAGTTGAAGCTAGACCACTATGAAAAACCTGGAAACACTGGACGGCCGTTTCGTCCTGTTGTGGAACTCCTCATAGGTGCCCATCCACGACCTCGCCCCGTGCGAGATTCGAACCCAGGATTATTTGAATGTACATCTCATGATTTACAATAGATTCGAATCAATAAAATTGAAGATAAACAAAACTTTTGTATTATAATTTCAAATATTTTATGCTAGTCTATTGGATGCTTGGTCATTAATCAACGACTATTATATACGATAAATGATTGGAGATAGTTGCCAAGAACTTTTGTTTAATCTAGATTATACACTATTGAACATAAGTTAGTAAAGTGTACTTTTAATTTTAAGGAAGCTAATATTTCCTGATAGATTCAGACTGTAAAGCGAGGTGATGTAAGTTTGAATCCACCTAGAGAAGTCGCTTCTCACCAGGATTACTGATACACTTTGCGGATAAGCCCCAAATTGCGTAAAAACTAGATGAAACCAAGTTTTCTGTCAACTATACTCAACGACTTTTTCCGAATATTCGTCAAGATTAGAATCAATAGTTTGACAGAAATTAGGCGCCGAGTATAAAGAAGTCATTATATGTGAAAATTATATTTGAAATAATCTCAGCAATTGAAATTTAAATAATTCCAACGTTTCGTCCAGCTTACTTATCTGGACTTCTTCAGGATAATAATCAATCAGTGACTTCTGTATAGTCGGCGCCAAATTTCTGTCAAACTATTCGCTCTAATCTTGATGAATATTCATTACCAATAAATTAGTTATTAAAAGTATCTCATTACTAAAGAAAGTAAACTATGATTGTATATTTTTGAAGTAATTGGGTCAGTTATGTTTGAATCCCAAGAAAAACATTCGTTGACTCAACAATTCAGATATGTTTCATCTACGAGTTCTAATCTACATGAAACCCATGCCTACCTCCCGTTGTCACTTTTATCCAAAATCTTGCATAAAATTAATTTCATATATGATACTAGTTATCATAATTTATTGGCAGTCCCATCTATTAGGGTTGAAGAGTTTATTGAAATTCAAGCTTCAATTTATGTGCTTAATTATTAATCGAATAACAGGAACGAAACAGTTACCCACAGAAGAAAAAAAACAGGGTCATCTCAAGTTGTCTAATTTTTCTGAAGTTTGAGAGCTTGACACAAAACTTAGAGTTTCTCGGTCCGAACCCCCTGTCTTAGGGTAACAAATATGTAGTACCAAAGAGTTCTTGAAAATAAGACCAAACAGCTATCTAAAACTTCTCAGTTTTCAATAATTGTCCAACTGATGTCGGTTTGCGATATCAATATAAAGATATTTATCTATTCTTGTTTCTTGATCACTAATCATTTAAGTAAGAGGAAACCTCTAACCTGATCATATATGATCAAACTGTATCGAACGGACTTTGATCATTTTACTTATCAGACTATATAAATATCGATAAAAAACAACATCTTATGAAATAGATTATTTTTCTCTGTTATAATTGTAGATCGTCCAGTTTCATCTGAACGTCATGAATCACTGGCTCAACATCAACAACAAACTACATATTGTCCTGATTCTAATTCTAAATTAATCGAACCTCATTCAATTTATCCAGATAATTTAGAACAAAATAGATTAAATGGTAGCGGAGATACAAGTGCATATTGTACTAGTGAAAGTAGAAAAAGTCAAAATGATTCACCAATGAATAACACTCATAATTTTGCTAATAATAGCAGTGAGATTATTAACAATAATAATAGTATTAATAATAATGATCACGCTACAAGTAATGGAAGTTTTACTGATCAATGTTTCCATTGTATTACTACTTGTGGTAATAATAATGATAATAATACACAATATCCACCGGTAACAACACTATCTAATAGTGATTACCCTACAAGAACTATAAGTAGTTTACATTATAACGGAAACAGTGTAGGAGAAGGTATAGCTGCCTCATTATCCGACTTGGGCGGTTCCCTGTTATCTTTGTCTGCAGTTATTCCTGATCCACATCACTACCACCACCATCGTCATCACAGTCGTCATCAATATAACTCCAGTGAAGTTAATAATACTAATCATCATATAACACCAAACGATTCTTTTAGTCCATCATCCAATTGGTCAATTGATGCGAATTCACAATATACTACTCATAGTAATAATAATAATCAATATATTCATCCAGATCCAAATATTAATTATACTGAATCATATTATACATCAATTCGTCAATTCAATTCACCAGAACCATCTACATCAACTTCATCATCATTAATTTCTGGTAGAAATCATAATAATAAATCATCAAATGAACAATTACCATCAACATCAGATAATAATATTAATCATAATTTAGAAGTGAATAGTTTATCCAATTACAATAATACAAGTATATTGAATGAGCAAAAACGTAATGTGAATTTTGCAAAAGATGTATCTATAAAATCTAATACAAAAGTTCAAAAATCCAATTTTTATCAACAACAACAACATCACCAAAAATTACCTAATTCTAATTTGATTTCTGAACATAATCCGGAGAAATTTCTAAAAGAAGGTTAGATTTCATTATATGACTGTGTTATTTAATTCAGTACTTATTTTATATCAGAAGGGGTGCCGGCACAGTGGACTAGTGGTTAAGCGCTCGCGCGCGAGACTGATAGGTCCTGGGTTTGAATCTCGCTGCGGGGGTGGGATCGGGGATGCGTACTTCTGAGCAGTCCTGAAATAGGACGAAACGGCCGTCCAGTGCTTCCAGCTTTTCCACAGTGATCTAGCCTCAACTGACTCATGATCCAAACCACTGAAACTACTTATTTTGTAGTTTGCATCACGGATTAAGTTTGATTAGATAACCATTAAAAACTAGAAGTTAATAGACAGTTGTTTTAGACTAGATATAGAACTTCTTAATAGTTTTCAACCCGACCCTACGATAGAGAAACTTTAGGTCTATCGGTTCGAGCTTGGTCTCTAAACCACTGAGTCAATATCTAATAATTTATAGATCTAACTTCAACTAATTCGTGGTATTACATCACTCACTCAGAAGAAAGAGGTCGATTATGAATATAGTGGTCTTGAGTGCTGTTAGAGGTATGAGGGCGGTTACCACTTCCTGGTTTCCCACACCGTGAAAGGGTTCTTCTGGAGGTACCTGAAAAGGAAATTGGATTAAAGGTGGTCTTAGTGACCTGAGAGCGTGACCGCAGTGTCCAAGGGACAACTGCTTGAGGTCGGTCACACACGACCTTTTTGTGAGTAATTTTCGTGTTAGCTCCGTATTTGTTGAGACCTTACCGCCGGAGACGGATATCCGTGGGATAGAGCAAGGTGTGCATTTTTAAGATCGACCTTTTCTAACCCCACCCCTCCTTGTGGGGAGGTAGCATCGCTGTCATACTGGTTGTCTGAAGGAAACACCTTATTGCTGTTACACCTCTGTACAGTCAGCAGTACGGCTTCGCCTTCGGACCTTGAGTTTACTGCTTTTAGTCTTACCGCTCTTCATCCGACCTGTCTGAATGGTAGGACCTTGAGAAACGATTGTTCCAGCCAGTATAGCTCGGTCGCTTCAACACGATAGGCAAGCCCAACCATCACGTCAAGGTAGCAACAGCGGTCGGGCATTACACTACCATCTTCCAATGTAATCGGTGGATTACTCTCTTACAATTGATATGATATGTTTAAACTTATTTACTAGGGTTTAATTTGATAATCTCAAATAAACTGACTATTGAGGTAGATTACTTTGAGTAATGAAATGATAATATACTTCTAAGATCCAAATGAGTAGAAGCGTGAATTGTACAACCACAGAGAACTCTTCCAGTTAAAGAAAATGCGTCCATTTTTTATGCAAAAAGTAAAATAAATTTACATCAGGATCGTCACTGGCTTCTAGACACTGTGTTGCATTACCTTTAGGACCCCAAGCAGGGAGTTGTGAAGGACCAACACAAGCTAGTCCTGTACAGCTTTCTTTCATACCACGACACCATGTCATACACTGACCACCGTTCCTCTTTTTCCAACCAGTCCCAGCGTCGGCAAATAATTCACGATGTGGAATTCTGTGGGACGATATTCGTTGAACATGCCCAATCCACCGACGTTGATGGTTCAAGATAGTGACATCAAGTGAATTATCGTCACTGCTCCTGAACACACGATGCTGAACCTCTGCATTACTAACATGGTGTTGCCACTGGGTGTCAGCGATCCTTCGGAGACAACGATGGTCAAATACAGACCTCAATTCGGATAGGCTAGGTTTCAAAAGCACAGAGCAAAACTGCTATCACCGTAGCGTTGTAGATCTGACTTTTTACGGTCAGACTGACATCATGAAGGCGTCAAAGGTTGCCCAGATTACCATGAGCCACTCTGGATTTCACTGTGCGTGAATTGATCTCATCACCCACAGCATCACCAGCACCCAGATACACGAACTTCTCGACTACTTCTCTCTGCTCATAATCCAGGGTGAATGCAGGATCAGGGTCCTGTCAGTCTTGTAAAAGTACTTTGCACTTCAAAGGTGTAACGAACATATCATACCTATGGACACTAATTGCTAACTGATTAAGTGGGGATCGCATGGCTTGGATATCAGCTATCAAGTACACATTTACGTATCCAGCTATGTGTCACACTTTATTTATGTAATAACTTATGATAATACCTGTCTGTCCAAAGTCCATTATCCTTGTTTCAAACTTGTAACCTATTAATTGACTGATCAATTATTAAGTTCATTAAACATAAAATTTCTTTAAACAAAGATGATTCTTTTAATACATTGAATAGTATTTGATTATTTAGTTATAACATATGAAACTTGCAAATTAGCGTAAATGATGACCAACTACTTATGATATTCAATAGTATAAATTTGAGATGATCAAGTTTCAGAAAAGTCTACCTTATTTTTTTCATCTTACATATCTCATAATAAACCCTTAAATAGAATAGATGGATTGGAAGTTTAAAAAAAGGAATTCAAATAATGCGTTTTAACTCATCAATTGTATGAACATATAACCTACTGTTAATGTACATATTGTGTATTGAACATAAAACATTTCACTTTAAACACCTATGTATTATCCGTTAAGCTAATGACTTGCTTACATTATCATTAGAAAGAGATAGCTCAGATCATTTTCACTAATGAAAAAGAAACAACTTTTTTATCACCTCATGGTAAGCTTTTACTAAGAATTTTCTTAAACGATAAATAAATAAAATCCATATTCTATTCAAACCAGAAACTAAACTAAGACAAATATGGCTAACCTGAAAAATTCATATTGAGTTAGATTGCTTTCAATAAAACGATTTACACATCTAGTGACAAGTCGTGACCATTGGAGCTAATCTATATTGGGTGTGAGACTGATACTCATTGAAGCGAATAGAAGATGGCTGGTCAAATCATGGATTGATTGAATTTATATATTAACACCGTTGGCTACCGGTTTAGTGATCTGAAGTTTAGGTGTTCACGAATAAAACTTAAGGCCGTGGGTTCGATTCCCGCCTCCAGAGTAGTAGATTCGCACTGTTGAAGAGGCCCTTACTGGGACGAAACGGTGCCTCCAGTTTTTTACCTGTAGTCTAACCTAGATCGGCTCATGATTTCAACATTATACATATAATTTAAACATTATCACAGTTGAATAAGAAATACATTTTTCATTATATCCCAATGAAAATAGAACTGTATTTCTGAAGTTGTGTGACCCTAACCAATATTGCTTATTTATTTACTCTGAAGAAGTAGTTTATAACACGTCACGAAACTTCAGAAATACAATTTTCTATTGATTGAGATGTACCAAAAATATATTTACAATTAACTTTCCGCTCAATGCTAAATTTATTTCAAACTATCAAGTTCATTCATAGCATTGATAGTCATATTTTTGTTTTTAAAAGATACTTGTCGTTTTGACAATCCAATTTATGCAACAAAATCTGGTAGGATTATGTTAGCCAGATTGATCATTTACTCAATGAACACTGTCTCAAATATTGTAAATGATAAGACCATTAGTTAATTAAATAAAGAGATTACTATTGTCCTATTAATGTATAACGTTATGATACCGCCAATTAAAGAACAGTGATTTATCGAGCGGACCAAATGATGCATAAAACAAGTACGAGCAGTCTAAAGTCTTTATCGGTCATGCTTCCCTCCTGGCCCTGCTTGTTAAGTCCAGAACACCAATCTCAGCCTACACGATATGAATCATGTATTTCAAACATACTGGGTTTATATACCAACCAGACAGACAATATCTTACCATAAAACAGGAAACAACATTTGTAAAAGATTTAGCTAAATGTGGCTGTGAATATGGGAGATAGTAATTGATAGACAGAGCATAAATCAAGAATGGTAAATCGTATAATAATGGTTCATAGGTCAAAATAAAGCTTATGATAAGAGAAACACGAATATGAATAGTTTAGTCATTTAACAATTATACGATAAAAATATACGCATAGTAATAATTCATAAATGGATTCAAAAAGTTACCATTCATTATTCTCATCGGGGTACAACAGAAGGAACAGACATTAAGTCATGAATATGAAATTTGTCATTTAAATTTGATACGTTTGGATCGTATTGTTAGCTAAATCCCTCAGCATCTCAATGTTACTATCTCAGTTGAGTCATAATAGTTACCAACTTGTTTAAGATGTATGATATTTGAATACTTTTACGGATTTAGATTCTTTTGTTCTCTATTGTTAACATTCATAACTTATTTTGATCAATGTCTATGGTCATAAGTAAGAATTCTTTAAATTGATATCTTGACATAACCGGTATAGATTAAACTGACTAGTCCTAATCCACATAATAAAATAATTCGTGTATTATATGTACAAGTAAATTTTATGACATATCTACTCAAATAATCACTATATCAATAAAAGGAAATCAAATTTCCATTCTGATAATTAATCATAGAAAAGATCATTAAAATCCAATTTAGTTGATGCAACCATTGTAGTGGCTTTGCTTCGTTAATCAATCACCTTTGTAACCGTATTATATAAATCCCACTGTTTGAAATCAGAGTGCAATAAGAAGCGGCGACTACAGTTTATGAGCGGATAGCACAGGTAACAAAGCTATAAGCATATCGAGCGAATTTGTGTGTACGGCAACATGTACAGACGCAAATTTATAGTCAGATCCAATAATGGCACAGCTAGACAAGGCGAAGACTAATAATAGGAGTTGCATACATATTATACATGAGGAAGATAATGATTCATCGAGCGATATTTAGGCTATCAACATTTAAGCTAAAGTCTGTCATATGATCAAGCGTACGCGTTTATACAGATATAATAGTGATCGTTATAGTACAGGGAAATATGAGAACTGTTACCGTTAGAATAAGATTGTTAGTAATTTAAGTTAATAAAAGGGCTTAACCAAAACTAACCACAATCGAAAGTGGTTGTAGGATAATTGCTATATTATATTGATTATAAGCAAAGATCGATGGTGGCTAATAGGGGAATCCTGGACATGCGTTTTATCCTATTTGGAACTCGTCAGCTAGATATATCTGCATACCAAAGTTGATTTTCCTGAATTCCATTGGTAGCCACTATCCATATTTACTTAGAATGCTTGTCATTTAAGCCAATATCAAGGCAATTCACACAGAATGCACATATATCAATAAGAAACTAATCAATTTCAGTCCTAAACATCAATGAGAAGATGGATAATGGCTAGTAGTGGAATCCAACATGTACGTTTTATCCTACTCGGGACTCCTCAGCTAGATGTACCTTCATCTCAGAGTTGATATTCACTCTGCAACTTGAACCCAGTACCATTCACTTCAAACACCATCGCATTATTCACTTAGCTACTGAATCCTGATAGTCACTTGCTTGTGCAATGAGATGGAGTTTTAAATGCACTTGATATTGTTTACTTGTATCTTCCCATTTGATGATTCGGACTGCAATTGATCAATCTCTTTTTAGTATATATGCATCGTATGCGGACTGCCTCAAAATTGCCTTAATTCATAAGCATTCTAAGCAAAGATGTATAGCGTCTAGCAATGGAATCCAGGATGGACGTTTCGTTCTATTTGGGTCCTATTCAGCTAGAAAATACAAGTAAACAATAGGAAGATTGAAACAATCAATACAAAAATCAATTTTAAGCCAATATTGATTATTGAACATCTTTTCTCAATCAAATTTAATATAACAACCAAAATGATTTATAATTGTACATTATGATTATTTTCTTTTTCTTTTTCTTTTCTTTATTTTAATCAATTCAGAAAAATCATCTTTATTAATGAATCAATATAGAAATAAACAATTACACTTTAATCCATTATATCCTTTACCAATATATTATAATGAATATTATTATCCAATAAAATATATATCACCAAGGAAATGTATGACAACTACATTAAATGAACAATTATCAAATAATCATAATAATAATAGTAATAATAGTAATAGTAATGGTAATAATAATAATAATAATAGTGTAGTGACAACAATGACAATCACTAAGCCAATACCATCAATGAATATTTCAAATAATAAATTACATTCATATGAATTTTATGATAATTTTTGTTGTTCATTAACAAATAAAACAATATTAAATACAAATAAACAAAAACAATTAACAGTTCAATCAACAACAGCAACAACAACAACAACAATGGTTCAACCATTGAATGAATTAATGAATATGAATAAAACAAATATAATAGTAAGTTGATTTAATTTAATGTTATAGATGTAATGATAATTATTTATTTTAGTAATTCAATTTATGAGTTAATTGAAGTTAGATTACTAAGAAAAATCTGGAAGTACTGAATGGTTATTTTTGTCCTAATTTGGAATTCTTCAGAAGTGTACATTCATGATCTCATACCTTGTGAGATTTGAATCCAGGACCTATTGATCTCGCGTATGAATGCTTAATCTCTAGACCATTGTGCTAAGTGGCATTCAATGGTGTTAAGGTCTAAATTCAACCAGTCCACAAAATTGCATCAACGTCCATCTCAAAACAGACTCGGTTGAATTCCACTTGTCATGGCTTCTCACTAGAACTCCAAGAAATTCTTGTTGGAGACCATCATTATTGAGCATATGATGATTATAATCAGAGAATATTATAGTGAATATTATAGTAATTTTAGTAGTTGAATTCGTGGGTCAGTTGAACTATTTATTTATTATTATCATTTTGAAAGTCTAGCTTTATTGGAGAGTGTATATTATTATGATTTATATGGATGTTATTTCAGTTACTTCACCACTATGAACTAGTTAGCGATGTCGAGACTTTATGGAAATATAGGCGGCTAATCAATTTATTGAATGACGTTGTGCCATGAACGTAAGATCTATACAACTAGAATCAGTCATTTTATCGTGACTCCCTTGTTAAATTCTTAGAGTTGGCGGGACCGAGTAGATTGAGACATTATCAGGTTGGTTCGATCTGTTATTTCTTTCTCTTATATTATTAGTGAAAGTGAAACGAACTTCGTTAACTAAACCATAACATTATGGCTTGTATTTTCAAGTAAACTGTATAACATAAATCTTGAAGTAATATTCATTATGAATTGTTTTGTTAAGATTTGAAATTCTTAATCAATGTACACATGAACAACCAAAAATCATCAAGTACCGAGGTCAAACATAATCCATCCAAAGATAGTACCAACTAGACTCCACTTGAAATTTATATTCATCCTATTTTACTGATGAGTAACTACTTCAAGCACGGTTTCTCGAGAGAATCTAAATAACCCTTCAGCCTCCAGTGTCTAGTGTTTTGTAAAGTGTTATTCTTCATTGAAATAAAGCAGATATGTTCATATACTGTTTGAGTTACGTAATAAAAAACACAAATCGTAAAATTAATGAACATTTATTATGGTTTATGTTCTCAAGTTTGCATTTAACTGATAATATCTCTAGGATATTTAAACCTCTGATTTTCTGTTGAAATCATATGAGTTGTTTTTGATGACAACTACTTAATATAGACCAGTATTTCAAAATTATTATAGTGACCTAAATTATCAAGGCAAAACTTGGTAATGTTACCTACGACCTAAAGGCATATTATCAGTTATCCATTCTACTCGATTTTAAACTGTTTGATGCTGGTAGTATAGTGATGTGAAGTTTGTTGAATTTTAACAAAATCCTGAACCAATCAGTGCTAGACCAACATTGAAAACCAAGAACCATTCGACGGCCGTTTCTTTTGAATATAGGACTCCTCAGCAGTGCATGTATATGAAGGCGAAAGTCCAAGATCTAATTCTTGCAAGTGGGATTATGGATGTTTATTGCTGGGGGGTCCCATATTAGACACTAGTTGAGTGGTTTAAAGGTTAAATTCTTATTAAACAACTTGAATGTCCTGGGTATAATCACTGGTGAAATCATGGATATGTACTGCTGAAAAGCTCTATTCTGGAACAAAATAGCATTATAATACTTCCTAGTTTTCAATGATTGATTAATTAAGATCACTTTATGATGTGAAGTATAAAATAACTGAAATAATTTCGCTTAATCTTAACTACTCATAGTTAATTGTGCAAGAAAAATGTATAAAAAAGTTATGCAACAACAAATAATACTACTAATACCAATACTATTATTAATATTAATGATACTAATATTAATAATACTACTGCTACTAACAGGAAATTATATAACGTAATGTAGAATATTAAACAAAATATTCACTCCATAATTTATGTTAAAATGAAAGTATAATATTTTGTAAGACATCAGTTCCTGTTGTAATCAGTGCGGTTTAACAAAATTGTCAAAATCGATCATCATTATCATCATCATCGCCTAGAGAAAATCATAGAAACAGAAGGGGTTTTGTGGAGATTGTAGTAATTTCAACAGTTGAGATCATGAGTCAGTTGAAGCTAGACGGCCGTTTCGTCCTGCTGTGGGACTCCTCAGCAGTGCGCATCCACGATCTCGCCTCGTGGAACTCGAACCCAGGACGTATCAGTCTCTCGTCAGGCGCTTAACCAACTAGATGTGTTACTCAATTTCGTGGATTAGTTGAAGTTAGACATTAACACCGTTGGATGTCGGCTCAGTGGTCTAGTTGATTAAGCGCCTGGCGTGAGACTGATAGGTCCTGGGTTCGAATCTCGCGGGGTGCGGGATCATGGATGAGCACTGCTGAGGAGTCCCATGCTAGGACGAAATGGCCGTCTAGTGCTTCCAGGCTTTCCATGGTGGTCTAGCTTCAATTGACTCATTATCTCGACTATTGAAAATCATAGAAAACCTGTAAAATGTAATAATTAATTACAAACTATTTATGTATGTACAGTATGAATTATTCGTCAAAGAACATAGAAATAATTAGGCAACACGTGTATATGTGTATATATATACAACTTCTATCTAAATGCTTATCATTCAGTGGGACATGAGCAAAATTACAAATAAATCAAACAAGAACGAAGCCAACTAATGAAGATGACGATGAAGAAGAAGATGAAGAAGAAGAAGTGGAAGAAAAAACCAGAGAGAATAGACAAAGTGTAATTGTCACTCTTTCCTATTTTCTTCATTCTTCTCACTTATTTAATTGTTCCCAATTTTTCAACCGTAGACAAAGGAATAAATTTGATGATACTAAGTACAGTATAAATCACTTGTCAACTATATATTCATAATTATGTATACATGAATGTAGACATTGTGTACATGTATACACTAGTTTTGCATGTTGATATACATCATACACTCTAACACATATACATTTAACCATTAATACAGGTAGGTACCAGTAAGAAGTAAGAGAATAGAAACTATCGGTGACAAAACACCAACGTCAACAAAGAAAAACAATATATGACTCACATAGAATTTTTTAAAATAATTTAATGAGATTTGACATAGTATTCCAAAATATTAGTGGGAAGTATGGAATAAAAAGGGTAATATGATAATGTATTTTACATTACCAGTACTACTGTATTATTATTATTATTGCCAACATTATACTAATTTGTCAAAGGTCAACTATATTTTATGTAAAATTGACAAAGAGAAATGATAGTCATCTTGAAAATTTCAATGATGGAAAAGATTTATAGCTCAGCTGGATGATTTTGATGAAGTTTTATTCTCTGAGCTGGCTGGTTTGATCGTGGAGCTTTAATCGTTCTTTTGAACGACAAACATCAGTACAAACTTCAGGTATATATAATGTTATTCAGAAGAACAATAAAAGCTCCATGACCAAACCATCCAATTCACAGAACAAAACTCCATCGAAAATTTCAAAACACTGGCTAAGTCAATAAAACTAATTTTATTTTTACGGAATGATACAATTTTTTTTTTCATTTAGAATTTTTCAATAATTTATTCCATTCACTTGGTATAATTTGGCTTGTATCTTCCCATTGAGGTTTAAGACTGCAATTGATCAGTCTGTTATCGGCATATGTGCATACTGTGTGTATGCCTCGATAGTGCCTTGATTCACAAGATTTTTGTAAGCAATGATAGATATTGAGAGATTTATTTCACAGAATTGACAGTCATCCAGAGACTTTTTTTTAAATGTCTTAACTTACACCCATTTATTATGATCAGCATTGTTTATATACATATATATATTATTTGAGTCAACTTCTACATAGTTGTCCAATAATACATGTTCTGTATGGAAACCATATTATTATTATTATTATTTGTGTGTTGATGGTTGAAGGCAATCAACAAGCTTTGAAGCCATTTTCTTTGAATGATGATAGCAAATTTTATGGTGAATTAATATTTCAAGTGGAGTTCGAACTCTAGAGGATTAATATGATATTTAGAAAAGTTTGTACTGAATTTTTCAAATCGTAAAGAATTTTCCAAAGCATATGAATATATTTGTTGAAATGATGAACCGGTCCAAGTTAGACTATGATTTCATATCTGGAAACACTATATGGTTGTCTTGTTTTAGTATGAGACTTCCTAACGGTGCTCATTCATGATCTTGTACCCAGGAATCGAACCGAAAACATTTGATATTACTCGTGAACATCTAAACATTGGACCACTAAACCGACATCTAACGGTGTTAATATGTAAATTTAACCAATTCGCGATTTGACTAGCCATCTTTTATTGACTTCGATGAGTATCAGTTTCACACTCAACACAGGTTAGCTCTAATGGTCACGACTTCTCACTAGAACTGTAGAAATTTCCTGTCGAAGTTACTCACTAGTATATATATATATATATATATATATATATATATATACAAAAAGTACCACATGATCTTTTTCATTTAACTTCTAGACACAGTTATATCCCCTTATAAACATAACCATAATTATTTGAACATTATAGTTTAATACAGTAATTGATCTTAGTTAAAATCGTGAATCATTGAATAATTGCTTGATCATTGTATGAAACTCTTTGGAGGTACTTATCCATGATTTTTCCACAGGAAATTGAACCGAAAACCTTTGATGTTAAAGTAAACGTTTAAACTTTAAATCATTAACGTTATGTTCAGTGATTTACATTGTTTAACTGTAATTCACGTTATGATATTAAGAATAAATGACAAAAGTAATAATCTCTCATTTTATCGACTAGTTAAAATTAAAACTAAAATCATTGCTAAAAGATTGAATACATCCAATTTTATTTCAAAAATAAGTTTTTTATAAATTCACTTAGTGTTATCAGAATGGGTTTAGTGGAGAGTTTTAGAAATTTCACAGGTTGAAATCATGAGTCAGTTGAAGCTAGACCACCATTGAAAACCTGGAAGCACTGGACGGCCGTTTCGTCCTAGTATGGGACTCCTCAGCACTGCGCATCCACGATCCCGCACTGCTGAGGAGTCACTTAGTGTTGTTTATTTGTATCTTCCCATTTGATAATTAGGACTGCAATTGATCAGTCTCTTATTGGTATATGTGCGTCCTATGTGGATTGCCTCGATATTGCCTTAGGTCACAAGCTTTATAAACAAAGATAGATAGTAGCTAGCAATGGAATACAACATGCGTGTTTCGCCCTATTTTAGACTCGTCAACTGGAAGATCCAAGTAAACAAAAAAAAGCGAATTTAAAACTTCATCCCGTTTCAGAAGCAACTGTCAATCAGAACTCAGTAACTAAGTGGATAATGTGATGTCGTTTGAAACGAATGGTACTGGGTTCAAGTCCCAGTGTTAACATCAACTTTGAAATGCGGATACATCCACTCATCCAGCTGACGAGTCCCAAATAGGACGATACGCTCGTCCTAGTTCCCAATGCTATCCACCATCCATCTTTGCTAATAACTTTTATAGTTTATGAATTTCTAAACATTGAACTACTGAATTTTTCTTTAGACATTTTGAAGAAAAAAAAATAGATAGAGGGATTAGAAGATGACTATTAGAGAATAAGCAATAATAATAATTCACAAACTTGACATTTTATTATCATAAGAAAAAAAGTAAAACAAAGAACTTTGAATCATACTCCTTCATCATTTATCTTCATATACATTTTAGTTTAAATGGTAGACACGAGATTTTGGGCACAAAAAAACAAGTGTTCAATGTTCAATACATATTTGTTCACTTGTTCCTATGCATATATACATATATATATATATATATATATATATATATATATATATATAAATGGTTATTTTAGAAGAAATCAAATCACTCATTACAAAATATATAGTAGTTACTTGAATACAAAAATAACACGCATGACTGTCTGAGAAAAATATCGGTAAAAGGTTGTTTGTTAAATTATTATTATTACGAATACTGAGTAATACAATAATAACATTGATTGTTAACAAAAATATATCATTTAACAAAGGTAACCACAACAATTGATTATCATGTGCATTGCTGAGGAGTCCCATACTAGGACGAAACGGTCGTCCAGTGCTTCCAGGTTTTCAATGGTGGTCTAGCTTCAACTGACTCATGATTTCAACCTGTGAAATTTCTAAAACTCTCCACTAAACCCATTCTGATATCATATATCAATCAGAGAAAATTCCCTTTGTATCTGTATAATAAACTAGAATTTGATGATAATATCATAGATCTATCTGTTATGAAATGATTACATCATAGATTTTTGTTGTTGGTATCTATGCATGACGATAATTCTATTCCGTTAATTATGATCATAGAAATCCATAGATCCTACTACAATACATATATACACTTGTAACTGAGTAGTCTTAATTCATCAGAGTTCAGTTTATGAACTAGACCACAACTATTTAGTTCTAATATGAGATTCCTCTGTGATGTGCATCTATGGTCCTTTTACTGAAATTAGAGCACATACCCTTCAGTAACGTATGAAAACTCTTAACTTATAGATCACTGATCTATCATTCAGTTTAACCGACTCACGATATTGCACGACATCCTGAGATAAATAAATGTTTAAGTCCGGTATGGTTGGACCTCATTAATCATGACTTTTCTCTACGACTACAAAAGTTGAATTTTGAAGCCAGTCCCTTGAGAGCACATTTGAAACGGAGGATGAACATAGTAAACTATCATTCTTAGACTGTTTGTTTAAAAAAACTTGCAATGGAAGTCCGTTGCTGATTCCATTTTCAAATCCATTGACAATTCTAACCATATACCAAAAACCAACACATTCAAATCAGTATATTGATTTTAACTCTGAACATTCATTCCGTGCAAAAATTTCCCTAGCCCTGAATCTTTTCAGAAGATCAACGAAGATCATTAATTCAGAAGATAAGCCAAAAGAAAAAGATAATATAATACATATCCTACGATTTAATGATTTTCCAAAGAAACTATCCTTTAAATCACAATTCTAAGGAAATATCTTTGATTGGTACTGTAATCATGACATATTCAGATCTATTATGACTTT
This sequence comes from Schistosoma haematobium, assembly GCF_000699445.3. NCBI lineage: Eukaryota > Metazoa > Platyhelminthes > Trematoda > Strigeidida > Schistosomatidae > Schistosoma > Schistosoma haematobium. Next base: position 12,161,807 of record NC_067201.1, read on the forward strand.
CACTCTACGAAAATTATTTTGTATTGTTTCCTTTGTACTATTTAAACTTGTGTTGATTTAATGGCATTTATTTAAGTAGCATACATTAGATCGTGAAACATCGGAAATATATCTTTCCACTCCTTCGGAAATCACAAATAATATATTTATTAGTACAAAGGGTTTATATAGATTATAGAATTTTGATACTTTACATAAATAATTGATCTTAGCTAGTCTATTATTGAATAGCAGAAAGCACTGTGAAGATGTTCCAGATAAAGTGATACTTTATTCGGCTTATATTTCTTTAAGTATCTAGTGAATTAAAAGAGCACATACATTGTTTAACAAAGCTCACTTAAGTAAAAAGTATGAAAACAATGATGTGGATTCAGTTAGTTCTACTGAAAATACTTGCGTACTACAAATTTTTATATTACTGTAATTTCAACAGTTATTTAAACATTCTTTAAGATAAATTCTTAATGTACATTGTCGATCATCAATGTTGATGATCTCTGTTGAATGACTGGGGGCCTACTCAAGTTAGACGGGCATGGTGTGACCAACAGATAACTTCGAATTCATATCTCGCGGTCAGCATCAAACGTGAATTACCCCTTCGACATATCAAAGTACTATGACAGTGTTAATGACCATACAACACAAAGGATGTTATTACGGGAATATATTAGTAAGAATAAGTACAAGCAAAAATGCGACCACCAACTCATAGGCCAGTCCATGGCGTACAATTAACTGATGTACGTTGGCCGCCCTTGGTCTTGGCAGGGATCGATGGTCTGTTTGATATTCAGTGACCTAACTGCCGGATGGTTTGGCTAGGGTTCAGTGACATTTCACTGGCCCTGCGACATCATTATTCTTAGCTATGTATTTCCGAATTCGCCTGTAATCTTTCTTTATCTGTCGGTTGAAGATACTTAGTACAGAATTCTGAATCCACTAGATTCGAACCCATATTAGCAAGTATGAGTCAAGCGTTATTATTAAGGCGCAACTCTTTGGATAGTATTAATAATTTTTACACTTAAAGCATGGCTAACAACTAAGTAATCGAATCTACGTTAGGCGCTTAAAAACAGTCGGTCACATTTATATAGTCTTTAAAGGTGATAGAATTCTATACAAATGGCTATATTGTATCTTTATCGATTGAATTTTATCAGAATTAAAAATTAGGTTAACATGATATTTACAATTGCTCCCTACGTACAACAGGTAAGTTAAACGAATGTAACCGAATGACTAGTGCTAATATTAACACAGATTAGTCACATGTCAATTAAACTAAATCCAATGATAAGATCATGAATATGTGTTAAACTTGATAATTATCTCAAAACGTTATACCAACGTGTCTGAGTTTGAATATCGCTTAATCTAATCAATCGTTGTTGACTATTGACTGGAATTCTTTTGAAAATCCATAGGCTCTTATATAGTCTTCAGTGGGACAGAAGACAGTTCTAGTAGTTGTTTGTACAGATTAATAACGTTCTTTTACATAATCTATATTTTCATGATTTATTAATTATATTCACTGTTTTTAGAACGAAGAACCGATTCTTTCAGATATTTACGAAACACCATATGCGTCTGTAACGATACACGATGAACCAATCGGTGATCAATATCCAATGAAGTGTATATCAACAGATCCATGTAATTCTATTCCTGGACTATCTATGAATAGAACAGAAGATTGTTCTAATCTCTTACCTAGACCCAATTATCGGTCATCTGTTCCAATTAATAATAATAATAATTCATCCTATACCCAATGTATTGCTGACCATGCTGAATTGATTAAAATGAAAACAGAAAATCCATCACACCCCAGATTATTCAGTCCATATTTATCTTCCATAGGCTATTTAGACTGTATCACTAATAATCCTCTAGTTTATCCTCATCCAGTGTACACATCAGCAACATGTCATTCTAAACAATATCAAAATACTGCTGTCAACGCTTCTGTCATTACTGGTGCTGTTTCTTCCTCATCTTCTACTGCTGCCACATCTACTATTACAGCTACTGGCATGCCTCTATCTGGACAAGTTTATCCAATGGATAATTGGAATATGATGGAATGGGTAGTCAAAAAACGTCCAGATGGAACACGTTATATAACCCGACGACCAATAAGGTGAGTACTCACACACATATATGCATTTATAAATATATTCACAATCGATTTTTTGGTATGTGAGTGGCCTGTAAAAAACTAGAGGTGGCTCACCCAGTGCACTGAATCAGTTCAAAAGTCACTGAATGTTAGAGTAACCCATGTTAGTATGAGTAAACTAGCCTAGACCAATAGTTAAATATTTTAGTAGGGCCTCATAATCAATAACAATGGCACAAATTCATTCATATTTTGCGTTGCTATAGATCCTGAGTTTTTTAAAGTATATTATAATTTTATATTCTATGAATTCATTTTTCTTGCTTGAATAATGTCCTACATCTCTAATATGTCTTACTACCTCTGATACTGTTACCATTACTCTTATTATGGTGTTTGCCTTGATTACTCTATCTCTATATAATGATATGTTTGGGTAACTTAAGCAGACGAACATATATGCCAAATTCTACTTTACTTATGACTATCTAACTGACTAATTACATTATGAAATCAGCATCGATTCATATGAAAAGTACCCAAAGAACAACGGTTTGTAGTGAGATAATATATTATTATATTACACAAACAATCTCATTTTAATCTGACTTGCTCTCAAATAACATTGTAACAGTTTCATAAACAAATGTACTAGAAAACATTTTGTCACAAAGATTCTGAATTAATACTAAATCAATACTTTTTTAAGTATCAAGTCATTTGTTGACTTTTATCCAAGGTTCTATATAGATATTAGCTCATTTCATCGCCTTTTCTTAAGACATAGAACACCTCTTACAGATTGAAATTCGCCGAATGGTTTAAGTGAATCGATTTCATTTGTACTAGGCTTATATATTGAATGGTTAGAAGTAGTCAGCATAAAAACTTGGATCTTAGTTTCATACTAGTTAACGCTTATCAGCAAGGTGTATTCGCACTTTTGAGAGAAGTAATGCTCCATGTGGGATTCGAACCATAGTCACCCAGTAAGACAAGAAACCACCGACGTTATCAGTAAGCACGAAACCTATGTCAGAGTTTGGTACCTATCAACTTCAGTCAGCTAACATATCAACAAAGTACACAAGATAATAAGTCACATTAATTTCAGTGGTTTCTCCTCAGTCTTCTTAGCACTTCAACAGTTACAAATAGTTTTGAGGATAATAATTCGAATCAACGAATTCACATAAACGACTATCAGTTAATGAACTATAACTTATTTGGATATTATCCTTTTCAGTCTGAATACTCAGACCCTTATTCACAAAATGTTTTCGTACATAGTTTTTGTGTAACAAATCTTATAATGATTTCCAAGTTACAATATGATAATGTACTATTGTTCACTATGAGTGAATATTCACTATACAATCAAATAAGCTAAGTTTATTCTATATGATTGTCTATTTTTCTCAAATAGGAAAAATATTTGAATATTGATAATATTGCAAAAGTAATATAAGAAACAGTCAATTACTCATATATTCTCTTTATTTCCTAATTTGTTTATCTCTAATTCTCTACACAAACGAGCTTGACTCAATAAGTAAATGTAGACAACAGATAATAGCGGCAATTTGACATTCGGATCAAGGATGAATAAGTAATAATAATAATAACTTCTTTGTGTTGTCCTTAAGTAAGAGAAAGAATAAGGGAGAGATAAATAGATGAAAATGTATAAGATAAATTATCAACACTTTTTAACACAACACACGAATTTCAACCATAAATCAAATTTGTTTTGCTCTTTTAAAGAAAACAATCTATTGTACATTCTGTGTTATTTGAAATTTAGTTATTCACTTTATATTTTGTGCTTATTTAATACTTTTACATTTAAACTACACTTACGCCTGTTACTTCTCGTGTAGGAGCAAAGGCCGCCCACCAGCACTCTCCATCCAGCTTGTTTAATAATAATAATAATAATAATAATAATGTTTTTTATTATGGAAGATCTAATCTAGTTTCAGCATGAAACGAAAATCTTTTACAGATTATTAACTGACATTGTATGTACAATACAAAGTTTGGTATGATAATAGAAAAGTTTATTTGTGAAAATCACATTTGAAATAATCTCATCGATTGCAATGTTTCGTCCAAAAAACTTATCCAGACTTCTTCAGAGTAATGATGAGAATTAAAGTTATCGAGGCTAGTTTTATACGAAAGGTGGAAATTAGTTAAATATCAATCCCTGAGATTAAGTTAAGTGTGATTTTTTTCTACAAATGATGTCTTCTAAATACTCAGCGTTCAATTTCTGCTAAACTATTTGTTCAAATATGTGTATAAAGCTCTTTTTTTTAGAATTTGTAGTGTCGATTACTATGTTAAACCCACATAACATATTCTGGCTTCTGCGCAAACCAAATTTATCCATTCTTATCAACATACATTTTGATCTTGTTAATTATTCACTTATCAACCCTGACCGTTTTTATATGAGTGTATGTATGTACACTTCTTATTCTATTCATCACATGTCTGTAGCTTATTTATGACAATGCTGATTAACGCTTGATTAAATGGAGTTGGCTCAAACGCCTCCTCCAATGCAAGCCATCTTGCTTTGATCTTTTTTCTTTGCTTCCGTCACTTCGTCCCTCTGGTTGTCTTTCTAGATCAACGAGTGTACAATATATATATATATATATATATATATATATATATATATATATATATATATATATATATATATATATATATATATATATATTCAAACATCCATTTTCGTATATGACTTATTTAATTCCATTATTCGTTAAGTCGATGATAAAAAATGTAGGAGAATAGTCAGGATGTATATTTTGACAACAATTATATGATAGCAATCAGAAACGATCTAATTGGAGTCAGATATAGGGCCACAAAAAGTTATTTGGCACTGGAACTCTTCCCTATTCTTTAATGTATTTGAAATGTAAACATAAGAGGATTACTTCTTTCAAATGATTAAAATCAATAGAACTGCCAGACAGTTAACCAAAGACACTAACTTTGGCTCTTTTAAAACTGACTTATCAGATGTTGTCTGAATCCTATGTATAAAATCATGCAGTTGGATCAGTATAACGTGGAATATGTCTAATAGTATTTTAATTCTTAAACTAATAAGAGATTAGTAAAATAGAATTAATAGATTGTAACTAACGATGAAATTTAAACATAGCTTTTTGTCCAATCTGAGACGCATCAAGTTTGTATACCTTCATTACACTGTATTAATGTCTACATTTGGACTTGAACAACTATATACCTTGAACTTTTATTACTAGTGATATAACTATGAATATACAAGTCTAAAAGATGTATATTTTTATGTTGAATCTAATCCAAGGATTCTTTACTATCAGTAGCTGCTATTATCTTTTACATCTGAGGTAGTAAAAGTTAAGCATAATTTAATAATTTATAAATCACTTCTCGTATGTAAGCGTTTGATAGTCATGTAAAACATCCCTCATTCAGTCATTACTTCAGATATATAAGTAGGCACAAAAAACAAAACAAACAACCACTAAACGTGTTATATCCTACCGAAGATTAAATCACGAGTAACTTCTGAGACATATTAGTGGACTAATATTATCTATACATTCTTATGGTATAACTATTCAGTGATTAGATTATGTATATTTATATTCCTCTTATTATGAGCTTCATTTTCACCTATAATTTATTATTATACGATTTGCTGTTCTTAAGTTCTGTTCGCTTTATTGATTACAGTCTCTCATGTTCACAGGCACTTTTTGGCTTGGTTTTGTAGAAATGTTATTTCCTATTTTATGGTGCTCTGCGGTCTGTTTGTTTGATATATAAACCCGGTATCTGAAATAAATGATTTGCATAGTGTAAGCTGGTATTGGTGTTCTTAACTCAACTGGACGGCCTAGGCGAACATAGGATCAATAAGGACGCTAGGCTTCTCATACCGGTCGAACGTCATTGGTTTAGCACAGTGCGAGGATTGTATAAGTCGTATTTAGATTGATGGATAAATCACGTGGTAACAAGCCAGACTATTCCTGAATAAAATATACTTTAATCCAAATATGTCATTTCATTCATCATTACTTTATTATTCCTTCTCTAAATTCCACACTTTTTGATTGGTTCTTCTATTATTAAATTTGATAGAATATAAAGTAACAACAGTTCATTGTCTATAAAAGTCTTTAACTTTTTTCAATTTACTACTGCAAAATTCTTAATCTAAGATGATAATTTAATGATGAATTAAATATTATGATTTTATAATCCACCAGATATAACTATTGTGGTGTGGGTTACTTAGGTTCACATAAGTAGTATATAACGGTGGTCAGGCATAGAATGTATTTCAGAATAAGATCGATAAGGAAAGAACGGAAATGAAACGCAATTGATATGAAAATGCATGGACAATAAACTGATATTTGCAAAAGGAACAGTCAAGTTTGAGACGATGGATTGATATTTTTCCAATTAACTATTTACTATACGGTTCAGATTGTAATGAGATGCTCTGTAATTTGGTGTCAAATACATTAGATTGTCCCCACTCGTGTTCTTGTTCGCTACACTATCACTATTGAAAATCAATGTACTTCATTCCAAATCAAACCCTGATTCTCTCTGTTTTCTTAAAAAAAACGTTCCTGTTAAAACTGTATTGAATGGATAGAATAACTAAGATGTTTGTTTGTTTACCATGATATCGAATTTCAGCATATTTTGATATGTACTTAAAAAAAACTAGTGACTGGAGACTGTACTGATACAATACAATCAGGATTCGCACACAACAACAAAGACTAATTAATTGTGGTCCTAAATATTAACAACAAGATATTAATAACTCTCACTGGTAATGCAAATATTACACCGACACAACAAGATCATAGATACCTAAATTTACTATATCGTGTGCTACTAATGTCGAAAGGTATAAGTAGTATGTATTACTAAACGAAAATGGAATACCTGGTGACAGAAGGTTGAAAAGATTAAATTGAAGAAAGCGAGAACAGAGAGTGATTGATAGAGAAATGAAGAAACAATGAAGTATGAGACAGTTGATGAAAATTTTGTAAATGAAGTATTTGCTTTATGGTCCTGTAATTTTGTATTTAAATACATTTAGTTGTCCTCGCCTGTGTTCTCCTTAACTACATTACTACCATAATGCTATTTCGATCAGTAAGAACTTATTTCAGACTAAATATGTATGGCGATTCTGAGAGATACAATTCACTCCAACTGATAAGTCTTAAACATAGAACAACATCTATATCATAGATTCCACTACTAATCATATAATCTAAATATAATTAAAAACTGTTGGGATATTCAGGAAAATATCCCAAAAATTATCCTGTTAAGCCTAATGCTATCCTTGGACATGGAATGGTATCATCTTATTGGTCAATATTTGTTTAACGTGTCATTTTCCTACTGGCCATTATTGTACAATGTTATCTATTTTATGGTACGTTGTGGTCTGCTTGACTGGTATATAAACAAAGTATGTTTGAAATATAATGATTCATAAATCCGAGGCTGAGACTTGTGTTCTGGACTCAATTGACTGGGCTAGACAGGGAAGCGAGACCAATCAGAACCTTAGGTCGTTCTACGTGTTTGCGCGTCTTTGGTCCGATCAATAATTCGCTACCCTTAATCAGCATTATTTTCACAGTCATAACAGAAACTTAATTAATTTATGTTGAAATTTTCTCTTTTCTAGAAGTCGAATTCTTAAAGAACGAGCTAAACGAGTAGCTGAAGAACGATCCGGTATTACAACTGATGATGATGCTATGAGTGAATTAAAAACTGGTCGTTATTGGAATCGTTCAGAACGTAAAAAACAATTAGAAAAAGCTAGAGCTGATAGAAAACGTAAACAATTAAATACAATTACAAGACAAAATTCACAAGATCATAATAATGAATTAAAATTATCACATAAAAATTTATCAAATTCTTGTTCTACCAGTAAAAATGATGATACGACACTAGTTACTATGACAACTGTGTAAAAAAAAGAAGAGAAAGATTTTACTGTTAACTAATCATTCATTATGTATAGTTTTATTTATTTGTGTTTATCTTATTCAATTTGGGAAAAATTTTTAAGATTAATTATGAGCAAAACTTATTATTGTGTGTATGTAGATATTCATTAGAATGTGGACAACACCACTTTCTTTCTTCGCCTGAATGTTAATTTCCATTCTTTTTATGTGATTGTTTACAGATTAAATGTATATTAATATTATACTTCAAAAGCAAACAATCCAAGATATCAAGACTAAACTCTTCTCTTCTTAATCTTACACTATTCCCCCCTGCCCCTGGTTACAGTAAACAAATGGTTATAAATCACAGATAAGTATATATATATATTAATTATACACAAATAAAATATACAGACATTCGCTTATTATTCACATACTATAATGTTTCATTGTATATACATTTACATATACAATTACTTATTATTGTAAGCAAAAAAATATATAGAAATAATGAACAGATAATTTATATAATAGAAAATTGTTAAATTTCATTTTGCCGCCCCCCCCCCTCTTCATTCATTTATTCATTCATTGTTGACAACAAATCTATAGGGCATTTTACAAAAAGAGAAAAGAACAAAAAACCCATTCAATAAATCAATGTTCTTTTTTATTTAAAGAATACATGGTTTCAAAAAAACAAAAAAAAGAAAGAAAAATCTCAGTAATTAAACTATGCATTTTTTCTAATTGTATTGTCTCATTGGGATTATATCATAAAACAGGGTTAGATAGATAGATAGATAGATAGATAGATAGATAGATAGATAGATGATGTGACTTTTGTGAATACATTTTCTCTTCTTAGTGTCTTTTATGACACTTTGTTGTAAAGACATGAGAAAACAAAATATTTGTCATTTATAATGATGAGAATGAAAAAATTTAATTTACTTTTCATTGACCCCATGGATATTCAGAATAATGAGAGTTGGGAAAAAGTTTAAGTTTAATAGTTTTTTTTTCTAAAAAGCAAACAAATAAACAAACTCCATAATAAGTATAATGAGATATGATACGAGTACAAATGAATTCGATGAATAAAAATCAATAAACCATAACACAAATGACTAAGTCAGCAACAACATAGAATGTTGTACGTACGTACATCCGTTCGAGTTGCCATACCACATTAAGCACAGAGATACAATTGTCGATTCAAATCCCATAGTGATAGAGGTAGTCAAATTATAAGCAGTAATCGGAAAGATTAGGGTTTGGAAATGTTATTCAAGGAATATAATCCAATGAAATAAATTTGGAAAGAGTAAAAGAAAAAAGTAGTGATATGAAGAATTCGGAAGATTAGAATTTGGGAGAACATAAAAAGTGGATGCACCTGAGCCATTGCAAATGATTTTGAAATACATTATTCATGGTCTCTAACCATCGGTTACTATCGTCTCGCGGATCTCAACCAAGTAGTTTACATCTATCAATATGGTACAATGCACTTGTCAGTGACTTCGTGGATTTGTGCCTTGCTTTGGTATGGCCGCCTAATGTCCCATAACAATAAGGTTGAAAATAAAACTTACATTTTAGTTTAACAGTAAGAATGAGAATATGTAAATTATTAGTAATATTGACATTGATTACTGATTTGTCATTAAATTATTTTTTAAACTATCTACATAAATATCATTTAACATCGTGTTCATTGATTGAAGGTAGTCACTAAAAAACCCAAAACCCAATTAATTTACGTGTTAGCAATCATCAGTATTGTATTTGTCGAGAATACAGGTTTAGCTTGCTTATAAGTACAAACTATCATGAAACCTAGATATGGAGTTTCCTGCTGACTTCTTTTAATCATCTGACACTTCAACATAGTAAACTTGATGTTGAATTGCTTATACTAATGAAAACATTGCAACTTGTTCGATAAAATTCGATCAGCACTAAATAACTAAACAAACATGAAATTGGTCACTACTTAAAGATCAGTCAGATGTGATCTCATGCTTATATAGAAATACTCCAGTTCGTTTACTTTATAAATACAAACATGTTCAAAGAATATAAGAACAACAAAGTCTATCTCAGTCAATAGGAATTCTTGAAGGAAATGACTTATCACATTTTATTTTATAGATACCAAGGAAGGTAACTGAGAATATTTTGGATAAAAATTCTAAAGAAATAGATGAACTGATAAATCGCCAACTAGTTTCGATAAGAAAAAGATGTTTTTTGAGAGGTTGACATGATTGTTGTATGCTTTAGTTGTAAACCATTTTAATATTACATTTTTAAGTTAGCCAGTAGTAAGTGACTTTCTTAACTAAAGGTTTATGAAATTATCAACCCATGGTTTTGGGAAGATTTTAGAATTTTATTAGTTTGCATCAAGAACTTATCTTAGTTAACCTATCATTAATAGTTAAGAAGTACTGGACAGTTGTTTCATTCTGGTATGGGACCATTCAGCAATGTGCCTCCATAAACTCACCACAGGAGTTCGAATCCAGAAAATTCAGTCACGCGAGAGTACTTAAACCTTTAAGCTACAGGGTTAACATCCAGTGATTTATAAGTCTAATTCAAACCAACTCACAACGATGGGTGATCATTTTTCATTGCCTCCGGTGGATAAGTGCCTCAAGCCTAACATGGTTGAACTAGATTGATCTCGGCTTATCACCACAACTACTAAAAATACATATTGCAGCTAGTCATAAATTTATGCAAGTCAAAGAATAATCTCATGAGAAATATACTTACAAGCATATTGAAACTCCGTCAATGGGTAACTGACTAGTAGTGACCAGTATCATATTTGCCTAGTAATTAGTGGTGAAAGAATTCCGTCGATTAAGTTGCTATTTTACCTCATTAGACAAGTATAACTTTAGCCAAACCTTATTTATAACTTTTTCAAGAAAATCATACTTTCACTAGTACACAGTATATCAACTGTGGAAACCATCGATAGTTATCAAAGCATTCCTACTTCTTATAAGTCACTTCATAAATAACATAACTGACTGTGATAACGAGTGAAACTAGATAACTAATTCTTAAACACTATGAGTTCCCTCAAGACTTTAGATGCACCTAGATGATGAAGTTCAAATCCTCCTACCGATAACCTTTATTGACCTAACACGGTTTATTACTGAGTACCAAAAGCTATTCAATCTACATAAGACAACGATTTCACAGATTTCAAGGTAAGAACAGTGACTAATGGAGTCCAATCTGTGTCGGGTATAGACAAGTATCTACCTTGAACTATGGATGAGTGGTTGCGCAAAATCATTGGTTGACTGAAGTCAGACATTAAAACCATTTGATGCTAGCTCAATGGTCTAGAGGTTTAGCGTTCGCCTTGTGTCTGTTTCCAGCATGTGGGATCGTGAATGAGAACTGCTGAGGAGTCCCATACTAAGATGAAATGGCCATCCAGTGCTTCGAGGTCTTCAATAAGGGTCTAGCTTAGATCGACTCACGAATTCCACTACTAAAAATAATAAATATTTTCAATGTTGAGATTGTAGTGACCTACTTTTATCAAGAGAACGCGATTGGTGTAATGGAAACAATTATTATTATAACCAATTGTACCACAGGTTGTTTTACCTTACTTGTTCCGTTGATTGTGACCTCTCACGAATTCGGTTACGCTCAGTAACCACACTTGTGACCTGGCACGATCTCGGTATTCTTTCGATACCACGAGATCGCCAGCAAATACATCTCGACTACAGCCATCAACTACCTTCTGATATTTGGCTTACGAAGGATCTTATCGGTTAACTGGCACGTAGTCTTCCTGTAGTGGTGATCATAGTCAATTGCGACTCCATGCCACACTACAAGATCATGAATCGATTGAAGCTAGACCACCGTGGAAAACCTTGACGCACTGGAAGCCCGTTTCGTCCGAACATGGCATTCCTCAGCAGTGCGCACCCGTGACCTCACCTCGCGAGACTCGAACCCAGGACCTACCAGTCTCGCGTGCGCGAGCACTTAACCACTAGACCACTGATCCGGCATCCAATATTTGATAACTATAAATAATATTCTACTGATTGGATAGTTATGTATTACCGATGTGAATATTCTAGAGAAAAAAAGGATTTTCGAATCATATTCAGACAATTTTTTTAGAAAAATGAAAATTATTATGAGAAACAACGTGATTATAAGCATTAGAAATGGATAAATTATCAGAACAAAATGAGTAAAGCCCCCCCCTCTAAATAGATGAACTTATAAAATAGGATATTACGCAATTATACTATGGAAATTTAGAGTCATCTGATTAGTTTTAAAATTTATAACTGTATCAGTCTTTGATAAGTGAACCTATCCAGTTTCAAATTATCCTAGTGATTTCAGCTTTATAACCATTAATTACGTAACATTATATTTTATATGCTTAATTAGACATTTCTTTTTTCATTAAAATCATGAATTGATCAACGTTAGATAATTATTGAAAATGTGTAAATACTGGATGGCCGTTTCATCCTAGTATTAGGATTGCTCAACAGTGAGCATCCAAAAATTTCATACGCAGTATTCGAACTCAGAACTTTAAGAAGTTCCATTCTATGATGAAACAGTTTACCCATTACTTTCATTATTTTTAATGATGGTTTTATATTGACAGGTTCATGATTTCATTGCAATCCAAAAATCTTCATTACTCCAACTTTTGAGTCTTATTCATTTTATACTTTTTTTTCTTTCTAGAAACTTTTCTCCTGATGATTTGAAAGTCTTCTTCTAGAATGTTCACACCAGTTAACATTATATATATATATATATAATCAGTAGTATGTACATTTCATTTCTAATCATTGACATAACTGCTTCTAGATTATTAAAAGATAAAGAGAATATCTATAGCATAAAAATTAATTCATATTACATCTTAATTATGTTCAGTGTTTGTGTTTATTTTAGTCAAATTAATTGTACGAAACCAGTTTACAGTAGACAACATCAAAAAGTACGCTTTCACCAATTCACTTTTAACTTGATTATTATTATGCACGTGAATAGTAATTTTGCATGTATACCCCTTTTTTTAAGGTTCTTTATAAGCCATTATTTTCAGTCTTGTCTATCATTATGTTCATTATTGATGATTTAAAAAAAGTAGATTGAAAGTTTCATGATAGTTTTGTCAGCATATGCTACTGTATTGCAGGAGAACATAGGTGAGTACAACCGGTGTGTTTTACATATATCGATGTAAGTAGTATATGACACTAGTCAGGAATAGAATGTCTAGCAACAGACTCATCACCACCCAGTGATCAACCAATTGTAAATACATTTCAGTCCTACAGGAGGTCAGTTGCGGCTCGGATAGCTCAGTGGTAACGTCTCTGACTGTGAAGCTGGATGACACGGGATCGAATCCGCCAAGGAGCACCAGTTCCCTCAAGATTACAGGTACACCTTGCTGACGAGTGCCAAGTAGCACGAAACCCGGGTCCAGGGTTTCCTGTTGACTACCTCCAACCACCATCTAATTGATTGTATTCATATATCAGAGAGCGAAATATCGAAAAGGATAATACTCATTCATTATATAAGGAAAAAAACAAATAGATTTATTTCTGGATACCATTGTCAAGATTCATTTATTTTGGCTCCATATATATTTCATGGTTTATTATCAATTAGATATTTAAAGTATATGACCATTTCATTGAATCATAAATAGTTTGACATTAGAAATGGTTGATTATAATTAGAGTGAATAATATTTTGGAATAAAAAAATAATGATTAATGATAATTCAAAAAAATTTATAAAATAATAAATTATCTTGGTAACTAACTACTATATATATATATATATATTTACAGTGCAAAGACGTACATGGAGGATAGCTGACAAATGCATTCCAAGTAAAGACCGGAGTCAAACAAGGCTGTTTACTCTCTCCCTTCCTCTTTCTTCTGGTGGTCGACTGGATTATAAAGACCTCGACATCTGAGGGAAGACACGAAATACAATGGACAACTCAGAACCAATTAGACGATTTGGACTTCGCAGATGATCTAGCCCTCCTATCGCATACACATGAACGAATGCAGATAAAGACAGCCAGTGTAGCAGCAGTCTCTGCATCAGTAGGCTTCAATATACACAAGGAGAAAATAAAGGTTCTCAAATACAACACGGAAAACACCAATTCGAGCACAATTGATGGCAAAACTCTGGACGATGTAGAATCCTTCATGTACCGTGGAAGCAGACATAAAGACGAGGGTTGGCAAAGCAAGGGTCACATTCCAACGATTTAAGAACATATAGGAATCAAAACAACTGTCAACAAATATCAAAGTGAGAATCTTTAATACCAACGTCAAGACGATTCCACTATACGGAGCTGAAACTTCGAGAACTAATAAAACCATCATCAAGAAAGTATAGGTATTTATAAATAGTTGTCTAAGCAAGATACTCAACATCCATTGGCCGGATACCATCAGCAACAGCCTCCTGTGGGAGAGAACAAACCAGCTTCTAGCTGAAGAAGAAATTAGGAAAAGACGATGGAAATGGATATGACATACCTCAGGTAAATCATCAAACTGCATCACGAGGCAAGCCCTAACTTGGAATCCTGAAGGGAAACGGAAAAGAGGAAGGCCAAAGAACACATTACTTCGGTAAATAGAATCAGATATTAAAAGAATTAATAACAACTGGAAAGAGATGGGAAGGATTGTCCAGGACAGGGTTGGATGAAGAATGCTGGCGGGCGGCCTATGCTCCTTTACGAAGAGTAACAGGCGTAAGTAAAGTAAATATGTGTGGCATATTCTACTTATAATGACTGTATAAGTAGTATGCAGCATCAATCGAAAATGGAATGCCTAAGAACAGAAGCTTGAGAAAACTGAAGGAACAATGAAGTTTTTGAGAGAAATCTGATGGAAGACTTGCAAACAAGGTATTTAGTGTATGGTTCTTATATATATATATATATATATATATATATATATATATATATATATATATATATATATATATATATATATATATATATATATATATATATATATGTATATATATATATATACGTAATCTGTTGAACCTAGTAAATTCTGTGTCAAACGCCCTACTTGACATTTATTAAGTTACTACGTTAAGATAATTGCTCACTTGTGCAATCCGTTTGACATTTACAGAAAGAATTGCTCATTCTGGATTCTATTGTTGGTTACAAATAGTTATTTTTTTGTACAGAAAACAATTGATTGATCAGTAAATAGTGACTAATGTCATGTTTATCGATTCCTATTTATTGGTGATCGGATTTTATCGGTCAAGTTGTAATGTGGTCACTGGATGAATATGCAATATGTGTTATGAGCTGTCTGTTTATTGAAATACAACTAATAACAAATAAATGTATGACAGAGTTAACTTTACTACGATAAATGGAACCGATTTCTATTGATTATTATACATCAACTACTAACAAATATACTTGTTACTACCCCCCCCGATAAACTGAAATTTCATTGAATAATAGAACGTTAGAACATGAATTCTGGCTTACACCTATAAGGAATTAACATTCAGGAAAATGATACCATTTTTCTACATGCACTTTTTAACAATATATATTGAGATTAAAAAAGGTAAACAAATGGTTTGTACTGAATAATACAATAATAGGATAAATTATTCAACAAGGTTATTCTATACATGTAGTATTGTAGTGGCTTTGCTTCGTTCATCGATAACCGTTATAATACAAACTTCAACGGTGTTTGAAATCAGAAGGCAAAGAGAAGCGGCAACTACAGTTTATTGACGGATAGCGCAGATCACAAAGCTATAAGCACATTGAGCGTATTTGAAGCGGAGAGGCGAATAAACATATGCGAGCAATTACATAGGCAAATTTATAGCCAAATTGCATAAGGACGCAGCAAGGTAAAGCAAAGAATAATAATAGGATTTGAATACATATGTACATGGGGAGGAGGATGAATCATCAAGTGATATTTAAGCAATCAACATTTTAGCTAGAGTCTGTCATGTGATCGTAACGGTACAAAGAAATATGCGAACTGTTACTGTTCAAGTAACATTATCTGTTAAGTTAATAAAAGGACTTAATCAAAAATTAACCATAATCGAAATTGGTTGTAGGATAGTTGCTATAGTATAAAGCGTCAACAACTGTAGTACAAAATTTCAGTGAAAGTATAGAATAGAAACAAGTCACTCAGAATCGAAACAACAACTGTGTTTCTTCATAGAATTCAAAAAATGACTGACTTTTATCTTTAATTACGTAAACAGAGAGGAAGAAATACTTTTGCATAATACTCAAAAGGCTAGAAACGATAACGAAAATTTACGTTTTCCCATTACCAAGTGAAAACTATAGTATTCATAATATAAAACAGTCAATTTTTTCTGTGTAGAATGCACATAATACGTAAATAAAATTTGTTCCTAAACATTAACATTCGCCAACCAGGAATAATCTGGGTGCAGGTAAAACTCTTTTTCCGAAAATATTAGGTTTACAGGTGATGAATGTACTATATCGATACTGACGATTTTATATAACGCTGATCTCTCAATTTACAGGCAGAAAATTCTTTAAAAGACTACAGTAGACTTATTAATTATGTAAAATTTGTTTACATTTCGCATTATTGTTTTCTTTTCCATAAACTATTCACTTACAAAAGCTGTTTCTTGAATGGATAAGGATTGGCGAAAAATCCATTGAAGTTGTCTTCAGTTCACACTTAAAATATACTTTTACTAACATTTCTACCTCACAGGCTAATGACCTAAAATGTTAAATTGCACTTCAGCTGCTTTCCACAAAAATACCAGACAAAGGTGACTAAGTAGATAAATTCAATCATGATTGAGGTATAATTCTAAACGAGGTATCATTCATTCCAGATTCATTTGCCAGCTGCCTATTATCAGTAGTTTTGACATTAAACGTATGATATTAAGGACGATACACGAATATGTATATACTGATATCATAAATACAATTCAATCAAAAATTCAATATATTGACGTATAAATTATCTAATAAGTTACTGCTTAATACTACTTATATTGTTCAAAGTAGTTAGGTGATAACAGGATTTGCTCTCTAAAACTATCCATCAACGATTGACAACTTCATTCTCCCATTAAATTTTAATTAAATGAAAACGACTGTCTTATCTTTTAACTCCGTCACAGATAAATAAATAGATGGAAAGAAAGGAAAATAAAAGCGGAAACTCATTTTTAAGAAAAATTTGAAGTGTTCACATCTAGAGATTAGTTGTTAACTGATTTATACATTCGCCTAGTTGAAGAATACGATAAGTAAAGTCCTGGTTTTCTTTCATTTGTTCGTTTGATGTAATGTGCATTATGTATTCAAGGGTATGTTAATGTGTCTGTTATTTGATATGAAAATTAAAAACAGCAATATTAATTGACTTCGAGTACAGTTGCTTACTGCAAATAAATTATCTTGAAATTTCATAGGAATTATAAACAAATTAGTTAAACATTGATTCCATTAGATGTATAATAATCAACAGTGAATATAATTACTCCCAGATTATAAAAGAAGGAAAAGAATTGATTGTTTGTATCTTTCCATTGTTGTTTAAGACTATAACTAATCCATCTTGGCTAAAGGAGAAGAATATTTAGAATACATGAATCGTAGCTGACTTTGGGATAAAGGAAGTGAGTTTTGTCCTACTACGGGCTTACCAGATGGATTTATATACAACCTAGTATTTATATTATGAATGAGACTTTAACCTAATAATTTTTGTTTCAAACAATTAATGCATTGTTCGCTCAGCTATTGAGCTTATATATCCACTAACTTGTTTTGTAAGTATGATGTTTAGACTACTGGTCGAGGTTTGTAGCATCGCGTTTTTGAAATTGCAAGGTCTAAGAATAATGTGGTTTGAATCGAAAAGTAAGCCTTTGATGCATTAAACGTTATTTTCGCTTCATTTGGCGTAGAATTATGAGGTAGAAATTCAGCTAAATTATTCTTGGTGAACTGATTAGTTCTAAGAGAATCTACATTACGAGTTTATATTTGATGTTTAAATATTGATCAGTCTATGATGATGTATCGCCTCTTTGTGAATATAACTTAATATTGCCTATTTTTGAGCCTTAATTGATAACTTTTTAAACTATATTAATTATACACAAACTCCATGAAATTCCAAGGTGTTATAAACTAGGCTTTTTACATAGTAATCTATTCTTTGAAATAATACTGAAATTTCATACACATAGTTCCATTTATCATTTTGAAAAGAGCAAGAACAAACATTCTAGCAGAATAGCATGAATTCATTTTTATTTCATTGCCTTGGCGACTAATGTTCCTTCGCTGTATCTAAATATATATATTTTTTTCTTTTTCTTTAGACTCTTTCTTGCATTTATTACATCATTGAGATTTATTTCAACTATCTTCCAAATTATTAATCTTATTTTATCAACTGAACTCTACTCATTTTATTCCTATATCAATGTTTACTTGTTCCTAGCCGTTTGAACTGTTGTCACAATGTTCATTTACATAAGGTATATATTTACAATATTCAATCTATTAAATTTATCTACACCCTTGCTATACTATACGAATATGTCTTTAATATAAATTCCAATCAAACTCTTTAATGTAAGTCATTTAAACCTATTATGTAATTATGATTCTTAAATATCACAGGTTGTAAGCAGCTGACGAGAACCAACGAAATAAAAATGAATCCATGCTATTCTGCTAGAATGTTTGTTCTTGCTCTTTGCAATACTGAAACTGTCGTAAAAATTAAGAAACTTATCGAATTGATAATTCAAACTGAAAAACCAGTACAAATTAATACAAAAGTAATGTTATTGTATAGTAACATATTTAACAGAAATACTATTAGTTAAATAGGAGTGAAGGATAAATAATCGTGTATCTTTAGTGGTCCAACGACCTTGAGATTATAGGTATCAGGATTTCAACCACTAGGGAATCGCCTGATTAAACTCCGCTTTATTTACTTCGATTTAGATAGACAAGTAGTATCGCTACTATTCATGATGAAAATAATGATAGCTCAAAGCCGAGGATATAAACCCATAATTATTAAACGAGTTATTTGCACTAAACTAATTAACTTTAACTGGAAATGTAGCTCAGTGGCTTAGGAGCCCCACTTATAACCAATCATTAACAGGTTTAAACACCCTCCATCCACCATGGTTTAGGAGACTAAGTATTACCACTAGACCTTTATATATTGATTTATAGAAATCAAAACTGTGTTTTAAAAAATCACAAACAGCCTAAATAGTATATAAAAAGTGAATTTAAATCGTTCAATGAACATAAAAATCTAGACGGTTTTATTATTTCAAAGTAAGCATTATCTTAGTACTCAAGCGTCTAAAGAATAAAAAAAATAGAATTTGGACACAGGAAGCGAAATTATCAGGATGTTGATAACTGGTTTTTAATCAACAATATACTACATAATATTTGAAATTTTAGCCTAGGAGAAATCCAACCTATTGATTGCTTTCGAAATCAGCTGATAGCTCACGGATTAAATTCAAACGACCTTATCAAACTACTTAAATTGTTAAAAGTACGATATTTTATTATAGAAATTTGTTTCCAAGACATGAGTAAGTTGTCATTGGGTTCTACAATTCTCTGTGAGGATTAAAAATCAGAGGAAGCAATTGATTTTAACAAGAATCCATTTTGATAGATTGAGATAACAAACTTAGGGTCTTTCGTAGATCTGGAAATGACCAGCGTGAAACCTGTACTTGGAACCGCTTGTACAATGAGATTGTGGGAATAACATCAGTAATAAATGCAGATCACGTAGGCTGAAAGGAATAAGTAAATGATCAGAAATAATTTATCAAGCAATTTAAACAATTGGCTAAATCACAACTGAATAGATAGGAGTTGATCAGCACAAAAAACTAGACAAAAATTAGTCGCTACTCAACCCTATAAGCCATCAGTCATCCCCAAAACAGCTTATTGTTAACATCTCAGACTGTAAAGCTGTGTGACACAGGTTCAAGTCCCGATGAGAGCATCAGCTCCCCTAAAAGTGAAGATACACCCTGAAGAGTGTCAAAAGACATAAAACTCAAGTAGGACAGGGTTGCTTACCAACTGATACAATTACTAAAATCAATAAAGTGAAACGTTTGTCTAAAGATTACGTAGTATACTAAATAATATGGATTAAGACACTTCTAGGAAATAAACGATTTAACAACACTAGGAAAACTAATAATTACAACTAACTGTATCCATAGTTTGATACCTCGATTTAGTCAAACATCGATCAAACGACAAATGCACGTCAATGACCGAGATTTACCTTCCTTTCCTATGGAATAAGACACACAGAATTGGTTGGAAATATGACTCGATCTTCTAAAGGATAAATGTATATAGATACATATGAATGGATGTACGGATATATCTTGATTCGATTTAATCAATACAACTCACTTCTCACTCAAGTAGCTAGATTGAGGTTGCGCATAAGATGCTTGAGTACTCGTATCAGAATCGGACAGCGTACAACAAAACATAATTATCGATATAAATCACATTTCCAACTCCGAATTTATGGTTAACGGTTTCTAACTAAATTAATAACGAACCCCTTGGCCCTCATTAAACTGTCTAGAAAGTTGAATGTGACATTATCAATAACGCTTTTGCCAAAAAACAAAACCGCTGGAAAGATAACTTAATTGAAACAGCTTATTACCTATTTCATATCGATAGAGCATAAAAATTATTCTAATCTCCAATAATAGTCTACTATTGATCCGTGAACATATCTAATATATTTTAATCTGTTGCATGTGAGTAGTAGCTAAACATCTAAAAAATACGAAGTACATGTTGACGAAGAACTACGCAACTATTTCAACGTAGTAAAATATGACAACTGATCATTGAAATCAGTTAAATGACTTTTACATTCCGTCAAAAAACTTAGCCTAACCCCTAAAGTGCTTAGGTATCTTTAGTGTTTACTAATGATACGATGCTCAAAGACTAGGCCTAACAGTCAGGTCTCAAATGACTGGAGAATGAGTGACCTACTAGCCAATTCCCTTCGATCGCCTATGACGTTTTATCATGCTTATTTTGCGTTTATATTCTGTATATAAACATGTTATTTTAATACAGAAAAAACATTGATGTGAATATTGTCTTTGATTTTTAAACATTCGTGGCTTTAAGCCAATAACACATTCTAGTGAACAGATTTCTCTCGCCCACACCATATCATTGCATTCATCTACGATAAGCATTCTATGTAGTGATTTTGACAGTTGAGAGTTCGCTCATCAATCATCAAAAGGCTTTCTTCATAACAACTAAGTGTAGATGGACAGTAAAATGTAGGCAAAAGCTGATTAAACTGTTGGCGAGACCATAATTCATGGACGAACCAATCAGATTCTGGATGATAGGTCTCGGATTTCAGAGCAAAATTCATTCACACATTTGTCAAAATAGAGTTCTGGCATTTTAGCTGGTGTCAGTTCTTAATGAAAACCCTAAGTCTGATTAATAGCCATCAATCGTAAATCACAATCCTTGTTCTTCACACTGCTTTATGACCCTCATTTAGCCCTAGTAAGTGGCTGAACGTTCTAAAGGTCACCCTAGCGTCACCCAAAGGTCGTTCATAAATTACAGTCTCACAAAACTGTTTCTTAATTATCTTTATTCATAACAAAAACTACAGATTCCAAACGTGTGTCACTACTGAATCATACTTTTCATAATGGTTAAAAATAATAAAACAATCATTACCGATTGAAAGTTGAAATTTATTATGACCAACAGTCACCCCCAAATGCCCTGGTAAGGCCGAAAGTGAGGAAAGTCCACTCTCCCTCTCGAAATGCCCTCACGTGGCCACGCGTATATAGCCTCTGCCAGAGAAGTCCTACTCACTGTCTTCTCGTGACGGGGGTGTTGTTTACGAAAGTGAGAGGACGAAGAGCGAATGTCCGGCGCTTTAACCAGGTTGGTGGACACGGTGAGTCCACCTAGGGGAGTTGGAAAACCCTGATTCCAAACCAATGGTGCACACGGGCTGGCTCCAGTATCCTGAAGGAACAAATGGCGTATGAACCAATCGTTGGTCACCGGCTTCCACGGGAATGCATCTCCTTACGATGTTCCACTGCCTTGTGGATGAGACCTTCAGGTCGAAGGCTCCGGGTGTGGCCCCCTAAGAAAACCACCTGCTTCGGTTTTGGCACCCGAGCAGTATCACAGCCCTCACACATATCAAATGAGATTTGTGTGGCGCATATGTATTTGGTGCCTCTTTGTACGAATATCTATGTGTTAAAATAAAAATGATGATAAAAAATGACCAACAGCCAATGAGACTAGGGATATGTAATATATGTTAGTTTCATGAGTGAGTGAAGGCTCACAGTTTCACCAACCGGTAAGCTGTCTTTACCTAATATCCTACGTTTAACCTCAGTACTGCTCAATTGGTGGCTCCATGATACATGAACAACGTCTTGAATACACATACAATCAAATATTTGTAACTTGTGAACGTTCTTTACATTCCAATGCCGTTTTAAATCCATGAAGCGAAACAGAGCGAATTGCCGTATAGTATACTCGTCCTTTGATTGGTAGATGGGAGTTTCATCTACGCAAGTGGGGCATGTTTGTAAAAGCCAAAGGAACGTTCTAAATCCGCACCAAGACTTTTTCAGACACCATGCCATCAGTGCTACAGACTCCCAAGGTATGGGAAATGCTCATAGCAATCAAATATTTCATTTTATATAATGATTCTAGGCGTTAGTGCAGATCAGTCCTGAGAAAACATTTTGTATTTAAAGGGAGAGAAACGCAATTTAAATTTCTTGTAAGGTTTTTCAAGACGTTTAGAAGACCGAATTTCGTCAACGTATTTAAGCAGGACAATGTCATCTAAGTACTCCAAGTAGACGAGTGAATCTCCAAGACGAAGACTGATCCCTAAAAAGCTAAGTAAAGAAAGTATAATATCTAGGACATTCGTGACGATTTAAGTCAAAAACGGGGATAATAAGTAAACCTGACTAATACCACTTGAGATTGATAACTCTGATGACTATTTACCACCATTCCTGATTAAATCCGTAATGTCCAAACAATGAGCCTATACAAGGCTTGTATACCTTTGAGGCACAACATTTTAATGAGAAACACAAAATCTTCCAATTAAAGACTTCGGATACCACTTATGTTATATCAACATTCCAAAACCTGGCGACGAGTGAACATAAATTTACAAGTAAAAATTAAATTTAAATGGTTATATTTTTACACAAAAAAAAGAAAATATATTAATCAGTGCTATGAATGGTTACTACAAATGTACAAACGGTGAGCCGAAATATTACTAAGGTTCAGGAAAGCGTCTTAGTAGTTCAGTAATTTGTTTTGATGATAGTCGATCAAATGATCTACCTGACTTGTCAGAAGGCGATACGACTCCTGACTTTTGCATATCCTTATTTGCTCTCCGCTTATTCTAAATAAAAAACCGATCAATTAAATCCGGTATGGTTAAAACAAACCTCCGTTATATGGACACATTTATTGAATGTGTCTATCATTTGTGTACAAGGACGTTGATCAAAATCACTTTCTTTCAAGCAAGCTAACATTGATAGCATTTCTTCGATACAGACAGCTCCTTAAATAAAAAGGCACGACGGTTATAGACATTGCAACAATGATTTACTTTTTGTCCTATCACCTTTTCCAATCACTGAATCTTTAAGAACTGGAGTCCTGCGATAATCATACTTATAGTATTGAAGGTCCGGAAAATGAGTTGTAGAGCGTTTATAAAGTTTGCTGCATGTATCTGTCAACTTCATGTGAAGATTAAATAAACTGCAAACAACCAAAAAAAGACAACAAAATTGTTGATACTTATTTTAATTTAATATCAAAACTGTCATGACTGAAACCGTTATTTGCAGTAAAAGAGTATAGTGAACAACCTTTCGTTTCCTTACTTTAGTGATGTGGAATATGTCTGAATGCAGAAAGTATGCATGAAATTTGAATATTGGTTTATCGACGTCTAGAAGCAGTGATGGTGTATAGTGAGATGATCAAGTGAGTAAATAAATTAATTAATTCCTCAGCTGGTGGACATTCGTTAATTGAAGCGACTGGGACATTTTAAGCATGTAGAACTGCAGTCTGAGCTGTTATTGTAGGCGTTAGAAGGTTTGGGAACATTAATTGGCAAGGATATGTTAATAACCACTAGAGTATATAACTGCGAATAAAACTATAATTTACGGAATTAGCATATGATGTAGGACGGCAAATTTCGGGTTTAGGAGAAAAATTTATCTATCCGTATGGGTAAATAGCATTTCGGTATTCCAGCTGTTGTCAGTTTGTAATGAAAACCCTAGCATCTAATTTTGCTTCTAATTCTAATTCTTGACACAAATTTATGACCCTCTGTAGACCCTAGTGTGTGAGATTTTTCAGGATCAATAGCACCGCTTAAATCTCATCGTATTGTACAATAAATACTACGGCTAACAAAAATGAATACTAATACCCATGCAAAACACTTTTTTGCATGATACGGTGTTACTTTAGGTAAACATATCTTATTGAAGACCTAGAATAATAAACACCAACACTGTAATTCCAGATTCAATAATCATTCGGCATAAATTAGCGCCCACAAAGATGTTGAATAAACATTGGCCGAAACCCCGTAATACTGGCCTTGACGACAATAAATAGAGGCTGATCATGTTATTTTTAATGCTGCGTTATCTTAAATGATCAAAAAATCCGCAACCTTGCTCGTATTAGGTGAAAAATTATAGAAAAGTCTTAACAAATGGATTTAAACCGACTGACAACACTCGTTTATTTGCGTCAAATCGTTCAGCAGTGATTTAATAGCAGGTGTGTTGAATTCATTCTTTTATATACTTTGACGTAATTAAGAATATTCAATCTACAATCAAACCCACAACACGAGATCAAATGCAACCTTGAGAAACGCAAGCGTTTACATCCGCTCCTTAGAAATGGTTCAAATGGTTCAAAGGGTTGTGGACGGAATAGAAGAAGCTTTCGCTTAACAGGCTTCCGTGTCTAGTAGCAGGGGATCACTAAATCCTCCAGGCAGGAACCTAGGTATGTTAACAATAAAACAGGAAAAGATATTAATAAATCATGGTGCGATACTATCCTTAGTCCTTAAGAATAGATCAAGTTGCCTCTTAAAGGACTCCTGGGAAGTCGCTTCGACTAGCTCGGCCGGCAGCGAATTCTAGCATTTGACAACTCTTAAGGAGTAGAAGTTGTGTCTACAGTCCGTCCTGCTATGTTGTGTCTCCAGTTTTTGGGTGTTACCTCTTAGGTTAGTGTTGGAACTAAGCTTAATTAGGTGTTTGAGAGGATGTCCAGAAGTGTTAAGGATACTATAAGCCATCGGGTCATCTCTAATACGTCTATACTTTAATGGGTAAAGGTCTAGTGAACGGAGGCGTTCTTCGTAAGGCTTAGATTTGAGTCCTCGAACTGATTTCGTGGCTCGCCGTTGGATACGCTCCAAAGTGACCTTGTCCTTTTGGAGTGAGGGGGGAAATACTATGTTTCCGTACTCTAAATGGGGACGGATGAAACTATTGAAGATTATATGGAAAGTTCTTCCGTCAAACTGGCCAAAAATGCGCCTCAACGTCACCAGTGCAAGGTTTGCTCGGAAGGCATTTTTGTTACAGTTAGCGTAAGACTTTAAGTCATGGGGCACCAGGACTCCTAAATCTTTTTCGACTTGGGATACTACTAGAGAGGAGTTTCCTAAGTTGTAACTGTAGTTTGCGACATGTCGCAGATGGACTACTTTACACTTTGAAGTGTTGAAGGTAAGTCCGTTATCGTCTGCCCAACTTTGAAGTCGAGTCAGATCCTCCTGAAGTGCCTGTGTATCGTCTTGGTTGCGTATCTCTCTCTCCAAAGTTTCACGTCGTCGGCAAAAAGTAATAAGTCTGACGTTACCTGTTGAGGAAGATCGTTTATGTAGATCAAGAAGAGAAGGGGCCCTAGTACTGAGCCCTGGGGGACCCCACTAGGACATTCCATAGCCTGAGATAAAGTGAAATTAACCCCTGACCGTAAAACGTCGATTTTTCAGGTATGAAGTGAGCCATTCGATTAGAGATGGTCTGATACCCAATCGTTTGAGCTTATTGATAAGACATGTATGGTTAACCTTATCAAAAGCTTTTGAGAAATCTAGGTAGATGATATCAACCTTCCCCTTGTGATCAAGGATGTTTGTCCATCTGTCCACTGCAGTCAGCAGGTTGGTAATACAAGAGTAACCCTTCCTGAAACCATGCTGTTGAGGTGAGAAGAAATTTACGGACAGTAGATAGTCGTTTAAACCGTCGCATATCAGGGACTCCATGAGTTTTGAAGGTATTGAGAGAAGAGCCACCGGTCGGTAACTTGAAGTTTCGCTGCGTCGACCTCCTTTGAAAATTGGTGTGATGTGAGCCAGCCTTCAATTTTCCGGTAGTTTTCCTCGACTTAGCGAGTGTGAGAACATCACGCTAGGCGGCGTTGCCAAGATTGAGGCTGCTTCCCTCAGTATGGCGGAATGGACCATGTCCGGGCCAGGAGAAGTGTCTAATCTTAAGTGCTGCAGTTTCCGGAACACCAAGTCAGCGCTTAGGTTCACTTCGGAGAGTTCTGTGGAATTGCAAACGAAACTGTCATCAGTAAAGTTAATGTCGGTCGGTTGAAATGTCTGGGAGTAATGTTCAGCCAGAAGGTTAGCGGCGTCGCCATCGTTGTTGCTCGAGCCGTTAAGACCTACCAGTTGGGAAACTCCAGTTTTGGCTTGACGAAGAGAGGCTGCATAACGGAATAAGCTTTTCAGGTTAGAGACAAATTTGTCCATAAGCTTTGTCTGGTACTGAAGCCTATCTTCTCTTATAGCCTTTGTGCATATGTTCCTGATATGTTTACATCGCCTGTACGCTCCGTCGTTGTCAGTTCGTTTGTATTCCGCCGAACAGTGTCTTTTGCGGCTTAGTAGGCGAAGGGTACGGTTCTTGATCACTGTAGGTGGCTTGCAGCTTTTGGGAACCGTTTGAGGAACTGAATGGTTTGTAGCACATAAGAGCGTGTGCAGTAAGAAGTCCCAATGACCGTCCACATCGAGTTGGGGGTGAACATCCCAAACCACCTGTTGTAGGTAGTCGTGTAAAGCTGGCACATTCAACCGTTTAAAATTCCAACGCAAGTTATTGGTGGGGTATCTTAGCTCAGTTTTGCTGACAAAACTGAAGGCTATGACTGCATGATCGCTTTTTCCCAGGGGAGCCAGGATTGAGAGGTTGTCAACTAGGAATTCTTCGTTTGTGAATACACAGCCTAAGCGCGATGGTGTCTGACTGTTTCTCCAACGAGTTGCCGACCTCACATTTTCGTACAATCCCAAGTCATCGATGAGGTTGAAGAACCTAGCTACGGTTGAAATGTCGCCTCCAGTGTACGTGTGTTCCGCGAAGTTGACTCTAGGGAGATTAAAGTCCCCTAGAATCAGAATGTGTGTGAAACCGAGACGAGTAGAGCGGGATAGTCCTTCCAGCATACGACTACCGTACTCGATGTCAGCAGTTGGCTTCCTGTAAATGACTCCGACTAGACACCTCGAAGTGCTTGACAATCTTACAGAGCACCATATAGATTCCTCAAGATTGTTAAACTCGAGGTTGTGAACTTGATGCACCTCCAAGCAAGAACGTATGTAAACAGCTACTCCGCCCCCATACCCTGATTTCCTGTCATTACGGAATAAAGACATCCCAGGTAATGCTAGCTCATGGTCCGAGAACTGAGAAGATATCCAGGTTTCAGGTATTCCTATCAGATGGGCCTTGTTAGCATTGCTAACTTCACGCAGTTCATCTAATTTGTTTGGTAGACTCGCGGGGTTCATATATAAGCAGTTCATGCTTTCAATTTGGAACGCGTGAGCTTCTTCCTGTTTGTCTGTATCAGCCTTACGTGAATGGACCTATATGAGGTTTGCCGAGGTGGTAGGCTCTGTCCTTTAGACGTTTTTTTATCGTCTAGACAGTCAACAAGTGGAATGGTCAGCTCCAACTTGCCTTTGTGATTGGTCCTAGCATCGTATGGCCTATCCGGGTGCATGTGGATTCCAGGTGGCAGTCGACGTCTGTTGGCACGAAATGCTTCCAGAGTTGCAGCTGCCATATGGGAAGATGGGAAGGTTATCTTCATTAGACGAGGTCCAGAATCACCACACTTCTTGGCTAGTCTCATCACATGCTGAGTCAGTATGTTTTTGAGCCTCAAGGACTGTTTGATGAATTTCCATCCCCTAATGTCAGTCTTTGATTGAGTAGGGTCCTCATTTTCCTGTATACCTTGCACGATTATATTCCTCCCGCGGAAAAACTGATCGCGAGTTTTTTTGGGGATGTTCCGGATGAGATTGCGCTCAGAATACGGTATGTCAGGCAGTTTTCTTACATTCCCATCTGATTTCAGTGAGTGGCTCGCTAGTAAGACATCCTCTACGTCGGTAGCATTCTTAAGTGTTACACGAAGTAGCCTCGTTTGATTTCGATGCTTAGATTCCTTTCCCCGAATGAGCCATGTGACTGTCAAAGGCTCTATTCTTGGAAGTTCAAGTTTCTTGTTCAATTCTCCCCAGAGCATCCTATCATTTTTGTCCTACAAACTGAGAGGAAGGTCAGGGTTGCCTTTGAAGTTCATGACTATGAGAGACTCATCACGAACCGTTATTGTCGTCCCAGGTTTTTCGGTGCGTTCAGGTTTAGCACCTCTTTGTTTGGGGGTCGGAGCACGTTTATGAATCCTTGGCTCTTTGATGA
This sequence comes from Schistosoma haematobium, assembly GCF_000699445.3. Taxonomy (NCBI): domain Eukaryota; kingdom Metazoa; phylum Platyhelminthes; class Trematoda; order Strigeidida; family Schistosomatidae; genus Schistosoma; species Schistosoma haematobium. The sequence continues at coordinate 12,190,997 of NC_067201.1, forward strand.
CCAGACGGACAATCTTGAGGGTAGACTGAGTGACCAGATCACCGGTTGACTTCCGTTCAACAGCTGGGATGTTCAACTTAAACTGTGACGCCTGGCCTTTTTTTTAGCTCTTTTGACATGGATTCAATCACCTACAGAGGTTTTGGGAACCACTGTCGCATTCAAGGTCCTTGAGCTGTGAGACCCGAGTTTGCTGAGGGAGCCGAGTACCGTCGTCGTATTCATGGTGCTGAGTTTCAGCGTGTCATCATTAATGCTGTTGCATGCTCCGTCGTTGGTAGACCTGTCGACATCTCTGTTCTCGTTTTCAATGCGCTCTCTTGTTTTTCTACCCATTTTTTAACTGTCTTTTCTTAAGTTTGCCGACAACTTGCTCTGCAGGCCTGTCAGTAGGACAATGATATTACTCAGCAAGACTACAGCATCCGTGCTGCACGTAACACATTCCCATTTATGATCCGACTTGATGAGTCTGTTGTAAGCAGTTGCTGTGAGATCTGTGCACGCTTCGTGGAACCAACCTTTGCAGTTGTCGCTCTGTATGCCAGATGTAGCAGCAAAACGGCATCCAGGTCGTTTGCATGAATTTTTCATGACTGTATTGACGTAAACTGTGTTGTAGATGCTAGCAAAAGCCTAAAACCGTAAAAAATACACTAAAAAGCACACTGAAAACGGACAAATGAAAAAAAACCGAATTGTAAGCTGAGGCAAAACCACAGTTAACTATTAAATTGGGTGAAACTCAAAAAAAGTAATCTAACGAACGTGTAGCTCAGGATAGATTTTTTGGTCAGAAATGGTACTTTTGTTACGTAAGAACACAGAAAAAGTTTGATAAATGCAAATCACGTTAGGACTAAACTTCCCGTTCGAAAAGAGCGCTCAGCTGAAGACAATGTCGATAACCAAAATCGTTGTGAAAAACAAGTACAAACCGGACGACTACTTTCCTTTCACATGCTGGCGCTTGCATGTAGTTTCGGGCCTTCAGTGGTTTGTTCTGTCGTGATAGTCTGTCCAATCAACCCCACTAGTCAGAATGACCTCGACGATTTACAGTGATCCGGAAATTTAAAAAAATTTTGTAATCATAATAAAATGCCGTATCAGTCCTTCGCTGTGTGATGTAAATTCCATTACGTTTATATTCAGCTTTTCCATTTTGTTTTTACAAGCTGTGATTACACTTTACTTGTAAATTAATTGATACACCCGTTACTTCTTCGACGTGAAAATAAATACCCTTTAACTTTATCATTCTGTCCTACTGATTAAGGCTCTTCATTGAAGGGAGAAACATTTTTATGCACCTTTAAGGGCCACGCTATGCTATCTGGCATTATTGTGTAGTGGTTTGACTTCGAGATAATTCATTATGTTTCGTACATCAGTCACCGTGAGAACTATTATTAAATATGTCCCAAAGATATTACTACTCGAATAACACTGTCTGTTAAACAAATTATCTGAAGAGCATGACAATAATAATCATGAACAAACTTTATTGTGGTAAAGGTGATGTAATCGGTTAATATTATCTATAAAAACTATTTGACTATAATATTTCGAATTATTTGGATTGTAGTATAAACTAGGAATCCAGAATTAACGCAAATGAATTAAGAAGTGAGACACAAATACAAACGAATGTATTGTATTTGAAATTCGAAATCGTGCAATCAACAAGTACGAAAGTATCATTAGTTCATTCAAACACCGGATTGACTCACTTCTATTGCAGCCGGCTCCAAGTAAGTGGAAGTATATTTGTTAAATGCGAGGACTCTGATGGTAGTGATCATCTTAAAATAACTTTTAGACAACACTACTTAAGTGAAACTTCTTGTTATTTTGTCGTACATTGCACATGATCTTGTCCTTAGTGTACTTATCCCCATGTTTTTGCATATGCGATTTATAATTAAGTCCTCATTTGAATCCCTGTAATTTATTCGAGCTTAGGTAAGTTATTCATTTTCAGGGCATTGAAAGATTTTAGACCAGTGGTTATGGCACAACTGGCAGATCGGTTACATAATATTTATAGAGAAGAGTAGAGTTGACTGGTCTATCTCTTTTCAATTACTTTTCGATATACAATGCTCGTTTTCAGAAGATCTTCAGTATCCACTTCACAGAATCTGGGTCATTGCAACCGAGATAAGACAGCTTTAACCTTTCCAAAATACGCCTTTCGTCTTTGAGTAAATTTGTCTAGTGTTAGTGGGCCTCTCTTTGAGTTCATTGTTCAAATGCTCCCCGCCCGTTAAGGCTGTCTGTTTTTAGCAACGTTGGAAATTTACTTACTTTCCGCTGTACATTACCTCCTTGTCGTTAACAATCTATTGGAGTGATTAGCTGAAACTTTGTGTCACAGTTGATGTTCAACAAGAATCCCCAGTGAGCACTTTTATCAGAATGAGAACAGAATTTCAGTCTACCTGTTGTCCTTTGCACTCACACTTTAAAGCGTTTGTGATTCAGATTCTCTATGTCTTTGGAGCGTTTCACTTTGGCCTACTGAATGAGTAGGTGTTCACTTCTTTTCACGGAAGCGGGATCGAAAGTTTTTCAACTTTATGTTTGTTTGCTAAACTCTATGTACGACAGAGCTCACTTATTAAAACGATTTTTCCGGAATGCTATTGTGCCTCTAGTACACATCCAACTCTCTACCTACATGCAGACGTTTGGAGGATTCAAGAAAGCAAAACTACAATTTGTAAGCGAGCCAACTAGATTTTTAGGTGATTGATCTTGAACCTTGAAGCCCATATTCCTAGATATTCGATATTGGCTCACAGTGAAAACCTGTGGTTATAACCCTTGTTGTCGCTGATCTGCAATCTTATTTCTATCTTATTAAATGAAAGAAGTTTTTAAAAACCGTTTTAGCACCGATTAAAGGTCGTCTGTAAATTATATTTTCATATCAGTGACTTTGAATAAAATTATTCCAAAACCAACTTATTCATGAACTGAACAGGGATTTATGGGTTAGTATCTCAAATATGCCAAAATACGGCTATTTACCACAGTTCCAATTATAAATTAATTACGAAACTTTAATATTCAGGATTCCCGTCGTGCAGGAACATATCAACAATCGAAAAAACAGCAACCAACTCAAAAAATGTGATATTCACAATGACGGTTTCTGGCTACTTAAATACGTCAGTGTCACCGGAGGAGAGTTTAGGTTTAGGCCGGAAAAAGAGCACTTATTTATGCCGCTTGAATAATAGGTCTAGTCCAATATTTTGTACTTTTCATGATGTGACAACCTTATTTATAAGATCTTAATTCGAAGTTACTTGACGTCTGAGGTGACTCAGCCTGTTGTAATGATGTGCACTTATTTAGCTAAACTGTGAAGAGGACATTTGGTCTGGGGATAGAATTGTATATCTAGTATATAGAACGAAAGGTAATGTGTAATGACCACGCCTGCACGAACAGGTCATGCCATAACAAATGAATGATCCTGCGTCCACATTTTCCGATCTTCTCCGAGTGTTCAACAGCTAGCGTAAGTCTTCTCAACTACTGTTTGTTCAGGTTCAACGGTCGTGTTGTTAGGACCCAATGCCACTACAAAGCTACCTCGATAAATACGACATTGTACTGAACCCAATTCTAGCATGCCAAATTTTTTCCCTTACAATCGTCTATCAGAGATCTTCTGATTGTTTTGGACCAACATGTTTGTAATAGAATGAATACTGTGAAACCCCTGCCGGTGTCCAGTTTGATAGCAGTGCTAGTGTACTCCGAATCCCCCTCTTTTGTACTTGTCAACACTTACCTAACGCTTATGTTGCCGAAACTTCACATTTCTCAGTCCTCTTTTATAAAACTTTAATATTTGACTTTGGCTACTTTTTGCCTTCCATATCCTAATTTATTGTTACATGATATTGAATTAGTATATTGAAACACTCCTACACTGATGGACCAGATGGTATTCCAGCTAGCATGCTAAAACGTGGAGGTGATGATATGTGTGTTTGGCTTCTCAAACTATTCACGATATCACTCTCTACAGCGTGTTACCCTACTGCCTAGAAAACTACACATATCATTCCCAAAATTAAAATAGGACCTGAAGCAAATGCTGACAATTACCAGCCCATAAACATAACTTCAGTAGTATCTAGAGTGATGGGAAAAGCAGTTAAGGTGGCTGTAGTCCAACATCTACTTACTAATAATCTCATCTCGACCTCCCAGCATGGATTTCTTAGGTCCAGATCATGCGATACATGCCAAGTAGACTACCTGAATAATGTAACTCTGAAACGAGACAACGGACTCCTTGTATCAGTCCTATTCTTAGACTTTAAGAAAGCCTTTGATAAGGTCCCACACAAAAGGCTTCTCGTCAAACTCAAGTTCTTTGGAATAAACAACCCACTGTGCTCGTGGTTTGCTTCGTTCTTAACAGAACGTAAACATATGGTAAAGTACAATGACTGTCTCTCATCACCTAGGCCAATAACTAGTGGAGTCATCCAGGAGAGCATATTAGGTCCACTCTTGTTCCTCATGTGTATAAACGATATATGTAACATCATAAAATGTGGGAAACCATACTTATATGCTGATGATCTCAAAATGGTATACAGCTATAAGCCTGAGACTCAAGGCGAAAGTGTATCCCAGATCCAAAATGACCTCAATAACTGAACCATATGGAGTAAAAAAATGGCAATTACCATTTAACCCCAGCACTTTGGAAAACAGCACTATAATCTGCAAATTCCCTCAAATAAAAGTAGAGTTCAAACATTCGAATCAGTACACACAGGAAGCCTGGACTTTGAAGAACATGCCTCCTCTACTATTTCTAAATCTAGACGGTCGATTGGTTTCATAACGAAAAATTTATTCACAGCAGAGGATAAGCTTACTCTCTACAAAATATGTGTACGACCTTCCCTTGAATACTGCTCTTTTGTCTTCTCTAATATGAATATCACAAACAAGATAAGAGTAGATGTTCAAAGACGTTTCACACACCAACTATTGGAATGTAACTCGAATCTCGATTACTCAGATAGATGTAAGCACCTATCTTTAGAAACTTTATGGTACCGTAGGCTAAGATACAACTTAATATTTCTCTACAAATCGATATATGGACTTTCTAACCTCTTGCTCGACTATGATCCACGACCCAGCCTACAGACTAAGAAACAACGCATATACACTACTTACCGTAAAAGACCAAAAACAAATGCGTTGTAAAGTTTTTATAGTACGGTATAGTTTATTGTGGAACAGTCTGCCAATGACTATCCGTACCTATGACACAGTTACCAGATTCAAAAGGCTAATAACCCTGTTTCTGGACTCTAAAGAGCTTCAACCTTTCCTTGAACTCCCGCCCACCAATGAGGCACTTTATCATGGACCGCCCAATATCTAGAAAGAACAAGAATATAACGAGCCCGACTGTTAGTAATATGAATATAACTGAATTACAGAACATATGGCTTATCCTTTCCTATTATTCATTGTTTATTAATCATGGCCTCATGCTCCTAACCCTCAATTTCAGTTCCTAAATCTCTACGGGTTAAATGTACATTATTCTTCCAAAGTGTCATGCTTTTTTTCTCTCTATTGCGAGTAGACAGATAACTCATTAATCTTATGGATGCTGATCTACTAAGGCCGATCATACAAAGCTCAAAATCGGTCATATAGTCCTGTGAGTTGCTCAATGTTTTATTTTTCTTACCCTAAAATTTTTTTTAACAATTATATACTCTTTCATATCCTTTGATTTGATATTAGTCCTTACTTTCTTTAAACCATTAGTTATCTTCATAGCAGTGTGATATACTAAATGGACATCTAACCCATAATACAAATTCTTTAACTATCTGATTTGCTTTTAACACGGAACTAGTAGAGACAGTGTATTCCAACCATGGACTTTGATTAAAGCAGTATTCATACTTACCACAAACGTAAGAGAGCTTAACATCACAAAAGGAGGGAGGGTGGCGTTACTGACCAGCAAACATGGTGGTGGGTAGGTAACTTCAATCCATCCATGTCTGTAGGGCAGAACGTTTTGTTTAACTACGGCTCCATATGGTCTAGTGGGATGTCACGAACTTATGGTATTGGTGCTGATTTATCATGCAAAATACCTTATTAAATCGTGTTTAAAACGTTGAGTTGGTTTCACTTCCTACCCAGTAATCCTATTACAATCACACTAGACAATTCACTAAAATACGAAGCCTACTCAATACCCTATAAAATCTATAAAAAATAGTAAATATATAAATAAGAAGGCTCCAATAGCTTCGACAAAAAAGGAGATAGCCAATTGTGTATCATAATACTGTTTTTAGCACTATATTTTATAACCACACACAATCCCATATTCTCAGCTCCTTTCTGAACCACCTCCGTCTGTCAGCTGTTTATTCACTCATACATCGTTCACACTTATTTTCTTTAACCTATTAAAATGCTCTTGCTTAGTAAATACTCTAATAAAAGAAAAGTAGACTGAGTAGCCATACCTTAGATTTTCTTTCATGAACATTGGCTGCTCTGCCTCTCTCCCTTTCTTTTACTTGCTCCTTTTTCCAGTCCCCCTTGAGATATGGAACGAGTGACTTCATCCTGCACCATCCTTAAAGCCTCAGATATTCCAAAGGGACATAAGGTTGGGATTTCTAGAAGCTCCCACCTTCAATGGATCTATCCTTGACCATCAGTTGCATGTCGTAACGCCACTTTCATGAAGCGCGTCAACTGTGATACTGATTACAACCATCTACACTTCATATCTTATAAATTATAAACCCAGCTATGTAATTTACTACAGTGGATATTGTATCATTTGTAACAATTTGGTCTTGCCTGTAAACTGGCATGCCTCATGAAACAAACTGTTACTTGAGAATAAACTATTATTATTATTATTATTATTATTATTATTATTATTATTATTAATGATGCATTGTTTGACTGAGCCCATGTTGTGAACAGGGAAATAAGAAGCACAGACAAACTACGAAAGCTATTTCTTGGGACGTTATTTCATTTTATTCAAACCTTGTAAAACACTTATATTTATTTTCGTCCCTATTTTATTCTACAGAACATGAGCTTTCGTTCGATGTATCATTCATTGCCATACCCTTTTTTGTCCGAAACTATTGTAATTTAAACATAATATTTTGCACCTTACTTTCTACCCTAATTCCCAGTTTTGGACAGAATTGTATTTTCCCAAATTATCGTACGTTGTGGTCAGGATATTCACTTATTTATTCATGTACGTTTTTGCACTAATCCGAATTCAGAGTGTTCCAACTGTCTTGTCATCTCTCACTTGCGTGCTTGCCAACCAACCAGGTTCTAGAATAGTTCTCTCTCTATCCCATCTCGAACTCACGCGTATTAGCCTCAAGATCAAACGCTCAGCCTATTGCGTTGACTCATAATCTGGACTAGACAGGTCAAGGTCAAGTCATAACAAAGTATCGACGGGGTAAAAGCGATTCAAGGTCATAACAACCCAATATTGGGGCGTGGTGCAATTGTTTGTCGTAATTATTAGTTAATTGTTATTATCAGCTTTTAGCTGACAATGGAAACGTTCTACCATCCCATTAGCCTGAGTATGATATGCCATGCAGCGCATCCTATTGGAGCCTAGAAAATTAGCCAAGTTAGTAGATAGTTCGGGTTCAAATCGCGCTCCTCTCTTCGTCGATATTGTTATTGGCGTGCCGAAAATGGTCACCCAGTTCTGCATGAAAACCTTGGCTACTGTTTCCGCTGTGATGTACGTTATCGGTATGGTCATAGGGAACCTCGTAAATCGATCTACGCACGTAAACAGATAATTAAAACAGTCAATGACCTGACCAATAACTTTTTACAAGAAATAGTGTTGTTTTTTCACAGTTACTTTTATATGAACACCGACTTAAAGTTCAGGCTATTATCATAGAGATGGGTTGGGAGTTATACTGCCCTTGGCTAAAACCTGCGCTGTCATGGCCTGCACCGCAAAATGGTAGAGAACACAACAACTAGAACTCATCAGAATGCAACACTGAGTTGTTCCGTTTAATAATCTACATGAGTATGCAAATTTATTAACAAGACGACCATGTGACATAAACTGATCCTGAAGAATTAAATGACAAAGAAAACAGCGTAGACAAAGAAGTGGATGGGAACGCACTGGACAACATAAGACATCATGCTCAAACACCAAGTGAAATGTGGAAAAACTCAATAAGTAAGTACTGTTGAAATGTGATGTATATTTTCAAAGAAAATATTATAAATCTCCATACTATTAGATTAAGGTATAAGCTAAGCTTGAAGTTCTATGAATTATGCTAAGCGAATAATACTAATACACTGGCATAATGTGTGTAAAATCTTGATGGAGACTTGTTCATGAAGCAATGCACAATCCTGAAGTTAATGATTATTCATTTAATCAGTACAGAAAAGTACAGGTTCGTCCACCAAAGTTTCAGGGATAGTTGAAGCTTTTCGTTTAAAATCATTAACGTAGTCTTTCAAGGAAATATAAGATGGTGCTTCTCCCAATGTGGTGGATTTTAACGGACAGTGATAAAACGGGGACCTACTAGTTACACATTTAACCAAGTTCAGAATGGAACGGATATCTACAGATGCCATAAATCCATTCAAGACAATGATCGGAGTTGAAAGTAAATGACAGTCACCGTAGAAATGAAGACCGCGACTCTGATATGGCTACTAAAATGAGCTAAACAATTAGAGAGCTTTACCTAACTTCGAGTAACTCAGAAATCGAAAGGAACAAATGAATTAGAAATAAAGATTTCAGGTGGTTGGTTGATAAATCAAAAATTTTCTTACTGAAAATAATCTAAATAATTCTACCGCATAGTTTATTCTCTCGATGGACCGATAATTTTGATGAATTCAGTTTGGTAATCAATGTATCAAAGAGGGGGATTTCGCTAAATAATAATTTTATGAAGTGGCTATCTGGAAAGGTGTTGTATTCTGATGATAATCAGCGACAATGAAACAGAGTACAAGACGGTGGGTGGTAAGCCATCGTGCTGAGATGTTTCAAAATATGTATTGTTGAGAGTTTACTGTTTAACTTATATGATTATGTATAAACAAACATTCAATTCGATTTTGTGGCATTATTTGTTCGATAATTAAAGTCCCTATGCTTATGAGAAACTCCGCCTGTAGCTCTTCTAGAGTTACTGCCGGTCCCAAGCCCGGGTGAAGGAGGAGGGTTGGGCATGGAGTTAGCGACCACATCCCGTAGAAAACTAACTCGCTAAAAAAACGCTAACCAGAAAAAATAATTCAAACCATTTTAACTCCGCCCTGAGAGTTAGAAGGTCTTCATTTAGAAGAATTATGGCGCTTCATGGTGAAAGCTGAGTTCCTTCGGAAGCCATGAGGCCGATGCCCCTTCTAACAACCAGAGCAACAATTTTTATAGGTACATGGAACGTCCGAACGATGTGGGAGACTCGGAAGACCAGTTAAATAGCAACGGAAATGAGGAGATACAACTTGGCAGTACTGGGAATCAGCGAAACCCATTGGACACAAGCTGGACAACAAAGGCTAAATAGGGGAGAGATGCTGTTATACTCCGGCCACGAAGATGAAAATGCTTCACACACTCAGGGAGTTGCTCTAATGCTGTCCAAAGTAGCACGAAATGCACTTGTAGGATGGGAATCTCACGGATCCAGAATCATCAAAGCATCATTCAAAACAAAGAACGAGGGGATCATAATGAATATTATCCAATGTTATGCATCCACCAATGATAGCAACGACGACATTAAAGATCAACTCTACGAGCGGCTGCAATCAATCATAGAGAAATGTCCAAGAAAGGACCTCACCATTCTAATGGGAGATCTAAATGCCAAAGTCGGAATAGACAACACCGGATATGAAGATATCATGGGACGACATTGACTGGGACAGAGAAACGAAAATGGAGAAAGATTTGCAAATCTATGTGCATTCAACAAATTGGCCATAGGAGGCACAATATTTCCACACAAGCGTATACACAAAGCTACATGGATCTCACCGGAACACACTACAGAGAACCAGATAGATCATATTTGCATCAACAAAATATTCCGAAGTACAATGGAAGATGTGAGAACCAGGAGAGGTGCTGACATAGCTTCAGATCACCACCTAGTTGTAGCCAATTTAAAACTGAAGCTAAAAAAGAACTGGGCAACTGGACAAACAGCAATACAAAGGTTTAATACGGCCTTCCTTCGAGGTACTGACAGACTCAATGAATTCAAGATAGCTCTTAACAACAGATTCCAAGCCTTACAAGATCTACTGAACGAAGAAGAAACTACTATGGAGGACAACTGGAAAGGCATCAAAGAAGCATTAACTTCAACGTGTCAAGAGGTTCTGGGCCTAAAGAAACCCCATCATAAAGAGTGCATCTCTATAGAAACACTGGACAAGATCAAAGAAAGGGAGAACAAGGAGGTAGCATTTAACAACAGCCAAACACGAGCAGAGAAAGTCCAAGCACAAGCTGAATACATAGAAGCAAACAAGCAAGTAAAGAAAAGCATTAGAGCCGACAAGAAGAAATACGTGGAAGAACTAGCGACGACGGCGGAAAAAGTTGCAAGGGAAGGAAATATGAAACAACTTTACGATACAACGAAGAAACTAGCAGGGAAATACAGTAAACCAGAGAGACCGGTCAAGGACAAAGAAGGCAGGCCAATAACTGAAATTCAACAACAGCGGAGCAGATGGGTAGAATACTTCGAGGAACTCCTGAATAGGTCGGCTCCAATGAATCCACCGAACATCGAAGCAGCACACACAGATCTTCCTATAGATGTCAATCCATCAACGACGGAAGAAATAAGAATAGCGACCAGACAAATCAAGAGCGGAAAAGCAACAGGACTCGACAATATACCAGCTGGAGCACTGAAGTCAGACATCAAAGTAACTACAAACACGTTTCATACTCTATTCAGGAGGATTTGGGAGGAGGAACAAGTACCGATGGACTGGAAAGAAGGATACCTCATCAAGATTCCAAAGAAAGGAGATCTGAGCAAATGTAAAAACTACAGAGGCATCACACTGCTGTCTTTAACAGAGTGTTGCTGAACCGGATGAAAGATGTAGTAGACGCCTAACTTCGAGATCAACAAGCTGGATTCCGAAAGGATCGGTCGTGCATAGACTAAATCACGACACTACGGATCATCGTCGAACAATCAATTGAGTGAAACTCAACACTGTACATCAACTTCATTGATTATGAAAAGGCATTTGACAGTGTAGATAGGAGGACGTTATGGAAACTTCTTCGACACTACGGAGTTCCTGAGAAGATTATCAATATTATCCGGAACTCATACGACGGACTACAGTGCAAGGTCGTGCATGGTGGACAGCTGACAAACGCATTCCAAGTAAGGACCGGAGTCAAACAAGGCTGTTTACTCTCTCCCTTCCTCTTTCTTCTGGTGGTCGACTGGATTATAAAGACCTCGACATCTGAAGGAAAACACGGAATACAATGGACAGCTCAGAATCAATTAAAAGATTTGGACTTCGCAGATGACCTAGGCCTCCTATCGCATGCACACCAACAAATGCAGATAAAGACAGCCAGTGTAGCATCAGTCTCTGCATCAGTGGGTCTCAGCATACACAAGGGGAAAACCAAGGTCCTCAAATTCAAAACGAAGAACAGCAATCCAATCACTCTTGATGGCGAAACTCTGGAAAATGTAGAATCCTTCACATACCTGGGAAGCATCATCGATGAACAAGGAGGTTCAGATGCAGACGTAAAGTCAAGGATTGGAAAAGCAAGGGCCGCATTCCTTCAGTTGAAGAACATATGGAACTCAAAACAACTGTCAACCAATATCAAAGTGAGAATCTTCAATACCAACGTCAAGGCAGTTCTACTGTATGGAGATGAAACTTGGAGAACTACAACAACCACCATCAAGAAGGTACAAGTATTTATAAATAGCTGTCTGCGCAAGATACTCAGCATCCATTGGCCGGATACCATCAGCAACAGCCTTCTCTGGGAGAGAACAAACCAGCTTCCAGCTGAAGAAGAAATTAGGAAAAGACGATGGAAATGGATGGGACATAGATTACGCAAATCATCAAACTGCATCACGAGACAAGCCCTAACTTGAAATCCTGAAGGGAAACGGAAAAGAGGAAGGCCAAAGAACACATTACATCGAGAAATAGAAGCAGATGTGAAAAAGATGAATAACAACTGGAAGGAGCTGGAAAGGATTGTCCAGGACAGGGTTGGATGGAGAATGCTGGTGATCGGCCCATGCTCCTTCACGAGGAGTAACAGGCGTAAGTAAGTAAGTAAGTAAGTAAGTAATGCTTAAGAGAGCATACAAGTTTATAGTAATTTATACTCAAGTTTAGCGGTTGGTACTTGACACTAATCCACTTGTCTACATTTTCGAAATTCGGCCTCTTATGTACAGAATGTGATTATGTTTCAGTCATATCGGTAAATTATCATCCTTGATTTTCACTTGAATTACGCTCAACATAAGGTCCTTCATTTAATAGATATACATTACAATTCACTGTAGTAGACTTGAAATGCCGTTTATCACTATGTAATTCCTTCGGAGCATTTCTTTAAAATCGTGGTAGGAAAATTTTATTTTCTTCTATAGATTTATAAATGATCACATTTTAATGATTGGAACACACTCGGAATCGGCTGAACGAAATATATTTTCCAAATATGGTTTACATTATCCAATCAATAACTCGTCTGGAACATAGAACAAAGCAGATATACGCATTGTATCAAGTTGCCATACTATATTAGCACAACGAGATGAAATGTTCGAGACATATCTTGGACTAGTAAAATTAAAAACAGTAGAAAACATAAGGTACAGATGATATAATTCGAAAAAAAATGAGGTCATGGAATTAAAAAATATCTATTCTAATTAATTGAAAACAAGCACAATCAATCACATATATGAAAACTAATAAAAACACTGATACTTTAGTTCCCGTTATTATGTGTTCGCTGTTTCGATTATTTTCTTCCTAGTTGTAAATAACTGTAAGTACTCCGTGATAGCATTAAAACTGATATAACGGATAGTTTAGAAATATTTCACTTTCAATTTTACTACGGTAAAACGGTAATGAGATTGGTCACGCAATATCAGATCAAAGATTGACCACAAAGAATAGAGAACCAGAGTGAAGGTTAGATAATACTTTATTCAACACAGTTACAAGGAGTCACTCTCAGTGAGTCTGGAGTAGAAACGAATGAGAGGAAAGGAAATGACATATATAATAGTTACTAGGCTAAGTGCCTGTTTGTTTACGCTCAACGACCAATTATATTTTACTTACAATACAACATGTCAAAAACCATCAAGTATGAAGTATCAATAGTGAACCTCAACTTCAGCTTCACATTATTATATTCCCTGTGACAAATATCCTTCTAAAACATATTACTTATCTTTTCAAACAATTTATATTTAGACCTCTAAGGTTTTCCATGCTAGATTAGTTAGTGAATTAACCTCATCATACCTGTACACCAACATGAATTACGTAACTGTTTTTAGAATATTTATTTAATTGATGATTCATAGTGATAGTTAAATTAATAATGATGTTCAAGTATGGAAGATCTGATCTTTGTAATGACTTGTATGCACTCCTTATTACGTTCAAAGTGAGTTCATTCTGTACACTCAATAAGTAACAAGTGCAAATAAATTGCTTGTAACGTAGATCATTCTTAAATATATATAAGCTTGGATTAACTGTCCATCTATTATCTGTAATAGAATAAACATTATTCGCTTTATATGAATCACCTTTTATCGTTCGTCTACTACTCATGTGCACGTATAAAATATAAGTAGGTATTCAAAATACATTTCATATTCGACTTTTATGAACATGATTAGTCGACAGAAGGCACGTGAATTTCAAAACAATAAATATCTCATTAGTACCAGTATCCTCCGATCATCGTGAAATCAACATAGTGCTTCATCTTCAAGTAGGAAATTTCCACCTCACCAATTCTAACAAAACTCGATTGATACAGACTATTATATCCTAACGAAGAATAAATGAATGGTAGCTGCTAGGAATTATTTATAGACTATTATTACATATATTCCTATTGGATTATTATATTATATGGATATTCATATTCCTTTTATTATAAGCTTTTATTTGACCTATTAATTACTATTATACAATTAACTATTCTTAAGTTATCCTCAATCTATTAATCACAGCCTCTCACATTTACAACTACTTTTAGCTTGATCTTGGATAATTGTTATTTTCTATTTTATGGTATGATGAGGTCTGATTTACTTGTATATAAACTAAGTATGTCTGAAATACATCATTCCTACAGTGGAAGCTGATATTGATGTCCTGGACTCAAACAGACAGGGTTAGGCAAGAAGAATCAATAAGGACTGATAGTTAACTCTAGGCTGCTTGTACTGGTTAACGCATCATTGGTTTGGGATAGTGTCAAAGTCACACATGATAATTAACCGAATACAAGTCATAACACAGACTGAGTATACACAAAAAGGAAGAAAAACACTGAAATCTAATCGAATAAATATATAATTTTTTCCATATCTCATTTGATGCAGAAAGTTTAATTATCCTAAACATGATTATTATGTTATTAAGTACAAATATGAGAAATCACTAAAAGAATAAACAAAACAAAATGTACTTTATTATCGTGTGAAGGACAAAGGAAAAAGACAATCATCACATTACTAAACACATAAGCACAAAACAAAAATATAAAGATAACACAAAAAAGAAGAAAAAAGGTGATTTCTAGTCGTATTACTTAGAAAAAGGAGTATATAAGTGAATAAAATACAAACCTATCTATATCAAAAGCCAGAAGAAAAACAAAAAGAGAAAAAGAAAACAGAGAAAAAACAAAAATTGGTTCTACCTACTTTATTTGTATAATAATTTGTTAATTATTACATTGGAGAAACAAACAAACAACAACAACAGCACGTTATGCCATTGAATATTCCCTGTGTTTTCATTGATAATACATTAGCGTTGAATATACATGTATATATATATATATATATATATATATATATATATATATATATATATATATATATATATCTTGTTCAATTGACTGATTGTGTGTGTGTGTGTGAGAGAGAGAGAGAGAGTGATTCATTAAAATAGTAAAATCTGTTAGAATATTAACTGTTAAAATAATGGTATATTTCTAATGAAAATTTTATTCTATGAAATGAAAAATGTCGTTGCCGTGATTCAATAATGATTGTTCTCGTTCGGTACAAATAACAAATGAATTGACCAAGAAAAAGAAAATCAATGTACAAATAACTCAATAGAAAGAGAAAACAAAACGAAACAAATTACGTAATAGTAACAAAAACAACAACAACAGCAACACAATATGTAGTAGGCAAGATAAACAAATAAATGAGTGAAGTAGAACAAAGAAATTAAACTAACTATTTATATAATTTGAATGAAAGAATGACAATATTGAACAAAAAATAGGATAAACATTGAAAAAAACAACATATTATATAAGTTTGGGTTTTAAATCATATTATTGTTATTATGATTGCTTAAATCTTCGAATCCAATAGATGGTCGGTTACCATGTAAATTAGGCACAGTAAGATGCATTGGTTGTGATGACTAGGATATATATATATATATATATATATATATATATATATATATATATATATATATATATATATATAGAGAGAGAGAGAGAGAGAGAAAAAAAAAAGCAGATAGGACAGAAGTAAAAGGGTGAGATATTTTCATGTTTACAAGTGAATTTTAGGTGCTGACATTACATGCCTAAAGAAGTGAATGATAGTGTATAATGTTGAAGTAAAATTTTGCTGTGAATTGGTATCACTTATGGGAAGCAGTAGACAGTCGTTTTGTCCTAGTATGGAACTCCTCTGCAATGTGCGTGCACTCACAACCCTCTTCAGGATAGAACTTAGTATCCTTAAATCCTACGGTTAGCGTGTTACCATTTAGATCACTGAACAGACATATAGTGGTCTACATTTCCAACTATTCTCGATGTAGCGTAGTAGGTAACTGTTTTACTGCTCACACCAGACATAAAGCCTTGCTACAACTATAGCTGATCACAAAGTCAATCATTACTGAACAAATGCTTAGTGTTTAGTCAAAAGATATGTAGGAAAGTTAACTGATAACCATCCGATTTCAACTCATCTCTTCAAATCCCTCAGATAAATGTCCAATATATTTAATCCTATCTAAATTTGACAAACAACAGTCTGATATTTTAGTTTGAAGCTCTCTACCAGAATGTACTATTGTTCATGTAAAATGGAATTCAAGACCTTTAAACTACAGAGCAAACTTGTTATCACTGTGTTGTTGAGTTAGAAACAGATGACCAATATTTGTAGACTAATGTACGCTAGCGATGTAATATGACCGTTATTATCGAAAGGATAAATAAATAACGATACTTATCATAGTTTCGATTGATTACACATATCACAGTATACATTTATCACAAAGTTTAATATCGTCAAACTAGAGCGGAACTAATAGCTATTTCCTTATTATTTGTTTTTTGAAAAAAGAAAACTAGGAGTGATTACAATGAAACGTATGCGATGGAAAAGGAATATCATTAAAGGGAAGTTTTTGCAATGTTCCATAAATTTTCTATTTACAATACTTAACTGTGAGCAAACATATATTCAATTAAACGATTTTTACTCTCAGTAAAAAGGCGAATACAGCAAAGAAATATTTCTTTTCAATCAGTTTTTCATCATGGCTTCATAGTAATGTGTGCATCTTTAATAATATTAAAGAAATATACTGTTTGCCAGTAAAATCCAAGTCGCTTTTCTAAATAACTGACTTTATATACATGTTTAAAACTCATAAATTAGTGTTACACATATAGATAACTATAATAATTCTGAATCGCTTCCTAATATGATAGGTTTTAATACAACCGTTCATTGATGAGTAATACCATTAGATACAAGCTCAGCGGTCTAGAGGTAAAGCGTTCGCGCGAGACGAAAGTTCATCGATTCGAGTCCCGAGTGAGGGATCGCTGATGAGCACTGTCAAGGAGTCCTATACTAGAACGAAACGGCCGTCAAGTGCTTCCGGGTTTTCAATGGTGGTCTAGCTTAGATTGACCCATGAATTCAGCCATTAAAACAAATATGTTAGAATATAGGCTAATAATACACCGTTCAAAATGAAAATACTTACCAGTGTAACACGTGGTAGCCTTTCAAAACTCACATATTTATAAACAAGCGGTTGAGAACAAATTTCATTTCTATCAATATTTCTTTCTTGATCGTTGTTCTCAGTCACTTCATTATTAATATTACAATTACTAGATTGAAGTTTCTCATGTTGTTGTTTTAACATGAAAATTTTCTGAAAGTTTACATCTTTTGTAATCGCATTATTATATTGTTGATTGCCAACTTCTGCGTTTAAAATAATTGCATTTGTAATATTGGTTTCACGAACTATTTGCTTTCTAACACGTTTAGGGACATCCGGTACAGCTGCCATGATCACATTAGTTAGAATAGTCGCTATAGTCTATTATAATTAATTAATAATTATGGTCATAAAGAATAATACTATATATATATGCATTATATGTTAAACGAATAAAGATTTCTGGGTTTTATTAAAGCGATTTTCTTAAAAATTTGATATTAGTCAAACAGTTATAAAGAATACAAAAGCTTTCTGTTGTTACCTTCAGCTCGCCAATCGGAATACGACTTATACAATTCTAGCACTGTGCCAAACCAATGACGTATCGACCGGTATGAGCAACCTAACGTCCTTACTGGTCCTTTTCCTTCATAACCAAGCCAATTGAGTCCACAACACCAATAACAGCTTCAACTACACGAGTCATTTATTGCAAACACACCTGATTTATATGCAAAATGGACCACATCACATCATAAATTAGGAAATAACATTTGTACAAGACCAAACGAAAAAGTGGCTGTGAACGTAGGAGACTGTAATTACTAAACTCAGCCAGTTAAAACATAGGACCAGGCAAATAAATGCATCGGTCCAAGCTGCGACACCGCATTAGCACAACAAGATGAACACCAAATCCATAGAAGTAGTCACTTCAATGGTAATGTTCAAAAGACAGATTGTGTATAAGGATATAGTACAGGAAGAAAGAATTAGTTCATAGAAATAAAGGTATACAGCAATTTTGATCTCACGGTTTAAAGGAAGAGAAAGAGTGTATACACATACACCACTGTGATCGATTCTAAGCCATGTCACCAAGAGTCTCCAACCATTGGTTACGATAGTCACGCGGACCCCAACCAAGTAGTCTGCATCTACCAACATGGCTCAGACCAGAAGTTAGTGACTTCAAGCACTGATGCCACGTTTTGATTTGGCCGCCCCTAAATTACTTCCAACCGTCTTCAACACTAGTCAGCATTGCGCGTCGTGGTAATCGGTGTTCAGGCATACGTAACACGTGGCCCAACCGTCTCATTCGATGAAGATTCACAACCTCACCAACTGATTTACCATCATTCCCTAATACCCTGCGTCTTACTTCACTATTACTTACCCGGTGGTCCCAGCAGATGCCAATAATATTTCTAAGACATCTGTGGTCAAATACTAGTAGCTTACCTATATCTTCTACTCTTAATGGCCACATTTCGCAGCCGTAAAGTAGAACAGAACGAACTGCCAAGCAGTATACTTTTCCCTTAATTGATGGACGGATATCTCGCCTTCACAATAAGTGTCGTAAGTTGGCAAAAGCCAAACGAGCTGTCTGAATCCGCGATGAGATTTCGTTAGATATCAACCCATTATGGCTGGTCAGACTTCCAAGTTAAGTGAAGTTGTCGACGCGTTCGACTACTTCACTCCCTATCCTTAGTTCAGATGTTGATGCAGGCCAGTCCTGAAGCAACAACTTGCATTTAGAGGGGAAGAAACGCAACCCAAACATCCTGGCTATTAATAAACTGGACATAATTTAAGAGCAGTATATCATATAATAATAATTTATAGGTCAAAATGAAGCTTAGAATAAGAGGAATATAAACATATATAATCTAGCTACTCAATAGTTATAATATAAGAATATACGTATAGTATTAGTTCATAAATGGATCCCAGCAGTTACAATCCATTATTCTCGTCGGGATATAACACTTTCACTGATTGTTCGGTTTACTCACTAGTCATTATATCTTATCATTGCATTAGTATAAGAATGTGTTTGTGGTTATTGTAGTAATTTAACAAAAATTATGTACTTGGATAATTCTACATCTAAGGGTGTCCTATGATCCTTCATGAGGGGTAATAGGCGTAAGTAAGTAATTAAATTATGATCTCTTTGTAATAATTATTATGAATTACAAAAACAATAAACTAGCTATACACTTGGTAGAGCTGACAGTTATAGGAGTTAATTGTATTATGCAGTTCACTATTGAACTTATTCACTAAACTGCCTGTTTTTATTTAGTCAATGGTTTTTTTTCTTGACCAATTATCCAGTGGCTGTGAATGATAACCAGAGATTCTTAATACTTTTTTGTTATATCCCGATAAGAATAATGAATGGTAACTTTTGGGATTCGTTTATGGACCAATATTATGAGTATATTTTTATCGTATAATTGTTATGTAACTAAACTGTTCATATTCATGTCGCTCTTATTATAAGCTTTAATTTGACCCATAGACTATTACTATACGATTTACCATTCTTGAGTTATGGCCTGTCTATTAATTACTATCTCCCCATTCACAGCCACTTTTGGCCAAATATTGTACAAATGTTATTTTCTATTTTATGGTACGTTGTGGTCTGTTTGATTGGTATATAAACCCCGTATGTTTGAAATAAAGGATTCATATTGAAGAAGCTGAGATTGGTGTTCTGGACTTAACTGGACAGGAAGCGAGACCAATAAGGACTCACTGGTTCGATCGGTAATTCGCTGCTCTCTGATTGGCGGCATCATTGCGTTATACAATAAACAGGGCACATAGGTTCACAAGTTATAACATTTTTAATCCATGAGATCTATTTGATCTAATGAAGTCCAATTAAATGATGAAAATACTATGTAGATGAATTCTCTATTGTAAACTATTAATCCATAATTTTAAAACTTATAATATGCTTTAAATGCTCGAGCGTAATTCAACACAAATAAGAAATTACACAACTCAATCATAAGATATAAAAGCATAACAATAAGAAAATAACTAATTAATGATAAATCCAGAACAGTGACATAAATAATAATATATTTTAGGATATCTATTGGATTGTATACAATTAATAGCAAATTCTAAGCTTGTTTTCGCTTCTGTGAGACGTGCATTAAACTTCGGAAACTCATTGAGTGTCTTAAATGCAACAGGGTCCCCATGTGATTTTAGAATATTAAAGATTCCCATTGTGAAAATTAGAACAACACATATAAGCGAACAATTGTTTTCAATTAGATCGTCATCAGGCTTTACTCTAATATACATGAATATTTATACGAGTCTATTTACCCACGTTTAGCCTTCTATCTCCAACGTTTTACTAATGATAAGACTTCTGTTATCGTATTTTATTATTCTTACTACTATCAGTACACCTGTCTTCCTACTATCAATTTGTATTTTTACCTATTATGTGCAGAGACTTATTCTATTTCATTGTGATTATGGACCTAAATTGCCTTGATTGGTTTAACATTTTCGTATAAATATTCATGTATATTAGAGTAAAGCCTGATGACGATCTAATTGAAAACAGTTGTTCGTTTATATGTGTTGTTCTAATTTTCACAATGGGAATCTTTAATATTCTAAAATCACATGGGACCCTGTTGCATTTAAGACACTCAATGAGTTTCTGAAGTTTAATGCACGTCTCACAGAAATAAATAATAATGGTTTGTAAATTAAACGAAAGCTCACACACAGGAAAATATAAAACAATAATAATTCACAAATCTTATAACTATACAGTGAAAAGATAAACATTATTTCTCCATAGAACAGTTCTGCAAGCTTATCCTTTGTCGAATCTTTTTTGATATAATAATAAAATTACCTAATTCACGTATTAAAGAATTAACTGGTCAGTAAGGGGCTGTGGAAATTGTTGAGTTTCATTGAGATCATGAACCAATCAATGTTAGGTTGTTTCGTGATCTCAATGGAACGTAAAAATATTCACAAGCCTATAGTGATAATCATCATGTAGTGACTAGTGACTAACTTCGACAGGTAATTCTCAGAGCTCTTCTCAGAAGCCGCGACCAGTGGAGTCCAACCATGTCTAGTGTATGGCAGTTACCTACCGAAGACAGTAGAAAATGATTGCACAACATCGTGAATTGATTGCAGTTGGAAATTAACACTGTTGAATCCCGACTCAATGATCTGGAGGTTGAATGTTCGCGCGAGACTAATGATCCTGGGTTTGAATCCTGCGTGTGAGATCGTGGATGAGCACTGCTGAGGAGTTCCATACTCGAATGAAACGGCCGTTTGGTGCTTCAAGGTTTTCAATGGTGGTACAAATTTGGTCGATTCATGATCTCAACGAAATTAATTCATCGCTTTGTTATTTATTACTGTTATTTACACAATGTGTTTGGCTTATACATATTTTTATCGGTTAAGAAATATTATATGAATAATTTACAAATGAATTCTATCGAACAGTTTTACCGTGAGGGTAATATAATTATATAACAGAATTACTATTATAGGTGTTAAACACGAGTGTCACTAGATATCATATACCTAATAATTTTACTTAGATTAACTTTTTGATCCATACTAAAAATTAATATGTACATTCAGTGGTCATTCAATGATGCAACTCATGAAGTACAGATTCGTTTATCCAACTTTGAGACTAAAATGAAGCCGGCTCGTGGTACTCAAACCTAAGTCTTGAGTGTTTGGAAGTCGATGCCTTCAAGTCATTTCTTCAAAAACATGGATTGATTCTAACGACGTTTAACATCGGTGATCGAATGAGGACCGGTATATTCAAAGCCGTATGATCGCCGACTAACTCTATACAGTACACATCCAAAGTCTTAACGTAAATCAGATACATTCACAGCCAAAATAAACGTAAAAATCGAAAATGTAATTAGAAATATAGAAGTGTATACAACATATAAGTTGCAATAACCTAAATTAAATGAATATAAAAATAAGTGAACCTCATTCAAGAAAATAAAACGTTTAACTTACTTCAAAAGCAAAAACAAAAATGAATTTAGCTGCCAACACATGATAATAAACGGAAGTGAATACATATGGTTCTGAAGACCAAGGTGGTGAACGATAAGAATCATATCTTGTGTAAAACGACAAAAAAAACACACACAAACACACAGTAATATTTAAACAGAAAATGTTTACTTTTACACAAGAAAAATCTATTTCAAGAAATTTTTTATTATGAAAAAAACAAACTCTCATCAATAATAAATTTTATTAGTGACTAAAGGTTAAATACAAATAATGTATTCCTTTTGAATAGATTTAGACTGATGTTAATATCACTATTAATTATGAAAATAGTTTGTGAGCTTGCCAAAACATGGTCATTTTTTCTTAAATAATTTCTTTTAAACTAATTACTGTCTTATGCAGACTCACCTAAACTAATGACCACATTGAAACTTGGCTTGGTAGAATTCGATCTGCACTAAGAAGGATCTGACACACATGACACTACCCAGTGATCAACTAATTATAAATACATTTCAGTCCTATAGGAAATCATTCGCTGCTCTCACAGCTCAGTGGTAACGTCCCTGACTGTGAAGCTGGGTGACACAAGGTCGAATCCTTCAGAAAGCTTCAGTTCCCTCAAGATTACAGGTACACCTTGCTGATGAGTACCAAATAGCACGAAACCTAGGTTTAAGCCTAGATTTAAAGTTTTAAAACACTCGCTATATATCGAAAAAAGAACAAAGTAATCGTAATTGATAAGACAATTTCTTGTATCGACGAGCCTATACACACTCTCTCAGCGCCAATGTTTATTTAACCTAAATAGTACAAAATACATAATGACAAATCAATCAATCGGATTAATCTGAAATTATTACAAGAGTTAAAATGTTGATTGAGGAAGTGATAATCTAAGTAACAAGTGGAGTTAAACAATACTTGAATTTCAATAAACTAAATATAAGTAGTGAATATGCTATGGAATTTGTTATGACACGCAATTTCTTAAGCTAATACTGATACGCGAAATTCCTCTATACACAATCAATAAATTATTTTCAAACAAGTCAATCGACTTTGTTTGGCATTAGACACCTTAGATTAGTATATACTGCAAACAGAGGTATGAAACCAAACAGAAACACATTCGAATGGCTGGACAACTATATTTTTGAAATGTATACACACCTTAAAGAATGATACACATACATACAACACAGTTATCGTTCAAATTTAATAATACCTGCAATAAGTTTCATTAGTTGGAACATCAAAACGAGTTGTAGACATATAGGAGAGAGTGAAATTCACAAAACCTTTCATAGTACCATCTGGACTATAAGTATAACGGTATACACATCGGTCAATAAACTGAGTAGTAAATGCAATAATACAAGCCTAGATTGAAATAAGGAAATAGAATAGAAATAAAAAATACATGGTTAATTTAGTAATCTTTATCAATCAGTATACAATCACACTGTAACATGTTTAACAGACTTATTCAAAGAAGATAAAGGTGCAAGGCGTAAATGTTAGCTTGTCTATTCAGTCACACAAAATTTCATTTCATCCATAGGAGTTTTTAAAATTCTAATGAACAGTTAAATACTTACATTCATTTTGTATCGTTTACTTCAGTCTTCCCTCTAATGTTTGGGGCTGCAATTGATCAGTTTCTTATGGACATATGTGCATCTTGTGCGAATTACCTTGATATTACCTCAAGTTATAAGTATTATAAGCAGAGATAGATAGTGACTAGTAGTGGAATCTAGGTCAAATCCCAAATAGGATGAAACGCTTTTCCTAGACTTCCACTGCTAGCAACTAACCATCTTTGCTTATAAGTTAATTACTTAGCTACATTTCACTTAACAATAAGTTAGACCCTTTACAAACTGTTATGATAACACAATCGAAATAATAATATTTACTGGAAAGTTATTTAAATGAAACTTAAAAGAAAAAGTTGTCTGCGTTTGGAGATAGTTACTGGTGTGTAATGACCTATTTCTAGATATATTGTTTGTTTGACGGAATGAGACACTTTAATTCGGAATGTTTTGTGTTCACTTATCAATTAGTAAACGAAAATGAGTCGCCTCAAATTTTCTGTCAATACTTTAGCAACCATCTGTCTATCTGTAGATGAGAGAGAAAGGTAGTTTCCATGAAATTTCAAGAATATATGACAGGAGTCAAAAGTATCACAGTTTTACCAATGTCGTCATAGAAGGATGATATTTTATTCGAACGAAAACTAAAGGAATAGTAACTTCCAGGACTAATTAGTCGACTATTATTAAAAATATATTCCTATTATATAATTATTAGTAACTAGGCTACTATCACATATATATATTTCTATTAAAACGAGCTTTAGACTAGCCCACTAACCAATGTTTTACGATTTACCATTCTTAATGTATTCCCAATCTATTATTTACAGTCTCTCCTATTTACAGCCACTTTTTGGCTTGATCATGTGGTCGGGTATGTCCGTATATAAACTATTTATGCTTGAAATATAATATGCGTTTAGTGGATTACTATGTTCTGGACTAAACGGGCGGGGCAGGGAGAGAAGTTGCCGAATCGAAGACCGATAAGAGATTAGCGTTGAGTCAACGTTATTAGTGCTGAACGGATTACGATTGGCGTCTCGTCACGTGGTACTAATAAGGAGACATTAGTTATGACAAATACACATGAATTCACTGAAGAGCAAGAGATTTTCAAAATTCATATTATCCAGTCATATTATCTAGTCACGTTTATCTTGTATTAACATTTGGTCTATAAGCATGTAATTTTATTACGTGAAAAAAACTATTCTATTCGGGAAATGTTACATCTTGTAACAGCTATTCATTCGAAGGCTTACGTCAATAACTCTGTTTTGTGACCAGCTATCACAGGGTCATATTGTGTCATTGAATGTTACCAATCGATTAACATTATATTTATCAAAATATATCCGAGCGTATTTACTTACAAATGATCCAATTCCAATCCGTTAATCAAGTGTCTCTAAAACTCCAACTGGGGAGTTGTTATGGACCAACAAATATCAGTCCTATACAACTTCGTGCACACTACCGCATCAAATTGCAAAGTGACTATCTCTCCACTTTTCCTATTCAGTCCCTGCATCGGCAACCAATGTTCGATTTGGAAGATGCTGAGATGATATTTGTAGGATATATACAAGCCAATGAAGTCATTGTTTAAAGACAGTGATACTACTTAATGACCCCAAATACACACTGTCGAATCACAGTATCAGAACTGAAGGTCCTGAGTTAGATCTTGTGTGGAAAAAGCGAAGAAAAGGAAAGTGATAAGTATGAAAAGAACTTACATTAGTTCGAATAGCAATGCTTGCGAGAACAGTAATGATCGACAACCATATACCTGAAAGAAAAATAAAAGACGATAATTTAAAATACATCTATAAACCAGACATAAAATGTTAATTTAATTACTAACTTATATGTTTATTAATCATTCCATAAAGTATCGTAGAGATATAAATGATCACTATTTATTTATCAGCGAAATAGTATGAACGTTTTAAAATTGACACTAAATGGTATAATGATAGTGTTTAGTGATGGTCAATAGTAAAATCTCGCACATATATTTCATTCTATCTGTAAATTAGTAACTGGATAAGTTTCCATCATGGAACTTTTGGTGCACAGCTAACCTGTTATGTTAGTATTAAAAGTCTTCATTTAATGAATGTTGATTCTAATGCTATGTGATTATGTACTGTATTTATATAACGGAACAAATAAAGATTGTTCATTTTGATATTAATTCTCAATACGAAGGGTTTTATGAAGTGTTCTTTCAATTGTGGATATTCTAGTCGGTTCATCATAATGAATAGTAAGTATTAACTAAACTTCAATTTGTTAAGATAATGAAGTTAATCAATCTGCCATTTTAGTAGAATGTTATGATACCATTAATTTATTCATAAATAATATATAGATACTGACACATTATATGACCATCGATTTTAAAGGTGATATAGCTACATACATTATAAGAGGAGGATTTCCAACTCACTCAACAGAACGTTCTCCACAGAAATTTTGTGATTAGTATTCTCTAGCTAACCAGTATTCAACAACTATCGCTTTTGACCAATTCTATGTGGATTTTTCAATTTACCTGTTCATGCGGAGCCAGGCATCTAGGTCGTTCGATGAGTAGTTTATCCCAAAGAATTCAAGAACAACACCTGGTTTGGCTGAAAAGAGGCGGAAATGCCTCAATAAGAAGCTTTATAATCGAAAAGCTTGTTAACACAGATCACTCAACCAAAACGGACTCTGCATTTAAAGTCCTTTACAAGTTAAGTAGAAAGCTATCAAAGGCAGTTAGCTCCTACCTTCATAGCATAGCCAAAGTACTTATTATACCATTTAGAAAAATCAGAATTCTGAGTACAAAGAAAACTAAGACAGCCTCTTTTACTACCACGGTCTTATTCTCCTATGATTTCTATTTTTCTCCCAACCGACTGCTTCCTTCCTCTCTTCTTCTCCATACACCTTTTACCCCCAGATGATTAGTTTGTGTTTCTATGATCATTTTTGATCACAATTTTTTTTCGATCCCCACATTTTATCTTATCACCCTAAGCTTTCCCTTCCTAATTATAATCCGTTTTCACTAACAACATCATTATTAGTTTCCTTAGTAAAAATAACGTTTTTATGCATTTATTCACTTTACTTCACTGTTATCATGTTCAGCAAAATTTCATTATCCCTATTATTACAATTATTACCATTTTGAAAATTATGTATATAGTTACAATTGAATAACTTTGAAAATACGTCCAACAAAAAGTGAACTCTTCACTGAATCAAACCTTCTTATTTTATATCTTAAAGAGTATATTCCATTTACATATGTATTAGTTTGAGTTGAGACACAATGAACCAATAGTGAGTGATAAAATTGTAAAGAAGAAAGGTCAAAATGTATTGAATCGAGCAATAAGAAACAACAATATCACTTACCAATTGTTTGAACTCTTTCAAGAACTGGACGACGATATTGATTCACTAATTTTTTAGCATCACCACGAATCTCAAACAGATTGTTTAATAAACCAAATAATGGTGCAAGTGGAAATGCAGGGACAAACATAGTGATGAATCCATATTGAATCACTAAAAAAAATTGATCATAAAAATACTTGTGAAAAAATGGAAAAAACCTGTGAAGTAAATGAGAAGACACCGAACTCTAGCCAAATAAGTCTATTATGCTGAACATATTCCCACTTCAAAAGACTGATCACTAGACGTGGAATTTTTTATCACGACATATGCATGTTAAGTATAGCCTACTATGTCATGGTAGGACTGACAAGTGAGGCAGTTTGGTTACGATATGTTTCACCTTGTTAATTTTGTCATCCACGCTGTTGAATATAAACATTCTGGGTAAGATTTTATCCTTCAAATTGATATAGGAAAACGAGAAGACCTGGTCAACAGGTTAAGATGCACTACGTTAAAAAGTCATTTATTGGATCGTATAGTCTTAATGTAAAGTCATATAAGTTAGGTAGTCTTAGAATCTCTAGCCGACTGAGATTACTAGTTCAAAAAAATAAATAAGCTTAATACTGAGTATTTTATAATTCCATAAATTTTCTGTAGAAGTCAATTTATGAATTCTATCGTTATTCATTGTGTCACATATAGAAACATAGTTTAAACAAAACTTAGATTTGTCGTTATTATTTAATGAACATTTACAATTTAGTGCATTGTAAAATTAGCCAGGAAATATTAAGGTCAGTGGTTAAGACTATTTATAATGTTTTCAATTAGTGTGTAATACATTATTTATTTATTTAAACACGTAAACATTGGTACAAGGAGGCACCAAATATATATGTGGCACACTTCTCCATTCGATTTGTGTAAAGGCTGGAATACTGGCTGGGCGACCAAAACAAGTGGCTTTCTTAAGGGGCCACTTCCCGACCATTTAACCTAGAGGTCTAATCCACAAGGGAATGGAGCAACGTTAGGAGATGTAGTCCGATGATAGCCGGTGACAAACAATAGGTTCATACGCCATTTGTTCCCTCAGGATACTGGAGCTCATGTGTACCATTGGTTTGAAATCATGGTTTTCCAACTCCCGTAGGTGTGTCATACATGACACTATCAGTCGGTTTCCATCTATTTGATATATAATCTCAGATATAATAACACAAATAAATAAATAATGTTGCCTTCAACCTACCACCAAAATAATATCAAGTAGAGAAAATAAATAATAAAAAAAAAGAAAACGGAATCACTTACTCATTTCTAAGTACTCATTAAACAATGGTCTAGATCCAGGATCTAACATATTAAAATCAGCACGACATAGAATATTTCGTCCACGCAACGAACGATATTTTGCTGGTAAAAGAGAAGTAGTCACTGAATTCTGTTCATTATAATTTGTACTGTTCATATAATTATGATTAGCATGATTAGATGAACGTTTCATTGAACGAAATTTGAAAAATAATTTCCATAGAATACTAAATGGAATAAATAAAAGTTAGGCAAGAAATGAATGATAAACGAGAAAAAATATTCAATAAAGTATGGTATAATAAATTAAAAAAGCGCAGAAAAAAATGATTATGTATACAAAAAGGAAACATGATAATGTAATGGTGAAGGTAGAAGCCTGCTTGAATATACGCGTCACCTGTTCCTTATCTGTTTCTTCGTTTGTTTTAACACATCATTACGTCTATGTTGAGTCGGCTTTCGGAGAACTTCAGCGGAGCCTCCAGAGGCCCAAAAAGAGTCCTAGCTAATAAGAGCATGATGGAGCATTCTAGAATTCCAACGTGGCGTGATACTATTGGTCAGTAGCATAATATGTCGTTAACAGATTGGCCGAAATATGGTGTTGATTTAACAAACGTTAACATCTATAAATACCCATGTTTTCCGTACAAAAACGAACCTTGGAGTAAAGTGTTTCTCTCATACTTTGCGTCTTCTTTCTGGTGTTCAGGTCGCTGTATAGTTCTAGCGTGCAGGTCATCAGAATAGCTTAGGAACGAATATAGCGTCCGAATCAGCAAAACTTAACAGTCTATTAAGAGAATAACCTATTCAGGTGAGTTTATGAAAAGTTTACAACCTTTCACTCTACAAGATTCGAAAAACGCACAATCAAACACATCGTGGTGGCTGGCAATACACATTGAAAACAATCAATATTATTAAGATGTCGATTCCTGAACAACTAACATCTAACTGGCGATTAATCAATATTCATTGTCAGGATCGATAAAGATATGAGGAAAGGAAACCTATCGCAATAATTTTTGAGGAGAATTCATTATTGTACCAAAATTATAATACTGGATAAAACCATTAATAATAATAATAATAATAATAATAATAATAATAATAATAATAATAATAATAATAAATATTTGTGATTTTCGACAGTTAACATTCAAGATTGAAAATGAACAGTCTTTATTGACAAATGTGTATTCTATGAGGTACATTCAGCTGATGAATCTCAAATAGAACGAAACATACGTCGTAGATTCCACTGTTAATCATATACCATGATATCATTAATTAATTCTTACAAAACAGAAATCTGAAAAAGAATCTCATACAATTTTCGTGTTGTTTTCTATGTTTATCAGATTACAAATAACTTGTTAGAGTAGCCCAATAGCTGTAAAATATATACTACTCATAATGATTAAACATTCCTATTCTATGAGATTTAGAAAATCCTTCTACTGTTACCTCACTATTTTAAACTTCACTTGTCTGTTGAAAATCAAAGTTATGATATGTGTTTATATCAGAAAATATCACACCAGACAAGATTCATAGTAAAAATTTATCACTTGGTTTTAAATACAGTGGGTTTTTATATTAAAAAATTGAAAAGCAACTGCAGACTAGAGAAAAATGGACAAAATGTATATATTTACGATTCCATATAGGATATATACTTATTAATAATGCATAGTAATTAGTTTAATGAGTTTGTGCAAATAGTTACACTTGTAATAGACATCACAGACTGACATCAGTGGCATATTGATAGAAGTTAGTGGCTAAACGTCAAACGCCAACCACGGAATTTGAAGAACATGGTTCCCATCTCCAATAGGGTTAGATATTCATACTGCTGAGGAGCCCCATACTAAGACGAAACGGCTCTTCATTGTTTCCTGGTTTTCAAAGACTGTCTAAATACAGCTGTTTAGTGATATCAACCATAAAAATGGATAGAAAATTGTTTGAACAACTTACGGCATTAAAGATTCTTGAATAAAACTAAATATTTGTTTACCAACCATAATTATAACTAGTTGTATGAATAATTCGAATAGACAATCACCTTGGTCACACTGTTTAAAAAGAAAACAGATGAAAATAGAAATGCAAGTACATAACAGAAATAAACACAGACAAAAACATATTCATGAAGAAATTATGTTATTATGTACAATTCACGTCTTATTAAAATAGGGGATCTCCAGCATTCACTTGATTAGTTAAAGACAAGAATAAACTGTGACTCTATTGAAAGTCTACAAACGATGAACAGCATATAAACCATTAAGAAACTCTTGGAGTCTGAGGTGTCTTAGCACACATTGTTAAGTGATGTGAGTGAGAACATATTGGTTCATTTATTGAACTAGTAATGCAGGTATTTATGCCACATAATTAACTAAATTCTATTGAATAATGTAAAAAATGTGGGATATTTTCAGTTAGTGCTTTTGTTTTTTTTAGAGGAAACAGTGAAGTTTAGCTAAGCTGAACATGAAACAGATTTTCAACGATAAGTTACAACATATCGTGAGGTAAATAGAATTTTGCAGTGAATACCATGAGCTGACTGTAGCCAGATAACCACTGAAAACAAGAAAACACTGGACAAGTGCATCGACCTGGGATGCCACTTCTCAGAAGTTTTCATCCATGATCTAATCAGGGATTAAGTTTAGGGCCTCCAGGCCTCGCAGCGAGTCCTTAGCCTTCATATCGCTAGGTTGACATCTAGTGTTTTATCTTCCTAACTTCAGTGAATTTTTGGTATTGCATCACTATTATTAATAACTGTCATTCGCCCGACATGGTTGAACTCCATAAGATCTCAAGAGTTATCGTTCAAATCTAGTCAATAAAGAGCATGTATCTATTCTTCTTCTTCTTCTTCTTCTTCTTCTTCTTCTTCTTCTTATTATTATTATTATTATTATTATTATTATTATTATTATTATTATTATTATTATTATAGTAGAGAGTTGTAGGGATTGCCGAATTTGTAATTTCTACCATAAATTCAGGATTGTCAAGCTTATTAAGATCTATAGAATGGAATTGAAGAGATGATTTAGCTAGTCAGTTTTAGCAGTTTTCAGTTATCAGTTAGAGTCAACGTAAATGGTAAAGATTGTTCATCTTATAGATATCAACGAATATGTACATGGACAATTATGTAATGGAACATATATATGAAACATGAAACTTCTGTTCGAATTCCTTCAATGAGTCTGAAAGAAATAAGTAACTGTGTTGAAATCATGCGTTAATCTAAGTGTTATGAACTCTTATCACAACACAGCTACTTCTAATGCTTAATATTACTCGGATAGTTTACTTCATTCAACAAGCCCCGAAATCAGAACGAGGTTGAACAGGAACGTACTTATATTACAAATAAATAGGGTTGAATGAAAGTAGGAATCAAAATATGGATAACATTAGTATATTTATAATTTTACACAATAAAATTCTAGTCCTCTCCAAGTATCTGCATGCGCTGATTAGCTAAGAAATAGCGAATCTGAGTGCCGCGACATAATCCTGCACAGAGCATGATTTAATTCATTCTATATCCCAGTAACACTACGCTAGATCACTGTTAAAATCTAAAATTCTTAAGCGTCAATGATTGATTTGTAATAACTTATCGTTAAGAAATAATTTAAATATGTTTGTAATCGTAAATTAACTTCAGGGCAAGCATTCAAAGAAGAGAATCAGAAATTCATCATTTATAAAACAATGAAAAAAAATCGAATTTATTAGGATTATGTCAATACGTTCCTGGACTATGATAATATTTCGTAACCCTAACTTCAATACATTGAACGAGAATATTTCTATCCTCTTCTTTGCTGCCGGGTTAACTAGAGGAAATAATTATCGGTTTAGTAATTGATGCCATTTTATGATAACTTTAGAATATCACTTCGAAAAGTTAGTTGATGACATGTCAACTATAGTGATTAAAATCCATGAATTGACTATTTGTCACTAAATAAAGATTATGGTAAAAATGTATTGAGAGTCCATGAGCAGAGTTCAAACTGAATAATTTGATTTAACGAAAATTCATCGTAATCGACATTCAGCAGTATAAAACTGTTAAGATTGTTGAATTTCATTGAAATCACAGACCAATCTAAGCCAGACAACCATTGGGAACCTGGAAGCACTTATTGACTGTTCCATTC
This sequence comes from Schistosoma haematobium, assembly GCF_000699445.3. Lineage (NCBI taxonomy): Eukaryota > Metazoa > Platyhelminthes > Trematoda > Strigeidida > Schistosomatidae > Schistosoma > Schistosoma haematobium. Next base: position 12,223,983 of record NC_067201.1, read on the forward strand.
TGCTTAGCAGTGCAGATCTAAGCCACCAAAAACCTGGGATCGAGTTCAAGACCTCGAGTATCGAGCACGACCGGTTAACCACTGAGAGGGGATACAATGGTGTACAATCCTAACTTTAATCAAGTGACGATCGGTCAGTGGTTTCAATAAAATTGATCAATACTTATTTTCTTTTTAGTAAGTTGTATTTGCAGACTGTACATCACTAACAATTCGAACAATCTGATAACAGTGATTTCAGACATTATTATGAGAAATGAAGGACGGCATAGATGAACTCGAACACAAAGAAGGCAAATATGATAAGAAAAATTCGTATAAAACTTATTAGTCTGGATATTATATTCGAATCCATATAACAGTGATAGGTTTAATGACAATAAAAAGTCATTCCTGGACAGATTACTGAGTTGAAATTTACAAAGACTGAAGCTTCAAAGAGTTTAATTATCAGCCTAAATGATTAACATACAAAAATGTAGAGGCTGAGTTAAGATGGTGGTTGGAGGTAGTCAACAAGAAACCCTGGATCCAGGTTTCGTGTTATTCGGTACTCGTCGGCAAAGTGTACCTGTAATCTTGAGGGAACTGATACTCCTTGATGGATTCGATCCCGTGTCACCAGGTATCACAGTCAGAGATGTCAGGGAGCATCAGTTCCCCCAAGATTATAGGTACACCTTGCTGACAAGTGCCAAATAGCACGAAACCCGGGTCCAGGATTTCCTGTTGACTACCTCCAACCACCATCTTATTCCAACATAGTAAACGCAATGTCGAGTCACCTAGACTAGTAGCCACAACGCAACTTAGTCGATAGCATTTGATCTGCACTAAGAAGGACCTGACGCACATGACATTGATCACCATCCAGTGATCAATCAACTGTGAAGGCTGAGTTAAGAATAATCTTATAATATGTGTGTTTGGAAATTGTGGGATGTGGAAGTTCTTTGGTTAGTAAAAATGTGAGTAGTGTAAAGGATCGGTATATATATATATATATATATATATATATATATATATATATATATATATATATATATAATCATATAGTCATATATGGTCGTATGAAAAATTGTCACTAGATGTGATATATGTATATTCACAGGTTAGATGAATATTAGACAGGAATTTGTTGTAATATTACACATTTTGTACTGAAAGTTTTTTAACCGCAACCAAATATGTACAGGTATTTAAGAAGGTTATTCTTATTCATTCTTCATATAAAAATCTAAGATTTTAATTAAAATAATTTATAATAGTAATCAACGATAACGACCGTTCATTATCTATCTCTTTTTCTTCTTGTTTAAGCACACCAACAATAGTTATGTGAAAATATGTTCTCTTTTCTTTGAACAATAAAATCTGAAGTATTAACTTATATTTCATACATCAAAATTGAAATAAGCAACATAATCTGAGATATAAACGTACGTGAAAAATTTAACAATAACTTAACAATAAATTATATGAATCAATAATAACATCAATATCAAAGACGTTAACAACTCTTGTATTACAGATTCGAACTCCTATCTGCACATGATTCAGTTTGATCAACCAAGTAGTTATACTAGCCGTTACATGTACACACAATCGAGAATAGTTATTTGTAGGTGATAAAGAGTTATATTATTCACAAATCTATATTACATAGTGATCTTTGGGATAAGTCAATTAACTAAGCAGAAGTTATCGTCAAGAAAGATAGTAGAGAATCAAGGATCATAAAATTATATTACTAAAAATGTGTAGTTAACTCAGCTTGTAGCTCTTCTAGAGTTACTGCCGGTCCCAAGCCCGGGTAAAGGAGGAGGGTTGGGCATGGAGTTAGCGACCACATCCCGTAGAAAACTAACTCGCTAAAAAAACGCTAACCAGAAAAAAATATTCAAACCATTTTAACTCCGCCCTGAGAGTTAGAAGGTCTTCATTTAGAAGAATTATGACGCTTCATGGTGAAAGCCAAGTTCCTTCGGAAGCCATGAGGCCGATGCCCCTTCTAACAACCAGAGCAACAATTTTTATAGGTACATGGAACGTCCGAACAATGTGGGAGACTCGGAAGACCAGTTTAATAGCAACGGAAATGAGGAGATACAACTTGGCAGTACTGGGAATCAGCGAAACCCATTGGACACAAGCTGGACAACAAAGGCTAAATAGGGGAGAGATGCTGTTATACTCCGGCCACGAAGATGAAAATGCTTCACACACTCAGGGAGTTGCTCTAATGCTGTCCAAAGTAGCACGAAATGCACTTGTAGGATGGGAATCTCACGGATCCAGAATCATCAAAGCATCATTCAAAACAAAGAACGAGGGGATCATAATGAATATTATCCAATGTTATGCATCCACCAATGATAGCAACGACGACATTAAAGATCAACTCTACGAGCGGCTGCAATCAATCATAGAGAAATGTCCAAGAAAGGACCTCACCATTCTAATGGGAGATCTAAATGCCAAAGTCGGAATAGACAACACCGGATATGAAGATATCATGGGACGACATTGACTGGGACAGAGAAACGAAAATGGAGAAAGATTTGCAAATCTATGTGCATTCAACAAATTGGCCATAGGAGGCACAATATTTCCACACAAGCGTATACACAAAGCTACATGGATCTCACCGGACCACACTACAGCAAATGTGAAAACTACAGAGGCATCACACTGCTGTCTTTAACAGAGTGTTGCTGAACCGGATGAAAGATGTAGTAGACGCCTAACTTCGAGATCAACAAGCTGGATTCCGAAAGGATCGGTCGTGCATAGACTAAATCACGACACTACGGATCATCATCGAACAATCAATTGAGTGAAACTCAACACTGTACATCAACTTCATTGATTATGAAAAGGCATTTGACAGTGTAGATAGGAGGACGTTATGGAAACTTCTTCGACACTACGGAGTTCCTGAGAAGATTATCAATATTATCCGGAACTCATACGACGGACTACAGTGCAAGGTCGTGCATGGAGGACAGCTGACAAACGCATTCCAAGTAAGGACCGGAGTCAAACAAGGCTGTTTACTCTCTCCCTTCCTCTTTCTTCTGGTGGTCGACTGGATTATAAAGACCTCGACATCTGAAGGAAAACACGGAATACAATGGACAGCTCAGAATCAATTAAAAGATTTGGACTTCGCAGATGACCTAGGCCTCCTATCGCATGCACACCAACAAATGCAGATAAAGACAGCCAGTGTAGCATCAGTCTCTGCATCAGTGGGTCTCAGCATACACAAGGGGAAAACCAAGGTCCTCAAATTCAAAACGAAGAACAGCAATCCAATCACTCTTGATGGCGAAACTCTGGAAAATGTAGAATCCTTCACATACCTGGGAAGCATCATCGATGAACAAGGAGGTTCAGATGCAGACGTAAAGTCAAGGATTGGAAAAGCAAGGGCCGCATTCCTTCAGTTGAAGAACATATGGAACTCAAAACAACTGTCAACCAATATCAAAGTGAGAATCTTCAATACCAACGTCAAGGCAGTTCTACTGTATGGAGATGAAACTTGGAGAACTACAACAACCACCATCAAGAAGGTACAAGTATTTATAAATAGCTGTCTGCGCAAGATACTCAACATCCATTGGCCGGATACCATCAGCAACAGCCTTCTCTGGGAGAGAACAAACCAGCTTCCAGCTGAAGAAGAAATTAGGAAAAGACGATGGAAATGGATGGGACATAGATTACGCAAATCATCAAACTGCATCACGAGACAAGCCCTAACTTGAAATCCTGAAGGGAAACGGAAAAGAGGAAGGCCAAAGAACACATTACATCGAGAAATAGAAGCAGATGTGAAAAAGATGAATAACAACTGGAAGGAGCTGGAAAGGATTGTCCAGGACAGGGTTGGATGGAGAATGCTGGTGATCGGCCCATGCTCCTTCACGAGGAGTAACAGGCGTAAGTAAGTAAGTAAGTAAGTAAAAATGTGTAGTTATTGAGATCATTTATCGAGAAGTGCGGTATGATCAAATGCTGAATCATCTAATCAGGTGTGAATAACCGAGTGTACAAGTGATCAGTAAAATATGATGTTATAATTGTAGTTAAGCTTCGATCTAATGAGTTATTCATTATTGACAGGTAGTTCAGAAATCCTCTGGATAATTAACAAAAAAGGTGTAAATTGTTAGGTGTTCAATCTCTAGTTTGTATATGTAAACCAATAAACTATATGAACAAAGATCGATGATGGCTATCATCGAAATCCAGAATGAGCGTTTCATCCCATTCGGGACTCGTCAGTTGAATATATCTGCATACCAGTGTTGGCATATATCTAAATATATGGCATCAACTTCAGAGGTGTTTAATATAAATCTCTCCGACTAGTGACTTCTAGTCAATCAGTTATTACCAACGTTGAGTCTGGCATAAGTATGTTGATATGATAGAAAGAACAGCCAAAATTCGATTGATTTACTCATTACGAGTTTTGTTCAAAATTACTTCCGCTTTGTTCAATATGATGATTATTCAGTGTAGTATCTGTTTTGTTTTCTCGTATGATATTTTATTCTGTATAATATACGATATTCTTGTATTCAATTGACATGAACTATGCTCAGTATGTGACTTGTTATATATGTGATTTCATCCTAATTATTAATCAAAATGGGTGTACAATTAATATATAAATGAGTGTGTTTTCGACTAGGGTTGTCGTCGTTGTGTTTTGGGGTTAATAAACCTTCACTTATACCAGTCTTTGTATTTTTACTTTCGCGTCGTAGGTATTGCGGAGGTCCCTCGTTCCGAGTATAAGTGATGAGCGTTTCCGACACAACAATCAGCGACGACCAGATATGAAACGTAGCGTTCAAAACAACAAGATATATCATATGTATTAGCCCAAATTGCAGTGACAATGAGAAAGATTAAAGATTGGATATATAATTCGTGAAAAAAAAACAGGATAAAAAATATGCACGAAAGAATAATGGAAATGGAAGGAAAACTGAGATGTCAAAGACAGCATAGTCCACCTATAATAAATAATTTAATTTACAAAAATATACATATAATCGTATAAATAGAAAATAATACGTAATGCTTACACCAGTTGACTGAATTAATATATGATCACTACCAGGAACAGCTGAAGTTGTACCTTGTATAAATGCAATATAAAATATTGACGAATAATAATTGACAAATTGTAATAGGTATAATTTTAGCGTTAAACTATTATCATATTCCACTTGTGTGCGATGATGTTCAACATCAGTCAATTTAATGGCCATACGATCATAAATCTGAAAAATTAAAAATAGAATGAATTATTAAAATCAATAAAAACTATCAGTATAGGTAATTCACGGAGTTCTAGTGGGAAGCCATGACTAGCGGAGTTCAACCGTATCGGTTGTGAGGTAGTTAACCACCGCAGACAATGGGAAATGATTGAAGATAGACTCTGGCTCAGTGGTGTAGAGGTTAAGCGTTCGCACATGAGATCGAAGGTGTTGGGTTCAGTAACCGCGCACGGGATCGCGGATGTGCGCTAAGCAGGACCATGCTGAGACGAAACGGTCATCCAGTGCTGCCAGGTTTCCAAAGGTTGTCTAGCATTGATTAACTCATGATCTCAATATAAAATAAAATTAGATATTGTTTGGTAAAACATATTAACACTAATCAAAGCTGGGAAATAAATTTCAAAAAAATTTGTGTTAATATTTGTAGATGCCTAAAAACTAACAGTAGCTGTAGTGTTTTTATCTCTGTTCAAAAGAAATATGGTAACTGGAAGTAATCAACACATTCGACCAAGGTTTTATGATATTAGGTAATCATCAACAAGGCATACCTGCAATTTTACTCTTACTAAGGCATATCAGCTTTCTCAAGATTGCAGCTACACCTTACAGTTGTCAACTAGCAAGTCCAGTAGAATTTCCTACTGATTACCAACAACCAGCTAATTTCAAAAATTACTCTCTGTAGACAATTTTAGATAACTTAAATCTACAATAGAAAAATAACTGAATGATTATTGTCAATTCGTCTTACAGCACAGTAAAGTGTTCAGTAATGTGATACAGACCGCGTTACAGTAGGGATCAAAATTTGGAGCAGAAAATTAACTACTGCTAACATCAACCCTACGGTTCGAAATATTGAGCTCCAATTTATCCACTCACTCTTAGTAAAAAGCTGATGAGTCGAAATTTATCTAAAATCAAAAATCTACCACTATAAACCTTATAAGAACGTTACTGAAAAGAAACGTTTTCGACAATAAATTAAAATATTCCACGAATTATTGAATTGTCACTTTTTGTGTATTTATCAATGTTGTGTGTTGTGGTTCAACTTAATTTTAATGTACCACTCCCAGTAGCATACCAAATCCACTAAGCAAATGAGAAGATTACAGTAGGTAATTTCAATTGCCAAAACGAATTTCGATATGCTCCTATCATGAGTATATACATAGATATGCTTGTTCTTTTAACTTAGATGCAACAAGACGATTTGGACTTCGATGACCTAGCTCTTCTATCCCATACATAGCAACGAATGCAGGTGAAGAAACCCAGTATAGCAGTGGGATCTGCAACAGTTGGCCTCAGCACACACAGAGAAAGGAGCGAGATCCTCAAATACAACATAGCGAACACCAACCAAGTCACACTTGATGGAGTTCTCAAAGAGGTGGACACTTTCACGAACATAGGAGGGTCTGATGCAGATGTACAGGTAAGGATTTTCAAAGCAAGGGCAATATTTCTATAGTTGAAGAACACATGAGACTCAAAATAACTGTCAGTCAAAATCTTCAATACGAACGTCAAAACAGTTCTTTTGTACGGAGCTGAAACTTCGAGAACTACTACAACTATCATCAATAAAGTACAAATATTTATAAACAATTGTCTACGCAAGATGCTGATTATCCACAGACTCTCATATCATACCTTCCCAACATGTACAAATTTTATAATAAATGAATACAATCAGTGATGTAATTAAACGTACTAGTTTTAAAAAGAATATTGTCACTAAATTAACTAAAGATCCAGTCATAGTAGCAATCATACCAGAGGTACTTTGTACCATAGGATTATGATGACGATACAAAATTGCTTTGATCACTAATTTGTATAAAACCACACCAACAAGAAAAGCTAATGTGAGCATCACCTGTGAAACAGAAAGTATGCATATACATAAACAATAAAAAGTGAGAAAATAGCATGAATTTATAATCTTTAACTGAACAAAATTATCAATTTGTTACCACTTCAAAAAGACCACACAAAAAAAATTGTTTTTGAAAGAAAAACAAGTAATATATATCTGAATCATTAGTTAAAATAACTTTATCTCAATCCGTCAGTCATAACTAACGTAGAATTTAGTGTATATGCCAAGGTTGAATACGATAGTTTCAAACAAATGGAGTATTGAGTAAAAAGTTAATAATAAATCGATATATTTTATGTCATACCTAAATGAGTAGAAAATTGTATTTCTGACGTTCCGTAACTTAATGTAGACCATTTCTTCAGAGTTCATCGATTACCGATTTCCGTTAGGATCACGGAAACGTCAAAAATACAATTTTCTACTTATTGGATTAAAGCATGCTCAATGCACGATTGCTTTGGTGCACGCTGATTGGCTAATTCTTATCCAATCAGCACCAGTCGATAGTTGAAGAATACTCTAGAATCTTCTCATGTAAAAACTATAAATATACTGACGTTTTTCCCTATTGTGCTTCTTACTTGCTTCTTACTTCCATCTAACCTTGTTATTTGGAATATAATCTCTTTCCTGTTCAACCGTGTTCTGATTTGGGGTCTTGTCGAGTGATTTGGTGTCCAAGAATACAAAGCAATAGGAATAGCTGGGGTCATAACCGTAAGAAAGAGATTATAACAAATGTTCCTTGGTAATAATTAAAGAGAACAAGAAAAAATCAATATGTAAATACATTTTGACATGAGAAAAATAAGAAAAACATTGACGAGAGAAAGAAAGTTTAATCAATTTAGTGAAAGTTTTGTAATGAAATACGAGATGATGAGAAACCTTACAGTATTGGTCAAGATATTTTTATTATTATTAAAAACAGAAAAAAAAAACAAGAGAAAACTTGACCAAAATACTTTTATTGGTAAATTGAATATGAATATGAAAATAGTTAGTTAGAAGTGTACAAAATTTTATTTTATTTCAATGAAACTCATGTATGAATATTTCATGCATGAATAACAACATAATTATCAGTATGGGGTTGTGGAGATCATTTAAGCTTTTGATTGAAATCATGAACCGGTTGATGTTGTGCGATTACTCAGCAGTGCGTAACCCACAATAGGACGAAACGGCCATCCAGTGATTCCAGGTTTTCAGTGGTGGTCTAACATCAATCGGTTCATGATTTCAATAAAATCTTAATACTCTCCAAAACCCCATACTGATAATTACTATGTGCTGAATAATGACTAGCTTCGTGAGGGAATTCTCGGAGTTCTAGTGAGAAGCCGTGACCAGTGTCGGATAGAGATAGGTATCTACCTCAGTACAATGGAAGACGGTCGCGTAATTTCGTGGGTTGGTTGAAGTTAGACATTAAGACCTCTGGATGCCGGCTCAGTGGTTTAGAGGTTAAGCGATCGTGCGCGAAACCGAAGACCCTGGGTTCGAGTTCCGCGGTGGGATCGCGGACGTGCTCTGGTGAGGAGTTTCACAATAGGACGAAACGACAGTCCAGTGGTTCCAAGTATTCAATGGTGGTCAAACATCAATCGTTTCATGCTCTCAGTCAAAAAATAATATAATTATCAATGAATAAATTATATGGTTAGTGTTGTTAAAAATTTATGATTCTTTATAAGATGCAGTTGAGATCTAGTACTACTGGTTCAAAAAATCTATCAACTTCATGATTGAAATCTAAAAACTAACTTAATTTTAATTTAAACAACTAGAATGTATTCTTATGCGGTTCTTTACTAAAAATGATAATTTAAAACCTATTTTAATAGTAGAAAATACTAAACTGAATCATTAACAAGTCAATTATCATCAACTAATGACGGCAAAATAAATCATGTCGCTGGTCAACTAGAATAAAGAAAACAATAAAAGTCTATTCAGATCGTGTGCAAAGCAGTTACCCACCAAAAACAATGGAAGATGGTCGCGCAACACCGTAGATTGATTGAAGTTAGACCTTGACACCGTTAGGCTCAGTGGTCAAGGGGTCCTGAATTCGAAACCCGTGTGTGGGGTCGCGGATGCGCCCTGCTGAGGAGCCACATGCTGAAACGAAACGGCCGTCCAGTGCTCCCAGGTTTCAATGGTATTTTAACATTGATCGGTTCATGATTTCAATGAAATCTGGTTGAAACCATTGGATTAACACAATATAATCGATTGTTTGCTTTCTATTTATACGGCATATAAGACTTCGGAAGTGGCAAACAGCATATATATTAAAAAACATAATGACAACTAATTACAGAGATTAGCATTGGAACATAAAATCCCGAACTCATATATTGCAACAAACGTATCGCCTATTTAAGCTTCATCGTAAACAGTTTTGGCCATTTTAATTATTACATAAAATATTGAATTCGTTAACCACAATACTAGAAGCACTTATCTATAAACACGAATATTTTTCACTACTTTCAACAGGTAATAAAAAAGATGAGCGAAGAGAACAGGATATTGTCAATCTTGAAGAAGAGTTTCACATTTAAATGATAGAAAGTCAGTATCATGTATATAGACACTAATCGTTGAATGAAATAGTGCGATTTAGGTAATTTATGTAATTCCAAACATGGTAATATCCACATAACCACGGTTCTTTTATGGATAAGAAACCTAATTCATCACGAATTTCCTTCAAAACTGTTTCCAGAATGCTGTAGCCTCTAAAATTTCTTGCAGATGCTTGTTCTATTAAGTCGGTTAATATTTACTAGCTACTATGGGCTAGTACCCAATATGTTTGACTTTTTAAGTGAAATGCAAACTTGCATTATAATATTTCTGACAGTTCAACAACAAATATATAATGTATCTTAAATGTACTGTAACAAATCATAACTAGGACTTACAGTTTCAGGACTAAACACACACACTATACGGCTATATTCAAAACATTACTGAGAGTAAAACTGTTATCTAACAGTTATGTTGAAACCATTGTTAGGTATTTTCATCATTTCAAGATTTTGAAAGTAATTCAAAAAAACAACCAAGATAACATAAAAAGAGAACTTACAGTTAACAGAACAGTAGAGAAACTGAGAAAGATAATTGGTACTTTACGTCGCCAAAATGGAATAAATGGTTCTACATACTATTAAAAAAATAGAAAAGAAAATTTACATAGTATTCCCCACAAATTGATCATAAATAAAATGTTATTGAAAACAAGGAAGCACTTACTAAACATCTATTTCATCTTAGCAAGAGGTCTCTCAGCAGTACATACTAATGAACCCAATAGGCGGAGCGTACCTAAGAAATTCAGATCTTTAGATAAATACCTAATTATTAAAACCACTGGATCAGCACCCAATAGTATATATGTTCAACTACATACTTAAGTAATTTGTCATGAAAATGTTTTCCCCCCGAAAATCATACTCTTTTGAAGGGTTTCACACAATTCCTAAACACCTAGTAATAATTTGCAGGTAATTAATAACACAGTAAAAATTTTAAGGACCAGAGATTTTATTGGTTGTAGTTAAGTTTTAACTTTATGTACATTAATAAAAAACATGAATAATATCAAATTAATCACTATAAAATAATCAATAAATACAATTCACTATCTGTGTATATCATTTTTTCTCTAATTGGAGTATACTTAGAAACAACTAGAAAGGAAAGCCCAGGTTGGTTGGAGAATCCTGGTTAGCAGCTTATGTTCTACAAAAAGGTAACAGGCATTAATAAATGAGAAAGTAATGTGTCATTTTCTCTCTACTCAAAGTGTATGCAATGCATCTTTCATACTTGAAATCACAATTATTAACAGAAATATGTCATAGTACAATGAATAAAAACTGATAATTGTTTAAAAGTCCAAAATAAAACAGAGTAAACTCAAAGTGGAGAGATTTAAACAGCATTAGAAAAAAAATAATAATAAATTTATACTTACTCCACTTAAAGGATTCATTTTACGAGGACACATTTTACTAAGTAATGCCATAAATTCTGGTCTCGGCGGTTGATCCATTGGTTCCAGTGAGTATACATTCCAACGATAAGCAAATGAGACTTGCCTACGTTTCCACATTTCGAAAAATATTACAGCTATTTCATAAAAATGTAGAAATGACAGAAAGATAAGAAAATATGATTCATTCTACCATTTATTAAGTAGTAATAAAAATATAAATAATGAAGTAAAACTAAATATTCCTACTTAAATAAATTTGAGTATTTGTCGAGATAGATTGACTAAGCTATTGACGTGTCGAAGCTACAGATATAGAAAGAGAAAGACATATAAATTCACTATTTCATGAACGAGATATAGGTAAAAACTTACATAAATGACTAGCCACTGACTACCATTGAGTATAATGGTATATTTTGTTACACTTTCATACCACCAAATGCCCTGGTACAGCCGAGAGTGAGGAAAGTTAGCTATCCCTCTCGAAATACTCTCACAGAACCACGTGTATACAACCACTGCAAGGGAAGTCCTACTCACTGTCTCCTCGATTTCAGGGTGTTTTTTCTTACAAAATTGAGAGGACGAAAAACGAATATTTGGCTCCTTGACCGGTTTGGTGGATATGGAGGATTCACCGAGGGGAGTTGGAAAACCCTCATTCCAAACCAATTGTGCACATTTGTCCCATGATCCTAAGAAAACAAACAGCGTATGAACCAATGGTTGTTCACTGGTTACCATCATGGGACTACATCTCCTTACGTTGCTCCACTGCTCCACTGTAGATTAGGTGTCTATGTTAAAGGGTAGGTTAGTGGCTTCGTAAGAAAACCACGTGCTTCAGTTTGAGCTCCCGATCAGTTTACCAACCCCCACAGTAATCAAATGGTCTGTGAGGCGCTTATATATTTGCTGCCTCCTTGTACCAATGTTTACGAGTTTAAATAAATATATAAAAGAATGTACAGAAAATGTACGAATCCATCTATTCAACGACAGAGGGTTAGAATTGAGTAGAAAAATCCAGATAGGGTGATCGATGGGTCTGATACAGAAGCAAATGAATACCAGTTAACCATGATGAGAAATGATCTTAATGATACAGAAACCCTTTAGTTACACCTCTATATATTCATTTACAACATCGGTTCTACTCCTTTAGAAAAAACTCTATATGTTTGTAAAGTATACACAGTAAGCAAAATAGCTTCTTCGCCAAACATCTTTATCCGTCTCCAGTTTTAGAAATAGTTTTCCAGAGGGTATAACAATTCCAAGAAATTGGAAGGCTCAGAATTGTGCTACATACTTGAAGGTAGTTGATAAGTAACTTTGCTTGATTTTGATTTAATAGCTAGTTGGTATTAGTCAGTAAAGCGTTCCAGAAATTATTAAGAGAATTAGTGTCCTTGTTCAATCAGAACCCCAGTCACTACTCAGCTTCATAGTATGAAACCTTACCATTGAGCTATTCGAGCTGTAAATGAACTCCTGAAAAACTGAGATATTTACAGTTAAGTGACCACCGAGTAGTGACCGATGTCATGTTTGTCAGGTGCTTTAGTGCTGATCGATCAAGAAATTTAGAAATGTATTAATCATCTAGACGACAAATATTCTAGACTTTTATTCATATAGGAAATAAAACAAAAATGAGTTATGTTTTATTACACGTAGTATAAAATTCTTGAAAACGTTATAAAGAGAACCGACATACCCCACAAAGACATAACCACAGCAAATAAAACAGTCCCTTCATGATCCACTAATCGCATTAACTTAGTACGTAAACAAGATCTGTCCAGAGTCCAAAATTTGCATTTAGATGATTTACATAATGGACACATATATATGTTGTGACCGAGATCACATACTTCATGGCTTGAAAACAATATCGATATTAACAAAAAAAAAGCTGAGTTGTAGGAAGCATACAATAAAAAAGAGAAGTGTTTTGACTAATAAAATGAATTAATGAAAATATTATATATGAATTAATTAAAGGCAATAATTCGGATGTGCTTAATGAACATACGTGAATGGAGTATAGGGGAGAGGTGCTTGAAATCTGATAACAGAAGTCTTCTTTCAGTCAATTTATGTAACTTATTAACTTGATACAGTTTAATTTACTCAGCTTTGAAGTATACCAACTAAGGGATGGCTATAGTGGTGAGAACCAACGTAACATGGAGTGAAGTTTAAAAATTGTAATGTATTGAATAGAATTTGAACAATTTCACCAGTAAATCACTGATTCTTTAACTTAAAATCACCATGGTGAGTCATAGTATCCATATGAGATGAAAGCTTGATTTCCATGATTTAAAAAACAAATATTTAACGATCAAGAAAACATTTTTGTTTTACTGAAAACTGTATACGTTAAAATAGGTAAATAGAGTTTGTTGAGTTCTTCAATATAAAAAGACATTCGTAAATTCATATTATCGACATCAATTATTGAGTTAGGCTTCATTTAATAGCTATAACAAATGTTTTATAATTCGAGGTGTATTTGTTTAGGTTTTAGTGTTTAGAAAGATAGACATTTCAAATATTGATAAGATTGAAACATTGGTCAAATCTATTTTAATCCGGGAATTATAGTACACTATGTAAACAAAAACCCAGCTGAAAAGGACAACTAACTTATTGTAAATGTATAACATTTCACTAAAATTTCTCCAGGTAAATAGTCAAAAGTCAGAATTATTGAATATAGATAAATTTACAAAGTAACAACATACTAAACGATTATTCAACCATGTTTAATATGTTATATATTAATGTCTAGTGTGTGAAATTGAGTCGTCTAATGTGAAATATATTCAATTCGTAGTAATTAATAGAGAAATCTACGTACATTTATGAAAATTCGCATTTGAAAACAAAACAAATGACCATATATAAGTAGTAAGCTATAGTTGGGGTTCAATTAATCATTCTAGTTGATAGCCATATATTAAACTTATCAGGACACATATATTGCCAATAAATAAATGGTTTAACTCTTGTGTTGCTATGTTGACATTTTTATAAAACATTGTTTTTTTTTTTAAAAAAAGTAATATGTATAAAATATTTTGACCTTTATAAGTGCACGAAACAATTTTGATCACGATTGTGAAAGAAATGACACAAAGAAAAAAGTAACGAATGAAAAGATTCATTAATGACATTAATATTAAAACATTTCCGATAAGATTAATCAGGCGTCGAATATTCAATCACTGAAACCAGCTAGTTAGTAATTCACAACGTAGAACCTGGCGCATACATACATTAGTTCGAGCTCTTACACCAAATTAGCTTAGCAAGATAAAAAGTATCAAGAAAAACCCCACAGTATAAGTGGTAACAGCAGTAGTGGTACTAATAGAAGAAAATATTAACCGCTCAAAAGATATACATGAATATGAATTATACAGTCTATGGTATACAGACATTTACCAAAAGAGAAATTTCTATGATTAAGATGTAACCTAGTAATTATATTTCATTTGTTCAGCGATAATTCCTCAACAGACCTGATTATTTGATTAAAATAGTGTTTCATTTATTTATAATCTGGTAGACTTTCATTAAGATTACATTCTTAGTTATCTAGCATAACACTATTGTTGTACGTAAAATAAATCAGAAGATATTCTTTTTAAGCAACATGGAAATTACCAACAAACACGTGGCTAAAACTCGTTACAGAGTGATTCTTAAACTCAACAATAGAGTTTGATAATTAAAAACGGATTAATGTATCGGACATCATACAGTTTTTTATTCTTGTGTGGAAGCTAGGACTACTGCTACCCGAACGTTCAGAGTTAAAACAGATACGAATGAATTAGAATTTATATGATAAGTGTAATGAAAAATTTGAAATACTTCTAGAAACCAATATAACTTTAAATATTAAAGACTAAGTGTGATGTAATTCAAAATTGAAATATTGACTTTCTCTGTGAAACTATAAAACTAGATTCAAACAATCCTATCAGTGAACATTTATTAAAACCACATAAACAACCTTACTTCACAGAATACCACTGATTGTTAAAAAGAATTAGAGGAGCCACTTTTTTATTAGAACGTTGAACAATGAGCATTCGGAGTTTCAAGTGACTTGAAGTTCAAAACAAAGCTATAAACACATCTTGTTAATAATTTAATAGCTGGGTAAATGAAACTACATGAAATTACAAATCTCGACAGCAAACAAAAACTGTCAATAGACTCACTGTGAACACTATAACGTCTGTTAGTGTAGGGTTGTGAGGATTATTGGATTTCAGTAAAAATGTGAACCAATCAAAGTTGGACAATCAATAAAAACGTGGAAGGACTGAACGGTTATCATTGAATCTTGGCTCAGTGGTCTGAAGGTTAAGGATTCCCGGGAAAGACCAAAGGCTCTGGGTTCGATTCCCATTTGCAGGGTCGTGGATATGCACTGCGAAAAAACTCCGCACTACGACGAAATGGTCATCTAATGATCTCACTTTCACAATAATTACATAACTTAAATCGGTTCTTCATTTAAATTAAGTAACTATCTTTTTTCAAATGTTCTCATAAGGTAGGAATACAAATGTTATGTCATCCTGAAAATAGAATCTCAAGTAATGAAAGCTTTCATTTATTCAAACGTTTAAACATTTGAATATTATCGGTTATCTAATTTGAAATTTACATAAAATCACACAACTGCGACCTGCTGAAATATATACGTCACCTGTTCTTGTCATCTAGATATTTGAACAACTTATCTGTTTCTTCGTTTCTTTCAACACATCATTACGTCTATTAACAGTGTAACTTATTCAGGTGGGTTTATGAAACGTTTACAACCTTTTACCCTAAAACGTTCGAAAAACGCACAATTAAAGACATCGTGGTGGCTGGCAATACACATTGAAAACAATCAATATTATCCAGATGTCGATTCCTGAACAACTAACATCTAACTGGCGATCAATAAACATTTATCGTCAGGATCGATAAAGATACGAAGAAAGGAAACTTATCGAAATACTTTTTGCTGAGAATCCATTATTATACCAAAAATATAATACTGGATAAAGCCATTAATAATAATAATAATAATAATAATAATAATAATAATCTCTGGCTATTATGAGTTGAATAAAAAATACAATCACTGATAGCTAATAATGGTCCAACAAATTAATTTTTCTGCAATTACGATACACAGTACTTCGATATATATATATATATATATATATATATATATATATATATATATAAACATGCACAGACGTCTATTTACGTGAAAACATCTAAAACCAAGTTATTGATTAATCTGAAGATAACGTATACACTATTTCATTGATTACTTTTCATATTGTAATTCTTTGAAAAAAATTACTTCCAAACAAGTTAGTGATTTTTAATTAGTGAAGAGAAGTTTCTGATAAAGAGAAAGTGAATATTTGATAGCTTTATCCTATGATTTGTTCAATAATTAATTTTATTTATTTAAACTCGTAAACATTGGTACAAGGAGGCAGCAAATATATAAGCGCCTCACAGACCATTTGATTACTGTGAGGGTTGGTAAACTGATCGGGAGCTCAAACTGAAGCACGTGATTTTCTTACGAAGCCACTAACCTACCCTTTAACATAGACACCTAATCTACAGTGGAGCAGTGGAGCAACGTAAGGAGATGTAGTCCCATGATGGTAACCAGTGAACAACCATTGGTTCATACGCTGTTTGTTTTCTTAGGATCATGGGACAAATGTGCACAATTGGTTTGGAATGAGGGTTTTCCAACTCCCCTCGGTGAATCCTCCATATCCACCAAACCGGTCAAGGAGCCAAATATTCGTTTTTCGTCCTCTCAATTTTGTAAGAAAAAACACCCTGAAATCGAGGAGACAGTGAGTAGGACTTCCCTTGCAGTGGTTGTATACACGTGGTTCTGTGAGAGTACTTCGAGAAGGAGATCTAACTCTCCTCACTCTCGGCTGTACCAGGGCATTTGAGGGGTGATTTGTTCAATAAACGAGTTATTTTCTGGTGTTAATGTATTTGCTTTCGAACCAAATTCTATGTACAACAGTTTATGATACTATGCGGATGTGCAAATAGAAATAGATGGAGCTGGACTCGAATCTGATACATGATGACTGAAAGCCGAACATCTTAACCAATACGCTTTTGTTTCATCTCACTAGGTATCAAGAGTTCTAGTGAAGATTGTTCTTAAAGACAAGTCTAACACATGAACATATATTCGGTACATAAGTCATTATTTATATTGATTATATTTTCAAATAGTATTGTTGAGACACTAGTTCACTGAAGGATAGATTATATTAGGTAGAAAAACAGTAAACAATAATCCATTTCATTCAAATTTGAACAACCATGATAAGTAAACCGGAAAAAGGATAAACCTATCAAAAGTGAAAATGATACCAAAAAGTATCATGATTCGGCTGGACATTGTGTGTTGAAACCAAGTTTATTGAAAATAATCTGGTTAGATATTGTTGTCGGTGAATAAAATCCACAAAATAAAAACAAGGTTTTTTTTCGACAAATTCACAATGAACACCATATCAACAAACAATAAATAAACATTCTGATAGTACATGGATGTATATATTTATATATAAATCCAAACTATGGCAGTTAAAATATTATCTTTTTGTGAAAATGTATTAAAAACAACAATATACAATTTATAGAACTTACATAATCGAGTCGGATTTTAAATCCAATAAACCGAAAAGAAAAACAAGAATTCCAAATATTGCAATCGGTAAAAGCCAAGCTGTGTAGAAACCAAGCCAAGCAAAATAAAAAGCCACAGCTTCACCGAAATAATATCTAATTTAAATTATAAGATGGAAAAAAGCGTTTAAATTACTGTGTGAAATATAAATCTAGTTTTAGGACAACGGTATTTGTGGTGATTGTACAATTGTAATGGTTTAAGTCACGAACAGATCTTAGCTAAACCACCAATTAGAACATGGAAGCACTCATCGGCAGTTTTGTCTCAGTATGAGATTCCCCATCAATGCCCATCCATAAACCTGTACGCAGGAATCGAACACAAGACCTTTAATCTCATGCGTTAACACTGAGCGAGGATCCAGTAGTGTACTTGTATAACTAGTCAATTTACGACGCTAACCGACCTTTATCCATTACTTGGAGTGGATAACCTGCCCAATGTGACTGAATTCCATTGTTCACGGTTTCTCACTAGAATTCCAGGATTCTCATCTTGTCACCAGTGAGTACAATATTATCAGTATAGGGAGATTTGTGAATACTGTAGAATTTTCAGTCTGAATCATTAAATAATCTTATCTTCACTATCATCAAAAACTTGTAATCGATTGGAGCTAGACATGTATTCTATTGCATGCTGCCTCAATGCTTTATAGAACAACCTTTCACTCGCGAGGTTGAGGGTCTTCGGTTCGATTTCTGGGTACAGGTTTATGGATGAGCACTGATGAGGAATCTCATACTGGGATAGAACGGCTGTTCAGTGCTTCCAGCTTCTCAATAGTGGTTAAGCTAAAGTATGTTCGCTATTTAAGTTATAATAAGTCTAGTATTCTTATGACATTATATTATGAAGTGTCAATTCTTTCTGAATTCTTGTCTGACGGATAGACTTGTCCTGATTTACTTAAACGGCTCTCTGAGTAATCGATTACCTTTCAAATAATAAACACAGTAGGACGACTATATAGAGTATTTGAATATTCATGTCCGAATAAATCCTTAGTTTATGAATGAAAATGTATCACAAAAAAGTACAGAGTAAGCAACTTAAGATCCAGTTCTTTACACAATCAAGGAGTCTAAACAATCACTATATAAATAGAAGCTTGAATAACTCACAATTCACCTGATGTACAATATTAACCCATGGATACATAGATACTGTTGACCTTACCAATGTATCTAAAATAATTTCCAGTGAGGATATTGCTTTTTTTTAATTTTTATTAGGATTTCACTCAGAAAACTTTGTAATATTTTACGTACATAGGTCTATTGTTTAGCTAAAATCATATACATATCGTCATTTATGCGCATGAATCTTTGCTAAATATGCGAAGAGGGGATAAAATGCATGATCATATTTTAATTAAGTGTTATATTTAATAAAACATTCTTTTGTATTAATTTGGTATTATATATTCTCACAACGGGGATTCGTGAAGATTGGAGTATGTCCACATTTGAATTTACGAGTCGGTCTAAGCTCGATCGCTAATGAAAACCTGGAAGCACTGGATGACCATTTCATCCTAGTATGGGACTCCTCTGTAGTGCATATTCACGATCCCGCACGCGGATTTCGAACCCAGGATTTTCGATCGCGTGAGCGAACTCTTAACCTCTAGACCACTGACTTGTCTGACTCAGACAATGGATGAAAGGATTAAGATTAAGCGTACACTTGCGAGATCGAAGGTTCTGAGTTCGAGCCTCGAGTGAGGGATCGTGAATGTGCACTTCTGAGGAGTCTCATACTATATATTTATTTAGTATGACATTTATTGTTCGCTTCTATTAATTTAGGGTGACATTTGATCAATATAACCCTCAACCGCCTAATTCCAGTGTGAAATTTAGTTTCATTCCAAACTGTCCCGGTTATGTATGACACTAGTTGACTGATTATTAAATGACATTAAAATCTATAAACAAATGAGTGTACTTGATCAATAAATTATTGTCAGGCTACTGGACGATGAATAACATCTTCATATGCTATTAGTTTTCACCTTCTTTATGTCGTGTAAACCTGTTTTCGAGACAGTGGAGAAGATATGTAACAGGTGGAACAATGAAAGTTCCACAACCAAACTATCCAGCTCAGAGAACAAAACTCCATCAAAACCGGCTTTCTCCAATAATCAAGGTCCAGTTTCCACAGTTATAGCAAGAATTCGGTTACTTAAGCTGCACTCTAAAATACTTCTAGATATTGATGATCACAATCTGGTATAGAATTATTTAGAGTTGCCTGTTTAATATTCGGTAAAAAAGCCCTACTTACTTGCCCAAATGAATTTTGCAGCCAATGGCACACTGAAGTGTACGACAAAAAGACATTCATCCTAGTAAAACAGTCATTAAGCATTTATAGGATCCATAAGAAAACTGTTGTCAAATGCAAAACACAATAAAAATGACTGACGGACTATTTAAAAATTAGGAGAAACATTCTCATGATATCAAGCAATATTATATCCTGAAAATGTAAAGACCTGTTTTGCATTTCAAAAAATCATCCAAACACTTACCGAATATAACTGATAGGTTGGCATTTAAATAACATTTTATATGAAGCCCAATAACGTTGAAGTAAGATTCGATTATTGAATTCGGTCGGCGCCAGAGTATTACCAGCAGGCTGTAAGTAATGTGACAGATAACTAGACTAAAATGAGTTTTTTCCAGCGAATAAATACTTAACTGATTGAGTAGTGAAAAATGACTTGTTTAATTTGTTATATCCTAGTGAAGATTAAATTACGGGTAACTTCTGAGACCTATAAATGGACTAATATTATATATATATATATATATATATATATATATATATATATATGTATATATATATACTTAATGTATAACTTTACAGTAGCTAGATTGTGTATATCTATATTCCTCTTATTATAAGCTTTATTTTGACCTATAGATCATTATTATGCGATTTGCTGTTCTTAAGTTCTGTTCGGTTTATTGATTACAGTCTCTCATGTTCACAGGCACTTTTTGGCTTGGTTTTGTAGAAATGTTATTTTCTATTTTACAGTGTGATGTGGTCTGTTTGACTGGTATGTAAACCAAGTATGATTGAAATAAATGATTAGCATAGTGGAGGCTGTTACTGGCGTTCTGGATTCAACCAGACGGGCTAGACGAATAAAAGATCAATAAGGACGTTAGGCTGCTCGAACTGGTCGAACGTCATTGATTTAACACAGTAATAAGATTGAATAAGTCATATTTCGATTGGCGAATAAATCACGTGATAACTAGCCGAGCTTAAAGACAACAGAAGTAAAAAAGAATAACAAAGTAAGATGAGTTGTAAGACCAACATTTAACATATCATACTAAAATATGGTAGTTTATCATGAGAATGACCTAGCGAAATCTTAGAATAAATAGATGATGGCTAGCTCTGGAGATCAATACAAGCATTCCGTCCTGCTTGGGACTGGTCGGATGAATAAGCTTGCAGCTCAGTGTTGATATTCACATTGGAGCTGGAAAAGAATTGTAAATATCATCACGGATAGTTCAGCGAAATATGGTGATAACAACCTAATGTAAATTTGTAATGAACTTAGAGAGCTTACATTAATAAGTCAAGATAGTGACTTCAACCATGAGAGACAGTCGTTATAGATGGACAAATGTATCAAAATTTTAGAATATTATTTGTCGGATCTTAAATTACTGACTGAGTCACACTGTGTTCCTTGCTAAATTCTGAGGCTTTGTATTCTACTCCTGTATACAAAAGTCACAGTTTCCCAATCCTGATGAATTCTCAACCTAAAACGAATTAACTATACAATACACTCGATTATATTTCAGTGTTCCATTAGTTGAAATCATCTAAAAAATTTATACAAAAAACTTTTACTTCCATGTCCTATTCAGTGAAAATAATATTTGTGAATTTTTAAAGAATGAAAACCATTAATTTAAGTAGTAAAAAACAAACTGAAATGTGTTCCCTATTAGTTTACCCAATCACCTTTTTCTCAAAAAATAACACCACAATTTCTGTATTAGAAAGGATGACATTAAAGAAAAACAATAATAAATAAAAGTATTTATTTCTTTGATTTTCATTGAAATGAATTCGTTATGAAAGTAAACAATATGTACGTAGAACTTCATTGAAGATGAAAACAACACAATAATCGTATACAATAAATCAGTAAACTGAATAACAAAAATGAAAATCATGAAGTGAATATGTAATTTGTAAGCAAATGATTGAAAACTAAAAAATAAACTTGAAAGCTTAGATTATCAGTCAAACTTTCAATGTTCAAGTATTGTGAGTTATATTGAGCACTTGCAGTGGTTAGCCCTATGACAAGCCCATACAGATCAATTTATTCATTCTTCTTGAGTCAATTTTGACCATGTCAATTATTCGTCTCTCTTTGCCTTAATTTGATCTGACTATAAATAACGATTCACACTTGGTTAAAGAGATTAGGTTCACATGCCCTCTCCACCGCACGTCATTTTGTTTCGCCCTCTTCTCTTCGGTTCGCCCCTCTGATTATCTTTCTAGGTTAATGAGTGTACGAAATATACGTATTCAAAAATTCATTCTCATATTTGACTTATTTAATTCTTTATTCACTGACGCGACCAAAGTCGATGATAATATACGAGTGACAATAGGTATATTTCAATAACAATCATAATACTATTTAAATGGAGTCAGATATAGGGCCACTAAAAACTTTCGATGTTTTTTTCGTCTAATAATTGGGTTGTTATTGCATATCAGAGTGAAATTTTCACCAGAGATTTCATTTCAAAATCTAACTTTCAACTTATTTGTGTTGTTTTTATTCTATAGTTTGAGTTGCGCTACACTGACATGTTTGTAACGTATAGTCACGAATAACTCCAGACTCTTTAAATGAAACTTTCAATGAGAACTACAATACATAGTACTCACCTACGAAATGAACGAGAAAATGGCCGACAGTACTGAACATAATACATAATACTTGAACACTGAGAACATGATGAATAATCTCAAATTAAAATGAAATGTGTTTTCATTGAAAACATAAAATTATGGTACAAAATAAGATGAAGATCAACAACTAAACACCAAATTATACATACACACATACACAGTCAGATATACAAAGCTTCAACATATCAAACAGTTAGTGAGTTAGTATACTAACACAAATAAGGTTATAACATCAATTATTTTACATATAACTGATAAGCAACCTAAACAAAAAATGGATGACCTAAGAAAAATAGGTTAAAAAGTGTTCGATACATAGAATATCAATACTCGAGCCATTAATGGGTAAATGATAATGTTTTAGGCATTAGTTTGGAGTCGCCATTTACAATTATACTATTAAGAGAGTTCGTTGGGGTTTAACTAACTTCATGTTGTTAAACCCTAAGTGAATACTTTTTCTTCATGTTATGATTGGAAGTAGTGTATTCTGGAACTAGTAGACAATCGTTAGGAAGATGAACTTAGAATCTTCAGAGAACTGATATTTCTTCAAAGATCCAAACCTACATCAGTCGGTGTTGGTAGAATTTGATCAACAGTAACGAGATAAAATGACATCGTTATCTATTCAGTGAAGAATAAATGTTAACATGATAATATTGCAAGAGGTAATGAAGTTTGAAGACTACTTGGTTGGGGTCTGATCAATTACGAATCATAACTGTATCATACGTAAACACAAGCTAAAGAAAAAAGCAGACATCAAAGTGTACTCAAGTATTGAATAAGTCCTGAATGTCATTTGGGTTAGCTTAGCGACCTTATTAACATATTATTTCACAGAAAATTCGAAATAAGAATGTAATGTGAACCAGTGACTATGTGTTCTTATGTATGGATGTATGAATCTTAGCTATTTTATTAGAGGATGAATGATGTACAAAGAATCAAAAAAGATATGAATGTATGAACCAACACGTTTGATAGTTTTTTTGTGTAAATCACTAAGCTTAGATAAATTATTTATTGGAATCAATCAAGCCAGTGTGGATGGCACAGGAACTTAGAGATGGGATTGCTACATTGTAAACCGCACATTGTAAATTATTTCCGCGCGCTAGGGCTGGGTGGTAGAAAGCAGAGGTTGTCAGTTTATAATAGATAATCGTGGAATAAAAGAGAACTATAAAGGATTGGAGGCATCTGTCGGTCCAACACGACTTCCTGGTTGGAATCCTAGCAATCATGTAACTCAGTTGCTTAATATATTATCAGACATTATTCTAAGCAGAAGGCTATGGCGATGCTATTACAGTTTTGAGTTACACTGTATCGAAAAATGAGAGAAACTCCCTTTACATGAAAAAATCCATTTTGGCTATATGTACTCTGTTACCCCTTCTTAATTTCTTCTTCTGTATTTTGTGTGGTACACACTATTAAAAGTACACAGATGCACCAGGTACTACGTATTAAAAAAATCATAAGATATAAATGTTCAGTAGTTTATTCAATAATGAGGTTGTAAGAAAATATTGCTGAAGCGTTTCAAACTAGGAACAGATGATGCATATCAAGCTCATGGTTTTGACAGTTCACTATGTTGTATCAGTTCATGATATAAATCATCTTCAATGACTTATCATTATATTTTTATATAAAGCGAATTACACAACAAATTGAATGTGATTGCACATATAAAACAATAAATACATCCAATAAGAAAAACAAATTTGTTTGAAACATCATTTACAATAACCATGTTCCATATAGTCCTTGATAATGTGTAATTGTGATATTACAACATATATAAGTAATCATGAAAAATGTGTAAACAAAATAGTGTACACCATTTTGTGAGGAGGAGGAAGAGTAGGAGGAGAAAAAATTTTAAAAGAAGAACAAATTAAAAATACTAGTTTGATGAAAAGATATAATGTGATAAATAAGCAAACATATAAATAGATAAGCATATATAATTTAGACACAGATCTACTTACCCCATAACAACTGGGAGATATTGTTTTTTGTTGTAAAGTTATTAATGATAACTTTTCAGTTGGCTAATTTCATGGCACAGAAAATTTATACGCGTGTATAGTTTAATGTTAACAGAAGGTACATAACAAAATTTTACACTTAAATTATTATGAACTATGAAAGGCATAAAGTGTGATAGAATAGTTGTTGAGTGATTTAAACACTTGATTTTTTGGTTACAGTAACCTTAATTTAAAAAATCACTATATCTACTTCAATTCAATCAAATGGGTAGTGGTAATAGAGTAGTAGTAAAACTATCCAACAAATAAACAGTATGACGCGAAATCAGGTATATTCACCTACAGTTGGTCAGTGAATTGTATCAAATGAAAAATTAAATATATAGATTTAACTGTCACACTATAACAACAGTGATGTGAAATTATCAAGATAAATGCCAGAATATAAAAAGTAGTGACAGTATCAGTGGTAGTGGGAAACATTAGGAAATAGATAACACGACTCAATAAAAAAGCCATATTAAAAAGTGGAAGATAATTTTCAAACTCGACATCTAAAGGATAATAATGAGTGAACGCATCTACGCCATTGTGGTCAATTCTAAACCATATAATCTAGCACTAGTATCAGCCACTGGTTACGATGATCGCGAAAACCCCAATTTTATAGTCTTCATTTGCTATCATAGCTTCATTCAACAATTTATACCGCCAAATGCCCTGGTACAGCCAAGGGTAAGATAAATCCTATCACCCATGCAAAATGTTTTCGTACTGTCATTTATTTATAGTCACTGGAAACGAAGTCCTATTTACTACTTTCATGTGATGAGGTTGTCATTTAAGAAAATAGAATGACAAGAAGCGAACGTCCAGCGCTTAAGTAGGGTCGGTGGATAAAAATGGTCCATCTACGGGAATCGGAAAGTTCTGATTCCAAACAAACGATATAAATGGGTTCAATGATCCTATAGAAACGAATAATGTATGAACCGATTTTGATCACAGGCTACCGTGAAACGATATCTCCTAACGTTATTTCACTGTCTTGTGGGTTAGGCCTTTAGATCCAGAGCCTGGAAAATATCTCAGTACATACATAAATAATATTTCTTTGGTGCCCAATTGCACCAACTGTTATATTAATTAAGGAAACGCCTAAATCCTGAGCTTATATCAAGTTTTTTTCAACCTACTAATTCCTGTACCAGTAAATATCACAAGTTGTACCTCGAAGCAAATGCTGAAGTAGATGGATTTGCTCGATTTTTATTTTCACAGGAATAAT
The DNA here is from genome assembly GCF_000699445.3 of Schistosoma haematobium. Taxonomy (NCBI): domain Eukaryota; kingdom Metazoa; phylum Platyhelminthes; class Trematoda; order Strigeidida; family Schistosomatidae; genus Schistosoma; species Schistosoma haematobium. The sequence continues at coordinate 12,250,238 of NC_067201.1, forward strand.
ACATTGATATCAAAGAACAATGAGACATTATTAGTAACATAATGATGAAATAATTTTTTTGGCAAAAAGGCGAACAAAATTGCAAGAAGATGAAGATGTTTTAAACACGATAAGTATTCATCACTAATAGCTACTATATTATTGAATACGAAATAGTATACAACGACTAGCGTTATTCACACTGATATCATGATATTTAAGCAAGACTGATAGAAAGTGATCAACAGTGAAACTATGAATTAATTCAACATGATAATCATTCACTTGAACATTCGATTGCAAATTGGTGATTGGAAGTAGTCGGGAAGAAACTGTGGATATAGGTTTCGTGCTACTTGGCAATCGTCAACAATCTTTAACAATAAACTATCTCTATAACTGTTGTTCACACGTTTAAATAAATCCATAATTCTACTAGATTTAGCCTGCAATAAATACTAAATTAACGGGATACTATTTATTGGAGTCACATATAGGGGAAATTAGCCTCCACACAATCATAATGGTTATCGATTCACGTATTATCAGTAAAAAAAAATCTGTTTTGATGAGAAATAAAAACTACATCGGTTATACTGAAGCCGGAATTTAATTCATATAATAAATTACCATGGTGGTCGTGTATAATGATAAAGAGTCCGACCCTAGGACGAAACAGTTATCCAATGCCTCCTAATTTTCAATAGTTTCTTACCTATAATCAGTCTGTCTTAGTTAAAGGCTATTACCAATTAGTCTAATGACTGAATAGCTCGATTTTCAACTAATGAGTTAAGAGTTTAAACTGAGATCTACTTACTTTAGTTTTTAAAAAAACTTGATAGTATTGCTAATTCTAACTCAAACGACATGGATCAAAGCTGACAAAAATAAACTGTTACAATTTGTAAATGAGATCAACTTGAAATTATATTTCATTTCATTTTATTTTATTCACCAAGTATTCATCAACGGACATACATGTTTTCAAAATCGAACAAAAATACACATAGTAAATGAAACCAGTCTAATAAGCCATTAGATTCAAAATAATAATAATTAACCATCAATTACAATCTCGGCTGACTTATGGAGGATTATAATTGAGAAAAAAACATTAAAAAAAGAACACTTTGTATTGGTTGTTTGGATTTTCTAACTGATGTTTAGGAGTGTAATTGACAAGTCTCTTATTAGTATAAGTGCATCCTGTGCGAATTACCTTGATATTACCTTAAGTCATAAGCATTATAAGCAGAGATGGATGATGGCTAGATGTGGAATCCAGGCCGAATCCTAAAAGCAACGAAACACACGTCCTGGATTCCATTGCTAGCAACTATCTAATTCTACTTATTAAAAAACAATTTTTCAGGAACACCAACTTCATCATAGAACAAACAAAAAATGAGAAACTTAAATGTTTCATGCAGCCCGAAAACGATTTTCAGTACAAGATAGTAAATATTCATTTCAAAAATAGAATGTCATAGGATCATCAGTTTATAATATATAACTTTGAATTGTTTTACTGATATCAAGGCATATGAAAAATTTTCTAATTATCTTAGACATTTACAACATTATTGTCTGAAAATCTTGATGACATCTTTGTTGTAAGAAAGCTAACAATACGTATTCATTAGTATAGGGTTGTAGAGATTGTTGAGTTTCAAGTGAGATCATGGACCAGTCAACATTTTTTGAGCGTGACCGAGGATCCTGGATTTGAATCCCGAGTCCGGGGTCGTGAATGAACAATGATAAGTAGTCCCATGCTAGAGTGAAACGGCTGTCCAATGCTACTAGGTTTTTAAGGGTAGTCTAATATTGATCAGTTCACGATCACAATTTAAATACTTAACCAGTTGGCGTGCCACTAAAAATCTATTGATACATTATTGATTTTAAAGCCTCTACATCGTACACACAGAACCTGAAAGCGGTTATAATTACTAAGAATAATCATAATATATTTTTCCTATAAAATAGTTTTCTTTAAATAAATAATTCTTTTGTTTACCTCATGTAATGGATAAGCAGCTGAGAAAATTCCATCGGAAATCAGTTTAGTTATGCCTAGATTTTTTGTTGCCATTACATACAATGAATTAGCTTGATTCGATGATCCCGAGTTTTCATCTGCGAGGTCATGACTTGTTACAATATCACCTATTTATGTGTTTAACAGAAATGAAAAACAGATAAGTACATAAATAGTGAAAATAACTAATGTCATATCTGGCACTGTTGAGCATTTTATCTAATTCATCTGTTAGCCTTGGATATAAGAATGTAATTTTCACTGTGAACTTCATTTTAATCACCTAAGACTATTTAGATATATTGATCTATGAACAGGGCACTGTAGCACATCCCAACTTTCGGAATGAAAAAAGCAAATGAAATGAAAGTTACAGATTAAAATGAAATCCCCAGCAGAAACTATGCTCTTATATGCAACATTCACTTATTAGATAAACAGAAAAATGCTAGATGATGTACACATACTGAACATTGAGAAGCAGATACATTACAGATTCACGGACACATATCCGAACCATTGACAAACAAGCAAACAGGCAAATGGTTACAGATATCTTGGTATACTCAAAGGTTATTTTCTTTAACGCAACTTATGACATTTTTTCAGTTAAGATTGGATTTAGAGAAGTGGCAACTGAATACTAATCCAACTATATGCTATATCAAACAAACAATTACAGTTGACTGTCAACCAATTTTTAGTTCAATGCCAAGTGTTTAATATTTAAACGATAGTTTGTATTGAATCAAAAGGAAAGTAAATATTGTCTCCTTTTACTTGCATTAACTAACCAATACATTCATTGAAGTTCAGGAGATGTAAAAAGAAGTGAACAACGAAGAATCATTGAATAGTTAAAGTATTCACATTTTAAAATCAGAAAGGGGTTTTGTGGACATTATATTAATTTAATAGTTGAATTCATGAGTCAATTAAAGCTGGACCACCATGGAAAACGTGGAAGCACTGAAAATTTTAATTATTAGGTTAATGATTGTGAAATACCATCCGTATTGGTTGAGGAAAGAACAGGTAAGAATGAATAAGAGTTCCATTACCGTTCATATGGTGGACACCGGACATCAAGTTGAGTTGAACAAAGCTTTTAAGATTGTTCGGTATGTTCCATCACATTCACCACATAGTTTACAACTTCATCTGTTGCATATTGTTGAGGCTATTGAAATCCATATTTATAAACCTAACCTTTTCATCCAAAAGAAGTTTATACAACCACTTTTCTAGCTTGGCAATCGGTATAGAAATGAGTTTTTGGCTAAACTTAAATTAAACCCCTTCTTTTAAAGATATTCAAACAATTTTTTAATTTCTTCCACATCCGTATTTTTACATATTCTCAACATTCGTCTCTTGATTCTTACATCACAACTGTAATACTGGCCTTTCATCGATATGTTTTTTTATATATTATGTAATGTAGAAACTGTTTAGTTTTCTCGAGCAATTACTCTTATTGGACTGGTAGGTCCTGGGTTCGAACCTCGCGGGGGGCAGGATCATAGATGCGCACTGCTGAGGAGTCCCATACTAGGACGAAGGGGCCGTCCAGTGCTTCCAGGTTTTCCATTGTAGTCTAGCTTCAATTGACTAATGATTTCAACTACTGAAATTTTTAAGATCCCCACAAAACCCCTTGTGATACTCTTATCATTATAATCCTCTTTCATCTAATTACTCAATATTATTTTATAGTCACTGTGACATCATATGGTGATTACGTAACCCAACTACTTAATGAGTATATATATGAAAAACTAATTAAAGAGAAATTCCTTCGCTGTATTCGTTCTTTCTACTAATCTATATCATTTTGTACAGTAGGTAAGTGACCTAAATATTTTTTTAAAAAAAAACAGACTAAAACCAAGTACACGAAATTAATTCGCACCGATTAATGAATTCAACATAATTAAACAATGATCTTGTGTTAATTAGTATAGACAAAGATTATTATAGTTAGATACGGTTGAGACAATTTTGATCAGTATAAAACCTCGTATAACTTGTAGCTAAAGTCAAAAATATAAATGTCAGACATTTTAGTATTTTTCTTCACTTCCTACTTCATTTAGGTAACAGACTGTTTAGTGAAGAAAAAAAGTAGTTTTCTAATCAATCTTTATTTGAGAATAAAGCATATTGCATTCGATATAGAATTTAATAGTTAATAACTTCCAGAAATAGATAATTTTGTAAGCATTCAATTCTGATGCTAGCCTTATAGTCTAAATGTTAAGTGATTAGCAAAAAACCAGAAAGATCCTAGATTCAATCACGGCAGGTTCATGAATATGCCCTGATAGAGTACTTCTATACTAAGAAGCACTTCACGATACATGATATGATATTATAATAATAGTTTTATTCATTTTCTCCAGTGAGTAACTGCGTCACACCCGACACGGTTGAAGTCTACTTGTCACTCAACAATCTCCACAAACCCAAACTGAAAATTATTATCTGCTCACTAGTAACTAGTTTCGAGAGGTAATTCTCGGAGTTCTAATGAGAAGCCGTGACCAGTGGAGTATTCTTTATTAAACAACACTCGTGAAATTGGTGAAACGTTATAGTACAACAGGAAGTTTTCATCAATCCGGCAGATATTTGAATTATACAACCTTCTATTGGTTTCCTTGATGGAGATTGGATTTAAGCAAATCGAAATTGTAAAATGATGAATCAAATAGTAGTATAAATGGATATTTATAAAAGAAATGAACTTCAATCGATAACAGAAAATACTCTCCCTCTCTCTCGCATGAATATATACATATATATATTCGGAAATCTTACTAATGCTAGGTTCGTATACATCTTCAGTATTCACTAAATCCTCTGATTTATAACCGGTACGCCGTAGAATATGATCTAAGACAAGAGCTCGTTCAACTGCAGTGAAAAATTCATCTTTATTTTCTGGTATATCAAATCTATAAATAAATGATAAAACATAACGATATATATAAATAAGAAGTGACCTATATGAGAATAATGATAATGATAAAAGAATGACAACCCATCCTATAGATTTATATAGAATACATGTATTGTAACTAGCATCGGAATCCAGCTCTGCTCTATACAGCTTGTGACAAAAAGGCTACATTAAATTAACTGGTACAAGGTGTATATATCCCAACAAAGGTTGGTAAAAATTCAATCCTGAATATCAATCGGATAATTCAAACACTAAACTTTGGAAACAACAGTTTGAAAGAACAAATTACATCGAACTCAAGAAAGGAAAATAAGTAATTTAACCACTGCAACATTTTAGCCAGCTGTTCACTACGTTATTCACTATCTATAAACTTCGATAAAGATCATTACGTGACCTCCAACAAAGAAGTCTAGATCTACCGATATAGATCACATCAACGATAAATGGCTTTATAAATTGATGATATGTCATGATCTGTAAGTGCTAACGCTTTATTCAACATACTCATATGTCAGCCACTGTTGCACACGAAAATATGAGGTTGTTATGCATGCTTAACATACGTCCTAACTCCCACAGTCGATGAGGGTTTATCGCTTCACCAAGAAAATATTTACCATAAAACATATTCATACATCTTAGACTGATATTACTTAATCTAACTATCTAACATGAAATAAATAGAAAGGACCAAAAACAATCAAGATTAAATTGTCTACCTCATAGACCGATTTAAGTGATACAACCATTAAGAACCAAGAAATACTGGAGAGCGGTTTCGCCGTAGTATAGGCCGAGCAGTCTAAATATTTGGCTTTCACTGAGAGAACTAAGCGTCCTGGATTATAAGCAGAGATGATGACGACAAGCAGCGAAATATAGGACACGCGTCTCGATCGTTTTGGGACTCGTCAGTTGGATGTACCAGCATAACAGAGTTGATGTTCACTACGGGACTCCAACCCAGTAACGTTCGCTTCAAACGCCATCGCGTTATCCACTTACATACTCAGTCCTGATAGCTACAAGCTTGTGCAATCAGGTGAAGTTTAATCCATTTTTGTATTGATTGTTCGAATCTTCTCACTGATGTTTAGGATTGCAATTGATTAGTTTCTTATTGGCATATGTGCTTCCTATGCGAATTGCCTTAAGTCATAATCGCTGCTTATAATGTTTGTGACTTAAGGAAATATCAAGACAATATGCACAAAATGCACATATGCCAATAACAGGCTGATCAATTGTTTAAACAAACAATACAAAAATGAATTAAATATCCTGGACTCGATTCTCGGTGAGATCGTGGAAACGCACTATTCATAAGTCCCAAACTAGGACTAAACAGATGTTCAGTACTTACTTGTTTTCAATGATTGTCTAACTAAAATCATTGGGTGTTGCAAACCATGATATGCAGCAGTCGTCATAAACCTTCCGAAGTAAAAATCAATACTATTTTGCACAAACCTCATAGCACTAATAAAGTGTAACAACTTACAAGTATTGCTTATTCAGTGAAAATGGCCAAGTACAACATGAATCGATTGGTTTGATAATATTTTTGTCCGACTGTAAACATTTAAAATAATCTTTTAAAACAGAAGGTTTAGGTGGTCGGTTCTCCAGCTAATTAGAAAATGAAAACAAAACAAAGAACTAATGAACAAATAAACGTATTTTTCTTGAAAAAAATAGGTAAACTACAGACTAATATGACAAATAAATAGTGACCAGTAATGGAATTCAGGATGTCCATTCCGTCCTAATTAGGACCCATCAGCCCGATGTGCCTGAATTCTAGTCAATATTCTCGTTGGGACTGAAATCCAATACTAGGAGGCATTACAATAATTAGAATTTTGACATGGGAAACAAAGCATGAAATTTATTTACGGAAGATACAAATAGAGGATAAAACCATATTACTTTTGGTCTGTCATCTGTACGTTAGAATTATGTATTACAAAGATTGGAGACTGATAAGCGGTCTTCTAAATTACAGGAATAAAGCTCAGTGTATAAAATAATGGCATTTGAGGTGACAGGTGCTAGGTTCGAATTTCAGTGGGAATAATAACACTGGGATGCAGGCATGTCCAGCTGACGAATTAGAAATAGGACAAGGCGAGTGTTCCGGTTTTCACTGATATCCATTATCCAGCCTTATCAAAGTTTTAAATATTAGTTCAAATGATCCTCTACTCACAGCAGTTAGAACAGAAATGTTTTTATAGTAGACGAAAGAAAAGTCGTAAACGATTTAGGCTAATAGGTATGATTCAGACAACAATCGAGTAGCAACATGTTGTTATTCTTCATAAACCATACGATGTAATTAGGCCAACTATGAAGCCCTTCTTGATTATATTTACACTTCGGGAAGATCCTTTAAAATATTTGTGTTGTTACTATAATATATGTTTGACTATGAATATACTCCCAACAATAAACTCACAATTCCTGTTACTGTATCCATCACATGGTTGATAGATCATGCAAACTACAACATCCCTACACAGCTGAGTTGGAACGCCAGAAATTCAGATAACTAGTTACAAGTACGTATGTTATTCAGATTTATAACTCAGTTTTTCCAAAGTACATGACCGAGACGCAAAATAATTTTAAAACAATGTTGACTGATCTATGATGTATGAACGGTAAAAGGCACATCATCAGTAAATGAGTTATAAGACGGTTCATAAGTTGAGTTATACGACTATTTATTAAATACTTATTAAAATATATTTATAGCTCTTACTAAATTTTTCTGAATCACCCCTCCCTCTTTATTTCTCAACAATGTAGTCATTTGGTTGTGTAAAGTATATTTTTTGGTTCCTTATTGCAACATGATGCGGGAGGTATAATAATATTCAAAACTTACATACTATTAACAGTAAAGCCATAGGAAGAAGCAAGAATTTTAATCAAACTACCGTTCTTGATGAGGTATTTACTAGATTTTTATTAAATAAGAAATAAACCCTAGTATACTGAACCAAAACTATATTCTTCAAATAAAATGTGACCATGATAAAATAACCTTACTGTGAAAAGGGTTTTGGCGCGTCATAATTATACACAACACTGAAAAACTGAAGAACGCAGAAACCTAGCATAAATTATATACTCTAAGCTAGTGAGATTTTCCTATGATTTGAAGGCTGAACATGATACCTTCATGTTAAAATCTTGAGGAAGCCTTTAAAGTCAACAGCTCATAAATCAGACTACAATTTAATCACTGAACGATCCTATAATAAAAATTTAGAAGTGTATGATTTCCGTCCAAATGACAGACAGTTGACTTATCAATAAGTTCTACTCGGATGGTAGACTACACTGAAATTTCAGAATACATCACAATCAATAATTTGATGAAGTAAACTTGATCACTGATAATGGCGATCAAACTACACTACTTGGTATGAAAAAAATTGATAACGATTATAGACATTCATATGATACTAATTGCTAGTTGGTTACTGGTTCACTTAAAATAAACATTTTAATTTGTGTCAGCCACATGTAAATAACGTAGGACCTGGAATAAACGTGGATCGGTTCAATTTAGCACATTCGAGTCCTAGCATAGATTGCACGTGAGAAAGAGAGGTGGAGTTAACGAAAATGGATTGGAAAGTGATAGAAGGGAATTTAGGGAAGAAATAAGAAAATAGTTAACAAACTGTGTCGTTAACTGACACTTTACGGCTGTGTTATGTTCTTCGGCCTCCAATTCAGATATACACACTTCCTATACGCTAACTCAATCAGCTATACGAGTGAGAACTGAGAAATAACCAGAAGGCTTTAATTGGCAAACTGAATGAATAGACACACATATAACTGCAATATTTACCTTTGTCCTTCTAACTCAGACAATAACATGTACGCTGAAGCCTTGACTAAGAGCACAATAGACTTCCTCCAATAACATGTCTCAACTATAATCTCTTACTTACGCTTTGATCTAGAAATAACATGCGATTGCTGGTAAGTTATATGTCTAGCATTAATTACCCAGTCTATTGAGAAGAACACTTCGTTTTGAGGAATTCGAAGAAATTGGATTAAAAATGTGGCCCGATTAAAATGGCTCAACTGAGTTATCAAAAACAGACCTGTTCATAGCGTCCGAATAAATGTCAAGATTTAGACATGACCTGTATAGGCGCTGACGCTACACACATAAGATAGCCAAACTTGTCCAATTTAACTTATACTACGTATTTAATATAAATGATTTGCATATGTAACCAACAGTGAGAGACACTGAACCCGAAATATGCTAAATAAAATAAAGTCATCGTAGAAAGCAAAACAACAGATCAAACTGATCTATAAGTATATATAGGGGTAATTCTCAAGATATTTTACAGTTTGTTTAATCATACAATTAGCGTGATCATTATCTCACAAATGACAGAAAAAACGCAATTGATTCAGTACATTACACAACAACTCTACATCACCGACAAAATTAACTAAACAAAAATGATTTAAAAACTCTTTTATGCTGATGAGACTGACCGACAAAACTACATTGAAATCCACAACACCAATTCAATGAAAGTAACTTCATTCATTCATTCATGTACAGAGTTTTGTTGAACCCATTAAACTTTTCTCATAGTTTACTATGTGAAATCATTCAAATCAGTGAGTTAATTAAACAGACAAATTATACAGTGAAACAGAATAATAATTTAAAAAATACTACATTATAACAACACAAACGAGAATATATTGAAATCAATAAAGACATACGTAAAGAAAACGAAAAGGGATAACGAAGAAAAAAGGTCAGTAAAATGATAGTTCAAACATTAGAACAAGACAATAAACCATAAATCAGTCGGATTTTTATTTAAAAAGATAACATTCCAAATAATTATAATGATAAATGAATCCATTTCCATTCAATGTATTTATGGATCTTCATAAAGATCTAAGAGAAACTGAGTAGTTTTGAGAAAACTACAATGTTTTTCTAAAATGGTTATCAACTTTACCAAGGGAAAATAAAAACAAGGTATTGAATACACTCATCCAATGGTTTAACAATAGGTAAACACAGTGAAAATATATAATATGGTCATATTGTCAACAAACTTTAAATATTAAACAATTTTATCACATCAACAAAAGTAAGTTGTAATCGCCTATTTCAAAGAACCTTCAAATGTTAAAGTATTTTAAACTATTGGAATGAAATTCCAGTATAATGTGAAATGACACTGGGATACAAAAGAAAACTATATAGGACTGGTAACCTTTTTCATTGCCTGGCTAGGGGGGTCCTAGAGATTGTACAACTCGGTAACTTGAAACATTAACAGACATAGCTTAGAATAGAAGACATTAATGATTGCGCTGTGGTTTCTTTTTACAATCGTCGTAATAGTAAGAGGAAATGCTTTAGCTGGAAGAATTCTTTCTTGAATGCATTTTAAACTGAATATTATGACGCTTATTGTGTACTATTCTCACTCATATATTCATTCTTTATTGCATTCTCTTCCCCCCTCCTTTAATTTTTCAGAATATTGTCGCTTTATTCTGTATAGTGCATACTATTTTTGAAGTGACCAGTTGTACCAGATTTTATGAGTATTATATAAGATAAAAATAAGGATAGTAATAGGTTGAAAAGTCCTTAGAGGAGTCAGGTCAAGATTTGTTACTGTGTAGTTCCTAGCCGTTGATCAATACAATATAAAGAGGTGTTAGCTAGTAGTTATCTTGGTTCCTTCAGGAAAGAGAGGTGGCTGTCGAGCAACATAATGCACAGATGTATCCAATATTTTTTGCGTAAAACAAAATCTGAAATATCTAGGCTTAGCGTTATTAGTTTATCCATATCACTTCAGTTGACAGTGATAAGTGATATTGATACATAAAATATTAGTAAATAGTAAAGGCAAAATAAATAGTGGAAGGTTAGTTACTTGTCATTTTATCAACAAGCTATGGAAAACTAGTAATATAAACACACACAAACACATGCAAATGTGTACACAAATCAAGGTCACTATTCGTCAGAAAGCAAACACATGCATGCGTACATTTACCGTTCAACAGTATGAAAATAACATACTTACTTTCCAACCATAAGCTAGCTGAAAAATTTTTACGTTTGTATACAACAACAAGCCAGCAAAAATATTGAATTAATTGCTATCAATCATTACAGATAAAAATAGGGATGGATACACCTACAGTATAATGGATATTTATGGTAATATTGGTAGCAAGAAATTTTAGAATATACTTTAATGATAATCTAAAGTATTGGGTGTTGCGGTTGAAAACCAACGCGGTCAATCACTGGTTCCAAGATAGACATAAATTGATCTTAGCTATATCAACATTGGAAATCTAGAAGCAATTGACGGCTATCTCGTCTTAGTATGAAACTCCCCAACAGTGCACATCCACGAACACACACAGGAATCGGACCAAAGACCATCGGTTACTCGCGCGGACGCTTAACCTCTACACCACTGAGTCGGGATCCAACGGTGTTAATGTCCAACTTCAATCAATCCATGATATTGTGCAACCCTTTATCCATTCCCTATGGTGGATAATTATATTACATGCGACATGCATTGAACTCCACTGGTCACAGCTTTTCATTAGGACTGTGAAAATACTACAAATCCCGTATTATACTATTAGTTTACTGAACAACAACAGACAACCTTGCTCTAAGTACTAACATTTTAATAGAATCTATTAATATTCGTTATGATAAACATTCGATATTCATAGAAAAAAGATTATTCAAATAAATAAGTATTCTACATAACACTGTTAACCATGATCGAATATCCTATAAAGAACCAACTAATAATGTCACTAAGAAATTTGTTTAAAGACTAAAGAGGATACTAAATAGGTTATATTTTTAATAATGTCACAAAATGATTTACAGAATGTATATTTAAACATTGAATAGTAATCATTTCATAAAGTTGACTAAGTATACCTCAGTAGTTCAGTTATTCAACTTACAGAGGAAAAAATTAAATCCCATTTCATTTTGACCAACCGAGTATAATATCATTAATCTTTACAATTAAAATGTTATATATAAAGTCAAGTACAATAAGCCAAACAACAACAAAAAAAAAACACAATTATGAATGAAAACATTGTAAATTCGTTGATGTCGATTGTTTTAATTATGAACTAAGTAATGGTTGCCAATATTTGCAGTAAAACGAATCAAGCACAAATAAATTGTTCTGTTACTTGTTTGTTTTTAATTATTACAATAGAAATCATATAATTATGAATTATCTAAATGATTCATTTAAGCATTACATAATAAAGAAACAAACTTTATGTATCTTAATTATTGTTTGTTTATCATTTTAACTTGAAAAATTTTACCAGACTTTAAAAATTAATGTAAACACAATTAGAGTTGGATATAAAATATGAAGAATTAGCTAGTGGATAATAATTAATCGAGATATTGAACAATTATCTTTGATCATCTTCGATGAATCATTGCTTTACACTTGACATGGTTTAATTTCACTGGTTGGTTATAAGCTTCGTATTATAACTCCAGGAATTACCTCAAAATTAGTCACTAATGAATATATGATAATTATCGGTGTAGAAAGTCTGTAAAGATTTTCAAATGTTACTGAGATCAATAAGTGGCCTTGATTAAACAACCACTGAAACCACGATGTACTGGAGAGTTGTTTTTCTTTTTTTCCTAGTGAAAAAATTTCTCAATAGTGTGTATCCACAACCTAAACGGTGATTAGACTCAGGTCATTCAGATCGCACATAGCGTATGACTTTTAGACAATTGAGCCAATATACAATTTTTTATATGTCTAACCTCAATCAATCCTCAATATTGCTTAGACATTCTCTATTATCTTCTGAAGACAACTGCTTCGCACTAGACACTTTTGAACTCTAATGGTTATGGCTTCTCACTAGAACTCCGGAAATTATCTGAGAACATAATTTTTGAGATCATGTTTTAATCCTACTAAGTTTGGTTGTTCACTCAAAGAAAGAAATTAGAGACTATTAATTTAGGTTGTTTGAGTTTTGTATGAAATTTGGGTAGCCACCGAGTACCACCTGTAGTGTTAATACAGATAGTATCTTAAATAAACGAGTTTCATCATTAATTATGTGTGTCTGGAAGTAACATCACTTCAAAAACTACCAGAAACTAGTATGTAATATACTAATTTTTTGATAATATCATTGCAGTGAGCAGGAGTAACATCTCACACTATTTGAGATTACTACCGAAAAGCAAAATGTTTCATGGTAAAAAATAAGTTATTAAATTTTGACTGCTTAATGATCACTTTGGTTGATTCAATGGTAGGTAGACTTTGATGTCCAGGCTTCGATCCCAGGCACAGTGAAGTGTTTTCACTATAAACAAATCCCAAACTAAGATGGATAAACTGTTCTAGCTCTGTTCAGTTTGTTATGAAAAGTATTTGTATATAGGTTACAGATTCAGATAAGATACAGTTTGCAATTAATAGTGAAAATTAAATATGTAACAGATAACTTGTATCTTTTCCCAGTTGAAATGTTCAGAGAGGGTAAGGAAAAAGTTTGAACAAACTATACAACATTAAAGATTCATTTTCAAATGAAAGAAATTTGTCAGAAATTTGGATCTAAAATATGGCTGAACAAAATAATCAATATTTCTGGAGATAGTTTTGAGTAGATTATTCCTGAAAATAAGGTACAGAAGCTCAGGATGAAAACACACTAGAACTCTGAGCTTGATCTTAAACATGATGTATGGTGCAAGATCGAAGAGTAATTGGCTTCTCACGATTGTTCAGTTGACGAGTTTAGTTCACAATGAGAACTTCATCGAATAATATTTTGCTGTTATTCATGAACCCGTAAAACTCTCTTAAACTTCTACTTGAAAGAAATAATTTGTATAATATTGGATGGAAGTTGTAAAGTAATGTACATTAAAGAACTTAATACGCTAGATTCCAGTCCAGTGATCGAATATCAGTAAGTTAACTCTACCTAGGGGAGGTTAAACTAAGACCTGGCATTAGTCCATGAATTCACTGACTATTGGATAGAGTAGTGCTAGGCGAGAAGTACTTGGTTGGTGAGGTCACGATTATCGTAACTAATGATTGGAGACATAAGTGAAATAGCGCAGATGAATTCACTCTTTGTCTTCCTTTAGTTCTTTAGTTTTAAAATCATCTCATCCTTTCTATTCTGTCAGTTTATTTTACTTTCTCATACCATTCAGTCAGTCAGTCAGTCAGTAACAACGTAGAACTTCGTACGTACGTACATCAGTTCGAGTTGCCACACCACATTAGCACAGAGATGCAGTGGTCGATTCAAATCCCGTAGTGGTAGAGGTAATAAGAGTATAAGCAGTAATCAGGAAAATTAGTGTTTGGAGATGTTATTTCAAGAGTATAATACAGTGAAATAAATTTGGGAAGAGAAAAAAAAAGAGACAAGGAGGAATAAGGAGACCAAAATTTGGGAGGACACAAAGAGTGGATGCACCTGCGCCATTGCAAACGATTTTGAGCCATGTCATTCAGGGTCTCTAACCATCGGTTGCTATCATCTCGCGGTCCCCAACCAGGTAATCTACACCTACCAACATGACTCATACATGTCTCATACCATTCATCTATAACTATACTTTTCTGCTTTAACTGATACCGTTACTACTTCTATTACTCTGGTATTTGTTTTCTCAACTTCACATGATATGCTAACTAGAACATATATGCCAGGTTCTACTATCCCTACAATTAATTGACTAAGTTCCCTGTATCACACAAATAAAATAGTAATAAAGTACTCAACGGTGAATTATCAGTCATTTAATCAATCATAATAAATCAAATTAATTTTAAGTGTAGAAGTGCTAAAATGGTTTTACTTTTACCTATTATGAAGATTAAATACTGCGAAATAATTATGAAAGGTGATGAAATGTGATTAGGTGAACAACTAGTCGATGTACAAAACTTGTATCCTACAATTATTTACGCTTTTAACTTATTCGAACAACATTATTTTGTGTATCACTTTTATTTTACTAAACAATAATTTTGACAGTTGAATTGCTGAATTGATCTAAGCTAGATCACCATTGAAAACCTGGAAGTACCGGACGGCCGTTTCGTCCTACTATAGGACTCCTCGGCGGTGCGCATCCACAATCCTGCACGTGGAACTCAAACTCAGGAGCTTCAGTCACGCACGCGAACGCTTAACCCTTAGATTTCGCTTGACAGATCGTGGATGAGCACCACTAAAGAGTCCCATACTAGGACGAAACAACCGTCCAGTGCTTTCAGGTTTTCAATGGTGGTCTGGCTTAGATCAGTTCATCAATTCAACTATTAGGATTACTATAGTTTCCACAAAAATCCCCATTCTCATAAACAATAATTAATATATTTCCTAACCAGTTGTACTACTTCATTATTCGGCAGATTTTGTCAGTAATTAGATGTTATCAATCAAATATGATCGAATATAATTCTATTTATCATTCAAATAACAAAAAAAGAGCTCATAACTAACCACTTTAATTAAAATAATTAACCATAGAACACTAAATGTACAAAATCATATGTATATTTTGTTATTCCTTAAGTAATGTTTGAAACATCATAGATACAGAAAACTAAGCTAACACTAATGGAATGTGTTTAGGATACAACCTTAAAGTATTGTTGATATTCGTAATTATATCAATTCAACGTTTCATGTGTATCAATGCTCTGCAACTTCATTTTTATGTTTACATTTTACAATTGATATTCTTCCGTTTTGACATATAATTATTTATAATTATCTTCAATATTCTTTCTTTACAAAAACTTTAGTTCATTTATTTAGGGTATACTACTGAAGTAAATAAAAACTTGGTGGGTATAAACAACTTACTGTTTATATCAAAATTATAGTGTTTTTTATAAAATATGAAAATCATAAATGTAATACATCATTTGCACATCTTCTTTCAGTTATCCTTTACATGTTTCATGATTCTTTCCATTTTTGTAGTTAGAACAATTGCGCTTTATTATTTACATTTCTTTTCTCTTCAACTTAATCTTCTCAATCTTCTACTGGCAGGCATTTCACTTCTAATTGCTGCTATATACTGCTTATATCTGTCAGCATAAGTAGCATGCACCATACTGCTAGTACTACTAAGCTTTGAGCAAAATATCTTATGTGAGGAGTTGATGATACTTTCCCAAGTTGCAAAACAACCGAATCCAATGGGGTGTTGGATTCGGAAATGTAATCTAATGTTGAATATTTGAGTGTTTTAACTACTTAGTTATCATTCACATTTATTTATTCTACAAGAGCTCACTGTAAATATATGTGATAATTCGATAATAGATAAAACTGTATTTTTTTTAGTTACTGTCCACAAAATTTTGATAATTACTTAAACTCACTTGACGAAGTGGTTTACGCATTTTTAAATACTCTGCATAATATGTCATTGCTTCCCATGAAGCATGTAATTTAACGAAGACTAAATTATCTGGAGTCATCAAAATTGTTTTGTCATCCAAAGCTTGGTGACGATAACGATCCATGCACGATGGTGGACTTGTATCTGTTGGTTTATCTGGTTCTGCATAATCAATAGATGAAGTAGGCATAAGAGATTCAGAATATTCTCCTGGGTGAAGAGGTGCATTGGCCTGTAAATGCATAAATGATGGTTTAAGAGTTAATGATGAAAATTCATCTTCATTTGATGCTACAGTAGCACCAAGTAGATTACCATTAGAATCTTCAACCTAATGAGGATAAATAAAAAAAAGATAGGAAAACATTATTTATAAAATTTATAATACACTTATAAAATAATGATATATCAATTAAATATATTTAATAAGGTAACTTATTCTATTGGAATGAGTAATTGAGAAAACAATATGTGAGTTTACTTGAAGAACATGCGAATTAGTTCAAAATATGACAACATACAGAAAATACATACGAAAGTTAGCCATCATCAATAAAGAACCTGGCATAAATCAAATCACTATACCAAGTCAGCACAACGAAGGAAGATTAACAAGATAAATAGAAAAGGAATTACAATAAGTTTAGTAGAACTGATGGTGAGATAGAATAAACACTGAGTATATCATAAATGAAGAAATGAAAAGATATGCATGGAAGGATGCTGGAACTGAAGATTTAGTGGAAGACAAAATGTGGATGAATGTTAGCGATTGTAACGAATTCTGACTAATGTCACCCAATGCCTCTAACCACCGATTTTGGTTATCACACGGACACCAACCAGGTAGTTTGCATTTTTCAATAAAGCTTGGTCTGTCAGTCAACGACTTCACAGACTGACACTATCTTAGTTTGACCATTCCTAACTTTTTTATAACATACTCCCGCTCTAGCCCACAGCACGCTGAGGCAGGCAGTGATCAGATATACGTAACATATCTCAGTCGTTTCTGTCGACGATATTTACAACCTCACTAACCAACATCCCGACCTTGACTGGTACACTCAATTATTGTTCATCCAGTCATTCCATGATACGCAAGTAATTCTTGTAAGCCCCCAAATGCCCTGGTACGGCCGAGAGTGGGGAGAGTCCGCTCTCCCTCTCGAAATGCTCTCACATGGCCACGCGTATACAGCCTCTGCCAGGGAAGTCCTACTCACTGCCTTCTCGTGGCATTACTGTTGTTTACGAAAATGAGAGGACGAAAAGCGAATGTCTGGCGCTTTAACCGTATTCCAAACCAATGGTGCACATGGACTCCAGTATCCTGCGGGAACAAATGGCGTACGAACCAATTGTTGGTCACCGGCTTCCATGGGACTGCATCTCCTTACGATGCTCCACTGCATTGTGGATCAAACCTTCAGGTCGAAGGCTCGGGGAGTGGCCCCCTAAGAAAACCACCTGCTTCGGTTTGGGCACCCGAGCAGTATCACAGCCCTCACACATATCGAATGAGATTTGTGTGGCGCATATGTATTTGGTGCCTCCTTGTAAGACATCGATAAAAAACGTACAGGTTAAGCATCTTCTACTCTAATAAACCGTGCTTTACATCTATAGAGAAATATAGACCATACATACAAGTAAATATGAAGCCTCTTTTCATTTTACTGGCTCAGTGTTTGAAAAAGTGCTATCTCACACCTTTTGTAAATAACGTTTACCAGTTTTTAGGCAACTCGAGTGGCAAACGACAGATATCCGAATCAAAAAGTCAATACAACAGAAGAACCGGTTCTGACTTCTCGTTGTTAATTACCTATAAGAGTTATAGTGATTATTTGTTTGATAAAGAATAGTTGGTTTGTAACAACATCATCAAAATAATGAAGATTTTGCACTAAAATGTCTGTCTTATCAAACAGACACATACGCTGTAAAAGTCAACTTCAATTATTAGTAGTATTAAGATTTTTAGAAAATTGTTGAAAGTGCTTTTACGATAGACGCAGATATCTACTTCAAAAGGATGAGTAATACCCTAAAAAAAAATTTTTTCCTTTAGAATATGACGGTTTATTTATTACTTTGTCCTACAACTATAACGCATTCCAAATCTCACTTTACTAACTCCTAGTTTGAATTGTCAAAATGCTTTAACCTCATGTCTGATATTGCTAATTATTATTGATTGCTTTCATTATCTGAACATTAGCGCAATCTGCTTTTACTTACAAGTTGGATCACTCTACTTCTCTTGTTATTCTCTCTGATTTTTTCACACATGAGGTTCATCACATTTCTAACATACAACATACTTTCACACTAGATGCAAACTTACCAAAGGTTGAATGTTATAAATTGAACAAACATGTACGTCAAGTATGCAGGTTCTTGAGTCGATAAAAGAGTAATTCAGTTCTACCTTCAAAATAACACCATTTTTACCATTAGAAATTATCTATGGTTTCGATCTGCGTAAAAGAATCATTCTTTTTAATAACATATCCTAGATTATAATCAAAGAGGGATATTCTGTATATTATAGTAATTTAATAGTCGAATTTATGAGTCAATTAAAACTAGACCACCATGGAAAAGCTAGAAGCACTGGACGGCCGTTTCATCCTAGTATGAGACTCTTCAGCAGTGCTCATCCACGATCCCGCCACGCCAGATTCGAACCCAGGAACTATCAGTCTTGCGCGCGGGCGCTTAACATCTAGACCACTGAGCCAGCAGCCAGGTGTTAATGTCTAACCTCAACTAATCCATGAAACGGCCGTCCAGTGCTCCCAGGTTTTCTATGGTGGTCTAACTTCATTCGACTCATGAATTTAACTATTAAAATATCCTAGATTACTGAGAGACTAATCATACCGCTTGGATCTTACGTTTCAATTTGATAACTATTAAACCTCCTTAAAAACATAGAACCTCTGTGAGGTTCGATGAAAATCTAATCAAAACATTGACCCCCAAAATTTATAAGTTTGTATAACAATTGAATATTATGAAATGTTTGTAGATATAAACAACCATGAATAACAAAACAAAATAAATGTTAAACATTACCCCTTTTACAAGAGGTAATCGATAATATCAGAGAAGTATATTTTTGTGTACGAATAGAGAAAATGATGACAATTACGATAAATTCACTTTTAATTGATTTTAGAAAATCTTCTTTACAAAACCTTCATATTACTGTGCATTTTTATTGGTGGCTCTAAAACGTTCTGTTGTGTGTATATAAATACACAATGAGTTGACAACTAATATCCATGTTTATGAAATGTTTTTGACAGACATGAGATTGTTAGGTGCCTAAAATCTCATTGATTCCTAACACCAAACTGATGTAAACAATTCAAGCAACGTATGGAGGCAAGATAAGAGGAGATTTTACTTTATCAATAAATAACTAAAGTACTCAAATATCAACTTAAAGGTCACACGTTCGAATACTGTGTCAGCATCTTAAATTTGGGTAAAGGTTGATATCACTAACCTCCCTTGAAAAAAATTGGCTCAAAACATATAGTTAGTAAATGAGTTGCTCTATTAACAAAAGCTAGTACAATAAATGTATTTCTGGTTAACTTTTGATGACATTTTGGTATTCAAATGATCTGAAAAGGACAATCTAAAATACTTCATTATATATATCATTCTACTCTATTGTCAGTCGCTTATTCTTTGCTACTATTATCCTTATAGGATTGTTTTTATGCGGTTTCAATTACACATACTTAGTGTTTAAGAAGAGGACTGGACGACTGTTTTATCCAAAAAATCTTCAATAATTTTCTTTATTCTTATACAGTATGCTATTTATTTATTTATTTGAACATGTCAACACCGAGACAAGAGAGCACCAGAATATATATGCGCCATCCAGTCAGTCAGTCAGCTACAACGTGAAAGATGAATTTTACAGAAAGCTGTTCGAACTTCTTCAGAAAGCTAAACGTTCACACATAGTACTCATAGGGGGTGACTTTAATGCTCAGATAGGTAGTTTAAACCAAACAGAAAGGCATTTAGGTGGATATTTTAGTATTCCGGCACAAAGAACAGATAATGGTGACCGTCTGCTGCAACTGTGCTCAGACAATCGTTTATTTTTAGCAAACAAATTTTAAGCATAAGGAGACATCGTCTAACATAGCGACCCCCTACACCAAACCAACGATGGACTCAAATAGACCATATTGCCATCAGTCATCGTTGGAGAGGGTCGGTAGAAGATTGTCGCTCATTCTGGAGTACCTGCTTGGACTCCGACCATGCCCTAATACGGGCACGCCTCTGCTTGCGCCTCACTGGACGCAAAAAAGCCACATTAAAAAGACCCATTAGAACTGAGTTGAGTAACGAGAAAACCAAAAATAGGTTCCAAGAACAACTGAGTTCACACTTAGGTAGTTCTGAAGACGAGGCTGACCCAGATGTTGCTTGGAAAGACATACAAGCAGCTGTGGAAGCAGCAGTGACATCTATTAGCGACTTAAACCACAGAGTTACAAAGAACCAGTGGATTTCTTCAAAGTCTATCACACTGATGGATTCTCGCAAACTCGTCCCATCAGGTTCCGAACATGATGAAGAGCGACAACAAATCAGATCTAGGTTAAGAAGAAGTCTAAGAAACGACCGTGAGCAGTGGTGGGCAACGAAAGCAAAAGAGATGGAAAAGGCGGCGACTATAGGGAACACAAGACAGCTTTACAGACTAATAAAAGAAACTGGAATTAATAAGTCAAGTGTAAGTGAGATTATATCGGAAAAAGGCGATACTCTCATCTGCTCCCAGTCCAGACGTTTAGAACGATGGGCGGAACATTTCAGAGAACAGTTCAGCTGGCCTTCAGCTACTCTACAACTACCCTCCATCCCCAGACAGTGTGAATGGAACATTGAAGTAGGTCCCCCAACTCTCGCTGAAGTTCAAAAGGCTATAGTTAATCTGAAACGAGGAAGGGCAGCTGGTCCAGATGGACTGGCTCTAGAAGTCTTTAAGGATGGTGGTCCAATTTTAGCGACTAGGTTGACTAATATTTTAGCTAAAATCTGGGAGTTAGACGTTATTCCATCTAACTGGTCACAATCACTTATCGTCACAATATATAAGAGAGGGTCAAAATCATCCTGTGACAACCATAGAGGGATTAGTTTAACTAATATAGTATATAAAATACTAGCCTCGATAATTATCAGACGCTTAACTAAGACTCGTGAACTGCAAAAACGAGAGAATAAAGCTGGCTTCAGACCTGGTCGTGGCTGCATCGACCACATATTCACCATTCGTCAGGTTCTAGAACATAGGCATACTTATCAGCGTCCGAAAATGGTGGTCTTTCTTGACTTGAAAGCAGCATTTGACTCTGTAGACCGCGAGATTCTGTGGCAGTGTCTGTCATTGAAAGGCGTAGCCCAGAAGTACATAAACCTTGTAAAGGCTCTTTACTCGAACACTACTAGTCGAGTCAGAGCTTATGGCGAACTGTCATCTACCTTTGCAACCTCAAGTGGTGTCCGTCAAGGATGTCCACTTTCCCCATTTTTGTTTAACTTCATCATAGATCTACTGATGGGAATAACTTTCTCGTCGACTGAGTTCTCGGGTATTGATCTCCATCCAGGAGGTCCACTTATGGACTTAGAATACGCAGATGACATATATGCGCCATACAAAAAAATGAAGCTGTGAAGAGATAAAGACAGGTGGGTAAAATAGTTTTTAAAAAGGAACAAAAAAGAATAGAAATCAATGTATAAGAGTGGAATAATAATAATGGAAGAAGCAGTTCAGTTAGGAAAAATATAACCAGAAAGAATTTTTCGAATTAAAGAAGTTACTCTCAACTTTATGAAGAAAGTAAAAGAAAGCTACAGCCATTGACTACTACTCTAAGTCATGTCTGAAAACATTTCAATCCACTGAGTTGTATCATTTCAAGAACACCAAACAAAGAATCATTAAGGAGCAGCAAAAACCAGTCCATTGCAGCTTTCTTTGATACAACACCATGTCATACACTGACTACCTATCTGCTTTCTCCAACCAGTTCCAAGATATCAAATTAGCTGAGAAGACATTCATAGTGTAAGTCCAAGTCACTAAGGTCGATGTTTCAAGGTGGTGACACTAATTGAATCATTTTTGCAGTCACTGAACACACGTTTCCAAACCTCTGCACTACTAACATGGTGTTAACGATGAATGTCAGCAATCCGTTGGATACAACAGTGATCGAACACAAAAGGTTGCTTAACATCCTCAACTAAGAGGCCAGGTTTAGCAAGCAGACAGAAAAACTTCTCTCACCGACTCATTATAGGTCCGACTTTATGCAGTCAGATGACGGCACGAAAGATGGCCCAGATTGACAGAAGCCCCTCTGGTTTTCACCATGCGTGGATTGTTCTCATCACTCACGTCACAGTTACCCAGGTACACGAACTTTCCAACTACTTCTATCCGCTTACTACCAAGAATGAGTGCAGGTTCGAGGTCCTTCTAGTCTTTTAAAATAAATTTCCACTTAGAAAGTGCAAAATACATGCCATACCTACGGAAAATGACTGACAACTGATGAAATAAAGATTTCATGGCTTGGGTATCATCGCACAGTAAGACAATATAATTGGCATGCTTATTGTCAAAAAGTCTTTCTTTAGGCAATGGATCCAAACCACCATTACTTACACCCATCGGAGCTGTTTCCAGAATGTCATCGATAGCAAATTTTAGGAGAAATGGTGAGATTGGGTAACCCTGCCTAACCCCACTACTTGAATGAAAAAATAGAGAAGTTGTTGTGTGCCCTCACTCTGCCTGAGGTGTTTTCGTATAGGGCCTTCAAAACGTCAATAAACTTCCCGGCCACACTCTTCAACAGACAATCTAAGGGAACGGTCCTGTCCAACGAATAGAAGGCGGACATGATGTCACAAAATACCACGACTGTTAGCCTGGAATTAGTATGGCAGTATTCTAACATTTGGAGAAGGTTGAAGATATGATCAACGAATTCTCTACCGGAACGAAAAGCAACCTGCTCCTTGTGAGTCAATCTTTATCGTGCATTTAGGGCTTTTTTATCCCCAAAATATATGTTAGTAAGTCCTTAAGTGGACCCAAGTTACCTGTCTGTTATTCAAATAACTTATTTAAAAATGTATATTAAGAGGAACTGATAACACACAAATGCTTTACATAAGTACTAAGTGCAAATGAATTTGATGAACGTTATCATCAACTTAGAATCAGACATCAAATACTTATAAGAACAGAAACTAGAAATTAAAGATAAAACTGAGCATGCATTCTTAAGTTTATTGACCTAGCATGCCAATTATTAAAGGTTAATGGTGAGGTATTTATATTCAGAAAGCCAACAAGTTGCATTAGTGAAATATTGTAACAGATGCTTTTCTGTGAGTAACTTAAAAAAAGATACTACAAAAATGTTACTAGATTCTAATGGAACAGTCATAACACACAGAGGCCACCTTGTGGATCGTTTACAGATGATTCACGAACTTAAAGAGAGAAATAGAACATTTTTACTTACTTCTATTTCTATTTTCTGCTTTGCTAGCTCATTGAGAAATAGGAGGCGTCGGTTTTGATCATTATATTTCGACGTGGAAAACCGATAAGCAAGCACATAATCAGTTCTGCGTTTACCATCCCGGAAATACAACTCTGGGTTAGTCTATGAAAACAATAATGATAACAAAGACGATGTTTAATTTCTACAGAAACCGTACACAATAAACAAAGTAGCTACAACGTTTCACTTCTCCATTATGTTTCACTTGGGGAAAATTTATACAAAGTTTACCATATTTGTTGGTAATTTACTGACATTATTAACAAAATATTGTATCTCTGAATATTCCTGGTGACTACATATGAGTACAAAATGATTATAAGTGAGAATCTGGAGCACGAGTTTGACATTTCACATATTCTATGCAATTAAAAATGGAGAAGTTGTACATTTTTATTTGTACAATGTGAAATCTTAACGTCGAAAACCACCCAATTATGAATATTACTTGGATTAATGAGACGAGCCCCGAAGTAATTTAATGTAATATGCCACGAAGTAGTTAGTTTCCAGTTGGTTGTATTAAATCAAACTATTCGTTGATGACGAACTTGGTATGACTATCTCTGAACAAACTATGGCAGATCTGATGATTTAAACTAGGAAGCCCATACAATTTAGACAAATACAAAAGTATATAATGGCTTGTGGTCATTATCTGGCTTCGTTATCACCTTTTGCAACCTAATACTTTAGAATGAAACACACTGAGTTTGCTAATGATTAGTGACAAATGTCCTGTGGTTTGGCGATTCGTGAAATCGGCTTTGACAATATTGTCAAATTTGCTATCGATAACATTCGAATGTTATCGATAGCAAATTTTAGGAGAAATGGTGAGATTGGGTAACCATGCCTAGCCCCACTACTTGAATGAAAAAGTAGAGGTTGTTGTGTGCCCTCACTCTGCCTGAGGTGAAAGATGAAGAAAAGATAAATCTGCCTTTTTAATTTTTACTAACGTCTACTGCGCTGTTACACCAAACACTAGGAATGCTTAAAACATTTTCTATAACAGTTAATCGCACACGATCGTTCGATTATCAACATTAACCACTACATTAAAGACCTGCTTCGGTCTAGGCACCAGGGCATTATCACAGCCCACACACAAATCAAGTGACTTGTGCGGAGCATATGTATTCAGTGCCCCTTTGTACCAATGTCTATATGTTCAAATAAATAAATAAAAACTGCATTAAAGAAAGTGAAAAACTTACAGATGTGTACGTAGACGTAACACAACCGACTCCTGAGTCCATATGCTACATTCAACAAAAAGTACTGGTGACAAATAAATCAGAATAACAACATGCAAAAACGGAAATAGATACAGAGACCTAAAAGCTTTCAGTAACTGATATAACAAACCGAATGTGTCTACGAGTACATATGAAATGCAGCTGCACATACAATTGACAGCTCGGCGATATATGACCGACAACGTTGACCTAGAATTCTCACATTTTTCAAAATGTGAAAATACTTCCTATAATTAGCTTGTCTCTAGAGTACATTGACTTAGCATTACAAATGTGAATTTGTCACTTCATATTAATACATCTCAGGCATCGTCTGTTTGTTCAAAAACCAAAAAGGTCGGTATTCTGAGCATGAAAGACGTTTAGAAGGCAACAAATTCGCTTGATCTGAACAAACATCACCAATTAAACTTTTTAATGTTCACTTAACTGACAGAATTCAGATACATATACCTACGATAGACTATGCTGCTTAGTAACCGCCATTATCACAAGTCGAAATACGATCTATAACTAATGCAACGGTCGATATCATCGAACCTGAAACTAAGAAGGAATAAATTTGGCTTTAAACGGTAACATGGAAAGTTAACTTTGGTCCCATACGTAATTACGTATGAGTTACTTATAAGTAACTCATGATGAAGCGGTGTGAGTATTGAGTGGCTCGAGCCACTCGTAGTTGTAGAAATGACAAACAATTTTGCGTACTACATCTCGAAAACGATTTCATCAAAAACAATGTAACTTCAGCTGAAATTTAGGTCTGAAGAACTTTAGTTGCAGCATAGTTCATGTATTTATATGTGAATAACCGTATAATCATATTTCGTGACTTTCCACTCGATCTACGATCTTGTACACGCTACTCCCTGTTATCAGAATAATCTTAAACCCAGAATTATAAAAGGGTGAAGGACACAGAAGAATAAAATAGCAATAGTTTATTTGGTAAAAGAATGAAGCCACACTTGATTTTCCGCCTTACAAGTGTCCTTGAATTCCCTATACGTAAAACTTATAAAGATTTCTAGTTCCGGAAAATACTTCAAATCTTCAGAACTACGACTTTTGGTTTTATAGGTAGGAATAGGTGATTCGCCAAAAGCAAGCCAAGCGAGTATATGCATTGTGAGACTCTCCAAGTTTAGTGCTAAGAAAGCGTAAGGGAACAAGGATGAACTTCCTGAATTTAACACTGGTTTAATATTCCTATGGTAGTTTCCCGGCTTTTGCTCACCAGTTCAGTTGTCGTAAACGAGTGATTTATTTACAAATCATATTATTTCCCAAGATATTTGTTTCATAATTAATCATATTACATTTTGAACAGATTTTCTGGAATTTTATCATTCTTCAGTTGTAAGAATAGTAAACTATATGATTTCAGACTATGAAGACCTTATCTGAATTTGAAATTCTCGGCGAGGTGTATTTTGCTATATGTTCTGTTTCAGAAATGTAGTATTTCAAGGCTCTATCCGGGAAATGAACTTTTAAATGTAAAACAATTCATTACTGTTTTTAAACTTTCTGAAGATATCCTCCAGACAGTTTGGCTACGACTAGAAAAACGTCTGAAAATTGCGGCAGCGAGTTGTTGTAATAGAACTCTTTAGCGGCCCGTGGATCTGACTCCTATTTAGATCGTATAAATGATTGTTATCGCCTTTTCTCGTATATCATCGTCGACTTAAATCACGCTAGTCAATAACGGAATCTAGATAAGTCAAATAACGAGAGTGGGATTTTGAATACATATATTTTGTAATATAAGGTGAATGGAATGGCAGGAAGAGAAGCGATACAGAGTGGAAATGGCTGGTAAGCCAACTCCATTTTAGTCAAGCGTCACTCAATATTTATAGTCAGACAAAAATAAATTACAGACATGCAATGAGTCATGAGATATGATGTGCACACACATATACGCTCATATAAAAACAATCAAAACTGACAAGCGAATAACTGACAAGGTCAACATATGACTCAAGTAGAATGAATAGATTTGTTTGTCCAAAAACTAGAATAAGGTATATGGGCTTAAGATAATGACTAACACTACAACTCTTACGAATACTTTTGATAACGCTTAATCCCTGTCAATTCCACTCATCTGACAATGTTATCGACATAATAACAATTCGTTTATACCTTTGTATTAGTAAGATCGCTATCATACCTACGTAAACGTGCGTATTTGATTGCCTATTTTACAGCCCATGCATATTCTTGTCTAATTCAAACATTGGTGGCTAAAATATAGCTCGATGTAATATTCTCCTTCTGTCATATATATGTTTGTATTAAAGAGAAACTCTACTTTGAGTCACCGTGTTTTCATTTGGTGTGACTATGGATTTGCCTCTACATTTGCTTGCAACGATTCGTTGACCAATGATGGGTTTGTAATTCTGTGGTCCGCACGATCAGCTAACAATTTAGTTGCAACCTATCGCTTTTTGAATATAATCCCGTGAGTTCCATGTAGTGACGATCATTAATGTGAACGTCTAACGAGGCAATGCGCATTACAGTAGTACCAGACCTTGTTCAACAGCAAGACGACGAGAGTAGATTAGTTCGTTTAGTTCTATTTTTATGAGACCAGTCAGAGTAACATTCCATCATTTAAAACTATTTAAGGACTGAATATTGACGAATGTCAGGTGTTGATAGAATTTTGTTGACTAAGTTTCAATGGGCCGTTTTTCTTATCGACTAAATATCGCCTAAATTAATCATGAAGAACACGTTTACATGATTATGGTTTGGTTCGATATTACAATCACTATAAAAGTAGACCTCATCCCTAAATTTTAGATTTGTCATGATTTGACTACTCAATATATAAATCTTACGTGGAAGTCACATCATTGTCTATTCGGACTTGTCCTATCCTAAGGATCGGCACTATGACGTCCAACATTTCCGAGGAACATATTTGGGCTGAGCAGAAGATAGTATATTTGATACAAGATTCAATAGGTTTCGCATAGAGTAACCACGTCTGCACGACCGAGTCATGCCATCCTGAATGATTCTTCACGCGTTCTTCATCACTGATCTCCTCCAAGTGCTACATGATAATAATTACGTGTTCAGCTTTGTGAATTGTGTAGTTAGAACCATTATCGCTGCACACACTCTTTATCGAAAAGGTCATGAGAATGTGTGGTGATCGGTATTCGATATAATTCTTAAACTTCGTATAGAGCTCGTCTTGATAACCGTTCTATATAGCGTCCCAACGGTATATTAGTCAGAAGGCAAATACGAAGTGTTGATTACGTTTATTGCTAGACCACACAATGAATGAGTAATCGAATCAAATAAGCATTTAGTAGTAAGACTAGCAGAGTGAATAAATGCGTAGGCCGTAATCAATATTCAAGCACACGTATTTCATACAAGCACAAAATAATAGGGGTACAATAAGTTGTTATAGTGCGGATGACTTTGTCCGCTAAATGAGTTAGCAAAAGGGCTTAACTGAGTTAAATGAGAATAAACCCATTTGCACGTGAGTCGCTATAAATGTATTTCACTGGATCACATTTATCTTAGCTTTGGCGCTATCCGAAGAATTAGATGTTGCAAACAAAGTGCTCTCTAGCAGGAGAGTCTCAACGATAGAATTCCTAACATCAAGAGAAACTTTTAGTTCAATTATATACCCCATCGTTATTAATGACCTCTCAAAAAAATCACTTCACCAGTTCTCCCATATTCTGGCAACGCCAAATTATGGAGTGCCACAAGAAAAAAGAGGACTGACTCGGTAATGAGTAGAAATTCAACCTGTTACAATGTCGTATTGTAAACACACACTCAAAAGTAACATAAACAGCTTACGTCCTCTAAGAAAATCAGTCAAATGTTTAGATCATCAACGCTGATGATCTATGTTGAATGATTGAGGGCCTACTAGAGTTAGACAGGAATAGTGTGCGAACCAGTTAACTTCGAAGTCACACCTCGCGGTAATATCCTTACGTGGATTACTGCATCAATGTGTCCAGGTACTATATAAGCTTTGTAGACTGCACGACACACAGAGGACGTTATTACAGGAAATGTATTGGTAAGAATGTGTACAGAGAAAATAGCGAGACCACCACCACATCGGCCAGTCCATGACATATGATTAACTGATGCTCATTAGTTGTCCTTGACACTAACGAGGATCGATTATTTGTTCGATATTCAGTGACCTAGCTGCTGAATGATTTGGCTAGGGCTCAGTGACATTTCACTGGCCCTACAAATCTATCCTCAGAATGAGATCTAGGGATATTTTGCTAGGTTCTGGTTTCTAAATCCGGTGAAAAATCGTGAAAATGACAAAGCTGTACTGAATGCACGGACCTACATAATATTTTGAGATCTAAAACCATCAAACCGAGAGACGTACTCACACCGAACGGATGTTACATGTCTTTCCGACGTTGTTTCAGAGCCCAATGTGCGTCTGGAGTATCACGCCCAATCAACACTCCTACCAGATTTCTTTGCAACACCGGAAGGGTGATGTCTTTCAAATGCTTTCACTATCCCAGGTGTTCCTCGCTTAAAGGTTC
This sequence comes from Schistosoma haematobium, assembly GCF_000699445.3. Lineage (NCBI taxonomy): Eukaryota > Metazoa > Platyhelminthes > Trematoda > Strigeidida > Schistosomatidae > Schistosoma > Schistosoma haematobium. The sequence goes on from NC_067201.1 coordinate 12,280,217, forward strand.
TACATAATCGATCGGAAACTTCTTTGTCGTATAAGCCTTGTTGATTTCCACAGATCCCTGTTTGTCCAAATAAAATATCTTCAAATTTACTTTCAAACATTTACAGGCAGTTGTCTCATTCACAGTGGTTATTGTCATCGAAGCCTCTTTACCCTCGATACCCAACTGATTAAATAACTCTTCACATACGAGGGAAGTATCTGAACCACTATCTAGAAGGGTGTAAGTTTCCAATTGTTCCACTCGGACCGTACAGTCTGACCGGAATGATACCCAAACAAACATTTGATGAGTCTCAATCCCTAACTGAGTTCACTACATGGTTAATAATACTATCAATATCTATCAATGAACTATACCGAATCTTGCAATTATCAAGGTCACACGATGTCAGAGTTGCATGACTTGGCTATGTGACACTCCCTTAAACACAGGTAACATAGACCACGTCTCCTCACTTCCTGTCGCCTTTCTCTAACATTCATTTTCGATAACTTCATAAAATCTGCCTATTTTTGGTCACCTAAACGAAGTTCGCAACTTAAAATCTTGAATGAGTTCCTTAGGTCCCACTTAACTACATTAAAGCGTGATCTCTTATCAACTTGGCCTTCATAATTCCTTTCGCCGAACTTTGAGTTACACTGAACCAATCTACCATAACGTGTTCGAGCAATCCTGACTCTTTCTTACACAAAAGTCTCAACTTCGTCAAAGATCGGCTCTTCCCCAGCCACCATGGTCTTATCGGCAACTTCCATCCACATATTCTGTAATTCCAGGGGTTGACATCACACAATTATTTCCGAATTAGCCGTAGACTTCACATCAGACATATACCCCATTTCCTTCAATGTTATGCACGCATTACGCAGCTTAATTGCGAAGTCAGTTAAGCTATCGGATGATCCTTCAACAGATTTGTGGTTAAGTAACTTAGTAATCAGCACGCGGGTGACAAGGTATTCCCTACCATGCAGATCATATAAACTTTGTTTAACTATGTCAGAACCCAAATGACTGGGCAAAGAAATGCAAGCTTCACTAGCCGCTCTGGCCTTTCCTTTACAATAATATAACAAATACGACAACAATTGGCCATCATCGGACAGTCTACTCCCTACAATGCTGGTAGACTGACTAACAAAACGGTGGTACTGACTCGATTGTTCATAAAATACATATCAATTTTAGGTAAAACTGCAGTGGCATTGGACCATAACCACACAATCTTCAAAGCTGAACACAAGACTACTCGGAAAATAGATATTCAATATTTAACAAGGAGAAATACCTAACGATGGAAAAGGCGGGAACAGCTAATTGGATGAATTGGAGTTGATCGGATGGCATGGCTCGGCCATGCAGGCGTGGTCCCTATTGAATGTTACCTTATATCTTCTATTCATATTAAATGTATTGTTCCTTCTCTAGCCTAACCTTGTTCTACATCATGTATTGGTAATTGATATGATACAGTGAGTTGGTGTAGTCGATGGTGTGACTTCCACGTAAGATCTTATAGATTAGGCAGTTATATCATGACAAGTCTACAATTTAAGGATTAGGTCTATTATTCGAGCAGTACTAATATTATAGTAGACCGTAATTCTACAAAACCATATTATTAACCATAGTATGTACCATACCCTTCAACTCATCAACTCAGTCGCCCTTTGAGATGCTAAATATCTCCCTTGGGTGACTAGTACAGCCAGTATCGCAATCCAAGTGGCTTTCCACCTTAGCATTTATTTCACACTTGTCTACGGACAGCTGGTTATCGTCCTCCATGATCTTACATTCTAATTCAGCCATATCAACCTCTTCTTAAGCTGCACTTCTAACTCAAGTTTCTTTTCTAAATTCTTCTTCCTTAATAATGTCTTGCCTAACTTTATTCTACAAGTACTAAGCTGGTCAGAGTACATACTATTAACACTATCATCATCACGTTTATTATCATTAACACGAGACATACCGCAAACAGCTTTAGAAATTTTACCATCCATTTCGTCATTTTCTTTCGGCCTTTTGCTTTGCGTTCCCATCGTATGCCTTTGTTCCATGTAATCTGTTACCTAAACATAGGTGAAGTAATCCGAACGAAATCGAACAATAGGACCAGAAGATTGGACCCAAAATGTTCAAAAAATCCAAAGTATGTAGACCAAAGAACAAATAATTGAAGACCTTTATGATACGTCCAAGTTTTTGCTCGCTCCCGTTATTGAAGTAGGGTATATTGATGTATTTGTAACGTACGAACCCTAGCTAATGATAGAACCGGACTCCAATTTAGATACTGAAGTTTATTTGCTTAACAAGTTGGGAAACATTTTGTGAACCAACAAATGTTGTGATTTATAGATCATGCCTGTAAAAACGGTGTGTACCTGCACATGCAGAAATATATTATTATTATTACAAATAGTCGACCCAAACGTCATTCTTCGATTTCGTAGGTTCCCGGAGCAAAAACTCCCAAATACCTAAACAAATACAAAAGAAACCAAAATGTCCGAAAATAATGATATGAGCAAACAAGTTCAGAAGTTGAGTAAAACAAATACTTCCAAAAACTCAGTGAAATTAATAATATTCAATGCAAAGGTTTTAATCAGCCAAATATCTGCAGTTCTCCCGTGACATAATTACTGCAGAGATCTTGGACACAAATCAAACTGCATTATAGACTCAGCCAAAAGAAATGTAGCTTTTCAACCCAAATGGAAATAACTTAGCATAATCCCCCTAGATTTGTTTAAATCACACCTCAAAACGAACCCAAGGCATTACTTCAAAGTCCTAAACTTTACTCATCAAATGAGATGAAGCATGAAGAGTGTCAAATGAGTAGACGATAGGGCTAAGAAGTGAATCTTGCGAAAATAAACTTCGACTATTGGGGTGTTATGGTTCGGTCATACGAAAATAAGAGGTGAAATATTGATAGTTCACAACCTACTAAATACACCTGAAACCTAATGAAAACGTCCAACCAGAAAATCACCGTCACTCTACGAGGAAAACCTCGAAGAACTGCAAGTGGACGATTGAAAATGTAGGTATAATGTCACTATATTATTAGTAGTTACCTCCTTCCTGAATGCCTTCTCACCTGAAGTGATCCCAGTCCCCTCGCATTTTGGGACACCCGTGCCTGATACATATCTCGAAAATCATCTACCATTATCGTCGTCACGTCATCAAATAATCCCCATATCGCCTATCAACATCTCGAACCACCTTTCGTTCTCGCTCTCCTACCTTCTCACATCGTCTTCATTACCACGTAAATACATCAGCTTCCTGTTTGTTTCTTGGAACATCCATCGCTCAAAATCTGAATATCTACTTAATTATTTCCTTTATTGCAATCAACCAACCTGGTAAAGTGACAGCTTATTATCCATTACCGCTAATGATCTGAGACGAACTCACTTATTCAAATTACACGATATACAAACCTACACTTAACTAAAGTAACTGACTGAAATAAATGCAGTCAAGTGGCTGGACTAATGATTATCGAACATTATCAAAGACTTGCAGTCGTACTGAGACAATGAGAAGCAAGTGCGAAGAAACTGACCGTTTCATGAAAGCTTGTCACAAAGACAGAAGACAAAAAGACAAAAAGTTAGAGATATTGAATATAGGGCTCACTCAACTATACTCTATATAAACAGAATACTCGCCGAATTCACTTAAACTGTAGCATTCAAGTCTTTAGATTAGTCTGAATAAGCATTGCTTTGATATGATACCACCAATCAAGGAAACATTTCGGAAGATTAATGAATTTGATGAATCCAGCCCATAGTTGTTAAGATACGCCACTGTCTTTAATCAATTTCTAGGTCGAATCCTTGTAGAGGTTATGACTTCAAAATATGAATTTCGGACTGTTGGTTTCTACACATTTGTTAATTTAGAGTATTTAGGTTATGGTTGAGGGGAATATAGGGTGTGGAAAGTCAACATTTTTGCGTTACTTTCAGCAGCTTTCTCCTAAAAATGAAGTCATGCATGAACCGCTATATTTATGGAAAGACGCTAGAGGCTATGATCTATTCGTAACTTATGTTTTTTAAACTTTTCTTATTCATACAGGAACTTATGTATCATGATCAACGCCGATGGTCTGTTCCTTTTCAGGCTCAGGTCCTTGTGACATTACTAGACCGTCAGTCAAAACCACCAGTAAGATAAATCTCGTTTGTATTTTTTACCAGCATGTCTAATCCTATATACCTCATATTTCACGAGTTAATTAAGTTGTCAGAAATTTTTCTAGCCAATAATTTTTGTCTGACGAGTCCCAGTATATGATGAGGTTAGTAAAAAGCTGTCTACACTAATATAGACCGCCAAAATGCGTCATTGCTTTTGTAAGTTATTTCCATAATTTTCACCCAAAGAATCTTATGTGCTAACACTTTGTAACAAATGGTAGGAATTACTTCGATTTAATTTCAATCCTTTCGAAATTTACTAATATAGCTGTCATTTCATATCACTATATGTAGTGATCTTTTTGATACCAAGTTGGCTACTGTGTAATCATTGGAATAAATATGTATGTATACTAGCAGCTCAATGAAGCTTATTCTGACTCGTATGCTATACATATATAAAAAAGTATACTTGAAGTGGCTATCTATACACTTACAATAAACATTCAAACTGTAACTGAAGTTCTTTGTCAGCGATCTCTGCTATTTTGAAGATGTAAGAGTAATTTACAAGCTCAGTTGTTGTTACGTGTGTGGATAGCTCGAGTGTAATTTAACAGTTAAGAACTAGTTTGCGTACTAGAATTTTAGTGAAAATTAAATTGCTAGGACCATTAATTCTGCTTAATTTGGTGAACCAACGTAGATAAGATGAAGCTTACACGTATGAACCTCCGGGAGATAGTCTGATCATTAAGCCATTATATTTACACTGGAAAAATATCTTAGTGATATCTTCGTCACTGTATTGGATTTATCGAGTTTTTTTTATATTTTTTTCAAATACAGACTAAACCAATACGCCTATTGGAAAGGTCAATCCATAGCAGTCGGTACTGTTTTACAGAAAATATGCACAATAAGTAAGTCTCAAAAAGTTTTTTTAGCACGTACTTATTAATGAGTTTGCTCGTGGTGAAAAGTTCGGGAGTTTCTTAAGAATAATTAATTTTTATGCATTGTAAGTCGCATATTTAATCCTGCTTCGTAAGTCAAAGATCTTAAGATTGAGCTTGATGTTATTGTAGTTTTGTGACACCGAACTGGTCCTAATTTGAAATAAACTTGGTGATTTTGCTACTAGAGAACTATGTTGATTGATTTTAATATAGAGATATTAGTGATCAGTCAGTCAGCTACAACATAGGACCAGGCACATTTATGCATCGGTCCAAGTTGCCATACCTACTTTTGGTTTTCTCGTTACTCAATTCAGTCCTAATGGGTCTTTTTAATGTGGCTTTTTTGCGTCCAGTGAGGCGCAAGCAGAGGCGTGCCCGTATTAGGGCATGGTCGGAGTCCAAGCAGGTACTCCAGAATGAGCGACAATCTTCTACCGACCCTCTCCAACGATGACTGATGGCAATATGGTCTATTTGAGTCCATCGTTGGTTTGGTGTAGGGGGTCGCTATGTTAGACGATGTCTCCTTATGCTTAAAATTTGTTTGCTAAAAATAAACGATTGTCTGAGCACAGTTGCAGCAGACGGTCACCATTATCTGTTCTTTGTGCCGGAATACTAAAATATCCACCTAAATGCCTTTCTGTTTGGTTTAAACTACCTATCTGAGCATTAAAGTCACCCCCTATGAGTACTATGTGTGAACGTTTAGCTTTCTGAAGAAGTTCGAACAGCTTTCTGTAAAGTTCATCTTTCACTTCATCTGAGCTGCAGTCGGTGGGAGCGTAGGCAGAAACGACAAAAAGGCAACGACGTGTGTCCCTATCCTTCCGAGTTCTTACGTAGCCGCTTAGCCGAACAGCACATAAACGACTGTTAACGGGGATCCACTCTAACAGTGCTTGTTCCGCCCTCATGCTTAGTGCTATCCCTACTCCTGCCAGTCCACGAGAGCTGGCCATCGCGTCACCAGATACACGGAGGGTGTATCTCGTTGGCTCTCTGTGTTGCCGAGGTGTGGTCAAGTGAATGACCACACTGGGATCCTGTATGCGTGTTTCAGAGACACAGCATACATCAATGGTACGAGATTCTAGGGTTCTAGCCAAGAAAGCCTGTTGACCGATTTGACATAGGGTGCGTACGTTGAAGGCTCCAATGTGTAGTTTGGAGCGAGGTTTCAGTAGACCTGGGACAGTGTTTTGAGCACTAGAATCGTTGGCTATGGTGACATTTGAGGAGGAAGCCGAAAAAGGAAGTTTAGCGTTGAAAGTCGATGTAGGAGGAGTAATAGGAAGTGAAGACAGAGGTTGATTAGGAATACAGTGGTCTTGAGTGTTGTTAGAGGTATGAGGGCGTTTATCGCTTCCCGGTTGCCCACACCGTGGAAGGGTTCTTCTGTAGGTACCTGGAAGGGAAATTGGATTAGAGGTGGTCTTAGTGACCTGAGAGCGTGACCGCAGTGTCCAAGGGACAACTGCTTGAGGTCGGTCACACACGACCTTTTTATGGGTACTTTTTGTGTTAGCTCCGTACTTTTTGGGACCTTACCGCCGGAGACGGATATCCTTGGGATAAGGCGAGGTGTGCATTTTTAGGGTCGACCTTTTCTAACCCCACCCCTCCTTGTGGGAAGGCAGCATCGCTGTCATGCTGGTTGTCTGAAGGAAACCACCTTACTGCTGTCACACCTCTGTACAGTCAGCAGTGTGACTTCGCCTTAGGACCTTCGGTTTGTTGCTTTTAGTCTTACAGCTCTTCAACCGACCTTTCTGACGTGGTAGGACCTTGAGGAACAGTTGTTCCAGCCAGTATAGCTCGGTTGCTTCATCATGATAGGCAAGCCAAACCACCACGTCAAGGTAGCAACAACGGTCGTGAGATATTAGTGATACACCTACTTTTCTCGTGACCATAGCCAAGACTTTGATATTTGAAATAAACAGCAGCTGATAAGGCAGACGATTGGCTTAAAATCCTTCTCGCCATAATGGATCAAAAACATTGATAAAAATAAGGCAAGTAAAAGCTATGTAGATATATAAAGACTAAATCTATATGACGATAAAGCAAAGTGCAGCAACTTAAAACGAAAACGTTCCGTAAATATACCTGTCTCATGATGTAATGTGAACTATGTCGCATAGACTTCAACCGCTAATTGATCATAATGCCCTTTATATTGCACGCCTATCTGGTTCAACATTGACTCAACGTAGTGCTAAATATATTAGTTTATTGTTTGTGATAGTCATACTTATATCCATCATTTTTAGCATTGACAACAAGCTTCATCTAGCGCTATTAGGAATCTGTTTCATCGTTAAATGTGACGCACCAAATAGTTCATCACTACTTTTTAAAATAGTAGCTTGTGGATCTAAATAAATTTAATAATAGTTTACAGTTATATTTTCTAGCATTTAAGCCACACCTAGTGTTTTAGGACTACAAGTTTTTACATAACTGACTGTCATTAAAACATGTAAGCAATAAAATGTAGTATGTAACTCAACCATTCATAAGCTTTTTTCGTCTTATTTGTGATTCAAGCCAAAGTATAGGCCAGCGTAGAAAAAAATCTTTGGATTTGAAATGACCCCTTAAATAATCCCTTTTAAAATGATCCTCCCTGTAACTTTCAAGAATATATCTGTATTATATTTACCGTTTATTGACATGATGGGAGTTATTAGATAGTTTATGGTTTAGTGCTACAAAAACATTCATATTTCCACTTTATAGTGGGAGTATTTCAGATGCTGACTATGAAGAACTCCTCAAAATTTTCCAATGGATATTGAAGAATAAAAGTGGACCAGTAGATCTAATCGGTAAGTGTATATTCTAGTTTATGAAGAAAATTTCTAGTTCATACATCTGGTTTAGGACTCGTTTGCGTTGACGCTTGAGTTAATGATAGTGTGTCAAAGTTAAGTGCATCGAACATTCCACTTATCTTGGAAGTATCATCAGCTCTTATAGACTAGTGTCTGACTAAATTTCAACACGGACTCAGAAGGATCGATTGGCTCTTGCCAACATGCCTCACTTGTGGCTTAGATGAGATATCCGTCTTCCAACCAAAGGACGAGTTTATTGCTCAGCAGTTCACTCTAACATCGATTCCTGGATGCAGGTGCATCCTGCTGACAAGTGCCGAGCAGGACGGGACATGCGTCCTGGATTCCGTTCCTAGCTACCATCCATCTCCACTTAGGATGAAGGTAATAGTTTAAGGGTTTATGATAAAATTGTATCTTTTGTGGCATACAGAACTCTTTTCAGTGGTAGATATTCGCATTACTCCGGCAAATGACCTACTTTACTATGTTTTAGTTGAGGTAACTTCATTAGTTCGAATTATAACCTGTTTATGAATTTGCATTGAGAGTCATTCGTTTCACTCTTACGAAGGTTGTGTTTAGATCTTACTGTTTTGTTTCGTTTTAGAATTAAGGTAACAGAAAAAATTTCATGTTGTTTTCATATATTTTACTTCCAGCTTAAGTTTGTTCATTCTTTGAGCAACCATTAACTAAACTACACAATTCTTAAACTTTACAGATTATATTTTGACATTTGGTCTATCAAATGGATTATCATATGTCTTCTGTAACTCAGATGTCTGAAAATTGTAGTGTTTAGTGTTCTCATTCACTTTCACGGAATATCTTCAAGAGAAACAATTCAAACCCCATTTCTTTATCCATCAGTGTAACTGCTATGGTAGATACATGTAAATTACTTAATAGTTGATAATGGCATTAAGAGTGCTTTCTAGTTTTTAATCGTGTTTTAAACATGTTCTACACAAAAGGACTCTTTGATCTGGAGAATGAGCTTATTTAGCGTAGTTTTAAACCTTCTTTTGAGTGTCCGTGGAGTGTCATTATCTTTAAAGCTGAGATTGTTTGTTAGGTTGATCTATGACATCCATAAATTTCACAAACGAAGGACTTATCTAATTACTATTCACTTGCTCACTGATGACTGTTGTCTATTAACACTTCCAAGAGTATTGAAGAGAAACTATAACCTGTTGAGTTCAACCATGCTATAAATGAGACGGTGATTCACTGGTAACATTAAATAACCACCATTTCTCGATCGCAGATAGACTAAATATGTGTACCGTTGAATTCTTGCTCAGTGGTCTGGTGGCATCGTTATCTTCTAGTCCAGATGCCATAGATCTTATCAGTTCCCCAAAATGCCCTAGTACAACCGACGGCGGGGAGAGTCAGCTCTCCCTCTCGAAATGTTCTCACATGACCACGCGTATGCAACGGCTGCCAGGGAAGTCCTACTCACAGTCTTTTCGCGGCAGGGGCCAGTCATTCGGCTACAACGTAGGACCAGGCACATTTATGCATCAGTCCAAGTTGCCATACCTCAATAACACAACAAGATGGACACCGTATCCATAAAAGTAGTTAATTCAGAGGTGGTAATATGTAAGAGAAAGATTGCAATAAGGATATAGTGCAGGAAGAAAGAATCAGTTCATAGAAAGAAAGATATAAAGCAATTTTAATCTCACGGTTTAAGGGAAGAGAGAATGTATTCACCTACACCACTGTGATCGATTCTGAGCCATGTCACCCAGAGTCTCCAACCATTGGTTAGGATAGTCACGCGGACCCCAACCAAGTAGTTTGCATCTATCAACATGGCTCAGACTAGAAGTTAATGACTTCAAGCACTGATGCCACGTTTTGGTTTGGTCGCCCCTAACTTTCTTCCAACCATCCCGAACACCGGTTAACATTGCACGACGTGGTAATCGGTGTTTGGGCACACGTAACACGTGACCCAACCATCTCAGTCGATGAAAATTAACAACCTCATCAACTGATTTACCATCCTTCCCTAATACTCTGCGTCTAAACTCACTATTACTTAGCCGGTGATCCCAGCAGACGCCAGCAATATTTCTGAGGCATCTGTGGTCAAATACTAGTAGCTTACGAGTATCTTCTACTCTTAATGGCCATGTTTCGCTGCCCTAAAGTAGAACAGAACGGACTGCCGCGCAGTATATTCGTCCTTTTATTGATAGACGGATATCTCGCCTTCGCCATAGGTGACGTAAGTTGGCAAAAGCCAAGCGAGCTTTTCGAATCCGTGCTGAGATTTCATCAGACACCAACCCATTAGGGCTGATCAGACTTCCAAGATAAGTAAAGTTGCCAACGCGTTCGACTGCTTCACTCCCTATCCCTAGTTCAGGTGTTGACGCAGACCAATCCTGAAGCAACAACTTGCATTTAAAGAAGGAGAAATGCATTCCAAATATCCTGGCGTTGTTTCTCACTGTTATCGGCGTCTTCACCAAACAGGACTATATCATCTGCGTATTCTAAGTCGATAAGTGGACCACCTGGAACGAGATCAACTCCTAACAATCTAGTCAACGAGAACGTTATTTCCAGCAGTTGGTCTATGATGAAATTAAACAAATGAATATAGTGGACAGCCTTGCAGAACGCCACTTGAGGTTTCGAAATCAGATGAAAGTTCATCATAAGCTCTAACTCAACTGGTAGTGTTCGAGTAAAGGGCCCTCACAAGGTTTATGTAATCGTGATGTACACCTTTCGATGACAGACACTGAAACAGAATCTCTCGGTCTACCGAGTCAAATGCTTCTTCTAAGTCAAGAAATACTATCATTGTCGGACTCCGATAAGCATGCCTGTGTTCTAGATCCTGACGAGTAGTGAATTTGTGATCGATGCAGCCACGACAAGGTCTGAAGCCAGCCTGATTTTTTCGTGTTTGTAGTTCACGAATCTTTGTTTTGCGCTCGATAATTATTGAGGCTAGTATTTTAGATGCTACATTAGTTGAACTAATCTGTCTATGGTTGTCACTGGATGGTTTTGACCCCTTATTATACATTGAGACGATTAGTGATTGCGAACAGTCAAATGGGATTACATCCAACTTCCAGATTTTAGCTAAAATATTAGTCAACTTAATCTCTAAAAACTGGGTCACCATTCTTAAAGACCTCTGTAGTTAGTTCCTCTAAACCAGTTGCTCTTCCTAGTTTCAGATTATCTATAGCTTTTTTAACTTCAATTAGAGTCGAGGGGCCTACTTCAATGTTCCATTCAGGCTGTTCGGAAATGGTTGGTAGCTATAAAGTATTTGAAGGCCATCCGAACTGCCCCTTAAAGTGTTCTTCCCATCGTTCTAAACGTCTGGGCTCAGAGCAGACCGGCAAGGTTGTTTACGGAACTGGGAGAACAGAAAGTGAATGTCCGACGCTCTAACCGGGTTGATGGATACAGAGGATCCATCTAGGGGAGTTGGAATTCCTGATTCCAAACCAATGGTGCACATAAGCTCCAGGGTTCTGAGGGAACAAAATCGCGTATGAATTTATTGTTGGTCACCGGCTACCATGGGACTCTATCTCTTAATGTTGCTCCGCCATCTTTTTGATTGGACCTTTAGGTCAAAGACTCGGGTAGCGGGCCCCTAGGAAAACTGTCTGTTTCGTTTTGGACACCTAAGCAATATTGCAACTCTCACACAAATCAATGATAACTACTACTGGCCTCATTGTTATTGTATGGCGCATATATATTTGGTGCCCTCTTGTGCTAATGTGTATGTGTTCAAATAAATAAATAATCAAGTTCAATAATGTATATATGCTCTGTTAAAAAGTCTGAAATGAGGTAAAACATCATTCTATCGTTTTCTGGTTTCCAGTTGGTCATTCCGTAGTGTTAAACCACTATAAAATTTGTAAAATCGTATCACGGCTATAATGTTACATTCATTAAGCATGTATAACCAGCGGATTTTCACCATAGTTTATTTGGTTTTACATACTGCTAATGACAATCAATACTAATGTTCATGTTAGGCTTTTGTTCTTCCAAAAAGAGAACCGTCAAAGCTATATTAATTTTAGACGTGTACACAGAGAAAACAAGATTACAGTTTAAGTGTTATGAAAGCTGTCTTTATTTATTGCACTAACTATGATAATGATACTGAGTGGTTGTCTGAATTAAACTTTCTGAAATAGGTTTATATTTTTAATTTTCAGTTTCAATCATGATTCTTTCCGTCAATTTGCCTAAACAACTAGGAATAATGATGTTTCGAGTCTGATTAGGTTTTCCTTGACGTGTGACATTAGTCTGTCTCATTCGTTAATAAAGTTGTTAACATGGTTTATCTTTTTCCAAAAATATACTCCGTTAAACTAATGAGATATACAGCTTTGTATTTAGTTGTAATTCACAAATATCAAACACATGTGATACCATTAACCCTGATAGATTTGAATTGCATTTCAGTGGATCAGTCATAGTGTGACAATTGATATATCCTTTCATTCTATAATGTCTATTCTACTATTAACTTCAGTATATTTACGTGCAAGTCCAACTGTTTGCTTCGAGCGTTTACGTGCTAGAAATCGTTCTGGTGAAGAAGATATTCCTCTTGTAAGTTACATAGTTAAATTTTATTACTGTTCACACGCTTACTTCATATGGGGGTTGTAATGTTTATTTTGATTTTCGTATGCTCTTTTTATATTACAGCTTTATGACAATTTACAACTTCTTTATCTTGTTCAAAACTCTTTAAGATAATTTATTTTGATTTTCATAAATAAGCTAAAAATCTCAATCTCTAGGATTCATATAACATCGTACAATGCTATTTCAAATGGTGCTTCTTGCTTCCTTGGTAAATTTTATCCCTACATTTGATCTTGATAAATATTTTCCCTAGATGTGATGCAAATTATCGCTTTCACAAGACTTGGTTGATGATCATTTGTAGAATATAATGAATTCACTGTATTCGGTTAATTTATCCCCAGCTTATAAGTCTACTTAATATTTAATATTGACAGATAATTTTTTTTATTGAGATCATAAGCTGATCAGTATCAGGCCACCCTTGCAAACCTGGAATCATTGGACTCAGCGGTGAGCATCCATGATTCCGCATGCGGGACTCGGATAAGACTCAACAGTTTCCACAACCGTATACTAATAAATAGAAGACAAAATTGTGATTTTGTTTATGTTGAGACTTTACGCATATTTCTCTGGTCCAGTACAAGGAAAAGGGTTTCTAGTTATTGTGGATATATTTACAAAGTGACTGGGAGTATATACCACGCCTTACAACCACAGAAACAATCAACAAGTTTTCTATTTTATTTAATTGTCTCGGAGTTCCAGAGACACTGGCTCACAATTCATTTCGGACTCATCCGAGCACTTCTGTAGTACGAATAGAATAACACATCTTCGCTTGCCAGCCTATCATCCCCAATTCAATGGACATCCAGAACGCTTCATCGACGCTTTTAAAAGATCACTACTGAAAGGAGAAAGCGAGCGAATAACTAGTCAGGTAATCATAAGATTTTTAACAGCTTGTAGAACTACTCCCAACCCTACTTTCCCTGGTGCCCCCAAATGCTCTGGAACGGCCGAGAGTGGAGAGAGTCCTCTCTCTCTCTCTCTCTCGAAATGCTCTCACATGGCGACGCGTATATAGCCTTTGCCAGGGAAGTCCTACTCATCGCCTTCTCGTGGCGGGGGTGTTGTTTACGAAATTGAGAGGATGAAAAGCGAATATCCGGCGCTTTAACCGGGTTGGTGGACATGGAGATTCCACACCTAGGGGAGTTGAGAAACCCCGATTCTAAACCAACGGTGCACATGGGCTCCAGGGTCCCGAGAGAACGAATAGCGTATGGACCAATCGCTTGTCACCGGCTTCCACGGGAATGCATCTTCTAACGATGCTCAACTGTCTTGTGGATGAGACCTTCAGGTCAAAGGCCCCGGGTGTGGCCCCCTAAGAAAACCACCTGCTTCGGTTTTGGCACCCGAGCAGTATCACAGCCCTCACACATATCAAATGAGTTTTGTGTGGCGCATATGTATTTGGTGCCTCTTTGTACGAATATCTGTGTTAAAATTAAAAAAAATAAAAGCCGTCCCTGGTGGAAAGCCATGTCTAGAGGAATTCGGACTATTTTCAACACTGTGTTGCCACCTAAAACGGTGGATGGGCACAGATAAAATTCGAATATCCGAAGTTTTAATGTAGGCCATAAAATGTTCATCAAGTCACACCTCGGGAAGAATCGATGGGAACCAGGAATTATTGTACAAAGATTGGGAAGAGTTTTGTATAGGATCCGAGGAACTTTTGGGATATGTATCAGGCACGAACAAAATCCACAAAGATAAAAGAACAATGCACACTGGAGATAGCCAAGCGAATCTACCATTAGAGTTAATCACAGATACACCCAAGAATAACAGTAAGAATAAGAAAATGAAGACTTAGACAAGAAAGACAAGGAAAGGAATCCAACGCTGTCGTAAATCAGTGTCACTTTGCAAGTGGACCCCAGCAGGAAATCTTATTCTGAGGAGGTGTTGGGTTGGCTTCGAAAAGCGCGACGAAGCCTCCAGAAGTTATGAAGGAACCAAGGATATTCCATCTAATCAGAACCTGATGTAACCTAGAATATCAACGTGCCATTCCACAATTAGACGATAGCATAACTTGCCTCCTTGTGGATTGGTTGAATTATAATGATGTTATAGACAACTCTAATAACTATAAATACCCATGTTTTTTTGTACATTTTTATTTTTTACCCAGTAATCACCTCCCGTGTTTCTTCTGTCTGTGGCGTTCTGCCGTTAGTTTTATATTGTATTCTGCCGTAATCAAGTAGAGGACGTAACAGTTTTAAATAAAGCGTTTATACAGAGCTGCTGTAAATTAAGTGAAATGATAGTTTTCAGGACTATACGCATTCCATTAAGTTTTCCAGGTCAATCATTCTTGTACTTTAGGGCAACTGATTTTTTAAAATATTTATTTTGATTTCACTACCCTCCACTGATCATGTTCGCCGTACAAACTCACACTAATTCACGACACTCCTTTATCATTCTTGAAATTATTTGTTTGAAAAATCCACTAATTTTCTTCTAGTCTTTAACCTAAAGATACTAACAGTTTGTTATCTTTTAGATTAGTTGTTCTGCAGCTTTAAATCAAAACAGAAATTACTGTCCTATCTTATGATCATCTGACCTCTCTCGAGGTGTATGTTTCAAACTTCTCAATTCAAGTCCACAAAAGTTTCTAGCTTTATCTAGTGAAGAAGATTAGTTACTCAAGTGTATGGTTTTGGTTACTTTGTTCTCCAGGATTGTGGTTAAATTACTAAGCTTTCGTTGTAGCTGTTATGTTGCGCACTGTCTGAGACTGATATAGATAATCAAACTTAAACACAAGCTCTTAACCTGTCACTGAGCGAGAAAAGTAATGAAGGATGAAGTTTATCAGATTAAGCATATATATATATATATATTCCTTAGAAAATGAAACTGTTTCTTGGCCAATAACATGTACTTGCTATTAATAGGTACTTGATTGGTGCAACGTGTTCTTATTTGACGAATTTCGGTTGATCAATTGTATTGTTTTACACGACATCGTTAGCGATGACTTTTTGCAAAAGTTAGCTGTTTGATCATTCTAAGAGTAATAAATCAACTTGTTCTGGTGACGTTTTTTAGTGTTTGTATCAGACTTGTTTAAAAGTCTTTTCAGATTTCTTAATAACATCTTAAATGTTCAAGAGTTTCTCATCAGGTTAAATTTATTATTTAGATATTTTATGATCGATAAATCATATAATGATAACTAATGATCTAAATTAATTGTTCTGAATCAATTAGTCAGCTACAACGTAAGACCAGGCACATATATACATCGGTCCAAGTTGCCACATCGTGTTAGCACAACAAGATGAACACTAAATTCATAGAAGTAGTTAATTCAGAGGTGGTAATATATAAAAGAAAGATTGCAATAAGGATATAGTACAGGAAGAAAGAATCAGTTCATAGAAAGAAAGATATAAAGCAATTTTAATCTCACGGTTTAAGGGAAGAGAGAATGTATTCACCTACACCACTGTGATCGATTCTGAGCCATGTCACCCAGAGTCTCCAACCATTGGTTAGGATAGTCACGCGGACCCCAACCAAGTAGTTTGCATCTATCAACATGGCTAAGACTAGAAGTTAGTGACTTCGAGGACTGATGCCACGTTTTCGTTTGGCCGCTCAATTCTATTTGTTTGTGAAAACAATTTGTTATTTAAGTTTCATTTTTATTAACAGAACACTTTTTCATGCTTCTTAATATTAATCCTTTTTGTCTAATCTTACCATTTTCATTAATGATTGAATAGTATTTGCAATTAGTAAAATGTTACGAATGTTTCTTGTTTGTAATTCACATTCTGCAAACCAAATTCTAAGTTAATTTTAGTACTAACTAAAGTTAAATTGCTATCGTGCTGTGTAGAGCTCATTGCGTATCTTCTATGTACGGGCTTTTACATGAACTCTCGTAGCTGCCTAGTTGGAACGATAGATAATTGTAAACATTTCGGTTAACTAATAAGTTATCTAATTAAACAGTAACTCATTACTACAGTAATCGGTCATCAAGTAGTAGCTAGTGTTTAGTTATCAGTTTTAGTTCAAACATATTAATCAGATTAAAGAAGAATTAGGTCCTGGGAGTGCTGTCGTTTGCCTAAATTTGCCTTATAATAAGTAAATCATATCGTAATATCGACTGGCTTGAATTAATAGTTAAATTTAAATTTAATCAGTGAAATTTAGTTAGCACTAAAAACTAGATATAACACTGGTCACTACTCATTTAGTTAAATAGTGTGAATAACTTACTCCTTCAATAGGCTTATCAGCCGAAAAATTTGCTTGTTAGTAAAGTATCTCTAGATCTACTAAATCATTAGGATAACAGCGAGAATTTAGTTAGATATCAATTCTGTGATTATTAATTAAGGAGTCTTATCAGCTGAGGGATTTTCACTAAACATAAAATCATAATAAAATAATCAATACAAGGGAAATACATTAAACATCAAATAACTATTTATAACTGAATTACACTGGAAGCTAATGAATGGAATTCTTTTTAAATAATTTAATACAATATTTTTGGTGAAATAGCGTTCCCATCACACTGTGATAACATAATGTGTGTTTGAATCTCATAGGGAGTGTCAGTTCTTTGAAAATTATTTTTACTGATGACTATGAAATAACAGAAAACTTATGCACAAAGGTTCCCTTCCACGAATTTCCAGCCACCAAAAATAATTATTAATCAACTATGATTTTCATTCATTTTCTTTTTTCTGTTGGTGTAATATATGTCCTTACATCTGTTACTCCTCGTAGAGAACAGGTCGTCGACCAGGATTCTCCAACCAACTGCGTCCCGGGTTCCCCTTTCCAGTTGTTTTCAATTGCTACTCATTCTCTTGGTGTCTGCCTCCGATTCTTGACGCTATGTGTTCCTTAGTCTTCCTCTTCTCATGGTGAGAGTGGGCAGCCTTACCTGACACCAGTCATCACTTGGAGTGCATCTGTGACCTGTCCTCCATACAGGAATTTGTAGTGTAGTCGGTCTTATGAATTTCGTATGATGTTAGTTTGCCTTGCTTATTCTTGACTGATCGTTGATATGTTGTCTGATCCTGCTGCTTTCCCAAACCTTTTTGATGGTCATGCTGATCTCTTTAATTGTTGATGGGGAAACAACTGTGGGAAGTTCTGTAGGTGCTACTTTGATGCTCAGTGGGGTTGGTGTATCCAAAAGTTCTGTAAAATGTCCGGCCTACTTGTTACTCTGCTCTTGAATCTTAGTGATTGGTTTGCCTTGTTTGTTCTTGACTGATCGCTCTGGTTTACTATATTTCCTCTTCAGTTTTTTCGTCGTATCATATAGTTGTCTCATATTTCCTTCTATTGCACCTTTTTCCGTTGCCATTGGAGTACATGGCCTGTTATGTACCTTAATGGTGTTCTCGTGGCGTTCGAGTTGCTTGATGTGCTAAGGGAAATAGGGTAGCGCATGACGCTATTGTTGCCTGTTAGATGCAAAGCGTGTTATACGCTATGTGCATGTGCTTTTCTCCGTTATTCTTCCTTATGTAATACATCATGGCTTTAAAACTTATAGATGTATGCGATTATGTTTTCAGTTTTTAAGTGATTATGTGATGCACATTTTATTCACACTGTTCTTTAAGTTTATGATGTACTGTGTGTACGTATACCCATTCGAAGAATATATCACTAAACATTTCGGTTTCTTTGTTATACAGAAATACCTTGAAGATCTGCATGAATTACATGAAGCTTGGTTAATTAAACGCCGTTTCGGTCAGCTACCTGCTCCTTTATTAGTGAGTGCTTACATCAATGGTATTATTGTGCTTTAGGTTACATTTACATCTGATATTAATCGTTGCTATTTTAGTCATCAAACACATTATGATACAAGGTTTATTTGGATATAAAAACTGATCCATCTGACTAGATGCCTTCTGTCTTGTGGTATATTGTTTTTCGCCTTAATATTATGAAAATGTAGTCATAATTTCTGTAAGTTTTGCCAGTAAAATAATAAATAACATAAATATCCGAACTTTATTTCAAAATGATCTTTGTCAGGGAATAGTTTGCCACAGTCGAATTCAGTTGTACAGGGAATATATAGTTAGGAGTTACATATAAGTAAAGAAACCTTTGTCACCTAACTGACCAAGTCAATGCTTATTTATTGATGTCACATTCCGACATAAGTTAATTAGTTGTTTTGTTCTAGTGCAAGACCTATCAACAGTGTGCATCCACGACCTTCACCGGGGATCAAACCCATGACCTTCAAATCTCAATGAACGCGTAACATATAGACCTCTGAGGCGGTATGTGATTGCTCTTCCAACAATATCACCTGCACGTACTTCTAAACGAAGTTTGTTGCGTTATGTTCTGTTGAGTTTGGAGACCACCGTCTGGTATTACGTACCAAGTCACCAATATGGATCTTAATTCTATTTTTTGTGCATCTCTTATCTGTAATTTCCTCTGTAACCTAGTGTCATTGTACTGACCGGTTACACGCCTCACCAGTACCGTTGATTCTGAGCCAGTGCAGTTAAGTTCTTATTTTTCCACTATTCTCTAGCTTCTCTCCATACCTCACCTTGAATCTAAGACGTCAGCATCCAAATTCAACTACAATTATCTTTCAAACATACGTGGATTTATATGAAAATATACTGAACCGCGTCATACCATGAAGTGGAACATGCAAATTACACGTAAACGAACCAATATGGGCTGCGAATGGGGCGAAATCTAATTAGATAGACTGACAAATCAGGGAGACTAAGTCGTATAAAAATAGTTTAACCGAAGGCCTGTGATAAATGGAATGTATATACATAGTAACCAATCTACTATGTAATTATACAATAATAATATTCATAGTATTGGTAATCCCTTAATTAGATCTTGGCGTTAACATTCCTTTTCATAAATCACATTTGGAATTAACTGATTATTAAACTGTTTAACTCGTGATATTTTGTCGTTGGTGACCAAGCAACTCAGAAGTAGTGCTCACAAACATGCTTCATACTTCATTCCATTGATTCGTTTCGATTAGTTTATTCTCAGCCTTTTTTAATTATATGATTGCCGCGATAAAATGTGATTTCTGTATTTAATATAGGTATTCGACTGTAATGCACCATTGCCTGAACTTTTATCAACCTATCGGTCGCATAGAGAACAAGTTATGTGCGGCGTTGAGGCATGATTAAAGGAGTTTTATACTGTTAAAAACGAGCTATTAAATTTCTGTTATTTGTATTTCGCTCTTTTATTCAAGGCTCAGAATTGTGTACAGAATTGCAAGTACTTTTTACATTTCATTTTTACATGTTTGTGTGTTTTCAAGTTTTTAACAAAACATACTATGTATTATATATGTTCTCAAAATATCTGTAATATATGCTTTCGCCATGCAATTTTTCGGTTATCGTCTTTTTATTTTGTGTTATTTCACTTTGAAATTCAAGTAGTTTGCTTTTTTCCATGTTATGTGTGATATGTTTTATGTGATATGACTTTAGATCAATCAAAGGACTTGTGTTAGGTAGGAAATCCGGTGATTACATCTAACTAGGAGAGTTACGATAGAGTAGTTTAATAAAGCAGCCGTACAGTTCTTGTCAGGATAATAACTGAGGCCGATGACAGTACTATTGCGTTGCCACACATAGTGCTGAATCATGGTGGTTTGTTTAGCTCTTAAGATTTTTAGTTCTGTGATAAGTTTTCACCACTACATAAAAGGAAATGCCAACCTAGTGTCTTGTAGGCAATGCTGGACAGTTTTTACGAAGGCATAGAACACAAAAGACACTACTGTAATGAACGAAGACTTGGTGGGATAGGTAATTTAATGTAAAATTACAGGGTTACTTCGCAAATTGTGGAAAGCCATGTATAAAATACTTTGCTGATCTCTCACCAACCATCCTTTACATCATGAATCTTCCAATTCACAATTCCTTTCTGCTTTCAGTGCAATCTTCCCAACCTTTCTTTTTATAGGCATTTGACAACCGGTTGGTATTACATACTACTTATGTCTGTCGATGTAAGTAACATACACCACACTGCCATCACATCACAACGGTACTCGGCCTGACATTCCAGTAGACTGCGTTAAAGACATCAACTAGCTGGTTAAAGCAGAACTTGGGGATTTTTGTACATCTATGACCACTAAGGCAAATTACTTGAACTTCCACCAAGTTAATGTCCGGAACGGCTTTGCGAAAGCGAAAACCGAGGAAGGAAATATCTTGTTTGAGTTACATGGGTCCGTCTTATTCTTTTAAGATAAGGTGGTACATGATCACCTTTCAGCCATTAAACAAAAATCTTTATGATTAAAACAGGGAAGTAGCGAGACCCGTAACTTGTATCTCAAAGAGGTCTTATGGAACGAGCAGCTAATGGTGTTGGTAGGGATACATCCGTCTCAACGCTCATTTATTGTTTTCGAATGCTAATAGGTGGGACCAGCTGTCGGTTCTAGGGGAGGATAATTGCCGACAGATCTAGCGTTCAATATAAGAGGGTGTTTTCAAACATCTTAAATTTTACAAGTCCAGATGAAATCTATTTTACCACTGTTATAGGGTCGTTAGTTGATGTAATTCTCAAACCAAAAGTATGACATGTAATTAAAGCGGTCAAAATACTCCAAAATTAGAGGGGCGGCATTGTTATTTCTGATTATGAAGCTAGACTTAAACATCTGGTAGTTATCAGTCTGATAGCCCTATTAACATTTGTTACATTTAGGAGAAAGGTAATTTATCATGTTACTCTATGTCACTTAGGAAGGTGAAGATCTATTTGAAAAACAGTCTGGTCATCAAGCAGGTCACGAATTTGAGGATTAGATTCTCACTGCAAGAAAAAGGACTACAGTGGGTGATATTCAAATAATTGTCTTACATACCGACTGATGAAACCTTTTCTAATGAATCTCACCTAAGTTTGTACTGGAAATAAAAGCTTATGAAGGCGGATGTTAGTTTTCGGTGGAATAATCCACTTTTCGTTGCTAGAAAGCAGTGTGTGGAGGTAAGAGATGCCCATTTTTATTGACATACTTGATGAATAGAGTTCACTAATAGGGATTTCTTGTTGAGCGTCCTGTTTTATGACGTAAAGGAACAGCTAGAGTAGCAGAATGAAGTGAGCTATTTTCTATGGACAGCAATTAAATACAGGAAATCATATACACTGCAGTTCTAGCTATCTTAATGATGCGTTTACATGAAACAATTAATTTCTTTGCATTTGCTTATTCTTGTTTCTCTATTAATGCAAGTTTCCAATAATGTACAATAAGTAGTGATCCAGTCACCCCACTGTACTAATTTTAGTCAGTTTTTTAGTTAATTGTCGGCTTCTTTATCTAATAATCTGAATGAGTTCGTCCACAGTCAGTAGCTTTTATGAATATTAACAGCTATCACTTTACCAGGTAAAAGGTTGGTTAGTTGCAAGGAAAAAAATTAAGAAAACATTCAGATGCTGATCGATGGATGTTCCAGGAAACAAACATGACAATAATTTAAATACTGGTAATGAAGACTATGTGAGAAAACTAGAGTGCGAGAATAAAAGGTTATCCGAGATGCCGACAGATGGTATAAGAAAGACATGATATTTGATGATCTGTTAATTGCAGACCCATATCACCATCTTTCGTTGTTCCATGAAGACACTTATCACGGAGCAAGTAATCTGTTTTATACTATTCTGTATCTCGAGATGTAGTCATTGAAAAAGTTTCAAATTTGAATGTAAAATGGTTGTTTTGTGTCCATTAATTTAACAGAACTGAATTTCCTCGGACGATTTGTGAATCACTTTCACAGCTGCCTAAAATTTAGAATCGTCTGCATGGATGAGGATTTATGGGTCGTTTTCTGGAATGCCACAGAGGAATGTCAAGCTGTTAACCTTAGCCTGAGTCATGAACAGCGTCTTATGTTGTCACACAATGACCAACTCGAAATGACAGCGCCTGATGCATATATCATCGCCTATCCATCTATCTATTATTATCGCATATCCCCAGTCATTCTTATACCGCCTGTCAGCATCTCGGATAACCTTTTATTCTCACACTCTAGTTTTCTCACATAGTCTTCATTACCATGTATTTAAATTATTGTCTTGTTTGTTTCCTGAAACATCCATTGCTCAGCATCTGAATGCTTTCTTAATTTTTTCCTTCCAACTAACCAACCAAGGAAACTGAGGTTAGTTCGATGATAGATGACTCACGCCCGTCAAAGAAGGAAAAGCAGCCTCCAAAGGGGCCTGCCTTAAACAAAAGCTCAAGAAAAGTAGGGTCTTCTGTTCCCCGTCTCCCAGATGGGATCCAATAGGAAACACCTAGAAGCCGCAATCGCAAGGCTCGATCGGTTTCAAGCGGTAAACATAACCCGACCTCTCAGGTCGTCGACAATCCCCCAAAATCCAACACTAGGTTTGACGCAACTGTTATTGCTTCTACCAGCACCGTTGACGAATGGGTACAGGTTGTAAGGAAGAAAAGTAGGGATATAAAAGGGAACCCTGCCCCGTAAAAGTAGCTAAAAAATCGAGAGGTGATCATGGTGACAGATCAGCTATTTTTCATAGAATCAAGAAGAGTGAGAGATCTGAACCTAAAGCTCGTTTTGAGCATGACATTGTACTGATTAGGCAGCTACTTAATCAACTCATGCCTCAAAATATGACCGGGGTCACCTTGCTAAAGGTGTACAGACTAGGGAGTCTAGCGGACTCGAAACCAAATCATTCCAGACTGCTTAAAGTAGTATTCAGCTCTTCGAACGAACGTGACCTGATTTTACAGAATGGACACAAATTAAATGGTTCAGGAGTCTTTATCCGAAAAGACCTACCGTTGGCAGACCGTGTTAAAAGACGGGAAGCCGAGAAAGAACTACAACTTAGGTTAGACGCTGGCGAAAAGGACCTGAAAATTGCAAATTTTCGGGTTGTAAGACTTCGACAGAAAATGATGCCGAAGCCACTCTGGGTGAAGCACGAAGGCACTTAAACAGGCTTCGGATCTGTTACACCTATGCACGAAGCTTACTTAATAAGCGATCGGAACTAGGTATACAGATTGACTCTACAAAGCTAGATATAATCGCAGTAACGGAAACCTGGCTGACACAGGCTATAGATAGTATGGAACTTGATTTCGAGGGCTTTACGTTAGTAAGGGCCGACAGAAAACAAAAGCGCAAAGGAGGGGGAGTAGCTCTATTCATTATGAATGCTATCCCATTTGCCATTATCGATAGTGTATCCCATGAGAGTGGGACGTGTGAATTAGTTAGTTGCCGCTTGAAATGCAAGGGACAAGAGCTGCTGATTGGTTTGGTCTATCGCAGTCTAAGCTGTGAGGCAAATGAGATCCTGTTTAGCAGTCTCAATACTTGGTCCCAAAGTGGTCGATGTCTAATCCTAGGGGACTTCAATGCACCTATGGTAGACTGGGAAAATCTGCGAACTAAATCGTCGGAAAATTCTTTCGAGCAGGAACTAGTGGATGGGGTTATCACAAGTGCTCTAGTGCAACATGTGAAAGAAGCGACAAAGTACGATCCGGACACTGAATCATCCTTATTAGATCTTATACTGACTCACTATGAGGATGATGCTGCGAACCTCCATCATATGCCACCCCTAGGTAAAAGTGACCACGCAGTTATATCTTTCGACTTCCATATAACTGCCAGTCACTAGCACGCGTCAGTCCAGTCCAGACCCAACGTCTGGAAAGCAAACATACCAGACATCATGCACTCAGCATCGTTAATAGATTGAACAATAGACCCAGAGTCCTCCATTGAAACGGCCTGGGACGCATTTCGAAATTCATACTTAAAAGTTACCACACCTCACATCCCTTGGACCATACCAAAGGGGCCGAAAAACTCACCACCATGGCTCAGTACGGAGGTCCGTATCCTTCTCCGTAAGAAAAGAAAAATGTGGGATAGATTTAGGTTACTGGGGACTGATGAGTCAATATCTCAGTATAGAAAGGCTCGGAATACTTGTGCCTCGACTCTCCGTAAGTCTAGAAAATTGTACGAAGGAAAAATTGTTAAGGAATCCATAGAATATCCTAAACGCTTGTATTCCTATATAAACCAAAGGACAAGGAGAAAAGGAAATATTCCTGCTCTATGTGGAGACAGTACTGCTTCATCATTAGTGGATGACGACATTGGTAAGGCTCAAGTGTTCTCGAACTACTTTATCAACGTATATACCATAGAAGCGCCCTTCCCGTCAACGTATACAGATCCCCCCATACATACACTGGATAGCGTGACCATTAAAGAACTCGATGTCTTTGGTCTGCTAAATAAGCTTGACATAGGTAAATCCACGGGGCCCGATGAATTACATCCTAGGCTACTGAAGGAATTATCTAACTTCGTTGCAAGCCCTTTAGGTATATGCTTTAACCTATCCGTTACGTAAGGTCGTTTACCAAAAGATTGGAAAAACGCCATAGTAAGTCCTGTCTTCAAAACAGGTACGAAACACAAACCTGAGAACTACCGTCCCGTTAGCCTAACTAGTGTGGTTGTTAAAATCTTAGAAAAGATTACTCGGAAGGAGCTGTTTAAGTATCTCGATAAAAACCAGATCCTTTCGGAGAAGCAGCATGGTTTCAGAATAGGTTACTCTTGTCTCACTAACTTATTAGTGGCTCGTGAAAGCTGGTGCGCTCTTAAGGACCAAAAGCTACCTGTAGACGTAGCCTTCATTGATTTCAGTAAAGCTTTTCACAAAGTTCCGCACAACCGGCTGTTATATAAGTTAAGAAAAGTCGGGATTGGAGGCAATTTATTGATGTGGATAAAAGACTTCTTAGTTGGGCGTCAACAAAGAGTAAGGGTGAACTCAAAGTTATCTAGCTGGGAAACTGTGCTTAGTGGAGTGCCCCAGGGTACAGTTTAGGGGCCAGTGCTATTCCTCTTGTATGTAAATGACCTTCCTTGTCTCCTATCATCATCGGTCTTGCTATATGCTGACGATGTCAAGATATGGAAAACGATACGATGTAAGAGTGATAGCTTAGAACTTCAAAATGACCTGAAGAAGTTATCTGAATGGTCTCAAACATGGCAGTTGCCGATAAATACTTCCAAGTGTGTTGTGATGCACACTGGTCATCAAGGCACAGATACATACACGATGAATAACACTGATCTACCTGTCGTCCAGACATATAATGACTTAGGAGTTATCATTAGCCAAGACTTGAAGACTACTACACACTGCCGTGCAATAGCCGCCAAAGGTTTTAGAACGTTATGGTCAATACGTAGAGCTTTTAGTCATGTCGACGCCAAAACGTTTTTGACTTTGTATACAGTGTTCGTACGTCCCAAACTTGAGTACTGAATACAAGCGGCTAGCCCTTGCTTAAAAAAGACAGTGAGCTTCTGGAAAAGGTTCAGAGAACGGCGACTAAGCTGATTCCCGGAATAGCGAAGCTTCCGTATGAATCTCGACTGGCCAAGCTGAACCTTTTCCCGTTGTCTTATCGCAGAACTAGAGGCGACTTCATTACAGTTTTCAAATTGCCAAGTGATAAATTTGTACCTAATATGCCCTCATTTTTCTTGTCTTCCAAAACAGAGAATTTAAAAGGACACTCCAAAAAAGTTCATAAGCCGAGAACAAATTACTTGTCAGCTGACTATCGACTTTCCCATCGAATCATCAACGAGTGGAATTCACTACCTCAGTACGTGGTCGGCTCTTTCAAAAGAAAGTTGGATCAACTGAGAGACCACCATTGCCAGGACTAACAAAGGCCATCGAGCTTCCTGTCCTTCCCAAACTGAAACTGAAACTTTTACCTGGTAGTGATAGCTGTTAATATTCATAAAGGCTACTGACTGAGGACGAATTTATTTACTCAGATCGCAAAATATTAAAAACCACCAATAAACAAGCGAAATAAAAATAATTCTTCGTTTCATGTAAGCTCATACGAAAATATTGGATATTGAAAGTCGTTAGTTGTATGAGTCATTTAGAGCTATAACTTGTTTGACCTTGGAGCTGTGAATTTTTCGAAATCTGTCAACAAATGTATAAGTTGCTTGGACGAGGGTTCCAAGATCTTCCAACATTTATAGGACCAAATGGCGAAATAACACTAAATATCGCTAGATCTGGTATAGAAACCATTGACACATTGCCAGTTAATATCAATGTTTTAATCCTGGATCATAACTATATTCGTCGCTTGGAGAACTTATCAACTTTGTGTGATTTGCAACAAGTATGAGTTATATTAGACTTGATCTGTTTCAGCTCTCAGTAGCAGACAACAAGCTACTTCAGATGCATGGGGTAGCGGGGCTAATAAACTTAACAATTCTAAACTTACCTAATAACGGTATCGTTACAATGGATGGTATTTTGATAACTTTTGTTATTGTGAATTTTAATTACCTTAAGGTTTAGCCAAGCTCACTAACTTGCGGTGGCTTAATCTATCAGGAAACAAACTTAAGGTGATTTGAGTATGTGGTAGTTGAGAATACTTTAGGTTATTGAACAGCTGGACACTAATCTGAACTTAAAACATCTGGATTTATCTGACAATTATATTTACGAACTTCAAAATTTATCTCACTTGAAAAAATTAAGGGTATATTTGGGTACAATATATAACATTACCAGACTCTCCTTTTACATTGCAACCACATTAGCACTCTACATGATGTATCGAAAAATTTACCAAAATCACTTGAGATACTGTCTCTAGCCAGTAACATGGTCTCCAATATTCTGGAAGTAAGATTGTATTCTAACCACGACTTTGAAGGTTCAAGAGTTGTCGTGCTTGCCGATGCTTTCTCAGTTTTCTTTAGGAAATAATCCGTGCATCGAATCATTGTATCCTTTTTATCTTATTCATTGAGATTTACTTTAACCTTTTTAACAGTTTTACCTTAACGTTAATTCTTTAGTGCAAACAACTATAGATTATTTGTCTTGGGTTGGTTGTCAAATTTACGTATTCTCGATGGGACTCGGATAACAAAAGAAGACATGTATGTTGGTTTTCTTGTACGGTGTGGTTCATGTTTTAAATACAAACAGTTCGGATTTTCAGAATTTTTTTAGTTGGTTTCCGTTCATAGAAATGACTTTAGCTCCCATTATGATCGTACTAATGTCATAGAATTTTTATTTTCTGAAATTACTGACTAAAATTCTGTAAGCTCACTTGTTTCCACAAGTATTCGTTTTTCACTGGTTATCTTGCTTGACTGTTATACGCAGGTTAAACTCTACGGTATCATCACAGATAGATGTTTTGTTACCGATATTTTCGTATCGTATAGTTTCAATGGTTATGTTATCAGATAACCAGAGCGAGAGGATCGGACTTAGTACCATTTACCATATGGTAAAGTCACATCTTACTGAAGGTTCGTGTGATTATTTCTTGAAGCATTGTTGTCCATATTTTTTCTATGGCGTCAGGTTTTTAAACTTGGATGCTGGTCATTGATTAAGTCATAGTTCTGTCGAGATTGTCTACTATTTTCGCTAGTTTTTGAGCTTAATAAATTAATGTATTGTAACGCCAGATAATTCTACTTAAAACATTTTAAAGTAAACGTTAGTATTACTGTTTTACTTCCTGGTTTGCGCACGTATGTTAAGCGAAATATAACACGACGTTACTCTATTCTCCAGTTATTTTCGTTATCTCTGTGTATTTTTTGTGTTCTGATTGCCTTCAATTCACGCACTATCTACTAGTTTTCTGCCGGGACAAAAGGAAATTCGACTTAGACTCTAGAACCTGAATTTTGTGTATGAAGTAATAAGGTCCTTCGATAAATATGGATAGTGTAGTAAGAAGACGAATATTATCAGAACTATTTGACATATTAGCGCAATACATTTTGGACAATCTGATCACATTTACTTGTTAAAAACATGTAGGTAAAAAATAAATGGTCTTCTAAACAAATGGAAGGTAGAAGGAAACAAAGATAATAATCAAGAAAGTAATGTGAAAAACAATTTCAAACTCACCACGCTACATAAGAAAATAATATTTCCGTGGTAGATTTAGATTGAGAAAAAACTTTTCAAGTGCATAAAATGAGTTTGAATTTTCGTATGACCAAAGCTTCAATAAGCCCAAGTATTCACCCTTGAACACTCTTGTGCAACACCACTAAAGCTGAGTTAAGATCAGTCATGTGACCTGTTTCACTATGCGTTTAGCTATAGAAGACGATAGATGTTCACCATCTCATCTTATTAGGTTGTTTGATTTCATTGGTTTTTGCAGTCTTTTGAGTATATGTTCAGAAACCCTAATTTGCAAATCACGAATACTCGCCCCCATGTATGTTTGACCACACACACATGTAAATTGCTTATAAGAGTGGGATAATATGCCGTTAAAGTTTTCAGTGAGTCATAGACCTTTTTTTCCAAAATAATGATTCTTACTGCAAAGCACGTTTTTCTAAAAATTGATTTGAGCCTTTGTTTCAACACAAGGCCATTCGACTAACCTCTGAATGGTAGAGTGATGAAGACATTCTGTTTTCTTGCCGAAAGTGTAGTAGGTGAATAACGATAAAACTACAGAGGAAAAACTCTGCTAAACAAATGGGTGTAAATGTAAAATAAAACTAAGTAATACTGATATATATATATATATATATATATATATATAGATAGATAGATAGATAGATAGATAGATAGATAGATAGATATAGATATAGATATATGACATCAGCTTGCGTTTTACCTTCATCCTATCATAAACTTACCTAAGTACGCGTATTACACCTCGTGGGGGCATAGGCCACCGAGCAGGAATCTCCAACCAACTGCGTTCTGGGCTCTCTTTTCCAGGTGTTTTGAATTGCTAATCATTCTTTTGATATCTGCCTCCAATTCCCAATGAACACTCCATGTACCTAAATTAATTGTTGCTCTGGTTGTTATAAGGGGTATCGGCCTCGTGACTTCCGAAAAATTTTGGCCTTCACCATGAGGCGACACAAATCTTCTAAATGAAGACCCTTCAACTTCTAGGACAGTGTTTAAATGGTCCAATTTTTTTCTAGTTAGTGTTTTTTAGAAAAGTTGTTTTCTGCAGGATGGGGTTACTGACTCCATGCTCAACCCTCCTCGTTTACCTTGGAATAGAAACGTCAGTAACACTAGAAGGGTTACAGTTCGAGAAGTAAACAGCTCGCAAATACATGCTTTATTATCTAAAATTTTCTTAAATCCGTTTGCTAACTTAACTGACACTATATCAGCTAACTGTACGAACTTATAGTGTAATCGATCGGTAAACATTACTGCGACTTAAGTGAATGAAAACATATTTTTTGATCTGATGGATTAGCAAACTCAAATTTAACTAGCTGTCATTAATGGAACAGAGTTACTTCCTATACGAAGTAATTAGTCAAGAATCCAGATAAAAGTCGTAAAGTGATCAACAACTCTTACTTACTGCCTAATACGAAAATATGTCGTTTTTTATTAGCACCTTAGCTCTCCCGCTTCATTTTCAATAATTCTACTGTTTTTCTATGCTGCGTTGGTAGGTACATACTTCTACTTGTTTGGGGTCCGGGCGATATTCATGATTAAAAGTTGTTGACTTTGGATAATATGGCACGAACCCGGTCTTGATGGCCGGATACATCTCTTCTTTGTTTACTTATAGACTTCGAACTTCATTATTAGCCCACAACTTCCACTCTATGAACTCATTCCTTCATCTTCAGCTATATTCTGTGTTCTTAATCATTTCTTACGATTTTCGACATTACTAACTTCCCTATTTTGGTTATTATCCTATTAATTTCCTCTTGCCATAATGACATGGTATGAGAACTTTATATTTACATTAGGTCTTACATTGCATATGACTAGTTTCTGGCGGTTCTTTAGTCAATGCTAGCTTATAATAAAAAATTGTTTTTGAGTCTTCTACTGTGCCAGACATATTTCCTCAGGAAAAGTAATTAAATAATTCTAAAATCCACTACAGTTAATCAGGTTTTTCTCTGGTGCAAATTTTGTATTTCGGTTACATTTCTTTTTAATTAGTCCTACACTTCTTTTGATAGCTTCTTTTTTAAAAAAAAATCATCATAGTAGTTTGTGTATCTTGGTGCTTATTTTCCTTTTTTTAGTGAGAAAGCTAATTGCTTCATATCTGGAATAAAGTCTCCCTTGTTTGTACAACCGTTGTCTCAAAGTGAACGCAGCAAATTCAATGAAGATACTGATAAGGGTATTGTTAACAGAAATGTTAGTGTAAATATATTTATGCATGGATAAATGAGTTCATTATATGCAGTATTTGTCTATACTACCGTATTCATTACTTTGTAGACCTATAATCTAATGATGCGTATTCAACGTTTTAATGATGTACATATTATTCATTGCTGGATAGCGTAAAAGTTAAGCTACACACATCTCTCTCTGATCTTGTTGTCAAAAATCACTTAGTACGGTTAGGTTTGATCCGTTTAACTGATAAAATGCCTAACTACCACAGAGATCATGTGAATGCATGGTCTTCTAGCTTACAAAACAGTGTGCATGGTTGTTGAAATCTGTTAATCAAATAAATATTTTGTATTCTGATGTGCTTTAAATAGAATCGAATTCGATTTCCAATTATTAGCGTGTAATGAATAGATAATTTATAGGTATTAAAGCAATTAAAGGAGCAAGACTATAATTTATGGACGAACCAATCAGATTTAAGATAACAGGTCTTGGATTTTAGTGCGACATTCATTCATCCATTTAGCTAAATGGCGTTTCGGCATTTTAACTGATATCAGTTCGTGATGAAAACCCTAAATCTAGTTTCTAACCCCAAACATCAACTGTAAATCATAATCTTTATTCTTCCTACAGGTCAATAACCCTCATTTAACTCTAGTAAATAAGTGGACATTCTCAAGGTCACTTTAGTGTTTCTCATAGGTCGTCCATAAATTGTAGTCTCACCATGTTGCTCAAAACTGTGTATATAATACTGTGTTTGTTGTCAGATGAATCATATTAGTTCACTTGTTAATAGATCGTGTGTTACCTTAAATGATTACATTATGTAGTTTCAGTAAAACAGTTCAGGAATGAACAATATTGATATTAGATAATTAATAAGCATGCGAATGTTGGAACACTAGAAGCAAAAGCATTTCAAACGGGTGTAAGAGAATTCATACACCAGATGTGCAAAGGAATTGAAATCATTTTTTACATAAAGTCACCGATTACATCACGTAATGGAATAAGTTAAACCCTTGTTTCTGTTGGAATAATTTAAGTATCCACAAAACTGTTAAAGCAGACATAAGAATTTCACTGTTTTTTTACTATGTAATTTGTTTTCGGTACAGTGATAGTTGTTTACTAATGGGTGAGGGTATCAAAAGGTAGTGGGTTTTGTCATAGTGTGTGCGATTGTTAAAACACTAAATACCAAGTATTGACAATCTTGCTTGTAAAACCTTTCATGTTTTTTAGATCTGCCCATCACTAAGCACTTAGGTATTTTAAATGAACACATTGATTCAAGAAGCTTCTGTTTCTATAAAGTTGATTACTTCATTGCAAGTCCACATCATCTCACAATTTTATAAGCCAGTTTTCCTGTCATAGCACAAGAGATGAGTATAGTCTATGGAAACATGCAATTTACTATGCTATATATATATATATATATATATATATATATATATATATATATATATATATATATATATATATATATATATATATATATATAATTTATGACATGCTACGAAGTGAAACTTATAACAGAGCTAAAGCAGGTTCAGTAGTTTAATTCCAGTACGGCTGTCTTTCGATGAGTTAAACATTGCTCATCCACTCAATACACTAATATTTTATTGATTCTCACACAATTCAGTAGCAAGATGAAGGAATATTTGGTATCTCAATAGATAACAATGCTCTATTCATATATTATTAACTCAGTATATAGTCAGGTTAATATATCAAAGCTGAATTCAATGAATAATACATTATTGATGTGTGCAGGTATTCGTCTTGGGCTAATTTCTCACCCTATCATGGGGCTCCTGAAGACCTTGTGTTTGGTGCATGGTGGTGTAATAGGTGTGCATTGCTGAGTCCCACTTTAGGGCGAGCCAGTTGTCTAGTCTTCCTTAGTCTTCAATTACACCCTAAATCATATCAATCCGTGACGAATACTATCGACGAACTAAACCTATATCCACAGAATCCCTTCAAATAAACACACAGTTGGTGCTCTACTAAGACAGCATATCGTTGACAGCCTTAAGTCTTATAAGTTGTGTCCGTTTGTTGATATTTAAGATTGAACAACTATCAGTTTTTGTTAGCTTATGCAAATTCCAAGGTAATGCCTCGATATTGTTTGAAACTCTACGGGGGTATAGCATAAAACAATTAAACGTATTATCCGTTGTAAAAGTCAATGGCTCTCTGTACCTTAGTGGAAAACGCGTTGATGATGATAAATATAGATACTGCGTTCGACTTTCAATGTATCGCGTCAACACTGGAATGCAGATATATCCGGCTGATGAGTGTGAAACAGGATTAGACATATATTTTTATTTTCTTCCAAGCCATTGTACAATTATGTCAAAAAGGTCAAACACTTACGAACCTCACTTCAAAAATATCCTACTTTATTTCATAGAGAAGATGAAATAATTGTCAGGAATAAGATTTTATCAGTTTTATAGAAACTTCCATTTAATCCCTTTTTATATGATAATTTATTCTTTTTATTTTGTTCGTTAAATACTGTGAATTATTAAAAGACTATTTTGGTTAGTCACTGGTGATTGTTTTCTTACTGTTAATACATAATTTACATAATACTTTCATCCAATTCAGACAGAGTTAATAACTCAGGAAGCTGTCAATCATAATTTTCCAAGAAATCATCATAGTAGATCAATTTCATCATGTACCAGATTCTCAACTGAGCTAAATCAGAATTTTTCCTGTGATGACGTTTTTTCTCATTCTGTTAGTAGTAAGTTATTGTAATGAATGTTAATTATGAAATTTTGCTATTTTAATAATAAGTCATATATTTGATATACATATTACAAATTGTAATGCTTTTGTTTACCATAGATTAAATGTTATAAAGAACTTGATTGAGGAATTTATAAATTTAGTTTCATTTAATCAAGTTTCTACTATCAATTTAAACATATTTAGTTACACTAAATGATCTCTTTGGTATGAGGATCGTTGAAACAATAATCTCAAATATATATCCAACTGATTAAAAATAAGGCATAAATATTTCACTTTTACTAAAGTTGAAGGTAAGAGTATACTTTATGGACGATCTATGAGCAACACTAAAGTGACCTTGAGAATGTCCATCTATTTACTAGAGTTAAATGAGGGTTATTGACCTGTAGGAATAATAAAGATTATGATTTACAGTTGATAGTTAAGGTTAGCAACTAGGTATAGGGTTTCATCAAGAACTGATATCAGTTAAAATGCCGAAACGCCATTTAGCTAAATGGATAAATTAATCTCGCGCTAAAATCCAAGACCTATTATCTTAAATGTGATTGGTTCGTCTCACCAGGTTAAACGATAATAATTGATTTTGTATTTAGGGATTTCGAGAAGGTTTAACTACACATGATTAACAAAGCATGAGGATTCTACACTGTTAATATATTTTTAATCTAAGAGAATAATGTCTTGTTCAAATGTCTAGTGTGATTTATGTAAATTTTAAGGATTCTTCAATAGTATGCATTTATGACTTGGGAGTGTCAAATCGACCATGATATAATTCATTTTACCGTGCAGTGATCCCCATACATTGATTTTCAATTTGTGTATGATATTCAATAGAACACGATCATTTTGAAATATCTTATAATAATTTTCTATCTAATATTAGTTCATGATAAAAATCAGTTTTTTTGAAAAAAGAAACAAAGCAATTATCTTTGAACTTCCAATTTAGTTGTGTAAAACAAATCTTTAGCTGTTCACTCTGAGTGGATAACGCGATGGCGTTTGAAGCAAACGGTACTGAATTCGATTCCTAGAGTGAACATCAATTCTGAGATACAGGTACATCCAGTTAACGAGTCCCAAATGGGACAAAACGCGCGTTTTGGATTCTACTGCTAGCCACTATCCATCTTTGCTTATAAAGCTTGTGACCTAAAGATGCACATATGCCAACAAGATACTGATCACTTACAGTCCTAAATAACAACCGGAAGATACAAGTGAACAACATCAAGTTAATATAAATGGTCTTTGTCCTTGATTTATCGTTCAATTTGCTAGTATACAAACTGTTAATAATCATTTGTATAGTTAATGAGTTAAATGATCGAAAAAAATCATGAAGACTTTCTTATAAAATTATTAATAGGGACTAAGAATTAGGCTTAATAGTTAGGTGTTTTAATTTGTTGAATAGTGATTGAATGATGACCTACACAAATCTGATTTCATTTAATCGCTTATGAAATCTAATCCTGTTTATTTATTTCTGTTAATAATTTGTATATAAATATGCATACTGTTTTATTAGATGTAAAAAGTCAACAACAAAAACCTCTTCTTCTGGTTAGTGATTTTGTATTGAATATCAATTAATAATTAGATCTCTTGAATAGACATCGATCAACCAGATCGTATCATTGTTTTGTTCATTTATCGATTAGCACTTAATTCATTCATTTCAATCATCTAAATACCCATTCACCGTTCATCCTATTAATCTAAACTTATTACATGATGGAATAACAAAATAAATGGTAAAATTCATAATATAATTGTGCAACATATTGTTTATTATGTAATGAAAGATAAACTAACAATTATTGATTTGCAGTCGAAAAGATTACAATGAGGTACTAATGATAATACTGATAATGATAAACGGTTTATAGTCATAGGTTATATTGTGAAATATTACCATAACTGATCACCAAATCAATAAATTCGCTTTCAAATCACAACCAATGCTAACAAAGAAAATACTGTCATAGTTCAGTTGAAGAGTTTTTTATGGAGCTATGTTCATCAAAGGTAGCACTGTTATTCTCAGTGGAATTATATGATCGTAGCACTATATCATAAAGTGATTGAAGTTAAAATTGTACCACTGAACTCCGATCAAGTGATTCTAATGGTTGATCATTCGCTGTGGGTTTGATCCTTGCTAGGGTCATGAAGAGGAACTTATGAGTAGTCTCAAACTTAGACGAAATACCTGTCCACTGTTCTTTAGTCTTCAATAATCCGCCAACTGAGATAAATCTTTGATGAATATAACCTGCGAATCAAGCCAATCATCTTAAATAAAGTACCTAACAGAACTGCTTTTATCTTAGGAATGGTCGATCAGTTTAAGAGATAACCAACCAAGAGTTCATCGTATGTTATGTAGATAAAAAACTCCACATCAAGACAATAAGAAGATTAAATTGTTTTATCAAATAACCATTACCAACTTAC
This sequence comes from Schistosoma haematobium, assembly GCF_000699445.3. Taxonomy (NCBI): domain Eukaryota; kingdom Metazoa; phylum Platyhelminthes; class Trematoda; order Strigeidida; family Schistosomatidae; genus Schistosoma; species Schistosoma haematobium. The sequence continues at coordinate 12,316,463 of NC_067201.1, forward strand.
AACATCTCAAATGAATTATCCAAAAATAAACAATCAGAAATTGATATCGTCATACAAAATTAGTTAAAAAAAGATCTGGATTGGTTGAAGTTAGACATTAACACCATTAGATGCCAGTTCAGTGGTATAGAGGTTAAGCGTTAGCACACGAAATCGAAGATTTCGGGTTTAATTCTCGTATGCGGGGTCGTGGATGATTTTAATGAGAGATTTTAACCTTTAGGTTACTTAATATGGAAACAAAGCAACCATCTATTATTTATTAACTTCAATAGAAAATGAACGTAGAATAAATAATCTACGTGTCTTAACACAAGTCTAGGCATAAAAAAAGCCAGAATATTTAACAAACGTTGATTAATATGTACTTTATTGGGATCAGGACTTGAACACAATCTATGACTTCTACCAACTAATCTTAGTGGTCACGTACTTTTATTTGTCTATCAAGAAAATAACCCACTATAATCAATGAAATACATCTCATGTTTTCTTTGTAATAAGAGTTCAAATTACAATTCTATAGTAATGTGTTATTATATCCGTTCTTCACAGTGGTTAATAATATTGGCACATACTTTGTATGTTCACCTTCTGAGTGAAAAAAACGTTTGTTTCTTAGGTATTTCAAGTAAACCCTGTTCTGGAGAACTAACCTCCGCAATGAATAATGTAAGTTATAGTTTGTATTTATTGTTGATTTTCGCCAGTATGTAAATGAGTAGTGAATGAGAACATAAGTGTGGACAACCAAATGCATCAAAGTACAAAATTACAGAATTCCTTAGTAAAATCTGAGAACCATACAGTAAATGCTTCATTTGTAAAGTGTCCACTAATTGTCTCAGATTTTATTGTTCCCTCACTTCCATACCAATCACTCTCTGTTCTCGTTCTCTCCTATTTGATCTTCTCAACCTTCTGCTGCCAAGTATCCCACTTTCGATTGATAATATATACTACCTATATCTGTCGACATCAGCAACACACACTATAAGTATTTTATCGGTTGACAAAGTTAAATACATTAACATTTTCTTTGTTATGGAATTTATTTTCAAACCACAGGTAAGTTATCGTTAACTTCATTAAAAAAGCATTAAGTTTGTCTTGACATTCAACCAATACTTTTGTATAAAGTGGCACAATTTCGAACAAAGAAACTATTCAATTTATCCTTAAGATTTTCCTATTTATTGAATTCCTAAAAGATAGATAGCTATACAACATTTGTAACTCAAATAAGATTTTTCCTTATATCCAGTATGTTGAAGGTATTTCATCTGATTAAGATTTAGATAGACAGACGGGAATTACATTAAAAAATCTCTGGATTTTAATTTTGTTGATTTGGTTTAGCAGTGTTCTTTGTTATCGTTGATTCAATACTCATCGAGTAACAGCTGAAAATGTTGTTGTCCAGATAAATCACTTCATACTAATTACTGATTTTTTTTAAAAGATTCATCTTATATGGGAAAGATTATCGTAGATCATGTCTAGTGAATATAAACTGTTAACTAATCCAGATAAGTTATTTTGCCTTATCTACTTATGGTTTTCTTTACTGAAATTCCACTATTTTGTTTTAGTTTTGTTCAAATGAAGATCGTAATCATGTGTTTCAATCGTTTTCACCATCTGTTATTACAACTACTAATTCTACTCCAAGCAATTACTCACCCAATAATAATTCTATGATTTCATCTATTCTAAATAATGGTAATATTCATTTAAATCAAATTAAATGCAATAATAAAAGTACCTGTACAGAAGGTGTCAATATGTCTAGTTTATCCTACTCATCAAGTCTTGCTAATCCGAAATTAAGTATCAATAATAATAATGATAATAATAAAAGTCTGTTTATTGCACACGAAACATCATCATACTCTATGACTAACCCTCAACCATTATTAAAAATATCGACTAATTCACCTCGACAAGTTCTGCCTGAAATCAAGGAAGGATTGTTCAAAACGAAATTAATTGATGAAAAATGTAGAATGAATTCATATTGTAATGATCAACTTATTACATCATCTAATAATCTGTTATCGTCGGATTCAGTTTATTTACCTTTATCAAATACCACCAATAACATAGAAGAAACATTCGAAACAGAATATAAGGCGAAAAGTCCTTCAAATGCAGTTCATTGCACGATAAGTGATGTCAACAACTGGCAAAGTATTGATAAGAAGTCATTGAAATTATCACCTAGTGATAGCTTATTATCTTCTGGGAATTTCATTCCTTTACACCAGTGAGTATTTTAATTTTCGTTCAATATTTAAGAAGGGATCGAGTGTACTTGTTTGTGTATTTGTGTTAAATCGCTCAATCAGTCAGTCAGTCTGGGACATTTGTACATTTTAGCCCGTCTCCATGGTACACTAGGATGACAAAATGAAGTTTACGTGTAGCCAAAAAGATCTGAATAATGTAGTAGCGATGAAAATGAAAAAAAAAACATACTGGAGAAGGTTCGAGAAGATAGAGTGGAAGGATGTATATGAAAATACTAAAATCAAAGATTGATAGGCAGGTAAAGAGTAAGTGCATCTACGTCACCACGAATTGATTTTGGGACATATCACCAGTCTCCAACAGCTGATTGTGGTTATCATGAGGACACCAACCAGGTACTTTGAATCTACCAACATGTCACATCACATCACTACTAAATTTTTATTTATCCCATAGATCTAATCCGGGAATTGATACCAATAGTTGTGTGCCTAAAATATGGTTCAATTTGTCGGGTTGAATTACTGAAAAACCAAATCTAAAATTTGTATTGACCGATTCAACTTGCAAACATCGGTTATTAGTTTAATTTTTGGTTTTTGCATGTTGTATTCTGTTCCCTCATCTTCTGACTATTGTACATTGATCAGTTCTTGAACGATGACCAATGACATGCTTGTTTGCTCGTTGTTGCTGGTCGAATTCTATCTATCTGTTTACAATGTGACCACTAGTTTAAATGACTCACTATCACCTGCACTTCCTACAAGTCATTCACAGCTCAAATAATTCAGTGATAACGTCTCAAACTATGTAGTTAAGTGATTAAGGTTCAAAAACATCATTCTCCTCAAGACCATAGGCAAACCTTGCTGATGAGTCCTACTAGGATTAATCCCAGGCCCAAAGTTTCTTATTGATTACGTCCGAATATCTAATGTCCCATAGCTTTATTGATGAGATTTGTTTTAACTTAACCAATCAAGTTCTAATTATTCTTCACTTTTTACTAGCTGCGTAAAATCGGTGTGAATGAACCACTGAATAGATGTGCTCGTTAGCAATGTTACTCGGATGCTGGAATGAAAATTAATTGGAAAGCAAACGGATTCTAACTTTGACCGTTAGTATATCCATTGAATGCTTACCAATCTTCGAGTATTTAATCCTGAATTATTACTTAGCGATATCTAACTAAATTATATTTTAAATTCCAACTACATGTTCAAGGTTTTTCTTCATTTTTTTCTTCAGATCAATGTGTCTTCAATCACCAAAATTGTCACATTCATTGAAAAATTCTCTACATAGCATAAATTCTAATGAAAATATAAAATTTGAAGCATTAGGTTTAATAAATGGTGTACACTTAATTCATGATGGTGAAGAAAACGAAGAAGGTGATAATAATGATGATATCAATGAAGAGGAAGATGATGTCATAACAGAAACAACAGTTCAAAGTAGTAGATTCGCTGAACACATAGATAAACCAAACAATGATGAACAATTCAAAGAGGATAATATTATTACCCTTAATAATAATAATAACAAAAATAATAATAGTAACAATGATGATAATAATATCGATAATAATGATAATAGTAATAATAATATTGATGAAAAAGATATATTAGTTAAAGGAGTCTTGGATGATATGGATTTAACTTGTCTAATTAATTTAAAACATAAAATTAGCACACAATCTATGAAAGTTCATAATTCAATTACAAAAGATCAAGAAAATGAAATTTTTGATAACATTAAACAGTGAGTTTCTTGTTGTTATTATTTTGTTGGTTTTTATTTGAATTAATTAATTAATTTCAATAGTTGAGATAATGAGTCAATTGAAGCTAGACTACTATAGAAAACCTAGAAGCACTGGACGGCGGGACCGTGGATGCGCACTGCCGAGGAGTCCCACAATAGGAGGAAACAGCTATCCAGTGCTTCCATGTTTTCCATGGTGGTCTAGCATCAATTGACTCACGATCTCAACCATTGAAATTACTATAATCTCCACAAAACATCTCATACTAATTAGTTGATGTTTTAAAACAAAAATCAGAATAATATAATGCAAAGATAAAGATTATCTAATATATATTAACGCAATATAATCTGATTATACACATATATTTTCTAAGACCCAAGTTTAGATAGTTTTATGTATTCAATGTTGAATCACACATTAAGTGTAATTACTATTGATTTAATAAATTTTCCAGGAAAACTGAATTAATTGATGGGTATGTTTCAGATAATCCACCCAGGGGAGTTGGAAAACTCTGATTTTGAACTATTGGTTCATATGAGCTTTATAATCCTGAGGGAAAAAATGATGTTTGGACCTATTGTTGATCACCGGTTACGATGGGACTGCATCTTCTAACGTTACTCCACTGCCCCCTATGGATTAGACCTCTAGGTTTGTAGGCTCGAGGAGTGGCCTCCTAAGAAATTCATCTGCTCCGGTTTGGGCTCCAGAGCAGTATCATGGCCCTCGCATAAATCAAATGATTTTTGTGGTGCATATATATTGAGTGCCTCCTTGTACCAATGTTTATGTGTTTAAATAAACATGTGATTCAAACCTGCGGATTTTCGGAAGATAGGAACATTTCTATTGTACAGCTTGTCGATAATTCTCATCGTGTTTCTAATGAACAACTGCGAAATTCTAATAAATATATCTCTTAAAAATTCACTTACCTGTAAAAATGTTAGTAAAGTTCAATGAAGCAGAGATTTCTGTTACATTGCCACTCACGTATCTGTAACTATTCCATACTTTTCAGGATCTAACGTATCTGTTTCTTCATCAGTTGGAACTTTAAACTGAATATAGACTTGTTTATCATGTCCATTTAGCATTTGATCAATGAACAAATTAATAGTTTCAGTCTCAAACACCATAGTTTGTGTTTTTTTAGTTAAAATGTATTTTAATTGTTATTTCTCAATTTTAATTGATCGATCATCATTTCTTATGTTTTCACTTTCCCACTTATTTGTTTGTTTGTCGTCATGTTGACTTTATTTTATTGGCATATAGTGACCAATGATATTTGAATTATTAGGATGAAGGGGTATGGAGATTGTTGTGTTTTGTAGTTTATACCATGCTTATTTATTTATTTAAACACATAGATATTGGTACAAGGGGGCACCAGATACATATGCGCCACACAAACACCATTAGAATTGTGTGGGGGCTGTGATACGGCCCGGGTGGCCAAACTGAGGCAGGTGGTTTTCTTAGAGAGGCCACACCCGGAGCCTTCGACCTAAAGGTCTTGATCCACAAGGCAGTGGAGCATGGTTAGGAGATGCAGTCCCATGGTAGCCGGTGACTAACGATTGGTTAATACGCCATTTGTTCCCTCAGGACCCTGCAGTCCATGTGCACCATTGGTTTGGAATGAGGGTTTTCCAATCCCCTTAGGTGTGGAATCTCCATGTCCACCAACCCGGTTAAAGCGCCGGATATTCGCTTTTCGTCTTCTCGATTTTGTAAACAACACCCCTGCCACGAAAAGGTAATGAGTAGGACTTCTCTGGCAGAGGCTATATACGCGTGGCCATGTGAGAGCATTTCGAGTAGGAGAGCGGACTCTGCCCACTCTCGGCCGTACCAGGGCATTTGGGGGCTGATCTGATCTTAGTTAGACAACCACCGAAAGTCAGGGATTACTGTTTTGTCCTAGCTGTGAATCTGCTCTATTAAGGAGTTCCGAACTGGAATAAAACATTTTTCCAGTGATTTTCAGTTGTTTTGTAGCCTCTAGTACTACGTCAGGCCCACTGGGTTATTCTAGTTTCCGGATAGATCAGTTGATTTTTATTCCTCTTGAGTCACATTTTGACCTTGTTAATTATTCGTTTATTAACCTTGACTTTTTTAATCTGATTGCATGTGTTCATCCCTTATCCTATTCGTCTACATGTCTGTAACTTTTGTTTGGCTACACATATTAAGTCACGCTTTACCAAGCGAGTTTGGTATATTTGTTTTCCACAGTCTGCTTCTTCGTTTCCTTTCTTTGATTATCTATCTGAATCGATTAGTGTATGAAATATACGTATCCAAAATCCATTCTCATATTTCACTTATTCTGTTATTCTCTAGCGCAAATTGGGTTAATAGTTAAATATGAGGATAGGGAGAATCTCTATTAGATTACCATCATCATACGATCGAATCAGTCAGATCAACGGGTTACAAAAATGTAACCAAATCCAGTCGCTATTGTAAACTTTGAATTATGCTTGGGATTTTTTACGGGCTGGTTTATTTAAATGTTTGGTTATCCTATCGTTGAGATTTCCATACTTCTGATATTTTCCTATTAATAATGTTATTTTTAAATAAATCGAATAATTTTTTTAATATTGACAAATGAAATAACGATGGGATTAGGTTTTGCTTCCACTTCAAGCAATTCTAAATTATTATTCATTTTCGTATATTTACGTATTAACCAATATGAACACAGGTAGCTGTGTTTATGAGCCATTTGATCTATCGTTTCCAACCATTGATTCTGATAATCACAAAGACCCCCTAATCTAAGTATTCTCTATCTACAAATAGGATTGAATTCAATCTTTAATAATTTCCACTTTATTTTTTAATTTTTATACTTTAATAGACAGTCGGCACAATCGGCTGAAGTGAATGAAGATTCGAAATTAGCCGTTAACACTGACGTTAATGATGATAATCATGTAGAATCGAATTCAGTAGCAGCCAGTAGGTTTCATTTTGTAAATATTTTGTTTAAAATATAGTTTATATTGTTTAACTTAGTAATAAGTTTGAAAAAGGTAACTTATTCTTACTATTTAACTTGTTTTATTAAACTCACTTCTAAGAATTTCTATACTCAGTCAGTTGTAACTAATGTAGAGTCTGCTAAATATGTGTATTGGCCCAATTCTCCACATTCCATTAATAGAACAAGTCAAAATTAACAAGATGAATATCAAAGTGGGTGTATACACTCTTTGTCTTCCTTTAAACCGTAAGATCACAAGTGCTTTATATCTTTCTTTCTACGAACTAATTCTTTCTCCCTATATTATATCCTTATACACAATCTTTTATACATTACTACCATTGAAGTGACTACTTCTATGAATTTGGTGTTCATCTTGTGCTAATACGCTGTGGCAACTTGGACCGATGCATATATGTGCCTGATCCTACGTTGACTGACTGAATTATGTGGTTTCTTCGAACTGATTGATCACTGAGTAGCAAATAAATAATGTCATATTTGTTTAGTCCTTTCGTACTGATGGGATCCTATCAAAAAAGTTACTATGTAGTCATTAGCTCAATTGACTCAATATCGTGCTCATTAAGTTGAGATATTAAGTGATTGGAGGGTTAACCTGCTGTAAATCCCGCTTGAGCTAGGCTTCATGTTGATGGGCACCAGTCAACATGAATAGAAGTAACGCAGTCTGTAGGATTTTGAACTTGGATTATCCAGCTTGATAGTCTTAATGACTCACCATTTCATTCACTGCTAGTATCTATGTCAATTGATTACGACTGTCGGGTGAATCACATTTCATTATTTACTAAATTAATTTAGTAAATCCGGCATTCAGCCTGAATCCACATTTGCTATGTTAAAGTTTCTGATACTATTCATTTGACATTTAAATTTATGATCTTCTAACCTTTAACCTAAAAATATATACTGCTCGCTGCCAGTTATAAAACAATATGCTTTTATCGCAAATATTTTTCTTATCATCTTATGTAATTAATAAATTACTTAGAATCAACCAGTGATCTCTAAGCCGATTATTTATAATATACAAAATATGGAAATGTTGCGTATTGACTATATATAACTGCTTAAAACCAATTATACTCTAATCATCGGTATTAAAACAAAGTGTTTATCTTAATACAATTTGTCCGTCTCAAATCTAACTTTCCATACATTTACGAGTAGAATACCATAAACCAGTGTAAATATCTATTAGTAGTAGGATCATTGTTTTCCTTTCAATCAGTCACATCAAATTTCGACAATTACATCTGTATACGGTGATAAGTATATTGTACTGACGGCCCTAAAGTAACCAATTAAAACTAAGATAGCTCCTCGTGGATTTTCGCGAGAAATTGTAAGTGCATTACAAAATAGCTCATATGTTATGATTAACGAAGTGAAAATGGCAATATTTTGTTCCTTAAATGCGTGAAATCAATGGAAATATTTATCACTCAAACAAGCAGTGGCTATGATATGGTGTTTAAATTAAGTTACCCTACTATACATAATCCATTGTTAATTTCTGATTTTCCATCTCATTACAAATTTTATAAAAAATATCATTATATTGTATACAATATAAACTATTCTTTTTGTACAGCTGATCGTTATAACGTAACAACTACTGTGTTAGATAATCCATTGATTAATCCAGTTAACAAATTTAGTCACAATTCTAACCCAATAACATTATCTTCAACATCTTCCATGACAACATCATTATCTAATTACTGTCCAACATGTGGTAATCAAACTAAACTATTACAAGATCATGTTATATTTTTACAAAAACAATTACAAACTCAATGTAAATCCAATGAAGCTGAATCTAAACTGAATCAATTACATTCGAATTCTATTCAATTTTTACTAAAAGAAGTGAGTTAACTTATTTTCTAACATTTAAAAAAATCTTATTATTGGTGTATTTAAAGGTAGATAATTCGGTAATGTCACGGAAAATCTTATATAAAAGCTAAAAATAACCGACTTTATACTTAGAAAAACTTGGAGCTATTGATAATTTTAGCTGAAAACAAGGCCTTCAAGTGCCCTGATATAGTTGCAGGTGAGGAGAGCTCAATCTCCCTAGTGAAATGTTTTCTTATGTTCACTTTTCTGCCAGGGAAATAGTTTTTATTACCTTCATGTTACTGGTTTATTTTATGAATGAGAACAAAAATTGAACTTTATCGTTTAAACCGTTTTGGTGGATTTGGAAGATCCAACTAGAGGAGTTATAAAACTCTAAGACCAAACCAATGGTGTACATTGAATCCAAGATCCTATGAGAATAAATAGCAATATGAACTTATTTTGATCACCAGGACTTTGTGATATTGTTGCACTGCCTTACTGTCTAAACCTTTAAATCGAAGAAACGGGGATTGGCTTCTCCTATCAGAATACTACCTGCTTCGGTCTGGGTTGTCAAACAATATCTCAGCTCGCACAAAATTATTATAATGATTTATCATTGAAAATAACTTCATTCGCTCCGCATCTCTGTTCATGTGAACAGTATTTGTAAATGAAAACCAGCAAAAAATCATTATTTTAGGATCTTTTCAATACTTACTTACGCCTGTTACTCCCAATGGAGCGTAGGCCGCCGACCAGTATTCTGTCCTGGGCCTTCCTTTCTAGTTTGATCAAATTGTTGTTCATTCTTCTCATGTCTATCTCCATTTCCCGGCGTAATTTGTTCTTTGGTCTTCCTCTCCTCCTTTGTTTAGCCTTGAGCATTCCATGTGAGGGCTTGTCTTGTGACCCAATTTGGTGTTTCTCTCAATGTGTGTCCCATCCACTTCCATTACTTCTTCCTCATTTCTTCTTCCACTGGGATCTGGTTTGTTCTTTCCCACAATAGGTTGTTGCTAATAGTGTCCGGCCAACGGATTCGAAGTATTTTGCGTAGACAACTGTTAATAAACACTTGTATATTTTAGATGATGGCTTTCGTAGTTTTCCAGGTTCCCGCCCCATACAGTAGAACTGTCTTGACATTTGTATTGAAAATCCTGACCTTGGTGTTGGTTGACAGTTGTTTTGAGTTCCAGATGTTCTTCAGTTGTAAATATACTGCTCTTGCTTTACCGATCCGCGCTTTCACATCTGCATCAGATCCACCATGTTCATCAATGGTGCTGTCCAAATATGCAAAGGTTTTTACATCTTCCAAATCTTCTCCGTCAATTGTGATTGGATTGGTGCATGCTGTGTTGCATCGGAGAATCTTGTTTTTCCCTTTGTGTATATTGAAACCTACTGCTGCTACACTGGTCGTCTTCACCTGAATTCGTTGTTGCGTTTGCTATAGAAGATCCAGATTGTCTGCGAAGTCTAGATCGTCCAGCTGCATCCTAGATGTCACTGTATCCCGTGCGTCTCTCCAGATGTTGACGTCTTCATGATGCAGTCGATCACCAGGAGAAAGGGAAAGGGTGAGAGTAAGCAATCTTGCCTGACAACGGTCTTTACTTCGAACGAGTTTGTCAACTGTCCTCCATGTACGATTTTGCAGTCTAATCCATCATAGGAATTCTGTGTAATGTTGAGTATCTTCTGAGGCACGCCGTAGTGTCGAAGAAGCTTCCATAGTGTTGTTCTGTCCACGCTATCAAATGCTTTCTCATAATCAATGAAGTTGATGTAGAGTGATGAATTCCATTCAATTGATTATTCCACAATGATCCGTAGAGTTGCGATTTGGTCTGTATACTATCTATCCTTACGGAATCCTGCCAGTTGGTCTCGATGTTGGGCGTCTACGGAGTCCTTCATCCTGTTTAACAATACCCTGTTGAAGACTTTCCCTGGTATTGAGAGAAGAGAGATGCCCCTGTAGTTATCACAGTTGCTGAGATCGCCTTTCTTTGCTATTTTGACCAGAAGTCCTTCTTTCCAGTCTTTTGGTACTTGTTCCTCATCCCAAATCTTATTGAAGCGAATGTGGAGTACCCTTGCAGTTATTGCTACGTTTGCTTTCAGTGCCTCTGCTGGGATGTTGTCTGGTCCTGCTGCTGTGCCACTCTTGATTTGTCCGATGGCCATTCTGATTTCTTCAATTGTTGGTGGGCCAACACTGATTGGGAGGTCCGTGTGTGCTACTTCGATGTTGGGTGGGTTCAGTGGAGCTGGTCGATTCAAGAGTTCTTTGAAGTGTTCTACTCACCTGTTTCGTTGTTCTTCAATGTTGGTGATTACCTTGCCTTCCTTGCTGTTCATTGTCGTTCTGCTTTACGGTGATTTCCAGAGAGTTTCTTTGTTGTGTCATATAGTTTTCTCATGTTTCCTTCTCTTGCAGCCTTTTCCGCCGTCATAGCTAGATCTTCCACATATTTACGTTTGTCGGTTGTGATGCTTTTCTTCACTTGCTTGTTTAATTCTGTGTATTCAGCCTGTGCCTTGGGTTTCTCTGCTCTTATTCGGCTGGTAACGACTAGTGCCTTTTTGTTCCTCCCTTCTTGAATCTTGTCCAGTGTATCAACAGTGATCTGTGGTGGTCGGTATTCAATATAATCCTTAAACTTCGTATACAGTTCATCTTGATAACCGTCACTAGATAACGCCCCAACGGTATATTAATCAGAAGGCAAATACGAAGTGTCAATTATGTTTATTGTGGAACCACACACAGATATCCAAAATTGCAGGTGCGTTAAACAAACATGAACGAGTTGTGCCGAAAGGCAAGCAGACAAGCGAGCGAGCGATCGAGTGAGTCAGCGAATATGAGTACGAGTAAGCGAGTGCAATTAAGCGTGAGAGAGCCATGAACATGAATAACATGGACATTTATATACATATTGAGATGAATGAATCATCGAATCAATTAAGCGGTTAGTAGTAAGGCAGTAAGCAATGCTCAAGCATACATGTTCATACATTCGCAACAATAATAAAGATACAATGATAAAGATAAGTTGTTGTTGTACGGATGACTCAGTTCGTTAATAAGTTAACAAAATGGCTTAACCGAATTAAATGTGAACAAACTCAATCTCACGTGAGTTGCTATGGATCCATTCGTTTTGATGGTGCTTCTTGTGGCCCAGAACCTCATGACATGTTGAAGTGATTGCCTCTTTTATCCCATTCCAGTTGCTCTCTATAGTAGTTCCTTCTCCATTGAGTAGACCATGAAAGGCCTGGAACTTATTGCTGAGGACTATCTTGAATTTGCTGAGTTTGTCAGTATCCTGAAGAAAGGCCGTATTGAATATTTGTGATATTGTCCGCCCAATTGTCCAGTGCTTCTTGAGTTTCAATTTCATCTTGACGACCAGCAAGTGATGATCTGGTGCTATATCAGCTCCTCTCTTGGTTCTTACATCCTCCATCGTCCTCTTGAACTTTTTGTTGATGCAGATATGGTCGATTTGGTTCTGCGTAGTGTGATCCGGTGAAGTCCATGTGGTTTTGTGAATGCCTTTATGTGGGAATATAGTGCCGCTTATGACTTGTGTATTGAAAGCACATAGGTTTGTAAATCTCTCACCATTTTTGTTCCTTTCTCCCATCCCGTGTCGTCCCATGATGTCTTCATATCCGGTTTTGTCCATTCCAACCTTGGCATTTAGGTCTCCCATCAGAATGGTTAGGTTCTTTGTTGGGCAGTTCAAGACGATTGACTGCAGCCTATTGTAGAATTGATCTTTAGCGTCTTCATTGTAGTCGTTGGTAGGCCCATAGCATTGGATGCTGTTCATTGAAATGCCATCTTTCTTTGTTTTGATGTAGGCTTTGATGATCCTTGGTCCATGAGATTCCCATCCTATAAGTGCATTTTGTGCTTGTTTGGACAGCATCAATGCAACTCTTTGTGTATGCGAGGTATTTTCTTCTTCATGGCCGGAGTATAACAGAAGCTCTCCTGAAGTTAGTCCTTGTTGTCCAACTTTTGTTCAGTGTGTTTCACTGATCTCAAGCACCTTTAGGTTGTATCTCCTCATTTCTGCAGCAATTTCGAAGACTCTCCCGATCTCCCACATTGTACGAGCATTCCATGTACTTAAATAAATATTTGCTCTGGTTGTCAGAAGGGGCATCTGCCTCGTGACTTCCGAAGGAACTTGGCTTTTATCATGAGGCTTCATAACTCTTCTAAATGAAGACCTCGACTCTCAGGGCAAAGTTTAAATGGTTTGAATTATTTTTTTCCGGTTATCGTTTTCTTAGCGAGTTAGTTTTCTACGGGATGGGGCCGCTAACCTCATGCCCAACCCTCCTCCTTTATCCGGGCTTGGGACCGCCAGTAACCCCCGGAAGGGCTCCAGGCAGAGTTCTCATTTTAATAAGTTTCTAAATATTGAAGATCGTTTGTGAATAACTTTTAATTTGGAATATTGAATTAAGGTTACAGTAAAATTGCATTTACGTTACCACCTTATTATTTGTTCAGGATTCGATTTTCCCAAAGTAGTGACAATCCATTGTCGGTTAAGAAGTTCAGCATCGCAAACTTTAGTTGCTTAGACCTAACATCATATTATAGCTATATAATACAAACCAATTGTGCTTCAAAACCGATTCTAATCGTTTATTTTGATGTGTTTTTGTAAGGATTATAACCTGTCATGAAATCATTAAATGAGATTATTTACCGGTTATATGCTTGATTTTAAGTAGTAGTGTAGAGAATAAAATCTCAGGTGTGGTAAATCAGTTTATTGTTTAGTGCAAAATCATACAGTGCCTCTGTAAAATGTGAAAATCCTACATTAAATACATAATTGACAATTTTTTTAGTTGTCCTTTACATACTCAATCATTCTTCTAATTCTCTTGTTATTTCGATCGTTCTTCATTTTCCTGCTTGTTCCCCTTCATTTCAATCTTCCTCTGGTAAGCATCCCATTTCCTATTCCTGCTACATACTACTTATATCTGTCTGTATAGAAAATACACTTCACAGCCGAAACATTTAAGTCGATCATGATTTATAAATTTTAGTTCGCGCATTGTAAAAAGTGACAGTTTTTTAACTGGATTACTGATGATCACAATATAATTGGTTACTTATTATAGGTACGAATTAAAATGGTTTGTTTGAAACTATTACAGCTTTCCTTATTTTAGTTAAACGAATAACTAGTCATACCATATCAAAGAATTTCAAATTATATTAATTTTATAATTTCCCTTACTAAAATCTTTAAAGATCGAATAGGTATTTTCGCATGTCAATTGTATTTTAAATATTTACTGCCTGAAACATAGTTTTGTCGATAACATTTCGAATGAACTATATACGATGAATAAACTATACACGATACTATGGGAGATCATGTGTAATATATTGTTGATTCAGGTGAATTAGAATTATGTATTGAACGTAAATTGGTGTTATGTCTTTTATGAACTCAAGACAAATTTACTTACGTATCCCGACAAACTGCAGTAAGATGGAAATGAATAATGTACTTTGTGCATAAAGTGAACTGTAAGATGGTAGTTGGAAGTAGTCCACAGGAAACCTTGAACCTACGTTTCATACTATTTGGCACTCGTCAGGGAGATGCACTTTTAATCTAGTGGAAGCTAATGCTTCCCGGAGGATTTAATCTCTTGTCGCCCAGTAATGTTACTACTGAGCTATCCGGGCCGCAGGTGACCGCCTGTAGGACTAAGATGTATTTACAAATGATTGATCTCTGGTGTGTGATTTAATACACTCGGGAGCATCAGTCCCATCAAGACCACAGATATACCTTGCTGAAGAGTGCTAAATAGCATGAAACCTAGGTTCAGCGTTTACCATCCACTATTTCCAACAACCACCTTGCATCTCAACATAGTGCACGTGGTGTTAAGTCACTTAGACCAGCGACCATGTTGCAACTTAATCGATAGAATTGGGCCAGCACGAAAAAGGACCCATCATATCCAGTGACTAACCAATGTTCAATGAAGTAGACTAGTTTGCATAAATATTATGTCGTCATTATTGTTTGAGCTTGTTGTTAAATTGTTTTGACATATTTTAAATGGGGGGTTTTCTGACTTCAATGTGATTGAATCTTTAACGATGTAGACGAAATACAGATCCTACTTATATTGTATATATTTTATCTATAGAACACTGGACACGAGTGCTTCGAATGTTTATGTTGCAAACATTCGTTTCGGTGGACGGACGGAAAGATGAAAAGCAGAATTCTGGTTTTGGTTTCGTGCAGAGGTCTTGAATGTAGATCACTGAGAGATTTCAGCCTGAAAAAACAGTTAATAACTAATCACAGATTTAGGGTGTTTCTACAGTGGAAATTTATTTGTGACTTGTGACTCTAAAATCGACATG
This sequence comes from Schistosoma haematobium, assembly GCF_000699445.3. NCBI lineage: Eukaryota > Metazoa > Platyhelminthes > Trematoda > Strigeidida > Schistosomatidae > Schistosoma > Schistosoma haematobium. The sequence goes on from NC_067201.1 coordinate 12,331,814, forward strand.
CCATCTCTACGTAACCATTTTATTAAATGTAAAAATTAAAACAAACGAATTGCTTTGCCAAAATGTTTCACAATTTGTCGTTGTTGATATTCAAGATTGCAATTATTCAGTTTTCTTTGCTTTTTGTGTATCCTGACCGAACTGTCTCGATATATTGTTATGCTACATTTTTTTGTTTGAAGTGAAGATTGGGATGCACGTTTTTCCCTGTTTGATATACCCATTAACTGGATGTACCTATAACTCCATTAATATCTCAAACCCAATATAGTTCTCTTCCAGTGCTTAACATGTTATCCAGTGAATCTCCATGGGAACATTAATACTGAAATATATGAAAATTCTGCTGATGAAACTCGACGAAAACGAAACATTCAATATGAATTCCACTACTAATCATATATCAAATAAACTGAAATGAATTATACACTGATTTTGTATTTTATCGTTATTTATTGGTAACAAGAAAACAAAAAAGAATGAAATTGAAACTTCTTATCATTTTTTTAATTTGTTTAGGTTGAAGAATTAAAAGCTTGGAAAGAATCCATTTCACTTAAATTGACAAATTCTACTTATAAATCTATTGAATTTTCTTCTAATTATACTCAAACTGATATACAAGATAATTATCATGATCAAAGACAAGAACTAATAATGGAGCATACATTGAATAATGTATATCTATTGAATACAAAGAACAGTGACGATAGTAATAATTTAAATTGTGTTCAATTATCTAATAATATGATTGAACATATGGAAAATGATAATGAATTGAAGTATGTTGTTGTAGATTGTTTAAACTGTGTTTTTGTTTTCATCTTTGTGTGATTATTGAAAACTGATGATCAAATTTTCCAACAATAATAATAATAATAACAAATATAATAATAATAATAATAATAATAATAATAATAATAATAATAATGGTAACCTGTAATCAATGAAATTAAAACAGATCCGAAAAACAGACAGATATGTACCTATGCTATATTGGTGTATTATTGCGTAACATTGTAAAATCAACTGTAGAATTTAATTTATCCTATAGATATTCTACAACTCCGTCCGGAGCCCCTTCGGGGCTATTGCTGGTCCCAAGCCCGGATAAAGGAGGAGGGTTAGGCATGAGGTTAGCAACCTCATCTTGTAGAAAACTAACTCGCTAAAAAAACACTAACCAGGAAAAAATAGTTCAAACCATTTAAACTCCTTAAGGTCAAAGGAGAAGAGGAAGATCAAAGAACACCTTACTCCGAGACATGGAGACAGGCATGAGAAGAATGATGAATAACAATTGGATAGAACTAGAAAGGAAGACCCAGGACAAGAGTGGGTTGGAGAATGCTGGTCGACGGCCTGCGCTTCATTGGGAGTAACAGGCGTAAGTAAATAAGTACAAGTATTCTACAAGAGCTGTGAACGTGATACTGACGACCCCACAGAGTCTTTGTAAAAGCTCTAGCTAGAACAAGGACAAATTGGCTTTAAACTTTATCTGTTTCTAAACTTAATTATGAACAATTTGATTGGTACAATAATTAAAGAAATTCAAGTCATTAAGTGGAACACACAAATATACCAACCGGTATCACTTGTCTTATGGAAATGAATATAAAAAACTATGAGTCATGCTAATAATGTCCTTCAATGGACTGGTTACAGGAAACAGGGATAGTCTACTGATTGACATGGTAGGCGTTTATACAAGAATTTGATTGGTTGAGCTATGGACATAGTTAATATCACCTTCAATTGGAAATATCACCATTCATATTTTGATTCCATAGTTAAAAAATTATAGTGTTTAGTACGACTACTGAAAAGATTTTAAGTTTGATTTTATACGGAATCATGTCTATTTACTATTGACTAGTTTTTTTTTAAGTGGATTCAAACAACTGTCTAATACTCATTTTTATCAGAATGGGTTTTGTGGAGATTTTAGAGATTTCGCAGATTGAAATCATGAGTCAGTTGAAGCTCGACCACCATTGAAAACCTGGAAGCACTGGACGGCCGTGTCGTCCTAGTATGGGACTCCTCAGCAGTAGGTCTTGGGTTCGAGCCCCGCGTGGTGCGGGATCGTGGATGCGCACTGCTGAGGAGTCCCATACTAGGACGAAACGGCCGTCCAGTGCTTCCAGGTTTTCAATGGTGGTCGAGCTTCAACTGACTCATGATTTCAATCTGTGTAATACTCATTTATTTGGAAATTTATTAGCATTTGATATTGTTTCGGGATAAAAATTTCTTAAACCCTTTATCAAATTAAATGATCACTAGAAACGCTTCAAGTGAAATACTTTGTTTTTTTTTTAGTTGTTTATTAGAACTGACTGAATATAAAGTTTTCTTTTTTTGAAAGGGTTAACATTTCAAGATTTGTGGACAGCTAGCGAAAATTTGAAGTATGGTCCGTTAAACACTTTAACTTAAGGGGATAATATTTAAATATACAACAAATTAGCGTGTAAATAATAATGGATTATCTGTTTTATTAATGATTTGTAATTGGAATGAATGAAGTTTGTATCAGTGCTTATTCATCTGTTCAAGTGTTAGTTGCTACGATAGAGAATTATGTAGTATAGTGCAAATTCTGTGTTGGATATTAGTTTATTTATTGAATTGAGCAGTACATATGGTTTGAGAAATAGTTTAGTGAATCATTTTATTTCTGTGTCATATTGTATTTGGAGATTTGTAATATTAGAATGATTTTTGTACATATAGGTTTACCGTTTTTAAGTAGCATTGATGTGTACTACTCAAATATAATAAGTCTATATAAATAAAAACATGTTTCATGGGTATCCTCATTAAGTTGCTTTTGAATAACTGACCTGGTCTGAATAGACTATTTTAGATTCTTTTCTTCTCCATATACTTTCACTGTATTTATCTGATATATTGCAGTATTATTTGTTTAAGATTTACCATAAATTAAACTTTTATACACATAGTTCCCTTTATTATTTTAAAGAGAGTAAGAACAAAGGTTGGTGCAGAATAATATGAATTCATTTTATTTCGTTAGGTTCTCATCAGCTGCTTACAACCTAAAATATTTGAAATTTAACGTTATTATAGGTATTGACATACTTATACATAAGAGGGTGATTAAGGATGCACATATGTATCATGATGTAGCGAAGATTTCAATATAGTTAATAAGGTCATAAAAATTGTTTGTTTCGAATAAATAAATTTTGGGAGGGAAGGTTCCAGAACATTGAGATAGTGATTAGAAATCATGGAATTAAAACACATTAGACGATTATGTAATGAAGTAACTGAAAATAATTTAATGTTAATAAAGAGAGATATGAATTGAAATTGGTCAGTTATGAATGATGTAAGTATAAAATTCAGAAAGAGTTGGAATGACGTAATAAAAAATAAATAAAATAAAAGGGGGGTGGGGTGAATGTTGGTGGCTACTAGTCAAGTGCTTTGACTACTAAAGCGTAGCTCAACCAAATGATTCCTGTTGTATGAAGCCGTGATTATCTATTCAATTTATACTGTTAATGGTTACTACTATTATGATTTCCTGCAGTTTGGGGTTGTGGAGTTTTTCGAATTTAATTGAAATCATGTACCCATCAATGATAAAACATTGAAAACCTGGGAGCATCAGACAGCCGTTTCGCCCTAGCATGCGGCGCCTCATTGGGGTGCTCCCACGGCCCAATACGCGGGGTTTAAACACAGGACTTCCGGTCTTTCGCGAATGCCTAAACTTTAGAATATTGAGCTGGCGTTTATTGGTGTTAACGTCTAGCTTCAGCCAATCCCCGATGTTGTGTGATCATCCATTGTCTTTAGTGTTTATTTGCCTCATACCCGAAACGTTTGGACTCCACTGGTCACGGCTTCCCACTAGAACTTCGAGAATTCCCTCAAAGCTAGTCACTAGTGAGCACATGATAATTTCCAATTTGGAGTTGTGAAAATTTTCGAATTTCATTGAAATCGTGAATCGATCAATGTTTTTTCACGCAAAACCGATGTTTCTTGGTTCGAGTCCTGCGTGTGGGATCGTGGATGCTTACTGCTAAGCGGTTATGATTTTCTGTAGCCTATAATGGTTCTGAACGGATGGGGGGTTTTTCAATATAGAACATGGTCTACGCAAACTAGATAGATCAGGTGACTAATAAATTAGAACACTTCAAATAAGAAATAAAAAATAGACCTTTATGTTGGCTTGATACTTTCTTGACAGAAGGTGAAATCGTAGTAAATCAACTTTAGTTATTTAGCTATAATTGTGACCTAGAGACACCACAATAGTAGCAAACCAAAAGTAACAGTAACAAATATGATAACAGGGAAAACCAATGGATTGGAATCAAGTTACTAAGGAATTCCTTGCACGCCAGCGTTACTATTTATTCATAATAATATATATATATATATATATATATATATATATATATATATATATATATATATATATATATATATATATATATATATATATAACTAGATAATTTTTAAGCCTACTTATCTATTGAACATCATGTAATAGCTTTAAAAATGAAACAATCAGTTATTTGTCCATTATAGAACATTGTTTGAAGGATGTGTTTTGACAATTTAAGTTTAAAAGAAATAATTTTATAGTTGAATTCATTGAGTCAATTGAAGCTAGACCACCATGGACAATCTGGAAGCACTGGACGACCGTTTTTTCTTAGTATGGGACTCCTCAGCAGTGCACACACAAGATCTGATAAAAGAAATAAGTTACTGAAGAACAATAATTGTAAAATGATGTAGAATGATACGATATCGCTAATTAACAATTGACTACAATTTTAGATTATTAACCAAGTCACATGGTAAGCGTTTTTCTTAACGAGTTAGTTTTCTACGGGATGAGGACGCTAACCCCATGCCCAATCCTCCTCCTTTATCCGGGCTTGGGACCGGCAGTAACTCTAGAAGAGCTACAGGCGGAAGAAGAAACTACTATGAAGGACAACTGGAAAGGCATCAAAGAAGCACTAACTTCAACGTGTCAAGAGGTTCTGGGCCTAAAGAAGCATCATCATAAGGAATGGATCTCTATAGAAACACTGGACAAGATCAAAGAAAGGAAGAGCAAGAAGGTAGCAATTAACAACAGCCAAACACGAGCAGAGAAAGTCCAAGCACAAGCTGAATACATAGAAGCAAACAGCAAGTGAAGAAAAGCATTAGAGCCGATAAGAAGAAATACGTGGAAGAACTAGCAACGACGGCAGAAAAAGCTGCAAGGGAAGGAAATATGAAACAGCTTTACGATACAACGAAGAAACTAGCAGGGAAATACAGTAAACCAGAGAGACCGGTCAAGGACAAAGAAGGCAAGCCAATCACTGAAATTCAATAACAGTAAAAGAGATGGGTAGAATACTTTGAGGAAGTCCTGAATAGGTCGGCTCCAATGGATCCACTGGACATGGAAGCAGCACACACAGATCTTCCTATAAATGTCAATCCATCAACGACGGAAGAAATTAGAATGGCCATCAGACAAATCAAGAACGGGAAAGCAGCAGGACCCGACAGCATACCAGCTGAAGCACTGAAACCAAACATCGGCACAACCACAAGCATGCTTTACCTTCTATTCAAAAAGATTTGGGAGGAGGGACAAGTGCCGACGGACTGGAAAGAAGGACACCTCATCAAGATTCCAAAGAAAGGAGATCTGAGCAAATGTGAAAACTACAGAGGCATTACGCTGTTGTCAATATCAGGGAAAGCCTTCAACTTAGTGTTGCTGAACCGGATGAAAGACGCAATAGACGCCCAACTTCGAGATCAACAAGCTGGATTCCGTAAGGATCGATCGTACACAGACCAAATTGCAACACTACGGATCATCATCGAACAATCAGTTTAGTGGAACTCGTCACTATACATCAACTTCATTGATTATGAAAAGGTATTTGACAGTGTAGATAGGGGGACGTTATGGAAACTTCTTCGACACTACGGAGTTCCTGAGAAGATTATCAATATTATCTGGAACTCATACGATGGACTACAGTGCAAGGTCGTGCACGGAGGACAGCTGACAGATGCATTCCAAGTAAGGACCGGAGTCAGACAAGGCTGTTTACTCTCTCCCTTCCTCTTTCTTCTGGTGGTCGACTGGATTATGAAGACCTCGACATCTGAAAGAAAACATGGAATACAATGGACAACTCAGAATCAATTAGACGTTTTGGACTTCGCAGACGACCTAGCCCTCCTATCACGTACACACGAACAGATGCAGATGAAAACAGCCAGTGTAGCAGCAGTCTCTGCATCAGTAGGCCTCAGCATACACAAAGGGAAAACCAAGGTCCTCAAATTCAAAACGAAGAACAGCAATCCAATCACTCTTGATGACGAAACTCTGGAAAATGTAGAATCCTTCACATAACTGGGAAGGATCATCGATGAACAAGGAGGTTCAGATGCAGACGTAAAGTCAAGGATTGGAAAAGCAAGGGCCGCATTCCTTCAGTTGAAGAACATATGGAACTCAAAATATCTGTCAACCAATATCAAAGTGAGAATCTTCAATACCAACGTCAAGGCAGTTCTACTGTATGGAGATGAAACTTGGAGAACTACAACAACCACCATCAAGAAGGTACAAGTATTTATGAATAGCTGTCTTCGCAAGATACTCAACATCCATTGGCCGGATACCATCAGCAACAGCCTTCTCTGGGAGAGAACAAACCAGCTTCCAGCTGAAGAAGAAATTAGGAAAAGACGATGGAAATGGATAGGACATACATTACGCAAATCATCAAACTGCGTCACGAGGCAAGCTCTAACTTGGAATCCTGAAGGGAAACGGAAAAGCGGAAGGCCAAAGAACACATTACGTCGGGAAATAGAAGCACATATGTAAAGGATGAATAACAACCGTAAGGATTGCCCAGGACAGGTTTGGATGGAGAATGCTGGTGAGCGGCCTATGTTCCTTCACGAGGAGTAACAGACGTAAGTAAGTAAACCAAGTCACATGAATGTAACACTTTCATGAGACCATAATAATATTAATGAATAATACAATTAGGTTTTACCCATGTTAAATATCTTGTGCATATATTTAGAATATTAAATGAAAAAAAATTATCTATTATCAAAATGTATTTACAATTAGAATTACCCTTATCATTTGTATCAGCACTATTTCATAATGTTTGAAATAATATTAAGAAACGGATATGAATGCTTGAAACATTATTATTATTATTATTATTATTATTATTATTATTATTATTATTACTATTTACTTCGATAGAAATAATTCAAACAGTCATTTATCAAAAATTATTGTTCAATTTAATGGTACCAAAGAAGAACAAAATGAGAAATTTTCTTATGAACTGAGCAAATTTAATGAATATGAAGAAGATAAAACGTTATCTTCATTTGCTAAAATGTCTAATACAGAACTTTCTCAAATATCAGAACAACATCATACTTTGCATTATGATAATAGAAATTTTGATAAGAATGAGAATAATAATGGAATAGTATTAATGAATAATATATTACAACGATCGTCTTATGGTAATACTTCAAAAATATTAGGAACTCATCGAGACATTGAATCGAATACTACTGTCACTGATTCTTATGATCTTGAAGATTTTTCAGATTTGGAACTTGTACGACAAGCTGCTTTACAGGTATAATTTTTGTGTTATTTTTTAGTTGGATAATTAGCTGTGTTGTTACTATATTTTTTATCCTTCCAGAAAGTTTGTCAAAGGTTAAAGTCATATGGAACTCTGTACGTGTAATGAATTTTCCGTACATCACTAACCCCAGGAGTTAATAGCACTTACTCACATTTTGTGCCTATTTTCTAATGTCCCAGTTAAAGTGTCAAAGTAGGCTAGGGCTTTATGAAACGGCTAAGATGTTAATGTCAAACATTTCAGTAGGAGATCTATTAATAAGATCAAATGGTTATTTATTTGTCTTAGAGTAACTCTGTAATAAGTTAAGTTTGTAAACTTCCATTCCTTGCAAGATGATAGGGGTGAAAAAGAAACTATGATTATCTCTAAGTCTTGCGTGTGTGCTTCACGTTTTTCTTACGCCGCTTATTGTAAACGCACCAATTTCCGTACTTGTTTATTATCATACCATTGATGTGCGGCAACAATTTCCTTTTTTTCCAAATCTCAAATCAAAGTAATCGAAGATTAGGTAATCGATTAAAATCAACTTGAATATACAGATGAGATTACTTGATGAACTAATTACACTTTTTACCCCTCATGGAGAAACATAGGCTCCCCACCAGAATTCTCCATCGAACGTTGTCATGGGCCACGAATTTTGTTGCAAATATCATAGAATTTATAAATTATGGTAATTTACTGTCGTATATTTTAATTATATAGTCGCATAATTTGTGAGTTATATCTATGAAAATAATTATCCGAGAGAGAAAACTCAAGTTCAATAGGCTTATTGTTAGCGGCATATAAAGCATAACAGTGTTTTAGTCTGCCTGAGGAAATTTTATAGTTATGTTCATAACGTAGTATTAAGTATTATATGATCCAATCCTTTTTTATTCTATATGAGACAGTTTCATTTATGTCTAGAATTGTATTTATAGGATGTTATTAGTTATCACTGAAATGCCTTTCTTTTAACCAAAAATCTAATGAGACATTTGATCCAAATATTCGTGGATTTAGGTGCATATATTTGGCAATGTGTTTATATTTATTGTCAGCAAACTTATTTGTGAGGATAGTTTCAGCTAGTATTTGTTGTATGAAACATATAATTATTTAGGTTATATGGATAATGTTCATCCTGAAGTGTATTCTCACTACGCATCAATATCACCATATGTGTTTAATAATTAAAAATGAAGATGTACTCAACAGCTGTCTTGTTCCGATTTGACAAATTTCGGCAGTGTCTATACACACACAAAATGTACAACAAAATAGATAAATCAACTTTGAATTTCTTGACAGGTACAAAATCTCTAAACCATTGAAATACAATCAAATGTTCTACATTCCTATTTAATCTCAAGTTTTAATATTACGCTATTATCATTCCATTGGTGCTGTCTGTCGTTTACTTACAATATAATTGAATTAATCGTGATTTGTCCGAGTTGATGTGAATTATGTAGTCAATTGATCATCATTTATAAAGAAAACTGACTTAATGCAAAGCAGACAGGGTAACTAGTCAGCACTAATGGAGGCTACATACAATAATACACAGTATGTTTGTCACAAAAACAGACGTTCTATAAAAAAAACCTTGGTAGTTTTAGGTGTCGAACTTTCTAGGTTTATTCAAGATCAACCAGTAGAACTGTAGTGAATGATAACTCAGATGGGGACAAGTAATTTATTGTTTAATGCAAAGTTACAGAGTTCTTTCGTAAGATACCAAAAAGCATAAATTAAATACTTCATTTGCAAATGTATCGTCAATTGTCCTTTACACGCTTCACGATTCCTCCATTTCTCAATTCTCATTTCCCAAGTTCCTTGCTTTTTCCTTCAGTTCAATCCCCTCAACCTTCTTTCAACAGACGTTCAACTTCTGATTGGTATTACATACTACTTATATCTGTCAAAATAAGCACATAAGTATACTACAGAAGTACATTTTTAAGCCCCGTTACTGCTTATTATATCTGTAACTGTTCATAGTGAAGGTTAAATTTATCTTATATCTTTTTCATGGTAAATTCCATCTCGTTTAACTACAAATAATGATTGTTGTTAGAGGGTATTATGCAAATTGTCGAATTTAAAGTTTCTCATCAGAAACTGATTTTGTTTAGATGATTAGTGAAAACCAGAAGGTACTGGACAGCTGTTTTGTCCTAGTATTCCAATTGTTATATAAATATCACTAATGGTAGCGGATAATGGTTGAACTGGTGTGTCTGGGGACGCTGATCGTTGCCACGAGCTAAGTCTACCAATCAGAATTTCCGATCACATTTTTTCACCCCGCCTCTGCTTTATGAACTATAGCCTAGCTTCCTTATCTTAGAGGAATGATACGTTCTGGCCGACACAACACTGAGCTAACGTAAGCTACACTTCTATTGGTCGCCTATCTGTGGACCTTACCTCATCCCTAGCCTTGAGCCTCAGGAGAAGTCCGTAAACAAGCTTCTGTTGTTATTATGTTTCAATCACTCAGTCCAGCCAGCTAGCACATTAGCTATCTCAAACAATTGTTAGATTCTATACGCAAATTGTCAGATCGCAAAATATAGCAAATAACGAGTCATGATTTCATCACTGTTAAGCCATAAGTAGCAGATAACGAAGCAATAAGTACATAATTTCCTATTAGTACTATGTGAATGGTAAAACGCATAATGGTTAATAGGTCCATTAGGTCCACTGGAATTTTACAATAAGGAAAATCTGAAAATACAATAATGCTGTCATATACCGATTGTGTAATAAAACTATCTGTAATGATAATATGAAAAAATGCTTCTGAAAGTTCCAATTTTATTTATACTCGCTTCCTAATAACATCAGAAATATCACGAGTTAATTGGAGTTAGGGATTTGAACTACTGGATCCCAACTCAGTGCTCTGGTTGTTAAGCGATTGCATTAGTGCTTGATGATAGTCAATCCTATCTCTTATAAGTTTGTTGGTGTGCACTGTTGAGATATTTTATGTTAGGACGCAAAAAGTATCCAATCAGTCTTGGTTGTCTAACCGAAGTTATCTTAATAAACCTGATGCTTTTTAAATCCTCTGTTTTTTTCCTTAAAGGCTATGAATTTAGACTCAACATCAATTGATGCAAGTCTTCATAGTAATTCATCTCTGTCAATTGTAACATCTTCAATTTCATAATCGAATTTGTTCTGTCAAATAGGTTTTCATATCAAATATCATTGTACAGAAACATATATATATATTCATACAGGTTTTAATTAATCTAATGTGTACACTATTTATTCTTAATTTTGTTAGCATTTATGAACAACAAAAAATTACTGACGAATTTTGTTATTGTTGTAGGATGTCTCTTACAAAAATATACAACATATGTGTTAATACTATACAGGTTTTCTTCAATTGCTCACAATCTAAAAATAATGGTAATAGTTATTTCTTTTTTGAAAAACTAGTGTAAATACTTAATATCATTTTATTTATTTATTTGAATACATAAACATTGGTAAAAAAAAGGGCACCAAAATGTGTCACACAAAGCAGTTATCATTAAAGTTGTGTGTGGGCGGGATACTCCCTGGGTGCCTAGACAGAAGCCGTTGGTTTTTTTTAGGGAGCCACCCCTCGAAACTTTGGCTTGGAGGTCTAATCCACATGTCGACGGAGCAACGTTAGTAGATGCGATCCTATGTTAACTGGTGATCAAGAATAGATTCATATGCCATTTGTTCCTCCAGGATCTCGAAGTCCATGAGTGCAGTTGGTTAGCATAAGGTTCTCCCGAATTCCCTAGGTGGATCCTTCGTACCCACCTTATATCATAGTGTTAGAAAAGCTCTCACCAGTTTACTTTAATGACAAGGGAGAAAACCAAGTATTGAGATATTTTAAGGGATATTTATATGGTTGAGTGATAATTTGTTAAATAATGTGGATATATTAGGAAAAACGTCTATTCTTTCCAGTGCTTGGAAACGAGTTACCGGTCAGTTCATATAAGTGGACAAGAACAAAGAGGATGAAGTCCGGTAGGTTTGAGAAAAATGTCGGTACCCATGAAGTTGTAACTAAATGTTTCATGATTCAAGATCTGGTGATATGATAGATTGGGTTGAATACATAATAATAAGTAACAGATTGTGTTTAACAATAAAGTAAGTAGATGTTCTTCCATCTGTTATAGATCACCGATCACTAGACAACACAACTTAGCCTATGACTATAAGGAATTACGAAGAAGGAATACAACTCGGCACTTACTATTGATCGATATTGGAACTGGAATGGAGAGAATATAGGTGATTTATTCTGACTAACCTAGAAGCAGAATAAATCTGATAAAATTACTCACATTATATAACTGCGTGAATCGAGATCTCAAGTTGAGAAACTTCTAGTTCATCAATCGATCGTCAAAAAACTGGATGTAATTAAACCATTTCTTTTTACTAAAATAGTTGAGCCAAAGCCTACCGACCAGAAGTTTACAACAGGTTATTACTTGACATTTTAAGGTCCCCCGAGGTTACTTTATTTCAGTTCTGCTCGGTAACTTCGAGACATTATTAAAACATGTGGATAAATGATTGTCGCACCCCGAGCTCCTAATTTTGGGGAAGTCCCCCAGAATCTTATTACACTTTGGGGAAGTGCGCCTATATTTATTAAGAAAACCCAAAAATCCTTCACGATTTTGGGGATCTCCCCAAACATTGGTGAAGATCATTCGACTTCCGGAGTTTCCCCAAACTTGGGAGATCGGGATAAACCAGGTGACCCACGTCATAATTAACTAGGAATATCCCATTGGTAAAGTTCATGGGGACCAACAATTTATCACTTTAATTTGTTTAGTTATCTAGTTGGTATCGCCAAATGATGTAGATTTCGACAAAATCTGACATCAGATTCCAAAAACACTATACCCGTATGCTCTGTACATACCCAATGGGTCGTGAATAAATAGTGAAGTGCTTGTAGTGGTAATTTGCCTTAGTTAGGAATTATATATGGGGTTTTCATCATGAATTGACATCAGCTATAATGCCAGAAATTGATTTAGCCAAATAGATGAGAGGCTTTAGCGTCAAAATTCGACATGTTATCTTATACCTGATTTATTCGTCCACAAATTGCAGTCAACTCGCTTGCTCACTCGAGATCAAATCGTAATTATTACAGTAATAAAAACATCTTTTATTTGAGTCTTATAATTCATAATCTGACACTTCAAATATGTAGAGTTGTCGTTTTTGGAGGGATAATTCCAACCTGACCGAGTTACAATAGCAACTCACCACGCTGATGAGTAGTCAGACTCTAAGCCTGGCTAATAACTATAGATTATTTTCAAAAGTTAATGCTATAGACTACCCAGAAATCATCTTCATAGGAACTAGGGTGTCGCAGAGAAACATCACTGATTGTGAGCAACCAAGTTACTTAGAACACGAGGCGTGAGCAACTGGCGTCACTCACATTTCTTACATTGCACCAAATTTAATTTAGAGAACTCAGCAGTGCTGCATAGAGCGTGAGTCAAACCTCAACCAACAGGCCGACCAAGCACTAGTCAGACTAACGAAGGAGTAACTGTCGGCCCAATAGTACATTAATCACCAGTTGCTATCAGTCAAACTCCTACCCAATTAGCTCTATGCAACGCCAGCTTCGACCGTAATAGGCAAATATATTCTAAACGTGGACGACTAGTTTGCACAAGTGCATGTACCAACCACCCACGCGTTACTTTTGATAGACTGAACTACCCTACATATCTAGGCAGTATCTCTTGTGGCTTAGTTTAATCGCACTAGATTTAGCGCATATCAGTTGACTCAGTTACCGTCGCAAGGCATATTTACAATAAGACCAGCACACCTGCGTTCAGAGTCAAGGTAGTTTTCTAAATGACGATTAGCAAGCCAATGGGTGACAGGCAAAATTTTTTGCAAGATATTACTCGTAAACCGAGTCCCAGCCTAGTTTAGAACAGCAGTTTCAAGTTCATTTCAGCGTCAGATGTCGAGGAGCCAATGTTTACGATGAGCTTCCATTACGCAAAATCACTACATTCAACTAATCTTAACTAGTGGCAAAATAGGACTGAATTTAAATTCTTACTGTTTGATTTAAACTCTAAGAACTTTGATGAAAACTGACCAGTTGTACTCGGATTAACACAAACCTTTGGCATTAACAAACTAACAGTTCCCTATGATATTTCCAGTTCCTATAGAAAACTGTAACTAAGGATGATAAACTCAAGAGTAGAACTAATGCTTGGTAATGGTTAAATAAATGGAAATTAAGGGAATGGGAACGTGATTTCGACATTTACTTACAAATATGAACATATGGACAGATAATAAAATAGGTCTGAATAAATCTACTACTTCACACATATAATGCAATAGGGTTCATACGTTTGAGAGGAGACAGATGCCCTCTTCAAAAATAATGTAACATCGATAGAAATGTGAGAAGTAATACAATAAAATTCATGTTATGAATCTTGTTACATTGAAAGGGGTTTAGGTGGAGGTATTTTCTTGCCGATAAGGGACTTGTGGATGTGGGGGATAACACCACCACCTGCAATGGTTGCCTTGATCAATGTGTCAAGTTCTTCATCTCCACGAATGGCCAACTGTAGATGCCGAGGTGTTATACGTTTGACTTTCAAGTCTTTACTTGCATTGCCAGCTAATTCGAGAACTTCTGCAGTCAGATACTCTAGAATAGCTGCCGAATAGACTGCAGCAGTAGCCCCAACTCTCCCATGGCTAGTAGTGCGTGCTTTCAAATGACGATGGATACGACCAACAGGAAACTAGAATAAGAGAATAGGGGGACGTAGAAAGTTTATACAAACACGATTACTAGGTATCGTTAATTTCTATTTCATTTTAAAAGACTAGATAACTGAGTCAAAAATGGTTTTCGATATACGACATGAGACTGACTTTTACTGAATGAAGTGCCTGTTTTGCAACTCCCTGATTGTTGTCCAGTAGAAGCTTAGGGGAAGCTATGGGCAGATGAACTGGAACGTAGTATTACTTTAGTGTTGAAATGACGTGTCGTGATACACAGAAACAAGTCGGAGTCCGCACGATGATCATGACCTATGATTACTTGAGATAAAAATTAAAATCAGTAGCGATCGCTCACTTCTGTATACCGTTCTCCCTTTGTATACTGAATCCCTGTATCGCACTATATGTATGACTTTTCTATTAGACGAAACTACGCATTTATGCACGAACCAATCAGATCTGGGATTTGGGCACGAAATTCACCAACTCATTTGGCCAAATACCATTTTGGTATTATAGCTGATATCAGTTCGTAGAAACATCATATCTAATTCCCCAAACTAATATATGACCCTGATAAATAGATGGACAATCCAAAATCGTTTTAGCGTCATCCATAATCTCACCTAACATTCTATGTTCACATTTATCTAAAATGAAAAATATAAACCTAGACGGTCACAAAGGATACTAACTCCTAACTACCCTGCTTCTGATTACTTTTTATTACTGATACAGACACCCATAAGTTAATATACAGCAAAACATATTACACTCGAAATAAACGTATTCATTGGTAAGGCACTGCACTGCTAGACGTTCCCTTGGGAGAAATATTTTATCCGCTTGCTTATAGATTTCTAGGACTCTAAAAACCCACAGATATAAAGAAACTTTGTTTCGAAAAACTGATAAGATTTGGTACTTAAATTTCTAAACAACTCACAGGACCTTGAATTCATTATAGCTGACAAGTCTGTCGAATTATGACTACTAGTAAACGGACTATTCCAAACCCTATACATTAAAGAGCAACTATATTGACGATTTTACTTGTACTGTACGAGTACTTATTATTTAGTATACAATGTGGAAGTGGTCCTCGACCAGGTATTGTTGCAGTATCTATAAGGAGGACAAATCGCATGATTCTCTATCCCGAAAACCGGAACATATATTACAATGTCAGTACCTTTTGGAATAAATCTTAAGTTAATTCGGTCAGGGAAATGATTGTCATCCTACCATAAGAATGATTTGAAAGTTGATTATGATAAACGTAGTTCAGATCAAAGAAGACTTACTTGAAGGCCTGCACGATGTGAACGAGAAATTGCCTTGGCTTTTGCTTTACCAGAGTCCTTTCCAGCTTTACCTCCTGCCTACATACAATATGGTTGAGAAATATATGAGACTAACCATTCGCGTTACGTTTTGATTTCAAAACCGGGTAGCGACTTTTCCGCGGCCGGCGAGTAATTATTTAAACAAGTCACAATTAACTAGTGGAGTGAATGTCTTTACTCCAACACAACATTCGAATAACCGTTTCCCCCTACTTTTTTTCACAGATAGTATGGGGTATAACCATCTAATAATCAACAGTTTCAGCTTCTATATTCTATATAGGTGTTATAAATTGTTTTAGAAAGTGGTTTTTTATTTATTCTAAAACTGTTCTCAAGTTCCTCTTGAAAATATACATCCTTTTAATGCTGGGGTTTGTTTAATCAGCATCGAAAATTATTTACAGTCACATATATCTCTATGGTCTATATGTGCAATTTCTCCTCATTTTTGTTCTGGCATTTTGATTTAGTTTGATATATCAAACGTTTCGCTTCTAAGTTGTTCGAAATTGTGTTTTGTTTAGTCACATATGGGGTTATCTAAAATTACGTGTAAGTGCAGTGAAATGTCACTGGGTAGGCATGTCACTCGTTGTCAAACGATTTACCACTGCTCGTCAAAATCGAGGACAGCTAGCTGTCATCAGATGATTGCACGTTATGAACAGGTGGCTACAATATTGGTCGCACTTTGTTTCTTCAGGCCGTTCTTACTGATAGGTTTTCTCATTAACGTTATATTCGTTCTGTACGGCTATCAAAATATCCTCGGCACATGAATACGATGAATGTTAAATTGACACTGATTATTACCGGGCGGTGCGACTTCAAAGTATACTAGAAGTTCACACCATTCTTGTCCAGCTCGAGTAAGCGTTTACTCATCTATTCAGCTCACCTACATTGGTGATCTTCAAAAATATGAGCTTCATGTTGCTCTGTTGTGATAAAGTACTGCTGTAGTATAAGTGTTCTTTACCTGGAAGGTAACGTATGTTCTTCCCAAGCACAAATCAGGACCTAGAAACCTGACCGAAAACTACAAACCTATAAATATCATTCCAGTTGCATCACGCATAATCGAGAAAGTGATGCAAAATCAACTATCTGATCACCTACTTAAGGAAGATCTAATAGACCCGTCACAACATGCTTTCACTAGAACAAGGTCCTGCAATACATACCTGACAGACTTCTTTAACGAGGTTACTCGTATACGTGACCAGAAGAAACTAGTGATTATACTATATTTCGATATTAAGAAAGCCTTTGATAAAGTACCTCATAATCTTCTAATCAACAGACTGAAGTCAGTTGGAATTATAAACCTCCTATGACTATGGATCAAGTCTTTTCATTCGAACAGATACCAAATAACCAAGAATAACTGTACAAAATTACACCTTGACCACTAACCAGTGGCGTTGTGCAGGGTAGTTTCTTGGGTTCATTGCTCTTTATAATCTACATCAACAATATATGCAAGTACTTTAGCACAGGTAAGACTTATCCCTATGCCGACGACTTAAAAGTCATCTATAAAACTAACCTTGCGATGTACGTAGTACTATGCAAACAATCCAACACGAACTCAACATGGTAGACGACTGATGCAAACGCTGGAGGTTGGGGCTCAACACAGAGAAATGCGGCTGGTTATGCATAGGAGACACGTCTCTTAAAACAAAACTAACACTTAACAATAACACACTGCCCAGACTGGCATCAGTAACTGACCTAAGGGTATATTACTCACACAGTCTTAACTTCTCTGAACACATCTCAGCCAAAGCATCTACAATGCGGAAATTGCTTGGCTTCATTCTCTGTAGTTTCTATCAAAATGAATCTAAAATTCTTCTTTATAAAGTTTGTGTAAGACCTGTCGTTGAATACTGCTCGTTCTTATTTTCCGACGTACACTTATCTGATATACTAAAAATAAAAGGAATACAACGATACTTCACCGGCGAAATACTTAAGACTGACTCAGTCGTTGACTACAGTTTCCGATGCCAAAGCTTATGAATAGAACCTCTGGAAAAGAAGGCTTAGGTCTAATTTGATCCTCTGCTTTAAACTACTCAAAAACCATGCTTATTCGACATGTAATATAGTGCCTGCCCGAGATCCACATGAATACAAACTCGAAAACAAAGTATCTACAAACGTTTGTAAAACTGCTTGATCAACCCCTCACTTGCACTGATCTAGCATGTACGGACACATCTGCTCCTTACTCAGACACCATAGGCTCTCTACATGTCTAGACCAAAACAAACTTCAAGTTCAGTCTGCCTTATTTTTCCTACTTTGCAGTTGTATTAGTTACTTTTTCCACCCTATTTCTCCACTTGAAGTAGACAGGTAACTCACTGGACCTATCGATACTGTTCAACTAAACTTGGTCACTGAGGGACACTCACTACCACCCTCAGAAAGTCAAGAGGACCGCACAGTCGATTGCCTATTACCAGTGGTATTGCATCTATGGAGCCTGTTACCCCTCAACTGGTTCGGACAGCACAAAATAACATCAGCATCAAGTTAATGTGAGTTTCTTCCTGTTTATTATTTATTAGCCTTTTACTCTTCAGTACACTATGTTGACTAGCAATTAATATTATTTCTCCACTCGTTACCTTATCTACAACTCATATAATTCTATACTTTTCCGCCTGCTTTAATAAACAACTATCCTACATTATACCCTTCTTAATGCTTATACTCTGATTGGCAAACTATACTTTATACTATAGTGAATAGAAGCACTGCATCGATGCCTTACCCACAGTCCATAACTTGAAACTGCATGATAAGATTGTAAAATGGTACTTAAAGAAATAGTGTTTTCCAACAGGTTGTGAAACACAGAGAATTGTGTGAGGTATAACATATATCCAGAAATAAGCTAAGATGAGCCGAACATCAAAAAAAGAGAGAGGCTGGAGTCACTGACCAGCAATGATCGATGGTGAGGGTGATGAATTCAATCCCCCCATGTTTGTGGGGCAGAACATTCTGTATGTATCGAGCTCTTTATGATTGAGAATAAGTCAATCAATCTGTGATATAGATTGTCTTCCTATGGCCACCACTCAGACTCATGTTTCCAATTTTAATCTGGATTAGCTATTCTACTAAGACAACCTATAGCATGCTAACTCGGACTTTTACACTAGGAGTGTGTGACTGGCATGGGATGGAAAAAAAGCAAGAAAAAACTTAGACAATAAAGTAGTTATTAGTATTCCTAACACTTCACCTTCTAAATGAACACTCCCTTCTAATAAACAGCTTTCCTTGTACCAGCCTTGATTTCTTTTCCTTCATGTGAGCCTACTCCAACTTGTTAAACATAATAATTCATTGTTCTTTAGTACTACATTCTCTTATATAGAGCCTCCGACTTCATTTCACTCTAACAAGAAATAATATGAATTTAACCTCATTTATTACACCTCTGTCTGTTCTACTGCAAAATGTTGAGCAATGTTTGGTGTTCATATCCAGTTGCCTTGCTGCTCTTCAGTTTCTTTTTTTTCTTTCTTCAGAATCTTGCTCTGAGTGCACAGATATGGAACTTCTGACGTCTGGAACAAACTTGATGTACGCGTCTCCTCAAGGCTATAATTTACTATAAGCGTTCTACAAGTCTACTTTATGACAAATATGAACCTAATGAGTTAGGAAGCATGCTGTGAGCCAACAAATGTTGTAATTCTTAGATCATGGCTGTAAAAATGGCGTGTACCTGCTCATGCAGAAATATATTATTATTATTATTAAAAGTCACTACATCAATTATGGCTTCATCAACGATAATAAGCCGTCTACACTTATATTACATCGCCTTCTTTAAGAAGATATACAGTGGATTCGAGAAGAACAAGCTGAAAAAAGTTACGCCTGATCAATATGAGACAGTTTCGGTATTTGTGGAACTCCTGAGTACAAAATAATCAATTAATGGAAGCTGAAAATATGTAGCTTTGATATCATCAGATATCTGCACTGACATTTTAAACTTCAACGAGTTCTACTAGATGATCGTGAATAAGGAACTCGGAAAAATTAAAGCCCGGCACATGGCATTCTCAGAAAGTGTATAATATGTTCTCACACAAGATAATCATCTGAATGTAGTTCACAAACAAGCTAACCAATTAACTGAATCAATTGGAATCTTCCTAGTCTTTTATAATGTGAACAAAGTGTACAGGTGGTGACTAAAATTGTGACAACATATACAATACGAAGCTAATGCGGACGTCTATAACTGTAGTTTAGCGTTTTCTCGAGAAGCGAGGTCCTGTGAGGCGCGAAATAAGCCGAGCTTTTGTATATACACAGAAATCAAACCATTGTAAGATACTACATTCTGTCTGAAAAGTCGTTACACGTCATGTTGTACGTTTTCATGGCTGTTTTGGCTGACCAGAGTTTGTAACTTGTAAAAAAGAAGGAATTGAAATATATTAAAATAAAACTGCTAAATGTATTCGATTCTGACAGCGGTACTAGTGGTACATACAAAAGGATGGAATAGCATATATTGACAGTAAAACTTTAAACACTGGCAAGATAAGAGAAACTGTTTCTGCTTGCCAACTGGAATGAAATCATATGAATATTTTCCGTTGTTTCTAGACCTCATGATATCACCGAAGTGGGGGATTTTGTTCTAATTTATGCTTTACTAGGTAAAACCCATACTTTGCAATACGAAAAATACTTCTGTCAATGAAAGAACATCACTGTGCTCAAGAAAAAAGAAAAAGTTAATTCCATTTGTTCAAACATGGGTGGCTAACCGTAAAACAGTGATTATACATGAAATGCAGTGAATTAGTGGTTATTAAAAGCAAACATTCATAAAACCCGTGGAGTGGGCTAGAATTTCTGTGATACAAGACGAAATTGACCAGTTTATACAAAAATAACCGAAGTACGGTGTCTCAAAATGGCAACTGCCTTTAGGTAATCCGAAGTAAAACAGATGTGTGACAGCTATTAAAAAAATGACGACATCAGGGAGTCAGTCAATTTCAGAGTCTGTAGACACTACAAAAATATGATGACTTCGAGTAAATAAGAAATATGGATGTGACGCACCTAAATACAGATGGCAGTAGACGAAACACAACTTCCAGTGGAAAACAGAGAAATGCTGCTGTATGGAGCACACACAGAAAAACTCACACATAAATACAAGAAGACTGCTACAATCATACAATTGAAGAGTCACCATAGAAACTGTCAGATTAGTAGATAGTCTGACAGGTGTTAGATGTTCATGAATTGTCTTTGTTGTTGTCGTTTGTTGACGTTGAATTTAACTCACATCGTAGTCATGCCGGTCATGGATTGATGTCCTGTAGAATAAACATTGGGGTGATGGTGAGTGCAGTTGTTTTCCTAAGGCAAATTGGTGTTCCATTGACGTAAAGGAGAAAATCGAACTTGATTTTGATTTATTTACTGAAGGATCGATGCCAACACAGTATTCTATACAGTAGTGTCCAATAAAGATATTTTGATGGTTGCCGCCACACAGTAGATGTTCTAATACAAAAAACAGTAAAAATGAGTCATCACCTATTGATAATTATGAATTCAGTAACCGGTTCTACAGTTCATTATTTGTAAATATCATCACAAGCGATCAAACTGATGAAATGGTCCAAGAATAATATGATTTACTTTATATGGGAAGGGAGAGTTGTAATTGTAACTTGTTCTCGGCATTCAATAGTTTAATTTCACCATAACATCAAACAATGTCGGTAGACCAACGATGTTTTCACAAAGTTACAGACATCACCCGCGCTTGAAAATATTTCTGTCAACAATATCTCTTAATGGATATCGCAGTTTAGCGATCAAAATACCATCATAGCATATAAATGATGCAGACGATATTATCGTCTGTTAGAATTGGTGAATATGCGACGATAACTGATAAGGACGCAACAGGTATTCGGGTTTGACAACGACTTTGAACGTGGAACGTTTGTGATGGAAGTATACCAACACAGTCAGATTAGAAGTTGGAAATAAAAGTGTTCGGAGACAGCGTTTTTAACCGGTATCATTGACATGAGTCTAGATTCACATTCTTGGTTTGTGACCTTCTTTTCGATATTCTTCGCTTTATTTATCGAACAAACATGCAGCATTCACGGTTTATCATCATTTAGAAACTTCACCATGCCATCTTCGCTATCGATTTGTAGTCTTCAATCCTTACCGTCTGTAACAGAAGTTATCGGCTACCCAAACTCTGACTACAAGTTGACAAATAGCTTCGCACAACCAAATCACAACTTCTCTTCATGGTTATACTTGTGTACTTACAATTAGTCTGTTGCATACAGACCTAACTATAACTCGATGCTTACGAACAGATGTTGTCAACGACACTGTCTGACTTTCTACTTTAAGGCAGTGGCATATTTGGAAATCCATCGATATTGGATAGAAAACATGTTTTTTTGCAATAACGTTATAATAAGTCGAGATAAAACAATTTTCCACAATGTACTGCGCGCATTAGTCGTTTGCACGACCCAGAAACCTTAATCTCCATCCAGAGCGTGTTGTTTTGGGCCGGTTTCGGGATAGCAGCAAAGTTACTTCCTGATTATTGGTTAGCGGGGACCTCATCGTAATTCTGAGGTTCGTCTTATTCTATTGCACAGAAGGAAAATCAACATTATCAGAGTTTCATTCTAAATAAAAGAGGGGTCGTTCATACACCATTTGGAGGGGTGATCGTACAGAATCGGGACGTACGAAAGTGTGTGTACTATGTTTAAGGGTAGGTTCGATGAAAACATCAATTGATTTTGGTAGAGTGGATAAAGGTTCAACTGAATACATGGCGTTTGTAAACGTGCTCATCATCTCAGATTTCTGACAGCTTACGCAGGAGCATGCACATTACCACACGTTTCTACTCATACCAGGCCAACAAAGTCATCTTGCCATCAGCTTGTTGGTTGTTCGAACAACTATTATGAGGAAATTTTTACAACGTATTAGAGACGATGCATCAATAATGTTTCGGTACAATTGGACGTTACTTACCTGTGGATATGTCACAAACATTCCTTGTATGTTCTTATCCATTGTTCCACAGTTACTGGAGATAACTCTGGCTGAAAATCAGTGTCTTCTTTTTGATAGTACAAAAGTTAAGGAAACGGATTCTTTGCAAACTGTTCAAGGGAGGTATACGGGACGAGGTGTCTGTCACTACACTATTTGCCCTCGAAATATGTTGTATATCTGATGTAAGGTGCGAATTTTATTCCACTTGCGAGACCTTGAAGAAGGTTACTTTCTGAAGACGAGCTAAGATAGAAGGTTAGAGGTTTGTTCTCGGTGAATGAAGCAAAGTTTCCGTCTTCCACGGAGTTATGAAAATGTGTTACAGCAAAATACATTTCTTAGAGTCCTATTTCAAAAGAGCTATACCTCGATATCGTCCTCGGTATCGTCTAGCCGTCTTGGAAAAACGCCTGTCTCCATGTTTCGTGTGCTTATTGTTATAAGACTGCCTTGATTTCCAAATTGGATGAGTCCACAGCTATACTGATGAATGCTGTGATGTTGCTTGTACAATAATTTTCTTAATTGTGAAGAAGAACTTTATCACACTGTCCTTCAAATTGATGAGTTTCGCGTTTCCACGAATAACTAGAGCATCAATAGTGTATTCGATAAAATCTGGGGAATCACTTCCGATTTCACATTTCTGAATATTTACAGTGTGTAGTGCCTTTGTAGTTGTATGAAAACAAGGTCAATATGTTGAAGATGAGATTCTCAGACCAAACTCTTGATCATACAGTTATCTTCATGTACATAAGTGAGGTTGAGACCTCGAAAGACGTTAGCGATCAGTCTCTGGAATGCTTTTGCAACATTTCCTATAACAAAAAGCATGCGCAAACAATCGTATAGTCCAAATAGTGTAATGATGGCGGTTTGAGGAATATCGTGTAAATCCATGGGAAGTCGGTCATACGCTCTAACCAGGCCGATTTTTAAGAAAACAGTTGTACCGTTTAAGGTGTCTGTCAGGTCGTTGATTTGTGGCAAGATGTCCGTATATCAAATGGGTTTTCGAGAGACTATGTGCAGTAAAGATGCCTATAATCTGTCGAGTGGCCGTAAAATTCACAAGTTTATCATGTGCTTGAATTCATTTTTGACAACCTCAGCTTTTCTCGAGCTGGTTGACGCGCTTTCGAAAATACAGGTGGTCCTGCAGTAACGATGTGGTGTCCAACATTGCGGGTTGCACACGGTAACTGTGCTCAAGTTTTGTATATTTCAGTGATTTATGGAGTAGCTGTTGATAGGATGGGTCAAAAGTGTGCTTAGCAGTGATTGCAGGTAATCTACAACAGAATACGAAGTTACACAAATTGATAATTTCGTACTAAACGCCGTTTGCACGTAATGACGAGTAGATCATGGTGCTGTAAGAAGCTTAAACCTGTGATTGACATAGAAACATCTGCAAAATACACATCTACTATATGTTCTAATCGGTTTTGCATTTGCCACAGATGAGTTTAAAACCGGTTAATCCAGACAGTCGTTGGAATTTGCCGGAAGAAATATTAATTTTCCGCTAATATCTACTAAATGAGGGATTTTCGTAATTACTTGAGTGGTATACAATGGACAGCTATGTACGCCGACCATGGTTGACGTTAGCGCGTGCAGTCAAATGTTCCCGAAAGTTTCTTCGTGATGGGCAGTTGAGAGGATGAGTAAATGCTGGGTTTTCTATAATTTCTAGAAAACCTACTGGTACGTCCTCGATCTGCCTACCCGCCAACATGCAGAAGATAGCTTGTCTCAATCTAACTTGAGTCCTTGACAAGATGGTTAATTGGTTTAACCTTGTGGTTAGTATGAGTAAGTTCGAAGTGAGACTAGCCGCTTGGGGTGAAGAGTGGAATACGATTCCATCACCTGACTGGTTGACAACAGGAGGCGAGTTAACTGGAACACTACACAATTTATTTTCGATTTCGACTGACACATCGGTTTTGTTCCGATTCAGCTCAGTGCAATAAGATACATAAATAAATAGATGAATAACATGACTCAAATGCACAAACAATTAGGAAAATACGATAATGTACAAGACTTGGGATGAGGGTAGAAAATAGAATACAAAAGATCATGTTTAAATTACAATGGCTTTGGAACACAAAGGGATACGGAATTGGATTATACATCAAACGTCATCTCAGTGTCTGCGGAGTAAACTAGGGTCAAAAGTAAATATTAATGTCTTCAAAGATTTCGATAAAATTAAATAACGTCTACAAAAATGGCCATCGTCTTTGTCAAGGCTTCTTGTTTCTCTGTTCACACCACTTACCACTCTTATTTTGGTACCAGTAACAGTCAGAATTATCTGTTTCATGTGGTCTTGAGACAGACCTTTATCCTGACAAGCTTCTTTGAGGCGTTTGAGAGAGTCTACGCTTGCGATGAACATCAAGATAATGAGCGAGAACACGACAGATGTCCGTATCTTCATGTTGTGGTGTTTGAGGCTTTTACTGACAGAATAAACCTCAGAGTTGGGGTTCTGATGATCTCTAGCATTCAATCGGCAGATGCAGCCAGTTTGTCACAGTGTTGTTTCGAAATGAGACAAGGACTAACTGGGCGTTTTGGGGAGGATTAAACAAGAAGAGCTGCTTGGACAGGCTCTTGCCGAAGGTCCGTTGACCAATGACCTCTCCCATATAAAGCAACATTTCTGTTGCTGAGCCATGTTGCAGGTCCATGTTATGAAAGAGTTGGTCTAACGTTTGTCGGTCGGTCCGGTCTCAACGTTTAAGTTTGGCTTTCTTCAGAATGCTGTAGGGTTCCAAAGCATCACTAGCGCACATACTAGATGTGACGTACCCGTTGAGATCATGTGATAATGCCTTCATCACTGCGAGGAATTGTGCACATTCCCGTGGAAGCTGGCCTCTGCGTAGCACAATCAGGATTCTATATATTTTCGGATCAGAGTAGCATTAGTTGAAAGGTGAAATTCGAAAGAGCCGTAATCTTAGATAGCTGACGTGTCTGCTTTCTCATGAAAAAGATAAGATATACCAATGAACAAGAAATGATGTCCGGAAATATAAAATTCATCACAATATGTGAAACTAAAAATTAGAATTATAATATATAATGTTCAAAAACGAACAGACACTCAGTTTATTGTTTGGTGTACTAGATCACTTCAAGTTGCTTTGATGATTACCTTGAAGAAGTCCAGAAAGGCTGACTGAACAAAATGTTGGAATTATATGAATTTCAATCTCTGAGATTATTTCAAATATGATTTTCGCCTAACATTCGTACAAATTTTGTTCATTAAGATTTCAGAGGAAAAAACCAGTTTGTCAAACTGCATCACTTTATTTATTATTCAACAATGAAATAAAAATTGATGATAACAAGCTGAGAAATAGTTAGTTCATGTTATTTTTCATTATTCTTGTGAATAGTTTCATTGTTTACATCTGGTGTTTGTTCCATCGTCGTATGGTCTTCCTTTACTAGCCCTAAAAGTATCACAAACAATAACCAATCATTTGGAACTACGGCAGATGGAAAAAAACTTTTAATAAATTGTAGTTGAGTCAATTATTTTGAATGCAGTTAGCTACAATAAATAATTTTGGTTATGTATAAGTTTGAGCCATTAGAAAAATCAACGTGACTACTAAAACAAGATGGAAACGTAGAAATAAGTATGCTCAAACAAACAATAATTTACATTGTTCCTATTGCTTATTGACATCATTCGAATCGTGGTTTTGTGGTCTAGGTACTTAAAGTCTTAGTATCGATTTCGTGTGGAATCAATGAAGGACACCTCTGGTAATTAAAAGTGATGACGAAACAGTTATCTAATGCTCCCTACTGCCCAAAGATTTTCAAGCTGATCTCAGTCAATGATAGTGACTGGTTACAAATACAACAACATCAGCAGATTCTGTAGCAACACAGCATAAGGAGATAGTCTGTGATATTCGAAAACAGGTATATAATAAAATAAGAGGTGTCAAAACTTTACTCGAAAGTTATTCTCATTCCAATTTACTGTAATTTCCTCTGTAACATCTCTAACCAATGAACATAGCTTCAGCCTTTGACTCAATGTGTAATCTTACTCACTGTTTTGATCAATTATTCAATGCTTGTTGATGAAATATTTGCAAAGATGAATGATTGTCATTTTAATTATGTTTTCAGGTTGTCGCATTGTAATGTAAGACTGAAGTATCAAAAATATAGGCGGGTATTTTGAATAAATGGACACTTTATTATGAAATTATGAAATGAGCACGCCTAGACTCAAAGTTAATTTCCCTAACTACAATTGAAAAATAGGAAGATTTGAAGTTATATTAAAAATAACGCACTCCTTGCACGCCGTGGTGGAAATACTGCCTAACAAACAGGCCTGAATGCAAGAATTATCAAAAAGCTGGGATGTACTAAAAAGTTATTTTGTTATAGTTTGTAACAATTTATCAATTCACATTCACGACTTCATACGAAGTGGAATACAGAACTGCGAATTCTTATGGCCTACATGATAAGCATTAAACTATTGTACTCGTCCTTATCTTATAACTTCAATCAATTTGTATTACATTGTGACGGTCAAGGAATGTTCATGTAAAAGTCGATAAATGGTCAAAAACAAATAGAAAAGTGTGATGACTTCTCTGACTATGGTGGTTAGAAAACAACTATACAAGTGTTAATTATGTTCCACATTAAGGTGAAGAATACGTTAAATATAGGTGCGTAGATGTGTGATTAACCAACATATGGATAAACATAGACATGTATACACACTTATCTAGATCTAAAAAGCCTTCAGTGTTAAATAACATGGCAGCACTTGAGAAGGATAAATATGAGTGCACAGAATAAATTCATTTGGCGATTATAAGGACTCGATTCAGATTTTATATTCATATATAGTACATTTAAATACACTGTAAAATACAATGCTTACGCTGGAGCATAATTGCAAACAACTATATATTTTCCTTTATTTATGTTTTTATTGCACATGTGAACTCCACAGCCAATATGTGTTGTGTTAATGTTTACAATCTATAATTGAAAATAACTAGTTCTTTTTACAAATATAAACTAACTTGTTTATACATAGAACAATCGTAATTCTCTCCGCATTTATCATTTTTAAAACTATAAAATCGACTTCCATCTCGCCAAACATTGATAGCACTTGAGGAAATTCGAAGAAAAAGCGCAAAATAAGTGGTAACGTATTACTGAATAAATCTTACTATGAAACTGAATGAACTTGAGCAATATTCTGACCGACTGATTTCCATCTACACGTAGTTCTGTCATTTAAACGGCTAGGTGAGTTTTCACACTGTTCTGCATACTGTTGAGCAGTTACCTGTAATCCATCATCCCATGTCTACAAACAAATATTCACTGAGATAATTCTATGAATAAAAGGATGTTCACAATTTATATAAGGGATAGTTGTGGTTTGACAATTACGGAAAACTAGAATGATATCGGTATATGTTCCTCTAAATTATGGTGTTCCTGAATGAAGTGTATTCATGGCACAATAGGATGTCAAACCCAGAACTTTGGGGTCTTACGGTATGCATTTCATTTCCAGACCACAGAACTGGTATCCGTTGATATGAACATGTGACTTCAATGAAATGACAATGTTTAGCAACCATAATCAAATATCTTAGGTTGGTAATTGCTTCGCGCTCAATGTGGTTTAACTCCACTGGTCATGGCTTTTAACCAGAACTCCGGAAATTACCTGCGGAAATGTCAAGGGATCGTTATGGAAACTGTAGGTCTTAAGTCCGATCTCTGTAGGAGTGATGAGTTGACAACACTGAGTAAAACCATACTAGGACGAAACAGCTACCCAGTACTTCTTGATTTTCGATTATTGTCTAACGACATTCAATTAAACATTACCCATCAACACTCGTTAGAATGAAGAAATATTTAAATGAGGTGAACTTCAGAGTGCACGTGATCCCTTCTTAATACGTTATAATATTATAACATGGTCAGATGAGCTCACAAGATTTCCAAGTTTTGTCTCAGATGGTGTACTCCAATAATAATCACATTGATTTCTCGTTTGTCTAACGTAATTATGGTGATGTAACAAAGTCCTTGCAAATTCTGCCATTTCCTCTTGGCCTCCAAGACCGGATGAGATAGAAAGTAACAATATTAACAGAAACAGAATCATTGTGTACAACGCGTGACTAAGATCTATTTTTAGGTGATCTTCCGTATTTATAGTGGAGGAAAACTATAAAAACGAGCAGAAACGCAAGTCAATTAACACTGCGACAGGTTTAAGTAAAAATAATTCACTAACTTATTGTGAATGACAGACACCATTCTTCACATAACGACGTTGGTTCCTTTGAGAAAATATTTAAATTCCAAAAAGAAGAAGGCAAAATACATACCAACCGGTTTAAAAATTCACTGAGAAATGTTTTATAAGCATTTGCGAACACAATATTCGAGGTTTAATACTTTGTATGAAGTTTAAATGAAAATGTCAATCAATCGAAATCAACATACTAGATGTGGCAAACGTGCTTCGTTCTGAGTCACTTATTAACAAAAGACATTAAAATACGGTACGCAAATGCATTGATTTGCAATAAACAATAATGACATTTGAAACGAGGAACCATATATGAAAATACTGAATAAAAGTATAAAACGGAAGTGAGAAGAAAGGAGAGTACACGATAAACCAAAGGTATAAATATGACTGCGTCTTCGACTAAAACCAGATTCCAGAGAATGAGGCTCACACTACTACTTGCCATTTGCTTCGTGGAAGCTGTCTTCGGATTGGACGCACAGGAGGCGCAGCTCATGCTGCAAGTACACAATGAACATCGAGAATACCGAAGCAAGTGTGGGGAAACGGACATAGTGCCAGCGGAGGAATTATTACAGCCTCTTGTAAGTTTGAGATGATGTGAAAGCCTTGCGCGTCGGACTTGAATCTGAGCGCGATCTTTGACATTGTTCACGAATACACGATAATTATTTTTCTATGATTTTTATTCTTGTATGAGGAGTGGGACGATGAACTGGCGGCTGCCGCTCAAATTTGGTCCGAAAACTGTGATGTTCACGACAAGAAAGCGACCGGAAAAGTTGGTAAATTTGCCTCCGTGGGTCGAAACTCCGCTGTTGGCTCCGAGCTGGCAGAGTAGGTTTACCGAGTGTAAGATTGCTTTGATTGTGCTTATTGTAGAGCTGTTACTTATTGGATGAAAGAATCGGACCACTATGATCACAAATCAGACCACTGTGAGCCACAGCATCAATGCGACAGTTACAAGCAGGTATGTGAATACATAAATTATGTGATTGAACAAAATCTCAAACTTCATTACCAATCACTGGATGAGATCTCATCACTTCGTTTCTCTCAAATACATCTAGATAGTTCAATCAGACACGAATTACGTCGGATGTGGCTATACCAGGTGTCCAGGCTATGAATATCCAGCAAACATGTTGATTGCCTGTTTCTACTCACCCGCGTAAGTCTTTATAATTTCCATCCGTCAATGCACATAGTGTTCCATCACATACTTAAGCATAATCACGATGTTATGATTTGTTTTACATTGAGATTCAGTGGTTTCAAAGCATTCCGATGATGTGTTTTTATCAGTGTGCTTCAGTGCGATTCACTTCATGTTTATATTCAATTTGTTCCCTAAATGTACCACGTATTTCATATGTGGATATTCGACACTTTCCTCGCTTTTGCACGGAACTCTGTCTCGCATCCAGAAGCATTTCTCAGTTCTTATTGTTTCTATTTCAGGGTGAGAAGTGGTCAACCGTACACTGACGGAACAAATGGAAGATGCAAAATTCCAAATAAGATGTAGAGGACGAGGAAGTAGAAGGAGGAAGTGGAAGAGAAGTGAAGCATCAGATCAGTTGTTTTGTTATGTTTATTGACAATGTAATCAGTACTAATAATCTCAAATAAATGGTGCTGCATCATGTTACACTCATTTCTCTTTAATTGTTCACAAAGATATCCCTGTTAACAAGCATCTGTGTAAAAGAAATCGGTGGTGAATAAGATCACTCGTGAATAGTTAAGTACATCTGTCGCCGTCCCTGCAAACAAACAAGATTGTGTAGAATATGCGTTAGTGGATATCGGTCGTCACTTTCACGTTCTTGCAACATAGCAGTCATTGGAATCACGATGCGAACTGTGCTAAACACTAAGCCAAATACAAATGAGTCTTGATATTACTCTCGCCAAACCACAGTAGAGATCACAAATATTATCGACGAGATATGATCATTTTCAACCTGTTAGCACTTTGCACCATGATTCAGTAAAACTAGTTATCAGCACTACCATGAGTGGTACGATGAATATTTGGAAGTGTAGGTGGTGAATCAATGTTCAATGTGCTTCAGCAACGTGGATTTGGATGTAAAGGTATCAAAGTGGTTTGTAGTCAATGTATACTTGGAGCTTTCTATTATTAGATAAATGCATTAATCCAGTGCAGCTCTCTTTCCAAAGCATAGTGCCAGCTATCATCCTGTGATTACAAGTACTATTTACACACAAGCACATAGTGAAATTTAACTAGCCACAATGGTGATTCCCAGGTAAACGTAACCTCTACTTTCATCTACTAGTTTAACGTACAATATTATGATGGATGTTATTATGCTGTCAGATATAAGTTGTATAAAGCAGTGTACGGAATTGGGTTTACTACCGACAGAGGACTGAAATGAAAAGAATGGGAGCTAAATCGTTGATTTTATCGTACAGATAAATTGTGCTAGGTTATTGCATAGGGTCTAACCCAAGTTTATTACATCTAGAATTAAAAGTCAATGTACAGTGAGCCCCAAGAATACGAAGTGTAAATTGTCTCTCTACTGATTCCAGCCTTAATTTATCATTTATGCGCGCAGTGCTCTGAATCAACATGCAGTATTCTAGGAGTGGTCGAACACAAACTTTGTACACTAAAACACGTGACTCATTGTTATGAAGGATTCGAGTTACGTGACCTACAAGACGCTGAGACTTGGAAGTCCCTTTCAACATCTGTCTTGTAAACGACAGGTCGAAGGAATACTTAAGTCTACTGTTGTATGTAACCCAGATAACACTTCACCATTTGTGGTAAGATCTAAATTGAGTAATGTATCGCCGAGGCATATCCATCCACATTTAGCTGTATTAAGCTCCAGCTGCCGTTTTGAGCACCTCTGTGCTACCTTGTTAAGCTTCATGCTGATGCAATTTTGCACATTTTTCAGCTCATGTGGAGAAAATGAATATACTACTTTTAGATTATCTGCATATAGAAGGGGCTTATCCACACAAATATCATTGATAAACACTCGAAAGAGCAAAGGGCCTACGACACCACCTTGTATTACACCACTTCTAACAGGGACAGCGTTAGACAATGAAGAGCTAATTTTAACTATTTGATGTAGACTGCTGAGAGAGAAATCAAACTAAGCAAGCAAAGACTTTTGAACCACATAAGATGCGAGGTTATCTATAAGAAGTTGGCGGCTAAGCATATCGAAGGCTTTAGAAATGTCCAGATATGACACTAAGACTAGATATCCTTGGCTACGTAGAGAGGAGACTAAATTAAAGAAGTCAAAATGACATGTCATGCAAGATCGATTTTTAAGAAATCCATACTGAATATCACTGATAAATTTTCCAGTGAGTAAATAGTTGGAAAGTTCATCACTTATAATTTTTCCATAATCCTGGAGATAACTGGGGTAATATTTATCGGCCGATAATTGTTCATGTCAGTCTTATCTCTAGATTTGTAACGTGGTATGATGTACGCGGTTTTCCAACAGTAAGGGTAAGAGCCTGATTCCACAGAGAGAACAAACAGCTTTAGAAAAGGAGGTGGAATTTCTGGACCACTATACCTGTAGAGAAAGGACAAAATCCCGTCTGCTCCATGATCTTTCGAAAGCTCGAGTGTATATATAGCCTTATTAATTTTCATGCATTTGAAGGAGATGGATCTTTTGAGTTGCTAGTCACGCACATAACTCTTGAAGCAGAGCCACTTACGATTCCTACACCATTCGCAAAAATACCACTGAAAAGGTCTGCTATAGTTTTAGAGTCGTATATAAAGGTGCTATTATGCAGGACGCATGGTATTTCAACATTTTGAGTTGCTTTAGCGCGTTTATTGAAAGAGAGAATTAGGTTATGCACTTTCGAGCCACAATTAAGTGCTAGTTTCTCCTCA
Source organism: Schistosoma haematobium (assembly GCF_000699445.3). Classification (NCBI taxonomy): domain Eukaryota; kingdom Metazoa; phylum Platyhelminthes; class Trematoda; order Strigeidida; family Schistosomatidae; genus Schistosoma; species Schistosoma haematobium. Next base: position 12,365,084 of record NC_067201.1, read on the forward strand.
TCAATGACTTTTAACCTGTGTTTCTCCTTAATTTGATTGAAAATTATTGTTATTTGTGCAACCACCGTGAAGTCGTTTGACTTGAAATAACGATTCTGTAGGCGTCTTAGTTTATTACGATATTTAGCTGGTATATATGACTCGTAAGGTTTACTAAACCTATACGTTTTAAGAGGTACACAGGAATCTAGCCAAGAGTTAACGATCAGATAGAATTCGTCCATAGCATCCATGAGACTATTACATGAAAGAAAGTTATCCCAGTCTGAAAGTTTAATCAGGGAGTGTAGGAGGTCCCAGTCAGCATGTTTATAGTCTCTATATTGGCAGGTTTTTTGAATGGGTCGATTATAAGGGGGATAGATAGGGAGAGCGCAAACTACTATCTTATGGTCACTGCTTTCAAATTCATCGTGTACTTTTACAGATAGTGGGATAACATATCTACTAAATACTAGGTCGAGTATACTATCACCCCTTGTTGGCGTAAGAACCCACTGTGAACAGTAGCGCATGGTAATGGTTGCCGAGAACTCATCATTACATGACGGACGACTACCGGTATTCCAGTTAATCCCAGGATAATTGAAATCCCCAGTGATAACCTTAGCATTAAAGTTTAGAGCAGATACATGTGTGAACGCATTGATAATAAGATCATTCTCATTATTCGAACTATCAGGAGCTCTGTAAATACATCCAACGAGTAGACTATGATTCAGGGTGCTGACTGATATCCAGACTGATTCTGGTAAACTATTCAGGACACCATCTTCAAATTTATTATTTGTTAGGGTACCCGAAGCATCCATAACACACCCACCTCCTCGCTTAGTTTCTCCGTCACAGCGATAGAGTCGATAGTTCTGGATATTTAATTCTGCATCAGATACCGCTTGAGAGCACCATGTTTCACTGATAAGTATGAAAGAAGGCTTGGTTAGAAAAGATAATGTCCTCAAGGCTGAAATTTTGTTCAGAAGTGAACGTGCATTGATAAGCAATAAGTTTAAAAAGGAGGTATGGAGTGTGAAAAACCAAGAGCTTCCCTATTGATGTTGTGTAGTTTAGATTTGCATAGACTGTGGTTTGTTATGTTTGACTGATCATATGGGCTATCGCTTGAGCAAACTGTAGCGCTATTAAGATCAAGGATTTCTGTGGGCCAGAAAAATCATTACTTTGATAAAGTGGATTAATTTGTTGAACTTGACCAGGCGGACAGTTAAGACAAGCACCTGCTAGTTGGGGTTGGGTTGATGGTGCGTAACCTAGTAGTCCATCTTGTCCAAAGGGAAATTGTTGGAAAAATTACGTCTTACAGGTTGATTATTTAAAACGTTTGAGGGTAACCGTGGGGAACGTTGGTTCACTGTGGCCTATCTAATATTAGGTCTGCTTAAACATTGATGGAAGTGGCCGTCTTGTGTAACGTTTGGATGAAGTGTGTTCTCATAACCTCCCTGAGATGAGTATGGTAAAGTAGGGTGTCGTGAAATATATTTTTGTTTTTATTTGGTAGAGTCATCGTAATATATTTGTTATTGAGTACAGAACCAGAAGGTTCTGTACACACATACTTCCTACGTATCAAAGACTTTTTAATCTTGACAGTGCTTTTAAGAGCTGTTACATTAGAACTAGGTATTTGTTTATGGGCTTTTAATGTTAAACTGGAAAATATCGGATCAGTGTTGTCATTAGATATACATTGGTTATCAGAGGTCACTACAGACATTAGAGGCAAATTAGCACTCTTCATTGGTAAATCAGAGCACTGGATAACCTGAGATAGGTTAGCTGCATCAGTGGGTCCAGCTGCTGAATCATCGGGATTTGTTATGATCTCAACATCGTTATTTTCGTTTAAGGTACGCTTTTGCGTAATTCTTTGGTTGGTGGTCTTATCTGAGACTATTCGAGCGGTTCTAAGCTCCGTAAGCGCGCAGATTAGCCGTTCGGATTCTTTCAACGCTTCAGCTAATAAATGAGAATCCAATCTGAACAAAACCGGGCACAAGTATTTCTGGTGCCCTCTGCTAAGTCGGATACATTAGCATGGACTATCTTGGAGGTTAAATGCTTTTAATATCGAATGCCCTACAGATTTAATGGCGATAGATAATCACGTTATTGCGAGAGATTATTGGGTTAAAAACTTCGATGGAGATGAAGTCGATGACAGATTCTGCCTTTATAATGTCTTCAAGTTCCGCAGGAACTACATCCTTTGACAATAGTAGTTTAAGGGGTGATAGTGTCTTTAGTTCTTCCTTAAGATCATCATGCTTGTAAGTTTGAGATGATGTGAAAGCCGTGCGCTTCGGACTTGAATCTGAGCGCGTTTCCTGACATTGTTCACGAATACACGATAATTATCTTTCTATGCTTTTTATGCTTGTATAAGGAGTGGGACGATGAATTGGCGGCGGCCGCTCAACACTGGTCTGAGAAGTGCCATATTTACGACGAGGAACCGGTTGTAAGTGTTGGTGAATTTATGGTATATTTGAAATGGTGGTTTCCCAAGTAAAAAATTGATTTTTATTCGACAATGATATGTTGTGATTTCCATGTTAAGTACCATTGTAGATCATAATGAGGTTTAGTTGACGTGCTTAACTCCACAATACTGTATTCGTGTGGTTTTCTATCAACACTTAATAAACTACAAGTACACAGTCTACAACTGCAATCACATGCCACTGTAGTCACTTTTTGGATGTTCAAGACTGTGCAAAATGAAACAATATGCAGCATCATTTATTTGAACTCATTAGCACTGATTTCATTGTCAATAAACATAACAAAACAACTGATCTGATGCTTCACTTCTCTTCCACTTCCTCCTTCTACTTCCTCGTCCCCTCCACCTTATTCGGATTTTTGCATCTTCCGTTTGTTCCGTCAGTGTACGGTTGACCACTTCTCACCCTGAAATAGAAACAATAGGAAATGAGAAATGTTGTGGCTAGCCGTCGTTCATATGCACACACATTCTACTCACAATAATGTTTCTGGATGCGAGACAGGGTCCTGTGCTAAAGCGAGAAGAGTGTCGAATATCCACATATGAAATACGTGGTACATTTAGGGAACAAATTGAATACAAACATGAAGTGAATCACACTGAAGCACACTGATAAAAACACATCATCGGAATGCTTTGAAACCACTGAATCTCAATGTAAAACAAATCATAAAATCGTGATTATGCTTAAGTATGTGGTGGAACACTTTGTGCATTGACGGATGGAAATTATGAAGACTTACGCAGGTGTGTAGAAACAGGTAATCAACATTTCATCTGGATTTACAAAGCCGCTACATTTGTTATAGCCACATCCTACGTAGGCCGTGTCAGATTGAACTATCTAGATGCATTTGAGAGAAATTAAGTGATGAAACTTCGTTCAGTGATTGATTATGAAGTTTGACAGTTCGTTCAGTCACACAATTTGTGTATTCACATACCTGCTTGTAACTGTCACATTGATGCGGTGGCTCACAGTGGTCTGATTTGTGATCATAGTGGTCCGATTCTTTCATCCAATAAGTAACAGCTCTACAATAAGCACAATCAAAGCAATCTTACAATAGGGAAACCTACCCTGCCAACTCGGATTGAACAGCGATGTTTTGACCCACGGAGTCAAATAAACCAACTTTTCTGGTCGGTTTCTTGTCGTGAACATCACAGTTGTCGGACCACATTTGAGCGGCAGCCGCCAGTTCATCGTCCCACTCCTCATACAAGAATAAAAATCATAGAAAAATAATTATCGTGTATTCGTGAACAATGTCAGGGATCGCGCTCAGATTCAAGTCCGACGCGCAAGGCTTTCACATCATCTCAAACTTACAAGAGGCTGTAATAATTCCTCCGCTGGCACTATGTCCGTTTCCCCACACTTGCTTCGGTATTCTCGATGTTCATTGTGTACTTGCAGCATGAGCTGCGCCTCCTGTGCGTCCAATCCGAAGACAGCTTCCACGAAGCAAATGGCAAGTAGTAGTGTGAGCCTCATTCTCTGGTATCTGGTTTTAGTCGAAGACGCAGTCATATATATACACCTTTTTGATCATTTGAATATTGTCCTCACATGTGAATTTTGTATGATCACGCCCAATTTCTTTCACATAAAACCAGAGTACATCTCGGTTGTCCTCATAAAGTTCTCACTCAGGTCTCAAACATGAATTGTACTTCATTGTATTTGGACTTCATTCCATAAATAATTACTTCTTTCATTGTTCATTGACACTGCTGACGCTGCAGACACCATGTGCGCCGAGATCTGTGAGTGAAATGAACAGATTATCGTAAATAGTGGTATAAAGCTCCAGATAAATATCGTGTTCTGATCTCCATAAACTACAGGTGCCATATTCTGATTCAGATGAAGCTTTCGATCGCATCTAGTAATTTTTGGTGTTGGGTGAAATCAATTTAGTTCACAGAAGGCTATTTGCGTTAACACAGTGTCACTGAGAGAGCTGAACAACCGTATTTATGGTAATTGGTGAGTTGCCAACAGAGACCTTAAATGCTACTGGAGAGTTAAAGTTGAGCAATATAAAAGGGAGTATTAGAAGGGAAAATAATATGTAGTGGTGAGTTATGAAATGATTACTACATAAATATTATAACGTGGACATGGAGTATGAAGAAAGTATCTCTGATTCTTGAAACATATGATGCATGAAATTCCCATGAGTGTCAATTGAAATCAATGTGAAATCCTTCAATGTATTCACTGTGGAACACAATCAACAAGAATCATGAACAGCTTTTAACAACCGACTGATCATGTTATCAAGTCAACTACTGCGTTAAATGTTTTGTATTTTCATATGCGTTCGTTTTGCTTGTTTGTGTCGTTTCCAGACCAAATTCGTCACTTCTGGCATGTCAAACATTGTTTTGCATAACATTGCCAGTTGTTACTTTGGCCCGTTTACAGCACTTGAGAAACCTCGAAACACATCAATCGAGTGATTTCGCTCTGTAATCTTCTTGTTGTCGATTCATGTAGTCAGGCGGTTTAAGAGAAGCCATGGCAATGAAGCGGAATAGAGATGAGTATGATGATAAGACTGTGCAGTTTCATTTCCTCCCATCTTCTGTCACAACACAGGTGACGGTGATAAAGCTGCCCACATATTTTGCATTAGTTACACACAAGCAAAACGTGGTTTGTGACAAATTAAACAGTATACACGTATCCGAGTTACGGAACACTATATATTAGGTGGACATATTGAAACGAGATTTCCTTGGTACAGGATATCAAGTGGATATGCTGAAGTCTTTCAAAAAGGATAATGGAAAACCAACCTCCAATCTTCCGAAATTCTCCGAGGCTATAGTGATCAAATGTCTAAAACAAGATCTATGTGTCAAGAAGGAAGTTGTAATAAATCTTCCTCTGCTCAGACAACATCACATCTCTTTTATTGCATTATCCACCACTTCAACTCTCTCTGAAGTATGTTCACATCACTATCATCTTTGTTTAATCCGTGACTGACTCATTTCAACCCGAAACATTCTGTATTGTCATTAATGTGTTTTCTGCTACTTCATTGCACAATCATCTATTGTTTGTTAATTTCATGGGTTCTAATCACTAGTTCAATGTTCCGAAACTTTCTACCTCAAACTTTATTTATTTATCTGAAACAAAATATTTTTTTAGTCTTATTGACTGTATTGGGATCTTCGCTACATCTTCTTACACAGATTCATCTCTGATCATCTTTGTATTTTCTAAGTGTGTCAATATCTGTAAAAGCTTTGATTTAAAAATACTATAGGTTGTAACCAGCTGATGGGAACCTAACGAAGTAAAATGAACTCGTATTATTCTGCACCCATCGTTGCTTTTGTTTACTTTGAGATAATAAGGAAAACTGTGTACTTGAATTAATTGATCAGCGTCAAAGTGCCAAAACTGGTCGATATCACTATCAACTGTAATAAAATTAGTAACAGTGCTCTGTTGGTGAGTGCTTCCCTGAAATCTTTCAGCGACGCAGCTGTGACCAGCCATGATGAATTTATGAGCAACAGTCATGTAAGGTGCGATTTGATAAACAAAGATCACTTGTACGACTACGTCGATGTTGTTAACAATAGTGTTTTAGCCATTATGTTTATCTGCCGCATATTCACTATGTATAACCAAAAACTGTTTTAATTCGTTTACGGTGCTGCACAATTGTCAGTAGCAATCTTTTAAATTTCACTTTCTAATCAGAATAATGTTTCTGGATGCGAGACAGGGTCCTGTGCTAAAGCGAGAAGAGTGTCGAATATCCACATATGAAATACGTGGTACATTTAGGGAACAAATTGAATACAAACATGAAGTGAATCACACTGAAGCACACTGATAAAAACACATCATCGGAATGCTTTGAAACCACTGAATCTCAATGTAAAACAAATCATAAAATCGTGATTATGCTTAAGTATGTGATGGAACACTATGTGCATGTTCATGAATAATGTCAATATATCCGCTCGGAATCGAACCTATAGCTTAAATTAGCCTTATGTTTTCAAACTTACAAGAGGCTCTCATATTTAATCTGCTGGTACAACTTCCGCCTTCACACATTTGCTTCGGAATTCTCGATGCGCGTAAGTTGTTCCCCCACGTGCGTTTAATTGGAAGACAGCTTTCGAGAAGCAAATGCTATGCAGTAATATATATATATATATATACATGCATTCTGAAAATAATAATAAGAGAATTCGTGCCAGCTTGCAGGCATGTTCAATTTCATATAAATAGTAACATCAGATGTAGTGAACAAACAAAGATATAAGATAGTTTTAAGTATACTAGTTCAGTAATTCTCTAGGTAGTACATGTATTTTGACGACCCAATTAATAACCCCGGAACTTTTAATTTTTCTTAAATGAATAGCCTGTTGATTTATGAACGGAGTAGTTAAGGTCATTTCGTGTGCCAGATCGAACTAATGATAATTATCTACAACTAGAGAAATGAAAACGAAAACAGAGAGCATGGAACAACAAGGCAGTAATTACCAAAATACGTCAATCAGGTCTACCAAAATACATGTGTCATGTGACAGTGATATATTGTTGATGCTAGATATTGTTCAAATTAGTTAAGATTGCCGGTGACAGCAGGTAAGTGGTTTTACTTACAGAATCCACTAATAAAAGTGGCTAAACATTTAAAGTTCCTATAATCTCACCTGTGGAATAAGATACACTCACAGGTGCTAGAACATTCAATGTATTTTCAGAGGAGCAGTATGCATCAATGCACCGATTAAATAATAGGAGCGATTTTATCGTACAGATAGATTGTCGTAGATTATTCCAGGGTCCAGAAAATTTAAAGGTGAAGAAATTCATATGGGAAGATGATTTAGAATAAGTTTGTTTCACCAGTGACAAGAAATTACGGATGTCATGATGAGAAGTTTCTGCATATTGAATCACGTGGTTGGATGTAAGGGATAGTTTATTAAGTATTTTGAAGAAAACGACAAGATTCAGTTTGAGTATAATCGTCCATAAACGGTCTAACCCAAGTTTATTACATCTAGAATTAAAAGTCAAGGTACAGTGAGCCCCAAGAATACGAAGTGTAAATCGTCTCTCTACTGATTCCAGCCTTAATTTATCATTTATGCGCGCAGTGCTCTGAATCAACATGCAGTATTCTAGGAGTGGTCGAACACAAACTTTGTACACTAAAACACGTGACTCATTGTTATGAAGGATTCGAGTTACGTGACCTACAAGACGCTGAGACTTGGAAGTCCCTTTCAACATCTGTCTTGTAAACGACAGGTCGAAGGAATACTTAAGTCTACTGTTGTATGTAACCCAGATAACACTTCACCATTTGTGGTAAGATCTAAATTGAGTAATGTATCGCCGAAGCATATCCATCCACATTTAGCTGTATTAAGCTCCAGCTGCCGTTTTGAGCACCTCTGTGCTACCTTGTTAAGCTTCATGCTGATGCAATTTTGCACATTTTTCAGCTCATGTGGAGAAAATGAATATACTACTTTTAGATTATCTGCATATAGAAGGGGCTTATCCACACAAATATCATTGATAAACACTCGAAAGAGCAAAGGGCCTACGACACCACCTTGTATTACACCACTTCTAACAGGGACAGCGTTAGACAATGAAGAGCTAATTTTAACTATTTGATGTAGACTGCTGAGAGAGAAATCAAACTAAGCAAGCAAAGACTTTTGAACCACATAAGATGCGAGGTTATCTATAAGAAGTTGGCGGCTAAGCATATCGAAGGCTTTAGAAATGTCCAGATATGACACTAAGACTAGATATCCTTGGCTACGTAGAGAGGAGACTAAATTAAAGAAGTCAAAATGACATGTCATGCAAGATCGATTTTTAAGAAATCCATACTGAATATCACTGATAAATTTTCCAGTGAGTAAATAGTTGGAAAGTTCATCACTTATAATTTTTCCATAATCCTGGAGATAACTGGGGTAATATTTATCGGCCGATAATTGTTCATGTCAGTCTTATCTCTAGATTTGTAACGTGGTATGATGTACGCGGTTTTCCAACAGTAAGGGTAAGAGCCTGATTCCACAGAGAGAACAATCAGCTTTAGAAAAGGAGGTGGAATTTCTGGACCACTATACCTGTAGAGAAAGGACAAAATCCCGTCTGCTCCATGATCTTTCGAAAGCTCGAGTGTATATATAGCCTTATTAATTTTCATGCATTTGAAGGAGATGGATCTTTTGAGTTGCTAGTCACGCACATAACTCTTGAAGCAGAGCCACTTACGATTCCTACACCATTCGCAAAAATACCACTGAAAAGGTCTGCTATAGTTTTAGAGTCGTATATAAAGGTGCTATTATGCAGGACGCATGGTATTTCAACATTTTGAGTTGCTTTAGCGCGTTTATTGAAAGAGAGAATTAGGTTATGCACTTTCGAGCCACAATTAAGTGCTAGTTTCTCCTCATCAATGACTTTTAACCTGTGTTTCTCCTTAATTTGATTGAAAATTATTGTTATTTGTGCAACCACCGTGAAGTCGTTTGACTTGAAATAACGATTCTGTAGGCGTCTTAGTTTATTACGATATTTAGCTGGTATATATGACTCGTAAGGTTTACTAAACCTATACGTTTTAAGAGGTACACAGGAATCTAGCCAAGAGTTAACGATCAGATAGAATTCGTCCATAGCATCCATGAGACTATTACATGAAAGAAAGTTATCCCAGTCTGAAAGTTTAATCAGGGAGTGTAGGAGGTCCCAGTCAGCATGTTTATAGTCTCTATATTGGCAGGTTTTTTGAATGGGTCGATTATAAGGGGGATAGATAGGGAGAGCGCAAACTACTATCTTATGGTCACTGCTTTCAAATTCATCGTGTACTTTTACAGATAGTGGGATAACATATCTACTAAATACTAGGTCGAGTATACTATCACCCCTTGTTGGCGTAAGAACCCACTGTGAACAGTAGCGCATGGTAATGGTTGCCGAGAACTCATCATTACATGACGGACGACTACCGGTATTCCAGTTAATCCCAGGATAATTGAAATCCCCAGTGATAACCTTAGCATTAAAGTTTAGAGCAGATACATGTGTGAACGCATTGATAATAAGATCATTCTCATTATTCGAACTATCAGGAGCTCTGTAAATACATCCAACGAGTAGACTATGATTCAGGGTGCTGACTGATATCCAGACTGATTCTGGTAAACTATTCAGGACACCATCTTCAAATTTATTATTTGTTAGGGTACCCGAAGCATCCATAACACACCCACCTCCTCGCTTAGTTTCTCCGTCACAGCGATAGAGTCGATAGTTCTGGATATTTAATTCTGCATCAGATACCGCTTGAGAGCACCATGTTTCACTGATAAGTATGAAAGAAGGCTTGGTTAGAAAAGATAATGTCCTCAAGGCTGAAATTTTGTTCAGAAGTGAACGTGCATTGATAAGCAATAAGTTTAAAAAGGAGGTATGGAGTGTGAAAAACCAAGAGCTTCCCTATTGATGTTGTGTAGTTTAGATTTGCATAGACTGTGGTTTGTTATGTTTGACTGATCATATGGGCTATCGCTTGAGCAAACTGTAGCGCTATTAAGATCAAGGATTTCTGTGGGCCAGAAAAATCATTACTTTGATAAAGTGGATTAATTTGTTGAACTTGACCAGGCGGACAGTTAAGACAAGCACCTGCTAGTTGGGGTTGGGTTGATGGTGCGTAACCTAGTAGTCCATCTTGTCCAAAGGAAAATTGTTGGAAAAAATTACGTCTTACAGGTTGATTATTTAAAACGTTTGAGGGTAACCGTGGGGAACGTTGGTTCACTGTGGCCTATCTAATATTAGGTCTGCTTAAACATTGATGGAAGTGGCCGTCTTGTGTAACGTTTGGATGAAGTGTGTTCTCATAACCTCCCTGAGATGAGTATGGTAAAGTAGGGTGTCGTGAAATATATTTTTGTTTTTATTTGGTAGAGTCATCGTAATATATTTGTTATTGAGTACAGAACCAGAAGGTTCTGTACACACATACTTCCTACGTATCAAAGACTTTTTAATCTTGACAGTGCTTTTAAGAGCTGTTACATTAGAACTAGGTATTTGTTTATGGGCTTTTAATGTTAAACTGGAAAATATCGGATCAGTGTTGTCATTAGATATACATTGGTTATCAGAGGTCACTACAGACATTAGAGGCAAATTAGCACTCTTCATTGGTAAATCAGAGCACTGGATAACCTGAGATAGGTTAGCTGCATCAGTGGGTCCAGCTGCTGAATCATCGGGATTTGTTATGATCTCAACATCGTTATTTTCGTTTAAGGTACGCTTTTGCGTAATTCTTTGGTTGGTGGTCTTATCTGAGACTATTCGAGCGGTTCTAAGCTCCGTAAGCGCGCAGATTAGCCGTTCGGATTCTTTCAACGCTTCAGCTAATAAATGAGAATCCAATCTGAACAAAACCGGGCACAAGTATTTCTGGTGCCCTCTGCTAAGTCGGATACATTAGCATGGACTATCTTGGAGGTTAAATGCTTTTAATATCGAATGCCCTACAGATTTAATGGCGATAGATAATCACGTTATTGCGAGAGATTATTGGGTTAAAAACTTCGATGGAGATGAAGTCGATGACAGATTCTGCCTTTATAATGTCTTCAAGTTCCGCAGGAACTACATCCTTTGACAATAGTAGTTTAAGGGGTGATAGTGTCTTTAGTTCTTCCTTAAGATCATCATGCTTGTAAGTTTGAGATGATGTGAAAGCCGTGCGCTTCGGACTTGAATCTGAGCGCGTTTCCTGACATTGTTCACGAATACACGATAATTATCTTTCTATGCTTTTTATGCTTGTATAAGGAGTGGGACGATGAATTGGCGGCGGCCGCTCAACACTGGTCTGAGAAGTGCCATATTTACGACGAGGAACCGGTTGTAAGTGTTGGTGAATTTATGGTATATTTGAAATGGTGGTTTCCCAAGTAAAAAATTGATTTTTATTCGACAATGATATGTTGTGATTTCCATGTTAAGTACCATTGTAGATCATAATGAGGTTTAGTTGACGTGCTTAACTCCACAATACTGTATTCGTGTGGTTTTCTATCAACACTTAATAAACTACAAGTACACAGTCTACAACTGCAATCACATGCCACTGTAGTCACTTTTTGGATGTTCAAGACTGTGCAAAATGAAACAATATGCAGCATCATTTATTTGAACTCATTAGCACTGATTTCATTGTCAATAAACATAACAAAACAACTGATCTGATGCTTCACTTCTCTTCCACTTCCTCCTTCTACTTCCTCGTCCCCTCCACCTTATTCGGATTTTTGCATCTTCCGTTTGTTCCGTCAGTGTACGGTTGACCACTTCTCACCCTGAAATAGAAACAATAGGAAATGAGAAATGTTGTGGCTAGCCGTCGTTCATATGCACACACATTCTACTCACAATAATGTTTCTGGATGCGAGACAGGGTCCTGTGCTAAAGCGAGAAGAGTGTCGAATATCCACATATGAAATACGTGGTACATTTAGGGAACAAATTGAATACAAACATGAAGTGAATCACACTGAAGCACACTGATAAAAACACATCATCGGAATGCTTTGAAACCACTGAATCTCAATGTAAAACAAATCATAAAATCGTGATTATGCTTAAGTATGTGGTGGAACACTTTGTGCATTGACGGATGGAAATTATGAAGACTTACGCAGGTGTGTAGAAACAGGTAATCAACATTTCATCTGGATTTACAAAGCCGCTACATTTGTTATAGCCACATCCTACGTAGGCCGTGTCAGATTGAACTATCTAGATGCATTTGAGAGAAATTAAGTGATGAAACTTCGTTCAGTGATTGATTATGAAGTTTGACAGTTCGTTCAGTCACACAATTTGTGTATTCACATACCTGCTTGTAACTGTCACATTGATGCGGTGGCTCACAGTGGTCTGATTTGTGATCATAGTGGTCCGATTCTTTCATCCAATAAGTAACAGCTCTACAATAAGCACAATCAAAGCAATCTTACAATAGGGAAACCTACCCTGCCAACTCGGATTGAACAGCGATGTTTTGACCCACGGAGTCAAATAAACCAACTTTTCTGGTCGGTTTCTTGTCGTGAACATCACAGTTGTCGGACCACATTTGAGCGGCAGCCGCCAGTTCATCGTCCCACTCCTCATACAAGAATAAAAATCATAGAAAAATAATTATCGTGTATTCGTGAACAATGTCAGGGATCGCGCTCAGATTCAAGTCCGACGCGCAAGGCTTTCACATCATCTCAAACTTACAAGAGGCTGTAATAATTCCTCCGCTGGCACTATGTCCGTTTCCCCACACTTGCTTCGGTATTCTCGATGTTCATTGTGTACTTGCAGCATGAGCTGCGCCTCCTGTGCGTCCAATCCGAAGACAGCTTCCACGAAGCAAATGGCAAGTAGTAGTGTGAGCCTCATTCTCTGGTATCTGGTTTTAGTCGAAGACGCAGTCATATATATACACCTTTTTGATCATTTGAATATTGTCCTCACATGTGAATTTTGTATGATCACGCCCAATTTCTTTCACATAAAACCAGAGTACATCTCGGTTGTCCTCATAAAGTTCTCACTCAGGTCTCAAACATGAATTGTACTTCATTGTATTTGGACTTCATTCCATAAATAATTACTTCTTTCATTGTTCATTGACACTGCTGACGCTGCAGACACCATGTGCGCCGAGATCTGTGAGTGAAATGAACAGATTATCGTAAATAGTGGTATAAAGCTCCAGATAAATATCGTGTTCTGATCTCCATAAACTACAGGTGCCATATTCTGATTCAGATGAAGCTTTCGATCGCATCTAGTAATTTTTGGTGTTGGGTGAAATCAATTTAGTTCACAGAAGGCTATTTGCGTTAACACAGTGTCACTGAGAGAGCTGAACAACCGTATTTATGGTAATTGGTGAGTTGCCAACAGAGACCTTAAATGCTACTGGAGAGTTAAAGTTGAGCAATATAAAAGGGAGTATTAGAAGGGAAAATAATATGTAGTGGTGAGTTATGAAATGATTACTACATAAATATTATAACGTGGACATGGAGTATGAAGAAAGTATCTCTGATTTTTGAAACATATGATGCATGAAATTCCCATGAGTGTCAATTGAAATCAATGTGAAATCCTTCAATGTATTCACTGTGGAACACAATCAACAAGAATCATGAACAGCTTTTAACAACCGACTGATCATGTTATCAAGTCAACTACTGCGTTAAATGTTTTGTATTTTCATATGCGTTCGTTTTGCTTGTTTGTGTCGTTTCCAGACCAAATTCGTCACTTCTGGCATGTCAAACATTGTTTTGCATAACATTGCCAGTTGTTACTTTGGCCCGTTTACAGCACTTGAGAAACCTCGAAACACATCAATCGAGTGATTTCGCTCTGTAATCTTCTTGTTGTCGATTCATGTAGTCAGGCGGTTTAAGAGAAGCCATGGCAATGAAGCGGAATAGAGATGAGTATGATGATAAGACTGTGCAGTTTCATTTCCTCCCATCTTCTGTCACAACACAGGTGACGGTGATAAAGCTGCCCACATATTTTGCATTAGTTACACACAAGCAAAACGTGGTTTGTGACAAATTAAACAGTATACACGTATCCGAGTTACGGAACACTATATATTAGGTGGACATATTGAAACGAGATTTCCTTGGTACAGGATATCAAGTGGATATGCTGAAGTCTTTCAAAAAGGATAATGGAAAACCAACCTCCAATCTTCCGAAATTCTCCGAGGCTATAGTGATCAAATGTCTAAAACAAGATCTATGTGTCAAGAAGGAAGTTGTAATAAATCTTCCTCTGCTCAGACAACATCACATCTCTTTTATTGCATTATCCACCACTTCAACTCTCTCTGAAGTATGTTCACATCACTATCATCTTTGTTTAATCCGTGACTGACTCATTTCAACCCGAAACATTCTGTATTGTCATTAATGTGTTTTCTGCTACTTCATTGCACAATCATCTATTGTTTGTTAATTTCATGGGTTCTAATCACTAGTTCAATGTTCCGAAACTTTCTACCTCAAACTTTATTTATTTATCTGAAACAAAATATTTTTTAGTCTTATTGACTGTATTGGGATCTTCGCTACATCTTCTTACACAGATTCATCTCTGATCATCTTTGTATTTTCTAAGTGTGTCAATATCTGTAAAAGCTTTGATTTAAAAATACTATAGGTTGTAACCAGCTGATGGGAACCTAACGAAGTAAAATGAACTCGTATTATTCTGCACCCATCGTTGCTTTTGTTTACTTTGAGATAATAAGGAAAACTGTGTACTTGAATTAATTGATCAGCGTCAAAGTGCCAAAACTGGTCGATATCACTATCAACTGTAATAAAATTAGTAACAGTGCTCTGTTGGTGAGTGCTTCCCTGAAATCTTTCAGCGACGCAGCTGTGACCAGCCATGATGAATTTATGAGCAACAGTCATGTAAGGTGCGATTTGATAAACAAAGATCACTTGTACGACTACGTCGATGTTGTTAACAATAGTGTTTTAGCCATTATGTTTATCTGCCGCATATTCACTATGTATAACCAAAAACTGTTTTAATTCGTTTACGGTGCTGCACAATTGTCAGTAGCAATCTTTTAAATTTCACTTTCTAATCAGAATAATGTTTCTGGATGCGAGACAGGGTCCTGTGCTAAAGCGAGAAGAGTGTCGAATATCCACATATGAAATACGTGGTACATTTAGGGAACAAATTGAATACAAACATGAAGTGAATCACACTGAAGCACACTGATAAAAACACATCATCGGAATGCTTTGAAACCACTGAATCTCAATGTAAAACAAATCATAAAATCGTGATTATGCTTAAGTATGTGATGGAACACTATGTGCATGTTCATGAATAATGTCAATATATCCGCTCGGAATCGAACCTATAGCTTAAATTAGCCTTATGTTTTCAAACTTACAAGAGGCTCTCATATTTAATCTGCTGGTACAACTTCCGCCTTCACACATTTGCTTCGGAATTCTCGATGCGCGTAAGTTGTTCCCCCACGTGCGTTTAATTGGAAGACAGCTTTCGAGAAGCAAATGCTATGCAGTAATATATATATATATACATGCATTCTGAAAATAATAATAAGAGAATTCGTGCCAGCTTGCAGGCATGTTCAATTTCATATAAATAGTAACATCAGATGTAGTGAACAAACAAAGATATAAGATAGTTTTAAGTATACTAGTTCAGTAATTCTCTAGGTAGTACATGTATTTTGACGACCCAATTAATAACCCCGGAACTTTTAATTTTTCTTAAATGAATAGCCTGTTGATTTATGAACGGAGTAGTTAAGGTCATTTCGTGTGCCAGATCGAACTAATGATAATTATCTACAACTAGAGAAATGAAAACGAAAACAGAGAGCATGGAACAACAAGGCAGTAATTACCAAAATACGTCAATCAGGTCTACCAAAATACATGTGTCATGTGACAGTGATATATTGTTGATGCTAGATATTGTTCAAATTAGTTAAGATTGCCGGTGACAGCAGGTAAGTGGTTTTACTTACAGAATCCACTAATAAAAGTGGCTAAACATTTAAAGTTCCTATAATCTCACCTGTGGAATAAGATACACTCACAGGTGCTAGAACATTCAATGTATTTTCAGAGGAGCAGTATGCATCAATGCACCGATTAAATAATAGGAGCGATTTTATCGTACAGATAGATTGTCGTAGATTATTCCAGGGTCCAGAAAATTTAAAGGTGAAGAAATTCATATGGGAAGATGATTTAGAATAAGTTTGTTTCACCAGTGACAAGAAATTACGGATGTCATGATGAGAAGTTTCTGCATATTGAATCACGTGGTTGGATGTAAGGGATAGTTTATTAAGTATTTTGAAGAAAACGACAAGATTCAGTTTGAGTATAATCGTCCATAAACGGTCTAACCCAAGTTTATTACATCTAGAATTAAAAGTCAAGGTACAGTGAGCCCCAAGAATACGAAGTGTAAATCGTCTCTCTACTGATTCCAGCCTTAATTTATCATTTATGCGCGCAGTGCTCTGAATCAACATGCAGTATTCTAGGAGTGGTCGAACACAAACTTTGTACACTAAAACACGTGACTCATTGTTATGAAGGATTCGAGTTACGTGACCTACAAGACGCTGAGACTTGGAAGTCCCTTTCAACATCTGTCTTGTAAACGACAGGTCGAAGGAATACTTAAGTCTACTGTTGTATGTAACCCAGATAACACTTCACCATTTGTGGTAAGATCTAAATTGAGTAATGTATCGCCGAAGCATATCCATCCACATTTAGCTGTATTAAGCTCCAGCTGCCGTTTTGAGCACCTCTGTGCTACCTTGTTAAGCTTCATGCTGATGCAATTTTGCACATTTTTCAGCTCACGTGGAGAAAATGAATATACTACTTTTAGATTATCTGCATATAGAAGGGGCTTATCCACACAAATATCATTGATAAACACTCGAAAAAGCAAAGGGCCTACGACACCACCTTGTATTACACCACTTCTAACAGGGACAGCGTTAGACAATGAAGAGCTAATTTTAACTATTTGATGTAGACTGCTGAGAGAGAAATCAAACTAAGCAAGCAAAGACTTTTGAACCACATAAGATGCGAGGTTATCTATAAGAAGTTGGCGGCTAAGCATATCGAAGGCTTTAGAAATGTCCAGATATGACACTAAGACTAGATATCCTTGGCTACGTAGAGAGGAGACTAAATTAAAGAAGTCAAAATGACATGTCATGCAAGATCGATTTTTAAGAAATCCATACTGAATATCACTGATAAATTTTCCAGTGAGTAAATAGTTGGAAAGTTCATCACTTATAATTTTTCCATAATCCTGGAGATAACTGGGGTAATATTTATCGGCCGATAATTGTTCATGTCAGTCTTATCTCTAGATTTGTAACGTGGTATGATGTACGCGGTTTTCCAACAGTAAGGGTAAGAGCCTGATTCCACAGAGAGAACAATCAGCTTTAGAAAAGGAGGTGGAATTTCTGGACCACTATACCTGTAGAGAAAGGACAAAATCCCGTCTGCTCCATGATCTTTCGAAAGCTCGAGTGTATATATAGCCTTATTAATTTTCATGCATTTGAAGGAGATGGATCTTTTTGAGTTGCTAGTCACGCACATAACTCTTGAAGCAGAGCCACTTACGATTCCTACACCATTCGCAAAAATACCACTGAAAAGGTCTGCTATAGTTTTAGAGTCGTATATAAAGGTGCTATTATGCAGGACGCATGGTATTTCAACATTTTGAGTTGCTTTAGCGCGTTTATTGAAAGAGAGAATTAGGTTATGCACTTTCGAGCCACAATTAAGTGCTAGTTTCTCCTCATCAATGACTTTTAACCTGTGTTTCTCCTTAATTTGATTGAAAATTATTGTTATTTGTGCAACCACCGTGAAGTCGTTTGACTTGAAATAACGATTCTGTAGGCGTCTTAGTTTATTACGATATTTAGCTGGTATATATGACTCGTAAGGTTTACTAAACCTATACGTTTTAAGAGGTACACAGGAATCTAGCCAAGAGTTAACGATCAGATAGAATTCGTCCATAGCATCCATGAGACTATTACATGAAAGAAAGTTATCCCAGTCTGAAAGTTTAATCAGGGAGTGTAGGAGGTCCCAGTCAGCATGTTTATAGTCTCTATATTGGCAGGTTTTTTGAATGGGTCGATTATAAGGGGGATAGATAGGGAGAGCGCAAACTACTATCTTATGGTCACTGCTTTCAAATTCATCGTGTACTTTTACAGATAGTGGGATAACATATCTACTAAATACTAGGTCGAGTATACTATCACCCCTTGTTGGCGTAAGAACCCACTGTGAACAGTAGCGCATGGTAATGGTTGCCGAGAACTCATCATTACATGACGGACGACTACCGGTATTCCAGTTAATCCCAGGATAATTGAAATCCCCAGTGATAACCTTAGCATTAAAGTTTAGAGCAGATACATGTGTGAACGCATTGATAATAAGATCATTCTCATTATTCGAACTATCAGGAGCTCTGTAAATACATCCAACGAGTAGACTATGATTCAGGGTGCTGACTGATATCCAGACTGATTCTGGTAAACTATTCAGGACACCATCTTCAAATTTATTATTTGTTAGGGTACCCGAAGCATCCATAACACACCCACCTCCTCGCTTAGTTTCTCCGTCACAGCGATAGAGTCGATAGTTCTGGATATTTAATTCTGCATCAGATACCGCTTGAGAGCACCATGTTTCACTGATAAGTATGAAAGAAGGCTTGGTTAGAAAAGATAATGTCCTCAAGGCTGAAATTTTGTTCAGAAGTGAACGTGCATTGATAAGCAATAAGTTTAAAAAGGAGGTATGGAGTGTGAAAAACCAAGAGCTTCCCTATTGATGTTGTGTAGTTTAGATTTGCATAGACTGTGGTTTGTTATGTTTGACTGATCATATGGGCTATCGCTTGAGCAAACTGTAGCGCTATTAAGATCAAGGATTTCTGTGGGCCAGAAAAATCATTACTTTGATAAAGTGGATTAATTTGTTGAACTTGACCAGGCGGACAGTTAAGACAAGCACCTGCTAGTTGGGGTTGGGTTGATGGTGCGTAACCTAGTATTCCATCTTGTCCAAAGGGAAATTGTTGGAAAAATTACGTCTTACAGGTTGATTATTTAAAACGTTTGAGGGTAACCGTGGGGAACGTTGGTTCACTGTGGCCTATCTAATATTAGGTCTGCTTAAACATTGATGGAAGTGGCCGTCTTGTGTAACGTTTGGATGAAGTGTGTTCTCATAACCTCCCTGAGATGAGTATGGTAAAGTAGGGTGTCGTGAAATATATTTTTGTTTTTATTTGGTAGAGTCATCGTAATATATTTGTTATTGAGTACAGAACCAGAAGGTTCTGTACACACATACTTCCTACGTATCAAAGACTTTTTAATCTTGACAGTGCTTTTAAGAGCTGTTACATTAGAACTAGGTATTTGTTTATGGGCTTTTAATGTTAAACTGGAAAATATCGGATCAGTGTTGTCATTAGATATACATTGGTTATCAGAGGTCACTACAGACATTAGAGGCAAATTAGCACTCTTCATTGGTAAATCAGAGCACTGGATAACCTGAGATAGGTTAGCTGCATCAGTGGGTCCAGCTGCTGAATCATCGGGATTTGTTATGATCTCAACATCGTTATTTTCGTTTAAGGTACGCTTTTGCGTAATTCTTTGGTTGGTGGTCTTATCTGAGACTATTCGAGCGGTTCTAAGCTCCGTAAGCGCGCAGATTAGCCGTTCGGATTCTTTCAACGCTTCAGCTAATAAATGAGAATCCAATCTGAACAAAACCGGGCACAAGTATTTCTGGTGCCCTCTGCTAAGTCGGATACATTAGCATGGACTATCTTGGAGGTTAAATGCTTTTAATATCGAATGCCCTACAGATTTAATGGCGATAGATAATCACGTTATTGCGAGAGATTATTGGGTTAAAAACTTCGATGGAGATGAAGTCGATGACAGATTCTGCCTTTATAATGTCTTCAAGTTCCGCAGGAACTACATCCTTTGACAATAGTAGTTTAAGGGGTGATAGTGTCTTCAGTTCTTCCTTAAGATCATCATGCTTGTAAGTTTGAGATGATGTGAAAGCCGTGCGCTTCGGACTTGAATCTGAGCGCGTTTCCTGACATTGTTCACGAATACACGATAATTATCTTTCTATGCTTTTTATGCTTGTATAAGGAGTGGGACGATGAATTGGCGGCGGCCGCTCAACACTGGTCTGAGAAGTGCCATATTTACGACGAGGAACCGGTTGTAAGTGTTGGTGAATTTATGGTATATTTGAAATGGTGGTTTCCCAAGTAAAAAATTGATTTTTATTCGACAATGATATGTTGTGATCTCCATGTTAAGTACCATTGTAGATCATAATGAGGTTTAGTTGACGTGCTTAACTCCACAATACTGTATTCGTGTGGTTTTCTATCAACACTTAATAAACTACAAGTACACAGTCTACAACTGCAATCACATGCCACTGTAGTCACTTTTTGGATGTTCAAGACTGTGCAAAATGAAACAATATGCAGCATCATTTATTTGAACTCATTAGCACTGATTTCATTGTCAATAAACATAACAAAACAACTGATCTGATGCTTCACTTCTCTTCCACTTCCTCCTTCTACTTCCTCGTCCCCTCCACCTTATTCGGATTTTTGCATCTTCCGTTTGTTCCGTCAGTGTACGGTTGACCACTTCTCACCCTGAAATAGAAACAATAGGAAATGAGAAATGTTGTGGCTAGCCGTCGTTCATATGCACACACATTCTACTCACAATAATGTTTCTGGATGCGAGACAGGGTCCTGTGCTAAAGCGAGAAGAGTGTCGAATATCCACATATGAAATACGTGGTACATTTAGGGAACAAATTGAATACAAACATGAAGTGAATCACACTGAAGCACACTGATAAAAACACATCATCGGAATGCTTTGAAACCACTGAATCTCAATGTAAAACAAATCATAAAATCGTGATTATGCTTAAGTATGTGGTGGAACACTTTGTGCATTGACGGATGGAAATTATGAAGACTTACGCAGGTGTGTAGAAACAGGTAATCAACATTTCATCTGGATTTACAAAGCCGCTACATTTGTTATAGCCACATCCTACGTAGGCCGTGTCAGATTGAACTATCTAGATGCATTTGAGAGAAATTAAGTGATGAAACTTCGTTCAGTGATTGATTATGAAGTTTGACAGTTCGTTCAGTCACACAATTTGTGTATTCACATACCTGCTTGTAACTGTCACATTGATGCGGTGGCTCACAGTGGTCTGATTTGTGATCATAGTGGTCCGATTCTTTCATCCAATAAGTAACAGCTCTACAATAAGCACAATCAAAGCAATCTTACAATCGGGAAACCTACCCTGCCAACTCGGATTGAACAGCGATGTTTTGACCCACGGAGTCAAATAAACCAACTTTTCTGGTCGGTTTCTTGTCGTGAACATCACAGTTGTCGGACCACATTTGAGCGGCAGCCGCCAGTTCATCGTCCCACTCCTCATACAAGAATAAAAATCATAGAAAAATAATTATCGTGTATTCGTGAACAATGTCAGGGATCGCGCTCAGATTCAAGTCCGACGCGCAAGGCTTTCACATCATCTCAAACTTACAAGAGGCTGTAATAATTCCTCCGCTGGCACTATGTCCGTTTCCCCACACTTGCTTCGGTATTCTCGATGTTCATTGTGTACTTGCAGCATGAGCTGCGCCTCCTGTGCGTCCAATCCGAAGACAGCTTCCACGAAGCAAATGGCAAGTAGTAGTGTGAGCCTCATTCTCTGGTATCTGGTTTTAGTCGAAGACGCAGTCATATATATACACCTTTTTGATCATTTGAATATTGTCCTCACATGTGAATTTTGTATGATCACGCCCAATTTCTTTCACATAAAACCAGAGTACATCTCGGTTGTCCTCATAAAGTTCTCACTCAGGTCTCAAACATGAATTGTACTTCATTGTATTTGGACTTCATTCCATAAATAATTACTTCTTTCATTGTTCATTGACACTGCTGACGCTGCAGACACCATGTGCGCCGAGATCTGTGAGTGAAATGAACAGATTATCGTAAATAGTGGTATAAAGCTCCAGATAAATATCGTGTTCTGATCTCCATAAACTACAGGTGCCATATTCTGATTCAGATGAAGCTTTCGATCGCATCTAGTAATTTTTGGTGTTGGGTGAAATCAATTTAGTTCACAGAAGGCTATTTGCGTTAACACAGTGTCACTGAGAGAGCTGAACAACCGTATTTATGGTAATTGGTGAGTTGCCAACAGAGACCTTAAATGCTACTGGAGAGTTAAAGTTGAGCAATATAAAAGGGAGTATTAGAAGGGAAAATAATATGTAGTGGTGAGTTATGAAATGATTACTACATAAATATTATAACGTGGACATGGAGTATGAAGAAAGTATCTCTGATTTTTGAAACATATGATGCATGAAATTCCCATGAGTGTCAATTGAAATCAATGTGAAATCCTTCAATGTATTCACTGTGGAACACAATCAACAAGAATCATGAACAGCTTTTAACAACCGACTGATCATGTTATCAAGTCAACTACTGCGTTAAATGTTTTGTATTTTCATATGCGTTCGTTTTGCTTGTTTGTGTCGTTTCCAGACCAAATTCGTCACTTCTGGCATGTCAAACATTGTTTTGCATAACATTGCCAGTTGTTACTTTGGCCCGTTTACAGCACTTGAGAAACCTCGAAACACATCAATCGAGTGATTTCGCTCTGTAATCTTCTTGTTGTCGATTCATGTAGTCAGGCGGTTTAAGAGAAGCCATGGCAATGAAGCGGAATAGAGATGAGTATGATGATAAGACTGTGCAGTTTCATTTCCTCCCATCTTCTGTCACAACACAGCTGACGGTAATAAAGCTGCCCACATATTTTGCATTAGTTACACACACGCAAAACGTGGTTTGTGACAAATTAAACAGTATACACGTATCCGAGTTACGGAACACTATATATTAGGTGGACATATTGAAACGAGATTTCCTTGGTACAGGATATCAAGTGGATATGCTGAAGTCTTTCAAAAAGGATAATGGAAAACCAACCTCCAATCTTCCGAAATTCTCCGAGGCTATAGTGATCAAATGTCTAAAACAAGATCTATGTGTCAAGAAGGAAGTTGTAATAAATCTTCCTCTGCTCAGACAACATCACATCTCTTTTATTGCATTATCCACCACTTCAACTCTCTCTGAAGTATGTTCACATCACTATCATCTTTGTTTAATCCGTGACTGACTCATTTCAACCCGAAACATTCTGTATTGTCATTAATGTGTTTTCTGCTACTTCATTGCACAATCATCTATTGTTTGTTAATTTCATGGGTTCTAATCACTAGTTCAATGTTCCGAAACTTTCTACCTCAAACTTTATTTATTTATCTGAAACAAAATATTTTTTTAGTCTTATTGACTGTATTGGGATCTTCGCTACATCTTCTTACACAGATTCATCTCTGATCATCTTTGTATTTTCTAAGTGTGTCAATATCTGTAAAAGCTTTGATTTAAAAATACTATAGGTTGTAACCAGCTGATGGGAACCTAACGAAGTAAAATGAACTCGTATTATTCTGCACCCATCGTTGCTTTTGTTTACTTTGAGATAATAAGGAAAACTGTGTACTTGAATTAATTGATCAGCGTCAAAGTGCCAAAACTGGTCGATATCACTATCAACTGTAATAAAATTAGTAACAGTGCTCTGTTGGTGAGTGCTTCCCTGAAATCTTTCAGCGACGCAGCTGTGACCAGCCATGATGAATTTATGAGCAACAGTCATGTAAGGTGCGATTTGATAAACAAAGATCACTTGTACGACTACGTCGATGTTGTTAACAATAGTGTTTTAGCCATTATGTTTATCTGCCGCATATTCACTATGTATAACCAAAAAACTGTTTTAATTCGTTTACGGTGCTGCACAATTGTCAGTAGCAATCTTTTAAATTTCACTTTCTAATCAGAATAATGTTTCTGGATGCGAGACAGGGTCCTGTGCTAAAGCGAGAAGAGTGTCGAATATCCACATATGAAATACGTGGTACATTTAGGGAACAAATTGAATACAAACATGAAGTGAATCACACTGAAGCACACTGATAAAAACACATCATCGGAATGCTTTGAAACCACTGAATCTCAATGTAAAACAAATCATAAAATCGTGATTATGCTTAAGTATGTGGTGGAACACTATGTGCATGTTCATGAATAATGTCAATATATCCGCTCGGAATCGAACCTATAGCTTAAATTAGCCTTATGTTTTCAAACTTACAAGAGGCTCTCATATTTAATCTGCTGGTACAACTTCCGCCTTCACACATTTGCTTCGGAATTCTCGATGCGCGTAAGTTGTTCCCCCCACGTGCGTTTAATTGGAAGACAGCTTTCGAGAAGCAAATGCTATGCAGTAATATATATATATATATACATGCATTCTGAAAATAATAATAAGAGAATTCGTGCCAGCTTGCAGGCATGTTCAATTTCATATAAATAGTAACATCAGATGTAGTGAACAAACAAAGATATAAGATAGTTTTAAGTATACTAGTTCAGTAATTCTCTAGGTAGTACATGTATTTTGACGACCCAATTAATAACCCCGGAACTTTTAATTTTTCTTAAATGAATAGCCTGTTGATTTATGAACGGAGTAGTTAAGGTCATTTCGTGTGCCAGATCGAACTAATGATAATTATCTACAACTAGAGAAATGAAAACGAAAACAGAGAGCATGGAACAACAAGGCAGTAATTACCAAAATACGTCAATCAGGTCTACCAAAATACATGTGTCATGTGACAGTGATATATTGTTGATGCTAGATATTGTTCAAATTAGTTAAGATTGCCGGTGACAGCAGGTAAGTGGTTTTACTTACAGAATCCACTAATAAAAGTGGCTAAACATTTAAAGTTCCTATAATCTCACCTGTGGAATAAGATACACTCACAGGTGCTAGAACATTCAATGTATTTTCAGAGGAGCAGTATGCATCAATGCACCGATTAAATAATAGGAGCGATTTTATCGTACAGATAGATTGTCGTAGATTATTCCAGGGTCCAGAAAATTTAAAGGTGAAGAAATTCATATGGGAAGATGATTTAGAATAAGTTTGTTTCACCAGTGACAAGAAATTACGGATGTCATGATGAGAAGTTTCTGCATATTGAATCACGTGGTTGGATGTAAGGGATAGTTTATTAAGTATTTTGAAGAAAACGACAAGATTCAGTTTGAGTATAATCGTCCATAAACGGTCTAACCCAAGTTTATTACATCTAGAATTAAAAGTCAAGGTACAGTGAGCCCCAAGAATACGAAGTGTAAATCGTCTCTCTACTGATTCCAGCCTTAATTTATCATTTATGCGCGCAGTGCTCTGAATCAACATGCAGTATTCTAGGAGTGGTCGAACACAAACTTTGTACACTAAAACACGTGACTCATTGTTATGAAGGATTCGAGTTACGTGACCTACAAGACGCTGAGACTTGGAAGTCCCTTTCAACATCTGTCTTGTAAACGACAGGTCGAAGGAATACTTAAGTCTACTGTTGTATGTAACCCAGATAACACTTCACCATTTGTGGTAAGATCTAAATTGAGTAATGTATCGCCGAAGCATATCCATCCACATTTAGCTGTATTAAGCTCCAGCTGCCGTTTTGAGCACCTCTGTGCTACCTTGTTAAGCTTCATGCTGATGCAATTTTGCACATTTTTCAGCTCATGTGGAGAAAATGAATATACTACTTTTAGATTATCTGCATATAGAAGGGGCTTATCCACACAAATATCATTGATAAACACTCGAAAGAGCAAAGGGCCTACGACACCACCTTGTATTACACCACTTCTAACAGGGACAGCGTTAGACAATGAAGAGCTAATTTTAACTATTTGATGTAGACTGCTGAGAGAGAAATCAAACTAAGCAAGCAAAGACTTTTGAACCACATAAGATGCGAGGTTATCTATAAGAAGTTGGCGGCTAAGCATATCGAAGGCTTTAGAAATGTCCAGATATGACACTGAGACTAGATATCCTTGGCTACGTAGAGAGGAGACTAAATTAAAGAAGTCAAAATGACATGTCATGCAAGATCGATTTTTAAGAAATCCATACTGAATATCACTGATAAATTTTCCAGTGAGTAAATAGTTGGAAAGTTCATCACTTATAATTTTTCCATAATCCTGGAGATAACTGGGGTAATATTTATCGGCCGATAATTGTTCATGTCAGTCTTATCTCTAGATTTGTAACGTGGTATGATGTACGCGGTTTTCCAACAGTAAGGGTAAGAGCCTGATTCCACAGAGAGAACAATCAGCTTTAGAAAAGGAGGTGGAATTTCTGGACCACTATACCTGTAGAGAAAGGACAAAATCCCGTCTGCTCCATGATCTTTCGAAAGCTCGAGGGTATATATAGCCTTATTAATTTTCATGCATTTGAAGGAGATGGATCTTTTTGAGTTGCTAGTCACGCACATAACTCTTGAAGCAGAGCCACTTACGATTCCTACACCATTCGCAAAAATACCACTGAAAAGGTCTGCTATAGTTTTAGAGTCGTATATAAAGGTGCTATTATGCAGGACGCATGGTATTTCAACATTTTGAGTTGCTTTAGCGCGTTTATTGAAAGAGAGAATTAGGTTATGCACTTTCGAGCCACAATTAAGTGCTAGTTTCTCCTCATCAATGACTTTTAACCTGTGTTTCTCCTTAATTTGATTGAAAATTATTGTTATTTGTGCAACCACCGTGAAGTCGTTTGACTTGAAATAACGATTCTGTAGGCGTCTTAGTTTATTACGATATTTAGCTGGTATATATGACTCGTAAGGTTTACTAAACCTATACGTTTTAAGAGGTACACAGGAATCTAGCCAAGAGTTAACGATCAGATAGAATTCGTCCATAGCATCCATGAGACTATTACATGAAAGAAAGTTATCCCAGTCTGAAAGTTTAATCAGGGAGTGTAGGAGGTCCCAGTCAGCATGTTTATAGTCTCTATATTGGCAGGTTTTTTGAATGGGTCGATTATAAGGGGGATAGATAGGGAGAGCGCAAACTACTATCTTATGGTCACTGCTTTCAAATTCATCGTGTACTTTTACAGATAGTGGGATAACATATCTACTAAATACTAGGTCGAGTATACTATCACCCCTTGTTGGCGTAAGAACCCACTGTGAACAGTAGCGCATGGTAATGGTTGCCGAGAACTCATCATTACATGACGGACGACTACCGGTATTCCAGTTAATCCCAGGATAATTGAAATCCCCAGTGATAACCTTAGCATTAAAGTTTAGAGCAGATACATGTGTGAACGCATTGATAATAAGATCATTCTCATTATTCGAACTATCAGGAGCTCTGTAAATACATCCAACGAGTAGACTATGATTCAGGGTGCTGACTGATATCCAGACTGATTCTGGTAAACTATTCAGGACACCATCTTCAAATTTATTATTTGTTAGGGTACCCGAAGCATCCATAACACACCCACCTCCTCGCTTAGTTTCTCCGTCACAGCGATAGAGTCGATAGTTCTGGATATTTAATTCTGCATCAGATACCGCTTGAGAGCACCATGTTTCACTGATAAGTATGAAAGAAGGCTTGGTTAGAAAAGATAATGTCCTCAAGGCTGAAATTTTGTTCAGAAGTGAACGTGCATTGATAAGCAATAAGTTTAAAAGGAGGTATGGAGTGTGAAAAACCAAGAGCTTCCCTATTGATGTTGTGTAGTTTAGATTTGCATAGACTGTGGTTTGTTATGTTTGACTGATCATATGGGCTATCGCTTGAGCAAACTGTAGCGCTATTAAGATCAAGGATTTCTGTGGGCCAGAAAAATCATTACTTTGATAAAGTGGATTAATTTGTTGAACTTGACCAGGCGGACAGTTAAGACAAGCACCTGCTAGTTGGGGTTGGGTTGATGGTGCGTAACCTAGTAGTCCATCTTGTCCAAAGGGAAATTGTTGGAAAAAATTACGTCTTACAGGTTGATTATTTAAAACGTTTGAGGGTAACCGTGGGGAACGTTGGTTCACTGTGGCCTATCTAATATTAGGTCTGCTTAAACATTGATGGAAGTGGCCGTCTTGTGTAACGTTTGGATGAAGTGTGTTCTCATAACCTCCCTGAGATGAGTATGGTAAAGTAGGGTGTCGTGAAATATATTTTTGTTTTTATTTGGTAGAGTCATCGTAATATATTTGTTATTGAGTACAGAACCAGAAGGTTCTGTACACACATACTTCCTACGTATCAAAGACTTTTAATCTTGACAGTGCTTTTAAGAGCTGTTACATTAGAACTAGGTATTTGTTTATGGGCTTTTAATGTTAAACTGGAAAATATCGGATCAGTGTTGTCATTAGATATACATTGGTTATCAGAGGTCACTACAGACATTAGAGGCAAATTAGCACTCTTCATTGGTAAATCAGAGCACTGGATAACCTGAGATAGGTTAGCTGCATCAGTGGGTCCAGCTGCTGAATCATCGGGATTTGTTATGATCTCAACATCGTTATTTTCGTTTAAGGTACGCTTTTGCGTAATTCTTTGGTTGGTGGTCTTATCTGAGACTATTCGAGCGGTTCTAAGCTCCGTAAGCGCGCAGATTAGCCGTTCGGATTCTTTCAACGCTTCAGCTAATAAATGAGAATCCAATCTGAACAAAACCGGGCACAAGTATTTCTGGTGCCCTCTGCTAAGTCGGATACATTAGCATGGACTATCTTGGAGGTTAAATGCTTTTAATATCGAATGCCCTACAGATTTAATGGCGATAGATAATCACGTTATTGCGAGAGATTATTGGGTTAAAAACTTCGATGGAGATGAAGTCGATGACAGATTCTGCCTTTATAATGTCTTCAAGTTCCGCAGGAACTACATCCTTTGACAATAGTAGTTTAAGGGGTGATAGTGTCTTCAGTTCTTCCTTAAGATCATCATGCTTGTAAGTTTGAGATGATGTGAAAGCCGTGCGCTTCGGACTTGAATCTGAGCGCGTTTCCTGACATTGTTCACGAATACACGATAATTATCTTTCTATGCTTTTTATGCTTGTATAATTGGCGGCGGCCGCTCAACACTGGTCTGAGAAGTGCCATATTTACGACGAGGAACCGGTTGTAAGTGTTGGTGAATTTATGGTATATTTGAAATGGTGGTTTCCCAAGTAAAAAATTGATTTTTATTCGACAATGATATGTTGTGATCTCCATGTTAAGTACCATTGTAGATCATAATGAGGTTTAGTTGACGTGCTTAACTCCACAATACTGTATTCGTGTGGTTTTCTATCAACACTTAATAAACTACAAGTACACAGTCTACAACTGCAATCACATGCCACTGTAGTCACTTTTTTGGATGTTCAAGACTGTGCAAAATGAAACAATATGCAGCATCATTTATTTGAACTCATTAGCACTGATTTCATTGTCAATAAACATAACAAAACAACTGATCTGATGCTTCACTTCTCTTCCACTTCCTCCTTCTACTTCCTCGTCCCCTCCACCTTATTCGGATTTTTGCATCTTCCGTTTGTTCCGTCAGTGTACGGTTGACCACTTCTCACCCTGAAATAGAAACAATAGGAAATGAGAAATGTTGTGGCTAGCCGTCGTTCATATGCACACACATTCTACTCACAATAATGTTTCTGGATGCGAGACAGGGTCCTGTGCTAAAGCGAGAAGAGTGTCGAATATCCACATATGAAATACGTGGTACATTTAAGGAACAAATTGAATACAAACATGAAGTGAATCACACTGAAGCACACTGATAAAAACACATCATCGGAATGCTTTGAAACCACTGAATCTCAATGTAAAACAAATCATAAAATCGTGATTATGCTTAAGTATGTGGTGGAACACTTTGTGCATTGACGGATGGAAATTATGAAGACTTACGCAGGTGTGTAGAAACAGGTAATCAACATTTCATCTGGATTTACAAAGCCGCTACATTTGTTATAGCCACATCCTACGTAGGCCGTGTCAGATTGAACTATCTAGATGCATTTGAGAGAAATTAAGTGATGAAACTTCGTTCAGTGATTGATTATGAAGTTTGACAGTTCGTTCAGTCACACAATTTGTGTATTCACATACCTGCTTGTAACTGTCACATTGATGCGGTGGCTCACAGTGGTCTGATTTGTGATCATAGTGGTCCGATTCTTTCATCCAATAAGTAACAGCTCTACAATAAGCACAATCAAAGCAATCTTACAATAGGGAAACCTACCCTGCCAACTCGGATTGAACAGCGATGTTTTGACCCACGGAGTCAAATAAACCAACTTTTCTGGTCGGTTTCTTGTCGTGAACATCACAGTTGTCGGACCACATTTGAGCGGCAGCCGCCAGTTCATCGTCCCACTCCTCATACAAGAATAAAAATCATAGAAAAATAATTATCGTGTATTCGTGAACAATGTCAGGGATCGCGCTCAGATTCAAGTCCGACGCGCAAGGCTTTCACATCATCTCAAACTTACAAGAGGCTGTAATAATTCCTCCGCTGGCACTATGTCCGTTTCCCCACACTTGCTTCGGTATTCTCGATGTTCATTGTGTACTTGCAGCATGAGCTGCGCCTCCTGTGCGTCCAATCCGAAGACAGCTTCCACGAAGCAAATGGCAAGTAGTAGTGTGAGCCTCATTCTCTGGTATCTGGTTTTAGTCGAAGACGCAGTCATATTTATACCTTTGTTTTATCGTGTACTCTCCTTTCTTCTCACTTCCGTTTTATACTTTTATTCAGTATTTCCATATATGGTTCCTCGTTTCAAATGTCATTATTGTTTATTGCAAATCAATGCATTTGCGTACCGTATTATAATGTCTTTTGTTAATAAGTGACTCAGAACGTAGCACGTTTGCCACATCTGGTATGTTGATTTCAATTGATTGACATTTTCATTTAAACTTCATACAAAGTATTAAACCTCGAATATTGTGTTCGCAAATGCTTATAAAACATTTCTCAGTGAATTTTTAAACCGGTTGGTAAGCATTTTGCCTTCTTCTTTTTGGAACTTAAATATTTTCTCAAAGGAACCAACGTCGTTATGTGAAGAATGGTGTCTGTCATTCACAATAAGTTAGTGAATTATTTTTACTTAAACCTGTCGCAGTGTTAATTGACTTGCGTTTCTGCTCGTTTTTATAGTTTTCCTCCACTATAAATACGGAAGATCACCTAAAAATAGATCTTAGTCACGCGTTGTACACAATGATTCTGTTTCTGTTAATATTGTTACTTTCTATCTCATCCGGTCTTGGAGGCCAAGAGGAAATGGCAGAATTTGCAAGGACTTTGTTACATCACCATAATTACGTTAGACAAACGAGAAATCAATGTGATTATTATTGGAGTACACCATCTGAGACAAAACTTGGAAATCTTGTGAGCTCATCTGACCATGTTATAATATTATAACGTATTAAGAAGGGATCACGTGCACTCTGAAGTTCACCTCATTTAAATATTTCTTCATTCTAACGAGTGTTGATGGGTAATGTTTAATTGAATGTCGTTAGACAATAATCGAAAATCAAGAAGTACTGGGTAGCTGTTTCGTCCTAGTATGGTATTACTCAGTGTTGTCAACTCATCACTCCTACAGAGATCGGACTTAAGACCTACAGTTTCCATAACGATCCCTTGACATTTCCGCAGGTAATTTCCGGAGTTCTGGTTAAAAGCCATGACCAGTGGAGTTAAACCACATTGAGCGCGAAGCAATTACCAACCTAAGATATTTGATTATGGTTGCTAAACATTGTCATTTCATTGAAGTCACATGTTCATATCAACGGATACCAGTTCTGTGGTCTGGAAATGAAATGCATACCGTAAGACCCCAAAGTTCTGGGTTTGACATCCTATTGTGCCATGAATACACTTCATTCAGGAACACCATAATTTAGAGGAACATATACCGATATCATTCTAGTTTTCCGTAATTGTCAAACCACAACTATCCCTTATATAAATTGTGAACATCCTTTTATTCATAGAATTATCTCAGTGAATATTTGTTTGTAGACATGGGATGATGGATTACATGTAACTGCTCAACAGTATGCAGAACAGTGTGAAAACTCACCTAGCCGTTTAAATGACAGAACTACGTGTAGATGGAAATCAGTCGGTCAGAATATTGCTCAAGTTCATTCAGTTTCATAGTAAGATTTATTCAGTAATACGTTACCACTTACCTTGCGCTTTTTCTTCGAATTTCCTCAAGTGCTATCAATGTTTGGCGAGATGGAAGTCGATTTTATAGTTTTAAAAATGATAAATGCGGAGAGAATTACGATTGTTCTATGTATAAACAAGTTAGTTTATATTTGTAAAAAGAACTAGTTATTTTCAATTATAGATTGTAAACATTAACACAACACATATTGGCTGTGGAGTTCACATGTGCAATAAAAACATAAATAAAGGAAAATATATAGTTGTTTGCAATTATGCTCCAGCGTAAGCATTGTATTTTACAGTGTATTTAAATGTACTATATATGAATATAAAATCTGAATCGAGTCCTTATAATCGCCAAATGAATTTATTCTGTGCACTCATATTTATCCTTCTCAAGTGCTGCCATGTTATTTAACACTGAAGGCTTTTTAGATCTAGATAAGTGTGTATACATGTCTATGTTTATCTATATGTTGGTTAATCACACATCTACTCGCCTGTATTTAACGTATTCTTCACCTTAATGTGGAACATAATTAACACTTGTATAGTTGTTTTCTAACCACCATAGTCAGAGAAGTCATCACACTTTTCTATTTGTTTTTGACCATTTATCGACTTTTACACGAACATTCCTTGACCGTCACAATGTAATACAAATTGATTGAAGTTATAAGATAAGGACGAGTACAATAGTTTAATGCTTATCATGTAGGCCATAAGAATTCGCAGTTCTGTATTCCACTTCGTATGAAGTCGTGAATGTGAATTGATAAATTGTTACAAACTATAACAAAATAACTTTTTAGTACATCCCAGCTTTTTGATAATTCTTGCATTCAGGCCTGTTTGTTAGGCAGTATTTCCACCACGGCGTGCAAGGAGTGCGTTATTTTTAATATAACTTCAAATCTTCCTATTTTTCAATTGTAGTTAGGGAAATTAACTTTGAGTCTAGGCGTGCTCATTTCATAATTTCATAATAAAGTGTCCATTTATTCAAAATACCCGCCTATATTTTTGATACTTCAGTCTTACATTACAATGCGACAACCTGAAAACATAATTAAAATGACAATCATTCATCTTTGCAAATATTTCATCAACAAGCATTGAATAATTGATCAAAACAGTGAGTAAGATTACACATTGAGTCAAAGGCTGAAGCTATGTTCATTGGTTAGAGATGTTACAGAGGAAATTACAGTAAATTGGAATGAGAATAACTTTCGAGTAAAGTTTTGACACCTCTTATTTTATTATATACCTGTTTTCGAATATCACAGACTATCTCCTTATGCTGTGTTGCTACAGAATCTGCTGATGTTGTTGTATTTGTAACCAGTCACTATCATTGACTGAGATCAGCTTGAAAATCTTTGGGCAGTAGGGAGCATTAGATAACTGTTTCGTCATCACTTTTAATTACCAGAGGTGTCCTTCATTGATTCCACACGAAATCGATACTAAGACTTTAAGTACCTAGACCACAAAACCACGATTCGAATGATGTCAATAAGCAATAGGAACAATGTAAATTATTGTTTGTTTGAGCATACTTATTTCTACGTTTCCATCTTGTTTTAGTAGTCACGTTGATTTTTCTAATGGCTCAAACTTATACATAACCAAAATTATTTATTGTAGCTAACTGCATTCAAAATAATTGACTCAACTACAATTTATTAAATATTAAAAGTTTTTTTCCATCTGCCGTAGTTCCAAATGATTGGTTATTGTTTGTGATACTTTTAGGGCTAGTAAAGGAAGACCATACGACGATGGAACAAACACCAGATGTAAACAATGAAACTATTCACAAGAATAATGAAAAATAACATGAACTAACTATTTCTCAGCTTGTTATCATCAATTTTTATTTCATTGTTGAATAATAAATAAAGTGATGCAGTTTGACAAACTGGTTTTTTCCTCTGAAATCTTAATGAACAAAATTTGTACGAATGTTAGGCGAAAATCATATTTGAAATAATCTCAGAGATTGAAATTCATATAATTCCAACATTTTGTTCAGTCAGCCTTTCTGGACTTCTTCAAGGTAATCATCAAAGCAACTTGAAGTGATCTAGTACACCAAACAATAAACTGAGTGTCTGTTCGTTTTTGAACATTATATATTATAATTCTAATTTTTAGTTTCACATATTGTGATGAATTTTATATTTCCGGACATCATTTCTTGTTCATTGGTATATCTTATCTTTTTCATGAGAAAGCAGACACGTCAGCTATCTAAGATTACGGCTCTTTCGAATTTCACCTTTCAACTAATGCTACTCTGATCCGAAAATATATAGAATCCTGATTGTGCTACGCAGAGGCCAGCTTCCACGGGAATGTGCACAATTCCTCGCAGTGATGGAGGCTTTGTCTCGTGATCTCAACGGGTACGTCACATCTAGTATGTGCGCTAGTGATGCTTTGGAACCCTACAGCATTCTGAAGAAAGCCAAACTTAAACGTTGAGACCGAACCGACCGACAAAAGTTAGACCAACTCTTCCACAACATGGACTTGCAACATGGCTCAGCAACAAAAATGTTGCATTATATGGGAGAGGTCATTGGTCAACGGACCTTCGGCAAGAGCCTGTTCGAGCAGCTCTTCTTGTTTAAGCCTCCTCAAAACACCCAGGTAGTCCTTGTCTCATTTCGAAATAACATTGTGACAAACTGGCTGCATCTGCCGATTGAATGCTAGAGATCATCAGAACCCCAACTCTGAGGTTTATTCTTTCAGTAAAAGCATCAAACACCACAACATGAAGATACGGACATCTGTCGTGTTCTCGCTCGTTATCTTGATGCTCATCGCAAGCGTAGACTCTCTCAAACGCCTCAAAGAAGCTTGTCAGGATAAAGGTCTGTCTCAAGACCACATGAAACAGATAATTCTGACTGTTAGTTGTACCAAAATAAGAATGGTAAGTGATGTGAACAGAGAAACAAGAAGCCCTGACAAAGACGAAGGCCACTTTTGTAGACGTTATTGTGGTGTTTGAATGAACTAATCATTCCTTCTTACTTGTTGAATGCTTGATTTTTAATTCCAAATACATTACATTCGTCTGTGCTTATCTAGTACTTCTTGATCCGATTTCATTATTTCTAGGACTCTTACTTTACATTATGACTCAAATACTCCTAATTATCATAGTTATTTCATTTATTTCGAAGCTTTGAAAACACTAATATTTACTTTTGTCCCTAGTTTACCAATTGTTTCCTGATTGTTTGTTTATTGGTGTCTTGTTATTCATATATTCATTCATATATCTTTTTGCGCTTAGCTGAATTGGAACAAGATCGTAGTGCGATTCGGGATTGGGAATAAATTGAGTAGTGTTCCAGTTAACTCGTCTTCTCTCCTGCGCACTTGTCCGCCAATCAAGTGGTAAATTTGTTTTCTTCTCTTCAACCCAGACAGCTAGTTTCACTTCGAACTCACTAATACTAGCCACAATTTTAAACAAGTCAGCCATCTTGTCAAGGACTCAATCTAGATTGAGACAAGCTATCTTCTGCATGTTGTTGGATGGACAGACCGAGGAGGTAACTGTTCGTCTTCCGGAAATTATAGAAAACCCATTATTTTCTCATTCTTCCAACCGTCCATCACGAAAGCCCTTTCGAGAATATTCTTACCGGCCGGCATTGACGTTGCAGAAAATCCGCAGTCATTTTTAAGCACATTTTTGACACATCCTATCAACAGATACTCGATGAACACCTCGAACTGTACCAAACGTGAATAAAATTACCGTGTGCGACCCATAATTTTGCACACCACATCATTACTACAGGACCACCTGTATTTTCGAAAGTGCGTCAACGGGCTAAAGAAAAGCCGAGGTTGACAAAATGAATTCGAACACATGATAAACTTGTGAATTTTTCAGCCACTCGACAGATTACAGACATCTTTACTGTGCATAGTCTCTCGAAAATCCATTCGATATATGGACGTCTTGTCACAAGTCAACGACCTGACAGACACCTTAAACGGTACAACCGTTTTCTTGAAAATCGGCCTGATTAGAGCTTATGACCGACTTCCCATGGATTTACGCGATATTCCTTAAACCGCCATCATTACACTATTTGGACTATACGATTGTTTGCGCATGCGTTTTGTTATAGGAAATGTTGCAAAAGCATTCCAGAGACTGATCGGTAATGTCTTTCGAGGCCTCAACCTCACTTATGTACATGAAGATAACTGTCTGATCAAGAGCTTGGTCTGAGAATCTCATCTTCAACATTTTGACCTTGTTTTCATACAACTACAAAGACACGACAGCACTGTAGATATTCAGAAATGTGAAATCGGAAGTGATTCCCCAGATTTTATCGAATACACTATTGATGCTCTAGTTATTCGTGGAAACGCGAAACTCATCAATTTGAAGGACAGCGCGATAAAGGCCTTCTTCACAATTAAGAAAATTATTGCACAAGCAACAGTGCTCTCCCGCGAAAACACCAAATCACCTATTAGTTTGACCGTAGTTTTATCCCAGTAAGCAACTAACATGGACCTATCCAAGCCGGCAGTCGAAGGAGTCTTATAACAATGGTTAAAGCCTGAAAGCCTTCGGCGTTTATCCAGGACGGTTCGATTATACTGAGGAAGATATAGAGGTATGGGGTTGACATCGAGTGCCCGGCAAATATGATTCCCTACCACACATTTCAAAAAAATTGTGGGGTGCTAATGAAAAATTTAGGTATCTTTGATTGGTTTACTTGTTTTGCAAAAGTGTACTGAAGTGAAAATGAACAAAAATTTTGTCACCTTCAATAATTTTTTGATTGGTCGTAAACTGTTCCTCTTTTGCAATCTGATTAGTTGAAATCGAAATCGCATCAAGTGCTATGATTGAATGTCATAATATGCATTTGAAATTTGAAATTCACTGATAATGAATAATTATTTTTATGTAATGTTAGTCTTGTAAGAAATTTAGAATTTAGAATAAAAAACACCAACTTAAGTTCAATCCTACTGTTAGCGAATGTGTATTGGGATAAATTTTTGTTTTCCGATCAAGTGATTTCATGTCCACCTTTAATTGAAGTCGTTAGCTATCTTGCCACGAATACTTATATGTATCACATAAAAAGAAAGTTTTGGAAGAAAGTAACTGAAAACCGGTTTGAATATTTGATAATAGTGATTACTGAATTAGGTCGGTAGTCAAATGTTGAATACCAAAATAATAATGAAATTAACACCAAAGTTTGTGCATACGTTTTTTGTAACACATGGTCTGTTAATGGGAAAAAAACATATCAATAAGTCATCATGATAAATTACTTCTTGCAGTATGTACAATTCAGGTGAACTAACCGTAGACCATCATTTGATGAAGTAATAATTTTTCCTAAATAGGCACTTAATATATAGTGGAGGTTCACTTTTTAAATAGTCACTCTTAATAAAAATTAGAAAACGTTAGATTTCAATAGGGTTAATTTTAAAATCCATAGAAATGAATAACGGTTTTCACTTGTAAATTATTTGTAGTTCTGCATTTTAAAATTAACTTATTTGTCATAATAAGAAGTAGTGCGTATAATCTGTCAAGTGTGAATATTGTTGACCGTAATACGAAACCTGAAATATCTAGACATTACGAATGTAACCATTTTTGACAAGCATCGGAAATATTAGTTTTATGAATTGTCAGTGAACAAGCCAACGTCGTCTGACTCAACAAATATCTATGGACATTAAACGTATAAATATGAACAAGGTCTACTGCATCATCTTATACGCCCATTTCTCCAACACACAAATGTAATATACGAATTTTCATCTCTCACTACATAATGACTGTAAGTCGATCATTCAAAATTTGTGATAGCAGTCTTTAACGCTTCAACCGATGGGAACGCAACCAGAAACAAGGTAGTCAAAAAGACTTCCTCCATTTCTGTGACTTGAGAAATACCAGCGCTTGTACTTGACACGTTACTCTCCTCCATAATGACGATTACAATGTACTTGGACGACAAGTACTGATAATTTATAACAATTTTCAAGACATAATTAACCAATTAAATCAAACTTTCAGAACTAGCCATTTCATTGGACGAAACACGTGATGGAAAATATTGTAATTCGGGGGTGAAATTTTTTTTCATGAGGTGGGGGGTAATGTTTAAAAAAAATACAAAAATTGCCGGGCGGATAATATTATTCGAGGTATAGCACTTTCGAGACAGAACTTTCAGCCATGTATTCTGCTTTGCAGAATTTTCTCTGAAAGGTTGACTAGAAATCGGCTCCCTCAACTCACACACTATCAAAAAGAAGACGTCGGTCATCAGCACGAGTTACCTGCAACAACTGTGAAACGATGGGTCAAGTAGATTGAAACTTGTAGTGAAACGTTACTTCATGGTACATCGACAAATAAGCATCATCCAATTGTGCCGGAACAATATCGATGAAACGGCCTCAATGGGTTGTACAAATTGTCTTGTAGCAGTCGTTCGAAAAACCATCAATCTGATAGCAAACGATTTTGTTGGCCTGTTATGAATGGAAACGTGAGGAAATGTTCATGGTCCAGTGTAAGCTGTCAGAAATCTGAGTTGACGATACATACTGGATGCCGGTCAATCTCTTTCGACGTCCTCGACGATCGTATCGACCATGTTGATCTTCTTTCGGTACGACGGTTATCAGATTCAGAAGGACACTCCCACCCATTACCGTATGCAGACCATTTCACATAAGTGTCAGAAGTATTATCTAGAAAACACATTACTGCTTCTTCGCCGAACGATAGATAGATATATTCGACCGCCCTTCAAATAACACTACATGGCACCGACGCCAATTCTAATCTGGGCAATTCCATTGTCTCACAATATACTAGAAATCACACGTGTCCAAACGACAGCCTAACACATACAAAATAACGGTTGATGGAACGAACCCACAGTCGAAAGCCACACATTGAGCTGCAAACATATAACATTGGACTGATGTTCCTTCACTCGTGTTACTCGACATTCGCAGTGCAGCCTAGGCTGAAGTTGCATACACTGCGATACATCTCGTTTACCGAACGACACTCGATTTTTAAGGCGCACGCTGGTCTTACTCACAAAGTATTTCTGTGTTTAACATAGGAAGAGAGGATTGAAATTCTTCGTTTTCACAACCCATGTCATGAATATTGGAATTATCGTAGATTTCATTTTGTTGTATCATCAGAATAAATACACTCGTGAGTCATCAGTTCTAATGTAACCAAGCCCACATTTTAGCAACTAGCACACTCAGGTGCATTAACTAATCTGGTTTTCCATTTTTCATCACCATTGTGAATAAAGTGAAGACAAAGAGAACAATGACATGAACTGGGTAAAACAGTCCAGTAAAAACGACTGAAAATTTCGCAGTAAACAATGTTGGCGATTCCATAAATGCTGGGGTATTTAAAATTTACTTCTTGTACTGAGACAAACATTTTTCTTTTAGATCTGGATGAAGGTAACAAATACGATCATATGTTGAACAAACACAAACCTGAAGTGATACGTTATAATTATTAGAAAGCAGGTCAGCACTTGCATTGTTACGAACATTGCCGACAATGTCTTTATCCATTATTAACATAAACATCTGTGATGAAAGATATCCACTAATCATTTTCAGATCGTTCACGAAAATACTGCACATGTAAGATGTGCATATCATCACTGTGAACATTTTCGATTTCATGCCCAAGAATTCACCGCATGCAATTACACATCGAGGTGAGTGCTGTTCCCCTCAAATCATTTTGCGTTAATTGCTGATGTTTAATGTAATTATTTGGACGAGAAATGATCCAACCCATAAATATTTTAACTGTTACTTCAGTTCAACTGAAAGGAGGCCACAGAAGTCGTGGATCACGGTTCGACATTCAAGCAGTCTTATTTATATACTGTTTCAGTTTAACCGGTTGATACTATCAACTCATCTCTATTTAATATGTGTCAGCTTTCTTCCTTAAACATAAACGGTTTATATTTCAAGCACTTTGTTATTCCGTGTTTTTCGCAAATCGAAATTCCTTCGTGGTCGTTTTAAATGCGTGAATGATTGTCCAACTCATTATGTTGTGTATGCAGTATATGGATATTTGTTTTATTTTCACAGTCTTTACAACCAATAAACTGACTACACTGACACGTGATTGAAGTTGCGGACTGTGTAAAATATCATTCATCCTATACTTGTAGTTTATTAGACGTTATTTGTGCATATGGGAACTCCGTATCTTATTCAAGACCAAAAGAACTATAATAGCTACGCTGAAGCTAAATTTTCCCCTCTAGACTGCGAACGGTGCGTATCACCTTAATTCAAGTTCCGCTAGGTTGCACCGACTCCACTCACTCGTTAACTGAATTAAATGTTTCATTCCTCATTTTGTCCGGTCACTACATATACATACAAGAATAACTTCGGACTCAAGCTCACTGAAGAATATCGAGCTTTCGCCTTGAGAGAGAAAACGCATTTGACGCATCAAATTGAAAGGCAGAGAAAAACACAACTGACCCTTTCATTTCAGTATGTGGAGAGAAAAGCTTTTGAAGATATCCCTTGTCATTATAATAGCAATATTTTGCATGAGGCGTGCTAGTTTACAGGTAAGATCAAGTTGTTACAATTACTGTAGGCTTTGTTCTATTAAGTTACTCCACTATGTTGATGTATTATAAGACAATGCCTATGGAAACGGAGAATACATTTTCATACATAGGAATATCAATGTCACTTAGACTCTGATGTTCAATATGAGAGTTGGCGCACTTTGGTGAGGTCTAGTCGTGACAAGCAATCGGTGGTCAGGAATGAATGCATTTAAAGTCCACAGCTGTTTATAGTAAGTTATGCGGTAAATGCATAAATAGTGAGTGAAAGACGTCAAACTTCACGTGTTATATTTTACCCTTGATAGCCTTCCCAGATACATACGGGAGGTATCAGTGACGGCAAAGAAAGAAGTCATATGTTCCATATACGTTTTAGGTGTTATATAACGAGGGTGCTGGAAAAGAGAGAGAGAAATGAGAGGGCGAGAAGCAGGACAAACTGCGTCCATGATCAGTGTCGTTTAGTCACTTGTAATGGGTAAATTAATTATGTATGAAAACTTGGATTTGTTCTCTCTTATTCGGTCAATTTCCAAGCAAGTATATTTCATGAGGCTGAAGAAAACAATAAACAAAGGATTGTAGGAATGGGGTTGAATAGAAAACAGCTAAACATTCGGGATTATGGGTATTTTTAAAATTTAGTAGGGAAAACACTGTGTTCGGATACTAACTGGCTGTTTTTGGTCAAAACCACTATAACTCGTTTTTATTACTAAACTTCTGTAGAGCCATGAGTGTACTACAATTAGCGCAATCGCTCGATCTACCAACAACAAATCTCATATTTTAGATCAGTGGTAAGTGGGTTGATACAAATTAGGTCACTTGACAAATACGTTGTGGTTTTGTTGCAGACAGACGAATTGCTAAACGTTATTCAAACAGATATCCGTAACAAGGACACCTAAAATCATTGAGGTGATCATAAAGACGCTTTTACAGACCACAAACAAAAGAATTGTGGTACACATCCAGAGATTCTGTCAATGTGATCTGGAAGGGACAGTCTGGTCAATTTATCTGGAGAGGAATATATCATCCTACCACACAAAACGAAATCCATTTTTTCATCCTTCGACATGTGGACACACATGTTATAGCTCAAAGCCGCCAGTCAAAAGCAGAGAATTATCGATCGGACCAAGGACGCGTAAAACACGTGCGAGCAGCCTAGAGTCCTGATTGGTCCTGCTTTCCGCCTAACCCAGCCAGTTAAGTTCAGAACACCAATCTCAGCCTATGCGATATGAATCATTATATATCAAACATACTGAGTTTATATTACCAATCAAACAGACCACAACGTAGCATAAAGTAGAAAATAAAATTCGTACAAAATTTGGCCAAATTTGGCTGTGAATGTAGGGGTCAGTGACTAATAGACAGAGCATAATTCAAGAATGGTAAAACGTATAATAATGGTTCATAGGTCAAAATAAAGTTTATAATAAGAGGGATATGAATATGAATAGTTTAGTTACTTAACAATTATACGATAAAAATATACGTTTAGTATTGGTCCACAGTTTGATCCCAAAGGCGAATACGAAGTGTTGATTGTGTTTATTATGGGACCACACACATAGATATCCAAAAATGCCGGTGCGTAAGACAATCATGAAAGAGTTGTGCCAAAAAGCAAGCAGGCAATCGAGCGAGCGATCGAGTGAGTCAGCGAATATGAGTACGAGTAAGCGAGAGAGGACAATTAACATGAATAACATGGACATTTATTTACATAGTGAAATAAATGAGTCATCGAATCAATTAAGCGGTTAGTAGTAAGGCTAGCAGCGTGAATAAATGCGTAGACAGTAAGCAATGCTCAAGCATACATGTTCATGCATTCGCAACAATAATAAAGATACAATGATAAAGATAAGTTGTTGTTGTACGGATGATTCAGTTCGTTAATAAGTTAACAAAATGACTTAACCGAAATAAATGTGAACAAACTCAATTGGACGTGAGTTGCTATAGGATCAAACAGGTGGTCCAATATTATTAATTTAGTTAGACGCGGAAAAAGAAAAGTGATTAAATTTATTTTTTGTTTGCAACAATTCACTTTTGTATAAGAATGCAATGACTATCATGTGGATGCTGATCAATCAATGAACAAGTTCGTAAACACATAAATTGGACCAATGTTGGCAACTCATACGAATCATCAACTGAATATGGATACATTACATTATAGTTCCCCCCAGGAAACAAAGATACAAAACAGTGTCTGTGTTTGCGAGAAAAATGACAAATTTAACGGAAGGGTATATATTCGTAATTTACGAAATTAAGATGTAATAGAACTATCATGTAAGTTATTGCAAATACATGTAAGTTTGAGTTCGTATATGTCCGTGATGCCGAATAAAATAATAACGGAAGATCGAAAGAATGCATAAAATATGTCGAATATAATAAGAGATAAGTTAAAATTTTCGATGCGTACATAAAAAGTGGAGAGGAAAGAAATTTACATCCGAAGAGGTGAAAGAAATTATCAATTCAAAATTGTAGCTACGTATCGTTGCGGCCATCTCACTCTTCGATCATATCTTGTCGTTACTGGATTCTTTTTGTTGGTCTTCGTCGATGTCGCTGATGATTGGGATTCACGTTTCGGTGATTCGACGGTTTTCGAAGTATCTGTATGTACTGACTGATCGTCAGTTTCGATGAAGTCTGGTTTGATTCGGTCAATGCTATTTACAACAGTTTTTCTAGCTTTGTCTACCATAATAGTCTAATCACTTTGAATGGACTATCGTAGGCCGGTTGTAAGGGACGTTTCACATTATCCCTTCTGATAAACACATGGGTACTGTCACTCAGTTGTTTGGGCACGTACATACGGTGTTGATGTTTTTTCGGAAGCGTTATCCTTAGATTACTGATATGCTGCTTTAGACTTTTTACATAATTGACTGTATCAGTTGGAACGCTTTTACCTGACGCGAAAAAGTCTACGAGTAAACGTTGAGTAGTTCCATATATCAACTCTGCTGGGCAGCATCCTATACCTTGTTTGATTGCTGATCTTAAACCCACCATGACTAATGGGAGCCTGCTGGCCCAATCATAACTGCTAATGACAGCTGTAAGAGAGGCTTTGAGTTGTCGATGTAATCTCTCTACCATACCATTCGACATCAGATGTAGGATGTTAAGCAACTTCGTTTGGTTCCGAGGAGCTCTGTGAGTTGTTGGAAGAGGCGGCTCTC
Organism: Schistosoma haematobium; assembly: GCF_000699445.3. Lineage (NCBI taxonomy): Eukaryota > Metazoa > Platyhelminthes > Trematoda > Strigeidida > Schistosomatidae > Schistosoma > Schistosoma haematobium. The sequence goes on from NC_067201.1 coordinate 12,409,588, forward strand.
AAATTGAACTTCACTTTCGGTTTTAATATTAGTAGGCACGCCAAAATAGGAAATCCAATGCTCTAATAGTGTTTTTGCGATAGTTTCGGCTGCAATGTCTTTTATGGGCACTGCTACAGGCCATCGCGTGAATCTATCAATGCAAGTGAAAATATAACTAAAGCCATTCGAAATCGGCAGTGGTTCCACAATTTCGATATGTATGTGTTCGAATTTGCTATCGGGGTGACGGAGATGACCTACTGTGGAACAAAAGTGACGATGTAACTTAACTTTCTGACATTTTATACACGCCTGCGTCTAGTTACGAATATGCCGGTTCATACATGGCCATACGAAGCGCTCGCTGATTTGTTTGGTGGTAGCCTTTATTCCAGGATGCGAAATATTGTGCATAGCTTCGAAAATGTTTCCTCTTAGTGGCTTTGGAATAAATGGTCGTGGTTGGCCCGTAGAAATGTCGCAGATGATGCTTACTTTTCCGATGGAGTTTCTTCTGGTACTGACGAGATTGTATTGGCAGACTTTAGTCTGTTTAACTGGACATCGATATTTTGCAGTGCTGCTAATTTGTAATAACCGATTTCGGATTCGATGAAAGCGTTTACCATCGTTCTGAATAACGCATCTGCCACTTCGTTATTATTGCTTTTGATATACTGTACATTTGACGTAAGTTGGGAAATAAACCCCAATTGTCGAATTCCCTTAGGCGAGTAGTTATCCTGTTTGGTGTTTAATGCTTTTGTGAGGGGTTTATGATCTGCATGTACTGTTGAAACGGTACCCTCAACTATTTGTCGGAAATGTTTTACTGCTCAGTAAATCACTAATAGTTCTCTTTCAAACGTACTATATGTCGTTTGAGTAGGGTTTAATCACTTAGAGAAAAATGAAAGTGTTTCCCATGTACCGTTTACTAACTGCTGCAAAACGACTCCTACTGCAATGTTCGATGCATCCGTCATGACTGCTAGTGGTGCTTCGTTCTTTCGTCGTACTAACATTGTCTTATCGTCTAGCGCTCGCTTAGTGTTCTGGAAAGCCTGTATAGCATTCACTAAAAGACGGAATGTTCGGGTATGTCTTCGCAAAGCGTCCGTCAATGGTTGGAATATTGTTTCACAGTTTGGGATAAATCGTCTATAATAGTCTGTCAGTCCCAAGAGCCATCGTAATTTTCTTTGTGACTCGAGTGACGGATAATTATGAATAGCAGCAACTTCTGACGGGACTGGCATGATACCCTGTGAATTTATCATATGACCAACGAATCGCAATGATTCCTTTCCAAATTCGCGCTTCTCCACGCTAATAATAATAATAATTTATTCTCAAATAACAGTTGGTTACATGAGGCATGCCAGTTTACAGGCAAAATCAAATTGTTACAAATGAAACAATATCCACTGTAGCAAATTACTCAGCTGGGTTGATAATTTATAAGATATGAAATGTAGATGGTTTTAGTCAGTATCACGGCGCGCTTCATGAAATTTACGTGGAGAATGTGCAACTGATGGTCAAGGATAGGTCCATTGAATGTGGGAGCTTCAAGAAATCGCAACTTTATGTCCCTTTGGAATATCTAAGGCTATAAGGATGGTGCATGGTGAAGTCACCCGTTTCATATCTCAAGGGGGCTGAAAGAAAGAGCAAGTAAAAAAAGGACGAGGCAGAGTACCCAATATTCATGAAACAATGTTTAAGGTATGATTACTCAGTTTTATTTTCTTTTATCAAGGTATTTATTAAGCAAGAGCATTTTAATCGGTTAAATAAAATAACTGTAAACAAGGTATGAGTGAACATACAACTGACAAATGGAGGCGATTCAGAAAGAAACTGAAAGTATTGGATTATGTGTGTTTATAAAATATAGTGCTAAAAGCGGTATTGTGATATACAAATGTCTATCTTCCTTTTTTACCGCAGCTATTGTAGCCCTTTTCATTTTTTTGCATCATTATTTTTTTAGGTATCATAGGGTCTTGAGTAGGCTTCGTATATTAGCGAATTGTCTAGTTTGCATTTAATAGGATTACTGAGTAGGAAGTGAAACCAATTCAACGTTCGTAACAAGATTAAGTGAGGTATTTTGCAAGATAAATCAGTATTAATATCTTAAGTTCGTGGCATCCCACTGAACCCTAAGGAGCCGTCATTAAAAAGAATGTGACGCCATATTCTTGAAGTTTCGTAAACAACCGTCGTAGATGCTGTCGATGTTCCTACGCGTATACTCCTGTCAAACCCCTGACAACCTGACTGATGAATCTCTGGAAAGCTTGGGCTGCATCAGTTAATCCGAAGTGCATTCGCAAAAACTCAACTAACCCAAATGGAGTGGTTACAGCTATTTTAGGTATATCTTCTTCCGCCACGAGAATATGGCAATAATTCCGAACAAGATCAATTTCGAAAATATCTTGGCACCTTCCAAATTTGTGGTAATTTCGTGGATATGCGGTACCTGATATCTGCCCGGTATAGTTTGCTTCTTAAGGGCTCTATAGTCTCCTCATTGCCTGATTTCTTCACCCTTCATGAAACCCATACACGACGGGGATGCTCAGGGACTATTAGATGGTCTTATGCTACCAAGCTTCATCAATTTTTCGAACTCTCTTTTCGCAATGTTCAACTTTTTTGGGTCTAGCCTCCGTGGTTTTGCGTTAGTCGATAGACCTTTCGTTATAATATGGTGCTGTACAGTATGTTTAAAATCTCTGTTATCGTATGATGCCACCGTCAAATCAGCGTACTCTTTTGGAATCGATTTATATGGCTCGCTCTTGTCTTCTGACACTACTAAATTCATAGATACGTGATCAGTTTTTACTCCTCTTATCACTACTGAATGGTCTTTGTTCACGAACCGGTTTCGTCGAGTATCCACTAATAAGTCGAAATTATTTAACAAATCAATACCAATTATAAGTACGGATACATCTGAGATAATGAATTCCCAGCGGAATGAAGTACTGCGACCAGAATTCAATGTTAATCTACGTTTGCCATATGTTTTTATATCGGATTTATTTGCTGCCTGAGGCGTTAGCTCTGTATTAATATTTCGTGTTTTGTTACTCACTGGAGGCACGACGTTTACTTCTGCTCCCGTGTCCACTAAGAACTGGGGGCCTGTTACTCTGTAATGAACGTAAAATAAACGACTGTTCCTAGGAGCTGTTCTAGTTGTCTCGGCGGTTGCCGCCAATCGGTGTAGTCGTTTGAATTTACATGGTTTTCTACAAGTTCGAGCTTTGACACTGAAAGTCTGATGATAACAACATATTGTAGGAGCTGAGCGTCTCCTAAAACATGATCGGCTTCTGTCTCTCGATCTACTACGTGACCATCTTTGCATATCGCTGTGATTAAGCTTCGTCAGCTTGTGGCATAAAAAGTTAATCTCCTGCCGTGGTGCCATGTCTTTATGGACTCGTTTGTTTCATTCTCCCATAAATCCTATCGACTATCTTAGCAGTGTTGTCTATGTCGACATCGCTGTCCTCAACTGCAAGGGTCTGCTGCACGTTCGCTGGAAGTCGTCGTAACCACAACTGACAAAAAATGTTTTTATCTAGTTTTCTGTCTCCGATTTTGCTTCTCATATAGTTGTTTTGCTGCGATGGAGTCCTATCTCCTATCAGCACTTGACTGGGAAGCTGTTCGAAGGCTTTCCGTTCGCTTAATGAGACGACTTTAATAGCTGTCTGTTTCAGTGCGTCGTACGGTTCTCTATGTTTGGCTTAGTAAAAAATAAAGTCCTTGCAAATTCTGCCATTTCCTCTTGTCCTCCAAGATCAGATGAGATAGAAAGTAACAATATTAACAGAAACAAAATCATGGTGTACAACGCGTGACTAAGATCTATTTTTAGGTGATCTTCCGTATTTATAGTGGAGGAAAACTATAAAAACGAGCAGAAACGCAAGTCAATTAACACTGCGACAGGTTTAAGTAAAAATAATTCACTAACTTATTGTGAATGACAGACACCATTCTTCACATAACGACGTTGGTTCCTTTGAGAAAATATTTAAGTTCCAAAAAGAAGAAGGCAAAATGCTTACCAACCGGTTTAAAAATTCACTGAGAAATGTTTTATAAGCATTTGCGAACACAATATTCGAGGTTTAATACTTTGTATGAAGTTTAAATGAAAATGTCAATCAATCGAAATCAACATATTAGATGTGGCAAACGTGCTTCGTCCTGAGTCACTTACTAACAAAAGACATTAAAATACGATACGCAAATGCATTGATTTGCAATAAACAATAATGACATTTGAAACGGGGAACCCATATATGGAAATACTGAAGAAAAGCGTAAAACCGAAGTGGGAATTAAGGAGAGTACACGAATAACCAATGGTATAAATATGAATGCGTCTTTGACTAAAACCAGATACCAGAGAATGGCGCTCACACTATTGTGGTGTGTTTGGACTCTGCGTTACGTTAACACGGTATCCTATTTAAATTGCTTAAATATCGTTGAATCCGAGTGTATAATTCATAAATAGCATTAGAATTAACACTTAAAGCAAAATAAGCCGACTGATAAAAGAAACAAGCCTTGAAAAGCCCTAATTCTTCAGATAATAGAAACTATGTTATTACCTATAACAGATCCTCTCCTAATACTTTTCAATCTGATAATGATGAGAGTTGTCTTACAACACATCTGCGGCTGCATCAAAAAATATCGGTAATATGAAGCAACTAGAGTAATGCGTTCTAAAGTCGAGTCACATGATGGCTGTTTATCTAAGAATGACGATCTTATGGAAGAACTAAAGACTGCTATTGTCAAAGGATGTAGTTCCTGCGGAACTTGAAGACATTATAAAGGCAGAATCTGTCATCGATTTCATCGCCATCGAAGTTTATAAGCGATTAATCTCTCGTAATAACGTGATAGCCTAACGCCATTAAATATGTAGGGAACTCGATATTAAAAGCATTTAACCTCCAAGATAGTCCATGCCAACGTATTTGACTTAGCAAATAGCACCAGAAATACTCGTGCCCGGTTTTGTTCAGATTCGATTCTCATTTATTAGCTGAACAGTTGAAAGTATCCGAACGGCTAATCTGCGCGCTTACGAAGTTTAGAAACGCTCGAATACTCTCAGATGAGCCCACCAACCAAAGAATTACGCAAAACAGTACCTTAAGCGAAAATAATGATGTTGAGATCATAACAAATCCCGATGATTCAGCAGCTGGACCCACTGATGCAGCTAACCTATCTCATGTTATCCAGTACTCTGACTTACCAATGAAGAGTGCTAATTTGCCTCTTATGTCTGTAGTGACTTTTGAGAACCAATGTGTATCTAATAACAACATTAATCCGATATTTTCCATTTTAACATTAGAAGCCCATAACCGAATACTTAGTTTTAATGTGACATCTCTCAAAAGCACTGTCAAGATTAAAAAGTTTATGACACGTAAGAAGAATGTGTGTACAGAACCTTCTGGTCCTATACCCAATAACAAAAATATTACGATTGCTCTACCAAATAAAAAAAGTATACTTCATGACACCATAATTTACCATACTCATCTTTGGGGAGGCTATCAGGACACACTTCATTCAAATGTCTCACACGACGGCCACTTCAATTATGGTTTAAGCAGGCCTAATATTAGACAGACCACAGTGAAACGACGTGCCCCACGGTTACATGAATCGAATTTACCTAGCACTAAAAATAATTAAATGCAGTCGAAAGCTTCATAGGAATCAGAATATGGCACGTTCAGTTTATGGAGATCAGAACACGATATTTATCGTGAGCTTTATACCACTATTTACGATAATCTGTTCATTTCACTCACAGATCTCAGCGTATATGGTGTCTGCATCGTCAGCCGTGCCAATGAACAATTAAAGAAATAATTATTTATGAAATAAAGTTCAAATACAATGACGTACAATTCATGTTTGAGACATGAGTGAGAACTTTATGAGGACAACCGAGATGTACTCTGGTTTTATGTGAAAGAAATTGGGCGTGATCATACAAAATTCACATGTGAGGACAATATTCAAATGATCAAAGGTATAAATATGACTGCGTCTTCGACTTAAACTAGATACCAGAGAATGGTGCCCACACTACTACTTGCCGTTTGCTTCGTGGAAGCTGTCTTCGGATTGGACGCACAGGAGGCGCAACTCATGCTGAAAGTACACAATGAACATCGAGAATACCGAAGCAAGTGTGGGGAAACGGGCATAGTGCCAGCGGAGGAATTATTACAGCCTCTTGTAAGTTTGAGATGATGTGAAAGCCTTGCGCATCGGACTTGAATCTGAGCGCGTTTCCTGACATTGTTCACGAATATACGATAATTATTTTTCTATGATTTTTATTCTTGTATGAGGAGTGGGACGATGAATTGGAGGCGGCGGCTCAACGCTGGTCCCAAAAATGTGATGCTTATGACGACGAACCGATTGGAAGTGTTGGTAAATTTGACTCCGTGGGTCGAAACACGTTTGTTATCTCCGAGCTGGCAGAGTAGGTTTACCGAGTGTAAGATTGTTATGATTACGCTTTTTGTAGAGCTGTTACTTATTGGATGGAAGAATCGGACCACTATGATCACAAATCAGACCAATGTGAAATACCGCATCAGTGCGACAGTTACAAGCAGGTATGTGAATACACAAATTGTGTGACTGAACGAAATCTCAAACTTCATTATCAATCACTGAACGAAGTTACATCACTTAATTTCTCTCAACTACATCTAGATAGTTCAAGCAGAAACGGCTTACGTAGGATGTGGTTATAGCAGATGTGAAGGCGTTGGTTATCCAAACGAAAAGTTGATTACCTGTTTCTACTCACCTGCGTAAGTCTTCATAATTTCCATCCGTCAATGCACATAGTGTTCCATCACATACTTAAGCATAATTCCGATTTTATGATTTGTTTTACATTGAACTTTGGTGGTTTCAAAGCATTCCGATGATGTGTTTTTATCAGTGTGCTTCAGTGTGATTCACTTCATGTCTATATTCAGTTTGTTCCCTAAGTCTACCACGTATTTCAAATGTGGATATTCGACACTTTTCTCGCTTTCGCACAGAATTCTCTCTCGCATCCAGGAACATTATTGTGAGTAGAACGTGTGTGCATGTGAACGACGGCTAGCCACTACATTTCTCAGTTCCTATTGTTTCTATTTCAGGGTGAGAAATGGTCAACCGTACACTGACGGAACAAACGGAAGATGCAAAATTCCGAATAAGGTGGAGGGGACGAGGAAGTAGAAGGAGGAAGTGGAAGAGAAGTGAAGCATCAGATCTGTTGTTTTGTTATGTTTATTGACAATGAAATCAGTGCTAATGAGTTCAAATAAATGATGCTGCACATTGTTTCATTTTGCACAGTCTTGAACATCCAAAAAAGTGACTACAGTGGCATGTGATTGCAGTTGTGGACTGTGTACTTGTAGTTTATTAAGTGTTGATAGAAGACCACACGAATATAGTATTGTGGAGTTAAGCACGTCAACTAAACCTCATTATGATCTACAACGGTACTTAACAAAGAGATCACAACATATCATTGTCGTATTAAAATCCATTTTCCTACTTGGGAAACCACAATTTCAACTTCACCGTAAATTTACCATCACTAACAACCGATTTGTGGTCACAAATATGACACTTCTCAGACCAGCGTTAAGTGGCAACCGCCAATTCATCGTCCCACTCCTCATACAAGCATAAAACCATGGAAAAATAAGTATCGTGTATTCGTGAACAATGTCAGGAAACGCACTCACATTCAAGGATTTAACTTCCAACGTAGTTCATGCCAACGTATTTGACTTAGCAAATAGCACCAGAAATACTCGTGCCCGGTTTTGTTCAGATTCGATTCTCATTTATTAGCTGAACAGTTGAAAGTATCCGAACGGCTAATCTGCGCGCTTACGAAGTTTAGAAACGCTCGAATACTCTCAGATGAGCCCACCAACCAAAGAATTACGCAAAACAGTACCTTAAGCGAAAATAATGATGTTGAGATCATAACAAATCCCGATGATTCAGCAGCTGGACCCACTGATGCAGCTAACCTATCTCATGTTATCCAGTACTCTGACTTACCAATGAAGAGTGCTAATTTGCCTCTTATGTCTGTAGTGACTTTTGAGAACCAATGTGTATCTAATAACAACATTAATCCGATATTTTCCATTTTAACATTAGAAGCCCATAACCAAATACCTAATTCTAATGTTACTTACTTACTTACTTATGCTTATTACTCCTCCTGTATGTGCATTGGCCGCCAACCATCATTCTCCATCCAATCCTGTCTTTGGCAATCCTTCCCAGCTCCTTCCATTTGTAATTCATCCTTTTCATATCCGGTGTAAAGTATTCGTTTGCCTTCCTCTTTTCGGCTTCCCTTCAGGATTCCAACATAGGGCTTGCCTTGATGCAGTCTGATGATTTGCGTAATGGATGCCTTAACCATTTCCATCGTTTTCTCCTAATCTCCACTTCAGCTGGAAGCTGGTTTGTCCTCTCTCACAGAAGGCTGTTGCTGATGGTATCCGGCCAATGGATTATGAGTATCTTGCGTAGACAGCTAATTATAAATGCTTGTATCTTCTTGATGGTGGTTGTTGTAGTTCTCCAAGTTTCAGCTCCGTACAGTAGAACTGCCTTGACGTTTCTACTGAAGATTCTTACTTTAATACTGGTCGAAAGTTGTTTTGAGTTCCATATGTTCTTCAATTGTAGGAATACTGTCCTTACTTTGCCAATCCTCGCCTTTACGTCTGCATCTGATCCTCCTTGTTCATCGATTATGCTTCCCAGGTATGTGAAGGATTCTACATCTTCCAGAGTTTCGCCATCAAGGGTGATTGGATTGCTGTTATCCGCTTTGAATTTGAAAACCTTGGTTTTCCCTTTGTGTATACTGAAGCCTACTAATGCAGAGACTGCTGTTACACTGGCTGTCTTTATCTTTATCTGTTCGTGTGTATGCGATAGGGGGGCAGGGTCATCTGCGAAGTCCAAATCGTCTAATTGATTCTGAGCTGTCCATCGTATTCCGTGTGTTCCTTCAGATGTCGAGGTCTTCATAATCCAGTCGACCACCAGAAGAAAGAGGAGGGGGAAGAGTGAACAGCCTTGTCTGACTCCAGTCCTTACTTGGACTGCATCTGACAGCTGTCTTTCATGCACAACCTTGCACTGTAGTCCGTCGTATGAGTTCCGGATAATATTGACAATCTTCTCAATAACTTCGTAGTGTCGAAGAAGTTTCCATAATATCCTCCTATCTACACTGCCAAATGCCTTTTCGTAATCAACGAAGTTGGTGTATAGTGACGAGTTCCACTCAACTGATTGTTCGACGATGATCCGTAGTGTGGCAATCGATCCTTACGGAATCCAGCCTGTCGATCTCGAAGTTGGGCGTCTACTGCATCCTTCATCCGGTTGAGCAACACTCTGTTGAAGACTTTCCCTGGTATTGACAGTAGTGTAATGCCTCTGTAGTTTTCACATTTGCTCAGGTCTCCTTTCTTTGGAATTTTTATGAGGTGTCCTTCTTTCCAGTCCATCGGCACTTGTTCCCTCTACCAAGTCTCCTTGAATACAAGGTGAAGCATGTTTGTAGTTACTTCGATGTCTGACTTCAGTGCGTCAGTTGGTATGTTGCCGGGTCCTGCTTTTTTTACCCGTTCTTCATTTGTCTGATGGCCATTGTGATTTCTGTCGTTGATAGATTGAAATCTATGGGACGGTCTGTGTGCGCTGCTTCGATGTCCAGTGGATTCATTGGGGTTCAGGAGTTCCTCGAAATACTCTACCCATCAGTTCCGCCGTTGTTGAATTTCGGCTGTTGTTAATCGCTGTCTTCTTGCTCTTCCTTTCCTTGATCTTGTCTAGTGTTTCTATAGAGATCCATTCCTTATGATGATGCTACTTTAGGCCCAGAACCTCTTGACACGTTGAAGTTAATGCTTCTTTGATGCCTTTCCAGTTGTCCTCCATAGCAGTTTCTTCTTCCTTCAGTAGATCTTGTAAGGCTTGGAACCTGTTGTTGAGAACTATCTTGAATCCATTGAGTTTGTCAGTATCTCAAAGGAAGGCTGTTTTGAACCATTGTATTGCTGTTTGTCCAGTTGTCCAGTTCTTTTTTAGCTTCAGTTTTAAATTGGCTACAATTAGGTGGTGATCTGAAGCTATGTCAGCTCCTCTCCTGGTTCTCACAACCTCCATTGTCCTTCGGAATTTTTTGTTGATGCAAATATGATCTATCTGGTTCTGACCAATTTGTTGAATGCACATAGATTTGCAAATCTCTACCCATTTTCGTTTCTCTCTCTCAATCCATGTCGTCCCATGATATCTTCATATCCGGTGTTGTCTATTCCAACTTTGGCATTTAGATCTCCTATCATAATGGTGAGGCCCTTTCTTGTGCACTTCTCTATGAGTGACTGCAGCCGCTCGTAGAATTGATCTTTAATGTCGTCGTTGCTATCATTGGTGGGTGCATAACATTGGATAATATTCATTATGATCCCCCCTTCTTTGTTTTGAATAATGCTCTGTTGATTCTGGATCCGTGAGATTCCCATACTAAAAGTGCATTTCGTGCTACTTTGGACAGCATTAGAGCAACTCCCTGAGTGCGTGGAGCATTTTCCTCTTCGTGACCGGAGTATAGCAGGATCTCTCCCGTAGCTAGCCTCTTCTGTCCAGCTTGGGTCCAATGGGTTTCACTGATTCCCAGTACTGCCAAGTTGTATCTCCTCATTTCCGTTGCTATTTGACTGATCTTCCCAGTCTCCCACATCGTTCGGACGTTCCATGTACCTATAACATTTTTTGCTCTGGTTGTTAGAAGGGGCATCGGCCTCGTGGCTTCCGAAGGAACTCGGCTTTCACCATGAAGCGCCATAATTCTTCTAAATGAAGACCTTCTTACTCTCAGGGCATAGTTAAAATGTTTTCAATTAGTTTTTTAGATAAGCGTTTTTTTTAGCGAGTTAGTTTTCTACGGGATGGGGACGTTGATCCCATGCTCAACCCTCCTACTTTACCCGGGCTTATTTTAATACTGTTTATTTATTTATTTATTTGAACACATAAGTATTTGTACAAGAGAGCACCAATATATATGCGCCACACAAAACAATGAGGATTCGAAAAGAAAGAAGAAAAAAAGAAGGTAAGGAGCGTAAAAAATAAAGAAAACAACAACGAAGAGATTGGTGTAAGGGAGTGTAGTAATGATAATAGTAATAATGGGGGAACGGAAAAGTACAACCAGAAGAAATCTTTCAGTTAAGGAAGAAACAACCACTTTTTATGAAGAAAGTACAGGAAGGTTACAGCAATATCGCCACTGGCTTCTATTCTGAGCAATATCTGATAACATCTCTAGCCACTGTGTTGCACCATCTCTCGGACCCCAACCAGGGAGTCGTGGACGACCAACACAAGCCAGTCCTTTGCAGCTTTCTTTCATACCACGACACCATGTCATATACTGACCACCTCTCCGCTTTCTCCAATCAGTCCCAGAGTTGGCAAATAATACACGATGTGGGATTCTCTGGGACGACATTCGTAGAACATGTCCAAGCCAGCGAAGTCGGTGTTTCAAGATGTTGACACCAATTGGATTATCGTCTCTGTGTCCAAACACACGATGCCGAACCTCTGCATTACTGACATGGTGACGCCACTGGATGTCAGCAATCCTTCGGAGACAACGATGACCAAACACAGAGTCGTCTAACATCCTCAACTCGGAGAGCCCAGGTTTCACAACCATAGAGCGAAACTGCTCTCACCGACGCGTTGTAGATACAACCTTTTACAGCTAGACTAACATCACGAAGGTGCCAAAGGTGGCCAAGATTGGCATAAGCCGCTCTGGCTTTCACTATTCGTGCATTGATCTCATCACTCACACCCCCACCAGGACTTATGCAGTTACCCAGATACACGAACTTCTCGACTACGTCTATCTGCTCATCACCCAGGGTGAGTACAGGATTGGAATCCTGCCAGTCTTGTAGAAGTACTTTGCACTTCGAAGGTGCAAAGCACATACCATACCTACGGACGTTGATTGGTGCAAGTGGTTGCAGAAAAACTGCTTCAGTACTCATATTCGGTGGTAATATACAATTTTCACCCGAACAGTGACTCAAGATCGTTTGGATAAAGTCGAATTTCCACCATAGACGAGCTGCTGTATAAGTCGAAAAAATAAGTATAGACAGAATAGGAATAAAAGAAAGTGAATAATGATGCAGTAAATAATAATAATAACAATAATAATAATAGTGTTAATAATCATCATTTGAATAATTTGATTGCTAGTTGAAGCAAGTAAAGTAGTTTCCATAATTATGGGCAGTTCATCATTTCTGTGTGGACTGTGATACTGCCCAGGTGCCCGGATTGAAGAAAGTGGTTATTTTAGGGGCCACACTCCGAGCCTTTGACCTAAAGGTCTAATCCACAAGGCAGTGAAGCATCGTAAGGAGATCCACTCCTATGGTAGCCGGTGACCAACGATTGGTTCATACGCCATTTGTTCCCGCAGGATGCTGGTGCCCATATGCACCATTGATTTGGGATCCGGCTAAAGCGCCGGACATTCGCTTTTCTTCCTCTCATTTTCGTAAATCATACGCCTGCCACGAGAAGGCAGTGAGTAGGACTTCCCTGGCAAAGGTTGTATACGCGTGGCCGTGTAAAAATATTTTGAGAACGAGGGCGAACCCATCCCGCTCTCGGCCATACCAGGGCATTTGCGGGCTTGGGACTGGCAGTAACTTTAAAAGAGCTGCAGGCGGAGCTTAGTTCTAATGTGACAGCTCGTAAAAACACTGTCAAGATTAAAAAGTTTATGACACGTAAGAAGAATGTGTGTACAGAACCTTCTGGTCCTATACCCAATAACAAAAATATTACAATTGCTCTACTAAATAAAAAAAGTATACTTCATGACACCATAATTTACCATACTCATCTTTGGGGAGGCTATCAGAACACAATTCATTCAAATGTCTCACACGACGGCCACTTCAATTATGGTTTAAGCAGGCCTAATATTAGACAGATCACAGTGAACGAACGTGCCATACGTCAACCCTCAAACGTTTTAAACAACAAACCTGTAAGACGAAATGTTTCTCAACAATTTCCGTCTGGGCAAGGTGGAATACTAGGTTACGCACCATCAACCCAACCCCAACTAGCAGGTGCTTGTCTTAACTGTCCGCCTGGTCAAGTTCAACAAATTAATTCACTTTATCAAAATAATGATCTTTGGGCCTTCAGAAATCTTTGGTCTTACTTGCGCTACAGTTTGCTCAAGCGATAGCCCATATGATCAGTCAAACATAACAAACCACAGTCTATGCAAATCTAAACTACACAACATCAATAGGGAAGCTCTTGGTTTTTTCACACTCCATACCTCCTTTTTAAACTTATTGCTTATCAATGCACGTTCACTTCTGAACAAAATTTCAGCCTTGAGGACAGTATCTTTTCTAACCAAGCCTTCTTTCATACTTATCAGTGAAACATGGTGCTCTCAAGCGGTATCTGATGCAGAATTAAATATCCAGAACTATCGACTCTATCGCTGTGACGGAGAAACTAAGCGAGGAGGTGGGTGTGTTATGGATGCTTCGGGTACCCTAACAAATAATAAATTTGAAGATGGTGTCCTGAATAGTTTACCAGAATCAGTCTGGATATCAGTCAGCACCCTGAATCATAGTCTACTCGTTGGATGTATTTACAGAGCTCCTGATAGTTCGAATAATGAGAATGATCTTATTATCAATGCGTTCACACATGTATCTGCTCTAAACTTTAATGCTAAGGTTATCACTGGGGATTTCAATTATCCTGGGATTAACTGGAATACCGGTAGTCGTCCGTCATGTAATGATGAGTTCTCGGCAACCATTACCATGCGCTACTGTTCACAGTGGGTTCTTACGCCAACAAGGGGTGATAGTATACTCGACCTAGTATTTAGTAGATATGTTATCCCACTATCTGTGAAAGTACACGATGAACTTGAAAGCAGTAACCATAAGATAGTAGTTTGCGCTCTCACTATCTATCCCTCTTATAATCGAATCATTAAAAAGCCTGCCAATATAGAGACTATAAACATGCTGACTGGGACCTTCCGGATTCCTTGATTAAACTTTTAGACTGGGATAACTTTCTTTCATGTAATAGTCTCATAGATGCTTCGGACGAATTCTATCTGATCGTTGATGTTTTGCTAGATTCTTGTGTACCTCTTAAAATGTACAGGTTTAGTAAACCTTACGAGTTATATATACGAGCTAAATATCGCAATAAACTAAGACGCCTACAGAATCGTTATTTCAAGTCAAACGACTTCACGGTAGTTGCACAAATAACAATAACTTTCAATCAAATTAAGGAGAAACATAGGTTAAAAGTCATTAATGAGGAGATACTAGCACTTAATACTAGCTCGAAAGTACATGACCTAATTCTCCCTTTCAATAAACGCGCTACAGCAACTCAGAATGTTGAATTACCATGCATCCTGCATAATAGTGTAGTGACCTACTTTTACTAAGAGAATGAGAATGATTTAATGGCTCGTTTGTTTAACTGTGCTAAAGACAGCCATTATCTTTCCATTGATTGTGACCTTGCACGGGTTCGGTTACTCTCAGTAACCACGCTTGTACTCCTTTGGCACGATCTCGGTATTCTTTCGATACTACGGGATCTCCAACAAACACATCTCGACTAGAGCCATCAACTGCCTTCTGAAATTCGGCTTATGTGGGATTTCACCGGTTAACTGGCACGTAGTCTTCTTGTGGTGGTGTTCGTAGTCAACCGCGACTCGACTCTAAAGCTGTTTGTTCTCTCTGTGGAATCAGGTTCTTACCCATACTGTTGAAAAACCGCGTACATCATATGACGTTACAAATCTGGAGATAAGACTGACATGAACAATTATCGGCCGATAAATATTACCCCAGTTATCTCCAGGATTATGGAAGAAATTATAAGTGATGAACTTTCCAACTATTTACTCGCCAGGAAATTTATCAGTGATATTCAATATGGATTTCTTAAAAATCGATCTTGCATGACATGTCATTTTGACTTCTTTAATTTAGTCTCCTCTCTACGTAGCCAAGGATATCTAGTCTCAGTGTCATATCTGGACATTTCTAAAGCCTTCGATATGCTTAGCCGCCAACTTCTTATAGATAACCTCGCATCTTATGTGGTTCAAAAGTCTTTGCTTGCTTAGTTTGATTTCTCTCTCAGCAGTCTACATCAAATAGTTAAAATTAGCTCTTCATTGTCTAACGCTGTCCCTGTTAGAAGTGGTGTAATACAAGGTGGTGTCGTAGGCCCTTTGCTCTTTCGAGTGTTTATCAATGATATTTGTGTGGATAAGCCCCTTCTATATGCAGATAATCTAAAAGTAGTATATTCATTTTCTCCACATGAGCTGAAAAATGTGCAAAATTGCATCAGCATGAAGCTTAACAAGGTAGCACAGAGGTGCTCAAAACGGCAGCTGGAGCTTAATACAGCTAAATGTGGATGGATATGCTTCGGCGATGCATTACTCAATTTAGATCTTACCACAAATGGTGAAGTGTTATCTGGGTTACATACAACAGTAGACTTAAGTATTCCTTCGACCTGTCGTTTACAAGACAGATGTTGAAAGGGACTTCCAAGTCTCAGCGTCTTGTAGGTCACGTAACTCGAAACCTTCATAACAATGAGTCACGTGTTTTAGTGTACAAAGTTTGTGTTCGACCATTCCCAGAATACTGCATGTTGATTCAGAGCACTGCGCGCATAAATGATAAATTAAGGCTGGAATCAGTAGAGAGACGATTTACACTTCGTATTCTTGGGGCTCACTGTACCTTGACTTTTAATTCTAGATGTAATAAACTTGGGTTAGACCGTTTATGGACGATTATACTCAAACTGAATCTTGTCGTTTTCTTCAAAATACTTAATAAACTATCCCTTACATCCAACCACGTGATTCAATATGCAGAAACTTCTCATCATGACATCCGTAATTTCTTGTCACTGGTGAAACAAACTTATTCTAAATCATCTTCCCATATGAATTTCTTCACCTTTAAATTTTCTGGACCCTGGAATAATCTACGACAATCTATCTGTACGATAAAATCGCTCCTATTATTTAATCGGTGCATTGATGCATACTGCTCCTCTGAAAATACATTGAATGTTCTAGCACCTGTGAGTGTATCTTATTCCACAGGTGAGATTATAGGAACTTTAAATGTTTAGCCACTTTTATTAGTGGATTCTGTAAGTAAAACCACTTACCTGCTGTCACCGGCAATCTTAACTAATTTGAACAATATCTAGCATCAACAATATATCACTGTGTCACATGACACATGTATTTTGGTAGACCTGATTGACGTATTTTGGTAATTACTGCCTTGTTGTTCCATGCTCTCTGTTTTCGTTTTCATTTCTCTAGTTGTAGATAATTATCATTAGTTCGATCTGCCACACGAAATGACCTTAACTACTCCGTTCATAAATCAACAGGCTATTCATTTAAGAAAAATTAAAAGTTCCGGGGTTATTAATTGGGTCGTCAAAATACATGTACTACCTAAAGAATTACTGAACTAGTATACTTAAAACTATCTTATATCTTTGTTTGTTCACTACATCTGATGTTACTATTTATATGAAATTGAACATGCCTGCAAGCTGGCACGAATTCTCTTATTATTATTTTCAGAATGCATGTATATATATATATATATTACTGCATAGCATTTGCTTCTCGAAAGCTGTCTTCGAATTAAACGCAGGGGAGGACCAACTTACGAGCTTTGAGAATACCGAAGCAAGTGTGGAGAGGGGAAGTAATACCAGCAGATTAAATACGAGAGCCTCTTGTAAGTTTGTGAGTGTTGGTGAATTTATGGTATACGTGTAATGGTGGTTTCCCAAGTAGGAAAATGGATTTTAATACGACAATGATATGTTGTGATCTCTTTGTTAAGTACCGTTGTAGATCATAATGAGGTTTAGTTGACGTGCTTAACTCCACAATACTATATTCGTGTGGTCTTCTATCAACACTTAATAAACTACAAGTACACAGTCCACAACTGCAATCACATGCCACTGTAGTCACTTTTTTGGATGTTCAAGACTGTGCAAAATGAAACAATGTGCAGCATCATTTATTTGAACTCATTAGCACTGATTTCATTGTCAATAAACATAACAAAACAACTGATCTGATGCTTCACTTCTCTTCCACTTCCTCCTTCTACTTCCTCGTCCCCTCCACCTTATTCGGAATTTTGCATCTTCCGTTTGTTCCGTCAGTGTACGGTTGACCATTTCTCACCCTGAAATAGAAACAATAGGAACTGAGAAATGTAGTGGCTAGCCGTCGTTCACATGCACACACGTTCTACTCACAATAATGTTCCTGGATGCGAGAGAGAATTCTGTGCGAAAGCGAGAAAAGTGTCGAATATCCACATTTGAAATACGTGGTAGACTTAGGGAACAAACTGAATATAGACATGAAGTGAATCACACTGAAGCACACTGATAAAAACACATCATCGGAATGCTTTGAAACCACCAAAGTTCAATGTAAAACAAATCATAAAATCGGAATTATGCTTAAGTATGTGATGGAACACTATGTGCATTGACGGATGGAAATTATGAAGACTTACGCAGGTGAGTAGAAACAGACAATAAACATTTCATTTGGATTTACAAAGCTGCTACATTTGGTATAGCCACATCCTACGTAGGCCGTGTCTGATTGAACTACCTAGATGTATTTGAGAGAAATGAAGTGATGAAACTTCGTTCAGTGATTGATAATGAAGTTTGACAGTTCGTTCAGTCACACAATTTGTGTATTCACATACCTGCTTGTAACTGTCACATTGATGCGGTGGCTCACAGTGGTCTGATTTGTGATCATAGTGGTCCGATTCTTTCATCCAATAAGTAACAGCTCTACAATAAGCACAATCAAAGCAATCTTACAATCGGGAAACCTACCCTGCCAACTCGGATTGAACAGCGATGTTTCGACCCACGGAGTCAAATTTACCAACTTTTCCGGTCGGTTCCTTGTCATGAACATCACATTTTTGGGACCAGCGTTGAGCCGCCGCCTCCAATTCATCGTCCCACTCCTCATACAAGAATAAAAATCATAGAAAAATAATTATCGTATATTCGTGAACAATGTCAGGAAACGCGCTCAGATTCAAGTCCGATGCGCAAGGCTTTCACATCATCTCAAACTTACAAGAGGCTGTAATAATTCCTCCGCTGGCACTATGCCCGTTTCCCCACACTTGCTTCGGTATTCTCGATGTTCATTGTGTACTTTCAGCATGAGTTGCGCCTCCTGTGCGTCCAATCCGAAGACAGCTTCCACGAAGCAAACGGCAAGTAGTAGTGTGGGCACCATTCTCTGGTATCTAGTTTAAGTCGAAGACGCAGTCATATTTATACCTTTGATCATTTGAATATTGTCCTCACATGTGAATTTCGGATCATCACCCCAATTTCTCTTACACAACCAGAGTACATCTCGGTTGTCCTCATAAAGTTCTCACTCATGTCTCAAACATGAATTGTACTTCATTGTATTTGAACTTTATTTCATAAATAATTATTTCTTTAATTGTTCATTGGCACGGCTGACGATGCAGACACCATGTGCGTCGAGATCTGTGAGTGAATTGAACAATTTATCGTAAATAGTGCTATTAAGCTCCAGATAAATATCGTGTTCTGATCTCCAGGAACTCCAGGCGTCATGTTCTGATTCGGATGAAGCTTTCGATCGCATCTGGTAATTTTTGGTGTGGGATGAAATCAATTCAGTTCACAGGAGGCTATTTACGTTAACACGGTGTCATTCAAAGAGCTGAACAATCGTATTTATGGTAGTTGATGAGTCGTCAACAGAGACTTTGAATGCTACTGGAGAGTTGAAGTTGCGCAATATCAAAGGGAGTATTAGGAGGGAGAACAATATGTAGTGGTGAGTTATGAAATGATTACTACATAAACATTATAACGAGAACATGGAATATGAAGAACGAATCTCTGATTCTTGAAACACATGTTGCATGAAATTCCCATGAGTGTCAATTGAAATCAATGTGAAATCCTTCAATGTATTCACTGTGGAACACAATCAACAGGAATCATGAACAGCTTTTAACAACTGACTGATCATGTTGTCAAGTCAACTACTGCGTTAAATGTTTTGTATTTTCATATGCGTTCGTTTTGCTTGTTTGTGTCGTTTCCAGACCAAATTCGTCACTTCTGGCATGTCAAACATTGTTTTGCATAACATTGCCAGTTGTTACTTTGGCCCGTTTACAGCACTTGAGAAACCTCGAAACACATCAATCGAGTGATTTCGCTCTGTAATCTTCTTGTTGTCGATTCATGTAGTCAGGCGGTTTAAGAGAAGCCATGGCAATGAAGCGGGATAAAGATGAGTATGATGATAAGACTGTGCAGTGTCATTTTCCCCCATTTCTGTCACAACACAGCTGACGATAATAAAGCTGCCCACATATT
Source organism: Schistosoma haematobium (assembly GCF_000699445.3). Taxonomy (NCBI): domain Eukaryota; kingdom Metazoa; phylum Platyhelminthes; class Trematoda; order Strigeidida; family Schistosomatidae; genus Schistosoma; species Schistosoma haematobium. Next base: position 12,429,289 of record NC_067201.1, read on the forward strand.
TAGCATTAGTTACACACACGCAAAACGTGGTTTGTGACAAATTGAACAGTATACACGTGTCCGAGTTACGGAACACCGTATATAAGGGGAAATATCGAAACGAGATTTCCTTGGTACAGGATATCAAGTGGATATACTGAAGTCTTTCAAAAAGGATAATGGGAAACCAACCTCCAATCTTCCGAAATTCTCCGAGGCTATAGTGATCAAATGTCTAAAACAAGATCTATGTGTCAAGAAAGAAGTTGTAATAAATCTTCCTCTGCTCAGACAACATCACATCTTTTTTATTGCATTATCCACCACTTCAACTCTCTCTGAAGTATGTTCACATCACTATCATCTTTGTTTAGTCCGTGACTCGTATTATTCTGCACCCATCGTTGCTTTTGTTCACTTTGAGATAATAAGGAAAACTGTGTACTTGAAATAATTGATCAGCGTCAAAGTGCCAAAACTGGTCGATATCACTATCAACTGTAATAAAATTAGTAACAATGCTCTGTTGGTGAATGCTTCCTTGAAATCTTTCAGCGACGCAGCTGTGACCAGCCATGATGAATTTATGAGCAACAGTCATGTAAGGTGCGATTTGATAGACAAAGATCACTTGTACGACTACGTCGATGTTGTTAGCAATAGTGTTTTAGCCATTATGTTTACCTGCCACATGTTCACTATGTATAACCATCAAAGTTGTTTTAATTCGTTTACAGTGCTGCACAATTGTCAGTAGCAATCTTTTATATTTCTTATTGACATCTTGTTGTCATCATTTATTTTGTGATTAATTGTCTTGTGTTATATCCTTCCGTTTTACTTCAATGGTTTTAGGATAATCTGATTATGATGGTCGACATGATCTTCGCATCAATGTCATGAGTCTTTCGAAAATGCCATTGACGGTAGATCCACTTCTAACATATATTTATATATAAAAGAGGTCACTGTTTATCCTCCAAATGTTCTCAAGTACGGTCTGACCTTCTAAAGAGATTCGAACTTCCGGTGCACTGTTCTAGTAAACCTATTTTAGAGTTGAAATAACACAACGAAACAGACTTTAGTAGAGAGAGAACACTTCAAAGTCACAGAGAACTATTCTAAATCCTGATTAGTTGGCAAGCACGCGAGTGAAAGAAGACAAGACAGCTGGAACACTAAACTCTGGATTCTCTGAATTCGGATTACTACAAAAATGTACATGAATAAATAAGTGCATATCTTGACCACGACGTACGATAATTTGGAAAAATACAGTTATGCCTGAAACAGGAAACTAGGGTAGAAAATATAGTGCAAAATATAATGTTTAAATTACAATATTTTTGGAACAAAAAAGGGTATGCTAGTGAATGATACATAGAACGAAAGCTCGTGTTATGTAGAATAAGATAGGGACAAAATAAATATAAGTGTTTTACAGGTTTTGAATGAAATGCAAAAACGTCCCAAGAAAATAGCTTTCGTAATTGTCTGGGCTTCTTAATTCCTCGTTCATAACACCTTACCCCTTTAAAAAAAATTTAAAAAAATGGTTAGTTACTATATACAGGTAAGTGCTGAGATATCATCATTGATTTCTTCCTTCGGAAACGTATGTTCTCCTCCTTGGGTCTACGTGTAGAATATCTGGTCTTCTGCGTTTGCGTGATGCTTTCCTAATAGGACTTTTTTCAGGTTGCGTGGTCTTCTGAGTCGCTGAGCATTTTATGTCAAAACTGTCCAGAATGATTCTCCACATTGAGTCTAATTTCTCGGTTTTCTGTGAAGTGCCAGCATTTTCCAGTATGTGGTTGACATGGCGTGTCCACTTCTGTCCTTCAACTTCCACCACATACATTACGTTCCCTTGTCTCTTAAGTATGCGTCCACTGGTCCATTGTGGAGGTGAATATCGGAAATCGCGGACGTATACTTTTTGATTTCTTTGGAAAATTCTGCGTCTTGCCCCATGATGGCGATCAAATTGGTTTTCCATCTTTCTGTTTCTTTTTCCGATGTCTATTTGCTGTGGTTTTATGGCATCGAGAGCAGTTCTTACTTTTCTACCAAACATAATTTCTGCTGGGGACATTTGATTTGGTGTTGATGGGTTTGGAGTTGTTCTATAGACCAAGAGAAAGTCATCAAGAATCTCCTCTATCTTTCCCTCCCCTTTCGCCTTCAGTAGCGCTCTTATGAAGGGATCTACAAACCTTTCGGCCTGACCATTCGATTGTGGATGGTACGGAGGTGAACGGACATGTTTGACTCCAAACCTCTTGCAGAAATCTGAGAAGATGGAAGAAATAAACTGAGTGCCGTTATCTGTCACGAGAACATCTGGAACTCCAAAACGGGAGAATAACTGCCGTAGCTTCATGATAGTCTGTTGCGAAGTGATTTGATTTATAGGAAAAATATCCGGCCATTTTGAATAAGCATCAACACAAACGAGGAAGTACGTACCCTGGAATGGGCCAGCAAAATCAACATGTATACGCGACCAAGGTTCTTCTGGAGATGGCCAGGAATGTAGTTTAGCTTTTCGTGGACACTTAGAAACCTCAGCACATTTTCTGCACGCACGCACGAAATCTTCGATGTGTTCATCGATATTAGGCCAATATACATAACTCCGAGCAATAGCTTTCATTCTTCCAGTACCTGGATGGGCTGTATGCAGTTGTTTCAGGACGAGTGAGCGTAAGTTATACGGAACCACTACGCAATCAGCAACCATAATACAGTCATTTACGATGGATAAAGATTGGCGTCGTTGATAATACTGTTTCAGTTCATGAGATGTTATACGTGGGGGCCAACCACGCTGGATAAATGTAGATAATCGTCTTAAGATAGGATCGCGGCGAGTGTGTTCAGCGATTTGAGCAGCTGTCACTGGAAGAATTTGTGTTGAATTAAACAACATTCTGCTTACATCATCTTCCACTGATATAGAAGCGATAACAGTATCTTCGTTTTCAAGCTTATGATTGCTTATTAAGCGCGATAATTGAGAAGAAGCAGAAGACTTTGATGTAGACATAACATTAGAAAGAAGTACATGAGATTCCGAAGTTTCACCAGCGCATACTTTGTCTGAAGTATTCGATTTGGAAATTTTATGAGAAGGCAATGAATCGGCGGTATTTGATTTGACATGGTGAGAACACATAACATTTGAATTGTTTGATTCAGAAAGATCATAAGAACATGTTTCATCAGAAGCATTTAATTCGTTAATATCCAGAGAGGATGATTCGTCGGAGGCATTTGACTTATAAATATCATTTGGGATTTGGATAGACTCATAGGAAACATTTTGAGAACATACCTCATCTAATAATTTATTCAAAGTATCAACATGTGCAATCCAATCCAATCCCAATAGATCTAAATCGTGTCGATTTGTTAGATAACAAACATCTGTAAACTTACTTCCCATAAGTTGAACATTGTATAGAACCTCTCCTGTCAAATTTACTATGTCTCCTGACGCATTTCGGGCGACATGTTCTGTCGGTCAGATGGATGGGCATCCTAAATTGTGCCATGTGTTCTTTGAAATCAACGTGACATTGGAGGCAGTGTCCAGTTGAAGGCGTACAGGTGTTTCATTTACTAATAAATTTACATATTTCCGCCTATTTTTGAATCCCACTTTAAAGGTTGCAAACGTGCTTTTAATTCAACTGTGTGGTCGTTGCTTCAAATTTTCACTACGATGTTTTGACTTGCGTTTATTTGACAAACAATGACCTTCTTTGTGGCCAATGCGATGACATTGGCGGCACTTATGATTCTTAAACAGACAAAATTTCGCAAACTGCCATGCTCCGCAGAACCAGCATGGTGATGGGGGTTCGGCAGAAGGTTGTTTCGTGCTTTTAGTGTTTTGTTTCAACGATTTTGAGGTTCGGAGCGCATTAATTGAACCAAAATCGGAAGGTTTAACCTTCTGTTGCACCATTGCAGTGTCATGCCTGAGATTTAGTAACCGCTGACATTCATTTAGGACCATTTGTAATGTCATATTCGGTTCTTGTTCAATGCGCGCCAACATCCTGGTACAGACATATGCATCTTCTGCATTCTTTAGACCACATATAAAAATCAAGCATTTAAATTGGTCCGCTGTGATTTCGTTTATTTTGAAGCGTTCGCACTGTCGATTTACCTTCCCGGCATACGTGAGATAATCGTCCTCTGGAGATTTTGTTATTTGGAAACATTTATAGCGAGTATTAAATAATGAGGACTGTTCGTCGAAAATATTAGATAGAGTCTGGACTGTGTCTTTGAATGATACATCTCGTGGATTTTGTGGTAAGATAAAATTCACATATTTATTGTATTCCTGTGTTCCCAGTCTTCTTAAGAGTAAGCGGACTTTAGCTGCGTCATCAAGATGTGAGCATCCAACGCGGAAAATGTCTTCATAACGGTGAAACCACGAACTGAAAATGACATTAGCTTCAGGATCATACTGGAATTCAGAAATAGAATTTATGATGCTTTCATGCTTATCTGATTTACAAGTTGAGGACGATTGTAATGAGAATATTTGTGCCAATGCATCCAAAAGCTTCATTTGATTTGCATCATTTTGTGCTTGCTGCATTTGTAGAATAGATTTAAGGTCATCCAATGAAACAGGCATTTTGTACTGGATTAATCAATAGAAAAGAAAAACATTCTCCGTCGCCAGTTTTTATGAACTTGGATGGCTTTTACCCCGTGACACTTGTTATGCCTTGACCTTGACCTTGACACGCTAGGCTGACAGGCTTAACCTTGAGTTTAATACGCGTGAGTTCGATTGAGGTAGAGAGAACTATTCTAAATCCTGATTGGTTGGCAAGCACGCGAGTGAAAGAAGACAAGACAGCTGGAACACTAAACTCTGGATTCTCTGAATTCGGATTACTACAAAAATGTACATGAATAAATAAGTGCATATCTTGACCACGACGTACGATAATTTGGAAAAATACAGTTATGCCTGAAACAGGAAACTAGGGTAGAAAATATAGTGCAAAATATAATGTTTAAATTACAATATTTTTGGAACAAAAAAGGGTATGCTAGTGAATGATACATAGAACGAAAGCTCGTGTTATGTAGAATAAGATAGGGACAAAATAAATATAAGTGTTTTACAGGTTTTGAATGAAATGCAAAAACGTCCCAAGAAAATAGCTTTCGTAATTGTCTGGGCTTCTTAATTCCACGTTCATAACACGAACATTGCCGACAATATCTTTATCCATTATTAACATAAACATCTGTGATGAAAGATATCCACTAATCATTTTCAGATCGTTCACGAAAATACTGCACATGTAAGATGTGCATATCATCACTGTGAACATTTTCGATTTCATGCCCAAGAATTCACCGCATGCAATTACACATCGAGGTGAGTGCTGTTCCCCTCAAATCATTTTGCGTTAATTGCTGATGTTTAATGTAATTATTTGGACGAGAAATGATCCAACCCATAAATATTTTAACTGTTACTTCAGTTCAACTGAAAGGAGGCCACAGAAGTCGTGGATCACGGTTCGACATTCAAGCAGTCTTATTTATATACTGTTTCAGTTTAACCGGTTGATACTATCAACTCATCTCTATTTAATATGTGTCAGCTTTCTTCCTTAAACATAAACGGTTTATATTTCAAGCACTTTGTTATTCCGTGTTTTTCGCAAATCGAAATTCCTTCGTGGTCGTTTTAAATGCGTGAATGATTGTCCAACTCATTATGTTGTGTATGCAGTATATGGATATTTGTTTTATTTTCACAGTCTTTACAACCAATAAACTGACTACACTGACACGTGATTGAAGTTGCGGACTGTGTAAAATATCATTCATCCTATACTTGTAGTTTATTAGACGTTATTTGTGCATATGGGAACTCCGTATCTTATTCAAGACCAAAAGAACTATAATAGCTACGCTGAAGCTAAATTTTCCCCTCTAGACTGCGAACGGTGCGTATCACCTTAATTCAAGTTCCGCTAGGTTGCACCGACTCCACTCACTCGTTAACTGAATTAAATGTTTCATTCCTCATTTTGTCCGGTCACTACATATACATACAAGAATAACTTCGGACTCAAGCTCACTGAAGAATATCGAGCTTTCGCCTTGAGAGAGAAAACGCATTTGACGCATCAAATTGAAAGGCAGAGAAAACACAACTGACCCTTTCATTTCAGTATGTGGAGAGAAAAGCTTTTGAAGATATCCCTTGTCATTATAATAGCAATATTTTGCATGAGGCGTGCTAGTTTACAGGTAAGATCAAGTTGTTACAATTACTGTAGGCTTTGTTCTATTAAGTTACTCCACTATGTTGATGTATTATAAGACAATGCCTATGGAAACGGAGAATACATTTTCATACATAGGAATATCAATGTCACTTAGACTCTGATGTTCAATATGAGAGTCGGCGCACTTTGGTGAGGTCTAGTCGTGACAAGCAATCGGTGGTCAGGAATGAATGCATTTAAAGTCCACAGCTGTTTATAGTAAGTTATGCGGTAAATGCATAAATAGTGAGTGAAAGACGTCAAACTTCACGTGTTATATTTTACCCTTGATAGCCTTCCCAGATACATACGGGAGGTATCAGTGACGGCAAAGAAAGAAGTCATATGTTCCATATACGTTTTAGGTGTTATATAACGAGGGTGCTGGAAAAGAGAGAGAGAAATGAGAGGGCGAGAAGCAGGACAAACTGCGTCCATGATCAGTGTCGTTTAGTCACTTGTAATGGGTAAATTAATTATGTATGAAAACTTGGATTTGTTCTCTCTTATTCGGTCAATTTCCAAGCAAGTATATTTCATGAGGCTGAAGAAAACAATAAACAAAGGATTGTAGGAATGGGGTTGAATAGAAAACAGCTAAACATTCGGGATTATGGGTATTTTTAAAATTTAGTAGGGAAAACACTGTGTTCGGATACTAACTGGCTGTTTTTGGTCAAAACCACTATAACTCGTTTTTATTACTAAACTTCTGTAGAGCCATGAGTGTACTACAATTAGCGCAATCGCTCGATCTACCAACAACAAATCTCATATGTTAGATCAGTGGTAAGTGGGTTGATACAAATTAGGTCACTTGACAAATACGTTGTGGTTTTGTTGCAGACAGACGAATTGCTAAACGTTATTCAAACAGATATCCGTAACAAGGACACCTAAAATCATTGAGGTGATCATAAAGACGCTTTTACAGACCACAAACAAAAGAATTGTGGTACACATCCAGAGATTCTGTCAATGTGATCTGGAAGGGACAGTCTGGTCAATTTATCTGGAGAGGAATATATCATCCTACCACACAAAACGAAATCCATTTTTTCATCCTTCGACATGTGGACACACATGTTATAGCTCAAAGCCGCCAGTCAAAAGCAGAGAATTATCGATCGGACCAAGGACGCGTAAAACACGTGCGAGCAGCCTAGAGTCCTGATTGGTCTTGCTTTCCGCCTAACCCAGCCAGTTAAGTTCAGAACACCAATCTCAGCCTATGCGATATGAATCATTATATATCAAACATACTGAGTTTATATTACCAATCAAACAGACCACAACGTAGCATAAAGTAGAAAATAAAATTCGTACAAAATTTGGCCAAATTTGGCTGTGAATGTAGGGGTCAGTGACTAATAGACAGAGCATAATTCAAGAATGGTAAAACGTATAATAATGGTTCATAGGTCAAAATAAAGTTTATAATAAGAGGGATATGAATATGAATAGTTTAGTTACTTAACAATTATACGATAAAAATATACGTTTAGTATTGGTCCACAGTTTGATCCCAAAGGCGAATACGAAGTGTTGATTGTGTTTATTATGGGACCACACACATAGATATCCAAAAATGCCGGTGCGTAAGACAATCATGAAAGAGTTGTGCCAAAAAGCAAGCAGGCAATCGAGCGAGCGATCGAGTGAGTCAGCGAATATGAGTACGAGTAAGCGAGAGAGGACAATTAACATGAATAACATGGACATTTATTTACATAGTGAAATAAATGAGTCATCGAATCAATAAAGCGGTTAGTAGTAAGGCTAGCAGCGTGAATAAATGCGTAGACAGTAAGCAATGCTCAAGCATACATGTTCATGCATTCGCAACAATAATAAAGATACAATGATAAAGATAAGTTGTTGTTGTACGGATGATTCAGTTCGTTAATAAGTTAACAAAATGACTTAACCGAAATAAATGTGAACAAACTCAATTGGACGTGAGTTGCTATAGGATCAAACAGGTGGTCCAATATTATTAATTTAGTTAGACGCGGAAAAAGAAAAGTGATTAAATTTATTTTTTGTTTGCAACAATTCACTTTTGTATAAGAATGCAATGACTATCATGTGGATGCTGATCAATCAATGAACAAGTTCGTAAACACATAAATTGAACCAATGTTGGCAGCTCATACGAATCATCAACTGAATATGGATACATTACAGTTCAACCTAATTTTTAGTGTAAATGGGTGTTTGTGGAAATCTAGACAAAATGTAGCATATTGGAAACTTAGAATCGTTAGCTTTACACAATCCGTGCAGAAGGAACATTCAATATAGTGAGATCCCGAAACAACCACAAGTGAATGGCATGCTCAGTTCGGTGAGTATCCAGCTGGAAATTTCCATTAGTATGTAGTGACTGTTAATCACAATATAATTTTCGTGTACGCTTCAATTGTTTATGCGAAGAATGCAGTTTTTCAAACTGGCTGAAATGACTCAGACGAGGGCTTTTAGTTGTATGCCAAGACAAAGTAACAGGACTCTAAGGAGCATTTAAAATGGACATATGTCGGTCAGAATAATGTTCGCATTTCTAAAATCAGAGGTTGTATTCATTGCAATTAATGCATCTTCTTGGTAACAAATAAAAATACCAGAATCCTTCCACAAATATTAAGCAAGTAATAAGATGATATTGTGGGCATTTATGATTCTTAAACGGATAAAATTTCGCAAAATCATTTCGAGCGACATGTTCCGGCGGTGGAATGCGTGAGCATCCTAACTGATGCCATGTGTTCTTGGAAATCAATGTGACATTGGAGGCAGTGTCCAGTTGAAGGCGTACAGGTGTTTCATTTACTAATAAATTTACATATTTCCGCCTATTTTTGAATCCCACTTTAAAGGTTGCAAACGTGCTTTTAATTCAACTGTGTGGTCGTTGCTTCAAATTTTCACTACGATGTTTTGACTTGCGTTTATTTGACAAACAATGACCTTCTTTGTGGCCAATGCGATGACATTGGCGGCACTTATGATTCTTAAACAGACAAAATTTCGCAAACTGCCATGCTCCGCAGAACCAGCATGGTGATGGGGGTTCGGCAGAAGGTTGTTTCGTGCTTGTAGTGTTTTGTTTCAACGATTTTGAGGTTCGGAGCGCATTAATTGAACCAAAATCGGAAGGTTTAACCTTCTGTTGCACCATTGCAGTGTCATGCCTGAGATTTAGTAACCGCTGACATTCATTTAGGACCATTTGTAATGTCATATTCGGTTCTTGTTCAATGCGCACCAACATCCTGGTACAGACATATGCATCTTCTGCATTCTTTAGACCACATATAAAAATCAAGCATTTAAATTGGTCCGCTGTGATTTCGTTTATTTTGAAGCGTTCGAACTGTCGATTTACCTTCCCGGCATACGTGAGATAATCGTCCTCTGGAGATTTTGTTATTTGGAAACATTTATAGCGAGTATTAAATAATGAGGACTGTTCGTCGAAAATATTAGATAGAGTCTGGACTGTGTCTTTGAATGATACATCTCGTGGATTTTGTGGTAAGATAAAATTCACATATTTATTGTATTCCTGTGTTCCCAGTCTTCTTAAGAGTAAGCGGACTTTAGCTGCGTCATCAAGATGTGAGCATCCAACGCGGAAAATGTCTTCATAACGGTGAAACCACGAACTGAAAATGACATTAGCTTCAGGATCATACTGGAATTCAGAAATAGAATTTATGATGCTTTCATGCTTATCTGATTTACAAGTTGAGGACGAATGTAATGAGAGCATTCGCGCCAGTGCATCCAAATTCTTCGTTTGATTTGCATCATTTTGTGCTTGCTGCATTTGTAGAATAGCTTTAAGGTTATCCAATGATACAGACATTTTGTTCTGGATCAATCAATATAAAAAAGAAGAAATATATGTCGCCAGTTGCTATGACCTTGAATCGCTTTTACGCCGTCGATACTTTGTTATGACTTGACCTAGGTCTGTCTGGGCTACATTATGTCCCTGGCGCAATAGGCTAGTACGCGTGAGTTCGAGATGGGGTAGAGAGAGAACTATTCTAGAACCTGATTGGCTGGCAAGCACGCGAGTGAGAGAAGACAAGACAGTTGGAACACTCTGAAATCTCTGAATTCTGAATTCGTATTATTGCAAAAAGGTACATGAATAAATAAGTGAATATCCTGACCGCAACGTACAATAATTTGGGAAAATACAATTATGTCCAAAAATGGGAATTCGAGTAGAAAATAAGGTGCAAAATATTATGTTTAAATTACAATGGTTTCGGAACAAAAAGGGGTATAGCAATGAATGATACATCGAACGAAAGCTCATGTTCTGTAGAATAAAATAAGGACAAAAATAGATATTAGTGTTTTGCAAGGTTTGAATAAATTGAAATAACGTCCCGATAAACAGCTTTCGTGGTTTGTCTGGGCTTCTCATTTCCCTGTTCACAACAATATCTATTCCTTTTCAATTAACCACGTCAGCTAAACTTCATCATGACCTTTAGATATACTTAACATGAGGATCACAAAATTTCACTTTCGAAAAAAAGGCATTACACGTAAATATAACCATTCAATCTAGGTTTTTTTATTTTGTGGCACCCAAAATATTCACATATTCCTATAAAATGAATTTCACAAAATATGTCACAATGCACAATTACAGGTCGTATACGACTACAGGTTGTTGAAACAAAGTTGGATTGGTTCAAAACACGTTACTCCTAATAATTGTAAAGTGAATTCACGCTAGACTACAAACACAGGTGCAACAAACTCGTGTATGATCCTTATTGTAAACGTAAAATTAGAAAGTATTTGAACAACTGATGTTAGAATGTTCGCTGCAATTATGTTCTCAGTAGACTGATTATCAGAAATATCCATGTCCTTACAAAATCGAAGCCCATTACTATACTTGATCCAGCTGTATTGCTGTATTATAATGCACTTTCATTTACATATGTTCACTTTACAACAATCGAATGTTCTACAATATTAATTGTTAAGGTGGAGTCTGGTGACACTTTGAAATCTTTAGTATTCAAACACAACACATTGCCCCCCAACATCCTTGTGTGACACGTTAAAGTTCAATGTGACCACAAGCTTTACAGTTCGATATAAAGACGAATAGTGGAAGTTATTGTAAGGCAATATCTTTCTGTTTAATAGACTGATGTTTACTAGGTGGCAATGGAAATGCGAACAAGACGTTTTCTTGTATACAAACGAATGGTGACAGCAGCTAGTTAAAGTGTTTTCATATAAATTCCGTACAAGCGTTATCAAACAAAAACGTCAAACGGTTGGTATAAGAAATGATTGTAATAGGACAATATTCAAGTCCATATTGCTTCACCAATTATCTTTGTATCAAATTTTAGGATTCATTTAATTCAATTAATTTTCGTAGAGTTGTATTGTGGCGTCGAGTCGTTTTTGACTATGACCACGAATGCAAGAAGATTGCGTATCAAGACAGGCTAAACCTTCGGGTAAACCAGAAATCAGAAGGCGGTAAAAGATTGTAGCAATATATATTTGTTGGCGATCTCGTGGTATAAAAATAATACCAAGATCGTGCAACGTCACAATCAACGGAAGGAAGAATATCTTTAAAACTGTTAAACAAACAAGTACAGTAAGACAATCACTGGTACAATTGGTTGTATTAAAAAATGTTTCCATCAAAACAGTCGCGTTCTCTTGATAAAAAAAGTCACTACAAGAGCCCCCCGCTAGAACGGGTTTACAATTCCGATACGAAGCGGTTTCGTTCGTGAGACTGATCAGAAACGTTCGACTGTAGGACGAGAGGGATGGCAGATCAAGAAGCGATCGTTGTTCCTTGAGTTGTCACCGAAGGCCTTTTACGTGCTGTGCTTGTTGCTCGTATTGGCGTACCACACAAGTGTGGTTCGTATCGAGGACTTGAGGATTGCGTTCGTAGGGGTGAGAACCAAAAACCTCTGAAGACGTAGGACGGTGTGTGACTGTTACCATTTCACTGTCTGCTTGGGAAGATTGCTAGAATTCCTGCAGATAGATATGTGATCCCATCTCGTTGGGAATATATTTGTTGATTTTCAGGTATTGGACTCTTTTGTATTAACTGTTCTTTTTGTTGTTTATTACGCTACTTTGTGCTTGAGAAACTTTTAACTGTAAAGTACAGGATGTACCGTTTGAGGTATTCTGTATTTTTGACATAATTTGTTCTGTTTCTTAAATTAGAATCATTTAACTTGATCACAGTGTTTGTGTTTTGATATAATTTAATACGAGTAACTCGAAAAGCGCTCTGTACGCTATACAAAAGAACGTAATCTTGTCTGATCGAATACATTTTAGTTCGTTAGTTTTAAATTCAAACCGGATATTGTCGATTTGGCGGTTACAGTGATTATAACTGAACGATTCGAACTTTACAGACATCCTAACTCTTCTATATTTTAGACACAAACAAATGTAGGTGAAGATAGTCAGAGCAGCAGTAACCTCGACAGCAGTAGGCATCAACATGCACAAGTGAGAAACCAAGATCATGAAATACAACACAGCAAGCACCAAACAAAACGCATTTGATGTAGAAGCTCTGGAACAGGTGGAAACTTTCATGTACTTGGACAGCGTCATCGATGGACATGAAGGATAATGATGCAGATATAAAGGCGAGTATTGTCAAAGAAAGGGCAACATTCGAAAATTTAAGGAATTTCCGCGACTCGAAAAAGCTGGCAGCCAACTTCGAACTTAGAATCTTCAACACGAACATCAGGACATTTCTACTGAACGGAGCTGAAACTTTCAGAACTACTACAACCAACATTAACAAAGTAGAGGTGTTTATACATGTACTTTTATGCACTTTCTGAATTCAGTTTTACGGTCTCACATGTAGCTTTACCGAGAGGTTTTGCTACCATTTGCATTTCTTTCATTAATTCGCATAATTGGTACAATTCCTATGATTGATTGTAAAATCGCTAAAGAAAAATGCATGACCTCGGATTATCCGTTTCGCGCCTTGAATTTCCAGCTGCATAATAATTATGTCCTGACTATCTTCACATAATGTCACACTCACTTTAATTTCACTATTTTATTATCAAGGAAATCAATTTGTTCTTCTAGTATACTTGTCGAATTTTTTCTGTTGAAACTGGTAAGTACAGTTTGTGGCGGTCGCGTATCGTTATTTTCGAGTGTCACCCACCCAGCCAAGGTATGTGTGTGACCGTAAAACTGAATTCGGAAAGTGCATAAAAGTATTTCGTGAGGACACTCAAGTGAGTTCTCATTTGTGAGATTATTGTGACCTCCGTGCACATTTCACAATTCAGGATGAGCACATGGATTTAGAAAAAGATGTGAACATGTGGCAAACAGTTCTTCCTATCCAACTGAATATACCATGAGTACAAGTTGATGGGCTGTCGTTGTGTGAAAATTTAGTGACCGGTGTATAGTTATTTACAGCGTTTAAGATAAAATGTATTTTCTCAGATCTCTGACGGTCAGAACTCCAGACAGATCTATTCTTTCAGTCGAAGCGGCGATCGCAGCCAACAGAACATTTCCGAGATAACGTGTTCATAAATTCACTATGAATCTGGTGTTCGAAGGTTAGTGATATCGATGACATTTTGTCAGTTATCACACCGAAAGAAATAAGATCAAAGATAAATGAAATTTTCAAACATAGAGCACAGTTTTGTTATCAATCACCAAAACAACAACAGATCAAAAAGTTCGAAAAAAATGTTGAGACATGCATGAAACAACAAAGTTCAAAGTTTTGGATGTACTTTCTAGTGAAACAGCGAATGCGTTGAAGAGTAAAATAATGGCAACGTTGTCGCATCAAAAATCACATTATTCTAATCTAACAAAAAATGAATTACATCCATTAAAACGACTGAGAAATGATAAGACAATAGCATTAGGTAAACAGATAATCGAGACACGACAGTTATTATGAACAAATCGGACTACGAGAAAAGGCCAGGGGACATCTACAAGAGGGCACGTACGAGCCAATTAAAGAAGAGCAAAGTAGGACAACGCTAAATAAACTTAAGGCTGAAACCAGCAAAATCTTACAGTCGATAAAGGTCAAAGTAGCACCGTCATTGTGGTTCATGTTATATCCAAAGAGTTGTAATCCTTGAAGACTCTATGAACTTCCAAAGATTCACAAGAATAATAATCCACTAAGACCAGTGATTGATTCCGCAATTTCACCGGCACACAATCTAGCGAAATGCTTAGCTAGGATACTTAAACCGTACGATAAATTAATTATTCATCGAATTAAAAACTCTATAGAATTCATGAACAATATCAATATTATCCATAAAGAGGGGGATGAAATGATGGCAAGTTATGATGTGCCTTCCTCACTTACTAATGTGCCTATCAATAGAACATCAAATATTATTTATGAATATTCCGATTCTGAATCAAGCTTCAATTAAGGATGCCCGTTAGATCCATCCAAAGTTAATTTGACAAACAAAAGTATTAATCTCATTACAGATAAGAAAGACCAACAAGTCAAACTGAATGCAATTTTGTCAAATCTCAGAGTTAACATTTACTGCAAAGAGTTTCTAAAGATCATTAGAAGTGAAAGAAAAATTAAACTAGAATGTGTACCGAAAGACTGGGAATCCACTGTCGTCATCCCATACCGTAGTAAAACATTGGAATAGACCGAGAGGATTCTAAACAAACATAAGATTGTAGTTTCAGGCTAGTGATACCATAAGATCGGCATTAGTCAAAGTTAAGGTTAGATTTCTAAAGGGAGAACAACACACTGTTGTCTATGATGTCAACTGTCATGATTATAATGTGGCGCATATCAGAGAAACTTCAAAACAATTGAATGCTAGGTAGAAGGAACACAAACAATGCGTGAAAAAGTTTCTGAAACCGTCAGTTGATCCGAAGAAACTTGTGAGGAGACTGATATCAGAAGAGCTGTATATATGGGCTAATAAGAACAGTTATAATCACTGTAACCGCCAAATCGACAATATCCGGTTTGAATTTAAAACTAACGAACTAAAATGTATTCGATCAGACAAGATTACGTTCTTTTGTATAGCGTACAGAGCGCTTTTCGAGTTACTCGTATTAAATTATATCAAAACACAAACACTGTGATCAAGTTAAATGATTCTAATTTAAGAAACAGAACAAATTATGTCAAAAATACAGAATACCTCAAACGGTACATCCTGTACTTTACAGTTAAAAGTTTCTCAAGCACAAAGTAGCGTAATAAACAACAAAAAGAACAGTTAATACAAAAGAGTCCAATACCTGAAAATCAACAAATATATTCCCAACGAGATGGGATCACATATCTATCTGCAGGGATTCCAGTAATATTTTGTTATTCCAATGAGTGGAAAAACATAGCTTTCAAACTTTTTGACGTTCCGTGATTCAGTGTAAGTTTCCTCTTCATAGATTAGATTAGCAAGTGAAATAAACTCAAGTTTAAACAGCACGGAGAAACAAGGCACGAATGTTTGGTGCGATCAATGAAAATCAGGACTGAACAAGTCAGTTTTATGTTATTTTAGTGAACGTGAGTTCTTCTTTTCTACTGAGAGCAGTACGATTAATCAATATACGGAAAGCTTTAGCTCTTCACCTATTTAGTTGGAAAAGCCTATTTGTATTATGTTGATGTTTTTATTATGGAATTGATTGTTCTTCGTATTGGCACGAGGTGGTATTTCAATTTGATCTGCAGTCTTTCCAGTCCCATGGGCCAATAGATGGTTTCTTTGTTAACCTAAGATGTTCTTTTGCTCGACTCAATATTCCACGAGATGACTCTTCAATAAAGAAGGCATCTACAAAAAATTACGCTATTCTAATTTGAACTACTCAAACTTGTGTTTATTTACTTTGTTTATTATATGTTTGAAGAGGTGGACTGTGCCGAGTCACAAAAGTCAGAAAATCTAAAGACTTACTTATTCTACTTATTTTTAATATTACAAATATAGTATTCTTATTGAAAAAATCAACATGATGCTTTGATTTTTGAAATCATCAAGCTAAACCTTGGTAATGACAACTATAATATATTCTAGTGAGTTTCAATTATGTGAGTTGCTAAGTCTCAATATTTTAGTAACTACGTGATTCGAACAGCTCCAGACTAATTTATGACCATAACACATAGCCTAACTACAAAAAACGACAGTAAGAAGATTACAGAGCAAAATCAGTCGATTGGTGTATTTCGAGGCTTCTCAAGTGCTGTAAACGGGCCAAAGTAACAACTGGCAATGTTGTGCAAAACAATGTTTGACATGCCAGAAGTGACGAATTTGGTCTGGAAACGACACAAACAAGCAAAACGAACGCATATGAAAATACAAAACATTTAACGCAGTAGTTGACTTGATAATATAATCAGTCAGTTGTTAAAAGCTGTTCATGATTCTTGTTGATTGTGCTCCATAGTGAATACATTGAAGGATTTCACATTGATTTCAATTGACACTCATGGGAATTTCATGCATCATGTGTTCCAAGAATCAGAGATTCGTTCTTCATATTCTATGTCCTTGTTATAATGTTTATGTAGTAATCATTTCATAACTCACCACTACATATTGTTCTCCCTCCTAATACTCTCTTTGATATTGCTCAACTTTAACTCTCAAGTAGCATTCAAGGTCTCTGTTGACGACTCATCAACTAACATAAATTCGATTGTTCAGCTCTTTGAATGACACCGTGTTAACGTCAATAACCTTCTGTGAACTAAATTGAATTCACCCAACACCAAAAATAACTGGATGCGATCGAAAGCTTCATCCGAATCAGAACATGACGCCTGGAGTTTCTGGAGATCAGAACACGATATTTATCTGGAGCTTTATACCACTATTTACGATAATATTTCAATTTACTTATGAACAAAGAATTAATTATTCATGTTTATTATTATACTTGTAGATGCAAAAGGTTGTTAAGAAGATAAGTAATCGGAAATGGCTCAACGATATAACCGTCCTGTATACGTTCGTGTAACTGTGGGACGGTCAATCCCACCACATTATTGCTTGTCAAAAAATTACAGTACAAATACAAACAAGTAAATTCATTTTAGCGAGCTGGGTGAGAACTTTCTGAGGACAACCGAGATGTACTCTGGTTTTGTGTGAAAGAAATTGGGCGTGATTATACAAAATTCACATGTGAGGACAATATTCAAATGATCAAAAAGGTGTATATATATGACTGCGTCTTTGACTAAAACCAGATACCAGAGAATGGTGCCCACACTACTACTTGCCATTTGCTCCATGGAAGCTGTCTTCGGATTGAACGCAGAGGAGGAACAACTTATGCTGCAAGTACACAATGAACATCGAAGATACCGAAGCAAGTACAATGAAACGGACATAATGCCAGCGGAAGCAATACTACAGCCTCTTGTAAGTTTGAGATGATGTGAAAGCCTTGCGCTTCGGACTTGAATCTGAGCGCGATCCCTGACATTGTTCACGAATACACGATAATTATTTTTTATGATTTTTATACTTGTATGAGGAGTGGAACGATGAATTGGAGGCGGCGGCTCAACGCTGGTCTCAAAAATGTGATGCTTATGACGAGAAACCGATTGGAAGTGTTGGTAAATTTGACTCCGTGGGTCGAAACACCGCTGTACACTCCGAGTTGGCAGAGTAGGTTTCCCAAGTGTAAGATTGTTATGATTGTGCTTATTGTAGAGCTGTTACTTATTGGATGAAAGAATCGGACCACTATGATCACAAATCAGACCGCTGTGAGCCACCGCATCAATGTGACAGTTACAAGCAGGTATGTGAATACACAAATTATGTGACTGAACGAAATCTCGAACTTCTGCATCACTCACTGAACGAAGTTTCATCACTTCATTTCTCTCAAATACATCTAGATAGTTCAAGCAGAAACGGCTTACGTAGGATGTGGCTATACCAGATGTCCAGGCTATGAATATCCAGCAAACATGTTGATTGCCTGTTTCTACTCACCCGCGTAAGTATTCATAATTTCCATCCTTCAATGCACATAATGTTCCATCACATACTTAAGCATATTCACGATTTTATGATTTGTTTTACATCGAACTTTAGTGGTTTCAAAGCATTCCGATGATGTGTTTTTATCAGTGTGCTTCAGTGTGACTCACATCATGTTTATATTCAGTTGGTTCCCTAAATTTACTACGTATTTCAAATGTGGATATTCGACACTCTTCTCGCTTTCGCACAGAACTCTGTCTCGCATCCAGAAACATTATTGTGAGTAGAATGTGTGTGCATATGAACGACGGCTAGCCACGACATTTCTCAGTTTCGATTGTTTCTATTTTAGGGTGATAAAACGTCAACCGTACACTGACGAAAAGAACTGTGGATGCAAGAATGTAACTGAGGGTCAGAATGGAATAAATGAGAAGAAGAAAAAAGTGGAGCAGAAGAAGGAGTATGTGAAATGGAAAATGGAAAAGAAGGAAGAGAAGAAGGCGGAGGAGAAGGAGAAGAATAAAACTGAGAAAAAGAGGAAATTGGAAGAGAAGTGAAGCATCAGTTCAGTTGTTTCGTTATGTTTATTGACAATGTTATCAGTACTAATAATCTCAAATAAATAATGCTGCATCATGTTACACTCATTTCTCACTAATTGTTCACAAAGATATCCCTGTTAACAAGCATCTGTGTAAAAGAAATCGGTGGTGAATAAGATCACTCGTGAACAGTTAAGTACATCTGTCGCTGTCCCTGTAAACAAACAAGATTGTGAAGAATATGCGTTAATGGATATTAGTCGTCACTTTCACGTTCTTGCAACATAGCAGACATTGGAATCACGATGCGAACTGTGCTAAACACTAAGCCAAATACGAATGAGTCTTGATACTACTCTCTCCAAACCACAGTAGAGATCACAAATATTATCGACGAGATATGATCAGTTTCAACCTGTTAGCACTTTGCACCATGGTTCAGTAAAACTAGTTATCAGCGCTACCATGAGTGGTACGATGAATATCTGGAAGTGTAGGTGGTGGACCAATGTTCAATGTGCTTTCAGCAATGTGAATTCGGATGTAGAGGTATCAAAGTGGTTTGTTGTCAGTGTATACTTGGAGCTTGCTATTATTAGATAAATGCATTAATCCAGTGCAGCTCTCTTTCCAAAGCATAGTTGCCTACTATCATCCAGTGATTACAAGTACTCTTCACACACAAGCATATACAGTGACATTTAACTAGCCGCAATGGTGATTCCCAGGTAAACGTAACCTCTACTTTCATCTACAATATTATGATGCATGTTATTATGCTGTCAGATATAAGTTGTATAAAGCAGTGTTCGGAATTGGGTTTACTACCAACAGAGGACTGAAATGAAAAGAATGGGAGGTAAATCGTTGAGTAGTCGAAATGCAACCGGATTACAGGAATAGTGAACTGTGTGTGAATGCTTGCGCAAAGATGCTGTTCACGTGATTCATTAAGTGTATTATTTTCTTGCTTTACTAACGCACTGTGTGATTTGTAATAGACAGTAGGTTGATTTCATCCCACAAGTTAACGTTCACTACAGTATTACTGGGATTTCTTGAATGCATTTATTTTTTTTCATTCTGTCTGAAATGTGTCACATATTTCTCTCCAAACTCTCTATTAAGAATAACCTACTGTAAATTAGGATAACTATACTATGTCATGCACACGTTTCTGGTTATCGTTTGTAGCCTATCATACTGTATTTCATCATAAGATTAAAATGACGATAATGTACTCACGGAAACAATCAGATTTATTGATCTGTACAAATCACATAAATCATTCCCTTAATCGAAACCTTTATATATCGTTAGTCATTAATTTCCGAAACTTGACCTGATGACGATGATATAAATGATATTAATCCTAATTTTTTTGTGATTAACTTCCAGATGAACAGTTTCTGTTTATTAATTACATCTTTCAAATATAGCGCAAGCGCTATACTCTGTGCTTGAGACACTTCAACTAGTTATTTCAAAGGTAACTTGATTAGCCTAAGATATTCATTTAACAGAGTGGGAAAAGTGAAATAGCCACCCGCCTATTTTCATAAGGAACCAACTTTCCTTTATACTCAAAGGGACATCAATGGTTACATTTGCATTATCAGTTAGGGTACATCAGTATCCTAAATAGTAAAATATTATATTACAGTAATATTCATTTCACTGTATTCACAATGGAATATCAAATTTCATTTATTTTTATTACAATAGATCGAGATTTTAAAATGGCTGACATTAAGTAGCTGTAATAGTTTTTCAGTGTGTTAGGGAAGGATATACAGTCTTCCATTTTTTCTAAATACTTAAGATTTTAAATCGTTTGTCGAATCATTTAGGGATTCAAAACTTGCATGCATGAAATACCAAATAGTGTATTTCTGTACATTAGTAGAATTATGGTTTACTATAATATTATTACTGCTCTAACAATAGACCTAATCCTAAAATTGTAGATTTGTTATGATATAACTGCCTAATCTATAAGATCTTACGTGGAAGTCACACCATCGACTACACCAACTCACTGTATCTTATCAATTACCAATACATGGTGTTAAACAAGGTTAGGCTAGAGAAGGAACAATATATTTAATATGAATAGAAGATATAAGGTAACATTCAGAGGGACCACTCCTGCATGGCCGAGCCATGCCATCCGATCAACTCCAATTAATTCCTCCCGCCTTCTCCAGCGCTAAATATTGAATATCTATTTTCCGAGTTGTCTCGAGTTCAGCTTTGAAGATTGTGTGGTTATGGTCCAATGCCACTACACATTCTCATAAATTAGATTCATGAATAACGCATATTATGTATCGCCATATAGAAAGAAAAATTAAAACATGTTTCGATTGGTTAAATATTCCAACATAAAACTCTCAAACTCCTAGCAAAAACTGGTGACTAACTGGCTACTCATAATCTAAAATCCCAATACAATCATTCGTCTATATATCCAACCCTTCACAAAATTAAGCAACGTGTTAGGTATATAGACCAAGTTATATGGAGTTGATGGCGATGAATTCATCCATAAAAAGAATAGTAATTTTGTATCAAGCATTATTGTTTCTCAACTCCGCATGGAGTCCCTCCGCGGGCTACTGCCGGTCCCAAGCCCGGATAAAGAAGGAGGGTTGGGGATGGGGTTAGCGACCCCATCCCATAGAAAACTAACTCGCTAAAAAAACGCTAACCAGAAAAAATTATTCAAACCTTTTAAACTCTTCCCTGGGAGTCAGAAGGTATTCATTTAGAAGAGTTATGAAGCCTCATGATGAAAGCCGAATTCCTTCGGAAGTTACGAGGCAGATGCCCCTTCTGACAACCAGAGCAACTATTTATTTAAGTACATGGAATGCTTGTACAATGTGGGGGATCGAAAGAGTCTTCGAAATTGCTGCAGAAATGAGGAGATACAACCTAAAGATGCTTGAGATCAGTGAAACACATTAAACGAAAGTTGGACAACAACGACAAACTTCAGGAGAGGTTCTGTTATACTCCGGCCATGAAGAAGAAAATGCACCACATACACAAGGAGTTGCATTGATGCTGTCCAAACGAGCACAAAATGCACCTATAGGATGGGAATCTCATGGACTAAGGATAATGAAGGCCTCCTTCAAAACAAAGAACGTGAGCATTTCAATGAACATCGCCCAATGCTATGCGCCCACCACCGATTACAATGAAGACACTAAAGATCAATTCTACAATAGGCTGCAGTCAATCATCGAGAAGTGGTCACCGATGGAAGCTCCTCGAGTGGTTTAGTGAGTACGGGGAATTTCTCGAATAAAGCGTGGAATTTATCGTCACGCGAGTAAAAAGTGCCGAGGATTCAGTACGCGTTCATGTGGACTTTACAGCCCATGAATTTGCTGTTCGACGAAGTATCGATTAGCTGCAGCCTACGTGAATCGACAAGCAATTCATAGTGCTGTAGAAAATCGATACCTAGTATGGCTGTGGGAACATCAGCAATGATGAACGTCCACAGATACCATCGTCGGTTGCCCAGGTTGACCGCGAGTTGTCGTGTACCGTAGGTAGGAATGACTGAGCCATTCGCAGCGCGTAGTCGAAGCACTGTGGCTTGTGACTTGCTGCTACCTCGTGGTACGACAGAGACTTGGGCCCCAGTGTCTACTAGGAACCTAGCGTTTGTGCGATAATCGTGCACATAGAATAAGCGACCAACCTGGGGGGAAGGGCTGGCGAGTACGGCCGCTTTTACTCGCCGGCGCTGGCGTTTCCCGCCTTGTATGAGCATGGTGCTCGACAACGGCGGGCGCCAGACCCGAAGGACCTATGGAACCAGCGCCAACTGTCACTCGCCTCCGAAGCCGCCTTTCGGCGTCGCTTGGAAGATGCCATTTCTGGGCGAGTGGGGACGGGTTTGCGAGAACTTGAGCGAGCTCGGGGGACGTAGGGTTGGGGTACGTTACAACG
Source organism: Schistosoma haematobium (assembly GCF_000699445.3). Taxonomy (NCBI): domain Eukaryota; kingdom Metazoa; phylum Platyhelminthes; class Trematoda; order Strigeidida; family Schistosomatidae; genus Schistosoma; species Schistosoma haematobium. The sequence continues at coordinate 12,452,167 of NC_067201.1, forward strand.
GTCTCGAAAACTAAGACGTGTGTGAATACACCCGTCCCTGTCGCCATGAGCTGAGGAATGACCGGCGTCCATGTCTACTTTAGGACGTGCCGTTGAAGCAACCACATAGCTGTCTCTATTACTAGTCCTCGCTAAAATTTTGTCTGCTATGAGGGCTACCTGGTTAAGCGGTGAGTCCTCGAACAGTGCCGTCACAGTAGGTTGGATATGAGCTGGTAGTGACTCGAGCCATAATTCCTTAACTATTTCCGAGTTAGATGCTGTTGGTCCTGCAAGAGGTTGCAAGCGCGTGAGGTGGTGGCTTGGTTTAGCATCACCCAGGGGGTGACGTGCCAACAATGTCGGAGAATCGCCTCTTTTAAGCGATCATAAACATTAGGCACATTGGAATTGAGGATGACCTCACGTACAGCAACTAAATGGTCCCCGGGTAGTGATTCGAGAGCGAAGGCGTACTTTTGCCTTTGGCTCGTAATGCGACGAGTCTCAAACTGAGACCTTAATGCAGCAAACCAAACCTCTGGGTCGTGGGGAATGAATGATACAGGTCGAAAGTGGATGGCCTGTACGTCTGAGTCTATTACATTAATACTATTCTTGTCGCTATCCGTCATGTCATGTATATTAAATATTAAAAGATAATATGAAAATATACGACAGACGTGGATAGATAAACTATAGACTCACCGAATTGGCTTCTTTGGAAGATTTGACCAGAGGTTGAGGCGTGTTCCAGAACTTGGGTCGCCAATTGTAGCGTGGTGTCGAGTCGAGATTAATTATGAACACCGCTACCAAGAAACACGTGCCAAGTAAATCAGAAGGCGAAGGTTGAACGTAACCAGATTTATTTGGTTGGCGATCTCGTGGTATTGAACGAAAACCAAGATCGTGCCAAGGAATGGTACAAGTGGAAGCAGGAGAAAGGAGTACGCGCGAACAGTACCGAAAACCGCGGAACAATGATGGAAGGTAATGGAAGCACAAAATGGCTATAATTAGCACAGCTAAACAAAAGCACATTAAAACAAACACCGGTACAGTTGATTATAATAATAATTGTTTTTATTAAACCAGTCGTGTTCTCGTGATAAATGTGAGTCACTACAAATGCTTCACTAAAAAATTCGGAATTACTCAGATAGAAGTTAGAAGATTCAGTCAAATCCATAACGTGATTTAGTACACATCATGACATCAAAACAGATACTAACTTCAGTAATACTTCTAAGATCCATTTTGAATGTTTTGTATGCGAAAATCCCTCCATGTATACACTCGTAGTTTGTTCCTATTGATTCCTTTAGTTGTACATTTCGTCAGTCTTTTTGATTCCATTTGACTTGGTAATATTTGTATTTTATTATAGTTTTTATTTTTCTTACGCCTTCGCTAAGCATCCATTTTTCTTCCTGAACTGCCTTTATGTTGTTTTACTTGATACTTAGTCTTGGCGGCAGTCATATTGATTTGTTCCTCCTTTTGATTGTGTTGCATGTATTGAATGGAATTGTTCATTTTTAATTGTGAATTGAAGCACTCATCCAGAATTAGAAATACTCTGTACGTGATCTATCCAGACAGGATAAAACAACATTTATTTGTTGCGATTGGTAATTTTGTCGCATCCGTTATCAACTTTTTATTTATTTTAATTCAGATTTGATTAAGTGAACAATTTTTGGTTGAATAGCTGGGTGGTCATATTTGTTAAGGTAATAATGTACACTTAAATTTATAATGAATTTCAGAACGTCGTTTTACCCAATCACTTTGCTTTGGTTTCATCCAGGCAAGGGTGCGTACTAGAACAAAACGGTCAGCCAGTGCTTCCAAGTTTTCAGTGATGGCCTAACATTCATGATATCAAACCAAAATCAACTATCTCCACAAACTTATATTGATAATTCTGGATAAGTTACAAAAATATACACCTAACATATTTGAACTTGATGGTATACTACACATTATTATTTACATCTCAATGTAATTTCATATTATTTATACAGAAATATGAGAACCTCTTACAAATAAAACCAATAAGTGTTGTTTTTTTCAACACATTTACTTTTCATCATTCAACTGTGGTAATTTCATTAAAGTTAAACCAGTTAAACCATAATGAGATAACAGTTTCGTGGATTAGTTAAACTTAGACACCGTTGGATACCGGCTCAAGGGTCTAGAGATTAAGCTCTCACGGGCAAGACTGATAGGTCCTGGGTTCGAATCTCACGAGGCGGGATCGCAAATGCGCACTGCTGAGGAGTCCCACAATAGAACGAAACGGCTGTCCAGTGCTTCCAAGTTTTCATGGTAGTTTAGGTTCAATTGACACATGATCTCGACTATTGAAACTGTGGTGCGTGCTACTTATATTGATGTAAGTAGTATATCACGCGAGTTGAAACGTAATATCTGGCAGCAGAAGATGAGGTGAAGATCAAGAAAGGAAGAGCAAGAACACAATGGAATTCGTAAGGAAACGCATGTACAATGGAATGGGAGACAATGGATTAGTGTTTGCAACGGAAACAGTCCAGTTTGATATGATGCATTGATATTTTGCAAATTGACGATTGACTTTATTGTATTCAGATTTTATTGAGATAGTCTGTAATTTTCGTGCGAAATACAATTAGTTATCCTCACCCGTGTTCCCCTTCACAACATTTGGTGTCGCTGCCTCTCCTGAGGGAGAAGATTCCATGGCCGAAGGGATTTGAGGACGGAGATGTGCTGAGTTTCCTGAAGGGGTTGGAGGCCGTGGCGGAGCTGGTTGGAGTGAAGGGGCCGAGGGCGAAGTTGGTGGTGCTGGGGACGTTACTGAGAGGCAGGGCGGAGGCTGTATATGACAGCCTGGACGGTGCTGGCGGGAAGATGACGTGGGAGACAGTCACGGGGTGATTGGTGGCGGAGTTTGACAGCCCAGTGGACAGAGAGGAGGCCCCGCAGAAGTTCCAGTTGGTGAGGTTGCCGGTCGATGCTGACCCACTGGTGCTGGCTGTGGAGCTCACCAGATTGTTACGCCGTGCGCTGCCGAGTCTGGATGAGCAGTCGGAGGCACAACAAAACTACTATAATATCCACAAGAAATACCCCTTCTGAATTGCTTGCTTTTTTTTTAATCATTTTTTTACATTCGTTAACTGTATAACATCAACAACATGAATACTGAAGTAATTATTTTTTTTAGAATAAATAGAATATTTCACTGAGGTGTTCTGCCTTATGCTAGAAGAAACATTAGGACTTTTAAAATAATCCTAGGTTCACTTTATTGTAGGAAAATATCTTACTGAATAAGTTAGTGTTAATAAAGGCCTGTTTAGAGACGCAAATGCTTATAATGATGCTTGAGACCACATGATATGAATTTAAGTGGAATGAAAATCGTGCCTGATATTTTCCGATGACAGACTATAATAATACTGTTGAGGAACTAAATTTCTAGGGTTGAGAAACGACATCCATCAGACTCTTGCTGAGTAGCTGATCGTTTGACCACTCACCTCAGTACCTCAAACTCAGGTTTCAGTTTTGCATGTGACAGTATATTTTTTATTTAATTTAAAGAAATGGTCATTTGATGCCAGTTAGTAACTGTCAATTTCTCTCCTGAAGTTTGTTGAATGAACATTTTTATATTTCTAATATCTTGATAACTTCCCGTGATTAAATGTCGACTAATAGGGTAATATATGCTGTAATCTAATAAACCTATTCACCAACCTACATTATGGAAAGGATAACACTAATTCATTTATTTATCGAATTTTCAATTAAATTAGACCTGCAAAAATAAAACGACTTATTTATTATTATCCTGCTATACGTAAACATAGGTGAACGCTGAGTTATCCAAATCCATTAAATTACTGAAAATAATGTTTCAAGCGGCTTGGCCCAAATCCTAAATTATTTATAGTGATATAAGCTAAATCACATACAATATAGTCCACCACATAGAAAACTTTCACAGTGTCGATATTAAAGTGAAAAGCCAGTCAATAATCATGAACGTGATCGTGAAAAAAAGCATTTAAATGGTAACGAGAAATAATGGTGACTATTACTGAATCTATTTCTCAACATTTTTCCGAAACCTATTCATAAAGGCATGAGCAATAGGGTGACTGTTAAAAGAGGGAGAAAAATAGGACGAGTTTGAAAAGATCGCATAAACATTCATTTTCCGAATGAACTACATTCGGCGTTAGAGGAATGAGCTCAAAATTAAGATCCATTTCATACTGGGAAACTTTATATCCCAAAGTCAAATAGATGTAACAAAACAGACAGGACTGTTATATCCGCGTCGCTTATTCTTACATTTAAAAAAAAAACAAGGAACAACTGAAATTCCCATGACGCGAAGTAAAAAAAAACACACCAAGATTGGTACCAATGAAGAGTTGTTAACCCTAAAACACAACGACCATAGGGGAAAATATACATTATCTATTGCTTGCATACCCATTTTGATTATTAATTATAATAAAATCATATATATGAGAAATACCCAGAGTTGTAATAAATCATAAGCTATATATCCCACTGAGCATATTTCCAATTAATTTAATGCTAGAATATCGCATCTTCAATGAACATCACACTCAAATAGATTAGTGTTATAACGAATAAAATATCATACTGGGAAATAAAAACAAATATTACATTAAGTAGTCTCTGGTAGTCGGTATTCAATGTAATCTCTAAACTTCGCATACAGTTCGTTTTGATAACCGTCACTAGATAACACTTCAATGGTGTATTAATTAGAAGGCGAATACGAAGTGTTGATTACGTTTATTATTGTACCACAAACAGATATTCATATTTACAGGTACGCTAAGCAAGCATGAAAGAGTAGTGCCGAAAAGTCAACCGGCAAGCAAGTGAGCGTGAGAATCGAATGAACGAGTGTGAGAGCGAGTCAGCGAGATAATCAACATGATTAAGATGTACATATATATACATAGTGAAATGAATGAATCATCGAATCAATTAAGCGACTAATCGTAAGGCTGACAGAATGAATATATGAGTAGGTAGTAAGCAATGCTCAAGCATAAGCATCTATGCAAGTGTAACAATAATAACGATAAAATAATATAGATAAGCTGTTATTGCATGAATGACTCTGTCCGTTAAATAAGTTAACCAAAGGGCTTAACCAAATTAATTGTGAACATACTCAATTACACATGAATTAAAAAAAAGAAAGTTATGTTAAACAAAAATCACACTGAGTAAAAATATAATTTTGCCTTTTTATCCTGACATACTGGGTACTTTGCAATTTCAATCTGAACAACTCGATTAGACTAACTTCAAGTCATGAATTGAATATGTCTCTATTTTATTTTTGACAGACTATCTTTATATTGGGATTGTAGCATATGGAGGCTACATATGACAAACAATGGAAGTTGTTTTTTGCGAATATTATTTCACTTAATTCAAAGTTTTAATAATACTAACACATTTAGTTTTTGCCCCTAGTGATTTAATATATTGTAAGCTTTCTGTGGTATTTGTACGAACTGATGATTTGCTTGCACTTCTTTGCATTAGTTCAAATACTTCTAATTATTATACTTTCGTTTGATAAATGATTCACTGACATACCTTTCTTTCTATTTCAAAACTATTGTAATTTCAACGTAACCTTAAGTACTCCAATTTTTCTACCCTAATACTTAGTTTAAACACAATTGTATTTTTCTGTTTGTGCTTGTGGTTAATGTTAGCCATCTTTTTGTTCAGATATCTTTTGATATGTAGTTGAATAAGCAATAAGTTGAGTAATGTTCCAGTTGATTCGTTATCTCTGTAGCTTGTCAGCTAATCAGGTCTTAGCATGGTTTTCATCTCTGTTAAGGCCGTTAGCCTCACTTGGGACTCATGCCTATCATGTAACGGCCTTAATCTAGATTGAAACAAGACCATTCCTGTATATTATTTAATAGACGGATCAAGGACGTAACAACTAGCAAAGCAATAAGTTTCTTCATTGTGTGATGAATTGGAAATTTTTAGAACTGTTTAAGATATGGTTTAGAATCATTAGTAGCTTGTAAGCTGCCGATTTCTAGTAGAATTTCGAAGAGTTTATTTAAAAAGATGGATGAAATTGTTGCTACGTTTTCTTCGTATGAATTATATTTGTATAGCCATTATAAATGAATACAGTATGTTCGTTCTTTTTGTATAATGAGTGGTTTCCATGTTTCCAATGATGGTGTAACATTGATCGATTCATGGTTTCCATTAAAAGGAAATGTCGAGTTTGTTGTGTGCGTTAAATCTAAACGTGATACCAGTCAATCTAAATTAAATCATGATTGCGTTTTCTGTTTTCAAATTTATTCAATATAAACAAACCTGTTATCTCTCTAGAATTCATGCATAGTTCAATTTTCTACAGCTAGTGATTAATCATGATATCTTGCATACTCCTAATTCCATTTACCTTATGAATGAATTCATATAATAACTCACTAATTGAGTCAGTGTAAAATATTTAGCAACAAACTTATCCTTACAAATTAAGGCTAAACTAATTGTAGAATATTAAGTGATTGTACTGAAATTGGTATTCTAAATTTATTTATGAACTTCTGCTTCATTCTTATCTCACACTGTATTCATTTTGTAAGAACTACACAATTTTTAATATCATGTAAGTATGAAGATTAAAAGTGTTAGTAATCCATTCTCCAATTGTTCATATTTCTCTATTTCACATGCATAATTAATGAGGTGAAAGTGATCATATACTTTGTAAAATGTATAATATAATTTTAAAGATTAACTACTGTCAGTCAGATGATCAATATTTATTTTAACCTAATTCTCGGTGTATAAAGGTGATTGACGTGTAACTAATCTGTTTATCCACAGCGATTCCATTTCAACATAAGGACTTTTGCGTACTTTCTACTGTAAATATAAGTATATAAACGGACAATATATACACGGACCACGGTACACTTCACATTCATTCATCAACTTGTCGGAAGTCAAGTCACCTCGAAATGACTGCGAAGTGTCAGTCATCACTAACAGCACTAACGTTAGTATGCCTATTTTTATGTTGCTGTGTTCATGCGGCAATAGACAAGGCTACCAGAGAGAAGCTGTTAACGCTGCATAACAATGCAAGGACATCAGTGCTACATGGATGGTTGGAGGGACAGCCGATGGCCAGATCAATAAAACCATTAGTAAGATTTATCGTTCACATTCTCTGAGCTGTCATTTTTCAATGACTCTAATAAAACTGTTATACTGTCTTGAGATGGTGTCTAATCACTCACTAGAGAAACATGTGTAAAAAAATAAAATATGCCTCGGTTTTGGCCAACAAATCGATATATTGTGAGTTCTACTCTAATCACTTACTGATAAATTCTATATAATTCTAATCGACTGGAATCTAACCACTACTTACCTGGATATTTCACTTTTCCAAGGTTTATTGATCATGGTAGTAAATTAATTTCACATAGAATTCCAATGAACACATTGCGTTGGTTTGTTCAGTTCCATTTTCACTGTGATTAAAATAAAGATATAATTGTTTAGAGGGTTTACTTTCCAAAATCAAACTAATTACACACCAAAAGAAGAAGCATTTGCATTTAGATGAGACCACAACTCTTTCACTGATTCAACATACTAAACAACATCAATCGAATAGTTTTGTATCTCCTCACTGATGACTCACTAACATCACGTTTTCTTACACAAACACTCTGTTTCATGACATTTTGATAGAAATATAGTTTATGTAAAGTTGAAAAATCATTATATTGTTCATTGGGTTCAAGTTCATCTGTCTTTTAACATCTGTAGAAATGGAATGTGGAGTTGGAGGAAAAAGCGCAAATGCTGGCTGACACATGTTACTTTGGACCTGATAATGCAATAGAACGCAAAGTACCAAACTTTACTAACGTCGGACAAAATTGGGCTGGCGCCAATACAGTTGAAATGTGAGTACTTTTTTAGTTTTAGAAGTATTTATGGAACTTTTAAAAAAGGATATATTACCAGATGACAAACAATTTTATCATTTTTCTACTAATTCCCTTGCTAATTCTGTGAATTCTTTTCTTCATTTCTCTGCTCATTATTGTTGTTATTTGTCGATATCGATCAAAGTGGGTTCCAACTATGGCTGAATGAATACAAGAATTACGATTTCTTCAACCGACTCTGTTTTACTGGTCGGTGTAGTCACTATACACAGGTAAGAACTAGTGTGATTTAATCTGTCAATGGACAGTACACTAAGATTTATCATAATTGACGATAACACACATCAACGTTTAATAATGTGGATGAGTAAAAATGTCGTTAATCAAATCACTGCTTGTATATTTTCGAACTGCAAAGTAGTTAATTCTGAAGTGCAGACAGAAACATGTGCACACAGTAGAACGATATTCAAGTACTTATAGTCTGAATAACCTGATTGTTCATGTTTCGTATGGCTGTTGAACTATAAAAATCTTCACCTATCTTCACGCATCTGCTATTGAAATGTTTCCTCTGTTTGTCTGCCTGTTCCTTTCTTGCAGATCGTGTGGGAAAACACTACGGATATCGGATGTGGTGTTACTAGCTGTCCGCATTCCCCATTCAACCTCAGCATTGTATGCAATTATGGTCCAGCGTAAGTCAACAGTAAAACATCTTCCGCACATCACCATCAATATAGTTCACATTGTCAAGAAAATACATGTCTAGTGATATAGAACATCATCCCAACCATCGTCTTCACCAGAATATCTTGACATTTGTGTGAGTGATGATTATAAGTATGTGAGCAGTGTCAAACCTGCAACTAGTTTACTCAAAATCACAGTCTGATAGTTGAAATGTTTGAGATAAATTCATGTATTAGACGAAAGTATTCATGCGAATGTCCACGAGAGAGGAAAGTAAGAAATGCTGTGAGTAACAAATGGAGTTTGTGATTGTGGATAAAACAGAATGGTGCTGATTACAATTCATATATTGACTTGTGAGACCACTATCCATTCGTTGTTGAGATTGCGAAATGTTCATCTTTTTTCCTCATCTCATTTCAGAGGTGGATGCCCAGGCCACTTTCCGTATGATGTAAAAGGTCAATACAGGCAATCGAATATAAGGTATGGCAGACAATGGTATAATCGGAGATACGGAAGATGTCGTCGGGCATACGTGAAACAAAAGTGTAATCTTGAAAACGCAAAACGGCTAAATCAGACACCTGAAATTCAAAACAGGAAGTACAAACTCATTAAACAATACCTCTGTCCGAATAAATAAAGCGTGTGATGTAATAAAAACACTCGTCAATTCTTTGCACACTATCACAATTGAAACCACGTTCACATCAACACACACAACACACTTGACACTTTCTTTTATCTCCAACATTAAAAACAATGCTACCTGCAAATGTACTGTTTTGTCTCCCTCTCTCTTTAAAATGTGAACAAATTGTTATCTGGCTATTACGACTAGTTGAAACATGTGTGGAATATTGTTAATAAACAGGATGGTTTTGTGGATTTTAATGTGACACCGTCTGTTTGAGTGTGTATGATTACGGTTGTGAGTTTGTTTGTCATACATTTTATTGAAATGTAGGTTTTCACTTTAGTTTGGCTTGCGCAGTGTCTATCTTAGCGCGAACTGTACGATGACAAACTGTTAATTATACACATAATGAGTAGACTATCGAATATACTTGATAATATTTCACTAGAAAGCATTTGAAATGCACAGATTAGACGAATAGAGTCAATAATGTCGGTCATTTCAGAGAAGTGGACTAGAACAGTGATGCATGTTTAACGTGTTTGATGTGAAAGGTATTTTTAGTATTGTATCAATACATGTAAATTATAGTCAATATGCATATGTTAGTCCTGTGGACACCGAAATACATAATGGATTTACTCTAGTACTAGTTATTTAACACGTTGTGAATGAACCGATTCTAGATGAAAGTAGCGTTCCACGCAAATAATTCACTTTGTTTGACATACAGGACGGAATCTGAAGCACTTTTCTACATCGTGAATCAACAAACAAATCACTTCAAAACCCACATTGGTTGATCAGCATTTATGAGAAAGCAACAGTCCAGAGATATTTTTCGATATTTGGGACAAACTTGTAGTGACATAGAACCGATTTTCTGTTTACTAAATTGAACGTATTCTTATTATGTATGATGGAGAAATTGGAATTATTATCGCTAATGATTTGCCATAGTTTATCTCAAATAATGATTATATATTTACTGAATGTATAAGATAGATTGGCAAACAGACAGACAGTGGCATCTCAATGACCAGAGGATGAACTATTTTCTAGCAAGTGTAGATATCCTGGAATATGGTTAAATGTTTGCATTCACATTACGTATATGTACATTAGTAAAATAGCTATGATTATTGTCTATATTTTCTGTACAGAAATCAGTATCTCACACATTTTCAATAAAGCATTTCTGTTTTCTATGTCTCTATCTACTATACATAGCAAGATAAACTAGATAATAGAACGTTTCAAACAACGTTAATCTTTAAACATTTCCTGTGTTCCATTGCTTACTTTCTCAACATGGTCTTCAATATTATTTAATTAGTTCGAAATTGCTTTAAACTGTTGTCATCTTCATATTATTTATTTATTTTTATTGTTATTAATGTTAACTTTATTATTTATTTATTTATTTGAACATATAAATATTGGTACAAATGGGCACCGAATATATATATATATATATATAATACAAGTCACTTGGTTTGTGTGTGAGCTATGATACTGCCCGGGTGGCAAGACCGAAGCAGTTGGCTTTCCTAGGAGGCCACGCCCGGAGCCTTGGACCTAAAGGTCTGATCCACAAGTCAGTGGAGCAACGTCAGGAGATGCATTCCCATAGTAGCTGGTGACCAATCATTGGTTCACACGCCATTTGTTCCCTAAGGATCCTAAAGCCCATGTGCACCATTGGTTTGGAATCAGGATTTTTCAACTCTTCTAGGTGGACTCGCCGTAACACAAACCCGGTTAATGCGCCTGACATTCGCTTTTCGTCCTCTCAATTCCGTGAACAACACCCTCACCGCGAGAAGGCAGTGAGTAGGTGTTATGACCTTGATCTGTCTACTCTGGATTAAGACCTTGAATTAATAGGTCGATCGATCGGTTTAACCTTGAGGATAATACGCGTGAGTTCGAGGTGGGGGTAAAGAGAAGAAAACTATTCTACCAACTGATTGGCTGGCAAGCACACAAATGAGAGAAGACAAGACAGTTTGAACACTATTGGCTGTATTGCGACACACTGATTTCCTGTGAAATCTCTGAATTCCCTGAATTCCAGATCAGTGCAAAAAGGCACATGGATAAATAGATGATTCACCTGACCACAACGTACAATAATTTGAAAAAATACATTTATATCCGAAACTGGGAATTAGGGTAGAAAATAAGGTGCAAAATATTATGTTTAAATTACAATACCTTCGGAACAAAAAGGCTATGGCAATGAATGATACATCGAACGAAAGCTCATGTTCTGTAGAATAAAATAGGGACAAAAATAAATGTCAGCGTTTTACAAGCTTTGAATAAAATTAAATAACGTCCCGATAAACAACTTTCGTTGTTTGTCAAGGCTTCTTGGTTCCCTGTTCACAACAGTAGAACTTCCCTGACAATGGCTGTATAGGTGTGACCATGTGAGAGCATTTCGGCCGTACCAGGGCATTAGGGGTTACGTACTGTTGAGGAGTCCCATAACAGAACGAAATGACCGTCCAGTCCTTCTAGGTTTTCAACCATTAAACTTTAGTTTCATTCAACACAATTTATACAGTTCGTTCAAATTTAATCATGTTTATGATCCTTCTGACTTATACAGATAGAAATATTTCCGATAAATTTAACATACCGTTTCACTAAGTTGTAATGATTGTTCTGGAATGAATCTAATCACGAAGAGCTTATTAACAAAAATCATCATCAAATATTTTTAACTACAGTCATATTTTATAAATATGATAAAGTTTTGTTGATTAATGTTTTGGAGAAGTTTACTTTGCACTCATTATGTTATGGGGAAAATGCCTATAACTTAATATTCGGAATTAATTAGTTAACTTTTTCTATAAGTAAACAGTTTAGATAAAGATTTGGTTAATGAAAATTTACAATGAACTAACCAATTGTTATTTCAAATCAAACAAAATGAAAACTATTTACACTGACACTTTACTAATATTATATAGTTTCAAAACATTATTCTCTCTTCGTAGGTGATAGTCAGTCAGAGTAGTTGACTAGGCTGAATAGAAGTAAGGTAATTCATCTGGGTATATGTACAGTGAAAGAAAGTTTTAGGGTTGTTTGTCAACTTAATAACTTCTAGACAATTAAAAATAGAATAGAATTACCTATATGTGAAATATAAATTTGAAAATCAGAAAGAGCACTGAATAAAGGTGAACGACACACTAAAATTCTGTTTACTCCTTATACATCAAGTTGATTTTCATAAGTATAAAGCTTGTGACTTAAGGCAATATCAAGGCAGAATGCACATATGCCAACAAGAGACTGATCAATCACAGTCCTTAACAACAGTGAGAAGGCATAAGTAAATAATACCAAATGAATTAAGGATTACTGTTGTCATACTTGAATCATATGAACTGAATGAAAGTTACAGTCCTAACGTCAACTAATAATACAGATTGTTACAATTTACTCTGCCAACTTATCCAACCTCTTCATGTGTATTTGTAATGTTATAGATTATACTGTATGCATATTTGTCTATTTTATCCTTTGTCTATTTTCATATCTAAGCTCAAGTACAAAGTTATTTCAGAGAGTTGATATTCATACCATTTGACTAATTATTCAAATTAAATTCCTCTAAAGTATTACATACTTAATTTGTATTATGATTGTCGTTATTCAGTGGAGTTTGACTGAATGTTTCGGACGAAAATGAATTATGAATCACATTACATTTATTATCATCAACATCATCATCATGGTCATCATTCATATCAGTCAACATGAATGATGACACTTCAATTTTCACAGTTATATTACAATGTTCTACTAGACAAAAATAATGTTTACTTTATCAAGTTATATTCTCATACACATACTTCTATGTAAATGAAACATTTACGTAATAATAACTCTTATTATAAACTATTACATAATTGTTGTCAGAAATGGGATTTGGTGAATATTATAATAATTTTAATAGTTGAATTTATAAAAGTCATTTAACGCTAGATCACCATGGAAAACCTGGAAGCATTGGACGACTGTTTAGTTCGATTATCGAACACCTCAGCAATACGCATTCACGATTCCACCCACGGGATTCGAACCCAGGAACTATCAGGCCCGCGGGTTAACGCTTAACCTCCGGGCCACTGAATCAGTATAATCTCTTTGATTTATTTCTTTAAATAAATATGGTTGAATATAATTATTAAAAGAAAATTCTTTTGATTTTGAAATATTTTAATCATTCTTATAATTAACCAAACAGTTATTCATACATTCTATCTAATCATGAATTTAAACCATACTGTGTTAAAGTGTAAAATATTTAAACATTATTCTGTTTTCATACATGAACATTAGTCATATTCGGTTATTAGACTATAATGAAATAGGGTAAATCCTCATAAAATCTGGGTTCATAAGGTTTTCTATTGATATATTTACCCCTAAAAAAAAAGCAAAACAATAAAATGAATCATTTGTTTATGAATAAATAGAACTCAATAGAAATGTGCTTTATAATACAGTTTCTTTTTTCTTGAATGTAAATATCCTGTCAACTGATGTACTAGTTTGAAGGGATCCATTCATTGTATATCTCAAAGTCCAAACCAATTAAATTTCTGTCACTAGTAACGGATTGATCCTGACCAGATTGTTTCTACTCATACATTTAAAGTGTTCTATCATCCTGGTGACTGTGTTTGATAAGTATTCCATGAATTCTACCTAGACAGCGTGACTAGTAAAAGTCAATCATTTCAAGCCTCAATCAGTACCCACTGATAGAGATTTATGGTAGTTGTACAGTATAACGAACTGACTGAATTTGTAAATGTGTTCTTTTTTTAGATGTTGTGATAATGTAGTAAGAAGTTAACCTGCTCTCTGTTGAACCTAAATCTTTTAAGTTTAATCTCCGATAGGTTTGTAAATGAACAACAATAATTAACATCATGTTAGCACAGAACACAAATAGATGCTTTCTGTTTTACTATTATTATCTAGTCGAATTTATTCTGTTATGCAAAGCTCTAAAGCAACAACAGCAACCAAACACATACTGTCCCAATATTATCACGTTCTCATAGTTATGACATTGAGAAAAGTTTCCGAAAGTCACATAAACCGATGGCAATTGAATAAAATATTTCATGAAACTACATACCCTGGTCCATAGTTGCAAACAACAAGTATGTTATTTGGTGCTTCTAGATTTTTACACTTTGCAAACCCACATCCAATATGTGTGGTATCGGCAAATGCTAACTGTAAAATATATATATATATATATATTAATATAAAATATTTTGAAAATGAGTAAATCTAATTTATTCGGTTCGAATGAATTAAAACAATGAAGTATGACAAAGTGTATTTTTCACTATTCATCATGTATATACAACAAATCAACTACATTTTATTGCCTACAGAATATTCTTTGCTTCATGAATTAGTTCGAGTAGAATAGAACTGCCGCTACATATAAACTGTACCATTTTTTATATTTTTTTCGATAGAATGACAATTCACTAACTAACGATCTATATTTGAGTGATGTTACCAAACACTAGGCTTAATATTATTATGTATCTTTAATTATTGTACGAATGAATTGTACAATGTTAAAGCAATCAACTTTTACGTCGATTAATAATATTCAACCTATGTATTCAAAAGATTAAAAATATGTTCAACATAGAATTCACAATGTGTTTATTCATACTATCAGAGACTCCTGTTAACAAAGAAATCTGTTCACAAGATAACAATGAGTGAGCTAATCAATAAACTAGTTCTTGATTGAATCAGGCACAACACATTTTCTAAAATAATCGGTTTTCCTCTGTATACTAATAGAATTCCTTCTTCTTAATTGAAACATGTGAAATTTTTGAGCATATGAGTGTTATCTATTACGGATGGAAGAACAGATCTCGATATACAAATTATTGTTTATACTTTTAAATGATATAATAAGTTGTTCTGCAGTGTGTTTAGTGACATATCAAATATTCATGTGTTAACGAAGAATTGTACATCATTTGTAATTTCATGAATACATTAGTATAATTTAATAGTTGAGTTCATTAGTCAATTGAAGTTAGACCACTATGGAAAACCTGGAAGCACTGGACGACCGTTTCGTCATAGTGTGCGCCTCCTAAGAAGTGGGCATCCACGATCCCTCACGTAGGATTCGGACCAAGGGCCTGTCGATGTCGCGCGTGAACGCTTAACCTCTACACCACTAAGACGGCTGGCAACCGATGGTATTATTGTTTAACTTCAACCCGTACACATAAAATTGCGCCACCGTCCACCATTGTCTTCAGGAAGTTACTACCTCAGAGTAGATCTGGTTTCACCCTACTGATCACAGTTTATCACTACAACTCCAGGAAATACCTGGACGAAACGCCCGTCTAGTGCTTCCAGTTTCTCCATGGCGGTTCATCATCAATTGACTGATGAATTCAAACAATAATATAAATCAAGTTGTGTTATTATTGCATTTCTGAATATCATCAAACGCCGAACTCAAAGTAGTATTATTCAACTGTGAAATCGTCTCATATACTACTTAAATGTTATTTAATTAAATAAAGTGAATTCTGTTGATTTAGACGGGCATCAAATATATAACACAGAAAACTAAATATTTTTTGCTTGTTTTGTTCAGATTATTTCTTTTCTTTACAATAATCAAAATGACATTTGTTCAACACTCACTTGTTTGTAATTTGCACAGGTTTTATTTGGTCGACAAATATTTTTATTGAAATTGTAGTTCTTATGTTCGTCAAACCACACAGACACTGCGCTGCAAACATGAATCATCGATTGAAGATAAAGAAGAGGAAATAGAAAACAGTTCAATGTCACTTATAATTCACAAATCACACATGTTCAGAATTGTTCACTAACTGTCACAAATGATAACGAGTTGTTTAACATAATTTCTTAACAAACTTATTTTTACTGGTTATCAACAAAATGAAGTTATTAGAATAAACCTACTCTCTAACTTTAGAAACGACAGCAATATTCTGGCCGACATATGTCCATTTTGAACCATCCCTCATGGTTAAGTTACTTCGTGTTGGCACGCAATGAAATGCCCATGCTTGAGCTAGTTTAGCCAATTTATGACTCCATTGCTAGCATAAACAATGAAAGCATTTTATGAATATTAGATTGTGATTAACAATGACTACCAAATATTGAGAATTTCTAACTAATTTACTTACTAGTTTGAGCATACTATCTGCTTTTGGTTGATCGAGAACAGTACCATACTTTATATCCCTTCTATATGCATTGTGTAAAACTAGTAGTTCAGAGTTTTCTATATTCCAAAAGATGGCTCGATTTCCATAAACATTCAATAGCACTAAAACAATGAGACTAAACTGTGTTTTATGCATATTGAATAGATGATTCGTATGAACTGCTTGCATCGATTCAATTTATACATTTGTGAATTTATTATTTGATCAATCAAAATTCACAAGATCACTTAATAAGTAAACAATAATATTAATAATAATAATCTGTTTACCTTTTTTGTATTATAAAATGATGAACTGAAAGCAAACAAATAATCTTGAATCGTCTATGTGTTTTATATTATCGTTTGTTAAATATGTTTAAAAAATTAAGACATACTCTACAGGAAGTTCTCTGTATTGTACCTATGTACCTACAAATGAAAAAAAATTTATGATCCACTGATTGAAATCATGAGTCAACTGAAGCTAGACCACCATGGAAAACCTGGAAGCACTGGACGGCCATTTCATCCTAGTACGGGACTCCTCAGCAGTGCGCATCCACGACCCCGCGAGACTCGAACTCAGGACCTATCAGTCTCTCTCCAGGCTCCTGGCGCGATAATCATATGCTCACTAGTGACTGACTTCAAGAGGTACTCCTGGAGTTCTAGTGAGAAGCCGTTACCAATGGAGTTCAACCAAGTCTGTTGTGAGATATCAACTCACTGAAGACAATGGTGTACGGTGGTGCAACTTCGTGGATTGGTTTAAGTTAGACATTAACACCGTTGGATGCTGGTCAGCTCAGTGGTCTAGTTGGTTAAGCGCCTGGCGCGAGACTGATAGGTCCTGGATTCGAATCTCACGGGGTGCGGGATCGTGAATGCGCACTGATGAGGAGTCCCACACTAGGACGAAACGGCCGTCCAGTGCTTCCAGGTTTATATGGTGGTCTAGCTTTAACTGACTCATGATTTCAATATGTGAAATTTCTAAAACAAATCTCCACAAAACCCCTTCTGATATTATGATTCAATTTGTATTTTAACTTGAATTTGTCAACTTTACAAAAGCTTTATTTGATAAGTAATCTTAAGTTAACTGAATACTATTGTTTGTTCAAAAAATATTCATTTTATTACTTCTATATTATGATTTCTGAATGATTATTGAAATTCATAGATTATATCACCCATCAGTTTTATTTGGTTGTCAATTGAAATTAGAAATTACTGGTATAATGTCCTATCCCAGCATGAGACTTTTAAAAACCAGATAGTGGTATATCCTTGCAGCAAATTATTAAATCTAATGATTTGTTGATGTATTCACTTCTATAGTTTTTCGTCCTTTTATTATTTTCGTAGCTTCTATCATTTAGAATACTGTGGAATACAAAGATAAATAAATTAATAATCCTGTCAGTAAAATCTAGTTTATGACTGTCGTTAGACAAAACCTAGTTACCACATTACCATTAATGGTGAAATTACAATTAAGAAGAAAATCACATATCAATCTATCCTCATTTCTCAGTGGTAAGTTGTAAAGTTCACACTGAGTACCATGATGTAGCTTTACTAAGCTCCATACTTATGCTATTTGGTATATGAGTAAGATCATGAGCGGAAAATCAATACACAGCCTTAAAATCATTTGTGAACAGAACTGATTTATTTATTTTGTAACAAAGTAGATATGGCATACATAAGCTATAAAGAATCCGATACCTAATACACTCACTTACATTGCATCAACTGCAAAGCGCTAAGTAGAAAGTTCATTTTAGCTATCTGCGTACCATCATAGATGAACGTAGAGGATCTGATGCAGACGCAAATGCTAGTATTTGCAAAGCAAGGACCGCATTCCTATAATTGTAGAATATATACAACTCGAAACAACTGTCAACCAATATCAAAGTCACAATTTTCAATACGAGTGTCAAATTAGTTAGTCCTATGGTATGGAGCTAAAACTTCGAGAAGTACTTCAACTATCATCAATAAAGTACAAGTATTTATAAAAAATTGTCTACGTAAGATAGTCAGTGTCCGTTGACCGGATACCATCAGCAACAGCCTGCTGTGTGAGAGAACAAACCAGCTTCCATCTGAAGAGGAAATTAGGAAAAGACGTTGGAAGTGGATAAGACATACAGTTCGGAAATCATCAAACTGCATCTCGATGCAAGCCTTTACCGAAATCTTGAAGGAAAAAGAAAAAGATGAAGATCAAGGAACACATTGCGTCCGAAATTAGAAGCACACATGAAAAGAATAAATAGCAGCTGGAAAAAACTGGAGAAGATTGACCAGGACACAGTTCGATAGAGGGTCCTGGTGGATATACCAGTAAATAAAATTGAAGCATATATTTCGTTAACTTTGTTTAAAAGAAAGATGAGAAATTAGTATAATTACGTTTCAAATACTCATTTGATCTTCTGCTTTCAGTATTCTTACATTCACAGTGTTATAAAACGAATTCAATGTACCATTTAATCATATTTCAGTTGATTATCTTTATAAACATTATTATTACACTTCTCAATTCTAGTTAACAATAATGTCTATGTACTCTTTCTTCAGACAAATAAATCAAAGTTTCAATTTTCTTGATTATTTATACAACAAAATGATTTTGTTAGAAAAGTATTTCCAATTTGATGGTATGATGTATAACATTTACACTTATTTTTAATTTCATATTATTTGTGTAGAAATATGAGAATTATTAACAAATAGAATGAACACAAACAACATACAAAATTATAACTGTAACAGTTTAATTAAATATTTGCTAACTAACATATTACTAAACATTATTTATGAGTAATATGTTTAACCATCATTAACTGTAGTTACAAGAGGATGAAGTGTTCGTATACTGAAGAGTGGTAAAATGTATACATTTGTGGTGTGGCGTCGAGTCGCGATTGATTATGATCACCACTACAAGAAGACTAGGTGCCAAATAACCGATAAGATCCCCGTAAGCCAAATATCAGAAAGTAGTTGATGGCTATAGTCGAGATGTATTTGTTGGCAACCTCGTGGTATCGAAAGAATACCGAGATCGTGCCAATGGAATACAAGTGTGGTTACTGAGCGTAACCAAATCCGTGCAAGGTCACAATCAACGGAAGGAAGAATGTCTTTAGTACAGTTAAACAAACAAGTACAGTAAGACAATCACTGGTACAATTGGTTACAATAATAATTGTTCCCATTAGACCAATCGAGGCACAATATTTCCACACAAACGTATACACAAGGCTACATGGATCTCACCGGACCACACTACAGAGAACCAAATAGATCATATTTGCATCAGCAAAAAATTCCGAGGGACAATGGAAGATGTGAGAACCAGGAGAGGTGCTGACGTAGCTTCAGATCACCACCTAGTTGTGGCCAATTTAAAACTGAAGCTAAAAAAGAACTGGACAAGTGGACAAACAGCAATACAAAGGTTCAATACAGCCTTCCTTCGAGATACTGACAAACTCAATGAATTCAAGATAGCTCTCAACAACAGATTCCAAGCCTTTCAAGATCTACTGAAGGAAGAAGAAACTACCATGGAGGACAACTGGAAAGGCATCAAGGAAGCATTAACTTCAACGTGTCAAGAGGTTCTCGGTCTAAAGAAATACCATCATAAGGAATGGATCTCTACAGAAACACTGGACAAGATCAAAGAAAGGAAGAACAAGAAGGCAGTAGTAAACAACAGCCGAACACGAGCAGAGAAAGTCCAAGCACAAGCTGAATACATAGAAGCAAACAAACAAGTGAAGAGGAGCATTAGAGCCGACAAGAAGAAATACGTTGAAGAACTAGCAACGACGGCAGAAAAAGCTGCAAGAGAAGGAAATATGAAAAAGCTTCACGATACAACGAAGAAACTAGCAGGGAAATACAGTAAACCAGAGAGGCCGGTCAAAGACAAAGAAGGCAGGAAAATAACCGAAATTCAACAACAGCGTAACAGATGGGTAGAATACTTCGTGGAACTCCTGAATAGGCCGGCTCCAATGAATCCACCGGACATCGAAGCAGCACACATAGATCTTCCTATAGATGTCAATCCACCAACTACGGAAGAAATTAGAATGGCCGTCAGACAAATCAAGAACGGGAAAGCAGCAGGACCCGACAGCATACCAGCTGAAGCACTGAAATCAGACATCGAAGCAACCACAAGCATGCTTTATCTTCTATTCAAAAGGATTTGGGAGGAGGAACAAGTGCCGATGGACTGGAAAGAAGGACACCTCGTCAAGATTCCAAAGAAAGGAGATCTAAGCAAATCTAAAAACTACAGAGGCATTACACTACTGTCAATACCAGGGAAAGTCTTCAACAGATTGTTGCTGAACCGGATGAAGGATGCAGTAGACGCCCAACTTCGAGATCAACAAGCTGGATTCCGTAAGGATCGGTCGTGAACAAACCAAATTGCGACACTACGGATCATCGTCGAACAATCAGTTGAGTGGAACTCGTCACTATACATCAACTTCATTGATTATGAAAAGGCATTCGACAGTGTAGATAGGAGGACATTATGGAAACTTCTTCGACACTACGGAGTTCCTGAGAAGATTGTCAATATTATCCGGAACTCATACGACGGACTACAGTGCAAAGTAGTGCATGGAGGACAGCTGACAGATGCATTCCAAGTAAGGACCGGAGTCAGACAAGGCTGTTTACTCTCTCCCTTCCTCTTTCTTCTGGTGGTCGACTGGATTATGAAGACCTCGACATCTGAAGGAAAACACGGAATACAATGGACAGCTCAGAATCAATTAGACGATTTGGACTTCGCAGATGACCTAGCCCTCCTATCGCATACACATGAACAAATGCAGATAAAGACAGCCAGTGTAGCAGCAGTCTCTGCGTCAGTAGGCCTCAGCATACACAAGGAGAAAACCAAGGTCCTCAAATTCAAAACGAAGAACAGCAATCCAATCACCCTTGATGGCGAAACTCTGGAAGATGTAGAATCCTTCACATATCTGGGAAGCATCGTCGATAGACATGGAGGTTCAGATGCAGACGTAAAGGCGAGGATTGGCAAAGCAAGGGCCGCATTCCTACAATTGAAGAACATATGGAACTCAAAACAACTTTCAACCAATATCAAAGTGAGAATCTTCAATACGAACGTCAATGCAGTTCTACTGTACGGAACTGAAACTTGGAGAACTACAACAACCATCATCAAGAAAGTACAAGTATTTATAAATAGCTGTCTACGCAAGATACTAAACATCCATTGGCCGGATATCATCAGCAACAGCCTTTTGTGGGAGAGAACAAACCAACTTCCAGCTGAAGAAGAAATTAGGAAAAGACGATGGAAATGGATAGGACATACATTACGCAAATCGTCAAACTGCATCACGAGGTAAGCCCTAACTTGGAATCCTGAATGGAAGCGGAAAAGAGGAAGGCCAAAGAACACATTACGTCGAATAATAGAAGCAGATATGAAAAGGATGAATTACAACTGGACGGAGCTAGAAAGGATTGCCCAGGACAGGGTTGGATGGAGAATGCTGGTGAGTGGCCTATGCTCCTTCACGAGGAGTAACAGGCGTAAGTAAGTAAGTATTAGACCAATCACGTCCTCCTGATAAAAGTAGGTCACTACACACTCGCAGATGGTATATGTGAAATATTTAAATAAATTTAGTCACTCATCACATACTTTTGCTTGGCTCAGTAGCACTTATACACATATATCCATTATCGATTTAGCAATTAAGGCTTCTGAATTATTCCCTGTTTTATTCGGTGAGACTATAATTTATGGATGACCTATGAGCAACACTATAGTGACATTGAGAATGTCCACCTATCTACAAGAGCTAAATGAAGGTTATAGACCTGTAGGAAGAATAAATATTATGATTTGCAGTTGGTAGTTAAGGTAAGCAACTAAATTTAAGGTTTCTATCACGAACTGATACCACCTATAGTGCCAAAACGGTGTTTAGCCAAATGGATGAGTGAATTTAGCACCAAAATCTAAGACCTGTTATCTTATACCTGTTTGGTTCATCCATAAATTATTGTCTCGTACTTTACTGCCCACTTACTGTGTATTGAGTATATTGATATTGTGTTCAATTGCAATTTGGCCCTTGTGCAATAAAAGGTTCTCAGTAAAACGTTCTAAATTGTGTTCAGTTTTGCGAGGCTAGAATAAAAGGTAAGAACAATGTATTACACAAAGACCAAATTTCAACTGAACACAATATCAATATACACAATACAAAGTAACTGGGTAGTAAAGTTTGTAAAATTAAGAAATCAAAAACTTTCATTTTACTTCGTAACATAATAACCAGCATATTGTAACAGATCAATCACGAATAACTGCCAATAAAATTATAGAAGACTAATCAACAGAAGCGACCAAACAAAAATTTCGCTCCAACATATTAACTTACTTAACAACCATATAGGATTAAGTTACGTATCGAAAGTCGTTAAACAGATACATGTATTCATTTATTGTAATAATCACATTCCACTATTTGGTTAGTAACAAAAGCATGTAATTTTATTTCATCCATATTAGTTAAGAGACGTTTGGTAAAAGTGCAGACAGCAGTGTCATTCCACCACAAAGAACATAAGTTAAAATGATTGTCCAAACAACTGAGAAAGTATATAAATCTAACAGGAGAGTTAGCTGACAAAAAAGCGTATTGTTGTGGTGTCTGTACGAAACAATAATTCTTTTGTACATAATGTCTGTCTGATTTTGAGTTCCCAAAACAATACGTTCGTTTGTGTTCATCTAGTTCTCTTTAGTCTAAATTGTGTTATTTCTGGAATTCCTAGTTCGTATGATAATTCAAACACTTCTACTCATCACAATTGTGTAAATAATTAAAATTTCATATAGAGCCTTTCAGTCCTACATCCGAAGCAATAGTTTATCACCTATAAATGGTTTAATTGTCCAGTATAAATGTGATAACTCAAAATAAGCGTTTCAGTAATTTATTTCAGTTTTCAAATCACTTTAGCTTGTGAAACCACTCGTAACGTTTAAGTCAATAGCCTCTACACATTTCGTTTGGCAAGGAATTTGTAACTCGGCCAAACACTACAACCCCTGAGTAAAGACGATTGGTAAACTTACTTCTCTTGTTGCAGAACAGGCGTATTTTTCTGTTTTTAGAAGTTATAAGGCTGTCAATTTTCTTAAAACCTAGGAAGAAGATTAGATCTACTGCTACCATATCATGAATGGAATGGAAAAGCATAAGAGCTGCACTGATACGAATTCCAAATATCTTTACTGGCCATAATTTGAGCTATTCTGGTTAAATTGTACATATCTACATTTACTTCAACTTATCGCTACATGTTCGACTGAAGATAAATAAGTTCATTAACTTATAGTCGGAAGCTAACAAAATGGACTAACTATCACCATATAGGAAGACATCATGCTACAAATATGTTAGAAATCATTGGACATATTTAATAATGAACATCTTAGACAATCAATAACCATTATATTTTTGTTAATGTTGGAAATGATCACTGTCTTCTCGAGTTACAGAGTAATGGTATGGCTTCCATCGAGGTCACATCTCGCGATTAATACTTAAAGTGAATTTTTAGTGGGGCCCTTTTATTTGCCGTTATTTTGATCGGACGATGTTCGTTGAAGGGCTCACCATTTTTGTGGCCCGTGGATCTGACTCCTATTTAGATCGTATAAATGTTTGTTATCGTCTATTCTCGTATATAATCGTCGACTTAAATCACGTTATCCAATAACGGAATTAAATAAGTCAAATAAAGGGAATGGGGTTTTGAGTACATATATTTTGTATATGAGGTGAATGGAATAGAAGGAAGAGAAGCGACGCAGAGTGGAGATGGCTGGTAAGCCAACTCCATTTTAGTCAAGCGTTACTCAATATTTATAGTCAGACAAAATAAAGCTACAGACATGTGATTAATGGGATAAGAAGGGCACACACATATACGCTCATATAAAAACAGTCTAGACTGATAAGCGAATAAATAACAAGGTCAAAGTATGGCTCAAGTAGAATGAATAGAATGGGATGTCCGAAAGCTAGAGTAAGGTATATGAGCTTAATATAATAACTGACACTACAAATTGTCCTTTCACATTATCCACGTCCTGTGACACCTTAGACAACTATATTGAACAAACATGACAGTCAAGAAATGTATTAGGAAGGCTAGATAAATGCAGAGTGCAACGACTGTTTCATGGACTAGTCCATGGAGTTCAACTGATTAATCCATATTATTCATCCTTGACCTTGAAGACGTTCGATAGACTGTTCAGCTATCAGTGATATGTTATCTAACTTGGAAATTATTCAACCTGATGGATGATTTGTCTAAGGTTCGTTAACGTTTCACTGGCCCTAAAAGAATGGAAAGAAGTCGATCCATATTCAGATTTATATTTCTAATGTGTTTAAAGATTAAAATATCTGCAATTAAATATTCCTCCTGAATGTCTAGATTCCTTCTGAAATTGACGCATAGTTTCGTCTTCTAGATGAATTCACACAATGACTCAACATTATGATGGTAAGGTTATATCATTGTATGAATCAATTTCCAAGATTTCATTATGCTTTATGGTCTATATTTGGGAGAGAATTTTTAAATGACATTATATGCCATAACTATAACACGGTTCCCTTGTACGTTCAGTTGATCAATGTTTAAAATAACATTGACTTGTGTAAAATCCATTCCCTTACGTTACAGATTAACTCCTGTAGATTAATTGATCAACTTACGTTACAACTTAATCTCTTGTAAATAAAACTAATTGACTTAAACCTGATCTCAAAAAATTGATTTCACTGAAGTGATGATTTTCAGTTAATTGATATTTATATATAAATATCTCTTGGCTTATTATCTAGATAGATTAACGAACAACTCTAAGATACCAATTGTTGAATGAATACACATTATCAAACACTGTAACTACATTTTGATCGATATATTTACTGATATTTAGTTATCCTTAGGTGGAAATGAATGATACTGGGAAACACGTTATTATCATTGCATAACAATGCAAGAGAAGAAGTTAAAAATGAACAACTTAAAGTCAAAACAATGGAACTGTCTTGTTTATTTTATAGATTTTGATTATAGAAACAGTTGTGGTAAGTCATATGTTTAGTTGTTCTATTGAAATAAATTGGTAAAACAATAAGTGAGGATCGGCTCCACACTAAGAATTAGACAACCATATTGTTCAACTTATCGACTTAAATCATTTGCTGTGATATAGATCGTTGTTTTTCCAACAAATGCGTTCTACTACAAACTACTTCCTTTATTTTCCACAGACATGTAGCTATATAGTTCATTTCGAGAAGTAGTTTAAGACAGAAAACTGATTTTCTTCAAAATTCGTCGACTATATACCACTGCGTTAATGTACCCAATGTCATGATTTTCAATATTCGCGATGTATTTAGCTCACTGTTTGATTGGTATAGTCATTGCCTACATTCTTAACAAAATCACTGAAGAAAAGTTGCATCCAGTTACCGTATAGAATCGTTCTACTTTTTTATTGTGTTGCGTTGTAGATTTTTCAATTGTTTAACGGGGACAAGATTCCATTATCTGATTTGAAATAAGAAACACTGCTATTCAGAATCAGTGGTTTTCTTATCTTTCTATTCATGAAATCACCTTGATTTAAGAATCCTATTGGTTGTAATCATCTACTCAAGTTGATATTCTAAGTATTGTGAATGTGTGTTTGCCACAGCTGGAGTGATGATTGTCATCTACAGTTATTGTAAATAATTTCGATCGAGGACGTATGATTAGTAGTTCATTTCCAATAGCTTCAAAAGAAATACTGTCCACATATCTCGCTATGATAACACAATAACCAGGAAATATAGCATATTGCAAATTAGCAATGATATTGCCACTCAGTAGCCTTTAGTTAATGTCATTTTAGTGATTCTGAAGAGGTCCCTCGTTCCGAGTATAAGTGATTATCGTTTTTTCTGGCACAATAATCAGCGACGACCAGATATAACAGGTTCACTATACCATGTAGGTGGAATGCTATCAGATTGATCCTGGATATTCAGAAACTCAGTAGGTATTCAACCTAGCTATATCACATAAAACTATCATATTTTCTCTGAAGACAGAGAATGGTTCAACGTTTACGACCTTATATTTTTTCCCTGCAAGAATGCTAAAGTATCAGAGTCAACAAATCAAAATATTATTATGTAATTTTTTATTGAAAATAAAATATTTTTAAATGGTTCGCTGTTCTGTATGTTACACAGACACTAGTATCTCCGAGATAAAGTTCCTATGTTTATTTAGAAATATGACGTCTATTCAGTCTTACCAAAAATGATACCCAGTTGAAAACATCGAAGTTGGTTTATCTCCCTATCGAAAAAAGGTTCATATGATCGTCTCACAATTTTGTACCGGCAGTTTATCACAAATAACAGAAGACTTGTGTAACAGTAAGTTTTCGTGTGTGTTGACATTACCAGCTCAGTAGTCTAGAGGTTAAGCGCTCGCGCGCGAGACAGATAGGTCCTGGGTTTGAACCTCGTGAGGCGGGATCGTGGATGCCACTACTGAGGAGTCCCATACTAGGACGAATCGGCTGTCCAGTGCTTCTAGGTTTTCCATAGTGGTCTACCTTCAATTGACTCTTGAATTCCACTATTAAACTGAGTTTCGCTTAACTTTTTGTGGTTTATTAAACTGTAGTTCAATACTACTATGTGATTTACTGGTATATCTCAAGAGTGTATCAAGTAATGTCCTGGTTTAATGTAAAAGCTAATATTATGGTTGATCCCAATGGAATAATGAATAAATAGTACATTATAGTTTTTAAGTAAAATATAGGGTCAGGATTTTCAGACTGTGAACTTAAAGAACTATTCGTAAGCTACTGCAGATCATCAAAGTAGGTGATCTGTGATTACTAATCACCTTGAAAGATTACAAGATATCGACCTGATGTCCTGTGAGATGTTTGGCAATTGCATTGTTTAGAGTCTTTCTCTTGTTCTGAGGCTTTTTGGAATATGTTCAACAAATCTAAGATACGATCACTGCTAACGGTCGTTCCTTAGACTTTCGGTTAACCTAGATTTGATTTGTTTTCGTTCTTCGTCGTATTCAGAGCCTGATAGGATGAGTCTACGATAATCTATCAATGCAAGAGACTTAGTAGGAATCCACTGATTCTTCGTAACCCTTTGGTTTAAAGCACAAATAGATGTCACTGCTGTTTCCACAGCTGCTTGTATATCTTTCCAAGCGACATCTGGGTCAGCCTCGTTTTCAGAACTACCTAAATGTGACCTCGGTTGTTCCTGGAATCTACTTTTAGCTTCCTCGTCACTGAGTTAGACTCTAATGGGTCTTCGTAATGTGGTTTCCCTACGTCCAGAGAGGTTCAGACAAATGCGTGCTCATATTAGAGCATGATCGGAGTCCAAACAGGTATTCCGGAACGAGCGACAGTTTTCTATTGAGCCTCTCCAACGATGACTGATGGCAATATGGTCTACTTGAGTCCACCGTTCGTTTGGTGCAGGCGGCCACCATGTTAGACGATGTCTCTCTTTATGCTTAAAATTAGTGCTTGTTAAGAATAAAAGATTGTCTGAGCACAGTTGCAATAGACGATCACCATTATCTGTTACCTGAGCCGGAATACTAAGGGACTCAACTAAATGTCTTTCTGTTTGGTTTAAGCTACTTATCTGAGCATCAAAGTCACCTCCTACGAGTACTATGTCTGAACGTTTAGCTTCCTGAAGAAGTTCAGAGAGCTTTCTGTAAGTCATCTTCCACATCATCCAGCTTGCAGTCAGTGGGAGCGTAGGCAGAAACGACGAAAAGGTAACGACGTGTGTCTCTATACTTCCGAGTTCTTACAAAGCCGTTTAGCCAAACAGCACATAGACGACTGTTAACGGGGATCCATTTTAATAGTACTTGTTCTGCCCTCGTACATAGTGCTATGCCTACACCTGCCAGTCCACGAGAACTACCCTTCGGGGCGCCAGATACACGACGGATTTATCTCGTCGGCTCACCGTTTTGATGAGCTGAGGTCAAGTGAATGACCACATTAAGATCCTGTATGTGTGTTTCGGAGACATAGCATACATCAATGGTACGAGATTCTAGGGTTTTAACCAAGGAGGCCTGCTGGTCGATTTGATATAGGGTGCGTATGATGAAGGCTCCAATGTGTAATTTGAAGCGAGGTTTCAATAGACCTGGGACAGTGTTTTGCGCACTACAATCGTTGGCCATGGTGACACATGAGGAGAAAGTCAAAAGAGCAAGTTTAGAGTTGAAAGTCGACATAGGAAGAGTAATAGGAATTGAAGGAGACTGATTATGAATACAGTGACCTTGAGCGCTGTTAGGGATATGAGGGCAGTTATCACTTCCCGGTTGCCCACGCCGTGGAAGGGTTCTTCTGGAGGTACCTGAAAAGGAAATTGGGTTAGGGGTGATCTTAGTAACCTGAGAGCGTGATCGCAGTATCCAAGGGACAAATGCTTGAGGTCGGTCACACACGACCCTTTTGTGAATAATTTTCGTGTTAGCTCCATACTTATTGAGACCTTACCTCCAGAGATAGGTATCCGTGGGATAAGGCACTTTTATGGTCGACCTTTTATAACCCCACCCCTCCTTATGGTAAGGAAGCATCGCTGTTATGCTGGTTGTCTTAAGAAAACACCATACTGTCATCACACCTCTGTACAGTCAGCAGTACGACTTCTCCTTCGGACCTTGAGTTTGCTGCTTTTAGTCTTACCGTTCTTCAGCCGACCTGTCTGGCATTGTAGGATCTTGAAGGACGATTGTTCCAACCAGTATAGTTCGACTGGTTCATCACGATAGACAAACCCGACCATCACGTCAAGGTAGCAGCAACGGTCGGAATAGCTGGAATACATCACAAATTTTTTCTCATATTATCATAAAGCAATCATATTTTACTGATGTTTATTTCTCCTACCCGTCTAGGGATATAAAGGAACTGAGGTTTAAGATCATTTCTTATTATCTTAAAGGAATCGTGGTTTAAATGTTTGGTGTTAGAGAACAAGCCCATTGGATTTGGAGATTTGCAATATTTTGACTCTACCGCTCATAGCCTGGCATACATCAGACTATCCAGATCTTTGTTTAAAAAAAACTCATGCGGTGACATTATGTACAAACAGCAACGGTTACCTTTATTTATGAAGTATGATTAAAATATCTATTAAATGGCACATAATGACAAATTATCCCCAAATCTGATTGGTGTTCGATGATTAATGCAAGTATACGAGGTTCAAACAATTGTACACCCATTTTGGAATACAAGACACAATCAATCATGACTATCAAATGTATTAAACCAACTATGTTGGTTATTTTATGCCCAATTACGTAATCAATTCTAAACAATCATCTGGATCTTTCTATTAGGCCTTTATCGGTCTGATCTATTAATATTGGACACATTTTAATTACTTGACACTCCAGACACATTGCAGACCAAGCCTATCTAGTTTAATTCTGGATACATTTGATTACATTCCGGAGTATTTCCATACTATAGTGATTATTCGTAATTCTAATGCCAGCGTTATTATAATTGTGGTACAAGTATTGAAAGTCCCATGTATAGTAATGATTACAGATAGTTGGCAGGAGGCTCTAAACGTAGGTTTTACGCTGTTCACCACTCGTCAGCAAGGTACACCTGCAGTCTTGAGGAGAATGATGCTCCCTGATGAACTTGACCCAGTGTCACCCAGCTTCACAGTCAGGAACGTTACCATTGAGCTATCCGGGCTACGACTGACCTCCTATAGGACTGAGATGTATTTAAAATTAATTGGTCACTGGGTAGTGGCCAATGTTATGTATGTTAAATTCTTCTTCGTGTTTATCGGATTCTATCGATCAATTTGCAATGAGGCCACTAGTTTAGGTGACTCAACATCAAGTACACTGTGTTCACTTTTATCACAATTTGTAACATTTGTGGAAAATGATATCACTTCTATAAGATTGAAGTAATGGTCAAATTACTGAAATAGGTAAAATACACATTCAGGTAAAGAGTAATCGGTTGCCATGTTGCACGAAGAGAACTAATCCAGATACATTAGGATGCCCAATTAAATATACAATGCTCATTAGAATGCCTGATTAAATATACAATTACCATTAGAATAAATAGAGGTGTATAAGTAAAATACTACAATGTAGATAATGAGTTAAATAGATCGTTGGAGTTTTCGGATTACACAGAGCCATCAAAATCTTGAGAGATGAAATATTCCGACCCTATGTATTGAAATATTTTGGACCACTACATATTACGATGCCCTAACTGTAACTTCATTCAAAAATACCGGACTGGATTAAAGAGCTCTGTTAATAAACCCAGTAATCTAATAAGAGCTCAGATACCAGACTTTAAGTCGCATTCAAGTAAAAGCAATTAGTACTAACCCACTGCTCAAACCGAATTGCGTGGAGCTCGATCTAAGCCCGTTACTCGCAGATTGACAAGTTAATACTTCAACCAGTAAGCACAGTAGTTCTATCATCACTATGTCGACAGTAAGATGGCAAAGTAAAAAAACCTCTACTCTGAAATGTATTATTATAAAATTAAAACATGGAAAATCAGCCAAATAAGAAATAAACAATACTAATAATACTACTACTATGGAAATTATCCATAATAGCACAGAAAAATTTCAAATTGAGGCTGTGAGGGGACAAAACCTGGAAAATGCACAAGACAACATAAATAAACATACAGTTGGCAGCATAAAAGATACCTACACAGAATAATAACAATAATAAATAAATTACCAGCTTACATTATTAATCCCCTTGAACGAACGATAAAAATACAAGTATTGGGGTAAAAACAAAATGAAATAAAAGATTATATTACTAACGAACGATATCAGTAGTTAAACAAAATCAGTAAACGATAATTAATCAACTTCGCAATTAAAAATAACAAATAAGCAAATGCAAAATCCGCTCAAATAATAAGTTATATGATTAGCTGAATAAAATTATTATACAGTCTCAAATCATAGATTTTATTGTATAACTATATAGGTAAATAGATCAGATAAATAGGGGACTAAAACAATTTAATGCAGTATAAGAAAAATGTGACAAGCGTAAGTGCAGGTTCAGAGGAACCCACCGGTTTGTCAATTGGTCAAAACGAAAATAAAGTGGGTTTTTAGTTTTTCCAAAATAAAGGAAACCTGGAGGCAATTAAATATTGATGATTATAACGGACAGTAGAAAAAGAATGCTGATTAGAATTTTAATCAACATCATTGAGGCTTTCTAACCTACTATTGTTAGATGAAGAGATAAGAGGAAAATCTCTGGGTTGACTGCATCGACGAAAATCAAGCATTGAAGATAATTCTGTGCGGATACCAAGCGGTGGATGATAGGCAGTAGTGTTTAGATCTTTTGAGCATGGTAATGAAACTGACAGTTGTGGAGGACTTGGAGATATACTAGTTGAATGATAAGTACTGGAATAATTTTCATGTGGGATAGTGTTATTTTCAGGAGAGGCTGGGGGATCCGGAGTCCAGTAGCACTCACCTATATTGGGAAAAAAACCTGCATGTGTTTAGGACTATACTAAAATAATCTATATAACATACAAAATACATTGTAACTGAGAAAAAACATCACAGTCAAAAAAAATCCCAATGAAGATACTGTTTGTTAAGTATACAACATATGGATGTGGAACGAAAGCCGTTTCAGGATTTTACTGTAAACAGGTAGTGATTAATTTTAAGAAAGCTGTATGGAATTTCATTTAAATAGATTCTTTTACCAATGGGTCAAAAAATCTAAGAGGGAACGTTTGATTTATGGTATAGCAACTCACGTGCAATTGAGTTTGTTCTCATTTAACTCAGTTAAGCCCTTTTGTTAACTTATTTAGCGAACAAAGTCATCCGTACTATAACAACTTATTGTACCTTTATTATTGTATGAAATATGTAGGCTTGAACATTGCTTACCGCCTACGCATATATTCATTCTGCTAGCTTTATTATTAACTGCTTAATTGATTCGATGATCCATTCATTTCCCCATATATATATGCATTTACACTCCACACTCTCGGTCCGCTGGCTCACTCATTCGCACGATTGCTTTGTGGTCTGAGTTATCTGCTAATAAAACTGTAGTCGCTGCTTCTCTTTGCCTTCTGATTTCAAACACCGTTGAGGATTATATGGTAACGGTTACGAGGGTGATTGGTCAACGAAGCACAGCCACTACAATGGTTTATATTATGTGGTGGCTTTAACTAGGCAGCTAATGGGAACCATGAGGGACTGAGCAGTTAATTCGTCCTTATATAGGATCCTTCGGGAGTTTGCTACACTATTTCGAGCTCATGACCTTTAGATCCTACAGCAAGTTCATTATATTCAGGTTAATTAGCTAGTGGCATCTAGTAACTTACATTTCCTGATGGTCCTAGGCTCAATACCTGTTAGTTCTGTAGGGTGGGGGCTAATTCCCTATAACAACTGTCTAATGCTTTCTGGTTGTCCAAACAAATTCGTTTTGTTATGCAATTCACAACTGAAGAAGCTAGGACTTAACACTACATACTAAGAAACGCTTAACAATCCTCAAGGATAGTGTTGGTCCTAAATAATGAATATCGATTGCAATAAAATTGTGGGAAGCGAACAAATCGACAAGTGAATAACTAAATTGCACTGAATTCACTCAGATGAAATGTCGAGTTCGTGACACATTATCAGTATCATCTAAAAACAGTACTATATCAAATCTGACTCTACAACTACTATTTATGACTGTGAAAAAACCCCAGACTTATGAATAAAATTTTGATGTACAGGAAGAACAATAGATATATGTAAGTTGATAATTTATGCAGAATTCACTGACATGAAATTATATTCTAATCTAAGGAGGGATCCTAGAATTTTGGAATACAGGATATGAAACTTCATCTGTTTTTTTAGAACTTAGCAAACGGTGAATGTTCGTAACATGCTACACGTCACTGTATAGATGCTTAATTGAAGTGAGACACTAACATGCACCATTGGATGCCAGTTATGGTATAAGAATGAAAAACTAGAGGTCGTATAGGACGTTTTGGGTTTAGAACCTGTAGAGTCGTGGATGTGCAACACTAAGAAGTCCCAAACTAGGACAAAACAGCTAAATATCCTATGCGTTTCCTAGTTTCCAATGGTGCGCTAATTTAACGTCACGAAGTGATGTTAACCAGACTTTTCTAAATAATTATTGTATGGATAATTTACTAACTCAGAATCCGGTAGTAAGTTGATTGGTGGATAAACAAAACTTCATAAAAATGTATGACATGATGTACGACGAGGCTAAATAAAAGTACTTGTTTTGTTAATTGAAATGAAGTACACAGAACATAACTCCGCCTGTAGCTCTTCTAGAGTTACTGCCGGTCCCAAGCCCGGGTAAAGGAGGAGGGTTGGGCATGGGGTTAGCGTCCCCATCCCGTAGAAAACTAACTCGCTAAAAAAACGCTTACCAGAAAAAATAATTCAAACCATTTTAACTCTGCCCTAAGAGTTAGAAGGTCTTCATTTAGAAGAATTATGACACTTCATGGTGAAAGCCGAATTCCTTCGGAAGCCACGAGGCCGATGCCCCTTCTAACAACCAGAGCAAAAATTTTTATAGGTACATGGAACGTTAGAACAATGTGGGAAACCGGGAAGACCAGCCAAATAGCAACGGAAATGAGGAGATACAACTTGGCAGTACTGGGAATCAGCGAAACCCACTGGACCCAAGCTGGACAGAAAAGGCTAGCTACGGGAGAGATGCTGCTATACTCCGGTCACGAAGAGGAAAATGCTCCACACACACAGGGAGTTGCTCTTATGCTGTCCAAAGTAGCACGAAATGCACTTGTAGGATGGGAATCCCACGGATCCAGAATCATCAAAGCATCATTCAAAACAAAGAAGGAGGGGATCACAATGAATATTATCCAATGTTATGCACCCACCAATGATAGCAACGACGACATTAAAGATCAATTCTACGAGCGGCTGCAGTCAATCATAGAGAAATGCTCAAGAAAGGACCTCACCATTCTGATGGGAGATCTAAATGCCAAGGTCGGAATAGACAACACTGGATATGAAGATATTATGGGACGACATGGACTGGGAGAGAGGAACGAAAATGGAGAAAGATTTGCAAATTTGTGTGCATTCAACAAATTAGTCATAGGAGGCACAATATTTCCACACAAACGTATACACAAGGCTACATGGATCTCACCGGACCACACTACAGAGAACCAGATAGACCATATTTGCATTAAAAAAAAATTCCGAAGGACAATGGAAGATGTGAGAACCAGGAGAGGAGCTGACGTAGCTTCAGATCACCACCTAGTTGTAGCCAATTTAAAACTGAAGCTAAAAAAGAACTGGACAAGTGGACAAACAGCAATACAAAGGTTCAATACAGCCTTCCTTCGAGATACTGACAAACTCAATGAATTCAAGATAGCTCTCAACAACAGATTCCAAGCCTTTCAAGATCTACTGAAGGAAGAAGAAACTACCATGGAGGACAACTGGAAAGGCATCAAGGAAGCATTAACTTCAACGTGTCAAGAGGTTCTCGGTCTAAAGAAATACCATCATAAGGAATGGATCTCTACAGAAACACTGGACAAGATCAAAGAAAGGAAGAACAAGAAGGCAGTAGTAAACAACAGCCGAACACGAGCAGAGAAAGTCCAAGCACAAGCTGAATACATAGAAGCAAACAAACAAGTGAAGAGGAGCATTAGAGCCGACAAGAAGAAATACGTTGAAGAACTAGCAACGACGGCAGAAAAAGCTGCAAGAGAAGGAAATATGAAAAAGCTTCACGATACAACGAAGAAACTAGCAGGAAAATACACTAAACCAGAGAGACCGGTCAAGGACAAATAAGGCAGGCCAATCACTGAGATTCAACAACAACGGAACAGATGGGTAGAATACTTCGTGGAACTCCTGAATAGACCGGCTCCAACGAATCCACCGGACATCGAAGCAGCGCACACAGGTCTTCCTATAGATGTCAATCCACTAACGACGGAAGAAATCAGGATGGCCGGTCATCAGACAAATCAAGAGCGGGAAAGTAGCAGGACCCGACAACATACCAGCTGAAGCACTGAAGTCAGACATCGGCACAACCACAAGCATGCTTTATCTTCTATTCAAAAGGATTTGGGAGGAGGAACAAGTGCCGATGGACTGGAAAGAAGGACACCTCGTCAAGATTCCAAAGAAAGGAGATCTAAGCAAATCTAAAAACTACAGAGGCATTACACTACTGTCAATACCAGGGAAAGTCTTCAACAGATTGTTGCTGAACCGGATGAAGGATGCAGTAGACGCCCAACTTCGAGATCAACAAGCTGGATTCCGTAAGGATCGGTCGTGAACAAACCAAATTGCGACACTACGGATCATCGTCGAACAATCAGTTGAGTGGAACTCGTCACTATACATCAACTTCATTGATTATGAAAAGGCATTCGACAGTGTAGATAGGAGGACATTATGGAAACTTCTTCGACACTACGGAGTTCCTGAGAAGATTGTCAATATTATCCGGAACTCATACGACGGACTACAGTGCAAAGTAGTGCATGGAGGACAGCTGACAGATGCATTCCAAGTAAGGACCGGAGTCAGACAAGGCTGTTTACTCTCTCCCTTCCTCTTTCTTCTGGTGGTCGACTGGATTATGAAGACCTCGACATCTGAAGGAAAACACGGAATACAATGGACAGCTCAGAATCAATTAGACGATTTGGACTTCGCAGATGACCTAGCCCTCCTATCGCATACACATGAACAAATGCAGATAAAGACAGCCAGTGTAGCAGCAGTCTCTGCGTCAGTAGGCCTCAGCATACACAAGGAGAAAACCAAGGTCCTCAAATTCAAAACGAAGAACAGCAATCCAATCACCCTTGATGGCGAAACTCTGGAAGATGTAGAATCCTTCACATATCTGGGAAGCATCGTCGATAGACATGGAGGTTCAGATGCAGACGTAAAGGCGAGGATTGGCAAAGCAAGGGCCGCATTCCTACAATTGAAGAACATATGGAACTCAAAACAACTTTCAACCAATATCAAAGTGAGAATCTTCAATACGAACGTCAATGCAGTTCTACTGTACGGAACTGAAACTTGGAGAACTACAACAACCATCATCAAGAAAGTACAAGTATTTATAAATAGCTGTCTACGCAAGATACTAAACATCCATTGGCCGGATATCATCAGCAACAGCCTTTTGTGGGAGAGAACAAACCAACTTCCAGCTGAAGAAGAAATTAGGAAAAGACGATGGAAATGGATAGGACATACATTACGCAAATCGTCAAACTGCATCACGAGGTAAGCCCTAACTTGGAATCCTGAATGGAAGCGGAAAAGAGGAAGGCCAAAGAACACATTACGTCGGATAATAGAAGCAGATATGAAAAGGATGAATTACAACTGGAAGGAGCTGGAAAGGATTGCCCAGGACAGGGTTGGATGGAGAATGCTGGTGAGTGGCCTATGCTCATTCACGAGGAGTAACAGGTGTAAGTAAGTAAGTAAGTACACAGAACATGAAAGATTCGTTGTTATTGTATTCTAGATAGAATAATAACATATTGATCACTGGTTATTCAAATGAATTTTCATGAAGACATTTTTAATGACTAATTTTCTTTAAATGGTGAAAGTACAGTAATATCTTCAAAATTTAAATGTTGCTTAGAACCTAGTTCACAAAACTTGTAAATATAATAAATACTCGGGACAAAACTTAACGATCCTTAGTTTTTCATTGAGATCATGAATCGATCGATGTTATACCACCATTGAAAACCCGGAAGCAATGGATGGCCGTTTCGCCCTATTGTAGGACTCCTCAGCAGTCCAGTTGTGTGTAGTTGATTGTACTGACTAGATAGTTCTAACTATAACGAAATGACTATAGTTATAATGTCGAACTCAAGATATATACGCTGACCTTGAGAAGCTTTCAGTCAATCAGAAAGAGGTAAATGTGAATGAATTAAAGTAAGAAATCAATGAATAACTTGTTTTAACATAATTAATGAACTTTTCTACGTTGGCTACGGTATTTTAGACGTAAGAGTTTACGTTCAGTTTACATGTATCATAAAGCCTGCTTCTACCAAACACTGAAGCGACATATTATATCATCTCTTACTTCATTAAATTTATTCATAATCATTTCATCTTCGAATTCATGAGTGCTTTTACTAACAATCTACAGTCATGTATATGAATGATGATGTTTTATTCATTAAAATTAACTGTTACATAGAGGATGAATGATATATATACCATGACCTTGAGGTCCCTCTCTTAATCTTGATTAGTTCGTTATTACATGCAAACCTGAACTTATTCATCTCTAGTTACCAATCTTTCTTCAAGCTCATGTCAATGTCTGTAACAATCTGATTTAGTGCAGATTATTAATTTATATGTTGAAAAACATATTGTGAATATACAAAGACAAATTATAATTATTCGCTAACCTTCTTCAACTTTTCCACAGCTAATTGAACTTCCGATTTCTTGATCAACTTTCGAAATCAATGCAGTAGTTGATGTTTTCTCTTCTTCAGGCAATAATAAAAATGATGAATTGGATAAAGTAACACATGAATTTTTCGTCGATTCGTCAACTGGAATATCTTCTTTCAACTTAACAACTGTATTATTATTATCATCACCACTGGTAAGATGTAAGTCAGACAGATGTTGTTGTGCTATAACAACACAGTTGTTGTTAACATGAATTTTCATATCTAGAACAATGAATGAATGAATAATTGGGAACTTTTACACATTAAATGAGGAAGGGGAGGAAAACATTGTGTCCCATGGTTGCTATTAATAAAACTTAAAACTTATTTTTAATAACTGTTAGGTGGAAAAATGGCAAAGTACACGTTATTCATATTTAAGAGGTGACGAAGAATGAGGGTAATAGAAAAGGAAAAATAAGTGAATAATTTTGTTTATGGATGATTCTGAACAACAGATATGTTTAGTGATACGTTAATACAATTTTTATTTTCGCCACTGTCAATGTTTTCGCAAAGCAAGGACAACAAATATTTTGGGATGCAGTGAAGACGATATTATCTAGAATTTTGGAACACACGCCGAACAGTCCGATCATAAATGGCTCCAAACTACTTAGTAGTGTCATAGGAAAGCTTAAATTGGATACGGTTCATCCAAAGATTTTCTTCACCAATGAGTTAAATGAATTGATACATGTTACACACCAAATCACATTTGTAAGACTATTTATTTATTTATTTATGTAAGCCAGTGGAGTGGATGCGGAAAATTTAGGAGTGAGCACAGGAAACCGTGTTGCACGTATATTTTAAGTAGTTACAACTAGGTTCGCAAACTTCTTAAGCTTCGCTACCTACCTGGTGTTCACTTTAAAGAGCACTGAATTCATATCAATGACCATATACAGATATCTATGTAGTACAATTTACCAGTCATTTTTGCTAAATGGTGGTAGCTGGAGATAATGCATAAGTTTTATCTAAACTAAATGAATGAATAACTTAGTAAAAGGACTCTGTAGAGATTGTTGAATTTTATAGTCTACAACCTACATCACGAACTGGTCTGAGTTGGGTAACCATCGAAAACCAGAAAGGGTTGAACAGCTATTTCGTCCTAGTCTAGGGCCCCTGAGTATTGGGCATTCATGACATGATCAAGGTTCGAACACAGAACTTTCAGACTACTGAGTTGTTATATAATGCTTTCTATTTTTATAATTTCAATTCATTCGTGATGTCGCAGAATCGTTGATGGGTAACTGTCTCACACCCAAAGATGGTTGAACCCGATTGGGTTCACGACTTCTGATTAGAACTCCAAGAATCCCTTTTCGAAATTAGTCATTAGTGAGTATATGACGATGAATGTTTGAATCACTAAAACATATCCCCACTGTCCAACTGTTTACAAATCTTTTTTACTGAAGAGGTGCATCATATATTTATAATACCTTCTAATACTTGATAACGAGTTTAGAATCAATAAAATCCCAATATTATAAGATGAGAATATTGTTTACAATAATCAAAGTGATAAAATAACAACAATGGATGGTGGCTACCAATGGAAATCAGGACGTACACTTAGTTCTACTTGAGACTTCTCAGATGGATTTAGCTACACACCAAAGTTAACTTGCATCCTGTATTCTACTACTAACCACATTTCATCTACTCTACAATAACTTGTATAATACTGACTAATTCAAGGCAATCTATACAGGATGTGAACATATTTCAATCAAAATTATTCAGGTTTCAGTCAAAAAAGACATAGATATAACAGAATAATTCCAAACCATTACAAGTTAAATTAATAACAGTGATAATTACCTGAAACTTTATCAATATTCTCTGTTTTTATTTCCAATTTTTGTGAATTTATTATTGAATTTGTTACAGTCAAAGTGTTGTAAATATCAACTTTAAAAATTGAATTGGATTCAGGAAGAGAAGAAACTTTCTGTTGTATACAACTCTCTAATGATGACGACGATAGAGTGGGTACTGAAGGATTAGTTTTAAAATCAATCACACTTGAACTCTGCGAATTGGGTTGATTATTTACGGTTACAGTGGTGATAGTCATTTGATCAGTATTTGATAAATTCACTACTGTTGGAGTTGTTGTTGTTGTGGTAGTGGTGGTGGTGATGGTGGTTATAGATGATGAAATATACGTGACGACAGGAAGTAGACTGTTTGATGTAGCAGTGGTAGAAGTAGTAGTAGTGGTAGATATAATGAATGGAGAGTTTCGATTACTGAAGTAACTTACTAGATATGTAAGTAATACAAATAATATAACGCTTATAATTATCATCTAAATATTAAAACATAAAATTCAGTGAAAAGATATCTTTTTAATGAAGTTATCATCGTGCTATATATATATATATATATATATATATATATATATATATATATAAATTGAAGCTCTTTTTAATCGAACTAGAGTGCTATGCCCAAACAAAGAAAATAAGTGACGAACATGCAGCTATCGAAAAGAACCTTATAAAAAGTGGATAATCAAAAAAATACCTTATGAAAAATGGAAAAGAGCATCTTAAAAATCATATATAACCGATTGTTTGCAAAAAGCCTGTCTTCATTCGTTTTCCGTTCAAGAGAGATGAGATCTCAGGAAGAATTGATGGGAGAATCAGGGCGATGCCTAAGAGGAGCGTTGCCGAGGCTCAACTGGCTTCACTGTACATGGGACAACTGGACGAATAGAATCACGAAAGCTCAGTGCAGCTTTCCTTAGAGATGTAACCAAGCTCATTGAGTTCATGATAGTTCTCAACAACAGTTTTCAAACTTTACTAGAACGGGAAACAACTAAGGATAACAGCCGGAAATGGGTTAAAGAAGTAGTAACTTTAACAAGCAATGTGTTAGGCCGCAAGAACCACCAGCATATACAATTGGTTTATGCAGACAAAATGGGCGAGAAAGGAAAAACAAGAAGACACAAGTCAACAACAGCCAAACAAGAGCAGAGGAAGCTAAGTCACAAGTCGAATACACAGAAGCAAATGAGTGAAAAAAGTATTAAAGAGCCGAAAGATCAAAATATGTAGAAGACCTGGCAAGGAAAACACAAAAGGCTGAAAGAGTGAGAAGTATGAAGGAACTATATGATACGACAAAGAAGCTAGCTGAAAAACGTAGTAGACTACAACAACCGTTTAAGAAAAAAGAAAGCAAACCAATCACTGAAGTTCAAGAAAAGCGGAACAAGTGGGTAGGACACTTAGAAAAGCCTATTGAATAGACCAACCCCACTGAACCCACCGGGCATCAAGCAATATACATAGACGTCCCTATAGATGTTACCTTACCAACAATAACGGAAACCAGCAAGGCCATCAAACGAACCAAGAGTGCCAAAGCAACAGGACCAAACAGCATACTTGCGAAAGCGCTGAAGTCAGATATAGAAGTAACCGAAAAGACGCTCTACACCCTCTTTCGAAAGATTTGAGAAGAACAAGTAATAACAGACTAGAAAGGATTTTTCATCAAAATATCTAGGAAGAGATCTTACGTAGTTTGAGAACGACAGAGAGATCATACTACTGTCAGTGCCAGGCAAAGTTTTCAACAATGTTGTTAAACCGAATGAAGGATTTAATAGACACCCAGCTTCGAGGTAAACAAGCTGGATTTTGTAATGATAAATCGTGTATCAATCAAATTGTGATACTGTAGATCACTGCTGAACAGTCAGTCGAATGGAACTTGTCGCTATACATCAACTTCCTTGACTATGAGAAAGCATTCGATAGCGTGGATAGGAGCACTTTATAAAACCTTCAATACTAAGGAGTACTTGAGAAGATTTTTACTACCATGCAGAACTCTTACAAGAGACTGAATGGTAAAGTCATGCATGAAAAGCTTAAAAATGAATTTCAAGTGAACACCGGTGTCAAACAAGGCTCCTTACTCTCTCCATTTCTTTTTATTCTGGTTGTTGACTGAATAATGAAGACCATATCTCAGGAAAGGTATGGAATAAAGTGGACACCTTGGCTACAGCTGGACTTTGTAAATGAATTGACCGCCCTATCATATATGCAGCAACAAATGCAAAAGAGGATAACTAGTGTTACAGTGACTTTCTCAGAAGTAGGCCTCAACATTTACAAGGGGAAAAGCAGGATCCTGAAATACAACACAGTGAGCACTAACTAAATCACACTTAGATGGTGAAGGTCTTTACATACCTCGACAGCATCATTGGTTGATACGAATTTGCTGCAGATATGAAGGCACAAATTGGCAAAGCAAAAGGAATATTTCTACAATAGAATAACTATCTGGAACTCCAAACAACTGTCACTCAGGACCAAGATCAGAGTTTTCAACACAAACATTAAAACCTATGAATATTCCTCCATATTAGAATGAAAATTTTGACAAAAATTGGACGCCGAGTATAGAGAAGTCATTATATGTAAAAATTATATTTGAAATAATCTCAGCGACTGAAATTTAAATTATTTCGAAGTTTCGTCCGTAAACTTGTTTGGGCTTCCTCAGGGTAATAATCAAAATCAAAATCATCAATGAAGCATATAGCGGTCAACAGATAAATCAAATCAGATCCTTACTGTACTAATCCAACTGTATTTAAATGTTGACTTTGGTAAGTAGGATAACATGAGTCAGTTATATGTGAATCATGTGGAAAAGTTCGCATTGTGAATATATATATATATATATATATATATATATATATATATATATATATATATATATATATATATATAACACTCATTTCAAAGTCAAAGGATAAAATAATAGTGAAATATCAACAATTCAATTTACCAGGATATCGATTGTTGAAATTCCCAGGTGAGGAGTTTTTTCTTCCTGAAGTCTGATTTCTTTTCCACCCCAATGAACCTATGGTGCATCATTTTTATGTTTAAAAGAAGATAAACGTAGATGGTCACCAAAATCTATAAATATAACACGCAACACGATAATTCAATATTATTGATACTGTAGTGTCGATTATGTTAAGCCCATATACCTTATTCTAGCTTTCGGACAGTCCATTCTATTCATTCTGCTTGAGCCACATTCTGACCTTGTTATTTATTCGCTTATCAATCTTGACTGTTTTTATATGAGCGCGTAGGTGTGTGTACATTTCTTATCTCATTACTCAACACATGTCTGTAACTTACCTTTGTGTAACTATAACTATTGATTAACGCTTGGTTAAATGAGAGTTGGCTTACCAGCCATCTTCACTGTGCGTCGTTTCTCTTCTTTCTACTCCATTCGCCTTATATACAAAATATATGTATTCACAAATCCATTCTCGTTATTCGACTTATATAATTCCGTTATTGACTAACGCGATTTAAGTCGATGATTATATACGAGGATAGGCAACATATATATTCCAATAACAATCAATAATTACAATATTCTTGGAGTCAGATCCATGGGCCACTAAAATACAATCTAATTTGAGAAAATTCCTTTAAGGCACAAGAGAAAGAGATAGTAACTCATTTACCAAATGGGAGTGTGTGTGCTCAGATTTGAGTCATTTTGTTTGTGTGACTGAAGGAGAGAGAGATTATTTGTTGAGTTCTGCGATCCGACTCAGGATATT
This sequence comes from Schistosoma haematobium, assembly GCF_000699445.3. NCBI lineage: Eukaryota > Metazoa > Platyhelminthes > Trematoda > Strigeidida > Schistosomatidae > Schistosoma > Schistosoma haematobium. Next base: position 12,496,204 of record NC_067201.1, read on the forward strand.
TACACCAAACTCATTAAGGAAAATGAGAAGACTGAAATGAGTAAGAGGGTATAAATGCCAGCCCTAGTGAGTGATGAAATCTGAGGACGAATTAGGAAGCTCGATTGGTTTTTCGCCAACTTGCGTTACTTGCGGTGTAGGCGAAATATCTATCTACCAACTAAAGGACGAGTATTCTGGGTGGCAATTCGCTCCGTACTTTTTACTGTGAAACATGGCCTTTAAAAATAGAGGATACTCGTAGGCTACTGGTACTCAAACAAACGTATCTTCGAGTTACTGCTCGTATATTTTTGGACCATCATATTAGTGATCCAGGTTGGTATACCATATTAACTGAAGCGGTCAACACAGTCAACCACTTTATTTCCTATCACTATTATGGGTGCCAACGTAGGACAATCCTGAAGTAAGTTAAACTATAGGTTTAGTATAGAGTTGAGTTTAGTATATATTAAACTATATAATTTGTTAACATTTCTAAATCAGATAAGATCTAAAATGAATGCATCGTGTGGAGAAAATTTATGGTGATAGGAACATCACTCAGATGTGTAATTTTGTCAAAAAAATAAATGATTCCATGGAATTAAAAAAAGGAAACTGAAGTCAACTAATTCACAAAGTACTTGAGTATGTTCCACTCTCTAAGCGTGATGAGAGCTAATAATAATATCTAGTTGGCCGAACTAAAGTAGGTGTAGCGTGACGCGAATCTGGGACTTAGTGGCTGAACATCTCTTCCATAGAATGAAAGATGCACGACGCTATATAAATACCATAACATAACTTATATTATTATTATGGGTTTAAGTTAATCCGTTGTTGATATTTAGGACTGAATACTGATTAGATCTGTTTCATGTATCATTTGTGTATCGTACGGATTACCCTGATACAGCCGTTTTGTTAAAGTTTTATGAAAAAGATAGATCGTGTCTAGCAAATGAATCCAGGGAGACGGTATGTTTTATTTAATTTGGAACTCGTTAGTTGAATATACCAGCATCCAATTCCATGAACAACTTGTGACAGAATTTATATTATCAAGGTGACCAGCACAGGATTCACATATGTCAAAAAAGACTGATCAAACACACACCAACAATGATATGAATATCATACACATTGAACAAGTTAGTGGTTATTTGAACTCAGTAACTCAGTGGATAACGCATTAGCGTACGAATTGAGAGGTCCCATTATGAATATCAACACAGGGATGTTAATAAATTTAACTGAAAAATCGCAAACAGGATAGAAAGGTGTGTCCTGGACTCCATTGTTAGCCATAATGTATGGCTATTTCATAAGACTACTTTCACGGTTAAAGAAATGAAGTAGAACCGATAGCTAGTAGGAAGCACTAAACCTGTTTCATGACTACTCATGTTATTTGATATGAGATATTTGTAACTAATTAGCGAAGTCTTAGATATAAATTCCGTAATCGTTATCATTCATCAGTGTAACCTTGTGAAAACTAATGATCTATTATAGAAACTTGATCAAATATATGGAAACAATGGTGGTGAGTTACAAGTTAAATTAATGTTTTTGTTGAAAAATACTGCTTGTAATGTAGCAAAATGACAAAAATATTGAGCCTTACGAAAGCGTAAGGAGAACCAAAGCTTTTGATAGTGACATTTGGGAATCTTAATAAATCAAGTATTCTATAATTGTCTCAATTCATTACCATATTCTTGAATCATCTTCATTTCTCCACACGCTAATATAAATGAAGTATATAGAGATTGAATAAAACAAACACATTGATTACCTTATTAGTTATTATTTGGATTTGTCAATAACTTACCTGTATTCATAACCTTCCCCATTTGATTTGTAACATATCCACAACTTTGTTTACGTCTAGGATAACTACTACAATTGCTTATCGCAACACCACAAGTGTTACTACTGGCATTATTGCTACCAGGCCCTTGTGTTGTATCACTAATAGTAGTAGTAGTAGTAATAGTAGCCAGTGTAACAGGTAAATCATTCACTCTACTACCGCTACTACGACCAATAATATTTGATTCAATTATCGAGGGTGAATTATTACCACTATTATTATTACTACCATTATTATTAGATTGGGAATTAGCGATTTGCCCTGATGAAGAATTATCAGATAAACTAGTTCTTGATGAAGTCATGTCATTTGATGATGATGGGCTGTCATGATTATTAGTAGAATCACCAGATGTGGTAAACTGATTGTTAATAGCCACTGTTGTCAGTGTACCATTATTTATTGTTGTTGCTCCAGTACAGCATGATTTTGTAACAATATTATTCGAATGTAACAGATGTGCATGAAACTGTTCCCATTCTAAAAAAAGAATCAGAGGAAATAATAACAATACTTGAAAAGTATCAAATTAGTACCATGTAATGCAGAAAAAACGACCCAGCTAATTAAGCTTTGAATTACGTCTCACAGTATATAACTGTTAAAACTGAATTTTTAGTAATAGGTGATTGAGAAGATCGACGAATTTCGTAGTTTCATACGACGGACTCACTGGTTTTCGACAGTCACCTGCTCAACTAAGGTCAACCTATGGAATAGAACTACAAAATTCGGCAGTCTTTATAATCATCTATGTTGGAAATTCATTATGTGCTTATTAATAACTGACTCTGAGATATAATTCTCGGAGTTCTACTAAGATGTAACCAGTGGAATCTAGTTATGTCGGGAGTGAGACAGTTAAAAATGGCATTGGATGGTGCTAAACAGTATTGCAGACTGACTGAAGTTGGACAATCAAATCACTTGATCCCGGTCTAGTAGTCTGAAGGTTAGGTGTTCGCTGGTGTCATGAATATGCACTTCCGATTATTTCTACACTGGAACGAAACAGATATTCAGAATTTTCCCGTTTTTAATGGTTGCCTAACAAACTAGAAGTTAAATTGGAATATGATTAATTATTGAAGAATTGTGTTTTTATTACTTGGTCAGGAAACTATGAGCCAAACACTATAATGTAAGATCTATTGACATTATCTGACAAGTCAAACTTCGATAGAGAAGTTGGGGTTTGCACTTGTAACTTGGTAACTGAAAATTACGTGTCTAGGCTATGCTAGGGACTTAATCTAACCAATCTATGATTACTATTAATCTCCTAGTTTGTACAAAGAGTAAGATCTTTGAGTAGTGCTGTTGAAATCTGGAAATCGGCTATAAACTATTTCAGTCTTATGCAAGAGATGATACCTTTAACACAAAACTTTACACTTCCTAAGATACTTAGTTATACAAACTAATGAACCAAGGGTTTCGTCGTGGACTTACTGCTAAGCTGTTAGTAGCACCATTTCTGACAAAATGAAGAAAATTACTTTCCGGAAAAAATGGCCTCGGAATTAGGATCACCAAAATTTATACGTGGCACATTTGAAGAATTATTTATATAACCAGTTCCTGAGTATTAGCAATGTTTAAATTATAGGATATACCAGAAACCTTTTTAAATATAGTCATCTAATTAGTGTATAAATAGGATGTAACTCAGAAACTCCATTTATCTTTTTGTAAATGAGTTTGAGTTAACGTTTTGCATGGTAATTGATGGCTTGAAGGTTAAAATATTCGATACTTAGCTAGTGAATTGTAGGTTCAAGCTATGTTCAATCTACTTCGGTTTGTAGAGCTGAATGGTATCACTAGTTGTCACTCTAAAAACTGTAGCCTAAATTTAAGATGAACCTGTACTTAACATATATATCCGATTATTTTGTATGACGAATGGCGATACCATCTAGCTATCCAAACTGAAGTGGTTTGTTTTAAAACTATGTCTCGGTGGATATTCAGATGGCTTTTATTGACATATCTTACTTTGACTATCGATATATTACATCAGTTTACTTTATACGCAAAAGAACTTATACAACCGAATAATTAAAGCAATCTCTGTGGTTCATAATAATTTCTAGACAAAGGCGAGTACAAGAAATTATTGAAATGTTACCTGAAAGTAACTTAGAATACATTTTTCACCTATTGTTTTCACCGTTATGCCACAATTTATTCTCGTTAACATAATTACAAATTTTTAAAAATTTAAGTGAAATATACAGCTTTTGGTTTTATTTTATATAAATGAAAATGATTGTTATCATGTACAGACTTAATGAAAATCACTTACGACTGATCATGAACTCTTGTAAGTGTCTACTTATCGCTGGTTTCCATTTAATGGGGAATGAATTATGTCTTATGTTCTGTTGAAAAGTTGAAGCAGTTTGATGAGATGTAGAATAATGTGAAGAATAATGATGACTTGAACTAGTCCCACTGCCTATCCCACTGGCGGAAGATGAATTACTACTTTCAACGACACTACGAGAGGTGTAATTTTCTTTATGACCAGGATGATTATAATGATGATGATGGTGATGATGATTACCATGATGTTGAAAATGTGATGAATGAACACCAGATAAATAATGATTAGAACGATGAGAAGGATGAGATGCTAACTCTTTGCAGGAACATTTGTAATTAATGTTATTTCGAGAATTACGACTAGAACTAGACATCGTAGTAGTCGATTGACTAACAACAATCACTGAAGTAGATGGATTTGTCAGATTAACTGACGGGACTGTAACAACAACAACATTATTTAAACTGTTAGCTGTATTGCGTTGGCCGTCACTATCACAGTTCGGTTTATTAAACGTTGTGGATGATTCCGGCAAACCACCAGTAGATCTGATCATCCTGTATAAAAGTTAGCACCGAAAATATCAAACAAATAAGTATAAGATTTTTAAACAATATTTTAAAAAGGTTTAGTCAAATCGAAGTCTCATTCATGATAGTACCCATGGTACTTATATGACACAACAATTACAGTTTTCTGATATCCACTACCAACGGTCATGTATTAAAACTACGATTTAAGACACATAGCACCAAGGACTAGTTAGTGAATTAGATAGTTCACTATTATAGATTGCGTAAATTTAGGAACGCCAGTAGTATTTTTTCTCAATGACACTGAAATTTCTATCAGTTAAACATTCTTACTGATACAGCTACGAGTTAGTGAAGTAGTAGGTAACTCAAACCATTTTATCGCTAAAGCAGATGTTGGCGCATATCGGTTCTGGATCGATATTTCCCAGTCATAAAATCCATACTAATGTTAGGCTACGCACAGTGTCGGACAGATTGCTATTCCCGACAAGACTATACTTCGCCAAAAAAGCAGACGAAAATAAACATCGGTTAATTAAAATAACATTTTGTTTCATTGAGTAAAAATAAAGATAATTCAGCGAATAAAATCTTTACGATAAAATAATTTACTTAAGCTGTACAGTCGTATTTACAATTGTATAGTCAATATGTCTATAGAAGAATAGAAAATATTGCATTATAAATTGATTCGAGACTAAATATCAAATGAGGTTGCGTAATAATCACACAAACATAGATACAAGGGAGCACCAAACACATACACATCACGCAATGAAAGTGAGGTTGTGAAGAAATAAAGAAATGGAAGTGAATATAATAAAAAAAGAACAGGAATAAGTATATGGTTGAGAAATGACAATAACAATAATAATGGAAAAAGTAGTTCAGTTAGGAAAAATACAATCAGAAAGAATCCTTTCAGTTAAAGAAGTTGATCTGACTCTTATGAAGGAAGTAAATTTCATTTTTTTATTTATTTGAACACATAAATATTGGTACAAGAGGGCACCAAATATATATTACAGCATGATTTCATTCGCTTCTATTCTCAGCCATGTCTGATAACATTTCAAGTCACTGAGTTGCACCATCTCAAGAATCCCAATCAGGGAGTCGTGAAGAACCAAAAGAATCCAATCCTGTACGCCTTAATTTCATACCACGACAAAATGTCATACACTAACCACTTCACCGTCTCTGATAAGTTCCAGCATCCACAAATAATGCACGACGTGCAATTCGATGGAACGACATTCGCAGTACATGTTCAAGTTACTAAAATCGGTGTTTCAAGATGGAGATACTAATTGAGTTATCGTCTCTGTGCCAGAACATACAGTGCTGAATCTCTGTATTACTATCATGGTGTTGCCATCGGATGTTAGCAATCCCTCAGAGACAACGATTATCAAACATGGAGAGCCGTTTAACACCCTCAACTCGGAGAGGCCAGGTTTCACAAGCATAGAGCAAACCTGCTCTCACAAACGCTTTGTAGATCTAACCTTCTGCACTCAGACTGACATCACGAAGGCACCAAAGGTGGTCCAGATTTGCATAAGCCGCTCTGGCTCTCACCATACGTCAATTGATCTCATTATCCACGCCACAACCAGCGCCTGTGCAGCTACCTAGATACACGAACTTCCCAACTACTTCTATCTGCTCACTACCCGGGGTGAGCGCAGGATCAGGGGTCCTGTCAGTCTTGTAAAGGTACTTTGCACTTCGAAGGTGCAAAGCATATGCCATACCTATGAACATTGATCAAGTGCGGAATGTGTGGATCGAGTATTATCGCACAGTAAGACAATATCATCTGCAAGCTCAAAGTCTTTCTCTAAGCAACAGAACCACGCCACCACTATTTACATCCATCAGAACTGTTTCCAGGACGTCGTCGATAGCAAATTTGAAGAGTATAATTAAACGAGAATAAAGGAATGAAGATAATTTACGGGTCAGATTTATGGAAGATAATAGCTCGCTCGACAGATAATAAAAACGAAAAACCTGTAGGTCATAACAATAACTGAACAATAATCATAAAAATCGTTCAAATTGTAACAATGACTGATTACGGTTTGAAATTAAAAACAAACATAAAAAACCAGGACCAAAACATACTACAGAAGGGAATTAGGGCCAAGAAAAGATGAGAGGTTGAACGCTTTGTACGCAGAGTTAAGGTTTAAATTAGTAGATCACCAACGCCTCAGTAGCACATAAGTTTTTGATTCGACTTCTCTTTGATTTAGTTCCTTTGATTGTGTAGATTATTTTAAAGTAAGACTCCTTCGAAGCGACGTGTCCAGAGTTAATTAGATATTTTGTATTGAAATGGTAACTGTTTTGCATTCTTTTGAAAGCCACGCCAGGCAATGTTGAGGTACATTTATGAAGTGATCGCTTTGTGCGGCCAATGTGACCTGTCTCAAAGTAGCAAGTAAATTTATAGATGAACGTTGACGAGACCCAAAGAGGAAGTTTATCCTTAACTTATCCGTGGATGGTAGGCCAGCTTGAGAAGACAATGCGGAGCTTGGCTGAGTAGATTTTATTCAGTGATTTTGAAATCCGTTCATTCAAGATTTCGGCAGCCGTATCTCCTTTGAATTCAATATTCATAGAAAGTTTTCTTTTGAATTGTTGATGCTTTTTCATGATGTCTATGTGTCAAGTTCTTATCGGCGAATTTAGGTGGATAACCATTTTTGATGAGTCTGTTGAAGATGTAGTTCATCATCTATAACGTGATTAGAACATATTTACCTGAACCTTGAGAATAAGGAGTGAATTAAGTTTTTCTTTCTACTCAGTGGGACCCAGCTATGAAAACTCGCATACTGACTATCCCAGGTCGGTTTTCTATATACAGATCTCTGTAAACAACCATCTGACCTTTTCAATCGGACATCAAGATGAAGTTTCTCGTTCGAATCCGCTTCCACCGTGAATTGGATTGAGTGATGACAATTATTGAATCGATTCAAAATTTCATTGAGATTTATATCTCCTTCACAAATAATGAAAGTATCATCCATAAATCTCTTATATAAATGAAATCTCTCAATTATTGGTCGAAGTACCGTATTTCCCAGATTATCCATGAAGCAATCATCCAAGAGGGGACCTAATGGTGAACCCATTGCAATTCTATGTTTGCCTATAAAAATCATTGATAAATCTGGATTTTACATTGAGAGCAAATCGGATAAGCAGCTCTTTTAAATAATGTTCTGTGATATAAATGTCAAGGTTGTTATTTTCAATGTAGTCACACAAAAACGTTTCTGTGAGTGAAACATGTTTCTACCATAAACACTGATAATTCTAATTGAGTCGACAGTCAAATGAATCAATACAGTTGTCTACTGATGTGACTTCTGACGGATTGTAAAATATCACCTAACCATTTAGCAGTCAAATCATACGGAGAGTTATCCACATCAAGTATAGGACCTAGGGGGATTCTTTTCGGGAACTTTTGAGAGTTCGTATAGTCTCGGTATGACGGAACCCGATGGTCTAAGATGTTCAGAGAGGTAACAATTGATAATAAACTCATCATTTTGTGAGGAACCGTCTACTTGTAGGTAGTGTTTACATATTGATTACAACAGTCTACAAGTTGTTTTGAGATGCTTATAATCTTCATTTTATAATGGAACAAGGTCATTTGCCGGACGAATGAGTCTTCCAAGTTAGATGTTAGAGGAGTTCATTGATGTTAGATGACGTACTACAAAGTTTAGAACCAAGAGATAATGGTTGTAGCTGAACAGTAGATAATTGTACACTAGAGTAATTCGAAACTTCCTTGGCATTTCTGGAAAAGCTTGAGTCTCCGTCGGTCCTAAAATTTTCATTAATTTCAAAACTACATTTTTTGTACGATTTCTGGTAACAGTATCAATGTGATTTTTGAATTTGAAACGTTTATCTTCTGACAAACCATGTAACGTGTGTTTGTAATGAAATATATTTACTATACAAATATAAATACGAATGCACAGCTCTAGTAAATGATTACTTCGAAAAGATTTTCTCAACTAAATCTTCTCTGTTTCTAAATATATCAATGAAATTTGTAGCTGAGCTTCAAACTAACATTTACAGTGATCAGTTTCCATCAATTAAGTGCACCTTTGATCCTAGTAATGTGGTACTATTATACTTGTGCTTGAGTTAGCTTAAATTGTTTCGAGATCTTAACTATGCGGTCAGAATAAAAATAGGATAATTGTTAAACTTAACTTGATGATGGTGGACATATGTATCCATATTGCTAAAACATCATCTTTCCTTGTCAATTCCCACTTACAGTATATTAATACATTTCGCCCTTCACAGTTGAGACATTTTAGGCACATTAACAAATTATTATTAACCCAAATAACTAAGAATCCGTAAAACTTTTAAAATAACACATTCTAAACGATAACAGAACATTTATTCTACCTCGAGGTAGAATTTCATCAATATTTAGGGACAAATATATTCCATGTATGAACAAATAAAAGCCATTACCAGGAAGCTTGGTTTGAAGATGATAAACGGTGAATCTTCTGAATAGTTGGTATTATTTACTTTGCAAATATATGGTTATATCCATAATTAACAACGCACATAAGGAAATCATTTTCATTTCAACCAAGACTCAACATAAGACAGGGTATATTAAGTGTATGCTTTTTGAGGGCTCAAGCGAGTTCTGGTTAACTGTCCACCAGTTCCCAGGCACACACCACAGTTAAAAATGACTTACAGACTACTAAGGTCGAAATACCCGGGTATAAAGAGCTCAGTCTTGAAACATTCCAACAAACTTAACATTCAATAATCCAGTCTTCAGTTTTCAGAGGTCAGAACAGAAGTTTTGGTCCCCGTGTTAATACTCACGATGTTTGATTTTTCAAAGGATTAAGGTTGCCTGAATAAGTCAACAGGTACAGATAATACATGAATTTACAAATACGTGAATACAGACAGTTCGATCTAGTTTTTATTTTATTTCTGAGAATGCCCGCTCAGATCATTAGTCCGAGAAAAAAATGAAAAGAATTTTCATAATAGTGTCACTATCGTCGCTCTGTAAACGGAAATCCAACAATAAATCACCTTATAAACAGCGGCGTGACAGTGGAGGTAAGTTAAGACGTATCAGTCTATCTTCGTGGGTCACTCAGAAAGATGCTTCGCCATTGAACCCTTTCCATCCTGGTGATCAGCGTGGGTTGTCTTCTACGAGACCCTGCTTTACACAGATCCCTACTATAATAAAAGTTTGCCCTCACTATTCGCCTCTTATCAATAAAAAATCAACCACATATGGTCTGCACCTGCAATCGATTTCAGATATTTTCATTTTAAAACTTAAGACCTGAGTGAAGTAACATACTGAGGACTATACTGAAATCCGTAAAAAATGCATCTGTCGAATTATTTCTAGTAGCGTTAGTAGCGTTCCGAACTTCTGACTAAGATAAATAAAGTCCAAGAATAAATAACTGTGCAAGTTGTTGACATTGATCTTGAGCACTTTAGTTTGTATAACACTAACATAAGTGATGGACGTCGAGTTATTGGGGTCCCAAACGAGTAGGGCGGAAATGGCGTGACCAACAGCCAACTTTGAAGTCGCATTTCCTGGTCAGAACTTAGCGTGGATCACCCTTAAGTCGTATCCAGGTACTACGGCTGAGCTGGGGACAGTACAACACAAAGGACGTTAGTACGGAAATATATTAGTAAGAGTAGGTTCAAGGAACAAAATGCGGACACCATCTGATGGGCCAGTCCATAGCGTTGTCCTTTAACTTCAGGAGGGTCGGTGAACTGTTCGACAGTCAGTGACCGAAACGTCGGGCGATTGGGCTAGGGCTCAATAACATTTCTCTGGCCATACAAGCTGTCGCACAAAAAATTTTGGTTGAAGGCTAGTTCGGACATACTCTCAAACATCACCATCTTTTTGTGGCTAATTGATGTGACTCCGTGCCGAGGATATCCAGGTAACTTCTCTAAAAAAAGCCAAGGAAGGCCCTTAAAACAATGAGAAGCCTCTTGTCCAGTCAGCGTTCTTTAGACGTCTTTCCAGAAACTTCTAGAAAGCAAAACGTCACATGTCGAGTTCCCGATCGGGTGGTTACTACACTACTACTATGTTTTGTTTATATAGGTCTTTCTCTTTCTTCACATAAGGCAACTCTAAGCAATTATGCCATTGTTGTCAATACCAATATTTTTGTTGCTACACATCTATTCTGTATAAATGTTTTCCACGGAGCCTAGTGGATGATTCTTAAAAGACAATATAGCATGACCACACAAACACGGTTCATTCGCCTCACCGAAGTAGTCCTATCTTTACAGCATTTGTAATGACAAACGCAATAGATATGCAGTGCAATAGTTAGAAGACTAATGAATTATAATCGAGACTGTACTTTAAATATTGAAAAATATAAATGAATCTTTTGCCCATAATTTACGGCTTTATATTCTTAGAAGCCGCTTTCGTGTTTTTGTTGTGTTCATTACGTAGAAGTTGGACTGTCGTTAACAGTGTCCTACAAAAAGAACAGAAACGTCACCCTTCTGTGTAACCGGCGTAGTGTCAAAACAGCGCAAAATAGTACACAAACGAATGCCTAATCTTATTGCAAGCATCCAACTTCTGAATCCATAACGATGTGTGAAATGGTTTTATGAATGAAAGGTAGTGCGAAAATGTTTGCTGAATTAATAACTTACACCTAAGTTACTGAGCACTTAAGAAGTCAGTTAAAAGTGAACGACACTAAATAATAAATTCAAGATAACCGTCCAACTGCAATTGACAAAAACATACAGATATTCAGTAATAGATCTAAACTGCATTAAGCTCATACTTTCTTTGGATCGATAACCACGCTTGCTTACTTTATCTCTTGCGCCATGCAGTGAAACCTGGCTCGCAACATCTATTGCTTGTGCTATTTTTTTCCTGAACAGGTAGCACTGTGGAACCATGAACACGGAACATCTGATGATAAGCAAAGATTGTTGTGCTGCAGAATCTGTAGTTACTGACACCAATCTGGTTTTTATATCCGTGTTATTTGTAAATCATAGCCAGTCCAAGCATCAACATGGGCTGGCTCCTGAATTTCACAAACAATCTCCAGCAATTTGACCACTGAAAATTTTTGAATACCTGTCAAAACTCACGAAGTAATCACGGTACATTTGTTCCCCCAATGAAACTTAGACAATGCGCATTTCTTCTGGTGTTTTTAATGGGAATGTGAAAGTTCAAGTCTCTATGCTCCCTCCACACCTGTCCTTCACAACGATTGATACGCTTCCGATGTTAGCAGTCAATTTGTCTATCTTGCTGGGCAGATCAGCTTTTGCATCCAAATCATTTTCAATATTTTGTTATCTTCAGTGGGCAACCTGTTGGCACAAGGTATAGTATGACTAATGTATTCGTTAATAGCAGCCGTAGAAGAATATGGAAGTAATTGTTAGAACACCTCTGTTTTTGATGAATTACCTTATGAGCATGTGATCAATAGATACTTACTTACCTATTAACGAACAATTTCCAGTCAAAATGTTTACAGTCAATAATTCAATCAGCACAAATCTGCAAGGGTTGAAGCTATCCCAAGTTCACTTAATCTGTGAATGAGAAACAAGGCTCAGTGACCAAAGACTGGTAAGCTAGTTATTGATGCATCCCGGCCACGCTAACTAGAAGGAGAAGTCCAAGCTTGGAATGGGAAGTATATTCTGTAAAACAGCCAGAAACAAGCGATAATAACATACACAATTCAAAACGTATATGTACAGTGCAAAATCGTCCTTGTGGAGAGTTACCAAATAGCATACTAAAAGACACAACGGACCAATAGCATTTAAGATATTTCCCAGTGGGAAATACGACATGGTGACAAGAGCGCCCTTGGCGCGAAGACAAAGAAATTCAAATTTTCTAAATTAAATAACGAAATTAGGTTTTTTCCTAAGTGAGTTCTGGGGATCTAATGTCCCCACTAACGAATGGTTTCCAGTCAAAATGTTCACAGCCAGTATTTCAATTAGTACAAATCCAGCCTAAATTTTAGCAACCTCTAGTTCGTTAGAAGTGTATAAGTCGTTGATTTTTCATTTCACAGCTTTAACAACGAATTAATTTGGTATCCTAATCAATTCGTTTCTTTGACTCTTTAGTTATCTGGTTCGTCATCTGAAAGCAATTAGTTCTAGTTGATGACAACTTACCATAATGATGCGATACGTCGCACAGTCTCAAGGAATGGTGACCATTGGGATCTATGCGATCAAGAATATCTGTAAAGACAATATCGTTCCCGTAGATAACCAATTGCTTCTTCATCAGACAGTCGCCAAGACTGACTAAAATGTGCTATCGTTCCTTGTCTTTGATCAGGACTTACTGTTTGGATTGATGCTATAAATCATGGCAAAGGCGTCTCAAACTTCGAAACTACTACATACAACATTCGTATTAGCTTTACAGGTAATTATGCCGAAGCACTGACCAACGTGCAGACCTAATGCACCGAACTATTATATATGCGACCAGCGTTTGTAAATGATATCACCCTATACAAGAGAATGTATGCAAAACGGGAATAATAACCTCAGAATGTTCCGTTGGGATTGAGATGCAATTACAAAGTAAAACTGTCATGGTAATCCACGTACGGTCGTGGCTGACGCAGATCATTTAAATATACCTATAGCACTGGAGGAAAACGGGTCAGTGAAGAAATGTCAAAGGTTACTGAATGGACAAAACCTTACCCTACCACACTCAACCATTCGTGTGATTTATCAAGGTTCACCGTTTGCTGTCTGATGGCCTAGTAATCGAAAACCTCGAGTCTCTGAATGTGATGATTTCGGTCGAGAAACCATTACACATTCAAATAACGTTATATGCTCTGATTCATTAGACTTTGAATGTAAACTTTGAAAGAGTTTTTCACTTACTGAGGCAAGTCCCTAAAACATTTGTCACAGCCTACTGTACCGTTGTGGCCAATGACATACATAACACTGCTACGAGTAGTGTCACAAATAATAGTGACTTCACCGTTAGATTCACTCGACACTTACCGGCATTAAGGCTTACTGTCAGCAACACTTGTAACTCAGTTACAAAAACTGTGAATATTTCATTGAGATCGGATGGTTTTCTTTTGCCACCACAGATACCAATCAGGAATGCTTCACTGTATTGCAGATCTACAGGAAAACCTAGGGAAGACCACGACTGTTGGTTAGAATTTTTAGACACACATAGGCCACTATAATTAAGCTGTAATTTAGGCTCTCGTGAGTTGACCTGACGTAGTCAAATTTCTGAAATTCTAAAAAGATCCGACTTCAGTCTGTCATGATAGAGCATCTCCATGTGTAGAAACTTCTCTTCTGCATTGTGGCAACTACTCAGCACACTTCAGACAGACAGCGGGAAGTCGGGAATAGTCGTTCGAAAAAAGAATAGAATTTCATTTGCTTTCCTAATAGTGATATTAGTTCCCTTCATCATACCACTTACAATTCTATCAAATTTATTTTCATTGAAATCATGAAGTGATTGATGTTAGACAATTATTGAACAGCCGTTTTGCCCCAGTAAATGACTACTAATAATTTCGGTTTCACATGAGAACGCTTAACCACTAGACCATTGGTTTAACGTTTATAGATAGTGATTTCGGTGAAATACAAGTCTCAGCAACCTCAAACTGAAGACTCTTCTTTCATTAACAGCTGCATATGTGACGGCACCTTCATACTCACACTTCCTGAATGTGTTTTGTTAAACAAAGACAAGGCAGTAACGGAAGCTTCAGTAGGCACACAATGAATATAACCACACGAGGCGATCGCAACAGTGGGCTGCCGCCATCAACATTTTTACTTTAAAAGAAACGGATAGCTGTAGTCAGAAGGGGTAATCGAGGTTATTATCAGTTTCAGTTTTGGAAAGGACAGAAGGCTTGACGGCCTGTGTTAGTCCTGGCGATGATGGTCTTTCAGTTGATCCAACTTTCTTTCGAAAGAGTCGATGGATGGAGCCTCAACAATGTGCTGAGGTACTGGATTCCACTCGTTTATGATTCCATGGGAAAGTCAATAATCAGCTGACAGTAATTTGTTCTGGGCTCGTGAACTTTTCTGGAGTGTCTTCGTAAATTATTCAGCGTGGAAATTTCGAAAATTTCGTGTGGCGTTGGAGAGAACCTTGTAGATTATGGTGGGGATGATGTGTGTTGAATGACTGGGGGCCCACTCGAGTTAGACGGAACTGGTGTGACCAACAGCCAACGTTGAAGTCACACTTCGTGATTAGTATATAATATTGATTACCCTTTTGTACTAACCGGGTACTATGGCTACTTGGATGACTGTGTGACACGAACGACATTATTACAGAAATGTATTAGCATGAGTGAGTTTTTGGTTTTAATAATAATAATAATATATTTCTGCATGAGCAGGTACATGCCATTTTTACAGGCATGGTCTATGGATTACAACACTTGTGGGCGCACAGTATGCTTCCCAAATTATTAAGTTTATAGTTGTTATAAGGTAGACTCGTAGAGCGCTTGCTGTAAACCATGACCTTGGGGAGACACGTACGTCAAGTTTGTTCCAGACGTCAGACGTTCCATAGCTGTGCCCTCAGAGCAAGATTCTGTAGAAAAAAAGAAAGAGAATCAGAAGAGCAGCAAGGCACTTGGATATGGAAGGATTTCAAAACCAATATTGTCAAATTCTGTTCATTCGATATCGTCCTCATTCTTTTTCGATAAGTATTTAAGGACAACGAATTAATATTCCACGAGAGTCCCTAAAATTGCGAGACCTAAATCAAAATATGTGACCTATATATGTGACCGTCGATTTTAACTTTTTAAGCACAGATTAGTGAAATCAGCACATGATGACTCAGTCCAATCACTGAGAATAAGGTGTAGGATCCAAACTACGGTTTGGATGTTGAAGAATAGCCTTCCGTGACTTTAGACACGCGCCTTTCCCGTCGAAATCAGAACAAGTAATCGGGTAACTAGCGGTTCTATAATTCATAATAAATTTAATGTAAATCATTACCTAAACAAATATTATCACCCGGCTATTCAACCAATGATTGTTCAATCAATTAAATCTAAATTACAATAAATAAAGAAGTTGATAGAAGATGAGGAAAAATTGCCAATCACAACAAATGAACGTTATTCTATCCTGACTGGATAGATCACACACAACAGGAGGAACAAGTCAATATGGCTACCGCCAAGAACAAGTGTCAAGTAAAACAACGCAGATGCAGTTCAGGAAGAAACACAAACTTAGTAAATGCGTAATAAAAACAAAAATTATAACAAAAATACGAATATTAACGATTCAAATGTAATCAAAATACAACAATGTACAACTAATGTGATCAATAGGAATAAAGTACAAGTATATACATGGAGGGATTTTCACCAACGCACAACACATTCAAAACGGATCTTACACCGGCCCCCAAAATCCCTCCATACCACACAAGCTACCTTGATGCCTACGGTCATGGTTCATTATATAACATGTCACACCATAGGAACGAGTAGGACTTACAACAGTACGCCTACTCGACCTAACTACACTAATAACACGAGGAACTAATTCGAGCCTTCAAGGAGGCATAATCTACGTATATCTCTCCTGACTAATCCACCGTTCGTACGAACAACCACTGTTCTAACTCTTCTGTCGTCATCTATTTTACAATCTTCGACTACGCCTAAGGGCCATTTTCCACGAGTCGATATGTCCGAAGCTACGATCACTACATCCCCTTTCTGAAAATTGCGGTGTTCAACTAACCACTTATGACGTTTTTGTAGGGACGGTAGATACTCTCTTAACCACCTTTTCCAAAACACATTAGCAAGATGATTAATCTGTTTCCAACGTTTGTCATATTTATCTCTGATGCTACCTTCTTCGACTATTCCGTCACATTCTCTCAATAATAACAAACTATTTGGCGACAAGGCTAGTTTATCGTTAGCATCTTGAACGACCGGAGTTAAGGGTCGATCGTTCAATATCCTTTCAATCTCGATCAAATAAGTGTTTAAAGTCTCATCGGTTAGAGTCTGCTCTCTAGTTATCAACAATAACAGCCGGCGTATGGACCTAATCATCCTTTCCCAAACTCCACCCCTGTGGCTGGATGAGGGCGGGTTAAAATGCCACTGAATTTGTCTAGCTGACAGTTCTTTGTCTATTTTCTGTTGATTCAACTATTGCACAAATCTCCTTAATTCAGAGACCGTACCCACGAAATTTGATCCATTGTCACTGTAAATTTCGGCAGGTTTCCCTCTTCTTCCAATAAAACGTAACAAGGCCATTATAAACGAATCAGTATTCAAACTATGTGTCATTTCAATATGTACTGCCCGGGTTTGCAAGCAAGTAAACACACATCCATATCTTTTTTCTAATGATCTTCCTCTTTTGACAAACAGAGGTCCAAAGTAGTCTACTCCCACGGCTGAGAAGCTATACCATCCTTGTTGCACTCTACAAGCTGGAAGTGGCGCCATCAATTGTTGCCCTGTAACCATCGTATACCGCCGGCATGTCACACACTTTCCTATCACTCTCGTAACCGTGCTGGTTCCTTTTATTATCCAGTACCTTTTTCGAATCGTGGCCAGTACTTGTGACGTTCCTGTGTGCCCTTGTTCCTTATGATAATGTCTAATTATCATTTCTGTCACTAAGTGTCGACTGGGCAATATTATTGGATGTTTAAAGGCATTTGAGAAATCTGAGTAGCTTAGTCGGCCTCCAACACAGAGTAACCCATCAAGCATTATCGGTGATAAGCCCTTCAGATCATTGTGACTAACTACTTTACCATTGTTTTTAAATCCACTAAGTATTTCTCCATACACTTCTTTCTGAACCATCAACAAAATTTTACGCTTGGCGATGTCAAGTTCTTTGACCTTTAAACATCCTAGATGAACGGATCCTTCATGACTCGGTGAACGAAGCACCATCAGAAATTCTATGAACCTTCTAAGCCAGGCTACGGCCCTGACTAATTTCAACCACTCGGAGTAATAAGAGAGAATAGGTGACATGTTGTGCTTTATACTACTCAAGTTAACCACAGCAGTTTTTCTAAACTCAATATCGTCAGGAGTAGGTTCCGGACAGTCAGTGATTGTTGTACAGAATTCGCCATGCAGTAAGGTAGGACATTTGAACCAAGATTCCAGATCAGTCATTTTTTGTATACCTCTTGATGTCCAATCGGCTGGATTCTGTGACGACTTTACATAATTCCATTGTTCAACCTTCGTATACTGGTGCACCACAGCGAGGCGGTTGGCTATATAGGTGCTATATCGGTTCTCCATATTCTTAATGTAGTATAACACTCTCATGGAATCTGTATGGAAGTTTACTTTGCAGAAAAAATTAGGCAGACTTCTCCGTAATACTTCACTAAGCCTCACACTTAACACCGCTGCCGCCATCTCGAGTCTCGGTATAGTGACTTGTCTGATAGGTGCTACCCTAGACTTGCTGTACAACAAGATACAATATGGTGGCTCCTTCAAATAGCTGACTCGTGCGTACGCAACTGCTCCATAACCAACCTTTGAAGCATCACTGAACAAGTGCAATTCCACTTTCGCGTCGGGTTCGTCGATTTTCCTCTTGATACCTCGAGCTACCGTGACGTGACCTATCTGACGCATAAAACTTACCCAGCCTAGCCACGCGGACATGTATGGCTCGTTGAGAGGCTGATCCCAGCCTATTTGGGACCTACATAATTTTTGCAAGAGAAGTTTGGCAGTAAGACAGACTGGAGCAATCAGACCCAGAGGATCGAACAGAGAAGAAACTATAGATAAAATACCTCTCCTAGTCAGAGGCCTTTCCGGTGCATCAAAGTAAAACTTAAATACATCTTGTTTAAAATCCCATTCCACACCTAGGGTTCGATGAGTAGTGTCGTAATCCGTTGACATTTCTATCAAGGACTGTTCTTTACATACATCAGGCAAGATGGTCCTTACCTCCTCCGAGTTGGTAACCCATTTCCTTAGTTTGAAGCCTCCTCTACATAATAATTCACTTATCTGCTTGACGAAACCCTTTGCTTGATCACAAGTGGGAAAAGATACCAAGCAGTCATCAACATAGAAATTATTCTTAACAGCATCTACGACATAACCATCATAACCGTCAGAGAATATTTGGGCCGTCTTATTCAAGGCAAAGTTCGCGCAAAACGGCGATGATATGGCGCCAAATGGATGAGATGTCATTTGAAAATCGGATGGTTCTTTCGACATGTCTCCCCCCTGCCACCACAGAAATCTTAAAGCTCCTCGACCAGACTTAGGGACCTTCACTTGCATGAACATTTCTTCAACATCCGCAGAGACTGCGATTGCTTCTTTGTGAAAACGCAA
Organism: Schistosoma haematobium; assembly: GCF_000699445.3. Classification (NCBI taxonomy): domain Eukaryota; kingdom Metazoa; phylum Platyhelminthes; class Trematoda; order Strigeidida; family Schistosomatidae; genus Schistosoma; species Schistosoma haematobium. The sequence continues at coordinate 12,515,455 of NC_067201.1, forward strand.
TAATATACACACTATCTCAGCAGTTGTGTCGGGTCCTTGATAAATCATATCATTTAGAGAAACACCCGCAAACTTAGCGGCACAGTCAAGGACCACTCTAAGTTTTTCTGGCTTTTTCGGGTTTATAACTGCATGGTGAGGCAAGTACCAACGGGGGCGATAACTAGGTTGCAATTATATTTCAGGGATCTTCTCCGCATAGCCCTTAATAAAATTGCTTTCAATACCTTTTGTATACTTGATATATAGAATGTCATCTTTCAACAATCTACGCTTCAAACTCTGTAGTCTACTGCTTGCTACTTCATAATTCCCCCCTTTCATATTTGGGTTCACTTTCCATGGTATAGGAACTACAAAATGACCATTTTCGAAGCGTGTGCCCTCTTCCACAATCCTTATAGCCGCCTTATCTTCTAGTGATGCTGATTTATCATTTGAATAAACATCAGAAAACTCTACATCATAAAGTTTACGTATTTCGTTCTCCAAGGTCTGTATCTTAATGGTATGATTGACCACTCTTTTCTTATATTCCGGATACGACGCAGGTCCGAAGACCGTCCAACCCAGCAACGTCTTCACAGCGTACGGGCTTTTCCTCCCACCCAACCGCTGGTCTAACACCCAGTGTGCTTCTGGTACGTCGCAACCAATCAACAGCAGAACTTCTTCAGAGTCTAAGTTATCTATCGGTACATCCCTTAAATGTGGCCACTTAACTAGGCTGTTCACTGCCGACTTTGTCGGCTTATGACCTGGTATACCTGCCACAATCAGAGCTCCTTCGATCGTAACATGTTCAGATCGATCTAAAGAATATACCTCAAAAGGCGCACTCGTGACCTTCATTGTTCTATTACCGCCCACAGTCTCAACTACCACTGATGCTTCGTCTTCGCTCAGCCCGAGAGACCTCAAACAGTTTGACTTTATCAGTGTCACATCAGAACCGTTGTCCAACAGAGCATAACCCGCAATCTCGGCTTTTCGCGATTTCAACCGTACGGGAATCATGCCTAAACACACTTGACTGATTAGTGATTTAGTATATCCGCAACAACTCAAGATACCAGGCTTCTCACTCTCGCTGTGCAACAAAGAATGGTGTTTCTTTTCACAACCCTCAACGTTACAGCGCTTTGTCATCTTACATTCCTTAACTCTATGTCCTTGTCTAAGACAGACGAAACAGATACCCTTGCTTTTAGCGTGAGACCATCGGTCTTGAACTGTAAGCGCTAAGAACTGTGGACATTTATCAATGGCATGGTCGTAGGAACACATACTGCATTTAGTTTTCATTGTCGAACTATTCCCTTGCTCTGATTGCACGTGACAGTTCGTCTTTACGTTATGTCCTTTTCTAGAACGGTTTGCTAACCGTCCAAATCTACTACAAGCCACTCTCGCACGCGATGCGATAAACTGAGTGAGCTCGTCGAAGGTGGGTTCCCTGTTATCTTCAGTCAATTTATCCACCCAGTCCGCCCACTGGGCTTGCATAGGTTGAGGCAAGAGTCTCACTATTCTTTCCAAGGTAACTAAGGAATTTAGATCAGAAGTATAATTCATCTGTTCCAAGACCATGGCACAGTTTTCCATTTTAATAGCCAAATTTGATAGTTGGTCCCCGTCAATATACTCAAAATTCACAGCACTGAATAAGTCCTCTAGTGTTTCTCAAGCGATTACGTGAGACTGTCCGAAAAAACGTTTTAAAATCTCCCTTGCTCTTTTATAGCCAGAGGATGCCTCCATCATGACGCAACCTTCAATAGCTGTTTAAGCCTTACCCTTACAATAGTGTATCAAATAGAGTAAGCGCTGGCTATCATCTGTGACTCTTGATGCTACATACGTCTCAAATTGCCTTATAAATTTCCAATAACCTCTTGGCTCTCCATCGAAATAACTCAGTTCAACCTTTGGTAGCTCTGGGCCAACAACATGGACTATAGGCGACATGCTCTTTCCTAGTAATTCAGGCCCTTGCTCCTCCTTTAAACTAAGATTTTTTACATCATCTGACATCGAATTAAGGCTAGAATCACTGCCATGATAATTAACCCTATTTAAGTCTGAACCATGACCCTTAAGGACGTCAAAAGGCACTTGCTTGACAATAGGGGATTCTTCGTTAACATCGACGAACTTTGAGCCTGATCTCCTTCGACGATTAACTGACATTATAAGCGACACGACCAATTATTTCCAGAAAATCCGTGAACGATTACCAAAGGATTTCGGTCAAGTAATACTTGTTTAGAACTGTAGGATCCAAACTACGGTTTGGATGTTGAAGAATAGCCTTCCGTGACTTTAGACACGCGCCTTTCCCGTCGAAATCAGAACAAGTAATCGGGTAACTAGCGGTTCTATAATTCATAATAAATTTAATGTAAATCATTACCTAAACAAATATTATCACCCGGCTATTCAACCAATGATTGTTCAATCAATTAAATCTAAATTACAATAAATAAAGAAGTTGATAGAAGATGAGGAAAAATTGCCAATCACAACAAATGAACGTTATTCTATCCTGACTGGATAGATCACACACAACAGGAGGAACAAGTCAATATGGCTACCGCCAAGAACAAGTGTCAAGTAAAACAACGCAGATGCAGTTCAGGAAGAAACACAAACTTAGTAAATGCGTAATAAAAACAAAAATTATAACAAAAATACAAATATTAACGATTCAAATGTAATCAAAATACAACAATGTACAACTAATGTGATCAATAGGAATAAAGTACAAGTATATACATGGAGGGATTTTCACCAACGCACAACACATTCAAAACGGATCTTACATAAGGAGCGAATAAAATTATACATAGCGAACAATGACTAGAGAGAAAATAAAATGACTCAATGGAATTTCGGTCATATATGTAAGCGGTTGACAAATAACAGAAAATAGTTTCTCTGAAATCGAGTCAAATCAAGATGGTGGGCGCTTATTTAAATACTACGTGAAGCGTCAGCTTCACCCACAAAAGCTGGTGTTTAATAATGTGGCTCTTATTCAGACATAAAGTTAGTGAGTCTGTAGTAATCATCGTTCTATACATGGAGTCCATAATCTGTGTATTTAAATAGAACATTCGGCTCACAACTTCTTATGCAATTATTTAATGTCACATCTTCCCATTATTGGCATCACACGAAGCTCTTCAATAAAAATCGGCTGCTCTGCTGAGGTGACGATTTATATTCCCACACAAACACATACACAAGGCCACATGGATCTCACCTGATCACACCACGGAGAACTAGATAGTTCATATTTACATCACTAAAAATTCACAAGTACAATGGAAGACGTGAGAACTAGGAGAGGAGCTGACATAGCTTCAGACCACCACCAACCAGTGGATGCCAAGGTGAAACTGAAGCTAAAGAAGCAATGGACAACTGGACAAACAGCGCTACACAGTTTCTATACAGCGTTCATTTGACGTACTGGCAAACTCAACGAATTCGAGATAACTCTCGGCAACAGGTCCCAAGAGGAAACTACTATGGAGGACAACTGGAAAGGGATCAGAGGAGCACTAATTTCAGCGTGTCAGGAGATTCTTGGCCGCAAGAGGCATCATCATAAGGAATGGATCTCTTTTGGAGTCCTAGACAAAATTCATGAAAGGAAGAACAAAAAGACAGTAATTACTAACAGCCGAACAAGAACAGAGAAAGTCAGGGAGGAAGTCGAACACACAAAAGCAAACAAGCAAGTGAAGGAGAGCGTTAGAGCTGACGAGCAGAAACACGTGGAGGAGTTAGTAACGACAGCGTAAAAAGCTGTAAGAGAAGAAAATATGAAACATCTATGTGACAGAACAAAGAAACTGCCAGGGAAATATGGTATATTGGAGAGACCGGTCAAGGACAAGGGAGGCAATACGATCAACGAGATTCGAGAACAGAGGGATAGATGGGTTGGACACTTCGAGGAACTGTTGAGTAGATTATCTTCATCGAATTAACACATGCATATCTTCATATAGATGTCACACCATCAACAGTTGAAGAAACCAGGATGAGTGTCAGAAAAATGAAGTGTGGGAAAGCAGCAAGACCTGACAATATAACAACCGAAGGACTGAAATAATACATAGAGGTAACTGCAAAGATACTACACGTCCTATTCATGATGATTTTGGAGGAAGAACAAGTGCCGACGGACTGGGAAGAAGGACACCTCATCAAGATACCGAAGAAAGATCTTAGCAAATGTGAGAACTACATAGACACCACATTACTGCCAGTACCAGGAAATTTTTTCAACAGTCCTGCTGAATCGAATAAAAGATGCAGTAGACACCCAACTTCGAGATCAACAAGCTGGATTCGTAAGGATCAGTCTTGCACTGAGGGATTATCGTTGAACAATCAATTGGATGAATCTGGTCACTATACATCAACTTCATTGGTTACGAGGAAGCATTAGACTCTATGGAGTACCTAATAAAGTTGTCATCATCATCCGGAATCGATACGACGGACTACACTGCAAACTGGTGCATGGAGGACAGCTGGCAGATGCATCCGAGAGCAGGTGTCAGACAAGGCTGTCTACTCCCCCCTTTCTCTTTCTTCTGGTGGTCGACTGGGTTATGAAGACCTCGACATCTGAGGGGAAGCACGGAACACAATGAACAGCTCGGAATCAATTATAAGATTTGGACTCTTCTATCCCATACACACCAACAAATGCAATTCAGGACAATTAGTGTAGCAGCAGTCTCCGCACCAGTAGGCCTCAACGTACACAAAGGAAGAAGCAACATCCGCAAATACAACACGCGGAATACCAACCAAATCACACCTGATGGACAAACTCTAGAAAAGTTGGAAAGTTTCACTTATCTGGGAAGCATCATTGATGAACGTGGAGGATCTGATGCAGACTTAAAGGCGAGTACTGTCGAATCGAGGTCAGCATTCCTACGATTGAAGAATGTATGAAACTCAAAACAACTGCCAACCAATATCAAAGTCACAATCTTCAATACGAATGTCAAGTTAGTTAGTTCTATTGTATGGAGCTGAAGCTTCGAGAAGTACTACAACCATCATCAATAAAGTACATTTATAAAAAATTGTCTACGTAAGGTAGTCAATGTCTGTTGACCGGATACCATCAGCAACAGCCCGCTGTATGAGAGAACAAACCAGCTTCCATCTGAAGAGGAAATCAAGAAAAGACGTTGGAAGCGGATATACAGTACGGAAATCATCAAACTGCATCTCGACGCTAGCTATAACTTGGAATCCTGAAGGGAAATGGAAAAAGGGAAGGCCGAAGAACACACTGCGCTGAGAAGTGGCAGCAAGCATAACTAAGGTGAATAGCAACTGCAAAGAATTGTCCAGGACAGGGTTGGATGGACAATTCTGATAAGCGGCCTATGCTCTCCGACGAGGGGCAAAAGGCGTATGTAATTCTAGTTTTTAACGGCTTATTATTAGATAAGTAAATTACGACCCCCTGATAACGTGTCCATAGTGAATCCTCTGTTACAATTCTATGAGTCTATCTTAAGTTTTGGAAAGATCACAGTAGTTCGGATTGTTTGCGACCACTGAATCATCTTTATCTTCCTGCTAACTATTATATGAGCAATGAATGATCTCTGATTGACAAAAGTTTACTGTTGGATGCTTCAGAAACCATTCATTTTAGGATTTATTTGTTATTACAACTCAATGAACCTTTCGAGTCTCTGGGTAACCTTCGTCCTGCCGATTGAAGAAATCAAGCTAACAGTGGATAAGCATTTATTTTTAAATACAAGGCAGTGTTGAGCGCGAGGTTACCTTTTCAAACACACAAAGCTATCCAACACTCAACACAAAATAATAGGAATTATAATCCCTACATAAAATAAGGAGGTGAATGAATACTTGAGCTTTAATGTCCAGACATTTACTTAAATGCATAAGGTTAAGTCTTAACCACTTGATTTATAACTGCTCCTGGCCTCACTTTATGGAGACGAACGAAATATAAACCCTACTTAATTTCATTCATACTCCATTTACCTATCAATCCAGTGAAACTTAGAAAATTATAGGTCAAATGTGGAAATTGTTTCAAACGTTCATGTATCCAGTCAAGCCAAGAGAGTGAATTAGCCTTTCAGCCAATATCAGTGATGAAAATGTAAGTCATTTTTTATATCGTCAAGAAACGAATACACTAGAAATGAGCAATTAAATCGTTGACAATAGACACACAAAAATGACAAATAATGAGGAACTACAATTATTAAGGCCACATAGTACAGAGGAATATATTCAATCCCAAATGCTGTCAGAACTACTGATCTTTACGAAAGTCAAAATAAGTTCACGTCTTCATTATAATAGAGAGGGGACCACATATTTATTTGAGGATGAGGTAATTACTTGCTCACTAAATTACATAAGCCCTTTACACTTCTCAGAGAAGAGACCTGTAGATCACTGAGGCAGGTGACCTTTGTTGAATGATTGGGAACCCATTCGAGCTAGACGGGAATGGTATGACCAACAACTAACTTCGAAATCACACCTCGCGGTCAGTACCTAACCTTGACTGCCTCTTCGTCATACCAATGTACTATGGCTGCTTTGAATACCGTGTAGTGTGGCGTCCATTCGCGGTTGACTATGATCACCATCACAAGAAGGTTGCGTACCCGATATCAGAAGGCGATTGGTGATTGTAGCGAGATATATTTGTTGACAATCTCGTGGTATCGAAAGAATACCGAGATCGTGCCAAAAGAGTACTAGCGGAATCATCGACCAAACGTAAGCACGTGCAAGGTCACAATAAACGGAAGGAAGAATGTCCTTAGTACAGTTAAACAGACAAGTACAGCAAGACAATCACTGGTATAATTGGTTGTCATAATAAACGTTTCCATCAAACCAATCGCGTTCTCTCAATAAAAGTAGGTCACTACAGAAGCCCCAGGCTAGAAAGGGCTTGCACTTTCGATGCTTAGCGGTTTAGTTCGTGGGACTGATCGGCGAACGTGCGATTGTAGGACGAGAGGGTTGGCAGAGCAAGGGGCGATTAATACGAGAGAGCTGTAGATATTTGGTTGATTAAACCTTCTTATCGTATATTAACAATTTTACTGTGTTTTCGGGTGTATTTGTTTTACTTAACCTTTGAACTTGTTTGTTTATATCATTCTTTTCAAGCATTTTGGTTTCTCTTTGTCATTGGTTTGGTATTTGGGAGTTTTTGTTCCGGGAACATACAAAATTGAAGGTTTTTTGTAATTATTATAATGATTGTTGTTAGAACGACATTTGGGTTGACTATTTGTAAATCGCGAATAAACTTTGGTACATAAATTGGAATTTGGTTCTATTCTTAATTTGGGTCCGTGAATTGCAAATAGAACGAGCAAAACTTGGAAGTGACAGAGATCGTTGATCCTCGAGTTGTCACCGAAGGTCTTTTACGTGGAGCGGTACCAGGAGAATCGTGCTGTACTTGCTGCTCGAGTTAGCGTACCACACCAGAGTGGTTCGTATCCAGGATCTGAGGATTGCGTTCGTAGGGGTGAGAACCAAAAACCTCTGAAGACGTAGGACGGAACCACAATTGAGATGGGGAACCAGAAGCAGCCATAACAACCAATTGCGAGACCAAACATATGATAGACAGATTTGAAAACAGAATATCGACTGAGTGAATTGACAAAAGCGTGGGTGATCAGGCCAGCTTTCGCCAAAATTGAATGACGTCGACAGTAGCAAACAGGTGATGGTCAGCGGAGTGGTCTCAGGGTACAAAAAAAATCCAAAAAAATAGAAAGGGTGTAGCATGCATGTATTATAGGAATAGTCTCACGCCTCATCCGTTTTCGATTGGGCGGTTAGTCGTGAAAGCGTACAGGTATACGTACTCGGCGACTGGAACGTGAGACGGTAGTTTCGTTCGTACTTCGGGAGCCTGCAATCTCATCCAAAGTCAAGGGTGGTGTGGTCTGCTGATCTGAACGTGAGACTAAAGTCTAGTCCGTAGATGGTGCGGATGACACGCGCTGTGTGACCGAGACGCGAGAATGAGGTCTCTGATTTATCCAGCGTGGGTTCTGCAGTAGATGTAGAGATCCTGTTAGTATGCTTGATGGGTCTAGCACCGGGTCTCAAGTTATCAGGTAGGGGACTGTCATCGACGTGTGCGGGTACGAGACGATCAATGCTGACTAACACGACACAGCCAGGTCGATCACCCTTGAAGGTCTTTTCGTAACCGGAAATCACGTGAAAAGGTCCTTCGTAAGGCTGCTGCAGAGGTTTGCGTACCGAATCTACTCGAATGAAAACATGTGGACGGGTAGACAACTCTCCAGGGAGAGCGACCTGTCGATGCTGTGCTCAAGGTGACACCGTATTCAGTGTTCGCGAAAATTCAGACAATCGTTGGACGTGGTCTGATTTACTGAAATCGTTACTGCCCCGTGGTATGAAAGATTCCCCAGGCAGACGCAATTTCGTGCCGTATACAAGTTCAGAGGCGGAACATTGAATATCTGTCTTTAAGCTCGTTCCGATACCACCGGCCATCACCACATGGGCGAGTTCATGTCGTGCAGTTAACTGATGGGAGTTGGTCGGGCATCAATGGACTGCTCGACATTCAGTGACCTAACTGCAGGATGATTTTGGTAGGACTCAATGACGTTTCATTGGCCCACAGACCACCAACCAGGAATCTGCAACCAACTCTGTTCCGAGCCGATGGAGTAACCGTAGGTTGTTAGTCCTTGTAAAGTGGAGGAAGTAGTATTCGCAGTCCACCTTTCGTCAGCTATACGTTTTGGTGGTTTTCATCTGGTCATCAATAGAATGTGGTTTGATTTAATGTATAAATCTTGTCTAGTGGTTGACTATTTCTTTATGTATCAGAATTGATTATCATCATTGTCACTATTCAAACTGACACAGTCAAGGTTTCTTTCATACTCATAGAGCTGGATCCAATTTCTCAATATATGACTCAATGGATATGTACTAAGAGGCCTCTAAGCTTCTTTGTTCATTTAGTTACACGGGATTGAAGGCTTTAAGGCCGTAATGAACATCAGACCTGTCAGATCGGCGTATTCGGGTGTTTTTAGAATACATCTAGGTTTCCAAGCGAAAAAATAACCAAGTATTGTAGCACTTACTTGGAAAATTTGATATAGACTATAATTTATGGATAATTTATAGATAGTATAGAACTTGATTTCGAGGGCTTTACGTTAGTAAGGGCCGACAGAACACAAAAACGCAAAGGAGGGGGAGTAGCTCTATTCATTATGAATGCTATCCCATTTGCCATTATCGATAGTATATCCCATGAGAGTGGGACGTGTGAATTAGTTAGTCTTCGCTTAAAATGCAAGGGACAAGAGCTGCTGATTGGTTTGGTCTATCGCAGTCCAAGCTGTGAGGCAAATGAGATCCTGTTAAGCAGTCTCAATACTTGGTCCCAAAGTGGTCGATGTCTAATCCTAGGGGACTTTAATGCACCTACGGTAGACTGGGAAAATCTGCGAACTAAATCGTCGGAGAATTCTTTCGAGCAGGAACTAGTTGATGCGGTTATCACATGTGCTCTAGTGCAACATGTGAAAGAAGCGACAAGGTACGATCCGGACACTGAATCATCCTTATTAGATCTTATACTGAGTCACTATGAGGATGATGTTGTGAACCTCCATCATATGCCACCCCTAGGTAAAAGTGACCACGCAGTTTTAACTTTCGACCTCCATATAACTGCCAGTCATGAGGACGCGTCAGTCCAGTCCAGACCCAACGTCTGGAAAGCAAACATACCAGACATCATGCACTCAGCATCGTTAATAGATTGGACAATAGACCCAGAGTCCTCCATTGAAACGGCTTGGGATGCATTTCGAAATTCATACTTAAAAGTTACCACACCTCACATCCCTTGGACTATACCAAAGGGGCCGAAAAACTCGCCACCATGGTTCAGTAGGGAGGTCCGTATCCTTCTCCGTAAGAAAAGGAAAATGTGGGATAGATTTAGGTTACTGGGGACTGATGAGTCAATATCTCAGTATCGAAAGGCTCGGAACACTTGTGCCTCGACCCTCCGTAAGTCTAGAAAATTGTACGAAGAAAAACTTGTTAAGGAATCCGTAGAATGTCCTAAACGCTTGTATTCCTATATAAACCAAAGGACAAGGAGAAAAGGAAATATTCCTGCTCTATGGGGAGACAGTACTGCTTCATCATCAGTGGAGGACGACTTTGGTAAGGCTCAAGCGTTCTCAAACTACTTTAGCAACGTGTATACCATAGAAGCGCCCTTCTCGTCAGCGTATACAGATCCCCCCATACATACACTGGATAGCGTGACCATTAAAGAACTCGATGTCTTTGGTCTGCTAAATAAGCTTGACATAGGTAAATCCACGGGGGCCGATGAATTACATCCTAGGCTACTGAAAGAATTATCTAACTTCGTTGCAAGCCCTTTAAGTACATGCTTTAACCTATCCGTTACGCAGGGTCGCTTACCGAAAGATTGGAAAAACGCCATAGTAAGTCCTGTCTTCAAAACAGGCACGAAACACAAACCTGAGAACTACCGCCCCGTTAGCCTAACTAGTGTGGTTGTTAAAATCTTAGAAAAGATTATTCGGAAGGAGCTGTTTAAGTATCTCGATAAAAACCGGATCCTCTCGGAGAAGCAGCACGGTTTCAGAATAGGTTATTCTTGTCTCACTAACTTATTAGTGGCTCGTGAAAGCTGGTGCGCTCTTAAGGACCAAAAGCTACCTGTAGACGTAGCCTTCATTGATTTCAGTAAAGCTTTTCACAAAGTTCCGCACAACCGGCTGTTATATAAGTTAAGAAAAGTCGGGATTGGAGGCAATTTATTGATGTGGATAAAAGACTTCTTAGTTGGGCGGCAACAAAGAGTAAGGGTGAACTCAAAGTTATCTAGCTGGGAAACTGTGCTTAGTGGAGTGCCCCAGGGTACAGTTTAGGGGCCAGTGCTATTCCTCTTGTATGTAAATGACCTTCCTTGTCTCCTATCATCATCGGTCTTGCTATATGCTGACGATGTCAAGATATGGAAAACGATACGATGTAAGAGTGATAGCTTAGAACTTCAAAATGACCTGAAGAGATTATCTGAATGGTCTGAAGCCTGGCAGTTGCCGATAAATACTTCCAAGTGTGTTGTGATGCACACTGGTCATCAAGGTACAGATGCATACACGATGAATAACACTGATCTACCTGTCGTCCAGACATATAATGACTTAGGAGTTATCGTCAGTCAAGACTTGAAGACTACTGCACACTGCCGTGCAATAGCCGCCAAAGGTTTTAGAACGTTATGGTCAATACGTAGGGCTTTTAGTCATGTCGACGCTAAGACGTTTTTGACCTTATATACAGTGTTCGTACGTCCTAAACTTGAGTACTGCATACAAGCGGCTAGCCCCTGCTTAAAAAAAGACAGTGAGCTTCTGGAAAAGGTTCAGAGAACGGCCACTAAGCTGGTTCCCGGAATAGCGAAGCTTCCGTATGAATCTCGACTGGCCAAGCTGAACCTTTTCCCGTTGTCATATCGCAGAACTAGAGGCGACTTGATTACAGTCTACAAATTGCTTAGTGATAAATTTGCACCTAACATGCCCTCATTTTTCTTGTCTTCCAAAACAGAGAATTTACGAGGACACTCCAAAAAAGTTCACAAGCCGAGAACAAATTACTTGTCAGCTGACTATCGACTTTCCCAACGAATCATCAACGAGTGGAATTCACTACCTCAGCACGTGGTTGAGGCTCCACCCGTCGACTCTTTCAAAAGAAAGTTGGATCAACTGAGAGACCACCATTGCCAGGACTAACATAGGCCATCGAGCCTCCTGTCCTTCCCAAACTGAAACTGAAACTGACGACCTTTGAGCGACACTAGACTGACCTTGAGAGTGTTCACCCGATGACAAGGACCAAATGAGGCTTATAAACCATTGTGAGGAATTTGAATTAAAATTAGCATCATCTGATGGATGATTTTTTGACATTTGATGATGGCTTATTCGAGTCCAATGAGTGCAAAGAAGGTTTTTTATCTGTCTTTCATCCAAATGAAGTGGGAAATCTAGTTGGTTATCGCAATATACTGTGAATTAATTCACCTTTCGCAGGAATTTTTATCAGGCAGCGATGAGGAGTGTTTAAAGTCTTCAAGCGATTGGCTTTATTTATCGAAGAAGTACGACGATTGTCTGCAGTGTTTGCTTCAACTGTGGGGTTTGTTTAATTCGTTAACGAATTATATTTTATTTTTAATACGTAGACCGTGTTCATAATTACAATGGGCTTCTTAAGAGAATTACTGCTGATGCTATTGTTAGGTGCTGTTTGAAACTGAACAAACGATGTGAATTGCTTCCTTATCTCCAACAGCACGTAATTCTCTATAATAATCTATATTATTAGAAAGAGCCAATTATCAGTAAGCTATGAGGATTATATTGGACACTTGATGCTTCATTTTACTTGTTCAATAAACGAAACAACGCAAGGTATCATGTTTGTTAAAATAATTTTTATCTTAGTCTGTGAACTTGATAGTTTCTAGTTTATGGAGGTTGTACTATGAGGTTGTAGGTCAGGGTTGCTATACCTCAATCTTATTCAGTGCCTATGTTTCCAAACAAATTCGGGGTTAATTAGTTTTACAACATCTGTCCCTTATTTTACGCCTGTAGTCTTTTCTACTAGATATAAATTTTAATAAGGGTGGGATATCTGTTTTACAACAAATCCTCATTTAGCCTGTCAAAGGAAACTTTCTGTAAGACATAAAGGTACAGTGTGTCGCCTAATACGATTGTAAGTCGACTCAAATAATCGCTCTTCGTATGTATGCTTTCAGAAATAATCCTCACGTAAATCAGGAATTGATGTTGTTAACGGTTGTAGAAAGCTAAGAAAAAGTGTGTTTGTCGATTCGTAACCATCTTCCGTACTTTTTAAGTTGCTAAATCGACCGCCAATCTATTCAGGTTAGTGAAGCATTCAAATCACTCAAATAATTCACTCTGTGATGTCAAATTAGATATTGACATTCCTCAGTTAAAAAGATAGAAGCACGTTTCAAGTATTCTCGCACCCTCTAAAGATGTACGGCGGACGAGTTTATTAGCTTTCACCCTAACAAAATTATATCTTTGTACGATAAAAGAACCTCTAGCTAGATCGATTTCACAAAGGTTGGGCATAAAATGTGTGATATTTATGAACGTATCTGTGGTATAGTTAAGTAAAGATTGAGACTGGGAATACTTAGAAAAATTTATTTTACGTGAGACATCTCACAGCATAACTTGTCGTAAGCTCTGATACGGTCGCCATTATTCAAGCAAGTAGCCTTCAGTGAACAATGAACCCATCAAGTTATAAACTTACACTTTAGCTTATTTAGTATTTATTTATTTGTGTGGACGCAAATACCATTCCAAATAGGGACTAAAATGAACATGGACTACACGAATAAAAAAGTAAAATTGTGGAGAGGTGAGGGTAAGTATAATCCAAAAACAACTAAATAAATGGGGGTAGCGCAATCGGTAGATATGGAGGACCCACCTAAGAGAGTTGGAAACCACTGACACCAAATCAGTGGTGCACATGGACTTCCATACCCTAAGGGGTTGATTAGCGTATGAACATATCTTTGACCACTGAATACCATAAGGTTGCATTTCCTGATGTTGCTTCACTGCTTTGCGGATTAGACCTCCAGTTCACCAGTTCAGAAAGTACCATTATCCTAACTCTCATAAATATAACAATGAATAAATATTAGGAGATTAGTCCACTTGCTCCGCTTCTTTAATGCGACATAGTTATCTTTACATATTTCCCCTTTAAAGCTGTGTTTCGATGACTACTAAATATTCACAGTTTAGGTGTCAGTATGGAGTATGAATTCTGTTTACTTTGTGTTTGGCTTTCCCTCTTATTTTACACACAGATCGAATTAATTTACTCCAGCGTCTTCTATTGGCACTTCCCCCATCATTTGTTGACGATTCATCAATATTTATTCATGAAAATCTATTTAAACACTCTCAATTATGGATCGACTTATCAGTTGCTTGGGATCAAATTCAGATAGAGACTAGGACAATGTATTGTCCTGCATGGTTTTCTAAGGTAGCATTATTGTATGCTGAACTTGTTAATACTAATTCAGTAAGTGTTTGTTGGTGATTTGTGGAAAAATGTTGAGTCTTCGCTTGATAAGTAAAAACATACCCTACTAGGGTTTGTCTACAGTGATCATTAAAATGTTTTTAAACAAAGATACTGCGCCTGTACCTTGCGAGCAAAAATATGAACGCCAATTTTTATATCAGTACACCTGGTGTGATTAACATTCATTAATAAGTGTAGTAGTAGGATAATTATCTAGTTATGAGGATGTACTTTACGGGGGCAACACAGCTGAGAATTTCACCCCCAAATGCCCTGGTACGGCCAAGGGTGGGGAGAGTCGAAATGCTCTCATATGACCACGCGTATACAGCCATTACTAGGGAAGTGCTATCCACTTCTCGCGACGTGGGTGTTGTTTACTAAATTGAGAGGACGAAAAGCGAATGTCCGGCGCTTTAAGCGGGTTAGTGGACACTGAAGATCCACCTAGGGGAGTTGAAAAACCCTGATCGCAAACCAATGGTGCACATGAGTTCCAAGGTCCTGAGGAAACAAATGGTGTATGAACCTATTGTTGGTCACAGGTTACTATGGGACTGCATCTCCTTAAGTTGCCCCACTGCCTTATGGACTAGACCTCTAGGTCAAAGTCTCGAGCAGTGGCCTGTTAAGAAAACCACGTACTTCGATTTGGGCACCCGGGCAGTATCCCAGCCCTCCTTGTACAAATGTTTGTGTGTATAAATAAATAAATAGATAAAATACATCTAATGGTCAGCTTTAATAACATACATATTTGATTATCAGATAGTCACATTAGACAAGTGCTAAGTATGACTATGTTAAAAAGACTCGCTCGCATCATGTAGGGCATATCTCATGAAATGCATGAGGTTGATATGTTATCTATAGGTGGATTTAGAGGATTTTTCTGCCCTTACTCAATTATTTTTGACCAGTAATCTCCATTAGGTGTTTACAATAAATTAAAATCACCCACACATCGTGCTGAAATTTAAACGATATGAGAAGACTTTCATAAAAGAGTTTTTCGGATTAAAGTATGTAAGACTTATGGTTTTACCATTTGCAAACAGTTCTCTAGCATATCGTGGTACTGCATTATATTTGGGTTCTGTCACAAGCTCATTTGTATTTGAATATAATTGGTATTTAATACATAGAAATAAATTACGATAGTTCCTACTTATTTATGATATCAAGGGATTTTTAAACAGAAAAACTGTGACATATGGAAATACAAAAGCAATTGGTTATATATTTGTGCTAAATAACATAGCCACTATCATTTCCTTTCATTATATTGTTAGATAAAAATCTTGTGTACATAATAAACCTTTGGGATAGATAAAATACGGCTGGCAGAGAAATACAAGACCCGCTTTTTGCCTTGTCTAGGACTTGTCACATGGATGTACCTATCACATCGTAGTGTCTTTCACCTCTAATGTCCAATGCATCATCCACTGAGCTATTGAGTCTAAGTAGGTACTAACTTGTACGATATTTGTATCATTATTAGTATTAGTTTGAGTTATCTTGTTGTTGATATTGAGAAGTGACAGTTTATCAGTCCTTATTAATATATATATGCATTCTGCGCGGATCGTCTTGATGTAGACACTGTATTACAGCTTATTTTAAGTAAATGGATTTTAGCTAGCAGTGAAAACCATCTCTAGTGTTATTTTCTAAATTAATCTGTTCGTGGCACCCATGCTGTAGTGTATTGTGCTCTATCTCAATTCATTTTTGTGAACACATTTACAACAAAACTGCAAATGAAGTTACTGGTGTTCTCAAAACATTACTTACATATTCGGAAGCTGTCAAAAAATCCGATTCCTGTTCCTTAAGAGTTATAATCAGAACCGTTAACATTGCATTTGAGAGTTCTGTGCATCATACACTAGTCTGATAATTAATTTGATCTTAAATTAGCTCCCGAAATGATTTGGTAAACGTGTATTATTTATACTGTTCTAGTTTGAAAAGTTCTATCTTTTTTTCTCAGCAAACACCAATCATTCCTTTCACTAGCCGTATCAAGTATCCATTACAATTCATTAACATAAAGATTACGTAAATATTTCTTTCTTTTCATTAGAAGTTAAATGAAATTTCACTTACATGGACTGATAAATTTCTTAATCCTTTACAAATCGAAATATGTCGTGTAAGTTAAAGATTTCTTGATGTGAAATAAACAGTTATTATGACAGAATCCATACAGCTTTCATACAGGGTCATATAGTGTACTATGAATTAGAAATGTTATTGAAACATGGATAATTGTCTATACAGATTAAAGTAGGTTAGGTAGGATTTGAATATGACTAAGATATTCCTGGTGTAAATGAATTATTTATCATTTCTCTATTTCATTATGGAATGTATATGTTGAATACAAATATAAATTACGATAAAACAGAAATATCCAGTATATAAATACCACAGATGATTAATGAGCATAACATAATCATAGAAATAGAGTTATCTGTTTATGAAATTTTATCGTTATGAATGACTTTCCAGCCAGTTCTTAAATTTATCTCAATACTTTTGTTCACACCGTGCAGATTGCTTCTTCATCATAAAGAAACTTGTACTGAAGACTAACGTAGGTCTTTTCTGTCATGCTGGAATGAGAAGACTCGGTCACCTGTATAAGGCGATCAGTTATCGTCTGATGAAAGTGTGGTGAATTACACTGTTCTAAATTTCCAGTCAGTCATCAACGTAGAGCTTGGTACAAATGTACCGTGTTCCAACTTGTCGTACCACATTAATACGACGAGATGAATTAAACTACTTAACTATTTGTATATTATTACATTGAACAGTGTATTATTTTCATAACGTGAAGTATTTGTTTTATTTCTTGTCCTAGAAACTATCATTACGTATTTTAACTACGTGTAGCAGTAGTGGTAGTTCTTCAACAGGCCCATCTGCTACTACAATGCTAAGTAAAGATAACGGTGCATCTAGTCACGAAAATGATGTACAATTCAATGGCGTTACTGTTACTTATGAACTGCCGTATATTCCTAGTCAGAAATGCTGTTCTACTAATACTACTATAGACAATAACATTCAAGATGAAGTCGGACACGTGTTCTTCCAAGTATTTATTGCTCCATTCATGAGTATTTATGAAAAATCAATTTAGAAAACACCAGTAATTTTTTGCAGTTGTTTTACACACACTTGTAATTATAAAGAAAGCTCCCGTTTTTTCCAAAGAATCTGTTTTGTTAGCAAATTAGTCACTTCGATTTAGATTTTTTTGATAATCATTGTGAACGTGTGTTTACCCGAAATTTTTTCTGTGTATTTCAAACGTTACTAGGTACTCTTAAAAAATAATCATGTCTCACTTTATGTGTATTATGTTGTTTCGGGCTTTGTTAGGTTTGTATGGGAGTAAGTTGGAAGGAAGCTAGGGGTGGCGAGATGGACATATGGCATCAGTCCCTGAAGTCATTGACTATTAATCCGAACCATGTTTAGTGGATGCTAACGAACCGCAATTGGTGATTAGAGGCGTTAGGTGACATGGCTTGGAGTGGGTTTCAGTGAAGCACGTGCAGTCATTCTTTGTCTTATTCTAGATCCTGAATTCCAATATTCTTTCATATATACCTTCCCATTTTATCTTCCCAAACCATGTTATCAATCCCGTCTTTCTGATTATTATTGTTACTACATTATCCCTCCCCTCTTCCTGTTCATCCTTTTACATTCAATCTATTGTGCTAGTGTGTATGGTAAGTTGGGGCAATGCATACGTTTTTGCCAGGTTATACTTCGATTATGATAATGATAACTATGTTATCAGGTGACAATTAAAGAGAGACTATCATTGATCACAAACCACACTGTGTGTATCATCAAATCACTAGTTTCAGTCATCTCTCATAACAACCAGTAGATCTGTAGTGAGATTAAAACTGGTTTATACCTTTATTTCCACGAACTAATTCTTTCTTCCTGTATTGTATCTTTACACACAGTCTTTCTTACCATTGAAGTAACTACTATGAACTTGGTGTTCATTTTGTGCTAATGAAGTGTGGCAACTTGGACCGATGTATATATGTACCTGGTCCTATGTTGTAGCTAACTGACATACTTCCTACTTTTAATCAAGATGGAAAATTAGTCGGCATGGTAGTGAATCTTCATAAACTAAAGTGGTTGGGGTATGTTACGTTTTCACAACTACCGCCCACCTTGACAACCAATACTTGCTAGTACAGAAGTGGGTTGGAAGAAATCTAGAGGCAGTCAACCCAAAATATGACATCAGTCTATGAAGTCATTAGCATTTGGTTTGAGCCATGTTAATAACTGTAGTTTACCTATTTGGGGTTCACGTGATTGTCGTAACCAGTGGTTAAAGACTTTGGGTGACATGGTTCAGAATCCTCCACAAGTGCATGAATTCATTGCCTTCTCTTAGTCCCTTAGTCTCAAAACCTTACTTTTTTTCTTTCTACACGATGTTTCCTATTATTGCTGATACTGTTGTTACTACTGCTCTGGGACTTATCTAGATACTTCTATCCCCCTGTACTAATGTGGTGTGGAAATGAGTCGAAGCATGTTTCAGGTTCAACTCTGCACATAACCGACTTTTAATTTCAATTTCGTTGCGTAGTTGACCGGGAAGCCTGATAGTCAGAACGCGCTAAGGAGTTGGGAGCATCAGCTGATTCTGGTAACTGTCAGAGGCTCAACTCATTCGAGTCACTGACAACGAAAAGTCTGGTATAAGAAACAATCCGTGAAGCTAATGGAATATCAATCAATATCATCTAAAGATGCTTAGTTCAATGGCCAGAGTTTTACAAGGAACAGTACGGCTTGTCTGCTACCCTGGTGACATCGATCGAACCGTCCTGCCCTCCATGGCTGATGATGACTGATCCACATAACGGGGCGGAAGTCCACAAGGAACTCCAACTCTTGAGACACCACAAATCATCAGGCCCAGATGGCTTATCTCCGGTCCTTTTTAAAGGTGGTGGGGACCTAGTGAAAGAAGTGGTAGATTCGTCTCCAGACTTCTGGTAATTAAAGAGTATTTTAGCATTGTAGAATGGGTCGATATTTGCCCCTATCTTTAAGAAGGGTCCACGTTGTTTCTGCAACAACTATCAGGGGATAAGTCTACTACCGATCGGGTCCAAAATATTGGCTTCCGTCATACTCCGTAGATTGCTTAAAACCCGGCAAAGACTGACTCGGGGAGGAGACTAGTTTTCGTTCTGATAGGATGCAATGATCATATCTTCTCCCTCCTCCATCGTCATACTTATTACAGGTCAATAACCATGATGTTTGGCATTAGGGCCGCTTTCTGTTCGTTAGATAGGACTGTTCGCTGGGATTGTCCATTGAAGAAGAGTGTAGTTGACAAGATTACTAGCATCTTGAAAGACCTATATGCGAACACCCCGGGCCGAGTAAGGCCATACAATCACCGCTCTCCATAATTTCTTTCAAGCAATGGAGTTAAGCAGGGTCGCCCAATCTCACCATTCCTCGACTTTGTCATCGATGATGTTCTGGAAACAGCTCTGACGGATGCAGATAGTGGTGGTGTGGTTCTGTTGCTTAGAGAAAGACTTTGAGCTTGCAGATGATATTGTCTTACTGTGCGATAATACTCGATCCACACATTCCGCACTTGATCAATGTTCATAGGTATGGCATATGCTTTGCACCTTCGAAGTGCAAAGTACCTTTACAAGACTGACAGGACCCCTGATCCTGCGCTCACCCCGGGTAGTGAGCAGATAGAAGTAGTTGGGAAGTTCGTGTATCTAGGTAGCTGCACAGGTGCTGGTTGTGGCGTGGATAATGAGATCAATTGACGTATGGTGAGAGCCAGAGCGGCTTATGCAAATCTGGACCACCTTTGGTGCCTTCGTGATGTCAGTCTGAGTGCAGAAGGTTAGATCTACAAAGCGTTTGTGAGAGCAGGTTTGCTCTATGCTTGTGAAACCTGGCCTCTCCGAGTTGAGGGTGTTAAACGGCTCTCCATGTTTGATAATCGTTGTCTCTGAGGGATTGCAGCAGTATATGTGAACGAATGTTCGGATATTCATTTAAACACATTGATCATTGAATAATATCCCATGTCATATTTGTTTAGTTGTTTTAATATATGTTTAGTTTTGTCGATCAAATAATGGTGTGGTTATTGGTCTAGTTGGTTTTATGTTTTGATTTTAGGAGGCTAAAGGTGATAAGCGGGAATTCCTAAAAACGAGTTTCGTATTAACTGGTTCTCATCACTAAATGACGATAGCTTATCAATATTCTTCTTACTTACAATTGATTGATGACTGAATAACAACCAATGTCATGTGTGTAGATCCCCTCTTAGTGTTAAATGAATTTTATCGACCTAGCTTCAATACAGGCAGTAATCAAAGTGACTCGATATCGTGTGGACTATGCTGAGATGTAAGATGGTGATTGAATGTAGTCGATAAGGAAATCTGGACCTAGGTGTCGTGTTATTCAGTACTCATCAGCAAGGTGTACCTGTAATTTTTTTAAAAACTGGTGCAACTTGATCGATAGAATCCCACCAGCACTAAGAAGGACATGCCAGATATGATATTATTTACTTCTGAGTGATCGACCAATTTTAAATACGACTCAGTCCTAGTGGTCACATTTCTAATTACAAAACTAGGTAACACATGATTGAGTTCATCGGGTAGCGTCAGTCCCATCAACATTAGAGGTACACCTTGTACACAATAAAGCCAAAAAGTGACTGTGAACGTGGGAGACAATAATCAATAAACTGGACATGGCTTAAGAACAGTAAATCGTACAATAATAATATATAGGTCAAAATAAAGCTTATAACAAGGGGAATATAGATATACGTAATCTAGTTACTGAATATTTATACCATAAGAATGTATAAATAATATTGTTCCATTAATAAGTCTCAGACGTTACTCGTAATGTAATCTTGACTAGGATATAACACACCTTGCTAACGAGTACCAAATAAAACGAGACCTAGGTTCAGAGTTTTCTATCAACTACCTCCAACCACTAACTTATCATTTCTAAAATGTTTTCTCTGCGTATCCCTCATAATGTGTTACTGTGATTTCATTTTGCTGTCTTTTTTGTTTAATTTCTTATATAACACAGTAAATAGTGTTTTTTGAAAAAAAAGTTGTCACTATGTGCAATATCACTAGTTCCCTTTCAATACACAAAACTAAGCTGTTTCTTGTTCATGCAATCAGTTAGAAAATATGAGAATGTTGAAATACTGGGTTACTAATTATCATTAACGAATGTGTAAATGCAATTCAACTAAATCTACATGCTTTGATAAACTCATCTTCAATAAAACTGTGGCCTTGTATTCATAAATTTAGACGTGTATTCTTCAATCGGCCTATTGATTTAAATGTAATTCACAAAACAAACTGATTTCTGGAACTGTCTCCTACGTAAAGGTTTGAATAGCAGACACCATCAAATGAACCAATCACATGTCATGTTAATCTTTATCCTTATTGGTTAATCATTCATTTGATAATTTTATTCGCACATAAGTGAAGAAAATAAATCAAGGTTTTAGCCTGAACTATTTCTATTGAAATGAGACGTGTTGTTATTCAATGTCAACACGATGACGATATTCCAATAATAATGGAAATAATCAATTCGGTAAGTGTAAACAGTTTTCAACATTATTTATGTGTTTAAGTTGGACTGTTAGATCCATCTATCTAAGAGGTAACATTGTAAAACAATCCGCTTATTTTAAAGTATAATATTATAATAAATTAACGTCAATTACAAATCTACTGAAATATAATTAACCCTGGATAAGGTATCTGTTTCATCCTAGTAAGGGACACCTCCATAGTATTCACCCATTATCTCATGAGGCATTGGATTTGAAAACCTTTAGTTATCATTAAGCCACTGATTTGAAAGTAAATGACTTTGGATAAGTAATTCTACATTGTATGGAGTAATGAGTATATACTACAGTGAATTACCAAACAATGACTAAATAATTGTTTAATACTATCTAGTTATCAACATTGTTCACCATAGATTCTGATAGTGATGAAGACAATTTTTCAAACGTTAAATACGCATTGTTTTGTAAATAATATCAGTTAAGATTTCCTTATAGAAAATATAGTTTTATTTCAATATCTTGTAACTCACTAACTTGGGTACAAGGTTGTGTACTCGTTTTCTAGCTTCTTATACTGAAATAAATGAGGCAAGATTCTAATTTGTGTTTTAATCATTGGAATTTATCAAACTTTATCAACTTTAACTTAGAGTTATATATAGTAGCAGAAATTTCAATGAAAATCTGTTGAATGAATCATAAAATTACTCATTATTAATTGAGTAGGTTGTTTTGACAAGATTCATCCAAATTTAAGGTAGATCATAACACAAGCTGTTAATTATTCATGGATAATTTTGAATAGTTCACTTCTATCTAACATTTCTTTTGATAATGATAATATTATCAGAAGGGGTTTTGTGGAGATTTTAGAAATTTCACTGATTGAAATCATCAGTCAATTGAAGCTAGACCACCATGGAAAACCTGGAAGCACTGGACGGCCTGGAGTTCTAGTGAGAAGCCGTTACCAATGGAGTTCAACCAAGTCTGTTGTGAGATATCAACTCACTGAAGACAATGGTGTACGGTGGCGCAATTTCGTGGATTGGTTGAAGTTAGACATTAGCACCGTCGGATGCCGGCTCAGTGGTCTAGTTGGTTAAGCGCCTGGCGCGAGACTGATAGGTCCTGGGTTCAAATCTCGCAGGGGGTGCGGGATCTTGGATGCGCGCTGTTAAGGAGTCCATAATGGGACGAAACGGCCGTCCAGTTCTCCCAGGTTTTCCATGGTGGTCTAGCTTCGATTGACTCATGATTTCGATCAATGATAATATTGTCTAGAAAGAAACTGAAAATTCAGTGAAAACAGTATCAAAAATGTAACAATGATCCTTATCTTTCCAAGTTTTCCACTTAAAACTATATATCAATTAAAATACCATAAATGTAGTTCCCTTACCTATCTTATTGATTCCCTAACAAAATCTATTCTAGTATAGTAAATCAAAATCTAAAAGAATGTTAAAATATTGATTACTTACTTATGCCTCTTATCCCTAGTGAAGGATCATAAACCGGTCACCAGTAAAATATATTGATTAGTTAGTTAACAAAAACAGAAGTACAATATTTATTCCCATTTATTATAATTATTAGGTATATTTTAACTGCTGACTAAAGAAATATGTTTATTAATTGTTCAATCTATCTCATTCTTCATTATGAGTATTTATTACTTATTAGTTAAATATTGAATAGATTACTTTAAGCAAGCAATGATGAGACATATATATGCCTTTTCTTCAATCAATAAAACTATCAAAATAATAATCGACACAGTAAATATTTGTTCATATACATTTTATTGTACAGTTTATTCATTTCTAAACGACTATCTAGTGCTTCCAGGTTTTTCATAGTGATGTAGCTTCAATGGATTCATGTATTCAACTATTATATTGTTTTCATTGTTGAATAGACTTTCTCAGGGTGATTTATATCATATAAAGTGATGATTAATTAACAAAAAAATAGTAGGGAGGATTGAAAGGTTATTTTGTCCGTTACATTGCATAGATAATTGAACATCGGACATTCAGATTCATTGTCGAATATGTGTAACCTTTAAGTTATTGATTTAAAATTCATTAATCTGAAAACCACAATAAAACAATTCATATATATATATATATATATATATATATATATATATATATATATATATACAATGTGTAATTGAATGGTTTAGAAAAAGATGTGGATGGTGGGGTTTATCAAGTGTGTCTGATGTTAAACGGATATAATATCTTAATAGTTAAATTCATGAGTCGATCTAAGCTAGACTACCGTTGAAAACCTAAAAGCACTGGACAGTCGTTTCGTTCTAGTATAGGACTCCTCATCAGTGCGCATTCACGATCCCGCACGTGGGACTTGAACCCAGTATCATCGGCCTCACATGCGAGAGTTTAATCTCTAGACCACTGAGCCGGCATCCAACGGTGTTAATGTCTAATTTCAATCGATCCATGATCTTGCACAACCCTTCATCTATTATCTGAGATGGATACCTGTCTCTACTCGACATGGATTAGACCCCACTGGTCACGGCTTCTTACTAGCATTTATTTTTTTTCATATCTTTTACTGTCTTTAGTTATCAACCAATTAGCTAGAAAAGTGGCACTCATCTTTGCATCAGAAATATTCTTATAATGTAATTGCTCGGACTTATTATTTAGAATGAGTTCTAGTTTTGTAGTTTACGGTTACAATTACGTATGTTTTGAAACTAAATAAAGACGTTATTTGTAACTGCTCTTCTATGTCTTTTCTGTTTCTCAATGTTTGCAAAAGTGGAAATTTACGTGCCCTATAAATCCACTGATAATCACAGTAATGAATTAAGTGACCTTATCATTAATAATTTAAGTGATCCGATAATATCAGTTTATGAATCCCATTAATATACTTAGAGTATAGAGGAACATTTAACATTAAAATTTTGTATAATATATTTATTGTCATTTAATAACTAATAAATAAGAAGTCTATGGAAATGCTTGAAGAATTCAATTTGACTAGCTTATTAAATATACCATACATTAAGAGAGAAAAAATGTAATAATTGATAATGTTTCTTTTAAGTAAAAAAAAGACGAAGATTAATTTACATCAATATTCATTCGCATTCTTTACAGAAACTTTTATTGATCAATATTGCATCGTTGACCTTCAGAAACATTTGTCTTAATACAAGACTAGTATCCATGGTAGAAATAGCGGTTAATTTAAAGCATAGTCGATGTATGCATTAATTTTATATATATATATATATATATATATATATATATATATATATATATATCGATTATTCATGAATCACAAAACAAAAAATCAAACTATTCATTTTAATTACTAGTATAGGGGTTGTGTAGATTATTAAGTTTTTGATTGAGATCATGAACCGATTGATGTTAGATCACCTTTGGAAACCTTGAAGCACTGGACGGCCGTCTCGTCCTGTTGTGGAACTCCTCAGCAATGCGTATCCACGATTTCGCTCGCGGGATTCGAACCCAGGGCCTTCGGTCTCGCGAGCGAATGCTTAACCTACTGGACCACTAAGCCAAAATCCAATGGTGATAGTATCTAACATCAACCAATCCACGAAATTGCGCGACCATCTTCCATTGTATTGAGGTAGATGCCTGTCTCTACCCGACATGGATTAGCTCCACTGGTCACGGCTTCTCACTAGAACTCCGAGAATTCCCTCACGAAGCTAGTTGCTAGTGAACACATGGTAATTACTAGTATAAGGGGTTGTGGAGATGATTAAGTTTTTGATTGAGATCATTTTAACATTGATACTCAACAAGATATGATCACTGAAATTAAATTGATCTAAATAAAAAGTAATTTTATTAATTTAAAATGATTGTTTGTTTATTAACCAATTACATCCTATTGTAATCATTAGTAATTATATACAATAACTAATTAATATAAAAGAACTGTTTATGAAAAGAATGATGGTAATTTTCAATGTAAACTTGTAATCATCCAATTAGTGATTCATAATAAAATGCTGAGGAGTTTCACAATAGAACGGAACGGCCGTCCAGTGCTTCCAGGTTTTCCATGGTGGTCTAGCTTCAACTGACTTATGATCTCAACCATTGAAATTAAATATCAGTTGATGTATAGTAACTAAAATCAGTTATAATAAAATATAATTAATAGTGAAAATTAGTTAATCATATTAAACATTGGAAATATCCTTACTGATTTGTTATTTTTAGCAGGAGTTTATTTTAGAACTGATAAATTTGAAGTGTATGTGGTAGGGAGGTTTGTGGAATTCAAGGAATTTGTTTGATAAAAAAGGATTTGGTTTTATAGTTATTGAGATCGCTTCTCAATATGAGATTGAAACAAAACTGTAATTTTGGATGAATTTTGGATTAGTTATTCTGGATTTTAATGACCTTGAAACGAAATCTAAGAACTAATATGAATTGTTATTTATCAGGAGATCGAGTATAGTCGATATGCAATCATGCTGGATTTGGATTATGTGCTAGTTTGAACTCATCAACTAGATATATCTCTAATCTTTAGGGAATTGTTGCTTCATTTTGGAATCGAACATGTGTCACCTGGTCTTGCAGTTTGAGGTAATTCCATTGTCTACTCGGACCATGACTGGCCTCCTGATTTTTTATTTGGAACATCAGATACCTTTATTTCAATCAATTTTGTGGAAGAAAAGTAGTTGCTATACAGCAAGAGTAACATCGTTGAATTGATCGCGGAATCACATATTTCAGAAATTTCTCAAACAATGATGACGCAATTGTTTTCAAAAATTTAACGACAAATTTAGAGGTAATATCAGTGCTAGGAAACCGTAATTGTCTCAATAATAATTCACTGAATTAAAGGAAATACAAACTGAGATATCATTGTTAGTATGTAGTCGTGGAGATTGTTGAATTTTATTGAAACAGATCTAAGTCAGAGAACCAGTAAAATCCAGGAAGTATCGGGCTCCCATTTCGTCCTAGTATAGATCTTCTGTAGTGGCGACCATCCAACGCGACACAGGAAACCGGATCTAGGGCCTTCTGTCTCTCTCCTAGATCACTGATCGTGCATCCAACTGCATAAATATCGAATTCTCATAAAATGATGATATCGCACAACCCCTATTGATTGTCACGGCGGATCGCTGTCTTATACCCACTATATTTAAACTCCACTGGTCACAACTTCTCATTAGCACTCCGGAAATTTCTTCTTGAAGCCAGTCACTAGTGAGAGCATGGTAATTGTCGGTATGAGATTATGGAAGTTGTTGAATCTTACTTCTCATTCTGCTCTGGCTATAGGGTTGCGGATGCATATTACTGAGAAGGATGAAACGGCCACCCAGTGCTTCCAGGTTTCCAATGATTTTCGAACTTAGATTGGTTCATAACTGCAATGAATTATCATTATTGGTTGAGTTGTCCTATTTTTGATTGTCATGACTGTATTTTAATCAGTCCTAGTTTGCATTTGTGCACACTGCTTTGATGTTTCTATTCTGAAGCAAGCTTTCTAGAGTAGATAGATTGAATCTAGGAGGTTTATTTAATCCTACCCGAGTCTTGTCAGGTGAAAGTAATAATGCCCACATTGGGATTAAAACCTAGTAACGTTCACCTCAAATCTCATCGAATTATCTCTTTGAGTTAACAAATCCAGTTAGCAATCCTCACAAGAATCACATATACCAACTAAGACGGATCAAAATTCAGTCCTGATTATCAACAACTCAAACCTTTCTGATAACCTTATAAATATCATCCTCCTTGAACAGGTCAGTGGCTATTTGAATTCAGTAACTCAATGGATAGCACACTAAGTGTTTAAAGTCAAAAATACTGGGTTACCCCCAAATACCATGGTACGGCCGAGGGTAGGAAGAGTCGGCTCGCCCTCTTGAAATGCTTTCACATGGCCACGCGTATACAACCACTGCTACGGAAATCCTACTCACTGCATTCTCGCACCACGGGCGTTGTTTACGGCGCTTTAACTGGGTTGGTGGATACAGAGGATTCACCTAGGGGAGTTAGAAAACCCTGATTCCAAACCAATGGTCCACATGGACTCCAGGATCTTGAAAGAACAAATGGTGTATGAACCTATTGTTGATCACCGGCTACTATGGGACTGCATCTCCTTACGTTGCTCCACTGTCTTGTAGATTAGACCTCTAGGTCGAAGGCTTCGGGTGTGACCCCCTAAGAAAACCACCTGCCTTAGTCTGGGCACCCGGGCAGTATCCCAGCCCTTACACAAATTGAGTGATTTATGTTGCGCATATGTATTCGGTGCCCCTTTGTACCAATATTTATGTGTTCAAATAATAATAGTACTTGATTCAATTTCCAATGTTTTCATAAAAACTAGGGCACAAGTACATTTATATGAGAAGTTCCATAGTGGATGATATGTGCTTTCTGGATTTCAGTGCTGGTCAAAGCCCAACTATCTTAAATAGACTGAAATAGTTATGATTGAAAACTACATAGTAAAAGTGAAAAATATTACCACTTTTATAGACAACAAACAAGTACGACAATATTGTTATATATATACACTCGTAGTGTTAAATGTCATCTAGTCAAAAAAAGATTCGAAATGTTTATATGTGCATAGAAATTAGTTTGCTTTCTTTATTCAGTGGCATTTTATCGACAATATTCAGAAATGTGACTTGGTAATAATAATAATAACATTACTAGAAGTAATTCTCCTGAAGTATTACTATAAGCTTGATTACGAAACACTATTTCACTATGGTTTGTTTCTGTGCATCGAATATTGTGTAAAGTGGAAAGGATTTTTTCACTAAGCACATCTTGAAATATTACAAGTTTGAAAAAAGTCCAGACAAGTTAGCTGAACGAAACGTTGGAATTAGTTAAATTTCAATCGCTGAGAATATTTCAAATATAATTTTCACATATAATGACTTCTCTATACTCGGTGCTCAATTACTGTCAAGCTATTCGTTCTAATCTTGACGAATATTCGTATGAAAAAAATATAGTTTACAAAGGTATTTTAGAAAAATATATTACCAACAATTAATGTGGTTAACTTCAGTGATTTTGTCAATAGGCTCATACGATCCAAACTGACATCACTAAGAGAAGCAATGAAAATTGAAGAAAAATGGAGGGAGGATACTGAGTAATTATATACTTCACAGCACTAATCGATCCTAATTCTACAACCACTGAGAAACCAGGAAGCACTGGATAGCCGTTTTATTATAATATAAGACTTCTCACTAGTTTATCCCACTGAAGACTGAACCCAGGACTCTCAGATCTCACAGCGAGCACCCAACTTTCCTGCCAGTAACCCATTATCCAAGATTCTTAATGTCTAATTTCAGTCTTTTCCTAGATGTGAACGACACTTCAAATCACAAAACGGTAAACATCATCTGATGCCCGGCTGCAAGGTTAAACGTTCCTGAGTGTATTGTTACTTAGTGTCATGGTTATACATTGTTTCGATTTTATAACCATGGATGAAACAACTGGTCTTGGTTCTCAATAGTGTTTCAAATTATATATATAACTGACATGGAGTCATTAAATAAACATATGAACTCAAATTTCTATCTATGAATTGGATTCTAGAAAGTGTATGGGTTTTGTTTTGAGAAGATTGAGTGTAGGCAAAAAGAAATATCTACCATCTGATTTACACTTTATAATTTTTTTTAAAAAATTGTGTTGTTTTTCAAAATCATATTCATAAGGCCTTTTCAAAGGTTGAATTTGTTACTATTGTATCTATGTACGACAGTTAGTGATTGAACTCGCCAACATCCTCATCTAAATGTATATGAACATACATTTGGTAGAATTATTCTCCCTGTTTCCTCATAATTTTTTCCACTCATTTAAAAACAACGAATATATAAAACTGATGTGTTTTCTCATAGACAACTTTGTTATATTTTGTTTATACATTCTTTATAAACTGCTTTTAATAGTTGGTGTTTGTGATAGTTTAGGACTTGTTATGTTTTAATCGAAAATTTGCAATAACCCAAGAGTTGCTTTGTCCCAGTGGAGGATACCTCAGGAGTGGGTATCCACTATCACATCAGAGATTCCTATGTATAATATCACACATTGTTAAAACTTATGCGATTTATTGTATGAACGCTATATTTATTCACTTGTGTTTGAGATACGTAAAAAGGTTGACTTTAATTCTTTTAATGTCACCAAGTAGTTCCCTATCACTTTAGTAACGTTTGATGTGTTTTGTTTTGAAGTGAATAAGGTGTAAACCTGGATAAGAAGTCAAGTTTACGGGTTTTCTCTAACTCATTATAAAGTTTTATGACATTGGTTTAAATTCACAGTGTAATAGTTTGACATTCGTTTTATTTTCAGTGTAACATTTTAATCAGTAAGATATGGAGTTTGTAGTCTCTAGTGTAACATTATTTCAGGTCTATATGTTTCGTATCGATCAAGTGAGAATTTTGTTTAGTATGTCCGGTGTAAACTTTTACCCACTGTGACAATTTCACTCTTTGTATTATTCTGTGTGAATTTCCTATGCACTTTACAGTAACACTGTGTATCTTTTTATTTATATAACATTAATTCACTAGCCATCAAGTGTGTGTTTTCGGTTTAACAACGTCGTGTTTTTGAAAAGTCAATAAATCTTCTTTGCACCAATCTTTGAGTTTTCACCTCTCATCGTGGGAATTACAGTAGTTCACATTTCCAAGTTTAGAACCACGGATATCAAAATAAGCAATAAAACCTTTTCTTTATTATTCATCTGAGCTTAAGAATCAGACAATCTTACGTCTATAAAACTGAAATAAACTACATTACAATAAATTCTTTCAAATTACTTTATCAATCCTCATAATTCTTTTTTATATCCATTGATTATTAAGTGATTGATAACTTAATAATCTTTGGAAGTATTTGAGTCTATATAGTTAGAAAAATATGAATAGAAACAACAACCTTACAGTTTACATTACGGACTAATCTTAGTCAGGCAACCATTCATAATCATGAAACACTGGATAACTTATTCATGGAAGTATAGAGCGACTGAAAAATCGAAAGGTTCTCGGTCCTATCATTGGTAGGGTTGTGGATGGGTTGGGTATTCCCAGGCTAGGATGAAACAGCTATCCACTACCACTTATTTGTCAGTGGTTGTCTTATCAAGGTCAGTACTTGATATAAATTATGAGTTCTAGTGAGAAGTCGTTACCAGTGGAGTTCAACCAGGTCTGTTGTGAGATAACAACTCACTGAAGACAATGGTGTACGGTGGCGCAACTTCGTGGATTGGTTGAAGTTAGACATTAACACCGTCGGATGCCGGCTCAGTGGTCTAGTTGGTTAAGCGCCTGGCGCGAGACTGATAGGTCCTGGGTTCGAATCCCGCGGGGGGCGGGTTAGTGGATGCGCACTGCTGAGGAGTCCCGTACTAGAACGAAACGGCCGTCCAGTGCTTCCAGGTTTCCTATGGTGGTCTAGCTTCAATTGGCTCATGATTTCAACTTGTGAAATTTCTAAAAATCTCCACAAAACCCATTCTGATAATTATGACTTTATCAAACCTACTCAAACCCCAACACTAACAAATAACATTATAATAAAACCGAATGTAGTTCATTCTCTGTTGATACTTTACATTGACATAACTTTAAAGGTGATTTTCATGACAGATTATTATCAGTTGAAGAAATAATGAAAACTAAGAATTTTTGAATAGGATGTTTTGTTTATATTTCAGTTTATTTAGCTGTGAGGACTCATACATGAAATAGATCCACATTCATCATTTATCTCTCATGGAATACGTTATTGAAATTGTTTGTTAATTATTATATTATACAAATTGCAATCATTCTAGAATAGATTGATATATGGCATTTTCATTTCATTTCTCGTAATTGAATATTGAAAAGAACGTATAGAAAAGAACAGTTGATCTATTACTTTTGTCGACCTTTCTATAAGCGACTGTCACGTTCAAAGTAGTATCATGTAACTTTTGTATACTTCTGTTATTATTTTAACTAGAAATAATTCCTAACTTGTCACAGTGTTATAACTTGTGGCCTGTGTGACCTGTTAGTATATAACGTGGTAATACCGCCGATTAGAGAACAGTAAATTATCGATTGGACCAATGATGCACAAAACCCCATGCGAGCAATCTAGAGTACTTATCAGCCCTGCTTCCTGCCTAGCCCAGCCAGTTAAGTCCAGAACACCAATCTCAGCCTCTGTGATATGAATCATGTATTTCAAACATACTGGGTTTATATACCAACAAGACAGACCACAGCATACCATAAAATAGAAAATAACATTCGTACAAGATTTAGCCAAATGTGGCTGTGAATAGGGGAGATAGTAATTGGTGGACAGGGTATAACTCAAGAATAGTAAATCGTATAATAATAGTGCATAGATCAAAATAAAGCTCATAATAAGAGGGATATGAGTATGAATAGTTTGGTTATTTAGCAATTATACGATAAGAATATACGCATAGTATTGGTCTATAAATGGATCCCAAAAGTTACCATTCATTATTCTTATCGGGATATAACAGAGTAATATTAAACAGTCGCTACGGAGAGTTTTTTTTAAGAAATCAGAATAATAAATGTTTTAAAAACTTCTGTGATTCTGAGAAAGGTTTCATATACGTTTAAAACAGTCAATCCTTTTGAGAACGTCCAGTAAATCTTAGAACTCGATTAATTAGTCACTTTAATGACCAATTTTAGAAAATTTTCTTATAATTTCTATAACAACATAATTTTTGTCCATTAAAAATCCTCACGATCCCCTTGAGATGGCTATTATTGGGATGTATACTATTGTTGTAGTCCTATTCTCTAGTCTGTACAAAAACTAAGAGTACTAAATTCACAAGAGTTTAAATTGTAAATATTTGGTTTACCACATTAGACAAACTCAAATCAAATGAACAGTAGTATGTAAGCCTAATGAAGTTACGATAATATATAATAGGGCAAGAATTAAACTTAACAGTTAGGCACTTATCCTTTGAAGAATAAGTGACCTACAAATCGATTTTGTCTAATCGTCTATAATAACTAATCATTTTATTTACTTGTAAACATTTTATGCACAAGTTTACTAGATACAAATATTTAATTGTTATAGCTATGGGTCTTGTTTTCTAATATCAGTTTAGTTGGTGGCTTGTATCAATAACTTGGTCTTATGAGTAGCTATCACAAGGCCACATAGTATCATCCCATTTTATTTGCTTTCAACGTAACGTTTTTTAGCTTAACGACAAAACGTTTTGTTGAGACATGCGACATCTGATGTCGAGACTGATACGGAATCCTCCTATGTACTAGCCTAACTGATTAGTCGAGTGAAGCAACCAACATTGAGAAAGGAATTTTATTGAACAACCGAATAGTCATGTATGTATACCCATATTTATATATACTCCCCTAAGAAATTTGGGCCATCATTGATGAATGTCTCACTTCTAGGGAATGTAAGCCAATTCTTGTTCATTCGTGTACATCTATCATTTAGCCGATTTCTGGTTAACCCAGTGTTTCAAACTCAGTCATGAAATCTTACTCCATATGTATAAGGATGAGCATCAGAATTTATCGGTTGGACGTTTTTCTGATTATATACGTTTTTCACTACTCCTTAGTCTTTCTTTTGCTTCGTTACCTTTCTGTAGTATGGAGGAAGTTTAATTCGACCACAGTCACCTCAAAGATTCGATATGATTCATGTGGATTTATCAGAAGAAAATGAAACAACATTAAGTGATTTTGTCAAGGAATTACAAAGTAAGATCAACTCAGTTGCAGTGAAGGTGTTTTGAAGGTTGAAACAACAATGAGATGACAACACTGATAATGACAACGATAACACCAATGTTAACCAAATAGGAAGAATATTGTAGAAAAAACTTTGTTTATTGAATTTATTGTTATTATTATCGTCATTATCATTTTTCCATAAAAAATTATTATATTCAATGAAATATATTTTATAACAATGAATGATACCTGTTACATAATCAAGTTTAATAAAGGCAGTTCAGTGAAGAAAACTGACTATTCGATGATTACATTTGTTAAAGTTACACAGTGGTATTTATAGTTAATTAGCATTTAGCAGAAAATTGTTAAATCATAAAAGAATTGAGAAATTATTAATTTAAAATATTCTCATTTGATGTTAGGTAGTTGGTGGTAGTCAACAGGGAACTCTGTACCTAGCTTTTGTCTTATTAGTTAGCATGGATCACCTCCGATCTTAAGGGGACTGATGCTCCTTTTATGATCTGAACTTATTTCGTTAAGTTTTACAGACCAATATATTGCTGCATAGCTATTCGAGCCGCGACTGACATCCTGAGATATTAACATTGATTGATTTTAAGTAGTGACCAATGTCATGTTTGTCTAGTTTTTTAAGTGCAATTTAGTTACTCACCTTAGTGACTTGAAATCACAAGTATGATGTCGAGATATTAGTTGCTTACAAGCAGTCATCAGGAGACCCTTTAGGAGGTCAATTTCGGTCTGAACAGATCAGTAGTAACAATTCAGTCAGTTGAGCTGGAGGACGCAGGTTTTAATCCATCAGAACACATAATTTCCCTCAAGATAGAAGGTACCACTTGCCGACATGCGTCAACTAGCACGAAACTCAGGTCGAACAGGGTTTCTTATAGACTACCCTCAGCCACCTAAAATTTAAAGTTGTCTTTTAGACTAGTGGCTACATTTCAACCTGATCGACGGAACTCGATCAACATTTAAAGGGCTGGAAGTACATGACATCAGTCACCACTTAATTATATGTCTCCATGTATTGTGTATAAGTTGCCCGATAAGTGAAGGGTAATAGGGGGGGGACGAAGCGGAAGTAACAATTTGCAGGGTATACTTAAGATAACTGCTCACTTGATAAGTGTAAAGAAGTGATGAATATACATGTCTGATAATCTTACAGAATTATTGAAATCTAACGACTGGGCGCTGGGACCACGGAAGAACGAAGTACTGTACACATAACATCTAAACACAGACATCAAGGTTAGATCGATGAATTGTTAGAACCTCAGCTATTCACTAATTCTTTACAGATTTTCCTAACCCGTTTGGTTTTATCGATAATTTTTGAAGTTTGTATAGAGACAGATGACCGGAGTTGACCAAACTTTCAACAACACAACGATTGAGTTATTTGAATTCGTCTTTAGATAACTATGCTAAATAGGATTCAGATATCTATTTAGAAAAGGCAAGTTATGTTTAGATGGTGGTTGGAGGTAGTCAACAGGAAACCCTGGACCCGGGTTTCGTGCTACTTGGCACTCGTCAGCAAGGTGTACCTGTAATCTTGAGGGAACTGGTGCTCCCTGGCGGATTCGATCTCGTGTCACCCAGCTCCACAGTCAGAGACGTTACCACTGAGCTATCCGAGCCGTGACTAACCTCCTGTAGGACTGAGATGTAATCACAATTGATTGATCACTGGGTGGTGATCAATCTCATGCTTGTCTAGTCCCTATTAGTGCAGATCGAATGCTATCGATCATGTTGCAATGTGGCCACCAGTCTAGGTGACTCGACACTGCGGGCACTATGTATTGAGATTAGATAGTGGTTTACGTCCCCCATATGAAACTGAAAAACCATATTTAAATTTGAGAATTTTAAATAAGCTAACTTCATAATACATTTAGTACTTGATTACTGTTATATTGAGATAACTGTTTACCATGAGATATTGATTCTTCTTCATTAGTTGAAGTTGGATGATTAAAGAAAATCAACCTAACCTAGGTTTCACAATAGCCACAACTTATTTACAGGGTGTATTTGAAATTTTAAGTTAACATTCACTTTATCATGGACTTGGACCCATTTCCCCCAAATGTCATAGAATGAACTGTTATCACTTAGCTATCCAAGACGTCTTAACATTGTGTAGGACTTGAATGTCTACACTAATTAATATTTACTTCTTATTAACAACTTAGATAACTGAAATCTGAAGAGACTAACATTTATGGGTGAATACAGTCTATTTGACAACATCTCAACCAAGAAAGTCACTTATGAAACATATACGTATCTATTTTGCATTCTTTATTGATTGTTATCTTCATTATTAAACAGATGAGCTGATTTCTATCAAATGTGAAAAAACATGTTCAAATTGACTGCGATGAATTTAACCGTTTTCCAACATTTAATCAAGTTGAACATTTACTTAAGGCTTGCAAAACAAAAATGTTCCGCCTTTGTTCTTACAGAATTAATTAACGCTATCAAGAAACTCCCCGATCTTTCTCATTTTTTTTTAAATTTTGTTTCCACGATTTAATTAATGTAACTTTCTATTGTAAATGTCATGACATTTCATTCCTTTCAAGTAATGAATTCTGAATTTAGTCCACGATAAGAATTGAAATAGAAAATCAGGATGCAAGTAGGTTCATTTATGCTATAAGGTTGCAAGTTGATGTAATACACTCGCATTCAATAAATCCGTTATTCCGTAGAGAATTAGATACAGATAAGAGAAAGTGTTTATTAATAAAAGGGGCAGAAGGTAGAAGTATATATTACAATATAAACAAATAGTGAACTGGATATGCTGTCTATATTCTTTGACCAATCATATGCCATATGGGCTGAATGAATGAAATATTCATTTTTGGGATCAATAAGGCGAAATGCAGGTATCACTAAGTCATGGTTCAAAAACGACCTGCCTCTTCAATGCAATTTAGTCTTTTGTAATTCAAATGAATGGATTAAAGTATATTGATTTATAGACTGTGATTTAAATGGTATTCTTAATTGGCTCTCAATATGTGTTTACAATAAAATAACTTATAGAACAAGAAAAAGGAGTTAATCTAAACTATTCAAAATTCTAATGAAATGAAATATGACAAACTATACTACTAACATTCATACTCCAACTTCTGACTTCATTGAATTGAAGTTATCTACTATTAAAATGTATTATGAATTTGATAGTTTCTTGAAAATTACCACGTTATAAATGCCGATTATATATATTGCGTTCGTTGTTTTTGTTGTACCAAACCATCTGAATCCTTCAGTATCAAATCAAACAACGTAACCAATATTATATTTTGCAAAATGGATTAACAGCCAAATCCTGGATCCGCGTTTCGTCCTGACTGATACTCGTCACTTGGGCATATTTGCATCCTAGCGTCGATTTTCACATCATTATATATATAATAAATTATTATTAGATGTCAACGTACTATCCATTTAGCCACTGAGCAAAAGTAAGCCTTAACTTGTTAGGGCTATTCCAAGTAACTTGTGACAAATGGGTATCCAAATAGGGTAAACATATACAAGAGTGATCAACAATTCATCTCTGAATGATAAACAACCAGGTAGTTCGGACTTTTAAAAACAATAAAACACTGAACTATTTTAAACATTAAATAAAACGTTTAAAATGTCTTTTATTGTATACTTAGAAGTGAGTGCATTTTTCCAAAAGTTGTAATGAATCTTTACCGTAAACAGATATCAGATAAGAATGTCATGCAGTATCACGAACTGATTAAAGTAGTACATGTAAATCATTGAATGCCAGTTTAACTGTTTAAAGGTCAAGCACTCACCTTGAGTTTTGGACGTCTTAGACTAAACTCTGAGTGGGGTTTAGATGAGCACCACTAAAGAGTTCGATAATAAGACGAAATAGGTGTCCAATGTTTTTAGATAATCTAATTAAGATCGGTCTATTATGTAAATAGTGAGTACTGAACGATTGACTTACTATACTTTAGCACTCTTCTGTATTGAACACTCATCAAACCACAGAGGGTGGGATAAAATAACTTTGAACGAAAGCATAAAATGGAAATTCTGTTATTTTGGATGTTAACCACTGAAAAACTAGGAAACAGTGGATAGCTGTTTTCATTTGTCCAGTGAAATTTGACTCGTGATGCAAACTATAAAACAATACTTAAGTTTCTCGTGGGATTTGTCAAAGATCATAGGTTACGTTATTGCCTATTGGAAATACGAATACTGTTGTGGAATATATAATTTTATGCTAATTTAATTTGTAAGAGTTTTTGAGTTATCCTATTGATAATAATTTGGTTGAAATTTGATCGGTCTCAAATGGCATATATGTATTCTGTGCAAATCACCTCGATATAGTCATTTTGTGGCTTTTTTAGAGAAAATACACAGTGAAGAGATAGTGCGTTTTCGGGTTTGAAGTGGAAAGTACTAGGTTCGAATCTTGGAGTGAACAACTATTAGATACAAATACATAGAGCTAACATGTCCCAAGTAGGACGAGACACGTTCTGAATTTTAATGCCAGCTACAGTCCGGAATTTCATGTTAGATTGTCACCTGATTCATGGTGCACAACTATAAATGTTTTTAGATGTAGAAGAATAAATGAAGACGGAAAAAATCTGGAATATGTTGTCCAGTGAATCAGTATACATACATTTTGATGTGTAGTTAATAAATATTTGATTTATTACATCATAATCAACGCATTAAGTGTAGCCGTAGTTTCGGATGTCCAAAAGTTGCTGTTAATTAATTGTGATGCATCGTAAGTTTTCATTGGGTGAGTTTTAAGTCTAACAATCTAACAGAATAAAGCGAAGTTCTTATCTGCCATCCATAGCATGCCGATTAGTCATTTTTGGTAGCTATTAAGACTACTATGCAGTCTATCAATAATTTTTCATATTGAATAATCGTATTATCAACTAGCTAGTGGGTGATAAATAAGAAAAAATGTGTATCAATATTACTGTGCTTAAATGAGATTAGACGTTGGCTAGCAATATGGCAATAAAAGAGACTGCTCTGTACAAAAGATTATGTCTATTGGGTTTTCTCTTGGTTTGCTATACTTAAATATTAAGAAACGATTGAGTTATACTAAATACGGATAGATTTGTTACTAACTCGATGACGCCATCTGGCGCATGACACTTCAACAATTTGCCAATAACATAGGAAGGAGATGAAGTATAGGAAAAACCAACATATTAAAATGGAACCAAGCAGAATAAATTGAAATGGTACAATTCAGTATATATGGTATAGCAAAAGTATAACCTTGAGGCATACAGAAAATTAGAAAACTATAAGTAGTAGCAACCAATCGTAAAAGGATAAAGACTTGGGGGAAAAATTAATTCGAAAAAAGAATTCAAAAGTTACCGTCACTAGTAAAACTTTAGCGTTATTAACATAAACTGAGTAAACCCATAATTATTGTCCTAAAACTCCATCATACTAATTTGTTAATACAAACTTTGTAATTGAGGATGAAATTTTCCACAAAATTGTTTAAAGCAATGAGAAGAACTCCGAAAGTATCCTTTAATGTGATATATGAACTAATGTAACAATCATCCACAATATTAACCCTGTAAAATTTTGTAAAAACTAGATCAGACACTATCAGCAACGACCTACTGTGGGACAGAACAAACCAGATTACAGCGGAGGAAGAAATCAGGAAGAAGCACTGGAAGTGGATAGGATAAACATTAAGAAAATCACCCAACTACGTCACAAGGCAAGCCCTCACATGAAATCCTCAAGGCCAAGGGAAAAGAGGAAGATCAAAGAACATATTACGCCGAAAAATGGAGACAGACATGAGAGGAATGAACGAAAATTGTATAGAACTAGAAAGGAAGGCCGAGGACAAAGTGGGTTGGACAGTGCTGGTGATTTGAATGATTTGAAAGATAAACTATCAATCATTATTACCATAGATATTTCTTTGAAACCAACAGATAAGTAATCGTTTATTATGAAGATCAGTAACTATGTAATGGCTTTGCTTCGCTAATCTATCACCCTTGCAACCATTATTACATAAATTCCAAAGGTGTTTGAAATCAGAAGGTAATGAGAAGCAGCAACTACAGTCTATTGACAGATAGCGCAGATCACAAAGCTACAAACACATCAAGCGAATTTGAAGCATAGATGCGAATATATATGTATGCGAACAAATACAGAGACAAATTTATAGTTAAATCGCATAAGGACGCAAGCAAGGCAAAAGAAGGACTAATAATAGGATTTGAGTACATACATACTTGGCTAAGGGAGAATGAACATCGAATGACAATTTAAACAATCAACATTTTAGCTTGAGTCTTTCATATGCTGTAGTGATTATAACGGTACAAATCAATATGAGAATTATTACTGTTCTAAAATAGCACATTGTCTGTTAAGTATGTTAATAAAAGAGCTTAATCAAAATGAACTGTAATGGAAATTTCTTGTAGGATAGTTGCTATAACTAGTCTAGTCCCATTTAAAACTAAAATATAGAATAATTTCAGTTTACCTAGATTTTTTAACCGATTTAACAGTATTAATCGACCTTTGTATTCACTAAAACAAACAAAAAACTCATCACAGTGCCAAATACCAACTGATTTTTCAATCATGTGTTCTTCAATCACTTTAATAAGTTTCCTGTGATTTATTCATTTATTGATTTTAAATTACACATTATTGTTTATTTAATGAAATAATGTAAAGTAAAATTATGAAACAGAATAAATTTATTCTTACATCTTTTATTCAATTTGTTCACTGAGAAAATTAATTCTGTATTGAGAATTTACTTCTTTCTATATCCATTAATTCTTCCACGGTGTGAGCAGCCGGGAAGTGACACCAGCCCTCATACCCGTAACGGCACACGAGACCAAGTCGGTCACATTCAAATTCTTCCTACACCTCCTAATACCACTCTTATCTCCCCGACTAACCCTTCTCTCGTCCTTTTATCACCTCGCACCGCTAGGGCAAACGATTCGAGTACGCGGAACGTTATCCCTGGTCTCCTGAAACCACGCTCTAAACATCATGTTGGAGCTTATAACGTCCGAACACTGTGCCAAATAAGACAACAAGCTTCCTTAGCTAAGACTTTAGAATCTCGCGCCATCGATGTGTGCTGCGTCTCCGAAACGCGCATGCAGGATCCGAGTAGCGTCATTTATTTGACATCATCATGACTGACTGATATCCATTAATCAATATGGTTAATTAACATTGATCACCAAATTATTGATTTCAGTATTTAATCTGTTCATTTTTCAGTTTAATAACATGGATGATCTTCATTTAACTAATATACTTATTAAGTATACTAATATTTATTATCTCTTAGCCCTGACCAATACGTCTAGACGACTTTAAAAAGTAAATAGACAACAACAACAAAACAAGAAGATTGATACGGTATGCATGACGGTTAGCCTAATACTAAATAACCCTGAACAAAAAAGAAAGAATACAAGACTGAGGATTACCAGCCAAAAATCGTTATTATATTTCAGATACACATAGTTTATATTGTTATTATTATTATTATTATTATTATTATTATTAGTAGTAGTAGTAGTAGTAGTAGTATTAGTATTATTAATGGCTTTATTCAATATTGTTCAATATTACTCAATATAGAATTTTCAGCACAAGGTATTTCAACAAGTTTCTTTAACAAAAAAAAACAACAGCAACAACAAAAAGGAAGGAAAAAGTTGGGAAAAAAATCTGAAACTGTATAACTTTTCAAATTAGAGACATACCTAAGAATACAGGTTATTGACCAGGTTATCTCTAACAACCCGGTTCATCACAGAGTATATTTGCTAGGTAAGGTATTATATAAGTTTTATAATTTTGCTTGCATGCATGGATTTTAATGTAATTACGTCTCTTTCTACCAGAAGATATACAATCAGGTCGGACGACATCATACCATAAAATAGGAAATAACGGCAAGATTATAATTTATGGAAGAACCACTCAGATTTAGGATAACAGATCTTGAATTTTTGGCGTG
Source organism: Schistosoma haematobium (assembly GCF_000699445.3). NCBI lineage: Eukaryota > Metazoa > Platyhelminthes > Trematoda > Strigeidida > Schistosomatidae > Schistosoma > Schistosoma haematobium. The sequence continues at coordinate 12,557,350 of NC_067201.1, forward strand.
AAATTCACTTATACATTTGGCTAAATAGAATTTTGGCATTATAGCTGATGTCAGTTCGTAATGAAAACCATAAATCTAATTCCTAACCTTAACTATCAACTGTAAATCATAATTCTTATTCCTGACACTGGTTTATAATCATCATTTAGTCCTATTTAGTAAGTGGACATGCTGAAGATCACTTTAACGTCACTCAAAGGTCGACCATACACTATAATATCACCGAAATAATTATTATACACAATCAAAACAAAACAAATGGTTGAGAGTAGCGGATATGAATAGATTGAGGATAAGTGAAGAAAGGTTAATCGTATAACAATGGTCAATATGTCAATAAAAGGTTATGATAAAAGGAATTGTTAGGTTTGAAACTATCACGAGTTCACTGAATCTGCGAACGACAACAAAGACCCAGTGACCGAAGACCAGTAAGCTAGCTTTTTGATGCGTCCCAGCCCTGCTAGCTAGAGGGAAAAGTCCAAGCTTGAAATGGGAAGTATATTCTGTAAAACAGCCAGAAACAAGCGATAACAACAAACACAATTCAAAACGTATATATACAGTGCAAAGCCGTCCTTGGGGAGAGTTACCAAATAGCATACTAAAAGACGCAACGGGCCAATAGCATTTAAGATATTTCCCAGTGGGAAATACGATATGAAGGTGACAAGAGCGCCTTTAGCACGAAAACAAAGAAATTCAAAGTTTCTAAATAAAATTACAAAATCAGGTCCTTTCCCAGGTGATTTCTGAGGATCTAACGTCCCCAACAGCAATATATATATATATATATATATATATATATATATATATAATCTAGTTATATCATAATTATACAGTAGGAATCTAAATGTAATGATGGTTTATAAATTAATTCTGGGAGTTCCTATTCCTTTCGTCTTAGTCTCAATATAATCATATTTATTGATTCATACAAAACATTTTCTGTCCGAAGATTGTTCAATCATGATACGAGGTTAACAAGTTGACTTTCCTCAAAACATACATGATTTTATAGTGTAAATATGAAACTATAATGTATCATAAATAGTAAATCATAATCTAACTATAATTAAACCATTTATAATATAAAGCTAAGTAACAAATGTATGAAAGTTAAAAGATAATATAAACAATTGATGAGTTAACTAAAGGTTTACAATAAAGGTATTATTATTATTATTATTATTATTATTATTATTATTAGCTTTATTCAATATTATATTTTTGGTACAATATAGAATTCTCAGCGTAAAGTATTTCAACAAGTTTCCGCTTCTTTCTTATTGGTCGGTCCTGGCGATAAATATTGAGTGATCGCCAGTTAGATGTTAGCAGTTAACTAAATGAACATCTGAATAATCTGCATTCTTTTCGTTGTATATTGCCAGCAATCACATTGTCTCTTATTGAGTTTTTTGTAACTTTGACAACGAAAGATTGTACACTTTTCAGAAACGCAGCAGAATATCTTATGCGATATATAGACATAACGATATATTAAAACAAACAAAAATAGATAAATTGTTGAAATATCTAGATGGCAGGAACAGGTAGCCCAGATGCTCAAGCAGGCCGTCAAATATGTATTAAATCAATTGGATATATATATATATATATATATTGATATTGATATAACAGATGGTTTACCATATCTTACTTCTCTTACATGTATATTAGTCTCTCTGTGGCTACTGGGAGTAACAGGCGTAAGTAGGTAAGTAAGTAAGTAACACGTATGTTAGGATAATACGTTTATAAGACTAATTGCATTATATCAGAACCAGGATTCACGATCCAAAATAGAGAACCAGAATAATACTACAGAATACTTTATTCAATAAAATTACAAGCAATCACATACAATGGGTTCGGAGTAGAAATCAATAATAATAATAATAATATAATAATAATAATAATAATAATAATAATAATAATAATAAGGAAAACCACATATTTAATAGTTTGTAGTCTATGGCTGTTTGTCCCACGCTCAATGACCAATCATATTTCAGCTTTACTATCATATATCATATATATAATCTCAGAAGGGGTTTTGTGGATATTATAGTAATTTCAATGGTTGAGATCGTGAGTCAGTTGAAGTTAGCCCACTATGGAAAACTTGGAAGCACTAGACGGCCGTTTCGTCCTATTGTGGGACTCCTAAGCAGCGCGTACCCATTGTAAAATAGTCCTTAAAATTCTACCTTTACCATCTATTCGCTTATATATACAACGAGTTCAGTGGACGACTGGATAATTGTTTCTTTTTAGTATAAAACTCCTCAGTACTCATGAATACATTAAAGATTGAATACATAACACTCATATCTCACTTTTAGAATAATGAGTTAAAATGTAATACTACTACAAAAGTCATACTAAAGAAAACAAGTGATAAAATGTTACCCAATTTTATTTTAACGATTCATTAACTCTGGTCAATTCTTGATAAATAAATAAAAAATATTCCTTCTTGTTATAAATTGTGGCATTGTGTCCTATTAAGATATAACATAATGATACCACCAATTAAAGAACAGTGATTTGTCGACCGGTCCTGCTTCCTGTCTATCCTTGTCTGTTAAGTTCAGAACACCATTCTTAGTCTCTATGATATGAATCATGTATTTCAAGCATACTGGGTTGATATACAAACCGAACAGACTACATCTTACCACGAAATAACATTTGTACAAGATTTAGCCAAAAGTGGCTGTGAATGTGGGAGACTGTAATGAATAGACTGGGCATAACTTATGAATAGTAAATTGTATAATAATAGTCTACAGGTCAAAATAAAGCTTATAATAAGAGGAATATGAATATACATATGTATTAGTTCAGAAATAGATTCCAACAATTACCATTCATTATTCTCATCGAGATATAACACTTCTACAAGAAAATATACGACGACAAACAAATAAAGGCAACCCATTTATTTGAATAAAATAAACATTTACATCATTTTCTCACGAATGAATTATTGTGTTATGTCAATTTTACCCAAAATAAATGATTTCAATAAGCTAAATTTAAGACAAATAATTCCACTACTTAAATGTTATTTGATTTATGAATATAAATTATAGTTAAGAAAAAGATTTATTCCTTGTATGTTTTACACTAACTCTAACTCCCTCACTTTCTTTTTCTTCTTTCTTTCCTTCCTTATTTCCTTTTTTCTTTCTTTCTTTCATCTAATTGACTTACTTCTTGTATATTCTTTAAAATCTCAATATTGTACATTGAATATATATACTTTCATTAAACAATATTAACGAATTATGAATAAAAAGTAGGTATGATTGTAATCGAATTATCAGACAATTCATTTTGATTAAGAAATGAAACTAAATTATGGATAGCTTTCTGTTCATTTAGTAATTTTTATATATGACTGTTAAACCACTTTTAATATTATTATTGTTATCATTGTTATTGCTACTACTACTACTACTACTACTACTACTACTACTACTACTACTACTACTACTACTACTACTACTACTACTACTACTACTACTACGACTACTACGACTACTACTACTGTGGTGTGTGCTACTTATATTGACATAAGTAGTATATGATGTTAGTCGTGGACAGAAGGTCTGCAGCAGTGAGACAAGAGGATTGAACAGTAAAGAATGGAAACAGGATGCAATTTGTATGAAAATGCAAAAACAATAAAGTCCGAGTCATTTTGGGACAATCGATGGACATTTTGCAAATTAAGCATTTACTTTATGATTGCTAGATTTTATTAACAAGCCCTGTAATTTTGTGTTAAATACATTCGATTGTCCTCACCCTTGTTCTGTTCACTACACTACTACCACTACTACTACTACTACTACTAGTACTAGTACTGCGACTACTAATATCACTCACACTACTACTAATTTTACAACACTTTACAAGTGTTATCCATCAGTCGCTAGTGATTTTTTTATTAAACTCATAAATACTTCTATTTATTCACTCTCTTTTTGAAGTACTTTAGATTTGCTTAATTCACCACTTATTTTTCAATCAAACGAATAAATTATCATTACTATATTAACATAGAAACTATAGAGGATTTTTTATGAAATCAGTAAGCAAAGTTAATTATTGAATATTATGTTGGGTGTGTGTGTGTATTGTTGACAAACTAGATACATAAATTCACAAGAGTAAAATTCTTTTAATCAATATTCAATAGAGCAAAAATGAATGGAACTTAAAGAGTTCTTTGAATAAAGGATATGGTTGTTTAAAAGCAATCACAACGGCGGTTAAAATCCCTCTCTCCTTCAATCTCTTTGTTATATATGAAGGTGCTGAGTGCGATTCCTGGTGGAAGTTTGGGTACGTTTTAATATGAAGTCAAATACTGAGAAGTAGCAGATGTCTAAGCCTTCTGAGCTTTAATTTTACTTTATGTGAAATCAACCTATGATGAGTATGACCGTCAAATAATAATCAAATTAAATTATAATACCTTATGACGTTGGTAGATAAAATAGTTGAGGTCTCATTTCAAACTATATACCTGAAGTGTCTAGATAAAGTTCACTGAAAGAAACTGATATAGACAAAAAATTTAACTAAAGGTTGCTAGAATATAATTGGATAACCACAAAATACAATCTTGAAAAGTTCGTTTTATACTAGAATATTATCTGAATGACTAAACTGTGAAGCTTTATATACGTAATGTTAAATTAATTTACAGTCTTTTTAAGTATATTCATTTCTCTTCAAAGTATACTGAGGATTTGGTGGGTCTTAGAATGATTCCTAAAGTGCATTTTCTTACAATCAAAAAGAGTATCGTCACAATAAACTCAGTTAGTCAGAACAATCCAAATTTGAATCCAGTCGTAGGGAGCTCGTGATTTTAGTACAAATTAAGATTGCAGACTATTATACACATACATTGACCGATCATCGTATACTGAGCAACGTTAAATTTGTCTCATCTTTACTTCAAATCGAATCTTATAGATCAAGTTGCAACAAATCAACTAGTTCAAGTAATTCAACATCATCAAGTTTTGGTATGTTAGTTTAAGGCAAACTATAGGAAATCTTACTTGATCTAGGTTTCACGATATTTGTCAATTATCAACAAGGCGTGCCTACATTTATGAGAGAGCTGATATCTACTATTTCAATTATTTCCTTGAAACCACTCAAAATAATATTTATTGAAATTTATACATGAAACTACTTTAAACGTATTAAATCGTTTATTTTTCAAGGAAATTATTTATCACAAAAGGTTTCAATATTTGGATTGTACATATGGTATCAGAGAGATTATATATCTCATCCCCGATACATATTAATATATTGGCAAGTGTTTTGACATTCGTGGTTATTAATTGATAATTGGCGGATTAATTGTTCATGAATACAAAATTAAACAAATAACTTCTTTGAATTTACGTTCCATTACATCTCATTTCGAAAAACAATGCTTTCAAAGGACGGACATACACGACCTGCTAAGCGAGTAATATAATTGGACCAATGACTAAGAAGCTTTGATTATTCTAGTATACATATATCATAGGTATACACTGTAATTTGTCTTATCCATATAATGGCATGTAAACTGAGATGTTAAGTAGGTACAGGATTGATTTCAACTAGTTAGAAGCAATTACTAGAAAACTTATCAGTTTTTGATTGAGATCATGAAGCAATTGATGTTGATTGATGCTCACTGCTGAGGGGTCCCACAACAGAATGAAACGATCTTCCAACGCTTCCAGGTTTTCAACGATGGTCTAATATCAATCGGTACATGATCTTAATCAAAATACTAGAAAACTTGTTCGACCAACATTCGAACACATCTTAAGATTAGAACTAGTATCTTTTACTGCCACTATTATTAAGTTATTCGAGTAGCATTTACATATCTAACATTGGACAAGTGAACTGCAATGTTATATCACAGACTAATGGGTACATCAGTATTAGATCGAGATAGAATTTGATTAGCACTTGTGATTATATATAGATATATATCACTGATAGTATCACATAACTAACAATCATTCATTTTCCCTACATCTCTTCACAGATATATCGGTTATTCACATTTATGACGATTTCGGGTTAAAAAAAAAGATTGTTTATTCTTATAACTGATTGTTTATCAGTAAAATCAAAGATTGATTGAATAACTAAAACATAATTCTCCTTTTTTTCTCTAGTAATTATTCTCTCTTTGAGTAAATTATATCTTTTTCTCTAGACAAAATACAAATCAAAATAGATCCCTTCTCTTGATTCATGTAATGTATTTCATCATGATTAATTATGTAACATTTTCAATGTATATAAATTTACACTAAATGGTAGTTAGTAGTCATGATAACTGAAGTAGAATAAAAATCTACCATGGATCGATATTTTTTTTAAACATTTTTTGTAAAAGACCTTTCTGTCATCGACCATGGTAACTGTGGTAAAATACAATGTGGTTATAAAGATATTGTAAACTGAGTGTTAATATTTGGTTTATAAAATTCATAAGAAAAGCGAAAACGGTATATATCTATTATTATCATTATTAGAGTTGAACTATTTCTCATTTGTTGGGATTTATGCTTCCTCTGTGTGGATTGACTCAATATAGACAACAAGATCCTTATTGGTAATGAAGTTAACATAATATTCGTTGAACAAGTCGGTGAATAACTCAGTTAATTAATTCCAAGGATAATGAGTTAGGGTTTGAAGTGAACTGGGATATAGCTGACATATGAAGGTGATAATTTCAAAATAGAACAAAATACAGGGATTAGTTCTCATTATAAGCTCTTATTCATTTGATGTAAAACACAATATCATTGATGATAGATTTACACAAGAAATATAACATGAATTTCTGTTGAGTCGAGTTAATTTCTAATTAAAGTATCAGATGATAATTGAAGGTAATTGCTTTTTCTATGAACCTTATCAAAGGCAGTGTATAATTATTTTTTGTTTAACTACCCTATTGTATAAAATTCGACTATTAAAATAATATTGAAGATAATTTGGTTACAATTTAAATAAGTTCAATATTTGACCAGACAATCTGATCTGATGGGGATTTGTGGAGATTGTAATAATCTTTAATAGTTGAATTCATGAGTCAATCTAAGCTAGACCATCATCAAAAAACTGGAAGCACTGGAAGGCTGTTGCGTTCTACTATAGGACTTCATCAGTGCGCATTCACGATCCCACAGGCGAGACTCGAACTCAAGATCTTCAGTCTCACGCACGAATGCTTAACGTATAGACCACTGAGCCGGCATCTAACGGTGTTAATGTGTAATTTCAATCTATCCATGATCTTGCACAACTCTTCATCCATTGTCTGAGGTGAATAACTGTCTCTACACAACATGGATCGTACTCTACTGATCACAGCTTCTCGTTAGAATTCTAAGAAATCTAATATTGAAGCTAATCACTAGTGACTAGTCACAAAACGAAAACTTTCAAACACCCAGAAAACGTAAGTCTGTACCAAACATTTATCTTGTTTTATTTAAATGTTGTATACAATAAAGAAATGAGTCACTCTGCTTGAATTGCTTTTCAAAAAAAACCTCAACTTCCACTGAAAACTAAATACTTAAAATTTATTAGTCAGGTTCGAGATATGCCAATCACATTATGGAATTTTAAATTGTATGATATTTTATTTTATGCGGACGGTATTCAATACGAAGGACCGTGACGTTTGTAACTATTGAATTAGTGATTAGTGACAGATTATTATTCCTTAACAGCTTTGGACTGAATTAAACGTGTTGTAAATTTAATTACTTTTCTTGAACAGAATTTCAAGTTATAAGATAAAATAAATATAATTCTAGTCATAGACCGAAAATTCAATAGTGCTGTGGTGTGTGCTACTGATGTCGACAGATATAAGTAATATATCAATAGAAAGTGAAATGCCTGGTGGCAGAAGGGTAAGGAGATCGAAGAAAAGAAAATGAGAACAGTGAGTGATTGGTGTGGAAACGAAGGAACAGTGACCACAACCTTATATGGTTTGATTAATTAATTTCTAGTGGATGCTGATTATGTTCAGACTAACACTACTGCAATGAAACAAAAATTTCGAAGTAACACCATTAGCATAAAGATTGTGCTTATTCATTGGGTTGACTAAATAACTTTCATCATTGTACGAATGACATTTCTCATGAAAATATTAATTTAGTTAATATATTTAAAAAAAAATTATTCTTTACTAATTCATTTTTGGTGGTTGTTTGAATTCCTTGTTCATGGCTAAGATTGTAATTGATCAGTCTCTTTTTGACCTATGTGTATACTGAGCGGATCGACTCGATACTACCATTAAGTCAGAAGCACCAAAAGCAGAGATGGATGATGGCTAGTAGCTTATGGGTCCCAAATGCGTCAAAACCCACTAATCTAATCACCATCCATTTTCTCTTTTAGGTATAAACAAATTTATTAATTAGTCAAATATTACATTTGAATAGGTATTATGCTGATATTATATTGAATAAATTTTAACATAAAATTAACTCGAATCTGGTTGAAACTGACAACGAACTTATCATTTCGATAATGGGTGGGCAATGATCAAACTCACTGTAATGTTCTAAATGAAATAATGAAATTATACTTAATTCCCTCGTACTGTAAAGAGAGAAAAATGAATCTTTAAATTTCAGACGAATTATTTTAATTTCCTTCAGCAGTTATGTAGATAAAATCAAGACTGTGGATATAAGCCATTGCTTTAATTTCAGTCATGTAAATATATCCTGCTCAATCATGATAATCTTTTAGTCATAGAAAAAATTTGTTTAAAAATTTATGCTACTTAGTAGTAGTTTGAATTTTATCCTTCAAAAAATCAAATTTACAACGACAGTTTTCTTGGGTAAAAGTTTATTCATCATAAAAAATGGGGAAATATTAAATTTGCACTTTGATATTGAAAAAAAGAGGAAACCAAAAAAAATTGTGGTGGTGAATTTTTTTTTTCAGTTCCCAAAACAAACACTGTATATATTATAGGTTATTCATCATTTATTTTATTAAGCATAAACATTGTTATCGTTTATTCAATTCACTAAACAGTAGAATTTATTTTCATTGAACCAATCAAATTTTGGCAAATTTTTCAGTACACAAAATCATTTGCACAAAGTTGTAAGTATGTTTATGATGAATTATGTGAATCTGTTACTTCTAAACGATATATCTAAATAATCTTCACTATATATCTAATTATGTTCTGTCACATTTTTGGACGCACAATTTGTTTGAGTGTGTGTATTTGTTTTCCCTTGATGGTGTATTCGGGTGACAAGATCTGTATCTCCCATATATATATATATATATATATATATATATATATATATATATGCACCAATTTAAGCATAAACTGGATGATTGGCAAATATAAACAAACGAACAAGAGATTTGTTTTCACTTTTTCATATATATTATTTTTCCCACAAGACTTAGTTAACATGAAAATACTAGAAGGTTGATTGGAATACTGATCATTCCATATAGTGTAATGGATTCCATGGATAGTAAAACATTGGTCATTTCATGTTAACAAGTGATGAATATTTAAATATTTGAGAAGAATACATTATCTATAATAGAGAAGAGTATTATGAGAGTAGCATTAAAGATACTTATAATACTATATATAATTCCTTTATATATTGTTAATACTCATAATATATCTTTGACTGAATCAATAAACAATGTTAATAATGGAAAATTACCTATAATTGGACCACCAAGAGAGTTAATGCTTGAAATTGCATGTGATCAATTACATCCATGTATTAAAGCATCATGGCTTCCACCAATAGATTATCAACAATATTTTAATAAAAATGACAATACTACTACTACTAATAATAATAATAAACATGAATATGACAATAAGAATCAACTTTTAGCTTATAGAATACGTTATCATATTATACATCCAATTGAATTATCCAAAATCAATGTAAATAATCCTAATTATCTAGACAATAAATTATTAACCAAAACAATTGAAAAAAATATTACTGGTTTACAATATACCACTAATCCAGGTGAACATTGTAAGTTTTAGTAAATGGTTATGTCATCGAAAAAATATTCTTTTTAAGTCTTACAGTTATTTATTTGTTACTTTTCCGTTTTTGATAAGAGGTGTGTAATTTAATCATTATTTACTTACGCCTGATAGCCCCCATGGAGGAGCGTAGGCCGACTGTCACCATTCTCTATCGTAACTGTTATTAATTTTGTTTGTAAACTGTAGATTTTTCCTGTTGCTGATATTAAGGTCAACAGTTGATCAATTTATTCTCTGGGGTGGGGGGGAATATATGTAACTTTAATGTATTGACTTCATACCGTCACTTAGTCATAAAGTTTTAAGTAAAGTTAAATTGCGATTATCAATAGGATGTGGGATATATGTGTGTTTTTGTTTAACATTCATCAAATGATTGTACTTGAATCCTCACATGGAGTTTCGAAGTCTATTATCTTTCCCTTCAGAAGCGGAACTCATTATTCACTAAGCCTTTGAATCGTTCATTATTAAGTGGATTAAAATGTATTTGTTTAAATCATAATACCTTGCTGATACCTTATTGGGCAAAACTGTTACTAGCACAACTGTCCATACGATAATTTCTAAAATTTAACTCTGTAATAATAATTAGACTATCCAGTTATTGTTACATGGAAATAGGTGAAACGTTCGTTTATAGTTCATAAATTTAACAGTAAAAAAATATTTCTTCGAAAAAAATATCTTAATAAACTGATTAATATACTTGAATTCATGAGTTAATTCGAGCTAGACCACCATCGAAAACTTGGAAGCACTAAACGGCCGTTTCGTCCTATTGTGGGTCTCCTCAGCAATGCACACTTACGATCGCGTGCGCAGGATTCGAACCCAGGGCCTTCAGTCTTGCGCGCGAACGTTTGACCTCTAGACGTATGAGCCAGGTTTTTAACGGTGGTTTAACATTCATCGGTTCATAATCTCAATCAAAAACTTAACAATTTCCACAATCCCATATTGATAAAAATAAATAATTGTTTTTATTTGCCTGCTTTTCACATATTTGTTAGTTTTAAATTTGTCTGACTTTAGAAAACAAAATCACTCGTTGGTAAGAAACAAAGAATATGGTTTACATCAGAATGAATGATTCGATATTTCATAGTTTATAACATGGACTTATTTTAACTAGAAACTATTGAAAGGAAGTAAACACTAGATAATTGTGTTACTTTAGTATAAGACTATTGGGTATTTACTATTAAAGATCACGTTGAAAACTGAACCCAACACTATAAAACCTTGGAGAGAGGGCTTGACTTTCTGTCCACTGAATTGATATCCAATAGTTTATATTCCTAACTTTGGTAAATTCGTAAGATCGTGCAGTCATTATTAATGGATTGTCCAGTGTTACCTGTTTTCCAGGGGTTGTCTAGCCATAATCAGTCTATGTTTTAAACTATAAAGTTTGAAGAATAAGGATTATGATTCACAGTTGATAGTTAGGGTTAGGAATTAGATTTACGGTTTCTCATCACGAACTAGCATCAGCTAAAATGACAAAACGCTATTTGGACAAATGGATGAGTAAATTTCTCACCAAAATCCAAGACCTGTTATCCTAAATCTGATTGGTTCGTACACAAATTATAGTCTCGCCGGGCAGACAAAACTTATTTATTTCATTATACTTTTAATTTGATATGTTATGTTTCCTTTTCTAATGAAGCTGATGTAAATTTATGGGTAATTTTAAATAATTCAATTGGAACACTTTTAACTACAATTAAGCTTAAAACTTAAAATTTCAAATGGTAGAATCCTGGGTTCGAATCTCGCGGGGTGCGTGATCGTGGACGCTCACTGCTGAGAAGTCCCATACTAGGACGAAACGGCCGTCCAGTGCTTTCAGGTTTTCCATAGTGGTCTAGCTTCAACTGGCTCATGATTTCAATCAGTGAAAAAAAATCGTCAGATAAGATATACACGGATTAATATTGAAAAAGGAATATAAATATGGCAATGTTCTATGAAGTTTGACAGTTCAAAAGTGATTCATTAATGACATCGAACGAAGATTGAGCAACAGTGAGAATTAATTAATTGGATTGAATTGATTAGACTCTAACTTATCTTTTTGGCCGCCTACTTGAACACATGGGTTACCTGGTCTTGCCAACTAAATATTTCAACAAGTTATCTAATTTTGTTTGTTTGAATACATCATTATGGTTATTAGTCGCATAACCTATTCAGGTGCGTTTGTGTAAAGTGTACAACCTTTCATTGCATAAGTTACAAAAAGCTCAATCAGAGATATCGTGGTTTTAGGCAATACGTAGCGAAAAGAATGTATATTAATTAGATGTCAATTGACTGAACTGTTACCTTCTAACTGGCGATCATTCAATATTTATCGTCAGGATAGACCATGAAATAAGAAACGGAAACTTGTTGAAATACTTCGTGCTGCGAATTCATTATTGTATCAAAAATATAATATTGAATAAAGCCATTAATAACAATAATAATAAAATGAATTTTATATTTATCAGAGAGAAATGAATGCCATGACCTATATTTTATGTATGGACGTGTGTGGGGAGGAGTTAATAGGATGAAATTGATACGCCTATGGTTGTTATACATTGTAAAGTCTCTTTCGTTCTCTTTATATCAATAGTATGTTCAATCAAACAATGCTTAAACTCTTACAATACTAATGAATACAATAAACACTTTTCATATCTAATTCTACATAATTATTTGTGCTAAATACAAACCATGTTTAATACATAGGACGAAAAGAGCGTCCTGGATTTCACTGCTAGCCGCTATCCATTTCTGCTTAGAATGCTTGTGAATTAAGGCAATATCGAGGTAATACACACAATATGCACATATGTCAATAAGAGACTGATCGATTCCAGTTCTAAACATCAATTGGAATATTCAAGTAAATAATATCAAGTAAATTTAACACTCCCTTGTGTTATAAGTTTCTAGTTACATTTCTAAAAATGATGACTCGAAAGTAAATTTTTAAAAAGGAAACATATTTCACTTATCATGCATAATATATCCTTTTAAACTATGTACAATATGTCATCTATCAAAAATAATTGCCATTTTAATCTTTACTTGCCCCCAAATGCCGTGGTACGGTCGAGGGTGGGAAGAGTCAGCTCTCCCTCAAAAAATAATCTCACATGGACACGTCTATACAACAACTGTCAAGCAAGTCATACTCACTTCATTCTCGTACCACAGGTGTTGTTTACGAAATCGAGAGGACGAAAAGCGAATGTCTGGCATTTTAACCGGGTTGGTGGATACGGAGAGTCCATCTAGGGGAGTTGGAAAACACTGATTTCAAACTAATGGCTAACATGAGATCCAGAATCCTGAGGGAATAAATAGCGTATGAACCTATTGTTGGTCACCAGCTAACATGGGACTGCTCCAATATCTTTTGGATCAGACCTTTGAGTTGAAGTCTCTTGGTGTGACCCCCTAAGAAAACCACATGCTTTGGTTTTGGCACCCGGGCAGTATCACAGCTTACACACAAATCAAGTGACTTGTGTCGTGCATGTATATTTGGTACCTCCTTGTACCAATATTTATGTGTTTAGAAAAATAATGACTATTATTAAAGCGTCTGATTTTAAAGCTTTCACGATGAACGAAATATTCCTACATCTTATCCTGTGTACGGTGAAGTGTTAGTACATAAGAAATAATATCAAAGAGTAAGAAACTATTGTTTGATCCCTTCTAGTTAATCAAATAACGTCAGCTCATTAAGAAAACTATCCTTGAGTTAAATAGATAGCCAGGTCTAGGACAAAATTCAGCATTCAGGATTATTTGTAATATAATATAATCAGAAGGGGTTTTGTGGAGATTGTAGTAATTTCAACAGTTGAGATCATGAGTCAATTGAAGCTAGACCACCATGGAAAACCTGGAAGCACTGGACGGCCGTTTTGTCCTATTGTGATAGTATGGAAATTCAGGATTATTTGTAATATAAGATAAAATCTTTAATGTTGGGATGACTAATATACAGTGTTGATTTAAATAGGTGTATGCGTTAAATGAAATTGTAAGATTAATTATCAGAATAAATATGATTAACATGAGACGAGAGAGAATAATGTAATTACATATCAAAAGCCACGTAATATATCGAATGATATGAATTAAGTACGAAATAGTAAATAAGGATGGATACTGAATAAATTTTTCCATGGGTTTACAAGTGTCATAATAATGATGATAACAATCCCGTGAGCGGGATTGTGGATGCGCACTGCTGAGGAGTCCCACAATAGGAGGAAACAGCTGTCCAGTGCTTCCAGATTTTTAATGGTGGTCTAACATCAATCGGTTCATGATCTCAATTAAAAATTTAGTAATCTCCACAACCCCTATACTGAAAATGATTATTAACTAACTGGGCCAGAAGTTGACCAACGTTAAGGGAGCTGTTGAACATATTTCTTCTGAACTCAAAGCTCCAACTTCCTGATCCAGATAGCTATTGCTTCAGACGTCTGAAGGATTCTTAGTTTGACAGATTTAAGTAAATTGCTGCAAACATGATAGATCATTGTAAATGATTGCTCTATGGTGACTGAATGGCCCATTTGTACTAAACGAGCTAGAATCGAGCCGTTAACAGCTTTAACTCCACAGATATATGGATATAAAAATTAATTATGGTTCTCATAATAATGAAATGTAAAGCTGAAAGCTTATGAAAAGTACTATCCCAGTAATGTTCACTATGTAAATTACTTACTTGCGCCTGTAACTCCCAATGGAGCATAAGCCGCCGACCAGTATTCTCCAACTCACTCTGTCCTGGGCCTCCCTTTCTAGTTTTATTCAATTATTGTTCATTCTTCTCCTGTCTGTCTCCATTTCCCGACGTAATGTGTTTTTTGGTCTTCCACTTCTCTCTCAATCTTGAGGATTCCATGTGAGGGCTTACCTTGTGACGCAGTTGGTTGCTTTCCTCAATAAACATGATCATTTATGTTTTGATGAAAAAATCTGTAACGAACGATAAACACTATTGTCGATGCTTCTTAATGTAAAACACAAAAAGTAGAGATATAAATTAGTTAATGAGTTTGCAAACGTTTGTCAACTAAGGTGGGTAAACTTTGTGTTATGTATTTCTAGTCACTATCTGGTCGTATATGTAGTGCGGACCTGATAAGAATGGGCTAGATAAGGATAAATGTGATCAGAAAAATACATATGAAATTAATAACTACCTAAATGAACCTTGTCAGGAATTACTGATTTTCTGATCTCAATCCGCTAGGTAACCGCAATGGATGTTCGACTAACATTTGCAGGATAACTTGAAATAATTTTTGATAATTGAATAAATAAATGACTATTCGAGCTTGTACATATTTTACCGACTTGACTAGGCTTTATGGATATGGTATGTTGGCGTTTTTAAAATGAATGGATTAGAAGGTTGTATTCAGCAAATAATATATCAACCTGATAGCCACTCTCTCTTCTTGTTCACATAGACTGAATCCCAACACTGAACATTTAGAATGTCAGAGTATTATTCGATAACTTGGTTATGCATAATAATATGATATTTATCCAAGAAGTGATAGAAATTATAATAATATTAGGTTGTTCGAGGTGATTGACAGGAAACTTTGAACCTAAGTTTATCTCAGTCCTACAGGATGTCACTTGCAAACAGAATAGTTCAGTGATAATGTCTTACACTGAAGCTAGGTAAAAGGACTCTGAATTCAAAAGGAAGCATACATTTCCTTGATGTTACAAGTATGTCTTGTAGTTGAATACAGACTAGTACGAAACTTAGGTTTAGGACTCTTTATGGAAAAACTTAAACCAATGGCTTAATCGCAACTTGATCAACTAAATTCCATTAGAACTGATGCACCAGACAAACACTATTCTCTGATCAATCAGCTGTAATTGTATTTAATTCCCCCCTCCTAGAAATAAATAAGTGTGGAATGTAAACAATTCTAGGTTGGAATACCATTTTTTTCTTAGTCTTAGGTATATGATTAAAAAATTACACATTATAATGAAAAGAGTTTTTTTAATGGAATTCATAACGAAAGAAAACTTCTCCTCAGAGAAAAAATCCTCTTATTGTTATTGTTTTCATTTACTCTCCCTTAAAACTATTTGTTACCCTTTTTAAATGTAACACTGAAGCTAATCAAGATTTACATAATGTTTCTTTGTATATTTTAAATATTATTATAGTGTTCGGTGTAATTTACGAAGTTTCTGTGGCTGGAGTTACTGAGAATGGATATGGTCGAGATGCAATTAGTCGAATAGCTACACCTGAATCAGGTAAGTATCTGTTACATTTGGAAAGTTGAAATTAAAAATAAAACGTTTTTTAATAGTCAGTAAGAAATTACAGTTGATTTGGTGGTAATTTTGTACTTTATGCCATGGAGTAAGCTTGTTTAGATAAATATCAAAGACCAAGAATTACCGGACTACCATTTTGTACTATTATATGACTTCTCCATAATATAAACCCAAGAATCTACTGAGGACTTTCAAATCTTATTAAGATCCTAAACCACTGAGTTAGGACCCAATGGTGTAGTACTACTGACGAAATCGAGGTGTAATTCCTCGACTTTTCGGGAGATACCACGACAAGTGATGCACAAATGCGTCGGGAATGAAATGGATATCGCCAATGGCAATGAATGATGGTAGTGCAAGAGTGTGAATGGATTGAAATAAGCATTGTAAACCATCGAATCTCGACTCACTTGTCTGGATTTCAGGTACTATCTCCAATACCTGAGGTTTTGGTATTCAATTTATGTTGCTTCCATGCATGTGTATTGTTAAGTTCCCTCCTGAGGGAAAACAGCTGTTGAGTACTTTTTGATTTTCACTCGTTACCTAACTAGAGTCAGAATGTGATGCAAACTATAAAACATCCTAACTTCATTTGTTCGGCATTTTTTTATGATGGTTTCACGAACAATTTTAATCATCTTCTTCCAAGCTGTGACATTCTAGATTTTTAGAAAGTAATTAATGCAGGTTGAAAGGTAACTCCCTCGAATATAATTTTGAACAAATTATTTCGATCATCGAATAAATTACACCATAAGTAGAGATGGGTGGTGGTTAGCGGTGGAATCCAGGAAGCTCATTTCGTCCTACTTGGGACTAGTTGTCTGGGTGTATCTACATCCCAGAGTTGATGTCCACTCCGAGACATTGATTATAATGCTTGTGACTGAAGGCGATATTGAGGCAACCCGCACAGGATGTACATATGTCAATAAGAGACTGATCAGTTGCATCTCTAAACATCAGTGGAAAGATTCAAACAACCGATACAAAAATGAAATAAACTTCACCCTATTTCACAAGTCAGTGTCTATCTGGACTCAGTAACTAAGTGAATAACGCGATGGATTCGTGTCCCGTGGTGGATATCAACTCTGAGATTCAGGTACACTCAGCCAACGAACCCCAAACAAGACTAAATGCGCGTTCTGGATTCAACTACTAGCCATCATCCATCTCTTCAGATGTATATGGTTGCAACAAAAAAGCTTTTTTCAATGCAGAATTGTCCAATTTCAATTTAATTGTTTGCCTCACCTCAACAGACACGAATGCACAAGGTTAAAATAATTCAGATCCCTATAAAATGTAAAAATAGTACTTTATATTTTAATAATCTCTTAATTTGTATGACCGGTTATCAAGTGTCCACAATATCTCTAAACGATTAATGAGAATACATTTTGAATCATGAAATAACTGTTGATAACTATACTTATTCATAAGGAACTATATCCGTATGTAAGAATTTGACAACTATTAAAATCAATCTGTTAATTGTGTCCAATTGTCCAATATTATAGCGCCATGAATTCATAGGTAATAACTATCGAGTGCTACTTAGTTTTTGAGTCTTCTCTTTTTCATATCAACTTATGGAAGAAACTACTTTCAAACTATTTAATTAGTAATATATCCACCACAATAGTCTATAAATTAGTTTTCATGCCCATTTTAAAGTTCATTTAAACGAAAAAAACACAACAAGATTTATAAAATACAAAATGGTATACTTATATAATAAGATTTATGGTAACCCATTACACTATCTCTTTATATTTTCCTCAGTTACAAAAAAGGTTTATCATGTGTATGTATATGTATGTTCATCCCTTACTTATTCAGTAATATAATGATTTTTATCAATTTTTCTTTTAATATTTTGGTAATCATCATAAAAAAGTTTAAATAAACCAATAACACCTTTAACAGATACATTCAGTATTCAAAGGACACTAACCGCCATTTTCAAAATTTGTTTTTTTTCTTTGCTTTACATCAGATAATTAGTGTTTTCTTTTTTTGACATGATTTTAATTTAATGTGTGAAATAATTCATAAACATATAACCTAATTAAGTTATTTAATAGTTGAATTCATGAATCAATGAAAGTTAGACCACCATGAAAAAATTGGAAGTACTAGACGGCTGTTTCATCCTAGTGTGGGACTCTTCAACAAGATTGGTTGAAGTTAGGTAGTAACATTGTTAGACGCCGACTCAGTAGTCTAGAGGTTTAGCATTAACATGTGAGACTGATAGATCTTGAGTTCGAATCCTGCGAGGCAGGATCGTAAATACGGATTGCTAAGGAGTCCCATACTAGGATGAAATGGCTATCCAGTGCTTCCAAGTTTTCTATGGTGGTCTAGCTTCAATTGACTCATGATTTCAACTATTAAATTACTATAATATCTACAAAACCCCTCTCTGATTATCATTCAGTTATGTTTTGATTTATAGATTAATGGATAAAAATTAATGTAAGAAATTGTAATCATGTACAACATGCACATCAATGAAATTTACGATGGATATTTTGTGTTGTTTTTTATCATTTCGGAACTAATCATCTGGATGTAACTGTCTTCCAGAGTTGATGTTCATATTAGGAGTCAAACATAGTATATTTAACTTCACACTTCACTATGTTATCGACTAGCCTACTGAATTCAGAGAGTTAACATTTTGTTAAACAAATATGATTCTTATACGTGATGATTTGTAGTTTTCAATTGTTGATGTTAAAGGCTAAAATTAATCACAGATTGAATTCAAAACTTGGTATGCATCTCAACAATGAAATACAGGTATATCTGACTGAGGAGTTTGAAATAAGATGGAATGCAGGTCGTAAATTCTATTGTTAACCACTATCCATATTTATTAAACTTTTTCATTTAAACATTTTTTTTCAATTGGCCTCACAGATAAAAATTTATACTGTGTTAATGACTAATGTACAACAAATCTATAATATCAGAAAGTGGGTTTTGTGGAGATGGTAGTAATTTAATAGTTGAATTCAAGAGTCGATTATGGGACTCAAACTCAGGACCTTCAATCTCGCGCGCGAACGCCTAACCTCTGCTCCAGAAGTCCTAGTGAGAAGCCGTGACCAATGGAGTTCAACCGTGTCTGTTTTGAGGCAGTGATTCACTAAGGACAATGGTTAACGGTGGCTCAATTTTGTGAATTAGTTGACGTTAGACAATAATACCGTTGGATGCCGGCTTGGTGGTCTATAGACCTTTCTCTTTAAACCTTCAATGTGTTATGCACTAAGCTATCGAGTGTAACAGGTATTATATTTATGTCATTGTGATCGGTCACAAATAGGAAGAAATATGCATTCATGATCTTATCACCGGTAACGATTCATCTGTTCTGATTAACTTATGAAACAATGAATCTCTTGAAGTGATCCACATACGATGCATATGTGAAAACAAAGGCTGAATAAAATTCAATCGTGAAAATCACACTACGTCTTGTAATATAAAGCTATCTAATACTTCAGTCTTCTCTATCTCATATTAGTGTGTGCAAGTTATTAATATTGAAGTGTTTTTATGTGATGGATATCCCATTTACTCAAAGTCCCATTGGTTTGGGTTCATATTAAAAGAATTCTTTATTTGTTTATTTGAACATATAAATATTAGTGCAATGGGGCACCGAATACAAATGCGCCACACCTGTCAATTGATTTGTGTGTAGGTGGCGACACTGCACGGGTGCCAAAACCGAAGCACGTGGTTTTCTTAGAGGGTCACACCAAGAGACTTCAACTCAAAGGTCTGATCCATAAAGCAGTAAAGCAACGTCACGAGATGCAGTCCTATGATAGTTCGTGACCAACAATAGGTTCATACGCTATTTATTCCTTCAAGATCCTTGATCTCATGTGGACCATTGGTTTGAAATCAGTGTTTTCCAACTCCCCTAGATGGACTCTCCGTATCCACCAACCCGGTTAAAATGCCAGACATTCGCTTTTCGTCCTCTCGATTTCGTAAACAACACCTGTGGTACGAGAATGAAGTGAGTATGACTTGCTTGACAGTTGTTGTATAGGCGTGTCCATGTGAGAACATTTCGAAAAGGAGATTTGATTCTTCTCACCCTCGACCGTACCAGGGCATTCGGGAGCCAAACCAATCCTAATAATATCAAAATCAGCAAGTCCCTACCAAATTTAACAACAAAATTTCACATTAATCTAATCCTTTTCTTCTTCTTTAGAATTGTTTTATTTTTTAACTTTAAAACCATGCTTAGATTAGACAGTCAAATTCATAGTCCCTCTGTTATTGGTAATAAATACATATTACATGACATGTTTCTATACCTTTCCCAAGTCTATTCATTAAAGATCTGGTTATTGAATATATATATATATATATAATGTCATTTCGGAAATCAAAAATAACTCACAAAAAGAAAACATAATCAAAGCAAATACAAGCCGAATAGAATCATATTAGAATATAAATTTATTTACATATGTTCATGTATGTTCCAATTTACAAAGAGACTTTCCAATATTACAAATTAAACAGACCAAGAAACGAACAGCAAATCAGTTCCGCCTAATTGATAATGTATAAATAATTTAAATGTGAAAAATATAAAAAAATATTTAGTTCCACTTCATTATGGAATAGAGAAGGGGAACAAATTATATATATACTGAATTGATTTTTATTCTGTTTTAAGGAATTCATAGTTAAATGTTAAAAACATTAGAATAAACATTGATGTAGTATGTCGGAAGAAAAGTAGGTACAATATACATAAATGCTGATATTAGTCTGTAAAGTCATTTACAGTTGATCAGAGTCATATTTGATAGGTGTAGATTATCTGGTTAAGGTTTGAACAATAAGGCTGATGAATGCTTGAAAACAGGATGAAATGGTTGAGTCTTTACATAGATCACAATTGATGGTTATTCTATGGGTAAAGATGGATAGTGACTAGCAGTGGAATGCAGGAGGCGTGTTTTGTACTATTTGGGACTCGTCAGCTGGATGTACCTGCAGTTCAAAGTTGATGTTCACTTTTGGACTCGAACCTAGTACCGTTCGTTTCAAACGCCATCGCGTTATCCACCTAGCTGTGAATAAAGCCTGTAATTTAAGGCAATATCAAGACAATCCATACAAGATGCACATATGCCAACAAGAGACTGATCAATTGTAGTTTTAAATAACAATAGGAAGATACAAGTAAACAACACCAAATGAATTTAAACTTCACTCCATAGCACAAGTAGGTGGCTATCAGAACTCAGTAGCTAAGTGGATAACGTGATGACGTTTGAAGCGAATGGTAGTGGGTTCTTGTCGCAGAGTGAACATTAATTCTAAGATGCAGGTACATCCAGCTGACGAGTCCCAAATAAGACGAAACACGCATCTTGGATTCCACTGCTAGCCACTATCCATATTTGCTTTTAAAGCCTGTAACTGAAGGCATTATCGAGGTAATCCTCACAAGATGCGCATATACCAACAAGTGACTGATCAGTTGCAATCTTAAACAACAATATGAATATACAAGCAAACAACATCAAGTGAATTTGATGGCTGTTCTATTCCAAAAAACTTTCAGTAGCCAACAATTATCTGTGTAATTAATGGTTATCAGCATCTAAGAATCATCGATCTCAATCAAGTATGTTTTTATTGCTTAATAGTGAATGTCTAAAATAAATTCCTTTATTGTTTAGTGAAACATACTGAGATGTATACAGAATAATATGAGATAGGGAAATAACAATCTTACATTGAGCTTGGTGACTTAATTGTTCAGTTATTTAAGTTTCAGTGACAACTTAATCAGAATAACTAAATAGATAGTATGGTACGGATTGTTGCGTAGGTTTATTCAATCCATTAAGTTTTCAGTGTAATAAAACAGTTAAGAAGATACATAGACAACCGCATGAATATACGAATATACACTGATAGAAGTCAATAGTTTATATGAATAAGTAGAAAATAATTAACCGGATAAAAACGACACATTTAACAATTAGATAAATATACCGCTCTATATCAATTCATATAAAGTTTGTATAGACTTGTCATACTAATTCATCATTGTAAAACTATAAACTTGAGTAGATATATGCTCTCTGTCTTCAAGATCAACAGTTTGAGGCTACTATGATGAAGACTAGAAACTAAGCCGCAAAAGTGTAAAACAATTTACTATTGAAAGATGAGACATTTCATTAATTGGTTAAGTATTTACCAATAAGGGAAAACTAGTACTAATGTAGAAAAACGTTCATTTGGTGTATATTAAATGATCCCCTAGTAATGATCCATGTCATATTTGTCTAGTCCTTTATCCTAAACAAATCTATATGATTAATTTTTAAAACTTCACAAAAAAAAGTCATTATTTAATAAATCATTCTTTGATTTAGCTCCTTCAGATGCTCCAAGTAACTTTCGTGTAGTTGGAGGTAATCAAACATCTGTACAGTTAGCTTGGGAACCACCAAGATTATTATATCGAAATGGTATTATAATAAAATATCAAGTTCGATGTTATATTGTTGGTGAAGAAGAAACTCATGATGAATTAAAAACGCTAACAGAACAAACTTTAAAATTATCCAATCTACCAACAGCAACACATGCTTGTTTAGTACGTGCATGGACTAAGGCTGGTCCAGGACCTTGGAGTGATCGTATTCAATTTCTTATAAATCAGAAAGGTAGGTCAATTTGATAAAAAGAATATCGTTTTGTTAAACTCAATGATCAGGTTTGTTAGCTTGAATATTACTACTAGAATATTTAATAGCATTTTTATTGATAGTTGTTTTTTCTGTAAATTCCTCTCGAATTGTTAGCTCTTAACAAAGGTTTTAGTAACATCCAAATTTTCCCATATCATGCCTTGTTTTCGATGAACCATGTACACTCTACTTAAAAATATAGTTATTATGTTAATCAGAAAATGTAGTAAATCTCATTCAGGACTGATTGATTATTGTAAACAAAAGATCATGAGTTAATTGAAGCTAGACCACCATGGAAAACGTGAAAGCACTGGACGGTCGTTTCGTCCTAGTATAGGTCCCCTCAGCATTGCACATCCAGGATCTCGTACACAGGATTCAAACTCAGGATCTTCAATTACGCCCGCGAACGCTTAACCTCTAGATTACTGAGCCAATGTCCAACGGTGTTAATATCTAACTTCAACTAATCCACGAAATTGAGTGACACATCCACCATTGTAATCAGTGAATTACTATCTCACAACAGACCCGGTTGAACTCCACCGGTCACTGCTCATGATCTCAACTATTAAAATTACTATAATATCCACAAAAACCCCTTCTGATATTTTCATTTGTTTGATTTCGTGACATTTTATAAATAAATATAATATATTATCAGGTAAAAGTACAATATGGAGACAAGCCAATCAGAATTGAGATTATGGTTTTTTAATTTTTCCCTCGCAAAATTCAAATATTATGTATCATAAGTAGTAGAAATACCTTTCTATACTACTCAAAATGTTCAAAATAATGAAAAAAATTATTAGTTTGTTGCCATCATATAGTAAAAATAGTGGTCTCAAATGTAACAAATACTCAACTTTATCTGTTTAGATTGTTTATAATAGGAAAAATCAACATTATCCTTAATTATTAACGTTAAATCCTTAATCTTGAAACAAATTTTAACTTGTTGGTAATAGATATTATGAGACAGCATCTCAAACATCTTTGAATGAAATTCATTCATATGTCCATGGAAGAGTTTTGTATTGTGGCAGATGTCAATTCGTAATAAAATCCATAACTTTAAACTGTTAACTCTTAAACTTTAATACCTAACGTTAGCCAAGAAAAATGTGTGAACTCCTGTAATTTTGTTTGAAACGTTAAGTGGTGTTCAATGAGACCGATAAATGAAATCCATAAGAACGAATATATATATCCCGTTACTTTTTTATATGCAGTTAAAACAATTTGTAAAAAAACCCTAACACGTTCATTTATTTGCATTTTGCATCGTTGTAGTTTTTTTCTTCTCAACCA
This sequence comes from Schistosoma haematobium, assembly GCF_000699445.3. Lineage (NCBI taxonomy): Eukaryota > Metazoa > Platyhelminthes > Trematoda > Strigeidida > Schistosomatidae > Schistosoma > Schistosoma haematobium. Next base: position 12,581,917 of record NC_067201.1, read on the forward strand.
GTTCATTTACAAAAGCCAGAAACTGACCGGAATCTTATCGTGGTCATTTTAAGCTCATCCCTAAACTATACTCCTACCCATTATTGCTCTCGTATGATTTATTAAGTTTGAGAAGTCAATGACAACCCATATACTTGTAGGCTTATTCGTTTTAATAAATAAACTTTCGTATAATTCTATCTCATTAAAACCAATTAAACATACTGTGGTATGTACTACTGACCGATAGATTTAAGTAGTATGTATCATTAATCGAAAGTAAAGTGACTGGAGGCAGAAAGTTCAGAAGATCGAAGAGAACTAGAACAAAGAGTAATTGGTATGGAAACGAGGGAACAATGAAGTCTGAGACAATTGGTGGATATTTTGCAAATGATGTATTTACTGTATGGTTCTCAGATTTTACTAAGAAATTCTGTAATTTTGTATTCAAATACATTCGGTTGTCCCCGCCTGTGTTCGCGTTCACTACAAGTGATAAAATCGAATTCAATGGAAAAATACATCATTCAGCTATATGTGACAACAAATAATGGTTTTTTAATATAATTCATTTTATGGTGATTTCATAGAATTTTGGTACAAGGCTAGTGTGTAACGTTTTAAAAAAGAAACACTAAAATTATAGATTTGCTTATGAGTATAAACCTATGACCTTGTACAATAACAAACTCAGTGTCATTTAGATCATGAATCAATCATTGTTAGACCACCAATGAAAACTTGGAAGCATTGGATGACCGTTTCATCAGTGCTTATCTACTTAAGCGGGACTCAAAACCAGAAACTTCTGATGCACACTGCTGAAGAGTTCTAGACTAAAACGAAACAGCTGCCTTATGCTTCCAAGTGTTCACTGATTCATGATCTCAATAACAATCACTAATTACCACAATCTTACACTGATAATCTTATTCAATAATTTGAGAACACACATGTCTAATACATCATTGTTTTGAATGGTTTATCAGTTCAACGAACTTTATTTAGAACAAATGATGAATATTGTCAGAAGGATGAACATTTTTAAAAATAAAAAACAAACAGACATTCATACTGGTTTGGGTTTTTTTTCAATGTTTTTGCTTTCCATGTTTCCATCAATTACCAATGTATATGGAAGATAAATGGAACTATTAATGAATAGATTTAGGAATGTAGGATGATTTCAAAGATATGCTTATATATATATATATATATATATATATATATATATATATATATATATATAATGTTACTGTATATTTCGACTGTATTTAATCCCTTCTATTCCATGAATTGAACATTTATAACCTACATTAATTGTTTTATTAAATGAATGAATACATGATTCACAATGTAAATAGATCTACTATGGTATTATCAAATGTAAAAGACATTTTAATTTTAGCATGCTATTTATCATTTTGTATGTGTGTATGTGTGTGTGAAAAGCAAACAAACAAACACATTTGATGTAAATATGATAGAAATAAATGTGTACTATGGAAATGTAATAGATGAATTATTTATAATACTATGGTCAGTTCACAAGATTTGTTATTATGGTAGTGGGTAGATCTGTTTTTTTTTGTTCGGCAACAAAAAAACAGGATAAAATTAGTCATGGTAATGTGTTCTAACTTGTCTCCTTGTGCCCAATTAATGTATGATGTAATGATAGCACCAATTTGAGAACTGTGAATTATCGGCCGGACCAATGAAGCATAAAACCCGTACAAGCAGTGCAGAGTCCTAGTCGATCCTTCTTTCTGACTGGGCTTACCTGTTGAGATTAGAACACCAATCCCAGACTCTGCGATATAAATCATGTATTTCAAACATACTGGGTTTATATATAACTCAAACAGTGCACATCGTACCATAAAATAGAAGATAACATTTGTACAAGATTTAGCCAAATGTGGCCGTGAATGTGTAGCAATTCGGAAAACTCTTCCGGTCTCCCACATTGTATGAGCATTCCATGTACCTAAATTAATGGTTGCTCTGGTTGTCAGAAGGGGCATCAGCCTAGTGACCTCCAAAGGAACTCGGCTTTCACCATGAAGCGTCATAATTTTTCTAAATGGAGACCTTCTAACTCCCAGAGCAAAGTTTAAATAGTTTGAATTATTCTTCCTGGTTAGCATATTTTTGGTGAGTTAGTTTTCTAAGGGATGGGGTCGCTAACCCCATGCCCAACCTCCTCCTCTATCCGGGCTTGGGACCAGCAGTAGCCCAAGGAGGGCTCCAGGCGCAGTTAGGAAACAACCTACAACCAAATTATAATTAAATGAAATTAACTACGTAGTTGCAATCACCCATCAATTAGCTTTGAACATCCATCTGGTGCTAAGTAACACAAAATGGTATATTCAGAATCTTGGAAGATCCTAAAACTCTTGTGGTATTTAAATATATAGAGAAACATTACAACTAAGTTGTTCAAGCTCCAACTAATTACCTGTAACAGTCAAATTCATTGACATAATTTGATCATTCTACCGAGTATATGATATGACATCGATTAATGCTAACTGATAATTTCTTACTTACTTACTTACGCCTGTTACTCCTAATGGAGCATAAGCCGCCGACCAGAATTCTCCAACTCACTGTTACGGGCCTTCCTTCCTAGTTCCATCCAATTCTTGTTCATTTTTCTCATGTCTATCTCCATTTCTCGACGTAATGTGTTTTTTGGACTTCCACTTCTCTTTCGATCTTGAGGATTCCATATTAGGGGTTGTCTTGTGACGCAGTTGGGTGCTTTCCTCAATGTGTGTCCTATCCACTTACAGCGCTACTTCCTGATTTCTTCTTCCGCTGAGATCTGCTTTGTTCTCTCCCATAGTAGATTGTTGCTAATAGTGTCTGGCCAACAGATCTGGAGTATTTTGCTTAGACAGCTGTTAATAAACACGTGTATCTTCTGGATGATGGCTTTCGTACTCCTCCAGGTTTCCACCCCATACAGTAGAACTGTCTTGACATTTGTATTGAAAATTCTGACCTTGGTGTTGGTTGACAGTTGTTTTGAGTTCCAGATGTTCTTCAATTGTAAATATGCTGATCTTGTTTTTCCGATCTACGCCTTCACATCTGCATCAGATCCACCGTGTTCATCAATGATACTGCCCAAATATATAAAGGTTTTTACATCTTCCAAATCTGATCATTTAGTATACTGAAATTTACAACTGATTAATCATTTGGTAATGACTAATGTTATATTTATCTAGTCTTTTAGTGTCAATAGAATTTCATTTATTAAGTTGCAATATGGTCACTAGTCTAAGTCACTCTACATCGGGTGAATTATATTGAGACGCTAGATGGTTGGAGGTATTGATTAGATTGAATTGAACCTAAATTCTATACTAGTTAATATTTGTTAATGAGATGTACCTGCACTCTTGAAGTAACCATTATTCCCTACGAAATTCAACCTTATTATATAGTGACTTTTATATAGTATTAAGAGAATTTATATAAGGAATATTAATGTTTAACATTATTTATTCTTTAACTTAATCATATTTGTTTTTAGGTCCATCTCCTCCATTCAATATTCAAGTCTATTGGAAAACACAGTATATTTTAACAATTGAATGGAATCTACCAAAAGATAGAGAAAATATAGCTTATTTCATTATTTATTATGCAAAACAAAATAATCCAAAATTATGGCATAAATATTTTGTAAAAGATTTGAAAACAACAAAAGATTTAGTAAGTAACAAATTTAGAGTGATCAGTATTGAATAGAAATATATGTTAATGTTTACTTGTTAATTCTGGTTAGCGTTTTTCTACGGGATGGGTTCGCTAACACCATGCCCAACCCTCCTCCTTTACCCGGACTTGGGACCGGCAGTAACTCTAGAAGAGCTACAGGCCCTTTTATCGCATACACATGAACAAATGCAGATAAAGACAGCCAGTGTAGCCGCAGTCTCTGCATCAGTAGGCCTCAGCATACACAAGGGGAAAACCAAGGTCCTCAAATTCAAAACGAAGAACAGCAATCCAATCACTCTTGATGGCGAAACTCTGGAAAATGTAGAATCCTTCACATAACTGGGAAGCATCATCGATGAACAAGGAGGTTCAGATGCAGACATAAAGGCGAGGATTGGCAAAGCAAGGGCCGCATTCCTGCTATTGAAGAACATATGGAACTCAAAACAACTGTCAACCAATACCAAAGTGAGAATCTTCAATACGAACGTCAAGGCAGTTCTACTGTATGGAGCTGAAACTTGGAGAACTACAACAACCACCATCAAGAAGGTACAAGTATTTATAAGTGGTTGTCTACACAAGATACTCAACATCCATTGACCGGATACCATCAGCAACGGCCTTCTATGGGAGAGAACAAACCAGCTTCCAGCGGAAGAAGAAATTAGGAAAAGACGATGGAAATGGGTATAACATACATTACGCACATCATCAAACTGCATCACGAGGCAAGCCCTGACTTGGAATCCTTAAGGGAAGCGTAAAAGAGGAAGGCCAAAGAACACATTACGTCAGGAAATAGAAGCAGATATGAAAAGGATGAATAACAACTGGAAGGAGCTGGAAAGTATTGCCCAGGACAGGTTTGGATGGAGAATGCTGGTGAGCGGCCTATGCTTCTTCACGAGGAGTAACAGGCGTAAGTAAGTAAGTAAGTTACTTGTTAATTAACTAGTTAAACGGATAACTTTGGTTGATGCAAGATATATTTAATGAAATAATGCACTGTGAATAGTTCTTACCTAGTATAATCGTAACTTTTAGAAGTATTCTATAAAAATGAGGTTGATTTGAATCCCACAAGAAGTTTCAGTTCTTTCAACACTAAAGATATGAGTTATTGATGGTTGACAACTAACACGACGCTTCTGACTACCTTGAGTATTGATTAGTTACTTAGACTAATGACCACATTGTAATTTATATCAATACTGGATAGACATGAATAATGTTTGTTTATATTTAGCAATCAACTAGTGTAAACGTTCATTTGTAACCTTGATAACCTTAGTTGATATTTGATCTTCATATCTAGTCAGAATTATAAAGTGCCTAAAAAAATACTATCCTTAATATTAACAGATTTTCATTCAAGCTAAAAACTTTGAACCAAACAAGTAGAGATTCACATTCATGATAAGTTTATATTATTATTGAAATATTTGTCAAAAGAGAAGATAAATTTGATATACTAACTTCTAAGAATATACAAATACAAATAATTCCACTTCCCACTTAAACTTTATATCATTTTTATAAGCGAAGATGGATAGTGGCTAGCAGTAGAATCTAGGAGGTACATTCCGTCCTATTCGGGACTCGTCAGCTGGATGTACCTGCATCTCAGAATTAGTGTTCACTCTGCAACTCGAATCCAGTACAGTTATCCACTTAGCTACTGAGTTCTGATAGCCACCTACTTGTGCTATGGAGTGAAGTTTAAATTCATTTGGTGTTGTTTACTTGTATCTTCCTATTGTTATTTAAAACTACAATTGATCAGTTTCTTGTTGGCATATGTGCATTCTGTGCAGATTGCCTCCATATTACCTTAGGTCATTTGCTTTATAAGCAAAGATGAATAGTAGCTAGCAGTGGAATCCAAGATATGCGTTTCACCTGAGATACAAATACATCCAGCTGACGACTCCTAAATAGTACAAAACAGGCGTCCTGTATTCCACTGCTAGCTACAATCCATCTTTGCTTATAATACTTGTGAATTTATGCAATATCGAGGCAATACGCACAGTATACACATATGTAACCAAGAGACTGATCAATTGCACTCCTAAATAACAATCGGAAGATACAAGTAAACAACACCAAATGAATTTATACCATTTTTATATACATATATCATAAAGATTTAATATAAGCCGACCAAAAACAACAATTTAACCCAAAGCTTATCCACACAACTACCGATTATTGAGAGTTCATATTAATAAATTGATTCTTTTCAATAAAATAATCATACATTCTAACCTATTTACTATGATTATATATATATATATTACTTGAATAATCACTAAACTAACAACACAAATCTCTTTATGACGTCAATGATATCAAATTGTAAATCTCATTTTCATATCTCCATCTATTACATAATATAATAAGTCATGTTAAAGGCTATAAGTTCATTTTATTTTTCTTTCACCCAAACATTATGACGTATGAAATGACGAAATCAAAAAAAAAAAGAAAAAAAGAAAAAGAAAAATCAAGTCATTCATCTAAACAAATCACAATAAGTATACAAAGTATATTCATCATCTTTAAAAAAAAAGAAAAGAAAAGAAAAGAAAGGAAGAACGAAATAGTAACAAGAGACCATTTTATTTGTTAAGTAGTTGGTTAAAATAAAATCAAAAATGTTCAATACGTATATATGGAGGAAAAACACTTTTGTTTTTGTTGTTGTTATTATTCGAGTAACTGTTATCCATGATGAAAATTTACATTCTAAACAGTGATTCATATATAATGATAAATATTTACTGAAACTAATATTGTAAAGAGATTTGAAACGTATAATGCTATTTTATATGTTGATAATATGGTTTAGAGTTATGTAATATGTAATATTTATTCTATTCTTTAAGGCAGAGAATGAATGAAATAAAACTTATTTAAGCTAAATTTCTTAATATTTCACTGATTGAAATCATGAGTCAATTAAAGTTAGACCACCATGGAAAACCTGGAAGCACTGGACGGCCGTTTCGTCCTAGTATGGGACTCCTCAGCAGAGCGCATCCACGATCCCGTACCCCGCGAGATTCGAACCCGGTCGGTCTCGCGCCAGGCGCTTAACGAACTAGACCACTGGGCCGGCCGGCATCCAACGGTGTTAATGTCTAACTTCAACCAATCCACGAAGTTGCACCACCGTACACCATCGTCTTCAGTGAGTTCCTATCTCATAACAGACCTGGTTGAACTCCACTGGTAACGACTTCTCACTAGAACTCCAGGAAATACCTCTTGGAGACCGTCACTAATGAGCAGATGATGATTATAATCGGAGAGGGGTTTTGTGGAGATTTCTAGAAATTTCACTGGTTGAAATCATGAGTAAATTGAAGCTAGACCATCATGGAAAACCTGGAAGCACAGGACGGTTGTTCCGTCCTAGTATGGGACTCTTCAGCAGTGCGCATTCACGATCCCCCCGCGAGATTCGAACCCAGGACCTATCAGTCTCGCGCCAGGCGCTTAACCAACTAAACCACTGAGCCGACATATATACCGAGTATAGACAGCATAACAGCATTCTCTATTCAACTCTGTCCTCGGCAATACTTTTCAGTTGTTCTCAGTTGCTATTCATCATTTTTATGTTGGTTTCCGATTCTTGATGTAGTGTGTTCTGTGGCTTTGTCCACTTGCATTACCCTTTAGGATCCCAAGTTAGGATTTGCTTCATGATGTAATTTGATTAATATCATAATGTATGTTCTATTCATTTCCAATGTCTTTTCCTAATTTCCTCTTCAGTTCGTGGCTGGAATGTTCACTCACACAGTAGGCTGTTGTTGATGGTATCTGACCAATGGACATTGAGTATCTTACATAGATAATGGTTTATAAATACTTGTAGTTTTTTTATGATAGTTGTTGTGGTTCTCCACGTTTCAGCTCGGTACAGTAGAACTATATTGATGTTCGTATTGAAGTAATATAACTATTTTCAGTTTTATGGAAGGTTATTTATGAACTGAATTGCTCAAGAGTAATCTTAATCCGTAAGGAGTACATGTACGCCTTATTGATATGTTTTAACTAACAAGAAACTTAGATAAAGCAGGGTATTTTGATGACTACCTTTGACTACCTAATATACAAAGAATGAAGATCTGTCAGTATGGGGTTGTGGAGACTGTTGGATTTTATTCAAATAATCACTGAAAGCCTGGAAGAAATGGAAGATCGTTTTGGTCTTGTATGGGTCTCATCAGCAGTGCACTCCAACGACCTCGCAACTGGAAATCAAACATTAGACTTCTTCCTTCGTCTCTAAACGTCTAAACTCTAAACCACTGACATGGGGTCCAACTCTGTATAAATCTAATTTCAATCAGTCTTTGGTATTGCGTGACTATTTTCCATTGATTTCAGTAGATGACTACTTAACACCCTACATGATTGAATTCCATCGGTCACCGCTTCTCACTAGAACTCCAGAAATTACTAGTGAATGATGTTAAGAAGTCTGATTAGTAAAAATTTTGATTTGAGGCTTGCTACTGATAACCATTCAGAAAATTTTAATTAACTTCAGTTTGACAACTAAATTAGTGCCTTCTGAAAGCAAATCGACCGCTGAAGAATGAAACTGAGGCAGTTTTCTCACCATTGAAACTATAATCAGTATTTTGAGAAAAGTGTGTATTAGAGCAACAAAGAAGTGACACTCCCTGTTGGATACAGGCTCACATGAACCAACCCTAAAAAAAGGGAGGCTATCACTAACCTATTCAAGCAGCAACTGACCCCTTGTTAGACTTGGATATTTACAGTTGGCTGATCAATGAGTAGTAACTGAGGTCATGTTTGTCTACCCTTTGAAAGATGGTCGAATTCTATTGATTTATTGAGCCATTATAATTTGAAAATTTACTATGTTGAAACAATTCTGAACATACTTATCATCATTATGAGAACTCAACATTTATATTGTGTTTCGCAGGACACTAATTAAGCTTCTCACATGTAAACTACATTGTTATCAAAAATGACAACTACTGATCTCATTGAACTTGTGGACCGATCTAAGTTAGACCACTTGTAGGCACTGGACGGCCATTTTTCCTAAATGCAAGACTTCTCAGCGGTGCACATCCACGACTATGCAAACGAGAATCGAACCTAGGATATTTGAACAATAAACCTCTATACCATAGAGACGGGATCCAGTGGTGCCTATGTTTAACTTCAGTCAATCTTACTGATCTAATTATAACCTTTTTGTGACAAAACGTAACTCCACTTTATTTATTTCTTTGTTCAATAGTTTTTGTCTTCACAAATATTTTTAAAAATTATTTTAGGGTAACTTAAGTCCAGATGATGAGTACTTAATTCGTTTAAGTTCAGTTGACTTAAATGGGAATGAAGGTGAATTATCAGATATCATTAATACTAATTCTTATCAACATTCAACAATCAATGACAATAGTAATGGTAATATCAATAATAATAATGATAATGATATGAACAATAAACGGAATCATAATTTTATATTCATGGATATACCTGATCAACCAGAGAAATTTACTGTACAAAATTTTAAATGTATACATAGAACAATGAATACAATTACAATTGAATGGTTACCTCCAATACATTTAGCTAATCTACTTGAATATCAGGTAAGTTATTGTTTAAACAAAGACTGAGATCTGTATTCATTTATCAAGTTGAACATAGGATATTCTGAATTTTACAAAAGATATAATCTATAAGCAATAATGGATAGTAGCTAGCAGTAATATATAAGACGCGCATTTCATCCTATTTGGAACTCGTTAGTTGAATGTACCTATATCTCATAGTTGACGTTCACTCTGGGACTCGAACTCAGTACAGTTCGTTTTAAACGCCATCACGTTATTCACTTAGTTACTGAGTCCTGATAGCCAACTGCTTGTGAGGAAGTTTTAAACTCACTTAGTGTTGTTTACTTGTATCTTCCCATTGTTTTTCCATTGCTAGCCACTATCCATCTTTGCTTATAAAGCTTGTGACCTAAGGCAATATAGAGGCGATCCACACAGGATGCACATATGCCAACAAGAGACTGATCAATTACAGTCCTAAATAACAATCGGAAGATACAAGTAAACAACACCAAGTCAAGTTAATTTACTTTTTGTAAATAAAATCATCATATATGGTTAATTTTCTTTATGAACTACTAGTAAAAACCAGTGGAACACTGGACAACGATTCATTCAAGTGTCAAACTCTTTACTTCGTCGGACATATGACTCTATATATATATATAATCTAATCAAGAAGTTTCAGCTTATATAATGAGGGTGACAATTTTAAAGTAGTGAATGATTTTGACGGCGCTTTCATAGGCTTTGGTCGCCATTTTTCTAGACGTCCACTTATTGTCAGAAATTGTTTAGTTTCAGGCATATTTTCATTAATTAGTTACATCTGTTAACTGCTTGTAATTAAACTTTTTCATTAGAATGGTTATAACTTATAGAGAATTGAATTACTGAAAAACTCAAGTCATACTATCATAATGGTTTGTTTATTTTCATGCTCAATTATTTTTAGAGAAATGGGAAACAATTATTATGGGATTTATACATTGAATGTATATTCAACAATGAAAGTAGACATTATTGAAGCATGATAGATGCTAAACATTTACAGATAAATATGAATACCAGCTTCCTACTATTCAGAATCTTATACACTTTTTTTATGGAAGGTTCATAATGTGACTGATTAAAAGTAGGAATTTCGTCGCATCTTTACACAGATTTGTGCTCAGAACTCTGTACCGTAATCAAATATACGACAGCGAATGTAGCGAGCATCACTACTATTATTATTATTCTTGGATTTCCAATTTTGATTAATCTGTAGTATGATAAAATCACCATATAATAATAATAATTATTATTATTATCAGAAGGGGGTTTTGTGGAGATTTTAGTAATTTCATGGTTGAACTCACTAGTCAATTGAAGCTTGACCACCATGAAAAACCTGGAAGCGCTTGACAGCCACTTCGTCCTAATATGGGACTCCTCGGTAGTACTCATCCAAGATCCTGCGTCGCGAGACTCGAACCCCGGACCTATCAGTCTCGTGAGCGAACGCTTTACTTCTATTTTGACCATTGAGCCATCATCCAACGGTGTCAATGTCTAAATTCAACCAATCCGGAGGGCGGATCGTGTACGCGCACTGCTGAGGAGTCTCATACCAAGACGAAACGACCGTCCAGTGCTTCCAGGTTTTCCATGGTGATCTAGCTCCAACTGACTCATGAATTCGACTAAAAAATTATTATTAATGGCTTTATCCAATATTATATTTTGGTACAATATAGAATTCTCAGCACGATGTATTTCAATAAGTTGTACAGAATGTATGTAATTTTAAACAAACAAAAGAAAATATAATGTGAAGATGATTGTCCATATTGTGTATGATTATTCCAGTTCATTATCATGTTTCTGCTAAAACACATTCATGTTCTGAATGATACAAGCTGTTTTGAATGTTCAAATGAAGAGTATCTTTTATTATTACAATCATCTACGTGTTTTATGATTTAGTCTATCAATGAATTGTCGAAAATCCACTGTCAATTTTTCCTTTAAAATATACTACTGATTAATGTGTCTTAAGCGTATATATTGATCTCACAAAATAAGTATCAAAAAATATTATTAATATTGAGTGAAAACGCTATAAGGCTCATCAGCTAATAAATCCAATAAATCTTCTAATTGAACGCTTGATTTTGTCTCTTAAGCTCTTCTAGTAACCGTCGGGCTAAATCTATACGGCAACTTGAACACTAGAGAAAATCTGAGAAATATGAAAAGAACTCTTTACTTCGAAGTTCCTTTATGTACACAAAATCTAGGGTATTTATAGCATTTCAGATAGCCTTGGACTTCTGGAAAGCTCTAGAACCATTCTAAACATAATAGCAGGATAGGCAATCACCCAATCAGAAACGTGACATTTGACTTTTCACCTTCCAGATGTTTCTGAGAAACTCCTATTGAATACTGATTGGATAAGATGTTTCCCAGTGTTTTCAAGGCCACACTAGGCTTTTTGCAAGGAATTTTCTGGGTCTCCTCGACAAAATCAATTAAAATTTTAAATAGTTAATTTCGGATTGTTAATCAATATTATAACCGTTTCATCTTGTATAATTCTTACTATATGTTCAATGAAGTTACTTTTACCATCGTGAGTAATAATTAAGCTTTACATTCAAATTCTAATTCTACCGGTAAATGAATGACCTATAAAATACATTATTTCATTCAAATCTACCACATCAAATCATAGTTAGTACGTAGCTGACATTGCCTCGTTACTATTAAAAACTGATTTCAATCTAATTAATTGAGTGTTAGTGCTGAGGAATCCCATACTAGGACGAAACGGCCGTCCAGTGCTTCCAGGTTTTCCATGGTAGTCTAGCTTGAATTGACTCATGACTTCAATCTGTGAAATTTCTAAAAATCTCCATAAACCCCTTCTGAATGTTGGTGGTCAATGTTTATTCATTCCGATTATTTGAAAACATCATCTTGATGATGCATATAATCGAGACTTTATCATTGCCAATACCTAATTGACTATTTGATCCTATAAAATACTATCAAGAAGTATGAAACTTCTTTGCAAAGTGTATAAAAATAATCGTTAATGTTTTTTCTCCCTCTCTCTTTTCCTTTTCTAACTGCCTATTTTAGTTACACATATCTGGACGAAGTGAATTTATCACAAGTAGTGGTGTATTGAAATCTCTTCATTTAGGTGAGATACAATTACATCGAAATATTGATAAACTAATTGATAATAATGAACCGGGATTGTTAAATTGGCCATTAGTTAATATGCTTAATAGTATGTCAGAACTGGAAGATCATCATCATCATCCACAGCAACAAACGCATAAAATGCAAATACCAAATTTAAAACCAAATAGTCAATATAAAATAACTATTCGTCCAATTTATCGTGCACTTATCACAGAGGGTAATATAGGCGCTAAAGAAGGTATCCCAGTAACTATAATCTGTCATACAGAATGGAGTGGTAAGCAAATCTTCGCTATATTATTATCATTATTATTATGTTAATATCCTACTTTGAGTATTCCAATAGTATCAGCCACTTTTCCATACTCAGTTAGACAATTATTCAAATATAATGCGTAAATATCACACTTTATTTATAGTATAAGACTTCAGTGACGATCTACCAAGTTGTACAATGAATTAAGTATCTTTATTGTTTTTTATTATATATTATTATTAGCTTCATTCAATATTATATTTTTGGGATAATATAGAATTTTCCTGGTCGAATTCATGAGTCGATTAAGGTTAGACCACTATGAAAACCTGGAAGCACCAGATAGCCGTTTCGTTCTAGTATGGGACTCTTCAGAAGAGCGGAACTCGAGCCCAGAGCCTTCGGTCTCGAGCGTGAACGCCTAACTTCTATCTTAACCACTGAACCGGCATCCAATGGTATTAATGTCTAACCTCAACCAATCTACAATAGGATGAAACAGCAGTCCAATGCTACCAGTTTTGTAATGTTAGTCTAACATCAATCAGTTCATGATTTCAATCAAAAACTTAATCATCTCCATAACCCCATATTGATAATAGGCGTTTCAATTATCTTAGAGATTATCATTAGTAAAGTAATTTTATTGAAATTATGTGGAAAAAAAAGAAGCATTAATGGAATGTTTATCTTAGAACAACTAAATAGCGCAAAAATGGTGTATAATAACACAGATACATTTGTATATGTAAAGATTTCTAAAATAAACCATCTGTTTTATTGTATATTATTATGATTATTAGATTGGCAAAATGCACTGAATGATTCACCTTAGATTGAATAAACAAAATTGATTACAGAATAATTATAATATACATACTTCATTCTTTTTCAATCATAGATTTATATTCATAGTTGAAATCATGAACTGATCTTAGTTGGTTGTTTCGCCCTGTTATGCATATCCATGACTCTGTATCTAATAATCGGATCCAAGATCTATGGTCTCGTGCATGAACACTTAACCTCTATATCAATGAGCCGATATACAATGGTTAATATGTCTAAATTCAGTTAGTTAACGTTACAGCACAACCGACATCCACTGTCAGTTAGAGTTAATTGTTTCACATCTGACAGATTTATATGTAATCACAATTATCGCTTCTTCGACTAAATAAATGCAACAATACGATTCAGAATAAAACCGTTATCATAATCAGTAATAGATCCATTTCTTAGATTTAGTTAATGATATTAAGTTTTTAGAGGTAGTTTATAAGAAACTATATAGCTTGTTAATATTCGTCAACAAGCGAACTGATGCTTTGTGATGGATTCAAGTTAAAGTCACTCAGTTTCACAGTCTCGGATGTTTCCACTTATCTGTTCGGGTCATGACTGTTCTAATGATGAAACTAAATAGCGTATTACTTTACTATTTTAAGTAACAGTTTCTATCTAGACTGTAATAACTGGTAATGAACTAATGTCAATCAATTTTATAATGATTGGTTGTATTTCAAATATATTAATTTACATGTTAAGTAGAGATTTAAAAATGCTCTGGCACGGCTTAGAGTGGGGGAAGTCAGCTCTCCCTCTCGAAATGCTCTCACATGACCATGTGCATACAACCACTGCCAGAGAAATCTTACTCACTGCCTTCTCGCACCACGGGTGTTGTTTACCAAGTTAAGAGGACGAAAAAGGAATGTCCAGTGCTTTGACCGGGTTGTTGGATATGGAGGATTTACCTCGGGGAGTTGGAAAACCCTGATCCCAAACCAATGGTGCACATGAGCTCCAAGATTCTGAGGAAACAAATAGTGTATGAACCTATTGTTGGTCGCCAGATACCACGTTGTTCCACTGCCCTGTGGATTGGACCTTTAGGTTGAAGGCTCGGAGTATGGCCCCTTAACAAAAAAACCACCTGCTTCGGTTTTGGCACCTGGGCAGTATCCTAGCCCACACATAAACCAAATGATTTGTGTGGTACATATCTATTTGGTGCTTCCTTGTATCAATGTTTATGTATTTAAATAAATAGTTATGTTAACTATTGGAGAATTAATGACACAAGTTAACTCCCAGGGCGTTGAAAGAGGTGGAATGGAGTTCAAATTGACGACTTCAATATTATAAAGTATCCTTTATTCATCAAGTCATTACTTCACTACTGATATTTACTTCAACTATGAAATATCTCCATTTCGAAATTTGATTGACATAAAACTATAAACTAGATGCTAAAACTTATCAATAATGTTGTTGTACAACATAACAATTTAGAATCAGCTAGTGGATCTCAATTCACTAAGCTAGATGGTGTTATTATTCAGTTGTTCACAGCTATAGTAAAAAATACACCAAGCATTTTCAAAGAATATTATCCCTAAGGGGTTACTATTCTTATATTGTATTATATAACATTATTTTTGAATGCTTTTTGTTTGGGAAAAAACTTGCAATTCCTCTTTTCTTTCTAGCACCAGAACATATAAAACAACCAGAATTACTTGCAATTTATGCAGGTCCTTCAGATCCTCAAGGACCAACTTCAATAATTGAAGTAAAATTATATCGTGTATCAGAAGAAAATGGTCCTATACATAATTATTATGTGATTATATCACCAGAATTGAATACAATAACATCAAATAAAAATATAATCAATAATATTCCATTGAAATCATCCAAATCCCCAGTTATTGATCCATCTCATTATGATTTGAAAATTTTATCACAAAATAATGATTTACCAAGTAATCAAGCACCTTATTTAGCTTTAGCACGACATACAATAAATTTATTTAAACCAAATCATGAAACAGCAATTATTATATTAGGTAGTGAAGAGGTAGATAATTTTGTTTTGGAAACACAATACTACTTGGATATTATAACTAGTAGAAATCAAACTTATGATAGAAATTTAAAGAAAACACCTGATCTAGAATCATATTTTCATGATGATATATCAGATATACATGAAGATGATAATCATATCAGTAAAAATAATGAAAACAAACCTTATTATCATAATTTTAATAGCAATATGTTTATGAAAACTATACAAGTAAATAATAAACGTCTTTATCAATCCACTATATATCGTGTTGCTTTGAGAGCATGTTCACAGGTAAGTAAATAGTATAAACAATCTGTTCCATGGATACTATATTTCAGTAGTAAATTGTTTCAAACATAAATTTTGATGTTATATCAGAATTTAAGTTGGAGACTCTTATGAATCCAGTGTCCATCTTGTTATGTTAATGAGGTATGGTAACTTGAACCGATGCATATATATGCCTGGTCCTACATTGTAGCTGACTGACTGACTAATAGATATGAACTAATTTTAAAACAATTACCAAATCAACAAAGGTGTGTAACTTCTTATAACTAGTATACTAGACAAATGATCATATTTATCTTTCTAAATAAAGTAGCATAATGGAGAAGTTGACAAACGTTTCATAATATGGCTTCATGAACACCAACTATTAACATCTTAATGGTTTTAATTTCAGGACAAATTTAAATAAACGATTTCTTTATTTAAATAGTCAAGAAGCGAGTTTATCAAAGAAACTGCTAGTATAAGATTTGATCCTTCCTTATTTCTTCTTCATTTCTTTATAAGGTTTTGTGTAGTCTATTAAATTTTCATAGTTTTAATAACGGATTAATCTTACTTAGACAATTATTAGAAACCACGATACACTGAATAGCTATTTCGTTTTAGGATGCAGCTCTCAATAACTCTATTTTAATGCATTGGCGAATAGCGATACATTCACAATCGTTGTTGATAGATGATAGAAAGTGAACGACCAAATTAAATAATTCGGTATATGAATCATAGTTATATTCTTATTTAAGATTTCTTCCATTCGGTTATCATTAAATTTGAGACGATCTACTTTATAAATTATTTTAGCTGGATACTAACGACGACGTTTTTTTTAAAAAAAGTCAATATGAAGGGTTTGACGCATTCAGAATGGGTAACCAGAGGTGACAGCATTTTAAAATACATTACTATTATTATTATCATCATCGTAGCACTCATAAATCGTGTAAGTGTAAGGTGTATATTGTTATAACTTGTGGCCTTGTGTCCTATTAATATAAAATGTAATGATATCACCAATTAGAGAACAGTGATTTATCGACCAGACCAATGACATGTAAACCCGAACGACCAGTTTAGAGTCCTTATCGGTTCTTCTTCCTGCCTAACCCTGCCTGTTAGAGTCCAAAACACCAATCTCAACCTCTGCCACATAAATCATGTATTTCAAACGTACTGGGTTAATATACAAAACCAAACAGACCACATCATACCATAAAATAGAAAATAACATTTGTACAAGATCTGGTCAAGAAGTGGCTGTGAATGTAGGATACTGTAATTAATAGACTAGGCATAACTCAAGAATGGTAAATCGTGTAATAATAGTCTATCGGTCAAAATAAAGCTTATAATAAGAGAAATATGAATATGCATAGTTTAGCTACTTAACAATTATACAATAAATAGATACATATCGTATTGGTTCATAAATAGTTCTCGAAAGTTACCATTCATAATTCTCGTTGGATTATAACACATAATTATTAAGTGATATATACAAAAACGCAGTTCAATTTACCATGAAGATGGGATAAATATAGTGTCATTTGTATTTTAAAATAATAAATGTTACCACCTTTCCCATGAAATGTACAATAAATAGTTCAATTGATTGATTTGAATTTGATTCTTTTTTCTCATCACTTTTATCGTAAACAATGATTATTTATAACTGTCTAGATTCAATAGTTTGTTGATTTTATCATAGATGATCAATGATGAACATAAAACTGTCCTTTTATTATATTCTGCTTTTTTATTCCAAGTAATCATTGGTAACATAACTGATGTAAGATTAGACGATAATATTTCACTTTGTCTAATATAATCGAATACTCATGAATTCAACTATTAAATTACTATAATATCCACAAAATCTCTCTCTGATTATAATCATCATATGCTCACCAGTGACTGACTCCAAGAGGTATTTCCTAGAGTTCTAATGAGAAGCTGTGACCAGTGGAGCCAAACCGTGTCTGCTGTGGGGCAGTGAATCATTGAACACAATGGTGGACAGTCGCACAATGTCGTAGATTGTCTGAAGTTAGACATTACCGCAATTAGATGACGGCTCAGAGGTTAAGCGTTCTCATGAGAGACCAATATGTCCTGGATTTAATATCTCGCTGGGTGAGATTGTGGACGTGCACTACCAAGGAGTTCCATAATAAGACGAAACGATCATCCAGTGCTTCCAAATTTTCGATGATGGTCTAGCTTCAATTAACTCATGAATTCAACTATTAAATAACAGAATACTATTTAAATATCTCAATGATAATGTTCTGATTTATTATAGATTCATATTTAGTGGAAATAAAAACCTCAGTATTTTAAAAGTTTATCAATATCTATCTATCTATCTATCTATCTATCTATCTATCTATCTCTCTATCTATCTATCTATCTATCTATCTATCTATCTATCTATCTATCTATCTATCTATCTATCTATCTATCTATCTATCTATCTATCTATCTATCTATCTATCTATCTATCTATCTCTCTATCTATCTATCTATCTATCTATCTATCTATCTATCTCTCTATCTATCTATCTATCTATCTATCTATCTATCTATCTATCTATCTATCTATCTATCTATCTATCTATCTATCTATCTATCTATCTATCTATCTATCTATCTATCTATCTATCTATCTCTCTATCTATCTATCTATCTATCTATCTATCTATCTATCTATCTATCTATGCTTTAGTAAGCCCATTCAACTACTGTATCATTTATCTGCTCACTGTAATTTAGACACTCAATCCACTCTATGATTTTCTGTGTAAGTCTGATCAAGTACACGTCTACACATCAATTTTCAACCTATTCTCCCATTGGTTGTAATGCACAGACAATCAATAATTTATCCATACTTGATTAACACCCATAAATATATATATGTATGGATTTTTAACACTTGATTTCCCTTTGTACTTGCTTCTTGATTTTATCAATCTTTAACAATAAACTATCTCTCTATAACTGGTGTTGTTCAGGCTTTTGAATAATCTCGAATAAATCTATAATTCCACTAAAAGATTTAGCCTTGTATTTAATACTAAATTAACAGTATATTATTTATAGAAGTCAAATATGGAAGAAACTAGTCTCTACAAATCCATATGATGAAAGGGGAAATAAATTAGTTACATTGATTGTTTCACTGTCATAAAATAAATTTATTCTAATTTCAACAGTTGAGATCATGAGTCAATTGAAGCTAGAAAACTATGGAAAACCTGGAAGCACTGGGTGGCCATCTCGTCCTATCGTGGGACTTCTCAGCAGTGCGTATGCACGACCCCGCTTCAAGGGGGTCCAGCTCAGGACCTATCAGTGTTCCAGGTTTCCCATGATGGTCCGGCTTCAGTGGTCTAGTTGGTCAAGCGCCTGGCGCGAGACTGTTAGGTCCTGGGTTCGAATCCCACGAGGGGGGTTGTGGATGCGCACTGTTGACGAGTCCCACAATAGGACGAAATAGCCATCCACTACTTCCAGATTTTCTATCGCGGTCTAGCTTCAATTGACTCATGATCTCAACTGTTGAAATTACTGCAATCTCCACAAAACCCCTTCTGATACAAATTCATTCTAATTTTTTTTGTATAATTTGATTTATTTGTCATATACTATCATCACACTTACTATTATCTTTCATTCCATTTATTTAATATTTTACTGTTAACATAAACAGAAAGGTGAAAAATACATTAAAACAAAAAAGACAATTTGTTATGTCTAAAAAAAAGAAAAATTTTTTATTGTGGTTGTGGTTGTTGTTGCTGCTTGTTTCATAAATGAAGACAAAAGAGAATAAAATCTGTTGTCATGTTGTCTATCTATTATCATTCATAATCAATAGTTCATATCAGTAAAATATTTCACTTTCTTTCTTTCTTTCTTTTAAATTTATTATTCTGTGACAAATTTGTTTTGTTTTTCCTTCTCTCTTTTTTCTTTTCTTTATCTTGACTGATAAAGTAACTGACGTGTTCAAAATAAGATTTTTGTTTCTATGATAAAAATAAACTAAGTGAAATGGATGACTTATTATTATTATTTTAGTACATTCTATGTAATATCAGAAGCGGGTTTTCTTTGTGTGTAGATGTTATAGTAATTTTCAAGAGTTGTTGAGATCATGAGTCATTTGAAACTAGACCGCGATAGAAAATCTGGAAGTAATGGATGGCTATTTCGTCCTATTGTGGGACTCCTCAGCAGTGTGTATCCACGATATCGGCCTCGCATGATTTGAACCCAGGATTTATCAGTCTTGCGTGTGAACTCTTAAGTTGATCAATAATTGTAATATTTACAAACGATATTGGTTTAACTAAACCGCTTTACATTTCATCAATGATCAGTTTAGTGGTTAAACTATTTTTTTCTTTGATTTGAAGAAATAAAGCTAATTTTTAAATGTTAAAATTGTACATGTTAGTTCAACGAATCATTACTTTTCATGGTTAAGATTAGAATTGTAAACCATCGGATCTGAAAATTATGATCAAGTTTTGTTCTCTGAGCTGGATGGTTTGATCGTGGAGCTTTCATCGTTCTTCTGAACGACATCAACAGCACAAACTTCAAATAGAAGTGAAGCGTTCGAACTTCTCTATATGTGGTTCACAGCTTGTCCTGTAGACCACGATGATCCACGACCAAACCATTCAACTCAGAGAACAAAACTCCATTAAAATCATCCACCTGCACCAAAAATCTTCTCCACCATCTCAAAATCTGAAAATTAATCATTTGACATGTTAGATCACCATTGAAAACTTAGAAGTACTGGATAGCTATTTTGCCCTAGTATGTGACTCTTCAGCAGTGCAAACTCACGATCCCACATATGAAAATCGAACTCAGGACCTTCAATCTCTTGCACGAACGCCTAACTTCTAGACTTGACTCCAGGAGTCTTTTCAAGAAGCCATAACTAGTGGAGTTCAACCAAGTCTTTTGTGAGAGATAGTAACTCACTGAAGGCAATAGTAGACAGTGGCACAATTTCCTTTTCTTTCTGAAAATTAAACTCCCTTTATAAATAACAATCCAAAACTCTCATAGATTTTTTTATTGTTTGGATACATCTAATATTATTTCACTTTTTTGCTTTAAAACTACTTTTAAGATAATTAAACCTTACACACGTAACAACAATCACACAAACATAAACACACATACACACACACATTTATATAAAAATACATACAACCATAATAGTTATAGTTAACAGTTATGATTAGTAATATATAAACTAATCTAATGTATAGTTATCATAAACAAGATATACATTATTTGAAATACTATCCATTTACTATGTCTTCATTTATATAAACAAAATCAAGACAAGAATTTCTAATATTCTTTATAATATAAACAGATATATATATATTTATCATTTAAATGGGATTCTATCATTACTTCTTCTAATACGTCTTCTAGAGCAAAACGTTATTTATTTTGTTGTGTCTCTTTTTCTTTCTGTTGTTGTTGTTGTTGATCTTCTGCCTAATGA
This sequence comes from Schistosoma haematobium, assembly GCF_000699445.3. NCBI lineage: Eukaryota > Metazoa > Platyhelminthes > Trematoda > Strigeidida > Schistosomatidae > Schistosoma > Schistosoma haematobium. The sequence goes on from NC_067201.1 coordinate 12,603,408, forward strand.
AATCTGTATAGATGAAGATAAGTAGACTATGTATTGAATAGTCAGAGTTGTTAAATGTTTAAACGTTTTTTCTCTATGACTATTATTTACTAGATAATGATTAAACTATCTATGCTAAACATCAATGGGAAGCATTCAGGTAAAAAAAATACCAAGTGAGTTAAACTTTATCCCATTGCACATGCAAGTGGTTATCGTGACTCAGTAGCTAAGTGGATAACGTGATGACGTTTCAAGCGAACGGTACTGGGTTCGAGTCCTAGAGTGAACATCAACTCTGAGGTGAAGGTACATCCAGCTGACGAGTACCAAATAGGACTAAACGAGCGTCAAACTAGATTCCACTGCTAGCCACTATCCATCCTTGCGTATAATGCTTGTAAATTAAGGCAATATCGAGGTAACACGCGCAGTATGCACATATGTCAATAAGCCGACTGATCAATTCCAGTCCGAAACATCAATGGGAAGATTCAAGTAAAACAATACCAAGTGAATTAAATTGATTAACGTTCATTGTGAAACTACTTATTGTATATAAGTAGTCTGTTTAATAATGAAATGAATACAGAAAAAAAGGTTAAATTTTATTTGATATATACAAATATTTAATTATAATATATCTTTGTAGTCATTGTCAGTTATTGCTAAAATAAATAAAATTTCAAATTATATTATATAAACTCAATTGACTGACTGATTCATAAGTGAACACATTGTAAGTTGACTAATCTAATATGTGTATATAATTGGAAGAAATGAAGAAGAGATAGATAACGTCTAACATTAGAATCCATGACTCGTCAGCTGAATATACCTCCATTGCAACATTGATGTTTACTCCAGGATTCAAACCCGGTATCGTTCGTTTCTAATATCTACCTGATCAAAATAGTTGAACAGGATTAATAAATATGATCAGCTTTTTTCGATTTTGTATTACTTCATAAAAAGTATCAATACCATTAAGGAAGTGGATGTTCAATGGGAATTCACTTGGTAATTGTGATATGTTTCTTTTTTTTCCCATCTAAATAGCTGATTATTTGAAAAGTATCTTGTTATAAAATAACTTTCTAAACTTATATTTAATGTATGCTTAACTACATGAAACGATTCATTTACTGACCAGTAATTCAGTCTTTTAATATCTAGTTAGGATATACTACATTACTGATCCCCAATTCTGTGAATATTCATCCCTTAGAAACGTTATACACTAAGTATTTTACTATTAGTAGGACTTAGTCATTGTACATTAGTGTTGAAAATGATGTCTAGTTCTAACAGATTGGTTAAGTGAAATGTAAACACCTTTATTTCCATTTCATTAGGTAGCTTTTTATTTTTTTTATTATTAGAAGCTTTATTCAACATTATATTTTTGGTACAACATAGAATTCTCAACATAAAATATTTCAACAAGTTTCCTTTTCTTATACCTTGATCTATTGTGACGATAAATTTTGAATGATGACCGGTTAGATGTTAGGAGTTCGGTAATCCACATTTGATTAATGTTCATTCGTTTCAATGCATATTGCCAGCCACCATGATGTCGCTGATTGTACCTTTTTGTATCCTGTATAGCGAAAGGTTGTAAACTTTTCATAAACGCGCCTGAATAAATTGTGCGCACAATAGACATAATGATGTGCTAAAACAAACAACAAAACAGATAACTTGATGAAATATCTAGATCGGAGGAACAGGTAGCCCAGATATTCAAGCAGGCCGCCGTTCATTACTGATATCGACCGAAAAACTACTGAAATTTCAGAAGTAGCTCATGACTATTTCAGATCTTTTGATGCTATTCATAAATGAGCACCGTTGATTCCTGATAATTCTATGTTAGGATTCCCATTTCTCAAGGCGGTCATGAAAACTACTTAGAATCGTGTGTTCTGATGCCAGGTATTTGGAGTTGATCGATATAAAAACCACCGGAAGTATCAGGTTCCTCAAGATTAATAGTGCACTTGATTGACATGAAAAGAAAGGTTTCCTTGTGAATACCACGAACCACATAGTATCAAAACACTTTCCGAGCATGCTTCTCTATATGCCCTGTCTCTAGTTCAAAAGTCAGCGACCACCCTCTATTTCAAAGAAATATAGTTTGTATATGGACATACCAGACTTCATAACATCATAAAAATAATACCTTTACATAAACGAGACAAAAGAGGTAGTAAATCGGCGAAGTTGTCAGTTAAAGACTGGCGACAAAAAGGAATTGTATGTAGTACAATAACAGTTAATATTTTAAATGAAAGCTTATGACAAACAGAATATAAACACATGGTTAACCAGTTAATTAGTAATTACACAAAAAATATATAAGCAGTTGTAATTCAAAAAGAAGTTTCGAAAGTCCCAACTTTCACAATGTCTTCATGATATAACGTCAATAACTATTGTTTACTCAATTAAGTACTAAATTACGTACGCTGAAATTATTGAATGCAAACCCATTTAGGTGATAGTTCTACACATTTTGCTTTTAGCTACTCTTAAAATTATGAGTAGTTTGTCTTTTATTAAAAAATTCTAGGTCAAGAGTGAAAAAATAGATTACTCACTGAGAAATTTTTCATATCATCAAAGAGAAAAACACAATGAATTGATCTCTGAATGTTGACTAAATTGTTTTCATTTATTTTAGTATCCTAATGGCCATCAGTTATGTTCCACAAGTCAGTGGTCCGATAGAATATCACCTATAAATCCAATTAAATCTAATACATTATCAAAGTTGAAATCGTTGAAAGACAAAATAAGTGAATGGAATTTACACGAATCATCATCTTCATTTGCAATAATTTTAACGGGTCTATCTAGTGGTTTAATATTTTTTGCCATATTAAGTACTATACTTGGTTGTATATTAAGACGTAGAAAACAACAACTCAGCAGAAGATCTTTACTTGAATCAAACAATAATAATTTAGATGTACAAATATACAGAGATCTTAGTAAATCAATGTTTGGTGAAAATTTATCAACACCATCTAATCCCAGAACTAAATGTTATTCATCAAAAACTAACAATAATAGTCTATTGAATTCACAACCATCTAGTTATTTTTTAAATTTACATAATGAAGGATCACATAGTCCATCGAATTCAAACAATGGTATACCAATTATAAACTTTCCACATCCAGGTAGTGGTGGATTAACTGTTGAAATGAGTCAAATTTCTCCATTAGCTTTATCATCTAATCAATTAACAATATCTGATCTATCACCGGTAATCACCAGATCAGTATATATGAATACAGGAAATAAATCAGAATCACCTACAAGAAGTGCGAATAGCAGTGAAGCACTAATTGGAAAAACTATCTATAATATTCATCCTAAACTTGGTACAACAAATATATTAGAGAATTTTAACCAACTTGTTCGTGATGGAACACTTGAAAGTATGTTGTTATGATTTTCAGTGAAACGGTTTACTTCATATTTATGTTTTCTTATAATGATAAAAATGATTTAAAACTTGTTCAATTGTTTAATAAAAAGAAATTTTATAAGAAAAACTGGTTAGAGATTGAAAACGGTACGCTCAATAAGTTAAAATAACAAAAAGAAACTGGTCAAATAGCGTAGAGCGTGTATTTAGCGCTTCAAATTGTTTAGTTCTTAAGTCTTTTTAAAGATTACTCAGGTTTATTATGCAGCTATTTATTATTTTCAATAGCCTGTAAAGTCTGAAAAATCAAATGTTTGTAGAGAGATTTGCTTGATGCTATTTGGAAATCATTGGAAACCAGAATGCTATAGAGATCTATTTTCTCCTGAATTCCGAGTCTCACTTTTGGCTGAGCTGAGGCGGACAATGGATGGTCGTTGAAGTTTATTTTGGATTGGTTTAAGTTGGAACTTTGGATTATTCGATTCCAAAATTATTTATTTATTTATTTATTTAAACATACAAATATTGATACAGAGAGGTACCGAATACATATGCGCCACACATTTCACTTGATTTGTATGTGAGCTGTGATACTGCTCACAAACTCTTTTTTTATGATGAAATCCAGACCTGTTACAAATATGACAGGATACATGAATCCGAACTTCTAAACATTTATGTTTGATTTTTTGTCTACTTGTAAGTAGTATGAATAAATATATGAAAATATTTCCAATCTTATCATCATTATACATTATTACATTTTTAGTACATCGAATGCCTATACCAGTTGAACAGTTTCAAGAAGTGATTTATCAATCAAGAAATAATAATTATATTAGTTTCCAGCAAGAATTTCAAACAATTGAACAAATCTCATCAACACGATATATCAGTGCAGTACATTCTAATTTAGACATAAATAAATCGAAAAATCGATATCCAAATATTTTAGCATATGATTGTACACGAGTTAGCATTCAATCAAATTATCAACATCATTCTAATGCACAATATGGAATAGTTTCAGGATCGGATTATATAAATGCTAATTACATTGATGGTTATAGAAAACAAAAGGCATTTATAGCAACTCAAGTAAGTCATTTATTCCCGGTTACTTTATTGTCAAATGTTTAATGTTTCTAAATAACGTGTTGTTACTTTTGCCCGGTTAATTTATCACATGATAAGATCATCAATTAGAACATGATTTACATGACCTTGACATGATGCCAAACCAATGATGTGTAGGCCAGTACAGACAGCCTAGGGTCAATTTTTGAATCCTTATTGATTATTATCACCCAGCTCTGTCCGTTTGAATCCAAAACATAGATCTCAGTTCCAACTGTACGAATCATATATTTCAGACGTATTTGGCCTATATACAAGCAAATAAGACTAAATCATACCATTAAAATAGAAAATAACAGGCCAAAAGTGGCTGTGATCGTGAGAGACTGTAACTAATAAATTGGGAACAACGTAAGAGTAGTAAATCGTATAATAATAGCCAATAGGTCAAATAAAAGCTTGTGATTAAGGAAATAGAAATGTATATAATATAGTTACTTAACAGTTATACAAGAAATATATATATATATATATATATATATACCCATAACTTAATCTTCTTTGAATCTGACAAAATATAAATTGGAAGTTTTGATAGAACTAAAAAAACTTTAACTGGCACTAATACATTGAAAACATATTTAAGCATAGACCACTTTTGAATTGTATTCTACCACCGGTGGAATTTAGATGATCATTTTTAGAGATATTGACTAATTTATGTTAGACTAATCTACAATTGCTGAGTGGTATTTGTTCAGACTTTTAAACTTTGATTTTATTGCTTCAATCAAGTTGGAATTCTGCAGCGGGCCTAAGCGTTTTGACATCACTTGTACTATGCTCAGATGTTGCATGGTTGAAGATGATCGGTAGGAAAATCAGTTTAACGCAAGTTACATTCTAGTTTGCACTATCCACATATGCATATATACAGTCTTGAGCGAACTGATACTCATTTTTGGATTCCCACCCACGTTATCCTCATTCACATGTTGAGGAGCTTCCAGGAAGCCGCCCGCGTTTCGACCAACTTCCAGTAGGATTGAGATATTTAAAATCTAACTTATCGTTCAGTAATAATCAGTCTTATGAAACTGTAAATACCAACGTGTTCGACATCCGAAAGTATTGGTCTAAATCTTATTTGAAAGCAAGAGTTTGTACAGCTGAGAAATTTTAACAGACTATGTGAATTATCTTCGGTTCTTCGCCCAAGATGAAAATGAAATTTAAATCCCTTTGTACATCACAGTATTTATTAAACTTCAACCAATCCACGAAGTTGTGCCACCGTATACCATTGTCTTCAGTGAGCTGATATCTCACAACAGACCTGGTTGAACTTCACTGGTAACGGCTTCTCACTAGAACTCCAGGAGTATCTCTTGAAGTCAGTCACTAGTGAGCAGATGATTATTATCAGAAGTGGTTTGTGGAAATTTTAGAAACTTCACAGATTGAAATCATGAGTGGATTGGTTGAAGTTAGACATTAACACCGTTGAATGCCATCTCAGTGGTCTAGTTAGTTAAGCGCCTGGCGCGAGATTGGTAGGTCCTGGGTTCGGATCTCGTGGGGTGCGGAATTGTGGACGCGCACTGCTGAGGAGTCCCGTACTAGGACGAGACGGCCTTTCAGTGCTTCCAGGTCTTCCATGATGGTCTAGCTCCGATTGACTCATGATTTCAATCTGTGAAATCACTAAATATTAGTTTAATGGTCTAAAGATTTGGCGCTTGTTCCAAGATATGAACGTACTGATTATGATCTTTCTGTTTTGAAGTCATCGATTCACACTACTAATGAATTCCAACAGTAAAATGTAAAATCTATTTTACCTTTCTTGGTTTATGTTAGTTGTTTAACTAATTTTAACCTAGACTGTACACTACTATTACGTATATATGTATATATATATATATATATATATATATATATATATATCGTGATGAAGCAACCGAGCTATACTGGCTGGAACAACCGCTCCTCAAGGTCCTACCATGTCAGACAGGTCGGTTGAAGAGCGGTAAGACTAAAAGCAACAAACCCAAGGTCCGAAGGCGAAATCTTACTGCTGACTGTACAGAGGTGTGACAGCATTGAGGTGTTTCCTTCAAACAACCAGCATGACAGCAACGCTGCCTTCCCACAAAAAGGGGTAGGGTTAGAAAAGGTCGACCCTAAAAATGCACATCTCGCCTTATCGCAAGGATATCCGTCTCCGGCGGTGACGTCTCAACAAGTGCAGAGCTAACACAAAACTTACCCATAAAAAGGTCGTCTGTGTTCGACCTCAAGTAGTTGTCCCTTGGACACTGCGGTCACGCTCTCAGATCACTAAGACCACCTCTAATCCAATTTCCTTTTCAGGCGCCTCCAGAAGAACCCTTCCTCGGTGTGGGCAACCGGGAAGTGATAATCGTCCTCATACCTCTAACAGCACTCAAGACCACTGTATTCATAATCAACTTCCCTCTTCAATTCCTATTATTCCTACTACACCGACTTTCACCTCTAAACTACCTCTTTCGGCTTCCCCTTAAAGTGTCACCACAGCCAACGATTCTAGTGCTCAAAACACTGTCCCAGGTCTACTGAAACCTTGCTTCAAACTACACATTGGAGCCTTCAACGTACGCACCCTATGTCAAATCGGTCAACAGGCTTCCCTGGCTAGGACCCTAGAATCTCGTACCATTGATGTATGCTGTGTCTCTGAAACACTCATACAGGATCCCAGTGTGGTCATTCACTTGACCTCACCTCGGCAAAACGGAGAGCCAACGAGATACACCCTCCGTGTATCTGGTGACCCGATGGCCAGTTCTCGTGGACTGGCAGGTGTAGGCATAGCACTAAGCATGAGGGCGGAACAAGCACTGCTAGAGTGGATCCCCGTCAACAGTCGTCTATGTGCTGTTCGGCTAAACGGCTCCGTAAGAACTCGGAAGGATAGGGACACACGTCGTTGCCTTTTTGTCGTTTCTGCCTACGCTCCCACTGACTGCAGCTCAGATGAAGTGAAAGATTAATTTTACAGAAAGCTTTCTGAACTTCTTCAGAAAGCTAAACGCTCAGACATAGTACTCATAGGGGGTGACTTTAATGCTCAGATAGGTAGCTTAAACCAAACAGAAAGGCATTTAGGTGGATATTTTAGTATTCCGGCACAACGAACAGATAATGGTGACCGTCTGCTGCAACTGTGCTCAGACAATCGTTTATTTTTAGCAAACACAAATGTTAAGCATAAGCAGGGACATCGTCTAACATGGCGACCCCCTACACCAAACCAACGATGGACTCAAATAGACCATATTGCCATCAGTCATCGTTGGAGAGGGTCGGTAGAAGATTGTCGCTCATTCTGGAGTACCTGCTTGGACTCCGACCACGTCCTAATACGGGCACGCATCTGCTTGCGCCTCACTGGACTCAAAAAAGCCACATTAAAAAGACCCATTAGAACTGAGTTGAGTAACGAGAAAACCAAAAGTAGGTTCCAGGAACAACTGAGTTCACGATTAGGTAGTTCTGAAGACGAGGCTGACCCAGATGTTGCTTGGAAAGACATACAAGCAGCTGTGGAAACAGCAGTGACATCTATCAGTGACTTAAACCACAGGGTTACAAAGAACGAATGGATTTCCTCAAGGTCTATTGCACTGATGGATTCTCGTAAACTCATCACATCAGGCTCTGAACACGATGAAGAGCGACAACAAATCAGATCTAGGTTAAGAAAAAGTCCAAGGAACGACCGTGAGCAGTGGTGGGCAATGAAAGCAAAAGAGATGGAAAAGGCGGTGACTATAGGGAACACAAGACAGCTTTACAGACTAATAAAAGAAACTGGAATTAATAAGTCAAGTGTAAGTGAGATTATTTCGGAAAAAGATGACACTCTCATCTGCTCTTAGTCCAGACGTTTAGAATGATGGGCGGAACATTTCAGAGAACAGTTCAACTGGCCTTCAGCTACTCTACAACTACCCTCCATTCCCAGACAGTGTGAATGGAACATTGAAGTAGGTCCCCCAACTCTAGCAGAAGTTCAAAAGGCTATAGTTAATCTGAAACGAGGAAGGGCAGCTGGTCCAGATGGATTGGCTCCAGAGGTCTTTAAGGATGGTGGTCCAATTTTAGCGATTAGGTTGACTAATATTTTAGCTAAAATCTGGGAGTTAGACGTTATTCCATCTAACTGGTCACAATCACTTATCGTCCCAATATATAAGAAAGGGTCAAAATCATCCTGTGACAACCACAGAGGGATTAGTTTAACTAATATAATATCTAAAATACTAGCCTCGATAATTATCAGACGCCTAACTAAGACTCGTGAACTGCAAACACGAGAGAACCAAGCTGGCTTTAGACCTGGTCGTGGCTGCATCGACCACATATTCACCATTCGTCAGGTTCTAGAACACAGACATACTTATCGGCGTCCGACAATGGTGGTCTTTCTCGACTTAAAAGCAGCATTTGACTCTGTAGACCGCGAGATTCTGTGGCAGTGTCTGTCATTGAAAGGCGTACCTCAGAAGTACATAAACCCTTTGAAGGCTCTTTACTCGAACACTACTAGTCGAGTTAGAAATTATGGCGAACTGTCATCTGCTTTTGCAACCTCAAGTGGTGTCCGTCAAGGCTGTCCACTTTCCCCATTTTTGTTTAACTTCACTATAGATCTAATGATGGAAATAACATTCTCGTCGACTGAATTCTCGGGTATTGATCTCCTTCCAGGAAGTCCACTAATCCACTTAGAATACGCAGATGACATAGTCCTGTTTGGTGAAGACGCTGATAAAATGCAGAGTCTTCTGGTAGCACTAAGCAACAATGCCAGAATGTTTGGAATGCGCTTCTCTCCCTCTAAATGCAAGTTGTTGCTTCAGGACTGGTCTGCGTCAACACCTGAACTAAGGATAGGGAGTGAAGTAGTCGAACTCGTTGACAACTTCACTTATCTTGGAAGTCTGATCAGCCCTAATGGGTTGGTATCGGACGAAATCTCAGCACGGATTCGAAAATCTCGTTTGGCTTTTGCCAACTTACGTCACGTTCGGCGAAGTCAAGGTATCTTTCTACCAATAAAAGGACGAGTATACCGCACGGCAGTTCGTTCTGTTCTACTTTACGGCTACGAAACGTGGCCATTAAGAGTAGAAGGTACTCGGAGGTTACTAGTATTTGATCACAGATGTCTTAGAAATATTGCTCGCATCTGTTGGGATCACCGGATAAGTGATAGTGAGGTTAGACGCAGGGTATTAGGGAATGATGGTAAATCAGTTGATGAGGTTGTGAATATTCATCGACTGAGACGATTGGGTCACGTGTTACGTATGCCTGAACACCGTCTACCACGACGTGCAATGCTAACCGGTGTTCGGGATGGTTGGAAGAAAGTTAGGGGCGGCCAAACCAAAACGTGGCATCAGTGCTTGAAGTCACTAACTTCTAGTCTGAGCCATGTTGGTAGATGCAGACTACTTGGTTGGGGTCCGCATGACTATCGTAACCAATGGTTGGAGACTCTTGGTGACATGGCTCAGAATCGATCACAGTGGTGTAGGTGTATACACCTTCTCTCCCCTTAAACCGTGAGATTACAATTGCTTTATATCTTTCTTTCTATGAACTAATTCTTTCTTCCTGTACTATATCCTTATACACAATCTTTCTTTTGAACATTACTACCATTGAATTAACTACTTCTATGAATTCGGTATTCATCTTGTTGTGTTAATGAGTTGTGGCAACTTGGACGGATGCATATATGTGCCTGGTCCTACGTTGTAGCTGACTGACTGACTGATATATATATATATATATATATATATATATATATATATATATATATTATATATATATATATATATATATATATATATATGAGGAAAAGATATGATGGAAAAACTTGTAGACTAGTTTTTTTTATATTTTCCCCGGTTGACTGTTATTATTAATTAATTGAATAAGAAATTGGCATTCATACCTAATTTGATATTTATTTACATAAAATTGAATACAGAATGTTTGTGTGTTATTTAAATAATTTACTTCTATTCTATTGGTTATTAAAATGTGAATAAATTGCGCGAAATTATCCAATCAAGTGATTTCTTACAATTTCACTAGTATTTAACATGAATATTAGTTATATACATTACTTATTCAGGCATAGATACAAACTTTTTTCTTTGTGCATATGTATGCGTGCGTGTGTTTGTGTGTGTGTGTGCCTGTGTGCGCCATACATAGTTTCAGTAAAATAGTTTAACATCATAAGATCTTAATAATTATTTTCATCACGATAGTTAAATAATAATATTTTCCAGGTCATTTCACTAGTTATTCTACCAACCGGATATATGAAATGAGAAATTTTCATTTCAGGTAGTTTACCTTTAAAAAAAAAATAAAATACCTTGATGTGTTTTTCATACTATTCACACGTATGGGAAAAAAAAATATATATATATAATCAGAAGGGGTTTTGTAGAGATTGTAGTAATTTCAGTAGTTGAGATCATGAATCAATTGAAGCTAGAAAACTATGAAAAACCTGGAAGCACTGAATGGCCATTTCGTCCTATTGTGGGACTTCTCAGAAGTGTGTATCCATGACGCCGCCTCGAGAGGTTCCAACTCAGGATCTATCAGTGTTCCAGGTTTTCCTTGGTGGTTTAGTTTCAATTAACTCATGAATTCAACTGCTAAAATATCTATTTTAATCCTTTTGGAAATACATTTCATTTAAGACATTATATCTGTCTAATGTCTGCTTTAACAATTCCAATCATATTTGAAAATCTTTAAAAGTCTAGATATTCAACTATTGTTTCTTAATCTAAATTAACTTTTTTTCTAGAACAAAGTGTATAAAAACTTTTCTTAAATTCATAAGTCATTTTAATGAATGAATGCACAAGTCGATGTAAGCTAAATCATCATGGAAAACGTGGAATCATTGGACGACCGTTTTGTCCTAGTATGAAACTCCTCAGTCATGTGTGTTCACGATCATGCATACGAGATTCAAATCTACGACTTTTGGTCTCGCGAACAACTAACCTTTAAATCACTGAGCTGGCATCCAACAGTGTTCATGTCTAACTTTCATGTGTTTACTACTGACCAGCTCTGACATGATTTCACTGAGTTCTAATGAGAAGCCGTGATCCTATTCTCTTAAATAGTTATCTAGATAATGAATTGATATTAAGTGATTTAAACTTACAAAAAAGGCTATCTGTAGTCCTAATTTGTAAGTTATATGTATAGTCTAAACTTCCTTCAATGAAATGTCTTGTTCATTGAAAATCAGTTAAGATAAATTCCATAAATATTTTATAAACTTGACCAATGTTATTTTTTCTTAAGTTTCCTTACAATCCTATGTAATAGTTCATCTTGTGTACTTATTAGCTATCTCTAGACGATGTATAAGTATTGAATTGAAAATCTTTTTTTTATAAACCTGTCTCAAATGTTCTCCTTCTACTTGAATAAATCCTCTTATAATCATCATTATTTAGAGGTGACTGATGATATACTTTAAGGATATGGTTTTCTGGTACTTCATATCAAATTAAATCGGTATGTTTGGATTGATGCCTCAGATAGTAATTACACTATATACACAAATTGTTATGTAAATCAATATTGTCTTAGAAAATGAAGAAAAAACATTAAAAATTTTTGTAGTTTAAATAACAAATTGATTGTTATTTAAATTACCTAAAAGCATCTCAGTCCTACAGGAGGTTAGTTACGGCTCGGATTGCTCAGTGGTAACGTCTCCGACTGTGAAGCTGGGTGACACGAGATCGAATCCGCCAGGGAGCACCAGTTCCCTCAAGATTACAGGTACACCTTGATGACGAGTGCCAAGTAGCACGAAACCCGGGTCCAGGGTTTCCTGTTGACTACCTCCAACTACCAACTAAATCTCATTACCTAAAAGCATTGGATAGACATTCTACACTAGTATGAGACTTCACACCAGTGTACATTCATTACTCTACATCCGGGGATTGAATCATAACTCGAATTTTGAACATTCTATAATCTACACAAATCCCTCTATGCTAATAATGAGTATTTTCTCACTAGCGATCTATTCAAGATACGATTCCTAGAGTTCTAATCAGAACTTGTGACCAGTGAAGTTCAGTTATTGTCGGATGTGAAAGAGTTATTTACCACAGACTTTGGATTATTATGAATTATAATGATTAACTAAAGTTAGACATACACAAGAGTGGATGTCAATTCAATGGTTTCAGTTAAGCAAATAACTGCAGGCTTCGAAGATCTTGTGTTTGATTCCCTATGACATTGTTGTGAATACACATAGGTGAAAAGTTCCATACAAAAACGAAATGGGTGTCCAGAGCTTCTTCATTTCTAGCAATGATCTAACTAAAATTGTTCAGTAATATAAACTATACAAATTTAACAATCATTATAAAACTCCTGTCCTAATAATTTTGTATTTATTATCAACGTTATATATATAGGACGAAACGGCCATCCAGTGCTTCCAGGTTTTCCATGGTGGTCTAGCTTCAATTGAATCATCAATTCAACTATTAAATTACTATAATATTTGATTAAAGTAGATAAACTATGCAGATTGTAAAATGAAGATTTAATGATCACAATTTATGAATCTATTGCACAAAGTTATGTAACAAAAATGGTTTAATTGTATACTATTCAATTTCACACAAGTAGACAAATATTCTTGATTTCTTATCTACTCAATTTTTTTTTTTGGGTTTTTCAATAGTAGTCTAACTACAATTAGTTCATAATTTAAACTATGGACAATTTTACAGTCTATACAAATTCATTTATATGAATAAAAGAAACTAGTTACATTTTCAACTTTCTGTTTTTGTTGTGATAACGAAGAGAGAGAGAGAGAAAACAACACATTTTGTTTTGATAATCACTGACTAATTTCCCGCCATCTTCACTTTCCCCATACCTAGTTGTTATGCCTTTGACCAGTTAACAAAATACACAGATATTTAGTTCAGACATTTCTGTGTACGTGTGCGTGTGTATGTGTGTGTTAAATTAAGTATTTCACATACATATTTTACTGATTAATTAGGTCAGTAGACAGAGTAGTTTATTTACTTAGTTCAATTTATTGTTTTTAAATTAAAATTATAATAGTATTAATAATTTGTTTTAGTAAACATTATGAAAGTGACTTTTTAAAAGAGTTAAATGCAACAGATATGCCTTACTAATACGTACTAGATAATATGAAACCGATGTCAAGTAAGAGTTCCTATAGACTACCTCTAACCAACATCTTAAACTGTTTATTTTTATATTGGGATTGGATATAATCAGGTAGATTGTTCAATCTGTATTATGATGATTTAAATCATGGACTAACTTAAAGTAAACAAACATTGAAATACAACTGTCTAATGCTTTATATTATCACGTCCATTGTATTTTGATGTCAGGTGGTTGAAGGTAGTCAGTTGATATGAAAACTTACCTGATCTAAATATCGTGCTGGTTACCACTCACCAACAAGGTATACTTGTGTTCCGCATGAGATTTGAACTGGTTTGACTTAGTTTCATAGTGTGATGTGTTATCACTTAACAGTGATGAGCAGGGATATCTGTGCACGCGATTTTGAGTCATTTAGATTAATGGACACAACAATTAATCATTTGAATTCGATCAGCACTTCAAGATTGAATGAGTACTCTACTGATCACTACTCAATGCCAGATAGCACGAAACTTAGGTCTTAGGTTTCCTTTCAGTCATCTTTAATCCACTCTATATAATATGGGGAATAGGAATACATCATATTTGATATCATTTATTTACAGTTAGATTAGATATATATGAAGCGAAATGATTTGTATTTAATCTTACTGTATGAGCATATATCTACCATATCATACAATAATGAGTCTGTAACTATCTGACTAAGTCACATAATAACTCTTAAAACATGATTGCATGTCACAAGCGAGTGGGAAAAATTTATTTCATATGCCATTCGCCCCTCATCATATCAGAAAAATTTTCATTAACAGTTTAAAAATATGCAGAATGATATTTGTTTTTGCAAAACGAGATCAGTTAATAAGCAAATAAAGTCAAGGACTCGTTATATCTACTAGTGCAGTTCAAACACATCCAGTGTGTGGCAATTACCTACTTACAGCATTGAAAGATGATTAGTCCCCCAATAAAAAAAGTTAGAAGTGTAAACAATTGGATACCAACTAAGTGATTTGAAGGTTTTTTTGATTCGATCTATGATGGATTTGTAGATGCATACTACTCCTGAGAAGTCCTATATTAGGACAAAACAACTGCTTTGTGTTTATTGACTTCCAATATTTGTCTAAGATCATTTAGCGATGGAAGCTATGAAACTGGCTAACCCCCGTAAACCCCCTATTGTAAGTTATATGACCGTATTTTGCTTCAAGGCAAGATCTCGGGGTGCTAAAAAAATCATGAAACTACTCAACTTTCGTTATTCAAAATAAAGTCTTCGTAATATTGGTAACTATGCGTGTTTCCTTTCTTAATTTAATTTTTCTCACGAACTTTGACTTTTTAGCACTAATTTTAAGTGGCTAATTTTCTGTATCCTTCAAGGTAAGGCTTTTGTCACCATATCATACTGTATTGTACAATTCCAAGTATTTATGCTTGAATATTAAATATTCTTTACACTTAATTTTCTTCCTGTGTTAGAGGTGAATTGTTCAAATACTGAATGTCAGTTTCCGTCTTTGGGTCTATAATAGAACCGTTTATATAAGAATAACTCGATCGTTCTGTTATTGTCAAGTATCAGTGACTAACTGGAACTCCAATTAGACATAATAGTTTTTCCTAAGATTTAACAAAGGATACTGTAATCATTAAGGTGTGTATTGATGGAGAGTTCCGTAGTAAGACGAAACAAATGACCAATGTATCCTGGTCTATTCATCTCCACAAACCTCTTTCACTATGATTTTGATGATTATTAATAATGAATTTCACAAAGTCATATGTTTCATCTTAATTTTAACTCATGATCAACCGAATAAATCTAAGGGGACATTCAAATGACCAATAGGAAATAAGCCAAAATGTACATTAAATAGTCTTGGTGAATTATTGTTTTTTTTTTTGGAAAAAAGTAAATGATTCCAACGAATCATTCTGGTATATTCACTCATTTGTTTTCTTTTCTTGTTTTATTCAAAATTTTAGGCTCCTTTACCAAATACATTTGATAGTTTTTGGACAATGATATGGGAACAAAATACAAGTGTTATTGTAATGCTTAGTAAACTTATTGAAATAGAACAAGTGAAATGTGATCAATATTGGCCAAATACTGGAACATTAATATTTTCTGATAAATTAATTGTAACACATTTAGAAACTAATGAATTAGCTAATTATGTAATACGTTGTTTTGAATTGAGAAAAGATAAGTAAGTATTATTATTATTATTATGGTTTTGGGCCACTTTTATACACTTAAACTATTGGAATTAAGAATGATAATTTTTTTATAAACTAGATTAGATAGTAGTTATCAGAAAAATCCAAGAAACATAGTTAATCATGTTTAGCACTGGTCAGTCAGATGTAGTTATCATACCCTAGTGTTGATGCTCACATTAGGATTCGAACTGAGTAAGTTTTGATACAAACACCAGACGCATTATTAACTGAGTTACTGAATTCAGATAATTGTTAACTTGTTAATGTATGAAGTTTACATGACCATGTTAAGTCTTTTTGATTGAACGCTATATTCGTTTCCTAAGCTATTCTGGTAACCCGTAAGCTAGAACTACACAGCGACCTGAAACACCAGAGAGAAGACGCAAAATATGAGAGAATTACTTTACTCCAAGGTTCGTTTTTGTACAGAAAACATGGGTATTTATAGATGTTAACGTTTGTTAAATCAGCATTATATTTCGGCTAATCCGGTAACGACATATTATGCTACTGACCAATAGTAGCACGCCACGTTGGAATTCTAGAATGCTCCATCATGCTCTGATCGGCTAGGACTCTTCGGCTCCTTTTAGGCCTCTGGAGGCTCCGTTGAAGTTCTCCGAAAGCCGACTCAACAGAACATCAGTGAAAATTGGATTTATTCCATTGTTAATATTTAGTATAGAATTTGAATCAATCTTTTGTGGTATATACATATCCGGTATGAATATCCTCGATATCTTCATTTCGCTGTGATTTTGATGCAACTAACAGCAAATAGTAATCATGGATTAATTATGATACAAACATTGTATCCTTTGAATAACTTATTGATTATTAGGACTTGGTAACTCAGTGCATAATATATTGAGACTTGAAGTGAAAGATGTTCATTTCAAATTATTATTCAACTATCAACCATATATACCACATTTATATTCCTAAAATATGATTTATAGTTTAATAAATCATTTCAAATATATAAGTCAACAGATAAACAACAAAAAATTTTTTTGTTCATTTTTTGTTGACCTTTGAAATATTGCCAAAAAACAACAAGCGAGTTAAATAATAATGATCTGCAGAAAAAAATAGTTAACATACCACAAATAATCGTTGGCACCCAACCACCCACCCACCCAACTACACACCCACATACACTTAAACAAACAAACAAACAACAACTACAAATATTTTTGTCATCTAAATTGTTTATAATATGCATTTTTTTAGTATTTTATTTTATGGTATAAAGTGTTTTTTCTAAAAAAACAAACCAGAATGGCATACCAGACAATAAGACGCTACGTAAGTAACCTCCATTACAACGTATTAATGATTATGATTGACAACAGTTTAATGGTTCGAAGGTATAATTATTTTCAGAAGGGGTTTGTGGAGATTTTAGAAATTTCACAGATTGAAATCATGAGTTAATTGAAGCTAGACCTCCATGGAAAACCTGGAAACACGGGAGGGCTGTTTCGCCCTAGTATAGGGCTCTTCAGCAGTGAGCACCTACGATCCCGCCCCCCGCGAGATTCGAACCCAGGACCTATCAGTCTCGTGTCAGACTCCAGGAGTATCTCTTGAAGTCAGTCACTAGTGAGCAGATGATTATTATCAGAAGTGGTTTTTGGAGATTTTAGAAATTTCACAGATTGAAATCATTAGTCAGTTGAAGCTAGACCACCATGTGTTCGAATCTCGCGGGGTGCGGGATCGTGGACGCGCACTGCTGAGGAGTCTCATACTAGGACGAAACGGCCGTTCAGTGCTTCCAGGTTTTCCATGATGGTCTAGCTTCAGTTGACTCATGATTTCATTCTGTATAATTATTTATTTTAAAAAACGACATGAATACATTAGTATTGTAAAAGAAGCATTTCATTTATTTAAAATGCTCAGTGATTCGGGTAAAAAGAAAGACTTATGCTTTCGTAGTGAACATGAACATAGGTGTGGGCAACCAAATGTATTTGAATACAAATCATTACAGAATCTCTTAGAAAAATCTGAGAATCATACAATAAATACCTCATTTGAAAAATATCAATCAATTGTCTTAGACTTGATTGTTCCTTGTTTTCAAAACAATTATTCTCTGTTCTCATTCTCTTTACTTCGATCTTAATTTTCTACCGCTAGACGTTTCATTTTCTATTGATGATACATATTACTTATATCTGTTGACATCAGTAGCATACACCATACTTTGCTGACAAACTAATCAGATTCAAGATAGCAGATTTTGGATTATTGCTAAAGCGTTTGTATATTCCCGTTGATATTAAGCACTACTAATTGATGAATCCAATCTTCAAACATTTACTTCCTAAGTGAATAGCTTTGATATTGCCAGATATTCTAAAGTATTAAACCCAATTGTACAATCCAGTAACTATCTAGCTCAAGGGATAACGCACTGCCTATTTATTTTACAAGTCGCCAATAGTTGCTAAATAAAATATACTTTCACCTCATCATTGATAATTTGGTGTATTTATATTATTCAAGGTTCAAGAATAGAAGGAATGGATGTGAAGATAAACACATTGGTCTGTTATCAATATACATATAGTTACCTGTTTGACTGTTTGTTAGCAGAGATTAATTCATTTTGGTTATAGACTAGTTTATAAACAAAACTATCCATCTGAGAATAGTAATATACTGCTCAAATTATACAATAAGTAATCAGTTCCAAATAAATACTTTTCCCTTGGTATTATTTGGCTTGTATCTTCCCATTGAGGTTTAAGACTGCAATTGATCAGTCTGTTATCGGCATATGTGCATGCTGTGCGTTGCCTCGAGATGCAGGTACATGCAGCTAACGAGTCCTAAATAGGAGGAAACGCGCGTCCTGGATTCCACTGCTAGCCACTATCCATCATTGCTTACAAAAATAATTTTCCTTTCTAACTTATGTTGAAATCCCTGTATTTTTATTGGTAAATAAAGACAGAATTTTTGTCGTCAAGCCTAAATATCTTGTGTTCCATCGCAAATGACCTTGTTAATGTACATTGTTAAAAAGTCTCGTAATAGAATAAAACAGTTATCCAGTGACTTCTGGTTTTCTTAATGATTCATTCACAAA
This sequence comes from Schistosoma haematobium, assembly GCF_000699445.3. Classification (NCBI taxonomy): domain Eukaryota; kingdom Metazoa; phylum Platyhelminthes; class Trematoda; order Strigeidida; family Schistosomatidae; genus Schistosoma; species Schistosoma haematobium. Next base: position 12,622,532 of record NC_067201.1, read on the forward strand.
AGTTAATCTATGATGAAACTTTATATAAAATGTATCTACAAAAAATCATTATAATGTAAGACATTTATATAATAGATGAAAGAAATCTATAAATTAATCTGAATGTACAATGTTGAATGTCTGGAGGTAGTCAATAGAAAACCACTTGTTAGTTGTCATTGGTCAACCGATTGTACCTGTAAACTTGAGAGAACTAATGTTCCCTGTAAACCTGTGTCACCTAACATCACGGTTTAAAACGATAATTCAGGGCACTACTGACCTCATGTAAAACTGTGATATCTTTTTACAATTGATTGGTCATTATGTACAGACTTATGTTGTGTTTGTCTAGTCCTGATAATGAAGATTGAATCCTGTCGATTAGCTCATAGTTTAGCTACTAGTCTGGGTGACTCGATATCACTTGCACTATGTTTAAATGTTTGTTTGTGGAAGTTAACACGATACTCTAATGGATCTGGGATTCTTACTAGTTGGCACTCATCAATAATCTTGAAAGAATTGACGCTCCTTACGTGACTTGAACCTATTTAGATAGAAAATGTGATCAGTGGTAAAGAATTAGACGAATATGACTTTAATCACTGCTGAGTGAACCATTAGCGATCAGACATTATTTTCACGATTATTACTTTATAAAAGTAGTATACCGTGTTTACAGAAAAAAGTATAAGTTTCTAATTTTTTAGTGGTATTACTAACTGAATTTCAACCAGAAATTGTAATGTTTCCTTATAAAATTGACTGTTCTAATGTATCAGACTGGTGTTTTTGCCTTAAGAGAAATTTTAGTTGTATGGTTACGATTTCTAATAATCAAGATCGCTCCTCCCTCTTTACTGGTCATACAACATTAAAATAATGTTTTCATTGATGTAAGATACAATTAGGAAATTCGTCTATTGGTGTCTCGTGAACTATATTATACTATACTATACATTAGGAGGGCTATAGTCACTAAGCTGAAGATCTACTACTAAATGATTAAATAATTGCAAATATATCTGTCTAACAGAATGTCAGTGGTAACGTTTTGAATTTTGAAACGGCGTGATATGGATTAGAATTTCACAAGGAGGATCATTTTCTTCAAGATTACAGGTAAGTCTCCATTACGTGTATTAAAATATCAATAAACCTAGATCATCCAGGGCACTTTTGCCAAATACATTCAACCACCCAATACGTTAAATTTCATTTAATCTGATCAGTGTTAATTTAATGTAAGTTTCGATTGCGAAATTACGCATTTTTATACTACATGCAGTACATACTGATTAGTTACATCGAATCAGACAGGTTCTTGTTAAAGTTCACTTTCAAATGACTGTATGAAATCACAGTTGATTGATCACTGGGTGGTGACCAATGTCATGCGTGTCAAGTCCTTATTTAGTGCAGACCGAATGCTATCGACCATGTTGCAATGTGGCCACCAGTCTAGGTGACTCGGGATGGGTGACACGGGATCGAATCCGTCCGGGAGCACGAGTTCCCTCAAGATTACAGGTACGCCTTGCTGACGAGTGCCAAGTAGCACGAAGCCAGGGTCCAGGGTTTCCTGTCGACTACCTCCAACCACCATATAATCTCGACTGTATGAAAATTAATTAAACATACTAATTGATTATTAATTTATAGATAAATTTCAGTGTAGGGTTGTGGAGATTGTTGAATATCAGTGAAACAATAGACAGACCAACGATAAATTTTAATCAGATTTGCAATTTCACTAAAAACCGATATGTACTTTAATGTTTGTATTTTCCTTAGTTGTATACATCAATCTGTTTATTATTATATACAGTATTAGTTAAAGTTAATGAACATAATAAAATCCGTTTTCTTAACCGCTTCTTTTTATTTCATTTGACTACTGTGTTTACTAGAGAACATAGAAAAATTTGGCATTTGCAATACACAAGTTGGCCAGATCAAGAAGTACCAACTTATTCTACTGTATTCTTAATGTTTCTTCGACGTGTTGGTACAATTACACCGAACGATTGTGGTCCAATTGTTGTACATTGTTCATCAGGAACCGGAAGAACAGGTAAGAAAAGTACTGATTAGCACAATACTACTGATATACTAAAAACGATAATAATAGTAATAAACATTATAATCTATTAAAAAAATTTATAACTGAACATTTTGGCGAGAGGCTAATTTATAGACAAACTGTGATTGATACTAAAGTGACGACTGATAAATTTCAACCACTTAATACCGCCGAAATGGTTATAAAGTAATGTGAGGAATTGGGAAGAAAAGTTGGAGGTGGTAATTCCAACTGTCTTTAATTTAAATATGACTAACTGGTTCATAAATTACAATTCCCGCCAACTTTTCAAACTGAATTAATTTCAAGGGTTGAGATCATGAGTCAATAGAAGCTAGACCACCATTGAAAACTTGAAAGCACTGGACGGCTGTTTCGTCCTATTAAGGGACGCCTCACTAATGCGCATCCACGACCCTGCGTCGTGGGATTCGATATCATTATCGCACGCAAACACTTGACCTCTAAACCACTAAGCCGGCCGGTATCTAATTGTATTAATGTCTAACTTCAACTAATTCACGAAATTGAGCGACACAAATTTCCTGGAGTTCTAGTGAGGAGCAATGACCAGTGGAGTTCAACCTGGTCTGTTGTGACATAGTAACTCACTGATGACATTGGTGGACGAAACGGACGTCCAATACTTCCAGGTTTCTTATGATGGACTAGCTTCAATCGACTCATGATCTAAACTATTAAAATTTACTATAAGATCCACAAAAACCCTTCTGATATGAATTAATTTCACTGACAAAAAGTCAGAAGCTATGTATAGCTCTCTACTGTAATAAGTTTAATTGTACCTATATATGTATATATACTCAAATTCGAATCCCGATGTAAACATCAAAACTAGGAAAATTCACCTACATCCAACTAACGAATCTGGAATACGACATAACCAACATCTTAAATCCTATCTCTAATCATAATTCAATTGCTCACAATCTTTGAAATGATCTTTTTTTTTAAAACAATTAGTCCCTTTGATAAATTTCGATAATGCAATGAGAAGACGAAGTTTATCAGAATTATGTGATATGTATTTGAGCAATGCATTTCGAACAATCTTATCACACAGATACTTGTTAAGAACATTCATATATGAAAATTAAAAGGTCAACTAGACAGGTTAAGGGTAAATCATAACAAAGGAAAAAAATAATAAAGCATACAAAAACAAATGTAATTACCACTCTGGATAATAGATCAGTATTACCAGGGTAGGCTAAGTGTAAGGAAAAGTTGTTTTTGAATACATAAAGAGGGTTTTAATTGCCGTATAGCCAAGGCTTCAATAAACCTTAGTATGCGTCCTTGAAAGATTTTGTATAACACTACAAATGCTGATTTGATGTCAACCTTATGACCCATCTCAGAACATTTTTCTAACATATATCAATGGTTAAGATCATGAGTCAATTGATGCTAGACTATCATGGAAAACTTGGAAGCATTGGACGGCCGTTTCGTCCTATTGTGGGACTCCTCAGCAGTGCGCATCCACGATCCCGCACCCCGCAGGATTTCAACTTTTCCATGGTGGTCTAGCTTCAGTTGGCTAATGATTTCAACCTGTGAAATTTCTAAAAATCTCCACAAAACCCATTTTGATAATAATAATAATAATAATAATAGTGTTTTATTATTGTATAATAGTGATTGCGTGATTAATTCATAATTTAAATTTATCTCAATGGATTATATAATTGTTTTTTCAAGAATGAAACATTACGTAATTTATTGTTACATGGTTATCTTCATTCAGATAATAATATTAGTAATAATTAATATACTACTAATAAATGTTTGTAAGCGATAGTACAAATGAAAATGATTGTTTTTAGCTACATTATATATAATGCATACGCTTATTTCTATTTATAAATGCCTAATTGTTCTTTGCACACATTCAGTGAAAGGAAATTGCTTTTAACCAAAATGTTTTCATCTATAAACGAATGAGATTACCTTTTTTTTAGAACATAATTGAAAATGAATTAATTTGTATCTCTTTTTTTCTGATAAATATTAATAAAGAAGGTAATTTTTTATCATTTATTTATATAATCACATTCCATACATATATGAATGAATAAGGATGATAAGTCCTAGGTTGGAATCTCGCGAGGCGCCATCTTAGATGAAACGGTCGTCCAGTGTTTCCAGGTGATCTAGCCTCAATTGACTCATGAATTCAATTATTAAAATTGATATTTATAAGTTGAAAGAAGTAATTCTTAAGTATGTTAAATGAATGGGTAGATGTAGTAACTTCACAGTAAACATTCAAAAGAAGTCTGATCATGGGTACGATAGGTAATTAGCACACTACATAATGTAGATCATAAACACAACAATACCAGACAAACAATAATGGAACGCACGGATCCTACACCATTTGAATCTTACACATTTGAACTGCTGGTACAGTATCTCAACTACAGTAATCTTTAATGCCTAGTATTTGGAATTCTGTTTTCGTACTATTGATAATTACCATGGTAAGTGTGTTCTAGTTTGTCAAGTGAAGGAAAATTATTTGGGATAATTGCGTATTGCAGTTAGCTTATTCTACAAGATTAATACATATATTAACGTAAATGAAAGGAAGTCCTGCTTGATCTAGGCTTCCTCTTAGTTAGCATACACCGAAAAGACATATTTGGAACTGTGTAAAGTACTGGTATTCTCAGTGCATTACTTAGTGTCTCAGTGAGTGATTTTACCAGCGAGTTGCTCCGGTTATGACTGACTTCCTGAATTACTTCAGTGTTTTTAAGGTAATTAGTCATTGAATAGAGTAACCTATGGTATACTTGACTATTGTTCAAATTGTGGCTTGATCAATAGAATTCAATCACTACTTAAAAAACTAGATAAGAATGATTTTAGTCACTACCCAGTGTTTAATGAACTTCTAATGATATAAACATATATATCTGGAACGGTTAACTCTAACATGGATATTTATATAAATCTGGATATATTAGTAGGGAAACATCCTGTATGTACTACTAATAATTAGTTACTTGGTAATTTTAATCTTCCAAATGGATAAAAATCTCAGATCTCTTCTGTATTAAATTTTTAATAGAAAGTATAAGACTTCACGGTATATGTACTTTTCTGTCTGTTTCTTATGAAGATTATTCACTGTTAACCTCTGTGATTATTTTTTTCATCATGAACCGATATCCAGTAAAGAGACATTGAAAACCAGGAATAATTAGATTACTATGCTATTCTAGTGTAAAATTTCGTATCAGTATATGTTTAAGATCACATACAACACTGAAATTCAACGCCTAGAGATATGTATAGAAAGCTCAATATTACCGAGTCAGAATTCAGCATTTAACATCCTCAACTTCAGTCAATATTTAGCGCTGTACAAACGTTAACCACTTTCACTGAGGCAACGTTGTCAAATACTGAATTTGGTTGACCTCACAGGTGTTTGAGGTTTATTCAACATTAGGTTACTTATTAGAAGTATCCAAAGATTACTTTAAAACAATAAATTTAAATAAAGATATTCCTTTTATACAATTGTATTCAAAGGCTTACATAATTTAATTTGCAGAGCAATCTCAGTCGAACAACTATTGAAAGCTAGGAAACACTAAGAGGCAGTTTCATCCTTAAATGTGGTTCTTCCTTAATTCACGACGACGGAACCCAGTACCTTCAGCATCACCAGTCAGTTCCTAACCTTTGGACCATTGAGCCTGAATCCGATGACTTCAATATTATTCTTCAGTAGTTGTCTAACTAATATCAATCTATGATGTTAACTATGAAATTCAACTATTTCCACAATCCCTATATTGTATTATTAGTGAGTTATTTACTAAACGAAAATGTTCTTTGACATCATATCCTATTGCTTATTCATTTATTTATTTAGGCGTTTATATAGCAATTAATATATTGCTGGAACGTATGAAAAATGAATCAGTAATTGATATATTTGGTCTGGTGAATCAATTACGTTTACAACGTAATTATATGATTGAAACACAAGAACAATATCAATTTATATACACTGCATTACTTGAATCAATTACAGATGGAAATACAGAAGTATCTGCACGTAATCTATACACACATGTACAACATTTATCTATATTACAAACTACTACCACTACTATTAGTAGTACAAATGATTATATTAACAATTTTAATAGTCCATTATTAACAACTATAACACCAACAACTACATCAGTGAATAATTTAAACGAACTATCTAATAATGCAACGACAACACATTCGTTAGGTTTGACTGGTTTTCAACTAGAATTTCGTAAAATTAATAAATTATCACCTAATATAACTTTAGCATTGAATTGTAGTCAATCAAAAACTGGTTTTGTCAGTTATACACCACCTGGAAGTCCTATGCATGGTTATAAATTAAGTGTATCATGTGATGTAGCCAAACAAAGTGTAAGTTTAAGTGATATTATTTAATGTTTTAATCGAAAAAGTTTTGTGGAGATTAGTTATACTAATCAAAGATTGATCCCACTGGAGGTAGAATTGAACACCGGAGAGCACTAGACAACTAATTTGTTTCAGTATAAGAAGATATCATTAAATAACTTCAGTTATGTCGGCAGTGGAACACATTCTATCAAAATCACTGGATGATTATCTCACTATATCGCTAAGTAATTGAAGTTAGAGTTGTACTTTTTGACTGTACTTCACTGACTCTAATAGTTTGTCAGGATACATGTTCCTGGGTTCAATCCCTAGTGGGATTACAGTTATGCGCTTCCTGGCTTTCAATGGTACTTCAACTGAATATAATCTTTGACAGCAACTAATCATAATCTCATTTAAATAAAACATTAAAGATGTATATATCCAAAAAACTCGACATTCTCAATATTGAAATAAACAGAAAATCGTAAAGCTTTCTAGATGTTTGCTTATAGATTGTTATAGACTCTTGATCACTGTTAAATATAATCCATCTATTCCGTTAACAATTGACAGATAAATGTTTATCTATTCTAAATTGTATATACCACTATCAGTGTTATTATTAGTTTAATTGACTTTCAAGAGTTTAGTATATTATTATTAGTAGTAGTGTGATGCGTACCACTTACGTAGTATATAACGCGAGTCAGGAATGTAATGTCTGTCAGCAGAAGATTGGGAAGCTCAAGAAAGGAAGAACGGGGATAGAAAGCAATTAGTATAGAAGTGCAAGAACGATGAAGTCCGAGACAATTATTGAACATTTTGCAAATTAGGTATTATAGTATGGTTTTTCTATTTAACGAGTAACTCTGTCATGTTGTGTTAAATATAATTCGGTTGTCCTCACCTGTGTTCTCCTTCACTACAGTAGTAGTAGTAACAGTAATAATAATAACATATCAGGGTTTATGGAGATCACTGAATTCGTTAGTTTACATCATGGACTGATCAGAATTAAACAACCAGTAAAAATATTTTTTTAAACAACACTGGATATCTGTCTCGTTTTAATACGGGGTTCCTTAACAGTAGGCATTGATGTCTACACTTAAGGTCGAACCCAAGACTTTTACTTTTTACAGTGCACACCTAATCTCTAGACCATTGAATTAATAGTTAGTTGTGGTATACATTTCTAGCTGCAATCACTTCACTGTATCGTACAGCTATCTTGAAATATTATTATTATTATTATTATTATTATTATTATTATTATTATTATTATTATTAGATAAATACCTTACACTTAACACAGATGAACCTTACTGATCACACCTTTGTAGAATTCATGAGAATTATCTCTAAAATCTATTTACCAGTGAGCAAACGGTAAATATTATTACCATGAATGCAGGTTGTAAAGACTAATGGATTGATCTTCGTTAAATATTATTATTTTTTTCTATATTGTCTACAAATGAAATCGATAACAATTTAAGAACAAAGAAAAAAAGAATAACGATAGTAGCTCACTGATGACAATGGTGGATGTGTTGCTCAATTTCGTCGAATAGTTGGAGTTAGACATTAATACGATCGGATGCCAGCCGGCTTAGTGGTCTAGAGGTTAAGCGTTTGTGTGCGATACTGATATGTGCTGCGTTGGAATCCCACGACGCAGGATCGTGGATGTGCATTGCTGAGGCGTCCCACAATAAGAAGAAACGGCCATTCAGTGCTTACAAGTTTTCCATGGTGGTCTGGCTTCTATTGACTCATGATCTCAACTACTGAAATAAGGAGTAATGTTTTTAAAAAGAGGTCAGTAAAAATAAATTTTAAAAAAGTCATATATCTATATGGTGATGATCATATATGTATTTCCATATACATTTTAGCTTAGTAACAATAATCTCTCATTTATAATCCTATAGCTTGTATGTTCGATTTCTTTTCAGACAATAAATTGAACTTTTAAACTTAAACAGTCTATAAATCATGAGTCAATAGTAATCTAGACAATTCAGTTCATTTTAGTCATCTGATTCAAAAGGATTTAAATTAAACTATTTAGTTAGTGAAATCCAAATTACGAATGCATATATATATATATATATATATATATATATATATATATATAATAGTTGAATTCATGAGTCAGTTAAAGCTAGACCACCTTGGAAAACTTGGGAGCATTGGACGGCTGTTTCGTTCTAGGATGGGACTCGTCAGCAGTGAGCAACCACGATTCCACCCGTGGGACCCGGACTCAAAATCTATCGGTCTCGCGCGCGAACACTTAACTTCTAGATCATTGATCCAGCATCCAGTGATGTTAATGTATAACTTCGACCAAATACATATGATTTGAAATGTTATTAAATACTACTCGAATAATCATTTCAATTACGATAGATCTCTAGTGATTTATTTCAAACTTAATATATTTTCTTCAATTTACTTAATTGCATAGTAAATAGTGTGGATGTGTTATCAAATGAATAATTTCTAGATTAATATATCTTAAATTCCGAATTACTTAAAAGACTTTCATTCAAGACCAAAATCAGAATAATCAATCCTGACTTGAAAATAATTCTGTTATGAAAGTTAGAACTACCATTACTATGATTAAAAAAAAGTACACGTACTTGTAAACAGCTGTTATGCAAGATATTTCATATCTGCTTTACAGAGCCAATCATCAATAACTTACTTTGGTAGAGAACAAATCAGCTGGTAGCTGAATAGTAGACCAGGAAAAGGTGTTAGAGGTGGATAGGACATAATTCGCGTGAATCAGCAAACTAGGTTGACATTAAGTAACCGGCCTATATGATTCCCTACCACCCCTTTTAAAAAAATTGTGGGGTGTGAATGAAAAATTTAGGTATCATTGATTGGTGGACTTGTTTTGCAAGTGTGTGCTCAAGTGATAATGAACAAAAATTGTGTTACCTTTAATAATTTTGTGATTGGTCGTAAACTGTTCATCTTTGTAATCTGATTAGTTGAAATCGAAATCACATCTGGAGCTGTGATTGGATACCAGAATTTTCATTTTTTACATTTGAAATTTAATGATAATGAATAATTTTTTTTGTGTAATCTTAGTCTTGAAAAAAATTTAGACTTTTGAAGAAAAAGACACCAACTTAATTGCATTACCATGCAATCCTACTGTTAGTGAATGTGTATTGGGATCAATTTTTGTTTTCCGATCAAGTATACCTTGAATTGAAGTCGTTAGTTATCGGAACAGGAATAATCATATGTATCTCAGTAAAAGAAAGTTTTTGGGAAAAAGCATCTGTAAACCGGTTTGAATATTTGATAATAGTGATTACTGAATGAGGTCGGTAGTCAAATATTTAATACCAAATTAATAAACAAATTATCACCAAAGTGTGTGCATAGGCTTTTTTGTAACACACGGTGTGTTAATGGGAAAAAGAAATCAACATATCAATAAATCATCATGATAAATTACTGGTTGCAATATGTATAATTCAGGTGAACCAACCGTAGACGATCATTTAATGAACTGACTTTGACAGTATATGAAAGTAGTAATAAATTTTCCGAAAAAGACACTTAATATTTAGTAAAGGATTATTTTGTAAATGTTCATTCATAATGAGAATTAGACAACGTTAGATTTAAATGTGGTTAATTTGTAAAAGTCCATTGAAACGGTTTATTGTGTTCACTTGTAAATTATTTGTAGTTCTGTATTTTAAAATTAATTTTTGGTCGTAATAAAAACTAGTTTGTTTAATCAGTCATGTGTGAATATTGTTAACCGCCGTAATATGAAACCTGAATTATCTAGACATTATGAATGTAACCATTTTTGACAAGCATTTGAAATATCAGTTTCATGAAGTGTAAATGAACAAGCCTACGTCGTCTGACTGACTCAACAAATATTTATCGACTTTAAACGTATAAATATGAGTAAGGTCAACTGTATCAATGAACATTTACAATGCTATTAGTATTATTTATTTTCCTTATTATTATTATTATTATTATTATTATTATTATTATTATTATTATTATGTCAATTGACAAGATTCAATTCTTGTACTATGTATTTCATTGACACAAAATTTTTGCATTTTCAATTTTCCTATAATGCTTAGTCACTTATTGTGACTGAACACTTTACTGCAAATCATCCCGACCTTTAGTGAATGACCTTTTTAATTTGTAAATATATATATCGTTACAGATGTAAACGTTAACCATTGTTAACACATTACATTGTCAAATTCATAAATGTCATGCCTTATTTTTGGACTTTATAAAATAATAAAATTATGGACTAATAACTGTATAGTGTGATGATGAAGTTAAGGAAAACGATTGTTTCCTAAATTATTTTTGATTTTTGAATATTTTAAGGGAATATTTAACTGGTACAACGAGATTGTACCAGTCATAAATAGTTGATGAGGTGTGCAAATGAATACGGTGATATAATCAGTAGTTATGAATAACTATGGAGGCTTAGTTTACGATCAGACGTACTTCTTACGTACGCATAGTTCTGGTTTCAGGAAATTTTAATATAAAACAAGAATATGAAGTTCTTGTTTTGTGTATCTATGAAACGGATAATATTCTTATTTCTTTTACACTTACTGTATGACCTTTTATCACCATCATCATTTCAATGATGATGGTTTCAACTTGTTTTCAAATGTCATTATTTTATTCCTAAATAAGTTAATTTTCTCAATTTCGTTTACTTCTCTATGAGCTTTAATCACATTCATCTTTGTAATTATCTTATTACATTCACTAATAAATGTCATCATAAGTTTATTGACCTAACGACAAAATTACGATTTTCACTCATTTAAAATATTCCTATTAAAATGTACTCAAAATGTACTTTTATTAGATAGTTTACAAATGTGTTACTAAAACATGAACGCTAATCACATTATTTTCAATATAAAATTACTAGATTAGTCTTCATTAGATGACAAAATCTTGTCTAAGTTTTCTTAACCTTTATATCTAATAAACGTTAGAAACAAGTTTACGAATACATGAACGATAATCGCTTTTCCATTATTAATCTCTAAGGGATATCTGAATTCATGAGACATTAATAAGTGCTTAATCACTTGACCTTTGCGGCGGAAAAGTAGTAGATAAAAAATAATGGAAATCAAATTGTGGGTGGCCCTGAAAAGGGCCTTTACTCGTTCTCGCGGTCGAACGTCATCACTATTAGTTTGTAATGGCGCCACAGATAGGACAGTGCACTGCTCGTACGTTCGGCGATGGGTCGTAGGCACAGAAGGAATGAACGAAACACTTACCCTCTTTATCACATTCCGAACAAGGTGTACGCGACACAGAATATGGTGTGCATCCGGATACACCTGCGTAATAGCAGCAGCAATTGCAGGTGAATCATCGGTCACAATGCCTACCAGTTGTCGACTGTTGGTACACCGTTGGAAAAAGAAGAGGAATCGAGAAATCAAGGCCGACGTTTCGCGACTTAAAAAGGCAATGCACATGGGTATTGCCTTAAAATTCATATCCATGGCAACGACTTGATATAAATGGACGTTCTCGTTATTAGTTTTGTACGTCCCGTCAAAACCAATTACGTCACAAAAGTGACCGGCCAAATTCACTTGCTCAGCAGTCATGAAGAAGAAATACGATAGACAGTTCTCATCGTCCAATTCGTATTCGCAAAGCCCACCCAAGGATGTTATGTGAGCTTTCAATTTCCCGTAATCACCTATAGTGTACATTATAAATTGGCAAATTCCGTACCAGGAAGGTTCGCGTGTGAGAACACTTTGTACCGCATATTGCAGACATCTTGAGCGGTCAGACATTTCCCATAAGATTGGTAAGCAAAATTCCTGATGTGGAATGCAGCGGTACCGGAAATCAGCAGCGGTCTCACAGTTTCAAACTCCCCATCCGTTAACCTGCGCATCCATGAATTACCCTGGTACCTCAGGGAATTGCACTCGTGATTGTGATGTACATTCCCACGTACAACAGTCCAATAGCCGTCTATAATCTTACAAAACATAAATGCTGGACATTGGGTGTTCATAGAAGCCCTTCATTAAAAAAAATTATAAAACAATTTACCAAATTACCTCCTCCGTCTAATACGTTGTGACGAACCGCTAGATCTTATACGCCCATTTCGCCAACACACAAATTTAATGTAGGATTTTTGATCTCTGCCAATATGCGAATCTCTCACTACATAATGACTGTAAGTCGATCTTTCAAAATTTGTGATAGTGGTCTTTAACGCTTCAACCGATGGAAACGCAACCAGAAACAAGGTAGTCAAAAAGACTTCCTCCATTTCCGTTACGTGAGAAACACCAGCGCTCGTACTCGGCACGTTACTCTGCTCCATAATGACGATTGAGATTGTGCTTCGTCGACAAGTACTGATAATTTATAACAATTTTCAAGACATAACTAACCAATTAAATCTAATTTTTGGAACTAGCCATTTCATTGGACGAAACACGGGATGAAAAATATTGTAATTTGGGGTTGGAAAATTTTTTTTAAAAAAAAATGGCCGGTCGGATAATATTATTCAGCAAACTACATCTCAAGCAGGCCGTAACTTGGAATGTTCAAGGCCAAAGAAAAAAAGTAGGCCGAACAATACATTTTGCTGAGAATTGATGATAGACGACAAGATGATGAAAATTACTTCATAATATCTGGGAAGAAGAGCTCAAGACAGGGTTGCTTCATTATTGCTGGTGTTTGGCTTATGCACCATATGGAGTACTAAACACGTTTCCAATAGTATAGTATGGATTACAGAACTAATCATGTTGAGAAATTAACACAAATAACATGATCATCTTAATGCATCATAAATTGATTAGGGTCGGTTCTTACCAGGTGTTTTAAAGTTGTGCTCTCTATTAGAAGTGTATGGAATTGTGAATACTTACTGCTGATGATTTCTAAATTATAACGAAGCAGTTGTCCATTCCATCTTCAATTTCACTGATTCTTACATTTACGAATATTTGTGATAAAGATACATTGAGTTTTAAGATGTTTAGTTGACGAATGTGTTATTCATTTGCAATCAATGTTATACTTATCTTGATAAATCCTATACTCAACAACAAATGTTTATTCCAATGCTACATAAATCATATCACATTATTCCTATCTAGTTGTATATCCAAAGAGTACAATATTTAAGGGTACACTTACGCTTTGATCGTGTATGTTACAAAGAGTTAGAACTATACAATCGAATCAAACTAAGTGGTCAGTAGCAATGTGTCTAAATCCAGTTGGAAAACTTAAGCTTTACATTAATCATTAGAAGTCGTGAGTAGTTCTAATCATCTATCTTTGTTTTAGACAACAGATACTAGGTTCATATAAAAACATGAAGGGGACAAAGTTGATGAGGCCCGATCAGGAAGAAACAAAAAACCGTGATTTAACTACTATCTGTTATCTACAATATGATTTGATATTAAATAGTTTAAAATAAATGAAGATAGAAAATCACCTTTTAACCTAAACAGTATCCTATAAATAAAACATTACGCTACTCATTCTACTCACCTTTTATAGTTTGCAAACAAATTCCCAAACACAGCGAAATTAAATCCATCAAGATACAATCTTTGATATGAGCTTTACTCATGCTTTATATGCTAACTGTGCAGCAGACTTTTTTCTAAACATTATGAAAGTCAATCTAACTATTATTTACTCAGGTACTATTGTAGTGAGCAGAACACGGTTGGGGACAATCGAATGTATTAGACACAGCATTACAGAGCATCTCAATAAAATCTGAGAACTATATATTAAATCGTTAATTTGTAAAATGTCCACCAGTTGTTTCAAAATGCCTCAGACTTCATTGTTCTTACATTTTCATACAAATTGCATTCTATTCCCACTCTTGCTTTCTTGATCTTCCCCCATCTTCTGCTGCCAGACATTACATTCCTGACTTGCATAATATACTACTTATATCAATATAAGTAGCACACACCACACTATTACTGAATATGTATATTTCGTACCTTTAATATATAACTAACGACAGATAATGAGATAATACTTTATGAAACTGAACATACTGTTTGTTATGTAGATGGTATTCGTCATGGGTCGATTTTATGTAAGTTATCATTGGAAACTGAAGAGCAATACTTAACTGTTTCGTCATACCACTCTTTAGAAGTGCTAACTCCTAATCCTCCCAAGACCAGATTTCATTACATTCAGGTCTCATGAAAGGCATTTAATCATCAGACCTCGAACAACGTTGTAAGTTAACAGTATTGTGGAATCCTGCACATTCTAAGATGAAATACGCGTACACTTCACCTTAGGTTTTCATTAATATTTGTAAGAAATACTATTTACAAATTAAACAAACTTACACAGAATCCCTTTCATAAAAATACTGTTTGACCTAAGTACTTACACATAATCATAAAGTTCATATCTATACCATGACAACAACGATAAAAGACTACATGAAAATCACCTTTTATCGTATCAGATATGATATGATAAACGATAATACAATCGTATAGTAACGGTTACTGAATAAAATATTAATGTCAAAATTAGCGTGGAAATTTCAGACATCGTAGAAGTATTATCAATCATATTAAACAATATCTAACAACAAAAGGTGAATAGGTCACTCAGACAAGGATTAAAGTAAGTTCACCAGACATTAGTTAGTTATTTGTATGAAAAAACTCAACTTTTTGAAACTTATCATGGTATCGATGCTTGAAAAAGAACATTGTTACAAAGAGAAATCTAACTTTAATACACTAATAACGATAGGATAAGTATCCATGACTTTATAGCTTATCGTTCTTCCATAAATAATATGTATGTGGTATTAGGCATTTTTGAACACTTTTTTGTTCATTTATTAGATGATTACTGTATGTAAGAACATTTTTTCCAACTGAGGACTTCATTTCAAGCACTGAATTTTACGTTATTCGTTTCTTTCATCCAGTAAGTTGGGGTATATTATGATAGCTGTTTATAGACGGTATACGCGAAGAGATTCAGATGACTGAAATAAAAACCTCAATAAAATATGTGTTGTTGGATGTAATGCTCATCTACTAAATAAACTGGGAAAACTTCAGACATGATAGATTTTGCACTTTTTTAAACATTCTAAAGTGATGCACAATCCCACACAACAATGTAAATATGAATAAATAAAAAAAATATTGATAAGTGAAGAAAGCAATTTCGTTTAACAGTTAAAAAATTCCACACTTCACATCTTTGGACGGCCGTTTCGTCCTAGTATGAGACTCCTCAGCAGTGCGCATCCATGATACGGCATTCGAATCCAGGGTCATCGGTCTTGCGCGTGAACGCTTAACCTCTAGACCACTGAGCCGTCATCCAATAAAGTTAATGTTTAACTTCAACCGATCCATGATCTTGTGAAACTTTTCAATGGTGGTCGATTACATCTCAGTCCTACAGGAGGTCGGTCACGGCTCGAACAGCTCAGTGGTAACGTCTCAGACTGTGAAGCTGGGTGACACGAGATTGAATCCGCCACGGAGCACCAGTTCCTTCAAGATTACAGGTACACCTTGCTGACGAGTGTCAAGTAGCACGAAACCCGGGTCCAGGGTTTCCTGTCGACTACCTCCAACCACCATCTAATCTCACAATAGTGAACGCAGTATCGAGTCACCTAGACTGGTGGCCACATTGCAACATGGTCGATAGCATTCGATCTGCACTAATAAAGACTAGACACGCATGACATTGATCGCCACCCAGTGATCAATCAATTGTGACTAATTTACATTCATTGAATCATAAAACATTAAACAATTCTATCAATAATCAATTATAGATATGAATTTCTTCCCTAGTTTTCTCAAAAATATAGTTCTATCTTTTATTAATCTGAAATATTTTGATTGGGCTTCTGATGTGTAAATATGTACTATTCAATTTATTATTATTTTAAACTATTCATATTGATTGTTTGGAGAACTTTTATCTTTCGTCATTTGTATGACAACTAACATTCAATATTCATTACTTATGATCATTTAAATCACAACTTCATGAATAAACTTCAATGATGAAATCATTGAACAAATTGAGTTCATAATACTAATATTTAGTTGTTTCTTTTTCATTACATTCTAAAACGTTATGTTACATGTTGTTCATTTAAATGGATATATTTATAGATGATACTTTTATGGAGTAGATGAAATGCTTAGAGCCTGTTATGTCATAATTACATGATAATCATCTACATATACCCACTAGTAACTGGCTTTAAGAGGTATTTTCTAGAGTTCTAGTGAGAAACAGTGACTAGTGGATTTCAACCCGTTATGTTGTGAGATAGTAACTCACTAATGACAATGGTGGATGTGTCGCTCAATTTCGTGGATTAGTTAAAGTTATACTCACTGACCTAAATGTTAAAACAACATGCCGTGTCTAGTTTTTTTCTCAAGATTTATCAGCCACTGTGTTCAGAGATGTATGTAGTTTAGAGGTTGCTTTGGCGTTAGGCAGCTGAAGTCAGTCAGCAGGAAACTCTAAAGTCACACTTCTTCCCACTAGGCAATCATCTGTAAAATGTACCTGAAGTCCTTATAGAACTGGTGTTTGCTGTGTGATTCAAACTGGTGTTATCCACTTTCATAGTTTGAGATGTTAGAAGTGAGTGTTTTAAGCAGTAACTGATCTCCGTATGCTTATTTATTGGTATTACTCTATCGCTGAGTAGCAGCAACTAATGTCGTGTTTGTACAGTCTATAATGCTGATCGAATTCGATCGATCAAGTCTTAATTAAGGCAATATTTAAGCATGATCTTAGTCACCACTTAGTCATCCTAGTTCAACTCGGGGCCATTCGTGGTTCAAATAACTCAAAGATAACGTCCTGGACTGTAGAAATAGACAACACTTATAAAGGCGGGATCAGTTGTGTAAGGATATTAGAGACTCCTTACTGATGATTGAGTAATAATAAGAAATGTAGCTCCAGAATTTCTTGCTGACAAACTCTAATCCTGCTGATTGATAGAATACGATCAGCACTAAGGGCCAAACAAACAAGACAATGGTTCCTACTCAGCGACCAGTAAATTTATAGATAACATTACTGACGATTCATTCCTAAACACAAAATTAAGCAGTTACCATGCTCTTTATGTCTATTAACTCTATGAGCGTACACTTTAAAACATGTATTCATTAACATTCTATCATTCTGCCCCATGAAAATTCCTATTACAGGTTAATTTTAGTAAAAATCGACTAGTCAGTATAGTACCATTTGATTGGAATCGTGTTACTCTATGTTCAATACGTGGTGTTGATGGATCAGATTATATCAATGCCAGTTTTATTGATGGTTATTTGAAGAAAAATGCATATATTGCTTGTCAAGGTCCAATGATCTCAACTGTGGAAGATTTTTGGCGTATGGTTTGGGAGAAACACATCTGTCTCATAGTTATGTTGTGTTCAGTGAAGGAAAGTGGAAAAGTAAGAATAGATATATATAATATGCATGTTTACAAATTGATACAAATCAATTTAAATTATCACATGTATCATGGATATGTACTAAGATTTGAATTCTGGGATACTTTGACAAAAATAAAAGATTTTTACAACTTACTTTACAAACTGACCTTAACTAAATAACCACTGAAAACCAGGAAGCACTGGACAGTTATTACATGCTAGTATGGGACACTTTAACTCCACTTGTAGCTCTTCTAGGGCTACTGCCGGTCCCAAGCCCACGCAAGGGGGTAAAGTTGGGTATGGGGTCGGCAACCACATCTCGTAGAAAACAACCTTGCTAAAAAATACTAACCAGAATAAACAAATTAAACAATTTAAACTCTGCCCTGGGAGTCGAAGGAAGAATTATGACGTCTCATAATAAAAGCCGAGATTCTTCGGAAGCTGCGAGGCCCATGCCCCTTCTAACAACCAGAGCAACAATTTTTATAAGTACGCGAAAGACCGGAAGGACAGGTCAAATAGCTGAGGACATGAGGAGATACAACTTGACGGTTCTCAGAATCCGCGAAACCCATTGAACTCTAGCTGGACAGCAAAGGTTATGTAAGGAAGAGATGCTGCTGTACTCCGTTCATGAAGAGGAAAATGCTCCACACACTCAGGGAGTTGCTCTGATGCTGTTCAAAGAAGCTCGAAATGCACTTTTAGGATGGGAATCTCATTGATCCATAATCATCAAAACATCCTTCCAAACAGAGAAGTAGGGAATTGCAGTTAGTATTATCCAATGTTATTCACCTACCAATGACAGCAACGACGACAATAAGGATCAGTTCTATGAGAGGCTGCAATCGATCATAACGAAGTGCTCAGGAAAGAACCTGAGAATTCTGACGTGAGATCTAAACTCCAAAGTCGGAATGGACAACACCGGATATGAGGATATCATGGGACGACATGGACTAGGAGAGAGAAACTAGAATGAGTTGAGATTCGCATTCAACAAGTTGGTTATAGGCGGCACAATATTCTCACACAAACACATACACAAAGCTACACGGGTTTCACTGGACCAGACTGATCATATTTGTATAGGTAAACAATTCACAAGGTCAATGGTAGACGTGAGAACCAGGAGAGGTGCTGACATAGTTTCTGATCACCAACAACTGGTTGTGGCCAAGATAAAACTGAAACTAAAGAAGCGTTGGATAACTGGACAAACAGGATTACAAGGGTTCAATACAGCCTTCATTCGTCATACTAACAAACTCAACGAATTCAAGATAGCTCTGAGCAACGGGTTCCAAGCCTTACAGGATCTACTCAGTAAGGGGAAACTACTATGGAGGACAACTGGAAAGGTATGAAAGAAGCACTAACTTCAATATGTCAGGAGGTTCTGGGCCTCAAGAAGCATCGTCATAAGAAAGGATCTTAATCGAAGCCACGAACGAGATTCGAGAAAAGGAGAACAAGAAGACAGCAATTAACAACAGCCGAACAAGAGCAGAGAAAGTCGAGGCACAAGCTGAATTGACAGGAAAATACAGTAAACCAGAGAGACCGGTCAAGGAGAAAGAAGGCAAGCTAATCAATGAAATTCAATGACAGAAAAACACATAAGTGGAACAATTTGAGAAACTCCATTGAATCCACCGGTTATCGAAGCAGCACACATAGATTTCCCTATAGATGTCACTCCACTAACGATCGAAGTCAGGATGGTTATCAGACAAATCCAGTGTGAAAAAGCAGCAGGACCTGTCAATATACCAACCGAAGCTCTGAAGTCGTACACAGAAGTAACTGCAAAGATACTCCATGTCACTTGCAGGAAGATTTGAGAGGGAGAAAAATTGCCAACAGACTGGGTAGACGGGTACCGCACCAAGATACCAAAGAAAAGAGTAGTTTAACCCAATCACCCAAGCCAATGGCTATCAAGAATCAGTAGGTAAGTGGATAATGTGATAGATTTTGAAGCCAATAGTACTGAATTCGAGTCCCAGAATGAAAAATAACTCTGGTATGCATGTACATACAGCTGAAGAATCACAAATAAAACAAAAAACGCACGTCCTGTATTTCACTGCTAGCCACTATCCATCTTTGCTTATAACGCTTGTGAATTAAGACAATATCGAGGCAGTTCTCACAGGATGCACATATGCCAATAAAAGACTGATCGATTGCAGTCCTAAACATCACTGGGAAGATACAAGAAAACAATACCAAGTGTAAAATATCATAGGTAGTTTTTTTGATTTTATGATAATAAATCATTTCAACTTACTACAGAATAACATACTTCACTTTGTCATGTAAATTATGTGAGAAAACCGAAGTAAATGTAATAGGTTTCGAACCTTGAAATGAATTCTTTCTCGTAAATGAATACTTTTTGAGTGGTGAGTCAATCTTATTAGTAAATGAGATAAACCAGTCTGAAGTTTAAATACGATTACACAATGGGAGTAATTTCATAAAAAAAAGTCATCTTGATTTAATTCTATAAACTAGAATAAATCAGATTACAACAAAACACTATGATCATTAAACTCATTTGAATCCTTCTATCTAATTGTAATAAACCAGTATAATATCCAGATTATTCACTAAAGTAGGAAGAAATTAAACTCATCTGTTTGTCATTGAGTAGTCAAACATGTGAATTAGTAACTTTATAGTCTTTATTTTAAAATAATTTAGTGACTTATATAATTTCTATACAAAACGTTCTATCCTCATTATAAATGTTGGAAACGTTACGATTAGAAACAAATCTAATACTCGTTAAACTAATGGCGACAATTTTAACTTATCGACTTGATAGATAACTGTTTGGTATTTAACATTATGAATACTAAATTCCAATCCTGATGAAAGCAACAATCCTGACTGAGATAAAATTACTTCAAACTGACAAGTTTCATATATGATGGTTCAACTTTCAGTCACGTTCATAAAGATAACATGAAAATTACAGAAAATAATCATCCAGATAGAAACAGACATAGTGGTTTAAAATTAAGTAAATTCTTTGCTAAAATGAAAGAAATCTAATCGAAGCGCAGATCAAACCATGAAGTCACCCAATATTGTATTATATTATGTTGGTAGGTATGTAATAGACGATAACACAAGTGGAGACAACAGATTTATTGTTTAATACGAAATTACAGAATCTCTTGGTGAAATATGAGAACCATACACAGAATAATTCATTTGTAAATTTTCATCATTTATCCTTCACATTCTCTATGATTCTTTCAGTTCACAATTTCTTTCTATTCGTATTTCTAATCTCTTTAACTCGACTTTCTTAGCTTTCTGCCGCCACATTTTCTACTTCCTATTAAGGTTATATACTACTTATGTTGAAAGATATAAGTAGGGATTATTGTATTTAAACGTTGGAAATGATAGATAACATAGATCGAAATCGTCACAGATTCATTCAATCTTTGTTTTCACTTACATATTCAGCTTTAACATCATTTGGTACTCTACTCTATAAATTTATTCTTTGTTCTCAATTTATATTGTTTATGTCTACAATGGCCCTCCTATTGCATACACACGAACAAATGCAGATAAAGACAGCCAGTGTAGCCGCAGTCTCTGCATCAGTAGGCCTCAGCATACACAAGGGGAAAACCAAGGTCCTCAAATTCAAAACGAAGAACAGCAATCCAATCACTCTTGATGGCGAAACTCTGGAAAATGTAGAATCCTTCACATAACTGGGAAGCATCATCGATGAACAAGGAGGTTCAGATGCAGACATAAAGGCGAGGATTGGCAAAGCAAGGGCCGCATTCCTGCTATTGAAGAACATATGGAACTCAAAACAACTGTCAACCAATACCAAAGTGAGAATCTTCAATACGAACGTCAAGGCAGTTCTACTGTATGGAGCTGAAACTTGGAGAACTACAACAATCACCATCAAGAAGGTACAAGTATTTATAAGTAGTTGTCTACACAAGATGCTCAACATCCATTGACCGGATACCATCAGCAACGGCCTTCTATGGGAGAGAACAAACCAGCTTCCAGCGGAAGAAGAAATTAGGAAAAGACGATGGAAATGGATAGGACATACATTACGTAAATCGTCAAACTGCATCACGAGGCAAGCCCTGACTTGGAATCCTGAAGGGAAGCGTAAAAGAGAAAGGTCAAAGAACACATTACGTCGGGAAATAGAAGCAGATATGAAAAGGATCAATAGGAACTGGAAAGAGCTGGAAAGGATTGCTTCGGACAGGGTTGGATGGAGAATGCTGGTGATCGGCCTATGCTTCTTCACGAGGAGTAACAGGCGTAAGTAAAGTAAAAAAGTAATGTCTACAATGGATACTGTTAACACTACTACTAATCTATGATTTATTTTAATAATTTCATCTCACTGTAAGGATCTGTTATGGTAAATTGAATTGACATATATTATATGTGTATGTACCAGGTTTAACATTGTTTATTTCTGATTGATTAACCAAAATCTATTATACTAGCAACTAATATTCTTCAGTATATTTTAATGATAGATTATGTGCCATGAGAAAACAAAACACACATACACATCGAATCGTAATCGAAAAATAAACATATTTTATAGTATTCAATTAGTTTATATTGTTTTAATATATTTATACAGGAGAAATGTTTTACATATTGGCCAGAAGACAAACCATCACGTTATCAATTTTTTGTAGTTGATTTAACAGTTCAATATACAATGTCTAGTCATATATTACGTGAATTCAAAGTGACTGATGCACGTGATGGTGAATCACGTACAATAAGACAATTACAATATATACGTTGGAATGAACAAGGATTACCACAAACTGGTGAAAGTCTAATTGATTTAATTGGGCATGTGCATAAAATTAAAGAACAATATCATTATGATGGACCAATTACTGTTCATTGCAGGTAAATAAAATAATTATTAGTATAGGGTTATGAAGATTGTTGGGTTTAGATTGATATTATGAATGAATCAATATTGAATCACCATTGAAAACTTGGAAGTACTGGACAGCCGTTTTGTTCTAGTATGCGCCGCGTAATATCATGGATTGGTTGAAGTTAAACGTTAACACCAGTGGATGCCGGCTCAGTAGTCTAAAGGTTAAGCGTTCGTTCGCACGCCGTGCAATGCGTCCAGGTACTCATTGGTGGTTCCACATTGATCCACACATGATATCATTCCAAAATAGCTACTATTATTATTCATAGTTTACATCAGTTCATTCAATGAATTATTCTCAGGATTTTGTCTAGCCTTCTACATTAATCAATAATCTACTGTTCAGTAAACTGTCAGAAAAACATCTGTCTCATACTCTTCTCATTTACATCATTTAATATAAAAGTTCCAATTATTTTTGGTTTTTCTTATCAGTAACAGTTGTAATCCAGTCATTTACTTAACATATTATGTTATGAATTAATTAGTTGTATATCAATAATTTGGATCTATAGACTGTATGTTCTACCATTTTAAACTCATATTGAGCTTAGCTCTGTCGAATAAAAAGTTCTGCAAACGTTGACCATTCACCACTTAGTACCAGATTAAATTTTGTCAGCTCCGTATTGACAACCGAATATCTAATGTGGACATTCATGTTAGGAATTCAGAAACAAATATTCCTCATCGTGGGATACTTTGTACATTTATGGTAATTTGAATCCACTTTACTCATCACCCTGACTAGAGGTATTACAAATAAGCTATTCAAACCCAATTCATAGGTACCACTCTCAATAATGACGCCCCGGTGAGTACAGATTCGTATTTTTGAGATAGTGTTTGTATCCTTGAGAATGTATAAATACCTTGATGATTAAGAAATTTCGATTCAAGTTTCACTCCAAATTTCCCTTATTGATACAGCACGAAACACTTAACATTCAAATTTCGAAAGAATTTCATCGACTTAGGAGATAAAAAGTCATGATACTAACTGACAGATAATAACTATTCAGTTGGTCAATTCGTCGAACGCTTCACTTCCATCTGGTTTGTGCTGATGATGTCCTTCAAAGGAATGATGAAAGCTCCACGACCAATTCATCCAGCTCAGAGAACAAAACCCCATCAAAAAGTTAATCAGATATTATCAATACAGAGACTCAACTCCCAAACCATATTCGTATGGTTAGATTCAATTTATATGAATGTCAAAGGGAGTCAAAATAAGCAGTAGAAATGATGTTGATGAGAAAGGCTAAGCATTGAGAATATGGCTAGAAAAGACAGAACAAGAAGGTATGCATATAGGAATACTGATTTCAAGATCTAGATGAAGGTAAGGAGAGAACAATTCTACACCATATTAATTAATGTCTTTGAGCAAAGATCACGGTTATCTAACGGACCACAGACATGACAGATTTACAAAATCATTTCTACTTCACTTTTTTTGTTTTGTTTTTACAGTTCTGGAGCTGGTCGAACAGGTTTATTTATAACAATGTGTAATGTATTAGAAAGATTACGTCAAGAATCAGTTGTTGATATGTATCAAACAGTAAAATTATTAAGACAACAACGTGTTTGGATGGTTCAAACTGAAGAACAATATCGTTTTTGTTATATAACAACATTAGATTATTTAAATTCATTTGATTTATGCACACAACCACAATTATTAATTCAAACAACAACAAATAATTTACCATTGAATAATTCACCAAATCTTAAATTAAAACTGAAATCTTCACAATTCAATGATAAAACTGTTGTATTTGAATTAGATAAAAATTATGAATTGAATGATGATAATTTAGTTAAATAAAACAAGAAACGAATACTATAAAACGTTCAATGTTCAATGGACCCATTTTTCTTGAATATAAGTGTTACATCTCTATACATGTACATTTACAGTTTATAAGTATCATTCATATTTTATCACTAGTAGGCAACTTGTTTGAATATCTGAGTTATATGTTCCTACCATTTGAATATTTCAACAAATTATCTGTCTTTTGTTTGTTTCATTATGTCAATCAATTGAATAACCTATTTATGTACATTTGGTGAAAAGGAAAGAGCACAATCAGAGACATTATTCAGATGTCAATTCCTCAATTGATAACATCTAATTAGTGATCAATCAATATTCATCGTCGGTATCGATCACGAATTAAGAAAATGAAACTTATTGAAATAGTTTGTGTTGAGAACTCGTTATTGTACCAAAAAAATATAATACTGAATAAGGCCATTAATAATCATAATAATATTGTGTTACAATTATGTAATGACAACAAAACATTGTAAAAATTTGTTCATATCGATCAATTTAAAGAAGAAACAAACTTCTAATGATCAATGATTGATAAATCATTGACTAAGTATACTAATATAAACACAGTTCAAAAAACAAAAATTGAGTTCATTTATTTTGTTCAATTGAATATAATGGATTTTTAGAGATTGACTAGTATTAAATACTATTGAAATTTGATTGCCAAAGGAATTCTTATTGAAAATTAGTAAATATTTATGTGAACTTGATACATTGTAATGACATAATATTCATTGTGTTCTTGTGTATATATATGTATATGCATTCATTAGTAAGTTGGTTGAAACTAAGCTCATATGATGGATTGATCTTCTTCGAGTTTAATCTAATTCAATTGTTTTGATTACATAAACTTTTTAGAATGTTAAAATTAGTACGAGTGATATTATGATAACTAACACTAGAGGAGGCTTTTGAAGATCATTGAGTGAAAACGAAATCATAAAATGACTAAACTAAGAAATCTCTTGAAAATTATGCATGAACATCTTCAAGACTGCGCATCTATTACTGTATCACGTAATGAATCCAATATCCTCGGTCCCTCGACGAGCGCTTAATCTCTAGACAACCTAACCTGTGTCCGATGGTTTTCATGTTTAACTTTAGTCAATACACAAAAGTACACAACCAATCCTCATTGACTTCTATGAGTAGCTGACTAGAATCCGATATGGTTGAACTTCACTATCCATAAACTCTAAGTAGAACTTCTGTAATTACCTCTGAAAATCAGTGAGTAAAGAATAATTATCAGAATGGAGAGTTTAGGGTGATGGGTAAAAATTATTGAAGGCAATCGAAGATTGGTGTGTGATATTGCAGGCTGATTCCAGTTAACATGATCCTGGCTTAGTAATCTAGAGCTCGAGCGTTCGCAGGAGAACCAGGGGTACTGGGTTCGATAGTCATTGGAGTAATGGATGCTCTTTGTTGTGTCGTCATGAACAGCGCAGAACCAGGAACATGTACGTACCAGCAAAGTAAGATGAAATTATCTGGATAAATGCTAGAGTAGTGGGTGTAGTACCAGTAGTAACTGAATAACATTAGGTAAAGAAAATATGATTCGACAAAAGAATGAATTCGCGAGATAAAATTATCAAAGAATGTTATGACTGAAGACTAAATGCGTCTTCATCATGACTGTTTCTTTACAATGTCATTCAACATCTACAACTATTGATCACGGCAATCGCTCTGATTAAATGAGATAGTCTACACATACACCGACGTGGCTCAATCCAACGATCATCAATTTCACAAAATGATGCCACGTTTTTGTTTGCTAACCCACAATTCGCTTTTAAATTTCGTAACAGAGTGTCAAATTAGGCGATGGTTGAGCACCTGTGATACATGTTTTAACCAATTCAGTCAATCAAGAATCAATACCTTATCAGCTGATTAGTATTGTGTACCTGCTATGCTTAGTCTAACTTCAGCTTTGATCAATCAGTACTTCAAACATACTCAGATAATGCTTTGAAGACTCCTATGATCGGATTCTTTTACAACCACCAAATTTCCTCTGTTTACCTGGTAACGTATTAAAAATAAGAAAGGATTGTGCAGGACAGAGTTGGATGGAGAATGTTGGTGGATTGCCTATGCTCCTCCATGAGGGGTAACAGGCGTAATTTAGTAAATAAGTACTTGGAAGATCTTATACAAAGTATTTAAAATAAGAGGATCTTATGTGGATTTTTTTGAAATAACTTCAGTGATATGAAAACATTAATTGTACGATATCCTTTTGTAATTCAAGACAAACCTTATCATGAGTTAACACTAACTGGATAAAAATAGAAAGCTAAGTAGATTTAAAAACTGTTTCCTTCCTGTCAAAAGCGCTTCAGATTTACACTTTTATAGTTATACTTTACACTGCTTAGCAGTTAAAAGCCACATATCCTAATCTTTGTTTATTATCCTTTATAAAACCTTTAATATTCATTATTGTATTTCGCCTCTGACAGAAAATTACAGATATTAAGTGGCTGGAGACAAATGGTAAGACTCACTGGAACTAAGTTTCGTGTTTAGTTGGCACTTAATAGCAAGTTAAACCTAAATGAACTGATGCTCCCAGAATTATTTGGAAAAAATTTAGCAAATTGCTAACTGATCCATGGCCCTCGAACAAAGCTACATGTTGGACAAAAATCGTACTATATAATCACTCAACAACTAATTATTGTAACTCACAGAAATTGTTTAAAAAAATTATTCATTGAGATATACGTACATTCAGCTGATAAGTCTTAGGATGAAGCGAGCGTCTTAGATTCCATTACTAATCACTCGTCCAATTTAATAAAAACTAGTAACTAAATTGTACTATGGAGAAAGTCCTCTCAGGATGCATATAAGTCAAACGAGACTGGTCGATCATAGTCCTCAATTATCAACAACAACAACAAAAAATAGAAACTCTTGAAAACAAAGTTTTTACATGATACACACGGTATTGACTATCTGATCTCAGGAACTTAATAGATAACGTATGTTAGCTTTTGAAAGGAAAGATACTGAGTTCTAACTTTGATATGAACATCAACCCACCGGAATACAGAGATATCAAGATGATGATTCATAAATACGATAAAGTGCTGACCTTGAGTCCCACTATTCATTTATCGATCTACAGATATCTGTTTCATTTCAAATTAAAACGATGTATAGTTCATCATTATATTCCACTCGACAAACAATGTTTTTTCTTGTTTTAATTAAATATAATAATTACTTACGCCTGTTACTCTCAATGGAGCATAGGCCACCGACCAGCATTCTCCAACCCATTCTGTCCTGGGCCTTCCTTTCCAGTTCTATCTAATTTTTGTTCATTTTTCTCATTTCTATCTCCATTTCCCGGCGTAATGTGTTCTTTGGTCTTCCTCTCCCCCTTTGACCTTGAGGATTCCAAGTGAGAGTTTGCCTTGCTACGTAGTTAAGTGCTTTCCCCAATGTATGTCCTATCCACTTCCAGCGCTTCTTCTTGATTTTTTTCTTCCGCTGAGATCTGGTTTGTTCTCTGCCATAATAGATTGTTGCTAATAGTGTCTGGCCAACGGATCTGAAGTATTTTGCTTAGACAGCTGTTAATAAACACTTGTATCTTCTGGTTGATGGCTTTCGTACTCCTCCAGGTTTCCACCCCATACAGTAGAACTGTTTTGATATTTGTATTGAAAATTCTGATCTTGGTGTTGGTGCACAGACAATTGTTTTGAGTTCCAGTTGTTCTTCAGTTGTAAATATGTTGCTCTTGCTTTGCCAAATATAATACATTAATATAATAAATGAGATTTATTTGTTCATTCATTGTTTAACATTTAACACTTATTATTTATCAATAAACAATCAAAATAAATTCCAGAGGTCAATAATTGGAAATCATATGCTCATAGATATATAGATACATATTTATCAATTCATACCTACTGACAGTTTCAAGGGATACATATACTACTTTAGTAGTTAAAATGGAATATGAATCATTCTTACTTTATTTTTTCTTTTTTTTGAACTAAACATATTTACATATTATTAACATAGAATGAATTAATCAGAGTTCTAATTGACGTCACATTCAAAGGGATATATGATTAGTGATGATTTATATACATTAAAATAATATATTTATTTTATTAGTCTTTATCCCGGTTTTCTTTTCCTTTTCTTTTTTTCCCTTTTTTCTCTCTTTCACTCTATCAACCATGAAGAATACAAGAAAAAAACCACAAGAAGAATTCATCAAGTCAAAGAAGGATACAATAGTTTTTAAGAAGAAAAGAAAACGAGTAAAGAAAAGTAAATTATTCATCGAATTCTATCTTTTATGACGATGATGATGATGATGATGATGATGATGATGATGATGATGATGATGATGATGATGATGATGGAGAAGCTGAGTCACACACAAATTTGATTGGTTATGAATGAAGTAACTTTATTCACTTACTTTTTGTACATGTTCAAATAGTATTTAAGATATTATTTAAAGTGTTTTAATTTATTGAAATAAAGTTAACAAATGCACCATCAAATTCATGTAAGTATACATTACAATTTGAATGTAACAGAATAAGTATTCGAAACTATGATAGCTTGTTTTATTCTTGTCTAGGATTTATGATCAATTCATAATGACTGATATTATTATTATTATCAGAAGGAATTTTTGTAGATATTATAGTAATTTATAATAGTTAAGATCATGAATTAATTGAAGCTAGACCACCATACAAAACTTGGAAGCATTGGACGGCCGTTTCGTCCTATTGTGCGACGCCACGGTAACGCGCACCTACGATCCCACTCCATGAGACTCGAACCCAGGACTTATCGGTCTCGCGCGCGGACGCTTAACCTCTAGACCACTGATCCGGCTGGCATCCAACGGTGTCAATGTCTAATCTCAACCAATCTACGAAATTGAGCAACACATCCACCATTGTCATCAGTGAGTTACTATCTCACAACAGACCTGGTTAAACTCCATTGGTCACTGCTTCTCACTAGAACTCCAGGAAATACTTCTTGAAGCCGGTCACTAGTGAGCATATGTTGATTAATATCAGAAGGTCCTAGGTTCGAATCTCGCGATGCGGGATAATGGATTCCCACTGCTGAGGAGTCCCATAATATTACGAGACGGCCGTCCAGTGCTTCCAGGTTTTCCATGGTGGTCTGGCTTCAATTGACTCATGATCTCAACTGTTAAAATTGATATTATCACGTTTAAATTGTATGTAGACTACAAAATAAAATAAGATAAATTGAATTCATCTCGTTCTGACACGTTTGTTCTTCTTCTTGTTTTTTTTACCAAGGATCAAACTTACTGCTTTTTTTAAGTAACGTCGTGCCACAGTGTAACCTTGGCAACTCTACTCAATTATCGATCAATCAAAACGGAAGTGATATGAATGGATAATTTAACACGGATAAGAAGAATCTTATTAGGATGTATACAAAATGTTTTATATGAATTATAAACTTATGATGGTTCGAAATAGGATTTGAGATCAAGGTCAAGTTTATAAATTACGATAAAGGAATACTTTATTACATACATTGGTATATATATATATATATACCATCAGGTCTTCATATCTTAATACAAATTAAAATGACTATAAATACTTTGTAGATCATGTTAAATAGATATACATATTTAGATTATATGTTTTCTATTATTTATCCCAATAAAATACAAAATAACTTTCTAATTACCATTTGATATTACATAATTTTTGATCATGATTTTTAGTTACAACATATAGATCAACTTGATGTGTTTTCATAGATTTTACTTAACTCTTAACTCTCAGTACAAATTCATCGTTATTGATTACTGAATACCTTGGAAAAATTCAACACATAATAGCTTAAATCTGATTGAATCGTTGATAACGTGTGAGTTCTATCGGGATAATTTGAGCTTTAAACTATTATAAGCAAAGATGGATAGTGGGTAACAGTGGAATCCAGGACTCACGTTTTGTTCTATTTGGGACTCCTCAGCTGAATTTCAACTTCACCCCATTGCACAAGCAAGTGGCTATCAGGACTCAGTAAATAAGTAGATAAGTGATGGAGTTTGAAGCGAACGGTACTGGGTTCGTGTCCCGGAGTGAACATTAACTCAGATGCTGGTACGTTCAGCTGACGAGTCCCAAATAGGACGAAACGCACATCCTAGATTCCATTGCTAATAATCATCCATCTTTGCTCATATTGCTTGTGAATTAGGGCAATACACACAGTATGCACATATGCAAATAAAAAACTGATCAACTGCAATCCTAAATAACAATGGGAAGATACAAGTAAACAACACCAAATGAATTTAAAATTCACTCCATGGCACAAATAGGTGGCTATCAGGAGTCAATAGCTAAGTGGATTCAAGTATACAATACCAATTGAACTTAAACTATTGATTTGCCACTAAATTATTCACAGTTTAACTTTTTATTCGATCTACAATATTATTCTGACATAACCGATATCATTGAAAAGAATATCTGTATTTATCAGGCACATTTGTTTAAAGTTGTCAACTTGTAAAATATTTTGATGTTTACAAAATTAAAATCTTTCCGGTTTTAAGACTGTCATCGTGTTGCTCAAGTAACTTATGAAATGAGTAAAATACTCTACAGTAGTGTGTCGACCGCTTCACTTATCTTGGAAGTCTCATCAGCCCTTGTGGTTTAGTGTGTGACGAAATCTCAGCGCGGATACAGAAGGCTCGACTAGCTTTTGCCAACTTGCGTCATTTATGGCGTAGGCGAGATATCCGTCTATCAACCAAAGGACGTGTTTACTGCGCAGCAGTTCGTTCCGTCCTACTTTGTGGCAGTGAAACATGGCCGGTAAGAGTAGAGGATATCCGTAGGCTACTAGTATTTGATCATAGGTGTCTTCGAAACATTGCTCGTATATCATGGGACCATCGAGTAAGTAACACAGTTGTTAGGAAACGGGTACTAGGTAAGGATGGCAAATCAATTGATGACGTAGTGAAACTTCATCAGTTGAGATGGCTGGGACACGTGTTACGTATGCCCAACGACCGACTGCCTCGACGTGCTATGTTCAGTGGTATAGGAGTAGGTTGGAAGAAAGCTAGGGGCGGCCAAACCAAAACATGGCACAAGTCCATGAAGTCACTCACAAGTGAACTGAGTCATGTTGGTAGGTGTAGACTACCTGGTTGGGGACCGCGAGATGATAGCAACCGATGGTTAGAGACCCTGAATGACATGGCTCAAAATCGTTTGCAATGGCGCAGGTGCATCCACTCTCTGTGTTCTCCCAAATTCTAATCTTCTGAATTCTTCATGTCCCCTTTTTTCCTCTTTCCAAATTTATTTCGCTGGATTATACTCTTTAAATAACATCTCCAAACCCTAATCTTCCCGATTACTGCTTATACTCTTATTACGTCTACCACTATGGGATTTGAATCGACAACTGTATCTCTGTGATAATGTGGTGTGGCAACTCGAACTGATGTACGTACGTACGAAGTTCTACGTTGTTACTGACTGACTGACTGACAGTAGTCTCAATTTAATAGTAAACAAAAGCTTTTCCAACATACAGAATGTAGTCTCTTAATTTCTAAGTTGTTTTATTAGATAAACTTAAGGAAATCACTGACTTGAAATCAAATTATATTATAACTAGAGTAATCATAATTAATTGATCACTGGGTGGTGATCAGTGTCATATATGTCAGGTCCTTCTTAGTGCAGATTGAATGCTATCGACCAAGCTACAATGTGGCCACTATTCTAGGTGACTCGAGATTGCGTGCACTATGTTGAGATGAGATGGTGGTTGGAGGTAGTCAACAGGAAACCCTATACCCGGGTTTTATGCTATTTGGCACTCATCAGCTAGGTGTAACTGCAATTTTGATGGAATCGATGATCCCCGACGAATTCGATCCCGTATCACCTAGCTTCACAGTCAGAAATGTTGCCACTGGGCTATCTGGGCCACGACTGACCTCCCGTAGGACTGAAATGTATTCAGAATCGATTGGTCACTGAGTGGTGATCAATGTCATGTGTGTCAGGTCCTCCAACCACCATCTTATCACTAGAGAAAAAACAATTTCATTAAGCTGATATACATTGTATTCATATGAATTCATAACAGAGATATTTCATCCAAACAATAACTAATCACCTGAATTTTGATAGATACTTTGTGATAATATAGTCAGTTCTTGAGAATAATCAGTCAGTCAGCTACAACGTAAGACCAGGCTCATATAAGCGTCGGTCCAAGTTGCCATACTGCATTAGCACAGCAAGATGAACACCGGATTCATAGAAGTAGTTAATTCAATGGTGGTAATATATAAAAGAAAGATTGTGTATAATACAGGAAGAAAGAATTAGTACGTAGAAAGATATGAAGCGATTTTAATCTCATAATTTAAAGTAAGACAGAGAGTGTATACACCTACGCTATTGTGATCGATTCTGAGCCATGTCACCCAGAGTCTCCAACCATTTATTACGATAGTCACACGGACCCATTAGGGCTGATCAGACTTCCAAGATAAGTGAAGTTGTCAACGCGTTCAACCACTTTACTCCCTATCCTTAGTTCAGGTGTTGACGCAGACCAGTCCTAGAGTAACAACTTGCATTTAGAGGGAGAGAAGCGCATTCCATTCATAGTCCTGTTTGATGAAGACTCTGATAAAATGCCGAGTCTTTTGGTAGCACTGAGCAACAATGCCAGAATGTTTGGGATGCGTTTCTGTCTCTCTAAACGCAAATTGTTGCCTCAGAGCTGGTCTGCGTCAACACCTGAAATAAGGATAGGGAGTAAAGTAGTCGAACGCATTGACAACTCCACTTATCTTGGAGTTCTGATCAATCAGTGAATCCTAAATTATTTTCGTCGGGATTTATTCATTCAGTTCCCTAAGCTACTGATAATAATTATGTATATATAATTAGTGTCTAATAGACAGATATCTAATACTTTTTTGAATGGAATTAAGTTTTAACTTTAAATTGGATAATTTTTCGACGTTTGTTTTGGTAGAACAGAGTTTTGAAAAAGTTGACATTATGAAAAGTAAAAATAAATTTGGAAAAATATCCTTTGTTATATATGAAAGGTTATTTGATATTAAGTATCTATAATTTAGATCTAGTTAGTGATTACTTCCCTTGATGAATTCTTGAAGTTCTATCAACCAATTTTAATCATAATTGTTTGACCATACAATAAGGATTCTTATATGATATAAATTGACGGAAATGTTAGAAATTCAATTATGTATAGATTGTATAAATGGTTTTATCGTTCGGATCCAGACATCTTGAAGTTATGAGTTCGATCTTATGTAAGATTGTCTGTGTAAACTATTAAGTAGTAGTGAGTAAAAATGAAAAAGTGGCTTGGTGATATCAATTTTTTCAAACGTTCCACATTTGATATCAGTATATGATAAAGATATTAAAGTCAGTCACCAGTGGGCACATGATGATTGTTATTAGAATGAAGGTTTGTAGAGGTAGTAGTGATTTTAATAGTTGAATTCATGAATCGATAAAGGCTTGTGCAAGAAAATGGGTCAATTGAAGCCACATATCAATACCATTTGATGCTGGCTTAGTGGTCTAGTAATTAAACGTTTACGCACAAGACTGAAGGTCCTTGGCTCGAATCTGTATGCGGGATCGTGGATGTGCACTATAAATGAGTCACATACTATAACAAAACAGTTATCCAATGCTTCCAGGTTTTCAATGATAGTCTAACTTATATTGACTCATGAATTCAACTATTATGATTTAGAATTACACAGAAAAAAGTAGCAAACTTAAAGAAGGCTCTATTTTATTTCGATTTTATGAGAATATTTATTTATTCCTCCATTTCTGTTTGTTAACGTTACTATTACTTATAATGAACTATATTATTACTATTCATTATTAATACTACCGTTAGTATCATTCCATATTGTTCAGTAATAATTACATAGTGTTAATTACCTTTTACATACATAAAATAGATGACTTTTATTCAGAATGAGTATCATGACGTAGGTGTTTAGAATTATGTAATACATATGTATATGTATATACGTAGGATAATACAAACAATAACATTATTATTAGAGTATAATATTCATGTTATTCTTATAAAGACTAATGAAAGCAACAACCAGAAATATGGAAAAATTCATAAAAAAATCACAACCGAATACAAAACCGATGAGAACCGTTTATTTCTATACAAAAACAAACAAACAAACAACCAAAAACTATAATAAAATTATTCAATAATTCAATAAACTTGTTTTTGTTTGGTTGTATCCTCATTAAGAACTAAGAAGCTCAGAAGATCTGTTTTGTCCCAGTATAAAACTTTTCACTGGCACACATCAAGAGGCATTTCATAAATTCTTAATGAGAAGTAATGTTCAGTCTAAGTCAGTTATTGAACTATTATTACAGAATTAATTAAAATTGGAATTATGAATCATTAAATACTGATTCAATGTTTTAAAGGTTCAACTATCTTGAGATCTGAAGAAACTTGATTCAATCCTCAGCGAGGTTGTAGATGCATACTACTAAATAACTTCATACTAGGAATAAATAACTGTTCAATTCTTTGTAGTTTTCAATGATTGTTCAATGAAAGAAAATTACAACAGGACCACCACTGGCTTTTATTATAATCCATGTCTGATTAAGTTTTACGCCACTGTGTTACTTTGTCTATAGGACTATAACCAGAGAGTTGTGAAGGATCGACAAATGTCAATCTTATATAGTTTTCTTTCATACCCCTCTACTATGACATCAATTTACGATATATTTTCACTTTTTCCAACCTGTCCCAGAGTTAGCAAATAATACACAATGTGGAATTCACTAGAATAACATTCGTAATACATATCTAAGTCTCTGAAGTTGGTCTTTAAGGATGGTGAACCTTATTGATGATACTAGATAATATTAATAAAATAGCTTAGATTCTGTAGACGGAATATAACATTTACAAGTCATGTCACGTTGAAGATTTTTTACGGATCAAACGCAATTTAAAAGTAACGATTCTAGTGACAAGAATAAAACATCGTTACCATTCAACAATGATCAAATCATTTTCTTTTTTTAATGAATATCAATAAAAAACATTTTCCGACAAGACTATAACTAATCAATGAGCCCTGAACAAATCTAATGTCGTCTTGAAAAATGCTTCAAGTATTTATTAGGTCTAATACATGCTTGTGAATTATTGTGAGAAAATATAGTTAATAATTATTACTATTATTAATGGTTATTATTATTATTATTATTAGCTTTATTCAATATTATATTTTTGGTACAATATAGAATTCTCAGCGTAAAGTATTTCGACAAGTTTCCGTTTCTTTCTTCTTGGTCGGTCCTGGCGATAAATATTGAGTGATCGCCAGTTAGATGTTAGCAGTTCGGTAAATGAACATCTGAATAATGTGCATTCTTTTCGCTGTATATTGCCAGCAACCACATTGTCTCTTATTGAGTTTTTTGTAACTTTGACAACGAAAGGTTGTACACTTTTCAGAAACGCAGCAGAATAGATTATGCGATTAAAAGACATAATGATATATTAAAATAAACAAAAATAGATAACTTGTTGAAATATCTAGATGGCAGGAACAGGTAGCCCAGATGCTCAAGCAGGCCGCCCTTTTTGTGCAATTGGACTCAAGGCTTTTTTCATGAACTTACATTAGCTATAATTTTAGAATTTTTTCAATTATACTTTAGCGTACAACTGTTCTAGGAGTAACTACCTCAATAGGTAATGCTTCGTATTTA
This sequence comes from Schistosoma haematobium, assembly GCF_000699445.3. Taxonomy (NCBI): domain Eukaryota; kingdom Metazoa; phylum Platyhelminthes; class Trematoda; order Strigeidida; family Schistosomatidae; genus Schistosoma; species Schistosoma haematobium. Next base: position 12,659,295 of record NC_067201.1, read on the forward strand.
ACCTAAAGGTATGTTTGTTTGGGGAAACGTGTAAGGAAATCTGAAAAAGGATCAAAAACCAAGAGAAAAAGTGATTAAGCGACTAAGTAAGTATGAAGAATCCAAGTAAATCAACTAATGAAAGCAATTATCCACAATTATCAATAACATAAGAGTAAGGTCAAAACAGTTTGAAAATTGAAACCAGAAATGAATACAATAAGATTTAAAATGAATGAATTTTGTGCAAATATCCAAGAAGTGAAATCTTAAATCTGATTGGTTCCTTCATATATTTTAGTCCCATGGTTTTAAAAAGATTTATTTCACAGTCGTAAAATGACTATCTATTACGCTAGATATATTCGATAAGACTGATAATTATCATCAAAAAATCTTAAAAAAGAGCGAAAAAAATGATCACTAGTGGGTTAATAGTTAAAGGGTTCGACTTCCAAGAAATATGCTGCAGATCAGTATGTTATTCAATCTTTTTATGGTTTAAACAAGCCAAACTTTGACTAAAAATCGCTGAATAGCATTTCTCTTTATGTCTACCAATTACATTTTTATAAAGATAGAAGACTTGATCTCTGAAGTCTTAATTTTTCAGCACATTTCCACTGCCGTGTTTATCTTCAAATATTTTGTTTTTCATTTTAACATGAATTATAAATTTAGTTTTCTGTTTTGATTAAGACATTTTTGATGTTTAATTGTCGTTCCCTGTTTAAGATATATAGGCATAATTATTTTGAGTGATATGCCTAATAAGTCTTGGGACGAAGACCTCCGTATACTGGAGACTTAAGATTTTTTAACTGAGTACAGATGGTAAATTATAGATGACAAAGATGACGTTAGTCTAGAGAAAACGGTACATTAGTTTAAGGACAACGTAGGCGATACCGATAGTGTTTGATTAAGTAAAAGATAGCTTATATAAATAGTATGAAGGGTTTTAATACGGTGGTGATTGGAGTTAGTCGGTAGGAAACTCTAAACCTCGGTTTCCCGTTAGTTAATACTCGTCAGTAAAGTGTACGGGCAATCTATGGGGAACCGATGGTCTTTAGCGGATTCAATCCTGTATCACACAACTTCACAGTCAGAGCCGTCACCACTGATTTGCTTGGGTCACGGGTTACCTCCCATTGGACTGATATTTATTTACGACTGATTGATCACAGCGTAGTATACAATGCAATTTATGTCAAGTCCTTCATAGTGTATTGTTTTAACTCTCGATTTTCCACGTTTACACGAATATCTACACTAGATCCCCCCCAATGTCTATTCTACAGGACTTCAACACAACTCAGAACAAGAACACGTGATTAGCCTGAATAAATCGACAACAATTCGACACGATCAATAATGATAAAGGTAAGAGAATATATAAGTCATTTAACGCCTGTCAGACTATCTACAAGTCTAACTTAGAAAACAACCAGTTATTATCATCCTCACCCACACATCATGTATGCATATCAGATCAACAAGATTTCAGTTACGGCTGCAATAACTCAGTGGTAATGTCTTTGACTGTGTAGTTGGGTAACACGGGATGAAATCCATTTGGAAATATCGATTCTCTCCGATAGCAGATATACCTTGCTCCAAAGTGTTAAATAACACGAAACATGAGTTCGGAGTTCCTTGCTGACTACATCCAACCGCCACTTTACATCTCAACACAGTGCATACGATGTACAGTCATTTGGATTAGTGGTCACATTACAACTTGATAGATGGAATTTGATCAGAACTAAGAAGGACTGGAGATGCATAATCTTACTTACTACTGAGTAACCAATCCAACCAACGATCTTTGAGCAACGCTGAAATGACCACAGAATATCTACCTACTTACTAGAGTTACATATTAGTGTGATGAACTAGGATTAAGATTTACAACTGAACGTTAGGGTCAGTTATTAGATTTAATGTTTTCATAAAAAAAACATAAAACAGAGGAGTAGTACAATCAGTAAATAAATAGACAGAAACACTAAATCAGAAAAAGATATAGTTTAATTAAAAATACAATCAATAACGGCTACTATCAGTTGAAGAAGGTAATCCCTCTATTTTGAAGAGTAAAGGTAGAAAACTAAAGGAGAATTCTCACTGGCTTTTATTCTCAGTTGTAGGCAATAACATCTTGAGCTAATTTGTTGCTCTATCTTTCAAACTTCACCAATAGGTAAGAGTCCTATACAACAATCTTTCATACTAACAGACTATGCCATAAACTAACCATTTCTTTGCTTTTTCTATCCACTCCCAAAATCAGCAAATTATGTGTCCTAGGGAAGCCGCTAGGACAACACTTGTGAAATATGACTATATTTATTTATTTGTTTCTTTAAACACACAAACATTAGTACAAGGAGACACCACATATATATGCGCCACGTCTTGTCATTTGATTTGTGTGAGGGCTAGAATACAGTCCGAGCACCTAAGTTGGAGCGGGTGGTTCTCTTAAGGGCCGTTACTCGAGCCTTTGATCCACTGATCTAATCCATGAGGCAGTGGAGCAACATTAAGAGATACAGTCCCATGGTAATCGATGACCAACAATAGGTTCATACGCCATTTGAACCCTCATGATACTTGGTCCCGTGTGCACCATTGGTTTGATGTCAAGGTTTTCCAACTCCTCTAGGTAGATCCTTCGTATCTACCAACCCGTTTGCAGCTCCGGACATTCTTTTTTGTCCTCTCAATTTTGTAAACAACACCCCCACTTCTAGAAGGCAATGAGCAGGACTCCCCTGATAGTGGTTGTATACATGTGGCCACGCGACTAGGTCACCATAGCCAGTGTTTCATGATGGTTATCATCGATGTGACCGAATATATATTGTTAGTCTAGGCTATTACTAGCATGTTGCTCCCAGTAGATGTAAGCAACCCTTTGGAGACATTGATAATCAGTTAAATACAGTCCCCAAACATCCCTAGCCAGGTATGGGAGGGTAGTGTATAACCAGGGAATGAAACTGTTCTCACGGACCCAGTAAACTCGGACTGATAACACGATGGTGCATGGAATGATCCACTTTATTGCATCACTACTTCAACTCTTTCTGAAATCTGATTACATCATTGTCGATTTTCTTTAATTCATAACTGATTGATTTCAATTCATATCTTTCTTTACTACCATTATTCTGTTTTCAGTTACTTCATTACACAATCATCTAATGTCTTTAAACTCTGAGTCTTTATCACCCATCAAATGTTCTGGAACTTTCGCTCTCACACTTTATTTACTTATCCGAGACAAACCATTTTTATGACCTTATTAACTCTGTTGAAATCTTCGCAACATCATGATACACATATTCATCTCTAATCACCTTTGTATTTATAGATACGTCAACACTTGTAATAACTTTTATTTGCAGTTGGGTTGTACGCAGCTGGTGAAAACCTTACTAAATAAAATAAATTTATATTATTCTGCTCGAATCTTTGTTTTTGCTCTCTTTAAGAATGGTCGACATTGACATAAACTTCTCTGGTGCTTGCTATAAGTTGATTGATTCCATCAACCTTGCCACCACCAGTACTCACAGCAGTAACCGGAAGCACGAAAATTTTATCTAAGAAAAATGAGACTAGGCACAGACTCAGGCCAGTTTTGCAAAAGTATTTTACATTTAGGCATAAAGTAAATACTGTGCTTACGGAAACTGATTGTTACTTGACTAAATAGAATTTGGATAGGATGTACATTATCCTACGGTAAGACAATGTTATCTACATATAACACATCTACCCCATTGTCACGTACTTCCTTAAGAACAGTTCTTCAAAATATCACCGATGATAGAGTCAAAGAGGATTGATGAGATAGAGAAATCCTGCTTTGCAGAAATTCGTAAACTACAACAGTAGAAATAGGTAATTATATGGCCTCACTTTGCCTGAAATATTAATGTAAAAAGCCTACCAACATGTTGACAGATCTTTCATGTATACCATCGTTTAACAGAGAGTTCTAAAACAAGGCTCACTGAAAATGTAATAAGGCGCATAATGCTAAACGTTTCACTTATACTGATCATTCAAGTAATTAACAAATAAGTATGGAATAATAAAGTGATAGCAAATCGCTAAAAATTTCAAGTCATGCAAATACAACACCGACAATACCAACCAAATCACACTTAATAGAGAAATTCTGAAAAATGCGAAATTTTTTACATACATATGAAGAGTCATCGATGGATATGGAGGGTCGGATGCGGACGTAAAAGCAAAGATTGGCAAGGCAGGGACAGCATTCCTACAGTTGAAGAATATATGGAACTCAAAACAACTGTCAACCAATATCAAATTCACAATCTTCAATACGAACGTCAAGATAGTTCTGTTGTACGAAGCTGAAACTTTGAGAACTACTACAAACATCATCGAAAAGTTCACTTGATATTGTTTTACTTGAATCTTCCCATTGATGTTTTTGGACTGAAATTGATCAGTCTCTTATTGGCATATGTTCCAGCCGACGACTCCCAAACAGGACGAAACGCGCGTCCTGGATTCCACTGCTAGCCACTATCCATCTTTGCTTATAATCATCGAAAAGGTACAGGTATTTACAAACAATTATCTACGTAGTATACTGAATATCTGTTGTTTGTATACTATCAGCAACATCCTACTGTGACAGAGAACAAACCAACTTCCAGATGAGGAGGAAATTAAGAGACGTTGTAAGTGGATAGGACAAACATTGTGGAAATCATCAAACTGAATCACGAGACAAGCGCTAACTTGAAATCCTGATGTGAAACGGGAAACAGGAAGGCCGAAGAACAAGCTATGTTGGAAAATGGGAGTAGACATGAAAAGGTTGAATAGCAACTGGAAACAACTGGAAAGGATTATCCAGGACAGAGTTAGATGGAGAGTGCTGGTGGGAAACCCATGCTCCTCCACGAGGGGTAACAGGCGTAAGTAAGTAATTCTAAGTCATAGATTTTTCAAACTGCGCAAATATATCAGTAAATTTTATTATCTCATATTTTTCCAAACTTATTAATTATTTATTGTTATTGTAGAATGTATTCACTTGCTTTTATATTAAGTTCATAACATTCCATTATATAGATTACTTGTGAAAATGTAATCACAAATGTTACGGTTATTGATAGTGTTCAATTATGTTTATTTTCTTAAAAAGAAAATAAAGCAGCATAATATGTAATTTCATTCCAAATCATATACACGAAGGTCAATTCAGATGCTTTACAACACCTTTTGCTAAATTGTAATTTAACTAATAAAAAGGATTTTTGAATGAGATCATGAATCAATTGATGTCGAACCACCATTAAAAACCTGAGACCATTGGACGGCCGTTTCGTCCCACTATGGGACTCCTCAGAAGTGCGCATCCACGATCCCTCCCTCAGGGTTCGAATCCAGAACCCTCAATCTCGCACGCGAACGCTTAACTTCTAGACCACTACGCCAGCATCCAACGGATATTGATGTCTAACCTCAACTAATCCATGAAATTGCACGACCATCTTCAATTGTGCTGAGGTAGATAGCTGTCTCTACCTGACATAGATTAGCTCCACTAGTTACGGCTTTTCACTAGAACTCCGAGAATTCCCTGATGATCGACGAGAAAAAACAATTACACTCAAATAAAACTAATAAGAATTATTTTATACTTCTTACAGAGTTAGAACTAGTCTTCCACAGAAACAGAGTGTTCACTAAACTTAGTTCATACACTCAAGAGGATGAAGAAAAAAGACTAGACAATCCAATGATCAAATATGTCATTCAAAAATGTAATAGGAAATAACCTTACAACTGGTTTTCGAAGCTTTATATATAAAACTACCAGAGAGATATATCCTCAGATTTATAGAAGCCTAATTCATTAGAAAATACAAGTTAGATATATAAAAATAATTGTTTTTATTAATCATGAATTTGATTTACTTACTCCTGTTACCCTTTGTGAAAGAGCATAGGCTGCACACCAGCATTCTCCATTCAACTCTATCCTAGACAATCTTTTCCACTGGTTTCCAGTTACTATTCATCCTTCTCATATCTGCTTCCAATTCCCGACACAATATATTCCTTGTCGTTCCTTTTTTCTGTTTCCATTGAGGATTTCAAGTTAGCACTAGCCTAATGATACAGTTTAGTGAATTTACCTTATCAATCTTTAATTCATTTTAAAGTTGAGGATAGTCTAACAATTTACTTCTATGCTTAAAAAAATTTTATTTTTTAAAAAACTTGATTTCATCTTCTCATGAATGACCCCGTTATTAATACTCAGGACTGAATTACATTACAAAAATTGATCAAAAATATAATCAAGTATTTGAACTGGATCATTCAAATACATACTATTAATGATATAAACATTGCGCCCATTGAATAATCTATTGATTATCTGAAATATGCAAATCAGTGTATAACAGACATGTTTTAAGATGAAGATCATTGAATTCAAGTTCAATTAATAATATTAATACTGATATTTAATAGGTAAATTCGAATGATCAGTTCAAAAGAGGATAAAATGTGCCTACTGGACTCTATTGTTTGATACAATTCATCTATTCCATAAGACCTTTATTGTTTATTCTATATTACTGTTATTATTATACATATAAACATATATCATTACAGCTAAATATCATTCAGATAACTTTCCTCTTACGTATAGACTATTGTTCGTTGTTATTTTCCTTTCAATGTCCCACTCACTTCATTTTATTCATATATCCATTCATTTTGTTATATTAAGTTAAGCGAGTCAACTGACGTATATATATCTTTTTATACATGTATACAACATATAAATAACTGAATGTATTACTTATCATTTTACTCATATCCTCCGTAACTTACTTTTTTTTTAAAGTGCAGTATACATTTTCCATGTTTGTTTGTTTATAATGATGTGTCAGGTTTATATATTTTTCTATTTACTAATCAGTTGATATTATCAAGTGTTTGATATACAATTAGAAATCTATTAAAGGAATATAGTCAATAGGAAACAAATAAAAAATAATAATAATAAGACTATTGTATTGAGGCGATAAATATGTATGCATGTCAGAGATGTATTCATTTTGTAGGCGTTTTACAACTACATAGTCATGTGCTGGTTAAGGTTAGTATCTGAAAAAAAGTTCTTTATTCAGATACTTCTCAACTGTATGATGAAGATGATGATGATGGTGTTGTTTTACAGTTCATATGACCAATTGTTAATACTTGCATTTCATATCAGAAGGGTTTTTGTGGATATTATAGTAATTTTATTAGTTGAGATTATGAGTTAATTGAAGCTAGACCACCATGGAAAACCTGGAAGCACAAGACGGGGCGTTTCGTCCTACTGTAGGACTCCTCAGCAGTCCACAATTGTGGATTGGTTGAAGTTAGACATCAACACCGTTGGATGACGGCCGGCTCAGTGGTCTAGAAGTTAAGCGTTCACGCGAGACTGATACGTTCTGGACTGGGATCTCGCGAGACGGGATCGCGGATGCGCACTGCTAAGGAGTCCCACAAAATGACGAAACGACCGTCCAATGTTTCCAAGTTTTCCATGGTGGTCTAACTTCAATTGACTCATGATCTCAACTATTAAACTTACATTTCAGTTAATTAGTTAAGTAAATTAAATTGAAATTATGTTCAGTTATAAATCAGTTGATAGAGAGTTTATGAAACTTCTCAATGTAATAGATTTATGAAATACTTTTGGTGTTTAAAAAATTAGTGAACTGTCTACTTGCTAATTAATTGCTTACATTATTTAAATGAAATAGTATTAAAATTTTATTCTGGTCTGTTTTTTCATTTTTTAGAAAGGTTGTCTTCTACGAGATGGAGTTCTTGACAACATGTCCAACTCTCATCCTTTACCTGGAATTGGGATCGGTGATAACACTAGGAGAGCTATAGATTGTAGTACGAGGCAAGCGTTAACTTGAAATCGTGAAGGGAAAAGGAAAAGTGGGAGATCACAGAATACATTGACTCGGGACTTGAAAGCATACATCAAAAGAATGAATAACAACTGTAAACAATTGGGGAGAATCGTCCAGAATAGAGTTGGATGGAGAATGTTGGTGGACGGCCTATGCTCCTCCACGAGGAGTAATATGCGTAAATAAGTGAGTAAGTATTAGGATTTGCTTAAACATTAGGTATTATCTACATGATTCATTTTCAACCTTAAATATTGCAACACAATTGTGTGAACGAAGATTATTCTTTTCAATAATTTCTCATCAGTTTCTACAATTATAAATCCAAATTAGTAATCCATAGAATCGGCCAGATTTAGGGCAGAGTACATTCTGGTAATTATGACCTGATCAAGTTAATATATCAGTCACAAAATAGTTGCTACTGTTTACTAAACTAAGTAAATCACAATTTTGAAAATTTATCAGAATATTTATAAAATGTTGAAGAATGTCTGTGACAGAGAAAGAGAGAGAGGTCAGACAGTGAAAACTAGTTATTTTCAAGTGAATCAAGTTTGAAGATTGGAAGAATGATGAAAAGGTAGGGTGACTGTCTATCTTCTGTCTTGAGTAAAAGAAAATTAAATATGGGCCGTCCCTTGTAGCTTCGGACTACTGATTACTTAAGTACTGTTTTCTGAAAAATTGAGCTTGGAAGAAATGTAAGTAAATATGTTTCCAGATAAACTTTGAACGTTGAGATCATTGTTTCTGACTTATGAAGAGGAGATCAAAAGAGTATATTATTCTAAATGGAGAGCACTTCGTAAAAGTCAAATAAACGTACTCTTGTTTATGTAATGAAAACTAATATTGACCTTACTTTGGGTATTTATTGAAAATACGACATGTAATCTGAAAAGAAGGGTGACATCAGGGAGTCTACAAACATAGAGTAACAGTATGCTTCCGACTGATTTCATGTCGCCTAAATTGAGATGATTGACTACGGAATAAGAGTATTTCACTTGTATACGTGAAAATGTCTGCTTCGTTTAACTCTATTCTATCCAATAGCTTATCATTTCAATAATACATATTATGTATTGTTTTGACTAATGATAGCCTGTTTTTAATTTACACTCATACTAGCTAGTATGGTGTATCAGAGAAGACAATCACGCTGTCATATGTGCTCCATTAATTTTAAAAAAAGATGCCCGATAAAATCAAAGTAACTTTAAAAGAATACGTTAAGTCTCAATAATTATGAAGTACAGTTTGTGAAGATTACCACAGTATGTACATTGACTGTTGTCAGATGAAATTCATATCAAGTCAAATTAACTGTTAATTGAAAATGAGATATTTTCAGTGATAAATCACAAATTAGAAACTCTTATAAAATCTTAACCTCTAGATCAGTAAACCATCGTACAGTGGTATAGGTGTCTAACTCCAATCAATTCACGTTAATACGTGACCGTCTATCATAAAATGTAATGTAGTTTCACAACCAAAATTTTTGAACTCGATTGGTCACTAGAACTCCTAAAATATCGCAAATTCATTGAAGTTAGACATGTATACCCCTAGGTGCCTGCTTCATGGTTTAGAAGTTCGGCATGCACACCTGAGACCACAGATCCTGGGTTTATTTCTTTGTGCAAAGTTCGTGGATGAGTACTACTGAGGAGTCCCATTCTAGGATAAAGCAATTATTTAGTACTACTTGGTTTTTCAATGGTGGTCTATCTAAAATCAGTTTGTGATTTAAGCCACAAAAATTATACAATCTTCACAAAATCGTTTACCGATAATCATTAAATATTGAAAAAAGAAAACTAAATACACAGGAAAAATTGATTTAATATTCGAAATTTTATGGCTAAAGTAATAGATAAATCTCATTTATAGTAACACTAAACTACAAATTTAGGTCGTCATGATGAAACATTTCATATTAAAGAGTCTTTAATGGAGGCCTTTATTTTGTTGTCAATTAGATTGGACGATGTTGTCGATAAGCTCACCACTTTAGTAGCCCAAAATTTGACTCCGATTAGATCATATATTGATCGCTATTGAATGATCGTTGTCGAAATATATATCCTGGCTATTCTGGTATATTATTATCGACCTAACTCGAGTTGCTGAATAACGGAATTAAATAAGTCAAGTACGAGAACGAAGTTTTGAATATGTATATTTTGTACACATTCATCTGGACAGACAATCAGAGGGACGAAGCGAAACGACGCTCAGTGAAGAAGGCATGTAAGCAGTCTCCATTTAACCGAGAGTTTATGGTCACAAAAAAAAAGTTACAGACATGTGATGAAAAGGATAAAAAGTGTACACACATAGGCTCATATATAAATACTGAAGGTTGAAAAGTGAATAATTAACAAGGTCAAAATATGACACAAGAATAATGAAGAAATTGGCCTGTCCCGAAGCTTGAATAAGTTATATGGGTTTAACATAGTAACCGACACTACGTGTCTTACCATTTAAAGTATCTTAAAAGAGTTCGTCACGATTTTGTAAACCTTGTAAATGTTCAAATGAAAGCGATCATAGTAATGTATCGTATATTTAACAACCATTAAATTAATTTTAAAAATTTCCTAAAAAATGAATCAAAATACATTTTTCATTTAATGAGTAAGGTAAGTGGTTGAAACAATGTGTAAGTTACCAAATCCAAATGTGTTGGTGAAGCAACTTAAACGAAGTTGTGTCAGACATGTAATCCAAATTGTTTATTACTTATACAAGTATTACGAATGTATTATTGTGAAGTACAATAGTTTTCTCAACTTACATTTATCCTCAGTATGAGGATTTGTGAAGATTGTAGTATTTCAACAGTTGAATTCATGAATCAATATAGGTTAGACCACCATTAAAAATCTGAAAGCACTAGATGGCCATCTCATCCTAGTATGGAACCTCTAAACAGTGAGCATCCACGATCTCACACACGGGACTCGACACAAAACCTTCAGTCTTATGCGTGTACGTTTAACCTTTAGACCACTGAGCCAGCATCCAACGATATTAATGCCTAACTTATATTTATTCATTTTAAACGATTAGACAAAAATGCTAATAATTATAGTTGATTTAACATTTGCTTTATCAATTCTGTACATACTCTGTTTTCATTATTGTGATTAGATTGTTACTAAACTTTCCATTTTAACTCAAATTTCTATGATTTTTAATTTTATGAATAATTTTTTCAGTATTGTTTTTATTAACAACCTTCTTCAATGTTACTGTCAGACCAGATAAACTTAATAATAATGAATCCAGTATTTTCGATTATAGTTTTTTTTAGTAAAAATATCTGTGATCACCACTAATCTGTGAAATATTGTTCATATTACTGAATTATGCACTATAAACACTTCTCTATATACAACATGACTAAGAATTTTTCCAAAAAGCTTGTGTTTTTGTTATAACTTGTCGTTTGAATGCTTATTGTTTTGGCTCTTTTAATGCTACTTTTTGTATCTGGTCGTCGCTGATTGTTATATCGGAAACGTTTATCACTTATACTCGGAACGAGGGACCTCTGCAATTCGCACGATGCGAAAGTAAGAACACAAAGACTGGTATAAGTTGAGATTTATTAACCCCAAAACACTACGACGACAACAACTGTAGTAGAAAATACATTCATTTATATATTGATTGTACAACCACTTTGATTCATAATTGGGATGAAATCAAATATATGAAAAATACTTAGAGTTATAACAAACCATATACTGAGCATAGTTCATGTCAATGAAATACAAGAATATCGCATATTTTACAGAAAAATATATCATACGAAGAAGGAAAACAAATACTACATTGAGTAATCATTACATTGAGTCGAAACGGAAGTAATCTTGAACAAAACTCATAATGAGTAAATCAATCAAAAAGTGACTTTTCTTTCCATCATATCAGTTTTTTCTAACTATGATATTAAAACAGGCTTTCATATCATCTTGAAACATGGTACCTAAACGTACTTACACCCAATATTAGTGTTTTCAAAGGATGATTCATCTAAAGTTAATCCCATGTTACAAGATCTAAAAGTCTTCAATTAGATCTATTATTTAATCATCCATCTGAATCAATAAAGAGTCATTTTCTAGGATAAAACAACTCTCCAGTATTTTCCAATTTTAAATAATTGTCATAATGTACATTAAAAACCTTGAATAATCTACATAAATCTCATATAGTAATTAATTTGTTTATATCAAACAGATAATTAGTCTACAATTCTATAGTTCAAATGTGATAAGTGTATATTTGATCCCAAAAAAAGGAAATAAATAAAAGTATCCTATTGGTTTATCAATAATTATTGACAGGTGGGTGGGAATAATTTTCATGTCTATCTATCTATCTATCTATAGTTAATATTTTAAAAATGATTATCACTAACCAACCAAGGTTATGAATAAGTTAATTTCATTCTTATTCTTATTACTTTCTATTGTTTAAAAAAACAGACGAAAAACGTTCATTTTCAAAACTTAACAACCATACATTTATATATATATATATATATATATATATGTATACCTGGAAACAAAATTACTGCTTCTCTACCATGTCAACAATTGTAAGAAAGGGAGGAAAGTTTGTATTCTTTGAAAACATGTTCATAGACAATATGTATATATACATATTTTTCTTTTAAAAAAAGAATAAAGGGAGATTGTAAAGGAAGAGAAAATTTTAAACAATGAAAAAGTAACAGTGAAATTAGTTAAAAATTCATATAATTTAATAGACAATAATAAGTATTTGTGTTCATATATAGACATATATATCTTTAGGGTAGATTCATTCCAACTTCCCATATATATATATATATATATATATATATATATATATATATATATATATACACACCCTATGTATAACAGCTAATATTATGTTGAGTGTCTATAGTCAAATTCATCTCATATGATATTCGGTGAAGTGAGCACTTTTATATTATAATACCTTTGAGTTGTATACCGGATAAGATCACATAGGTATTGTCCAATTAAATTTACATATATATTTCTACCTAATATATATATATATGTATATAACAACAGAGTGGATCATTGACAATAGATCATTGACAATCAAAAAGAAAAAGTTTCCCAATTCTCTAATACATAAGTAATATGTACAATAATCTCTTATATAATATTGTTTATAAACGAATTATAATATTAGGACATCATATATTATTATTATTATCGTCATCATCATCTATGATATTTGAAAATTCCGCTTTCTTATCAATTCAACAGTTTCAATATTATATTCATTCACACATAGAATTATTATTAAAAAATTTCTGTAATCATTTTAATATAAAATTTTTTATTATTTTATTAATGATTATTATTAAAAGTCAATTAAAATATGATTTATTTCATTCAATGAATCTGACAGTTGATGCATCTATCTTAACACCAACACCAACAACAACAACTAATACATTCAAACAATATTATCATAGACCATTAAGATATTATTTACAATTATCTAATGAACAAAAACAATCACTTAGATCCTATTTATATCATTCAAATCATTGGCTTACACAACAAATGAATAATCCATTTTTATCTAATATCATTACAAATGATCATGGTGTTAACCCTTATGATAATGAAAATGATAAAAATCCACAATTCAATAATCCTCAATATAATGAAAAAATAAAATCTATAATTGAAAAATTTAAAAATAAAATTTTACATCAATTACATTTGAAAATGGTACCAAAAGTCAATGTGAATAATGAATCTGAATGGAATTCATTACCAATAATATTACGTAATCGATTAAAAGCTGAAATTGATGTGAATAATCAATTCATTGATAAACCAATTGGACAAGATGAAGAGAAAGAAACACTGATTTTATTAAAACAGTGTAAGTTTGAAATTGTTATGTAATTGATTACTTACTTATTTACTTACGCCTGTTACTTCTAATGGGGCATAGGCCGCCGACCAGCATTCTCCAACTCACTCTATCCTGGGCCTTCTTTTCTAATTCCATCCAATTCTTGTTCATTCTTCTCATGTCTATCTCCATTTCCCGGCAAAATGTTTTCTTTGGTCTTCCTCTTCTCCTTTGGCTTTGAGGATTCCATGTGAGGGCTTGTCTTGTGACGTAGTTGGGTGCTTTCCTCAATGTGTGTCCTATCCACTTCCAGCGCACAGTGGTCCAGTAGGTTAAGCGTTCACACGCGACACTGAAGGCCCTGCGTTCGAATCTCGTGAGCAGGATCGCGGATGCGCACTGCTGGGGAGTCCCACAATAGGGCGAAACGACCGTACAGTGCTTCGAGGTTTTCAGTGGTGCGCTAACATCAATCCGTTCATGATTTCAATGTAATTGATTGGCTGAAGCAAAATAGGAACAATCACTTGTAAGTTCTATCTAAAGAAGTATCACAATGACTACTCAAATGTTTTATTATTATCATTCAAGTTCTTTGTCAAAATTAAGGATTAACAGATTTGTGTATTTGACCATGAAGCACACTTCAAATATGTAAGCTAGTTATACTAACTGGTTATTCAAATCGAAATTGATGCATTGGTGTTTTAGCACGAAAGAAACTGTTAAAAATGAACCATTCTGTTACACATTTTATTGGTGTTTATGATCCTGTTTATTCATTTTTAAACAAAAATTTTTTCACATATCATTATATCAAAATAGATTACTGAAATCAATATTAATAATATTTGCAATTCTGTTTATTTTCTATTAAAAAAACTATTAAATTCATTATAAATATTTTGATTGAGATCATGAACCGATTGGTGTTAGACCACCATCAAAAACCTGGAAGCACTGCACGGCCGTTTCGTCCTATTTTAGGACTCCTCAGCAGTGCGCATCCACGATCCGCCTATGGGATTCGAACACAGGGCCTCCAGTCTCGCGAAAGATGTTAGACACTGACACAATTGGATGTCGGCTCAGTGGTCCAGTAGGTTAAGCGTTCGTGTGCGAGGCTGAATACCCTAGGTTCGAATCCCGCTAACGGGGTCGTAGATGCGCACTGCCGAGGTGTCCTTAAATAGGACGAAACGGCCGTAGTGCTTCCAGGTTTTTAATGGTGGTCTAACACGAATCGGTTCATGATCTCAATCAAAAACTTGATAATCTCCATAACCTTTATACTGATAATTATAAATAATTTGATAGTTATACTATACGATTGTACCGTATATTTATAATTATTATATGATGTAATATAAGCTTGAATGAGCAGTTTGATATATTTGAAAATTTCCATTTGGTTCAATGTAACATATTGTTTTGTTTTTAAAGAAGTAGTCATATGTTTCAACTAACTTCATTCAAGTTGACATCATATTTTTCTCTTCTACTACTGATTATTACGATATGATATTCAATAATAAGTAGTAAACTAAATAATAACCATGTTCATGAACAACTTGTTGTTCCGTTGTACTATTCAAACTTGGATTAATTTTAATTCGGTTATTTATTCTCTGAAGAAGTAGCTCATACTAAGTCACGAAACCTCAGAAAATCTAATTTTTCTACTCATTGGGATATTACAAATATATTATTTATTTATAATTTGACAACTGTTCATTTTATTATTATTATTCGCAGTATTCAATATTATAGTCTTGGTAAAATATATGATAAACAGCATAAAGTATTTCAACAACTTTGCGTTTCTTATTACTTAGTCTATCCTGAAGATAACATATTGAATGGTTGTCAGTTAGAAGTTAGCAGTTCAGGAATAAATTTTTAATATTTTAAATAAACCATTATAAATTACATAGATGAACATGTAAAAGAAATCATTAGATTTTGATTTGTATAGACAGTAAACTGTAACAATCATTTGTTAATGCTTGTATCTGCAAGTTATTGATATTAAAGATTAGAATTGTTTAACCTCTTTTGATATATTTACATCTTTAATGCACTACTATGATATCATTGTTGAACCACAAGTTGTTGTTGTTGTTTTCTTTTTTTTTGGCAAAATTTAATAATGGCTAGCTGTATAATCTAGAACTTGTGTTCTGAACATTAACACTGCGATGCTGGTGTACCTAATTAATGAGTCCAGAATAAAAAGAAAACCACTTTTTGAATTCCATAGCTAGATACTATTTAACGTTACTAAAAAATTGTAACAATTATGTTAGAATGGGGATTTGTGGAGATTGTAGTAATTTTAATAGTTGAACTCATGAGTCAATGTAAGCTACATCACTACTGAAAACCTGGAAGCATTGAATGACTGTTCCGTCTCGGTATGGGACTTTTAAGCAATGCCCATTCACGATCTCACAAGCGGGACTCAAACCCAGATCTTTCGATCTCGCGCGCGAACTTTCAGCCTCTAGAACAGAAAGTCTAGATAATAATGTGTTTATATAATTTACAGTATTTTTTCCATGCTGTTATATTTATTGTAAGATAATTAACTGTACAGTTGAATGAAACCCTTATACAATTATAAATCATGTCAGTAGCCTTGAAATAAAAAAACTGTATTGAACAAAAATAACTAGAACTAAAACATACTGTCTTAAATTCACTTTATTACAGCTAATCATAATATATTAATGTTAAATAATCTATTGGATCCATTAAAAATCCCAATCGGTTCAACAAATTTCCTTTTTCTAACAATTTTAAATTAATTTAATTGTTGAGATCATGAGTCAATTGAAACTAGACCATCATAGAAAACCTGGAAACATCGGACAGTCGTTTCGTCCTGCCGTGGGACTTCTCAGCAGTGCGCATCCGCGATCCCGTCTCGCGAGATCCCAGTCCAGGACCTATCAGCCTCGCGCGAACGCTTAACCTTTAGATCAATAAGTTGGCATTCAACGGCGTTTATGTCTAATTTCAACCAATCCACGAAATTGTTTTCTTTTACTCTTATGATTAATTTAATTTTATATAAATCAGTTGGTTAGATAAATCAGACTATTATGTGTTCGTGTGTCTATACTACGAGACCTTTTGGTAATGTATAGAGTGATAACATCTTTAACTATTTCCCATACCAAGCTACCGTGAGTTATGAAAAACAAGATTTTGCCTTTAAAGAGTTTATTTTAATACCATAGTATCTATGCACAAAAGACGTTCAATACCAGTTCAATAACACTATATACTGTCAAATTGATGATTTACCTATAGGAAGTCCATTAGGCCTAATTATGGTAGATATTTTTATGGGGTATCTTGAAACTACAGTACTTAAACAGGCGATTAGCGACACAACGGAATAGTCCATATATGTTGATGGCACATTTGTTGTCTGCAATATTGAACAGCATGCAATCAGCCCGTTAAAACTCTTCAGTAATGTTGATCCCAATATACAATTTACTATGAAACACGAAAAGGATATCATGTTACACCATCTTGATATTGCCATACAACGTAGAGGAGACGGGACAGTTCAACGTTCGATTTATCGTAAAAGTACTTGGAATGGTCTTTACCTGAATTTCAGTAGTTTCTGTCCACTCAGTTACAAGAAAGCATTGGTCAAAACACTGTTTTATGGTGTAGAACGGATATATATCACCGAAAAACTGGGAGAAGGATTGATGAACGTCGAGAAATGCCTAAGAGACAGGACATCAGGTCGATACCTTTAAATCTTTCAAGGTGATTAATAAGCAGCCAAGCCTTAGTCTTCTGAAGTTGTTCCTATCAGGTATCAAAAACTTGATTTGTGTGTTCCAAAGGAGGTTGTTATTGATCTCTCCTTGCCTTGATGACAAATATGCCTTCGTTGCATCTTCAAAAAAAATTTTCAACTCTTCCTTTTATTTAATTACATTATAACGTCTTTTCATTTCAACTGTCTTCTAGATTAGTAATCTGGTTTTATTAACTGAGCTTTACTCATTTTATCTTTATCAGAGTTTACACATTACGTAACCATTTGTTTCTGGCTTTTTGAACTCTTGTTACAATCAGTGTTGTAGAATGTTCTTTTGCCTAAGGTATGTACTTACAATATTCAGTTTATTAGATGTGCCTACACTTTTGCCATAGTATAACGATTTCTTTAAAATAATATCCGACTAAACTCTTTCACGTAACTGATTTAAACCCATTTTGTGATTATGTTTTTAAATATCACAGGTTGTAAGCGGCTGACGAGAACCAAATGAAATAAACTGATTGAGATCATTAATCGGTTGATGTTAGACCGTCATTGCGAACTTGGAAGCACTGGACGGCCGTCTCGTCTTATTATGGAACTCCTCAACAGTGCGCATCCACGATCCCGCTCGCGAAATAAATTCATTCTATTCTGTTAGAATCTTTGTTCTTGATGATAAAAGGAAATATATGTATGAAAAATCTGGAGTTGTAAACAGAAATTGAATTAATCTCCACTGAATAAAAATAACCTAACTACTAAAGATCTTACCTCATGAATTTTACTTTAAGGATCTTAAGCTAAACTGAATAAAACTCAGCATATTTTGTTCATACATCTCGTTCGTAAATAGATTTAGACAAGAGACAATTAAAGTTAATTTTTTGAAATGCATTCAAGAGTTATATATATATTAGGGCATTCCTTAATATTTGTTGGTAATAATTTTAGACTGAACAGGAATAGCAAGATTTGTGAAATATGATGAATCGATTGTATACCATGGTTTCTTATCAATAGTCAAGGCAGCTCAAATTTACAAAAGATTATCTAATTTCCTTGGAATCATGAACCAATCAATATTAAACTACGATTGGAAGTCTGGATGTACTGAACGGCTGTGTCGTCCAAGTATATGACTCCTAAAAAGTTCGTGTCCATGATTCCATATGCGCGGATCGAATCCCTGGCCTGTTTTCAACGTAAGCGCTTAATCACTAGACCACAGAGTCAGCATTCCACGATGTTAATGTCTAACTTCGATCAATACACGAGAATGAGCAACTATCACTTTCTTCGGTTGGTAACTGTCTTACAAATGACACGACTATTCAGTGCTTCCAGGTTTTCACTTGCGGTCTAACCTAGATCGAATCATAATTTCAATGAAATTTAATAATCTTCACAACCCCTTACTGACAATAATCTTATTCTAAAGAGTTGAAATGGATGTTTGAAATGCAACTAAAAATCATAAAAAAAGGAACAAAACACAAAATATATGATTAAACATAATTTAGATTAACGCTTAAAATTAATACTTATAGTACCTCGTAGAAAGGATTGTGAGGAGTCCCATACTAAGACGATACGGCCATCCATTGTTTCCAAGTTTTCAATGGTGATCTAACATTAATCGATTCGTGATCTCAATCAAAATCTTAACCATCTCCACAACCTCATATTGGTTATGACAACAGTTACTGATAATCACAGTAAAGAGAATAGGGATTACGTAATCGTAATAACAAAATAACAAAATGACCGTATAGTTATGAGTTTAGGGGTTGTGGAGATTGTTAAGTTTTTGACTGAAATCATGAGTCCATTGAAACTAGATCACCATGGAAAAGCCATCCAGTGCTTCCAGGTTTTCCATGGTGATCTAGCTTCAATTAACTCATGATTTCAATCAAAGATCGTATAATTACTCAACACAATTATCATACAAATCAAATTAACTTGTAAAACATGAAAAGAAAATTATGAAAAAGAAAATAAAAGTTAAGACATTATTGAAGATTAATTAATAATAATCATTTTCAAAATGGGATAAAAAAAGTTTATTTCCTTTTAATACTGTATGCATAAATCAAGTCGAAAGCATTAGTGACCTTTCTAAAAAATACATAAAGTACTAATTGTTTGTTATTAATTTTTAACGGTCAATATTGATGTTTACTTTATATTCATGAAGTATTACATATATATATATATAATATCAACATCTCTTCTATTAGGTATTATTATTTTTCAACATGTAAATATGCATCAATCTTACTTACTTAGGGGCCCTCAAATGCCCTGGTACGGCCGAGAGTGGGGAGAGTCTGCTCTCCATCTCGAAATGCTCTCACATGGCCACGCGTATATAGCCTCCGCCAGGGAAGTCCTACTCATTGCCTTCTCGTGGCGGGGTAATGTTTCCGAAGATAAGAGGAGGAAAAGCGAATGTCCGGCGCTTTAACCGAATCCTAAACCAATGGTGCACATAGGCACCAGTATCCTGAAGGAACAAATGGCGTGTGAACCAATCGTTGGTCACCGGCTACCATGGGACTGCATCTCCTTACGATGCTCCACTGCCTTGTGGGTCAGACCTTTAGGTCAAAGGCTCGGGGTGTGGCCACCTGCTTCGGTTTGGGCACCCAGGCAGTATCTCAGCTCTCACACAAATCAAATGAGATTTGTGTGGCGCATATGTATTTGGTGCCTCCTTGTACCAATATCTATGTGTTAAAATAATAATAATAATACTTAGGGCCTGTTACCCCTCGTGAAGGAGCATAGGTCGTCCACCAGCACTCTTCATCCAACTCTGTCCTGGGCAATCTTTTCCAGTTGTTGTTCATCCTTTTCATATTCGATGCTATTTCCCGACGTAATGTGTTCTTTGTCCTTTGTCTTTTCCGTTTCCCTTCAGGATTCCAAGTTAAGGTTTGCCTCGTGATGCAGTTTGATGATTTATACATCAATCTTAAACATATTTTCTATTCTATTCATATTTTCATCATTTTCCATCCCATTTCATTAAAATGAAGTATATTAAACTTTTACTTAATCCGTAAAATATTAAATTGTTTGTCATTGATACGAAGCTCTGAAATAAAATATTACTGTAGTGAAGGACAATACAGGTAAGGACAACTGATTATATTTCGCACAAAATTACAGATTTATTTGATAAAATAGAAAAATCATACCTCAATACTTCATTGACAAAAAATATTCATTAATTGTCTCAGACTTCATTGTTCCTGCATTTCCATACCAATTGCTTTCTGTTCCCGTTCTTCACTCCTTGATATTCTCAACATTCTATTACCAAACTTTCTATTCCTGACTAGAGTTATATACTACTTATGTCAATATAAGTAACACATACCACATTACCATTTTATTTTTCCTGTTTAAATTTATCAATGAATCAAATTGTAAGTAATAATTTGTTTTATTTCATTACACATGGTATTAACTGATACAGGTATAATTAAGTTGATACGGAAAGCAATTTCACTAATGACGATTAGAGATATGAGGTTAAATTGTCTTAAAATGATGTAATTCATTCAGTTTCAGGATATTTGACCAATACAATGTGAAACAGGAAATAGAAACCATGAATTCTTAATAGAAGGACTAGAATTATTTCCAATGCCATTATACAGCAACTTCAGTTGTTTACAACTAGAAACAAGGCAA
Source organism: Schistosoma haematobium (assembly GCF_000699445.3). Lineage (NCBI taxonomy): Eukaryota > Metazoa > Platyhelminthes > Trematoda > Strigeidida > Schistosomatidae > Schistosoma > Schistosoma haematobium. Next base: position 12,680,679 of record NC_067201.1, read on the forward strand.
AATAGAGAGCACAGAAAAACAACAGAGAAAATCACTGTGATATGTTTATCATTCTATAAGTACTTAGTTGTTTTATGATCGACTGGTAGAGATTGATATTATTTAAACTGATTATATTGATCGGGCACAATTTAAATATAGAATTTCTTCCAAAAATGCCCTATTAAAGCAGAAGGCGGGGAGAGTCCACTCTCGCTCACGAAATGTTCTTACTTAGCCAAGTGTATACAGCCACTGAGAAGGGAAGTCCTACTCACTGCTTTCTTGAGGTGGGGATTACTTAGTTCCTTACGCCTGTTACTCCTGGCTCAGGAGCATAGGCCGCTCATTAGCATTCTACATCCAACGCTGTCCTGGATGATACTTTCCAGTTCTTTCCAGTTGTTATTCATCCTATTTATATCTGCTTCCAACTCCCGAGTCAATGTGTTCTTTGGTCTTTCACTTTTCTTTTTGCCTCAGGATTCAGAGTTACGACATGCCCCGTGATGCAGTTTGATGGTTTCCACAAGATATGTCCTATCCGCTTCTAGACTCTTTTCCTAGCTTCCTCCTCACCCGAAAGCTGGTTTGTTCTCTCCCATAGTAGGCCGTTGCTGATGATAGCCGGTCAACGGATATTCAGTATACTACGTAGACAATTGTTTATAAATACTTGTACATTTTTGATCATGGTTGTGATATTTCTCAAAGATTCAGCTTCGTACACTATAACTCACTGTCTTGATGTTCGTATTAAAGATTGTGACTTTGATATTGGTTGTTGTTTTGAGTTCCATATGTTCTCCAACTGTAGGAATGTTGTCCCTGCCTTGTCAATTTCGGCCTTTACGTCTGCATCAAATCCTCCTCGATCGTCGATGATTCTACCCAGATGCGTGAAATATCCCACATCTTCCATAGTTTCTCTATCAAGTGTGATTGGGTTAGTGTACTCTGTGTTGAATTTGAAAGTGTTGCTTTTTCCCTTGTGTATGTTTAGGCCTGCTGGTGCAGAGACTACTACTAAATTGCATATCTTGACCTGCATTTGTTGATATGTATGGGATAGAAGAGCCAGGTCATCTGCGAAGTCCAAATCGTCTAGTTGCATCCAACATGTCCATTTTATTCTGTGCTTCCTCCCAGATGTCGAGGTTTTCATAATCCAGTCAACCACTAGAAGAAAGACAAAGGACGGGTAATCAGTCTTGTGTGACTTCGGTCTTTACTTGGAATGCGTCTGTCAGCTGTCCTCCATGCACCACTTTGCAGTATAGGCCGTCGTATGAATTCCGCATGATGTTGACGGTTTTCTCAAGTACTTTATAGTGTCAAAGAAATTCCCATAATGTTTCCTATCCACACTGTCAAATGCTTTCTCTTAGTCAATCGACTTGATGTGTAGTGACGAGGTTCATTCAATTGATTGTTCAAAGATGACCCGTAGTGTCGTGATTTGGTTTGTGCACGACTGATCCTTACGGAATCCAGCTTATTGATCTCGAAGTTGAGTGTTTACTGAGTCTTTCATCCAGTTCAGCAACACTGTTGAAAAACTTTCCTTTAGTGCATCGGTTGGTATATTGTCAAGTCCTGTTGCTTTCCCACTCTTCATTTGTCTGATGCCCATCCTGACTTCTTCCGTCGTTGGTGGAGTGAGATCTATAGCAACGTCTAGGTGTGCTGCTTCGACATCCGCGGATTCAATGGAGCTGGTCAATTCAAGAGTTCCTCACACTGTTCCATCCAGATGTTCCTCTGTCCTTGAATTTCAGTGATTGGCTTACCTTCTTTGTCCTTGATCGGTATCTCTGATCTACTATATTTACCTGTCAATTACTTCGTCGTGTCATATAGTTGCTTCATATTTCCTTCTCTTGCAGATTTTTAAACTGTCGTTGCTAGCTCTTCTATATATTTTTGCTTGTCGGCTTTAATGCTCTTCTTCACTTGCTGGTTTGCTTCTGTGTATTCAACTCGTGCCTCGACTTCCTCTGCTCTTGTTCGGCTTTTGTTAATTGCTGTCTTCTTGTTCTTCTTTTCTTCAATCTTGTCCAGGGTTCCGACAGATATCCATTGATTATGATTATGCTTATTGCAACCTAGAACCTCCTGACATGTTGAAGTTGGTGCTTCTTTCATACCTTTCCAGTTGTCCTCCATAGTAGTTTCCTCTTCGCTGAATAGATCCTGTAAGGCTTGGAACCTGTTGTCGAGAGTTACCTTGAATTCGTTGAGTTTACCAGTATGCCGAATGAAGGCTGTATTGAACCTTTGTAATCCTGTTTGTTCAGTTGCCCAATGCTTTTTTAGTTTCAGTTTCATCTTGGTCAAAATCAGTTGGTGGTGATCAGAAACTATGTCAGCTCCTCTCCTGGTTCTCACGTCTTCCACTGACCATGTGAATTTTTTACCTATGGAAACATGATCAGTCTGTTTCTTCGTGGTATGGTCCAGTGAGATTCATGTGGCTTTATGTATGCATTTGTGTGGGAATATTGTTCCATCTATAACCAATTTGTTGAATGCACATAGATTTGCAAATCTATACCCATTCTCATTTCTTTCTTCGGTGAGTCTATAATTTATGGACGACCTATGAGCAGTGCTAAAGTGACCTTGAGAGCATCTACCTAATAACTAGGACCAAATAAGGGTTATAAACCAATGCAAGCAATTAAAATTATGATTTACAGTTGATGATTAAGGTTAGAAATTAGATTCAGGGTTTTGATCACAAACTGACATCAGCTATAATGCCAAAACTCTATTTATCCGAATGTATGAATGAATTTCGATCTGAAATCCGAGACCTGTTATATTATACGTGATTGTTTCGTCCATAAATTGTAGTCTCGCCCTTTCTCCTAGTTCATGTTGTTCCATGATATCTCCATAAACGTTGTTGTTCATTCCGATTTTGGCGTTTAGATCTCCCAACAGGATTATCAGGTCCTTTCCTGAGCACTTCGCTATGATCGATTGCAGCCTCTCATATAACTCATCTTTATCGTCGTCATTCCTATTATTGGTGGGTGCACAACATTGGATAACATCCATTCATCGGTCAAAGTCTAGCGTATTGGCCTCCTAATAAAACTATATGCTTCGGTTTGAGAGCTCGGACAGTATTCCAGACCTCACACATATCGAACGTCGAAATGTGACACATATCTGCATATATCTGGTGCCTCCTTGTACTAATGCCTATGTGTTTAAATAAATAAATAAACTATCTGCAAGGAAAGTTTAAAAGATATGTTCATTAAAAATGATGGTCAAACCGTTAAGGCTTATATAATTTCACTATTGGTATGGGATATACCCTATACTAATCCACAATGTTACAGTATTAAATCAACTCAACTTATTATTTTCAAAGATGAAGATTTCACAACAAATAAAAACAAAAGATTTTCTTTCTTTTAAGACATTTTTCGACATATAACAAATTGTACCAAGAGTGTATGACATCGATTGTTATTTCAGTTGCATATGTACTACTCATTCTAACTGGATGATCGAAGAGAAGAAAGGGGACCAATATTCAATGTCTTTACCTGTTGGTTGAAAATTAAGTAATTCAACTAGAGAGCCATAATTGCAACTCACAATATGTATATTTATATACCGTTCAAGAGGGTAATTTATTGAAGTATAGTTTAAATATCATAGTTCTAACCTATGATGCAACTTCACAGATACCAAAAACCTTGACAAATTAGACCAAATTATAGATATTATAGATTTTCTTAAAGAAGAAAGATAAATACATAGAGTTGAGAAAGATAGGGTTTTCAGTACTCTACGCAAATACGACAAATAATTTACACTTCATATGAAAAAGTGATATTTGTGTATAATGCCGTTGTGTATCAAGATTTACATTGAATATTTAATTGTTTATGCAACATAAAGAAATCCGAAATGAATTTTCGCAGTTCCTAATTGATTTGTTAGGTAGAAGTGACACTTCATTTGTTGTCTGATAAACTATTCATAGTTATAGTTTAATGTGTATTATGAACTTTTCTTAGTTAAACTACCAATCGAAACCAGGAAGTACTGGTTGGGTGTGTTATCGTAGAACTAGACTCCTCAACAGTTCACATCTACGACTCCATAAAGAATCTAAATCAAAACCTTTAGATCTCTCAATTAAGCTGTAACCTTAGAATCACTTATTTATAAATATAAATTCAAGTCAATTCGCAATTTTACACAACTACCTTTCAATGTCATAAGTAGGCAACTGCCTCATAGTTTTTCAGTAAAATTCTTTACTAGAGCGAAACATATATCCAGAGCATCTGAGTTTTTTTTAAATAATTGTCTAATTAACATCAATCCATGATGTAAACAATAAAATTCAGTAATTTTCACAAGCTCCTTATAATAATCATGGTATAGTGACTGGATTATATCATCACATAAATCATAGTTCTGATTATATTATGTAAATATAATGAAATAGTTGAACTGTAATTCTGTTATTTCATAAACGATCAACTGGAATAAAATATTACTTAGTTGAATTCAACTGATCAGTTCGTTGTATCTTTCTTCATTGAAGATATAGAAATTACACTTCATCATTCTATAATCTGATTTTTATCCATGACGTTGGATATCATCGTTATTTTGTATATAACTGTTGCAGTTCAATACACATATTCATTGAATTGTACTTATTCACTAGTTTGTCGACACAATATAAACAATATACATTTATAATATATTATCATTGAGAAGAGGACAATATTTAATGTGGTTTAACCTAATAATATTGTAAAATGTAAACATGCATAACATTAGTATCCGAAGGGGTTTTGTGGATATTATAGTACTTTTAATAGTTAAGATCATGGGTCAATTGAAGCTAGACAACCATAGAAAGCTTAGGAGCACTGGACAGTCGTTTCGTCCTATTGTGAAACTCGTCGGTAGTGCGCATCCACGACCTCGCCTCACGAGATCCGAACCCAGGACCTATCGGTGTCGCGCGCGAACGCCTAACCTCTAGACCACTGAGCCGACAGGCATCCAATGGTGTTATGTCTAACTTCAACTAATCCACAAAATCGAGCGACACATCCATCAATGAGTTAATATCTCACAACAGACCCGGTTGAACTTCACTGGTCACTGCTTCCATGATGGTCTAGCTTCAACTGATTCATGATGTCAACTATTAAAATCCATAACATTGTTGATTATTTCCTACCAAGCACAGTTCATGTTCAATGTATTGAAATACGACTATGTATTAGAAGAAAAATAAATAAGACATTATTTATTAATAATGGTTGAATTAATTATGGATTTATTTATTAATGCATAGTGAAGTCATCATCTTCAATTTTATATTCTACCTTTCATTTAATCAATATCAATCTTCAATCACTTCTGATAAGTAATAGGTAACCAATTTTACCGAATTTCTAACAAATGATCACATCAGTGTTCATTTGATGCATAACATATGTAGAAGGTAAATGTAACTTCATAAGTTTTGGAGTAATGTATGCTATTTATACTGACGGATATAAGTAGTATGTAGCCGCAATCGGAAATGGAATGCCTGGCAGAAGTGGACTGAATTGAACAGAATATATAGAAGAACAAAGAGTAATTGTAATAAAAACAGGATTGGACGAATATTAAAGCGTATAAAGGACAATTGAATTTTGTAAGAAATAATGCAAAGAAGATGTGCAAATGATTTACTTAATGTATGATTTTCACATTTTTATTGTATAATACAAAAATATTTTAGCTTCGATGAAAACAAGCTTCAAAACCTTTTTTTCTTTTTTTTGCATTTTTCAGACCAACCGCCAGTGAAACTGCCCAATCCAAATATATTTACATTAAAAGTTGCCGAAGAAATTGATCCAACTCATATAAGCCGAGTTACTCTTCATGTCGAGGTGAATAATTAAATATTTCATTTCATAATTTATGATAATCCATCGGAATACTCTAAAAAAACATCATTACCCAAATTCATTTTGTATTGTTTATTTGAATTTTCTCATTGATATTTAGGACTGTAGTTGATCAGTCCTTTATTGGTATACGTGCATCCTGTACGGATTGACTCGATATTGCCTTAAGTCATAAGTATTCTAACCAAGGATGCATGATGGCTAGCAGTGGAATCCAAGACGCGCGTTTTGTCCTACTTGAGACTGGTCAGCTGGATGTACCTGCAACTTACAGTTGATGTTCACTCTGGGACTCGAACCCAATACCTTTCGCTTCGATCGTCATCACATTATCCACTTACCTACTGGGTCCTGATAGCTATTACTAAGGCAATATGCACAGTGAGCACATATGCCAATAAGGGACTGATTAATTGGAGTCCTAAACATCAATCGGAAAATTCAAACAAACAAAATGAATGTAAACTTCACCCCACTGCACAAACAAGTGGCTATCAGTATTCAGTAGCTAAGTGGATAACGCGATGACGTTTGAAGCTAACTATGCTGGATTCGAGTGCCGGAGTGGAAATCAACTCTGGGATGCAGATATATCCAGCTGATGAGTCTCAATTAGGACGAGACGCGCGTCTAACCACCATTTATTCTTTTGTTTAATATTACAAAAAGCTTGAATTTAATGATTGAAATATCACAGTTGAAATAGAACTTTAAAAGTACTTTCTGGATACATTACAAATGATAAAAAATAGTACCGTATGATGTCATCATTTGTTGAAGTTATACACTATCAAATGCTTGACCAAATCATTTATAATCTGAATTAAGTTTATTCGTTCTAAATATATGAAAGTTAAATTGGTAAAATAACATTGAAATACCTGGAAAATTAAGATATCGATCAATAATGAGAAACAATCTACCATGTTTTTCAATAACTATTCATCTCATTTGTTTAAGTGAAATATTTTCCTAATTGATGAATATCACATTAAATAAACGATGATTATTATTTATTTCAGTAATGACAAAGTAATATTTGATGTTACACTGAGTAGTATGTTTAATAAATCGAAGAATAATGATGATGGTGAATTTCCTTTGTTGTTTATGATGGTAAAAATCGAAAAAAAGAAAACTCGGTTAATTGGATGTTACTCATTATTGAATATTGGGGGAAACAAAAATCCTTACACTAATCAATGGTTATTAGCTTTAATGCTGAATTAGAAAATAATTTTACGTGATGTAGTAAGCAGTGAAAGGAAAGTCAACAATGTTTCAATATAATGTGTAGTTTAAAAAAAACAGGTTATTGTTACGTAATTAGAAATGATGATGCAATCGATATTTTATTGATTTTCAGTCACTAAACAATGACATTCAACAGTTCAATCCATACAAATAATAAATGATTGGCGAAATCGTTTGGTTTTCTTCATAATAATAAAATCAGAATTCTAAGTTAACATACTACAACAGATTCAAGGAAGTAAGGAACTAGAATATTTTGAGGGTTAAGGTTTGCGGAGATTACTTAATTTCAAATTTTACATCATAAATTGATCTATTTCGAAACAATCATTGAAAGATGAGGAGTATTGGAAAGAAGTTCGATCCTTATGCAGGATTCTAAGGCAGTGAATATTGTTTCACGAACTGATTGGTGTTTGAAATGTAAAACACTGGAGTTTAATTCAACTGATTCACTCTATTTTGGCTACACCAATATTTAAGAGGTTCAAGTCTGCACATAGCGGTAGGTGAATGCTTCAAAATAATTGCGAATTAGATTGAAAAACGTGTAGAATTTTATCAGATACTCAATAGTTCAATATGTCAGTTAATCATGTAAACTTACTATAAATGTTGCCCTTCGTAAATATTTGAAAGTAATCCATAAAATGTTTTCTAATTGTTAATCCTTAAGGCTCTTAGCCTTCAGATCACTGAGTTAACATGAAATGGTTTGCATTTTTTACCTCGGTCAGTTGGCGCCATTACCCAACCATCTGATACTAATGCTGGGTGACTGGCTTGTTCGCTACATGACTGAATTTCACTGGTCACAGAAATAACATGAATCGATTGAAGTTAAAAATTTAAACAATTGGATGTCAATGTAGTGTTATAAAGGTTGAGTTCTTTCTTCATGACATGATTATCCTCGGGTTCAATAACTTGAAGGGTTATGGATATGCATTATTAAAAGATCTCAATGGTTCTTTAGACAGTGTCAGTTTTTGAGGTAAACCACGTAACCTGAATGTATCACAGAATCTAGTTATTTACCACTAATATTTCAATATCACAATTTTTTCATCGTTCTCAAAAGATTCAATGAACAAAAATCTATTTCCTTTGCCTCACTTATAAACAATCCTTAGGCTTTTCTCATAATTAAAATTGTTCACTGATTAAGAGTTAGCAAAGAATACTTGAATTGAGTATTCACTTCAATGACAGATGAACTACTCATAGCTATATTACAATGTACATTATGAACTGACCTTAATTAGTCAGCCATTGGAAATTTGAATGCACTACAGTGTTTTTCAATCCTAAAATGGGACTCAACAACAGTTTATATGCACGACCCCACCACAGATCGAGCTTAAAACCTCGGGTAAACACAGGACTACTTGGTTTTTATGACCACCGAGTTATCATTCAATGCTTTATACGTTTAACTTCATATGACTGGATTTATAATAAAACGAAGTACATTTCATTAACATTGATAGGGAACTGCCTCACAATTAGCATGACCGAACTCTAATAATCAGGATATTTTTTAAATCAGATCATCCAGTAAGGTGTAAGGAAACGGTTTATTAAATAAATAAACTGGATTATCAGTGTAAAATTGGGTGACTATAATATGGTGTTAAAGAAACCAATCTCCATCAATTAAGTTTAACAAGTCTCTAAACATCTCAAAACATTTTGCAGTAAAAGTGAATAATTTTGTATGTTAGAATTGGAAAGATTTTTATGGATTGTTTTCCCCCTCTAAATGTTTCAGGACTGGCCTGTGTCAACACTTGAACTAAGAATGGGGAGTGAAGTAGTCGAATGCATCGACAAATTCACTTATCTTGGAAGTTTGATCAGCCCTAATGGGTTAGTGTCTGGAGAAATCTGTGCACGGATTCAAAAAGTTGTTTTGGCTTTTGCCAACTTACGTCACATATGGTGAAGGCGAGATATCCGTCTATCAATAAAGTGACGAGTATACTGCACAGCAGTTTGTTCTGCTCTAATTTACGACTGCGAAACGTGACCAGTAAGGGTAAAGGATAATAATGAGTTACTAGTATCTGATCACAGATATCTTAGAAATATTGTCAGTATCTGTTCGGATCACCGGATAAGTAATAATGGGGTTAGACGCAGGGTATTGAAGAATGGTGGTAAATCAATTGGTGAGATTGTAAACCTTCATCAACTAAGATGGTTGAGCGACGTATTACGCATGCCCGACCACCGATTACCACGGCTTGTGATGCTGACTAGTGTTGGAGACGGTAGAAAGAATGTTAGGGGCGGCCAAATCAAAACGTAGCATCAATCCATAAAGCCACTAACTTCTGGTCTGAGCCATGTTGATAGATGCAGATTACTTGGTTGGGGTCCGCGCGACTACCGTAACCAGTGGTTGGAGACTGGGTGACATGGCTCAGAATCGGTCACAATGGCGTAAGTGTATACACTTTGTCTTCCCTTAAACCGTGAGATTGAAATTACTTTATACCCTTCTTTCTACGCACTAATTCTTTCTTCCTGTATTATATCCTTATACACAATATATCCTATCATTGAAGTAACTACTCCTATGGGGTTGGTATTCATCTGGTTGTGCTAATGAGTTGTGGTAACTTGAACCGATGCATATATGTGCCTGGTTCAACGTTGTAGCTGACTGAATTCAAATGTTTAAGAAAGTCAATATTTATAGTTAATTTACGCGATAGACTGACATATTGAACTATCGAGTATCCAATGAAATTCTACATGTTTTTCAATCTAATTCGCAATTATTTTGAAGCATTCACCTACCGCTGTGTGCAGACTTGAACCTCTTAAATATTGGTGTAGCCAAAATAGAGTGAATCAGTTGAATTAAACTCCAGTGTTTTACATTTTAAACATCAGTCAGTTCAAGAAACAGTGCGATTCGCACCTAATATTATCATCATTGGTTTATTGATTGACAACTAACGTAATCTTTACAGGTTTTGGATTTTCCTACGAATAATAAAATAATCACTTTGAAGCCAAGTCCTAGGTGAATATATGAACATTATGTAAATTGATGTTTGATGTATTTGAAATTTACCTTATTTCTCAATGATTACTTAGATCATATTATTCTGTAATTAAAGCAATCTTCAAAATTGAACACATCTCAGTGATTCCTCATATCTGAAGGTTTTTCTCAATATTAGAACAGATGAAATAGCCTAAAGTTGAAAAAAATACAATGATTTTATTTCAAAACATTTCGTGAATATTAGTTTACCTCTTAGATTGTATTCATCATAGATTGATCTCAGTTGAAGTATCATTGAAAAATAGAATGCTCTGTACAGCTATTTCGTTCTATAATGGGACTAGTCAACAGTAGCCATTCATAAGCACCTCTCAAAAATCCGTAAATATTACTTTCACATCTTGAGGTAAATTCTCAACCATTAAAGCCATCAGTTTGGTATCGAATATTATGATTTCAATGCGCAATATAACATGATGATTCTTAGTGAGTTCTTTAGTAAGCACGATTGAATAATCTTATACTAAATGTAAATAACTATTATGTATTCCCTGTTTTTCATTCAGTCCACAACTTAGATTAATTTACTACAAGTAAAAACCTACAAATACAATAATTTCTTATAATTTGCCTAGAAAATCGTTTTCATTATAATCAGTGGTAAAAGTACCTAAATTTTAATTATAAAATTACAAATTCCAATTTCATTCCACCTAATTCAGTTTGATTAATCTTATTAATATGTCAATAATACATTTGATTCATTTAACAAAACATTTGAATCAATGCTAAGTATATAAACTTATTACGAGTAAATAATTGTTAATAAGTGGAATTAGTTTCTGTAGTTCATTTTTACTGATCCACCTCCCTAAAAATATATTTGTCTAATGAATAAAATCAATAAATAACTAATCTGGTGAGAAGCCGTGACCAGTGGGGCTAACCCGTGTCGGGTAGAAACAGGTATCTACCTCAGTACAATGGAAGATGATCGCGCAATTTCGTGGATTGGTTGACGTTAGACATTAACACCATTGGATCCCCGCTCAGTGGTCTAGTTGATTAAGCGCCTGGAGCGAGACTGTTAGGTCCTGGGTTCGAATCTCGCGGGGTGCGGTATTGTAGATGCGCATTGCTGAAGAGTCCCATACTAGGGCGAAACGGCCGTTCAGTGCTTCCAGGTTTCCTATGGTGGTCTAGCTTCAATTGGCTCATGATTTCAATCAAAAACTTAACAATCTCCACAACACCTAAACTGATAAAATAAATAAATAACTAAATATATTGAATAAAAAGTACACAAAAAGTGAACAACATTTGTTTCTTTATTTTTTTTAGTTTACTTTTTTTGCTAAATAGTTAAATGTTTTTTTCTTTATTTATATCAACAAAATCTGTAAGAGATTGAAGGCAAAATAAAACTTTCAATAACAGAAACCAATTATTATTGCAAAAATTAATTGAAAGAGAGAGAGAGGTCAGAAGTAAGAAGAAAATGTGTAAAAAAAGATCAATAACAACAAGAAAGAATATTGAGGAGGAATGTTATTATTGTTACTATTATTATCATGGGTATTTTTGACAGTAGAGTAATATTTCATTTGTTTGTTTGTTTGTTTTTTTCTCTTTACATGATTGCCGTATTTGAATTGACCCAAATGAAAGTGACCTTTAATGGATCTGTTGATATTTTTATATTCTGAATAGTAGTAGTACACTTAAAGGAATGTTAATAGTTTATGCTGATCATTGTAAATATGTATATATAAAGTATTTCTAAGAATGAAATAGTTAGTTAACGACAGTTGAGATGATTATAAACATACAATTCCATTTATTATATTAAATTGTATAAAGACAAATATTTGAGTAGAATAATCAAACAATTTATTGTATTCTATTAAGATTCCAGCCAACTACTGTTTTTTTTTCTATACAATCCGTATTATGGTGAGATTATAATTTATGGACGACCTATGAGTAGTGTTAAAGTGACCTTGAGAGTGTCCACCTAATAACTAGGACTAAATGAATGATATGAAACAGTGTAAGGGATTAGAATTATGATTTACAGTTGATGATTAGAGTTAGGAACTAGATTTAGGGTTTTCACCACGAACTGACATAAGCTGAAATGCCAAAACATTAATTAACCAAATGTATGAATGAATTTTGCGCCAAAATCCAAGACCTGTTATCTTATAACCGATTGATTCGTTCATAAATTATAGTCTCACGCAAAAAGCCTAAGATAATAATATGTATTCTTCATTTGTTTTGTGGATTCTCGTCAGTTGCCTATCTGTCTACTTATCTTCATTATTATTGTTATAAGATATTTAGATTGTAAATAATTATTAAAATCACATATAGATCGCAGGCAGTTTAACAAAAGCCCATCAAATAAGTAAATCCAATTTATTCTATTACACTTATTATTTTTAATTTATTCAGACTTGAATAAGTATCATTACAATTCAGTGAAGATACCAGTAAATTTAATCAGACTCAAAATAAAGTAATTGAAGTTAGTTAAGTTAAGAAGTTCACAACGAAATAGCTAAGCATTGGTTAATAATAATAATGAAGTATAACACAATTTGTTATGTCATTTTAAAAAAATAAAGTGATGAAAATGATAAATGGTCCTGAGTAACCACTCATCCATTCAAGATGGATTTCCTGGAGTTCTATTGACAAGCCGTGACCAGTGGAGCCCAATCCGTGTAGGCTGGAAACAGTTATCCACCTCAAACAATGGATGAACGGTTGCGCAAGGTCATGGATGGATTGAAGTTAAACATTAACACTCTTGAATACTAGCTCAGTGGTTTAGAGGTTAAGCGTTCACGCGCGAGTCCCGAATGTGGGGCAGTAGAGTCCCATATTGGGAAGAAATGATCTTTCAGTACCTTCAGATTTTCACTGATGGTCTAGCTTAGATCGACTCGTGAATTCAATTGTTATAATACAACGATCTTCGCAAATCCACATACTGAAAATAATAGATTCAAAATAATGGAGAAGAGTTAGAGAAAAGATGTCATAAAATGAAGATAATATTATGGTGGTAACAAAAGATTGTTTTTCGGTACATAAATCGGGCTTAAGGTGTTTGCATTTACGGCCACACACTAGTATTCGATGATCTACTGATCTCATTTAAAGATTTCGAAATATCAAACTGATGTACTCTATTTTAAAATATCAATGCTGAACTGTCGAGATAGATAACAGTTGAAATAGATAGGCTATGTACTACATGGTTTTAGACTCATTAAGGCAATAGTAGATATTTGTAGCATTTCAAAAGCCGGGATACACTCCCGGTTATATCAATGCATGTAAACAATTTAAGATGCATATTCGATTGAAGCAATGTAAAAGTATTGGAAAGATGGAATAATTAGAAGACCAAAGACTTCTTTGGAACATGGCACTCAAGTCAATCAGCAACCAATAAACGTATGGACATTGATACAATTTCACCAAACAACTGGAAAAATCACCGACAACTATAAGGTCGAAAATCATTTTAAATGGAAGTGCAAATGAAATAACTATGCAATAAGTGATCAGACATGAATCAACAACAACCATTCAAGATCAACGTCAATAGAACACGTTATTTGTTGTATGTAAAGAAATTCGAATGGCTCACTTCTGTGTAGAGTTTTTACTAGTAACCTTGTCCAGTAGGACAATGGAAACTTTATGAATAAAACTCCAAACTCAGAGTTCGAACCTCCTTTAATGTACTAATTAGGTTTTTCCCTAGTATTAATGTGTTTGATGACATAATCTGACACCGTTTTACTTTATAAGACAATATCAGGCTTATTCGCAAATAAATTTTATAGTCCAAGCTCAATTACAAACAGATGAACCTGAAATCATCGTTTTTAAGAACAATATAATTTCTCTGGGTAGACAATTTGTGGCTAGCAGTAGAATATAGGGAGCGATTTAAGTCTTAGTTGTATTGATACTCACATTAAGTTCATAGCTTTCAGTCTAAACACCCAATATGTTATTCACTGAGCTTTTGAATCATGATAGGCATGATAGGCCCGTATCATTACTAGTAATGTTTTGGATTATTCCGTGTACCATTCCTAAATAATAGTACTAACGGGATAATTCAAGCTTTTACTAATTGATGTACTACTATGAATATTATTACTAATTAATCCATCAATTTATGCTAGTTTCGTGTGAAATGATTTCATTCTAGTTACTGACAGTTGCATGCTCATTATAATCTTAACTTTTCCTGGTATCAAATTTGAATTCTTTGGATAAGTACTTCTATTAATTACTCTTGATATAGGCTGTATTTCAATACCGACTATAGTAAGTCAAACTCTTTTACTCAGGCTTCTTATTATGGCCTTAAAAATCGGGTTCTTCTGTACGAATATCATTATGGAATATCTGACATACATTTATGATGATAAAAATGAAGAGGTAACGTCAGTAAGGTACAAATGATTATTCACTTTTCATTTTGACAGAAATTTGGTGCAAATACTCTAGCTACTTATAAGTAGTAAGTAACACATTTTCATGCACAGCTTACATAAGTCACCTTCGATTTTGACATCAATTTTTTTAAAATTTATATTTTATGGTTTATTTATGACTATAATCAGTAATTAAACAACCCACAAACTCATAGTTATTAAAAAGTAGCCATGTTGTTCTACGACTGGACATTTTGAAAATTACAAGAAGCCTTGCATTTTAATAAAATTCAGTGACTAGATTCGTGAGGGAATTCTCAGAGTTCTAGTGAGAAGCCATAAATAATGGAGTTAATCCATGTCAGGTAGAGACAGATATCAACCTCGGTGCAATGGAAGATGGTCGCGGATTGGTTGGAGTTGAACACCAACACCGTTGGATGCCGGCCGGCTCAGTGGTCTAGAGGGTGAGCGTTCGTGTGCGAGACCGAAGGTCCTGGGTTCGAATCCCGCGAGCGGGGTAGTGGGTGCGCACTGCCGAGGAGTCCCATATTAGGACAAAACAGCTGTCCAGTGCTTCCAGATTGTCAATGATAGTCTAACATCAATCTATTTATGATTTCAACAAACCCATGTTGAAAATTCAGTTAATTAAATGAACATCGAAAAATCTTGATATTTCATAATAATCAATGATTCATTTTATTTTAATAAAGGTTTGCATAATTAGTTCAATGACATAGCTCATAAATTATATAATTTAGTGAAGAATTAATCAATCTTTTTGGGAATACCAGCTTTCTTTAAAGAATAATCGAGAAATTTTATTCGTTAGCGTTAATTTGCATGAATTCTGAAGAGGAATTGTATTACCGACCAATCAGATTCATAACACAATACATTCTATGTTAGATAATATCAGTCAACCTAAACTAATATCTTATATAACAGTGGATATAACATTCAAACTGAATTCTTCAAAAATAAATATCACTATATTTAAAATTACTTTGTTTATTCTGGTTAAAGGTTTTCTTTTTTAGAAAGGTTATTTTCTACAGGATGAGGTTGTGGATCACATGCCCAACTCTCCTCCTTTATCCGAACTTGAAATCTGACAGTAACTCTGAAAGAGTTATAGGTGGATTTATTCTCAAAATAGGTATAACTTTTGAACTAAATATCTTTTAATAATGCAATGATTAGACGAAGTTTATCAGAATTATGTGATATGTATTTGAGCAATGCATTTCGAACAATGTTATCACACATATATACTTGTTAAGAACATTTATATATGAAAATTAAAAGTCCAACTAGACAGGTTAAGGGTAAGTCACAACAAAGGAAAAAATAATAAAGTACACAAAAACAAATGTGATTACCACTCTGGATAACTTGTTTTTGAACACATAAAGGGGGTTTTGATTTCCGTATAGCCAATGCTTCAATAAACTTTAGTATACGTCCATGAAGGTTTTCATATAACACCACTATAAATGCTTATTTGATATCAACCTTATAGCAGTCTCAATCAAATGATGACGATCTAATTGAAAACAATTATTCGCTTATATGTGTTGTTCAATCAAATGCTTCGCAAAGGAGGAGGATGTCCGTCTATCCTGTGATCTTATTTGACCATTGGAATCTATTTGTTTCTGCAACCATTGTGGTATGCGATCACCCCCCCTCAACTGTCTAGTTGACGTTTTAATTTTCATATATCAATGTTCTTAACAAGTATGTAATGTGTGATCAGATTGTTCAAAATGTATTGCTCAAATATATATCACATAATTCTGATAAACTACGACCTCTCATTAGCGTTTTTTGGCGAGTTAGTTTTCTACGGGATGAGGTCGCTAACCCCATGCCCAACCCTTCTCCTTTATCCGGGCTTGGGACCAGCAGTAGCCCTCGGAGGTACTCCAGGCGGAGTTGTCCTCTCATTACACTATCGAAATTTATTAAAGGGACTAATTGTTTTAAATATCTTTTATTCATTTTTTTATAGATCAACGGTGAAATTCGTCCAAATTCAATATTCACTTTATGGGAAATCCATCCTACATTATTTAAACCAAATTTTTTATGGTTTAATGATATTAATGATAATAATAATGATAATGATGATTTAACAGCTGAATCGTTACCACAAACTGATATCAATGATTATAATGAAATGGAAAATTATCAAAAATTTCAATCATCAAATTTATTCAATGAGCGATATAGATTATCTACTAATGATTTCCAAAGAATGTTTAAATTAATTAAACCAGAAATAGCTAAAACTATAATACCTCAAAAGCATTTAACATCTATGATAACATTGAATATTACAAATCGTATGATTCATTGGTTAAAATATAATCATATAAAAATTCAAGCCTATAAACCATTAATAAGATATTTAATGATTATGTGTAATGATTGTGATAATGAACAAAATATTATTGATCCAAAAAAGGTAATTAAAAGATATCTAATATTAAATCTAATATTCAACCAGGTCTGTTGTGAGATAGTAACTCACTGAAGACAATGGTGAATATGTCGCTCAATTTCGTGGATTAGTTGAAGTTAGACGTTAACACCGTTGGATGCCGACTCAGTGGCCTAGTGGTTAAGTGCTCGCGCGCGAAACCAGTAGGTCCTGGGTTCGAATCTCGCGAGGCGAGGTCACGGATGCGCACGGCTGAGGAGCCCCACGATAGGACTGAACGGCCGTCCAGTGCTCCCAGGTTTTCCATGGTGGTCTAGCTTTGACTGACTCATGATCTTAACCATTGAAATTACTACAATCTCCACAAAACCCATCTGATAATAATATTAATGAATTGTATATTAGAGAAAAAAAGGTTGATAAATGTCTCACTATTGAATAGATCATATAGTTAATAGTTATGTATTCTAGTAAAATTACATAAATATTTAGCAAAAAAAGACAAATGTAATAAATATTACCTACAAATTCATTTGTTTTTTTGGGACTTAGTAGCTAAGTGGATAACACGATGACGTTTGAAGCGAACGTTATTGGGTTTGAGTTCAAGAGTGAACATCAACTCTGCGATACAGGTACATCCAGCTGACGAGTTCTAGATAGGACGAAACGTGCGTCAAACTGGATCCCATTGCTAGCCACTATTCATCTGTGCTTAAAAAGCTTGTGACTTAGGGTGATATCGATGCAACCCGCACAGGATGTACATATGCTAACATGAAACTGATCAATTGTAGTCCTAAATAAAAATGGGATGATAGAAGTAAAACAACACCAAGTGAATCATTTTTATATCGTTTATTTGAAGTTTTGGATTGATGTTTAGAACAGTAATTGATCTGTCTCTTATTAGTATATATGCATCCTAAGTCTCAGAGTGAACATTAACTCTGAGATACAGGTACATTCAGATGAAGAGTTCCAAATAGGACGAAACGCATGTTCTGGATTCCACTACTAGTTACCATTCATATTTGTTTTCTAAACTTATAAATGTCCTGTTTTTTTTGGATTCTTAGTGTTGACTGCATTTAATCAATAAAATCGTAAGATGGTTGGGAATATAAGTGAGCTACCATCGTATTTTTTTTAATCTTTACGTTGGATTATTAGAATAAATTAGAAGAATGCTATTGATAAAGGCTTCGAAGTTGACCTGTATTAGGCTGCTGAATTTCAGCAGATGTTATGATAACCTTAACATTTCTGTATTTTATAATCAGCGAGGTGTTCTGTGGATATTATAGGAATTTTAATAGTTGAATTCAAGAGTCAATCGAAGGTAGACCACCATGGAAAACCTGAAAACAGGTTTGCACTTTACAATGATTGTCATTTTTCTAAAAATTGTATTATTGTGTTAACTAGTTCGATCCCCTTTTAGTTATTTGACACCACCATAGTTTTTGTCACAAAATAAAACCGCTTAAATGGTGGTCGTAAAAAGAAAACCGATATCAATAAATATTCCACTTAAAAATCTTTCACGAATATACATCCATAATTTATGGGAGAAGAGTTTACTGTGTCTTAAATAGGAGTAAATGTAGTGTTTTGTGGAACGAACTTAACTTATCCTAACTACAGATTGATCTTATTCTATAATATTTTGCATATAGCATATTTATAGGATCTTAGAAATTAAAATTTTTTGAGTAAATTGGTACAATATGATGATTGCTTCTGCGTAAACTGAAATAAGTCCCTCATCGCTTGGAACTACATTGAACCCAAAAAGTATATACCCCCTTTAGCCATCATTATGTTTAACAATAGTTTAAACCACTAAATGATTTTAGATAAACCACAGTTGGAAACCTGGAAGCACAGAATGGCCGTTTCGTCCTAGTTTGGGACTACTCAGCAGTGCTCATTCACAACCCTGGGTCCGAGGATCGAAAACAGGACCTTTAGTCTCGATCATATAAGCTTAACCTCTATGATACTACGTTGGCGACCACAGTTACTTTAATGGTGATCTGGCTAAAATTATCTCGTGGTTTAGACTGTGAAAATCCTACAATCTCTTATACCAAGAACCTCATATTCATTTTCAATTACATAAATGATTTATCAAGTGTTATATTTCTATTTTAATATTTCTATATATTCCTAAGGTTGTTATGGAAATTAAATATCGTCCACGTTTAAAAAGACAGAGGCGTTCATTAACTAAAGGAGACGAGACAATATATAATGTATGTCGTTCTAATGGACACCATTATAGTTGTTGTACACAACCATTATCTGTTAAATTTTCTGATATTGGTTGGGATAATTGGATTATACACCCGAAAAGTTTTGAACCGAATTATTGTCGAGGATCCTGCAAAGGTAGGTTACTATAATTTTCAGTTGTGTATTAATGTTAAACAAGATTTTTCTTAGATCCGTAGCGTAACTTTAGACGTGCGTTTTAGTCTATTTGTATTTCATCAACTGGGCCTACCAGTATATCGACCTCAAGGTTCACACGGAGATCTAAACTATGTATTTACCACTCCAAACATCAAGCTCCTGGATACCGATAGCCGATAACTTTTTTAAGGGTAATGACCTTCTAAAAATACTAAGACGTCTCTAAACATAATCATCTTTAGTCGTAGTTCCAGATAAAATTTTCAGATCCACTTTTTCTCAGTTACTCGAATAGATAAATATTGAGGATATTAGCAATTTGTATTATTAGTTAATTGATCGATTTACCATCAACGATACGAAGAGATTTATGTGCTGAATTTATTAAGATGTTCCTTGTTAAGTACATCTAATGCTTTGTAGCATGATTCTATTTTACAAGAAAAGTACTCCAATTTCCTAAGAGACTATAAGAGCATAGTCTCCAATATTCGAACAGTAGTCTTCTTACTTTCAATGAATGAAAAGATAAAATCTGATTGTTAGTCTTTCTAACAGATTTTTGGGAATAGTAGGGATACACATTAATGATTACTGCATTACTGCTTATTGTCAACCAATAGTCCTATACCTAAAAATTTGTTTAGTCTAAACAATTATTTTATTTCAGTCGTTAAGATCATGAATCAATTGAAGTTGGACAACCATAGAAAACCTGGAAGCACTGGACGGCCGTTTCGTCCTATTGTGGGACTCCTCGGCAGTGCACACCCACGCCTCGCGAGATTCGAACCTAGGACCTATCAGTCTTCCATAGTGGTCTAGCTTCAATTGACTCATGATCTCAACCATTGAAATTACTATAATATCCACAAAACCCTTCTGATATGAATTATTTTATTTTCGAAAAAAATTGAAAATTAATTCATATATCCAATTTATTATTTGATTTTTTATCACAGACATACGTCTTTTTTTCATTTTCTAGTCACATCAACAAAAAGTCTACACTATGATGTTATGGATTTATTATTACGTAAGAATTTATCACAATTTGGAAATATTCAACGTGATGATGTACAATCTTGTTGTCATCCAACTCAATTAACTAGTATGTCTGTTTTATACTTGGATTCAAATCGTGAATTACAAATGCATACATTACATAATTTAATTGTTTTAGGATGTGCTTGTAGTTAATAACACTATTCATTCCTATTATATTCTAAATTACATGTCTACTACATGTGTGTAATGTTGATTATTTTGTTCAATTACATAAATTCTATTGTTGTTATTGTTCATGTTCAATATATTGACTATCTAAACAAATGCTTACATTTTCAAATATAAATTAAGAATATATATAACGGTTATGAATTTCCTAGATAGATTATTTACTTACATAAAATGTTTCCATCTATTTATGTATGTTGTGAATTGTTTTAATTTGGATGTAACCATTTCACAATCATTATTAAATATGGAACATAATTCAAACACTATTAATGAATCATATATTCAGGCGTCCAATAAATGTCATTTTGTTTCTATCACTAATCAACTAGTTCATATAAGATTTTTGATAACTTCTAAAAGAGAGAGAGAGAGAGGGAAAACTGTCACAAACATCACAAATGATCTGATCATTATGGCTGACTTTTTTTGCAATATTATTTTTTAACATTACAAAATCAAACACACACACACACATACATTTCGTCATCCTCATCATCATCATTCATTATCCTTTTCTCTTAACCTAATACTGAATGAAAGTGAAATGTCAATAACTATTTTTGTGTTCTGTTTAAATGTTCACAATCATTTTATTTGTTTTTCTTGTATTCATATATTTGTTGTTGTTGATGTTTGTGAAATGTGAAATAATATTCAATTTTATGTGTAAATTTTAATACATAGAAACGAAAAAAAAAAAAAACTGGCTGAGTTTATCCGCAGCGTTTTCAACGTTGAATAAGCGTGTTGTATTTAGAACTTTCAGTTATTGTCTTATGTTGATTTCGTGTATTAGAGTGTAATTTATCACTAAATATCTATATATACGGTATGTTGTCATGCCCGAAATTTCCATGTTCATACTAAACAGGTATTAATAATCCTAGACGCTTGAAATGAAAATTACATTCAACATTCACCGAATGAGAATATGTTTAAAACTGTTAGATACAACACACTTACTGAACAAAGAAAACGTTGAAGAGGACATCAGCTAGAAAAATTAGCAAGAAGTTGATGACCTTACAAACAAACAAAACAATCCGCCTGAATGATATGTTGCTTAAAAACAATACAGTTTATTTATTAATAAATCTTAGATTTAAGCTTTAATAACGTGTTGTTAACAGTTGCACAGTGACTGAATGCCTTATTATGCTCAAAAACTGTTCAACAGAACTTGTTCCTTAACATAATAGACTAATTCTAAGTATAGGGTGATTATTTAATATAACTAACCAATTTCACACGAAATCTGTCATGAAATCTAGAACAATTACACATTCTAATTAACTTGTTTACTTTGTCTTTTATACGGGATTTTTCATGCGTACATCCTGAGACAAATATTGCAGACAAGAGCAGAACATTGTAAGAAACATTTATATATCACGGTTTACTTCAGTATACTAGATTATTTATGGCAACAGATATAACCCATATATTTAAGAATACAATTAGAATTTCTCTTATCAGCTCTCTTGAAAGTCTTATCAGTCTTGACGAAATCTCGGCACGGATTTATAAAGCTTGGTTGACCTTTGGCAATTCGCGTCTGTCGTGGAGCATGCGAGTTATGTGTCTGCAGTAAAAGGATGGAAAACAGTTCGCTTTGTTGTACTCCATGAGCATGAAACATGGCTATCGAGAATAGAGGTTATTCTTAGGTTATTAGTATTCTATCACAAGCGTCTTCAAAGCATCGCTCGTGTATTTTGGGTGAATATGACAGACGGATTGACGAGGTAGTAAATCGTCATCAACTGCGTTGGTTGGGATATATGTTAAGTATGTCCAAACACCGACTATGTTGGCGGGCCCTCGTACTATGGCGTCCTCTGATACGGACCATTTAAGCATAATACGGAAATCCTCGTATTGAGTCATACATTCTCTCTCACAATCTGATTTAGCGACTTAACGTTTCTTAAATGCCTAACTATGCGAGAGAAACAGGACTAAGGGAATTGGGTGGCTATGTTGTTAAGAGTGAGTGCATGTAGAAATCATACCTATTATATGATGAGTTACATGAGGAACGATTTAGTCCAGACGCCTAACAAACTGATTTACAATAGGCCCTTGTATTTACATTTCCTATTTACTATTATGAAGACATGTGATCCGCCTGGCCATGCAGCAGTATAATACATATCTGGATTTGTAAAATGAAAAATTAGGTCATTTCACTTGTTCTAGAATCACTAGGCATTCTATATCAGTAAGTTAGATATAGACACCGTTGGATCTCTACTCAGTGGCCTAGAGTTCGCGCGCGTGATTGATCCTATGTCCGATCCCCGTATGTGAATTTGTGGGTGTGCACTGCTAAGAAGTCCCATCCTAGGACGAAACGGACGTTCAGCGCTTCCAGTTTTTCAATAGTAGTCTAGCTTAGTTCGGTTCATGATATCAATATACTTCAACAAACTGCACAACCCAAAATTGATAAATAATAGTCACTTGGATTTATCAATCAGATTTAAAATGTTAACTTTACATAAAACATAACTTTTAGCATAACACCTTTTACGATAAATATGTTTAAGATAGCAAGAAATTAAACATTGAAAGTTAGTCATAAATATAAAGTGGTTGTAAATGTATTGTTTACGATGTAGAATATCTAAGGGAGGATTAATACTGTGTATTTTACATATTCGTTAGGTATCATCAATACTGTATTTATTAATTTGAATAATACTAACTCATAAAATTACATTCTTAAAGTTAGAATTAAAGTATGTAAAATTGTATTTATAGTAATATTAAAGTTTGTAACGTTAGGGTACTTGAAACAAGAGCAAAGTTTTGAAACAGTGTATCCATTTGTTTTGTATATTCTGTTGTAAGCAACATTCGTTCCTTTTAGGATACAGTTATATTGATATCTAACAACTTGAATTAAGATTAATCTATTAATTATTACTATGCTTTGCTGAAGATATTTTGGCAAAAATATGCTATATTCACGAGTCAACCAGATTTAAGATGGTATGGAGTTGTTGCGCGAAATTCAAAAATTAATGGCAAGGGGCTAACACCTGATTGAAAACTGCCAATATCTAGTTCTTAGAATAATAAAATATCTTTTGTCCAACAATACAGTAAATACAAGATGGTGCTTAAGTTACGTTATAAAGAATAACTGATTCTAACACAGATCTGTGAGCGTTTGACGCGACTCAATGAGTAGTAAAGGATACTTTTGTAGATAAAAAGTATTCTTCCATCCTAACCTATGCACCTAACTCTAGCACTCCTAACCCAGTCTCATAGCTCTACTCCGACTTCGAATGCCAAATCTCAACCCTTTTCCGTTTACTATCATAGATAATCCAATAATGTGAATGTTCTTCCATTATGTGAAAACTGTTTATTAAACAATTCTTACGTAACTGATGCTCTTTGATTAGCTAATAAGTCCCTCAAAGTCGTCGATAGGAGGTGTCTTTACAAATATTATTATCGCGGATAGCTATTCTAACATCGTATTCATCATACGTCCATATATACATACAATTTTAAAGCCCATATCTCAATTTATTTAATATTGATTCTAAAAAACTGAAATATTGTGAAATCGTCAGCAGTAGACACCTACAACCACACCAGGCATCGAAACTAAGAATACAAACCACTGTATGTTGACTTGATAAATTAAAGGTTAATCGCTAATCGCGAGATCTGAAAGTTCTAGCTTCTATTACCGGAAGCGGGGTCATGGCTGTATACTGTTGAGGATTAACATACCACGACAAAACAGCTGTACAGTGTCTTCTAATTTACAAACCACTTATACTCATATAAACCAAATATTTCGTGAAAAAGACCAAGTCAACCGCATTATGTCGACAACGATTCGGCATCTATATCACTAATACAACTAATGGTAAAATGACACATACACACACAAAACGAAACAATTAAATACAATAGTAAATAAGAAGAAATGTAAGAAAAAAAGCCGTCTATTTTCAATAGTAAAATATAATATTCTCAATGTCATTAAAGAAAACGAGCAATATGAATATTGGACGAGAACTTAATTAATTGACGTCGAGAAGGAAACAGAAAGTAGGATGAATAAAATATATTAGAATGAATATTGAAAATTAATCGGTGAAAAAATAAACGTAAATCACTTTCAAGTAATAACAATGACAGTAATGATGATGATAGCGCTGATGGTGTTGAAAACGGTAAAAATAAAAAGTCACTTCCTAAAATTAACAAGAATAGTATATTCACTTTGAAATTATTCACAAATTAATGGCGCTTTGTTATATCTCATCTGATTCACAATTACTTGATAAGAAATTCAGCAGTTTTGAAGCGATCAAAAAGTCGAAAGTTGTCAATGAATCTGATTCAATACCACTTTCTATATTCTTTGGAGGTTGAAAAAGACTGCTTGTTCTTGTGGTCTGAGATAAACTAATTTTGTAGTCACCCTGGTGTTTGTGTTCGTTTGGAACAGTTGACGAGTTTAATGATGATGACGACGGGATTACATTATGATTTGAATAGTGTCTTTCATTAATGAGTTCATGAAGAAATGTTTCAATATCATAACATTTGGCTAAGTCAGCAAGACTTGAAAATCGTACAGCTAAGAAGTAGATTGTACGCAGTAAATAAATTGCTAAAATGTTTCGTTTAAATAAATAAAAACAGAAGTAAATCTAAATTAGGAAAAATCGGGTTTTTATTAATTATAATCAGTGATTGATTACAATAGGGATAAAAGTGACTGGTTCTAAGAATATTAATCAAGTTTCAAAGTATATTAGGATATAAGGCGTCGAATAGACGATACTTGGTAATGTGACCATACAGCACGAGCTGTCTGAAAATACCTATAGTGAGCTGTTATCAGAACTGATAGCACCAAGTGTTGTTCATCAACACCCCTTACTTATCCATTTATATGGAAAAATCTCTAGAAATACCGATTTCTTCCTCTGACTTTTCAGGGATTGATCTCCTACCAAATCAGATTACTGACTTAAAATATGAAGATGATATAGTTTTGTTTGATGAAGACGCTGACGAAATTCAGTCTTCTGATAGCCTTAAGCAACGATGCAAGCATGTTTAGGATGTCCTTCTCCCCTTCTGAATGCAAAATACTGTTTCAGGACTGGTCTTCATCAACCTTTAAATTGATTTTAGGGAATGCAGTATCTGATTGTGTTGGTAGATTCACTAATTTTTGAAATCTCATAAACTCTGGAGGGTTGGTGACTGACTAAATCTCGACATGGATTCGTAAAACACCCTTAGCTTTTACCGACTTGTGTCACATGTGGTGAGTACGAGATGTCCGTCTGGGATGACTATATTGCACAACAGTTCACCCTGAATTACAATATAGTTGTGAAACAAAACAGCCTATAAAAGAAATATGTAGGGTGTAAGTATCAAATCACAGGTTTCTTAGAAGTATTGTTCGCCTTTGCTAGAATAACCTGATGAGTATATCTGTCCCAGGCTTTATATCGATTAAGATAGTATTACCATGCCAGAACAAGAACAGTATAAATTTTCTAACTGTCAATAATATTTTATTAATTTTACAGTATATTATATCAAGTTAAAATAAGATTCAATATTTAACTTCCTCAATAGGTACTTGAATATGAACCACACTCTGGGTGTGATGACAGCTAGTTGCTACTGCACCGGGTTGCTCGGGACCGAGCTAGGTGGAGTGAGGACTTACTTAGTGATTGAAAGCTGAACACCTTAACCATTAAGTCATAGGTTCCACTTCAAGTTAGAATCTATGTTTAATTTAAAAGAAACTAACCCTCACGTCCAAAAAAGAAAAAAATTATTAACTTACTATCGATTGGATATTTAAATGATTTTTCACTTGTTACAGCTAGATGTAACAAATAACTTCCCAGTTCTAACGCTTCATTTTCACTGAGCTATCATAGTCATCCGAATCGACATTGACATGAAAAAAATAAAGAGAAGTTGGAAACCAATCATTTAATTAATAATTTAGATAAAAAGGATAGTTGTGGAAATCGGTTTAGTGTATGTAGAGATAGAGTTCTCAAGAGGGACTACTGATGCTGACTACAAATTATTCTTTTAAAAGAAAACAGTAAAAACACTAGATATATGTTTTATTCTAGCTTGAAACTCTTCATTAGTGAGCGCAATGAATACATCGAGAACAAAAGCGAAGACATTCAGGTCGTCTCAGGTCCATATTACTATTCAAGAGAGTGATCCATATTTATCAACCCTAGTTTATAACGAGTGACTGTCATTCACGAAGTCATTGGTGATGAGTTTTACTCCTGATATGCATTCATTTTATCAGTTAAGACCTCCTACAAGAATTGTTGCGGAAAGTTTAACAAGCACACAGCTATTAATTTGGTTTGGGGAGATTTTGTAGAAACCAGCTCACAATATGAAGTGTGTTCTCATCTCAGAATGATTATATCGAACCAACTGTCTATTGGGCTCCTTGGTTTTACACTAAATGACATCAGTTCATAATGAGAACTCTCTCTGCATACGTGAATAATAATGATTAAATAAATCCCATAAACATCATTACCCTCAAAATTTTATAATTTACTTAATAAAACATCAAATAAACATTTATCTTATTGAATTTATCCACTTTGGATGATGTAATACCACTTCAATTTTTTTTCTTATCCTATTTCTAAAGGACACTGTAAGTATATGTTGATACATAACAGCAATGCACACAACTTGGTAACCCTTTTTTCAGTTAACTGAAATAAGAACTTTTAATTTCTTTTCACCATACTGAATTAGCTTCAAGTAGACCATATAAATGAAATCTTTATTTGTTTTAATTACACATTGAATTGAATATTCAAAGCGTGATTACCTTGGCCTTAGTGATCAGTTAACTAGCTAACTGTATAAGTAATTGTCTAGAATAAGACAATCACACCTTGAAATTATTCCAAATGTAATAAGAAAGCGAACAGCGTTAAAATGATGAAATATTGGAACCAATTTGAAATAAGACCAGTTAACCTCTTAAAGTATGTTAATATTTAATATTTTTCTAATACGCCTAACTAGAATCCCTTAGAGTAACTCAGAAAAACTGACAATTAATTAATCAATTGTTTATCTAGTGACATGATGTGTCGATTTAATTCTACGAATGAATAATTTCCTACAAAGCTAAGATAAATTTTGAATTATGTAGTAGAGATCCTGACAACATTAGTAGATAAATATGCCTACCAGGAAAAATGATTTTATAGATGACATCCAGCTGTTCCAAAAGATTTTAAAATCCTTCCCCACCATCAACGAAAAAATAGACCCTTAAAAGTGTATTTCATTACTACTGAAAAAAACATACTATGATAGTTTGTAACAGCCAATAACTAAGAGTCAGTCAGTCGCAACGTAGAACCTGTAAGTATGTACATTAGTTCAGATTGCCATACCCCAATCGTACAGAAAGATGAAGTTATCAGGATAAGTCCCAGAATAGTTGAAGTAGTGACAGCATCAGAGTTAATAGGAAAGATTAAGCATCTAAGATACGACTCAAAAAGAAAATATAAATTAATGAATTAAAAGCAAAACAAGTTATGAGGAATTCAAGATCTCAGAATTTAGAGGAAGACAAAGAATGGATGTACTTGTGCCATTCCAAACGATTTTGAGTCATATCTTTTAAAGTCTCTAACCAACAACTAAGATATCACATATTATAAATAAAAAATATAATTCGAGTACACTGACTTATTTGAAATATGCCACGTGTGATAAGTAAGATAAAGGCATCAATTTAAGTTGCCTTGTTCTGAAGTCCAACAAAAAGTTCAAAGTTTTACGTAAAGATCTATAAACTAATGGAAATCTACTGTTACGGGGCTTGTAAATGAATAGAATCACTCAATATAGGTAGATTTACAAGCGATTTCTACCTTGGTGCTACGTTTGAAGAGATTATGATATCACCTAAAACCGGTAAACTCAACAAAAGTCAGCAATAAAACAATAGGACAAGCTAAACTATTCCACTGCGCCTCAGTCCTGCCAACTAGAGGGAAAAGACCAGATTCAGCCGAGGGAAATGTATATTCTACAAGCAACCCGGAAACACGAATAAACAAGTACATAACTTGGGAGCATATAAACAGTACAAAACTGCCCTTGGAAAACGTTACAAAATAGTGTACTAAAGGAGGAAACGAAGCAATGACATTTATTAAAGTCCTTCCAAGTGAGAAATACAAACTGAAGGTAAAAGTGGGCGTTTTGGGGCGGAAATGAGAAGTTTAAATTTCCAAAATAAAATTGTAAAAATGAGATGTTTACCAAGTGATTTCTAGGGATTTAGCATCCCCAACACTTGGATAGTTGTTTATCTCATTCTGTTCACTCAAATTTTTCTCACTACATCACTGATATTATTATTCTGACGTTATATTTTTGCTAGAAATTATATTTATTCTCATTCGTTTCAATGATTTAAAGTGTAACAACTTAGGTCCTTGTATTATTTATGCTAGGTCCTATACAACTGTTCACAATTATTCAGGCTGGTAGTATCATTGGACGGAAATACACAGCAAAAACAAAATGCAATAGTTTGGTCATCAGCAGAATGTGGAGGTATCTTCCCTACAATCTGATTGACCTCAAACTCTCTCTCTCTCTCTCTCTCTCTCTATATATATATATATATATATATATATATATATATATATATATATATATATGCCTAACTTAGATTGTTTAGTGATCTTAATTTTTAAAAAAACGCAACTCACCGTTGGATATAAGGAAACATTGTGGGCTAATGCTAAACCGACCAGTTTATGTTCTGGCAATAAATTTGGTAAATAACTAGGTGTTATTACTGTTGATGGTGTGGAAGCGGATCCCATAATCTCTTTGGATAAATGATTTTCAACATCATGATTTAACAGGGTTAAACTAATTTGCATAATACTATTGATATCTAACTTCATATCATCATCACGCATAATTGTCCAATTCAATGATAAACCTAAACAGTTGCACAGCTGAAAAGAAAAACAGAGACAATAGTTAAAAAAGATAAGCAAGCGAAAACATCGATCACTAAAAAAAGAAAGAAATTTAGTTTATACACTAAGATTTGTACTTTCCTCTGTATTAATATAAATGACTATATGTGTCTTGGCCTTTGAACACTAACTGATGTTTGTGCAGTCGAAGATGAAGGGAGCATCCACATTGTCCGATATAGAGTTTTCTGCAACTAGAACGGTTTGTTTTCATTCTTTTATCATTTTGCCCTTTGATTTGCATAAGATTGATTAAAATGACTTTGTTGGTTCGTGTGCTACACCTATTCTAAACAGCTGCAATAATCTCTTGATTTCTGATGTCTTTTATATATATATTAGGATGATGCGTTTGTTGGCTTTTTTACTTGAAAGCTCTACGACCGAACCATCCAGCTCAAAGAACGAAAATCCACCAAAGTAGTTTGGGCACTTGGTTTTCAATCAAACATGTTCCAGGTTTCAACCCTGAATCACTTCAGCTGTGGTAACCGAGTAGGATATCACTAAACTTCATACAAAGTGTGATTAAAAGTCGACCATATATACCTACAATTCTTTAATGAGTACATATCACTTCGAATGCGAAACATAATTTTTAAAAGTAGAGTATATTCCTAAGTTACTAGTATTTAAGATAACGAAGGTAACCCTATTAATGTATAACGTAATGATACCACCTATTAGAGAGTAGTGATTTATTGATCGGACCAATGACGCATAAAACCTGTACGAACAGTCAAGAGTCTTTATCGGGCCTGCTTCCCTCCTAGCCCTACCTGTTAAGTCTAGAACACCAACCTCAGCCTCTGAGATATAAGTCATGTATTTCGAACATACTGGGTTTATATACAAGCCAACAAGACCACATCGTACCATAAAATAGGAAACAACATTTGTACAAGATTTAGCTTAATGTGTCTGTGAATGTGGGAGATAGTAATTGGTAGACTGAGCATAACTCAAGAATGGTAAAGGGTATAATAATAAAGCTTATAGTAAGAAGAACACGAATATGAGTGGTTTAGTTACTTAAAAATTATACAATAAATTATACGTATAGTATTAGTTCAGAAATATATTCCAACAGTTTCTGTTCATTATTCTTAACGGGATATAACACTTGATACATATTCTTTATCCTTAACGATCTCCTATCGTCATTGATACTACTACTTCTACTAATTTAGTATCCATCTTCATAATTCCATCTTTCTGTGTTCATAATGTGATATAAAAACATGAATCAATTCACATGTTCCACGTCCGATGTTGCTTGCAACTGATTAACGGTTTCATAGGAGTGATTAATAGCTCAGTAGTTAATACTAAACGCTATAATCAAAGTGATATTAAACCCAAAGAATCGTAATATTACAGTGAATACTATAATTAACTGATCAGTTTTTTTTCGCACTGATAAAGTGTATACTTTAATGTGTTGATCATAACGCTTGCCAGCGTGTGACACAACCCACTACCATTTGCTAAAATTAAAGTTCCATATTTCACAAATAACCAAAAAAGATATCTACTTATGTATGCTCATTTCATAATCGATATACATATGGCAATTGTCAAAGAATACACACATACAGTGAATGTAGCTGAAAATCTACTAAAAATAATTTCGTTATACCCTGATTATAAAATTAAATAATGAATAAAACGATTTCTTCTTGGATTGACAAAATTCATTGAAGTAGGTAATAGGGGAAGGGAGGAAATTGAAAGACACCCTGATTATTAAATAATATAAATAAATAAATAATATAAAGAAAATTTGTCAGTTTAGAACACAGAAAATACTTACTAATTTTGCACGAGATGCTTCAATATCGTAAAATTCACATGGTTTTACATAAGGTGTTTTAACTGTACTTAATTTGTGCAATAAACGTCTTGGATCAGTGAACAAATTCATCAATATATTAGGATCTTTCCATATAGCTAAACGAAATAATTCACATACTGCCCGACATTGATCACCCGTAATCAATTCATCCAATGCTGTTTATTTAAAAAAAATAACAACAGGACTAGGTAATAATAACGTAATTTATTGAGTTATCAGCATAAAGGTTTGCAGTGACTAATTCCTGTAATTCTAATGATAGGCAACGGACAGTGGAGTCCAAACGTGTCAAGTGGGTGGCAGTTACCCACCTAAAACAGAATAAGATGGTCATACAATATTACCATTTGATTAAAGTTAGACACAACATTGGATCTCGGATCAGTGGTCTAGGTGTTCAGCGTTCGTACGCAAGATTGAAGGACCTGGGTTCGATTCCACATGGTGGGGTCGTAGATTTACACTACGACTGGTAAGTATATACAACTGTTTTTCGTAATTACTCAATTGTTTGTGCTTATCTCACTGCTTACAATTGATTGGTTAGTGAGTAGTGACCAGTGCCATGTACGTCGAATCCTTGTTAGCGCCAATTGAGTTCTGTCGATCAAATAACACTGAATCGAATCCGACAGAGGGCATAAGTTTCCTCAAGACCACAGGTACACCTTGCTGACGATTGTCAAATAATATGAAACCTATATCCAGGGTTTCCTATTGCCTCCTTTCCGTTTGATATATGTAGCTCACATTTTCTTTTCCGATTAAACTACACCTACTCCATATTCTTATAACAATTACAGCAATTTACCATTCAGAAATAAACTATTGATGACTAAATTTTACTTGTTTCGATTGTAGTTAAGTCCAAACTTTTGACTCATCAGTATAACAAAATATTTGTGAAGATACGTGTACGAGAAATAAACCAAAAAATGTATATCGCAAACAATCCCTAAGGTTAAAAAACAGTGGTAGGGTTATCCCTAATGAGTAAACAAAGTGAAGACAGTGATGGACAGAGAACCACACTCCTCTTATTTCATTGAAGAGAATTTATTATTAACTTTGAATTGAATGGCTACACAGATACAGTTAGGTATATGTTCCTTGTAAGAATGATT
The DNA here is from genome assembly GCF_000699445.3 of Schistosoma haematobium. Classification (NCBI taxonomy): domain Eukaryota; kingdom Metazoa; phylum Platyhelminthes; class Trematoda; order Strigeidida; family Schistosomatidae; genus Schistosoma; species Schistosoma haematobium. The sequence continues at coordinate 12,713,510 of NC_067201.1, forward strand.
CAATAATAGTGCCTACATATTAATGGATAGGTGATAGCACAGAATTAAACTGGAAAATCCTCGTTAGCAGTGTCTTAACTAAGAGATCGGAAGGTTTTGGGTTGCGTTGAAAGATTTGAAAAATTCACAGAACTATGTAGTGACTACTTATAGGAGAGCGAAACGATAGTTAAGAAATCCAACTTTCAGCCACTAAATGACAGTTTCGGACACTGCCCCACCTACTTCAGTCTAGGCAAGACGATAGTATCACTAGCCTTCACAGTTAGAACGTGGCTCAGAGCCAAGCAGTACACAAATACGCACATGGTAAATAGGTTTTATGTTAGGTTTATTACAAGAGAATACTCATGAGATAACATTTCTTAGAAATATATTTTAAGGTGATGAAAACCAATATCTCCCGTACTTCGCTCCTTAATCTGAACTAGTGATGTATGCTAGAAAAGCATTCAATGTTACAAAAACTGCTTAACAAAATAGTAAACATTTCGAGTGTTGAACAACAGACCGACAATAGTAGACTTTAAATACGCATGAAAATTCATGCAAAGTCTTAAAATTGTACTGATTCAAAATGTATATGTAATGGATAGAGTAAGATAAGTTAAAAACCCTTCAGATCATTAGTTTGTCTAGATTATTGTTTTACAGATGCTTTTTAAGCAAACAATATTAGGATTCTAACTGATACATTAAATTCCAATATATATCAATGACTATTGAGAACTTGTGTTGATAGTCTACGGGGTCTAGGTTTTGTACCAGTTTGCACTCACCACTAAGATCTACCTGTAATCTTTAGTGAAATGATGGCCAATGTGAAATTTCCACCCTCGTCACCCAACTTCTTGAACTTGTAACGTTGAAAATTCTGTAGTGGGATTGTGATTTAGCGATTAAAGCACACAATCTTTAACTAATGAATTACAGATTTAAAGCTCATTTCATTTATTTTGATTTCACCAGCCATGTAAAGTAGTATCCACTGGTTTGCATAATTCAGTCATGCAATTTAACATCAGTGCGAAAAATATTGACTACAATTTTCCTTACCGAATAAATCACTATCACAGTCAATTGACCAATAACCAGTAGGCTCAATCAATAAGCTAGAGGACATATTTGGTTAACAACGCAAATAGGTTACACGAATAGCAGTAGGTTAGATGAACTTTGAACCGGTAATGAAATAGTAGAAAATCAAGTCCCGAAATCTAAGTCACAACTTCAGTGCAAATTCGTTAGCTTTCGTGATACTACAGAAATAACGAACCAATATCACAGGTAGGATGTACCCTGTTCTTATGTACATCGGTACAGAAAGATGAAGTTATCAGAATAAGTTCCAAAATAGTTGAGGTAGTAGGAAAGATTGGGCATCAAAGATACGACTCAAAAAGAAAATATAAATTAATGAAATAAAAGCAAAAAAAGTTGTGGGTAATCCAGGATCTCAGAATTTGGAAGAAGACAAAGAATGGATGTACTTGTGCCATTCCAAACGATTTTGAGCGAAAATAACACGGACTCCAACCAGATAGTCTAGACGTATTAACATGTCTCACTCCAATTGTCAATGACTTCATGAATTGATGCCACGTCTTGGTTTGACCGCCCCTAGCTTTCTTCCGGCCTGCTCCTACACCAAATACTACCGCCCGTAGAGGTAGGCGGTGGTTGAGTATACGTAACATATGTCACAACTACCTCAGTTGATGAAGATTTACTACCCCATTGATCGATTTTGTATCTTTACCTAGTACTCTATTCCTAACCCAGACATGACTTACTCCGTGATTTCAAAATACACGAACAATGTTTCGTAAACATCAGTAACTTACGTATATTCTCTACTCTTAATCTCCACATTTTACATCCATAAAGTAGGACGAAGCAAACTGCAGCGCATTAGACTCACCCTTTGGTTAGAAGACGAGTATCTCGCATACGCCGTAGGTAACGTAAGTTCACAAAACCCGATCAAGCCTTCTGAATCCGTGCTGTGTGATGAGTCTTTTCAAATTTAAAAAACCATGAAAACTACAGATAAATAAAAACTTTCGTCTAAATTTGAACGAATGGTTTCGTAATATTTGGGCGCCGAGTTAACGTGAGACATTAAAGAGGAAGAATGTATTTGTAAAATCTCAGCGAAAGAATTTGAAGTAAACCCAACGTTTCGCCTGGCAATCTGGTCCAAGATTTTTCAAGGTTCAACGGTTCAAATCAGTTATCTTATCTGAATATGTTAAACAATTGACTGGAACATTAAAATAACACAAACTTTCAGTTACAAATACATTCCCCTTTGAATTCAGTCTTTTATCTTGCTTATTTATCATTTAATGCATGCTGTGACATTTTTGATTCAGTTCATATATAAAATGATATGTTTTCTTAATATACACAGACCGAAGACAATATATAGTTGAATGAAATTTCTTCTCACATCACTTACGTATACACACGATTTGTTATCTTACCACTTTTCGTTTCACACCACATGTCTCTTACATACTAATGTAAATACATACTTCAAACGTTGTTCACGTTGATTGGATGACTTATTCAGTATACAGTACCCATTCATATTCGATAATTTTGTTGTCTGATTATATTTTCCTTGGAAAAGCTTGAACCAGATTGCCAGACGAAACGTTGGATTTACTTCAAATTTTTTCGCTGAGATCTTACAAATACATTCTTCCTCTATGAAAATTACAGACTTTAAAAAACCAGCACCCAGAATAAAGCATTACAAAAAGTCTGAATGAGTCAGATAAGTGTTGGTTCCAATTCAATTTACAAGAATCAGTTCTGGAAAATTTATATGTATCAAAAACATCCCACATTGGCTATCCTTCATGACTTGGAAAAGTGATTCTCTACTTCAAACTGTGGACAAATAGCATATCATGACACTGAAAATTATCAACTCTAACTACTAATCTAAACATTTTACTAACAAAACACCATAAAATAGGAATTACATATAACATCGCAGAAACAAGGTATACAAATAAACACACACCAAGTAGAGGTGAACATTCTTCAGCACATTTTACTTCCGTGTTCTCATGAAGTAGTACTCTTGATAACTCTGAAGCTAAAGTTGGTAAACTTGAATTTCCCCCAGCTGGCCATAACAAATATATACGATGAGGAAGAAGTTCTGAGGATAAAGGTTCCTGAAAAGGAAATATACATACATACACACAGATATGATAAACAGGGACGACTTTTTCAATGTTATCATTATTATCGCTAGTCAAAATTCATTGTCTACTTAATTACTGTTGAAACTAACATGTAAGTAAATGAATAAATATTACAGTTTTCAATTAATTTCTCTTATGGTCGAATTAAGGGACTTGATTACGTTAATCAGAACTCAAGATCAACTGCATTCGTTAGTTCAAAGTTATTGTGATATATCACTGAAGGCAGTATTAGGTATAGATATTCAAGGTTTTTGAAAACTTAGTACCGAGATATAAACTACTGTATCAAAGGGTAACTAAATGTCATGAAACAGTTTATATATAATGCGGATAAATAACCCTCTTAACACTAGATATTTCTCCAATTGGTTTTTAGTCTCATTGAAAAATCAATAACTCATGGATGACTTTGTTCATTTAATTAATTATTACTGCATCTGATTTTCAACTTCGAGACACTCTCATGTAATAATGAGTAAATATTTACTATATATAAATTGTTGAATAATTACGTCTCACATTAGGACTACATGTGAACCCGTTACTTCTAACCAATTAATTCAACAATGAGAGTATATAGCATCTAAAAACATTCCAGAAATCAAAATCTTGTCTATAGTTAGATCTATAAAAACCAGAGGATTTCCAGATAAATTGGACACAAAAAACCTTGGTAACCATGTAAATCTTCTATGCACTGAGCTATGGGCCTGATGCTTTGCGGAAAACCAAGATACTTGGAATCTTTTTACGCAATAAACTACTTGTGTTGAAACTTCCTATGTGATACTGTTGTTCCGCTCGTTTGTTGTTTATCAAGTCTGATTAAATTTGATTGAAATTAAAAATATCTACCAATAGTATTTAGCAGTATATAAAATGTGAACATGGTCTTTGCATGAAGTCTACGGACAAAAGATTTCTAATTTCTTAGTTAGACCACCAATGAAAACTAGGAAGCACTGGACAGTTGTTTCATCCTAGCATGGTACTCAGAGGTGAGCTTCCACGACCCTGCCACAGAGAATGAAGCCCATGACCTTTGGTCTCGTGAGCTAAAGCTCATTATTCACATTCGTTTCAACGTCAGTGAAAATAGTAAAACAAACTTGCATTCACTTTCCATACAATAATAAACTGTACGATATATTGATTACCAACTAAGCCTAAGTAAACCGTTGGTTTATTGATTTTTAACTATGATTAATTCTATTGAAGATGGTGGCCTACCTAAAGGTAAAGTATTTGAATGCCCGTACCTCCAGCGACAGAAAGCCGTAGGGCGAAATGGGGTGTGCAATTTCTAGTCGACCTTCCCTAACTCTCTCCTTCCGTCATGAGAGAGTAATGACAATGGGAATCCTGGTTTCCTGAGAGGAATACCTTACTGACATCACGCTCCAATACAGCTGGCAGTACAACTTCGCACCCGACTTTCAACTCACAAAACCCAGGCTCAGACTCTCACCACTGCCTACTTCCTCTTCAGCAATAAAGCAGTATCACAACCGCCCACACGCATATACAAACAATATACATCAAGGCTGTGTATAAAGTTTCAAGTTGATAAGTGAGATTTATAATCAACTTTGAAAATCAACCTTATAACAGTCTTATTCATGAACTTCGCTAGTTTACTACAAGTGAAGCGGTGGCTCAGTGATTACACTATGCAACTTTAAATTATTAAGTTTCAGGTTCAAATCCCATTCAACCTACCTACTTCGATTTAGTTAACTAGAGAATAACTTCATCTTTCGCACTTATAATGCGGTTTGAAGCCAACTGCGCAAAAGCGTACCTGACAATCGAGCCAGTATAGTGATAGTAATCAACTACATGAGATATTTTAGTATAGACAATTAAATGAATAAAATACTCAAAAAAGCTCAAACAAATCAACCACAAAACACTTACATCAAAAAATATTGGTCGAAAAGATTTAATAATATCAGCGTATGTATGTTTATCGTTATTAGCTATAAATATTTTTTAAAATTTCAGTTATCATAATAATGAAACACAACACATACATGGAGTTTCTTTAATACTATTCAAACGTGTTTTGGAATTGATTCCAACCGACAGAACATTCAAAGCTGAACCTAATGAAGCTCCAAATGATGTAGACAAAACTTCATTAGGTAAGTTCAATATATACGATGGGATATGCTGTCCAGTTAGGTGAAATATAAAGTGTTCACTGAAGGTGTTACAATTATGTTCAAAAAGTGAATAATCGCCTGGTCTAAAAAAACAGATGAAGCAATAATAATCATATCTCTTTGAAAATTTAAGATCAATTCATTGATACAACACACATTTTAATAACATGAACTGAAGTCAGAAATGTAAACCATTGGATATCAATTAAGTACTCAAAAGTTTAAACGCCCCCCCACCCCACCCCATTTAATGTTTGAAGGTCATGGGTTCAACCTCTGGTTGATTCATGGACGAATATTGTAGAGGAGTCCCTCTGTTATAATTTGCGATTAGTCCTACAGTAACTAATTGCGGCTATTGATTAATAACACCAACAATAATCGCCATAGCGACGGGGTGCAGAGAGAAGACAGAAGAACAGGATAAGCTTGATATTCCGAAGGTAAAATTCGAAGTGGGACAACTCTGTATGTATAACAACAAAATATGACTTTAGGATATAGGAAAATTAGCAAACTAGACGAAAAAACAATTATTTAACAGAAGAGGTTAATGCGGAAACATTGTCGAGGCCATCCTTTAGAGAATGAACTAACATTTAATGGCAGAAGGTAGACAACCTGTGGTCGCCTTAGCACCGACAATGTGACGAATCAGCTGTCCAACGCTTCCTGGTTTTTGGAGAAGGTCTAACCGAAGTTGGTTAGTGATGAGAAGCTTCAAATTCAACAATCACTACAATCTCATGTGATAATATTACGAATAACCCGATTAGTCCAATGTTTTTGTTTGTCGTGTGAATAAAACAAGTTTGTTCACTCCGTTACTGTATTTGTTCCACACGACTGATAGATCATGGTAATTTCAACTTTCCCAGATTTCAGCCCACTCCGTACTACTCTATTACTTCACAGCTGCGAAACATGACCAGTAAGGGTAGATGATAATCGTGAGTTACTAGTATTTGATCACAGATGTCTTAGAAATATTGCCAGTATCTGTTGGGATCACCGGATAAGTAATAATGGGGTTAGACGCAGGGTATTGGAGAATGGTGGTAAATCAGTTGGTGAGATTGTAAACCTTCATCAACTAAGATGGTTGGGCCACGTGTTACGCATGCCCGACCACCGATTACCACGGCTTGTGATGCTGACTAGTGTTGGAGACGGTAGAAAGAATGTTAGGGGCGGCCAAATCAAAACGTAGCATCAATCCATAAAGCCACTAACTTCTGGTCTGAGCCATGTTGATAGATGCAGATTACTTGGTTGGGGTCCGCGCGACTACCGTAACCAGTGGTTGGAGACTGGGTGACATGGCTCAGAATCGGTCACAATGGCATAGGTGTGTACACTCTTTGTTTTCCCTTAAAACCGTGAGATTAAAATTACTTTTTGATTTTCTTTTTGCGAACTAATTCTTTCTCTCTGTACGAACGAGAATCAAAATGAACACGGTGAGCTACCATTTTTAAATTGCTTAGTTAAAAGGAATCAAAGTGGAGCTTTAAATCTAACTATCTACCGAAATCCAGCGCGCTTAAACCGTTATATCGACTTCAATTTAGCACATCCATTCGGTGCGAAAATCTCTCTAGCCCTAAATCTCTTTAGAAAAGCAAACAAGACTATTATATTTGATGAGGATAGACAAAAAGTACGAAAGCATATAAGTGGCATCTTACGATTTAGTAATGTTGCTATGACGATTATTAAAAGTGCAATAAAACGAGACCTTTTACTGCTAAATAATAATCCGAATGAAATACAATGGATTGGTACTGTAGTTTTACCGCACCGCCATGGTACAACAGAATTTTAAAGAGCCTTAAAATAAAACCAAATTAAAATATATTATAAAACAACGAACACCCTTCTAAATGTTTTAGTCCGCATAAAGGAAATAATTCCCTTTATATCAACACAGAATTTTGTCTACATATTAGGATGTTTCGTTTGCAATGCCTTCTATATTGGAAAGTCATCTCGTGAAATTTTGACTCGAGCTAAAGAACATCTTAGGTGCACAGAAAAATCGCCTAACAATCCCATAGAACTGGAAAGATTTCAAATTACATCGACAATAGCTGTTCATGACATTGTCAATAACCATCAAGTCGATATTAAGAGCATCAACATAATACAAAAAAACTTTTCCAACTACAAAGAAAGTTGAGTAGCTGAAGCTTTCCATATGTTGCTTAATCCTACAGCCTTCAATTGAAAAGAAAGCCTCACCATCCATCTGACTTGGACCATCTATCCGGGCCACTATGTTTGATTCTATTCACATCTCACACCACTATCGTACATATAAATTCAAAACTACCCATTCGCACCACAAATGTCACATTTTTTTCATCCTTGAACATATATAAACACAACTGCACAAACATGTCTCACATAAATCACCTCGACCGGAATGACATAACATTGACTTCGCAAGACCTATTTTTGACTAGTCACACTAAATATTGTTGCTTTGTTCTTGTGTACAATTTAATATTATGCTAGTTTAATTTGTTCATTTATTCTCTGAAGAAATGGCCTACACTGAGTCACGAAACGTCCGAAAATTTATAAATTTAATTTCTTTACTCATTGGGATGTTACAAATATATTATTTTTTACTAATAACTTTTAGTGGCCCGTTGATCTGACTCCATTTAGATCGTACGAATGTTTGTTATCACCTATCCTCGTATATAATCATCGACTTAAATCACGTTATTCAATATTACGGAATTTAGATAAGTCAATTAACGAGAATGGCCTTTGAATACATATATTTTGTATGTAAAGTGAATGCGATAGAACAAAGCAAAATGACACACACTGGAGATAGCCAGGCGTTACTCAAATATTTATAGGCAGACAAAATAAACTACAGACATGTGATATGAAGTGTACACACACATATACGCTCATATAAAAATAGTCAAGACTGATAAGCGAATAATTGACAAGGTCAAAGTATGACTCAAGTAGAATGAATAGATTGGTTTGTCCAAAAACTAGAATAAGGTATATTATGGGCTTAAAATAATGACTGACACTACAAACTATCTACGTATTGCTCAATTTATTTTAAATTACCAAGTCGAATCTCGGTAATGACACCTACACCGTAGTGGCAAAATATGTGTGAATCTAGAAGACATACATAAGATGATAGTTCTTGATCATAGGTCTCTTCGAAGCATTTCTGGCGCACAGTGTAACGACCGCGTAGACAGCACTGTGGTTAGCAATAGGGAACTTGACAAAGATGACATCAACTGAGGTGGTTGGGACTAACCGAATTCCTTGATAAAATGGTGTTATCTGATGGGCTGATTCATAGAGTACAAAATAGCTAAAGTACTTACCAAATAAAAGTTTATGTATACTGTTTTTGACCGTAATTTACTGTATGGGGAGGATCAGTGATGCTTCCCCTACCCTCTCAGTTATCCTAACCAAAGTAAACGAAGAGGATTTTATACTTTTATAAATGATCTAAACACCAAGCCATCACTCCTGATAGCAATTGATCAAAATGATGTAGAATTATCCACTCTTTATCTTACCCTACATTTGGAGTTTCGGTAATCCTCCATACATGTCTTTGAGCTCTGTCATTTCAAACCATATTCAAAGAGCTTAGCCTTTCGCACTAACAGTGCTACTGTACGATTCGGACTATTTTACTATTCATCTCATCACGTTAATGTGATTTGGCAACTTGGACTAGCGCACATTTGTGTCAGGCTTGACATTAAATATGGGTGAATATAAGTACCAATATATACGTAACTAAAACAGTTTGTTTTATTATCAAGTTGACTACGATTCTGACCAGTGAATAACATAACAATGATTAACGAGCCAAATGGCAGCTTACAATAATGATAATAATAATAATATGTTCATTACAGATATACAAACTGATTGACTAAAGAATAGTAAAGTTTCGTAATAGCCCAATCTGCCCCTACAGCTAACACATCTTCATCACTGTCAATCCTAAGAAATTTCCACAACAAAGTATTCTACGAAATCAAAATGGATGCATGTTTATGAGGCATAAATTCGTATACTGTAAATATGACGGCTAGTAATACCCGATTGCTCAAACAGAAGCAGACACAGTAGCTGCAAATCAGATTTCTTAACGATTGTTTCGAATGAATAGTTTGTGTTTTTTCGTGGTAAGTGAATACGAGTCACCTTATTTTTTATTATTGTTTTCAAAATTAGTTGATATTTAATTAAAGCTGCCCTACTTTGTTTACCCAAAAACTATGCAGGATTACTTACACCTGTTAACCCTCGTGGAGAAGCATGGGCCGCTCATCAGCATTCTCCATCCAACTCTGTCCTGAAAAATCCATCCTAGTTGCTATTCACTCCTATGAAATCTGCCTCCAATCCCCGAGTCAATGTGTTCTTTGGTCTTCCTCTATTTCGTTTCCCTTCAGGATTAGCGCCTGCCTCCTTATCTAGTTTGATGATTTCCTGAATGTGTGTCTTATCCACTTCCAACATCTTTTCCCAATTTCCTCTTGAGCTGGAAGCTGGTTTGCTTTTTCCCATAGTAGGCTCTTGCTGATGCTATCCGGTCAACGGATATTCAGTATCTTACGCAGACAGTTATTTATAAGTACTTATACCTTCTTGAGGACGGTTGTAGTAGTTCTCCAAGTTTCAGCTACGTACACTATAACTCACTGTCTTGACGTTCGTATTAAAGATTGTGACTTTGATATTGGTTATTGTTTTGAGTTCCTTATGTTCTTCAGTTGTAGGAATGCGTTCTTCGCTTAGCCAATCTTCACCTTTACGTCTGCATCAAATCCTCTTCGATCGTCGATGATTCTACCCAGATGCGTGAAATATCCCACATCTTCCATAGTTTCTCTATCAAGTGTGATTGGGTTGGTGTACTCTGTGTTGAATTTGAAAGTGTTGCTTTTTCCCTTGTGTATGTTTAGGCCTGCTGGTGCAGAGACTACTACTAAATTGCATATCTTGACCTGCATTTGTTGATATGTATGGGATAGAAGAGCCAGGTCATCTGCGAAGTCCAAATCGTCTAGTTGCATCCAACATGTCCATTTTATTCTGTGCTTCCTCCCAGATGTCGAGGTTGTCATATTCCAGTCAACCACTAGAAGAAAGAGAAAGGACAGGTAGTCAGCCTTGTGTGACTTCGGTCCTTACTTGGAATGCGTCTGTCAACTGTCCTCCGTGCACCACTCTGCAGTATAGTCCGTTGTATGAATTCCGTATGATGTTGACGATTTTCTCAAGTACTTTATGGTGTCGAAGAAATTCCCATAATGTTTCCTATCCACACTGTCAAATGCTTTCTCATAGTCAATCAACTTAATGTATAGTGACGAGGTTCATTCAATTGATTGTTCAAAGATGACCCGTAGTGTCGCGATTCGGTTTGTGCACGACTGATCCTTACGGAATCCAGCTTGTTGATCTCGAAGTTGAGTCTTTACTGGGTCTTTCATCCAGTTCAGCAACACTGTTGAAAAACTTTCCTGGTGCTGACGGCGGTGTAATGCCTCTATCGTTCTTATATTTGCTCAGATCTCCTTTCTTTGGTATCTTGATCAGATATCCTTACTTCCACTCCATCAGCACTTGTTCTTCCTACCAAATCTACCTGAATAGGAACTGGAGTATTTTTGCCATTACTTCTAAGTCTCACTTTAGTGCATCGGCTGGTATATTGTCAAGTCCTGCTGCTTTCCCACTCTTCATTTGTCTGATGGCCATCCTGACTTCTTCCGTCGTTGGTGGAGTGACATCTATAGCAACGTCTGGGTGCGCTGTTTCGACACCTCATGGATTCAATGGAGCTGGTCAATTCAAGAGTTCCTCACACTGTTCCACCAATATGTTCCTCTGTCATCGAATTTCAGTGATTGGCTTACCTTTTTTGTCCTTGATCGGTATCTCTGATCTACTGTATTTACCTGTCAATTACTTCGTCGTGTCATATAGTTGCTTCATATTTCCTTCTCTTGCAGATTGTTCAGCTGTCGTTACTAGCTCTTCCACATATTCCTGCTTGTCGGCTTTAATGCTCTTCTTCACTTGCTGGTTTGCTTCTGTGTATTCAACTCGTGCCTCGACTTCCTCTGCTCTTGTTTGGCTGTTGCTAATTGCTGTCTTCTTGTTCTTCTTTTCTTCAATCTTGTCCAGGGTTCCGACAGATATCCACTGGTTATGATGATGCTTATTGCAACCTAGAACCTCCTGACATGTTGAAGTTGGTGCTTCTTTCATACCTTTCCAGTTGTCCTCCATAGTAGATTCCTCTTCGCTGAGTAGATCCTGTAAGGCTTGGAACCTGTTGTCGAGAGTTACCTTGAATTCGTTGAGTTTACCAGTATGCCGAATGAAGGCTGTATTGAACCTTTGTAATCCTGTTTGTTCAGTTGCCCAATGCTTCTTTAGTTTCAGTTTCATCTTGGCCACAACCAGTTGGTGGTGATCAGAAACTATGTCAGCTTCTTTCCTGGTTCTCAAGTTTACCACTTACCTTCTGATTTTTTTACCTATGCAAATTCGATCTATCTAGTTCTTCGTGGTGTGGTCCAGTGAGATCCATGTAGCTTTATGTATGTATTTGTGTGGGAATATTGTACCGCCTATAACCAGTTTGTTGAATGCACATAGATTTGCAAATCTCTACCCATTCTCGTTTCTCTCTCCTAGTTCATGTCGTTCCATGATATCTTCATAAACGTTGTTGTTCGTTCCGACTTTGGAGTTTAGCTATCCCATCAGGGCTGTCAAGTTGTTTCTTAGACATTTCGCTATGATCCATTGCAGATTCTCGTATAGTTGACCTTCATCGTCGTTACTGCTACCATTGGTGGGTGAATAACATTGGATAATATTCACTGTAATTCCCCCCTTCTTTGTTTTGAAGGATGCTTCGGCGATTCTGGATCGATGAGATTCCCATCCTATAAGTGCATTATGTGCTTCTTAAGACAGCACTAGCGGGACTCCTTGTGATCGAAGTGTTTTTTTCTTAATGACCACAATACAACACCACCTCTCCTGAATCTAGTTTTTCTGTATCCAGCTTGGTTCCAATTGGTTTTCCTAATAGCAAGAACCGCCAAGTTGTATCTTCTCATTTCTTCAGCTATTTGACTGGTCCTTCTGGTCTCCCACATTGTCCAGACGTTTTATGCACCTATAAAACTTGTTGCTCTGGTTGTTAGAGGGGGCATCAGCCTCGTGACTTCCGACGAATCTCGGATTTTATTATGAGGTGTCATAATTCTCCCTTCAACTCCCAAGACAGAGTTTAAATGGTTTATTCTGGTCAGTGTTTTTTCGCAAGGTTGTTTTCTACGAAATGGGGTTGCTGACTTCATACCCAAACCTCCTTTATGTGGGATTGAGACCGGCAGTAGCCCTAGAAGAGCTACAGGCAAAGTTATGCAGGATACTGATGAATAACATACATGGGAACCAAATAATCAAATTACAAGTGTTTTCATAATTGACCACGTGACTTACTTGAACAATGTATTGGATAGTCGCTCTAAATAATTGAAAATTTCAGATTCTGACAATGGTGTCTTCCCCATGAATTGCTTTTTTAATGGATTTCCTAAAGAGGTTGAGCACTTGGAGAAAAATTGAGAAAAGTGAGGTGACAGAAAAAGGCGATTGTGTCGTTATCGAGAAAACATATTCAAAGTGAATTACGCGAGTAGAAATATACGTTAGTAGGTTCAACTTATAATGAATTACTTCTGTAAGTTAAAACCAAAAATGATCTGAACATGATGATCGGTCCCATCCCAACTAATCAGTGTTGATGAATGGTTTTTCTAAATCCTCAAACTTTACCACTCAAATTTTATAAAATTATTGGTGATTTAGTTCTTTCCAACCAGCTCGAGAGATTGCCTTTTTAATTAAAATTATTTTTGTTTACAACTAATTTAATTCACGCCCACTGATGGAAGTGCATTAACAGAGTGAAAAAACACAAACTAGCTAAATTTATTGCTTTGACAACAGGCATGGATACACAAATACAGTTGATTGAGACGTTGGTGCTATAGGCAACAGAATCAGTTTCACCTGATCACGGCAATAAAAGCAAGTGGTACACAAGTGAGTTGATGGAATAAAATGTTTGGGAGTCACCACACATCTCTCCCAAAAATGATTGTTGTTTCGCTAGGATGTGGTCAGCGTAATGTGAAAGTTTGACAGTTATAAGGTTGTATACCGACGGATGAGATGTTCATGGATTTTACCGTTGGTCAAATTTATTATTCAATGTTACCTGAAACAAATTACTTATTTTTATACAAGTGAACGGTAAACGATATCTCATAATGCACAAATATACCTGTAAGAGTAATATATCAATGTAGAATTTCAAAATGTATCATTCCAACCTTCCATCCTTTGGAACGATACAAAAACAGAGTTGATGGAAACGAAGATCAGGATGAACATGAACTTGAGTGAAGAGAATACAAAAAAAATAGAAAACGAGATTTTGAAGATAAAGGTGAGGCAGGGCTCCAACCCGACACTTAGTGACTACAAGTCAAACACATGAACCACTGACTCCTAGGTCTTATTAAATAGAAAAAAAACATTCTAAAGGGTTTTATATATTTTTCAGCACCTAAGCAACTTCCCCGGACAAACAACTAACGTTAAAATAACTGTCTTACATACAAGATCCCTAAACCCTCAAGACTGGAAATGCAAAATTGAATAAAAATCACTTCATACGAAACATCGGAAAAAGCCAACATGTAGTGAATAACATTTTGATTAGATACGTCAAAGAGACAAGTACAATTTTATTGGATATAACATTACATAGTAGCGGGTCCGGAGATGGCACTTTTTTGATTCGCCGGAAGCGATTAGAAATTACATCTGAGAAGAAAAAACGCCCTGTTATTAGTTTTTGTACGGTTCAAGTAGATGCAGAGGCCGCAGTTTAATAATATACTGACCACTACATGTTTCTGAAGTCGAATCTTTAAAAAATCATTCCTTTTATACAGTATGCACATGGATGGTCAGTAGATTTGCAGTACACAAGACCAACTTCACATGAGTAGTGGAAAACTAACTTAAAACCAAAAAGGATGTTGGACGAGCGAAGTATCAATAATGGAAATTAGACACGAAATTTTGTGGATTGATTCATTGTACTGCAAGAGCAAGGATGCATATAACCAACAGAAGCAGAAAACCAGAACACTGGAGGACGGAAAATTATTACACATCAATTATATTGAGAAACAGGAAATAAAGTAAACAAATACAAACGACCCATTTAGAGTACTTTTAGTTATGATTGGGTAACAAATTAACTGTTTACAGGTAGTTATTGTGGTAGGATAAAACTACCTCGCGAAATAATGAGACTGGATGTATTTTCTGGTGAATAAACATCGATTAAAACCCATCTCTTAATTACTCTACTCCCTTACATGTATTGGATAAGGATGTCAATTGTTAGACAGATCCCAGATATGAATAGTGAACGCATACAACCGACCGGCCTTTTCTGAAGTTTTCGTAAAGCTAGAATTGGACTATCAAAGTCCGTAACTAGTGAATAGACGATTTTAATCAACACGCTCGAAGTTACGCACATTATTCTTGATTATTTTCGTAGATATCAATATTGTAATTTGTAGATGAATTACAGTATGTAATGCTATTTCTTTAAAGGACTTGTTAAATTCACTGAATGAACATAAACACGTTCTAGGTTAAAACTCACTGGCTCACAATACTGAATTCCTGATTGTCCAAAGAAAAATTCCTTATCATACAAAACAGAAGCAGTATGCCATATTCCATCAATTTTCTTGCCTTAATTCGGAGTAGTATTAAGAAACCATCTAGCATACCCAAGAGACCAGGACTAAAAACACTAGCTAGGCCACTTGAAAGATCATAAATGTACAAGAAAACATCTGACATAGCGACAGCATACAAATTGGACCCAAGTCTTAGTCATAGACTTGAGGTATTTAAACAAATGGAATTAGGTTTGGACGGACTAGAATAAATGTTCGCTTGCCGGACTTCCGTATCGACTCACGATTGCGTGCCAACGAGGATTTAAAGTAGAACCGTTCGAAACGTCGCAAATCTAAGAGAATCCGGGTTAAACATGGTGTCTTATTTAGTTCTTGAATTTACACAACGTTATAAACCGGGTCGGTAATTGTACAAAACTGATTCAGGTCAAATACATGGCATAACATGAATCTAGTTTCGAAACCATATAAATAAGAGTATGATTTTCGTTGACTACTCTATCTTCCTAAACTTTGTAGTCGGCCTTTGATGACATTTCCGTTATTTGAACTGGTCAGTGAGTTACTGTCAACTGTTCGATCTGTTGATGAAATGAAGGTATTAGCCAGTGAGAACTATGCTGCCCCAGGTTACACGCAGCTTTCCCATGCACCTGTCGGTCAGTCATCTTGTTCTCAGGGCCAGCGACGAGAATCTATTATTTCAAGGTATTGTTTAATTGTCTCACAAATATGGCTTACTTTCTTGTCAATATCTCCAGTGGAATTCATGATATAACAGCACATGCTTTGATCCCTGATTTGTTTTCTCAACAACCTCTGACCAACCACTTTTCTAGTACATGTAAGATTATCTGTGCGAAGCCACGACCACGTGTGAAACCAGCCTGATTTTCCCCTGTTTGCAGTTCACGAGTCTTTGTTAGGTTCCCGATAATTATTGTGGCTAGTATTTCAGATACTATATTAGTCAAACTAGTCCCTCTATGATTGTCAAAGGATAATTTTGACCCCTTCTTATATATTTGGACAATCAATGATTGCGACCAGTTAGATGGGATTACAACCAACTCCCAGATTTTAACTAAAATATTAGTCAACCTAATCGCTAATACTAGATCACCATCCTTAAAGACATATGGACCCACCCCATCTGAATCAGCTGTTCTTCCTCGTTTCAAATTAGTTATAGCCTTTTGAACTTCAACTAGAGTCAAGAGATCTACTTCAATGTTCCATTCACACTATCTGAGAATGGCGAGTAGTTGAAGAGTAGCTGAAAGCCAGCTAAACTGTTCTCTAAAGTGTTCCGCCCATCGTTCTGAACACCCGGACTGTGAGCAGATACGAGTGTAGTCTTTTTCCGAGATTCTCTCTGTAACGGAAAGAGAACGATGAAAATCCCCCCACACCTTTTTTGTTGGACAGTACTGTCATTTATTTATTTCTTCTCCCTGTCCTGTATTTTAAACTTTGCGTTAGAGAAACTTTTGACTGTATAGCACAGGTTGTACGGTTTGAGGTATTTTGTATTTTTGATATAATTTGTTCTATTTCCTAAATTAGAACCGTTTAAATTTAGCACAGAGTATGTGTTTTGATATAATGTAATACGAGTAACTCAAAAACGCTTCGCACGTTATACAGAAGAACGTAGTCTGGCCTATTCGAATAAATTTTGGTCCGTCAGTCCTGCGTTCAAACCGAATACTGGCAGTTCGGTCGTTACATTCTCACTTACACATGAATGTTTAGTCCCAGTTTCTTTTATGAGTCTAGAGAGCTGTCTTGTGTTACCTATAGCCGCTGCCGTTTACATCTCTATTGCTTTCGATGCACACCACTGCTCAAGGTCGTTCCCTAGACTTTTGGTTAGCCGAAATATGATTTGTTTTCGTCATTCATCATGTTTACAGCCTGATGGGATGAGTTTACGAGAATCCATCAGTGCAATGGACCTAGAAGAAATCCACTGGTTTTTGTAACCCTTTGATTTAAATCACTATTAGATGACACTACTGTTTCCACAGCTGCTTGTATATCTTTCCAAGCAACATCTGGGTAAGCCTCGTTTTCAGAACTACCTAAGTATGGCCTCAATTGTTCCTAGAACCTACTGTTAGCTTCCTCGTCACTGAGTTAGATTCTAATGGGTCTTCATAATGTGGTTTCCCTGTGTCCAGAGAGGTGCAAGCAAACGCGTGCTCGTATAACAGCATGACCGGAGTCCAAACAGGTATTCTAGAAAGAGCGACAGTCTTCTATTGGGCCTCCCCAACGATGACTGATGGCAATATGGTCTATTTGAGTCCATCGTTGCTTTGGTGCAGGCAGTCTCCATGTTAGACGATGTCTCCCCTTATGCTTAAAGTTAATGCTTGTTAAAAATAAAAGATTGTCTGAGAACAATTGCAACAGACGATCACTATTATCTGTCTGCTGAGCCGGAATATTAAGAGACCCAACTGAATGTCTCTCGGTTTGGTTTAAGCTACTTATCTGAGTATCAAAGTCACCTCCTACGAGTACTATGTCTGAACGTTTAGCTTTCTGAAGAAATTCATAGAGCTTTCTGTAAAAGTCATCTTTCACATCATCCGGTTCGCAGTCAATGGGAGCGTAGGCAGAAAAGATGAAAAAGCAATGACGTGTGTCCCTATCCTTCCGAGTTCTTACAGAGCCGTTTAGCAAACAGCACATAGACGACTGTTAACGGGGATCCATTTTAATAGTACTTGTTCTGCCCTCGTACATAGTGCTATGCCTACACCTCACAGTCCACGAGAACTAGCCATCGAGGCGCCAGATACACGAAGGGTTTATCTCGTCGGCTCACCGTTTTGGCAAGATGAGGTAAAGTGAACGACCACACTAGGATCCTGTATGTGTTTTGGAGACACAGCATACATCAGTGGTATGAGATTCTAGGGTTTTAACCAAGGAGGCCCATTAGTTGATTTGATATAGGGTGCGTACGTTGAAGGCTCCAATGTGTAGTTTGGAGCGAGATGTCAGTAGACATGGGAAGTCTTTTCGTGCATTAGAATCGTTGGTCATGGTGGCACTTAAGAAGGAAGTTAAAAGAGGAAGTTAAGAATTGAAAGTCGAGGTGGGAGGAATAATAGGAATTGAAGAGGGAGATTGATTATGGATACAGTGGTCTTGATTGCTGCTAGAGGTATGAGGGTAGTTATCACTTCCCGGTTCCCCATATCGTGAAAGGGTTCTTCTGGAGGTACTAGAAAAGGAAATCGGATTAGAGATGGTTTTAGTGATCTGAGAGCGTGATCGAGGTATCCAAGGGACAACTGCTTGGGGTCGGTCGCACACGACCTTTTGTGGGTAATTTTCGTATTAACTTAGTACGTGTTATGCTGGTGGGTGGCCAATGCTCTCCCATGAGGGACAACAGGCGTAAGTAAGTAAGTGAGTAAGTTTGGGCCTAACCGACGGAGACGGATATCCGTGGGATAAGGCGAGGTGTGCGGTTTTATGATAGACTTTTCGTATCCCCCCTCTTTGTGGGAAGGCAACACCGCTGTTATGCTGGTTGGCTGGAGGAAACACCCTACTGTGATAACACCTCTGCACAACCAGCAGTACGACTTCACCTTTGGACCCTGGGTCTGCTGCTTTTAGTCTGACCGTTCTTTCGTCAACCTGTCTGGCATGGCGGGACTTGAAGGACGAGTGTTCCAACCAGTATAGCTCGATTGGTCCATCACGATAGTCTAGCACAAACATCACGTCAAGGTAGTATCAATGGTGGGGCGTCTGTAATCAAACTGATATAGATCAATTTGTTTTTTAGTGCTGGGTGAAGTAAAAGTAGCAATAATCTTTCCACTGCTTTGAGAAAAAATGAAGTAATTACCATGGGTAGAACTAGATGAGCACAACTGGACGTATTACATTTAGAATTCGTGATAAGCGTATAATCAAGTAAAAATGAATCATCATTTAGTACAAATGGTACAAGCAATAAGTTGAAAGTAAAATTATGGATTTACATCCAGTGACACAACAGAATAACAGAGAAAAAATTTCAAAAGTGATTTAACAAACTGACAATAAATACAATTTGGTGAAGAAAGATTTGTAACTGTTTCTTTTTGGATACAAAGTCAGGCCAAAGGCGGTTGATGATTATAGCTTCGGTGAACTTGACTATCGATTGATGGTATCAAAAGAGTTTAAGTGTATAAACTTAATACTCTACTTTGCGGAGATCCTTTTTCAATAGCACAGTTTAAAGCATTTAATCCTATTGACCTGATGCCTGTTTGGATGTGTTCCAGGTATCAAACATAAGCTGTTCTTTCAGTTCTAGCAAATTAACTGGTTTGGTAGACAAATGTAAGTGCAATTGGTGGTAACATGAAAAGGAATATTTCTCAGTTTTTTGATTGGAGCAAAAAATCTTATTCTTTTATCCACGATAATCAGCCTGGCTACACGATGCGTTCTGGTTAGTGTGGTTTTAAATCTTCTGTTTTCCATCGCTTCAACATCGTAAACTTCGAATCTAGGTTGAATGGAAATGGAATTTTTTATCTTCTGTGGTTTCTTTATGTTATGACCTTGAATCGCTGTTACCCCGTCGATACTTTGTTATGACTTTACCTTGATCTGTCTAGTCTAGATTATGACCTTGGCGCGATAGGCTGAGCGGCTTAACCTTGAGCCTAGTACACGTGAGTTCGAGATGGGGTAGAGAGAGAACTACTCTAGAACCTGATTGGTTGGCAAGCACTCAAGTGAGAGAAGACAAGACAGTTGGAACACCCTGAGTTCTGAATTCTCTGAATTCGGATTAGTGCGAAAATGTACATGAATAAATAAGTGAATATCCTGACCACAACATACGATAATTTGGAAAAATACAATTATGCCCGAAACTGGGAAATAGGGTAAAAAATAAGATGCAAAATATTATGTTTAAATTACGATATTTTCGGAACAAAAAAGTGTACGGCAGTGAATGCTACATAGAACGAAAGCTCATGTTATGTAAAATAAAATAGGGACAAAAATAAATATAAGTGTTTTACAAGGTTTGAATGAAATGAAATAACGTCCCAAGAAAATAGCTTTCGTAGTTGTCTGGGCTTCTTATTTCCCCGTTCACAGCACTTTAGACCTTTCGTCTTTACTTTTTCCATGTTTCTTAATAAATTTTTTCGAAAGCGGTTGTTCCTTAGGCATTTTTTAAACAATAGAAAATTCTATCAACAGATTAAATATTACATGGTTCAGGAAAAATAAGGCCGTATTTAATCAAATGTATAATCCCTATTGTATCACTCCAATATTGTCTTTCTATTCAACTACGGTAAAAATCTGAGCGTTGAACGATATAGGTACGCAAGATTAACTGTTCTAATGAACCGGTGACATTGGTGATGCAACGGATATTATTATTTCTCAAGCCCACATGAGTAGGATGATTGATTAATTTGTCAAAATATCTCTTTCTTAGCTTGGATTGATGTAGATCTACGTATCTTTTACTTTTCCAAAGTTTTCAGTGTCATAAATTACGCTGTAGAAGGAACCTGAGCCACGCCCTATCCTACACACTATACGTTAGAAAGTAGAAGAAAAATGAGTTCAAATATTTTAGTGATGAAAGTTTGGAAGCTATAAAATACGCTCATAATGAGAAAAGGATTAAATTTCCTGCAGATTCCTATGCTGCCGTGGAGGACTATTCTAACTGTTTTCGTAAATTGCTTATTTCGTTATTAATCGATGTTATACCTTTTCAATTTTTTGAAGGATAAAACAATGATTTTTAGTGTTTTTGTGACTTGCATCACCGAAGGTATTTTTACACTTTTAATGATTGTAAATTTTCAGATTTTGTTTGTGCGAATCAATATTGTCTGAAAATAATTTACATACTTTCATTAATTTTTAGATCCTCTTGTTCATTTTCGAGCATGGTTGGCAGTATCCTCTTGAAATATAATGTTTGGTCCTATCATATTACATTATCAATGTTATCGAATCCTCACTATTCATACATAAGAGGAACTCTTAAGTAAATTATGTGTCTAGTCTAAGAAATCAGATTAGAATCTAAAGGCGGTGATTTTATTTTCTCTAAATTTTGTTCTCAGATGACCTATGTACACTCAATATATCATTCTACAATAATTATGAGTATACAATGAATAGAGTCACGCAGAGAGATAAATGAGGCAGGACTATTAAGTCATCAAACAGATAATATGGAGGTGGTCTTCTACGTAAATAACGAAAGATAGATAAACAGAATAGATACTTGATAATAATACGGACGACAGACATTTATACTAAGCATTTCAAATAATAATAGCAACTATAACGATCAGTTCACTGATATTTTATTCAAAAGTTATTTACATTTGCTTATCGAACAAATAAGGATTACTATTGTAAGTAATAATGGATACCAATGAATATGTTCCATTACAATAAATCAGAATACTTCTGTTCGGAAACATGCAAATGATAAGCAGTATAAAATCTTGTTTATCAACGATCTTCCATGATTGTTTTCGATCACTTGATCTTACAAAAGAGAAAAGAAATACAACCCGATTTTAAATTATACGCTTATGAGTTATATTGTAAATTCAATCGATAGAATTCATTCAACACCAGGATATTTTTTTTCGCATAACGACAGTGTTTATTACTCAATTGGTGAAAAAATCAATTTTATTTTTTTTAATAATAAACCATAGAAATAAATGACAAATTAGAGAACACACACAACATAATAATTCTTTATCAATTTCTTTATATCTAAAATTACAATACATAGCAACAATACAAAACACAACGTAAACACATGTTGACATAGAATTTTCGGAAAGAGAGAACAAAAAAAACAACAGAATGTTAACAAACATACAATAAAATAATTTCAGGTATACAAAAAGAAAATCAAATAAATAAATAAATAAATAGTGGACAATCACAAAAATCATGGACAATAATGGACAAAATTATAGTTCAATTTATAAATATTTCAATTATACAACATGAATAATGAATAAAACGTAGTGAGTATCTAATTCTTCTTCTTCTTCTTTCTTTTTTTTCTTTCTTTTCTTTTTTCAGTATCTATATATGTATATGAGTTGAATTGAAAATAATGTCAAATACTTTTTTTTTCATTTTTTTTATTTTCTTCTTTTTATATGGAAAAACCTAAAATAAATAAATTAATTTTGTGAAAATGTAAATTTTAAAATACTGCTGCCTGATTGTATCTTAAATTTTTAGACATTTATTTCCCTCTCTCCCTCTCTCTTTCGCTCTCCCTCTCTCTCTCTCCTTCTCTTTCTCAATCATTTATTCACATTTATAAAGAAATGCATATAGACAGATTTTTGTGTATAAATCAATCAAGTTATGAATGGCATAAATTTGATGGAAATTTAGTAAATAATTTACAATATAGGAATATTTTCTTGTATAGATGAAGTAATAGTTGATGTTGGTGTGGAATAAATATAATAATTTTGATCTGGTGTATAATAAATAAATGGTTCACCACAATAAGTTAATATATCATCTCTTGTTTGTACAGTATTATTATTATTATTATTATTACTAACATTATTATTAATATTATTTGAAGAATATTTCGAACAGATTATATTCGATGGATAAGAGCATGGTACACCGACATAATATCGTATATTGCCATTATTTGTTGCTTCTACACTATTATCTTGTGGTAGAAGTATTTTTGCATGATAATGTGGAAGTTTATTGGATAGAATATTTATTGTTGGATGATTACCGTTATTTGTAATGGTAGAATTAGTAGTAGTATTAATAGTAGTATTACAAGTAGTACCATTATTATGATCTGGAATAGTACTATGTGGCATTGAATAAAATGCTTGATTCTTATTTGTAGATAATGGAAATAGATATTCATTAGCAGGAAAATAGGTGACAATTTGTGGTATATAATATAATTCATTAGTAAATTGACAAGAATGATAATGATGATTATGATAACAGTGTGGATTATGATAATAATAATAATTATTATTATCATGTTGATGATGATGATAATGATTATGACAGAGTTGAGAATGAATATGATGATTACATAATGCACAATTATTCATACATAATAGTTTCTGATTTGAATATGTCATTTTATTGTGAATTTGTGAAACGTTCTGTATATTTTCATTATCATTCATTGTTTTTTTTATATAAATTGAATTGTCAACAGTCTTTTGTAAGTGATGATTACTTTCCATAGATTTCTCAATGTAATTATTGTTATTATTATAGTTTACATCAGTTTGTGATTCATTTGTAAATTGTTTATGATCATTGTAATTGTCATCGGTGTCATTGTTGTTGTTGTTGTGACTTTGTGCATCATTATTATCATTATTTTCATCTTCAACATTCGAAGTGTTTTCCACTTTGTTTACATGTTTCAAATCAATATTTGATTGAAATGAGTTAGAAATTGTAGAATTTTGTTGATCAGTTATATCTTTTGAATTATTCATGAATTCAAATTGACATTGAGGATTGTATAATTCATATAATTCATGTTGATCATTTATTGAATATAATTGTTTAGGAAAGTAATTAGTCCCGTAAAATACCTTAATAAATGGATAAGTTAAAAAGAATCATGGGTAATTTCGATGAAGCTATTTTTGTTGAAATAAAATATGATTTAAAAATCGTTAATTCTCGGTTCTGTATTTACTTACGCATGTTATTGTTCATGGAGGAGCATAGGCCGCTCATCAGCATTCTCCATTGAACCCTGTACTGGGAATTCCTTTCTAGTTGTTCCTAGTTGCTATTCATTCCTTTGATATCTGGCTCCGATTTCCGACGTAATATGTTCCGTGCTCTTCCCCTTTTCCTCTTCCCTTCAGGATTTCAAGATAGCGCTTGCCTCGTCATGCAGTTTGATGTTTCCCACAATATGTGTACTATCCATTCCCAACTTCTTTTCCTTATTTCCTCCTCAGCTGGAAGTTGGTTTACTCTCTCTCACAATAGGCCGTGACTGATTGTATCCGGTCAACGGACATTCACTATATGCGGAGACAACTTTTTATAAATACTCGAGTCCTTTTGATGATGGTTGTGGTAATTATTCACGTTTCACCTCCATACAATAGAAGTAACTGACTTGACATTCGTACTGAAGATTATAACTTCGATGTTGGTTGACAGTTGTTTTGAGTTCCATATGTTCTTCAACTGTAGGGATGCTACCCTTGCTTCGCCATTCCTCGCCCTTACATCTGCATCAGATCGTCCTTGTTTGTAGATGATACTCACTAGGTACGTACAACTTCCCATTACTTTCAGAGCCTGTACATCAAGTGTGATTGGTTTGGTGCTCTATGTATTGAATTTCCGGATCCCACTTTTTCTCTTGTGTACGATGAGACCTGGTGTTTCAGAGTTTGCTGCTACACTGGCTGTCTTTTCCTGAATTTGTTGGTGTGTATGTGTTAGAAGAGCCAGGTCATCAAGTCTAAATCGTCTAGTTGCATGAAAGCTGTTCATTGCTTTCTGTGCTTCCCATCAGATGTGGAGGTCTTCATAATCCAGTCTACCACCAGAAGAAAGAGAAAGGGAGAGAGTAAACAGCATCGTCTGACACCGGTCCTCATTTGGAACGTATCTATCAGCTGTCCTCCATACACGACTTTGCAGTGTAGTTCATTGTATGAATTCCGTTTAATGCTGACGATTTCCTCAGGTACACCATAGTGTTGATGAAGGTTCCATAGTGTTCTTCTATCCACTCTGTCAAATGCTCTATCATAGTCAAGAATTTTGGTGTACAGTAAAAGGTTCTTTCAAGTGATCATTCAACAATGATACAAAGTGTGATGATTCGATCTGTGCACGACTGGTTTTACGGAATCCGGTCTGTTTATATCGAAGTTAGGCTTCTATTAAATCTTTCATTGAGCTCAACAACACTCTATTGAAAATGTATCGTGATACTATTATACACATAAATTATATTATAAATCAGACAATCTTAGTGACTGATAGCTTATTACATTCAAATTCATTTATTGCCTAGGCGTTTAAAATGACATACATTTCAATATACGCTGATGTTATTTATATCACTGGTGAAATCAGTGTTCAGTGAGTAAAGAAATCATTATTTAGTCTTACGTTCTTTTTTTACAACAAGCCATATCAGTGTTGTTCCACTGAATAAATAGCAAATAACAGTTTTTACCACAGCCACAATGAAGTGGCAGTATCAACACTTTGTCAAGTCATAACGTTTCGGAGAGCAAATTATTTATTGTGTACAATTCAACCACAGAGTCCAAGGGATGTATAATGGTGTGTTCGAAAATGTATTCCTTAAATTATGGAGTTGAGTAGGATAAGGCCATTTCAGGAGAAAAACCTGGCTAATCGTCCTAAAACATGGTTACTATATATTAAATTAACAGTTTTTTGGCCTTAGTCTGGTAATGAAATGTAAATAATCTAATTGCGAAGATCTGGATGGTTAAAATTAGTGGCTGATTATTTAAAATGATGGAAAATCACATAAGTTGATCTAATTTTGTATTTTTCTTAGGTTTTAAACCCATCGTTACTCATTTGCCATCCTCTTCTGTAACAAACCATCATTCGTTATACGATCATCAAAGCTTACTAGAAGGTGTATTCTTTCACTATTCAAGCCATCAATAACTGATTGATATTCATTGCATATAAAAGAAAGGCCTCATCATAGATTTTTCATTACCAGCGAATAGTAAAATAAATTATAATCTGTTGATTGTTTTCTACCTCTTTTCACGATTACTATTAAACGTCAGCTAACAGATTCTATGAAAATGTTCGTTGCTTAAGTACTACTCAAACTATACTCAAAACTCTAGTAATATTATTTTGACTACTCGATAGCTTATCAGTAGCAAACCATTTTCAGCAAAAGTTTCGGGAGCACTAGTATCAAGTTAACGGAATATACTGATTAACATATAATTTCTAGTTATATAACACCTGATGTTCGTTAGACAACCAATGGAAAGTCAAGAAGAATCGGGTAAATATTTTCTCCTGGTTTTTAATTCCTCGTCAGTGAGCACCAACCATATCATCAGGGATCAAGTTCGAAACCTCCAAATTTTGATTAACACTGAGACTAATGAGAAGCCGTCCACTGGTGTGCATGTACTTTAATTAATTCTCACTACTGTGAAACCATCTTACATTGCGTGAAATGGGTAACTGTATCACAGTAGACATGATTGCACTGCCCCAATCACAAATCACCACTAGAACATTCCAAGACCGAAGATCCTAAGTTCGATCCTCATTGGTATAGTTGATGAACACAGTTGAGGAGTCCAACACCAGAAGAAATCAGTTATCCAGTTTTTTCTGGACTTCAATGGTTGTCTAACTTAAATAATTCCAACGTCCAAACAATAAAATTAAAAGATTTTCACAAACTCTCTATACTAGTAATAATTATTAGCCTAAAATATGTTTTCATTACGAGTCAATGTAAAATAAGAAAACATATATGTATAACATACTTTATCTAATGCCCAATCTTTTGACGAGAATTCTTGCAAATGTACAACAGATTGTTTATTTTGTTTTTCTTGCTCAGTAACATCGCGTAAGAACATCTGAATCAAGCATAATGTTTGTTGTCTTTCATGTGTCATTAAACAGATTGTAGAATGGGAAACAACTTCATATAAGATCTAAAGTGTTTACAAATAAAGAAACAAATTAAGAATAAGTTTTATTATTATATTTTGATCTTAGATGAAATATTAAAACCGTTACACGTAAAAATATTATTATTAACATAGATTTAAATACATTGTGGCTAGTAGTTGAATCCAGGATATATGTCTTGTCTTATTTAGGTCGCGTCAGCTAAACATCGGCTGTTTAAACTAAAAGGTGCTAGGTTCTAGTTCTGGTGTAAATATCAATTGTAAGATGAAGTTCCTTTCCGCTTAAGAGTCTTGAACTTGACGAAACAATAGTAATGAATTCTACCATTAATCACAATTCATTTATTGTAAAATAATTTATGGTAAAAAATATCTATATGGAGGCAATTCACAAAGGATTCACATATCTCAACAAAGATTGATCAGAATTCTATCATGATTATCAACAACCTGTTTTATTATTATTTTCAATCTATGAGTGAACAATGTAAATGTTGTGAGACTAAGTTTCATGTCTTGGAATTGATCTGGTGTGCTAATACATTTTTTGTTCTAAAGGATTATGCAATCTATCGAGGAGATAATTTTAAAAAAGTGTTGATCTATCCACCACAGTTTTGGTTATATTCATCTCTATGTTTAAGTTTTAGTGAAAAAAAGTAATTTGATTACGCTTAAAATTACTCGAGAAATTTATAATCTGAGATAATAACTGTTATGTTCGCTACTTGATTACCGTAGAATATGGTATACAAAAACGATCCTAGAACGTATAGAACCGTACAGTCGCAAATCGGAAGACAGAAAAAATCCGGTGAAGTGTTTGTTGGGTAAGAATAAAAATGAACAGAAAATCATGCGTATTTATACACATATATTAGTGTTTGTTATATCAACATTATAATTCAGCCAGTCCACAGAGAGGCGCGTTATGCTGCTGTCCGATAGTAGCATGCCACATTGATATTCTAGAAAGCCCCATCATGTTCTGACTGGATGGAAACTCTTCGACAACTTTAAGGCCTCTGGAGGCTCCGTCGTAGTTCTCAACAATAAAAAAATAAATTTTATGGATTCAATAACTCTCGGTGAACACTTAAATTAAAATGAAATATATATTGATAAATTAGGATAGTTGGCTAGGCAGCTGACTTCTCGTTATACTGAACTTGGTCAAGCTAACAGATTGTTTCATTAGACCTTACAAAGACTCGACAAAGCAACTTGGTTATTAAATGACAAAAATACCTGTAGATAAATTACAATTTAGATTTTCACTTCATTAACGTAGCACTTGTAAAATAAGACTGAAAAGGTATTTGAGATTATCTCTTGAAGATCAACCAGTGAATTACTGACATATTTACAAGTCAGTCCAATAAAGAATCCAGGCAGTACATAAATTACATAAATCACAAATTACGTATATAAAACATTATCTCAACATCACAAAGATTCACAAAATAAATGGATTGTAGATATCAGTGAAATCTAACAATCTCATTTAGTTATATCTAAGACTTGTCAGCCGGATATATATGCACTGCATTATGTTGACATCAAAATTAACACATCAATTCAGTATCTTTCAATGTAAAATGCCAATCGATTATCCACTGAATTATCACGTTCAGATGGGTACTAAACTGTTCAAAGGCTTTGATGATTATATCATTATTAGTAAACGTTTTAATAAAATTTAAATAATATCAGATGGGTTTTGTGGATATTATAGTAATTTCAATGGTTAAGATCATGAGTCAGTTGAAGCTAGACCACCATGGAAAACCTGGAAGCACTGGACGGCCGTTTCGTCCTATTAAGGGACTCCTCAGCAGTGCGCATCCACGACCTCGCCTCGCGAGACTCGCACCTTAGAGCTTAACCATTAGACCACTGAACTGGTCAGCATCCAACAGTGTTGATGTCTAACTTCAACTAATCCAAGAAATTCAGCGACAAATTCACCATTGTCTTCCCTGAATTACTATCTCACAACAGACCTGGTTGAACTCCACTGGTCACTACTTGTCACTAGAACTCCAGGATATACCTCGGGAAGCCAGTCACTAGTGAGCGAATGTTGATTAATATCAGATGGGTTTTGTGGATATTGTAGTAATTTCAATGGTTAAGATCATGAGTCATGTTGTAACGGGTGACTGCAGGTTTGATAAGCAGCGTTTTATCGATCAACTCAGTGGCACGTAAAACACGTAAGGACGACCTAGAGTCCCGATTGGCCCCGCTTCCCTGTCTAGCCCAGCCAGTTGAGTCTAGAACGCAAGTCACAGCCTCTGAGTTATGAATCGTTATATTTCAAACATACTCTGTTTATATACCAACCAAACAGACCACATCGTACCATAAAAATAGAAAACAACATCTGTACAATATTTAACGAGTGAAATAACTAACGGCCAATAGGGAATGTCCATTTAAGGTCCAAGGACATCATTAGACTTAACATGATAATGATTGGTATATCATTCTGCATCCATAACAAGTCAGTTGAAGCTAGACCACCATGGAAAACCTGGAAGCTTCAACTGACTCATGATCTTAACCATTGAAAATAAAATTTGATTGTTTAAAAAAGGAAACGTTTCATTATTATTATTATTATTATTATTATTATTATTATTATTATTATTATTATTATTACTATATGTCTATTCATGTGTTGTCCAGGAATCATGATCTAAAGTGCAAAAATACAACAACAACGAAAAAAGACTGAAAGAATATTTTGGAACAAAAATGATAAATAAACGAACCATGAATACACATACAAAAGAAAAATAATAATATAAAGGTTGCCTTTTTTAAAAACACACACACAATGTTCTTTACTAGATTATGTCAAAACCAAGTCGAGTTTTAACTTAACACTTACACATTATCCTGGTGTCAATTTTGAAATAGTATCTTATTTAGTCCCAATGTTATTGGTAGTATTTAGTTAAGCAAACTAGAAAAAATATATATACATCTATGTTAATATGCTAATAATTCATGTGTGTGTGTGTGTGTGTTGTAATTATATGTATATGTACCTTACTTTATGTAGTTGAAAAATGAAATGAATATGGTATGATACAAAGTAAACAACCAGAAAATAAAAAATAATAAACATCAACCTTCTTGAAGAGGTTAGTGGAAGAAAAGCTTGTAAATACAGTAGGGGGGGGGGAAAGATTTTCTTTTTTTTTAAAAAATGAAACATTGACAAATCATTCGCGATATATTGCACACAGTATTCTGTTATTAGATCAATTTTCTTCTTTTTCCTTTCTCTTTTTGTTTCCTTGTTTAATTCATTTCACATTATTTTATTTATCCAAAAACTAGGGTGATATATTGTGAATAAAAAAAATAATGTAATAAAATAAAATAAACATCAACCTCTATACGGGTTGTGAAGGTTATTAAGTTTTTGATTGGGGTCATAACCCGATTGATGTTAGACCACCGATGGAAACCTGGAAGCACTAGATGGCCGTTTCGTCCCATTGTTGAACTCCTCAGCAGTGCGCAGTCACGATACCACTTGAGGGATTCGAACCCAGGGCGTGTGTCAGGTACAGATAGGTATCTACCTTAGTACAGTGGAAGATGGTCGCACAATTTCGTGGATTGGTTGATGTTAGACACTAACACAATTGGATGCCGGCTCAGTGGTCTAGTAGGTTAAGCGTTCGTGCGCGAGACTGAAGACCCTGGGTTTGAATCTCGCGAGGCGGGATTGTAAATCCGCACTGCTGAAGAGTCGCACAATAGGACAAAACTACCATCCAGTGCTTTCAGGTTTCCAACAGTGGTCTAACATCAATCGGTTCATGATCTTAATCAATGTAAAAGAAATTATTTAATTTAGAGGTTTCATATCAGCTTCAAGTAGAATGGAGTTATAAGTAGTAGTAATATAATTATATGATATAATAATTATGTGAATATTTATTATACTTAATTAATAAAGATGAGATGGAACTAGGAACTTATAATAATAAGAAAATAGGATTCTAAGTGACAAATTTGTATTTCTTGGAATTTTCTGTTATACTAAGCAGTGAAAAGATGATGTTTTAGTTACGAATAAAGAAAAAGAATGATTCCATAACCAATTAACACACTTATAATCGAAGTTAACTTACTGGATGAACGTTATTAGAATGCTAAGAAAAATAATATTATATAATGAATACCAGTCTGAGCTAGGTATTCACAATGAGACCTGAAATTTATAGATTTCATATCTGATGGGTTCGTGGATGAACAGTTTTAAAGGGAATTACACTAGAATGAAGAAACTGTTCAGTGCTCCCTGATTTTTCAAAGGTTATTTAATTATGGCTAGTTCGGAGGTAGATTATAGACGCATTATTGTAAAAACTATCTTGTCCACCTCAAAAGTGGTCAACCAACATTTTGCTTCTATATGCGTAGAACAAAATCACATGATAGCGAGGGTGTCTACAAAGTAGAAAGAAAGTAGTGTTTGTTGTCAGTTGATTATTTTGAATGCAGTAAATTACTTAACACATGTTGATTGCCTACTTGTGAACATTTTTTTGACTTTTTAGACACAGGTTTGTAAGATCATGTCCATAAAAACTCTTCAGAAAACATTTTTCTCAGCCCTTCCTATGAACTTGTGTTACGTTTTGGGACCGCTGACCACTTTCGCTTCCCAAGTCACTAGTCAGCCTACTGTCCCCAAATTGACCAGTTACACACTCGATAAGCGCTAGTGATCTTGACCCGGGGGGTAAGCTCCCAATGATCCGTTATTTGCAAGCACCTCTCGATCCTCACCCTTCAAGTTGAAATGTAGCAACTAACCTCTACAATATTTATACTTCAAACAGGTGAGATTTAAGTACAGGCATACCAGACCACATGAAACCATAAAGTGAGAAATAAAAATTGCACATGAACAAACTAAAAATGGCTGTAAATCGAGAAGATTGCAAGTAACCTAAAACGCTAAAAGGAATACATACACATAATAATCTAGTTATTCAGAAGGTGTACAACAAAATTATAATCGACAATAATTTGAAAAAACCAGTTCCAACTTCTTTGATATTCTTTCCGTTATGACAACTTGCCACCATAATTAATTGTAAATAGATGTGATTTCATTGAGGAACTAATCTACTTTCAAGTTATATAATAGTAATTTATTATTGCAAACTGAAAATAGTTGTGGTTCGACAAATATGTATCTCACGACTGCAATGCCTTTTCTATTAATTCTTGCTACTATCTTATCTCACTTGAGTTTATGACTAGTCAAAATAAGGTTTTTGTTAACAGCTTGGTGCTTTTATAAGTTATACGTCACTTTGTCCAATATATAATATATTTACTTAACAATTCTTTTGCACAGAAACTGTTTTTATTCATTGCGAACTCATCTTGTATTTTATATCCTG
The DNA here is from genome assembly GCF_000699445.3 of Schistosoma haematobium. NCBI lineage: Eukaryota > Metazoa > Platyhelminthes > Trematoda > Strigeidida > Schistosomatidae > Schistosoma > Schistosoma haematobium. Next base: position 12,745,899 of record NC_067201.1, read on the forward strand.
AACATTTACATTAAGGTCCACATAGACTGGACAGATTTTTAACTGACAGGATAAAAACTATCACAGTTCATGCATTGACACGTTGATGCTATTTTATAGTATTGTACTTTTGTTAATTCAGGATTAAAATTAGTTTTCTGTGTTCACTTGTAATAATTCATTCAACTTCCCGATGTTCTTACTAAAGATCTACTAATATGGTCTTTGGTATCAAGTAGCCTATCAACTTTATACTGAATACAGTAATAGATCAAGAGAATTTATTGCCAATATATCTTCAGTTGATAAAAGTTCATGATGAAAAATGTCTTTAAATGGTATAAAATCACCTTTCATTTGATACTATAGTAGAAAATCCATTGTTTTAATTTACACATTTGTTACGGTGATTATGCAGTACAAACATACAATGCAAAAAATTCAATTTATACAACATAATAGATTATGTAATTTTGAAATGTTTTACTGTATGAATATTCATGGAAATAACGACAACACCAGTAGAGACAACTGAATTTATTTATTTTTTTGATTGAGATCATGAACCGATTGATGTCAAACCACCTTTGGAAACCTGGAAGCACTGGACGGCTGGCATCCAATGGTGATAGTTAGACACTATCATCATTGGGTGCCGGCTCAGTGGTCAAGTTGCTTAAGCGTTCGCGCGCGAGACTGAAAACCTTGGGTTCGAATTCCGCGAGTGGGATCGTGGATGAGCACTGCTGAAGAGTCCCACAATAGAACGAAACGGTCATCCAGTGCTTCCAGGTTTCCAAAGGTGGTCTGATATCAATTGGTTCATGCTCTCAATAAAAAAAAAACTTAATAATCTCCACAACCCCTATACTAGTGAATTTATTTAGATACAAAATTACAGAATCTCTTAGTAAAATCTTAGAACCATGTAATAAATACTTCATTTATAAAATATCAATCAATCATCTTAAACTTCATTGTTCATTCATTTTTTTATCAATCAATCTCTATTCCAGTTCTCTTCTCTTCAATGTTTTCAACTTTCTACTTCTATGCATTTCACTTTCTATTGATGATACATACTACTTATATTTGTCGTTATCAGTAGCATATACCATAGGAGTATACAATTAAAAAATGTACATTCATCTTTATTCTCTAAATTTCTTACATAATATCATTACATTAATATTAACATAAGTTTAACAATCAACCCACATAATTTAATGTTTTATTTCATTCAACTATTTTTAAGTAACTAACATATAATGTACATAATTATTCTTTTCAATAATCTTAAATTTCATAATCTTATCATAGTTGTAAAAGAAGAAAAAGTAGAAAAGAAAAAAAAGGATATAACTTTTCCAATGAAAAATCTATTAGATAAACATGATCTATCATTGATTACATCTGCCCATAACTATTATATACACATAGATACTCTACGTGTTTTCTTTTTTTCAATCTAAGGTTTGTTTCAATTGAGTAAATATATTTAGATATATGTATGAGTTTGTCTATCATTCACCTGTCTGTATAACTTTTATCAATGACAATTGATTATGGGACTTAAAAATGTTCATGGTTTTTGGTGTTGTTGTTGTTGTTGCTGTTGTTGTTGTTGTCGTGGTTATAATAACTAACTAATCCCACTCATATTTCTGTAAAACTGATAATAGTTAAAATGGATAAGTTCAAAATATAGTTAATTTTTCATTCTAATAATTAAAATGAGCAACAAAAAGTGTTTTTGATGATACAAATATTTATAAATGTCCACATTAATTAATAAACAACGTTGAATTGTGACTAGAATAAAAGATCGAAATGAATGATCTATATCATTTGGAAATTACCAAATGAATGAACCTAACATATTCCATTGTTTCTCTTAATATTACTATTGAATATGTTATCCACTAAACTACTAAGTTCAAACAATTACCAACTTGTTCAATAGGACGAAACGGTCATCCAGTACTTCCAGATTTTCTATGGTGGTCTAGCTTCAATCGACTCATGATGTCAAATATTAAGATATAAAGTTATTTATACCTAAGAATTTGTATTGTCCTGTTGTCAATAATAAAGATATTATTGGCCAATACAAATTGAATCAAATTCAATTTTGAATATTAATAATAAGAAAACTCAAATTCTCTTACATGTATATGGATACATTCATTTAGTTCAAGACTAAATAATTCAAATAATGATAATTCAAACATATTTCCATGTTTTAATCCTATTAGTAGTTAACATAGTCAAACTGTATAGTAATTCATTGATTGCCCAATTATTTTATTAATCGTATAGATATGCATGAATCTTTATATGATAAATAAATTGAGGTCTTTTGAGATTTTAGTTTATCCCATAGATATAATTGTTTGCCACGAATTTATTGATGTTAACAAGAATAACTATTTCCGTTGATTTTAGACTTGCCCTAATCACTATCTTTACACAATCACATTGTATTGGGAAAGTGGCCAAGTACATATAACCCACATTTTCATAATTGTAATATAATTATTCTTATAATGTTAAGATATATATTACCTACGCTTAACTTTTATCTATCTTGATATGTCATATTTGCGGGTATAAGAGTAAGTAGGAAGAAAGCTAGAGCCTGTAAAACCTAAACATGTCTATAAAGTTACGGACTGTGGTTCTGAACTATGTTGGTCAATGTAGAGTATATGGTCACGACCCATATGATAGTCACGATATGTGGTTGAAAACATTTGATAACATTGGCTCAGTATCTATCATAATGCCATATATGTAGTCAGTATTAATATTTCCATAGATTTTGAGTCCCAGTATTATTTCATAAATACATTATCAATCTTTTTAATGTCAGATCTTCTAACTATGACTGTTACTACATTATTTTAGCTTGTTCATTACATCTCGTCGTGATAATGCGGTATGTTAACTTAGGCCAACGAATATTTGTGTCAGGCCGTATACTACGTCTGAATGAATGAATATAATGATATATTATTAATTATTCAGTTAACCTAGCCACTTGCTTATGCAATGGGCTGAAGTTTAAATTCACTTGCGTATTTCCTCGATATTACCTTAATTCATAAACATTATGAGCAAAGATGGACAGTGGCAATATATCGAGGCAATACACATAGTATGCACATATGCCAATAAGAGGTTGATCAATTGCAGTCCTAAACATCAAGGAGAAGATTTAGACAAACAATACCAAGTGAATAATGATAGCTTCCTCAAGTGTTAAATTGATAATCAGTAGTTAAAAATTTAACATAAGTTAACATTATTGTTTTGACATGCAAAATGATCAAAAATAAGGAACTATTCATTATTAATGTTAAAGAAAGAAATACTTATAACTGATGATTTCATATTAATCAAACTATTTGTAAAGAAATAATGATTAGTTGAATTCATGAGTTAAATAAAACTGAACCACCATCATGTGCTCATTAATGAATGGCTTTAAGATGGATTTCCTGAAGTTCTGGTAAGAAACCGTGATCAGTGGAGTCCAACCGTGTCTGTTGTGAAGCAGTTACTCACTGAAGACAATGGTGGACGGTGGCGCAATTTTGTAAATTGGTTGAAGTTAACGCCGTCTGATACCAGCTCAGTGGTCTAGAGGTTAAACATTCGTGCGTAAAACCAATAGGTCCTGGATTGGAATCCCACTAGCGGGATTATGGATGAGCACTGCTGATCAGTCTCACAATAAGATGAAACGGTTATTCAATACTTCCAGGTTTTCTATGTTGATCTAACTTTAATTAACTCATAAATTCAACTATTAAATTATTAAAAATCTTCACAAAATCCCCTTCTAATAAAATAGATTTATTTAATCCATTGTAATATTTTATTAATTCACCCACACATTTTTTTAAATAAAATTTTATTAAAACAAACTCAAATTATTTACCAATATGATGACCTTGAAATGAATGAAAAAAATGGTATAAATAAACCAATCAAAATCATATAATAAGGACAATATTGACTTTTCTTTATTATTAGAAAAATACATTCAATCTACATGTATTTATTGCTTTCCATCTGAGTTTATGTTTACCTATATTGATATAAATGAGATAAAAATACATGTGTAATATACAATAATCAATAAATGGTATGTATAGGTTATGATTAGATATAAACGTATGTTTAGAAAGAAAAAAGAAAGAACAACTTTTGTCCTCATCATTGAAGAAAATCAGTTAGTTATTATGGTAACTATTGATTTAACCATAATTTATTTGTACATCATATTTGTTTAGATTAGATTAGAAGAATATATATATCTATACATATGATTGGAATGCATATTTGATTCATAGTGATTGTGGAAATAATCAGTGGATAGATTAAACATTTTTTAGATTTATGAAAGAAAGCAGGGATGAAATTAAGTTACAATGAAGAATGATGTAAAGATATTAAAACAGTTTAAGTATAGTTTATTGTAGTACAAACAATGAGGAAGGTAAATAATGTTACGATTTGTCTCCTGCATTCATGATTAGGTTAATAAATTGTTTTTTGAAATAAACAAGGTTTTTTTTATAAAGAGAGAAAATTATATCATATATTTAATACTTGCTAAAGATTGATAATATGATTTAAAAGGGGTTTTGTGGAGATTGTAATAATTTCAATAGTTGAGATCGTGAGTCAATTGAAGCTAGACCACCATGGAAAACCTAGCTTTAATTGACTCGCGATCTCAACTGTTGAAATCACTACAATCTCCACAAAACCCCTTCTGATACTAATGCTCACTAGTGAGTGGCTTCAAGAGATATATCCTGACGTTCTAGTGAGAAGCAGTGACCAGTGGAGTTCAATCGGGTCGGTTGTCAGGTAATAACCCACTGATGACAATGGTTGATGTGTCGCTCAATTTCGTGGATTAGTTGAAGTTAGACATTAACACTGTTGGATGCCGGCTCAGTGGTCTAGTTGGTTAAGCGCCTGGAGCGAAACTGATAGGGTTCGAATCCCGCGAGTCAGGGTCGTAGGTGCGTGCTGTTGAGGAGTTCCACAATAGAACGAAAAGGCCGTCTAGTGATTTCAGGTTTCCCGTGGTGGTCTAGCTTCAATTGACTCACGATCTCAATTGTTGAAATATGATTCAAGTAATTTTTTTGTAAGGCGGGTAGTAGCAATGAAAACGGAGAGATTGGTCAAAATGAACCAAATTTTTAGTAGTAAAACTTTGTATTGAAAATTCAAAATCCATTGTTATCTGACTTTGGATTTATAAGTTAAAGTAAACTTGTCTTATTCTTACGATGAAAGATTTATTGAAATTACTCAATCTGAAGCAGTATACAAATGTTTTCTTCCCATATATGACTCTTCAAGCTTATGCATCTACAACGTAGTCGGAGATCAAAACAAATGAGTTGAGATCTTGGGTAAAGTGCATCACGCTTAAACAAAAGTAAACTGATATTGATAGTTCATACGTTAAAATTAAATCAATCCTTATTACTACTTAATGTTATTTTATTGACAACAGTGATCCAGTTTTTCAGTTGTTACATAGTTTAACTTCACTAATTTCAACCTTCTCCAAAACTTCAATACGTTTAACCGATACGGGAAGACAATGAGCTAACCTATTTTCAATTCAGTAGTTTCCATCAAATCTTATCATTATAATATCGTATAATCAGTACTATAATTGAATTGTTACCCCATTCAATCTCATCTAATTTATATCACAACTAAAAATTTGATTAAGTAGTCAGCGTTACAAAGTGTGAATGATCATCAGAGTTAGAAAAAAAATGGATCAGACTATGGATTAATTGATCACTTAACAACCATTTATCAACATGTTTGCCCAATTCAATTTGCATTTATAACTGATCTATGGTCATCTTAACCTATAAAAAAATTTAACATTCTATAATTCCATAAAATAATATGAAGTATGTTCTAACTGATATCAACTGGTTAAAGACAAGATGGTCAACTAAGTTTTAGTTCAGACTTAGTTATCCATCTTGTGTACTATTATTCTTATTATTAATGGCTTTATTCTATATTATATTTTGGTACAATATAGAATTCTCAGCACAAGGTATTTCAACAAGTTTGTTTTACACGAAAAAAAACAAAAAAGGATGGAAAAGGTGAAAGAACCGACACTGTACAACTTTCCAAATTAGGCACATGTTTAAGAATACAGGTTATTGAACAGGGTAACTCTAACAGCCTGTTCGTCACAGAGTATATTTGCTAGGTAAGGTATTATAGGACTTCTAGACTTTTGTTTGCGTACGTGGATTTTAATGTAATTATGTCTCGTTCTACCAGAAGATATACAAGGCGAAAGATATGAGTGTAAGGGATGGTTAGTATCTGATAAAATAACACCTACCAGGAGTTTGCATGACTTTCGATGTCTACCTACAACCATATTAATTATGACCTCGAATGGCTCACCGCACACCTTACTGTCTCCAGCACTCTCCGCAATACAGCAGTCTTTGCTCAAAAGCCTGAGAAAGAATAACGGCGAACAGTAAAGAATAGTAGGTAACATGCAGGAGTTGAAAAATTGTAAGAGTAAATGACGAGTAATCCCAAAAGCATGCAATCTCTTTATGTAGTAAGTCAGACGGAAAATTTTCTTCGATAACAATAAAACGTGAGGAGACCAAGAGAGATCAGAGGAAAAGGTGACACCAAGATAATTGACCTTCGACACTGTGTTTATCAAAGAGTCTCCAATGGTACAAGCATTATGGGATCTCAAAATGGTGTTTAGATTACGTTCATGTCTCATGCTAAAGTTAACAGCTTGATATTTAGACGGATTAATTATGAGACCATTAACAACAGACCAACATTTAATACGGGACAAAAACTCACTCATTTCTATGGGATGTAAAGAGGTAGAAATCGGCATATTTCACAAAGTGTGTTCTGTGGAATATGGCAGATCATACAGAAAAACAAGAGAAAAGAAGAGGTGAAAGAACGGCTCCTTATGGTACACCTTCATGAAACAGTAGAGACTTTGAACATTCTCCTCCAAACACAGTGTACTGTTCTCTTCCAGAGAGGTAGGAACATAGTCAATTAATCATCCAGATGTCAGTGTTGACACTGAATAATTTGTTAAATAAACATTGTCTTGATATCTGTACTCCTAACTAAACTGACACTTCCTTGTGTGAGTATCATTTAGACCGAAATTGAACCACCTGTATATTAACAACCTATTTATAATAATTTACTACTGACTAGTAGTAAAAGTAGTTGGTTTCTATGGTTATTCAAATTTTATCACTTATCTAAACATTAAATATTTAAATTCACTTGGTATTGTTTGGCTTGTATCTTCCCATTGAGGTTTAAAACTGCAACTGATCAATTTGTTATTGGTACGTCCAGGTGACAAGTCCCAAATAGGACGAAACGAGCGTCCTGTATTCCACTGCTAGCCACTACCCATCATTATTAAATATTTAATTTATAATTTATATAAGCTTCAATCAAAGTCAATTCAATGAATTAATCTTTATTTATGGAATAGAATCAAATATAATGAATATGTTTAATATCTACTGAATAATTATTTTTAAAAAAAAATATGTACTCGTTTACGACAAGTACATTTACAGAAATAAATTATCATAGTTTGGCATATAATAATAATAATAATGTTTACATTTTCTGAATAATAATTTTTTTTGTTGTTGCCAAATTTACTCTAATGAACTACTACAAACCTATACACCTACATACATAGACAATAATAATAATACAAGTACATACACACACACACAATCAAAGTAATTATCGGAATGATTAAATACAATTGAGGGAAACAATTATTATTTTCATTATCATTTTATACAATTTACAAAATGAATTTAATTTTGTCCTAAAATGAGGGAAATTCAACAAATTTATATCAATTTGATAGGTGATTAGAAAACTATATTGTTGGTAAACAAATTCAGTAGTATATAATATTTATTCACATTAGCATAATGTTTTTTTTTTTTTTTGATTAGTTATCCTACTGTGACATTTGTTTTAAGTATTATATACATATATATTTATATGTTATGAAGTATATACATTTTACTCCTCTTCAAATAGAAGATAAGATGAGAAACACACTGATAACAATGATATTTACTTTTAAATTTATAAACATTGAAGGAATTCATTGCATAGGAATTATCCTGAACTTTGTGTTAACGATGATTAAATATGACGATTCAGTCATAATTAAAGACTATTATTAATTTTTATCAGAAGGGGTTTGTGGAGATTTTAGAAATTTCACGGATTGAAATCATGAGTTATTTGAAGCTAGGTCACCATGGAAAACCTGGAAGCACTGGACGACCGTTTCGTCCTAGTGTGGGACTCCTCAGCAGTGCGCATCCGCGATCACGCCCCCCCGCGAGATTCGAACGCAGGACCTATCAGTCTCGCGCCAAGCGCTTAACCAACTAAACCACTGAGCCAGCATCCAATGGCATTAATGTCTAACTTCAACCAATCCACGAAGTTGCACTACCATATACCATTGTCTTCAGTGAGCTGATATCCCACAACAGACCTGGTTGAACTCCACTGGTCCTGAGTTCGAATCTCGCGGGGTGCAGGGTCGTGGATGCGCACTGCTGAGGGGTCTCATACTAAGACGAAACGGCCGTCCAGTGCTTTCAGGTTTTACATGGTAGTCTAGCTTCAATTGTCTCATGATTTCAATCTGTGATATTATTGATTTATAAATTAATAAGTGTTTTTTTCTAAAACAATTATTTGGATATTCATTGTTCAATTTAACATTTTCATTGAAGAAATTTCATCAACAGAACTTCAGATGAGTTCTTTTTCATTTAAACTATCAAAAATATTCAATAAGTTAATCTGAACATTGATACTGTCATTATTATTGATGACATATTCGATAATTTCCAGTTGAGTTGTATAGGATATGGCTTTCAAGTGGAGAATCATTCAACAACTTTTTATATGATTGAACCTATGAATAAATAATGTGACAGTACCCTTCAATCAATGAATTGATATCTATTTGCCCCTGATTTTCTATTTCTATTTGCGTATAGTAAATCGAAATATTCATCTCATGAACTACTCTCAATGGTCTATAGGTTGTCGTTTGATAATTGAATACAATGATATCCTATCATTCGTAGAACTTTAGAATTTTGTGCATAAATTCATGTGAGATTTGAGAGGTTCACAGATAAACAATTTTCATTGAAAATATAACAAACATCTAGTACTCTTTCATTCCCAATAGTTCCTTAACTTATAGTGTCATAAATAGTTGTTTCATCAAAGTATGAGACGTTTAGCAGTGCTCATCTTGAACGGATATTTCAGAATGCTTTTTTACAAACAGATTTAGCCAACAGAATGTATTCACACTAGGCTTGAGATAACTATCATAGAAGGCAATGAATGTTCTATACATCCACTAGTTCTAAGTATTAAAGAATACGAATTAGCTAAAAATACAAAACAGTAATCTGATTTTCTCCATAACAAAAGTCCCGGTGTAATATAACGTATACTGTTTATGTATAAGTTCAATATTTTGAAAAAGGAATAAATTATTTCTCAAATTATAATAAAAACATACATTCGACCAGGAAAATGTGGAGATCTTGGATAGAGGCTATTTTAAAAACACCAGAGGATTTGTAGAAGCATGGCACTCAAGTCAATCAACAATCAACAAATGCATTGAAATCGATCCAATTTATCAACCAATTATAAAAATTATGGACAAATATAGAACCAAGAATCAAACCACTGATCGGAAATACAATAAAAATAAAAAAGTAAACAATCACAGGTTGAACGTCAACAACAGCCAATCATCATCGAGGTCTACAGGACAAGCCTTGGGTTATATGTGGAGAAATTCGTAAACTTCACTTCTACCTGACGTTTGTGCTGATGCTGTCGTTTAGATTGACGTATGGGACGGTATGGAAGTCCTCAACAGTGTGCATCAACGATCACACACGTAAGATTCCGGACCAGAACTTTCGGTCTCACGTGCGAACCCTTAACATCTAGACATCTGAGTCGACACCCGACAGTGTTAATATCTAACTTCAGTCAATCCATAATCTTGTGCAAACCTTCGTCCACTGTCTGAGATGGATAACTGTCTCCATCCAACACGGATTGGACTCCACTGGTCACGGTTTCTCATATACTTGGACGAAATGGCCGTCTAGCCCTCCAATATTTCCAACTATTAAAATTACTACAATCTGTACAAAGCCTCATTCTGGTAAAAATCATGTAATCATTAGTGAACTGCTTCAAGATGGATTTCCTGAAGTTCCAGTGAAAATCCGGGTCGAATGAAGACAGTTATCCACCTCAGACAATGTATGAAGGGTTGTGCAAGATCATGGATCTACTGAAGTTAGACATTAACACTGTTAGATGCCAACTCAGTGGTTTAGAGGCTATGCGTCCACGCAAGTGAACAAATGATGTTATATAAGAATAGAAGTTGGAAATAACTCATGAATAAATGCCTTACATAATACTCATAAGAGGGAGAAGTTACCAAGGTAAAACTAAGGCTGGTAACTGTATCTTATTGGAAATTGACTTAACTATTTCATTGAAATGGCTTTAGAAAAACTTAAAAATTTCAAGTTTTTTGTTTATTGATTATTTTAAAAGAATAAACGAATAGAATAAAATTGTTTTAAAAATGTTTTTAATAAATAGATTGTTTTCTAATCTCAACGGATATTTTATTCAGAAAAAACAATGTTCTTTTATAAATAGTAGATTTTAAGTGAACTAATTACTACCAAATAAAAGGTTAGTTTCAATGAAACTAAATTCTGTGAGATTATTGAATGTTGAGTATCATATTCACAGTTTAATTATATTTTTCAATAGTAATTTTAATAATAAAGTATCTTTTGAGTAATGCCAGCTAATTATCACATATACATAGGCATAGTTGTATCAAGCGAAAAAGTTACACTGAATAAATGATCAGTCATTACGTATGTAATGACAATAATCTGTTAATGTCTATGTAAAATCAATTCGCAGAAGTATACGATCTCACATATTGGATGGAATGAACAAAATTGAGATTGATCAAGCTTTTGATGAGTGGACATTATCAAATGATGTTTAATAACAGTTCACTTGATAAAGTGGAATATCAATGTCAAACTTCCTCTCAAACTTTTTTTGTGAGAATGTTGAAAGCATTTAGCAAAAGGTCTTTTACTTAGTGGTTAGGTAAAAAAAATAACATGAATTATTACTCAGAGATCAGTTAATGCAGTTTCTCTAACACGATATCAGTCAAGTTATGAATAGTTTGGTGATAACATCTATAACTGTGACATCAAGTGAAGAGGGCTATAATCTCACATAAAGTGTCTCTTCCTTCAAGATTGTACAAATATTAAGATGATGGCTGCTAGCTTAAAAGAAACCTATATCTACGTTTTTTTGCTGAGTGTCTATACTTTTTCTATTCTCCAGTTCCTTTACTGTATATATTCGCTAAAATGAAAGAACCTATTTGTAATTTATTATTTCGATTCCGATTATCTCATGAAAATTAATGTACTTATGACTGATTTCAAAACGAAAATGTTTAAATAACATGTGAATTTCATAAAGTTGCCAACGTTACACACAATATACAAATAGATTAGTATTGATTATAATTCCATTAAGTCAGATCACTACATGATATAGGTCAGTATGGAAGAAGTCTTATTTAGAGCTGCACAATTTAAAAGCTCATTTGTTATTATTACCAAACAAGTCATACAATGAAATAGAATCCAACCTTAAATTTCTAATGAATACATTTCAAACAAAATCACTGATACGCTAAATAATTCTATATCACAAAATGAAGACTGTTTTTGAATATAAACACTTATTCAATAAAAGAAACAACAGTAAACGTATATTATGTTAATGGCTTTGAGTGAATTAATTAGAATCAGGAGACTGCCAAACTGATTTTCCCCACGAAGTTTAAAATTCAGTGAAAGATATCTTATGCTTTAACACGAACTAAGTAAAAACTGTCAATATGTGTTTCCAAGAATACTTATGATTGATAAAAATGTCATTATCAGTTAAGGGGTTGTGGAGATTGGTAAGTTTTTGATTGAGACCATGAATCAATTGATGTTAGACCACCATTGAAAACCTGAAGGCACTGGACGGTCATTCGCGCGGGAGACTGAAGGCCCTGGGTTCCAATCCCGCGAGCGGGATCGTGAATGCGCACTGCTGAGGAGTCCCGCAACGGGACAAAACGGCCGTTCAGTGCTTCCAGGTTTTTAATGGTGGTCTAGCATCAGTCGGTTCATGATCTCAATCAAAAAATGTCATTCATGGAACTAGAAAGTGAGTGTAAAATAGTGCTTTTTTAGCTGAATTTTGAGAAACAACTTCACTTGATACATATTGTCCATGGGAGTATCTGATGTGATTCAATCCATAGTCAAGGATGTTTAAGTAATAAATAAGTAGTCTCCCACTCTAACTTATAGCTATAAAACTTAATCCTAGGTTTTGGAATTTTACCAATAAAAGGATGGCAAAGTATAATTGTATTATAGCTGATGTCATTACATGATAAAAAAATCCTAACTCTTACTTATAAATTTAGTTCAACTCCTTATAGCTAAACCTAATTTTTCTATCTTTACATTTGTGTGTTACAAGATGTAAGGGTTGATTATTCATATTCAAACTATTGACCCACTATAAATGTATTGCATTTTGTTGTCGATTCTTTTATAACTGAACACTGCATTCTGATTGGATAACAAGTGACTCAAAGTTATCGAATGCACAAAATGAGTAATCGGTTCATTAAATCACCACCCTAATTAAACTCTAATGTTTTAATAGTAATAATAGTAATAATATCGTAATGAATGAAAACACAGGGGAGGACAGCCGAATTATATTTAGCCCAACATTACAGAGTTACCTGGCAAAATAGAAAACCCATACTATAATAACTAATTTGCAAAGTGTTCAATAATTATCTCGGACTTCATTGTTCATGCATTTCTATACTAATTGTTTTCTACTCCCGTTCTTCCTTTCTTGATCTTCCCAATCTTCTGCTGCCAGACACTACATTCCTGACTCGCGTTATATACTACTTATATCAATATAAGTAGCACGCATCACAATATGTTTATATTACAGTGAAGAGTTATGATAAAATAGTTACATCTTTATCAATATCAACCTGAACTACATGATATTTAAACGACCAAACATTGTTTATATGTTTTTTCAAGAAAAAATCTTGCAAGCAATTAAAACAAACTTAAATGCAAGATAACCATTACAATAACTAACATCATATTTAGCTCTAACTCATAAAGGACATAACATTCCATTAAAGAATCTATATAACAGTGTTTGCATCATAAATGTAAACTGTTTAGTTAATATTCAATATATTATCCCATCTGAATTGGTAATCCATTTGTCTTTAACCACTAACCATTGAAGTTTTTTGTGCGATCAAGTCGTAATAACTTGACATTAATACTGTTTAGTTTTATTAAATCAAGACGATTACATTCCATTCAACCCACTTCTTATGTAACATTAAAAAACCACTAGGAAATTAACTAAAAGAAAATGTATACTACACTATTTAAACAATAATCTTTATTTTGTTTTGTTTTTAAAAGAATAAAAACTAGCGCGCTATTCAAGCGTATACTGGCAAACATACTAAATAGATATATTTTTTCTCAACTTCAAAAGTTTATTTCGGTAAGATTATTTATTACTAATAATCCTTTCTTCTATGTAATGACAATAAACAGTTGTTCATTATGGTATATGTTACACTGACCGTTTTGGCATAGATTTCTACTAATGAAATAGTTCAATACATGACTCATCCCTTGAATACCTAGGTATTATCAATGATATATAACATGAATAGTTCTTTATACTAAATAAAATAATATTTTGTTTAACCTACATAAAGTTGTAGTGTCTGCTACTGATGTCGATAATTATAAGTAGTATATATCATCAATTGAAATTGAAATGCCTGGAAGTAGAAGGTTAAGAAAATTGAAGAGAAGAGAACGTGAATAGCGAATGATTGGTATGGAAATGCAAAAACAAACACAATGAAGTTTGAGACGATTGACTGACAGTTTGCAAATGAAGTATTTACGATATAGTTCTCAGATTTTATCAAGATGTTCTGTAATTTTGTGTTCTGGTTCACTATATTTAGTGTCGTTGCCAAGTTATCTGTTATCAATACATTACAATTTATACTATATTTAATTATTTAAATATCGTTCAAATTATACTTAAGCGGTTTACTACATAGAAGATTTCTTGTATTTCATGTTTGTTTCTAATTACGTCAAAAGAAATTCTTAAAATGTCAATGAATGAGAATTTAGTTATATTAAAGTTTATAATAATATTACTTGGTAACTCACTTGTTAAGATTTAAAATAACAATAATGATGATTTACAAACTTATATGGAGATTAAAGATGATAGAATTGTATCCTGGCAAAAGTATATTTTATTGGATAAGATTCAATTCCTTTTGACTTAGTTGAGTAATCTTGAAGCCTTATTACAATTAATCGATAGAAAGTTTGTATAAATTCAAAGGTTTTTTTAAAGAGAAGTAATATAAAACGGTTAGTCCGTTTGATAAATTTCGATAATGCAATGAGAAGACTTACCCTTAACTTGTCTAGTTCACCTTTTAATTTTAATATATAAATGTTCTTAACAAGTATATGTGTGATCAGATTGTTCGAAATGTATTACGCTAATATATCACATAATTCTGATAAACTTCGTCTTCTCATTGCATTATAGAAGTAACATAGTCAGCTGATGTTTCAACAGTTTTAAAGAGAGTAAGAGAGATAGTGTTCATTTTGCACAGCTTATTATCAATTTGTCTATCTTATTACCGTAGAAATATTGTTATATAACCTGATTGATTTGGGTATCAATCTATTCATAATAATGCGTTCTCTTATAATTTATTTCATTAGCTGTAAATAATCTTATGGAAAATTGATCATCTCCTATAATATTTTTATTAATAAATTTGCTGAAAAGATGAAATTATGTAAAAGTCATGTGTAAAACGGTTTCCTATTTAACTATTTTTATTTTACCAACTCACTTATTAATCAATGAACCGCTAGTAAAGTGATACATTTGAGAATTTACTACGAACACAAGAAACTGAAATGAAAACTGATTAGTACATTTAAAATCTGTGCATAAAAAGATTACGTATTTGGTACGTTTAACTGCACTGAGAGCCGTTCTAAGATCGCTTGAGGTTCTAAGTCCCATAGAGATAGGTTTATTTGTGGGATTAACAACCCAATATAATTAAAAAAGGACCTTCTTAACAAACACTATCTAGAAGAAAAGTTATTTGAACTCTACCCTGGGAGTCAAAGGATCTTTATAATGAAAAGTTATGGCGTATCATAATGAAATACGAAATTATTTATAAGTCACAAAGCTGATAACTCTTCTGATAATCAGAACAACAATTATTATAGGTGCATAGAATATCCGGACAATGTGGGAAATGAGAAAGATTATTCGAATTGCAGGGAAAAAATATTAGATCTTAATTTCTTTATTATTGTCATTTTCACACTAAAACGATAAAAAGAAATTTTCATGGAGTTTTGTTCTTTGAGATCGATGGCTTGGTCGTGGAGCTTTCAACGTGCTTCTGAACGACATCATCAGCACTTCTGCCTGAAGTTTGTGCCGATGATATTGTTCAGAATAACGATGAAAGCTCCACGACTAAACCATCCAGCTCAGAGAACGAAACGATCAAAATCATCAACTTGAGCCACATATCTTCACCATCTCAAAGACGTTTTCCTATCACTTTTAAATGTTCTGAATGATATGCAAATATTTTTCTAAGGAGCACTTTAAATTAAAAAAAGAAAGGTATTTCATTATTGAATGTTATCTACATATAGATGTAATTCTGATTGATCAAGTCTGTTCAGCTGTATTTTTATTCTTGATTTAACTATGTTCAATAATCACCTTAATTTGATGTTCCATTCAAATCGTAAAATAATCTAGATTTCATAAATGTGTCATTAAATGGTTTTTATCTCACTAGGTGTTATTAATAACCAAACTAGCCACAAGAACAACGAGTGATTTAACTGTAAACTAAAAAAAATCATTATCAGCTAAAATGGTTTTGTAAAAATTCCACGAAATTCTCATTATTAACAACTATTTTAGTAGTTGAGATCATGAGTCAATTGAAGCTAGACCACCATGGAAACTTGGAAGCACTGGATGTCCGGATAAAGAAGGAGGATTGAGCATAGGATTAGCGGATCCATCTTGTAGAAAACTAACTCGCTAAAAAACGCTAACCACGAATAATAATTTAAACCATTTAAACTCTACCTTGGGAGTTAGGTCTTCATTTAGAAGAACTATAACGTCTCCTGGTAAAATCCGAGTTCCTTCGGAAGCCACGAGGCCGATGCCCATTCTAACAATCAGATCAACAATTTTTATAGGTACATGGAACTTTCGGACACATTGTACCAATCACCTTCTCTTAATTAAAGTAGGTCATTACATTCTCAACCGTAAAATAAGTTTAAAAAATTTTTTAATCATTAATCAATTTTTTCAATTTTAAAAAAATTATAAAAAAATAATTAAATATTTAAATAAATCAATAAACTTACATTTAAATAATCTATTTTTATTTTATAATTATTTTCTACATAATTCATTAAAAATCATTTAATTGATAATATTGACTTAATATATTTGAAAAATCAATAAAAAATCTTGAACACATATATTTTTCCATTAATTTTATATCAATCATTTTACATGGTTTATAACCATTTATTAATAATTTACAATATTTTAATAATCCACCACCATATATTTCTTCTGGTTTATATATCACTATAATATTATTATTTAAATGTTTTAATGCTTCTATATAACTACATGCTACTGATTTAATTACTATAATTGGATAATAATTTTTATTGATTTTTTTTATTTTTTATTTTTTTTTTTTTTTTAAATCATAAAATTTTATTAAATTATTAATTATTATATGAAAACTATCAATTGTAAATTCATATTCACGTGATATACGATCAATAAATTTAATTTTTATAATTTTTTCATTCGATTTATTAATTGTATGATAACCAATAATAAATAGTAACCATGACTCATAAGTAGTATTTGTTGGTTTGTAGATGCGTATTATTTTTTGTATATATTGTTTAATAATCATAATATTATTATTATTACTTTTATTATTATTATTATAATTTATATTGCTATGTTGATTGAATGGATTCAATAATCTTGAACATGTTGAACATTTTGGACATTCTATAGATGATAATAATGAATGATAATGACATAATGAATGATTTAATTTATAATAATCATTATTATTATTATTATTTATTGTTTGTTTATTGTTTAACATAGAATATTTAGATGGATTCTCTTTTATAATATTATTATTATTATATGATATAGTATTGAATTGATTTTCATGTAAGGGTTGACGATGAATAAATGATTGATTGATAGGAAAATAGAAATTAGTTAATTGATTTTTATTGATTTTTTGTTGATTTAAATTTTCTACATTTTCTTTATTTAAATGAACCGGTATATTGAATGGATTCAATTTATAATATGAACAATATTTACACTTATATGATAAAGATGATGATGATGGATTCTGTGTTGTTTGTATTGTTGATATATTCAATGGTAATGTAGAATGATAACAAAATATACAATGATTTGTAATATTTGATAAATTTTCTAAAATAATTGTATCTTTTAAAATATTTTCAATACATGAATATATTACTGATTTAATTTTTGTACATGTTGTAGAATTAGATAAATCAACATAAAATAATAATTCTATATCATGAAATGTTTGTTTATTTTCTGAACCTGTAAAAGAGAAAATAATATCATCATTAAACAATACGTTTTAATATAAGGTTAATTCAATTGAATAATGATACAGTAAAGATTAATTGTATATCATTCAGAAATGAAGTGTATTTGGTGAAATGTTTAACTCTATCATTCATTGATACATAATAAATAGGTCTCGGGTTCGAACCCTTCTCTGGGAAAGAGCAAACCAGCCTCCAGCTGAAGAAGAAATTAGGAAAAGATGATAGAAATGGATAGGACATACATTACGCAAACCACCAAACTACATCACGAGGCGAGTTCTTACTTGGGATCCTGGAGAGAAGCAGAAAAATGGAATGCCAAAGAACAAATTACTTTGTGAAATAGAAGCAGATATGAAAAGCATGAATAACAACTGGAAGGAGCTGAAAAGGACTGCACAGGATAGAGTTAGATGGGAAATGCTGGTAAGCGGCCTATGCCCCTTCACGAGTAGTAACAGGCGTAAGTAAGTAAGTGAGTTCGAACCCCGTAAGGCGAGGTCACGGGTGCACACTGATGAAGAGTCTCACAATAGAACGAAACACCCGTCCAATTCTTCTAAGTTTCCCATGATGGTCTAGCTTCAATTGACTCTTGATCTCAATTATTGAAAGTCACCCTTGAATTTGTATATTATAAAGATGGTTAATAAATATTTTATTGGTTACTTCGCTCATGATAATTATTTCTTTCAACATTATCGAGCCAAGTAATCAGTATAAATAGTTATTTCATAGTATTGATCATATTCTTATAAAAATGAGGTTATAAACCGTTTTAAATTAGACAATCAGGTTAAACGTTCATGCGTAAGACTAAAGCTCTTGAGTTTCAACCTCAGTGACAGGGTTATGGATATATACTACTAGTAAGTAGTCCCGCATTAGAAAGAAACATGAAATGAATAATGCATTCTGGTTTTCAACCACTGTGTAGACTAGTTCGTGATCTCAGTAAAAGCAAGAAGCCTAGACGCTGACTATAATATAAAATAAAGATGAAATTTTAGTGATTTAATAAAAATTTGATTAAATAAGATTTTAAATCTCCATTGGATTCTATTCATATATTCATGTGAATTTTTTTGAAATATCTGACGGAAGAAATATGCACAGAGTTAATGAATTGCTTCAATATTGAGTATTTAATGGTCTTGGATTTCGTATTTTAAAAACTACGTAGTAAATTATTTATATCTCCCAATTTTTAATTAACTTTTAAATCACCTTACAACCTTTTAATTCGGGATCTATTTATATCTATCTCAGCTCGATTGAATACTGAAACTAATTTTAGTCTGATAACCATTGAAAATAGAGAAGAATTAGTCATTTGTTTCGTTCTAGTATAGGAATCCCATATTATGGTACATTCTCGACTACACAAACGAATAAACTGATCAATTTTAAAAATATACTTAAGTATAAATAAACAAAAAATTTTTTATCAGAAGGGGTTTTGTGGAGATTTTAGTAATTTCAATAGTTGAAATCATGAGTGGATGCGCACTGCTGAAGAGTCTCATACTAGGAAGAAACGGCCGTCCAGTGCTTCCAGGTTTTCCATAGTGTTCTAGCTTCAACTGACTCATGATTTCAACTATTGAAAAAAAATTTTCGTCAATTGTATTCTTTACAAAAAGGCAGTACATTTATTTGATGATTTTGATGATAATATTATGTCTAAGGGCTAAACTAATCACATGATACATTATCACTTCCTATTTATTGAATATACCGTCAATTTAATCTGAATTATAACTGAAAGTCATGTTATGAAATGTTCTTTTCACAAAATAACTCTAATCACTTCATTATACGTATAGGGGTTGTCGAGATTACTAAGTTTTTGATTGAGATCTTGAAGCGATTAATGTTAGACAGCCATTGAAAACCCGGAAGCACTGAATGGCCGTTTCGTCCTATCATGGGACTTCTCAGCAGCGCGCATCCACGATCCCGCTCACAGGATTCGAATCCAGGGCCTTCAGTCTCGCGCGCGAACGCCTAACCAACTGAACCAATGAGCCGGCATCCAATTATGTTAGTGTCTAACATCAAACAATCATTTCATTATAGGATGACACTTTTCATTATGATAAACTGATGAAATTTTATAGGTTTTAACTATAGATTTTCTAAATGATAATCAAACCACTGATTCAAAAATCAGTAAGTTATTTGCTCCTATACAACATCATTGGTAGATTATTGACTCAGCAATAAGTATGTCAGTAACTCATAGATTTCAATCAACTATACAAATGCTGAACTTATTAACAATGCTCATTCATAACTTTTAGTGTATATCGTTGATTTCATAAAGAATCGTGCCAAAGACTTTCAGGTTTTTTGAGAGCTGACATCTGATGATTTACACTTAGCAAAAGTTCAAAGTTTGCTACCTCCTACTGCTGAGGGTGTTCATTGCTAGGTTCTATACTATGATGAGACCATTATTTAATGCTCATTGGTTCTTGAATATTTTTTGACTAAAATCATTCAACAATGTAATATACAATTAAACAATCTCCAACAAAACATTTTTACACTAAAAAGTGGTTGATCACTGATTGAATAGTCTAGTAAATTGTTGATTAAATTGATCTCAATAACCATTCAGATAGTTTGTATTTTGTAACAATAAAACCTAATAATAATAGAGGGCTATTTTGAAAAGATTGTACAATTTTCATAGATTAAATCATACACTGACTGAGGTTAGATATATTCAGCTTTATTTCCTGGGCTAGTGATCTTGTAATCAAGCATTCGCACACAATACTGATGATCTGGGGTTCTATTTCTGAGTCCAGGGTCATGGTTGCGTATTGTGTTTAAGTAACTCCGTACTACAATTAGACATCTGTTCAGTGCTTCCAGGTTTTCAATGGTGGTCTGGCTAAGGTTATTCTAAAATTTAAACTGAGGATAACAATTATGTCTTAAAATAATACTAACATTTATTGCATAAGTATATTAGATATAAATTAAACTCAAATCAGACATAATGCAGTATGGAATGAATTTTGCATTGTGTTCAATATCTGTTGATCTCTACTTTGGTTCAGTACTCAAGTGCATGAAACTGCGTTGGACCGTTCCACTGGATCTAAATTTCAACAGGTACATAATATAAATGTTGTTTGTTTTGTTTAGAAATCACCAGATGTGGCTCATTTGTAATTATTAGATTTCTATTATACTGTTGTCAACTGATATTTACAAACACATGTAATAAATCTCTGCCGGTTACTAAACTCGGTAAATGGATGACACTATTTGCATGTTTAAACAAATTCTTTATATTTCATTTTGTTCAGGATTATACCATATAGATTAATTGGTTTAAGTGTAATCGAATTATATGCTTAATATGTTCAGCTGAGTGGTTTTTCTTCACCAAAATATGCATAGAAATATATCATTCTGAGAAACAAATTATCTCTGGCTTTAATCATGTTCGAAAAATTTGAATCTAAATTAGAGATAGCGTGTTGACTAGAGGTCACTGTTATTAAAAATAATCGCATAAATTATTGGCATTTATATAAATCTTAAAATAATAATAACCGATCCCATCATTTGTAAAATTGTTGATATTATTAGGCCAGAAGTTTATGAACTACAAAATTGAGAGGTATGAAAATTTGTTTACTTATAATAAAGCAAACGCTAATAATCATATTAAACCGCAGATGTCATTATGGGATTGCGCAGATTGTCAAATTTTATTACGATCACAAGCCGATCGAAGAGAAATGGCCGTTAAAGACATGGAAGGAGAGGATAGTCATTCCGCCTTAATATGAAATTGTTAAGTAATGCTTACCTACGACCCCTAAAATGAGAGTCGAATCTAGGACCTCCGGTCGCGCTCGCGAACGCTTAGTCTCATGACCAATGAGCTGGGACCCAATGCTTTACAAGCATAAATTCAATCAGTCCGACCATCTTTCATTGTTCTTAGTCGATAATTGCCTCATACACGACACTGTTTAGATCCACTGATCACGACTCCTCACTGGGACTCCGGATATTTCCTCTCGAAGCCAGACAATAACGAGCACATGACAATTTTCATCGACAAGTTATCGAGTTTGTAGATTAATTGATGTTATATATCAACATCGTCGCATAGCTACTCGGTGGTCTAGAGGTTAGGTGTTCACGCTCGAGACCGAATTTTCTGGGTTTGATACACGTTTGTGGAGTCGTGGATGCGCACTATGAAGTAACTCCATACCAGGATTTTAGTTTTTCAATGATTGTCTAGCTTTGACCGGTTCGTGATTTGAGTGATAAGCCACATCTTTTTTTATTATTACTATCATCTCATATAGTCATTCACAAGTAATTGTTCGCACTTTTATAAAAGAAAATTGTGAAATCAGCAAGATAGACATTAGGACAACAATTCTTAAGGACAAGAGACACACAAATGATTGTTTGAAACTTACCAATAATAATAGAACTTGCAACTTCACCATTTAAGCGTATCTCTTTAACTGGTATTGATTCTTTCAGTAATCCATCGCGTATTGTTCTAATAAGTTTCTTTAATTGTGTACGAATAGTTGGTAGTTTCAGTGGTTGTTGTAATGTAAACGGAATAGGAGAATGTGAAATTGTATTGTGATGATTAGGTAAGCAAGAATCATTTGTTAGATGTTGATAAGCATTATTTATGTTATTATCATTGCTTGTGTTATTGATTTCACTATTGGAAGAGACGTCAGGAATGGATGTTACTAAATTATTTCCTTTTGATACTGGTACCGTAGTTGGAACGGATGAAGAGATTACTTTATCAATATTATAACGATTTTCCGTATTGTTAAAATTAGTCGAATTAATCAAACAATCAGATGATAAATGATCTGAATGTTTTGTATATGTTTGTTTCATAAAATCATAAATAATTGGATCAATTGTACAGAAACATGAACATGGTTTACTAATGATTGTTGGTAATGATGTAGTTGTTAATGATGATGATGATGATGATGATGATGATGATGATGTTGATATAATATTATTTGTACCTAAAAAATTTTGATACAAAGGCTTTGGTGAAATACTTATAAATGAATTCATTATTTCATCTAAATATTTCACTTGTTCAAAATTAAATATATGATAACGATTTGATGTACATGATGGATTTAATGTATTAAAATCAACATTCATTGGAACATCAGATAAAGATGGTCCACAATCTTTACTACGTTTAAATCGTCCATAATCAGAACGTTTATAAAATGTACTATTTGTATTATTATTATTATGATTACTATTATTGTTATAAGTAGTATTAGCAGTAGTAGTAGTGGTAGTAGTAATAGTAGTATTCGTACAACTAGTTACAAGTGAACGTTGTAATGATAATTTATTATTTCCTTTATTTATTTCATTCTCTTCATTATTATAAGAATAATTCAATATTGGTTTATATGTTGTATAATTCATTAAATTAAATGTTTTACGTTTTTTATAAAATTTATTATAATTTAAATTTAAATAATATTTTGTTTGTTTATTATGATAATTTGTAATCATTTTTGGTAATTTTATACCGAATTCATAATCAATGTTCTCTTGGATACTATACATTTTTGGAAATGATTCTAATCTTGTTTTTAATTTACGTTCAATGGTATTACAATTAGTATTATTATTATTATTATTATTATTTTGATTATGATCAGTGATATAAAATGAATGTTTTAATGTATTATCTGATAATTTATTGTTTATATACATTACTGATGATGGTGATGAAGATGATGATATCGATGATGATGACGATGATGATGTCGTTGACGAGGATGAGGTTGAGGATGAAGATGAAGATGATGTTGAATAAGGTAAATTAGTTGGTAATTTATAATCAGTTTTAAAATCTTTCATATTTAAGTAAACTTTTCAATATTTTTTTGTTGAGATAATTTTATTTTTCGGTGTCAATTTTTAGATAAATTTGACAACATTGTTGTTATTAGTCTCTGGGTGTATATATGTGTATGTATGTATGTATGTATGTGTGTGTGTTTATATACATGTATATACCGATATATTTGTCCTTAAAATGATTCATATATATTGTTTAAATGTTTCATAGATTTTATTAGGAAACAAATGAAATTGTTCAATGTTGATAAATAAAACAAATAAAATTTTAAAAAATGATAATCATAAATAATCTTTTTATCATTTTTTTTTACTTTTGTTTTTATTCATTTAAGAGATAAAAACTACTCAAATGTACTTTATATATTAATGAGATATAGATATATATATATATATAACTCAATACGAACAAGATTTTTTTCCCAATCAATTTTCCCTATATTTATCAATGATTCGTTGAATTTTACGATATAACCTTGACCCGTGAATTATGATTGGTTGATAGAAATGATCTCTATTATCTATTTGAATGAATTCAACTAATCTATCAATTTTTATTCTTATTGGTTCATTATTATTATTTTATTTGAAATGTATACAGTGGGTGGAAAAGAGTATCATGGAAAAGATAATTATAACATATGAGAACTATGAAGTTTGTTATTGTTTCATTTTTTTTCGAAAGAATCGTTATAATAACTTGATAGAATATTTTCTTAAAGATATAGGTAGATAGATAGATGTTTCTAAAAAGAATTATTAGCTAAATTTTTCTTGTGATCACAATGGGTTTTATGGAGATTATAGTGATATTAATATAGTTGAATTCATGAGTTGATATAAGCTAGACCATCATTAAAAATCTGGAAGTACTGAAAGGCCTAGTTTGTCCTAGTATGAAACTCCCCACTAATGAGCAAACATGATCACTTACCAAAGGGACTCAAACTCAGCACCTTCGATCTTATTTGTGAACGCTTAACGTCTAGACCACTGAATCAGCATCCAACGGTGTTAATGTCCAAATTCAATCGATCTATGAATTGTTGCTCATTTATTCATCCATTATATGAGATAGATAACTGTCTCTACCCGAAACGGTTTAGACTCCATTGATCATGGATTCTCACTAGAACTTCAGGAAGTACATGTTGAAACCAGTCACTAGTGAGCATATGATAATGATGATTATTAGAATGGGTTTTGTGAAGATTGGTATAATTTTAATGGTTAAATTCATGAGTTGATTCATCAATTCAAATATTAAAATTTTTATTAATCAAAACAAATTTCTCAGCAATAATTAAAATTTCATAATTTGAACAAAGCTGTTATCTAAAATCAACATTATCCAATTGTATCTACCTCATCATCAATACTTCGAAAATTTTATAAAAGTCAACATTTAAGCAATATGAAAACGTAAAATTCAGCAAAGGAATCTCTGTTCAATGAATTTATTATCAAGCTGTAGAATCGTATATATTTGTATGAATTTTTCTATTAATTCCATGAGGACAAACGAACAATGAATTGAGATGATGTTGTAATAAAGAGATTATAATACTAGATGAAGTAATGCAGATAGTAACAATAGAATATATTATATATGGTTAGGGTATATTTATTCCCTTAAAAACTACAGAGAACTTTTTATATTTTTTTATTATGGATAGCGGTAGAATTTAGGATGCCCGCTTCGTTCAAATTGGAGAATTCTCAGATCTAATGAATAAGCCAGTGATTAACTGGACTCAGCAGCTTATTCATAAAGCGCTTACATTTAATGTGATTGGTACTGGATTAGAACTACATTTAGAACAACAACAATACATTCGATTGAGGAGTTCTGATTACAGAGAAATGTGCGTGTGATCAATGCTTTATTCCTTGACATCAAGGCAGTAATAAGCGTGTAGTCTGTTTTAAAAAAATATCATACTAACAATAATAATAATTTACTAAAATGTTATTAGACCATACTTTCTTAGTACCTTTTTAGTCTGTATTATTTTTTTATTAGTAGTATGGTTCCGAGAACTAGATTGACAGAAATTCGGTCTTTGAATATCAAGTATCGGATAACTTATATCCTCACTGATAATCATATAAATATCATGCCCGTTAAGCAGGTAAATGAATATCTTAACTCAGAAGCTGAGTAGATGACGTGTCGGCATTTAACGTGAGATATGTTGAATTCGAGTACAGATGTGTCTATCAAAGCTAGGATGTAATTATATCAAGCTGACGAATTCTAAATAGGATGAAGATCGTGTCCTGGATTCCGCTGCTATTCAAAATCCATTTTTTTCTATATATCGGGTTGTTGTTTCCTGCCTGAAAGGTATCTCTAAATAATTCTTTATATGCTAACAACCTTTAAATGTAATCAATACTTTAAACGTTTATCAAAGGAAAGTTATTTATTTTGATAAAAACAAGTGATAGCGAATTTCTTGAAAAATAACAGCATTATTTATATGTATGTATGTATCCGGAATTCATACGACAGACTACAATGCAAAGTCGTGTATGGAGGACAGCTGACAGCTGACGCATTCCAAGTAAGGACTGATGTTAGACAACGCTGCTAACTCTCCTTTTCTCTGTCTTCTGGTGGTAGACTGGATTATGAAGACCTCCACATCTGATGGGAAGCACAGAAAGCAATGAACAGCTTTCATGCAACTAGACGATTTAGACTTGATGACCTGGCTCTTCTAACACATACACACCAACAAATTCAGGAAAAGACAGCCAGTGTAGCAGCAAACTCTGAAACACCAGGTCTCATCGTACACAAGAGAAAAAGTGGGATCCGGAAATTCAATACATAGAGCACCAAACCAATCACACTTGATGTACAGGCTCTGAAAGTAATGGGAAGTTGTACGTACCTAGTGAGTATCATCTACAAACAAGGACGATCTGATGCAGATGTAAGGGCGAGGAATGGCGAAGCAAGGGTAGCATCCCTACAGTTGAAGAACATATGGAACTCAAAACAACTGTCAACCAACATCAAAGTTAGAATCTTCAATACGAACGTCAAGTCAGTTGCTTCTATTGTATGGAGGTGAAACGTGAATAATTACCACAACCATCATCAAAAGGACTCGAGTATTTATAAAAAGTTGTCTCCGCATATAGTGAATGTCCGTTGACCGGATACAATCAGTCACGGCCTATTGTGAGAGAGAGTAAACCAACTTCCAGCTGAGGAGGAAATAAGGAAAAGAAGTTGGGAATGGATAGTACACATATTGTGGGAAACATCAAACTGCATGACGAGGCAAGCGCTATCTTGAAATCCTGAAGGGAAGAGGAAAAGGGGAAGAGCACGGAACATATTACGTCGGAAATCGGAGCCAGATATCAAAGGAATGAATAGCAACTGGGAACAACTAGAAAGGACTGCACCGTACAAAGTTCGATGGAGAATTCTAGTGTGCATTCTATGCTCCTCCACGAAGAGTGTTTATATACATATGAATAATTAGCTAACTGAACTCAAAATAATACAGTTATTAACTAATTAAAAACGTATCTTGTAATGACGTGAAATAATAACAATAGTCAATGTAAAAATAACTGAAGATTTCCAATTTCCCCTTGTTAACTGAATAAATTACTCTACGTCACGTTAAGACAGGATGAAATATAAATGAATAATTAATAAGTAAATGATTACTTGTTAAATTTTCATTCAATTTAGATAACTTGAGTAAATCAGATAAGAGTTTTGTCCAACTTTAAGATGTTCCAACCGTTTTTCACTCACAATCTTATATAAGTTTACCTGACAGATTGGATGAAATTTCAATGAATAGCGATAAACTCTATTGGTATATTGCATTGTTCATGTGTTATTAATTCGATTCTAGGTAATTAAATTTAGTAATATGAGGAATATAAATTTCACATAACCAAAAAAAATCAAGTAAATTTTACGAATTAAACATTCATTAAAATTAAGAGGCATCAGGGAGTTGTTTCATTCTAGTATGAGATCATCTATTAGTGCACATTCACAAGTTGAATACGGATCTAAGCCTAAACCTTTGAGTCTTGAGGTGATCACTTAGCCTATAGACCACTGAGACAACATTACATGATTTGTATATTTGAATTCAATCAGTTTGCGTTATCGCACAGATATTTTTGAATGTTGTACCTAAGGATATAAAACATTAGGTTCCAGCTCAGTGAGTTATAGGTTAAGCGCTCGTTGAGAGACTTGAGTATATATTTGGTTAGATCAACCTGTAAATTCATGAATGAACGCTGTTCATGGGTTATATATTAAGACAAAATAACTGTCCAGTGCTTTTATAAAATTAAACAACTTCTATAAGCTCCATTAAGCTACTTGAATATTGGTCAAAATTCAACTCTAACATCAATTCTACTTAGAATAAACTAAAAGAACAATAATTATCAACCGTTAATTGTAATAGTTGTTTCTTTCTAAAAATAAAGCAATTTGATAGTTACTTCTGTCAAAAGGTTAAAACAAAAACAATGTTTTTTATACATATCTGTAGAATTTAGAATGTGATGCTTTCCATTTTTGGTTCGTCAACTTGATAAATCTACAGCCTAGTGTTTATATTATCAGTGATCCTCAAACCCAATGATTGTCATTTCCAATATGTAAGACATTTATCTACTTGACTTGTTAACCATAAACCTCATAAACTTATTCAAACGGTATAAAGTTAAGTCTCTAACTCTAAGGATTTGTACAAGTACGATGGAAAATGGAATTAATGATACTAATCCAGATTGATTCAATGATATGAAATTATCTTTGTATAAAGATTGATTGAAGTTTAAAGGATAACTATGTAGTTTAGTTATCGGCATTAGGTACAATTCGAAAAATTGATCTGAGTTTATAGTAATTGAGTAATGAAATACAAATATCAATCAAATCTTAAACTTTCCCACCATTCCAAATGATAGTTTTTCTTTCGTTTAGTAGTTTGGTTAGCGGGATCACTGGTTAGGTTCAGTGTTATTAACAGCCTTGTTTTGAGCTTACAGAATTATTTTGAACTTGACAGACATGGAGTTCTAGAGGCAACTGGACAACATCATACTCATCTATTCTTTTTATTGAATCTCATAGATTTTGTTGGAAGGTTATCTAAATACTACCTCCAACCATGTATCATGGAACTTTACTATTTATCAAACTGAGGATTACGGTTTAAAGTCAGCTTCCTTGTAGAGAAAAGATAGTTAAGTATGGTTACAACTTGTGTTGTTTTCCTGACAAAATGATAAACATATCTAATATAAAGTTATTTCACATTAAACTGAACGATTGAACACTAAAAAAACGACAACCAACACACGGATTCCAAAAGACGATTAATAAGTAAAGAATAGGTGAGTATACATATATATATAATTGAATTATCTAAGGCTTTTTGCGGAATTTATAATCATAACGAAATTCTCTTTTCTTTGTTACTACCTTATGTTTCTGTCTAGTCGGTGATTAAGTAAGAAATTTTACAACGGACAAAGAAGAATCACACAAGTTACCTTAAGAAAATTAATGAGTGTAAATAGTCCTAAAATACATTTGAAGGACTAAAATCTTTAAGTTAACAAATTATTGTTCACTGATATCAGTATGAATACAGTAATATTAAGCTGATGACTAAGCATAATACAAACTTACATTATAAGTTTCTAATATTCTAAATACTTTAATTAAAATATGACTTCATTTAGTCAAAGATATGGCTTTAAAAGTGTTAATATCCTCAATAAATTGACTAACTAACAATCACTGGTCATTGTTGTAGTGTTTATAAATGAAAATAAACATAAGGAAATTTGTTTCATTTAGCTGAAATAACCCGTCCTCAAAAACTGTATCTATGACCTTATGTAAACAATATACTTCATAGGGGAATGTCATATCAGAATCTTAATGAAAATAAACTTGAAAAACAACTATCGATTATTGATTTATCGGTACAGAAGACGAAATTTCATTCTTATCTGACAATGGTTCTCAATTGTAATACTTCGTAATGTATAGCTAGATTTATGATTATAATTAGTTACTCACAACCAAATCATCCAGCTCAGAGAACAAAACACCATCAAAAACATCCACCTGAACTACAAATCTTCCCATATCATCTCAATTAGTTACTCACATAGTTTAATTATAGTATAAGGCTAAATCAAACAGAATTAAGAAAATGAATTTAAGAGAAGTGCTATGGTTAAAACATTAAAAATTATTAAGTAATATTAAGTTTTGTAATTACGGTGTAAAAATTGTCATTTTAAACTTAACATATGTTTACATGTTTCTATTTAGATAATATATAACATGTCGATGATTTCTAACCTAAGCATCTAACCTTTATCTGAATCTTAAAAGTAAAGTAAAACTTTATCTCTAATCACGTACTGTAAACTTAATCACCCATCTTAACACTAAACCTAATTGGACGAATATCATGTTAAGTTCGCTACTTCATTACCGCAGAATACGATATACAACTACGGCATTCGAACATATAGAACCCCCCATAGTCGTAAATCAGATGACAGAAGAAGACTGGAAAGTTCTTGTTAGGTAAAAATCGAAATGTACAGAAAATCATGGGTATTAGCGTTTGTTATATCAGCATTATAATTCAACCAGTCCGCAAAGAGGTATGTCATGTTGCTATCCGACAGTAGAATGCCACGTTGATATTCTAGAAAGCTCCATCATGTTCTGACTGGATGAAAACTCTTCGGTTCCTTTAGGGCCTCTGGACACTCCGTCGTAGTTCTCGGAAGCCAATCCAAAATATCATATATAGAAATGTGAATGTCGTTAATTTTTTTTCCAATTGACAGGCATAAACTCACGTCTAGCAAAAAGGTACTTTGTGTACTAGAAGAGTACGCAGAGTAACATGGATGAGGAAGTCCGGAAAAAAACATTAGTCAACAACCTAGTAAGCGCACACAATGAAAATGATTGATAATAATCAGAAATAACACAAATCTCAGATTAAGACAATCTTGGAATAAAAACTACAAGCAGATAGTTTAACCTGCTATATGTTTTTGTTTCCAAATAGTAAACACAAACATGTATATTTATATATGTGATTGATTCAGTAAAACAAAACATATTGTATTGAAACATTGAAAACCCATATTTCATACGGTACCGAAAGAAAACAACATCACCACCACTAACAACAACAACAACATCAACGCCTACAACAACAGCGTACAAACATTCGATTGGATAATGAGATATACATATGAAAATAGATATATATTTTTTTTTAAAAAAAAAACAAACTATTTGCATTTATTTGTATTTTGTAAATTACAATATCAAAATTAACCTTTTTATTTCTATGAAGAATGTCATACCTGTCTAATTGATATTATTTCTCCCAAATAGAATTTTAACTGTGTCATCCAAAATCTGTTACAAAGAGAAAGAGAGAGGAAAAAAGAAAACGATGAATAATTCGAAATATGAATGAAGAAGAAAAAGAAGATATTTCTAATTAGTGGACAAAATATTTATTTGAAAGAATTTCATTTTCATGCTTTTGTATTGTTTACTTTGCAATAGGTCAATTGTGACTTGTATAATTCACTGATAGAAACTGTAACTGTTAAGCTGAGTAAAGAGAAATCGGATCAATCACGGAGGAATCATTTCAATCAAGATTAAAGATACACTAAATTGAAGAATACCAAATGGAACAAAATCTAAATCTGGTAAGATTTCATATCTACTGCCTTTAATCACTTAACGTTTTAGCATCATGCATTCAGTATTGAATTACTTCGACTAGCGGTCGATACTAAGAAATTTGATTCATAGATTTAAATCAAGACTAAAGTTCATTGAAAAGTATACACAAAGCAATCTGATCAGTTGGTCTCTTCTAAAATTTCACCCATAATATAGTTTTCCATACGAACTACAAAATAAAATGTAAATGTTTCCAAAATGTAATCAATAATTGAAAATGGTAACATTTTCTATGTTTATATTTATATCCATAGAAGTTTCTCATATGAGAAATTTCTTTAAATATTTTTCATAAGATTCAATAATCTGTCAATTATTATGAAAGGAGTATCTCCATCATTTGGAAAAATCAATATTAATTGGATGTCGTTAATTTGCAGTTCATATTTATAATTGGAAATTGATACTATTCACATTGAACTGTGGTATTACTGACTTTGTATAGAGCTTTTTCTTGAGAGTATATAGAAGAATTGATATTTTCTTGTTTTTGATACTAGAAACTATCAGTTTAGGGGTTGTGGAGATTAATAAGTTTTTGATTGGGATCATGAACCGATTGATGTTAGACCACTATTGAAAACCTGGAATCACTAGACGGCCGTTTCGTCCTATTGTGGGACTGCTCAGATGATTGATCATTCCGTTTCAGCATATGTACACCCTAAGAGAATTTGACTTGATTGTATTATCGAGGCCATCAGCTTAGAATGAACCTTGCAGCTCTTAACATTGACAGTAAAAACAAAAACACAAATCCTACCAATTAAAATAAAATTCATCCCCGTTGCATAAGCTAGTGGTTATTTGGATTAAGTAGCTCAATGCACAATATATTGGCTGTTTGAAGAGAAAAGCTCAAGGTTTGAATAGTAATATGAATATCAAAACTACGATCTAGGCATATTCAGCTAATGAATTACAAATAGGACGAAATATGTTTTCTTCATTGCGATAGTAGACATTAGTCAACTCTGGTGAAAACCTTATCCCTACAGGGATTTAAAAAAGTAGTTTTTTCCCCAAGTTAATAATGACTCATAATTCACAAAAGAAATGGAAAAAACAACTGATTGCTATGCAAAGGAGAAGCTGAATAATAAAATGTTATTCAGTATAGGATTGTGAAGTTTGTTAAATTTTATTTGGAACTTCATGTGCTCATTAGCGACTAACTTTGAGAGGCAATTTTTAGAATCCTACTGAGAAACCGTGATCAGTTGTGTTAAACCATGTCGAGTTTGAGATAGCTATTCACTGAAGGCAGTAAAATATGGTCGCACAACATTTTGAAATGATTAAATTTAGATGTACACCGCTGAATCCCGGCTCAACCGTCTAGACGTTTGGTATTTACACACAAGAATGAAGGTTCTTTGCTTGACTCCTGGCTACAGAGTCATAAATGCGTGTTGTTGAGAAGTCCTACATTAGGACCAGGCAGACTTCTAATCGTTTGTAGCTTTCAATGACTGTCTAACTTAGATCGCATTGTGACTTCAATGAAAATTAACAATCCTCACAATTCCATAATGACGATACATATTGGTTAGTCAACACAGATCGATCAATCTTTTAACCAACTAATGAGTGAACTCCACCATAATAATTAGCTGTTGCACACGGAGAGTTCACCTAAGGGAGTTGGAAATCCCTGATTCCAAACCAATGGTGCACATGAACTCCAAGATCCTGAAGGGACAAATGGTGTATAAACAAACTATTGATTAACCGCTACCATGAAACTGCATCTCCTGACGTTGCTCCTCTGCCTTGTGGATCGGACCTTTAGGTCAAGGGCCCCGGGTGTAGCCTTCGTAGTATCCCAGCCCTCACACAAATCGAATGATTTATGTGGAGCATATCTATTTGGTTCCTCCTTGTACCAATGTTTATGTGTCTAAAGAAATAAATAAATATAAATACTAATTAATTATTCTTAATATTTTCTTACCATATAAGCGTAAAATCGAATGAGATAAAGTTGTTCGGTAACTTTACATTACGAAACTGAGCACATCAGATTGAATGAGTCTTATTCCACAATTAGATCTGGAGACAGCCAAGATATGAAAGGAAATTGCCGTTCAATTCTGGGTTTTGAAAGCGTTGAAGCATAACTGATGACTTCATGAAATGTTGCTTATGACTAATTAATACCTATTTTATAGTGTGTATTAAACAAAATGAACCGAAATCAAATCAGTTACATTTTAAACTGAACGTTTTACTGAAACATTAAAGGGTGTTTGCAAATAATGGAAAGAGTTAATTCCTATGATATTAAGTCAATATAATTGATATCTTCAATAAATAATAAGTCAGAAACAGGAAGAAAGCAACAAATAAACAACTTTATCCAAATTATGTACTCTGTTTAAGAAAGAACTTTACATTGTAAATTTTATTAATATTTAACCCCACTGATCATGTAAATCGTTAAATATCAACTAAATAATCTAATAGTTAGGCATTCGAGGCAAAATATTAACACGTTCATTTCTAACCTCAATGGTATCGGGAATTTGAACCGTTGAGGAATTTCACGTTATGACGAAATAATTATTCAGTAATCTCAGATTTTCATTGATTGTCTAATTAATATTCATCTATCATATAAACCTTAAAGTTAGACAATCTTGAAAACTCTATATACTAATAACAAACAAGATGGTTGAATAAAGGTAATGTAAGAGAACAAAGTAAGAAAAGAACATTAACAGATATATATAAACGCATTCAGAGATCATATCATTACACTACAGCGGTACAAATGATGATCGTTTCAGTACAGTATTCAAGTAGTAAGACATTGCCAGATAATAATTTTAAGTAATTCTAATGCAAATTAATTACTATTTTTAGACTTATTTTTTATTGATTCCCAAGAAAAATTAGCAAAATATTCCAAAAACTCAGGTTTTTTTTCTCTTTTTTTATTATTTAGGTAAATAAATTCACTAATCAAATCATAATAATGATACAGTGAGGATGATCATTCTTTTGTTTTTCTTTTATTGTTCAAACCATGTTGTTAAATGTATACTACTTGGTTGGGATCTGCATGACTCTCGTAACCAATGGTTGGAGACTTTGGGTGACATGGATCAGAATAGATGACAATGCGGTAGGTGTATACACACTTTGTCTTCCCTTAAACTGTGAGATTAAAATTAATTTGTACCTTTATTTCTACGAAGTAATTCTTTCTTCCTGTATTATATTCTTATACACAATCTTTCTTTTATACATTACTATCATTGAAGTAACCACTCCTATGGATTTGGTGCTCATCTTGTTGTGTTAATAACGTATGGCAACTTGGACCTATGTGCCTGGTCCTACGTTGTAGCTGACTGACTGACTTAGTGTTCAAGCATATTCGAGGACATTTTCCGCTTATTTAATGAAAGTGTACTGCATATGAAAGCATAATTTCTACTCGATATTTCAGTTCAATCATCTAAGATCATTTCTATGTGTTTTCTATGAATATGCTACTCAGTAGTGCATTTTAATTTACAGGATGAAAAACAAATACAATGAAAGTTAAAACTTCAAATGAAATGATCCTATATGTAACATTCACCACTTGAATGAACGAAAAAACATACACTGAACACTGAGAAGATGCACTACAAGATCATATAATAATATTAATTTCATTTTAATTTCTTCTTTGAATAGTACTGATAAACTGAAACAATATTGATATTCAATTCAACGTGTCCTGATACTGGAGAAGCTCATTTGAAGCAAAGATGAATGATGGCTAGCAATAGAATCCAGGAGGAGCGTTTCATCCTCTGTTCGACCCATCAGCTGGATGTGCCTACATTCCAATACTCCGGGAATCGACCCGAGTATCGTTCATTTTAAACGCCGTGGTATTATCCACTTAACTACTAAGTCCAGATAACCACCAACTTGCGCAATGGAGTTAGTTTTAATTCATATATATTTAGTGTTTGGATCTGCCCATTAATGTGTAGGACTAAAATTGATCAGTCTCTTTCGGAATACGTAGATCTCGTGTGGATTACCTCAATATTGACATTAGGTTACAAACATCTTAGGTAGAGAAAGACTCAGTAGCTAAGTGTATAACGCCAATGCGCTTGATGCGGGAGATGCTGAGTTCGACTCCCGGAATGAACGTCTGTAATGAGTCAGTGGCAATCAGCTATTGAATCCTAAGTAGAACAAAATGCCCGTCCAGGACTCTATAGATAGCTATCGTTTGTTTCTGCTGTAAATGATTGTGTCATAATGGTAATATCGAGGTAATCCACACGAGATCTACGTATTCCGAAAGAGATTGATCAATTATAGTCCTTCAGATCAATTAGCTGCTCCAAACAGCCAAATACATAAGAATGAAGAATCTCATCCTCATACTTTGTAGTAATCATTTGTCGTTATCAGTCATTCATTAAATGACAAACCGAATTTAAGGATTTAAATGTATGAAATTTTTTTCACTATAAACCAAATTTCAAAGTAGTATTTAAGAGGATACATTCTTGCATAAGATTTAGTGATGATTGCTCCTTTTAGGAAAAATGCGTTTTGAAATATCAAGGTAACCAATATCTGCTGAGTTAGAATCGTATCACTCTGTATCATAGTATGAGATTGGTTTACATAGAGAGTTATTTGAAACATAACTGGTCTACTGTATAACTGAAATAGTTACGCGGATAGATCAATTAATATCAGTCTACAACGTGTATTTTTATAATTCTTGATCCTAATCGGATCCTAGTCACTAACCAATTTGAGTTTATATCTTATGTAGTTAATCAATTTCTTTCCAAATTCATGATTAACACTGCTAGAATCTCCCAACTACATAGTCAGTATTCTACTGACTGATTTCAATCATCTAATACACTTCACATGATGTCGAATTACTTGTACTAATGACTAAATTGCAGCATGTTTAATGACACTCAATAACACCCTATAGTGTTTAGTATTAATTTTTCAATCGGTATAAAGTAATGCATCATAAAGGCTGAGGAGTCCCACAATAGGATGAAACGGCCGTCCAGTGCTTCCAGGTTTTCCATGGTGGTCTAGCTTCAACTGACTCATGATCTTAACCATTGAAATTGCTAGAATCTCCACAAAAAACCTATTTGATATTAAATTTTTACTTAAACAAAAAATATGAATCAATCCTAACGCGGAATATTCATACAATAAACCTTTTCTGTATAAACAATAAAACAGATAAGACAGTAAAATTGTTCGTTAACAGTTAACAATAATTTAAAATGACAAACTGATGATATCATGCTACTTATAAGTAGTATAATTCTATTTCTATAAGTATTAGAGATTTATTTGGTAATGGTAAAGTATTGTATAGAAATATTTGTATAAAAATATAATTCTATTTGATCTTATAAGTCTTAGAAACCATAAGTTCGAAATATTATGTACTTTGAATGAAAAGATGAATATTCAGTATTATGAAAGTGAAATTAAGAGTCATTCATTCTGAATGAAAAAATTTTGTCACAGATGTAAACTATCTTAGAAACCAGGTAACATATGACAGATAGTTCATCACAATTTGTGACTAAGTACTAGTAGATATTTAGGAAGTCATGACAATGACCACACTAACTACTTACAGACTTTATGTTGAACACCATATTTTAAACGATTTATTTTGATTGCTAAATGTTCACATTTCCAACCTTAAATAACTTAACTTGGTATTGTTTGCTTGAATCTTCCCATTGATATTTAAAACTGCAATTGATCAGTCTTTTATTGGCATATGCGTATACTGTACGTATTGACTCGACATTGGAGTGGACGGTACTGGGTTCGAGCTCTGGAATAAATATCAACTCTGGGATGCAGATATATCCAGGTGACGAGTCCCAAATAGGACAAAACGCGCTTCCTGAATTCCACCACTAGCCACCATCCATCTTTGCTTAAAATGTTTAAATAACATGTTTTAATTTAAATAAACAATAGTGACACGGTTGAATTGTACACATTGTGATATATCATAATCTGTTAGGTAATAAATTTTAATATTCTCGAAGTTAATTTTCAGTTATTTTTCTAGCAAATATCATTGCAAAATAGAATCTATACTGAATTCTTTTAACAAATAAATTTATTTCATTCTAGATTAATCTTAGTTGGAATACTATTGAAAACCAGAAAGCACAGAACAGCTGCTTTGTCATCGTTTACAATTTCTTTGTTTCGAGAACTCACGAAATCAAGACAGTTGGGTCTCACAACGAACCTTAAACCATCATAACCATTGAGTTGATGTCCAGTTGTACAGTACGAGTACCAGTGGCTATCATTCAATCCCACTAACGATATTGACTATATCTAAGACATGTCTGAACTCCACCAGTCACGACTTTTTACTAGAAACTCAGAATTACTTTGATGTAATTCATTATTGAGTTGACAATTACCCTCTAGCTGAAATGATTTTATGGAGACTGATTTAACTTGTTATCTGTGCTCTTTGTAGATTAGTCATATTTGGCGTATAAATTAAAATCAGGAAAATTGGGCAGTTAGTTCGTTCTCCTTATCAAGTACAATTAATTCCTGTCTTCCAGCAAAATTTAATTTGATTGAGATCATGAACCAATTGATGTTAGACCACCATTGAAAACCTGGAAGCACTGGACGGCCGTTTCGTCCTGCAGTGGGACTCATCATCAATCGGTTCATGACCTCAATCAAAAACTTAGTAATCTCCACAACCCTATACTGATATCTATCATGTGACTAGCTTCGTGAGGGAATCCTCGGAGTTCTAGAGAGAAGCTGTGAGCAATCGAGTCCAATTCGTGTCTGGTAGAGATAGGCATCTATCTCAGTACAATAGAAGATGGCCGCGTAATTTCGTGGATTAGTTGAGGCTAGACATTAAAACCGATGGATGCCGGCTCAGCGGTCAAGTAGGTTAAGCGTTTGCTCACGAGACCGATAGGTCCTGTGTTTGAATCCCACGACCGCGATTGTGGATGCGCGATGCTGAGGAGTCCCACAATAGGACGAAACGGCCGTCCAGTGCTTCTAGGCTTTCAATGGCGGTCTAACATCAATCGGTTCATGATCTCAATCAAAATCTTAATCATCTCCTCAACCCAATATTGATAAACTTAATTTGATTGTTTTTATTATTTCAAGATACTAACTCAAATAATTTTGTACTAATTAGTGAACTAACTTTCAACGTTTTAATAATTTTGATCAAACTTCATGCTGAATTTTGTAGCTTTTAATTTTTAAAAGTACAAATTTTAAAAAAATGTTTGATCAGTAGCTTCTAATTATTATTAACCTTGAACAATGATTGTTCAAACCTCTGGATCTAATTCATTTGTCACGAGTATATTTTCAAAGTAGTATATATATATATATATATATATATATATATATATATATATACGAGTGTGCATATGTCAAAATGAACTTGAATTACTATTCAAGGATGTGAACAAATAGATTGGGGTTATTCTGATAGTTTGTATTATGAACTGACCTTAGTTAGGTAACCATTGAAAACTAGAAATTATTGAAAAACTGTTTTATCATAGTATAAAATTGATCTATAATCCCATAGAGGGTCGAACACAAGACTCACAGATTTCATGTCGAGCGATTAACCCTAAGATGACCGATTCGACGTTTAGATGGTGGTTGGAGGTAATCAACAGGAAACCCTGGACCCGGGGTTTCGTGCTACTTGGCACTCGTCAGCAAGGTGTACTTGTAATCTTGAGGGAACTGGTGATCCCCGGCGGATTCGATCTCGTGTCACCCTGCTTCGCAGTCAGAGACGTTACCACTGAGCTATCCGAGCCGTGACTAACCTCCTGTAGGACTGAGATGTAATCACAATTGATTGATCACTGGGTGGTGATCAATGTCATGCTTGTCTAGTCCTTATTGGTGCAGATCGAATGTTACCGAATGTTACCGCCAGGGAGCACTAGTTCCCTCAAGATTACAAGTACACCTTGCTGAAGAGTTCCAAGTAGCACGAAACCCGGGTCCAGGGTTTCCTGTTGACTACCTCCAACCACCATCTAAAACTCAATACATAGTGCCCGCAGTGTCGAGTCACCTAGACTGGTGGCCACATTGCAACATGATCGATAACATTCGATCTGCGCTAATAAGGACTAGACAAGCATGACACTGATCACCACCCAGTGATCAATCAATTGTGACTGATTCAACGTCCAATAATTTGAATTTCTAATTTAAGCCGATTTATCAAATTATCTTTTTATGATAATAGAAGGCAAGTGCTTCATTAGTTAACGTCGTTGGACCCTATTGTTCACAGCTTTACAGCATACACAGATTTTTCCGAATTTTAAATTATTATGAATGGAAACAGG
This sequence comes from Schistosoma haematobium, assembly GCF_000699445.3. NCBI lineage: Eukaryota > Metazoa > Platyhelminthes > Trematoda > Strigeidida > Schistosomatidae > Schistosoma > Schistosoma haematobium. The sequence goes on from NC_067201.1 coordinate 12,786,080, forward strand.
CTGTTAAGTCTTTGTAAAGAAAGTAGTGTGAACATGCTGTTTATCTATAATCTGTATTTCGTTAGTGATACTCATTCAAGGCTCTGTAATGATTAGTATCAAAACTTTGAGGTATAGGAGAATACGTAGTTTAATGGGTTATCTTCACAAAATAAATAAACTACGAATGTCTAACACTCAGAGAATAATTTAAAGGTAATCTCACGAAGGTGTGGTAAATAACCGTAGTCTCATGAAACAACAAATTTGAAAAGAACAGTTACCTGTTAATGATATTATGTAATGACAAATTGACTAAAGTAAAAAGATATTTCTAAATTTATTCCAGCTCATTGGTGAAATAGTATTACATTGGTCGGACACAAAGAAGGGCTTATCTTAGATTTTTTGAACATGTTCCAAAAAGCCTCAGAACAAGAGAAAGAAGGACTCTAAATAGCGCAATCACCAAACATCTCCTTGATACAGGACATTAGGTAGATAGCTTGAAATCTTTTAAGGTGGTTAGTAAGCAGCCAAACTCCAGTCTTCTGAAATTTGCTGAAATCTCCAATATAACTTCCAACCAAACCCTTTCATGTTAGTAATTTTAACCCATTATGTAATTATGATTTTAAATATCACAGGTTGTAAGCAGTCGACGAGAACTTATGAAATAAATTGAATTCATGCTATTCTGCTAGAATCTTTGTCCTTGCTCTTCTCAAAATAGTATTATGTTCCCTTGAGAAGCTTTTTTATCGAGATTCTATGATTGATTCTGTAAGAAATTGCAGCACGTACTACTCATAAATTACATCTTACAACGACGATCACTCGATGATATATGTAATACAATGTTGATAACACAAATCTTTTGCCAATGAATGTTCAATTTTATAAATCTCTCTGTTTATACGTTGTCATGGCATTATAAAGAATCAATTAATGTAAACAATAAAGTGATCACATTATTGAAAGGTTGTAAATCTAAATGAATTCAAATTAATTAAAATATGGATATATTAATCTTTCTATTTATAAAGGCTGGTTATTCTTTAAAAAAAGTAAATCTATATGACAAGTAAGTGATATCAACTGTAAACTGAAAATGGTGAGACTATAATTTATGGACGACCTTTGAGAGACACTAGAGTGACCTTGGGAGTATCCACCTAATAACTGGGACCAAATGAGGGTTATAAACTAGTGTGAGAAATTAGAATTATGATTTACAGTTCATAGTTTTGGTTAGAACTTAGATTTAGAGTTTTGATCACGAACTGACATCAGCAGTAATGCCAAAACTCTATTTAACCAAATGTATGAGTGAATTTTGCGTTAAAATCCGAAATCTGTTATCTTTTACTTGATTGATTCGTCCAAAAATTATAGCCTCGCCGAGAAAATGTTGACCTTAAAAATTGAATAGATAGTTTTGTTCTATTATAGTAGATTATTTTGAATAACTGTTATGACATGGTGAAATACACGTTTGTTCATTTTTTCCTTCAATCTAATATTTATTAAGGGTAACATTCGTTTAATCTGGTTGGCGTTTATTTTTTGAACAAGATTTTTTTTCTACGGGAGAGGATAAATCAGCTCCCAGTTGAAGAACTAATTGAGAAATGATTTTGCAAATGAATTGGACATATATTACGGAAATCACTATACTGCATTACAAGACAAGCTCTAAACTGGATTCCTTAAGGGAAACAGAAAAGAGGGAGGCCAAATAACACACTACGTCGGGAATTAGTAGCAGACATGGAAAGGATGAATAGCAACGGGGATGGATTTCCCAGAATAGGTTTGAAGGGAAAGTGCTGGTGGGCGGCCCATGATCCTCCATGAGGAGTAACAGGCTTAAGCAAATAATAATATTCATATGAATTTAATAAATTATTCGTTCAGTATGACATACAGTATTCGTTTTGTAATAAGGAAAATTCCGTAACTTGATATTTCCACCAATATTAACTACATCTATTGAATGTTGATTCATCATCGAATGTCAACTGAATCTGTATGTAAATGAACATATTTTGTTGACAAGTTGTATTGTATTATCTCTGGAGGAGGGGTAAATAAAATCTCCATCTTCTATTAGTTGTTTCTTTCTTCTTTCATCGTGATGATTTCAGTTTTTCCCTTTTAAAATAACAGTTTTCAGCAATTATCTCAATCATTGAAAATGATTTCTAAAATTAATCATGGGATTTAATTTTTTTTAAAACTACAGTGGAATGCACATTTAAACTTTTTTTTAGAAAAAAACTGCTGTTTCGCCCTAGTATGGGATAATTAAGAAGTGGGTCTCCACGACCCAACCACAAGAAACCGAGCTCATGACCTTCACCACCGTGAGCGAATCCCTAAGACCTAGAACACTTAGTCGATATACAGTGTATGATGTGCACATCTAACTCTAATCAATTCACGATACTGAGCGACTGTCTTCCTATTTTTTAATAATGGCTTAGTTAAGTAAGTGATTTGAACTATAAAAATTTTACTAAAACCTTTTACTAATAAACAACGAACTAATAAAATCTGAGACTGTATAGACAGCTCATTTAATTTTACGTTCAAAAGCCCCGGTAACGTGCATCTATCTAGCTCGATATATAACACAGGTTTTACGTATCATGTAGTAAACTAGAAACTTGGGATTACTAAATATCTAAAGAGGCCTGTTGTGCCATTGAAGGTGAAATAAAGCAATTTAGCCAAGATAATGTTCTTTTCGACGATTTCATTTACCTAATATATACAACCGTACTTACAGTTAATTTTACTTCATACATTAGTAGTCTGTAGTAAGATAGAATATTTGAAAAACTTTGGATCAAATCAATATTCGTCTATCAGTTTACCTGCCCCTTTGGAGCAGGTTATGTTGGCCACACAAAGCAAGCTGTTTCGAAACATTTCATCCAATATTACCCTGCCTGGATTTCTAAACGTTTACAGAAGTCAGTCAAAAGCCTAACCTTAGAGCATATAGTCAATTGTGGTCACTAGAAGTTTTCTTCAAAATCACATATTCAGTAAGAAGAGTCGGCACACTAGGAATACAAATAAAAACCTAAGTACTGTAGAGACTCGTTATCCACCAATTCAAGCCTGACCGTCACAAATATAACCAGTATGTTCAGTCATTCGTTCTTTCATTGTCTTAACCCTCCTTTTTATCTTTAAGAACCCATCAGTTTTCATTCAAGCCAACATCTATTTATTAATTAGATAGAGGTAGTAGGAGTATCGATGATCGTTAAAAAATACATTAGACACAGAAAACATAAGTTAAGAAAAAATAATAAATCCGCAGGTTAAACGTGTATAATGAAATTTTAAAACTCAGGACCTAACGAAATAAAAAGAACGAATGAATCTTCACCATTGTGACCGATTTTGATCTAACGTCTCTAACTATTGATCATGATAATTGCATAAACTCAAATTCGATAGCACGCACCTATCAATAACCCTCTGTTCAACAGTCAATAACTTTATATACTGTCGTCACGCCATGTTTTGTTTGCCCTAACTATGTTGTAACTTATTCGCTCACCTGTAAGCACATTACGTCAAAGCAGTCGACGGTTGGACTTAGGTATCACATTCAGTTGGTGAAGATTCACAACTTCATCAACCGCTTCATCAAATTCGCCTAGTAATCCGTCTATAACCCTTATATTTCCCATTTGACGATCAACTTCTATTCTGTTTTATCGTTAATTGTCATTTGAATGGATTGAATTCTGCTCTCCTAAAATTAAATCAATCCCTCAGAACATCAAATAATAATCGTTTTCTCACTCCAAAATCAACGCCAGAAATTTCAGCGACAGGTTGTGACTTGTACAGTTCAACCATTTCAGAAGTGAGCATTGGAGTCAATCTTAATTCTTAGCAAACAGTTTCGGATTAAACTAATCTACACAAAATCTCTGAGCTAAATATTATAACTTTTCCACTTAAATCATTGTTATCATCATTATCATATTCACTTTGTTTAGTCGTTGCACTCAGTTGTTTCTTTTTTCTATTGAAAACCCCATCACGAATCCAAATAAATGACCCAAGTTCCCCTTAAAATACCTCATCAATTTCATCCCTTTTATCATCAAAAATAACAAACATCAAATAGAACCATAATAACGAAATTACTTAATCGATTATTTCATCAATTAGTGTCAAACTTGCAACTGCCATTTATATTGGTATATAAAAAAAACATAGAAATGACCTTAAGAACCAATTGAAATGATAAGATTCAAATATAATCAATTATTCATTGTATATATATATACTAAGTTATTGTCTCCCATTTGTCATCGATAGTTCTTCTGTCTCCAGGATTATTCTTTTTAGTCAAATAATCTTGATCATATTTAACGTATATTTTGTGGAATAAGTGAGTATTTGAAAACTTTATTCTTGTCTATAACAAATGATGTTTTATTTTAACAAGAAGTAAATAGATTTATGATAAACCATATATTTTAATACCAGTGTAATGCTTATTGAAAGGTTAACAATCGAAAAACATCTCCTACTAATGAACGTTGAAAATATGTTAAATAGAATCTTAACTTTATGGTCTATAGGTAATATAGTCATCTTGAGACCAACTTACTGTATAATGAATATAGTCGTGGATGAATACTGTTGATAAGCCTTTATCTGAAACAAAACAAATGCCCAGCACTCTTTAGCTTCCAGTGACTTTTTAGTTCATATCTAACTTTATTTATTTATTTATTGTAAGAATGCAGGATTACAATCATGTAGAAATTCAGATGTATGTTAGTTGATAATTAGCACATTCAATTGAGATTAAAATTTCTTTACAATATACTTTATATATCATCAGGTTAACTTTTCTATCTGTGAAGAACACCTTATACTCAAATATTCAGTGACTACTTTGTCTTTGGTAGCAAACATTATTTGGATCAAGTTTCCAGTGCGTAAATAATGATATATTACTAAGAAAAATAACATTTTGTGTTGTAATAAATAAATGAAGAGATTAAACAGTGTCCCTCGAGTTCTTAAGGTATAATGAATGGGTCTCTTACTGTAAAGATGATTTATTTCAGGTTATGAACAGTGGAGATATATATATATATATATATATATATATATATATATATATATAGACCAAACTTCTGAAAGACAATTTATAGACAATAACAACATATACTTTTATTCAATTAAGATATCTTCAAGTATCACATGTTCATACTACAAGTAAATGTTAGATATGATCATATAGAATAAATATATTCTACTTTTCTAAACACTGTTAGTCACAGAGTGATCTCATCTAAGATATTATTTGAAACCAGAAGGACACTAAACAACTGTTTCGTCTACATACGGGATACTTCATCAGTATACACACACTAATCCACCAAGAACCAAAATCAGAATTTTCAGATCGTACCATTAAAACCAATGCATTGTAATCAAATAATACATATTTTCAACTACAAACAACCTTATTAATTAGCAATCACATATTTTGTAGCTCAAATTATAAATATTTACATCATAATAACCGTTTATTATGTGCTTTATGGTTGAGTCTTTTCAATCAGTTTATTCATCAATGAGCGCATAAAATCAACAGTTCTCATGATATGAAAAACTTTGACGAAAATAACATATGCTTACTAGTGGCTGGTTTCAAGATGAATTTCCTGGAGTTCTAGTGAGAAGCAGTGATCAGTGGAGTTCAACCAAGTCTGTTGTGAGACGGTAACTCACTGAAGACAATGATGGATGTGTCGCTCAACTTCGTGGATTGGTTGAGGTTAGACATTAATGTCGTTGGATGCTGACCCAGTGGTCTACACGTTAAGCGCTCGCCAGCGAGACTGATAGGTCCTGCGTTCGAATCTCTCGGGGGGTAAGATCGTGGATGCGCACTTCTGAGGAGTTTCACAATAGGACGTATCGGCCGTCCAGTGCTTCCAGGTTTTCCCTGGTGGTCTAGCTTCAAATGACCCATGATCTCAACCACTGAAAAATAACTTTGATTAATCCTTATTCCAGACTATAATGAATTGAGTTGCTTAACCTTTGAAAGTATCACTATCAATGAAAAATAATTTAATTTGAATGAATCCATTTTACAATCACTTGTTCACGGGTTTCAATCATATCTCACCTAAATATTACTGAATTTCATACAATAAGTAAGGATCCAAAGTAAATATGTGGAATTTTAACTAATGACTAAGTTACACTAAACTAAATTAATTGATTCATCATGAAAATGACACCATGATTGAGGACACTTTAAACTTTGTTTGGCAATAGAGGATGATGGATATTTATCCTCTACTCTTATTGGTCATTTGATTCTATTTGTTTCTGCAACCATTTAAGTACATATTCACATACCCTATGTATGTATCTAATGTATGTGTGACCACACACACATTTGAGTTGGTAAACACTGTGGGATGTGACGCAATCGTTTTCATGTCTTTTAGATTTTGGATGAAGCATGCACCTTGTTTTTTCCTTGTTAATGACATTTGCTGCGTAATACGTCTTGTTAATGACTGATTAAAACCTTTGTTTCAATAAAAAACCATTTGAATCATTTCTAAATGGTAATGTGATGTAGACAGGCATTTTTCTGTCAAGGCTATAGTAGGTCTCACTGTACCATGAACTTTCCATCTATTTATGAATTTAAGGGGTTAGCCATTTTCCGATAAAGTTTTATTTAACAACCTAACATCATCATCAATAGCATCATTTGTGCAATTTGAAACAGGTCATAAGATTGATCATAACTCAGCATTTGTAGTGTTGTACAAAAGTGTAAAAAGGCATATACTACGGTTTATTGAAGCCATAACCATACGAAAATTCAAACCTCCTTTGTGCATTCAAAAATTGTTTGTTCTCACCTTAAACCTACACTGGTAATATACATAAGCTTATTATCCAGAGTGATGAGGTTTCGAATTGTTTTCACATTATTATTTTCTTTATTATTCTTGTCTCCTCTTACCCTCCATTTCTAGTCTAGTACATAATTTGTTTTTTTTATATAGATGTTCTTAACAATTATGTAATGTGTGATCAGATTGTTCGAAATGTATTCTGCTAATATATACTATCACATAGTTCTGATGATCTTTGTCTTCTTATTACACTATTGAAATCCACCAAATAGGAATAATTGCTTTATGACAATATTGTTTTCTTTTAAAGTTTAAAGTGTCTTATAGTTAAGTTATTACCATAATTTGCTAAGTTTCCATAGACATTGATCCTTCCTTGTATGTATATCATGTTATTATATCTGTTCATATATTGAAAATAGGCAACATCTCAATTTATCCTCTTCTCTTATATCTTTTAACTAATACCTTCTAAAGAACAGTTTTGTTATTCTTCTTTTTTCAAAATACTCATCAAAAGCTTCTTCTTCTTCCTCCTGTTTTTTTTTCTTTTCTCAAACAAAAGAATTCTTGACATTTTCTCTTATTATTTCTTTAAATTATCTTGTACATTCCAATTTACATCTAGATTATTCATCTCTTATTATCATTGAATTTGACATTTCAATAAATGATCATAGATCAAATAAAATAATCATTATCATTACAATAAAATGTCATATCGCATTGAATATGATTCTTTATTTTAATCGAAATAATTGATCCTTTTCTTCAATCTTAATAATATGAATACATTCAGTGCTTTTATTAATTCATTCTTGTTTACAATATAGTAAAAGAGTATTTCGATTAATTATCATAATTTACCATTGATAAATTATCTTTGTTTAAATTTGATTAAGCGCTTTTTTCAAAATATTCCATAAACATCATTACATCATTCATTTTCATAGTTTATAGATAGTTTTATTCCTTCTTACATATTTTGTAACTATTTCTTTTTGTTTATTTGAAATTGACATCCTTTTGCTTAATGACTAAAATTTTGATAGAATCGAATAGTATTTATATTCTAATATAAAAGCTTCTAACCTAGTCAATGTTTATTTTAGGTTTGATATAAAATTTATTCCACAATGTTTAATTCCTTCTGACAGTATGTCAGATGAGTTTTGAAAAACATAGAGAAATATATAAAGTGGAAAGACTAACAAGAGAATACAGGACAAGAAGTTCATATAATTCGGGAGTCATAATCAAGATTTATCTACATCGCAGAGTTGATGTTCATACTACTGAACTGTAACCTAGTAGCTGGAATCAAGCTAAATCCGGTTGACGAGTCCCAAATGGGACCAAATGTGCGTCCTACATTCCAATACTAACCACATTCCATCTATTATATAAACTTGTGTCACAATGATCATATAGAAGAAATTCCCACAGGATACACATATGTTAACTAAAGTCGATAAAATTTCAATCAAAATACTAACAACGGAGTTATTCAAACTATTACAAATTACACGGAAAAAATATGAAAGAAAAGTAGTCAGGAATTTGACAACTAAAATTTTAACTTTTATCATTTAGAGTGAATATTAGGAAATTTGAATCTGTCAGACTAAGGTATTGTTTGACTTGTATCTTCCCATTGAGGTTTAAGACTGCAATTGATCAGTCTGTTATTGGCATATGTGCATACTGTGTGTATGCCTCGATATTACCTTAATTTACAAGCTTTTTGTAAACAATGATTGATAGTGGCTAGCAGTGGGATCCAAGACGCGCGTTTCGTCCGATTTGGGACTCGTCAGCTGGATGTACCACTGCTAGCCACTATCCATCATTGCTTATCAGACTAAGGTTTCCAAATCAATGTTATTCATCTAGTAAATTATTATTGAGATAAATTTCTTGTGATACTGATGGACTGAGAGAAATGAATTCTTATTTCTTGTGTATTTTAGTAGTAATGAACATGATATTTTTATCATATTGGTTAATTAGAGGCTTTGCTATGGAAATACTTTTTACTTTAGAATACTTCTTTCTGTTGTATATACAAACAGATTACAGACACTGATTCCGATGGAGTTTTGTTCTCTGAGATCATCCACCTGAGCTATAAATCTTCTCCACCATCTCAAAATCATATGAGCGTAATACGCTTCTCGTTGTTCGAAAATGAGAGAATTTCGCCAAAAGGCAAGCATCCACTCGAGAACAGCTGTATTTTCTCCACGAGTGTCTTCGCCAGTGTGTTCTACTAACAAGTGTAAGATACAGACCTCCAATCAGCTGCCCTTTGGGAGGCAGAATAGCTGAGAAAAGTGGAAGAAAAACGGTACACATAATGATAACGGATGAACATTACAGGAACCGTAAATACCAACATGTCATAGAGGACCAAAAGATGAAGCTACAAAGGACACTCACGTCAGAACATTTGAAAATCTTGACAACAGCCATCGAGATATCATGCAAACGACACAGAGAACAAAGAAGAAACACCCTAAAGAAGAAACTAATCAAGATCTCAAAACCACCCACACGACCAAACCGTCCAGCTCAGAGAACAAAACTCCATCAAAGTCATCCACCTGAGCTATAAATGTTCTCCACCATCTCAAAAGACACTGATTCATTAACTGAAAGGTATCATACTTATCATAAGATATGAACACTATGGCTTCAGTCTTAACTAATCTTGCATGTATAAACAATATTAAAAAGACTCTTCATTTACTCTTCAACTAAGATTCATAAAATCATTCAGATTGATGTGCCTACTTTGATTCGAACCTTATAGATATAGATATTTTCACGTCTATGTATTTTGATGGAGTTTTGTTCTCTGAGCTGGATGGTTTGGTAGTGGAGATTTCATCGTTCTTCTGTACAACAACAATGACAAATTGAAGGTCAATAAGGACCAATCAACGTCGAGATGTACAGAACATTCTGTGAAACGCATATAGAGAAATTCGAACATTCCACTTGTATCTGAAGTCTGTGTTGATAATGTCGTTCAGAAGAGCGATGAAAGCTCCACGACCAAACCATCCAGCTCAGAGAACAAAACTCCATCAAAATCATCCACCCTGAGCTACAAATCTTCTCCACCACGCCTATATATATATAATAAACTAATAACAAATGGATTATGGTCATATGAGAAGGCTTTTCACCTTCAAATTCCCGTATTGTGTAATCATGTTTTTTTTTTAATTTTTTTTAGAAATCATGACCATTAATGTAGAAAACGAACTAAATTCAATAAAACAGGCAAATATTATAGTTCCATCATTTATTACAACAACTGACGAAGATAATGAGAAGTTAATCAATAATAATAATAATGCACCATTAAAATCCGATCGAGAATCAAGGTATCTATGATAGAATCAATAGAATAAACAAATAAAAAAAATTTTTTTCTATTTTATAGATCTTGTCAATCAAGATTACTCAAACGAAATAGATCAATAAATAGTGTAACATCTCGTCAAAATGACAATGAAACAATATTGAATAATTCAGAAAATCAATTAATTATACCAAATTCAATTGGTATACCACATATTATTGGAAATGTATTTACAAGAAATAATGATAGTTTACAATCATCAATGAAAACAGATTTACATCGAATAAGATTTCCATCAGTTGATAGAATTCCATGTAGATTTAATGATATAATCATTTAAAATATAATAAATATATTCAGAGAAGGGTTTTTCTGAATATTATAGCAATTTTATTCGTTGAATTCATGAATCAATTGAAGTTAGATCATCATGGAAAACCTAGATGTATACTGATGGGGAATCTTAGAGTAGGATGAAATGGACGTCTAATGCTTTCAAGTTTTCTATGATGGTCTAGCTTCGATTAACTCATGAATTCAACTATTAAAAGTATAATATTTATTTACAAATGAAATATTAATTGTAATCACTTAGTTTATACATTATTAAACAATAAGTGAGTCTCAGAGTGAACATCAACTCTCTGAGATGCAGGTACATCCAACTGACGAGTTTCAAATAGGATGAAACGCGCGTCAAACTGGATTCCACTGCTACCCACTATCAATCATTGCTTACAAATAGTTAGTGAATTAAGGCAGTATTGAGGCATACGCACAGTATGCACATATGCCAATAACAGACTGATCAATTGCAGTCTTAAACCTCAATGGGAAGATACAAGCCAAACAGTACCAAGTGAATAAGTGAATTAGAAAAAAATTATTTTGGATAACTGATTATTGAATAAAACAACGTTATATTCTTTCATTGAAAACAACGTTTCCAAATGTGATTGAATATTTACATGCAGTTGATTGGCGTACACATTTGATTATCGTGATATTTTTGAAAGAAACGTAGTTGTAAATAATCTCAAATTGACAGCAAACAATTACCTAATCATATTTTAGTGTAAGGAAACAAAATTCACACCAGTTGTATAAGTTATCAGTTATTTGAACTATATATTTTTATCGGTAACGTATTGGCGTTTAAAGGGAAGGCTAATGAGCTCAAACACTAATTTGAACATCAGAAGTGAGATGTTGTAGATACAATTAGCTAAAGAGTTCAAAATTTGACCAACAGTCATTATAAATGAAACAAAGGGAAGTTTTCAGTAAGCCTTTTCTTTCTGTATACACTGATCTGGTTTAGAAATATTTTATGTTAATGATCTTTGTAAAATAAATTATTCCTTTCCGATCATCCGTAGGTGTTTAAAGTTTAGCATCAGAGGATAACTTCAGTATTAAATGAATTAATCAAGCTTAATGGAATTAAGATTATTTTAACATTCAGGTCTAGAATGTCTACGACTAGAAATAAAAACTATCTACTGAACTACCACTTATATCGTATTAAATCATGATCGTGAAAACATTAAAATTCCAATTTCAGGAAATGCTAAAAAATCTTAGAGAATTTCTAAATGCAACCCATCTAGGGTCAATCTTCAGTCGATAAACATAACTAAAGAAATCCGAGGTCAGTCGAAAAGAAAACAAATAATAGAAATCCAAAGATATATGAACATAATGAATTCTGTAAAAGATTGTAATCTACATGAACTAATTCAACATTGGTGGGATAGAAAAATTATTCATTTCCATTTTAGTGTAGTCTTTGACAGAGCAGTAAACATCACATTGTCTAAGGTATTAACCTGACTTGTTAATCTCACTCATAAAGGAAATGTGATCATTCCGATTTTTCAAATCTATCTACTATCAAATAAGTAATAATGATATAATTTTTACCCTAATTTTGTTTTAGATTCAAGTACTAAACGAACTTCAAGAATTTCAACATCTACGTTTTCAAGTAATCGAAGTACAATAAGTAGTAATGCTCGATTTGATATTGATGAGGTATGTACTGAGTTTAAAATAATTTGTTATTCTACTTCAGACACTCCATTGATTTAAAATATTCGTAGGTAAAATCACAAATTATTCTTAGACAACCGCTGAAAACCTTGCAGCACTGTATAGTCGTTTCGTTCTATCGTGGTACCCTTCAGCAGTGAGCAAACAATTCCCCCATTCTAGAATCGAACCCAGAACCTTTGTCTTGCAAGTAAACGCCGAACCCCTATACCACTGAGCAGGCATCTAAAGCATTTGCTTAAGAAACTGAAGGTCCCGGCCTCGACTTGTATAAGCAGAGTCGTAGATTTCCGCAGCTGAAGAGCTCCATACCAGGACGAAACGGCCACCCAGTGATTCCAGGTTTCTGAAATATTCGAATTTGATAACCTCCACAAAACCCTATACGAATTTAGATTTGCAATGAATAAAATCCGGAAACTAAAACAAACAACTCAATTATTTTCATTAATTTATCAACTGATACTAAACTCAAGATGGCGACTGATTTCTAATTAAACTGTTTCTGTATGTCACCTATTAAGAAGAACTAAGCAACATGACATCAATCCGGAAAAAATATCATTTCATGTCAACTTGATAAAATATTCGGTTTATAGTGTCAACTTTTAATAGTCCTATGTTACAATCAAAAATCTAAATTATATCAGTTTTGTCATGATATTTTCAGTTGATTCAATTAATAACAAGATATAAATAATTCCTGAACATTATTGTCAATCTAATTTGTCGGTTTTGAATTATTCATTAATTTTTTAAGAAGAACATTTCTAAATGTTTTTTTGCCGAACACCCTAACAATGACCTTAAACACTTCATTAAGTACATAATAATTTTTCTAATCAATAAGTGACTAGATACCTTTAATGAACCCAGTCAGGTAATCTACTGACCTAAACGTAGACAGAAGTTTATAACTTATAGATCCCATAACAAACTGTGTTATTTAATGAACAAATGAGATAGCTTTTGATAGGTCTTCTAATTGAACGCTAGATTTGGTTCCTAAGCTCTTCTAGTAACCCCCAGGGTAAATCTACACAGAGACTTTAACACAAGAGAAAAGGCGCGAAATGTGGAAGAAACGCTTTACTCCAAAGGTTCGTTTATGTACATAAAATTTAGGGTTTTTATGGTATTTTAGAAGCCCTTGGGTTTCCCGAAAGTTCTGGAATGCTACTAAACATAGTGGCAGTATAGATAATCATCCAATCAAAAACTCGATATGTAACTTTTGACTTTCTAGATGTTTCTGGCAAAACTTATATTGAACGCTGATTGAATAAGATGTTTCTTAGCATTTTCAGACCATTGGTTGACTTTCTTCGAGGAGTTTCCTGGATCACCGCAACAGTTTTTACAAAACAATAAAAAATTTCAATATTACCGAAATATAATTTTGGTGAATAAAATATCATTTAATAGTATATCCAAGTATTTTTATTATATACACCAATCCTTGACCTCTAAACCACTGCGCCGGCATCCAAAGGCGTCAACGTCTAACTTCAGCCGTCGGATGCCGACTCAGTGGTCTAGAGGCCAAGCGTTCGCGCGCAACATCTATAGTGCATGAGGTCGAATCTCGCCAGGAGTGATCGCGGATGTGTACTGCTCAGAAATCCCATACTAGGACGAACCAGCCGTTCAGTGCCTCCAAGTTTTCCATAGTGGTCTAGCTTTAATTGACTCATGATCTTAACTAACAAAATTACCATAATATCAACAAACAACCCTTCTGGTATATATATATATATCTTTTACACAGTGAATAGTATGATGGTCACTTAATTACACTAATTAGATAACCTGAACATAATTTTTAATAGTCATTATCTCTTCTGAATAGAGCATATTTACAATCTTTAAAGAAGTAATTGTCTTAATTGAATGTAAATCCATATTATCAAATTTATTTCTCCGTGAATGGATAAATGAATGAAAATATAAACTGACTTCTTATTTTTTGACAGCTTTTCTTCCTTATTCATGTTGACTGATGAAACTCTGGAAGGAAGTTTCCGAATTTGTATTAAGTTAAATCAAAGTTTACTATATTAATTGAACTTCGAGTCGCTTCATAATAGCACTGTTTCACAACGAGAAATTGACAAACACCTATATTTTGTATTATCATCTGCGTATTTGAATGTTAGCGTTACTAACTAAATATATTTCAATCATATATGTTATGAATGACATGAAACTTATAACGTACGCGCGTGAACGCTTGGCCTCTAGACCACTGAGCCGGCGGTGTTAATGTCCACACGATTGAGTGACACATCCACCGTTGAATGCAGCCTCAGTGGTCTTGGGGTTAAGCGCTCGCCCGCGAGACGTGACTGTGGATGTACACTGCTGAGGAGTCCCATAGAAGGACGGAACGGACGTCCAGTGGTCTAGCTTTAATCGACTCATGATCTCAACTATCAAAAAATTGAGAAAATGCTCCCTATTTTTTCTCTTAAAATTGTAATTCATATTTTATAAAATGAAATCTAGAGTGAATAATTGAAAGAAAAAAAAGAAGTTTGATAATTGAATAAATGTAACATCTTCATCTTTAATAAAACAACATTCATCATTATTAAATTAAAATAATTCATTCATCCTCATATTTTCAGATTATTTTTACTCTTCATGAAAAAGCAACTCATAATTATCGTGAATTACGTCATAACTTTATTATAAACGATCCAATGGGTGTAGGAAATTTACGAAGGTAATCATTCTATTTTATAGGAATATGCGAATTTATAATATTTCATATTATTTGTATTCATTTAAAGTACAAAGAGATGGAGAAAAATGTATCCTTTCACCAGTTGAGATCATGAATCAATTGAAGCTAGACCAACACGGAAAACCTGGAAGCACTGGATGGCCGTTTCGTCCCACCGTGGGATTCCTCAGCAGTGCACATCCACGACACCGCCTCGCGGGATTCGAAACCAAAACCTATCAGTCTCGCGCCAGGCGCTTAACCAACTAGACCACTGAGCCGGCATTCAACGGTGTTAATGTCTAACTTCAACTAATCCACGAAATTGAGAGACACACACAGGATTGACAGGTCCTGGGTTCGAATCCCGCGAGGTGAGGTCGTGGATGCGCACTGCTTAGGAGTTCCACAATGGGACGAAACGACCGTCCAGTGCTTCCAGGTTTTCCATGTTGGTCTAGCTTCAATCGACTCATGATCTCAATTGTTGAAAAAATGTGTCCCCTTTATTTTTTAGCTTGAATATTCAATTTATTCAGAGAGAGAGAGATAAGTTTTGCGAATGGATTTTAACTAAGTAAAGATAACATTGAAGAACTGTTCAAATCATCTACACTGAGATATGAAATCGATCATTTCTTTAAAAATATGAATATTGATTTTATATGATACTCAAGTATGATTATGTGTTACTAGGAAAAACGCTGAAATTTTGAATAGACTAAGAAATTTGTAAAAGTATGACATTTAGTTCATTCAACAATCAATCGATGTATTTGAATAAGCTCAATCTATCATCCAATAAAAGTATGATGAACAGAAAAGAGGTCATGAATCACTTCAGGGAGTTACCGTTCAGTCATTAGGTACGGTCTGTCACAGATTATGGGAACAGAATAAGATTTAAGTTATCTGTCAAGAAACATTACTAACTCACTTTATCAGTATAGAGTTGTGGAGATTGTTGAGTTTAGATTGATATCATGAATGGATCAATGTTAGACCACCATTGGAAACCACTGAAAACTGTCGTGTGCTTCCATGTTTTCAATAATCGTCTAACAATGATCCATTCATGATATCAGTCTAAACTCACTTAAGTTTTAAGGTTATGTTGATACTTTTGTCTAGAAAAGTAATATAAGCTTCATTATCTAACTACTCACGCTATTACTACTCATATAGATAACAAAATCTTTTCTAAACACACGAACCAAATGTTTTTCTTCTAGTTTTTATCATCATCTAGTTTATATCATTCATCAAACAATTAGATTATAACGTTATGATTAAATGCCCTTATTGCTCCTTATATCAAGAATTAAGGCAGAAGTAAGCTATACGGTCGATACTAAATAACTTTTCAATAAATTAGAAGACAGTGTTTATTTGCATAACATTTCATTGAAAATATAAAAATACAAGTGATTAAATAGTTTTGACGTGATTGATAAACCTTTCCTTATTTCAAATTGGATAAGTGAATGAAAAATTAAGAAAAGTCTGATAAAAGAATTCGTCTATATGACTAAAGAGTAAGTTTCTCCTTAAACCAAGCTACAAATGTAAGTAATTCTTCAGACAGTTCAATATAGCTTCTCTATCGATTGTGTATACTCCTGTTGTAAAATCCATGAAATGTGGCTTGTATTCATTTCTTGCTATGCATTTATATGCCGTTCAATCATCTGACTAAATAATAATTCCTGGTAGAACTAGCTTTTTCTTAATAAAAATCAGTATTTTTGACTGTTGATCTGGAACTTATTTAAAATGTCCCTTTTCAAGAGACGAACCAAAAGTTCCGAATACCTACTACAGTTGGAAAAGAACAAAATTTCAATCCAATCAACTTTATTATCTGTTCCTCTGTTGTAATTACTTTGCTTGATAAATATTTCATCCAACTCAACAGTTTTACTAGGATCATCAAGTGTCAACAGAAAACGAATCAGAATTTCAGAACAACCTCCGTGGAAATCATTATATCACTATATCGCACTAACTTCTAGCATACGTGTTAAGATCCTTGTCATCGTTAATTTAGATTTAATGACCCAGTTGATGAACACGAACAACAACAACTATTTCAACTGTAACTGAGACTCGTATTAAGAAAACCAATTCATATTGATGCCTTTTCCCAACATATATTGCAACAAAATAACAGGTTATCTTCTCTGTCTTCGAATTGTTTGGTCATTGCATCTTTTCCATATAGACAAATTATTAACTTTATCGGTTACCTACGATTCTGTGAATAGTTTGTGGTGTTTTCCTTTCTTATAATCACTGATCATAAATCCAAACGATAATATTTTCAAGCTATCTGTAATGTCATTTTAAACTGTACTTAAAAATTGCATACCTGGTATCATAAATCTGATTAGTTTAGCCTTATAGCGAACACTTTAGATCACAAACGTTATTGAACCCTAAAGTTCAATCTTTTATCAATCTAATTCAACTAATATCTACCCGAAAATGATGATTTTTTATCTTTTAAGATGACACAAGCACTTTACCAAGTCTTAGTTTGTAAAGAAAGATATAAGAAATACAACATTCTCTAATCTACATCCACCTCGACCTACATTTTAAAAAAAAGAGATGAATAACAGGAAAAATGATCGAATGCTACAGGTTCAATCTCTGTCAGTAGTTTAGTGGATGAATACCATTGAACAGTCCTGTACAACAACGAAACAACGTTCCAATACTTCTACATTCTTAGCAATTGTTTAACTTAAATCAATTTACAATTTCAATGGGAAAGAAATTATTTTTCCCATAATGTTACATAATTATATTTAACGTAAATAAACACTACTCTTAAATTATTAATCGAATAAGTAATAAGATTGTTGTTGTCTTTTTTTAATATTTAAACATTCCACTGTAAAAATACTCGAAGGTATTATTGTACGGTTAGTGTCATTATTGATTTCTTTTCGTCTTGACATTGTAATTATAGTACCCGCAGATATATTTGCACTTATTTAATTATATAAATGAACAAGTGTACTGGTTATAAATATGCAACTTTAGTATAAAAAAACACATTTTTTCTAACTTAGAAGAATTGATTACAATAGAGTTAATGTTATAATTTGTGGCCTTGTGCCCGTATCAATATATGACGTAATGATACTGCCAATTAGAGAACAGAGATTTGTCGACCGGATCACTGACGCGTAAACCCGTATAAGCAGTTTAGAGTCTTTATCGGTCTTTCTTCGTGCTTAGCCCGGCCTGTTAGAATTCGGAATACCAATCTTAGCCTCTGCTACATAAATCATGTATTTCAAAAATACTGGGTTTATATACAAAACCAAACAGACCGCACCGTACCATAAAATAGAAAATAACATTTGTACAAGATCTAGCCAAAAACTGTCTATGAATGTAGGAGACTGAAATTAATAGAATAGGCATAACTTAAGAACGGTAAGTCGTATTATAATAGGAACAACATGAATATGCATAGTTTAGCTACTTAACAATAATACAACAAAATATATATTTATCATATTGGTCCATAAATACATCTCAACAGTTATCATTCATTATTCTAATCGGGATATAACAGTTAATTATTTACAAAATATTGTAATGAACAATTTGTGATTGAATACTTTAAAAAAAGTACACATTAACAAACTGTCGCCTATACAATAGAAAAACATAACCAATATTTATCATTATCAGACAATATTCATGATGACTTATGAAGTGTATTACTTGTAGTTTCAGTCAGATAATTTATATAAAAAGATTTGTATATATATTGATGGTGTACAACTCTATGTAAGAATGAATAGTATAGACTATTCATTCATTGATTGAATGAACAAAATAAAAGCAAGACAGAGATTTATAAAGTATGAATCAAAGTAGATAAAATTATAATAATGTTTCTTTCTTTACAGTAGTTGTATTATTATATATGAAAATTATATCTGAAATGAGCTCAGCGACTGAAATTTAAATAATTCCAACGTTTCGTCCAGCTAACTTATCTGGACTTCTTCAAAGTAATAAAAAAGCTATATATTTCTTTGATGATTTTGATTTTGATTATTACCCTGAAGAAGTCTGGACAAGTTAGCTGGACGAAACGTTGGAATTATTTAAATTTCAATCGCTGAGTTTATTTCAAATATAATTTTAATATATAATGACTTCTCTATAATGGGCCCCCAATTTCTTGATGAATATTCGTAGTTGTATTATCTTTATCAAGTCAAAGAATTTAATCAATTTCAGGATGAACTTTTAGTAAATAGAATGAAATCATCTACAATTTGTCAATTCTTGCATATTACCTATTATTCTTTACTGTTCTCCATTATTCTTTCCCGGGCTTTTTGTTGTACTGCGGAGAGTGCTAGAGACAGTAAGGTGTGCGGTGAAACATTCGAGGTCATAATTAATATGGTTGTGGATAGACATATAAAGTCATGCAAACTCCTGGCAGGTGTTATCTTATCAGATACTAACCATCCCCTTCACTTATATCTTTCTCCTTGTATATCTTCTGGTAGAACGAGACGTAATTACATTAAAATCCATACATGCAAGCAAAATTATAAAACTTAAATAATATCTTACCTAGCAAATATACTCTGTGACGAACAGGTTGTTAGAGTTAACCTAATCAATAACCCGCATTCTTAACATGTCTCTAATTTGAAAAGTCGTACAGTTTTTCGCCTTTTTTAAACCTTTTTCATTCCTTTTTTGTCTTTGTTACTGTTTTTTTGCGTAAGTAACCTGTTGAAATACCCTGTGCTGAGAATCCCATATTGTTCCAAAATATAATATTGAATAAAGCCATTAATAATAATGATAATAATAACAATAATAATAATAATAAAGAATTAGTAAATATCATTAATCAGTGAATGTATACAATGTTCCTATTTTAAACAGTTCAGTAGTATGATAAAGATGATTTTTGAAGATTATCAAGCTGAAATCGAGTTAGATACATTCAAAACATCAGTAATTCAGTATTTGAGTGAATAGCAGAATACTGATCATTACTGCATATGTAATTAATTTTTCTTAAGACTTTATTTCTATCTGGTAAAAGTTGTTCTAATGTCATTTTCGTCTTTTGAAATTAACTGAGCGAATAAACAGGAACGGAGTATGAACAGATTGGGAATCGGAAATTCAATTCATGATATATCAATCTGAAAAACTAAAAAAAATTATATATGGTATGGTCACAAATTACTCTTAAAAGGTGTTGTTCTGTACGCTATTTTATTTCATCAACGATACCGTACGCGGGATTGAACTCAAGATTTCCGGTCTCGAATACGTACGCCTAATTTCTAGACTTCTGAGACGGCATCCAACAGTGTTACTGCCTAAGTTAAACTAACCCATGATGTCGTGCAACCATCTTCCATTGTCTTCGATGAATGATTGCCTCATATCCAACACGGTTGAACTCCACTGGTAGCCGCTTCTTGCTAGAACTCCGAAAAAAAACTCGGAGCTAGACACTAGTAAGCACATGATAATTCTCGGTTTAGGGTTGTGGAGACTGATAAGTTTCAATATTAGACTACCAATGAAAGCCGCTTCGAGTGTGAGATAATTACCCACCGGAGATAGTGGAAGATGAACACGCAACATCGTGGATTGGTTAAAGTTAGACATTAATACCACTGGATACCAACTCAGTGGTCTAGAGATTAGGTGTTCTCATGCAATAACTAGGGTCCTTGGTAAAATTCCCGCGCACAGGATCGTGGGTGAGCACTTCTGAGGATTCCCACTCTAGGACGAAATGGCCGTCCAGTGCTTCCATGTTTTAAATGGTGGTCCAAAATTGATCGGCTTGGGATTTTGATGAAAACCGACAATCTCCACAACACATTATGATAGATGAAAATGGCTCAGGTAGTATAGATTACTGGTTGAAAATCGAGGATGGATACAAATATGCCACCGAAATAGTCCCTTGTTGATTGAGGTACCTACTTGTCAATCATTAAATCAAATATTAGAATGTCAATCAATCTTACAACTATCTAAACAAATTACTGTTATCATTAACTCTCTAACTAAGTAAAAATCTAAGTCCCTGTACAAACTGGACATGATTACCACCTTTATTACAAAAGATGTCAGCATATTTATCGGGTTGTCGTTTTTTAATTATCAGAATAGATTTTACGCGAAACATTGTCACTTTAATGACAATTCCTATATTAAGTCAATAAACTCTTATGGTATATACTTAATTAAACATTTACGGAGTGTTTCACTCAGATAATTATGTCATAGATAACATGTTTTCATACAGCTTAATAACCACATATCACTGTGAACCATATTCTCTATTCACCAAATTACTTACTTACTTACTTACGCCTGTTACTCCTAATGGAGCATAGGCCGCTGACCAGCATTCTCCAACCCACTCTGTCCTGGGCCTTCTTTTCTAGTTCCCTCCAATCCTTGTTCATTTTTCTCATGTCTATTTCCATTTCTCGGCGTAATGTGTTCTTTGGTCTTCCTCTTTTCCTTTGACCTTCAGGATTCCATGTTAGGGCTTGTCTTGTGACGCAGTTGGGTGCTTTCCTCAATGTGTGTCCTATCCACTTCCAGCGCTTCTTCATGATTTATTCCTCCGCTGGGATCTGGTTTGTTCTTTCCCACAGTAGGTTGTTGCTAATAGTGTCTGGCCAACGGATCCGAAGTATTTTGCGTAGACAATTGTTAATCAACACCTGTATCTTCTGGATGATGGATTTCGTAGTTCTCCAGGTTTCTGCCCCATATAGTAGAACTGTCTTGACATTTGTATTGAAAATCCTGACCTTGGTGTTGGTTGACAGTTGCTTTGAGTTCCAGATGTTCTTCAGTTGTAAATATGCTGCTCTTGCTTTACCGATCCGCGCTTTCACATCTGCATCAGATCTACTGTGTTCATCAATGATGCTGCCCAAATATGTAAAGGTTTTTACATCTTCCAAATCTCCGTCAATGGTGATTGGATTGGTGCGTGTTGTGCTGTATGGGAGAATCTTGCTTTTCCCTTTGTGTATATTGAGATCTACTGCTGCTACACTGTTCGTCTTCTCCTGCATTTGTTGTTGCGATTGCGATAGGAGGGCCAGATCATCTGCGAAGTCTAGATCGTCCAGCTGAATCCTAGATGTCCACTGTATCTCGTGCTTCCCTTCAGATGTTAACGTCTTCATGATCCAGTCGATCACCAGGAGAAAGAGAAAGGGTGAGAGTAAGCAACCTTGCCTAACACCGGTCTTCACTTCGAACGACTTTGTCAACTGCCCTCCATGCACGATTTTGCAGTGTAATCCATCATATGAGTTCTGTATGATATTGACTATCTTCTGAGGCACGCCGTAGTGTCGAAGAAGTTTCCATAGTGTTGTTCTGTCCACGCTATCAAATGCCTTTTCGTAGTCAATGAAGTTTATGTAGAGTGATGAATTCCATTCAATTGATTGTTCCACAATGATCCGTAGAGTTGCGATTTGGTCTGTACACGATCTATCCTTACGGAATCCTGCCTGTTGGTCCCGAAGTTGGGGGAATTTATAAGAATCGTTGTGTTTAGGGTTTCTTTTGTTATTTTCTATCCGTCACCAAACGATATCTGTAAACGTAAGAGAATGAATATTTCCTGGTCGGTTTTGATATCTCATCAGTTAGTATCACAATCTGAGTTATTACTAATGAATTATTTAGTGAATGCCCAACCACCTGTAAGACTGATATGCTTAATTACTTGATTATATTGTTCAGTTTGATTGATCATGTTCTAATTAAAAACAAAAAAATATTTTTTCTGCTAAAATTGTAGATTCTGTAGTAGAATAACTACTAATAGTTTGACTGTGAGATTTGAATTATTTAT
The DNA here is from genome assembly GCF_000699445.3 of Schistosoma haematobium. Taxonomy (NCBI): domain Eukaryota; kingdom Metazoa; phylum Platyhelminthes; class Trematoda; order Strigeidida; family Schistosomatidae; genus Schistosoma; species Schistosoma haematobium. Next base: position 12,809,044 of record NC_067201.1, read on the forward strand.
CAATCATTCAAGTAAATGATTCGATTATTTTTGTTTGTTGCCTATTACTTGTTTTTAACTTGGAAAGATCGGGTTTTTTTTCTCAACCCTCTAACTACTGTTCACTTACATGTTGTAATACTTAATTACTTACTTACTCCTGTTACTCCTCGTGGAGGAGCATAAGCCGCCCACTAGCACTCTCCATCCAACCCTGTCCTGGGCAATCCCTTCCAGTTCTTCCCAGTTTTTATTCATCTTTTCAATATTCGCTTCTATTTCTCGACGTAATGTGGTCTTCGGCCTTCCTCTTTTCCGCCTTCCTTCAGGATCCCAAGTCAGGGCTTGTCTCGTGATGCAGTTTGAGGATTTGCGTAGTGTATGTCCTATCCATTTCAATCGTCTTTTCTTAATTTCCTCCTCAACCGGAAGCTGGTTTGTTCTCTCCTGTAGAAGGCTATTGCTGATGGTATCCGGCCAATGGATGTTGAGTATCTTGCGTATACAGTTATTTATAAATACTTGTACCTTCTCGATGGTGGTTGTTGTAGTTCTCCAAGTTTCAGCTTCATACAGTAGAACTGCCTTGACGTTCGTATTGAAGATTCTCACTTTGATATCGGTTGACGCTAACCGGAAAAAATAATACAAACATGTTGTAAGACTAAATTCAAAATAGTGTAGAATCGAAAATTTACAATTTCAACAATTGTTTGATTTTCAGTTTGAGGTTGTAGATATCGTTGAATCTCGTCAAAATCCTCAATCGATCAATGTTAGACCACTACTGAAAACATGAAATCACTTAACGGTCGCTTCGTCCTAATAAAGAACTTCTCAGTAGTGCAAATCCGCGACCCCATACTCAGGATTCAAACCCAGAACCTTTGATCTCTCTAATATTGGTCGGTTCATGATTCCAATGAAATTGTTTGGTTATTTTACAAACTATGATATTTCTCTATTTTCAATTTATTCATCGGTACTTTGTTACAGCTTCATTAAATCATGCCTAATTCATTACTGTGGAATCATCTTTTCTATTTCAAGTTGAATATATCTTTCAATATCGTGATTTAGATTTATAAACTTTTCTGAATATTAGATATTTTTGCAACAATACTTATTCGATGGTTTTTTTGCTGAGAAACTTAAGTTTTCTAGTTTTTAGCATAGAGTGATTCTAGCTAAAGAACCAATGAATAACGGAAGGCACTGAACAACCATTTTATCCTCATATGGAACTTCTCAGAAGCAAGTATCTAATGACCCCATTAGGGACTGAACTCAGAACCTTTAGGTCTCTCGTCAAACACTTAATCCTTAAACTATAGGCGGCCACTTAATGATTTATATGGTTGTGTAATTTAGCAAATTTATCGAAATTAGACATGTGAACCGTTAGATACCGACCCAGTTGTTTGAAAGTTAAGTGTTTTTAATGGGACATAAAGGATCTTTGTTTTAAACCACCCAACTAAATGAGACTCAACAGTGTTTAAATTATTAAGTGATCCAAAATAATTTGAGAAAACTGCTTTTCCAAGTCAGGTCAAGTTTAAGAATTCCCCGATGAGAGACAGTCTCGAAGAAACCTTTTATCTAAGTATTGTTCAAGTCATATGACACCTTACAACCAATTAACGTATCAAAACTTTCTGCTGCATTTGTTAATTTACTGGTTTCACACTACTGAGGTGTTCCATAATAAGACGAAATAGCTATCTAACACCCTAACTGAGATCGATCTGTGATCAATACAACATACATATTTACTGCATGTTTAAAAACAGTTCTTTATATATTTTATTTCTTATGCGGTTCATTTTCTTAATCATAGAGAAGCACTTGCTCGAGTATTGACACGCTTGTTATATTGGCCTGTTAAACAAAAACATATAACTCAAATACTCAGTCAACTTGGTTTCCCCAAAGATAAACAGGTCAGTTAACCCTTTAATGCTAAATATCTTTAAGATTTTCTTAATTATTTTATAACACAAAATGAATACTATATTATCTAAACATGGTAAGAACGAGAAGAGTTTTATTTAGTAATGATCAAATTCTACCAATTAAGTTCTATTGTCTTAATCACTGATCCAACTAACTTACTATTGTGTGTACTAGATCAATCGAGTCCTAACTAGCTCAGTAGTAACACCTTAGACTATGAAACTTTATGAAACTCCATGAAACTGCCACAGGAAATAAAATTCTTAGGAAATCATCCCATACAACTTCGTCTTCAGATTGAATATGTTAGTAATCATTTCAATTATAAGATGAATCAACTATGTCTAGTTTTCAACTTTTCCACTGTTCTATATTTTCACAAATGAAGTTCGTTTGATCCACTAATTTTGTCATCATAAATTTTAGTGACTCATTTACCACTGTCTCTGTTTCTTTTGTCCCAATACTAATTGATATTCTTTTAATAATTACTTAATTTCCGAGCAAATATTCGATATAATTAATAATAATGTTGATAATAAGATAAAGTCATTTGGAGATTGCTTAGTTTTTAATTCCATCTTCTTCATGATGTTAACTGTGGACCAATCTATAGTCAGCAAGCAGTAAACAGTTATTTCATCTTAAATGAAACGATTTCCGCATGTTCTTTCCTTGATAATAATCATCTCGTCATAAGTAACCAACTTCTAGGATACTTCCTCATGTTTCAATGAGAAGGCTGTAGCCAGGGGAGTTCGGGTGTGTAACGTACTGATACCGTTAGATGATTCTTGAAGTATATCTCTTGACCACTAAATTTTATGACTTATACGATTCCAATCCAACTCAGTTATTCAAAAGTATCGTTTTAACCGAGAGAACTAAAGCTCCACAATAATATATAATATAATAAAAATACCACAAACTAAGTCGAAGAAGCTGTTCGGTGACCTCTGAATTTTAACCTTAAAAGATTCATAAATCGCAACTGAATAATAACTGAGTAGTCATCTATGTTAAATTTATGCTGTGACAAAACTCTGTCGACCAGGTTACTCTGTAGATACGAATCTAAAACACTCAACAGTGAATAGACTACGTTGATATATCAGTTGGTTGTAGGTAGTCAGAAGGGACTCATCAATATGGAGTACCTGCAACCAAGAGTGTGATATAAGTTTGAATCGTACAGTTCTTTTAAAATCACATTTATATGTTGGCGAATATCAACTAGCATGAAATCTAAATCGATGGTTTTCTTTCAACTACTTCTAACCACCTGGCAATTTCAAAAATTAACTAAAAGTATTTTTTTACAAACTTACCCATCAAATGTGTAATAGCTGGTATTACATTTTTTGTATAATATCAACTAGAACTCATAATTTTCACCCTGACCGGTTCAATGATTTAAATAAAATAGTATTAACCTTAAAAAAAGTGATGTCATCATGATGTCCTAACAACAACTTCAGGTTACCTTTTGTTGAATGTATATTTAACAAATTGATAAATTCCGATAGTCGAAGTTGAATGCACGAGTCAATCAAAACTATACTATCACTGAAAACCCGGAATCACTGGACATTCGCTTTGTCCCAGGATGAGACTCTTCAACAGTGTGCACCCATGATCCTGCAAGTGGGACTCGAGCCATGGATGGCTGTCTAGTGCTTCCAGGTTTTCGATGATGGTCTAGCTTAGATCGACCCGTGAATTCAACTTTTAAAATACTACAATTTTCACAAATCCCCAAAATTTTCATTTCTAAAAAGGTTTCTTGCATTTCATTTCTTCTTTTTCTCTCTTCTCAAAATGCTAGATAATTAACTTCACAGAATTTTATGCTGCTTTATGTCCTCAAAACAATAATAATAATAATAGTAATTATTATGAATACAAACCAACTTCAATCAATAAAACCGATGATTTGTATAATAATAATAATAATAGTAAGCATAGTAATTTCTCAAACAATGATAAGCAGCCGGTTCCCAAGGAACAAACAATAACACAAATTGAAAATAGTAATACGTTAGTGCTAGTTAATCAAGCCGACAAATCAATAAGCAACCATGTTAATAATACAACCAAACAAAATTGGTCATTTCTTACTGAATTACCACATGATACTTCAAGAAAATCCAATTTTTTATTAGCTCATCAAGTTATGAGTATACTTAGACAACGTTTATTAAAAGGGTAAGTCGATAAGATTAAGATATATTTTCTATTCAACATGTATCTATACTAAAATAATTCGTCCATATATACTTGCCGCGCGCGAGATTGATAGGTCCTGGGTTCGAATCTCGCCAGGCGGGATCGTGAATGCGCACTGCTGAGGAGTCCCACAGTGGGACGAATCGGCCGTCCAGTGTTTCCAGGTTTTTCATAGTGGTCTAACTTCAACTGACTCATGGTCTCAACTACTAAAATTACTATAATATCCACCAAACCGCTTCTGAATTTAATTATTTCATTATTTATTATTATTACTAAACAGTTTCAAAACAACTATTCCATGTAGAGTTAGGTAACATTGTCTGTTGGTCCTGACTGAATTTACAAGAATAGTATGATAGATAAAATAAATCGAGATTGATTACTATAAAAACAGTAGAGAGTTTTGAATATTTAAAAGTAGCAATCCACAGATTCTATCCCACCTAATACACATTCAGTCTGAAGTAAACGACTATCCATTATATGACGAACTGATCAAAAAGATGAATACCATATATACCATATGCTAACATAACAATTAACTTAGTGGTATTATACTAAATTTGATTGACAGTAATTGATCAACATTGTAGACAGGACAATAATCAAGGTAATTATGATAGACGACTTCAAACCTGGTATTTCATTTCATCACATTCTGGAAGACTTTGGTAGTCTATGCTGGTGACCAATAACATTATTGATTAGTACTGAAACACTGACACCGAGAAAAAGTAGTCATCTTCCCTTCATGCAAATTCACTTCAAAAGAGGATCTGAATTAGCAATTGAAACAATCTGATAAACTATTAAATGCTAGAAAACACTAGACAGTTACATTGTGTTAGTTTGAAAATTTTCGAAAATTTATTTCACCTCTATATGGACTATAAAATCGAATCTCCGTATTTTGCTGTCAGTATAATATCACTGAAGCACTATATTAGAATCCAGTCATCTACAATCTTCTACAATCCAGTTAATTTATATTATAACGAGAGTGTCATTCAATACAGAAAAGTGTCAACTAGCAGAGTAATTTTGTTCATAACTTATTGTTTGATAAGTTAAGATAAAAAGGTTAGTTAATGGTTTCTGTAATTCAATGTAACAGTTTATGACAGTAATTTTATTTCGAATGTGGCATTTTGACATAAGTTTTATTCTTAATGTAGCACTTTAGTCAGTATAACATTGGTTTAACTTTTCTTAATATAACATTCCTTCAGGTCATCATGTTTGTACCAATTAAGTGTAAATTTAGTTAAGTATGATAGGTATGAATTTTCGCTCAGTGTGATAATTATATTCTTTGTATTATCCTGTATGAACTTTGTATCAATTTCGCATTAGCCCTATGTATCCTTTGATTCACATGGTGCTTATTATCTAATCATCACGTGTATGTAAAATCAGTACACAAATGAAGGTATTCTGTTCAATGATGACTTGTTTTAGGAATGTGCCTTTGGAGAGTTTTTAAATCTTCATTTATGCCAGTTTTTGTGTTTCACTTCGTTTTGTGGGAACTGCAATGATTCCCTTTTCCAAGTATAACCATTAAGATCGCGGATAGAACGGAACCGATAAGGAGATAACATAATCAGTTACCTCTACCAACTTAAAATCAAACATATGAGAATAATTTCAATCTCAAAGTAACATTAGTTAAGGAATAACGTTAAGCTCTGAAGGGATGGGTGGTGGTTTCTACCCACATCTAGGCTCACCAACAGTATGTAGCTTATGGCTGCATACGTCATCAAACCCAGGTTTTTCCGAGTTCTCAACTGATGTGGTTGGTTATCTACGATAAAAGGAAAGATTAAAAGAAATGCTAATGAACTCCGTAGTTTTCAGTTACAGTATGACTATTCCTCAAAAATTATTTGGAAACGTTTTTAAAAGCTAAAGAAAATTTTCAAAAGACTTCGATCAATTTACGTTCTTTGGTAACTTCAAAGAAAGATCTTAAAAACGACTGATTATTGTTTCTTTAGCCAGGTTAGACTTTTTACTACTCTTAGCATATCTTTTAAAACTTTCTAGAAACCAAAGCTCACTCACTTATAATCCAATAAATATCCTTGTTTTCTCTACATGAACAATCTTTCGAAATAAAGCTTCCTATCTACTTTACTTTAGTTAATTTCTATAATGAAATTATGGTTACTTCAATTTACTGTAGTTTACTCATCACTAATATTGAATTACTTCACCGTTTTATTTACATTATTTATATGATAAATGATTAAAATTATGACAGATTTACATAATTTATAAATTTCTCCCTTTACAAATTTACAGTGTTTACATTTGCTTGGTGTATTGATGTATCAGTCTTATTTTTAGTTTATCATATGTGATGAATCTACCTCTATTAAACAAGTAAACTCTGTCATTCAATATGAATTGCTTTCTTGGTTGTATTATTTCCCTGATGGTTTTGGAAAAAATACCGATATTGGCTTCACTAAAAAAATTATATGAGAAATGTGATAAGAATCTAATTCGCAAACAGAAACAATATTGAAACACAACCACAATAACAATTTGAGTAGTAGTGATAGTAGCAAGTCAGTCGTCTTGAGTGTTGTTAGATGTATGAGGGCGGTTGTCACTTCCCGGTTTCCCACAGTGTGGAAATGTTCTTCTAGAGGTACCTGAGAAGGAAATTGGGTTAGAGTTGGTCTTAGTGAGCTGAGAGCGTGACCGCAGTTCCTAAGGGACAACTGCTTGAGGCCAGTGATACACGACTTTTTGTGGACAATTTTTGTGTTAGCTCCGTACTTGTGATGCTGGTGGATGGCCTGTGTTCTTTCACGAGGGGCGACAGGCGTAAGTAGGTAAGTAAGTCCGTACTTGTTGAGGCCTTACCGCCGGAGACGAATATCTGTGGGACAGGGCGAGGTGTGCATTTTTTGGGTCGACATTTTTTAACCACACCCTTCCTTTGTAAGAAGGAAGCATCATTGTTATGCTAGTTATCTGACGGAAACACCTTGCTACCGTCACACCTCTGTACAGTCATCAGTACGACTTCTCCTTCGGACCTTGGACTTACTGCTTTTAGTCTTACCGTTCTTCAGTCGACCTGCCTGGCATGGTAGGACCTTGAGGGGCGATTTTTCTAGACAGTATAGCTCGATTGGTTTATCAAGATAGGCCAGCCCAACCACAACGTCATGGTGGCAACAACGGTCGGGTGTAGTGGTGAGGGTAGTGGACATCATTCATCAAATGTATTGGTCCAAATAAGACAAGTATTTCATTATAAAAGCTGGTTGCTTTTCCACCCTTTTATAAATGAAGATAAATTAGTAGTGTGGTAACATGATGTGCTATCATTAGTACTGATGCATGCAGACAATCATGAACACGAAGTCTACCAGAAAAATGTCAAAATCTTTTATTACTAATGGTAAGGTTCCAATACTTCAGTAGTAAGATGGCTATCACCAATAATATTGGATGGACGCCAAGTTATATCATGAATTAACTCAAACTGAAAATATAGATCATTCAATTCAGTGATTTATATTGCAGCATGTTTATTAAAATAACTGAAATTTACATGTTCAAAATCTGATTAGGTTATGAGTGTGGATTACGGAGTAGTTTTAGATAAAAAACAAAGCAACCTCTTAGTGCTTCCTTAATTCTTCGATTGATGTCATTCGGTAATTATAGCTTTCTCAAAAATGAAATAATCATATCGTGGTGTGTGCTACTGATGTCAACAGATATTAGTAGTATCTGTCATAAATCGAAAGTGGAATGCCTGGTAGCAGAAGGTTGAGAAAATCGGAGAGGAGAGAACGACAACAGAGAGTGATTGGTATGAAAACGAAGGAACAATGTAGTGTGAGATAATTAACGGATATTTTGCAAATGAAGTATTTACTGTATGGTTCTCATATTTTACCAAAAAAATGTTATATTAAAATACATTCGGTAAATTCAGATTGCTTTTCATGAGAGGACAAACTCTTAAAATTGTCCGTGTTTAAAGTAATCTGATAATATTTATTAAATGGTGTGAATTCTTTGATTACCTTAATAATGTATTCATTTATATTACCAGTAATATTATGTGTTAAATCGAATAACTGTCATATGCTAATTTATTATCATAGCTTAAGTCACGAACCGATATTAGCTAAACTTCCATTCAAAAAATGAAAGCACTGGATGGCTGCTGCTTTGTCCTGCTATGGTACTCCTCAGTAGTTATTTATTAATCTTGGGTTGTGGAGATTATTAAGTTATTGATTGAGATCTTGAAGCGATTGATGTTAGACCACCATTAAAAACCTGGAAGCACTAAACGGCCGTTTCGTCCTATTATGGGACTTTTCAACAGTGTGCATCTACGATCCCGCCCGCGGAATTCGAACCCAGGGCCTTCAGTCTCGCGCGCGAATAGCCATCCAGTGCTTCCAGGTTTTCAATGTTGGTCTAACACCAATCAGTTCAAGATCTCAATCAATAATTTATTAGTCTGTTCTCTAAATGTGTCTGCTGATGCACATAGATAGGCATTGGTAATCATGATCTACAAGTTAGTCTAGATAAGCATGTTCCAAATAAATAATAATAATCAATCAGGTCAAACGACCTAATGAGGGTAGATGATTATCAAGAACACAATTAATTCAATCTTTGTAGTTGTATATAAGTGTTTACTAGGAAGAATATCAAAGTTTATTGAAACCTTAACCATATAAATACTCAACTTACTTATCAGTCTGTTCGAAAAACTCTTTTACTTACATTGAATCCATTTTCGTAGTATTGATTTATTATCTTTTTTTAATATTTATTTTCAGTACACTTCAATTAGATAATTTATTCAATTTAAACAATCTCAATGAACAGAATCAATTAATTCAACGTGATGAATTCTTTCATCAACTTTCTCGACTTGGATTATATTTATCTAATAGTGAATTTTTAAGATTTTGGAAAAGGTAAATAAGATATAAATGAACTAGGTTGGCTATAGTTGACTTCAATTTGTATATTTATTATCATAAATGTTAGTTTATTCATATGTCAATTTGATTCAGTGATAAAACGAGATATTACAGGAACAAGAGTGATCGTAAATATATACCAATGAATGTTAATGATAGTTGATCATTGTTTAAATACTTATGACATAGATTTTTCTAATATTCATAAGTTAAATGCTTATAAGTATAGACATTTTCATTGTAATACTAGATAATTTGTGTTGAGAATTCTTAAATCAAATCTTGCCCCCAAATTCTATGGTACGACCGAGAGTGGGGAGAGTCACCACTCCCTCTCCAAATGCTCTCACATGGCCACGTGCATACAACCAATGCCAGGGATGTCCTACTCACTGCATTCTCGTGGAGGGGATGTTGTCTATAAAACTGTCAAGACGAAAAGCCAATGTCCGGAGCTTTAACCGTGTTGATGGAAACGGAGAGTCCACCTTGGAAGTTGGAAAATCAATGGTGCATATGCGCTCCAGGATCCTGAGGGAACAAATGGCATATGAACCAATCGTTGGTCACCTGACGTTGCTCCACTGCCTTGTGGATCAGACCTTTAGGTCGAAGGCCCCAGTTGTGGCCCCTCTAAATGAACCACCTGCTTCTGTCTGGGCACCTGAGTAGTATCCCAGCCATCACACAAATCGAATGATGAAGTGTGGTGCATATATATTCGGTGCCCTATTGTACCAATATTTTTGTGTTCAAACTATAATCAGAAATATGGTTTGGGATATGAAATCTATTAATAGCTACAGTTTACCACTTTCTCTTCTCTTAATTATCCATCTTGTTATATCGATATAAGGAAATATAGCTCGAAGCGGTACATGATCTTGCTAGGCCTTACATTGAGCGTGACTTATTGATAGACTGAATCCATAAGCAGTCTATACTAATGATCTTGGAGAACTTCATTTCTTCTTTTACTTTGAAATCAATTATAGCACTCTCCCAACTGATAATGAGAGCTTCACAAAAGGTCATCTAAATCATAGAACACAATGTGTCGAATGCATTTATTTCAATTAAAAACAATTTACATTCTTATAGCTTTCTATTTATCAATTTCCTCCATTCTAAGAAAGTTTCAGTTTAATGAAAATTCCCATTTTGACATTAAGTAAAAAGAATGAATACAGTCAAGAAATTTCTCTTCAATCAATTTTTCATCATGGCTTGACACTAATAGTCGTAGAATAGGTGCATTATGTAATAATTTTGTAATAACAGAATGATTGTAAAATAATATTGAGTAATTGAAAGACAATGGATTGTATTAATTAAGAAATTATTCTAATGGAAAGTCAGTATTATAGCAATTATGTAAGAATTACAAGATAGATATTAGAAATTTTGTCTAAATATAAATTACAAGTTTTCTAATAATTGAATACAGAAATAACTCCAAAGTCTAGTCTGAGGCACTTCAAGAATTTTCTTTAAGTAATATATGTTCAAAGTACTATCTAAAGAAGCATCGACTAGAATGCGGAGTGAATTTTTTGTGTCAGTTACTATGTTAAGCTTATATAACTTATTCTAGCTTCTGGACAGGTCAATTTATCCATTATTCTTGAGTCACGTTTTGACCATGTTAATTATTTGCTTGTCAACCTTGAGTGTTTTTATATGAGCGTGTGTGTGTGTACATTTATTATCCTATTCATCATATGTCTGTAGCTTATTTTTGTATGACTACAAATATCGATTAACGCTTGGTTAAATCGAATAGGTTTGTTCGCCTTCTTCACTGCGCGCCATTTCGCGTTGCTCTCTTCTCTTCGCTTCTTTCGCTTCATTCCTCTGATTATCTGCCCAGATCAGTGAGTGCACAAAATATATGTATTCGAAAATCCATTCTTGTATTTGACTTATTTAATTCCATTATTCACTAAAATGATATAAGTCGAAATTATATACGAGAATAGGCGACACGTATACCTCAATAGCAATCAGCATACGATCCAATTGGAGTCAGATCTCGGGTCACTAAAAATTGTCCGACTTAATTGTGGGTATTAGTGAGAAAGTTGAACTTGATAGTTTTAAATAAGTTGAACATTGGGTAGAAAATTAATCATAAATGTATATACCATTTGTGATAACCCAATGAGTAGAAAATTGTATTTCTGACGTTTTGTAACTTTATTTAAGCCACTTCTTCAGAGTAAATAAATGATTAAAATAAAATTAACACAAGTTTAAATAGTACAATGGGAAGCAATACAGAATATTTTTAGGTCTGAGTATGTCAGTGTTAAGTAATTTTTGATCAAGGTGAATTTGAATGACATTCCATTGTATTAATTTGTGAGTAAGAAGGTGGGTTTGAAAAATGTAATTCGAAGCAGTGGAGCTGAAATTGAATGTATATATGTATGTGTATAGATTGTATGGAAAATAAATTAGGTCATATGTGGTCGTTTGAATAAACATTCCAGATTAGATGAATATTCAGGCCTTCTTTCCTATTGAGTCCAGAGGTAGTTAGCATTATGTGTAACGTTTCGACTACTCTCATCTTTTTATAGTTGGGAAAACCTTTCTGAATTATTTTGATATTTCTAATATCACTTTGGTGATTATTGAAAATTGCTGATTTCACTTGTAGATCTTCCAATTCTACAAGATCATTAGGAGTTATGTCCAAAAGATATGTATAGTCAATAAAATTTATTCTCTCACCCTCACACTTTTCTTTACACACCAGATAGCTTATATGTACTACACCGAAATTCTTACTTTCAACATTATTCACATGACTGGATGACCTGTTTGGCATACGGTTAATCAGAGAATCATTACTTATTTACTTACTTACTTACTCACTTACGCCTGTTACTCCTAATGGAGCATAGGCCGCCGACCAGCATCCTCCAACTCACTCTGTCCTGAACCTTCCTTTCTAGTTCTATCCAGTTGTTGTTCATTCTTCTCGTGTCTGTCTCCATTTCTTAGAGTAATGTGTTCGTTGGTCGTCCTCTTTTCCTTTGACCTTGAGGATACCATGTGAGGGCTTGCCTTGTGACGCAGTTGGGTGCTTTCCTCAATGTGTGTCCTATCCACTTCCAGAGAATCATGTACCTATTTATATTCGATAATTATTGATGTTTGATCATATTTTTTTTAAAAAAGCTCGAATCAGATTGCTTAGTGAAACATTGGGTCGTATATTAGTTTGATTTCAAATAGTTGTCACGTTTTAGCAATAGAAGTTGATTGTTATTCCAGATCCTATAGATAAATCACAATAAATTTATGAATCTATTATCTACATTATTGAACTATTCAACCTAAGTAACATCAAAAAGGTTGATTTAAAATGCAAATTAAACAATTTGTAAATTCCAATGTCTGATGTACGGCTAATAAAACTGAGATGTGATTGGTCAATGAACTTAAACTGACAGACACTCGAATTACTGAATATTTAATGTGATTTCCTTTCCTTTTATTGACTTTTACTCTTGACTCACTGAGTGTTGACTAAATATAATTGTAAACATTTTCTAGTGTATACTCTGATTCCTAATATTTGGTTATGAATCGTGTATCTGGTGAAACGTGATTCTATTCTATGTACAGCATATCGATCGATTGTCCTATCCATTGTTAGTATGATCTTGGTTAACGGTTGTATTGTCGTAAAGTAGTAATATATTGTCATAAATAAAAACTATTTCCATACCCCGATCAACTAAAGTAGCTTTATTTAGTATTCAAAGTAGTTGGGCCTCATTAACAAGGTTTCCTCATATTAACTGAAAACCTAAAGTCGTATTAACCAATCATTCGTGATGCTTAGTGAATGTTAAATGTATTCCTTAAAAAATGGGTATATTCATAGGTTACTGTAGTATTTGATCACAGATGCTCTTGAAGAACTGTTGGTATATGTTGAGATCATCAATTGAGGAATATTCAGGTTGGACAAAGGATACTAAGTAAAAATGATATATTGTAGCGAACGGAAAATATTTTTATTCCGTAAATATTCACTGCATAAGTTTAAAATGATATGTTAAAATGTAATTGTATTTATATGTTTGATTTTCTCAATTTTAGATTAAGCCCAAAAAATGAGCCAAACCTACCAATTGAATGTTTTCTGAACCATATGAATTTAAGAAATAATAGTGATAATAGTAGTGCTCACAACAACAATCAACTACAGTCTAACGACACACTGTTAGGTTAGTTAGAAACAAAACTTGATATGTATAATATAGATTTATGTCTCTTATATAATTATAAATAGGATATTGTATGTTCTATTTGAAAAATATACTACTTCCCTGAGATTTATTGGAGAAATGTGACTAGTGAAGTCCAACCATGCTACTCATCAATAGTAATATAGCTAATTAGATGGAGATAGAAATGTAACTCATTAAAAACCGACTCAGTAATCTATAAGCTAAACGCTCTTCGTAAAACCTGACAGTCCTGAGTTCGACTCTTCGTATAGGTTCGTGAATGAGCAGTGCTGAAGGTTCCTATGTCAAAATAAACGCAGCTGTCCAAAACTTTCTAGATTCCAATGGTTGTATTTGATTGCTCAGTAAAATTCTCAATAACATTCAACAGTGAACACAACCTCATAGTAAAAACTAGAATTCATCGGTCCATATGTCTAACTTTGGACTATCTAAGATGTAATACGAACATCATTTCATATAGATATGTTTTCGTGTACACTTATGGAGCCTTAAATAGGGATAACACAAACATACATTGAATCGCACTATTTTTACCGTTTTTAAGCTTATGCTAAGAATTACTTATAATGACTTCAGATTGAACATTCCCCGTAAACTTACATTTCATAAGGAGTCTGTTACTTAAAGTTTGGCTCTTAGGATGAAAACACTGTTATTGTGTTTTTCGAAAAGAAAAATTGATTACCCAATCATATTAAATACTGGCTAATACAAAGATCCAGAAGATTAGTTATGTTTAGATCATTGCCTGTTTGCTTAGCGTGATCACATTTCTTTTGTCACTTCAAACCTTACAACATCATCTACCAAGAATAATGAACTTTAACGACCATAGTTTCTAGAAAAAATAAATATTATTTCCGCCTCTACTGACGATAATAACGAATTTTGATTTGTACTGGGTAGTAGTAAGATTTATAGGTACTTTTATATTTTCATTACTAAGTTATAATTAATAAGGCAACTATCATCCCATTTAGAAGTGTATATCACTATATTTAAACTAATTTCATTTAATTGGTCTGGTAATTAAACAAAGAACATGAAACAGTAAATGGTAAGTTCAAAAGACACCTGTAATATTTATAATATGGAATTACTTATTATTATTACATTGATACCATTTGGAAAGTAGGATTTGGTTAGTTTGTAAACGTATTTGGATATCACTCATTATCTGATGAATGAGATGTACTTATTCATATTTATTTATATAAACATATAAACAGTGGTACAAAGAGGCACCAAATAGATATGCACCACACTTCATCATTCGATTTGTGTGATGGCTGGGATACTACTCAGGTGCCCAGACAGAAGCAGGTGGTTCATTTAGAGGGGCCACAACTGGGGCCTTCGACCTAAAGGTCTGATCCACAAGGCAGTGGAGCAACGTCAGGTGATGCAATTCCATGGTAGCCGGTGACCAACGATTGGTTCATATGCCATTTGTTCCCTCAGGATCCCGAAGCCCATATGCACCATTGGTTTGGAATTGTGGTTTTTCAACTTCCAAGGTGGACTCTCCGTTTCCACCAACACGGTTAAAGCTCCAGACATCCGCTTTTTGTCTTCACACGTGGCCATGTGAGAGCATTTAGAGAGAGAGAGCTAACTCTCCTCACTTTCGACCGTATCAGGGCATTTGGGGGCCTGAATGAATGAATTAGATGTACTATATACTCTGTAACTAATGCGATTTCATTCAAATATTTGTTCAATTTCATGAATAAACGCTTATTAGTTAATCTTTGGATGGAAATTCATACATGAAAACACACTGTACACGTGTCTAACCAACAGATGTAAGATTAACACAAATTAGCAACTATAATGACATTTCTATTTTTAAATATAATGAAACCAAGCTTTAATTTATCAATAAATATTTCTTCTTCTTTTATTCACTTCATTCTTATTTCTTTCTGGCATCTTAGCTATCACCGATAACACCATGAAATCGTCATCATCATCATCATCACCATCATCAAATAAACAAAAATTCTCTTCAGTAAATAAAATTATTCCTAATTTAATTAAACTATTTAATAAAGGTTATCGAAATGTATGTAAAGCTATTGAACATTGTACAAAACAATATATTCATAAATATGAGGCAAATTCAATTACTTTAAATAATGATTTATATAATATCCCATATGGTTATACAAATTCGGATATATTTTTAGAAACATTAAAATATTTAAAATTAACTAAATTAGAAAAAATACAACTTGGTTCATTTTTTACACGTTATGGTTTAACAATTACAAATAAAGGATTATTACCATATGCTGAATTATTTCGACGTTTTCAAGATCGTTCTGAAGCTGGTGTATTACATCAAATGTTAACATATACATTAATGACTAGAAAAGGATCTACCGGTGAACAGTAAGTTTTAAATAGTTGATCTGTTGTTGTTGTTTTTTCTATGAAGCTTAGTAAAAACTATAGATATTCTGAAAAATATATCTATATAGGAATGTTAAGTGATGTGCATTAGATTCAAATAGTCAAACTATACATCATAGTACATAGAGAGAAAAGTGACAAAAGTGACAAAAAAAATAACCATATCAGTCAAATAGAATAGTAACGATAGGATAATTCAAAGAAATATCAATATTAATATTAACATCATACCTGTTGAATGTGTTAGTGGTTAACAGAAGTCAGTAATTCAGTGGACAGAGCACTAGGCATTTGAATTGAGTCCAAGTCCCAATGTGAATACCAAGACTATGATAAGGGTACATTCACTTGACTAGTCTAATACTGAACCGAACACAAAACCTGAATTCCACTGCAAACCAAAGCTTATCTATTCCATAGTAGGAAAATAATTCTTTTTACAATATATACAATATGCATATTTTTCTACAGGTTATTAGCCAATACCTAATATCTAGTTCATTTAGGTAAACCTTATGTTATTTTGCTTTATATATCAATATAAATTAATCATAATTATCTCAAAGGAGAAAGTAATTTTCATCACAAACTAACTAAATTTCAAATTGTGATTCATTGATTTCTAAACTCATAGCAAGTACTGAATGTTTCAAAGTTGATCCTTTGTGATGTTATCGGTGTACACCAGTGATGAATCACTGATTTTCAGTAAATTTTTCAATTAAAACATTTAATTAATATCTGTCTGTAACGTAAACTTCAGATATCCAGTGCTTCTTAGTTGTCTATGATTGTCTAACTAAGATCAGCTCATGATTTAATCAACAGTCTTCGCAAATCCTTTATGTTAATGAAAATTCTTTGATTATCTTAGGTTTATGAAGTAAAATAAGTTTTAAGATATACAAAACTCTTCACAAAATCAATTAGTTTTCTCCAGGAATCGAACTCAGGATCGTCAAATTTCAAGGAGAGCTCTTAAGCTTCAGATCGCTTAGTTATTATTCATTGGTAATTGATATTCATTCCATGTATATATACAGGATATTTAGTGGTCAAAGGAAGTCAGCAGAAAGCCCTGATTGACCCAGGTTTCTTGCTATTTAGCACTCATCTACAAGGAATATCTGCAATTTTGAAGGAATTAGCGCTCCCTAGTAGATCCGATCCTATGTCCCCCAGCTTCATAGTCAGAAATGTTATCACTGAGCCTTTCGTGCTCCTACTTAAATCCTGTACGTCTACGATGTATTTACACGTAAATGATCACTGAGTAGTGACTATTTATCTTACAAAAAACCTAGGCACAGGGTTTCCAATTGACTAACTCTAACCACCTAACATCTCAACATATTCCACCCACTGTCGAGTCAGTTAGACACGTAGCCACATTAAAACTTGATCGATACAGTTTGACTAGCACCAAAAATGATAAAATAAACATAATACTGGTTGCTTTTCAATGACCAATCAACTGGAGATACATCCTACCCGCAAAATTCTTAGGTTATTGTTTATGTTCTCTAGACATATATAAGTATGTTACTTGTATGTAGTAGAACAACATAATGTCATCGTTTAGATCGATAGCTTATGAGTGAGACATTCAACTTCTTACCCCCCCCCCCTAAGTTTTAGGTTAAAGTTCCTTTCCAAATATTTATGTTGACGTTCATCCAAGTAGTATAACTAGTCATCGTCCATAAAGTGTAGCACAAAGCCATGTACATTTGATAAGTTATATTATTATCAAAATGATAGATGTAAAACTTTTCCCATTACTTTACATTCAATTATTGACATGGAAATAATATTTAATATTTAACTGATGCATTTATAGTTTAATATAGATTATTATTATTATTATTATTATAATTAACCTTCATTCAAGACATTCAACAGACTGTCAACTGATCTGTCTTATTTTTTTCCTACTTTCTAAATATAGAAATGAAAATATTATACAACTTGAACATGAATTAATACGAAAATTTCATCGAGACTTTTTAACTTCACTCAATACATTTAGGTATGTTTAATGTTAAATATTTATAATGTTATTAAATCTATTAGTGTAACTGTATAACACAAATAGTTGTTTTAATGAAAATCTAGAAGCATTGGACGGTTGAAGTTAGATATTAACAACACTGGTTGCCGGCTCAGCGGTCTAGACGTTAAGTGTTTGTACGCGAGGCCGGTAGGTCCTGGGTTCGAATCTCGCCGAGCGAGATCGTGGATTCGCACTACTGAGGAGTTAAGATGGTGGTTGGAGGTAGTCAACAGGAAACCCTGGACCCGGGTTTCGTGCTACTAGTCACTAGTCAGTAAGGTGTACCTGTAATCTTCAGGAAACTGGTGCTCCCTGGCGGATTCGATCCTGTGTCACCCAGCTTCACAGTTTCCTATTGACTTCCTCCAACCATCATCTTATCTCAACATAGCGCACGCAATGTTGAATCACCTAGCCTGGTGGCCATATTGTAACTTGGTCGATAGCACTCGATCTGCACTAGGAAGGACTTGACACACATGACAATGATCACCACCCAGTAATCAATCAATTGTGGCTGATGAGGAGTTGTATACTAGGACAAAACAATCGTTCAGTGCTTCCAAATTTTCCATGGTGGTTTAGCTTTAATTGACTGATGAATTCAACCATTAAATTAATAAACATCTTCACAGAACCCCCTTTTGATAAATTACGTAATTGTCTTTAATATTATAATTAATTAAATATATTTTGTGTATCTGCCTACTTTATTCGATAAATACATAAATATATACATATGAGATAAATGAATGAAAATCTCGTTTATTTGCTGAGACTATAATTTATGGATAACCTTTGAGCAGTGTTGAAATGACCTTGAAATGTCCACCTACTTACCATGGTTAAATAGGGGGGTTATATATTAGTGTGAGGAATTAGGATTAGGATTTACAGTTGAACGTTAGGGTTAGAAATTATATTCAATGTTTTCATCATGAACTGACATTAGCTATAATGCCAAAATGATATTTAGCCAAATGAGTGTATAAATCTCGCGCCAGAATCTAAGACATGCTATCTTAAATCTGATTGCTTCGTCCATAAATTATAGTTTCGTCGTCTATTTTTATTTGGTATAGTAAACATGGACTTTGTGTTTTGTTGGAAGTTATTTACATGCTAATTTATGTTTCTTTCAATTCATTTGTTTGTATATCAGATATGATTATCTCAGTTATAGACTTCATTTGTAAGAAGATAACGTTGATAAAACCTATTCATTATATCCAAACTTATTGATATACGCAAACTCCTTATAAATAGTTGTATACTAAATTGTTACCTACCATTTAGTGATAATAGGAATGTATAGATTAATTCGAAATATGATGATTTGCTCAACTAGATCCTAATTCGAATTATATTTTGTCTAACATTAAATAGTTGAAGTTAATCAATGGTATTTCCTGGTTTGATCAGAAATCAACACTAAGACGTATCCGTAATATTCAAGTAACCAATGTCATAGTCAATATATTGTCATTGAGTTATTTATGCCTCGAAAGATTTCCTGTAGAAAAGAGGAGTTTACACTAATCAGTTTTCAACCCCTGACTAATTTTATTTTAATGAAATGCCATGCTTATGAGTTATGACTAACATGAAGTTTGTGGCTTTCATCTGACTACATCCAACGCATTCACATACAGAATTATCTCCAAACAATGTACATCACAATGAAGACCATGTGTTCTCGCCAGATGGCGATTTTTACGAAGTGAATGAGGTGATAAGATAACTTTTAAATATTATTATGGGCTTTTATGTTTTAGATAGTCCGTATTTTATTACTCAGCAGTTTCATTATTGGTAGGATTTACTTAAAATGAATTTTCGACGGTAAAAATAATCATAATCACAAATATTACCTTTACTGTACAATTAGTAACGTCATGAGTTGAATCATAATAACGACTGAATATTTAACCGAAGTGAAACATTTTGCTTAGAGAGGATAACAGACTAGAAAAAAAATAAAATAAACCTGAATTGTAAATCATCAACTTCTTCAAAAGTATACAGCTCTAAAAAAATTCATTGTATTACTTAAACTGATGGTTACATATAACGTAACTAACTTGACCGAAAAATTGTCTAATCTTGATACCCACATATATGATCAATCTCATGTTATGATGTAATCAACCAAATCAACTTACAGTAATCGATAAGATCCAGACTCATGATGAGACTTCACCCCAAATAGAGATGTATATAAAGAGACAGAACGACTATTCAACAATCGGAGTCTTTTAAATATAGCAAGATGATACGACATGTATATAAATAGGATATTCAACACGAAAATAAACATGATCAAAAATATTGCGTTAAATGGATGTGGTCAGTAAATATACGTTTCACAGGATAAGCATCCATGAACGAGACCGAAGGTCCTGGGTTTAATTTCCAGTCGTGGAGTCATGAGTGTGCACTAGTGATGTGTCCAATATTAGGATGAAACAACCATCCAGTGGTTCCCGGTTTTCAGAGATGGTCTAACTAAGATTCTACAATCTCCACTAAACTCTATACTGGTAATTATGATGTTTCCTTCATCATTTTTTAGAAATTTCGATTTGCAACGTTCCGGTATTGTTAGCCCAGAAAATTTTCGGATTATTTTATTCAATCATTTTGGTTATGAGTTTACTAAGGAGAGTTTCAATGAATTCTTAAACTTGTTACCGCTCGATTTGAATGGAAATGTGAAATATGCTGAATTTATGCGGCAATTTAATTTAAAGTAAATGTCCGTTTATTCATTGATTTTAGTCTGATTAATGATACTACTATCATTTGATACAAGTAGTAGATCATACTAAATGAATATTTGTTTGTTTCTAAACGACAGTATAAATTTATTGACGGAAGTGTGAGTTGGTGGGAATTGTTTGTTCGGTGCTTTTTTTTACATCCTGTTCATGTGTAAAATGGCCATCCTTGACCCCAACGTGGTCGAGTTCATTTCAAGTCTAAAGAAATTGCTGACTAATGATATTAGATGATTGAATAAAATCGCGAATCGATGGAAACTAGAAATGCAAACCACTTAAGATTGGTCCCAGACTGGAACAAAATAGCTTGTCTGACTCCTCTCAATTTGCAATGATTTCTAGTTATTTCACTCTGCGATTAAAATTCACCTTATCTATTAAATTTCTAACGATTTTCTAATAGAATTAGTTCGATTAAGTTGCAACGTGATCATGAATTTAACTCAATATTGTGGTAAACTTTAATTGATGAAAAGTGGCTTAATATATGTTTGACAGAAAGTTATGAATATGCCTAACATTTATTATCAAGAAACATTTGTAATTTCGAAGGGCGTTACATTCCTCCTGAAATTCGATCTGTCGTCACTCAACTTTAAAACAAATCAGGTCATGGTCCTAATAACCCAACACAGTATCTCTGGCTACAACAATGAGTGACACTAACTCCAATCAAACTATAGTCAATAATATCTTATTCATATAGTCCGGCTAGTAATAAGTCTATGTTCAGGGATTTATGCCAATTATATTAAACTATTTTCTCTTGATTATTTACATCAATTTCATGACAAGTTTAGAATGTCTTATTCCTGCTTAAATGTATTTCACAATAACTGGAATAATTCTATGTATCATATGATACAGAATTATTGTTAAAGAACCATTTACTTTAAGTATTAAAAGTAGTTGTTGTCAAAAATGCATTTAAAAAAATTGAATGATTTCCACCTTGTTATAGAATGTATTTTAGAAATTGACTTGTTCTCTATGGAAAATCAAATACAGTCAATGTATAGTTAAAATGTTGATACTTTTAATGCATTTTATTCCATAGCAGCTGTTACATTTTTAAAAAAATGTAATTTAATTTGTGAAGATAAAACAGTCATAACTAAATAAGAAGAACTAAACTTGTATTATATGATCTTATTAAGTTGACTATTTGAAATACTTTATTTATTATCAGAGAGGGGTTTTATGGATATTAAAGTAATTTTAATAGTTGAATTCACGAGGTTGGATCGTGGATGCGCACTGCTGAAGAGTTTCATACTGAGACGAAACGACAGTCCAGTGCTTTCAAGTTTCCCATGATGGTCTAGTTTTAATTGACTCACGAATTCAACTATTGAAATTACTTTATTTATTAACATGAATATTTAAACAACAATGAAATTAAGAACATAGATTGGTGCAGAATATGAACTCATTTTATTTCGTTAGGTTTTCATCAGCTGCTTACAACCTAAAATATTTGAAAATCAGAGTTACTACAGATATTCACATACTTATACATAAGAGGGTGATTGAAGATGAATATATGCATCATGATGTAGCGAAGATTCCGAAAGTGATCCATATAATAGTGGACACAAATATTTGTTATTTTGTATTAGTTCATTAAAAGGTTTCTTTTTAGCAAATTGTCTAAATTTTTATATATTTCATATGTGGCTATCAATGTAATTGAAGATGAGCATTTATTCCTATATGAAACTTGCCAGTTGAGTGTACCTCTACTTCAGTGTTCAGTTTTAAGCTAAAACTCGGACTCAGTCTTTAGAGCTTCAAGCGACAACGCCTCGTTCATTAAACTACATAATCAAGACGACTATTCACTTGCTCAATAGGTATGAAGACATTCATGAGAGATGGTAATTCCTCATTGCTGATATTTAGGACTGAATTTCGATCAGCCCGTATTGACATTTCAACATCGGCATAATTCAAAAACTTAATAGTAATAATGATAAAAATATAAACACCATACCCGTTGAAAATATCAGTGGCTATCTGGATAGCACGTTGGCATTTAAAGAGAAAAATGTTTGGTTCGAGTCTCATCCTAGATTCCACTTCTAGCCACGTACCAACTATATAAAAACGGGTTCCCATACTCTGTAACCAGACAATCTACTCTTATAGCAACGTATATCAGTGATTTACAGTCCTGAATGTCAACAACGGTAAATTTTAAAGTGTTGCTAATAAATTGACTAAATCATTTCAATTTTTTTCATCTTTTAGGAGTGAAACATGTGAACCAGGACTCAATGATCAATGTCAAGTTAGTCATATTATTGACGAGACAAAAGTGTTATAATAACTGTGTGTTTCCTGAATAAATAATCACTTTAATAAGTTATTCGTAGTGTAGTTGAGTGATTAATTAACATAAGTTGGATTTCTATGATACTTGCAAACACACTTCTATATTCTATGCATTATATAATTGGACTACTCTCTAGCTAGACAACGGTTAAATACTACAGAACATTAGACTGTTGTTTCCTCTTAGTATGAGATTTCTCAATACTGAAAACCTACGACCTTCAGATATCACAAGAACCTCCTAACCATTGGACTGTTCCATTGTATTATAACTAGGGTACTTGAAACAGGAAACGACACAAGCAAGTAGAATAAAAACTGGTGACAAATGAATATTCTACTCAATCTGATAAAAACGAGACAATAAATTATTTACTAAATATAGACATTTTTATACAAACTTTACTGACATTTACTGAATATTTTAATAGTTGAGATCATGAGTCAATTGAAGCTAAACCACCATGGAAAACCTGAAAGCACTGGACTACCGTTTCGTCTTATTGTGGCATAAAATATTACATTTACCAGAAATTAGGCAAAATACAAAAAAATGTATTCTTTACTGAATTCATACAAGACAAATGATCTATAATACACTGAACAAATATTATATTTGATTCATTCAAAACGATGTTATACTGAACTAATGTTATACAAATATCACACACCGCACTAAAGATAAACTGGACAATATATTGAATATTAAAGTAAATTAAAAATCGATTCCACAGATTTGATCTCGTCTTAACATGTTGCTATTCAATGATTTATATATTCAACTTCATTCGATTCATGATATTACTGTTACTAGATCTATATTCATCATTGTCTAACGTAACATCTACGGACGAGAAATTATTATACACAATCTCTCTTATTGAATGAGAAAATTAATATCACTAAAAACCTAATAATCTCCACAAGCCCATACTGATAATTATCATTTGCTCACTAGTGACTAGCTTCCTGAGAGAATTCTCAGAGTTCTAGTGAGAAACCATGACCAGTGGAGCTAACCCATGTCAGCTAGATACAGGTATCTACCTTAATACAATAGAAAATAATCGCGCAATTTCGTGGATTAGTTGAGGTTAGACATTAATACCGTTGGATGTCGGTTCAGTGGTCTAGAGGTTAAGCGTTTGTGCACGAGATCAAAGGTCCTAGGTTCGAGGCCCTCGGTTGTGGGTACGCACTGCTGATAAATCTCATTACAGGACAGAACGGTCGTCCAGTGCTGAAAAGTTCTTAAACACAAAGATATTTTGTTTTGTTTTGTTTTTAAAGTAAACAAACCTACTTATTATAAGAAAGAATGATTTAATACTATTATTCTAAATGAAGTGATGACTACTGAATTGAGAAAAAAAGTAGTGACTTGTTGTTATTGTTTTTATATTGGAAATGAATTAGCCAATGTACAGAAAAAACTTTTTTTTCAATAATAACAATAACCATAATCTGTATTAGTTGTTTAATTATTAAAAACTGAAATAGATCGTATCTATTTGTTTTGATTTAGGTTTTCCTAATCAACTTTCAAATCAATATTGTTTTATTCTTACCCTATGAGTACATTTGTTTGGATATTTAATTGGAATGTTCCTAGGCAAACACATAAATATGAGTAGATGATTTGGCTGTAGTTTCATTCTCTGAATTAAATTGTTTGGTCATACAGCTTTTATTGTTCTTTTGAACAATATTATTAACACAAACTTCAGGTTGAAATGAATTATTTGAATTTCTTCACTTATGACTCATACATTGTTCTGTTCAACTCCATCTTCATCTGTTACTGTTGACTTTTTAATCTGCCATCAATTACCTCTTTATTTTGATTATATCTCCTTTTAATCTGATTTTTGATCCTATTTTTCCTATAATCTTTCTAGTTGGTTGATAAATTGGATAGATTTCGATGTGTTTACTGATTGTCGATCGCCTTTGAAGACAATTGTGGACACACATATGACTAGGAGAGTGTTGAAATTTCAGTTAGAAAGGATGTTAAGAAATTTGGCACTCAAATCAATCAGTAATCCACAAACACATCTAAATCAATGTAATTTATCAACCAGATAGAAAATCCATGAATAAATACAGGATCAAGAGTCAGATCAAAGGGGAAGACAATTAAAATAAAGAGGCAAGTGATGGTAATTTAAATGTCAACATTATCAAGTTAGAAAGGATGATGTGTGAGTTATATGTGGAGAAATTTTAATACCTTAACTCTACTTGAAGGTTCTGTTAATGTTGTTCAGAAGAACAATAAAAGCTTCAGGATTAACCTTTCCAGCTCAAAGAAGGAAACTCCATCAAAATAAATGTATTTGCCGAATACAAGTTTGTTCGATTTACTTCATTTAATAAGATTTAACTTAAAAAAGCCTATTTTTATTACTTATTAAATAGTTATCTCATAAAAGTATCTTGTAATGTAAACAGCTATTTTCACTAACTTATAATCTATTGACTATTGAATACATGTTAGCCTTCTGTTTTAGACTGACAACTTTAACCTATCATCTACTGTCATATCAAACAATACAAACAATGACAAACAACAATTGTTAACCGAACAAGCTGAATATAAACCAGATAATGAAATCCAAGAGTCATCAGTTAATCCCATACCTCCTAGACAACGTACAGTGAAAGAATTAGAACAAATTATTCGTGAAGCATTAAAAGCAAAAACCCATGAAATTGAAAATAAATTCTATGAATTAGATCAATATAATTCGGGTCGATTAACTCAAGAACAATTATATCATTTACTCAAAGTGTATGTGTTTATTATTTAAATGTATGGTTTCTGTATTAAGAAAATACACTTTATTGCAATATAAACATATACTAAGAAGGGACTTAAAGACGTCATGAATGGAGGTCGTGTACTTGTGTTGGTAATGTTAAATTCCCATAAGTGATTTGATTGAATTCTTATTTTTTTAAAATTTAATCGTGGAATTTCTCATTTTCGCGCTAAAAGTACCCATTATTACCTACACGTTGTGTTTCCCACGTAGGAAGAACTTAAATGTCATTCGTTCGTGTTCTCTATTAGTACGCTATTTTGTGATGATTTACTAAGACATATTTGTATTGTATATATTTTGTATGAGTTGATTGTTTGTTATTCGTTCTTCCGGGCTGCTAGTGGAATTATATTATATATTACCTTCTTTATCCAGACAGTGGGGTTGAAGCGCATTTGGATAGCTTAGTTTCGTCCTGTTATTGCGTTACTGGTATACGCTCTGTTCGCAGATTTCAATGTGATATCATAATATAGCGAACATAGCAACTTACTAATCTTCACTGATAAATTAGATTTTTGACAGTTGATTCCCGTGAGTTTGACATTGTATGTTAAAACTCTCAACTAAACTAGCTGTCATTAAAGTAAAAAATATAGAAAGGTTGTTGTTACTTTTTAGTTTAGCCATCAGTCAGTTAGTCAATCACAAGCAAAGTAAAAGCAGACAAATATTATATGCATCAGTTCATGCCTTAGGAACTAAGTACAATAAAATGAAGCAATTAAAACAAGTATCAGAATAGTAGAAGTAGTAATAATACCAGTAATGTTAGAAAAGTCCATGAGCAAACAATCTGGTTCGAAAAGAATGAATAAATCAGAGGAATACAAATACATAAGATATTCTTAAGACATAAGACAAAGTGTGAATACATTTACGTCATTGCAACTGATTCTGAGCTATCCCAACCAATGTCTTCAACCAGTGATCGCGGTTGTCGCACAGATCACGACCAAGTAGTCTCAACCTATTTACCTCGTTCGCTCCAGTAGTAATTTACCTGATGGATTGATGTCATTATCTTGAGTTGAACTCATTTAGCTTCCACCCAACCTACTACCTCCAAGCTAGCAAACATCGTACCATCAATTTCAGTCGGCTGATAAACTAGTGCTCATGACGTTGATTAAAAATAGACTGTGAAGCAGAAACTTTTAATTAATAGTAACCCAGAAAGCAAGAAGCTCAAATGTTCAACTTCTTTCTGGTATTTTAAACAACTAGTAAGATGAAATGGTATCATCAAATCATTTACTGAGAAAAAGGATGGATGATTTAGTATTCAATGGACTCAATTTCTAACACTTAGATAATAGATTTTAACCGTAACAAATTTGTTCCAGTCAAGGTAAAAAGTATCGACAAGCTTCAAGTGTGAATACTGTAACTTAAACCTAAGTATATTAATCTGTATGTGGAAACTGATTTATTTCAAATATTTAACACCTAGTTACAGAACTCTTGACAAAAGTTTTATCTTATTACCATATAAATAAAATTCTAATTACACAACTGAAATTATCAGCTAAGCAGACCGATAAACGATTTTTAGTAGTGCTGTATTATTTACTCCAATGTTGAAATATAATCACCTCATGTTAGGCAGCCACTAGAAAACCACGGTCGGCCTAGATTTTTTACCAAATGACATATGTCAGCATGGCGTACATGTAATTTCCAGGAAATTAATAATCCCTGTGGATTTAAACTTACTTCACCTAGCTCGATTGTCTGAGAAGTTATCACTGAGCTGTTCAGGCTGTGGATGATATTCTGTAGGACTGAGATATTTACAATCATTTGTATTGTTTTGGGTCGTTCGTTATGCAAACAGATGAAAACATCTATCACCGAAACCCACAAGCTGCTTTTGGTTGATTTATCAAAAGTGACGTTAGTTCATATTAACATCACTTCCAAAATATTATGAGTTCCACTGAGTATGACATCAAAAAGTTTAGAAAGACGAAAATTTTTTTATTTACTGAATAATATTTGATTGCAAAACCTACAGCTCATTGATTAATAGAACTGACTGGAATTGAATATAAAGAACCATTCGTTTTGAATTCACGAAACACGCTTACTATGAAACATGGAGGCTCTAATTTCGACCGTTAGTGGAGCTCTAGTTTACACCCCTGACTGACTTTAGTCAAGCAAGCATGTAGGGTATAACGCAGTTACCCTCTGGTGATATTAGGAGATAACCGTACCATATCGCAAGTTGATTAAATCTAAAAATGTAAACCATGGAATATCAAGTCATTGGTGTAAACGTTAAATGCTCACCTCAAGACTTGAACGTCTCGGGTTCAATTATCGGTAGAGTCGTGGATCCGCACTGTTAGGAAGGATCACACTTAGATTTCAGTAGTTTACATCACGTACCGATGTTAACTAATCAACTGTTGAAAAATAAAAAGCACTGGACATCTTTCTCGCCTTAGTATATGAACCCTTAAGAGTTCGCATCCACTATACCACCGGCTGATTACACACAAAAGCATTGAATAGAAAGATTCTTCTTGTTGAATAAATGTTCCGCCTTTGATATCATTTCACTATGGAGCATTTGTCAACAACAGCATGTGTAATCATGACTCAACTATTCTACTCCTGCCAGTCCATGAGATCAGTCTCAAATCCAGATAGATATATAGTTTGTCCCCGTTGTATTAAGTACATATATATAAATCACATCAAAGGAGATTCATCTATCACTGTGAACTTCTAACTACTAACACTCAATGGAATATGACTGAAGACACTTAAACTACGAGTTCCAATATGGTATCAGGTACAGCAGAATATAGTATACCTGTCATATTTTTATAAACATGCTCACTATTTGTTCACTACAATAATATATTTTTTCTTTCCTCTATTGCTACATTCTCTACCATCCCATTTTAATCCTTTTCTATTCGACAGCTCCAATATTCGACCGGAAATAACGCGTGGTGAAATAAGAAGATTATGGCCAGAATTTTTTGTTGATCAAAAACATTGCTTATCATTTCATGAATTTATGCGACATTTTCTTTACCGAAAGTCAGAAGCGGCATATCCAAATGCTAAATTTGTACCTCCACGTCTAGGTGATGCTGATTTAATGCCATGTTCGAATAAATTGAATGGTGTCACTTGTTTGATAAAGGATTCGTTACGCGCAAAAGTAATCTCTGATTATATATTTTGACTTTTGACAAAGTGTTTACTATTTCATTTTGAGTTACAGTTAAGTAATGTCAGTGGTATATAGATTGTTATAAATAAAAACTGCCGGGTGTTTAGGGTATCACTGAAAGTTTATTTCGTCACAGAGATGAAAACTAATGATATTCCGTTTACATCAAAGAGATGGGATGCAGCTAGCGTGATATATCATTGTTCTTGATTTTATAAAATGAAACTCAAGAAAGTTACAGACTAGTATATAATGCTAAAATATTTTACCTTTTGTTTAGAATACATGGATTGTAATTAGCCCATTTCGACCCATTTGCAATTCGTCAGCCGGACCTACCTAAATCTGTGTTGACCTTCAGTATGGGTCTCAAACTTAGTACCTTTTGGTTCAAACACTTAATGCGTTATCCCCTTGGTTATTGGGTCTAGATGGTCATTAACCTGTTAGATGTGTTTGTTTTCCGTATCACTATTATTAAAGGTCTGTATTGTTTCGTTATTGAAAATCGGAACCAAATTTTGACCAGTCTTTTTCAGCGGTTGTACATTCTATGTGGATTTCCTTAATATTGGAGATAAAGCAATTACGTTTGTAGCTAAAATTACTGGGTTCGAGTCCACGTGTGAGAATAAACGTGGGGATATGGATACATTCAGTTGATGATTTCCAAAAAGAGTGAAATAAGTGTCATGGACTCTACTCATATCCACAATCCAGCTATTCTAAATAACTTGTGACAGAATTATCATATTAAAGCAATTCTCAGAAAATGAACATATAGTAACAAAGACTAGTCAATAATTCAGTAACGAATATTACTAACCGGATAAGTCAAATCTCTAATAATGACAATATATTTAACTTTCTATACCTCTGAGTTACTTTTCTCTACTGTAACCTGTTTTTTTTATTTCATAGGAAATTTTGAGTGAACAGTAAAATTTCGTTTTATTATTATTACTATTGTTTTCGAAATTTTTTTCTTTAGATAGATTTTATGTTCGATCGTTTATATAAAGAATTTATTGAAATGGATCCTAAAGGAACTGGGTTCATAACACCTAAACAATTGAATGATATACTGATAGAATTATGTTTGCAAGTATCTGACAGAGAAATAGATGACTTAATTGAAAAGTTTGATATACATAAAGATGGAAAGTAAGTCTCAGTTGTTTCTTAAACAGTCTGATTTTTATGATGATAGTTGTTCTGATTTCTGAGCAGGATGGTTTAATCACATAGTTGTTATCTTGTTTCTAGACAATAATGTTATGGCCCGATAAGCATAATGAATGGTAACATTTGGGATCCATTTATGGAGCAATACTATGCGTATATTTTTATAGTATAACTGTGAAATAACTAAACTGTTCATATTCGTTTCCCTCTTATTATAAGCTTTATTTTGACCTATGAACTGTTATTATACGATTTACCATCTTTGAATTATGCCCTGTCCATTAATCACTACCTCCCACATTCACAGCCACATTTGGCTAATTCTTGTACAAATGTTGTTTCATATTTTATGGTACGGTGTGGTCTGTCTGGTTGATATATGAACCCAGTATGCTTGAAATAAAGGATTCATATTGCAAAGGCTGAGATTGGTGTTCTGGAATTAACTGACTGGGCTAGGCAGGAAGCAGGACCAATAAGGACTCTAGACTGCTCGTATGGGTTTTATGCGTCAGTGATCCGATCGATAATTCACTGCTCTCTAATTGGCGGTATCATTACGCTATAAATTAGCAGGGCACACAGGCCAAAGTTATAACAAACAACATCATCAATTAGTGGAACTTCCCTACAAGTGATTAACAGTTTTCTCTATTGGCTGGAATTTGACTGGTCGTTGTCCATAATTATGCTGTTCAGTGTCCCGATGCATATTTCCTGAAATCAATCCATATTGGCAGCCATGATGAATACATCCAATTTTTTAAACAGATGAAATATAAAGAAAACTGAGGCGATATTTTAGAGGTCTGTCATCCAGTTCAATAAGTAATTAACAGACATGTTGATATAAATCCAATCTATCATCTAATGTGGAAAATGACAAATAACTACAAATTTAGGAACTAGGCCAGGTAAGAAAGTATCCAGAACAAAAATGTAAACAGTGACAATACAATTATGGATAATAACAAATCAAATCTGATAACGACAGTATCATAGAGTTTTTCATTTGTAAAGACAAGGTTAAGTAGTACATTTTGTTTTAAATTTTTCCGGTGATGATGACACTACCTAGCAAGGTAATGAAACATTCACAATTATATAATGCATCTCATAGAAAAGAACATGTCTAAAATCCTCCCATGAATTGATATAGGTTTACGCAGGATATTAAGTAAAGATAGAAAATTGGTTGATGAGGTAGTGAGTATTCGACAACTGACGTGGTTAGGACATTCATTAAGTATGACAATCTATCACCTACCACGACGTACTATGTTAACTGAGGTATGAATAAGCTAGAAGAAAGACTCCCAAATCAAGACGTGGAATCATTCCATGAAGTCGCTGTCAGTTAGACTGAGTACTACCGACCAGTTAACTACCGAGTTATTGTCCGGTAAATTATTGTGACCAAAAATTGGTTATTTTGAGTAACGTTGTTCAAAATCGGTTGCAAAGGTACAAATGAATTCACTGTTTGTCCTTCCTTATTTTATAAGTTTTAAAATTATAATTTTTTATTCTACTAATTCATTCTTCTTAAATTATACTGTCAATGCCTAATATTTTTCACTGCTATCACTTTAATATTCTAGTATTTGTTTTGAGAGATAACTTGAACTGATGTACACAAGTGTCATGTTACAAGTTGAGCATGTCTCATTAACCCATTGTTACCTAATATCACCATCCAATCAGTAACTAACTTCCTGTATGACACAAATATTCATAAAAATCGATTATTGAATAGTAACCAATATCACGAATCAAAATTATAACGTTTTTCTAATCATTAATCATATCTTCTACCATTGTGATTAGCGATTTAGAAGAGAAGTAATGCATGTACCCTGTCAGATATATGAAATGAAGTTAATGAACGTGGACGTGAGCGCGAAATTTATTTTCATGGAAATTGGTACATTTGTAACAAAAATAAGCGACCAATTCATATATCAATTGAAAATATTCGAACTCACTATAATAATGTTGTTAAAATAAAACAAACACATATTCCCTATTTGTTCACATATGAAATGTAACAATTACTTACTCATAGGGTGTGTACATGTGTGCGTTTCTTTTTCTAACTCAGGATATCGTATCTTGCCTTGTTACAACCTTTCATAAGAAATCGTTTGCTGAAATCAGATTTATTACATAATAAATCGGTTATTCATAACTTAGCAAACAAGATACTTGGTGTAGAAGAAGTGAACAAACTCAAATCATCTTTACTACCAATATTAAATGAAGTTCGACCAAAAGTACAAGTAAGTTGGGTTTTTTTTGTTCAGTAGACCATAGATCGTCAATTATAGCTGAAATAATTAAGATCATTTGGTAAAGGCCAATCACAATCAAAAAAATTACTCCCGAGTTTTTGCAGTAAATTCGAAATGAATAATCCTTATCTTCCACCACATATCTTCTCAGTCTCCAGAAAGATAAATCAGGCAAAATTATGGAGCATAGGGACAAGTCAGTCAGAATTGAGAATGCGACTTTTAAATTTTTGCGCGGAAATCACATACTACTTAAAACGTTTTAAATAGTAATGACTTTATTTTTTCCCGCCATAAAGTACTAATGATAGTGTTAAACGTTCCAGGTAATTTAATTCTATCTTTGTAGATCGCACATAACAGGTGAATCGACAGTACAGTGTTGATTCAAAGATATATCCTTAAATCCTGATCTTAAATCATTGATCCTGAAACAAACATTAAACTGTTGGCAATGTATTTTATGGACAAATTAATTAAATTTTTTCATTCATACGCCTACAAAGCACTTTACATTATAGCTGACGTTAGTTGGTGATGAAAACTTTAACTCTAAACTTCACTCCAAAATTCTACATTCATAAGTCAGCCAGTCAGTAACAACGTAGAACTTCGTACGTACGTACATCAGTTCGAGTTGCCATACCACATTAGAACAGAGATGCAGTTGTCGATTCAAATCCCGTAGTGGAATAGATAGTGAGAGTGTAAGCAGTAATAGGAAAGGTTATGGTTTGGAGATGTTATTCAAGGAGTACAATTCAGTGAAATAAATTTGGAAAGAGGAAAAGAAAAGGGAAATATAGAATACAGAAGATTAGAATTTGGGAGAACACAAAGAGTGGATGCACCATAAGTTTTTATATAGTTGCTTTTTGACTTACAAGCAGAGAAACCTGTAGGAAGCTTTGATAGATTTATTACACATGGAAAATCTGTATATACTTGGAAATATAATTGTTCCCCTTTTCATAATGGTTATTTTTTTAATGTCTAGAAACTAACTGCCCTTATTTTGAGTTCATCCTCATACAATACTTTCGCCAAAGATCCTTTCTGTTACTATCGAATAAAAATGACCATTTGATGTATATATATTACATAACATGTAGTCCAATAGGCTTTTGCCATAATTAACTTTGGTTCACAGAATAATGGGTGAGTTGATAAAGCGGTGATGAGGA
The DNA here is from genome assembly GCF_000699445.3 of Schistosoma haematobium. NCBI lineage: Eukaryota > Metazoa > Platyhelminthes > Trematoda > Strigeidida > Schistosomatidae > Schistosoma > Schistosoma haematobium. The sequence goes on from NC_067201.1 coordinate 12,842,718, forward strand.
AATTGGGTAATAATTGAGTAATAATAATTAGTGGCAATTTGATTGAGTGATTGTTAAAGTCTCCACTAATTTTGACGGCATTTCTCGATACTTCTAGGACACTAATGTGCTCTACAATTCTATGAATTTTATTGTTTCATCTATATAAACTAACCCTTCGAATAAAAATGTTTTCACATTTTTCAACCTATGTTTCCATATGTGGTTCAAGTAACGAAGAATCTAAAAAGTTGGTATTAGAATTATTCAGTGTAGAGAACATATCACAGTTATTTATTAGTTATGAATATTCCCTTCGTACAAGGATAACTGATTCATTTTGATCTCATTTATTTTCTTATTATATTTAGGTTTCTCAGTTAAATTGGAGTAAAATGCGTCGATCAATGCAAAAAGCCGATAAAACAAATTGTGGTCGTTTAGATGCTCCAATATTTAGAGACCTTTATCAACATGGTACTGGTATTCGCTTGACAGATGAACAAGTCTATCAATTATTAACAACACTTGATCCTGATATATCTGGTACTTTACCCTACAAACGTTTACTTGAAGATACACAACCTATATTTAGTCATCATGAAAGAAAACATTCTAGTAAATTGCAAAAAGTAGAAGAGAACTGTTCAAATATCAACGAACATTATGATCAACAAATAGATGAGCAAGAAAATAATTCAAATATTAGTTAAAATAGTATATATGATTATCTCGCAATACCTTTATCTTTATTATTATTATATTATTATTAATGTTACAGATATGATGAATTCCAAGATTGATTGTTAGTGAATAGAAAGTTATTTCTGAAAATAAAATACTTTTTTCTAGAACTATTTATAAATTTCTATTATTACGTATATCAAATATGATTGATTTATCGGCACATTGACTCTTTCTTGATTGATTCTGTTGATTGAAACAGTCCCATATTGACAATTTAGAACAACATAGATATAAGCAAACAATATTGTTTTCGATAAGATTCTCATCAGGTTTTACTCTAATATACATTAATATTTATATGCATATACGAAATTATTAAATCAATCAAGATAGTTTATGAATCCATGATAACAATGGAAAAGATTACATAATAAGTGAAAAGTACAAATTGATAGTGTGATGATAGGTGTACTAGTTTTTGATAAGGATAATAAAGGCTTAAATCAATGTTACATAATCGGAAATAGGTCAATGATCTAGATCACTGAAAATTAATTTTTTTAACTGTGATAAGATGAAGTCCATCTTGGATGACTATATGAGATTCAAGTTAGAAAAAAGTAACAAAGACTTAACTGATTCCATTGAGAAAAGAATCACCAAAGTACTCAGAGATCTTCTGAAAAAGATGATCAATAACTCTACTTACAATAATCTACGACCTCGTGGGTCTCGTTTGCCCCACATTTATGGATTACCGAAAATACATAAACAAGGTTATCCTCTTAGACCTATTTTGTCAATGATCAATTCACCATACCACAAAGTTGCACGATGTTTGGCAGATAAGTTAGAACCAGTGCGTCAACGATTAGCCACCTATACACTAAAGGATTCATTTGTATTTGCTGACAGCATGAATCACATAAATATTGCTGGTAGGTTTATGGTTTCTTTTGATGTAACATCATTGTTTACAAAAATACCACTTCTTGAAACCATAGACATAATTTGTCAAAATTCTGACATTCTACCTCTACCAGTACGAGAATTCAAACGACTATTACTCATTTGTACAAAAGATGTTCAGTTTCAGTTCAACGATATCATATACAAACAAACCGACGGTGTAGCGATGGGAAGTCCGTTAGGTCCTGTCCTAGCAGATATTTTCATGGCTAACCTCGAAAGAACCAAACTCAAACAAGAGATTGATGAAATGACGTATTATTCGAGGTATGTTGATGATACCTTCATCGTATGTAATAATCAACAACATGAAATAAATCTGCTACAGTTTTTCAACGAAGCCCATCCAAATATCCAATTCACTATGGAACATGAAAAAGAAAACAAGTTCCATTTTCTCGATATCGCGATGAAAAGAAGAAAGGATGGTACAGTTCGACGTTCAGTTTATAAGAAAGACACATGGAATAGTAGTTATCTCAATTTCAATAGCCTTTGTCCAATCAGTTACAAAAAGGCACTGGTCAAAACACTGTTTCACAAAACAGAAAGAATATGTACTTCCGATACACTAGAAGAGGAAGTTATGAATGTTAAAAAATGTCTAAAGAATAACGGATACCCACTGTAATTCATTGAGAAATATGGCAAACGTGAAGATAAAAAACCCAAAGAAATTACAGCAAATAAAAATCCTATTTTTATTCAACTTCAATTCAAAGGTGACTATGTCACAGGATCAATCAATATGAGACTAAAAACTGCACTGACAAGAACTTATCCTGCAGCGAAATTGATTGTCCTGTCCAAAACAACATGTTCTTTGACACAATCAAAGGTTGACAGGTATCCCTTTCATGTTACCACCAACTGTGTATACAAATTTACATGTATCTGCCAAAGCAGTTACATTGGTAGAACAGAAAGGAGAGCCTACGTCCGATTCAAAGAACATATTCCGAAAAGTTTAGGATTAAATGGATTGAACGCATTCAACAGTGCCATCGCAAGATATCTCCTTGATACAGGACATGAAGTTGATATACTGAAGTCCTTCAAGGTGATTAACAAACAATCAAATTCCAAGCTTTTGAAATTTGCTGAAGCATTAGCAATCAAACGTTTAAAACCAAATCTATGTATACAAAAAGAGACAGTAATAAATCTTTCTTTACCCTGGTAACAATAACCCCTTCTATTCATTTATTTCTCTATTTATTTATTGCGTCATTACTCCAACTCTTTTCAATTACATCATACATAACTGATTGATTTCAATTCATATTTTCTTTATTACCATTAATCTGTTTTCATGAGTTTTAATCACTATTTCAATGTTCTGGAACTTTCCCTCTCAAACTTTATTTATTTATTAGAATCAAACATTTTATGAACTCATTAACTCTATCGGAATCTTTGTTACATCATGATACACATGTATTGATCCTTGATCACACTCTTATGTATAAATATGTCAATATCTGTAACAATTTTGAATTTCAAATAATTTAGGTTGTAAGCAGCTGATGAGGACCTAACGAAATAAAATGGATTCATATTATTCTGCACCAATCTTTGTTCTTGCTCTATTTAAGATAATAAAGGGAACTGTGTGTATGAAATCTTAAAAGGATAATTCGGATAATATTTGAAAAATATTAAATTAAATTAAACTGAATAGTATAATCAATTTTTCCAAGGAACGAGTGTGATGTATGAGCGTGAATGATAATGATTGGTTGTCTGTTTAGTCAGACATGTAGACAGTCTGATAGGTGTCAGATGAGTTATATATCCCCTTATCCTTATTATTATTATTACTCACTTATTATTGATTGTTCATTGTTGTTGGATTGTGTGGGATTTTTGGTGTGGAAATATATTTACGTTGTGGTCAGGCTAATCACGTGTTCTTGACCTGAGTTGTGTTGAATTCCTGTAGAATAGACACTGGGAGGGGATCTAATGTAGATATTCGTCTAAGGTAAATGAACGTCCCATACGTGTAAAAGTGGAAACTCAACCGTTATAACACTAGACGAAGTGAAACCGAGCGTTATAACTATTGGCGACGGGATGAAAAACAAAGAACCAAGGGTACAAACAAATTGTAAATGTAATAATATTCTTAATATTATGATATTCTCTGACTATGCCCCTTCATGAAGGGTAATAGGCGTAAGTAAATTTATAATAAATAAATAGTATAATGAACAAGTTTACTCAAGAGTACTCAAATTAACTAAACATTACTTTATCATTAAAATTTGATTATCTGGAGTACAATATGGGGATAAGCTTAAAACAGTTTCAACAGCTTTTCTAAATGGATATTATATAGAATTTAAGAAAAAAAGACAAAATTATAAAGAATCAAAATAACTAGGAAATATATTGGATGAGATCTTCTACATGTTGTTCTGTTTGTATGTTGAAAAAATGACACATTTGTTCAAATGGAAATAGATTATCCGTCTTTTTGAACTCTTATAGATACACAAACAAATGTTTTTGTCGTATTGTTCATGAATAACAACTTAAGGTCACCTTTATGTCCTATGACCCGTCAAATATCACGTGACAAATCACTAATCAGAGCACCGACTTATATAAACTTGTCCCTGAAATAAATCAGTAATGCGTTAACCAGCATAGAATCAACTGTGAGTCATTATTAGACCTCTGTATAGTAAAAATTTAAACAATAATGTTCGGTAGAACAGTTCCGAAAGTTCAACTTTGCTTAATACTCATCCAGTTTTATTAGAGTAACAACATGAGCTTTAAATCATTTGGATTGTATCTAGCAGTGAAATCTCGCACTCACGTTGCGTCTTACTTGGCATTCGTCAGTTCAGTTCATAATTTAATTCTTTCAAATAGTGAATGAAGATTCACTCCAGAAAAAGTGATATAAATCTATGATCCTATAGGTAAACAATACAATGTAAGGTCAGCTGGCCACACAAATGATCTTGACAATATAACTAGGTTTTTAAGAATATTTCCTCAACTGTCATTTGGATTACTACATCATTTCATTGGTTAGTATTTGTTATGTTCTTATGCCCTATAAACTATCACGTGGCCAAATCGACAATTAGAACACTGACTTATATGACCTTAACGCTGTGCCAGGTCAATGGAGCGTTAACCAGTACGAACAGCCAACTCTGAATCCATATTGGTTCTTCTCGCCTAGCCCTGTCCGTTTGAGTCCAGAACAAAATCTCAGTTTCCACTGTATGAATCATGTATTTCAGACATACGCAGTTTATACACAGTCAAATCAGACCACATCATTCCATAAAATAGAAAATAACAATTATACAAGATCAAGCCAAAAGTGGCTGTGAGTGTGAGAGACTGTAACTAATAGATTGAAAATAACTTAAGAATGGTAAATCATATAATAGTAGTCAACAAGTCAAATGGAAGCTTATAACAAAAAAAATATGAATATACATATGATATAGTTACTTAATAGTTGTATGATGAGAATACATATAATAACAGTCTGTAAATAATTCCTGGCAGTTACCGTTCGCTAATTCTTCGTTCGGATGTAACAGTTACAATTAAAGGTTTAGAGTTGAGGATTTAGGACTATGATATCCGAGTTACAATTCGGATCAGGACTAAGAGTTTCAAGTCAGAATTTCGGGATAGGATTGATTTATGCGCAATAAACAATCCACATAGAAAGAATTGAGCATTTAAATCATTTAACAATATCATTTTCGTTATGTGATAAAAACTAACATAGAGCTATTATTTTAAACATCCGGAAAATTAAACAAACATAATTCTACTCCTCGTTTTATATGATATAAAATAAAGGTTATGCATATTTGAAATTAGCTCAAAAAATCCAAAAGTTGTTTCCTCGGTTTTGATTAGCTCACTTTTATATCAGAATTTAACCGGTTATGGTTTATTATCACGAATACTTAAAGTAACATGGCTGCGATCCCACTAAATCAATTCCTTTAAGGTAGTGAAAAATTCTTTTGTAGCGTCTGCTGTTCCGATCACATTTACATTATTGTCATAGCACCACTTATCAACTTCAGAATTTTTAATGCTATGATTTGAGATTTGATCATTCTCATATCCCTGTTCTCTTCAATTCTCATAAATTGAGTAGCCAGAATCTTCAACTCTTTCAGTTTATTATTGACAACTATATCACTCTCAACTTTAATGAATCTGATAAGCCAGATTGAAAAGTCTAAATGTAGACCGAAACGTCCATCCTAGGTTTTCTGGTTTTCAAAATTGCTCAGCTGAAATCACTTTGTGGCAATAAAAACTGTAATCCCTATTATTCAACCAAATTTAGCTTTATAAACAAAAGTTCATTTGTCCGTGAAATACATTTTGTACAAAACCTCATATAATTCTTGAAAACCATTAAACTATTCAGCTACAACGTAGGACCAGGGACATATATGCATCAGTTCAAGTTGACACACCTCATTAGCAAAAGATGAACACCAAATTTTTGAAAGCAGTTACTTCAATAGTAGTAAAAAAACATTTCATATCAGGATACAGAGAGAAAGAATTAGTTAGTAAGAAGAAAGGTATTAAGTAATTTTAATCCCACAGTTTAAGGGGAGACAAAGAGTGTATACACCCACGATCGATTGTGAGTCATGTCACCCAGTCTCCAACTATTATTTACGATAGTCGCACGAACCCCAACCAGTGGGACTATATGTTAATGGAAATTTTGACTTATAAGAGTTAAATACAATAGTGTTGTAAGTCTTGGCTCTATAACGAAAAGAACTTAAACTCACTTCCTAAAACTTCATCTTTTTATGGTGTGATCCGTTCGAAATGTAGCAAAAAGATAACATAATAGATTCAGACACACATGTGAAGATATTACATCAAAATATCAAGTAAGAATTTCACATTAAAAATAAAACGCATATACAAATTATTTTTTTCAAAATAAATTGAAAACACTCATCTATAAAAGAAATAATTACTAGTAAAGGAGGCTTGTAAAGGTTGTTGAATTAAATTGAATTGAAAATTCAGCATTTTCCACAAATCCCTTACACAAATAATGATTATATGACCTGGTTAGAGAGGCGATCCCCGGAGTTCTAATGAGAAGCAATAGTCAATGGAGCTCAATCATGTCGTACATGAGAGTCACCCACTAATCGCATTAAAAGATGGTTACACAGTATCATTAGTTGATGTTAATTGTTAATTCAAGAGTAAGTCTGCTTTAGTTTAGGTCATAGATGCATATATTACGTCTTTACAAAGAACACCTGCAAAACCATTGTAGACCAACATTCCGTGTTTCAATTCACTTGGTATTGTTTACTTGAATCTCCCCACTGATGTTTCGGACTGCAATCGACCAGTCTCTTATTGGCATATGTGCATACTGTGCGTATTGCCTCGATATTTGCCTTAATTCACAAGAATTATAAGCAAGGATGGATAGTGGGTAGCAGTGGGATCCAGGACGCGCGTTTCATCCTATTTGAAACTCGTCAATTGGATGTACCTGCATTTCAGAGTTGATGTTGCTATCATGACTCAGTAGCTAAGCCAGTAACGCGATGGCGTTTGGAGTGAACGATACTGGGTTCGAACTCTAGAGTGAACATCAACTCCGAGATGCAAGCACATCCAGCTGACGAGTCCCAAATAGGACGAAACGCGCGTCCTGGATTCCACCGCTAGCCAATATCCTTCTTTGCTTATATTCCGTGTTTTTTTATCCTAGGACAGTCTTCAGTTTGGGAGACATGATTTCGACAGAGAAAAAGGACGGGGATAAGAAACATATTAACAGCTTGAGGGCTTTAGAAAAATGGACTCTAAAAAGGATTTCTTAAAATACAACCCATTGTTGAAGTATTATAACTGCCTTGGTGAGACAAACTAGATCAACTAATCTATTGACTTGGGATATTATTCAACAAGCACAAATGTTCTCTTTCGTACATTCCAAATAATCATATTTATTTGACTTTCCTTACTTTACATATAAAATGTCTTAAGTAAATATATAATTTTTTTAGAAACAGTCGTTCTAGATGTAATGAACATATGCATCACATTTTTAGACCAGCCCCATCGACAGATTATGCTATCAAAATTCATAAAACTCAGTCATTTATAATCAACGTAGACATTCGCACATACCTGAATCGGTTTAAGTTACCATGTTACATTAGCACAGTAAGATAAAATTATCAAGAGAAATGTCAAAATATTGGAGGTAGTCACAGTACCAGTAGTAGTAGAAAACAAAAGACACAGATAAGCTCCCCCCCCCCAAGGTTTCCAATGGTAGCCTAACATTGATCGATTCATGACATCAACGAAACTCAACAATCACCATAAGTCTATACTCACAATAGATAATACGACCCGAGAATGAATTTACGGACTGAGAAAGAGTCTTTTAAAGCTTAAGATCTAATGAAAAATAATGAGTGAATGCATATGGGCCATTGTGAATGATTAAGTGGTCAACCAACGGTAACCATAGTTGTGAGAACTACAACAAAGTAGCCTGAAGCTAACAAACCGACTGTGCAACTGTCAATTGCTTCATAGATTGATGCCACGTGCCGGTTGGGCCACTCCTAGTATAAAAAATGAGAACACCGATGGGGACAATCAGATGTATTCAAACTCAAAAATACAGAATCTCTTGGCAAAATTTGAGAACCATACATCAAATTCTTCATTTGCAAAATGTCAATTGTCTCAGACTTGGCTGTTCATTCGTTTCCATACCAATCACTCTCTGTTCTCGTTGTCTTCCCATATATCTTCTTAACCTTCTGCCGTCAGGCATTTCACTTTCGATTGATGATACATACTACTTATATATGTCGACGCCAGTAGCACACACCACATTAGCTTTCTTCCAATCAACTCTCATAGCAGCAGACATTAAATAGTGGACGCAGTGATTGAATATACGTAATACATATCCCCACCAACTCAATAGATGAGGACTTATTAACTCATCAACTGATTCGGTGTTTTTACCTATAGCCACGTATCTAACTTCAGAAATGTTCAATTGGTAGTCATAACATACACAAGCACCGTTCACAAAGGATATATAGATAAATACTAATAACCCACCGATATATTCTATTTTCATAGTTTAAGTGTAGATGTAGACTAGTCCAGAAGCAAAATTATCTTAAGAATCATGAAATCACTGTGAATTTTGAAACTCCAATTATCCACTAGAATATTAATTTGCTAATCATAAACACAGCCAAGTTATCCTCCTTTACAAAAACGTGATTTATCCCCGTGTGATCCAAGTTGTGTAATTATTAGGCAATTTCTACAGCATATAACGAGTATAAGTGACAAAAACATAGAGGATCTTTAAACTCTGAACGAGTGAGTAGAAGAAACCCTTTTTTAGAAAAACCTAATCACTTAACTTTATCAAGAAATTATGATGTTTCTCCATTGTATCCTATTTAATGAGTTTAAACATAAATCAGTAATATTTCTATGTTACTTTAAATAAAAAAAAGTAGTTCAATCTAAATGTATAAAATAATTAATTCAAAATATCAATATTCCTTTTATAAACGTTTGTTTTTTTTTCAAAACTGAGAAAAAAAACTGCTTTCATTAAGCTCCATGATTCAGCAAAAAAGACTTCACTTTTTCTAACGCTTTAGATCGATGTGATATGGAATTTTTTATAGATTTATCCATTTCAGCATAAGTTTGTTCAAAGTTATCCGGTTGAAATATACAATCCCATCCAAAATCACGTGGTCCACGAGGTGAAACAATACAACCTGATGTGATACCAGTGAATAATTGTACTGGTTTTTCGAGGCTATCACAATAAGCAAAAGTGCATACAGCCTCTGCACGATAATCATTGAAGTCAATCAACATACGAGGTAGTCCTAAACAAGATATTTAAAATAAATGAACATAAAATTAGTGGAAATGGCAAGGTGAATTGAGTACATATTTATAATAAGTTAGAAATTAAATTCACGATATTTCTGTGGAAAGAAGTAATCGTATCTACTACAAGCAATGGTAAATAATGAACGAACAGGTAGGGGTGAATGTTAGCGGTCCCTGACTTAAGAGGCGGCCATCAATCTATAGAGTGATTGAGTGTTGGTCTGAACTATTTAGTAAAATCTAGACTTTCTGACTATGGTACACACGATAATCGTAATTTATTACTAGTGACTTAAGGTGACATATAGCTTACAATGGGCTGCAGTGCAGCAGATTCATTCATTTTCTTAACCTCTTCCAAATGTTGAGTTTTACTATGAGAAGTGCCTTAGACAATTAAACGACCAACCCTCTAGCCATTTGATTAAAAATTTGAAAATGAGTCCACCAAGTACGGATTCAGTCACTTGATTTTGAGGGCTAGTGATATTGCTCGGCTGTTCAAGCCGAAGTGAAGGAAGTGATTGTTGGGGATGTTAGATTCCCAGAACTCACTTGGTAAATGCCTTAATTTTGTAATTTTATTTTGGAAAATCAAATTTCCTTGCTTTTGCGCCAAAAGCGCACTTTTCACCTTCATGTCGTATTTCCCACTTGGGAGAATCTTTAACGCTATTAATCCGTTGTGTATTTTTAGTATGCAATTTTGCAACGATTCCCAAGGACATTCTTATGCTGTATATATACGTTTGATTTGTGTCTATTATTATTCAAGATTCCCATTGTGAAAATTAGAACAACACATATAAGCGAACAATTGTTTTCAATTAGATCGTCATCAGGCTTTACTCTAATATACATGAATATTTATACGAAAATTTTAAACCAATCAAGGCAATATGAGTCAATAATCACAATGAGGAGGAGGAGGTATAGTTCTCATGAACAAAAATGATTACATGGGAAAAATGGAAACAATGCTTAGCGATTCTAGCAAATTTCAGAAAATTACTAGTAATTGTGACATTAATAATAAAGTAGAAAGACAATTGGCCAATTTCCTTAAAGATCTAACGAAAAAGGGAATAATTACGACTGAGATTTACGATTCAATTAAGCCGACTGGATCATTTACACCACGATTGTATGGTTTGCCTAAAGTACATAAATCGGGTCTTCCTCTACGTCCAGTTCTAGATATGTACAATTCTCCTTACCACAAAATCGCAAAGTGGCTAGTACGAATCCTAGAACCTTTACACAAATCAGTTGTTAGAAATAGTGTAAAAGATGTCTTCAACTTCACCTCCAAAGTAGAAAATATTAATGTCAGTATGAAAAATATGATCTCATTGGATGTAGAATCTTTGTTCACCAACGTACCACTTATAGAGACTATTGATTTTATATGCAAGCAAATATCAAAGAAGCAAATCAACATTGGCCTGCCTAATGATAGCCTAAGGGAACTGCTCCTAAGATGCACTCTGAATGTACATTTTGTCTTCAACAATACTTACTATAGACAAATAGACGGGATAGCCATGGGCTCGCCTCTAGGCCCGATTTTAGCTGATCTCTTCCTAGCAAAGCTAGAAAACGGACCTCTCAATCAGACTATTAAGAAACTGGATTTATATTGTCGATACATTGACGACACATTCATTATCGTAGACCAAAACACTAGTAAGGAGGAACTCCTAGACCAATTCAACAGTGTTCACCCAGCGATCACCTTCACTGGTGAAAGCGAGCATGATAAGAAGCTGAGCTTCCTTGACGTCACACTAAGCAGACGAAGTGACGGCACATTAAGTAGAAGCGTGTATAGAAGAAACCCCTCTTCATGCCAATATACTCACTTCTGCAGTTTCACACCCATCCGTTACAAGAGAAATTTGGTCAGATGTCTCACGAGCAGAGCAAAAAGGATCTGTACAGTAGACACTCTAAGTCAGGAGCTTGAATTTCACAACAACTCACTGACCGAGATCGGCTACCCCAGCGCGTTCATTAAGAAATACATGCTGGATATAATAAAGAAGTCGGAGATTTCGACTGTTCGTAAGAAACCTTTATACATGAAAGTGCAATTCAACGGGGATGTGGCTAGTGGCACTCTGAAATATAGGTTAACCAAAGTAATCACCAAGACATTCTACGCAGCCAATCTTGCGTTGACCTTCTCTTGTCGACCAGCGATGTCTACTCAAACGAAGGATAAGTTACCTGAGTTGGCCTCTTCCATGTGCATTTACAAATTCAGCTGCTCCTGTGGAGATAGCTATATAGGGCGTACTACCAGGCAACTTAACCAACGAATAAGTGAACATCTACCAACTTGGTACATAAAGGGTCAGAGAAAAAACTATTCGCAGTTCTATACTAGCACATCTTATTGATAGCGGTCATGCAGTAGATAAATTGAAATCATTTCGAGTTATCTATCGTATACCTCCATCATTTCCCGACGGAGTCCGTTCCCGTCTCCTATATATAGCTGAAGCCATTGGAATTCGTACATATAACCCCAATCTATGTGTACAGAAGAAATACGTGACTCCCCTATCCCTTCCATGGCCAGTTATAACTTAACTAACAATTTTTATTTTAAATTTTATTATTATCATTATTTATTTTATTCTATCTGTGTTATTGTTAACCTTATTTCCACATCCATTATTTGTTTGTCATTATCCGCCTCTTTGTATTCTTCACTATCTAATTATTTACACACATCTTATTACGTAATGATTTTTAATGTTTTGTGATTACTATTCCTAGTCTATTTACCCATGTTTATTTGACCTTCTATTTCCAACGTTTAACTATTGATAAGAGCTTTGTTATTGTAGTTTATTATTCTTACCACTATCTGTTCACCTGTTTTCGTACTATGAACTTGTACTTTTACCTATTATGTGTAGTGACTTATTCTATTTCATTGTGATTATTGACTCATATTGCCTTGATTGGTTTAAAATTTTCGTATAAATATTCATGTATATTAGAGTAAAGCCTGATGACGATCTAATTGAAAACAATTGTTCGCTTATATGTGTTATTATTATTCACTCGTGCTTCCGGTTTACGGAATATACTTTTCCCGTTCCAAGCTTGGACTTCTTCCTCTAGTTAGCGGGGCTGGGATGCATCAAATAGCTAGCTTATCGGTCTACGGTCACAAGTCTTTGTTCCGTTCGCATACTAAGTGAACTCGTAATAGCTTCAAACCTAGCGAAATTTGGCGACAGGGATGAGACTCGAACCCGCGCGGGGAAACCCCAGTGGATCAGCAGTTATAACAGTGATGTTCCGACATTTGACTTAGAGGTCGAAGCTTCTTAACTATAATTGCATACACACATAAAAGATTTTCCATGTTAGCTTGTTTGAATATACGAATTAATAGTAAACACTATGTGAGTAATATTACATGAACAAACACGCAGCCATATTAAATATCACAAATATCCTTAATACTCTTTATGAAATGCTTTGACCAGTACCGACGATATAAATGATCTGTATGGAGACGAATAATATGGTGACTCTATTATTATTATTACTGTTATTATTATTATTAACGGCTTTATTTAATATTATATTTGTACCATGGATAGCTTATCTGTGGTTTAGAAGTTGACCAATCAAACTCAAACCACTGAGTCGTAAGTTTGAAGCCAACTTTACCTAATTCGATATGAACAACTGGATAGTAGCATTAGCCCACAAAGACAAAGTAAAACTCGATGGTTAATATATAAACCTGTGTTTGACAAATGAGTTGCACTAATTTAAATTGACATTATTGGATAGTTTGTCTAACAATGTAGGTTTAAATATCGTAGAAAGGATGAACTGTTTAGAAGTTGTATACACACATTATTCGATGTGTAATCGTAACCAAGTATAAACAAACTTCAGGACTTCTTAGCGATTCCCAACACTATTAATGCAGACGGTAAACAACTGTAAAATAACTCATGAATTAAAAATAATACTTCGAGAAGACAAAATGACGATGGGACGCAATGTTAACATACTACTTAACAGATGATTATTTCCAAATCTGTACTCAAAGCCTACAGAACAGTGACTTACTGTCTGAATCAGTTGGCTTTCAACTAGTAGGTCTTACATGGTATGAAAAATAGCTACATAAGACTGGCATCTGTTGGTCCATCACGACTCCCTATCTGAGGACCTAAAAGTGACGGCCAATGACTCAGAACAAAAGCCAAAGACCATCCTAATATGGTTTCCTATTACAGTGTTAATAAAGATAAACTGGACCCTAAAAGATGAGAAAAAATCCGTTCTGGCTGTATCTCTAATTGTACGACCCTTTACTCTTTTATTTCCTCACAACACAACGATCTCATATTTTGATGTTCTATTGTACCGAAATTCATAAATCCTATTAACGAAAATAAGCAGTCGATAGCATGTTTGGACTTCGTTCCATATATTTCAATTAGCGTATATAGTGTGGCTCAGAGATGAGTACATAAATATGTACTTGGCAAATCAGTCAAATATTTGATCAGTTTCCTTGGTCTAATAACCAGAGTATCTTAGCACCCATGAAAATCAACAACAAAGTACCACCATAAAAATGCAGTATATACAGTTTGTAACCAATCACAAAAAAAATTAGGTTTATTAACGAAAATGAAACAAAACAATTACCATCAGGACCAACCGCTTTTAAAAACCATTTAATGAAAGGCCCAGGCATTCCATTCAGTGCTTTAAAACAAAGTGCTGTATCTTCGATTAATACAGGTCCATTGATTATTTTAAAAGCAGATAAACATTTTTGTATACTCACTTCTTCGATACTACCTTGGACTTCAGGTAAATCTAGATCAACTGTTTTTACCTATTAAAAAATAATGATATTATCGTACTATGAAATAACCCAAAGTACTTTTCCAGTAAATTCCTCACCAATAATTTTAAGGAATTCAGTCAATTTGTTTGGATTACCAGTTACAAAATTTAACTGACACGACATAAGTCTAAAAAACAAAAATGAAATGCATGAACTAGTGTTTAATGGGTGGGATAATGAATTACTAAAAATATAAATAGAGAATACAATTTTATAACTATCAAAAGTTATTTGACTGAATTAGATCATACCATAGTTCTCATTCTTGACAATCCCATCATCCGATGAGGTCAAATATCTGATCGTAAGAGACTAAACTCCAAGTTAGTTGGAAAATCAAACTAAGTGCTTCACTTTAGCACAAATTAAAAGGTGACTTGTGATATAACAGTTACGATTTTATCAAGTTAATGAGCACCAGAATATCAAGTAATAGGACTTTGAAGAAGAATCATTTGTAAACACTATGAGTGTAACAAGAAACTAGCTAACTAAAGTTTCAATCTAATACATTTGTATTTAAAGTTGGCCGAAAAAATTACTAGAGTTTAGTATTTTTCGAGATTAGACACATTTTCTGGTGGCAATAAACGAGGAAACCAAAGCACTTTATGACAATTCGGATGTATTATATGAATGATTCTACATTTGTCGAATACTATTATCAAGTAGATCATTATGTACACTGATCATCACGGCGAGGATATATTTACTGTATCCCGTTGAATAAAACTAAACAATAAATTGACTCATTCATTAGGTTCTTTGGTATGAGCCACACTCTAAGTTTGAAGGTTAATGATGCTACTCAGTTACAGAAACATTAAGCTGCAGCTCTTATTTCATAGAGACAGTTAAATATTTTAAGATACATAGGACAATCAGCTAAATGGGTACATAGATACTTATGTTATACATGATTCTCGATTGTTTAAAACTATAATATTACATGTAAACGATCAGCCCCAGATCAGTGGTCAAAAGTCAAATGGTTTGAGTACTTTGAATGCCATTGTTTCATAAATAAAGAATGGAATTAACATAAAAACAAATGAGCAGAGGTAAGGTAACCTGTAGGGGTTAAAAGTAACAGCATTTCATAAAGATAACTTTTCTTTATTGATAACGAGAAACGCTTTCTCATAGGTTGAAAACCATAATTTTTGGTAAATAAAGATAATTCCAGTAATCAGTACCTTGACGAAGAGCTAGTAAAAGACAAAGTTTTTTTACCCTCATTTCAGTACGGATTGACATGATATATATAACCATTAGGTTGTTATAGTCCGAGTATAACCAAGCGAGCCGTTGAGACTTAGTGTCTTAGGCAGAAAACAACCAGAGCCAACAGATGCTATTTCATCAATTTTATTCAGCTGATTGGATGTGATCACGAATTAACAAAATAAAATGAAACGTGGAGCTTTCTTTTTCAATAAGAAGTACTTGCTGAATCGCATACCACTCATTACAACGGAAAGTATACTTGGACGCTGATTCTCATTAAGATCAACTCAGCCTGAATTTATTCAGGATAAGCATACAGCGAGCTCCACCTTTAGCCCTTCTAGGGTTACTGACGGTCCAAAACCAGGACATAAAATGAATGTTGGGCATGGGGTCAGAAACCACATCCTGTAAAAAAACGTTGCTAAAAAAGCACTAACCAGAAAAAAACAATTTAGACCATTCAAACTCCGCCCTTGAGAGTTGAAGGATCCTTATTTATAAGAATTATAACGCCTCACGATCAAAGCTAAGATTCTTCAGAAATCACCTGACCGATGCCTCATCTAACAACTCGAGCAACAATTATTATAGGTACATGTTATGTCCGGACAATGTACGAGACTGAAAAGACCAGTCAAATAGCTGAGGAAATAAGGAGATACAACTTGGCGGTTCTCGTTATAAGAAAAACCAATTGGAACCAAGTTGGAGGTGTTGTTGTACTCTAGTCATTAAGAAGTGCTTCGAACGCACGAGTTTCACTGATGCTGTCCAAAAAAGCACGAAAAGCACTTATAGAATGGGAATCTCATGGATCCATAATCATCAATGCATCCTTCAAAACAAAGGAAGGGATCACAACGAATGTTATTCAGTGCTAACCACCCACCAATTATAGCGACAATGACGATAAAGATTAGTTTTGTGGGAGGCTACAATCGATCGTAGAGAAGTGCCCAAGAGAGGACCTGACCATCCTGATAGGAGACCCAAACACTAAGTAATATTTATTTTATTTAAACCCATAAACATTGGTACAAGGAGGCACCAAATACATATGTGCCCCACAAATTCGATTTGCGTGAGGGCTGGAATATTGCCTGGTCGCCCAAACTGAAGCAAAAAGGAACGAGAATAGTGAGAGATTTGCAAATTTATATACTTTAAACGAAATGGTTATAAATGGCACTATATTCCCCCACAAACGCATGCACAAAGCAACATTGGTCTCGCCGGATCATACTACAGAAAACCAAATAGGTCATATTTGCATCACTAAAAATTCAGGTCAGTGAATTCAAGATAGCTCTCAACAACAGATTCCAAGCCTTACAAGAACTGCTCAAAAAAGAAAATACTATGGGGAACAACTGGAACGGAATCAAAGAACCATTAACTTCAAAGAGCCAGGACGTGTCGGGACACGAAAACCATCATCATAAGAAATGGATTTCTATCGAAACTCTGAACAGGGTTCAAGAAAGGACAGGAAAACAGCGACTACCAACAATCGAACAGCAGAAGAGAAAGCCAATGTGCAGGTTGAATACACAGAAGTAAATAAGCAAGTAAAGAGAAGTAGAGATGACAGGTAGAAATACGTGGAAGAGCTAGCAACGACGGTGGGAAAAGCTACAAGAGAAGGAAATATGAGACAACTATGTGATACGACGAAGAAACTAGCAGAGAGACATAGTAAAACAAAGCCGCCAGTCAAGAACAAAGAAAGAAAGCTGATGACTGAGATTCAAGAGCAGCAAACAGGTGTGTAGAACACTTTGAAGAACTCTTGAATAGACGAGTCCCATTGAACCCACCAGACAAATAAGCGCCTACAGACCTTCACATAGCTTTACTCCATCAACAATAGAAAAAATCAGCATGGCCATTAGACAAATCAAAAGTGAAAAAGCAGATGCAGGACCAGACAACGTACCAGATGAAGCACTGAAGTCAGACAGAAATGTAACTGCGAAGATGCTCCATGCACTATTCAGAGGGGTTTGAAGGGAAGAACAAGTTCCGACAGGCTGGAAAGGATACCTCATCAAGATATCACGGAAAGGATATCTCAGCGAGCGTGAGAACTACAGAGACGTTACGCTACTATCAGTACCAAAACATGTTTTCAACGGTATCGTTGAACCAAATGGAAGATTTATTAGACGCCCAACTTCGAGATGAACAGGCTGGATTCCGTAAGAATCGATCATGAACCGACCAAATTGCGTCTGAAAGTGTGAATAGGAGAACCTTATGGAGCATTCCTACCTGAGATCATCAACATTATACGAAATTCTTATGAGAAACTACAATGCACAGTCGTGTATGGAGGCCAGATGAAATATCAACTCCAGGTGAAGACCCATGTCAGACAAGGCTAATCACTCTCGCTCTTTCTCTTTCTTCTGGTGGTCAACTAGATGAAGTTCTCCGCACTTCAGAGGAAGCACGGAATACAATGAACAGCGTGAATGCAACTTGACGATTTGGACTTCTCAGATGACCTATCTCTTTCATCCCATACACCAACATATACAGATAAATGTAGTCAGTGCAACAGCAGACTCTGAAGAAGTAGGTGTCAACATACATCGAAAGAGGAGCAAGATCCTCAAGTACAACACAGAGAACACCAATCAGACCAGACTTTATGAAGCTCTGGAAGACGTGGAGACTTTCACGTACCTGGGCAGCATCATCGATAAACAAGGAGGCTCTGATGAAAATATAAAGGCACAAATTGGCAAACAAAAACCCAAGGATCCCCACAATTGAAGAATATATGGAACGCACAACAACTGTCAACCAATATGAAAGTCAGAATCTTCAATACGAACGTCAAGTCAGTTTACTGTACAGAGAGAAAACTTTAAGAACGAATACAACCATTATCAAAAATGTACAGGTATTGATAAACAATATTGCGTAGACAATATTGTCTACGCAAGATACTCAATGTCCGTTGACCGGATGCCATCAGCAACAGCCTACTGTGGGAGAGAACAAACCAACTTCAGACTGAGGAAGGGATTAGGGAAAGATGTTGAAAGTGGATAGGATACACATTGAAGAAATCACTGAACTACATGGTGAGGTGAGCACTAAATTGAACTCCTGAAGGGAGGAGGAAAAGTGGAAAAACAAGGGACACATTGCGTCGCGAATTGGAGGCAAACATCAAAGGAATAAGTAGCAACTGGAAACAACTAGGAAGGGTTGCCCAAGACAGAGCTATTATTATTATTATTTTAACACACAGATATTGGTACAAGGAGGCACCAAATACATATGCGCCACACAAATCTCATTCGATATGTGTGAGGGCTGTGATACTGCCCGGGTGCCCAAACCGAAGCAGGTGGTTTTCTTAGGTGGCCACACCCCGAGCCTTTGACCTAAAGGTCTGACGCACAAGGCAGTGGAGCATCGTAAGGAAATGCAGTCCCATGGAAGCCGGTGACACAACAATCGGTTCGTACGCCATTTGTTCCCGCAGGATACTGGAGCCCATGTGCACCATTGGTTTGGAATCCGGTTAAAGCGCCAGACATTCGCTTTTCGTCCTCTCAATTTCGTAAACAAGACCCCCGATACGAGAAGGCAGTGAGTAGGACTTCCTTGGCAGAGGCTTTATACGCGTGGCCATGTGAGAGCATTTCGAGAGGGAGAGTGGACTCTCCCCACTCTCGGCCATACCAGGGCATTTGGGGGCAGACTACTTGGTTGGGCTCCGTGCGACTATCGTAATCAACGGTTGGAAACTCTAGGTGACATGGCTCAGGATCGATCACAATGGTGTGGATGTATACACCTGATGTCATGTGTTGGCTGGGCCGCCTCTCTTCATTTTCGACTAGGACCTCTACGTTATTACCTCTTTCGGGGATGTCTTTTAACGTCTTTCGGTTACAAATCCATTGAAAATAAGTAACGTATCTACCATAAGAATCTGGAATATTTTAAACGAGACGTAGAAAAAATTACGACAACCCAAGCCCCCGATGTTGTGACAAGACTGATAAATGTTGGAAGTTTCATTTAAACGCTAGAGATAATTTCGAGAAATCACAACGGAAAACCCAGAACAGGCCTAGGTTTGAATTTTTCCGAAATTCACCCAGAGTTTCCCAAAAATGGTAGTGTGAGATATCGCACACTTGACACGTGACATTGTCACGCAAAACTACTTAATTTATGGAAAAAGGACAGCCTTTCACTTGTCTTCCACAATACTTTATGCGAGACATAATCCCTCAAGAATTCAGCACTAAATTAACCTTGGAACTATACTGTAATGATAAACACAAAGAACCAGAAGAATTCGAGTAAAGAAGGATGACTACTATGGTAGTAACGCCAAGATAGAGCTGGTCGGAGAATGCAGGTGAGCGTCCTATGCTCCTCCACGAAGGGTAATAGGCTTAATTAATACAGTGCCTTTAGAATTTGATTCTTCAACAGAATCCAGAGTTTTGGATTTAAATCCAAAACTCTGGATTCTGTTGAATTTACTCTCCCAGTGACCGATAATGTGGAGAAACTCAATATACACTCATAAGTTGATCAGTGTGTAGCCTGTAAATACCTTACCGAAAACGGAGTGGAAAAGGTTGTACATTCATTTAGTTGTGGGACACCACTGAGGCAGCACGAGAATCTTAAACGAAGACTAAGTATGTAGACGCGTAGAGTGGACTTGTGTGACGATAAAAAGCAATTTAGAAGCGTCAATTAATGAGCGACTAACAAGTTTTCTGCATACATAAAAAAGCCAATCCAATAGTTATACAGATGACCTAGTCAGACCAGCTGGATACAAAAAGGCGACTATATATAGTCACAACTATAGTAGCATTGCTTGATTATAATCAAGCATAAGTTGACTTAAATTCATTGCTTGCCTGTACAATGACAGCTGACGTAAATCGCCATTTAGCTTAATATTATGTCCCAACTAACACCTACTTTCGGTCCCCTTGAAATAACTTAACATTAGATGTTAAGACAGTTTTCTTGGACAGTCTTGAGGCTTTATCATATATTTCCGAGAACTCCTAAATCTTCACATGCTTACCGCTATTTCTATCATGAAAAAAGGCACACTTTCACGTACATGTGAGAAATGTTTCACTGAGAGTTTCACATGTATTTATATATAGAATAAAGTTTACGGTTGACATGACCACAATATATAAACGAACCAATCAGATTCAAGACATCGAGTCTTGGTATTTAGCGCGAGATCCAAATGGTTCAAATGTAGCACGTACTATTAGCGTTTACTTGCAAGCAGGAGCGATCTGAAACACAACACAACAGTCAGGACCGGTAAATGCCACTGAAGTAAGAACACGGCGTACTGGCACAACAGAGATATATTTAAAAATTGAAAGACGCGGTCCGAGTACAAAGGGGAAGCTCATTACAAGGTGGGTTTATTCATTGTTCTCCAGGTTCAGCTTGCTTAAGGCTTATTCCTCTTCTTCTAGTACGTTCACTTTTTGTTGCCCTGCAATAAGGAAAACAAACTCAGATTATTAACGTCATCTGTAATGATTTTTAATACCGTTGTGGACGGAATAGAAGAAGCTTTCGCTTAAAAGGCTTCCGTGTCTAGTAGCAGGGGATCACGAATACCTCCAGGCAGAAACCTAGGTATGTTAACGATAAAAGAGGAAAAAGAAATTGGTAAATCATAGTATGATGCTATCCTTAGACCTTATTAATAGATCAATTTGCCTCTTAAAGGACTCCTGGGTAGTCGCTTGGACTAGTTCGACAGACAGCGAATTCCAGCAGCTGACAACTCTTAAGGAGTAGACGTTGTGTCTACAACCCGTTCTTCTATATTGTGTCTCCAATTTCTGGGTGTTACCCCTTAGGTTGGTATTGGGACTAAGCTTAAATAGGTGTTTAAGAGGATGTCCAGAAGTGTTAAGGATACTGTAAGCCATCAGAAGGTCACCTCTAAGAAGCATAAACTTCAATGGGTAAAGGTTAAGTGAATGGAGGCGCTCTTCGTAAGGTTTAAATTTGAGTCCTCGAACTGATTTCATGGCTCGCCTTTGGATACGCTCCAGAGTGTCCTTATCCTTTGGGAGTGAGGGAGGAAATACTATGTTTCCGTACTCTAAATGGGGACGGATAAAACTGTTGAAGATTTTATGGAAAGTTCTACCTTCAAACTGGCCAAAAGTGCTGCAGCGGTAAATAAATCCCCAAAATAAATAGCACTAGGTTTTCGACACTGGATGCTGACCACATGTTTTAGTGGACTCATCTAGCTGAAGGCGCTCGGTCATGCATCCGCACCAGATCACGTGTGGTAACGCCGTGCTCAACATCAACCGCAATCGCTAGCCAGATTAGATCAGAGAATTCCGATATATTGGTAATCGCCAAATATACTCTTCCGATCTCCTCGACTCTGTCTTTTGATTTCTCTGGGTGGGAACGAAATATATTAGAAGGTGTTACTGGTAGAAGCGTTGTCAAACACTGAATACCTGTCACATCATCATTGGTGAGACCGACGTGATCTGGTACACCTTATTGCAACTGTGAGTCTGTTCCTTTTTGGGATTTTTATATATCATTGCCATATTTTTTATTTTTTTTAAACATTGTGATTTTTTTTCGTGTTTTTTCTTGGATATATATATATTTTCCCCTCGTTCATTATCGTACTTCATCATGACTGAACAGACACCTAAAGTACTCAAGCTTAAGACTTTGTCCCCACCTTCGTTTCAACTGATGCCTTTCTGGCCCGACAACATCGAAGCCTGGTTCTGTTACGCAGAAGCCAACTTCCACGAGCACGGCGTGATCGACATACGTGCACAATTCCTCGCAGTAGTCAGGGCACTACCGCGCGAATTCAACAGGTACGTAACACCTAGTATGTTTACTAGTGATGTTTCCGATCCTTACGAAATCTTAAGACGCTCGATTCTTAAACGAGGAGACCTAACCGATCAACTCTTCAACAATATCGACCTGCAACACGGTTCTGCGACGGACATGTTGCAAAGGATGAGAGAGGTAATAGTCCCAAGAACTTTCGACGAAGGTCTATTCAAACAACTCTTCTTGTCAAAACTTCCCCAACAGGTGCAAGCAGTTCTGGTCTCGTTCCAGAACAACGCCTTAGACGAGCTAGCTGCATCTGCCGACCGCATTCTAGAAATTACGAAACCTACTACCGAGGTATTTTCAGTCAAAGAAAAGCCTCACACGACTCAGAATGATATAACCGACTTATGTCACACACTCACGCGTTATCTTAGTCTTCGTACCGACCGTAAGAGATCGCGCACACCACGTAGAAGCATGTCACGTAAGCGATCTGTCTCTAGACCACGAGAGACAGATAACCCCGACTGGTGCTGGTATCATAACAAGTATGGAAAGTTTTCCAGAAATTGCAGAAAACCCTGCAATTTTCCCAACACGAAACCGACTGATTCGAAAAGCAATTCGGGAAACTTCCAAGCCGGCACGCGTTAACGGCAACCGTAGCCGGCGAACATAGCCGTCTGTTATTCGTCACAGATGTGACAACGAGAGTTCGCTACCTCGTCGACACTGGCGCAGAAGTTAGCGTTCTCCCAGCAAATCCTAACGACCGACTACACGAATCGACCCTAAACTTACAGGCGGTAAACGGAAAACCGATCGCTACGTATGGCAAAAGGTACGTTTACCTTAACGTGGGTTTACGCAAACCCATTCACTGGATCTTCGTTGTTGCTGATGTTTCTATGCCAATCATTGGTATGGATCTTCTACAACACCATAATCTGATCATCGACACGCGCAAACGGAGGCTAGTAGACGGAAACACTAATTTATCCGTTTGCGTAACTTCTTTTTCTGGTTGTAGATTATCTCCAGTCACAATTAAGCATACGATAGACCCACTTTATCAACCACTTCTCGATAAGTATCCTGGGATACAACAAACGCAACCGAGATTACCGTGTGTAACCAGCAACGTTACACATCACATCACGACTACAGCACCACCTGTATTCTCTAAAGCACGACGACTAGCTCCCGAAAAGCTAAGGTTAGCGAAAAACGAATTCGACCATATGATAGACTTAGGAATCATACGACCGTCAAGTAGCCCATATGCATCTCCGTTGCACATGGTCCCTAAAAAGGACAGCAACGATTGGCGTCCAACTGGTGACTATCGGCGATTGAACGCGAAAACCATTCCCGATCGTTACCCGTTGCCTCACATTCACGATTTGACAGCTACCTTGAAAGGTACAACTGTCTTTTCGAAAATCGACTTGGTTAAAGCGTATAACCAAATCCCTATGGCTACTGACGACATATCGAAAACAGCTATCATAACTCCCTTCGGACTCTATGAATTTTGCGAATGCCTTTCGGTCTAAGAAATGCTGCTCAAACATTCCAAAGATTCATAGACGACGTTTTTCGATGTCTCAACTTCGTACACGCGTATGTTGACGACTGTTTAATCGCAAGTCCGGACAGAGAAACACATCTCAAGCATCTGGATCTTGTTTTCGAACGATTACAAAAACATGGCATTACTGTAAACGTTCAGAAATGCCAATTTGGAACCGACTCATTAGACTTTCTGGGACACACTATCGATGCTCAAGGTATCCGACCCCTTAGAACCAAAGTGGCGGCCAAGCAATTACGCACGTTTAACGGCCTCGTAAGTTTCTATAGACGTCTCATACCGAAATGCGCATTACTTATGAAACATCTGACCGACCACCTTCGTGGAAATGCGAAATCCATTAACTTGGACGACACCGCACGAAAAGCATTCTCCACAGTTAAGGAACTGATTGCTAAAGCAACAATGCTTGCTCATCAGGACACCGAAGCACCCATTAGTGTCGCAGTAGACGCATCGGACTCGGCAATCGGAGGCGTCTTACAACAATGGGTTAACAACTCCTGGCAACCCTTGGCATTTTTCTCTAGAAGGTTGCTAGACACCGAATCGAGGTACAGCACATTCGGTAGGGAACTCCTAGCTATGTATTGTGCTGTACGGCATTTCCAACACTATATCGAAGGCCGTGAATTCACTCTTTTCACGGATCATAAAGCGCTCACTTTCTCGATAAGCTCTCCTGACAAGTACTCTCCCCGTGAGTCTCGACAACTGGACTACATTTCGCGGTTTACTTCGGATATTCAACACATCTCTGGAGCAAACAATGTAGTTGCAGACGCCTTATCTCGCATAACTTCCTTGAACAGTTTCCAAGGCATCAACCTTCTTAAACTCGCCGAGCTTCAAAAAGAAGACAGTGATCTTCAGCACGAGTTATCGTCCACAACACTTAAACTACGCATCAAACAGATGGGAACAGGTAAGGAAACCTTACTTTGTGACACATCTACAGGTAGGGATCACTCAATCGTTCCGAAACATTATCGACGCAATGTCTTCAACACATTGCACAAACTTTCGCATCCAGGTGTTCGTGCAACCATCAAGCTTATAGCAGAACGGTTTTGCTGGCCTGGAATGAATAAAGACGTGAGGGAGTGGGCACGCTCCTGTGTAAGCTGCCAAAAATCTAAGGTTATCAGACACAATAAATGTCCCCTAGGCTCGTTTAAAACTCCCGATGCTCGTTTCGACCATGTTCATCTGGATTTGGTAGGACCTTTACCAGATTCAAATGGATACTCTTATCTTTTAACCTGAGTAGACCGTTTCACTCGATGGCCAGACGCAGTACCTATCAAGGACATCACTGCTGAAACAGTGGCACGCACCTTCGTCGAACGATGGGTAGCAAACTTCGGTTGCCCTTCAACCATCACCACAGACCGCGGACGTCAGTTTCAATCTGAACTTTTCCGTCGTCTGACCACACTTTTAGGAATCAATCGCTTCCGAACGACTGCCTACCACCCACAAGCAAACGGGTTGGTAGAACGCTTTCACCGACAACTAAAAGCTTCACTATCAGCTGCAAACGTTTCACAGTGGACCGACGCTCTTCCACTCGTCTTACTAGGTATCCGCAATGCAGTGAAAGCTGACATTGGATACACTGCGGCTCAACTCGTTGATGGAACGACACTTCGACTTCCAGGAGAATTCGTGGATCCTTCGTTTTCTTCAATGAACATGGATCTAACCTCCTACACGAACAGGCTTACAAACGCAATGCGTTCAGTTAAACCTGCTTCCACTCGACCTCAATCGACTGATGTTTTCGTTCAACCTGACTTACGATATAGTACACACGTTTTCGTTCGTCGAGACTCGCATCGACGACCATTCGAATCAGCATACGAAGGACCCTTCAAAGTTCTTCAACGTGAATCTAAGTACTATATACTCGACAAGAACGGAATAAACGATAGCATCAGCACCGATCGCTTAAAAGCAGCGTATTTAGAAGGAAATCCTATTCACGTCGACTTTCCTTCGGTACAATCGCACAACACGACTCCTACACTCATAATTCCTCAACCAACAACCAACACTAGCGATGATACTCCGAAGGTATCTGAAAATACACCTAAAACGACGCGTTCTGGAAGAAGAGTAAGATTTCCAGAACATTTAAACGACTACTGCACGTAAGGCACTACCCGACATTTTATATTATCTCGATCTTTCTTTTTAACGATGTATAATTTTTTTAAAAAAAAGACAATTTTATTATGCCTATATATTTATAATTTTATTAAAAAAAAAACATAAAAACATTTTTTTAACGCTATTACGTGTGCATGAGTTTATTTTCATTTTTTTTCGCCGACATTGTGTTTTTACGCACATACGAGTGTATTTCGACATGCACTTACACTTTCTTTTTTCTTTTCCAGGACGACTGGAAAAGAACGATGCAGTTTACAAGGAGTCGAAATTTTCGTTGTAACTTTCTTTTTTTACTATGTTGTACATCGGTCCCATATAGTGAGGAGAGACGACCAGACGCTGCTACACTTAGTAAGCTATCAGAAGAGTGTTTACCAACGACAAACTCGTTGGGTTTAAACTTCTGGCTGGCCACGTCTTAGGGTCGTCACTGCCCCACTAGGGGGGGGAGTGATCTGTAGCGGTAAATAAATCCCCAAAATAAATAGCACTAAGTTTTCGACGCTGGATGCTGACCACATGTTTTAGTGGACTCATCTAGCTGAAGGCGCTCGGTCATGCATCCGCACCAGATCACGTGTGGTAACGCCGTGCTCAACATCAACCGCAATCGCTAGCCAGATTAGATCAGAGAATTCCGATATATTGGTAATCGCCAAATATACTCTTCCGATCTCCTCGACTCTGTCTTTTGATTTCTCTGGGTGGGAACGAAATATATTAGAAGGTGTTACTGGTAGAAGCGTTGTCAAACACTGAATACCTGTCACATCACCAGTGCGCTTCAATGTTACTAGTGCAAGGCTTTCTCGAAAGGCATTTTTGTCACAGTTAGCGTAAGACTTTAAATCGTAGGGCACCAGGACGCCTAAATCTTTTTCAGCTCGGGATACTACTAGAGTGGAGTTTCCTAAGTTGTAACTGTAGTCTGCGACATGTCGTAGATGGACTACTTTGGACTTCGAAGTGTTAAAGGTGAGTCCGTTATCATCTGCCCAACTTTGAAGTCTAGTCAGATCCTCCTTCAATACTGTAGAAGATGGATGGGATTATACAAAACGTCCTCACTTCAACTTAATGTATTGCAAACAGGACTAATGGTCATGGTGACGCTCATGTAGTCACTTTATCTGTCACAGTATGTTTTTTGGTTGAAAAAGCTAGATTATGCTGTGAATTTTGCTCTGGCTGTGACTTTTGTTTGCCACATCTGACTGTGTTACACCGGACATCCATTGCATTCTGTAATGTTATTCTAAGTCATAGTGAGCCTAGTCAAATGGTTGTTTTTCAAAGTAGACCTTCAATGAATAGTGTTATTGGAGAAAGGTTTATTGTGCTCTAAACTGTTGGCTTCAGGCTCAAAACGAAATCGTTTGTTCTATATTCGGTTAGTTTTATTGGACTATATATCGTGTTTTTGGTTTATATGCCTAATTATCTACATTAATTTAATTTGAGCAGCATGTATGTGCAAATGAAAAAAATTATGACACCTGCTTAGTTTGATATTCTTGGTTATCGTATAATTCAGCTTAGTGCTTGAAGCCTTTAGTGAAGCAGAACAGTTTGGTAAATCAAACTGCTCACGCACTTCGGTTAGTATGCCAAAGCGTCACAACTCGAAAAAGTTAAGTGTGTGATACACTGACCTGAGTAGCAACATCATAAGTCGAGGAGGAATAACGAAACCGTAGAAATTAGCACGAACTCTCTGAGCATTACGTAACTTGCGGAATTTCATTACATCTAAACTTCATATTACGTAGCTACACCAGAAGAACGTTGGAAAAACACAGAACTGAGCAAACGAGCCGCTGTTGTTCACAGAGATGGCGGAAATGATAATTAATGCTCTATTCTGATTGGTCGCTAATTCTACTGACAAAATTTCGAAACGAAATTGCGTTTAATTACAGACATGAACATAAAATCCATATTCTTAATCTTCACCTTGTACTTGACAACCAACCATAAATGAGTCGTGAATAATCGTTTTGCGCTATCGTGGTCCATGATGAAGGGTGTGTCTCGTTCTCTGTCAATTTCACGGACCTACGTGGAAAATATGAAATTTTTTACGACGGAAATGCCACTGCATTATTCTATGGACGCGCCAAGTGCGATGCACACACTCATGATGGGAAAAAAGTTGCAACGTAGCAAAAGTCATACCTTCAATTAACTCTGTGATAGAAACTGTCTCCAAATATCCACAACTGAGTGACTAAATAAAAGAAAACGATCATATTTACTGGCAACGATCTGCTCAGATGACTTGACAACTTGAGTTTATCCCTAGCCGCCAATATATTTTGGCCTTGTAGTTGATGTTGGTTTGTGTTAAAGAAGCCATGTTATAATTCCAAACTCTGGCTTCCAACCCTCACTTATTTATAATTCATTATGGAAATTTATAACTGTTTTGACACAAGTAAAATTTTATGTTGCCAAGATCATCATAGCATTTAGTGAAGGTCGTTTGAAAATTGTAGATTCAAACAAATGACCAAGAGAATATAGCTTAAGTAGATATTGACGACCGCTTTGTACTATACGAGGACATACTCACGCCCGTTCATCCCAGTGAAGGAGCATAGGCCGCTCACCTCCATTCTCCGACCAGCTCTGTCTTGGGCAACCCTTCCTAGTTGTTTCCAGTTGCTACTTATTCCTTTGATGTTTGCCTCCAATTCGCGACGCAATGTGTCCCTTGTTTTTCCACTTTTCCTCCTCCCTTCAGGGGTTCAATTTAGTGCTCACCTCACCATGTAGTTCAGTGATTTCTTCAATGTGTATCCTATCCACTTTCAACATCTTTCCCTAATCCCTTCCTCAGTCTGAAGTTGGTTTGTTCTCTCCCACAGTAGGCTGTTGCTGATGGCATCCGGTCAACGGACATTGAGTATCTTGCGTAGACAATATTGTCTACGCAATATTGTTTATCAATACCTGTACATTTTTGATAATGGTTGTATTCGTTCTTAAAGTTTTCTCTCTGTACAGTAAACTGACTTGACGTTCGTATTGAAGATTCTGACTTTCATATTGGTTGACAGTTGTTTTGAGTTCCTTATATTATCGAAATGTAGTAATGCTGTCCTTGCTTTGTCAATCCGCATGTCGCTCTTCCATGGCTACTGCTAGTTCCAATTCCAGGTAAAGGAGTGTTGGGTGCGTGTTTGACAACTCCATCCATTAGAAAACAACCTTGTTAAAAAACGCTAATCAGAATATACCCTGACATGAAACATACGAAACGATGCACTTTCGTTTCGTGTGGTTCGATGCTTTTCTTTTACAGAATGAACCTCATTTCTGGGTGTTCTGGTGATCTTCGGAATCTGTACAGCAGACAAAGCTAGTTTGTCTGTGGCATTATTTCAGAGCGATACGAGAATCACCTGCCTTTGTTTTGGGAAGCTTACACAAGAAGAGCTGTCCAGAGTTGCACTAGTCAAAGGTCCGTTTACCAATGACCTCCCTCATATGTAGCAACAATTCTGTTGCTAAGCTGCGTTGCAATTTGATCTTGTGAAACAGTTGGTCTAACTTTTGTCGATCGGTTAAGTCTAATTGTTTACCGCCGAACCTTTGAATAGTCTATTAAGGTTATGAAACTTCAGTAGGAAACATACTAGGTGTGACGTACTTGTTAAAATCGCGCGCCAGTGCCTTAACTATTCTTAGAATTTGGGCACGTGGGTCTATTTGGCCATGCTCATGGAAGCCAGCCTTTGTGTGGCAGTTATACCTCGATATTATCGAGCCAATATGGTACGAGTAGAAAGGTGGGTGTGTAAAAGTCTTAATCTTCAACAGTTTAGGTATCCGTTTTGTCACAATAAGCATGAAATATGTAAATGGATAAAAACTCGGATAATGCGAAAATAATGAAGCGATATGTAAAAATGGAAATCGAAAAGTGGTACTTTAAGTACCTAGTCACCAGTTGGACGCCAATCGTTGCTGTCCTTTTTAGGGACCATGTGCAACGGAGATGCCCATGGGCTATTTGACGGCCGTATGATTCCTAAAATGCGGTCGGCAGGTGCAGCCAGTCCGTCTAAGGCGTTGTTCTGAAACGAGACCAGAACCGCTTGCACCTGTTGGGGAAGTTTTGACAAGAAGAGTTGTTTGAATAGACCTTCGTCGAAAGTTCTTGGGACTATTACCTCTCTCATCCTTTGCAACATGTCCATCGCAGAACCGTGCTGCAGGTCTATGTTATTAAAGAGTTGGTCTAACCTTTGTCGATCGGTTGGGTCTCCTCGTTTAAGAATCGAACGTTTTAAGATTTCGTAAGGTCCAGAAACATCAATAGTAAACATACTAGATGTTACGTACCTGTTGAATGCCCGCGGTAGTGCCCTGACTACTGCGAGGAATTGTGCACGTGTGTCGTTCACGCCGTGCTCGTGGAAGTTGGCTTCTGCGTAACAGAACCAGGCTTCGATGTTGTCGGGCCAGAAAGGCATGAGTTGGAACGAGGGTGGGGACATGGTTTTAATCTTAAATACTTTAAGAGTCTGTTCGGTCATAGGGAAATATTAGGTACGAGAATACGAGGGAATAATATATAGATATCTTAAAACACGAGGAAAAATATCACAATGTATAAAAAAATAAAAAATAAGGTAATAGTATATATAAATCCTAAAAAGGGACGGACTCACAGTTGCAATTAGGTGTACCAGATCACGTCAGGCTCACCAATGAAAATGGCACAGGTATTCAGTGTTTGACAACGCTTTTACCAACAACACCTAATATAATTTGTACCCACCCAGAGAAATCAAAAGACAGAGTCGAGGAGATCGGAAGAGTATATTTGGCGATTACCAATATATCGGAATTCTCTGATCTAATCTGGCTAGCGATTGCGGTTGATGTTGAGCACGGCGTTACCACACGTGATCTGGTGCGGATGCATGACCGAGCGCCTTCAGCTAGATGAGTCCACTAAAACATGTGGTCAGCATACAATATCGAAAACTTACAGAGCCATTTATTTTAGGGATTTATTTACCGCTATAAGTGTACCGGGTCAGGTCGAGCTCACCAATGAATATGTCACAGATATTCAATTTGACAATGCCTTTGTCCGTTACAGCTCCACAGTAAAAGTATACTATCAGAAGTCATGAATGGATAAGTCGAAAATATATTTAAAAGGTTGTCGATGTGTTGAGGAACTTTTGAAATAAGCTGGCTAGTAGCTGAAAGAAATGGATAGCACGAAGCACCCACTCGTGAACAGGTGCAAAAGTGTGACCTAGCACTTTCGGCTAGGATGTGTCCATTACAACGTACGAGGTTAATATCAATGTTGAAGACCTGCAGAACTATTTACGCTGAGCATTTACTTACCGCTAGAACAGCTATTATCGTTTTAGTTTTGAACTATCTGGCTAAAATGTTATGGGAAACCTTCAGAGTTTACGGAAAGGATTTCTCAGGAAACGCGTCCGTTAATTAGTTTTTTGATTTATATCAAACTCTCTGTTCTTCAGTAACCAAAAAACCACATCTCTAAATGACCATTTCGCCTTGATTATTTCATGTTTCAGGTGATGTGCTACTTCTATTTCCTTAACAGCCAACTAAACAACCTCAATCTTCTGTTTATATCACTTCATTATATACAATACACCATTCCAAGTTTATATGGTTTCTTATTCACGGGCATTTCAGCCTTACATCTGAAAAGAATTCCTCTACCTTTGATATGAAATGGAAAACAGAACATATTCAGCTTAGAAAGATGATGAAGAGTAACACAACCCAAACAGTTTGCTTGTAGATTTTGATTTATACAGTACTTCACTCTCAAATCTATCCGTGAGAAGTTTTTGATTATCCCGTAGATTTGTTTAACTACGCCAATCTATATTCTTATAGCATTGAAAAGTATCCGGTCTAGATGTTTGATGCATTCAAACACAAACGGTGTCCATTGTCTTAAGAAGAAATAGGTTTTGTTACTAAGTCTCCATGAAGCTTCATATTTCCTGGTTTACTTGATCAAATCGTACTTTTGGCTCAAGAATCTTCACATATTTGTGATTTGTACTGGGTCGTCCTTGTTGTGTTGTGCTCCTTTTGTGTCACTTATTCGATATTAAGGGCAGGTGAGGGTCATTAGTCATGACAGCATATGCGTAAGTATTTTGCTTGAGATTGTGTTTTTGGTATTTATATGTCATTATTTTGTTATTATTCAAATAATCACACATATCTTAGCATGAAAGGTCGTCAGAAATCTCACTGTTCACTCGAAAACGTAATCATTTTGTCACTACTCAGCTTAATAAGTTATGTATTAAATATATCATACGGTCAAACTAGGCTTATCAGTGGAATCATCGGCAGTTAAATGCCTGAACAAGTAGTCATAGGAAGCCCACCAGCTTTGCCAACTTGTTTATCATTTAAGAGCCCTAGATATTTAAAAATAAATAGTAAGGTTCCCACAGTTAAGCTAGTTTTAAAGCTTCAAATTTTATTCTAATCTCCATTGGCGTCTATTCATCACAGGTTTCTGGATTCGGGTGGAATCATGAATTTATTTTACAAATGTCTTCACTTTTCAAAGCTTCATAAACATTCAGTTTTAAATTAGGTGTGAATGTTACCGTTTTTCATTTAACCTGTATCTCATGTTGGTTGGGTTGGCTGATCTAGTGATCTGTCCTATGTTAAAAACACAGTAACCTCGAATATTGTTGTAGTTTATTTCAAGCAATGGAAATGAACCTAGATCGTAATATTTATTATAGCGTTTACATTTAGACCAATTCATTATTTCCGGACTTAATTTCTTACATCAGCCTTTTCATTACATCCATCAGCTCAACCCTTCCACCTTCAATCCTAGTAACTTGTCGTTTGTGCTAATTTTAGTTGTAGCAGTTTGAATTGATGTACGTTCGTACTAGGTTGCACGTTGTTTGTAACTAACTCCACATTATAAGCTTTTGCTAAATGAATCGAATTGTGGTTCCCTGACTTAATTTATCATGCTAACCAGTCAGCTTAGACGTAACCATATTTCCCACTTATTCAATCCTCCCAACTCAAACTTAAAATGTGGCCAGGCATCATGCACTGTCTGTTTGCGTAGACCACGTATTTTAGTTCACGAAATTACATGAGCGAAACCATATTGTCATTAAAATTCTTGACGAAATGCATAAGTTTTATAACTTGTTCCTTAAAATTCAGTCATTTAGTCCCTAACCGTCAGAAAATGATTCAGAATGAATGTTTTTGAATACTGATCACAAGACTTCATGGTGCTAATATCATGGCCTTATTGGAAATATCCTGAAGTTGTCTTCGTTTCATGTTTTTAGATATACAATTACTCTACCTAATCTCACCACTCTTAGCTTTTGTCAAAAACACTGAATAATGTGACGATGGGAGTTTCTTCATAGCTACCGAGTATCATTTATGAATCCTGGTCTTTTTGAGTTGAGTATGTTTCACTGCTCTGTTCGACCAATATTATCTTCAAGCGATTGCTGACATGCGGTGACATCATTATGTTAGTAATTCTGTGGCTAAATCGTCATTTTCATTTTATTTGTGTATGGGCTGTGATACTGCCCGGGTGCTCAGACCGAAGCAGGTGGTTTTCTTAGGTGGCCACACCCCGAGCCTTTGACCTAAAGGTCTGACGCACAAGGCAGCGAAGCATCGTGAGGAGATGCAGTCCCATGGTAGCCGGTGACCAACGATTGGTTCATACGCCATTTGTTTCCGCAGGATACTGGAGCCCATGTGCACCATTGGTTTGGAATCCGGTTAAAGCGCCAGAGGTTCGCTTTTCGTCATCTCAATTTCGTAAACAAGACCCCTGATACGAGAAGGCAGTGAGTAGGACTTCCTTGGCAGAGGCTTTATACGCGTGGCCATGTGAGAGCATTTCGAGAGGGTGTTATAACTCTCTGTTTCCTACGGTTATGACCCAGCTATTCCTATTGCTTAGTATTCTCGGACACCGATTCACTCGACAAGTCCCCAAATCAAAACACGGTTGAACAGGAAGAGATTATATTCCAAATAACAAGGTTAGATGGAAGTAAGAATCACGTCGGAAGCACAATGGAGAAAACGTCAGTATATTTATTTATTATTTATTTATTTATTTATTTTATTTGAACACATAAATATTGGTACAAGAGAGCGCCAATATATATGCGCCACACAAAACAATGAAAATTCGAAGAGAAATAGAAAGAAAAAAAAAACTAAGGAACGCAAAAGAAAAGGAGAACAATGACGAAGAGATTGGAGTAAGGTAGTGTGGTAGTAACGACGGAACGAAAAGGTACAATCAGAAGAAATCTTTCAGGTAAAGGAGACACAACCACTTTTTAGAAAGAAAGTAAAGAAGGTTACAGCAGGATCGCCACTGGCTTCTATTCTGAGCCATATCTGATAACGTCTCTAGCCACTGTGTAGCACCATCTCTCGGACCCCAACCAGGGAGTCGTGAAGGACCAACACAAGCCAGTCCTTTGCAGCTTTCTTTCATACCACGACACCATGTCATGCACTGACCACCTCTCCGCCTCTTCCAACCAGTCCCAGAGTCGGCAAATAATGCACGACGTGGAATTCTCTGGGACGACATTCGGAGAACATGTCCAAGCCACCGAAGTCGGTGTTTCAAGATGGTGACACCAATTGAGTTATCATCTCTGTGCCCGAACACACGATGCCGAACCTCTGCATTACTGACATGGTGTTGCCACTGAATGTCAGCAATCCTTCGGAGACAGCGATGATCGAACACAGAGAGTCGTCTAACGTCCTCAACTCGGAGAGGCCAGGTTTCACAAGCATAGAGCAAAACTGCTCTCACCGACGCGTTGTAGATCCGACCTTTTACAGCCAGACTAACATCACGAAGGCGCCAAAGGTGGCCCAGATTGGCATAAGCCGCTCTGGCTTTCACTATTCGTGCATTGATCTCATCACTCACACCCCCACCAGCACTTATGCAGCTACCCAGATACACGAACTTCTCAACTACGTCTATCTGCTCACCGTCCAGGGTGAGTACAGGATTAGAATCCTGCCAGTCTTGTAGAAGTACTTTGCACTTCGAAGGTGCAAAGCACATACCATACCTACGGACACTGATTGCCAACTGATTAAGTGCGGATTGCATGCCTTGGGCATTATCGCACAGTAAGACAATATCGTCCGCATACTCAAGGTCGAGAAGTCTTTCTCCAGGCAACAGATCCACACCACCATTACTTACATTCATCAGAGCTGTTTCCAGAATGTCATCGATGGCAAAGTTGAAGAGGAATGGTGAGATTGGGCAACCCTGCCTAACCCCACTGCTCGAATGGAACAATGGAGAGAGGTGGTTGTATGCCCTCACTCTGCCTGAGGTGTTTTTATATAGGGCTTTCAGGATGTTAATAAACTTCTCAGGCACACCCTTCTTCAATAGACAATCCCAGAGAACAGTCCTATCCAACGAATCGAAGGCAGCCCTGATGTCAAGAAACACTACGATTGTTGGCCTTTGAAAAGTATGGCGGTGTTCTAACATTTGGCGGAGGGTGAAGATATGATCGATACATCCTCGACCAGAACGAAACCCAGCCTGCTCCTCGCGAGTCAATCTTTCTCGGGTTTTGAACAACCTACGAAGAATGATGGAAGCCAATAGCTTAGACGCAATCGGAAGTAGACTTATCCCCCGATAGTTGTTACAAGAACGACGTGAACCCTTTTTAAAGATAGGGACAACTATCGACTCATTCCATGACGTTGGTACACACTCTAGTTCCCAAACCTTTGTAAACAACGTCGTCAATTCCTTAGTCAAAAAGTCACCACCATCTTTAAAAAGAGCCGGAGGTAAGTCATCTGGGCCAGGTGATTTGTAACGCTTTAAGAGTTGGAGTTCCTTGCGGACTTCCTCCTCATTAGGTGGATCAGTCGTCACCGGCCATGTAGGGCAGGACAGTCTGACCGATGTTGCCGGAGCAGCAGGCCAGTTGAACTGCCCTTCAAAAATTCTGCCCATCGTCCAAGACGTCGATGGATGTTAGTGATTGGCATCCCATCATCCTCGCAGATTGTTTCACTCACACCAGACTTCTTGCTGCCAGTGGCTCGGATGAGCTGGAAGAGCTTCCGGTAGTTACCAGATGCAGCTGCTGCTTCCAGCTCATTAGCACGCATCGACCACCAGGCTTCTCGGTCCTTACGCAAGCTTTGCCCAATCTCCTTACGTAACATCCATCGTTTATGGTCAAACTCACGGTCACCCGGAGTAGACCGACGGGCTTCAATGAGTTGTAAGGAACCAGAAGAAACCCAGTGCTTAAAGGCGGGACGTTTCGCAAACCCACAACTGACTGTTCCCGCCATTTTCATGGCGTCATGCAATTGCAACCAATGCTCATCTATACTTTTCGGTGGAGTGGTAGCTAGCCTAGAGGCTAGCTCGGTTCGATATTTACTTGCAACAGAAAATGCAACCAGCTTGCTAACATCAATCCGTTGATGGCGTTCACTTCGTTGTCCACTGAAAAGTAAGGTAAGATTGGCGCAGACCAAGGCATGGTCAGAGTCCAGATAGGTACTCCAAAAGGAGCGGCAGTCTTTTACACAACCACGCCAGCGGTAGCTGATCGCGATGTGATCAATCTGAGTCCAGGCTTGAGATGCAGAGGGAGGACGCCAGGTGGCACATCGGCGATGACTGTGCCGAAAGTTAGTGCTAGCCAGAACAGGTTGTGGTCTGTGCAAAGTTGCAGTAGACGGTCCCCGTTATCTGACCTGCGACCAACGAGTCCCCATCGGCCACCTAAACGACTCTCTTCTGTGCCTAGACGCCCGACCTGAGCATTCAAGTCTCCGGCTAGTACTACAATATCTGTCGAACGCACTTTCTGGAGAAGAACTGATAACTGGTGGTAAAACTCATCCTTGATTGCATCCGGGCTGCAATCTGTCGGGGCATAGGCGGAGATGACGAAAAGACATCGTTTCTCACGCCGATTTCTTCTCACTTTGATGGAACTTTCTAATCTAACAGCACATAACCGACTGTTAATGGGGATCCAATCGACTAGTGCTGCCTCAGCTCTAGCGCTTAGTGCGACACCAACGCCAGCAAGACCAGACGAAGATGCCACAGGGTCCCCGGATAAGCGCACGTAAAACAAGCTTTTCGAAGCGACAGATGGAGATCGAATTTGTAGTACTTCGCCAGAGTCTTGAATACGGGTCTCGGATAGACAACACACGTCGATATTAAGACTTTCCAAAGACATAGCCAGCCCTATCTGTTGTCCGACCTGCATAAATGTGCGAACGTTGAAGGCAGCCAGTTTGAATGGTGCACGTGGTTTCAGAAAATCTGCTTCAGTCCTCGTATTCGGTGGTAACATACAATTTTCAAACCGGACAGTGACTCGAGAACGTATAGATACAGTCGGATTTCCGCCAAAGACGAGCCGCTGTATAAGTATAAAAGAGGGTGAGTAATGTGGAAAATAATAATAATAATGATAATAATAACAATAATGACAATAATACTAGTAATAATAATAACAGTATTAATAATGACAATAAATGTAATGATAATAATCTGAATCAATTGTTTGTTTTTCAAAGCAAGAAAGGTAATTTCCGTAGGCATAAAGAGTTCATCAATTTGTGTGTGGGCTGTGATACTGCCCGGGTGCCCAAACCGAAGCAGGTGGTTATCTTAGGGGCCACTCCCCGAGCCTTTGACCTAAAGGTCTAACCCACAAGGCAGTGGAGCATCGTAAGGAGATGCAGTCCCATGGTAGCCGGTGACCAACGATTGGTTCATACGCCATTCGTTCCCGCAGGATACTGGAGCCCATGTGCACCATTGATTTGGAATCCGGTTAAAGCGCCGGACATTCGCTTTTCGTCCTCTCATTTTCGTAGACAACACCCCCGCCACGAGAAGGCATGAGAAGATTCTAGAGTATTCTCCAACTATCGACTAGTGCTGATTGGATAAGAATCAGCCAATCAGCGTACACCAAAGCAATCATGCATTGAGCATGCTTTAATCTAGTTTATGTCCCGCTAACAGAGGGAGAGTGGACTCTCCCCACTCTCGGCCATACCAGGGCATTGGGAGGCTAAACAATGTGTTTGGGTACACTGATGATAATTTGGTTGGTGTCACCATCTTAAAATATTGGTCTTGGTAACTTGGAGCTGTCTCGCCAAAGTCGTCGCAGCGACTTTCATTTTGTGCACTAATCACCGACTCTGGGACATCGTAAAAAGTGGAGAGTTTATCAGTTTAGAATAGCACCGTGGTCTAAAAGTGATCTGAACAGGATTGATATCTATCGATCCATTTCAACCCCGTGGTTGAGGAGCTAGAGTGCAACGCAATGTCATGAGATTCTATAGAACACCGCTCAGAAGCCAGTGAATATTCTGTTGTAATTTCTCTTCATTCTGGTTAGTGTTTTTTCGGCAAGGTTGCTTTCTACGGTGTGGGGTTGCCGGCCCCACACCTAACCCTTCTTTATCCGGGCTTGGGATCGGCAGTAGCCCTAGAAGAGTTACAGGTGGAGTTAATTTCCTTTCACACTTACTATTCATTTTCGGCTGTACTCATCCTCCTTCATCTCTTCACATTTCTATTTCCTTGTTTGTGTGGTGCATACTTATTTTGGTACTCATTTGTACCATTACATGTACTAAATAAAATAAATAATAAAGGAATAGACATTGCCACTTCCGTTTATCGTAATCATATATGTTGCATATAATTCCGTAGAATATAGGCTTTAATGCTTGTTTACAGAAGGCTGGAGAGGCTTCTTAAAAGATATCTCAGCTCTAAAAGGCTTATGTACCCGAAGTGTTTTAAATAGCAGTCAGTCAGCTACAACGTAGGACCAGGCACATATATGCATCGGTCCAAGTTGCCATACCGCATTAGCACAGCAAGAATTTTAAATAGCTTGATGATGTCATCTCTGATTACTACCCAGGTCTGAATTTTCGAATCATTATTTCTTAAACTCCGAAGTGCTGGTTTGTATGTCAACAAACACCAGACTAACGTTCACATCCCCCTGACGATTATCATCTCACATAAAACAAGTTATCCCATTGATGCAATAGGTTCCATCTCAATAAAACGCCGAAGTAGGCACTAGAACTGTATCTTGGTTCAGTAACATTCGATAACCATAGTGATTAAACGTTCATCCTTCACTGTTAGATCAGACAAACTGGCAAACCTGTTCATATCCAAACCACTGAATATTATTTAGATCATATAGTTTCACATAAGATGGACAGTATTAATTATGTGTTAATACATACTAACCCTAAAAAGTTCTTTCAGTTTAACTTGACAAGTAATGTTGAGTGCTGCTTATTCACACTAATATCTTTACTCAGTTATCTTGTTTACCTTACGGAAAACTACAAATTATCTTCACCTGACCGATTAAACGCAAAGATTCCTTTTCATAGTTCTAGTTTTTTGTTATTTCCACATTTCTCCACTAGTTGTTTATATTGTTCTACCGGTAGTCATGTAGTCTACAGTTCACTTGGTATTCTGGATCTTCCAAAATCATGTTGTTAAATACCTTCACAGAGACATCTTGCTTTAAGTAATTTGTCTCGCTACGCTCTGGAGCAAATGTTCGAAATGTTTCAATGTGACCACATTTACACACCATACTGAATCCAAATAATTTACAATTAAATGTCTCCTTTAAACGTAGATAGGTGACAGATGCTAAGGATCACTTTAAAAGACAATCACCTGAGGATTGACGCAAAAACTCGAAAATAAGAAATATTTCCAGGACCTTAACAAAAATCGCATATAGGACGTAGTATTAGATGTATACTGAGCTTCCCGATTGTAAGTTGTTATTTTCTGTGATATGTTTAAATGTCACGAAGTGCTTTCTAGTCTACATTAAAGCATATTGTGTATTTAAGACTCAAGCTTTTAATACACCCCGTTACAAATAATTTTGATGGTATGTTTGCTGCGTACATGTTGCAAAGCTGTATATTAATTACTTTTTCAGCACCAACATACCTGCCATAGATCCCAGTTTAGGACAACTCGTTGAATTACCAATAGATCAAGCTGGCGCATACGTTATCCAAGATGCAAGTGGTGGTCAAATCCAGTTAGGCAGTGTTCAGGGTGGAAAGAGTTTACTGAAACCCGAATTAGCCCAACACTTAAGCCAGCATACTGGTTACAAGGTTAGTTTATTTAAGACCTCATTCCTCACCATATTTGTGCTCACAAACCTAATATACATTATCTATCCTTTAACTTTTTTCTTTCGATTGCACTATTCTACGGTTTTGAAATTTTATTTATTTATTTATTTTAACACAGATATTGGTACAAGGAGGCACCAAATACATATGCGCCACACAAGGCACTTGATTTGTGTGTGGGCTGTGATACTGCCCGGGTGCCCAAACCGAAGCAGGTGGTTTTCTTAGGTGGCCACACCCCGAGCCTTTGACCTAAAGGTCTGACGCACAAGGCAGTGGAGCATCGTAAGGAAATGCAGTCCCATGGAAGCCGGTGAACAACAATCGGTTCGTACGCCATTTGTTCCCGCAGGATACTGGAGCCCATGTGCACCATTGGTTTGGAATCCGGTTAAAGCGCCAGACATTCGCTTTTCGTCCTCTCAATTTCGTAAACAAGACCCCTGATACGAGAAGGCAGTGAGTAGGACTTCCTTGGCAGAGGCTATATACGCGTGGCCATGTGAGAGCATTTCGAGAGGGAGAGTGGACTCTCCCCACTCTCGGCCATACCAGGGCATTTGGGGGCTTCGCTAATCTGAAAATAACAGCATGTGTTAGTAAAGGAGTCTGACTGCGACCTCCATTTTGGTGCGGGAGTTAGGCTTGAGAATCGTCACAAACCAAACTGTGTTGTCCGAAACACTCGCTTCTTTCAATCCTTTTATTCCAAGATGGTTAGTTGGATAGCTGCAAGACTAAGAGCATTAAATGTGAGGTTGGAGGATAAAGTCTAATTGTTACGGAGATTCAACAAAAGCAGGAGAACTACGGGTCACCGGTAACTTTAGTTATGCTACATTCCCTCAATTTAGGTCAATACACAATATCCCAGGCTCCACGTTGATAATGACTGGCCGACCGATGTTTCCGAAAATACAATGGGTCGGTTCTACAAGTACTGCACAGATTTTCTGTTCCATGAATGAGGTTAAAAAGATAAAGTTCACATAATAAGAATATTGTGCGTGACCACCCTTAAATATATGATGATACACAGGTCTAGAATGTCACAACCATCATGAATCAGATTTTCTCTCAGATTCCTCAGATTGAGGAAATATCCTGGATTATAAGTGTTTTGACAGAGGATCTGATTAAAAAACCTCGTCTAAGTAGGTCTCAGGAGGGAAACTTTGACCGTCTAACTGAATATGAATTCTGAAATTATGGATTTAAAATGTACAATAGTCAACCACACTGGTGTGCTTATGAGTTGTGTTGAATAAATAAACAGGGATGATGATGCACGTCACGAAAAATCAATGATTATTTACATCTCTTCGCCATGACCCTATGAAGTGTATGTCGTTCACATATACACGAAGCTCTCACTTCGAAATACCAAAATAAGCGGTGTTCATTGTTCGGTTTTCCTTAACCCCTCTGTTAGTATCTACTTTAAATGATGTGCATATATGAATATTTCATAACAAATGTTCACCATACAATCTAACAATTTAAATGCTATTGTTCTATGTTTTTCCCTTCATTATGGTCCACAGCAGTGATGTCAAGTCTGTGGAAATCCTAAAGTGAAACTATTAGCGGAAGGGATATTATTGAAGAGTGCTAAATAAAATCGCTCACTCATCACGTTTGTTAAGATTTGTGGACCATTGGTAATTTCTCACTAGCTTTTGTCATATAGATTAACATTTCACTATACGTACAAAGTTGAGTAGATAGTCAAAAATATATCTGGTTAAGCAATCTTTTTTTCGTGGAGTTTAATTCTCTTCATAAGAAACATTACCCTACAACGTGACGTCGTATAGAATCAAGACTTACATTTCTTATGATTTCTTTTTTAGGATGAAACAAGAATCCCTGAATTGTTATTTATTTAAGTGAAATAACAGTCCAACTAAACAAACTGACCTCATTTCTCATCACACCGCAATCATTCGTACAACTTTAAGTTGCCTACAATATTTTGGCTTACTCGTTGACTGACTTTCAAATAATGTCACCTTTTTTGTTAGTGTGCTTGAGTAAATCCATACTTGCCATTCATAAACTATCTCTCTAATCTATTTTATCTTTTAGTCGAATGTTGGCAGAGGAGGCTTCACTTTGAGTAGTAATGATGCTCGTTGGGTTCCACTCAATGCAAATCGTGGATCACGTAGCATCACCAGGTTAGTTATTTTTCCAATAATATTTACAACGGTAATATAGCTTAACAATGCTAATGTTTATATATTCATCCAATTCATTAACTGTCCCGAACTCAAATCCTCGCAAATCCCTAATTTTTTAACGTGAAAGTATTCCGTAATAAACGGTTGAGATTGAAAGTCAGTGGATGTTAGTTTATAAAATTTTAAAGTAAATTAGTATCTATGTTAGTTCATCAGATCTTGCATCCCACTAGTTCATTCCTTGTGTTTCATGAAATTTATGGTAATATCGATGTTTCATGTTCAAGCTTAATTTAGATTAGGTTATTTGAGAAGAATTAAGAACTATGTAAGTTATATCCCTTTTGTTGTTGAGTTTCAAATTTTCTAATGATTAAAAGACAAGACGAGATTTTTTTTTACAGAAACGAGTGTTTCACTTTTCCAGATACTAGTAACTAAATCGAAATCGTGATAAGTCATTAATTGTTTTTGCCGCGTTGGTAGATTCAGACTACGTGGTTGAGATCAGCGCGATAACTGTGATCAGTGTTTTGGAGACGTTGGGTTATACTTTCCAGGACTGATCGCAAAGCATTCTTTTTTAGCAAGTTTCCGTTCTACGAAATAGGTTTGCTAACCCCATGTTCCGGCCTCCTTTGCCTGAGATCGGGACCGA
This sequence comes from Schistosoma haematobium, assembly GCF_000699445.3. Lineage (NCBI taxonomy): Eukaryota > Metazoa > Platyhelminthes > Trematoda > Strigeidida > Schistosomatidae > Schistosoma > Schistosoma haematobium. The sequence continues at coordinate 12,886,184 of NC_067201.1, forward strand.
CAGCAACCCTTAAAACTAGGTGAAGTTCTTCATACAGGCTCAGGTCCGTTCACTTTATCTTCATGTTAGTTATGATATTCAATATTATTTCGTGCTTTTTGCTACTTTAATCTATGTTCAAACTGTATTCTCCGATATCTAGTCGTTCAGATCACTACTATTTCAATTCCTCTGTAATTCATCCTGCTAAGTTCATCTCGCCGTGATGTTGTATAAAAACTTATGCTAACACATATCAGGTTCTGTTTTTTATGGTTGATTTTAATAAATTGATTTCAGCAATATTAGAACATTCATATGATTAAAATCTAACATAATGTGTTTCACGAAAATAGTTCAGCATATTTCAAGTCTTTTGAATGACGCTTTCACCACTGAAAAATCCAGTTAAATTCAATATGCGTAAGAAAACTTCAAGTGTTATGTATTCAGATTTCAGTAAAGGATAATTCATTTGTCAATATTTTCGGTGAACTCGACATGTTTAACGAATACCGTTCCGGTAGCTTGTATTATTTGTCAAAGTTGATAGTGGATAGAAAAAATGGAGAAATGATCAGTTTATAAAACGGTGCTATGGAATAAATCATAACGACATAAAGCTGTTAGTCATTTGGTAGACTCTGCAGACCGTGCAACTCTTAGTTACTTGAGATGTTATAAATCCATGGATCAAAATATAAACTAGTGGTTATCCGTTTAGTTTCTTACTGTATTCCACCATATGGGTAAGATGCTGTGTAACTGAAATAAATCTACCTTGATTGATTCTGTGGTCTTTTCCATATTTCGTTAGATTGCTGTCATTTTACTTTGTATGACCCGTTCCTTGGTGGCTTTATTCCACCAGAATGTTTTACAATTATAACAGAAGTTCACCTTGAGCAGAGATAGATGGTAGTTATCAGAGGAACTCAGGACGCGCGTCCCGTCATATTCGGGACTCATCAACTAGATGTGGTTGGATCTGTGAGTTGATGTTCACTCGAACCCAGTATCGTCCGCCTCAAATGCCATTACTTTATCCACTTAGCCACTGAGTTCGGATAGCCACTAGCTTGTGAAATGGTGTGAGTTTTAATTCATATATATTGGTTGTTTGTATCTTCCCATTAATATTTAGGACTGCATTTGATCCAAACAGCGAATATATATGAATAAAAGTTCATATTTCAAGATTATATTGTATTGCCTCCTTTCTCTGTATGTAATGTATTCACCATTCGATTCATCACACTTATAATTAAATACTGGTCCATATTCGTAGTAGTTCCATGCTCAATCATAACTTCATAAAATTTAAATCATCAAAAAGTGTTTAAATACTGCTAGTTCTACATCACATGTATTCTGGATGCATATCGTTGGTAAACTCTTACTTCCATGTGTTGTTCGAGTGATATCGACTTTCGGTATTAATTATCCATTAAGTTTATCACTTGTTTTTCATATGGTTATTATTCCTCCTTTAATATTCGATAAGTTGATTAAATTTTCTCAATAATTTTTTGCACTTTATACCTTTCACAGCCGTAAACCTCTAAATGCAAGTGCTCCTGCAGCTCAATCAGCTGGACTGCAATCTACTGTACTGGCACCTGCAGCTTCAGGATTACTATCCTTGGGTACTCGTTATACTCCGTCTTCGGCTACTGTATTTGGTACGACAGGAGGAGGCTCGATATCTGGTGTTAATCAAGGTATAACTGGTGCAGGGGCAGCTACAATGATACCTTCGGGCACACCATCCAGTAATATTGTTTCAGGCGGTGTTAGTGCAATAGGCAGCATGGGTGTGGATCGAGACTCTGGTTATCGTTTAGCCGCCGCAATAGCTGGTACTAGTGGTCGAGGCCGCCCTCGAGGTCGAAGGCCTTTGAGGGTGAGTTAAGCCATAAATATTTACATGAATTTCCGTACTATATTTTTTCAAGATTTCGATCGACTATAACCTTCATGTAATAATCTTCCTCTTCACTTTGATATAGGGTCAGTTTCCTGTTGTTCCAATTGATATGGTTCGACAATTGGGCATTGAACAACAAGTCATTTTACAACCGGCGGCCCCAGTTGCCATGCGCAACAAAGCTGTGTTATGTCGACCATTGTCCATGTGTCGTAAAACTCAAGCGAATGCAACAACATACGAGAATTTATCCCAACATGGTGTTGCTGTGCAAACGGATAATTCTCTAACTGCAACAGAATCAAGTAACAAAAATGATAAAACATCTCTTGGGATTGAAATGCAAACCCAGACTGTTGACACAAAACCAGTTGAGAGTGATGATGATGATGATGATGATGACGATGATGATATGGTACCTGTAGGTGAAATTGAAGATGATCAAATATTAATGAAATCTGACCAACCAAGTTTTAGTTGTGCTGAGACATCAACTGCTGATGACATCGCTTTTGTCGAATCTGGCACTCAAACAGGTAAGTGCTTATTGCAAGGTAACTTCAATAAGTTGCGAAAAATACCTTCAAAATGGGATTTTTTCACAGGTAATGCTTTTTTTATAATCTAGGGGTGGCTAAACCAAATTGTGGTATCAATCCGTAACGTCACTGACTGTTGATCTGATCCGTATTGGTAGATCTAGATTTCACCTAGTTGGGATCCACACGGTAACCACGATCAGTGGTTGAAGACATCTGGTGATATCACTCAATATCGTTCACACTGACTCAGATCCTCTCTTGGTCTTCTAAATATTGAATTCCAATATTCCTTCATGCATACCTTCCCGCTATCTTTTCGAACCGTATTCTTAATGAAATCACGAAACGATCAAAGTCTGATAAACACTGAAAACTTGGAATCTTTGCACATCCGCTTCGTCCCCGTACGAGAGTCCTCGCCAGTGCGCATCCAAAACTCCGTATGCGAGGCTCGAACCCAGGACCTTCTGTCTCGCGTGCAAACACCCAACCTTTAGACGACTGAGTTCGTTGGTCGATGTTAATGCCCAACTTTAATCAACCCAGGATATTAAGCGACCATTTTCCACTGTCCGAAACGGTTGAACTTCTGGTCACTGCTTCACACTAAAACTCTGGAAGAGTGTCAATAGTCCCACTAAAATCTTACAATAAGAGGTGTGTGTATATGCAGCAGTTGAGTTATCTGCTAATTTAGTAATAAAGTTTATAAATGATAATAATTCGGAAAATATTCCCAACATCCACTATATTCATGTCTTTATTCAATATAGTTCCGTTTATACATTATTTAAAACATTAGTGGCTAACATGACATTATTCGCTTCATTTTGAAGCATTTTAATACCACTACTTTCCTATACGTAGTTTCAACAAGATATTTTGTCTACTCAGTACTTGTTATCAGAAAAAAAACATGCAAATAAATGTTGGAAAATTTAGCTATTAATAAATCATAAAACACTAGTTTCTTACTATTCCATAAACTAGGTTATTGATGTACACTGCAGTTCCATTATCTTTAATCTTTTTTTTGAAAATTTTGATTTACCATTTATCCCCTATCTTACTTATACTTTTAGATTTAACCGATGAAGATGAATTGAAAAAAATGCCACTTGTACTACCCATACCTATCCCGGTTCCAATCTATGTACCTTTTCCAGTATGTTTATACGCAAGACCAGTGCCATATGCAATCCCCTATCCGTTACCATGTCCAGTTCCAATTCCACTTGTCTTCGATGCTACTCCAGAAACTCCGCATGTTGAAGGTAAAATACTGTCTATTAGTTAATTGTCCATGGTATTATTTACGTTTCATTTAAATAATGATCAAGCCTAGTTGTGCACTCCACGTGTTGGTGTATTGTTACGTTCCACCTTTAGTAGATTTACGTCTAAACTGAATGTATTTTTTGTACTGCAGGGGTGTAAAGAGCAGCGTGCCAGAGAATCTGGAAGAGAAAAGAACAAGAGTAAAACAGTAAGCCGATGACTCAGTAAACACATGGAACACGTTTACATTTAAAAATAAAATCAATCGACAATAATTAGAAATAGTACAAGTGTGGGATTAGGACAGCCTTGATAATCAAAACCATAAGTTAATAGCCTAAAATTTCTAATGCGTTACTGTATACTATACCTGTGTTACGCAATATTTCTGTGACGCCGCAACATTGTCACTAATTAAAACGTGTGATGTAGTCGTTGCATATTGCTCACTTGAGCTTCTTGTAAACATATGTGTAGTCGTATAAGTTCATACTTCATATGAAGGATTATATCTTATAGGTTATATTAGAATAAGTCTTGATACGTATCATCAGGTCTTTTCATTATTCTAATTCTCGTTGCAGTTTGGTGTAATCTTGTTTCTTGAGCTCAATAAACCACTAAAAACTTATCTATGCGTTCTTGGTGGTAAATTTTTCAACCGGAAACTGATTTACATACATATAAGTAACTTGCTCATTAGTGAAGCTATACCTCATTGCCGTATCCACTTGAGTTTCAGTTTGTGATTTGCTATGGAACTGGAACACCTACCTCACTTTCAGAATTTTAACCGGTCACTAAGTTTTTTCAGCTTCGACCCATAGGCTAGTACATGAGCATCCCAATAACTAATAAGTGACACATTTTACTCCATGGGCTATTAATTGAAATTGCCATTCATGATCATATTTTATTAACCAATTAACAACCACCAGTCACCGGCATATAATTAGGTTGATGTTAGTTGTTTTCAGCGATATCCATTGGAAAAAGGTAACTATTAAAATGATGTATGTTAATAAAGGTGAGCATCGTGAGGGGTAAGAAAATTTTTTCCACTTACAGCAACTGTCCGTTTGCTTCTCGACCAATAAAGAAAGTAGTTCTTTAAACATTCAATAACGAGTCTACTTTCAATAGGTATTGTAATTTTTCTAATTATTATTAGATTTGCATCACTGAGACATACTGACATATATCCCAAAGATACAGAATTCAACATTATTCCCAATAAAAAAATTCTTTCTATTTTGAATTATTTTAGACCAAGGACAACAAGTTGACTTAAGCACTGGTAGAGCACTCATCGACTCTTCCGTTAAATTCAATGTACATGATTCATCAGTAACGGTAGGAGATAATGATAATCAAGCTGATACACAGGTTGGTGATTTAGAACGTTCAACACAGTCGATTGATTATCCATGTACATCATCAATGTCAAATGACGAAGAAGGCGATATAGAGACAATTGAAGAGGTTAGTCTTTTTCCTATCTTCATTCTCATTTCTCAGCAAATTGTAATTTGAAGTCTTATTGTTTGTGCTGACTGACAAAGTATCTCTGAACACATACAAAGTTGATTATCAAAAGCTTTTGATTCCTTTACTGTACATTTTTCAACGACTTTGTATAAGTAATGTAGTAGAGCTGTAATCCAGTGATTCGGGCATTCAGTTTTCAACCACTAGTTCTCAGCTTTGTGCCCAACTCCGTCTACACCGATTTGGACAACCAGATAGTTATCACTAACACTATCACTTGTTCAACTGTCCCATTGTGGCATATAGCTCTAAAAACTGAAATAACAGAAATAGTCGTCTGATTTTGAGACAAGTCTTAAATAATTTGCCTATTAATAATTTCATATAACAATTCTTAAATTGTCCTCTCTTGTAAAAAGTTTTATGATCTGCTGAAAAGCAAATAAATTATTTATTTATTTATTTTAACACATAAATATTGGTACAAAGGGCACCGAATACATATGCAGCCACACAAGGCACTTGATTTGTGTGTGGGCTGTGATACTGCCCGGGTGCCCACACCGAAGCACATGGTTTTCTTAGGGGGTCACACTCCGAGCCTTCGACCGAAAGGTCTGATCCAGAAGGCAGTGGGGCAACGTCAGGTGATGCAGTCTCATGGTAGCGGCTAATCAACAGTTTGTTTATACGCCATTTGTCCCTTCAGGATCTTGGAGTCCATGTGCACCATTTGTTTAGAATAAGGGTTTTCCAACTGCCCTAGGTGGACCTTCCGTGTCCACTAACCTGCTTTTCGTCCTCTCAATTTCGTAAACAATATCCCCTCCGCGAGAAGACAGTGAGTAGGACTTCCCTAGTAGTGACTGTATATGCGTGACCATGTGAGAGCATTTCAAGAGAGAGTTGAATCCCCCCACCCTCGGCCGTACCAGGGTATTTTGGGGCTCAAAGTACTTATGCTTTCAATATGCTAATATCAGCTACCATAAATTTCGGAAATTCAATTGTTTGCTTTATATGTCTATTAAGTTATGCTATTTAATTGTTCAGTGTCTCTTTTTAAAAATAGCCTAGTGATGCTCCTGGCAAATCTCGGAATGTATCTAATCTTAAACGTCCTGCTCCAGAAGAGTCATCATCTTCAGACTCGTGGGCTTCAGAGTCAACTGCCACACAACAATCCAATGAACATAATCCACCATTTCACCATCATCAATCGATGACATCGGTTGTGAGTCATTCCAGTAGTGGAAGAGAGATAGATCAATCGCTGCCACCGCCACCCCCAACTAAACGGTCTCGTCAAACTCTCACACCCATACTTACATCTGATGCTAATTACCATTTGAAATTCTCTTATGGGATCAATGCATGGCGTCACTGGGTGCAGCAAAAATCAACTTCTTCATCTACAGACAAACCTAGATCTAATGCAGCTGCAATGCAACAATATTCACACTTATATGCTGATTTATTAAACATGAGTGATGCCGATCTTAATATCGCATTAAGTCAGTTTGTTCGTGAAGTTCGCAAACCAAATAATGAATGTTATGTGGCTGATTCAATTTTCTATTTGTGTCTAGGTGAGTTTTAAAAATTGAAATTATTATTACTATGTTGATTTTATCGTATAACTTTGTTTAAGTGCAATTAGGTAATCCTGTAGTTGCTTGATAATCTTAATGCCTTTTGAACTGTGTAATGTAACAATAGAACGGATCTTTAAGTTTTATTTTACTTATAAATTTGAACACATAAACATTGGTCCAAGGGAACACCTAAAACATTCACCACACGATAACAATGAGGTCGTGAAGTTGATGGACAATGTAAAGTGCGTATAATAGAAGAAGAACAACAACGAAAAGAAATTAGTGTATGAGAGTGAAGTAATAATGGGAGAGGCAGTTCAGTTAAATAAGTCACGTTCATTTTTACGAAGAAAGTTACAGCAGGACTGCCACTGCCTTTTATTCTGAGCCATGTCTGATAACGTCTCGAGCCACTGTGTTACATCATCTCTAGGACCCCAACCATGGAGTCATGAAGAACCAACAGAAGTCAGTCCTGTACAACTTTCATACCACGACACCATGTTATACACTGAGCACCTCTCCGCTTTTTCCAATCACTCCCATCGTCGGCAATTAATGCACGACGAGGAATTCTCTGGGACGACATTCGTGAGCAACGTCTAAGCCATCGAATTCGATGTTTCATGATGGTGATACCAATTGATTTATCATCACTGCGCCCGAACACATGATGCCGAACCTCTACATTACTAGCATGGTGCTGCCACTAGATGTCAGCAATCTTTCGGAGTAAAGAGAATAATATTGACAAGCATAACTAGTTTGCCGAATGTGAATATGCTACTTAAAAATCCTTTGTTTTTTGAGTTGATTGAAATGAATCAACTATTATTTCTACTTTTATCTCACTTTAAGTGGTAGTAATGGGACTTTGTTTTTTTGGTCGTATATGTTTACTCTAAAAGGTATTCAAGAGTATCTCAACGAAAATGGTCGTACTGTAAACTTATTTGGCGATCCTGCGTTCACTAGTCTATCTAGAGCTTTGAATGAAATATTAGCCAATTTCCAACCACGTATTAGTCCTGAGGGACTTCTTATCTGTCGTATCGAAGAAGAACATTTATGGGAAGCAAAACAATTAGGTTCACAATCAGCTGAGGTAGGTTCTAATGTATTCAAGAGATTTTTAAAAAAGATTAGTATTCCAAGATTTATGTGTACGTAAACATTTTGAATGTTTATTGTAAAGATTGTTTAAATATCAATATGAAGACACTTGGGAAATCTCTTGATAAATAACTACGTGTTATTTCTTGATATGATATATACTTTGAAATATCAGTAAGAATTGCTCATAGGATGTTTATGTCTTTAGTTGTAAACACTAAACCATCAATCGGCATCAATTAATTTGGAAATTTTTTCCGTCTACGTAAGATAAAGTAATAAAATGCATTTGTAGAAAATCATAATAGTAGATTTCATGTCTATTGGTCCCCACTAACAATGCTGCTTCTAAACTATAGTAACCAATAGATTGAAGATTCAAACCACACTTAACTTCATTTTAGGGACTCCAGATAGTATAACACTAACCCACCTGCCTGTGTAGACAGTGTGACTCGGAGCTAAGTACATAAACTGTTAATTCATTTACATGAATTTAAAGATTTTGAGTAACCTTAGGATAAACCAAATTTTTCTGTGAAGCATTTGAGTTCAAGTCTGCAAACACTAACAAGTGACATTATTCTCGACCAATTTAAGTGAGATGAAAATAGATACAGAAACTATAAATGAGAGTTAGAACTATGCAAAATAAGAAATTGGGAATGTCAGATTAATTTCTAGTTTAAACCGTTTGATTGTGAAACCCTCTATCAAATTCACACACTGATCTATAACTGTTTCGTTTAAACCTTACGAGTATAGGGTTATGGATATTATTTAGTTTTTGATTGAGATCATGAACTGATTGATGTTAGACCATCATTGAAAACCTGAAAGCATTGCTGAGGAGTCCCACATTAGAACGAAACGGCCGTCCAGTGCTTCCATGTTTTCAGTGGTGGTCTATCATCAATCAGTTCATGATCTCATTGATGAACCTAATGAAATAGTTTAGAACAACAACCCTAGTTACACAACTCATCGTCCCAGAATTAAATCAAATCAAATTTATTCACCAAGTATTTATGTATGATTCGTGCTCCAAGTGTAAAAGCTAAAGGTACTGCCTGGTCTCCTAAATTGAAGTAGATAGAGTAGGATTCAAACCTGGGCTGTAGTGAGTGAAAGTCGGACACCTCAAATTACTAAGTCATTGCTCCATAACTAGCTAGTAGTCCACTGATTTACATTCTGCTACTTCGTAGCCAGAAAATGGAGATGATCGTCAAGAATAAACTTTAAAAATACTGTGCATTATTATTAGTTCTATTATTTTCTTTTATTCAATGTACATTTTAGATTTTATTATTCACTATGCTTTACTACAATACCAAACATATTGGTTTACGACTTGGTACCGTTCATCGACAATTATCATTCTCACAATTTCAAATCTCTGAAACAGCTGTTCTTTGTCATTTACCTGGTAATATGTTTGGTGAATCAGATGATTCTATCACTACATTAAGTTTAGATGCAAATCCTCAAAATCCACAACGATGTCCTGTTAAACTTTACAAAGCATACTTTGCCCGTTGGTAAGTTTCTATAAAAATATAAAATTAACAATTTTGTCCCAATACTCACCTGTCCACTGTATTATAGCATAGAGTTCCTATGTAAATTCAGTGTGATCCTTTAAAATAATAAATACAGTAGTTAAAACGGAATATAAAAATTATCATTGTTCGTAAAGTATTAACAACAAAATAAGATGAGATCATGTTATTACTCGGCTTGAATTATTGTTCTTTCAGTCAGAAACATAACCTAATTGCTATAGATATCAATTCCATCTGAAGACCAACATTATCTAAACACCGTACAACCACTTCCTTTCCAAGTAGCTGTGGAAACAGCAGTGACATATATTAATGATCCAAACCACATGTTTACAAAGAACCAATGGATTTCTTCAAGGTCTATCACACTGATGGATTCTCGTAAACTCATCCCATCAGGTTCTGAACACGATGGAGAGCGTAAACAAATCAGATCTAGGTTAAGCAAAAGTCTAAGGAACGACCGTGAGCAGTGGTGGGCAACGAAAGCAAAAGAGATGGAAAAGGCGGCGGCTATAGGGAACACGAGACAGCTCCACAGACTAATAAAAGAAACTGGGATTAATAAATCAAGTGAAAGTGAGACTATTTTGGAAAAAGACGACACTCCCAGTCCAGACGTTAAGAACGATGGGCGGAACATTTTAGAGAACAGTTCAGTTGACCTTCAGCTACTCTACAACTACCCATCATTCCCAGACAATGTGAATGGAACATTGAAGTAGGTCCCCCAACTCTCGCTGAAGTTGAGAAGGCTATAGTTAATCTGAAACGAGGAAGGGCAGCTGGTCCAGATGGATTGGCTCCAGAGGTCTTTAAGGATGGTGGTCCAATTTTAGCGATTATGTTGACTAATATTTTAGCTAAAATCTGGGAGTTGGAGGTTATCCCACCTGACTGGTCACAATCACTTGTCGTCCCAATATATAAGAGAGGGTCAAAATCATCCTGTGACAACCGTAGAGGGATTAGTTTAACTAATATAGCATCTAAAATACTAGCCTCGATAGTTATCGGGCGCCTAACTAAGACTCATGAACTGCAAACACGAGAGAATCAAGCTGACTTCAGACCTGGTCGTGGCTGCATCGACCACATATTCACCATTCTTCAGGTTCTAGAACATAGGCATACTTACCGGCATCCGACAATGGTGGTCTTTCTTGACTTGAAAGCAGCGAGATTCTGTGGCAGATTCTGTCATTCGAAGGTGTATCTCAGAAGTACATAAACCTTGTAAGGGCTCTTTACTCGAACACTACAAGTCGAGTCAAAGTTTATGGCAAACTGTCATCTGCTTTTGCAACCTCAAGTGGTGTCCGTCAAGGCTATCCAATTTCTCCATTTTTGTTTGACTTCATCATAAACCTACTGATAGAAATAACATTCTTGTCGACTGAGTTCTCGGGTATTGATCTCCTTCCAGGAGGTGCACTTATCGACGTCACCTGTGGCGAAGTCGAGATATCTTTCTATCAATAAAAAGACAAGTATATCCCACGGTAGTTCGTTCTGTTCTACTTAACGGCTGTGGGACGTGGTCATTAGGACTAGAAGATACTTGTAAGTTACTAGTACTTGATCACAGATGTTTTGGAAATATTGCTCGCATCTGTTGGGATCACCGGGTAGGTAATAGTGAGGTTAGACGCAGGGTATTAAGGAATGATGCGTAAATCAGTTGATGAGGTTGTGAATCTTCATCGACTGAGATGGTTAGGCCAAGTGTTGCGTATGCCTGAACACCGATTACCACGACGCGCAATGCTGACTGATGTTGGAGACGATTGGAAGAAAGTTAGGGGCGGCCAAACCAAAACGTGGCATCAGTCCTTGAAGTCACTAACTTATGATCTGAGCCATGTTGGTAGATGCAGACCACTTAGTTGGAGTCCGCGTGACTATCGTATCCAATGGTTGGAGACTTGGTGACATGGCTCAGAATCGGTCACAATGGCGTCGGTGTATACACACTCCCTGTCTTCCCTTAAACTAAGAGACTAAAATTGCTTTGTATCTTTCTTCCTGTACTATGTCCTTATATGCAATCTTTCCTTTATATATTACCACCATTGACTTAACCACTCCTATGAATCCGGTGTTTATCTTGTTGTGCTAATGCGGTACGGCAATGAAATCGATGCATATATGTGTCTGGTCCTACGTTGTAGCTGACTGACTGACTGAAACCATCTAAGTTTATTTCTTAGTTATCAGTTTTGTCCATTAACTTGAAACATATGATTTTATTTAGTTGCTTAGTTAGACAAAATAACTCATACAATTTTTGGTGTAGAGCAACTAAGAAGCTATCCCATTTAGTATTTATGTTTTCCTCTATTACCACAAATACTACTAATAATAGCAACCATAATTGTTGCATGCGATTCTCTATTTCGTTTATATTCCAGTCCCCCAGAACTACTAGATTCCGATAGTGTGTTCTACTTGAATCCACTATACCCTCCACAATCTGATTTGTGGTTTTCAACCAATCCCGTTCGACCGACTGAATTGCAAGTGATACTTAATAGAATTAAAATGGTGAAAGAGATTCAAGAAGCATTTATGAACAGTCAACCAGATGGGGGCTTCTAAGCTCATTTATATATAACCGTATTCTATATGTATTTTGATTAAATTGTTTCTCTCAAACCAATCTATCAACGATTCCCCCCTATTCTCCCTTTTCATATGACTATAAAATAGTGAACATATATGCACATTTGTCTGTCTTTTTTAATCCTATCGTTCTTTATATCATTTTTTGCCTCACTTTTTCACCTGTATAAACTGATTGTGGAAATAAATTTTCTATCATGTGTTCCATTTTGTTTTAGTACAACAAATTCTTAAACCCCATGCGATATTTTAAATATTAACATCAATGTTATTGCTTGTTACTCTTGGAAATTTCAAGTAAATGGTCACTTTCTCCTAACGGCGATGATGAGAAAGTAATGTAGCTTTATTTGCGAGGCACATGTCTATGTCCGAGGACTAGGATTACTAATTCGTTAATTTGATCGCATGTAGTAAAATGTTTTTCAAACATATGATCTACTAGGGATGTCACTGGGTCACTTTTCCTAAATCGTTTGCGGTCCTTCATAGTTGTCTCTGAACCCTGGTCGTTACAAATTCGTGAATATGAGAAATGTTCCTTGCCACTATATATGCAATCTAACATCATACTGAAGTATTGTGCGTAGCCTACATCCACTACCTTATTCTAGGTTGTAAAATGGTCTTGAAACAAAGTTTTTAAAGGCTTTTACCTTCGGAGTTAGTGATTTTATCCTATTCTTCCCACCAACTTGTTATGAACTTTGCATCAATATCAGTATTTGTGATGTAGATGTACGCTTAGTTCCTATTATACATATATTGGAGATGTTGCTCAAAGGAAAATCTAACTAATTCAGCGTACACGCTAGGTTCAGTTCATTTATCCTAATCTATTCCTGGAGTATTGACTATAGATTGTGATTTGTCTAGAAAATGACGCTATATCATTTAATTATTGGTCATACAGTTCATGAAAAAGGACTGGGAGTGTTTAGCTTACACTGATAATTTCTATCCAGGGCCATCAGAAGAAAGTTGACCTGACAGCAGTCTGTGTGTTCCGTGTCAATCCACATAAACATCAGTCTTCCTAATAGTTAGATTAACGACTCGGCGAAATGGCAGCTACTACCTAATGTAGTTAGTGTGGTCCGTCAGTTTGTATTGTGTATTCTTTTCCTAAAGTGATATGATGTATCATGAACAGGGTAGTCACTGATGTAATATCTCCGCCAGAGTCTTATGATCAGATCAACTAAAACCCTATCTAATTTATGGTTATCTACCACATTAAATTTTTACTTCTATGTTGCCCAATAGAAGAGATATGGCACTTCAAGTGTAATGTTGTTGGCGCCTGATTACATATTACTGATGAAACTGTTGTCGTTTCACATAAATATTCTATGGTTTCTCACTCAAAAGTATCTAAGGACCAAGAGGATGTCAGAGGACCTCGAGAACGTTTCTTTTAGGGTTTTCACATTCAGTTCTTGGTGAGGCTCACTTTATAATATCTCATGTTAGTGGATGAAACAAGTATGTTTCCGACACCTAGCATTCTACTTGTTAGTTGTAGAAGGACGCTGGTCATTCATTTGTATCCTCCAATCAAAGATGAACTTTTGTTTGTGTATGGATACGAAAATGCCTAAGTATTTCAGTTTAGCAGAGTACTCTGTGTGTCCTACATCTGTCAGCTCAAGGAGCTTTGTATGAACTATCAACAAAGCAGAGAGTTTCAAACGGTCTGCATTAATGACTGACGGTAACTGCTAATTTGTGATTCCATAGGACTAAGTGTAGAAGTGAATAACCCCCGGAAATAAATGGTGAAACGAGTTAGCTTAATTTCAATCTGATGACGGTAACCGGTATTTAAAAAGCTTCATAGCCCGAAATAGATTTTATGATTGTAAGTTAATCAGCATCTCAGCTTCATCGGTTAGGAACTTCAACCAACACCTCCGTTCGTTATTGCTTGGCAGCTGGCAAACGAAGTGAGAACTAGGTTCCGTCGCTTGTTTCATCATCTGTTACGATTTTCGTCTTGATAACCTCTCTATTATTACAGATATTTCAATGACTTAATATAAATTCGAGCCATTAAGGTCAGAGACTGTCAAGTGGGCGGTTGTGAGAAAATCCCCGTAACCATGCAATCAGCTGTTGTATAAGAGTCATCAAGATCCCTCCAGTCAAACTGTTTGCAACAAAAATACTCCCTGCATTTCAATTTACTAGTAATCCCAACGTTACCTCTTGCTTAACAAACAAGCTTAATATCACTTGGCAATTAAACATGTTTATAAAATCACCGCAATAAAATGACCAAACAGTGATACGGCACTCTAAAATGGGAATGAAATCGCTAAACGAAGATTTATTCAGGATCACGAAGGTTCCTTTGAGAGTTGGGTTCATAACTTCAATCTAGAAACACTGGATTCCGAAAACTTACTATCATAATTACGGCTATGGTCGATCCAAAATACAAGCCTTACTGAGAACAATTATTGGTAGAGACCAAAACAAAATAAGACAGTCAGGCATTTATCGTGTATTTCGATGCTAACTGTCCTTGTAAATAAAGTAAAAGCCAGTGCAATATCACTCCTTTGAACAGAAAATAAGTCTTCATTCGTGATAAAAGTCACAGATAGACTTCATGGGCATATAGGTGGGACACTTCAAAATCAATACACCTATGGATGACTTCGAGGTAAATTCAGAAGAAGACATTCCCTGTTATAAGCTAGGTCACGTATCTAACTGCTTACTAGCGGTCTGTCAATGTCTCAAGAAATTAATTCTCTCTATGACATCCATTTTTCATTCAAGATAATCCTTCAGGAGTTTAAATATAGCTTAATTGGTACCAAATATCTCAGGCAATCAGTCGAGTCAGATATAATATCACAGACTGAATTATTAGTAATTATTATCGATGTTTGCACAACAGCAGCTGTAACAGTTCTACTAACTCATTCCAGAGTAAGAGTCGGTTGAAATCTCAGTCACTTGATATGGGAAGGTTAAAAAACTATATGAATTCTCAGCTTAAATGACATTGGTTGCGGTAAAACAGATGGGAGGTGTTTAATCCAAATCATAGACGATCATATTGAAACAAATTACGATTAGTAATAATGGTACGTAGCCTTCTTGATTCTTCAGCCACTTTCATCTGTAAATAGGCATCAACAAGGTCCAGCTCTGAAACATAGCATAGTTGAAAAATCTTCAGGGTTTGGCAGTGGTGAATTATACTGTTCTAGAGCTGCGTTAAGGCCCGTGAAGAAGTCTGCGCATATTCGTGAAGCGCCATTAGCCTTTTTGATAACTACAATAGGTGCTACCCAAGCAGAATAAGAAACAGGCATGATAACTACTCGGATTGGAAAGCGACCAAGTTCTTTATAAACTTCGAACATTGCAGCATACGGCACTGATCTCTTTGGACGAAAAACAGGTTCAGCCTCAGGTTTCAACAGAATTGGTGCTTTCATAACAGAACGTTGACCCGATACAAGCTGGAAAATGGTTGAAACCTCCGTGACTATCAGCTTCGTATATGCTATTAACAGATAGCATACGTGTTCAGACGGGATGTCAGATAAATGCAGCTACTCAAATCAAACTAAATATATGTAGATAAGCTGGTGTTTAAAAACATACCCATATGAATGTCGAAATTTTGAAGGACATAATACTAAAAATCTGTTTGGATAAAAGTTGATAATTACCATAGGCAGAGAGAGGTTTATATGCTGTCCATATCAAGCGAATGTTGCAGCTGCTGATAAAAACTATAGCAAGAGAACGGATATTTCTGCTTAACTGTTCCATTGAAATTAAAATACTTAGTTCGTATCATCCTATAAAAATTCACATGGTAAAGCATAGCTTTCAGAACTAGATATCCGCTTCTCAAAACGATGCTATTCGCAACATGGACCGTAGTAACCTGCTGGCTAAGTATGAGATTAAGAATAACTCGAAGATTTTTAAACAAATCGGATCTAAGGTAATGAGAGGAACCTGTAGAGCCGAAGAGGAGCGTCCATGCTCCAACGCGTGTCGCTGTTGACATCGACGGGTTTTTACCAAACTCCTTATCACGTGAGGACTCACCACGACAGCGGGTACAGGGACTTCCCCTACTTTTACGGTGGCATCTAAAGAATTATGTCAACACAGTTCATAAGCTTTTACTTTCAGGACGCGAAGGCAAAATCGAAACCACATTGTTACTAAACTCATACTGACTCTCACCATTATTAGCTGTCCCATTAATTAATGTAGAGTTATTTATGTTCAGAAGGCAGTACCCATAAGTAGATTTAGGAATAAATACAGTTTTACAGTCATTTTAAACATGTCAAATAGAAGGAGACTTTGTAGATTGCGTGAAATTTCGCGGAGACCCATCACCATTTCAGTTTCTAAGCAGGCTAGAATTTATGCACAACGGTCTTCCAACTTTTAACCGTCTCAGTGTGTTAGCCACTACAGCCGCATTTACTACACGTGGTCCTGAGACCCTAATGAATACCGCGTTAAATGCATACGAAAACCTGATCTAAACAAAAACTTTAAGTAAAATACAGAGTGTCAAGAAGAAAAACGTAGCAAAATGGCATACAAGTACAAATACACTAAACACGCAGTCAAATCATAGACGACAAATATTCAGTCATAAATTAAGAATTCTTCATTACCGATTTTGGGCCATCTCTACTGGGTCTAGAAGACTTAGGAATGCTTCAGGGACAGCATTCCCCATTGACCACTGATGACGGTCCTAATGAAGTGCTTAACAACTTGCTAACTACAGGATCGAGGTGAGAACAACGCGTGACCCCAAAGCTCTATCATTTTCATTCGCAAGCAAGAAATTCCACGACCATGTAAACAAACGTCCATTCTAATACTGCTGCGAAATCCAAAGATACGGCGAGGAGAGTAGACAAAGTCTTTTAGTGCAGAATTACTAGGCCATACGCAAAAGAAACAATGATGAAATTGCCTAGACAAAAAAATCTTCGTACAAGAACGCCTTTTCCATAATCTACGAAAGGTCTGCCAAAACAGGCCAATAAGTCCATGGTTCATATGAAAGCCAGTCACAACAAGTGGATACGTTACAAGGACCAAGATGGGTCTGTTCCAATTTCCATTGTTAATTCTAGCACCAATAAGTACATTCTAGATCATGAAAAGATTATACCGAATACACAGGCGAACAGACGCATGATGGACCTAAGGAAAAGACGTACAACTGATAGCGGAAATCTGAATTTCCATTTCAGTTGTGACGGTTGTTGTATTTATACTCACTAATAATTTCTTCGTGCCTGATTGCGCGCTCATTGCGAATTTCAAATATATTACGTCCTTTGGTCACTCTTCTTGCTACTTGTTAACAATCCGTATGGCATCGTTGATTATCTGGCTCCAATATATGTATGATCTCGAGAGTTTTCCGGATGTACAAGGTCTATCAGATAATTCAGCTCTTCCAAAACACTTCAATAGTACAAATGGATGAACGAGCACACACTTGTCGTGTGAATTCTCATTGCTTTCCAGGTGCTTCTAGAATCCGACTACTACAGATAAGGGCTTCACGGCGTTTTCTTTTCACTGACACCCTTTAGCTAATAAACCATACTCCATTTCGACGTTTCTTTAAAAGTTTCAGGAAGCTTGATCCTCAAACTGCTCACAACCATTTTTAATTATTACTTATGACCTGATCCGTAGCAATTCGAAGTCCTTGTCTTCTATCACGAGAAAGATATCTTTTCTCCGGAAATGGTTCAATGGAAGGTTATCCAAAAAGCCAATCAGACCAAAAACTGGACTCCAGTAAGCTCGTATGATGGCACTAAACTTTCAACCTATGCAGTATGGAAGATCTAAAAAGGATATTATCATGACATATTGCTATACATCAAAAGGAAACATCTTAAGATAAGGCACTCGGAAGTTCATAAAGTAACGAACGTTTTGGCGGTTGAGAGCTGTAAACTATGTAGTCTGATAACACAAGCGATAATGCTATCATCTTCTGATTTCCATTGTTACTTTCGTTCGTTCGACTTTGAGAGGTCTCTTAGCCTAGCAGCAGCATATTTTCCTACGTGTTTGCCATCCTGAGAAAACGTAGCAAGCTACTGATTGAGCAAGTTTTAGTAACAGACCAAGATAATTTTCGAAAGTTGCATATATTTAAAATAAAAGATGAAGGGTGAAGTGATAGTAAATCTCTCCATGAACCCTCTCATTAACTTCGGAGGCTTCAGAAAACAACAAATGTTGCCTTTCGAAACAATTTGTCCTAAATGGACCTCTTTTCGGATTAACATGTGATTTGGTAAAATTAAGTATGATTTGTTTTTGCCTCCGAAATGGGGTTATGTTTCTCCAGGTGTATGAATGTTTGAATTCGGACAATGATGCAGACTAAGAAGATTATTTGTGTTGCTAGATTATTAGTCCTTGCGTGATACATTTAATGGGACATAATATGTCTGCCTAGTCTATATTAATTAACGTCGAAGTTACATGATATTTTTATCCTGAATCACCCTATTGTACAGTTAGCCGGACTCTTTCTTAATAACGTTTGAAGGACGAACACAATCCTACCGACAGAATAAACAGCATAGATGGTAAGAAGTCAAACAGGACTACCATATCTGCATAATCGATCTAATCTGTATTGTTAGTTTGTCCTTCGGACCTTACATTTGCCGTCTAAAGTCATGCGTCAATATTTTAAGTTAGTTTACAATCAGATTGGAAAATCACATGGCCAGAAACAACTGTTAATCCACTGTTACAAATTTCTAAATTCGGAAAAAGATAATCTGCTTCCATGACGCTCACAAACGTGGAGAGCAAAAAGATATGCCTGAAACTGGAATCTTCCACTTTGTGACCCTCCATGTATGAACACACTTTACTCTTTTGCTTGTCATGGGATACTGCAAGTCATGATACAAAAGTAGAGTTACAGATATCGATAGACACCTGCAAGCGGCGGGATATGGTGATAAGGCTCAAAAGGAGGTTGTACCGACCGAAATTCCAAAATTTGGTCCGAATGAAGAAGGCCGACGACTCAAGGTATGATAATTAGAATAAGTCTAATGAGTGTGTTAACTAAGAATTCCCGAATTAGAGCTATTTATGTTAGATAGAACTAGATGAGCACTACTTGACGTAATATATTTGAAATTCGCAATGAGCGCGCAATCAGGCACGAAGAAATTATTAGTGAGTATAAATACAACAACCGTCACAACTGAAATGGAAATTCAGATTTCCGCTATCAGTTGTACGTCTTTTCCTTAGGTCCATCATGCGTCTGTTCGCCTGTGTATTCGGTATAATCTTTTCATGATCTAGAATGTACTTATTGGTGCTAGAATTAACAATGGAAATTGGAACAGACCCATCTTGGTCCTTGTAACGTATCCACTTGTTGTGACTGGCTTTCATATGAACCATGGACTTATTGGCCTGTTTTGGCAGACCTTTCGTAGATTATGGAAAAGGCGTTCTTGTACGAAGATTTTTTTGTCTAGGCAATTTCATCATTGTTTCTTTTGCGTATGGCCTAGTAATTCTGCACTAAAAGACTTTGTCTACTCTCCTCGCCGTATCTTTGGATTTCGCAGCAGTATTAGAATGGACGTTTGTTTACATGGTCGTGGAATTTCTTGCTTGCGAATGAAAATGATAGAGCTTTGGGGTCACGCGTTGTTCTCACCTCGATCCTGTAGTTAGCAAGTTGTTAAGCACTTCATTAGGACCGTCATCAGTGGTCAATGGGGAATGCTGTCCCTGAAGCATTCCTAAGTCTTCTAGACCCAGTAGAGATGGCCCAAAATCGGTAATGAAGAATTCTTAATTTATGACTGAATATTTGTCGTCTATGATTTGACTGCGTGTTTAGTGTATTTGTACTTGTATGCCATTTTGCTACGTTTTTCTTCTTGACACTCTGTATTTTACTTAAAGTTTTTGTTTAGATCAGGTTTTCGTATGCATTTAACGCGGTATTCATTAGGTCTCAGGACCACGTGTAGTAAATGCGGCTGTAGTGGCTAACACACTGAGACGGTTAAAAGTTGGAAGACCGTTGTGCATAAATTCTAGCCTGCTTAAAAACTGAAATGGTGATGGGTCTCCGCGAAATTTCACGCAATCTACAAAGTCTCCTTCTATTTGACATGTTTAAAATGACTGTAAAACTGTATTTATTCCTAAATCTACTTATGGGTACTGCCTTCTGAACATAAATAACTCTACATTAATTAATGGGACAGCTAATAATGGTGAGAGTCAGTATGAGTTTAGTAACAATGTGGTTTCGATTTTGCCTTCGCGTCCTGAAAGTAAAAGCTTATGAACTGTGTTGACATAATTCTTTAGATGCCACCGTAAAAGTAGGGGAAGTCCCTGTACCCGCTGTCGTGGTGAGTCCTCACGTGATAAGGAGTTTGGTAAAAACCCGTCGATGTCAACAGCGACACGCGTTGGAGCATGGACGCTCCTCTTCGGCTCTACAGGTTCCTCTCATTACCTTAGATCCGATTTGTTTAAAAATCTTCGAGTTATTCTTAATCTCATACTTAGCCAGCAGGTTACTACGGTCCATGTTGCGAATAGCATCGTTTTGAGAAGCGGATATCTAGTTCTGAAAGCTATGCTTTACCATGTGAATTTTTATAGGATGATACGAACTAAGTATTTTAATTTCAATGGAACAGTTAAGCAGAAATATCCGTTCTCTTGCTATAGTTTTTATCAGCAGCTGCAACATTCGCTTGATATGGACAGCATATAAACCTCTCTCTGCCTATGGTAATTATCAACTTTTATCCAAACAGATTTTTAGTATTATGTCCTTCAAAATTTCGACATTCATATGGGTATGTTTTTAAACACCAGCTTATCTACATATATTTAGTTTGATTTGAGTAGCTGCATTTATCTGACATCCCGTCTGAACACGTATGCTATCTGTTAATAGCATATACGAAGCTGATAGTCACGGAGGTTTCAACCATTTTCCAGCTTGTATCGGGTCAACGTTCTGTTATGAAAGCACCAATTCTGTTGAAACCTGAGGCTGAACCTGTTTTTCGTCCAAAGAGATCAGTGCCGTATGCTGCAATGTTCGAAGTTTATAAAGAACTTGGTCGCTTTCCAATCCGAGTAGTTATCATGCCTGTTTCTTATTCTGCTTGGGTAGCACCTATTGTAGTTATCAAAAAGGCTAATGGCGCTTCACGAATATGCGCAGACTTCTTCACGGGCCTTAACGCAGCTCTAGAACAGTATAATTCACCACTGCCAAACCCTGAAGATTTTTCAACTATGCTACGTTTCAGAGCTGGACCTTGTTGATGCCTATTTACAGATGAAAGTGGCTGAAGAATCAAGAGGGCTACGTACCATTATTACTAATCGTAATTTGTTTCAATATGATCGTCTATGATTTGGATTAAACACCTCCCATCTGTTTTACAGCAACCAATGCATTCCATTTTATCTGGACTACTGGGGGTCGGAACTTATCTTTACAAAATCTTATTTATTTCCATATCGTTAGAGCAGCTACGAGAATGCATGTCAGCCTTACTACAAGACATCAATGATAACATTTTTCATTTTCGTCCAGAGAATGTGGCTTTTTATAAGGTCAGTAAAGTATTTGTGTTTCATCTTTGATGCTGCATGTCGCTGACCGGATCTTGAAAACATTCGAGTTACAAAACTGATGTTCACTCCTACCAATATTTCTGCCCTACGATCATTACTGGGATTAGTTAACTACTACTCAGCTTTTATGCCGTCGATGCATGACATCCGCGCCCCACTGAATTGTCTACTGAAGAAGAATAATAATTGCAACTGGACGAAAACGTGGGAAGCTGCTTCTTGAATGCGGGAGACAATCATAAGCTCGGAACTGTTACCAACACACTACGATACTTCCATGCCAATCATCGAGGCTGAAGACGATTTGGCTTTTGGATTGAGTGCTGTTATCTCACATCAGTTTACGTAGGCGACATAAAAAGCTATTATGCATGCGTCCCACACATTATATCCGGCAGAAAAGAAGTACAGCCAGATTAGAAACGAGGCTATCGCTTTGTCTTTGCAAGGCAACTCGATGGTGACATGGAGCGGCTTTACCACCATCGGGACTCATTGTGTTGCAAATGATTGTTTGATGTTTGGAGATAGAGTGGTGGTGCCAGAGTCCTTACGATCAAAGGTGCTAAAGCAGTTCCACACTGGTCATTTCAGCATGAAGCGAATAAAATCTTTGGCCAGAAGTTATGCTCAGTGGCCTCTCATGGACCAGCACATCATGGATTTGATAGGCAGTTACATGGAGTGTCAGAACGCGATGAAGTATAATGCGAAGGTGTCGCCCGTCCTACGACCACAGCCTGAGTATCTCTGAACCAAGATACAAGTCGATTTTGCCGGTCTAATCAATAGAACCATTTTTCCAATTGTGGTTGACGCCTATTCAAAATGGCCAGAAGTTCTTACCATCATGAGACCAACGACTACGAAAACGATGCAACTTTTAACGGAGACATTCACCCACAACAGGACACCGGATGTTATCGTGTCAGACAATGATTCACAGTCCACCTCTACTCAGCTTCACGATTTCCGCCAACGGATATCTATCAGGTATTTCTGCTCTCCACTTTAGCACCCACAACTAAACAGTCAATCGGAAAGCTTTGCGGATACGTTCAAGAGGGCTACAATCAAATGGAAAGAGGGAGGGACTCCAGTTGGAACACTGCATAATTTCTTATTCGTTTACCGAACGATATCTTATGATATACTACCGGAGCAGAAGTCCCAGGCAGAGATCCTCATGGGAAGGGAATTGAGGACTATCGACAATCTGATGCTCCCGAGAACCACACCACCGCCAGAAGCTGCCAGTGTATGAGACTGAATGTCCGGTGTTCGCTTGGGACTACGGAATAAATCATAGTTCTTACATAGAAGCACGTGTGGTCGGAAAGCCATGACAAGTCATGTACGTGGTAAAGGTGGCAAGATACAACTGAACTAGACTTCCGCTCGACATCCTGTGGATACCTTTGATCTACCCGTAGTCCCTATACAGGAAGGAGTAAAACGACAAGTCGATTTACAATCCAGAACTCGTAATCTCTTCAAAATTAGCAGATTTCTCTCTGAATTCAAAACTAGCACACCACACATGACTAAGTAGTGGTTCCTTGAGAGTTTCATATGACAATGAAACTGGTTCCTCTGGAAAAACTAGATTCTCTAGCAGGTTATAAGTATTTTCGCCGATGAACTTCAAGGCACAAACTGTCAATTTATAGTCCTTAGTGTCTTTCCTAGCTATGCAGCAGATTTCGAACCACTCTGTGTAGTCTTCAAAGTCATCCCCAATTAAGTTAATATCCGACTATTCATGATTTGACTACTTCAATAGTTTAATTTATGTTAGGTAGAAGTAAATGAGTACAAATGAACAAATTATATTTTGGATTTGTATTAAGCGCGCAGTCAGGTACAAAGGAATTATTAGGGGGTACTAATACCGCACAAAGTCCATGCGAATTGACCAAACTACGTTACACTTTGTAGCTTACGATGCCTTTTCGATTCAGGCGTATTAGGTTACATCAAAACGCATACATTGTGCTTAATTTAATTACATCTAATTCAACAAGAAAAACAAGTTATGTCAAAAGTACCAAACGCCACAAACGGCACAGCTATTTCTATACAATCGAAGGTTTCTCTGACAAAAAATACCGTACTAAACAGTAAAAGGAAAAATTAACAAATACGTGTTCAATACATGGGAATCAATAAGAGTATTCTTAACAAAACGGGATCAAATATCTATCTGGAAGAATTAGAGTGGATATTTTCAACAGGCAACCAATAGTCAACAATGATCAACCGTTCCGCACCTTAACCTTAAGATCAGTCAAACGCGAACTTGTTGTCGAGGCTCTGGGATCATACAATGACTAAGTTAAATAATAATGGTGAATATTAGCAAAAGTCGACTAATAAAGGCTTAGATAGCGAAGATTGAGAAACACGAAAAAAGGTTACAAGAGTTTTGAGTAGAAGTTAAAATGCAAGGCGGCGACGCAGAATGAAGAAATAACAATGCTTTCCAACAAGTCACTTTGGAGGTATTTGCACAATATTCCTTCTGCTACAAAGGTTAAAAAAGAACATCAACAGCACTATTATCGTATAACTCAAACCGTCACAAAACACGGTTTTACTTAGGTACGGATAGACATCATAAATATAAATTCCTTCACAGACTCATGTTGGCCCAAGCTATAATCACACACTAGCATGACAAGATGAAAACGGGAAGTCAAAGAGCAGGACAGATCGAAAAAATCTTGCAACAGCAATAATAATAATAAGGAAGACTAAATACTGTAAATACATCTAGAAAAGACTGTGAAAAGGTGTGCATGAATTAATCCCGAAACTGAAGATCGATAGTAAGATAACGAATGAATACATATTGAGTCATTATGAGCAATTATAAGCCATGTTACCCGAAGTCTCCAACCACTAGTTATGGTTATTACGCAAACGCTAATCAAGTAGTCTGCATTTACCCGCATGGATCATACCAACAGTCAGAGACTTGATGAACTGAAACCATGTCTAGGTTGATCCCACATAGATTTTTCCAACCGCACTAGATACTTGATTTATCTCTATCAATTTGTACGAGATCCATGAAGTGAAGCCAACATATCTTTACTAAATATTGTCTCTAGAGTCGAGTGTTCCATTCCATAAAATTGAATGTTTAGGATTCTAATTAAAATCAGTTTTCTTTAGTCATGAACTCTTTGGAATTCTTTGACTCATTTTGGATGATTTTATTTAACTAATGTATTTAATTATCCTTTGGATGACAGAGAACAATATCACTCTCTCCATTAGGTACATAGCCATCTATGAACTTAAGCTTCATTATTTCCTACTTTCTAATGCACAATACGTTTTTTATCGCTTATTGACACAATTTAAATGCTCAATGTAGATATGTGTCTACTTGACTTTCCTTTCATTTTGATTTGCAATTTACGGTAGGAAATTCTTGAAATTCAATGAATAGTGGACTTTCAAGTTAATTAAGGAAAGACATATCAATTAAGCGAAAGCACTGATATGTACAATTTACTATGCATGAGATAAACTCCAAGCGTCATTCAGAGAATTCTCATCTAAAGATTTTTAATGATTTAAAGCTCTTGAAGAAAATACGTAACGATAAAATTAGTTTAGTATTTTTAAGCCTTAATATTATGACAACTTAAACTTCACAATGTATTTGAAACGAAGTTGTAGAACTCTTAAAAACCTGTAGTGACCTACTTTTATCAAGGGGAGGCGATTGGTATAATGGAAACAATTATTATTATTATTATTATTATTATTATTATTATTATTATTATTATTATAACCGATTGTACCAGTAATTGTTTTACTGTGCTTGTTTGTTTAACTGTACTAAAAGCATACATTCTTCCGTTGACTGTGACCTTGCACGCTCTCGGTTACGCTCAGTAGTTCCACTTATACTCTTTG
The DNA here is from genome assembly GCF_000699445.3 of Schistosoma haematobium. Classification (NCBI taxonomy): domain Eukaryota; kingdom Metazoa; phylum Platyhelminthes; class Trematoda; order Strigeidida; family Schistosomatidae; genus Schistosoma; species Schistosoma haematobium. The sequence continues at coordinate 12,911,910 of NC_067201.1, forward strand.
GCACGATCTCGGTATTCTTTCGATACCACGAGATTGCCAACAAATATATCTTATTACAACTGTCAACTGACTTTTGGCTTTTTGCCTACGAAGGGATCCAACCTAATAACTGGCACGTAGTTTCAGTGTAGTAGTGATCATAGTCAACCGCGACTCGACGCTATGCTACAAACCAATCCCATCATACTTCTCTTATAATTCCTCACTATAGTTTTCAGTTAACTCTTTCAAGGCAATATTAAACACCTTAAGATGTCTTAAATCTACAAAAATAAATTTTGTCATTTTTTTAACGGTGAAATTGAAAAGTTCACAATTTATTTTCTTCGAACTTAACCTAGAAAAGAAAAACAAGGGCGAAAACTAGTTTACTGACAAAATAAAGTAGTCTCATTTAAGGGATGAAAATGGAAAGAAAATGAAATTTTTTCCATACGAATGGAATGTATTCTAAAAATCTAACTAAATTGAGTGTAATATCTAATGTAAATTCCGAAATCCTCATTAATACCAATAGACTTGGATAGAAAAATGGTTCAGTGACACATTTTAGTTTATGTATATCGGAAGTTAGTAATGCACAATTAATTTTGTATAGTAATGAGGAAAACCGTACAGCACAGTTCATATGAGTGATACCAAATAAAGTACAAAAATAAACACAGAATATCTAGACAATGCTTTCTCCAACAGGTACACTCACTGTTACAACAACAAATTTGTAAGATCCATCTTAGAACAGTAAATAATTAAGACATTAAGAATAGACAATTATTACTTGACAATGAGTAAACTGGATCTTGACAATCCAGGAACAATGTTCTATTCAAAAAGACAAAAAGAAAGACGAAAAACGATAAAAACGATTCAGATAGCTCCAAAATAAGCAGTCAACTATAAGATAATAATCATGTAAGGGATGTGAAAATTTTTTTAATGAATTGCCTGTTTGAAACAATAAACTTCCCTAATAATTAGGAAATCAAATATCTATATTACCAAAGATAGATTCACTCAATTAAGTCAAACGGGATCAATCATCCAATAAATGGTAGCTGACAGAAATCGAATTGTTGAGTAAAATCAAGGTGAAATAGTAATCGACAACCCCGATCACGTGAGATACCTGACCATAATTTGGAAATTGTAAACTATATGATAATAATTGCATACAATACCGGGAAAAGTCTTCAACAGGGTATTGTTAAACAGAATGAAGAACTCCGTAGACGCCCAACTTCGAGATCAAAAGGCAGGATTCCGTAAAGATAGATCGTGTACAGACCAAATCGCAACTCTACGGATCATTGTGGAACAATCAATTGAATGGAATTCATCATTCTGCATCAACTTCATTGACTACGAAAAGGCATTTGATAGTATGGACAGAACAACACTACGGAAGCTTCTTAGATACTACGGCGTGCCTTAGAAGATAGTCAATGTCATACGGAATTCCTATGATGGATTAAACTGCAAAAATTCACATGGAGGACAATTGACAGACTCGTTCGAGGTAAAGACCGGTGTCGAGCAAGGTTGCTTACTCTCACCCTTTCTCTTTCTCCTGGTGACCGACTGGATCATGAAGACGTTAACATCTGAAGGGAAGCACGAGATACAGTGGACATCTAGGATTCAGCTGGACGATCTAGACTTCGCAGATGATCTGGCCCTCCTATCGCAATCGCAACAACAAATGCAGGAGAAGACGAACAGTGTAGCAGCAGTAGATCTCAATATACACAAAGGGAAAAGCAAGATTCTCCCATACAGCACAACACGCACCAATCCAATCACCATTGACGGAGATTTGGAAGATGTAAAAACCTCTACATATTTGGGCAGCATCATTGATGAACACAGTAGATCTGATGCAGATGTGAAAGCGCGGATCGGTAAAGCAAGAGCAGCATATTTACAACTGAAGAACATCTGGAACTCAAAGCAACTGTCAACCAACACCAAGGTCAGGATTTTCAATACAAATGTCAAGACAGTTCTACTATATGGGGCAGAAACCTGGAGAACTACGAAATCCATCATCCAGAAGATACAGGTGTTTATTAACAATTGTCTACGCAAAATACTTCAGATCCGTTGGCCAGACACTATTAGCAACAACCTACTGTGGGAAAGAACAAACCAGATCCCAGCGGAGGAATAAATCATGAAGAAGCGCTGGAAGTGGATAGGACACACATTGAGGAAAGCACTCAACTGCGTCACAAGACAAGCCCTAACATGGAATCCTCAAGGCCAAAGGAAAAGAGGAAGACCAAAGAACACATTACGCCGGGAAATGGAGACAGACATGAGAAAAATGAAAAAGAATTGGATGGAATTAGAAAAGAAGGCTCAGGACAGAGTGGAGTGGAGAATGCTGGTCGGTGGCCCATGCTCCATTAGGAGTAACAGTCGTAAGTATGTAAGTAAGCAAAGAAGAAACAAAATATACGTAAATACAGTTAACAATAGAAAGGATATATACAACGAAAAAACAAGTGAATAGTCATAAGGAAATAAATATATAGAGGATTTTCTTCATATATCTGTTCAGGGAGCAAGCAGAATGTGTCCTACATCTAATACTAATATGATAAGTTAGATTATTTAGCATGACAGTACAGATAATTAACGATTTAAATCCTCAATACTGTTATAAATTGAAAATTATCGAATCATTTGAAGCCACGACTGTTTAGAGGATGTCTCTTAATGACGATAGGATCTATGCGTTCCGTAAAACTCTACGACCAATATCCAAGCTGTTAAAAGAGAAGTGATAGAACTCCAGCAAAAGCTTGGTATTTTAAAAAGTTTAAACTGTGACTTGACAATTCTTTTTACGTAGTAATACCTATGACTTTGGAACATTAAAAAAAAAGAACTACAAAAGCAAGTCATCAATCAGATGATAGCAATGGTTAGTATGATAATATGGGTTTAAAGTTGATGAGAACTTCCTTGTTCGTCAAAACTAAAACTGGTTAATACTAGCAAAATGCTATGTAGTTTGAACCCTTCCAATCAAGTCTTTGATTATACTTTGAATACAATAATAATAATAAGCCGTTTAAACTGATATTGATAACTCTCGCTCTATGAACTGATAATAATCTTTGTAGTTTCCAGTAAAATAAATTAAAGACAGGGGTATAACAGTTTTAATGGTTTTGTCATAAAGACTTGTGTATAAACTTATTCAATTTTATAGCTTTTGATCTAACCAAATAATAATCGTACGCCAAACTTCAAACTTTGAGGAAAACGTGGTCACTGAGTGAAAAATCTGGAAAATGAAACAAAGGTCACTTTTTTTCCTACTAGACTGAGGAATCTTTGCAAAATTCCACATCCCCCCCACCAAAAAAAGTCACGTCACTAATAAGTACATGCTTATAATCAACTAGTTTCTAAATTGATTTTAAGGATTTCTAATAAGAATTTGTAGTTTATAAGTTTAATTAAGTTTGAAGTGATATATCTACGGCATGAAATAAGCATAGCGTTATCCGACGAATTATCTATAAATTAAAATGTAGACCATTGGTTTTATGATTAACTTCACCGTTATCCCCATTAACAAATCCAATAACACTACAATTGTATACGATTATTCAAACTTTAAAACTCATGCGATTATATGCATAAAACCTAAGACTATTAACTGAACAGTTTTACGCTTTTACTTATTCATTCCATCTTCATAATTACTTCTTAGTGAAATGATCCAAAAATATCACTTTCGTTGCTAGGTATAACGACTTAAAGCATAATCATTTTACAATTTATAACAACACATCATCGAGGCATCTTATAAAAGAGTTAAACAACTGTTTTATGCTTTCATTTATTTCATTTAAAGAAATCTCCGATTATTACCATTTTATTGAAATATTAATTTAGTAATTTCAATGGTTAAGATAATGAGTCAATTGAAGCTGGACCACCATGGAAAACCTGGAAGCACTGGATGGCCGTTTCGTCCTATTGTGGGACTCCTCAGCTTCAAGTGACTCATGATCTTAACCACTGAATTTACTATAATATCCACAAAATCCATCTGATATAAATTTAATAGTTGAATTCATGAGTCAATGTAAACTAGACCACCATGTGAAACCTGGTAGCACTGAATGATCGTTTCGTCCTGTGCTTCCAGGTTTCCCATAGTCGTTTAGCTTATATTAACACAGAAATTCAACTATTAAATTACTAAAATCTCCATAAGACGCTCTTCTGAAATAACAAAAAAATATCAAATTTTAATTTAACTAGTATTATATTTAGATAGAACAAAATTTAAAATATACACATAAATTATGAATGAATATAAGCAAAATTAAATATTCAATAATTACGTTCAATTTAATCAATATCAATTACACAATATTGAATTATAGTTAATAATTTTTTTTTATGATTTAAATATATTCAAATTTAAAATATTAGAAATGTCAATAGTATTTTTTTAATTAAAAAAAAGAAAAAAAACAACCTAGAAACATAAAATAAACGAGAAAATCAGGAAAATTAAAAAGAAAGAAAGATGAATAAGTATATGTATTATTGAATCAAGTCTATTCATTTGTAGTAAAAAGAAAATAAAAGAAATATATCATTTACTGTTTGAATGACCAATCAAATGTTGTTGTTTGTCTTGTTTTATTATTATTTAAAATTTGTTCCCTTTCCTAATTATAATCCAATGACTTAGGGAAACAATAAATATGTAATGTTTATGCTAATGTATGTACAATCATGGATCACACTGTGGTAAATTCTATTCAAATATAACATTTAAGGAAAAATTATTGATATATATATATATATATATATATATATATATATATATATATATATTTAAAGATTAATAGTTTAAATGAAAGCGACTAGAAGAATTCAGCTAATCTAATCATTCATTAGTCAATTAATGTACAATTAATAATTATGTATACGGTACGTGTATAGAATACTTAAAACTGAAAAGGTCATTGTGAAAAATTAAAATAAAGACTAATGATTGTGATCTAGTAACTTATAGAAATAATCTACTTGAAATAAATGTAAATATTAGAATATGATATTTATATTCATAGAAGCTACTCTGAATAAAGGTGTTATACTTAGTTACTTACTTACGCCTGTGATCCTTAATGGAGCATAGGCCGCCGACCAGCAGAATAATTGGTTTTTTTTTTCAAATTAACATTCAATGATTTGCACTAAGTAACCGTTCGTTACCTAGTGTAAAATAATGTAATCAGATTTAAAATGTAGAATAATTGGTCAACTTACTGAATGTTATATACTATTATGGAATATTGTAGTGAACGAGAATACAAGAATATATATAATAACAGCCTATAAATAACTCCTAACAGTTACCATTTATTGATTCATCGACAGGATATAACAATAATTACGATGAATGAAGATAATATGCTATTCCTTTCGATACTATGATAATGATTTGTAGTAATTTTGAAGTTTCGAAACTCTTTCAGTGAATTTCTCCCCACAAATTTTAATTGGCTTGACGTGATATCATGTACAGTCATTCCTTCTTTTTTGGACCATTATCTACATTGCTTTAGAAAAAAAACATTATGGACAGCCAGTTCATAGGATGGATGATTCCCTACTGATTATAAAATATTGTGATGCAAAGTATGGTAGTGTACAATATTTCTTCGTAACATTCAAATTCCTGAGAATAGAGACACAATATCAAATCTGCCTAATCCTAGTAATTTAGGTATTCTATATTCTCACTCAAGCTTATCCTTTAATGATAATGACTAAATAGAAAGGAAGCAAGCTAGCTAACTTATGTGAGTGATTGAGCGACAACAGTTTTATAAACTTTGTACAGTAACGACAGTACTATAGAACTGTGTCTGTCAAAAATAGACAGTCCTAACAATTTAGTCAGAATTGGGAATCACCAATCGAATGTACCTAAAATTGTGATACTCATTGACAAAATAATCACTTACGAAAAGGCAGCGCAAAACTGTTCAAAGTAGATGATTCTTCGTCATTAACTAAGTGAAATCGTGCAAATGAATTATTATACAGCAGTTAATTTGGAATGCATTGTGAAACGCCTTTGTAAAATTGAAAAATACCTTTATCTTGTGCATAGGAAAATCACGTATCTTCCGTAAATACTGAAATACCATAATTATTTAAAACGCTTCTAAATGTTCTCTTGTTTGTTACATTGCGATGGATCAATAGATTACAATTAATCTTAACCTTCTACAACTAAACGTTAACTATTTAATAGCCAATAGAGATAAGATACCAAATGAATAATTGCACGTAAGTCTATCACTATCATACACATGTACTAATCATTCGCCTAGACATTCTAATTGGTCATTCATTTATAAACTAATTTCATAGTTTTTTGTAAGCAATGATGGATAGTGGCTAGTAGTGGAATGGAGAACGTGCGTTTCATCCTATTTCGAACTTGTCAGTTGGATGTATCTGCATCTCAGAGTTGATGTTCACTCCGGGACTCGAACCCAGTACCATTCGCTTCAAATACCATCGCGTTGTCCACTCAGCTACTGAGTCCTGATAGCAATATCAACTCTGAAACGCAGGTACATCCAATTGACGAGTTTCAAATAGGATGAAACGCGCGTCCTGGATCCCACTGCTACCCACTATCCATCCTTGCTTATAATTCTTGTGAATTAAGGCAAATATCGAGGCAATACGCACAGTATGCACATATGCCAACAACAGACTGATCAATTTCAGTCTTAAACCTCAATGGGAAGATACAAGCCAAACAATACCAAGTGAATTTAATATCCTAGTTTTATTATCTTAACATTTTCATTTAAAATTATAACAGTTACTACGTTGTTGTATATTTTCTTTTCATAATCATGCTATATATGGAATCTGATCAATAGTCTATTATGGTATAGACAAAAAAACGGAAATGAATTACTATTGTAAAGTTTCCAATAAGCATACACAGTCAAATCAGTTTTTCCGCAATATGTTAGAGAAAATTTCCATGACATTTATGGTCATAGACTAAAAGATAATGACATATATATGAATAACATTTTTATGACTAAATTATTATTGTTATTTATTGTTACTATGCGTATAATTTACGTAACAAACAGACAATTGAGGGTTATAAAAAACAACTAGACAACTAAAACTACTATTTTCGTCACATGATCAATCTATATTAAATGAATAATTAAATTAAAATATTAACCAATCAAAATTATGGAAATTTCTTGATAATTGGTGTATATTTTAAAATACTGAAAAAATTATCAACAGTTAAAAATGTCATATTATTAGAATGGGGATTTGTGGAGATGGTAATAAGTTGAATAGTTGAATTCATAAGTCAATATAAACTAGACCACCATTGAGAACCTGGAAGTACTGGATAGTCGTTGCGTCCTAGTATGGGACTCCTCAGTAGTGCACATCAATGATCCTGCACCTAAAGGACTCAAACCCAGAACATTCTGTCTCGTGTGCGAACGCTTAACCTCTAGACCACTGAGAAGCCGTGACCAGTGGAGTCCATTCCGTGTCGGATAGAGACAGGTATGTACCTCAGACAATGGATGAATTGTTGCGCAAGATCATGGGTCGATGAACACTATTGGATACCGGCTTAGTGGTATAGAGGTTAAGCGTCCGCACACGAGACTGGAGGTCCTAGGTTCGATTCCCTTTGGTGCAGGATCATGGATGTGCACTGCTGAGATTCCCTATACTAGGACGAAACGGTCGTGCAGTGTTTCCAGGTTTTTCATGGTGGTTTAGCTTACATTGACTCATGAATTCAACCATTAAAAATGTCATACACATGTATAAGCAGTTAAATCAAATAAAATTAAGGTGTAACAAAAATTTTCCAACGTTTGTGCATATGTATTTGTTCAAGTGATTTCATAGGCTGTATTACTTTTTAAATACCTTTTTTTAAGTTCTCAGTATAGAAGCACTTAGAGATATGTTGAGAGTCATTGTATGATGAAAATTCTTTTATCTACAATTAGAACAATAGTATTCAATTAACAAATTCACCCAGAATTGAATTCTTAAACCTTCAATTCTTTTAATAATGACAATAACTTTAAACGACTAGTTTGAATTAATGATTCATATTCAATAGTTTAGCCAATCTAAAATTCAATACAAATATAATAAAATGCTGTTAGTATCATTGTATTACTCTTGATATTACTATAAAACACGATTGTTGTTTAATCAAATATAAAAATGTCAAAATTTCACAAACTGTTTAACTGAAATAACTAAATGTATAAGCAACATAGAGTCCTTTTTACAAATGATTGATCACTGAGCAATGGCCAACGTAAAGTACGTAAAGTCATTTGTACTGCTGACTGAATTCTATGGATCAAGTTACACTATGACTACTGGTATAAGTGACTAGACATTACATGAATTATATTGAGATGCAAGGTAGTAGTCACAGTTAATCGACAGGAAACCCTGAACCTAGACTTCGTGCTATTTGGCTCTCGTCAGCAAGATCTATCTGTAATGTTGAAGGAATTAATGCTCCTTAGCGGATCCGATCTCGTTTCATCCAGCTTCACAACTAGAGATGTTACCATTGAGCTGTCTGACCCGAAACTAATGGGTGCCAAACAGCACTATACTTAGGTCTAAGGTTTTCTGTTGACTATATCAAGTCACCCTATCACATAAAAGAGCAGAAATTCTTAGGAGAGTGAGTTTGTTCAATAATAGCTAAACATCACAAGAGTACATAAAATATGACTAACAAAAATGAATAAATATTTGAGAAACAGCCAGAGCAGCATTACTGGATAGGAAATTAACAGAGTCAGTAAGATGATTTATAAGGGGCAAGAACAGGAAATAAATCAACCCATTAACCGATCATTTACTGTAATGAACTGGAAACAATATTACTGATATTGTTCATAGTACTATATATTTACTAAAGATTCAGATGTCACCGAGACCTTACTTCGACAAAAATTGAAGTACCCCAACCCTGTCACCTCCTTTAAAATACTCTTCACAATTTCCGGCAATATACTTACCTCACTGAGCCTTACATAGTTTAAAAGATCCTTGAAAATCCTCTTCAGGCTGTTTCACCGTCAACTGTCTTAGAGTATCTATCGGAGAGACTGAAGAAACCTCAACTTCATTGATTAGTCAGTGAAATAATGCAGACTGCCAAGCTCATATATATATGGCCATGTGTTATAAATACTAAAATGTAATGCCAAACACAATGTTAACATTCACTATCCGGTTTCTAGATACAGATTATTCAAAGTAATTTATAGGATGAAAACAAACCTGTCATTTACCTGCATTGGATCGCAAAATTACTCCTTGTTTGTCAGATAATTTTAACACAGCATTTATGACTGAAAGTGTTTTTCGACAGTAGCTGCTGCTTTGATATGGTGATTGGGTTTACCCGTTTAAGTGACTCAATTGAACTATATTAGCTCAAATAATGGTATCTTTATAATCTACCATGTCGAGCAGATCGGTCAGAGAATGAAAAGACTAAAAATAGCAACTCAAGTCCTTGGATAGAATTAGTGCTTCTGACTGTACTACAGTGTAACGTCAGTCAGGTGTCTTAGATAACCAACATTCACGATGAGGCTGTCTCCTCATAACTGAAAGAGAAGATTAGAAAAGTTTGGCTCAGAAAACATCACACTTAACCTCATCCCACCGATTTTCACCTCCAACGGCAAGGCCTTTTGAAGTAAAGAGCTATATCATATAAAGTTACTCAAAAAAAGATCGTTGTGACCGGCCTCATTTAGGTGTCCGCCGTTTTCTGTGATGACGATTCCAAGTCGTTGAGACTATCAGCAATGTACTTTCTTCTTCAGATCTCCAAGATGAAATATCCTTACACGGTGTGAGCCTCCATGTAGATGACAACTCTCCTTCATACCTCTAACACCATGTGAAAACACTTCACCTGATCCGTTCTTTCTTATCGTATTATTAACTCCATGGGATGATGTTGTCTGTCATGTTTTCAATATTCCTATAATGTATTGTAACCAATATATTTGGTCATTTTTCGGTTCACTTGGTAGATGAATCCTGCATATTAAAATCCAGTTCATACTAAAGATTTTACTTCAAGCGTCCGGAGCTATCCACAGCTGTCTTCTGTGATCAAATCGGAGTTGAGCAACCCACCATTGTAGATGAAAAATAAAAGTCTGTCGAAAGCTGAGATTAGAAATAAAACCTAATAGAAATGGCAGTACATTGCTTGGACATTGAGAATGTTACAGATTATCTGAGACATTCCCTGCCTTACAAAACTGATTTTTTTTCTTTTTGTTATGATTTGAGATGCTAATTCATATCACGTACTAAACTTACTCATTAGAATTTTGATTATAATTTTTTTCCATCCCGCATCTATTATTCCGTCTACGGCCTAGTTTCCGAGTTTTAATGTTCTGATTTGTGTAGTTTACCTTCACTCAGCGTGAGCTAGCTCTTATTGATCTGCTACCCTCGAGAGGCGAAACTATAAGTTATGAACGAACCAATGAAGTTAAAGATGTAGTCTTGGATTTTGGCAAGAACTTCATCCATCCATTCGGCTAAATCGAATCTAGCCATTATAGCTGATGCAAGATCGTATTAAAAACCCTAACTCGAATTCCTAACCCTATCTTATAACTCTTAATCCTCATTCCTATTCCTCATGTTGATGCATAACACTTTTCGGTCCTAGTAAATAAGTGTTCATCAAGTTCACTTTAGCGTCATTCATAGGTCGTCTATAAATTATAGTCTCACCCTTCAAGCTTTTCTCTATCCACTCTATTGTGTCCGAAGAGAATCAAAAAGGCAGGTCTAGTGGAAACATACAGTGAGGAGAATATTAAATATATTAATGCGTTTATTTACTAACTGTACAACAAATATATAATAATTATAATTCGGAAAATGTTTTCAAAAGTTCCATAATAACGATTGTTATTCCTTTTCCAGATTTGAGGACGTTTGTAGGCCTAGTGGAATGTCCCCGATCCCTAGCCAAATAATTCATTAGGCTGAAGTATTTATACGTTAGATAACGGATCAGTGATTATTGAACAGTCTATCGAGCATAATCAAGGTCAGGGATGACTAAAAAGCACTAATTAATCGCACTCGATGGACTGGCCCATTATGTATTAGTTGAACTCTGCATTTATGTAATCCTACTAATACATTTCTCCACCAATGTCATGGTTTTTCTATACAGTCGTCAAGGTAGCCATAGTACATAGATATTACGAAAGGATAAAGGTATTGACCATGAAGTGTGACCTTAACGTAAGCCACGAGGTCATGCCATTTCTATCCAAAATTAATAGACTCCTATATAGATCACCTACATTGGGGATTTGAACATTTTTCGATGAATTAACAATGTCACTAATACTGATAATTTTAGATTTTTAACTAATAGTGTACATCTGTTCCCGTAGAAAGTTTAGCCAAATCTTGACCAGCCATGTGGATCCATCAGATCACTGACTTAACACTTGGCCTTGAAACAATATGTCTGATTAGCCCACCATATGACTATTATGAGACAACATCGATTATAGAACTAGTGAAAATTGCTGAACATTAAAGAACCTTGTGACATGTGAAGAATGAGTTAGATAAGATGAATGGTGGCAATACAGTTATATGTGATTGAATTCAGTTAAAACTATGAACCACTAGAATCCAAATCAGTGACTCAAAGTTTTCTTTTTCACTGGTGAGGTCGTAAGCGTATACTGGCTGGTAAATTATCTAAAACTAGGAGGAAATATTTTTACCATGCTTCTTAAATTATAAAAAATTCCACAATGTAAAATAACATTATGCATTTGATCTGTAATGATTTTGTAACTATAAAGTAATCCACATCCATTATTTCACTCTATTTCTAACCCAAAAACCTTCATGCTATGAAATGGGTCTGTGTATTATACTTCACATACATTCTCCAACTCCAATCGGTTTTTATGAGAAAATACCATCTTTATACAATCTTTACTAGTGAGTTATTATTTCACTCTATTTCTTTCTCTCAACTTAATTGAACTGAGCTGGTCCATTATTTACCATTATATATTTTGATAAATTCATCCTGGTATTAATCACTAGCTAAAACATAATTTGATTGGTTAAAATTTACTAACTCATACAGTTGTTAAGTGATAATCTTGAGTTACAGGGTCCCATGTAAGTAAATGAGTTTCCACTGTTGAGGAGTTTTAATCTACTTGGTTGGGGTCCACGTGACTATCGTAACCAATGGTTGGAGACTGTTGGTGACATGGCTCAGAATCGATCACAATGGCGTCGGCGTATACACTCTCTGTTTTCCCTTAAACTAAGAGATTAGAATCGTTTCATATCTTTCTTTCTACGAATTAATTCTTTCTTCCTGTACTATATCCTTATCGCAATCTTTCTTTTATATATTACCACCTCTGAATTAACTTCTTTTATGAATCCAGTGTCCATCTTGATGTGTTAATGAGGTATGGCAATTGGACCGATGCACATATGTGCCTGGTCATACGTTGTAGCTGACTGAATCTAAATTTAAACAAATGTCCAATAAATCCTGGGGGTTTTTGTTGATAATTTATTGGCCGATATCGCTTACTATATTATTGTAAATTTTCACATAACTGACTAAGTACAATATATCCTGATAAAACTTTATATTTAAATAGAATATTCTAACAATATTCTTATGATCAAAAGTAATCTGATCTAGTAATTTAAACAAACTTAAACAACAACAATAATAATAAGGTGAAATCAATACTCTAATTATAGTCACATTAGTAAAACGAAAATGCTCAATAACAACAATCCCCTACAGTGCTGTATTCAAAGCTGAAAACTATACAAATTCTAACTATATTAAACCAAAAAACCCTTTTAGTATATTTCCGAAATATTTAAATCTACCTAGCTTGTTTAGATTCTAGCTGTATTTGTGCTACTATCTGACAAATAAAATCAAACCTTTTTAAGACAATCTATTACTCAACTATGAAAAAAGTATAATCCATTTTGAGTTTGTAGTTGATGATGAAAGAATGAATTGGAAAAGTAATTTAACTAATATTTTCCAAAATAATTACATAATCATCACGTTGAAGTTAATAAGTGCACAAAAATCATAAAACCATCATCAACAGTGATTAAATATCTTCACGTACTGACTTATTTATTTACGCCTGTTACCCCTTGTGCAGGAGCAAAGGCCGCCCATAAGCATTCCCTATCATTCTCTGTCCTGGGCAATTCTTTCTAGTTGTTTTCAGTTGCAATTCATTTATTTGATGCCTGTTTCCAATTATCGACACAATTTGTTCTTTTCTTTCCCTCTCTTTTTTTTCCATTCAGGATTCCAAATTAGAGCTTACCTCGTGATGCAGTTTGGTGATTTTCGCAGTGTATATCCCATCCACCTTCAGCGTCTTTTCCTAATTTCCTTTTCAGCTGGAAGTTGATTAGTTCAATGCCATAGTAGGCTATTGCTGATAGTAGCCGGTTGATGAACATTGAGTACCTTGAGTAGACAATTGTTTATAAATACTTGTACACTTTTGATAATGGTTGTAGTAGTTCTCGAAGTTTCAGCTCCGTACAATAAAACCGCATTGATGCTTTGATGATTCTGGATCAGTGAGATTCCCATTCTATAAGTGTCTTCTGCACTTCTTTGGATAGCATCAGTGAAACTCGTTGTGTGTTCGAAGCACTTCTTAATGACTAGAGTACAACAACACCTCCAACTTGGTTCCAATTGGTTTTTTTTATAACGAGAACCGCCAAGTTGTATCTCCTTATTTCCTCAGCTATTTGACTGGTCTTTTCAGTCTCGTACATTGTCCGGACATAACATGTACCTATAATAATTGTTGCTCGAGTTGTTAGATGAGGCATTGGTCAGGTGATTTCTGAAGAATCTTAGCTTTGATCGTGAGGCGTTATAATTCTTATAAATAAGGATCCTTCAACTCTCAAGGGCGGAGTTTGAATGGTCTTAATTGTTTATTTCTGGTTGGTGTTTTTTAGCAAGGATTTTTCTACATGATGTGGTTTCTGACCCCATGCCCAACATTCATTTTATGTCCTTACTTGGGACCGTCAGTAACCCTAGAAGGACTACCAGTAGAATTAAGTACCTTCAACTAGGCAATTATTAATTGAGAAAACATAACTAAAATAAAGATTGAAAATCCTTTCAGAAATATGATATTTTCATCGATACCACTATAGTCAACTTATCAATGTTCAATATTTCATATCTTTGAAAAACCTCAGGTATTTCTTTCAAATAAAATGATGATAAAATTAAACGTGATTTTTTTCTTCTGACATCGATTATCAACAATAAATGATCTGAAATGATACTTAGATTCAAATTACTATTCCATTGTTAGAACTAGAGATCTTATTCATAATAATACCTATATTAATAAAATTAATCCAAAGTGTAATACTTGATTAATTATTTATCAAGGCACATGAACAATACACATAGCACTAAAAATTTCTCTCTCTAGCATAAACTCACTTATTTATAGATTGGAATATTATAGAAAGCTCAGTTTGTATGGAACATGCAACTTTAAAATTGCTTGAAGAATATAGTCTCAAATTGAAATCATTTTTAAAAGTCTTTTAAATAGGGAGATCATCTATTATTCTTTTCAATGTTAAATAAAAGTGAGAAATCTAACCTTTTTAAAGATTTGCCAGTGAATAAGTGTTGTTGAAGTTGGAAATAGTTTCCTGACTTACTAGTAATTATAATTTTGTTTTATAATTACTGAGTATCTATATTACTATGTATAGGTATTCCTTTTGTTATAAGCTTTCGCCTGACCAATAAATTACGGTCATACGACTTAATATTCCTATTTTGTTCCCCGTCTATTATTTACAGTTTCCCTCGATCACTGCCATTTTGTCTATCGATAATTTATATTTTTATTTTGTAGCGTGGTGCGATCCAGGATGTCTGTTAATAAACCAGATCTATTCGAAGCTTATTAAAGTAGAGGCTGAATGCTAATTCTGGACTCAGAGCTGGGTACAGAGAGGAGATAGAGGGTAGTGAACCAAAAGAAGTCTGGCTACTAACTCAAGGTCAAGACTTCTAGTCGGACGTGAAACTGGCCAAGTCATAGATACTGAGCTATAGGGAAAATAACAAACCGGATTGGAATTAGGATTTTGATTGATGACTGAACGCATGATATTGGTCAGCGGTTTTCAAGACAGCATGTTACCTGTAAGAGCATAGATTTCACTCGGGTTTTCATTCCAGTCATCTGAAACTATCCACTTATGTCTTGTATGAGCATACCACCGTAGCAAATTTCGAATTACCGAGTGGAAAAAGGAGAATAAAGTATAATTAATTACTTGAAATGAAATTCTCAGAGAAAAATTATGCTTTTATATGTAGCGCTCATTCACCGAATGGGCCTAAAATACCATAGAATGCTGGATACACAAACGTATTGAACACTGGAAAACGGATGCGCTACACATCCTCGGACATATATCCTATCATCAATGGAATCACGCTGATCGAATGAATGTAAAATTTAGAGACAATAATAATAATAGTTTCACAACAAATCGCGATTTTTTTTTAACTTGGTGGAGTTTTTGTGACAACTAAATGTTGATGTTGAAATCAATATTTCTTGGGTTCGAATCCCGATAAGAATTATAGAAATGACGGAGAGGATTGATCCAAGTAAATCTAGTTGGTATTTCAATAAGAGAGATTCATATTCTTCATTTCATAATTAATCATTTACCCAGGTATGTTAGTCGAAAATTAAAATTGAGGACAGTCTAAAGCTACTACCTTACCTGGTAGTAGTATCATTCAAATATAGAAAAAAAGTACTAGACATTGAATATAGGAAATTTATGTGAGATAAACGAATAAAGGTTAAAACCTTTAACTAAATACTAGTCATGTAATCAATAACGACTAACTTCAAGATAGAAGATCTGTAACCTATCAACTCAATCAAGTTGGGTTTTAAACAGTTGAGATCATGAGTCAATTGAAGCTAGACCACCATGGAGAACCTGGAAGGACTGGACGGCCGTTTCGTCCTTTTGTGGGACTCCTCAGCAGTGAGCATCCACGACCCCACCTCGCAGGATTCGAATCCAGGACCTATCAGTCTCGCGAAAGGCGCCTAACCAACTAGACCACTGAACCGGCATACAACGGTGTTAATGTCTAACTTCAACTAATCCACGAAATTGAGAGACCTGGAGGAGTCCCGCAATAGGACGAAACGGCCGTCCAGTGCTTCCAGGTTTTCTATGGTGGTCTAGCTTCAATTGACTCATGGTCTCAACTGGTTAAATTACTACAATCTCCATAAAACCCCTTCTGATACAAGTCGGATTTATTTTGATGGACAGTGATTTTCACTAATGATGATGACAATGAATTGAAATCGCACCATTTGAGGTTAGTAATGCAGAATAATGAATATCGATTGAGTGATTGAATAATAAGTTATTGCGTAACTAGGAGGTTAACATGTTGATCTTGTTCCTGTATGAACATTACTGAAGTGTTTTAATCGTTCGTTATCTGATTTCAATTAGTAATTCATATTTACTTTATGATTAGTTAGTTTTTGTACAGAATACTAATTTTACTTCCCCAATATATCTAATCAATTGGTCAATGATTTTGTTGTCTAAGGATTTTGCAGTTAGAATTTCGATAGTGATTTGCCCACCTTGAACATTTCCAGTAATTTTATTAGTCAGTCATTTTTCATTTACATATTAAAGTACTAGATAAATCTGAGAATATTTTTTTCCGTTTATTGAGTATGCTAATTTCATAGATATATTTAACCTAAAGAGAATTATAGTATAAATCAAGTAGGTCAAACTAAGCTTTAATCAATAAGTTAGGGCATGACCCTGCCAGTTTACTGTAGTTAAATATTTAGGGTGATTAATGAACATTATAGTAGTTGTGACATTTCACTACTGAATAGAATAATCTAGTTATTTGACATGTAATCAATTATTATGTACGTGTTTTAGAAAAGTGTTATTGATCTCTGGTTTAGCATCACCTTCAGACAGAAACAAAAGTTATATATAAGAATGGTAAACTATAAGTCACGTTTGAGCATTCACAAATACATTTATCGGCATCGATGACTTAAATAACTTAATGATTCATTCACGTAGTAGACAACATGTTGACGTTTGAACCAATCAGTACTGAATAGGAGTTTTAATACGATCACCATCTGTGAGATGATTGATTAATTATAAGAATAATGATAAGGTCACTTGATTAACTACTATTACCCAGAAATTTCTATTATTCTATCCCTATACTAATAACAATCACTCATGCACCAGTGATTAACTTTGTGAAGAAGAGTGACTATTGAAATTCATCAATGTCAGTTGCGAGACAATTATTCACTTCAGGCTATGGAAGATGGTAGCACAATATCGTGAATTAATTGAAGTTATATATGTATATATCCTGTTCAATGGTCTATAGATTGAAAGCTCGAGCGGGGTACACAGATCCTAGGTTTGATCCCTGATGAAGAAGTTGTCTGTGAGCACTACTGGAGGGTTTAATAATAGGACCTAAACAGTAGCCTCATACCAAACATAGGTGAAATTTACTGGTCATTTTTTTACCACTAGAGTTCAATATTAGGCCGAAACAGCTGTCTTGTGACTTCTGGTCTTCAATAACTGTTTAGCTAAGATCAGTCCGTGATGTGAACTATGAAAATGCGCTAGATATTAGTAGGCATATAATCTTAAATAAATTTTGAGAGCGATTTAAAGATCCATAGAATGGACTAAAAACGTCTGAAGAACCATTGCAAATTAGAAAGTACTAAATGGATGCTTCATTCTAGTTTATCGTTTTTAACCAGTTTACGCCCAAGTTTTTACATAAACTTCTAACCTTGTAGTAAATAGCAAGATCACTGATCTGGGAATCTCTAGTTTATATTTTCTATTATTCATTATTCACAAAATATCTTTTATTTGCTTAAACGATTATTACGTATAGAATTTTTGAAAACATGTAGGTAATATGGTAATATATAAAGTTTCAAATATTAAATTGTTTTATTATTACGACATCATTTACATACTAAACAATACTATCCAAGTAAATTATCAAAGAAAGAATGAAACCATTTGATTAAACTATTACATAATATTACATTGTAGTATTTTCGTCCTAAGACCCTATCGTTATATGGTACTAGTAGTTGATATATTGGATTCATATGAAATTACTGAACAGAACATAGGCAACAAAGTATGCAAAAGAACGTGAATTCATATTTTATTTTAAGGAATTAGAAATTAAGATTTGAAATATTTTTAATTGTTGTACAATTGCGATTCAAGTTTGAAAATAAGAAGAAATAGGATGTAATGGAATATTACAACAAACATTGTAGTCGGTTAGGGTTGATAAGTATTTTTGTCAAGATAATCTAGTCAAAAACAAAATTAGAGAAGAGGAGATCTGAAACATGAATTTACGGTTAGTTTGCTGTATAGTAATTATTCTATGAAACTCACTTCCAAACTTACAAACTTTGCTCACACTGTTTATTTATTCAAACACATAAACATTGGTACAAGGATGCATCAAGTAGATATGCGCCACATAAATCATTCGATTTGTATGAGGGCTGTGATACTGCCCGGGTGCCCAGACCGAAGTAGGTGGTTTTCTTAGGGGGCCACACCCCGAGCCTTTGACCTAAAGGTCTGACCCACAAGGCAGTGGAGCATCGTGAGGAGATGCAGTCCCATGGTAGCCGGTGACCAACGATTGGTTCATACGCCATTTGTTCCCGCGGGATACTGGAGCCCATACACTGTAGTGTATGCCAAATATATCACGGATTTGAATGATCTAAATAAATGGGTCATTTTTATTTGTTGTTGAAAATGAACTTAAATGAAACTGAGCACAAGACTACCTGTCAACTTACTGTTATGTGTAAAAAATGACCAGCTTCATTCAAGAGACTAATTCAAAATGCGAAGTTAAGTCAATTGTCACTTCATAGATTAATGACATCTAGGTTTAAACACTTTTAATTATTTATAGCCCTATCGCATGCTAGTTAGTATACCATTGGTCTATCATTTGCAATCTGAAATATCGTACCAAGCAGATTACTCAAGATGCGTATAAGACTGTTTCACAAGGAATAGATAATCTAGGGCATGTTAATAACCTTGATGTATTGAGTATTTCTTCACAGTGACCAAGATGTTTTAACACCTTCACTCACAGTACCAGCCTAACAATCATCCACTTCTGACTTGTTGAACCTCACTGTCGTGAAACTTACTGTTAAACATGGTAACTCTGAAAAGTTTCTTAACATGTTTAAAGCTATCTTCTTCAAACGCGATTTATATAAATGCCCACTTCTCTTTGTAGTCATAAAAAATATCTTAGCTAAAGATCAACTTCCTTTACTAATAGTAAATATTTTGCACCACTCAAGTTAAAAGTATTCCTGAATATTTTAGGGGCCTGACTCCGCAGTAGGACTAGTGGTCATCTTTGGAAAGACTTTGTACTACATACATGTGTGTAAAACTGTATCGATCTTCGTGCACGGAAGTCAGAGCAGTCTAAACTGGTTCAGACCAATTTTCATACTATCACGAATTTAGTTTATTTATCACAATGTGGCGTACAACGTTCGATGCAAACAGTTATTTCTTACACATGTAAGACCTATTTTTTCGTGTTGAGAACATTCCATGACCATTGGAATTTCTGATGGTTTGTTGGCGTTTAGGGGCAACATTGTTAAATTACGTTTAAGGTTAAATAAATGAAGTTTAAGATAAGCGTAGATCACAAGTTGATAAATATCGCTATTTGTAGATATCGCTTTAAGTGTATTTGGTATTTTTTGCGAGTGACTTTTAGTTCTTACGTTACTTTATGAAACGAAGCATGCTTTACTCTCTTTTTGGTCATCATTACTATCCTGATGTGGTGACATAGATAGTACATTTCAGTGTCATGAGAGACTAAGACGAACTAATCTTTTAAACATCATAACAGAATTACACTAGGGAATCTGTAGAAACACTCAAATAAAAAACCAGTTGATTTTCATATCAATTAATCTTGCAACAAGTTTGCTGTCAAAAGCATAATAGCCCATTAAATGGGGTAATCTTTTCAATACATCACCATTTAGACTTTTCATCAAATTCACCTGAAGTGTGAAACTATTTATTTGGCAACGGGTTGAAGGAATCTAGTATTCCGTGCTAGAAGTGAATGCCTAGTTCTGAACGGACTGCACAATACTAGGTTCCCATTTTGGGTTCAGCAATATCTTCATAACCTGGATACCTACTAGCATTGTACGTCAATAACATCCATTGGTTTCAATAGTCATGAAAATAAATTACGATCCGACTTATCATTCAATGGGGTTTGAAGAGTGCTAGAGATTCAGTACCACACTATTCACAAGACCCATACAATGACACACTTGATTTGGGCCTTGAAAGTTGGATTCGTTATCGTAATGTTTTGTAAGCTTGCCACAGGCTGAATCACACTCAACGGGAGGGCCGAGAGAAAATATAGATAAACTATAGGTTGTGAATCAATAGCAGACATTTCTCACCCTTGGACGTTCAGGTCGCAAAACTTTAGTCATTTTTGTAATTATTTGACTATAATATTGATATTATTTTATATTTTCATGTATAGTTTGTCAAACTAAATACATTTTTATAATGAACTTTTGAAAAATACAATAAGTAAAGCTGAAATTACTTAAAATATATGAAACTATGATAACAACATTCAAAATGGAACGACACAATCGCTCAAACAAATGTAACGCATACAGCCTTGAAATAATTTGGTGGATCGCAATCATTAAAACGAATATAGATCTAAAGGGTTCCCGCTAAAAACAAATCTATTCGTCTAGATTAAAATTATATATGTGTGTTTTTAGTAGTTTAATATTATGGCATTTAAAAATTTGTATAATATTATCAATAAAACAAACATTTATGATTAGAACTACTTCACGTGATATCAATCCGCATAATACAGCATGCAATTCAAATGGAGTGTAAAAACTACTTTGTGAAGTGCTTATAGTTCTGAATTGTTGTATTGGGTTATACAAACTGTTTATGTGTTAGAGCTTGCCTTTTTGGCGGCTTACAAAGATAATTGCGCGCACTAAAACCGGGTGATTTAATAAATTTCAGCGCGCATTTTAACATTTACCTCAACGTTGTTTTGGAGTTATGTTTCATTTATTTGCTTCATAGTTCTGTTTAAATGTTTCATGGTGACTCATACAATACTGGAACCACATTAAGAAAATACTATGGAATATAGTAATACAAACATGAGCGGTGGCCAACAGATATATGTCTCACAATCTCAAGAGCCACCGAGGGTATCTGGATGTAATCCTCAACACCTTACAAATACTTTCCCAGGAGCTGATTGCAATTCACCTAACAGGAATTACGGACCTTATTCACAGGCTTATCAAACTCATGAGTACAGTGGACCACATACTTCCCATATTGCTGGACCACAAGGGGTTTATCAACAAGCATACCCTAGTGAAGTTCATGGTCAAAGCTTAACACTCAACCAGTTGTTACAACAAAATAGTTCTTCAGGTACATATCAAGTCCGCGCTATGAACAACACACAGCCAGTTTATCGGAGCTATGATCCTTATTCTTATACATATAAGCCCGGTGCACCGTCGTGCGTGTCACAAGATCGATCTCAGGTAGGTTATCTCAATGTTTTAGAATCTACATTCATCCAGTGCGTTCACTACTTCACAAAACATAGTATCTGAAGGGATTTGTAACGTCCGTTTAACTTTTGCTTGATTGTTTACAAAACCCACCTAAGAGATTTTGGCTAGTTTTCATATATAACTACTTTGTAACCATTGCTTTGTCCATTTCAGAGCGTAAACCTATCTGTTAAATGTAGGATAATGGGTTTTCTAGCGAAACAGGTTTCCCTATATATAGGTAATTTATATACATAATTAGAAGTATGAAGTTCTCTAGTCCTCAATAACAGCCCGTATTTTAAGTGTTATAATGGTGTTACGATAATACTATAGGGAAGTTAGTTTGTCTAAAGAATGTGAAAGTATTTGTCTTTTCACTCGTTTATCGAATGTACAATGCAAATGTGCAGGTTTGTTCATAGAAGCAAAGATAAAGCAATCATCGAGGTTATGAACTCGTCCAGACTTAAGTTGCCACGTCATATGATGTCCTCATTGATTAACTGACTATTTCAGCGTGTTATAGTAATCGGATTATTGCTGTCTGAATGATTGTAATAATATACACTTCTTGAGTGTAATCAGTAGTTGTTTTGCTGTTTCGGAACGTGTAATCTTCCGGACAACATGTTCCTTTTTTGTTAAGAAAACAGTGGTTGGTTATAGGAGTTAACTCGATTTAAAGAACTCTAGTGTCAATACTGCATTGAAAACAGTTGACAGCAAACCTAAAACTCAACACTTAATGCAGCGACTTCGTGTTAAAATTTATCCATCATGTTTAGAACTATGTTCAGTTTTAGTCAATATGCTGCACAAGAATAAAGCAAGCAACATATTTCGTACCAAGTACCTTGTTTTATCAGTGTTAGTTTTTCCTCATCATTAATATCACATTAATATGACTCCTTTAGCATTCATCGTGTTAATTTCATCTCAAGATGTATGATAATTTGGGCTGCCATATGTATGTTAGACTAAGTTGATTCTGACTGACTAGTTAACTTCAGTTCATTATTATTTAGCTCATCAATAGTACGTATTTCTACTGTCAGTTTAATAAAGTTAGGACTTATGAGAGACACAGAAGCGAAGATTGAGGAAATCGAGCTGACTATTCAATAAGTTCTCACTTTCAAGCATGAAATTGATCGGCTGATGTTACCACAAAGCAAGAGTGGATTCGAGACAATCTAGTATTCAGAACTAGGGACAAAACGTCTGGTTTCCAATTACATTACTGTACTGCTATACAGCTCATAATTGGTCTGTGGCACAGATTTATTCTCATCTCTCCATAGATCTTGAGTTTCAAGATTGTTTCATACTTTATATTTCACGAGTTCATTCTCCGTGAAATATATTCTCTATGTTCAATCTTTTAAGTGTTCCTGCAACTAAGAATACTACTGCTTCTGCTATTTCATCTCGACGACTGCATCCCTTTGTACTGATGTGATGTGTTAACTTGGATCGGTTTATGTTTGTCTCAGGCTTTTACGCTGCTCATGAATGAGTTACTGGGCTCAGCAGGTCAAGGTCATTGAAGGCTTCAGCCTTGTTTAGTCTATAACTAGTTATCACTTTAGCGTTGTCTTTTGTCACTGGTCATCTGGTTTTATAGGAACATATATCGTACTGAAGTTTACTGTCCACACTATTTGTACATCTATGCCGGTTAGAAAACTTATGTTTGACTAAGTCGTTGGCAGTCTTAATTCTGTTTGTTAGCCGCACCATAGGAGGTCTTTCTTGCGATCCTAGTGTAGTTCTACAGATAAATTTATTATCTGGCATCCAAGACTCTCTCAAACACTTATCCAGAAATTTTGTACGGTCGGTTTTATAGTTTACTGTCTTTGTCGCACTAGTCTGCTTGTTTCTGAATTTCTCGTCTGGGATCCTAGTATTAGTTCTATTAGCTTTTATCTTGTGTACTCACTTTAGGTTGTACCATAAGAAACCATCTTTTCATTTCATCTGCTTTTGCTCCGTAGTTAAGTTTTGATATCAACTTCTGTATTTCAAGGTTACCTTGAGTATATAGGATAAATGAGGAGGTTTCCTATCTCCAGATTTACAAAGCTGAAACCTTCTTTTTGGTTACCACTAATTTTCGGAATCATTATTTATCATGGGCCGTCTTGCATCTTCTGTTTGGTGGTCCTCCGGTTTCCAAGATGATATGTTTCGACTAGCTGCCGATTATCCGGACGCAAATGTAACTGATACTTCTAGAGTATCTGTTTATAGTACAATCTTGGAAACAAAGTGTATTTCAGTAGCCAACTGTATTTATTGTCTTTATACTATCGATGTTAACTAATAAGTTCTACCTAGTTTTCACAGCAATGCATGGTCCTGCATAAAAGTCGTTATGTAGCTCAGCAATCAAATATATGAGTTCATGTACTCTGTATTTCAGTCAGTCAGTAACAACGTAGAACTTCGTACGTACGTACATCAGTTCGAGTTGCCATACCACATTAGCACAGAGATGCAGTTGTCGATTCAAATCTCGTAGTGGTAGAGGTAGTAAGACTATAAGCAGTAATCAGAAAGATTAGGGTTTGAAGATGTTATTTAAAAGGTAATTCAGTGAAAAATTCAGAGAAAAAAAAGAGACAAGGAGGATTTAGGAGATTAGAATTTGGAAGAACACAGAGTGGATGCACCTGCGCCATCGCAAACGATTTTGAGCCATGTCATTCAGGGTCTCTAGCCATCGGTTGCTGTCATCTCGTGGTCCCCAACCAGTTAGTCTACACCTACCAACATGGCTCAGTCCACTTGTCAGTGACTTCATGGACTTGTGCCATGTTTTGGTCTTGCCGCCCCTAACCTTCTTCCAACCTACTCCTATACCAATGAACATCGCATGTCGAGGCAGTCGGTGGTTGGGTATACGTAACATGTGTCCCAGCCATCTCAACTGATGAAGTTTCACTACGTCATCAATTTATTTGCCATCCTTACCTAGTACCCGTTTCCTAACGACTGCGTTATTTACTCAGTGGTCCCAGGATATACGAGCGTTGTTTCGAAGACACCTATGGTCGAATACTGGTAACGTACGAATACCCTCTACTCTTACCGCCCATGTTTCACTGTCATAAAATAGGACGGAACGAACTGATGCGCAGTAAACACGTCCTTTGGTTGATAGACGGATATCTCGCCTACGCCATAAATGACGCAAGTTGGCAAAAGCTAGTCGAGCCTTCTGTATCCGTGCTGAGATTTCGTCACACACTAGACCACAAGGGCTGATGAGACTTCCAAGATAAGTGAAGCGGTCGACACGTTCAACTACTCTGTATTTATGTAAAGACCAATGAGGTTCAAGTGAAGTAGAAACAAATGCATGGGTAAAATGTATGCGATTTCAATAAAAATAAAGCAGGTGTATATCTAATCAAAATAGAAGCAGAACAGTTCTTAAGGTTTAATAAGCGTTATTTAATTCATTCAGCAGTGAAGTTTGCGACTACAGCCTGTCATATCTTTGTTCTACCTCTCAACAATTCAGGTAGATAATAAGTTCAGTAGTTTGCATAAATCACTTGTGTAAAACTTTAATGCTTGTCTGAATGACCCCACGCCTCCTTGTGGAAAAGTAGCATCGCTGTTATGCTGGTCGTTTGAAGGAAACACCTTACTGCCGTCACACCTCTGTACAGTCAATAGTACGACTTCACCTTCGGGGTTTGGGTTTACGACTTTTAGTTTTACCGTTCTTCAACCGACCTGTCTGGCATGGTAGGATCCAACCAGTATAGCTCGATTGGTTCATCACGATAGGGAAACCTGACCACCGCGTCAAGGTAGGAACAACGGTCGTGGAATGACTCAAGACCAGGTACTCATATTAAAACTACTGAACGTTTGTCAAATCTCTATCCCTTGTTTGATTTCACCTAGCAGTTTTCAAATCGCGCCAAATCATACCAGAAGTTCCCAAACACTATTCAGCTATCGCCGTCTGTCTACTTTGAAAGAGTGATAAAATATATGATTAGATTAATCCAAGTGTTAAAGAGCAGGAAGTATAGCTGTTTTACTGGTAATGTAATTGTACAATGTTTATATATTTGACGTGTTCTAGAATAAACACAATTCAGATACTGGGTGATGGTTTCCGTAAAATATAACATGTTTTCGTTCCTCGGTCTATAATATGAAGTATCATTGTTGTGTCATATCTCTTAGCTTGGAAACCACATTATTTCTTGTTTCATAAGGTCTAACTAGTAGTTGTTCGTTAATTTTAAAACTAATTTTATTCACTGTATCACAAAAAACTAAGGATAAATTTTGGTGCAAATTGACGATGCTCTTCACCTGCTTGTTTATCACTAACTGGGTAATATCTTTAGTCATCACAACAAACGTAATGGTGAATGTACTACCAAAGTCTAAGGATAATTACTGGGTTTTATTAATTAATTTAAATGTAATCACTTCAGAGAGCTATGGAATTATATCGGTCATTATTTAACTGGGAATTTATTTGTTTTCTAAAATGGGCCATGTAGAAGCAATGAATAGAGGGTTAGTTTACACCACCTCACTATAGGGTAAAGGTAGTTATATTGGTTTAAGATTTGTTAGTGTAACAGTTGTAAAGTGTAAAATATTGTATGCTATGTTAGTGCCTATAATCAAACTGGCTTTATTGATCTGAGGAACTATATTCTTTTTCGATACTGAAGTGTGACTGCGTACTAGCCAACCCCACTTATTTTATTTTTTAACGGATAATTCCTCGAAGTAACACTTTCTTCGTCCAATTTGTCAAGAATCGGTCTCTTGACCGATAATTCTCATTAACTTGGAGTACACAAAGGTTATAGTTGAGCTTAATATATGTTCTTTCAAAGTAGCTTTCTAAACACTCTGAACAACTTCATGGATGTCTAAATTGAGTTGGTCTCTCATCAAATACAAGATGATGTTTTAGAACTAGTCTATATCATTACTTAATTTGACAATAAAGCTGAGAGTACCCAATACTTCATACATTTTGGGCAAAAAAGAGAGTCGATGAGTAAAAGATTAATATTAGTAAAACCGTTGGATACTATGGGTTACATGGCTTAGAATCAGTTATAATTGTTCAGATGCATTAGCTCACTATCTCAAAAATCCTAAGTTCCAGTATTCTTTCATGAAGACGTTTTCATTCTGTTTTCTTGGACCATATTTTCAATGTTTCGTCTTTCTTAATATCATCCTACTACAAGTATTGAGACTGGTGCTATTCATCTTATAAATTCCATCTCATCGCGTTAATAAGGTACTGATTCGTTCGTTCACTATCTTAGTATTTTACGTCTCAGATTTCAGCAAAATATTTATAGTAAAAACACCAATTTAGTAAACCGAAGCTTTTTGGTGATAACCCCAGTATATTAACAGAAAATGCATTTTAGTTGATCGGTTATATATCAATTACAGTGATCAGAATTTATGAACTGAGTATTTGTCACTAAAGACAAATCATAATAAAAATTTATTGGAAGTCCATGAGCAGAGTTCACGCTAAATAATTTAATGTAACAAAGATCCATCTCAATCGTTATCAATTTCCATTCTCAAAAGTTGTATTTGGGGATCGTGCATCCCCAACTCCTCCCCATTTCTGTATCTTAATTCTCATGCGTTCATTTGAAAATGAGCCATCTGCCCTCGTCGTCTTTCTGACCATCTGGGACGTATGTTTATTTGTTCTGGAGGTGTCACCTCTGTTTCTTCTAATGTGTCGTTTGGTGACTGCGTTAGATTAAGTGTCTTTTAGTACTTCCATCGTCAGGTTGCTCGTTGCTGTCGTACATTTTAATGATACGTGTCTACTTGTCCTCTCCCAACCACCACTTCACACATTACGTGATCTGGTCTTCGTATCACAACCTTCTATCCACGTGTCGGACCTTCGTTTTTAATCTCAGACAAACACAAGCGCTCCAATTTCGAATACTGAGTCTATTGCTTGTTTTTTGAAGTTCTTTTTGGTAACATCAAGTGGTGGTTCGTTCTTGAAATGTAGTCCATTAAAATTTCCTCTGGCGATTTCTGATTCGGTGGCGCATCGTTTGGTATGGTTCTATTAACTAACAAGGAGTCGTTTGATATAGTATATTGATGGGCGCCTCCTCCTTTTCTGACTTCTATAACAGTTTCGGTGTCCACAAACTGTTCTGCTTGTTAGTTCGACTGAGAACGGTATGTCAGTGAGCAAATGTGTGTGATAGACTGCTTGTGGATGAACTCTTCGATGAAACGTCTGGAGGAAAATAAGGATCCGTCGTATACACTAAAGTATATCGATTGTACATCCCCAACAGGTATACAACTTGGGCTAACAGATGTGTTAGGCTCCATGTCGATTATGGCTGACTAACTGACTGACCGTATCAGTATGGGTCCGTAAAATACGTATCTGTTTCTCTTGGTTATATGTGTAAATGTAGATTACTTAGTTGGAGAGGGTTTGCAAGGCAACTTATTAATAATTGAATACTTAAGATTTGTTTCATCAGCGGAAGTGCCTTCATTTTCATTTCCTTGAATATAACAATACTTTGTACTTCTCATCTCAGTTTTGTTTTTGTAGACTTTTACCACTTAAATTTTCGCTACTGTCAATATTATTATCAGCATCTCTGCGTCGTTCTTGTTGTTAAAAACGAAAAAAGTTACTTTTATTCAAACAATTGAGCCGTGATGCAAATGAAGTCTATCACTTATAACTCACGAGAACCATATCAATGCGTATCGTTTAATGGGCATGCATCTCACCAGTGCACTTCGTTCCGATTTTGTGGTTATGAAATGCACTACGGGTTACTGTCAGTTTAAGTTCTTGCATTAGATCATAAGCTATACATATTGTATTGAACTTAACATTACTACTCGATCAACCAAATTTTGGTTAGCTAAGTTGGATTCGAACGTACAATCTACTGGGTATCTATCGCGTGCATAAAATACCATTTCAGCGGAGATACGTTCGATAATAATTAGAAGCATCGAGCATTGTATGTGTGCACTTATATCTTCGTTGCTTTTTATAGTATAGAATCACGGAACAAATGCTATACAATGATACCACATCAATATGGCTTAGTGTAGTGATAAGTTTTTAGTTGCTTTTGGCTTGGACTACCAGTGTAGTGGTTAAACCGAACCAAAAATGTAGCTGGGACTGTTTGGAAAAAATGTAAACCTTCCCCAGAGATCCACCTTATTAGTGGTTGAATACTCGAAATTTGTCAGTGTGGTTAATTCATTCTTTTTTTTTCACGTTGTAAACCGTATCCCTACCTCCACCCCAATCAGCCTGTTTCTCTACTTCTCATAGCTTTGCACTACTTTGGCTAATGTTTCTACTTCCCTCGTGTTAAACTAATACATTATCGTAAATATATAGACTTCAAATTTTTCATTGTCTTCGTCTAACTTGGTTATTGTACTGTGTTCCGCGACATTTCTGATCCTTGCAAATTTTTGTCATGGATTAACAGCGTCCCGACCTCTCTACAACCGAGACTTCCAAAAAGCCAATTCGTCTTTACGGAGATTCTTCACTCAAAGATCCAACCATCTATTACACGATTTTTAGTAAATTGATTTGCAACTATTAAATAGATTGAATAATCATATTATTAACTGTTATTTGCTTCGAGGACTAAATATCACAGTTTAGACGACGTACAATCTCAGTTTCATCAGTCAGCATCAGTAGTATGAATTTTTCTAAATGTTCGGCTTCGAAGAGTACACTAACTTGCTAGTTAGATTATACTTGATGAACGCCTATTTAAACAATCAATGATCATTTTATTAGCTGTCAGGTTATCAGGCCTTAAAATTGTCCATGACACGGCGACCTATTTTTCCAACCAGAGACTTTGGTCTTGACTTAATCTAAACACTATTTACCAAACTTTATCCTTAATTTCACGGTGTTGTTTCCAAATAGATTGGTAATCGGACACAGAGTTATCATACATTTTCAACATAAAAAAGGCTTTGTAGGTGTGGGAGGTAGTCGCTGGCATCTATCATTACTCGTTGAATATCCACCTTGTA
The DNA here is from genome assembly GCF_000699445.3 of Schistosoma haematobium. Lineage (NCBI taxonomy): Eukaryota > Metazoa > Platyhelminthes > Trematoda > Strigeidida > Schistosomatidae > Schistosoma > Schistosoma haematobium. The sequence continues at coordinate 12,941,948 of NC_067201.1, forward strand.
CAAATAAACTATAATTGTTATTGTATGAAATTAATGTGAGTTGATGTAGCCTGCTCTGATTTTCGGTAAATAAAGATTGATATGATCTGACATAATTATCCAGTGCGTAGTCTTTTTATGTCTCACCACCGATATAGGCTTAGAATCAGACTTATACAAATCGTGTTATTTATTTACTTAAACATAAACATTGATACAAGGATGCACCAACTATATATGCGCCACATAAATCATTCGATCTACAAATCGTGTAAAGTACTTAAAGCTTTGATAGTGGAAAGTGTTTACCATATATGAGAAATCTGGTCGATAACCAACTAATTTTCGGTTCGTAACTACGTAGATAGAATCGTGTGAATCAGACTGTGCTTGACAGATCTCTGTAGTATTGCTGATACTATTCATAAAACACTCATCTTGCATGAAAAACTGCTGGTAAGCGAGTGCTCTACATGAATTACTGTGTATATACCAGTAATTTATGCACAATGAATATTTAATAGTACCTAGTGGAATAAATAGATAGTGGCTATTGCAAATACTTCTCTTATCTACCACTTGAAGTATATTAGAGTACTTTATTAATCTCCACTGGTTTGTTAAGTTGGTAAAATTAAGTGTCTTTTACTATATTCTGCTAAACGTTTACTGTTACGTACAACTCGTTGAGTATTACTATGATGACCGCTTTAGTGATTTGATTAGTCTAAAATCTCAGTTGTCTTTACATTCCAAGAGAAGAAAATTGAATCCTAAATGCTTCCAATGAGATTCAGTCATTGGTCTCGTAAAAAAAGAAACTTAATTTTTCCTCCTAAAACTATTTCGCATTTGTTAGATTTCATTCTTGCTGTGTCAATTTCTGTCGGACCAATCAGTCACAACATAGAACCTGTACTTATGTACATTAGTTAAAGTTTCCATACCCCATTTGTACAGAGAGATGAAGTTGTCAGGTGAAATCCGATAATTGTAGATGTAGTAACAATATGATTGGTGATAGGAAAGATTAGGCATCGAATATATGATTGGAGAAGAAAATACAAATGAGTGAAATAGAAAGATGAGAAAGGTTGTAAGGAATTGAGAAGCTGAGAATTTGTGAGAAGACAGAATAGATGCACCTGAGCCATTGCAAACGATTTCGAGCCATGTGATTGGAAGTGTCGAACCAGTGGTTACGATAATCATGTGTATCCCAACCAGATAGTGTAGACGTATTGAAATGTTTCAGTCGAATTATCAATGACTTTGTGGACTGTCTGTATGTGTTTTGTTTTGCTGCCCCTAGTTTTCTTCCAACCTACTCGTACACCAGAGAACTTCACCCGTAGAGATAGGCGGTGGTTGAGCATATGTAACAAATGACCCAACCATTTCTATCGGGTTTGGAACTATGGGTTACATTGTTCTAAGTAGGATGAGTATTTTTGAACAAGGTTCTAAACATTAAATTGAACTGGTATTACCATCTTAAAACACTGAGTGTTGGTACGAGATTGTTTTGTGAGTATTATTCCAGTGACTTCTACATCGTGAATTATTTTCAGGCATTGGGATTGGATGAGAAAGTCTGAGAGGTAATCATTTTATAACATGGGACCAAGTTATAAAGGTTGGGTGCACAGGGCTGATTATAGTCCCTTCAGTGTTTCCTTAAATATTCTCTCAAAAGTGGTCTTCAGTGACTACAAGTCATTATTCTTTTACTAATGATTAATTGCGGTACTCGGATTCATATTTACTTTCATCTTTAACTAGTGTCTTAGTTACACTTCCATTCCATTATATTCGCCTTTCATATCGTAACTTTTGTTACGAACATTGCTAATATTCTTTCTACCATACTCAGTTCTCTGTATTGTATTTTGTGATATGAAATGTCATATTTTAATTTGAATGCTCCGGATATACATAAGTAACAGGACCAGGCTGTTCTAAAACCGTTTGATTTAATGTGTCGCCACTTTTTCCAGTTTAACCACTTAACTAGTAAATTTGTCAGTGTCGATTACTTCAATATATTCGTTAATTTTCTCTTTTTATACTGTTGCGAATTATGACAACTTGAACCAATTAATTTTTATTTTATATTTATATTCCTGTCTGAATTCTTATTGTTGACTGATAGCAAGATTTCTTAGGATTCTTTAACTAGTATTTTCACTGAACATCATGTTTATCACCTACAGGAGATCCGTATAATTTGTTTCAAAGTGGTTAATGTATATAAGTATGATAAATACATTCTTTGCTTCATTTGATAATGATGTACTCATGACTCGTGTATTTACGGAGTGTAGATAAGTAATCAAAGTCAAATTTACTACAAACTCAACTACATTTATCAGCTATAGGAATTTTTGTACCTATATACTTTAAAAACTATCTTATTAAATAGATCATTGTGTGTAAATTCATTAACAATAGTTCAGTTTTAGTGTTTCTTTTGTTAATGCTGTATTATCTATCAGTTTACATTTACAGTGATTTTGTTACTCTACTATCTATATTCAGTATTGCTAAATGAAATATTTTACCCAATGTAACTGTCAATATTTACTTAATTAGAGTTAGTATCATCCATGAATCATACATACATACCATGTTTTTAATCGATCACATGTTGTAGATTCACTACACCAACTTTAATGTTAGTTATTTGCTATACATTTTTCTGCATATTGAGTGATCGAATTATTGTCTGAATTTTCTGTATTGACACATGTCACTGAACAATAATAATAAAAATGCATGTATGTATGTATAGAGCCGCCTCTTATTGGTTTATTAACTTACCTTTTAGTAAATTGCACAAATTAGAATCCCATCAGACCTGTCTAGATTTGAGGGATAATGCATCACTGGCTTTCACACAACATTGTTCATAGTCTTGTACATGGATTTACACAGGGTTGCCCAGTCATATTACTTTTCTATCATTTGTCTTCATTTACATATTGGTATGGTATTCCAGCCTTTTAAATATTGGTAAAGCCTCTTTCGGTAAAACCCAAAGGCTTATCTTGATTAGAACCCGCTTTCCGAAGCTCACGAACCTACCGCGTGGATGTAATTTCGTGGAGAAACCTTTGGAACCCCCGAGTCTTGGCGCAAATGCTTCGCGCCAAGGGTACGTATGGTCCACATGTATACTGGTAACACATAAGTTTTTAATCATGCATTCCATATCGTACATATAGGTATATTCACCAACCTAGGACGGTGGATGGTCATTGCTCCCTTTGAATGTGTTTGCTACAACTGATTGTCTTTTATGCATTACAATCATGCCGCTGATACAAAGACTTTCGTTTATGCGCTTCATGACATACATATAAGCATAAGGGTTGATGTTCACCTCTACCTAGTATCTGCTATCATATCTTTTTATTACGTCTTCGACCTAATAGTTTAGGCTGCTGACTTTATCAGGCGTAGGACAGACACTATTTCATCTTACGTTCCTTTTACGGGCTTGGTGCGTGCCTTTTGGGTATACCCACATACACAACTACACAAATCGAGACTCATGCAATTCATATACATAAGCATACATGTTGGGCAGTCCATCATGATTTTAAAGCCTCAAAGAGTGAACTCCAAGCAATCCAAATTCAGCATAAGGAGTGCTGAATTCTTCCGATCTCCACCAACTGCCCAAATTATCTAGGAAGTTTGCTCCTTCTATCCAGCAGCTCCTCGAGGCCTTAAGTTGGATCTTGCTGCCTACATATTTGTACTGTTTTTTTCTACCTAAGTTTACCCTATGCTTGACTCTGTACAATTTAATTCTTCTGTTCATTACAATTGTTGGAGATAAGGATGATAACTTAAGATAAATAACATATGTTGATGGAATTAGATACGAGAATTATTTGGTTACTATGATCGACTTTGTTAATTGGTATGTCTGTTCACTAAACACTTGCTGACTGATCTGAATTTTATGCTCTCACAACCTATTAATTTCGTCTCTTTGTGGTAATGTGGTACGGCGACTTCGGTCTTACGTTGATTATGACTGACTAACGGCTACTACTTTACACTGATTTTGTGTGAAAAAGTGTACTGTATACAGTCTTTTACATAGAAGTTTATCGGTCTTTAGGAAAGTTGTATTTCTTTTAGCCTTTATTTATGTAATCAAAATTTAGTGATGAAAATTCAAGTCTACTTGCTAAGTTATCGTTAGAGTCTTTGTGTCGCATCTTTACACTTTATTCTAAATAATATCGTGGTTTATTTTAAAATAACATATTCATATATAAATCTAGAAAAGGGTGAACTATCAAATGTTAACATAGATCCATATTATTAACTGGCTTTTTAGACTAGACACTCAATCATCAACCATGAAAACTTTGGTCCAAACCATTCTACGAATACTTCAGTCTCAGCATTTGAAAGACAAATATTCCTAAGTGTTTTTAACGTCATTGGATGTTAGGTAGTCGCCATATAAAGTCTAACTAATTTTTATGTTGTTGTTGAGCCTTCATAAGTTTATATTTTTTTCAACTTTTCAGGCAAACACATATTCCTATTCCGGAGCTCAACGGTTCTCAGATCCATATACTCGATCGTATCTTCCATACCCACCTGGTCCAAATTATCCGTATTACCCACATTCGCAGCCTTTAGTACAAAGGACTCGCGCACCTCAACCCCCTAACTTGGAATATCCAACCGTAAACTCTTGCAACCAATCAAGGCCACCCCAACCTACACCACCTGGAGGAGGAGGTACTACAAATCAAATTGAGCGTCCACCGTCAAGAAATATCAACTATATCAATAGTTCATCACATGCGGCATTCCAGAATACACAGATTTCCTCTCCAGTTTACTCTAGTGGGTCTCAAATGTCATCCTGGTCACCACATACTGCTACTTTCGGATCTCCACAGCATGTTCAGTCTCAACCAAGACCTCGTAGTTTATCAAGAGATTATCAACTTAAAATAAATGATGGGTCTTCTGAATCTCCCAACACTAACAATAATATTTCTGCAAGACCTAACAGTCAAAATGAGGGCACACCTAATACCTTCGAAGATACAGGATGTCGTCCTCAGTCAAGAATAAGTGAAGTGAGTTGGTTTCGTGGTTAATTTATCATCATAATTTTACAGTGTTTCAATACCTTTTTTCAAAGATCTAATTTAAGACTAAACAATCTAAACACCATGGCTGAAAATTGATTCATTGTTATTTTTAGTTTTAGGTCTTTGTTCTTCTGATATATAGCTTCAAAACTGGTTGACAAAGTTTAATACTATTAATAAGTATTTTGATTCAGTTAGTAATTTTAAATCCAAGCTTCAGTGATAATATGAAAAGTTATTGGAATTTATTTATACTTTTACTGAGAAAGAAGTGGTAGGTGAGAATAAGCATCATTATCATGAAAAGCTTTTATAGTTTGTTATCATTCCTAATAAAAATGAATGACCCTGTCAACAACTGGATATTTAGTTTGTCAACCATAATCAGCGTAGGGACGTGTTCACACAAAATCAGCACAGAACTATTAACGAGAGGTAGTAGTGGTAGTATTAGCGATAGTAAAATGGATTAGTCAGAAAATATATTTCAGTAGAGAATAAATTCGCTACATAAACAATACAAGTAATATGAAAACTCAGGGTCTGTCGAAGGAAAAATGTAAATGTATGCAAAGTACGGTTAGTCATGTCACCTAACGTATCCAATGTGATATTTTCCATTTTGATAGTTAATCTTCCGATAATAAGTGGTATTGATAACTAGTTATTCATAATCAATGTCCAGTTTGTCACAGGTATTTGGTAGCTTAGGTTACCATTACCGAAGTAGCGGGATGAGATGAATTTAAAAAAATAAATAACAAAGGGATCAATATAGTGTACTAGGAATGTCGATACCAAATTTTTTTGGAATATGGTACCAGAAAACAAAACAAAAACTTGTGTAAAAATCCTTATCAGAATTCAAAGTGCAGAGGACGATAATGAGTAAATACACTTACCCTATAATGACCTATTCTGAACAATTTCACTTAACATCTTCAACCGTTGATTGCGGTTAATGCGCAGGCCCCTATTTGATAGTTCCAGTCAGCTACAACGTATACATCGGTCCAAGTTGCCACACCTCATTAGCACAACAAGATGAACATCAAATTCATAAAAGTAGCTACTTCAATGGTAGTAAGGTATAAAAGAAAGATTGTGTATAAGGATATAGTGCAGGAAGAAAGGTACAAAGCAATTTTAATCTCACGGCTTAGGGGAAAACAGAGAGTGTATACACCGACGCCATTGTGACCGATTCTGAGCCATGTCACCAAGTCTCCAACCATTGGATACGATAGTCACGCGGACTCCAACTAAGTGGTCTGCATCTACCAACATGGCTCAGATCATAAGTTAGTGACTTCAAGGACTGATGCCACGTTTTGGTTTGGCCGCCCCTAACTTTCTTCCAATCGTCTCCAACATCAGTCAGCATTGCGCGTCGTGGTAATCGGTGTTCAGGCATACGCAACACTTGGCCCAACCATCTCAGTCGATGAAGATTCACAACCTCATCAACTGATTTACGCATCATTCCTTAATACCCTGCGTCTAATCTCACTATTACCTACCCGGTGATCCCAACAGATGCGAGCAATATTTCCAAAACATCTGTGATCAAGTACTAGTAACTTACAAGTATCTTCTACTCCTAATGGCCACGTTTCGCAGCCGTAAAGTAAGACAGAACGAACTGTCGTACAGTATACTCGTCCCTTAATTGATAGAAAGATATCTGGTCTTCGCCACAGGTGACGTAAGTTGGCAAAAGCCAAACGAGCTTTATGAATCCGTGCTGAGATTTCGTCATACACCAACCCATTAGGGTTGATCAGACTTCCAAGATATGTGAAATTGTCGACGCATTCGACTACTTCACTCCCTATCCTTAGTTCAGATGTTGATGCAGGTCAGTCACTGACTTCATGGACTGATGCCACATTTTAGCTTTCGATTAATCAACTGATATTCTGTTTTTCTCGCCTTCTGTATGTAGATGCACTCAGTCAGTCAGTAACAACGTAGAACTTCGTACGTACGTACATCAGTTCGAGTTTCCACACCACATTAGCACTGAGGTGTAGCGGTCGATTCAAATCCCGTAGTGGTAGATGTAGTGAAATTATAAGCTGTAATCAGAAAAATTAGGGTTTGACGATGTTATTCAAGGAGTATAATCCGGTGAAATAAATTTGGAAAGAGAAAAAGGCGCTAACTAACAACGCGTTAAATAATCTATTGACTTATTGTCCTATCCATTATTTATTGTTTACGATGTTGAACATTTTCCTCCATAACATTTATTACTTTTCATGTAGAGATCACTCAATTTTTATATTCCAGTATATAAGATTAATATTTTTGTATCTGATGTCTGCATTAATATAATGTCTTTACTACTATAAATTAGTACTGCAATCACTGGTGCACGTAGGTCACTGTTTTTACTGAAGTTTATTCTACTTCGCAGGATCAAATTCATTATCATTATTATTCACCATCCAATATCCATTTTATAAAAATGGCTTGGCGCATCATCGTGATGAACATATAGTGGTTTGTTTCTGATCGATCAATAAGCAAAGCTTAAACCTAAAATAGATTTCTCTCTATCTGCTTGTTGCCTGTCTGTTTATCTCTCTCTCTTTCTCGTCCTCTAGCCTTTGTCACCCACTCGGTGACCTTGAGTTTGGCTTTCTGATTGGCTGGTGCTACTATTGATGGTAACGACAACAACAACTGACCTCTTATTGTTATTGTTATTATTTCTTAGCAAACATGCCTTACCTTTAAAGCATTGAAATTGTTTCATCTTTACGCACGTGTGTGTACATACGGTGTGGTAGTATATCGTGGATAGGGTCCTTGACTTTTCTGTTTTCAAGTTTTCTACCGCAGTTGTAGTTGTTACAGCAGATGTAGAAAGTCTTGAATGTGAGATTCCAAGTTATGTTTTGGGTATCGTTTGGTCTAAGTACCACTTCGTTAATATTATCGGTCATAAGAAGAGTTTAGCTGTCATCATGAACATAAATATAAGCATTATTAGTTGTTGTAAAGTGTTGGGCTGGATAGTTTTCTTCAATGTTCAGTTTAATTGTTTTGGTTTGATCTAGAAGAAATCTTGTTCATGATCTCAGTCAAAAACTTAATAATCTCCACAACCCCATACTGAAGATTTTGTTCAGTTAGTGCACTTCCTCATAAAAAGTAGTTTGTTAACTGGGTATCTTAGTATTAATGCTTTGTACTTGTGTCGATTGATCCGAGTCCCAATTTTTCGACTAATTTTGATCAGCACTGATTTCTCTAAATCTAGAGCTTTTTGCCTATTTAAATCCAAACATAATTTATCACAATACCTTCCCATTTAAACTTACTGGTCATAATTTTCAGCTTGTAATAATAGCTTATTAATCAGGGCGGAATTGGTTACTTTCTACCAGGCAGTCATAAATTTTATTGTGTGGCGCATTCTATATTTGTTACCCAGTTGTATCGGATTTTAAGTGAATTGACTACACAAATAATAGCATACATAATGTAGAACTTGGGACATATTTGCATTAGTTTGAACTGTCACGCCGCATTAACGCAGTAAGGTAGGATTATTCAGGTAAATCCAAAAGTAGTATTCAGTGGTAGCAGGAAACACTACGCATCGATTTTATATTTCGATATGAACATATCAAGTCATGGAATAAGAAGTATAAAATAAATTTACAACTCAAGAACTAAGTATACAAAGGTAAAGCGTGAATGTATCTGGTCCATTATGATTGATTCTAGTTTACATCGCTTAACATTCTTATGAAATCATAAATCCATTACTATGAGGACGTAACGATTAAACACTATGATAGAATATGATTTCATAATACATTGTTTATTTTAATGTAACATGTTTATGAAATCATGGCAACCCTAGTAAATGTAGTAAATTCCACACCTTATTGCAAATATCTTAAAATATTTTACTGCTCAAAGATGTAAGATATTAAGATTGGAAAACATTAATACGGCCATAGGTAATGAATTAATTGTATCCGAGATACTGAAGCAGTAAATATAAATAATTAGTTTACCATGAAACAAGGTAGTTACCTTAAATGTATAATTAATGTGTATTATATTTTTTCATTTGGGAGTTGATGTACGGTAGATCAGCTTTATAGCTCTTGAGATAAACAAGTGTATTTACAAAAGATTTCATCCATCATCTCCTTAATCATTCCTACTTGATAAATTTATCATAGGTTGTTCTCCACAAACATTCTGAAATGATAATGTTATTGTACTTGAAATCAACTCATATAATTACACACTGTGGTCGTGTAAAGTTTTGTCTAAATCATAATCACCATTAGATAGATCGTGTTACGATGTACCAGTATCTTCTGAATTTTCGTCTTCTGTTATGTTTATCAATGTAGCAACTCTAATTATTAAATTATTCTTTAAAGTCTAGTCCTAATTATAGTAATTATGAGGAAGCAATCAAGTCATTATTTCAATTATTAACTCTGTGCGGTTCTTCTGTTTTGTCTATTAGTTTGTCTTAGGTCAATAGCCAATCCGGTCATACATAAAAACATATTTTTGAAAGTGTAAACACCCATGCTCCTAAGTGTTTTTGCAGTGGGAAAAGAGTATTGACGCCAAAATATTGTGTGTTTATTATGACTAAGTATATCATGTCTATAGAATACATTGTTTTCTATTGATGTCACCGTTATTCCATAAATGTCAAATAACAATATTGACAAATAATAAATACAATTGTTTATATTTTCTGAAATATTAATTCTTTTGTGCAAACATCTGGTTATCGACTTTATGACCAATATTAATCCTTCGATACCCGTCGCAACGTGTCCTTTGGTTTAACTTTTTCCCTTTCACTTTGAGTTCTGTAGCTATTTAAATTGTCCTTCCGGTCTCCCACGCCGTCCGGACATTCCATGTATCTACATCAATTATCGCTCTGGTTATCAGGAGTGGAGTAGGCCTCATGATTTCCGAGGAATGTTGACTTTCACCATGAGGTGTCATAACTCTTCTAAGAAAGACCTTTCGATTCCCAGGGGAGAGTTTAAATGGTTAAAATGACTTCTCGTTAGCGTTTTTTATTAGGGTTCTCTTTTACACGATCGGGTTGATGACCCATGCCCAACCCTCCTCGTTTATCCAGGCTTGTGATCGGTAGTATTCGTAGAATGACTCCAGGGGAAGTTTTTAATGACCCGTGGTTATTCGAAAAGCAGTAGTACTGTCAAAAATTCATAACTGTTGAATTACATATGGTTGCAACTCACTTTTGAAGCACAAATGCTTTTTGTCTGAAGAAGTCAGACAATTATGCTATTTTATAGCTTACTCTAGAAGTGGTTTATTCTTTTAATATGGGTTCAATTATCGCCTTTACATTGAAATTCCTATCCGCTTGAGTTAATGCATACAGCATAGTTCTACTTACCGTAAATTCTTTTTTTATAGTCTGGAATATCATCGACTCCTAAAAGTGTAACATCATGTGCTAAAGATCAACTTGATAGTCAAAACACCATATCGTCTGTTGAGATACCTGTGCCAAATTCAATTATTGATGGAACACAACAACCTCAAGTGTCTACACCTTCCAGTTCCATTGCAAACATATCTGTCAGTCCGATATCTGCAGTATCAAGAGAAACATCTCCCACGCAAAGTTATCCATCCTTTGTACAATCTTCTGTACCGTCATCTTCCCCTATGGTTTCATCACAAATGGGAAATATTCAGGTTCAACCGGCTACATGCCCAAGTCCTGGTAAGTATAACTATTTAAGCATCTTTTTGTACTTGTATGGAGTGTTCTTTTCCACTATGATCTCGTCAGTGATGATCGAAAAGAATATTATATTTCTTAGTTTTTTAATTTAAGTGGTTCTTTTTTTTCTTTTTACTAATAATTTTATCTATCTCTGTACTAATGTGGTGTGGCAACTCGAACTGATGTACGTACGTACATACGAAGTTCTACGTTGTGACTGACTGAATAATTTTATCTAAAGAGTAGCAACTTTTTCCACCATCCAATCATTTCTTATGCTATTTTAGTTGCACATACTTACAGTTTTGCTTACTAACTATTCAGTTTGATTTTCATAGGCTTACATGGTATCCCCTGTATCATAATATTTACTTTAATTGCAGGGCAGTCTAAAGGATCACACCAAATCAATCAAGCCACAGTACCATCACCTCGCCCATACGGAATAGTAAACCAGGAATTGGGCGGTGGCATTCCACGAATGACTTATCCGTCATATCCTCATCCCCAAGCTCCTCTTCCCAATAGTCCTTACTCAACTAGTGGTCGTTCACCTGGTTTTTCTCCAACTGCTTATCCTTTACGCTCTCCATCAATGCATCCATCTAACTGTATGCCTAATAGAGCACAATTTCAGCCACAATCTTCTAGTGGACCTACCAGTTCAATGCCTCCACCGCCAACATTGCCACAGTCATCTTTATCATCTAACCAATCATCAGTTTGTGACAATAATGGATCTTCTCAATCAACATTCACACAGGTCCCACCATATCCAATACCAGTTTCGTCCACAGGTAGCGGGTATGGTGCTTCATCGAGTCAAGCTCATGGTTCTCATCCACCTTGGGATCAAGAAATCTCTTATCAATCACCACAACCACCACATCCTGGCGGCATGTTTCATCATCAATTTGGTGAGCTGACATTGAGATTTTATTGATAATGTATATTACTTTCTTGACTAATGATTATATATTTTAGCCTAATAATTCCAACACTTGATTATAAACTGTTTAATAACTAAGAGTACTCGTGACTCTTCCAAGTTGTTAGCTCTCAGCGTTGTTACACAAACTTGTATATGTAGTTATCAAGTTGCATTCCCAATTTGTTTTTTCTCATAAATAAAACTAATTTATTTGGTAGAGTGAAAAGAACTTAATATCTGTTTTGAAACCATTGGACGAAAAAATAAACATACGGAACTGGAATTGAGCATTTTCGATTCAAGTTATGCTCCTATTCAGTCAGCGATCTTGAGTGCTGTTAGATGTATGAGGGCGGTTTTCACTTCCCCGTTGCAGTCACTGTAGAAGAGTTCTTCTAGAGGTACCTGAATGGAACATTGAAGTAGGCCCCTCGACTCTAGCTGGAGTATGTAAATCTTGTGAAGGCTCTTTACTCGAACACTACTAGTCTAGTCAGAGCTTATGGCTAACTGTCATCTTATTTTACAACCTCAATTGGTGTCCAGAAAGGCTGTTCACTATCACCATTCCTGTTTAATTTCATTGTAGACATACTGCTGGAATAACCTTCAGGAATTGGTCTACCAGGAGGTCCGCTTATCGACTTAGGATACGCAGATGATATAGTCCTATTTGGTGAAGATGCGGATAAAATGCAGTCTTTTGGTAGCATTGAGCAACAATTCCAGGATGTTTGGGTTGCATTTCTCTCCCTCTAAATGCAAGTTGCTGCTCCAGGACTGACCTGCATCAACATCTGAACTAAGGATAGGGAGTGAAGTAGTCGAATGCGTCGACAATTTCACATATCTTGGAAGTCTGATCAACCCTAATGGGTTGGTGTATGACGAAATCTCAGCACGGATTCATAAAGCTCGTTTGGCTTTTGCCAACTTACGTCACCTGTGGCGAAGACCAGATATCTTTCTATCAATTAAGGGACGAGTATACTGTACGACAGTTCGTTCTGTCTTACTTTACGGCTGCGAAACGTGGCCATTAGGAGTAGAAGATACTTGTAAGTTACTAGTACTTGATCACAGATGTTTTGGAAATATTGCTCGCATCTGTTGGGATCACCGGGTAGGTAATAGTGAGATTAGACGCAGGGTATTAAGGAATGATGCGTAAATCAGTTGATGAGGTTGTGAATCTTCATCGACTGAGATGGTTGGGCCAAGTGTTGCGTATGCCTGAACACCGATTACCACGACGCGCAATGCTGACTGATGTTGGAGACGATTGGAAGAAAGTTAGGGGCGGCCAAACCAAAACGTGGCATCAGTCCTTGAAGTCACTAACTTATGATCTGAGCCATGTTGGTAGATGCAGACCACTTAGTTGGAGTCCGCGTGACTATCGTATCCAATGGTTGGAGACTTGGTGACATGGCTCAGAATCGGTCACAATGGCGTCGGTGTATACACTCTCTGTTTTCCCCTAAGCCGTGAGATTAAAATTGCTTTGTACCTTTCTTCCTGCACTATATCCTTATACACAATCTTTCTTTTATACCTTACTACCATTGAAGTAGCTACTTTTATGAATTTGATGTTCATCTTGTTGTGCTAATGAGGTGTGGCAACTTGGACCGATGTATACGTTGTAGCTGACTGGAACTATCAAATAGGGGCCTGCGCATTAACCGCAATCAACGGTTGAAGATGTTAAGTGAAATTGTTCAGAATAAGTCATTATCGGGCGTGGTGTGCATTTTTAGTTTTGATGTTTTCTAACCCTACCCTTCCTTGAGGGAAGGTGGCATCTTTGTTATACTGGTTTTCTATGGGAAGCGCTTTACTGCCATCAGACCTCTGTACAGTGAACAGTGCGATCTCACCCTCGGACCTTGGATTTTCTTCTATTGGAACAATTGTCCCAATCACTTTAGCTCGATTGGTTCATCATGATAAGCATGCTCGACCGCCACGTCAAGGTAGCAGCAACGATCATGTATGTTCGTATTTCTTGGCCATTGTTGCAGTACGTCAAGTTTGATTTGTCAAAAATATATGCGGCGTCATTTAATAAATGAGTCATAATAACATAATTTAAAGAAGTCAGCAAACTTGTCTAGGTTTTAATAAAAAAATATTAGATTATAACCAAGTAGAATAAGGCTTGATGATAGAATATGGGCATATTGTTATTATTGATGAGATTGTACCTAATTTAGTGCTGAAATGCGCATAGATTTCCAACGATTGCATCAGGAGTCATATATTTCTTTCTTCTGTTCATAAATTATTAATAATCTTAGCTAAAATTTAAATTAAGTCAAAGGATTTCAATGCAATACAACGTACCACTGATTTCAAAATAATCTTGGATCATTTAGGTTTTCAGCTATGATAAAGTAACTGGACGTCGTTTCCAAAAGTTTACATGAAGTAGCAAGTAACGTTTAGGCGAATAATTACTACCATGTCTATGTATTCTTTAGTAGTTTGTTATCTTTTTAGTAATGTTTATTTGCCACTTTCTTTCTAAGTAATTCGTAATATATTGATGTAAATCGAATCTGAGAGAAATATTCCCCGGGAAGTACATTAGGGGGTCATAGTGTTTTTTACTAGTTCATCAACATCGATACCATTTCCTATGTTAAAACATCAGTGAAAGCAATCTTGTATTGCGAGTATCGATCTTTGTTAAATAAAAATAGAAAGCTGGAACTACTAAACTAGACTACTCTGTCCTGGTGTTGGGCTGCTCTCCACAGCTCCTTAAAAATCGTTTTCTAACTATTTGTTACCTTATCATAGGTGTCTTTACAGAATTTCTCACCTTTTGTGAGGCGGCCGACTGAGTAATGTTGAGGTTAGACATCAGGTACTAGGTAAATGTGGAAAATCGTTGTCAAGGCTGTGCGTTGTCAACGACTGAGGTGGTTGGTGTCATGACTTTTGCCCTGTTAATTATCACGTGGCAAAATCGCCAATCCGAAAACCGACTTATATGACCTTGTTCTTGCCCTAAACCAACGACACGTCAAAACAGCACTAGCAGCCTTTTGTCCGCTCTGTATTCTTACTTCTCCTTATCGCCCCCGTCCAGTTCAGAAAGCAATGTGAGCCTAGTCTATCGCAGACATACTTGGTTTATATACAAACAGACCAGATCTCATCACAACACAAAATAAAAAATAATTATACAAGACCAAGCTAAAAGTGTCTGTGAGTGTGAGAGACTGTAACTAATAGAATGGTAATAACTTAAGAATGGTAAATCGTACAATAATAGCCAATAGGTCAATTAAGAGCTTATGATTTAGGAAATATAAATATATGTAATAACAATCTATAAATAGTGCCCAGAAGTTACTCATAATTTATTTATTTTCGGATACAACACCTCCCCTTTTTGAAGCATTAGGAATAATAAACATCACAAGGATTTATTCTTATTCAATTAGCTTTCCGTCGGATACTCTGCGATCACCTTGAAGGTGTTGCACATTTTCTCTTGTTACTCGAGTTCTTTTTAGGCTCATTACCCAATACGGTTAATATATTTACTGATATATACGGCTTTAAGTCATTTCAAGTCTCCCATGCTTGTCTGGTGGGCTGTAGTTGGTTTGCATGTCGCACCCATATCTTTTCTCCGACTCTTACTCCATAAATGGCCTTTCCTTTTCTGTGGGTTATAGTACCAATATTCCAGGTTGGCTTTACTCCATGGAAATCTCTTGTTATTACCATTTGTCCCACACTGAACTCATTGGACAATGCGCCGTGTCGCTTAGTGAATTGTTGTCCCATTCGTTTATTATTTATTTATTTATTTGAACACATAAATATTGGTGCAAGAGAGCGCCAATATATATGCGCCACACAAAACAATGAGAATGCGAAGAGAAATAGAAAAAAAAAACTAAGGAGCGCAAAAGAAAAAGAGAACAATAACGAAGAGATTGGTGTAAGGTAGTGTGGTAGTAACGAGGTACAATCAGAAGAAATCTTTCAGGTAAGGGAGACACAACCACTTTTTATGAAGAAAGTAAAAGGAAGTTACAGCAGGATCGCCACTGGCTTCTATTCTGAGCCATATCTGATAACGTCTCTAGCCACTGTGTAGCACCATCTCTCGGACCCCAACCAGGGAGTCGTGAAGGACCGACAGAAGCCAGTCCTTTGCAGCTTTCTTTCATGCCACGACACCATGTCATGCACTGACCACCTCTCCGCTTCTTCCAACCAGTCCCAGAGTCGGCAAATAATGCACGACGTGGAATTCTCTGGGATGACATTCGTAGAACATGTCCAAGCCACCGAAGTCGGTATTTCAAGATGGTGACACCAATTGAATTATCATTTCTGTGCCCGAACACACGATGCCGAACCTCTGCATTACTGACATGGTGTTGCGACCGAATGTCAGCGATCCTTCGGAGACAGCGATGATCGAACACAGAGAGTCGTTTAACGTCCTCAACTCGGAGAGACCAGGTTTCACAAGCATAGAGCAGAATTGCTCTCACTGACGTTATTGTATATCCGACCTTTTACAGCCAGACTAACATCACGAAGGTACCAATGATGACCCAGTTTGGCATAATCCACTCTGGCTTTCACTATTCGTGCATTGATCTCATCACTCACACCCCCACCAGCACTTATGCAGCTACCCAGATACACGAACTTCTCGATTATTTCTATCTGCTCACTATCCAGGGTGAGTACAGGATTGGAATCCTGCCAGTCTTGTAGAAGTACTTTGCACTTCGAAGGTGCAAAGCACATACCATACCTACGGACACTGATTGCCAACTGATTAAGTGCGGATTGCATGCCTTGGGCATTATCGCTCAGTAAGACAATATCGTCCGCATACTCAAGGTGGAGAAGTCTTTCTTCAGGCAACAGATCTACACCACCATTACTTACATCCATCAGAGCTGTTTTTAGAATGTCATCGATGGCAAAGTTGAAGAGGAATGGTGAGATTGGGCAACCCTGCCTAACCCCACTGCTTAATTAGAGCAATGGAGAAAGGTGTTTGTATGCCCTCACTCTGCCTGAGGTGTTTGTATATAGGGCTTTTAGGATGTTAATAAACTTCTCAGGCACACCCTTCTTCAATATACAATCCCACAGAACAGCCCTGTCCAACGAATCGAAGGCAGCCCTGATGTCAAGAAACACTACGATTGTTGGCCTTTGATAAGTATGGCGGTGTTCTAACATTTGGGGGAGGGTGAAGATATGATCAATACATCCTCGACCAGAACGAAACCCAGCCTGCTCCTCGCGAGTCAATCTTTCTCGGGTTTTGAACAACCTACGAAGTATGACGGAAGCCAATAGCTTGGACGCAATCGGAAGTATACTTATCCCCCGATAGTTGTTACAGGAACGACGTGAACCCTTTTTAAAGATAGGGACAACTATCGACTCATTCCATGACGTTGGCACACTCTCTAGTTCCCAAACCTTTGTAAACAACGTCGTCAATTCCTTGGTCAAAAAGTCACCACCATCTTTAAAAAGAGCCGGAGGTAAGTCATCTGGGCCAGGTGATTTGTAACGCTTCAAGAGTTGGAGTTCCTTGCGGATTTCCTCCTCGTTTGGTGGATCAGTCGTCATCAGCCATGGAGGGCAGGACAGTCTGACCGATGTTGCCGGAGCAGCAGGCCAGTTGAACTGTCCTTCGAAAAATTCTGCCCATCGTCCAAGACGTCGATGGATGTT
The DNA here is from genome assembly GCF_000699445.3 of Schistosoma haematobium. Taxonomy (NCBI): domain Eukaryota; kingdom Metazoa; phylum Platyhelminthes; class Trematoda; order Strigeidida; family Schistosomatidae; genus Schistosoma; species Schistosoma haematobium. Next base: position 12,959,481 of record NC_067201.1, read on the forward strand.
AGTGATTGGCATCCCATCATCCTCGCAGATTGTTTCACTCACACCAGACTTCTTGCTGCCAGTGGCTCGGATGAGCTGGAAGAGCTTCCGGTAGTTACCAGATGCAGCTGCTGCTTCCAGCTCATTAGTACGCTTCGACCACCAGGCGTCTCGGTCCTTACGCAAGCTTTGCCCAATTTCATTACGTAACATCCTTCGTTTATGGTCAAACGAGTCCCCATCGGTCACCTAAACGACTCTCTTCTGTGCCTAGACGCCCGACCTGAGCATTCAAGTCTCCGGCTAGTACTACAATATCTGTTGAACGCACTTTCTGGAGAAGAACAGATAACTGGTGGTAAAACTCATCCTTGATTGCATCCGGGCTGCAATCTGTCGGGGCATAGGCGGAGATGACGAAAAGACATCGTTTCTCACGCCGATTTCTTCTCACTTTGATGGAACTTTCTAATCTAACAGCACATAACCGACTGTTAATGGGGATCCAATCGACTAGTGCTGCCTCAGCTCTAGCGCTTAGTGCGACACCAACGCCAGCAAGACCAGACGAAGATGCCACAGGGTCCCCGGATAAGCGCACGTAAAACAAGCTTTTCGAAGCGACAGATGGAGATCGAATTTGTAGTACTTCGCCAGAGTCTTGAATACGGGTCTCGGATAGACAACAAACATCAATATTAAGACTTTTCAAAGACATAGCCAGCCCTATCTGTTGTCCGACCTGTATAAATGTGCGAACGTTGAAGGCAGCCAGTTTGAATGGTGCACGTGGTTTCAGAAAAACTGCTTCAGTTCTCGTATTCGGTGGTAACATACAATTTTCAACCGGACAGTGACTCGAGAACGTTTAGATATAGTCGAATTTCCACCAAAGACGAGCCGCTGTATAAGTATAAAAAAAGGGGAAAAATGTGCAAAATAATAATAATAATAGTAATAATAATAATAATAATAATAATAATGATAATAATGACAATAATTGTAATGATAATAATTTGAATCAATTGGTTGTTTTTCGAAGCGAGAAAAGTAATTTCCATAGACATAAAGAGTTCATCATTTGTGTGTGGGCTGTGATACTGCCTGGGTGCCCAGACCGAAGTAGGTGGTTTTCCTAGGGGGCCACACCCCGAGCCTTTGACCTAAAGGTCTAACCCACAAGGCAGTGGAACATCGTAAGGAGATGCAATCCCATGGTAGCCGGTGACCAACGATTGGTTCATACGCCATTTGTTCCCGCAGGATACTGGTGCCCATGTGCACAATTGGTTTGGAATCCGGTTAAAGCGCCGGACATTCGCTTTTCGTCCTCTCATTTTCGTAAACAACACCCCCGCCACGAAAAGGCAATGAGTAGGACTTCCCTGGCAGAGGCTGTATACGCGCGACCGTGTGAGAGTATTTCGAGAGGGAGAGCCGACTCTCCCCACTCTCGGCCGTACCAGGGCATTCGTTTGTTCTTGCAAAGGCTGGTTTTGGGTTTCATTTGTTTTATTGCTATTCCAATTTTTCAAACATCGCTTCTGCTGCTCTTTCTCGACATGTACTACATATGTCTAACTACTACCGACCTTGGCGGTCGATGTTTGCTGGTGTGGAAGTAGGTTAAGAGAAAATTAGATGCGGTGAAACCGAAACACCATCCGTTTGTGCAGTCATCGATTGTTCGTTTAGGGCCATGTAGTTAGATGCAGACTACTTAGCATTCGCCTGATAATCACGATCAGTAGTTATGGACACCAAGTGATAGGACTTAGAATCGGTCTCAGTTGCTTAAATTTACTCACCAGTTTTCCTCCTGTCGATCTTGAACTCCAAACTTTCTTCATACACATTTTTCTTTTTGTCTTCTCGAACCATATCCTCAATACTTAGTCTTTCTCATTACCATTACTACGATATTGTTTTGATTCCTTCGCTATCCATCTTGTTAATTCCCACTCATGCTTTTTGAAATTGAAGTGTTTATAATAAACAATTTCAAGCAATACAGTTATGGAAATATATATGTATAAACCACTTAATAAACGTCATTTTCTGAGATTGTATTATCAAATATCTTTTATACTCTATTTTCAGTTAACCGTCCACCTTATCTTGGATCTTCAACAGACCGAGGAGTTGGTGTTGGTGGTGTTAGCGGTGGCGGCGGCTATCCGCCTCCATCGATTCCTGTCTCTAATGCTTCAAATTTGATACAACATAATGGACAACATGCACAACCTTCAGCCACTGGACCATATCCTAATAATCAATCCCTTTCATATTCAAATCATCATGGCCAATATCCGTGTTCCCAGTCTCAAATGCCGTATCCTCATCCTCAATCACAGTACATTCATCCTTATCCACATGGTGGACCAACTGGAGGTGGTCCTCCTATTTTGCAGCAACAACCACAACACCCTCAGCACATGGTACCACCACCTACAAGCAGCACTACTGCATCTCCTTACCCTTCGTCAATCCTTAATAGTAATAATAATAATATTAATAGTAGTGCATCACCATTGTCTCAGCATATGCAAAATTCTAGAGAGGGATTTCATGTACATTATCCTCATGATGTACAACATCATTCAGGTAGTTTCTGTTTATTTCTAGAATGATTTCATTTTCTACTAGTGTATACTTTATGATTTTTGATTATTGTTTTTATTGCAACTGCGAAATGATCTAAGTTAGACAATCATTGGAAACCTGGAAATATTGGACGGCCATTTCGTCCTAGTATGGAAATCCGCAACCGGGCTATCTACTGCTTTCAAGTTTTCAATAATTTTTAACTTGGATCGGCTAGTGATTTTAATCAATTATTACATTCTCCACAACTCCATACTAACTATTGTTTGAATTTATAAATCAAACACTCATTAGTAGTTTTATTTGAAGAGTAAAACGTCGTATGGAATTTAATATTGTGTTCGCTTTTTGTGATGCCAACTCAATAAGTACAGATTTGTGTACCTAACTGTAAGCCAAACTATGTGAAAGGATTAGTGGTACCTATCTGACTGTCTGCCTACCGAAAATGAAGTGAAACAGAAGTCGAACCTACGACCTAGTTGTTAAAAGTGGGTCATTTTCTCTGCTAATAAGCCACCGCTCAACACATCTGTTTATTTTTTTTGGAGATGGTCAGTAGACTGAAATCTGATTTGGTAGTTTCTTAATTTATTCATTTATTTTAAACCAAAGATGGCGTATGAGTAAGGGGATCAGACAAGAAACCACACAAATAATTCATTGAAGAATAGAAAGGGGAGAAAGGGTTACCGCAGTCAGTTAATAAATGAATAAGAATGTTATTTGGTAAGAGAGGGAAAACGATACCATTATTCAATCATTCAGTCATACTCAGCAAAGAGCCTTTCACATGAATTTTGTCCCAAATTTCTATACCGAATTAGCGCGACAAGATAAGATTTACAAGAGGAATAGCGAAGTTATCGAAATAATCTAATAGCGATAGTGAAGAGAAAGACTGAACATGAATAATATGGTTCGTAGGAACAATGTGGCGAGGTAAGGTATCAAGGAATAATGAAGCTAAAAATCTACAGTATGATAAAAAGTGAATGGATCTGTGTCGTTTGACTGATTCTTTGCCATTATTATCCAAAATCTATGACCACTCGATTATGGTTATCAGGCGGAACCCGACTATGTAGTCTGTATCTACCAACACAATTCAGTGAGTGACTTCATAAACTGGCGTTACAATTTGATTTGACCTCCGAAAGATGCCATTATTATGGAGGAACTTTTCTAGGAATTTGATCAGATGGAATTTTCTACTTTCAAAATTAATGAATATAATGCTGATCGACGGATGTACGCAATGATGTAGCTTGATTGAGTAGTGCCTACTCGTGAGACCTTATTATTGGCTTGGGCCTCCGAAGGATTTCAAGTCAAAGACAATACCACTGGTCAGATATAATTAAATAGCATGTATATAAACAGAGTATGAACAAAAAATAAACATGATAGACATATCACAGAAGATTGGAAGAAATTAACTTGTGGGTTTCTCATCCTCCAATCAATTAAGACATGATTGTTAGGCTTATTCTTTGAGAATCATCATCTTTTTAGCCAATAAGTCGGAAAATACAACTGAAAAATAACTTTCACGTAAGGCAGCCAAACGTATTTTATCCCTGTTGCTCTCTCTGATAACGACTACTGGCAATGTCAGTCAATCGCAACGTAGAACCTGTTTCGTTTATACATCAATTCAAGTTACCATACCCCATTTGTACAGAGAGATGAAGTTGTCAGGTGAAATCCGATAATTGTAGATGTAGTAACAATATGATTGGTAATAGGAAAGATTAGGCATCGAATATATGATTGGAGAAGAAAATACAAATGAGTGAAATAGAAAGATGAGAAAGGTTGTAAGGAATTGAGAAGCTGAGAATTTGTGAGAAGACAGAATAGATGCACCTGAGCCATTGCAAACGATTTCGAGCCATGTGATTGGAAGTGTCGAACCAGTGGTTACGATAATCATGTGTATCCCAACCAGATAGTGTAGACGTATTGAAATGTTTCAGTCGAATTATCAATGACTTTGTGGACTGTCTGTATGTGTTTTGTTTTGCTGCCCCTAGTTTTCTTCCAACCTACTCGTACACCAGAGAACTTCACCCGTAGAGATAGGCGGTGTTTGAGCATATGTGATACATATCCCGACCACTTCGTTTGATGGTGATTTATTACGTCATCAATCGGTTTGCCATCCTTACCTAGTACCGTATTCTTAACCGAGGGTTTGCTTATCACTTGTCCTAAAATATACGAGGAGTGCTTCGTAGACATCTATGACCGAATGTCAGTAACCTACGAATATCCTCTACTCTTAATGGTCATATTGCGTACCCATAAAGTTGTACGAAACGATTTATATATATATATATATATATATATATATATATATATTCACTTTTACACACTAAAATATTTCTTATATTTGATGTATAAAGTATTTTATATCTATTCATTTTTAGTGTCTTCTTCGTCGAATGAGAATTTTGTCACATCAGGTGGTTTTCCTCCAAACAGTGGTGGTGTTGGATCACCTGGAATTATTCGACCATCTTCTGTGATGAATAATAATGGTGTTTCTAAACCTAATCTTATTGCTGGAGGAAAAATGGGCAAAGTATGTACACATGGTCTATAGATTGTTTAAAATTTCAATTTGTCTTATTTCCCAATTGCAGATGTTTCTGTTGTTTCTACTGTTATGATGCTAAATTATGGATATATATATATATATATATATATATATATATATATATATATATATATATATATATATATATATATATATATATATATGGTTTACTAAGTAGAATACTATCGATTATTAGGTAGGTGGGTAACTGCAGAGGGAGTGTATTTTCTTTGATCATTGTCACTTACTTACGCCTGTTACTCCCAATGGAGCATAGGCCGCCGACCATAACAGTATCTATAAATTCATAACCATATGAAAGCATTTCGAAGAGAGTAGATTTTATACACTTACTGTACCTAATGTGGGGGCGAATGTATATTTCTAACTATATCATATAATTTATTTATATGTACACTTTATGCTTATTTCACTGGTTTCTTTTTCGTCTTTGCTCACTAAAAATTAGCTTGTTTAATACATAGGCAGGCATTTTCTATTAGCTTTTGTTATTCATCAGTTTACCAACTAGCAAATTGTTTTCAACAGTCATTGTCCACTCTCCATTCTTGTTTAACTTTGTCGTTGACGTGCTTTTAGAGATTGCACTTTCCTCATCTAGATTCCCAGGGGTTGAACTTCTATCGGGAGATTCACTTTCTGACCTAGAATATGCCGATGACATAGTTCTATTTGGTGAAGACGCTGACAAAATGCAGAGTCTTCTGATCACTCTAAGCATGCTCGGGATACGATCCTCCTCCTCGAAATGTAAAATGTTGCTTCAGGATTGGGTTGCATCGACACCCGAACTAATGATAAGGAGTGAAGTAATTGAGCGTGTCGACCGCTTCACTTATCTTGGAAGTCTCATCAGCCCTTGTGGTCTAGTGTGTGACGAAATCTCAGCACGGATACAGAAGGCTCGACTAGCTTTTGCCAACTTGCGTCATTTATGGCGTAGGCGAGATATCCGTCTATCAACCAAAGGACGTGTTTACTGCGCATCAGTTCGTTCCGTCCTATTTTATGGCAGTGAAACATGGGCGGTAAGAGTAGAGGGTATTCGTACGTTACCAGTATTCGACCATAGGTGTCTTCGAAACAACGCTCGTATATCCTGGGACCACTGAGTAAATAACGCAGTCGTTAGGAAACGGGTACTAGGTAAGGATGGCAAATAAATTGATGACGTAGTGAAACTTCATCAGTTGAGATGGCTGGGACACATGTTACGTATACCCAACCACCGACTGCCTCGACATGCGATGTTCATTGGTATAGGAGTAGGTTGGAAGAAGGTTAGGGGCGGCAAGACCAAAACATGGCACAAGTCCATGAAGTCACTGACAAGTGGACTGAGCCATGTTGGTAGGTGTAGACTAACTGGTTGGGGACCACGAGATGACAGCAACCGATGGCTAGAGACCCTGAATGACATGGCTCAAAATCGTTTGCGATGGCGCAGGTGCATCCACTCTTTGTGTTCTTCCAAATTCTAATCTCCTAAATCCTCCTTGTCTCTTTTTTTTCTCTGAATTTTTCACTGAATTACCTTTTAAATAACATCTTCAAACCCTAATCTTTCTGATTACTGCTTATAGTCTTACTACCTCTACCACTACGAGATTTGAATCGACAACTGCATCTCTGTGCTAATGTGGTATGGCAACTCGAACTGATGTACGTACGTACGAAGTTCTACGTTGTTATTGATTGACTAACTGTTCAAAATCATACTAGATAAGACAAATAAATAGCGAGTATTAATCATTCAAAAACTCTTTATACCTAACGAAGTGTAAATAAAATAATTTGAATTTTCATCATCAGTGACATCCTGATTCACTTTGTTTTCATCTTCCGCTGAATGTCCCATTGAGCTCCAGTTATGTTGTGTATCACCAGTAAATCGTAAGCTCGATGTATTTTGGTGGATTAAATTTTTCGATCACATGTTAAATTCTGATTGTTTAAAAATAGTTTTTCTATTTAATTATTAAATGTTGTGATTTATTTTCCTTACTGTCAATAAGTGATTTATATACCCTAGCTTGTTGGATTACCTAAAAAATTGATAAATATTTAATTAAAATCATGAACCGATCAAAGTTAAACCTGGAAGTACTGTGTTACCAGGTTTTCAGTTGTGGTCTAACGCTGAATAGTTTATGATTCCAGTGAAATTGAGCTATATCCCCAACCCCAAACTGAAAAACAATTAAAACAATATTCATAAATCTACATGTATTCAGTGATGTTCATTTGCCTACTTATATATTCTATGCAGTAGTGTGGCGCTTTTAGAAAAAATTTCAACTGTTGAGAATTGGATTCTTTAATCTTATCTATCCTTCGTTAAGGTCATAATTTAAACAGCTACGATTGTGTTATCATTATGTAGTCAGACATTTATAAATCTAGAGTGCTCAGGTTATTTGCAGACGTTTATAATTTTGTGTCAACGATTACCCGGGTACATAATGGTTAAACAGATCATCAGTTGACTATATCATGTTTTATTGTTTAACAGACGAATATTACTAAATTAACTCTGTTCACTCATTATATATTTTTTTATGATAAGCTTGATTCATCAACTCGTCCGGTTAATCCTGGCTGTCCTACTTCGATTCCACCATCTCAAATTAATGTTAATCAAGCTGGTATGACACCTAGTGAACTTAACTCTGTACATGTTCCACAACAATACCAACATCGCTTAGGTTCACAGTCCAATAATCCTCAACTTCAGCAATTTTCAGGATTAGGAAATTATCCTCCGGGATTAGGACCTAGTCCACTTGGATCTCAAAGTGGTAATACTCTGAATAATGTCGGTAGTGACATCTTACCAAGTTCCACTCCATTTCAGGGCTATCAGCAACAGTATCATTCACCTTCGAACTCACAGATTCCACTACAACAATCACAAAATACTGCCAATTCTGCCAATAATCAAAATTCATTGTATTCTACTGATGGAACACATTCAGATGTTGGATCAAATCAACTTTTGAATAATTTATCTAGTCAAAGTCTTAGTGGTTTTCATAAACTTATTGAAATGGGAACAGAACCTGAACGGCGTCCGTGGCTTGAACATTATATACGTTTTATGGACGGTATTGGAAAACCAGTTGCTGGTCTTCCACAAGTGGTCAAACAACCACTGGATCTTTATCGACTATATGTAGCTGTTCGAGAGCGTGGTGGTGTAGCAGAAGTAATAAAAGGTCGAAGATGGAAAGAAATAAGTCAAGTAATTAATATCAGTGCATCTGCTTCAGCAGCTTATGCTTTGCGCAAAAACTATTGTAAATTCTTGCTCGAGTATGAATGTCGTTTCGATCGCGGTGGTATTGATCCTCGTCCACTACTTGCTCATATCGAAAATTTGTCAGGAAAAAAGAGGAAGTGTTCTTCAGTTGATAGTGATCCCAATAGTATTTCTAGTGGTTTAGCTCCTGCTCCCCCATCACCAACTGGAAGTCATTCTTCTGCATCATCCAGCCTTTTACCTCCCGGTAGCAGTGGCGCTTCACTGTCTGGTGGACCAAGTGGAACTGCTGGAAGTGCAGCAAGCGATAGTCAACTTGGACCTCCTTCATCTCAACAACAACGTTTCAGTGATCAGGGTCAACCAGGAAGTGTTTCTACTGTCCCAGAAAGCCCCAGTGCTATCCCAAGCATGCCTAGTCCACCTGGATTGTCAGGACAAAGTAGTACTTCGTATCTACCACCATCTTCAGGTCCCACTCCTAATGTTGCTTCACCACAACGTCCTTCTTCATGTGCTGTAATTAGTGGCTATCCGAGTACATCTCTGTCTTCAGATAATAATTGTTGTCCATGGCCTTGGACTTCTGAAAATAAGAACTCTGACTCTATCAATTATCGACAACTACCGTCAGCATCAGAAACAACAACAGGACAAGGTCTTATACTAACGAATCGTGAAACTACCTCATCGCAATATGCTCAAAGTAAGTACCAAAATTTCAAGTTTCACTTTGATATATATTTTTTTGTTCCAAACATAATACGCTTATGAGTTTCATTAGTTTGTCAAGTATCGTATGTACAGAAAGTTGTTTAAATAACCTGAATTCTCTAATTATAGCAGGAAATTTTACGGAATTGTTTTTTTTCTGATGGGATTAACAAATAAGTTGCACGTGTTTATGACCACAGAACGGCTAGCTTTTTCAATAAGGGATGAGGCTCCTAGTTTCATGGTCGTATGTTCGAGCTCCACATCGTTCCTTGTCCGGCTAGGCAAGCATCATGTATACTAGTTACCGTTATTGTGAAGCGATAACTTAGTGGATAATGTGTCAAACTTTCGCAAGTTCAAATCCCGTTCCACCTACTTTAATTTGGATTAAATAGCCTAATCTAACCATCAGCCTTCATGCACACACAAAGTGTGGTTCAAAATCGAATCCACAAATATTAACAGTATTTACTCTCTCCGGATAGAATTATTTTCTTAGCACCGACAAATAAATGGGATAACATTGTTTGATAGGGACTTAGTGACTAGTTGTTGTTTCTATCATGTGATCCATGTATTTGATTTCTGCCAGGGAGTTTCTAATTATTCACCACAATATTTTCTCAAAGGTTTGTAAAATTAAGTCTACGTATTTATGTTCATCGGCCTTTGGATGCGATACAATAAGATACATCTTGAAGATTGTCAGTTATATTTACCATCTACCTAAATTGTAGAAAAATGTTTTACATGACTTAATCGAAACATGACGAATACTATTGTTTCTTTTGCTATAATTAGCATATGTAAATTATTGTTTGCTCGTTTTCTAGTTAATACATATGTAATTTTAATAATCTTATTCCAGGTCGTATAGGATCTGGGAATCTACCACCTAATAACAATATCCTACCTTCATCAACGGTGTACGTTGGTATGCCTTATTCTACCTGTGCGTCAGGTTCTATGGCGAACGGGGAACCTATGACACAACATAATTTCAATCCATATTTGACTCAAGGTCCTCCGTTCGCTTCAAATCCATTGCATCCTATGCTCAACCAGCATCACGGTCCTCCACAAACTATGGAACACTCATTTACAGGATCTCAATCTCCAATCCATCCACGTCATCCGAGCAATCATAATTTCCGTACACCGTCTTTCAATTCGGTTACTCCACCGAGTGGTGTTAGTGGGGAATCGATTGCATTGTTTCGTATGCATCAAATACGTCCTGGGGCTCCCCAAATGGCCCCATATATTCCCGGTGGTACTACTACTTCACTATGTACAAGTACTACTACTAATAATAATATCAACAATAATGGCAGCTTGGATCATGCCTCTCCTATTCCACCTCATTTGATTCATCATCACCATCATAATCAAGTAAGGAGTGGATAACTAGCATTTTAATTAATAATGGTATATTTGATGCTCTAATACTATTTTGTTATATTTCCATCTACACTACTTCCATGCAAATAATTTTTTGCTTTCAACTATTTAAAATTTTCGAGCATATATCTGTATTTTAATTTAACGGGTTTGTACTACTGTTAATTGGGTGCTAGATCGAAGCGAAGCTCTGTAATCACAATTTCCTTGTTTCTTTTTATAAACTGGAAATAACTTTATAGTTGAGTTTAAGCACATCCCTATTATGAGATGTAATGAGAAAGCACTGCAAGCAATCATATATTTTCGGCTATTTCTCATGCCACATACTTTACAGTTAGAAATAAAAATATTTATTTTGAACATTCTGTGAATCATTGTGCTTAATACAGTTGTAGTATCTATGCACAAATTAAAAACTACACTTGGAGCCCCTTTAATGTCACTGTTGGTTTTAAGCTCTGGTAAAGGAAGAAAGTTGCGCGTAGAGCCAGCAACCTCAGTAGAAAAAAATCCCGACTATTCAGATGTATATATGGATCAGATGATGAAATTGGTGATAATAAGTGTAAGAAAGTCATGGGGCAGTTTCTAATCCATATATGTGTACTGATGTGGCATATTTCTAGTAACCTCAGTGGTTCATCTAGTGTTCTAAATAAATATTTCTATTTGTTGTAATTCAAAATTCTGATGTGAGAGTGATACATTTGATTTATCAGACATAGGAAATATGGTGAGCCAGCGCTATTGACCGAGACTAAACTTCGTTTTTCAAGGAAGTAGACAAAAAGTTACTCAGTTTTCCCATCCAGTTAAGCCAAACGGGCCTGAGTATAAGAAGCTTATTTATTTTCATCAGAATCGGTCATTGCACAACATAATAGTTAGACATAACCGAAAAATACATATTCGATCAGAATTATTTCATAGTTTGATTCGAATTTATTTTCAATTATCGTTATTATATGACGTACAGTATAAATTTGAGTTTATAATTATCATTTTCATTTGTCAGTAGTAGTAGTAACTAGGAGTATTATCATTACTTTACTGAATAATCCTTACAAAGTCAATTCACGTTATTTTATGTCCCTGAATAGCAGCGTAAATCAACCAAAATTTTTGAGGTAATGTATAAATAGTCTTAATAAACAGTTAATAAATGGAAACTCGTTTAGCCACCGTTTAGCTTGACGAGCGTTCTTGATTATTGACCTAGGAGTAGAGTGGAAGAAAATTAGGGATGACCAAACCAAAATGCAGTCATGTTTTCAGGTGCAAATTACCTGGTTAATTTATGCGCGATTATCATGGCTACTTCCTAAGAAAGACGTTAGGCACATGGCTTAGAATCGGTCGCAATGGAATAGATACATTCTTCTTTCTTTAATCTTCCCTTAGATCCTAATTATGTACCAACATTCAGATAAAAAGTTGCATCGTATTGTGGAATCCAGTGCTCAACATAACTGTTTCACCATTCTGTGCTCAGTTATTTGTTTCAGTCATTGAAGCGTTAGATTAACAATTCAGTTTTAAGAATTCTGACTCAAATAAAACTGTATTTCATATGTGAACATCATCTTTTATTTCGATTTAGACACAGCCGTCGTTAAAAAAACACGTTATCCTATTCACATATCTATAATCGGTTACACTGATTATTAATTATTTAAAAAACTAAATGGTTTTCTTGATTAAATTTTTGGTTGTTTATGTATATATTTGCTTGATAGATGAATGTAAACTACTAGTCTTTACTTAAGTATCTCCGTATCCATGTATATTTTTTGTAATGTTTATTTCTTGGCTTGTTTTTGTAGCGACCAGGTTACGTTACCACCATTCTCAAACGCTTGGATCATTGTGCTTTTCCTCCAGGTAGTATTGAAGCTACACCTGTTGATTCACCCCGACGTCGACGATATCGGGCAAAAGATTTAGGTATGTGAAAAATTTCATTCTATAACTTTTAATCCTGACTCATTTACTAGTCATAATTAATAACGATTCTTAAGATTAAATTAGGTAACTCATTTCCTTCAGTTAGTGTTTAGTATAGTTAAGGTTTAAGTCAAGCTAATTGAGTGTCCAAGCAATTTGAATAGGATAGGGGTTGGTACATTTAAGGGACTTGTCTTACAATTTTCATTTCGATTAATTTGAAGCCATCGGAAATCTAGCCATACCGTATATGACTAGTGTCCACGTGGTAACCGCGGTCAGTGGTTGGGAATGGTGGATGACATGGTTAAAAAATACAGGTGAATTCACTTTTTATCTTCTAGATATTGAGTTCCGGTATTCCTTCATAACATACCTTTCCACTCTGTCCTTTTGAATCACATTCTGAATATCTATTCTTTCTCATTTTCATTCCTACTACATTATTTCAATCTCTTTTGCTACTTATCTTGTTAACTTCCTCTTATCGTGCTAATATGGCATGACAGTTTGGACCGATGCACATTTATCCCAGGCTATGCTGATCATGAATGATAGCACCATACATACATGCATAGCTTTTGTCGAATTTTACAGAATACACCTTTGATTTTCTTTATACAAAATAATTCACCACTTACAATCGCATAGCAGCAATGTCGAATGTGTTATGTTCAATTTGGCTGAATAGCCTTCTACAATGGCTAATATTTTTCAGTCAACAATGATCTGTTCGTAGTATACAATTGTCACTAAATTTGTAATGTGCGTATAATTACACGAATGTATTACTCATTTTTTCTCTTCCATACACACACCTACTTCATAGGTTTATCTATCAATAAGTATAGGTTATTTTGTGTACAAATATTTATGGCTAATTTTGTTCTGTGATTGATTTCCCGTTTCTTTACCTAAAAATATGAAAATATTACTTGGATTGATGTTCCGTTTATATGAGTTTTCTTTGTTTATCCTAATTTCAACATATAAACACAAACATAGAAATACAAATGCCTCAAGTATACGTAATTTTTTAGCATATAATTATGTTTTTCATTTTATATTTCGTAATAGTTATCGTAAATTAGATTGTAGTTAGCTTAATGTAACACATTGTTGCGTTGATTACTTGCTCATTATAAAATTAATCTTATTTCAATTTTTATGATCATCAGGTGGAATAGAAGTTAGTTTTATTCTGTACCAAACTAAATTTACAGTACAATATTGTTTGACTAAGTGTTTATAGATAAATATTTAAATAATGTTGTAATTTTGGCTTCTCCAAGCCACATTGCTTAAATCGTCGTTCATTTAAATAGATTTTATCGTGATGTTTTATATTTATGAAATATACTTATGTATATTTAGACATTATTGCGAGTTTTGATAAAGTATAGGACACTAGTTTAGGTTTATTAGTTGTGGACGCTATGGTCTCAAGCAATGTTTGAGGTATAACGGGGATTGTGACTTTCTAATTGTTCACATTGTGCAAGGATATTTCTCGATGAACTCAGGTCCCATGTCGAAGTGACGACTGCTTGATTGCAATCACACACAATCTCCTTGTCAACAGTTTAAAATGTGTTAGCTGTGTACTGTAAAGGCCTTATCACTACGACTGGTGTTGGGGATGAGGAGAATCTATGAAGCGATGTGAGATGTGCTATTTTTGGCATTGACGTTCTCTAACTCACTTTTATTTGTTTGTGAGGGGAAGTGAATGGGCATATTGGTTGGTTGAGTGAGGAGAACAGCTTAGTGGCGTCATACCTGAGTACAGTTGATGATAGAGTATGACTGTATAACTTTGAGTTTGTTAGTTTTGTAGTAACGACTGTGCAATCGATCTGGTTTGTGATGTGGTGATATGATGGAAGTGAAGAAGTGATGCAATGAATATTAGTGGATTAAATCATTTCTATTAGTCAAGCCTGACTTTCACATCAGAGTATCAACTTTAGTGACATTTTTATATGTCGGAATAATAAATACAGTACACCTAGCTAATAACAAATTCCAAGTCACAGAGCTTCATGTGGAAGCTTAGGATCCGATTGTGTATCCTTATCATATACTCGGTCATAAATTTGGTTATGTGTATGTATCTAGATTTAGTGATCGTATTTTCATAAATTCATATATATGATCATCCCTCTGTTGGGCTTTTTGTTCGTTTTCTTTAACATATAGGTTCTATTGCACCATTCAAATTATTGATGGCTCTTCGATCAGGATTAACAGCTGAAGTTTCTTGGGCATTAAACTGTTTAAATATTTTATTAAGAGATGAAAATGGAATAGATTTTATTGTTCCGAGTGCATTACCTGGATTGCTTACCAGTTTAGTCGATCTTTGGCGTCATACATTAGGTGAATTATTTGATCATAAGTTATTTATTACCAGTTTGGAACTACCTACTGACTTATCCCTCATATCTTCGTTGTCATCATGCACGGAGGCAAAACAGAATCTAATGCTGAAAAGTACACCGCATCATAACTGTTCACTTAACTTCAATACTGTCAATATGACATGTGTTGATGTTATGAAAAGTAAATCATATCTTACTGATTCATCTAATAATCATAATAGTAATAACGATAATAGTTTAATTCGATTAGAACGTGAAATAAGTCGAATTGCTGCTAGTAAAAATTTACCATTGTCTACTGTACGTGCTGGTTTGCGTCGCCTGCTGAATAAATGTAATGATTCGAAATCTATTGATACACCTGTTCGTTTACGTAATGGTTTAATGTTACGATTGGAAAATTTATCTAATTTAATACCAGTCAATTCACTGACAACCACATCCACATCAACAACTTGTAATTCTTCACATCGATTAATTGACACAAATACAAATTCTATAGGATCATCTGCAAGTTATCATCGATCTAGGAAACGTGGTAAACAAATATCTGCTTCGATGTGCTCGTCATCGTCAACACCATCACATTTTATGCCAACATCTGTTAGTAGTCATATAACAACTAATGGACAACAACATATATACACACTTTCTAATATAAACATTTCAACAGCTAATCTAGTTAAATCTGATTACAACAACAGTGGGAATGTTAGTGGTTGTGGTGGCAGTAAAATGATCTGGTCATCTCCACATGTAACATCTGTTGTAGATAGTTTGCGAACACCAGAAGCTTGTTCAAACTTAAGAGATTTAGCGCTTTATGTAATTGACACTTTGCTTGAATCATCAACTGCTAATGATGATAATCGTGGATCATCATTTAAAATGGGTAGTAATGATGTTAAAATTAGCAGTGATGATCATCAGTCAAATCTGGTGAAATCATCATCGTGTTTGGTAAAATCTTCCGGTATGCTGTTACGACAATTAATTGAGAAAGGTGGTGGTGATACGACATGTCATATTATGCCACCATTCGGTGCTTATGCATTTCAAAGTTCACATTGGATGAATAGTCAAGAGAATAATAATGCATCGTATTCTGATAATGATTATTTGCCTAAATTAACAGAATGTTCCACAGCATCATCTCCAGTATCAAAAGTAGTAATTGGTGGACTATCTTCTTTGTCCTGTTCTTCATTAATAAAACAATCTGTTTCAAGTAATGAGTTAAATAGTGAATTGATGATTAAAAGTAATGAATCTGAAGATGATGAGGATGAGGATAGCGAACAGTCACCGTCTAATAAACGTATACGTCATTCATCTTCTTCATCTCTTCCTTGTCCTACATTATCACCTCAACCTGTATGTGATATATCAGACGATATTGACAATAACAATAAACTCTTAGAATCAAATAATGTAACTAGTGATAATTGTGTTGCAACTGGTTCTATTTGTGATAATGATGATGAGTTAGAATTTTCTCAATTAATTGATGAAAATGGTCGTTGTCCACTTCGTGCTCGTGAAGAATTAGTTCATCATGGTTCTGTATGTCTATGGCCAAATCATAATGAAGCTAATAGTTATGAAGCTCGTGCTGTTCGTTGTTTATGTGTTTCAACTGTTCTACGTAATCTTTCATTTATGAATACAGTTGAACGTCAATTAAGCAAACAAAAAGGTGTTTTGGCTTTAATTGGACGACTAATATTATTTGGACATGAACATGTTGGTGAAAATGATACATGGAAGGTTGTAGAAGAAAAAGCTCATGCATTAGAGTCTAGTTTTTGTGCTTGGTGGACACCTACATGGTTAGAAGATATGCGAGAAAATGCTATGGTATTATTAGTCAATGTTGCTGGTTATTTAGAACTAATCCAGTTTGATGAGTCAATAGTACGTCCTATTCTAGAAGGTCTTTTACATTGGATAACATGTTCAACATCAGCTTCAGTTGATCCTTTCCCAGGACATCGAACTCTTAGTCCTCGTCGTTTAGCTCTTGAAGCTTTAAATCGTCTTTGTGTACATGAAACAAATGTTGATCTGCTATTGTCAACACCTTCTGATGAAAAAGTTCTTAGTAGATTATTTGATAGACTTGCTACTTGGCTTGCTGTACCAGAAGATCAAGTGACACGTGAATTAGCTTTATCTACAATGCATTATCTTGCTGGTGGGGGTGCTACATTTTCTATCTCTTCTCTATCTTCAAATATTGGAAAAGTTACTACTAATGAAACAAATTCATCCTCAGGGACATTTATTGGTACGACTATGCTTGCTGATGCTAAACCTTGTCCTATCTCTGGATTATTGTCATTTATTGAAGCGGCTGAAGCAACAACTAGGCGAGTTATTGATCAATATGGTGTACAAGCTCTACAAGAAAGACCAGAATTAATGGGAACAAGTTTAGAAATGGTTCGTCGTGCAGGTGCACTACTTGGTAGACTAGCTGTCGATTCTAAAGGTCGATTAGCTTTTACACCGGATTTAGAGCTACGTTTAATGGATCTAGTAACTTCACGTGTATTAGATGCTACTGTTGCGCATCTTTTATGCGGTGCTCTACATCGTTTACTTCCAGATTTTGATCAATTAGATAATAACGTAAAGATTTCAACAATTCCACCGATCCCAACTCCCTCCGCTATAGCAGAACTCTTAACACAGACCTCAGTGATAACTGTTGTACTGCCAGAGACAGTGATGGGTGTTAATCAAATCTCACAAGAGTCATCTACGATTACTCCAAGTCATAAACATGTAGATAAAGTAGAAGTGTTCAAAAAACAATCACAACGACAACAACAGTCAACAAACATAATGCCAACAACACCAACATGTCCCGACATCGATCATCATCAACAAACAATACTGAATAATTCAACTGATAATAATAATAATTTAATAGTTAAAGAAACCGATTCATCACTTCCTACTAATGAGCATTTGAATAAACCAGTTGATAACAGCATTGACGATCATGATAATTCTGTAGATAACAAAAAAATCCCATCGAATAATAGTTGTATGAATAATACATCATTAATTGATAAACTTCCTGTTGCGACAATCTCAGATGACTCTTTAATTATTGAAAGCAGAAAACAGATGAATGGATCTGTTGTCGACAGTGGTGGTGATAATGATAATGTAAATTGTTGTAAAACTGAAACTTTTGATTTCCGAACTAATTTAACAGTGAATAATTGCGGTACCGCTAACTCTACCACTATTACTACTACTAACAGTATTAATAATAATAACGATACTATAACTACTGTTTCTATGGATAATGACGTTGTTGTTGATCCCAATATTTACTGCAATAACACAGACTCTCAGCCGAAAATGAATTGTGTCGATTCTTCATGATATGTGTATGTTACACTGCTATAATGCCATTTTCCCACTTTGTGTTTCGGTCACTTCAGTCCCCTCCTCACACTTCTGTTTGTTTCCCCACTTTCTATCTCTTTTCTTCTGTGAATTCTTCTATGATTTGTGATGTCAAATAAAAAATTTTCTATTTACAAATAAAATGAAACAACAAACAAAAATACTTTGTTGTTGATTTTTCTCCTTTCAGTCAGCTAATAGCTAACTAAAACGGCCACTTACCCACTAACTAAATAAACTAACCAACATGAATCCAGTCACCTGCAGTATGAATGAAATGAATCTAGAGGACTGCATTTTGTCTTTTCTCTCTCTGTGCCCTCTTCCGAACATTAAAATTTACTGTGTATTGTATTGTGTAAATCCATTCATATATATATATATATATATATATATATATATATATATATATATATATATATATATATATATATATATATATATATTATATAACGTTATATAATCTTTCTTTAGTATTAAAAAAGTAATCATAATTTTCTTTCTTAACCTTTCATAAGCGATATTTGAAGAAAAGAGTTGCGAGAAATCAATAATAATAATAATTAGTTTGTGAATATTTTCAATACATTTACTGTCATTATGACCAATGGTTTGAGTGCTAGTTATATGTTCATATGTAGCAGGAGTTAATCTCTCTCTCTCTCTCTCTCTATATATATATATATATATATATATATATATATATATATATATATATATATATATATATAAAAAAGGGAATGAGTTTTTCAATTGTCAAGTGTTTTTTTCTTCGGAAATATGTTTTATTTTATCAATGATTAGGTAACATTGATGACTACTATGTGTAAGTGATTAGTTTACAGTCCCTTCAAGATGTGTATTTGTGTTTATCTACTTTTGTAAAAGCTATTTTTGTTAGAAGTGTCAAGGTGATTGTGACTTCCTAGTTGTTCGTGTTACGGAAGGATAGTTCTTCTTGCCTTGCTCTAGAGTGATCTTGATGAACTCAGGTCCCATGTCGAAGTGACGACTGCTTGATTGCAATCACACACAATCTCCTTGTCAACAGTTTAAAATGTGTTAGCTGTGTACTGTAAAGGCCTTATCACTACGACTGGTGTTGGGGATGAGGAGAATCTATGAAGCGATGTGAGATGTGCTATTTTTGGCATTGACGTTCTCTAACTCACTTTTATTTGTTTGTGAGGGGAAGTGAATGGGCATATTGGTTGGTTGAGTGAGGAGAACAGCTTAGTGGCGTCATACCTGAGTACAGTTGATGATAGAGTATGACTGTATAACTTTGAGTTTGTTAGTTTTGTAGTAACGACTGTGCAATCGATCTGGTTTGTGATGTGGTGATATGATGGAAGTGAAGAAGTGATGCAATGAATATTAGTGGATTAAATCATTTCTATAGTTAAACTTGACTACCAAGTTAGGTTGGCAGCTATGTCCGGAAAGAATGACAAATCGATTGATAAGTCAGCATGTTTTAATTATCTGAACTGGTGAGGATTTGTCCTACGTATACCTGCACATCCTCTACCTCCACATGCGATGCTATATGGCATAGTTATGGGTTGGAAGATAGGTAATGGTGAACTACATATATTGTTGTATCATTTCATTAAGTCGACTATTTTGTTAGTAGACGCGGACCATGTGACTAAGGTCTGCGCTATCCCAATTCGCAATAATCTTCGATCAGTCAGTCACAATGTAGAACCTGCACTTAGTTAAAGTTTCCATACCCCATTTGTACAGAGAGATGAAGTTGTCAGGTGAAATCCGATAATTGTAGATGTAGTAACAATATGATTGGTGATAGGAAAGATTAGGCATCGAATATATGATTGGAGAAGAAAATACAAATGAGTGAAATAGAAAGATGAGAAAGGTTGTAAGGAATTGAGAAGCTGAGAATTTGTGAGAAGACAGAATAGATGCACCTGAGCCATTGCAAACGATTTCGAGCCATGTGATTGGAAGTGTCGAACCAGTGGTTACGATAATCATGTGTATCCCAACCAGATAGTGTAGACGTATTGAAATGTTTCAGTCGAATTATCAATGACTTTGTGGACTGTCTGTATGTGTTTTGTTTTGCTGCCCCTAGTTTTCTTCCAACCTACTCGTACACCAGAGAACTTCACCCGTAGAGATAGGCGGTGTTTGAGCATATGTGATACATATCCCGACCACTTCGTTTGGTGGTGATTTATTACGTCATCAATCGGTTTGCCATCCTTACCTAGTACCGTATTCTTAACCGAGGGTTTGCTTATCACTTGTCCTAAAATATACGAGGAGTGCTTCGTAGACATCTATGACCGAATGTCAGTAACCTACGAATATCCTCTACTCTTAATGGTCATATTGCGTACCCATAAAGTTGTACGGAACGATTTGCTGCTGTGTAAACTCGCTTTTTGATTGTAAGACGGATATCGCCTATACCACAACTGACGCAAGTTTGCAGAGCCAATTAAGCCTTCTAAATTTGTTTCGAGATTTCGTCGCACACAAGAGTGAGCATCAATACTGATGAGACTATCAAGGTAAGTGAAGTGGTCGATGTGTTCAACTACTTCACTCTGTTTGAAGAATTTGGACACAGACACAAATTAACTATGAATCGACATTTTACATTTGGATGGGGATAATGGCATCTCAAATTGCTTGTATTGTTGCTTAATGTAGTCAGAAGACGTCGGAAAATATGTTTATGTTTTAGCATCTGCCGAAGGTTGAATATTTGGTCTGTGTACCCACGTTCAGGTCTGAAATCAGCCTTGTCATCTGTTCACGAGCTCTTTTTGATGTCGAATTATTTTTGAGGCTAGTATTCTAGACACTGCTTCAGTCAATCTGATATCTCTGTGATTGTCACAATAGGATGTTTTTCCTTTATTAGAAGCTGGGAGGATCTACGATTGAGTCTATTTAAATGGTAGTACGTCAATTTCCCGGATTTTCGCAAAAATTTCAGTCGGGCTACTAAAACTGGACCACCTTTCTTTCAAATCTCAGTTTTGTGGATTGGGAGTGAATAATAGTCTCGTCTTTTTCAGAGATATTTTCACTAATAGCCGGTTATTAGTTGCCGACCCCATGTCCAACCCTCCTCCTTTACCCGGGCTTGGGACCGGCGGTAACTCTAGGAGAGCTACAGGAGGATTTGCCACAATCTATATGTAAGATAAAGTCACTCCCATTCTTTGTTCGCTACATTGATGCATGCTGCTTCTGTGAAAATGCATTAAATGTTCTAGCACCCGTAAGTGTATCTTATTGCACAAGTGAGATTATAGAAACTTTAAATGTTTAGCCATTCTTGTTACTGAATTCTCTAAGTAAAACCACCCCCCCTGGCAACCCTAACTAATTTGAATAGTTTTTAACATGAACATTATGTCACTGAGTCACATGATACATGCATTATAGTAGTAGGTGATTATAATTAATTCGTTATGGCACAGGAAATGACCTTAAATGCATTGTTCATAAATCAACAGGATGTCCACTTAAGAAGAAATAAAAGTTTCCGGCCGGTGCATTGCATTGCTGTAATGCATGTCATAAATATGCTACCTAAACAATTTTGAACTAGTAAACTTAAAACAATCTTATATCACATGTTTGTTCTCTACATTTAATGTTACTATTTATATCAAGCTGATCATGCCTGTAAACTGGCGTGGGGTTAGGTATAGGATCAGCAACTCCATCAACTTCGCCACAAATCAGACACCTATATACTAACTGTTATATCCTAGTGAAGATTAAATTACGGGTAACTTCTGTGAACTACTAATGGTTTGTATATAAACCCAGTATGTTTGAAATAAATGATTCATATAGCAGAAGCTGAGATTGGTGTTCTGGACTCAACAGGCAGGGCTGGAAGGAAAAAGGACCGATAAGGACGCAAGGCTGCTCATACCAGTCGGATGTCATTGGTTTGGCACAGTACTAAAATTGTATAGGTCGTATTTTGATTGGCGAATAAATTATTGGTAACTAGCCGGGCTTAAAGTCACAAAACTAACGGTATGTGTGTATATCCCCCGAACCCGTGACTTACATTGATATTTGTTTAATGGGTTAATAATTCATAAACAAAAAAGATAAATAAAACTGTGATATTAGAACACGATGGTATTCTTAATATCATCTGATTACGTAAACATTTCTATTGTTTGGATAAAAACGACTTTTGATCCACAATAAAATGGATTCATATTAATATCGCAGTTCCTCAGCAGCCGCTTACAGTCGTATTAACACTGATATACAACATATTATTAAATAATATATATTGATGACTAGAAAGGTTAGGGTAGACAGAAAACACAGAGAGGGAAAGGCAGTAATTATCTACAATAAGAAAATTGTTAGGATGGCTACGTAATAATTATAGATTTGATGAGTTTACACAAGTTTAATAATTGAGATAATGAAAATCACAAATAAGTAAGAAGACAATTTTAATGCGAATAGAACAATATTTATCCAAGTGACAGTGTAGTGAAGGAGAACACGGGTGAGGACAACCAAATTGAATTTAGAACAAATTACAGAATTACTTGGTAAAATAGAAAAACCATATAGTAAATCGTTAATTTGCAAAATATTATTCTATCATATCAAACGGGACTGTTGCTTTTGCAAACATCAATCCATTGTCTCGCATTTCATTGTTCATGCGATTTCTTACAAATTCCATTGTTTTCTCGCTCTTCTTTTCTTGATCTTCTCCATCTTCTGCTGCCAGACGTTACGTTCTTTTGACTCACGTTATATACTACTTATATCAATATAAGTAGCACGCACCACACTCGTCCCCCCTTTTAACAAGTTGCTGTCGTAGTCTTTCTGATCTCCGTACCGCTGTGTTCTTTGGTGCTTTTCGTGATTCACACCCATGATGATCTTGAAACCATCTCTGTAGTTGACTAGCATTTACGCGCTTCTGCTTGTCTTCTCTCCGGATCGTGTAGACCGAGCCGCGTCTCTCCGTGATAACATACGGTCCTTCCCATTTTGGGGCCAGCTTCCCCGACCCTGCTCCCCCTGCTATGTTACTTTTTCGTTCTCTACACTTTACTAGGTCCCCCACTGCAAAGGGTTTCCACGTTCTCCTCTGTTGTTCTGCCTTCTTTGTGTCTGATATTTGTTTCTTTTCCACGTTCCTTATTGCCTCTCTCCTCTCTTTTCTTAACCTTGTTGTCGTCCACTTCTGTTGTTGTGGCCAGGTCTTATTATGCATTGGAAGTCGTGGTTGTCTGCCATACATGAGCAAGAAAGGTGACGTCTTGGTTGTTCCTTGTGTGGAGGAACGATGTGCCAGCAAAATCAATGGTAACTCTTTCTCCCAATTTCCTCCTTTTGATGCTAACCATTCCTTTAACGTTCGATTGTTTCTCTCTGTAAGCCCGTTTGTCTGAGGATGATACGGTGTAGTTCGTATTCTCTTGATGCCAAACTGCTTTAAACGGGCTTTAAACTCGTCACTTTCAAAACAGGGACCCTGGTCAGTTAATATCATCTTCGGTATTCCGTGACACGCTACAATATGCCGGATTACCACCTCGGTCACTGTCCTTGCCCGCTGGTCTGCAATGGGTACGGCATCTACCCAACGTGTAGCATGTTCCGTCATCACTAACAGGTACTGGTTACCGCTCGCCGTCTGTGGAAACGGTCCCATCACATCCACCGACCATAGATCACCGACTGCGGTTACTGGGATTGACTGTAATGGCGGTTGTCTGTATCGATCGCTTTTCATTAGCTGACACTGCTGGCAGGTTAATACGTATTCAGCCACATCGTCTCTCATGCTCGGCCAGTATGCACTTTGTCGTAGTAAGTCCGTCGTTCTTGCGATGCCTGTATGTGCTACCTGGTGACACTCGTGTATCACTTTACGCCGCCAGTCTTTCGGGATCACCGCCACCCAATTCTCATCATCGTCCTGCCAGGTCAGCACTCCATATGAGTTCACTCTCAGTCGTTCCTTTTGCCGAAGCAGCGTTATTACCTCCTTGTCCATTGTTCGTTTATCTACGTCTGCTCCCTCTTTTATCACTCTGATTACCTCTCGAAGGTTAGGGTCAGCTTTCTGCTGCCAGACGAGTTCTAATGGGTCTCCCTCTAAACTATTCACCGCGTATGCTGTTAGTGGCAGGTCGGCTTCCATGTCTGGTCTTGACAAGTAATCCGCCATTACGTTTTCTTTTCCTGGAACATGGCCGATACTGAAATCGTATTCTTACAGGCGTATCATCCATCGCGCCAACTTCCCTCGGGGGTCTCTTGCTGTTCTCAACCACTGGAGGGGTTTATGGTCAGTCTCAATGTGAAATCATCTACCTAAGAGGTATGGTCTCCATTTTTCCACTGCCCACACGATCGCTAAACACTCCTTTTCGATGGTTGAATACTTCTGTTCAGCGGGTGTGAGGACGCGTATTCCACCACTCTATCAGCCTGACTCAACACAGCACCTATACCATGATCACTCGCGTCTGTGGCCACTGTAAACAGTCTTCCCGGTTCAAGCAGTCTGAGCGTCATCTGGCGATCGTCTAGCATGTTTTTGATTCGGTTGAACGTTTGTTCGGCAGTGTCAGTCCACGTAAACTTGGTGCCGCTCAATAACTTATATAAGGGTGCTGCTATTTCGTTGAAATTCTTGACAAACCGACTGTAGAACGCCGCTCTTCCCAGGAACTGTCTCAACTTCCTTTTCGAATTAGGTACTGCAATATTTTTTATGGTAAGAATTTTCTCCGGCAATGGTTTTATTTCTCCATTTCCCACTTTATGTCCCAACAATGTGACGCTACTTTTCGCTATCTGCGACTTGTCCTTATTAATCCGAAGTCCAAATTCGTCAATTCGCTTTAAGACCGCTTCCACATGCTTGATGTGATCTGCTTCTGTTTGACTGTACACAACTACATCGTCGCCATATACCTCGACATTATCTAGATTCTTGAGCAGTAGTGTCATTAATCTTCTGAACGTGAACGGTGCACCCGCCAACCCGAACGGCATTCGTTTAAATTGATACTGTTTATCACGTACAGTAAACGCTGTCTTGCTTCGATCACTCTGTTTTATAGGCAGTTGCCAATAACCTGACCGTAAATCCAGCACTGTAAACACCGTGGCATTCTGTAGCCGATCTAATGTTTCCACCACTGTTGGCATTGCACAAGGCTTCAGGTCTGTTATATTATTCAATTCTCTGAAGTCGACACAAAATCTATACTTTCCATTTGGTTTCTTTACCAAGAGTACCGGCGAGCTATATGGGCTGTCCGCTTCCTCAATTATACCTTCTTTTAACATTTCCTGGACCTGACGATTTACCTCGGCCTCTAAATGCACCGGGACACGACGTGATGCAAATATATTTACTCGACTGTTCTTTATCGGTATTTCGTGCTTTACTCTGTCACAAAGTCCATACGGCTCCCCATCTCCCGTGAATAGTTTCGCATACTTTTTGCATAACTCGTGAATGTTTGGTTTCTTTGACGAGACATCCGCTGCAACTCTTATTTCAGCCACTTCGCTACTTTCGTGTATTGTCAATGAACCATATTTCGTGACCACCTTACCGTTTCTTAAGTCAACTATCGCTTTTACTTCTTTTAGGAAATCTGCTCCTAATATCGGTCTCGATAAGCTTGTGGTTACGACGAACGGAAAATTTATCTCAGCATCCCCCAATTTTACGATACTGTTAGATACGCCAAACACCTCTAACATATGGCCCCCTATCGTGTGGACAGCTAATGTACACGGCTTGATTCTCTTACATTGCTCTTTGCCTATTAACGATACTGCTGCACCTGTATCGATCAGACAAACTAAATCTCGCTCATTTATGTTCACTCTCGTATATACTGCCCCTCTGTCTACTAACGCAACAATCCCCAGATTCCTAGGATAGAAAGAACACTCGTTGTAACGTCTAACATATCTGCGTCTTCGTCTTGTTGGACAGTTTATCTTCCAATGTCCTGTCCCTCCACAAGCGTAACATTTATCGTTCCTTTTATTGTTCACTTGTATTGCTGCAATCTCACGCTCCAGCTCCTCAATCTTCTTCTCGACATTACTCATCTCCTGCTTTTCGCACCCGACCGGAGCTACTGTTCGCGTCATCAGCTGACGAGTCACCTTCGCCAGTTCACTGATATCCATCGGTTGCGCTGCGTTTACCAGTTTCAGCTGTTGGGAGACGGTGGCAGGCACACTCTCGACAAACTGTGACGCCAACAACTGTGCCTCCGACTCCTCATCGAGACTCGGCAGCGCACGGCGTAACAATCTGGTAAGCTCCACAGCCAGCACCAGTGGGCCACCATCGACCGGCAACCTCGCCAGCCGGAACTTCTGCGGCGCGTCCTCCCCGTCCACTGGGCTGCCAAACTCCGCCGCCAACCGCTCCGCGACTGCCTCCCCTGTCGTCTTCCCGCCAGCACCGTCCAAGCTGTCATACACAGCCTTCGCCCTGCCTCTCAGAAGCGCCCCCAGCACCACCAGCTCCGCCTTCGGCCCCTTCACTCCCACCAGCTCCGCCACGGCCTCAAACTCCTTCGGCCATGGAATCTTCATCCTTAGTGGAGGCAGCGACACCAAATGTAGAGAAGGAGAACACGGGTGAGGACAACCAAATTGAATTTAGAACAAATTACAGAATTACTTGGTAAAATAGAAAAACCATATAGTAAATCGTTAATTTGCAAAATATTATTCTATCATATCAAACGGGACTGTTGCTTTTGCAAACATCAATCCATTGTCTCGCATTTCATTGTTCATGCGATTTCTTACAAATTCCATTGTTTTCTCGCTCTTCTTTTCTTGATCTTCTCCATCTTCTGCTGCCAGACGTTACGTTCTTTTGACTCACGTTATATACTACTTATATCAATATAAGTAGCACGCACCACAACAGTTGTATGACAAAAAACAAACGATAATAATTAATGACCATGTAATCACAACAATAAAGACAGCTATCGATTGGATGCCGAACTTTTACACCGTTTATTGCTGTGGTACGTTTTGTTACCGAATTCTTTAGAATGTGTCAATTTATTTACAATTTCACTAGTTGAAATCATGAGTCAATTGGAGCCAGACCACCAGGGAAACCCTGGAAGAAGTGGATGGTTGTTTCGTCCTAGTATGGGACTCCTCAGCAGTACGCATCCACGATCCCACCCCCCGCGAGATTCGAACACAGGACCTATCAGTCTCGCATGCGAGCACTTAACCACTAGACCACTGAGCCGGCATCCAACGATGTTAATGTCTAACTTCAACCAATCCACGAAGTTGCGCCACCGTACAGCATTGTCTTCAGTGAGCTGATATCTCACAACAGACCTGGTTGAACTCCACTGGTCACGGCTTCTCATTAGAACTCCAGGAGTGTCTCTTGAAGTCAGTCACTAGTGAGCAGATGATTATTATCAGAAGGGGTTTTGTGGAGATTTTATTTACAATTGACTAATCACTGATTGTTGATGAATGTCATGTATCCCAAGTCATTCTTTAGTGCTGATCAAATTCTATTGATCAGGTTGAAATATGGCCACTAGTTTAACTGACTCAGCATAGATTGGACTATATTGAAATGTGAGATGCTAGTTGAAAATTGTCGACAGGACGCCCTGAACCTGGGTTTTGAGCTTTTCGGTTTAAAGTCTCCTGTCAACTACCTCCAATCACTAATTTACAAAGTGTCAATTTATCACTACTATGGCAAATTCAGGATTTTGACTAAGTTTTCTTTAATTATTATTGTCTATATTTGTTTATGTAACCCTCGCTTAGCTAAATGTTATTTCATCCACTTTAACATTATCTTTTTGTTCATCTGTAATTTTCACTCACTCAATGTAGGCGCCTCAAATTTATAATTACTACGCAATCCAACATAACAATTTTCAAACTCTAGATAAGTGTTTCCTCTCCTCCTTTTGTGTTTTGTACGTCTATCTTCAAATAACTATGTTCATATACATATGTATATTTTTAAAAAACTAGCAGTATGAATTTTCTACTACTTAATTACTAGTTTAAGTAGTTATAATTCATAGTTAAGGCGACAGATTGCTAATCCAATAGGGTGTAGGGTCTGATAATATGTCAAGCCCACAAAGGTTATTCTAGCTTCCGGACAGACCGATTCATTCCTTCTTTTTGAGCTACATTTTTACTTCATCAATTATTCGCTTATTAACCTTGACTATCTTTAAATGAGCGTATGCATGTGCATTGCTTATCCCATTCATTACATGACTGTAAATTGTTTTTGTCTGAATATAAATGCCCAATCAAGCTTGATAAAATCGAGTTAGCTCAATCTTCTTCTCCACTTGGCTTTGACTACTTGCTTTTCATTTCGACCAAGTGAACGAGTTTACGAAATATACGTATTCGAAATTCATTTTCATACTTAACTTATTTTACCCTATTTTTCTCTAAGGTGAATTAAGTTTATCAATCTGTATGAGGTTCTCTGAGAAGTATATTTCGATAACATCATTCGTACAATCAAACTGGGGTCAGATATTGGGCACCAAAAAGGGTTTCCCCACGTGGGTTAGAATCCTATCCTTGTCGAGTTGAAAAATACTGTTTAATTACTAATTATATAAACTTTCTTTTCGGTAAATTTGCATTCTTTTGTAATGCAAAGGTAAACAGAAGTAACAGACAGAAGCGAAATTTGGTAAAAATGACCGACCATTTGTTGCTTGTAAAAATTTGTGCAGTGGATAAAGTTCTATTTTAAGACTTAAAACTCGTTATTTCAAATTTCATATTTATGTATGTCATGTCAATTTTTGTGTTTCATATGTTATGTTTTAATTTCAGCAGTTAAACTATGTCAAGTTTTCGTTCAATGTAAAAACTAACTGTTATGGTTTTAAGTTGCTGTCGATTTATACCATGTGCTAATTGCTGTGTCCTTCAGTGGAAAATTAGAAAGAAGCGTTTATTGATCGATTCGGTGACAGTGACACGTAAACACGAACGGACGGCCTAGAGTCTCGATTGGTCTCGCTTCCCTGTCTAGCCCAGTTAGTTGAGTCCAGAACACAAGTCACAATCTCTGAGATATGAATCATTATATTTCAAACATACTTTGTTTATATACCAATCAAGCATACCACATCGTACCATAAAATAGAAAACAACATTCTGTACAATATTCAACAAGTGAACAGATATCGACCAGTAGGAAATGTCCATTTAAAGTCCAAGGACACCATTGGACTTAACATGATAATTATTGGTCTATTCCTCCGCATCCACAACACCTCCCCTTTTTTTTGAAGATCCGGAGTTGATATCCGGATTTTGAAATTTTCTGGGTTCATCCTCCCCCACGAAATAATGTTGGGTCCTCATATTCCCAAGTTAGAATTAATTTGACTTTATTTAACACATAATTGTCACATGGAACAGAGAAGTCACTAAAAGTGATTAAGTAGTGTGGACCAACGTCGCTTGATATGAGGTCATCAACGTTCGATTCTTCTGGAGCATTATCATAGAATTCCTTGAAAATCTCATTTGTGGATAGTTGATCACTGAGATGATCAATATCTATCAAAATTGTATTAGATTTCTGATCATCATTTGATGCATCTAACACATTTTCTGGTACAAGAGGATCTAGATAATAAGATTCGTCAGAATCTCCTGTTGTTGAATGATGAGGACCATTTGAAACAGCTGGATTCAGTGTACTGCACGATTTGTTCCCTGTTCCGTTGTGGGCGGGTACTGCAATTAATTTATGAGCATTTAATGAGAGATCTTCCTGTGAGCTGGATACATCATTGTCTGCACACGTTTCAGGAACAGTGGGATTTGAACCCACGACAGGGAATGTTTCCGAATTTGACATTTCTGGACAACTGGGCGGATCATGAATGACTTTCTCGTTTACATCACTGGTCGTCCGGGATTCACAGAGGCTTTTATAGGCAGCTTCATATGTTCTGCAGTTGTTTTCCAGCTCAGTCTGCAGATGAGAAATGAACTTACCAACTTCTGTTGCATTTCCGAAACATGGAAAATTTACCAACAGTGTGCGTAAATTTTCTAAAAATTTAACTGGCTATTTTTGAAGCACTGCTGTTGTTGCTCAAGTAGAAGCTGTAATTGATCGGAAAAGGTAGTCATTTTTTTTCAGCACCTGCAATGACAATTAACTGTAGGAATAATGACCAATGTTGCTGAAGGACGCTGATGACAATCTGGATGCTGATTGGTTGAAACAATTAGCCTGAATCTCGTCCAATTACAAGGTTCAAAATTTTTCTCCACCCCGTCGCCAATTGTTATGACGGGTGTGACTGCAGGTTTTGATAAGCAGCGTTTATTGATCGATTCGGTGACAGTGACACGTAAACACGAACGGACGGCCTAGAGTCTCGATTGGTCTCGCTTCCCTGTCTAGCCCAGTTAGTTGAGTCCAGAACACAAGTCACAATCTCTGAGATATGAATCATTATATTTCAAACATACTTTGTTTATATACCAATCAAGCATACCACATCGTACCATAAAATAGAAAACAACATTCTGTACAATATTCAACAAGTGAACAGATATCGACCAGTAGGAAATGTCCATTTAAAGTCCAAGGACACCATTGGACTTACCATGATAATTATTGGTCTATTCCTCCGCATCCACAACACCTCCCCTTTTTTTTGAAGATCCGGAGTTGATATCCGGATTTTGAAATTTTCTGGGTTCATCCTCCCCCACGAAATAATGTTGGGTCCTCATATTCCCAAGTTAGAATTAATTTGACTTTATTTAACACATAATTGTCACATGGAACAGAGAAGTCACTAAAAGTGATTAAGTAGTGTGGACCAACGTCGCTTGATATGAGGTCATCAACGTTCGATTCTTCTGGAGCATTATCATAGAATTCCTTGAAAATCTCATTTGTGGATAGTTGATCACTGAGATGATCAATATCTATCAAAATTGTATTAGATTTCTGATCATCATTTGATGCATCTAACACATTTTCTGGTACAAGAGGATCTAGATAATAAGATTCGTCAGAATCTCCTGTTGTTGAATGATGAGGACCATTTGAAACAGCTGGATTCAGTGTACTGCACGATTTGTTCCCTGTTCCGTTGTGGGCGGGTACTGCAATTAATTTATGAGCATTTAATGAGAGATCTTCCTGTGAGCTGGATACATCATTGTCTGCACACGTTTCAGGAACAGTGGGATTTGAACCCACGACAGGGAATGTTTCCGAATTTGACATTTCTGGACAACTGGGCGGATCATGAATGACTTTCTCGTTTACATCACTGGTCGTCCGGGATTCACAGAGGCTTTTATAGGCAGCTTCATATGTTCTGCAGTTGTTTTCCAGCTCAGTCTGCAGATGAGAAATGAACTTACCAACTTCTGTTGCATTTCCGAAACATGGAAAATTTACCAACAGTGTGCGTAAATTTTCTAAAAAATTTAACTGGCTATTTTTGAAGCACTGCTGTTGTTGCTCAAGTAGAAGCTGTAATTGATCGGAAAAGGTAGTCATTTTTTTTCAGCACCTGCAATGACAATTAACTGTAGGAATAATGACCAATGTTGCTGAAGGACGCTGATGACAATCTGGATGCTGATTGGTTGAAACAATTAGCCTGAATCTCGTCCAATTACAAGGTTCAAAATTTTTCTCCACCCCGTCGCCAATTGTTATGACGGGTGTGACTGCAGGTTTTGATAAGCAGCGTTTATTGATCGATTCGGTGACAGTGACACGTAAACACGAACGGACGGCCTAGAGTCTCGATTGGTCTCGCTTCCCTGTCTAGCCCAGTTAGTTGAGTCCAGAACACAAGTCACAATCTCTGAGATATGAATCATTATATTTCAAACATACTTTGTTTATATACCAATCAAGCATACCACATCGTACCATAAAATAGAAAACAACATTCTGTACAATATTCAACAAGTGAACAGATATCGACCAGTAGGAAATGTCCATTTAAAGTCCAAGGACACCATTGGACTTACCATGATAATTATTGGTCTATTCCTCCGCATCCACAACACCTCCCCTTTTTTTGAAGATCCGGAGTTGATATCCGGATTTTGAAATTTTCTGGGTTCATCCTCCCCCACGAAATAATGTTGGGTCCTCATATTCCCAAGTTAGAATTAATTTGACTTTATTTAACACATAATTGTCACATGGAACAGAGAAGTCACTAAAAGTGATTAAGTAGTGTGGACCAACGTCGCTTGATATGAGGTCATCAACGTTCGATTCTTCTGGAGCATTATCATAGAATTCCTTGAAAATCTCATTTGTGGATAGTTGATCACTGAGATGATCAATATCTATCAAAATTGTATTAGATTTCTGATCATCATTTGATGCATCTAACACATTTTCTGGTACAAGAGGATCTAGATAATAAGATTCGTCAGAATCTCCTGTTGTTGAATGATGAGGACCATTTGAAACAGCTGGATTCAGTGTACTGCACGATTTGTTCCCTGTTCCGTTGTGGGCGGGTACTGCAATTAATTTATGAGCATTTAATGAGAGATCTTCCTGTGAGCTGGATACATCATTGTCTGCACACGTTTCAGGAACAGTGGGATTTGAACCCACGACAGGGAATGTTTCCGAATTTGACATTTCTGGACAACTGGGCGGATCATGAATGACTTTCTCGTTTACATCACTGGTCGTCCGGGATTCACAGAGGCTTTTATAGGCAGCTTCATATGTTCTGCAGTTGTTTTCCAGCTCAGTCTGCAGATGAGAAATGAACTTACCAACTTCTGTTGCATTTCCGAAACATGGAAAATTTACCAACAGTGTGCGTAAATTTTCTAAAAAATTTAACTGGCTATTTTTGAAGCACTGCTGTTGTTGCTCAAGTAGAAGCTGTAATTGATCGGAAAAGGTAGTCATTTTTTTTCAGCACCTGCAATGACAATTAACTGTAGGAATAATGACCAATGTTGCTGAAGGACGCTGATGACAATCTGGATGCTGATTGGTTGAAACAATTAGCCTGAATCTCGTCCAATTACAAGGTTCAAAATTTTTCTCCACCCCGTCGCCAATTGTTATGACGGGTGTGACTGCAGGTTTTGATAAGCAGCGTTTATTGATCGATTCGGTGACAGTGACACGTAAACACGAACGGACGGCCTAGAGTCTCGATTGGTCTCGCTTCCCTGTCTAGCCCAGTTAGTTGAGTCCAGAACACAAGTCACAATCTCTGAGATATGAATCATTATATTTCAAACATACTTTGTTTATATACCAATCAAGCATACCACATCGTACCATAAAATAGAAAACAACATTCTGTACAATATTCAACAAGTGAACAGATATCGACCAGTAGGAAATGTCCATTTAAAGTCCAAGGACACCATTGGACTTACCATGATAATTATTGGTCTATTCCTCCGCATCCACAACACCTCCCCTGTAAGATGTGATCGATAAACGAACCAAGCAATAATAAAGAGAAACGCCCACCACCACATTAACTCCTTTTGTCCTTGTACGACTGTATCTTTTTATTAGCCAATCACAGTTTAATGTTCATTGTAAAACAATATTTGCTTGTTGGCTCATTCTTCCTATTCTCTGGCTACCGTTCGGTATGTTATTTGTCTCTTTTTTCCTGTATTAATAGACTGTACTGTTCGTTTGCACACTAACGATGTTAATTTATGTTTTAGAAACAGATAAAGTTTATCAAGCCAAATAGCTTACTTGTTCTGACTTTGGCTAGACCAAGACTCTGTACTCGACGGTCTAGGGATTAGTTTCGAGTTGAATCTGTAGGAAATTGCTTCCTACAAAGTTTCGAACGGTATCTCATCAAAGTTTCGTACACTGGGTACCTTTAAATGTCTATGGAGAGTCGTAAAACTGATTATATTCCTGAATTGTCTCCTCATTATTCAGAAACCCATAGTGATGACCAGGTCGGAGGAAATACCTACCGAATGGATCCCTTGTTAGAGTTAGAATTAGCTAAAGTACGTTTAGCTCAGACAGAAAAGGAAATCGAGCTAGAACGGTTACGCCAAAAAGGAAAAGAACATTATGATCAAGTTATGGTTGACAAGGCGATGACGTATGAGTCTACATCTGTCGTTGATGTTCCTCATAGAAAAGACTGGGTAACAATGATGTCTAAAGCTTTAGACCTACCAAAGAAAGAGATTATAAGGTTTGATGGTAACCCTATGAACTATTGGAGCTTCATACGGAATTTTGAGGACTGTTTTGACGAGAGCATTGGGTTCCGATCTAGGTTAAACTATTTGATCCAGTACTGTGATGGTGAAGCTAAAAACACTATTGTTCATTGCGCATTGCTTGAACCAGAAGAAGGCTATCGTAAAGCACTAGAACTTCTCGAGGAAGCATTTGGTCAGAAGCATATAGTAGCTCATGCATTTATTGATAAGATGCTGAACATCCCTGCCATTAAAGGGACCGATCCATATAATTTAAGAAGGTTGTCTCGTGAGATGCATATTTGTGAGCTAACACTCACGCAGATGAACTATGTATCTGATCTTAATTCTACAAAGACTATCGAATGCATGTTTTTAAAACTCCCGTTACACCTGCAAAGAGAATGGGTTAAAGTTGCGTGTAGAATTCTTAAGACAGGTAGAGAACCTTCATTTAAGGACCTTTGTGAATTTGTGAAAGAGCAGTCAGACATTGCTAATACTAGGTACGGCTTACTTGTCAACCGCGGTAGTAATAGTGGCAATAAAGATGTTGGTGTTTTAAAAAGGAAAATTAGTACAGATTACAATTCAGCAAGAATATCTTATGCGAGTGCTAGTGATGATAACGCTCTCTTACGCAGTTCATCTTGTTTGGAGTGCTTCAGTAATCATTCTTTAGATCAATGTCAGAAATTTAAAGACAAGAAGGTTAGAGAAAGGAAGGAATTCGTTCTTAGACACAAGTTGTGTAATGTATGCCTGAAGGCAAACCACGTAGCAAAAAACTGTCGATCGCCGAGATCGTGTGCTGTCGAAGGGTGTGGCTGGAGACACCATACCTTGTTACACGAGTTGCGGGAAGAACCAAGGAATACTAATATTGATGCACACATTAACACCCAGCTATGTACGGAGAAAAGTGTTGAGCGTGTACAGAAACAAGCAGCATTCGCAATAGTGCCTGTACTGGTAAGAAATGGAGAAAAGGTAGCACAGACTTGCGCCTTCTTAGATAGTGGGTCGGATGCCTCGCTTATTACAGAAGATCTAGCTAAAAGGTTGAATTTAGAAGGAGAGCCTAAGACGATTTCGTTGAAAACGTTGGATAACTATTCCACAATTCAGTGTAAAGAGGTTCAACTAGAGGTTTCCTCCTTAGACTCGTCTTCGTCATTTAGGATCCCAAACGTATGGACAGTCGAGAGATTACCTATGTTGCGCAGGACGGTACCAACGACGTCCCAAATGAAATCCTGGACGCATTTAAAAGACATAAGTTTTCCTAGAGTAGAGGATGAGAATGTCAAACTGTTGATCGGGTGCAACGCACCGAGTGTACACGAAATGAAAGAGTTAAGAACTGGAAAGTCGAATGAACCATTCGCCGTGAAGACTCCGTTAGGTTGGACGCTGTTTGGTTCCTATAGGAAACCTTGTGAAAGCAATTGTGCACTCAACCACCTCTCAGCTAAAGAGGAATTAGAGGATAAGTTCGAACAGTTGTACTCAACTGAATTCAAAGATCCATTTAGTCGTACTATATCGATGTCTGTAGAAGATCGTATAGCACTCAGTGCTATATCAAATTCAGTACAAAGGTTAAACGGGCACTATCAAATAGCTCTACCTTGGAGGCACAACCACGAGTTACCTAATAACAGAGAATTAGCAGAACGTAGACTTAGCTGTTTGAAAGGTAGACTTATTCGGGATAAGAAGTTGTTCCAAGACTATGTAGACTCCATGACTCGGTATGTAGAACGAGATTACGCTGGAAAGGTAAACGATAACCACTCTGATGGGCGAATTTGGTATCTTCCTCACCATCCAGTCTTCCACCCCAAGAAACCTAACAAGCTAAGAATAGTGTTCGATTGTGCAGCTCAGTATGCTGGAACGTCTTTAAATAAGAGCCTTTATTCTGGGCCTGATTTAGTCAATAACCTAGTAGACGTTTTCACCAGGTTCCGGCAACGACCAGTAGGTCTTACAGCGGACATTGAAGCCATGTTCCATCAAGTAATAGTTCCGCCGCATGATCGAGATGTTCTTAGATATTTGTGGTGGCCAGGTGGAGACTTAGAAAAGGAACCCGGGATCTATAGAATGAAAGTTCATCTGTTCGGGGCAACTTCATCGCCATGTTGCGCCACCTTTGCTTTACAGAAAACGATTTCTGATAATAAAGATAAATTTCCCAGGGCTGTTACGCAAGCAGCTAAAGAACAGTTTTATGTGGATGATTTATTGATAAGTGTGGATACCATAGAAGAAGCCAAACGGACATATTCGCACTTTAAAAGAC
This sequence comes from Schistosoma haematobium, assembly GCF_000699445.3. Lineage (NCBI taxonomy): Eukaryota > Metazoa > Platyhelminthes > Trematoda > Strigeidida > Schistosomatidae > Schistosoma > Schistosoma haematobium. Next base: position 12,996,410 of record NC_067201.1, read on the forward strand.
TCCTAAGTTTGGGAGGATTTAACTTAACTAAATGGACTAGTAATAGCGTTGAAGTGCTGGAGTTCATTCCAGAAGGAGACCGTGCTGAAGGAAGCATTACTGTCTGTGAGTCCAGTGAGACAAGTAAACGAACTCTTGGAATAGAGTGGAACGTCCGAACAGACGAGTTATGTTTCAAAGTTCACGAATTTCACGGAAATCCCACCAGAAGGAATGTTTTATCGTATGTAGCATCTATCTTTGATCCAATTGGGTTTGTGGCCCCAGTAATATTGCCGGCTAAAGTGATCTTACAAGATACTTGTCGTCAGAAACTAGACTGGGATGCCGAGTTACCCATAGATTGTCAAACAAAGTGGAATAATTGGTGTAGACATATAAAAGGGTTAGACCACTTAAGGATACCAAGGTGTTTGAAACCAGGGTTTGAACCATCATCTGCGCAAATTCATTGTTTTGCCGACGCCTCCGAGTTTGCGTATGGTGTTGTTGCGTATATTCATTATAAAAGTGTTTCTGGTCAGATTCATTGTTCATTCCTGCTAGCTAAGTCTAGGGTTGCTCCTCTAAAGCTTGTTACTATACCCAGAATGGAATTAACGGCCTGTGTTCTGTGTGCTAAGATTGGAAGGCACGTAAGGGAACAGTTAAGTATCCCCATTTCGTCAGTCATTTATTGGACCGATTCGACAGTTGTGCTTCATTGCATAAAAAATACGACTAAAAGGTTTGAAAGGTTTGTGAGTAACAGGTTAGAAACTATACACGAGTTGTCTACGCCGAGCCAATGGAGATATGTGAAAGGTAAATTGAATCCTGCAGATCACGCGTCTCGTGGATTATCACTAAATGATAAGGCTAAGGTAAGAGAGTGGTTACAAGGGCCGAGATTCTTGTGGGAGGAAGAAAATAAGTGGCCTAACCTAGAAAAGATTGAGAACACTATAGCCCATGTATTGACAGAGGATTTCGAACTTCCAAGACACGATGATGAGTTCCTAGATCGATTTCGTACGTGCAAGTCGTGGTCCAGACTTCTAAGGGTATTTTCATACTGCAGACGGCTTATCAATAATATGTTAAACAAGAGGAACGGAAATCGTCTAACCTTAGGCGAGCTAAGTGCTGAGGATATCGAAAATTCGAAGAGTGACATAATTAAACTAGTCCAAAGTATCGCGTACCCGGCCGAAAAAAGAATTCTAAACAGCGCACCGTTGACGCTCGGAGAAAACGCTTTTAGACAGCAAAAAGGTCAAGAAGCAATGGACGAGGTGAACAGGAGAAGAAAATTAATTCGTCAAAGTTCTATAAGAAATCTCAACCCCTTTATGTTTGAAGGCAAAATCCACGTGGGAGGACGTTTGCAGTTATCATGTTTACCCTTTGAAACCAAATATCCGATTATTCTTCCTAATAATCATTTTGTTACAGATATGATTATAATGCGTTATCATGTGATTAACGCACATGTTGGAGTTACTCAAACTCTGAGTAGTATTCGTGAGGAGTATTGGATTGTTAGAGGATATTCTACTGTTCGGAAGGTTCTAAAACGATGCTATTTATGTAGAAGACTTTATCCTAAACCATGTTCCCAACTAATGGCACCGTTGCCGGAATACCGAGTAGAGACTCATTCGCCACCCTTTAGTCAAGTAGGTGTGGATTATTTCGGACCGTTCTATGCCAAGCGTGGTAGAGTTGTCGAGAAACGTTATGGCTGTTTATTCACCTGCTTATCTATTAGAGCCGTTCACATCGAAATGGCCTATTCTTTAGATATGGATTCATTTCTATGCGCATTAACGAGATTTATTGCCAGAAGAGGATGTCCAAAGCGTATTTTTAGTGATAACGGCACAAACTTCCGAGGTGCAGATGCCAGTTTGAGACAGATTATACGTTCCTGGAATACTAATAAAATAGAAAACCACCTTAAAGAACGAGAATGTGAGTGGCGTTTTAACCCACCTAGAGCAAGTCATCGAGGTGGTGTGTGGGAACGCATTATAAGATCAATTAGAAGAATCTTAAGAGTGCTTTTATTCCAAAACGTGTTGACCGATGAAACTCTGCAAACCTTCTTAACTGAGGCGGAACGGATACTGAATGACAGACCTCTGGTTAAGATGACAGATGACCCTGGTACCCTAGAAGCTCTTACTCCGAACAAGTTGTTGTTGATTCATAAAAAATTATCATTCAACGATGCTTCGGTGGATAAGACGTTATTATACAATAAAAGATGGAAAGAAGCTCAAAGACTAACCGCCGCATTCTGGAATAGATGGATAAAAGAATATTTACCGACAAATGGTTGGACGTACACAAGAACTTACAACCGGGTGACTTAGTCCTCGTTAGTAACGTCGAAATGAATAGAGGTCTATGGCCTAAGGCTATAGTCGAGCAAGTAAGCTATGGCCCGGACGGACGAGTCCGCGCGGCAAAGTTTAGAACTTCAAACGAAGAAATCGTCAGAGATGTGCAAAGCCTATGCTTGCTGGAAGAAGCCGGTTGTCTGAAAGCGACGACGGCCCTGGACAATGGACGTGGTGCGCGTTTCGGGGGGAGTGTAAGATGTGATCGATAAACGAACCAAGCAATAATAAAGGGAAACGCCCACCACCACATTAACTCCTTTTGACCTTGTACGACTGTATCTTTTTATTAGCCAATCACAGTTTAATGTTCATTGTAAAACAATATTTGCTTGTTGGCTCATTCTTCCTATTCTCTGGCTACCGTTCGGTATGTTATTTGTCTCTTTTTTCCTGTATTAATAGACTGTACTGTTCGTTTGCACACTAACGATGTTAATTTATGTTTTAGAAACAGATAAAGTTTATCAAGCCAAATAGCTTACTTGTTCTGACTTTGGCTAGACCAAGACTCTGTACTCGACGGTCTAGGGATTAGTTTCGAGTTGAAACTGTAGGAAATTGCTTCCTACATCCCCTTTTTTTTGAAGATCCGGAGTTGATATCCGGATTTTGAAATTTTCTGGGTTCATCCTCCCCCACGAAATAATGTTGGGTCCTCATATTCCCAAGTTAGAATTAATTTGACTTTATTTAACACATAATTGTCACATGGAACAGAGAAGTCACTAAAAGTGATTAAGTAGTGTGGACCAACGTCGCTTGATATGAGGTCATCAACGTTCGATTCTTCTGGAGCATTATCATAGAATTCCTTGAAAATCTCATTTGTGGATAGTTGATCACTGAGATGATCAATATCTATCAAAATTGTATTAGATTTCTGATCATCATTTGATGCATCTAACACATTTTCTGGTACAAGAGGATCTAGATAATAAGATTCGTCAGAATCTCCTGTTGTTGAATGATGAGGACCATTTGAAACAGCTGGATTCAGTGTACTGCACGATTTGTTCCCTGTTCCGTTGTGGGCGGGTACTGCAATTAATTTATGAGCATTTAATGAGAGATCTTCCTGTGAGCTGGATACATCATTGTCTGCACACGTTTCAGGAACAGTGGGATTTGAACCCACGACAGGGAATGTTTCCGAATTTGACATTTCTGGACAACTGGACGGATCATGAATGACTTTCTCGTTTACATCACTGGTCGTCCGGGATTCACAGAGGCTTTTATAGGCAGCTTCATATGTTCTGCAGTTGTTTTCCAGCTCAGTCTGCAGATGAGAAATGAACTTACCAACTTCTGTTGCATTTCCGAAACATGGAAAATTTACCAACAGTGTGCGTAAATTTTCTAAAAAATTTAACTGGCTATTTTTGAAGCACTGCTGTTGTTGCTCAAGTAGAAGCTGTAATTGATCGGAAAAGGTAGTCATTTTTTTTTCAGCACCTGCAATGACAATTAACTGTAGGAATAATGACCAATGTTGCTGAAGGACGCTGATGACAATCTGGATGCTGATTGGTTGAAACAATTAGCCTGAATCTCGTCCAATTACAAGGTTCAAAATTTTTCTCCACCCCGTCGCCAATTGTTATGACGGGTGTGACTGCAGGTTTTGATAAGCAGCGTTTATTGATCGATTCGGTGACAGTGACACGTAAACACGAACGGACGGCCTAGAGTCTCGATTGGTCTCGCTTCCCTGTCTAGCCCAGTTAGTTGAGTCCAGAACACAAGTCACAATCTCTGAGATATGAATCATTATATTTCAAACATACTTTGTTTATATACCAATCAAGCATACCACATCGTACCATAAAATAGAAAACAACATTCTGTACAATATTCAACAAGTGAACAGATATCGACCAGTAGGAAATGTCCATTTAAAGTCCAAGGACACCATTGGACTTAACATGATAATTATTGGTCTATTCCTCCGCATCCACAACACCTCCCCTTTTTTTGAAGATCCGGAGTTGATATCCGGATTTTGAAATTTTCTGGGTTCATCCTCCCCACGAAATAATGTTGGGTCCTCATATTCCCAAGTTAGAATTAATTTGACTTTATTTAACACATAATTGTCACATGGAACAGAGAAGTCACTAAAAGTGATTAAGTAGTGTGGACCAACGTCGCTTGATATGAGGTCATCAACGTTCGATTCTTCTGGAGCATTATCATAGAATTCCTTGAAAATCTCATTTGTGGATAGTTGATCACTGAGATGATCAATATCTATCAAAATTGTATTAGATTTCTGATCATCATTTGATGCATCTAACACATTTTCTGGTACAAGAGGATCTAGATAATAAGATTCGTCAGAATCTCCTGTTGTTGAATGATGAGGACCATTTGAAACAGCTGGATTCAGTGTACTGCACGATTTGTTCCCTGTTCCGTTGTGGGCGGGTACTGCAATTAATTTATGAGCATTTAATGAGAGATCTTCCTGTGAGCTGGATACATCATTGTCTGCACACGTTTCAGGAACAGTGGGATTTGAACCCACGACAGGGAATGTTTCCGAATTTGACATTTCTGGACAACTGGGCGGATCATGAATGACTTTCTCGTTTACATCACTGGTCGTCCGGGATTCACAGAGGCTTTTATAGGCAGCTTCATATGTTCTGCAGTTGTTTTCCAGCTCAGTCTGCAGATGAGAAATGAACTTACCAACTTCTGTTGCATTTCCGAAACATGGAAAATTTACCAACAGTGTGCGTAAATTTTCTAAAAAATTTAACTGGCTATTTTTGAAGCACTGCTGTTGTTGCTCAAGTAGAAGCTGTAATTGATCGGAAAAGGTAGTCATTTTTTTTCAGCACCTGCAATGACAATTAACTGTAGGAATAATGACCAATGTTGCTGAAGGACGCTGATGACAATCTGGATGCTGATTGGTTGAAACAATTAGCCTGAATCTCGTCCAATTACAAGGTTCAAAATTTTTCTCCACCCCGTCGCCAATTGTTATGACGGGTGTGACTGCAGGTTTTGATAAGCAGCGTTTATTGATCGATTCGGTGACAGTGACACGTAAACACGAACGGACGGCCTAGAGTCTCGATTGGTCTCGCTTCCCTGTCTAGCCCAGTTAGTTGAGTCCAGAACACAAGTCACAACCTCTGAGATATGAATCATTATATTTCAAACATACTTTGTTTATATACCAATCAAGCATACCACATCGTACCATAAAATAGAAAACAACATTCTGTACAATATTCAACAAGTGAACAGATATCGACCAGTAGGAAATGTCCATTTAAAGTCCAAGGACACCATTGGACTTAACATGATAATTATTGGTCTATTCCTCCGCATCCACAACACCTCCCCTTTTTTTTGAAGATCCGGAGTTGATATCCGGATTTTGAAATTTTCTGGGTTCATCCTCCCCCACGAAATAATGTTGGGTCCTCATATTCCCAAGTTAGAATTAATTTGACTTTATTTAACACATAATTGTCACATGGAACAGAGAAGTCACTAAAAGTGATTAAGTAGTGTGGACCAACGTCGCTTGATATGAGGTCATCAACGTTCGATTCTTCTGGAGCATTATCATAGAATTCCTTGAAAATCTCATTTGTGGATAGTTGATCACTGAGATGATCAATATCTATCAAAATTGTATTAGATTTCTGATCATCATTTGATGCATCTAACACATTTTCTGGTACAAGAGGATCTAGATAATAAGATTCGTCAGAATCTCCTGTTGTTGAATGATGAGGACCATTTGAAACAGCTGGATTCAGTGTACTGCACGATTTGTTCCCTGTTCCGTTGTGGGCGGGTACTGCAATTAATTTATGAGCATTTAATGAGAGATCTTCCTGTGAGCTGGATACATCATTGTCTGCACACGTTTCAGGAACAGTGGGATTTGAACCCACGACAGGGAATGTTTCCGAATTTGACATTTCTGGACAACTGGGCGGATCATGAATGACTTTCTCGTTTACATCACTGGTCGTCCGGGATTCACAGAGGCTTTTATAGGCAGCTTCATATGTTCTGCAGTTGTTTTCCAGCTCAGTCTGCAGATGAGAAATGAACTTACCAACTTCTGTTGCATTTCCGAAACATGGAAAATTTACCAACAGTGTGCGTAAATTTTCTAAAAATTTAACTGGCTATTTTTGAAGCACTGCTGTTGTTGCTCAAGTAGAAGCTGTAATTGATCGGAAAAGGTAGTCATTTTTTTCAGCACCTGCAATGACAATTAACTGTAGGAATAATGACCAATGTTGCTGAAGGACGCTGATGACAATCTGGATGCTGATTGGTTGAAACAATTAGCCTGAATCTCGTCCAATTACAAGGTTCAAAATTTTTCTCCACCCCGTCGCCAATTGTTATGACGGGTGTGACTGCAGGTTTTGATAAGCAGCGTTTATTGATCGATTCGGTGACAGTGACACGTAAACACGAACGGACGGCCTAGAGTCTCGATTGGTCTCGCTTCCCTGTCTAGCCCAGTTAGTTGAGTCCAGAACACAAGTCACAATCTCTGAGATATGAATCATTATATTTCAAACATACTTTGTTTATATACCAATCAAGCATACCACATCGTACCATAAAATAGAAAACAACATTCTGTACAATATTCAACAAGTGAACAGATATCGACCAGTAGGAAATGTCCATTTAAAGTCCAAGGACACCATTGGACTTAACATGATAATTATTGGTCTATTCCTCCGCATCCACAACACCTCCCCTTTTTTTGAAGATCCGGAGTTGATATCCGGATTTTGAAATTTTCTGGGTTCATCCTCCCCCACGAAATAATGTTGGGTCCTCATATTCCCAAGTTAGAATTAATTTGACTTTATTTAACACATAATTGTCACATGGAACAGAGAAGTCACTAAAAGTGATTAAGTAGTGTGGACCAACGTCGCTTGATATGAGGTCATCAACGTTCGATTCTTCTGGAGCATTATCATAGAATTCCTTGAAAATCTCATTTGTGGATAGTTGATCACTGAGATGATCAATATCTATCAAAATTGTATTAGATTTCTGATCATCATTTGATGCATCTAACACATTTTCTGGTACAAGAGGATCTAGATAATAAGATTCGTCAGAATCTCCTGTTGTTGAATGATGAGGACCATTTGAAACAGCTGGATTCAGTGTACTGCACGATTTGTTCCCTGTTCCGTTGTGGGCGGGTACTGCAATTAATTTATGAGCATTTAATGAGAGATCTTCCTGTGAGCTGGATACATCATTGTCTGCACACGTTTCAGGAACAGTGGGATTTGAACCCACGACAGGGAATGTTTCCGAATTTGACATTTCTGGACAACTGGGCGGATCATGAATGACTTTCTCGTTTACATCACTGGTCGTCCGGGATTCACAGAGGCTTTTATAGGCAGCTTCATATGTTCTGCAGTTGTTTTCCAGCTCAGTCTGCAGATGAGAAATGAACTTACCAACTTCTGTTGCATTTCCGAAACATGGAAAATTTACCAACAGTGTGCGTAAATTTTCTAAAAAATTTAACTGGCTATTTTTGAAGCACTGCTGTTGTTGCTCAAGTAGAAGCTGTAATTGATCGGAAAAGGTAGTCATTTTTTTTCAGCACCTGCAATGACAATTAACTGTAGGAATAATGACCAATGTTGCTGAAGGACGCTGATGACAATCTGGATGCTGATTGGTTGAAACAATTAGCCTGAATCTCGTCCAATTACAAGGTTCAAAATTTTTCTCCACCCCGTCGCCAATTGTTATGACGGGTGTGACTGCAGGTTTTGATAAGCAGCGTTTATTGATCGATTCGGTGACAGTGACACGTAAACACGAACGGACGGCCTAGAGTCTCGATTGGTCTCGCTTCCCTGTCTAGCCCAGTTAGTTGAGTCCAGAACACAAGTCACAATCTCTGAGATATGAATCATTATATTTCAAACATACTTTGTTTATATACCAATCAAGCATACCACATCGTACCATAAAATAGAAAACAACATTCTGTACAATATTCAACAAGTGAACAGATATCGACCAGTAGGAAATGTCCATTTAAAGTCCAAGGACACCATTGGACTTAACATGATAATTATTGGTCTATTCCTCCGCATCCACAACACCTCCCCTTTTTTTTGAAGATCCGGAGTTGATATCCGGATTTTGAAATTTTCTGGGTTCATCCTCCCCACGAAATAATGTTGGGTCCTCATATTCCCAAGTTAGAATTAATTTGACTTTATTTAACACATAATTGTCACATGGAACAGAGAAGTCACTAAAAGTGATTAAGTAGTGTGGACCAACGTCGCTTGATATGAGGTCATCAACGTTCGATTCTTCTGGAGCATTATCATAGAATTCCTTGAAAATCTCATTTGTGGATAGTTGATCACTGAGATGATCAATATCTATCAAAATTGTATTAGATTTCTGATCATCATTTGATGCATCTAACACATTTTCTGGTACAAGAGGATCTAGATAATAAGATTCGTCAGAATCTCCTGTTGTTGAATGATGAGGACCATTTGAAACAGCTGGATTCAGTGTACTGCACGATTTGTTCCCTGTTCCGTTGTGGGCGGGTACTGCAATTAATTTATGAGCATTTAATGAGAGATCTTCCTGTGAGCTGGATACATCATTGTCTGCACACGTTTCAGGAACAGTGGGATTTGAACCCACGACAGGGAATGTTTCCGAATTTGACATTTCTGGACAACTGGGCGGATCATGAATGACTTTCTCGTTTACATCACTGGTCGTCCGGGATTCACAGAGGCTTTTATAGGCAGCTTCATATGTTCTGCAGTTGTTTTCCAGCTCAGTCTGCAGATGAGAAATGAACTTACCAACTTCTGTTGCATTTCCGAAACATGGAAAATTTACCAACAGTGTGCGTAAATTTTCTAAAAAATTTAACTGGCTATTTTTGAAGCACTGCTGTTGTTGCTCAAGTAGAAGCTGTAATTGATCGGAAAAGGTAGTCATTTTTTTCAGCACCTGCAATGACAATTAACTGTAGGAATAATGACCAATGTTGCTGAAGGACGCTGATGACAATCTGGATGCTGATTGGTTGAAACAATTAGCCTGAATCTCGTCCAATTACAAGGTTCAAAATTTTTCTCCACCCCGTCGCCAATTGTTATGACGGGTGTGACTGCAGGTTTTGATAAGCAGCGTTTATTGATCGATTCGGTGACAGTGACACGTAAACACGAACGGACGGCCTAGAGTCTCGATTGGTCTCGCTTCCCTGTCTAGCCCAGTTAGTTGAGTCCAGAACACAAGTCACAATCTCTGAGATATGAATCATTATATTTCAAACATACTTTGTTTATATACCAATCAAGCATACCACATCGTACCATAAAATAGAAAACAACATTCTGTACAATATTCAACAAGTGAACAGATATCGACCAGTAGGAAATGTCCATTTAAAGTCCAAGGACACCATTGGACTTAACATGATAATTATTGGTCTATTCCTCCGCATCCACAACACCTCCCCTTTTTTTGAAGATCCGGAGTTGATATCCGGATTTTGAAATTTTCTGGGTTCATCCTCCCCCACGAAATAATGTTGGGTCCTCATATTCCCAAGTTAGAATTAATTTGACTTTATTTAACACATAATTGTCACATGGAACAGAGAAGTCACTAAAAGTGATTAAGTAGTGTGGACCAACGTCGCTTGATATGAGGTCATCAACGTTCGATTCTTCTGGAGCATTATCATAGAATTCCTTGAAAATCTCATTTGTGGATAGTTGATCACTGAGATGATCAATATCTATCAAAATTGTATTAGATTTCTGATCATCATTTGATGCATCTAACACATTTTCTGGTACAAGAGGATCTAGATAATAAGATTCGTCAGAATCTCCTGTTGTTGAATGATGAGGACCATTTGAAACAGCTGGATTCAGTGTACTGCACGATTTGTTCCCTGTTCCGTTGTGGGCGGGTACTGCAATTAATTTATGAGCATTTAATGAGAGATCTTCCTGTGAGCTGGATACATCATTGTCTGCACACGTTTCAGGAACAGTGGGATTTGAACCCACGACAGGGAATGTTTCCGAATTTGACATTTCTGGACAACTGGGCGGATCATGAATGACTTTCTCGTTTACATCACTGGTCGTCCGGGATTCACAGAGGCTTTTATAGGCAGCTTCATATGTTCTGCAGTTGTTTTCCAGCTCAGTCTGCAGATGAGAAATGAACTTACCAACTTCTGTTGCATTTCCGAAACATGGAAAATTTACCAACAGTGTGCGTAAATTTTCTAAAAATTTAACTGGCTATTTTTGAAGCACTGCTGTTGTTGCTCAAGTAGAAGCTGTAATTGATCGGAAAAGGTAGTCATTTTTTTTTCAGCACCTGCAATGACAATTAACTGTAGGAATAATGACCAATGTTGCTGAAGGACGCTGATGACAATCTGGATGCTGATTGGTTGAAACAATTAGCCTGAATCTCGTCCAATTACAAGGTTCAAAATTTTTCTCCACCCCGTCGCCAATTGTTATGACGGGTGTGACTGCAGGTTTTGATAAGCAGCGTTTATTGATCGATTCGGTGACAGTGACACGTAAACACGAACGGACGGCCTAGAGTCTCGATTGGTCTCGCTTCCCTGTCTAGCCCAGTTAGTTGAGTCCAGAACACAAGTCACAATCTCTGAGATATGAATCATTATATTTCAAACATACTTTGTTTATATACCAATCAAGCATACCACATCGTACCATAAAATAGAAAACAACATTCTGTACAATATTCAACAAGTGAACAGATATCGACCAGTAGGAAATGTCCATTTAAAGTCCAAGGACACCATTGGACTTAACATGATAATTATTGGTCTATTCCTCCGCATCCACAACACCTCCCCTTTTTTTGAAGATCCGGAGTTGATATCCGGATTTTGAAATTTTCTGGGTTCATCCTCCCCACGAAATAATGTTGGGTCCTCATATTCCCAAGTTAGAATTAATTTGACTTTATTTAACACATAATTGTCACATGGAACAGAGAAGTCACTAAAAGTGATTAAGTAGTGTGGACCAACGTCGCTTGATATGAGGTCATCAACGTTCGATTCTTCTGGAGCATTATCATAGAATTCCTTGAAAATCTCATTTGTGGATAGTTGATCACTGAGATGATCAATATCTATCAAAATTGTATTAGATTTCTGATCATCATTTGATGCATCTAACACATTTTCTGGTACAAGAGGATCTAGATAATAAGATTCGTCAGAATCTCCTGTTGTTGAATGATGAGGACCATTTGAAACAGCTGGATTCAGTGTACTGCACGATTTGTTCCCTGTTCCGTTGTGGGCGGGTACTGCAATTAATTTATGAGCATTTAATGAGAGATCTTCCTGTGAGCTGGATACATCATTGTCTGCACACGTTTCAGGAACAGTGGGATTTGAACCCACGACAGGGAATGTTTCCGAATTTGACATTTCTGGACAACTGGGCGGATCATGAATGACTTTCTCGTTTACATCACTGGTCGTCCGGGATTCACAGAGGCTTTTATAGGCAGCTTCATATGTTCTGCAGTTGTTTTCCAGCTCAGTCTGCAGATGAGAAATGAACTTACCAACTTCTGTTGCATTTCCGAAACATGGAAAATTTACCAACAGTGTGCGTAAATTTTCTAAAAAATTTAACTGGCTATTTTTGAAGCACTGCTGTTGTTGCTCAAGTAGAAGCTGTAATTGATCGGAAAAGGTAGTCATTTTTTTCAGCACCTGCAATGACAATTAACTGTAGGAATAATGACCAATGTTGCTGAAGGACGCTGATGACAATCTGGATGCTGATTGGTTGAAACAATTAGCCTGAATCTCGTCCAATTACAAGGTTCAAAATTTTTCTCCACCCCGTCGCCAATTGTTATGACGGGTGTGACTGCAGGTTTTGATAAGCAGCGTTTATTGATCGATTCGGTGACAGTGACACGTAAACACGAACGGACGGCCTAGAGTCTCGATTGGTCTCGCTTCCCTGTCTAGCCCAGTTAGTTGAGTCCAGAACACAAGTCACAATCTCTGAGATATGAATCATTATATTTCAAACATACTTTGTTTATATACCAATCAAGCATACCACATCGTACCATAAAATAGAAAACAACATTCTGTACAATATTCAACAAGTGAACAGATATCGACCAGTAGGAAATGTCCATTTAAAGTCCAAGGACACCATTGGACTTAACATGATAATTATTGGTCTATTCCTCCGCATCCACAACACCTCCCCTTTTTTTTGAAGATCCGGAGTTGATATCCGGATTTTGAAATTTTCTGGGTTCATCCTCCCCCACGAAATAATGTTGGGTCCTCATATTCCCAAGTTAGAATTAATTTGACTTTATTTAACACATAATTGTCACATGGAACAGAGAAGTCACTAAAAGTGATTAAGTAGTGTGGACCAACGTCGCTTGATATGAGGTCATCAACGTTCGATTCTTCTGGAGCATTATCATAGAATTCCTTGAAAATCTCATTTGTGGATAGTTGATCACTGAGATGATCAATATCTATCAAAATTGTATTAGATTTCTGATCATCATTTGATGCATCTAACACATTTTCTGGTACAAGAGGATCTAGATAATAAGATTCGTCAGAATCTCCTGTTGTTGAATGATGAGGACCATTTGAAACAGCTGGATTCAGTGTACTGCACGATTTGTTCCCTGTTCCGTTGTGGGCGGGTACTGCAATTAATTTATGAGCATTTAATGAGAGATCTTCCTGTGAGCTGGATACATCATTGTCTGCACACGTTTCAGGAACAGTGGGATTTGAACCCACGACAGGGAATGTTTCCGAATTTGACATTTCTGGACAACTGGGCGGATCATGAATGACTTTCTCGTTTACATCACTGGTCGTCCGGGATTCACAGAGGCTTTTATAGGCAGCTTCATATGTTCTGCAGTTGTTTTCCAGCTCAGTCTGCAGATGAGAAATGAACTTACCAACTTCTGTTGCATTTCCGAAACATGGAAAATTTACCAACAGTGTGCGTAAATTTTCTAAAAAATTTAACTGGCTATTTTTGAAGCACTGCTGTTGTTGCTCAAGTAGAAGCTGTAATTGATCGGAAAAGGTAGTCATTTTTTTCAGCACCTGCAATGACAATTAACTGTAGGAATAATGACCAATGTTGCTGAAGGACGCTGATGACAATCTGGATGCTGATTGGTTGAAACAATTAGCCTGAATCTCGTCCAATTACAAGGTTCAAAATTTTTCTCCACCCCGTCGCCAATTGTTATGACGGGTGTGACTGCAGGTTTTGATAAGCAGCGTTTATTGATCGATTCGGTGACAGTGACACGTAAACACGAACGGACGGCCTAGAGTCTCGATTGGTCTCGCTTCCCTGTCTAGCCCAGTTAGTTGAGTCCAGAACACAAGTCACAACCTCTGAGATATGAATCATTATATTTCAAACATACTTTGTTTATATACCAATCAAGCATACCACATCGTACCATAAAATAGAAAACAACATTCTGTACAATATTCAACAAGTGAACAGATATCGACCAGTAGGAAATGTCCATTTAAAGTCCAAGGACACCATTGGACTTAACATGATAATTATTGGTCTATTCCTCCGCATCCACAACACCTCCCCTTTTTTGAAGATCCGGAGTTGATATCCGGATTTTGAAATTTTCTGGGTTCATCCTCCCCACGAAATAATGTTGGGTCCTCATATTCCCAAGTTAGAATTAATTTGACTTTATTTAACACATAATTGTCACATGGAACAGAGAAGTCACTAAAAGTGATTAAGTAGTGTGGACCAACGTCGCTTGATATGAGGTCATCAACGTTCGATTCTTCTGGAGCATTATCATAGAATTCCTTGAAAATCTCATTTGTGGATAGTTGATCACTGAGATGATCAATATCTATCAAAATTGTATTAGATTTCTGATCATCATTTGATGCATCTAACACATTTTCTGGTACAAGAGGATCTAGATAATAAGATTCGTCAGAATCTCCTGTTGTTGAATGATGAGGACCATTTGAAACAGCTGGATTCAGTGTACTGCACGATTTGTTCCCTGTTCCGTTGTGGGCGGGTACTGCAATTAATTTATGAGCATTTAATGAGAGATCTTCCTGTGAGCTGGATACATCATTGTCTGCACACGTTTCAGGAACAGTGGGATTTGAACCCACGACAGGGAATGTTTCCGAATTTGACATTTCTGGACAACTGGGCGGATCATGAATGACTTTCTCGTTTACATCACTGGTCGTCCGGGATTCACAGAGGCTTTTATAGGCAGCTTCATATGTTCTGCAGTTGTTTTCCAGCTCAGTCTGCAGATGAGAAATGAACTTACCAACTTCTGTTGCATTTCCGAAACATGGAAAATTTACCAACAGTGTGCGTAAATTTTCTAAAAAATTTAACTGGCTATTTTTGAAGCACTGCTGTTGTTGCTCAAGTAGAAGCTGTAATTGATCGGAAAAGGTAGTCATTTTTTTTCAGCACCTGCAATGACAATTAACTGTAGGAATAATGACCAATGTTGCTGAAGGACGCTGATGACAATCTGGATGCTGATTGGTTGAAACAATTAGCCTGAATCTCGTCCAATTACAAGGTTCAAAATTTTTCTCCACCCCGTCGCCAATTGTTATGACGGGTGTGACTGCAGGTTTTGATAAGCAGCGTTTATTGATCGATTCGGTGACAGTGACACGTAAACACGAACGGACGGCCTAGAGTCTCGATTGGTCTCGCTTCCCTGTCTAGCCCAGTTAGTTGAGTCCAGAACACAAGTCACAATCTCTGAGATATGAATCATTATATTTCAAACATACTTTGTTTATATACCAATCAAGCATACCACATCGTACCATAAAATAGAAAACAACATTCTGTACAATATTCAACAAGTGAACAGATATCGACCAGTAGGAAATGTCCATTTAAAGTCCAAGGACACCATTGGACTTAACATGATAATTATTGGTCTATTCCTCCGCATCCACAACACCTCCCCTTTTTTTGAAGATCCGGAGTTGATATCCGGATTTTGAAATTTTCTGGGTTCATCCTCCCCCACGAAATAATGTTGGGTCCTCATATTCCCAAGTTAGAATTAATTTGACTTTATTTAACACATAATTGTCACATGGAACAGAGAAGTCACTAAAAGTGATTAAGTAGTGTGGACCAACGTCGCTTGATATGAGGTCATCAACGTTCGATTCTTCTGGAGCATTATCATAGAATTCCTTGAAAATCTCATTTGTGGATAGTTGATCACTGAGATGATCAATATCTATCAAAATTGTATTAGATTTCTGATCATCATTTGATGCATCTAACACATTTTCTGGTACAAGAGGATCTAGATAATAAGATTCGTCAGAATCTCCTGTTGTTGAATGATGAGGACCATTTGAAACAGCTGGATTCAGTGTACTGCACGATTTGTTCCCTGTTCCGTTGTGGGCGGGTACTGCAATTAATTTATGAGCATTTAATGAGAGATCTTCCTGTGAGCTGGATACATCATTGTCTGCACACGTTTCAGGAACAGTGGGATTTGAACCCACGACAGGGAATGTTTCCGAATTTGACATTTCTGGACAACTGGGCGGATCATGAATGACTTTCTCGTTTACATCACTGGTCGTCCGGGATTCACAGAGGCTTTTATAGGCAGCTTCATATGTTCTGCAGTTGTTTTCCAGCTCAGTCTGCAGATGAGAAATGAACTTACCAACTTCTGTTGCATTTCCGAAACATGGAAAATTTACCAACAGTGTGCGTAAATTTTCTAAAAAATTTAACTGGCTATTTTTGAAGCACTGCTGTTGTTGCTCAAGTAGAAGCTGTAATTGATCGGAAAAGGTAGTCATTTTTTTTCAGCACCTGCAATGACAATTAACTGTAGGAATAATGACCAATGTTGCTGAAGGACGCTGATGACAATCTGGATGCTGATTGGTTGAAACAATTAGCCTGAATCTCGTCCAATTACAAGGTTCAAAATTTTTCTCCACCCCGTCGCCAATTGTTATGACGGGTGTGACTGCAGGTTTTGATAAGCAGCGTTTATTGATCGATTCGGTGACAGTGACACGTAAACACGAACGGACGGCCTAGAGTCTCGATTGGTCTCGCTTCCCTGTCTAGCCCAGTTAGTTGAGTCCAGAACACAAGTCACAATCTCTGAGATATGAATCATTATATTTCAAACATACTTTGTTTATATACCAATCAAGCATACCACATCGTACCATAAAATAGAAAACAACATTCTGTACAATATTCAACAAGTGAACAGATATCGACCAGTAGGAAATGTCCATTTAAAGTCCAAGGACACCATTGGACTTAACATGATAATTATTGGTCTATTCCTCCGCATCCACAACACCTCCCCTTTTTTTGAAGATCCGGAGTTGATATCCGGATTTTGAAATTTTCTGGGTTCATCCTCCCCACGAAATAATGTTGGGTCCTCATATTCCCAAGTTAGAATTAATTTGACTTTATTTAACACATAATTGTCACATGGAACAGAGAAGTCACTAAAAGTGATTAAGTAGTGTGGACCAACGTCGCTTGATATGAGGTCATCAACGTTCGATTCTTCTGGAGCATTATCATAGAATTCCTTGAAAATCTCATTTGTGGATAGTTGATCACTGAGATGATCAATATCTATCAAAATTGTATTAGATTTCTGATCATCATTTGATGCATCTAACACATTTTCTGGTACAAGAGGATCTAGATAATAAGATTCGTCAGAATCTCCTGTTGTTGAATGATGAGGACCATTTGAAACAGCTGGATTCAGTGTACTGCACGATTTGTTCCCTGTTCCGTTGTGGGCGGGTACTGCAATTAATTTATGAGCATTTAATGAGAGATCTTCCTGTGAGCTGGATACATCATTGTCTGCACACGTTTCAGGAACAGTGGGATTTGAACCCACGACAGGGAATGTTTCCGAATTTGACATTTCTGGACAACTGGGCGGATCATGAATGACTTTCTCGTTTACATCACTGGTCGTCCGGGATTCACAGAGGCTTTTATAGGCAGCTTCATATGTTCTGCAGTTGTTTTCCAGCTCAGTCTGCAGATGAGAAATGAACTTACCAACTTCTGTTGCATTTCCGAAACATGGAAAATTTACCAACAGTGTGCGTAAATTTTCTAAAAATTTAACTGGCTATTTTTGAAGCACTGCTGTTGTTGCTCAAGTAGAAGCTGTAATTGATCGGAAAAGGTAGTCATTTTTTTTCAGCACCTGCAATGACAATTAACTGTAGGAATAATGACCAATGTTGCTGAAGGACGCTGATGACAATCTGGATGCTGATTGGTTGAAACAATTAGCCTGAATCTCGTCCAATTACAAGGTTCAAAATTTTTCTCCACCCCGTCGCCAATTGTTATGACGGGTGTGACTGCAGGTTTTGATAAGCAGCGTTTATTGATCGATTCGGTGACAGTGACACGTAAACACGAACGGACGGCCTAGAGTCTCGATTGGTCTCGCTTCCCTGTCTAGCCCAGTTAGTTGAGTCCAGAACACAAGTCACAATCTCTGAGATATGAATCATTATATTTCAAACATACTTTGTTTATATACCAATCAAGCATACCACATCGTACCATAAAATAGAAAACAACATTCTGTACAATATTCAACAAGTGAACAGATATCGACCAGTAGGAAATGTCCATTTAAAGTCCAAGGACACCATTGGACTTAACATGATAATTATTGGTCTATTCCTCCGCATCCACAACACCTCCCCTTTTTTTGAAGATCCGGAGTTGATATCCGGATTTTGAAATTTTCTGGGTTCATCCTCCCCACGAAATAATGTTGGGTCCTCATATTCCCAAGTTAGAATTAATTTGACTTTATTTAACACATAATTGTCACATGGAACAGAGAAGTCACTAAAAGTGATTAAGTAGTGTGGACCAACGTCGCTTGATATGAGGTCATCAACGTTCGATTCTTCTGGAGCATTATCATAGAATTCCTTGAAAATCTCATTTGTGGATAGTTGATCACTGAGATGATCAATATCTATCAAAATTGTATTAGATTTCTGATCATCATTTGATGCATCTAACACATTTTCTGGTACAAGAGGATCTAGATAATAAGATTCGTCAGAATCTCCTGTTGTTGAATGATGAGGACCATTTGAAACAGCTGGATTCAGTGTACTGCACGATTTGTTCCCTGTTCCGTTGTGGGCGGGTACTGCAATTAATTTATGAGCATTTAATGAGAGATCTTCCTGTGAGCTGGATACATCATTGTCTGCACACGTTTCAGGAACAGTGGGATTTGAACCCACGACAGGGAATGTTTCCGAATTTGACATTTCTGGACAACTGGGCGGATCATGAATGACTTTCTCGTTTACATCACTGGTCGTCCGGGATTCACAGAGGCTTTTATAGGCAGCTTCATATGTTCTGCAGTTGTTTTCCAGCTCAGTCTGCAGATGAGAAATGAACTTACCAACTTCTGTTGCATTTCCGAAACATGGAAAATTTACCAACAGTGTGCGTAAATTTTCTAAAAAATTTAACTGGCTATTTTTGAAGCACTGCTGTTGTTGCTCAAGTAGAAGCTGTAATTGATCGGAAAAGGTAGTCATTTTTTTCAGCACCTGCAATGACAATTAACTGTAGGAATAATGACCAATGTTGCTGAAGGACGCTGATGACAATCTGGATGCTGATTGGTTGAAACAATTAGCCTGAATCTCGTCCAATTACAAGGTTCAAAATTTTTCTCCACCCCGTCGCCAATTGTTATGACGGGTGTGACTGCAGGTTTTGATAAGCAGCGTTTATTGATCGATTCGGTGACAGTGACACGTAAACACGAACGGACGGCCTAGAGTCTCGATTGGTCTCGCTTCCCTGTCTAGCCCAGTTAGTTGAGTCCAGAACACAAGTCACAATCTCTGAGATATGAATCATTATATTTCAAACATACTTTGTTTATATACCAATCAAGCATACCACATCGTACCATAAAATAGAAAACAACATTCTGTACAATATTCAACAAGTGAACAGATATCGACCAGTAGGAAATGTCCATTTAAAGTCCAAGGACACCATTGGACTTAACATGATAATTATTGGTCTATTCCTCCGCATCCACAACACCTCCCCTTTTTTGAAGATCCGGAGTTGATATCCGGATTTTGAAATTTTCTGGGTTCATCCTCCCCACGAAATAATGTTGGGTCCTCATATTCCCAAGTTAGAATTAATTTGACTTTATTTAACACATAATTGTCACATGGAACAGAGAAGTCACTAAAAGTGATTAAGTAGTGTGGACCAACGTCGCTTGATATGAGGTCATCAACGTTCGATTCTTCTGGAGCATTATCATAGAATTCCTTGAAAATCTCATTTGTGGATAGTTGATCACTGAGATGATCAATATCTATCAAAATTGTATTAGATTTCTGATCATCATTTGATGCATCTAACACATTTTCTGGTACAAGAGGATCTAGATAATAAGATTCGTCAGAATCTCCTGTTGTTGAATGATGAGGACCATTTGAAACAGCTGGATTCAGTGTACTGCACGATTTGTTCCCTGTTCCGTTGTGGGCGGGTACTGCAATTAATTTATGAGCATTTAATGAGAGATCTTCCTGTGAGCTGGATACATCATTGTCTGCACACGTTTCAGGAACAGTGGGATTTGAACCCACGACAGGGAATGTTTCCGAATTTGACATTTCTGGACAACTGGGCGGATCATGAATGACTTTCTCGTTTACATCACTGGTCGTCCGGGATTCACAGAGGCTTTTATAGGCAGCTTCATATGTTCTGCAGTTGTTTTCCAGCTCAGTCTGCAGATGAGAAATGAACTTACCAACTTCTGTTGCATTTCCGAAACATGGAAAATTTACCAACAGTGTGCGTAAATTTTCTAAAAAATTTAACTGGCTATTTTTGAAGCACTGCTGTTGTTGCTCAAGTAGAAGCTGTAATTGATCGGAAAAGGTAGTCATTTTTTTTCAGCACCTGCAATGACAATTAACTGTAGGAATAATGACCAATGTTGCTGAAGGACGCTGATGACAATCTGGATGCTGATTGGTTGAAACAATTAGCCTGAATCTCGTCCAATTACAAGGTTCAAAATTTTTCTCCACCCCGTCGCCAATTGTTATGACGGGTGTGACTGCAGGTTTTGATAAGCAGCGTTTATTGATCGATTCGGTGACAGTGACACGTAAACACGAACGGACGGCCTAGAGTCTCGATTGGTCTCGCTTCCCTGTCTAGCCCAGTTAGTTGAGTCCAGAACACAAGTCACAATCTCTGAGATATGAATCATTATATTTCAAACATACTTTGTTTATATACCAATCAAGCATACCACATCGTACCATAAAATAGAAAACAACATTCTGTACAATATTCAACAAGTGAACAGATATCGACCAGTAGGAAATGTCCATTTAAAGTCCAAGGACACCATTGGACTTAACATGATAATTATTGGTCTATTCCTCCGCATCCACAACACCTCCCCTTTTTTTGAAGATCCGGAGTTGATATCCGGATTTTGAAATTTTCTGGGTTCATCCTCCCCCACGAAATAATGTTGGGTCCTCATATTCCCAAGTTAGAATTAATTTGACTTTATTTAACACATAATTGTCACATGGAACAGAGAAGTCACTAAAAGTGATTAAGTAGTGTGGACCAACGTCGCTTGATATGAGGTCATCAACGTTCGATTCTTCTGGAGCATTATCATAGAATTCCTTGAAAATCTCATTTGTGGATAGTTGATCACTGAGATGATCAATATCTATCAAAATTGTATTAGATTTCTGATCATCATTTGATGCATCTAACACATTTTCTGGTACAAGAGGATCTAGATAATAAGATTCGTCAGAATCTCCTGTTGTTGAATGATGAGGACCATTTGAAACAGCTGGATTCAGTGTACTGCACGATTTGTTCCCTGTTCCGTTGTGGGCGGGTACTGCAATTAATTTATGAGCATTTAATGAGAGATCTTCCTGTGAGCTGGATACATCATTGTCTGCACACGTTTCAGGAACAGTGGGATTTGAACCCACGACAGGGAATGTTTCCGAATTTGACATTTCTGGACAACTGGGCGGATCATGAATGACTTTCTCGTTTACATCACTGGTCGTCCGGGATTCACAGAGGCTTTTATAGGCAGCTTCATATGTTCTGCAGTTGTTTTCCAGCTCAGTCTGCAGATGAGAAATGAACTTACCAACTTCTGTTGCATTTCCGAAACATGGAAAATTTACCAACAGTGTGCGTAAATTTTCTAAAAATTTAACTGGCTATTTTTGAAGCACTGCTGTTGTTGCTCAAGTAGAAGCTGTAATTGATCGGAAAAGGTAGTCATTTTTTTTTCAGCACCTGCAATGACAATTAACTGTAGGAATAATGACCAATGTTGCTGAAGGACGCTGATGACAATCTGGATGCTGATTGGTTGAAACAATTAGCCTGAATCTCGTCCAATTACAAGGTTCAAAATTTTCTCCACCCCGTCGCCAATTGTTATGACGGGTGTGACTGCAGGTTTTGATAAGCAGCGTTTATTGATCGATTCGGTGACAGTGACACGTAAACACGAACGGACGGCCTAGAGTCTCGATTGGTCTCGCTTCCCTGTCTAGCCCAGTTAGTTGAGTCCAGAACACAAGTCACAATCTCTGAGATATGAATCATTATATTTCAAACATACTTTGTTTATATACCAATCAAGCATACCACATCGTACCATAAAATAGAAAACAACATTCTGTACAATATTCAACAAGTGAACAGATATCGACCAGTAGGAAATGTCCATTTAAAGTCCAAGGACACCATTGGACTTAACATGATAATTATTGGTCTATTCCTCCGCATCCACAACACCTCCCCTTTTTTTGAAGATCCGGAGTTGATATCCGGATTTTGAAATTTTCTGGGTTCATCCTCCCCACGAAATAATGTTGGGTCCTCATATTCCCAAGTTAGAATTAATTTGACTTTATTTAACACATAATTGTCACATGGAACAGAGAAGTCACTAAAAGTGATTAAGTAGTGTGGACCAACGTCGCTTGATATGAGGTCATCAACGTTCGATTCTTCTGGAGCATTATCATAGAATTCCTTGAAAATCTCATTTGTGGATAGTTGATCACTGAGATGATCAATATCTATCAAAATTGTATTAGATTTCTGATCATCATTTGATGCATCTAACACATTTTCTGGTACAAGAGGATCTAGATAATAAGATTCGTCAGAATCTCCTGTTGTTGAATGATGAGGACCATTTGAAACAGCTGGATTCAGTGTACTGCACGATTTGTTCCCTGTTCCGTTGTGGGCGGGTACTGCAATTAATTTATGAGCATTTAATGAGAGATCTTCCTGTGAGCTGGATACATCATTGTCTGCACACGTTTCAGGAACAGTGGGATTTGAACCCACGACAGGGAATGTTTCCGAATTTGACATTTCTGGACAACTGGGCGGATCATGAATGACTTTCTCGTTTACATCACTGGTCGTCCGGGATTCACAGAGGCTTTTATAGGCAGCTTCATATGTTCTGCAGTTGTTTTCCAGCTCAGTCTGCAGATGAGAAATGAACTTACCAACTTCTGTTGCATTTCCGAAACATGGAAAATTTACCAACAGTGTGCGTAAATTTTCTAAAAAATTTAACTGGCTATTTTTGAAGCACTGCTGTTGTTGCTCAAGTAGAAGCTGTAATTGATCGGAAAAGGTAGTCATTTTTTTTCAGCACCTGCAATGACAATTAACTGTAGGAATAATGACCAATGTTGCTGAAGGACGCTGATGACAATCTGGATGCTGATTGGTTGAAACAATTAGCCTGAATCTCGTCCAATTACAAGGTTCAAAATTTTTCTCCACCCCGTCGCCAATTGTTATGACGGGTGTGACTGCAGGTTTTGATAAGCAGCGTTTATTGATCGATTCGGTGACAGTGACACGTAAACACGAACGGACGGCCTAGAGTCTCGATTGGTCTCGCTTCCCTGTCTAGCCCAGTTAGTTGAGTCCAGAACACAAGTCACAACCTCTGAGATATGAATCATTATATTTCAAACATACTTTGTTTATATACCAATCAAGCATACCACATCGTACCATAAAATAGAAAACAACATTCTGTACAATATTCAACAAGTGAACAGATATCGACCAGTAGGAAATGTCCATTTAAAGTCCAAGGACACCATTGGACTTAACATGATAATTATTGGTCTATTCCTCCGCATCCACAACACCTCCCCTTTTTTTGAAGATCCGGAGTTGATATCCGGATTTTGAAATTTTCTGGGTTCATCCTCCCCCACGAAATAATGTTGGGTCCTCATATTCCCAAGTTAGAATTAATTTGACTTTATTTAACACATAATTGTCACATGGAACAGAGAAGTCACTAAAAGTGATTAAGTAGTGTGGACCAACGTCGCTTGATATGAGGTCATCAACGTTCGATTCTTCTGGAGCATTATCATAGAATTCCTTGAAAATCTCATTTGTGGATAGTTGATCACTGAGATGATCAATATCTATCAAAATTGTATTAGATTTCTGATCATCATTTGATGCATCTAACACATTTTCTGGTACAAGAGGATCTAGATAATAAGATTCGTCAGAATCTCCTGTTGTTGAATGATGAGGACCATTTGAAACAGCTGGATTCAGTGTACTGCACGATTTGTTCCCTGTTCCGTTGTGGGCGGGTACTGCAATTAATTTATGAGCATTTAATGAGAGATCTTCCTGTGAGCTGGATACATCATTGTCTGCACACGTTTCAGGAACAGTGGGATTTGAACCCACGACAGGGAATGTTTCCGAATTTGACATTTCTGGACAACTGGGCGGATCATGAATGACTTTCTCGTTTACATCACTGGTCGTCCGGGATTCACAGAGGCTTTTATAGGCAGCTTCATATGTTCTGCAGTTGTTTTCCAGCTCAGTCTGCAGATGAGAAATGAACTTACCAACTTCTGTTGCATTTCCGAAACATGGAAAATTTACCAACAGTGTGCGTAAATTTTCTAAAAAATTTAACTGGCTATTTTTGAAGCACTGCTGTTGTTGCTCAAGTAGAAGCTGTAATTGATCGGAAAAGGTAGTCATTTTTTTTCAGCACCTGCAATGACAATTAACTGTAGGAATAATGACCAATGTTGCTGAAGGACGCTGATGACAATCTGGATGCTGATTGGTTGAAACAATTAGCCTGAATCTCGTCCAATTACAAGGTTCAAAATTTTTCTCCACCCCGTCGCCAATTGTTATGACGGGTGTGACTGCAGGTTTTGATAAGCAGCGTTTATTGATCGATTCGGTGACAGTGACACGTAAACACGAACGGACGGCCTAGAGTCTCGATTGGTCTCGCTTCCCTGTCTAGCCCAGTTAGTTGAGTCCAGAACACAAGTCACAACCTCTGAGATATGAATCATTATATTTCAAACATACTTTGTTTATATACCAATCAAGCATACCACATCGTACCATAAAATAGAAAACAACATTCTGTACAATATTCAACAAGTGAACAGATATCGACCAGTAGGAAATGTCCATTTAAAGTCCAAGGACACCATTGGACTTAACATGATAATTATTGGTCTATTCCTCCGCATCCACAACACCTCCCCTTTTTTTGAAGATCCGGAGTTGATATCCGGATTTTGAAATTTTCTGGGTTCATCCTCCCCACGAAATAATGTTGGGTCCTCATATTCCCAAGTTAGAATTAATTTGACTTTATTTAACACATAATTGTCACATGGAACAGAGAAGTCACTAAAAGTGATTAAGTAGTGTGGACCAACGTCGCTTGATATGAGGTCATCAACGTTCGATTCTTCTGGAGCATTATCATAGAATTCCTTGAAAATCTCATTTGTGGATAGTTGATCACTGAGATGATCAATATCTATCAAAATTGTATTAGATTTCTGATCATCATTTGATGCATCTAACACATTTTCTGGTACAAGAGGATCTAGATAATAAGATTCGTCAGAATCTCCTGTTGTTGAATGATGAGGACCATTTGAAACAGCTGGATTCAGTGTACTGCACGATTTGTTCCCTGTTCCGTTGTGGGCGGGTACTGCAATTAATTTATGAGCATTTAATGAGAGATCTTCCTGTGAGCTGGATACATCATTGTCTGCACACGTTTCAGGAACAGTGGGATTTGAACCCACGACAGGGAATGTTTCCGAATTTGACATTTCTGGACAACTGGGCGGATCATGAATGACTTTCTCGTTTACATCACTGGTCGTCCGGGATTCACAGAGGCTTTTATAGGCAGCTTCATATGTTCTGCAGTTGTTTTCCAGCTCAGTCTGCAGATGAGAAATGAACTTACCAACTTCTGTTGCATTTCCGAAACATGGAAAATTTACCAACAGTGTGCGTAAATTTTCTAAAAAATTTAACTGGCTATTTTTGAAGCACTGCTGTTGTTGCTCAAGTAGAAGCTGTAATTGATCGGAAAAGGTAGTCATTTTTTTTCAGCACCTGCAATGACAATTAACTGTAGGAATAATGACCAATGTTGCTGAAGGACGCTGATGACAATCTGGATGCTGATTGGTTGAAACAATTAGCCTGAATCTCGTCCAATTACAAGGTTCAAAATTTTTCTCCACCCCGTCGCCAATTGTTATGACGGGTGTGACTGCAGGTTTTGATAAGCAGCGTTTATTGATCGATTCGGTGACAGTGACACGTAAACACGAACGGACGGCCTAGAGTCTCGATTGGTCTCGCTTCCCTGTCTAGCCCAGTTAGTTGAGTCCAGAACACAAGTCACAATCTCTGAGATATGAATCATTATATTTCAAACATACTTTGTTTATATACCAATCAAGCATACCACATCGTACCATAAAATAGAAAACAACATTCTGTACAATATTCAACAAGTGAACAGATATCGACCAGTAGGAAATGTCCATTTAAAGTCCAAGGACACCATTGGACTTAACATGATAATTATTGGTCTATTCCTCCGCATCCACAACACCTCCCCTTTTTTTGAAGATCCGGAGTTGATATCCGGATTTTGAAATTTTCTGGGTTCATCCTCCCCCACGAAATAATGTTGGGTCCTCATATTCCCAAGTTAGAATTAATTTGACTTTATTTAACACATAATTGTCACATGGAACAGAGAAGTCACTAAAAGTGATTAAGTAGTGTGGACCAACGTCGCTTGATATGAGGTCATCAACGTTCGATTCTTCTGGAGCATTATCATAGAATTCCTTGAAAATCTCATTTGTGGATAGTTGATCACTGAGATGATCAATATCTATCAAAATTGTATTAGATTTCTGATCATCATTTGATGCATCTAACACATTTTCTGGTACAAGAGGATCTAGATAATAAGATTCGTCAGAATCTCCTGTTGTTGAATGATGAGGACCATTTGAAACAGCTGGATTCAGTGTACTGCACGATTTGTTCCCTGTTCCGTTGTGGGCGGGTACTGCAATTAATTTATGAGCATTTAATGAGAGATCTTCCTGTGAGCTGGATACATCATTGTCTGCACACGTTTCAGGAACAGTGGGATTTGAACCCACGACAGGGAATGTTTCCGAATTTGACATTTCTGGACAACTGGGCGGATCATGAATGACTTTCTCGTTTACATCACTGGTCGTCCGGGATTCACAGAGGCTTTTATAGGCAGCTTCATATGTTCTGCAGTTGTTTTCCAGCTCAGTCTGCAGATGAGAAATGAACTTACCAACTTCTGTTGCATTTCCGAAACATGGAAAATTTACCAACAGTGTGCGTAAATTTTCTAAAAATTTAACTGGCTATTTTTGAAGCACTGCTGTTGTTGCTCAAGTAGAAGCTGTAATTGATCGGAAAAGGTAGTCATTTTTTTTCAGCACCTGCAATGACAATTAACTGTAGGAATAATGACCAATGTTGCTGAAGGACGCTGATGACAATCTGGATGCTGATTGGTTGAAACAATTAGCCTGAATCTCGTCCAATTACAAGGTTCAAAATTTTTCTCCACCCCGTCGCCAATTGTTATGACGGGTGTGACTGCAGGTTTTGATAAGCAGCGTTTATTGATCGATTCGGTGACAGTGACACGTAAACACGAACGGACGGCCTAGAGTCTCGATTGGTCTCGCTTCCCTGTCTAGCCCAGTTAGTTGAGTCCAGAACACAAGTCACAATCTCTGAGATATGAATCATTATATTTCAAACATACTTTGTTTATATACCAATCAAGCATACCACATCGTACCATAAAATAGAAAACAACATTCTGTACAATATTCAACAAGTGAACAGATATCGACCAGTAGGAAATGTCCATTTAAAGTCCAAGGACACCATTGGACTTAACATGATAATTATTGGTCTATTCCTCCGCATCCACAACACCTCCCCTTTTTTTGAAGATCCGGAGTTGATATCCGGATTTTGAAATTTTCTGGGTTCATCCTCCCCACGAAATAATGTTGGGTCCTCATATTCCCAAGTTAGAATTAATTTGACTTTATTTAACACATAATTGTCACATGGAACAGAGAAGTCACTAAAAGTGATTAAGTAGTGTGGACCAACGTCGCTTGATATGAGGTCATCAACGTTCGATTCTTCTGGAGCATTATCATAGAATTCCTTGAAAATCTCATTTGTGGATAGTTGATCACTGAGATGATCAATATCTATCAAAATTGTATTAGATTTCTGATCATCATTTGATGCATCTAACACATTTTCTGGTACAAGAGGATCTAGATAATAAGATTCGTCAGAATCTCCTGTTGTTGAATGATGAGGACCATTTGAAACAGCTGGATTCAGTGTACTGCACGATTTGTTCCCTGTTCCGTTGTGGGCGGGTACTGCAATTAATTTATGAGCATTTAATGAGAGATCTTCCTGTGAGCTGGATACATCATTGTCTGCACACGTTTCAGGAACAGTGGGATTTGAACCCACGACAGGGAATGTTTCCGAATTTGACATTTCTGGACAACTGGGCGGATCATGAATGACTTTCTCGTTTACATCACTGGTCGTCCGGGATTCACAGAGGCTTTTATAGGCAGCTTCATATGTTCTGCAGTTGTTTTCCAGCTCAGTCTGCAGATGAGAAATGAACTTACCAACTTCTGTTGCATTTCCGAAACATGGAAAATTTACCAACAGTGTGCGTAAATTTTCTAAAAATTTAACTGGCTATTTTTGAAGCACTGCTGTTGTTGCTCAAGTAGAAGCTGTAATTGATCGGAAAAGGTAGTCATTTTTTTTCAGCACCTGCAATGACAATTAACTGTAGGAATAATGACCAATGTTGCTGAAGGACGCTGATGACAATCTGGATGCTGATTGGTTGAAACAATTAGCCTGAATCTCGTCCAATTACAAGGTTCAAAATTTTTCTCCACCCCGTCGCCAATTGTTATGACGGGTGTGACTGCAGGTTTTGATAAGCAGCGTTTATTGATCGATTCGGTGACAGTGACACGTAAACACGAACGGACGGCCTAGAGTCTCGATTGGTCTCGCTTCCCTGTCTAGCCCAGTTAGTTGAGTCCAGAACACAAGTCACAATCTCTGAGATATGAATCATTATATTTCAAACATACTTTGTTTATATACCAATCAAGCATACCACATCGTACCATAAAATAGAAAACAACATTCTGTACAATATTCAACAAGTGAACAGATATCGACCAGTAGGAAATGTCCATTTAAAGTCCAAGGACACCATTGGACTTAACATGATAATTATTGGTCTATTCCTCCGCATCCACAACACCTCCCCTTTTTTTGAAGATCCGGAGTTGATATCCGGATTTTGAAATTTTCTGGGTTCATCCTCCCCACGAAATAATGTTGGGTCCTCATATTCCCAAGTTAGAATTAATTTGACTTTATTTAACACATAATTGTCACATGGAACAGAGAAGTCACTAAAAGTGATTAAGTAGTGTGGACCAACGTCGCTTGATATGAGGTCATCAACGTTCGATTCTTCTGGAGCATTATCATAGAATTCCTTGAAAATCTCATTTGTGGATAGTTGATCACTGAGATGATCAATATCTATCAAAATTGTATTAGATTTCTGATCATCATTTGATGCATCTAACACATTTTCTGGTACAAGAGGATCTAGATAATAAGATTCGTCAGAATCTCCTGTTGTTGAATGATGAGGACCATTTGAAACAGCTGGATTCAGTGTACTGCACGATTTGTTCCCTGTTCCGTTGTGGGCGGGTACTGCAATTAATTTATGAGCATTTAATGAGAGATCTTCCTGTGAGCTGGATACATCATTGTCTGCACACGTTTCAGGAACAGTGGGATTTGAACCCACGACAGGGAATGTTTCCGAATTTGACATTTCTGGACAACTGGGCGGATCATGAATGACTTTCTCGTTTACATCACTGGTCGTCCGGGATTCACAGAGGCTTTTATAGGCAGCTTCATATGTTCTGCAGTTGTTTTCCAGCTCAGTCTGCAGATGAGAAATGAACTTACCAACTTCTGTTGCATTTCCGAAACATGGAAAATTTACCAACAGTGTGCGTAAATTTTCTAAAAATTTAACTGGCTATTTTTGAAGCACTGCTGTTGTTGCTCAAGTAGAAGCTGTAATTGATCGGAAAAGGTAGTCATTTTTTTTTCAGCACCTGCAATGACAATTAACTGTAGGAATAATGACCAATGTTGCTGAAGGACGCTGATGACAATCTGGATGCTGATTGGTTGAAACAATTAGCCTGAATCTCGTCCAATTACAAGGTTCAAAATTTTTCTCCACCCCGTCGCCAATTGTTATGACGGGTGTGACTGCAGGTTTTGATAAGCAGCGTTTATTGATCGATTCGGTGACAGTGACACGTAAACACGAACGGACGGCCTAGAGTCTCGATTGGTCTCGCTTCCCTGTCTAGCCCAGTTAGTTGAGTCCAGAACACAAGTCACAATCTCTGAGATATGAATCATTATATTTCAAACATACTTTGTTTATATACCAATCAAGCATACCACATCGTACCATAAAATAGAAAACAACATTCTGTACAATATTCAACAAGTGAACAGATATCGACCAGTAGGAAATGTCCATTTAAAGTCCAAGGACACCATTGGACTTAACATGATAATTATTGGTCTATTCCTCCGCATCCACAACACCTCCCCTTTTTTTGAAGATCCGGAGTTGATATCCGGATTTTGAAATTTTCTGGGTTCATCCTCCCCACGAAATAATGTTGGGTCCTCATATTCCCAAGTTAGAATTAATTTGACTTTATTTAACACATAATTGTCACATGGAACAGAGAAGTCACTAAAAGTGATTAAGTAGTGTGGACCAACGTCGCTTGATATGAGGTCATCAACGTTCGATTCTTCTGGAGCATTATCATAGAATTCCTTGAAAATCTCATTTGTGGATAGTTGATCACTGAGATGATCAATATCTATCAAAATTGTATTAGATTTCTGATCATCATTTGATGCATCTAACACATTTTCTGGTACAAGAGGATCTAGATAATAAGATTCGTCAGAATCTCCTGTTGTTGAATGATGAGGACCATTTGAAACAGCTGGATTCAGTGTACTGCACGATTTGTTCCCTGTTCCGTTGTGGGCGGGTACTGCAATTAATTTATGAGCATTTAATGAGAGATCTTCCTGTGAGCTGGATACATCATTGTCTGCACACGTTTCAGGAACAGTGGGATTTGAACCCACGACAGGGAATGTTTCCGAATTTGACATTTCTGGACAACTGGGCGGATCATGAATGACTTTCTCGTTTACATCACTGGTCGTCCGGGATTCACAGAGGCTTTTATAGGCAGCTTCATATGTTCTGCAGTTGTTTTCCAGCTCAGTCTGCAGATGAGAAATGAACTTACCAACTTCTGTTGCATTTCCGAAACATGGAAAATTTACCAACAGTGTGCGTAAATTTTCTAAAAAATTTAACTGGCTATTTTTGAAGCACTGCTGTTGTTGCTCAAGTAGAAGCTGTAATTGATCGGAAAAGGTAGTCATTTTTTTTCAGCACCTGCAATGACAATTAACTGTAGGAATAATGACCAATGTTGCTGAAGGACGCTGATGACAATCTGGATGCTGATTGGTTGAAACAATTAGCCTGAATCTCGTCCAATTACAAGGTTCAAAATTTTTCTCCACCCCGTCGCCAATTGTTATGACGGGTGTGACTGCAGGTTTTGATAAGCAGCGTTTATTGATCGATTCGGTGACAGTGACACGTAAACACGAACGGACGGCCTAGAGTCTCGATTGGTCTCGCTTCCCTGTCTAGCCCAGTTAGTTGAGTCCAGAACACAAGTCACAACCTCTGAGATATGAATCATTATATTTCAAACATACTTTGTTTATATACCAATCAAGCATACCACATCGTACCATAAAATAGAAAACAACATTCTGTACAATATTCAACAAGTGAACAGATATCGACCAGTAGGAAATGTCCATTTAAAGTCCAAGGACACCATTGGACTTAACATGATAATTATTGGTCTATTCCTCCGCATCCACAACACCTCCCCTTTTTTTTGAAGATCCGGAGTTGATATCCGGATTTTGAAATTTTCTGGGTTCATCCTCCCCCACGAAATAATGTTGGGTCCTCATATTCCCAAGTTAGAATTAATTTGACTTTATTTAACACATAATTGTCACATGGAACAGAGAAGTCACTAAAAGTGATTAAGTAGTGTGGACCAACGTCGCTTGATATGAGGTCATCAACGTTCGATTCTTCTGGAGCATTATCATAGAATTCCTTGAAAATCTCATTTGTGGATAGTTGATCACTGAGATGATCAATATCTATCAAAATTGTATTAGATTTCTGATCATCATTTGATGCATCTAACACATTTTCTGGTACAAGAGGATCTAGATAATAAGATTCGTCAGAATCTCCTGTTGTTGAATGATGAGGACCATTTGAAACAGCTGGATTCAGTGTACTGCACGATTTGTTCCCTGTTCCGTTGTGGGCGGGTACTGCAATTAATTTATGAGCATTTAATGAGAGATCTTCCTGTGAGCTGGATACATCATTGTCTGCACACGTTTCAGGAACAGTGGGATTTGAACCCACGACAGGGAATGTTTCCGAATTTGACATTTCTGGACAACTGGGCGGATCATGAATGACTTTCTCGTTTACATCACTGGTCGTCCGGGATTCACAGAGGCTTTTATAGGCAGCTTCATATGTTCTGCAGTTGTTTTCCAGCTCAGTCTGCAGATGAGAAATGAACTTACCAACTTCTGTTGCATTTCCGAAACATGGAAAATTTACCAACAGTGTGCGTAAATTTTCTAAAAAATTTAACTGGCTATTTTTGAAGCACTGCTGTTGTTGCTCAAGTAGAAGCTGTAATTGATCGGAAAAGGTAGTCATTTTTTTCAGCACCTGCAATGACAATTAACTGTAGGAATAATGACCAATGTTGCTGAAGGACGCTGATGACAATCTGGATGCTGATTGGTTGAAACAATTAGCCTGAATCTCGTCCAATTACAAGGTTCAAAATTTTTCTCCACCCCGTCGCCAATTGTTATGACGGGTGTGACTGCAGGTTTTGATAAGCAGCGTTTATTGATCGATTCGGTGACAGTGACACGTAAACACGAACGGACGGCCTAGAGTCTCGATTGGTCTCGCTTCCCTGTCTAGCCCAGTTAGTTGAGTCCAGAACACAAGTCACAACCTCTGAGATATGAATCATTATATTTCAAACATACTTTGTTTATATACCAATCAAGCATACCACATCGTACCATAAAATAGAAAACAACATTCTGTACAATATTCAACAAGTGAACAGATATCGACCAGTAGGAAATGTCCATTTAAAGTCCAAGGACACCATTGGACTTAACATGATAATTATTGGTCTATTCCTCCGCATCCACAACACCTCCCCTTTTTTTGAAGATCCGGAGTTGATATCCGGATTTTGAAATTTTCTGGGTTCATCCTCCCCACGAAATAATGTTGGGTCCTCATATTCCCAAGTTAGAATTAATTTGACTTTATTTAACACATAATTGTCACATGGAACAGAGAAGTCACTAAAAGTGATTAAGTAGTGTGGACCAACGTCGCTTGATATGAGGTCATCAACGTTCGATTCTTCTGGAGCATTATCATAGAATTCCTTGAAAATCTCATTTGTGGATAGTTGATCACTGAGATGATCAATATCTATCAAAATTGTATTAGATTTCTGATCATCATTTGATGCATCTAACACATTTTCTGGTACAAGAGGATCTAGATAATAAGATTCGTCAGAATCTCCTGTTGTTGAATGATGAGGACCATTTGAAACAGCTGGATTCAGTGTACTGCACGATTTGTTCCCTGTTCCGTTGTGGGCGGGTACTGCAATTAATTTATGAGCATTTAATGAGAGATCTTCCTGTGAGCTGGATACATCATTGTCTGCACACGTTTCAGGAACAGTGGGATTTGAACCCACGACAGGGAATGTTTCCGAATTTGACATTTCTGGACAACTGGGCGGATCATGAATGACTTTCTCGTTTACATCACTGGTCGTCCGGGATTCACAGAGGCTTTTATAGGCAGCTTCATATGTTCTGCAGTTGTTTTCCAGCTCAGTCTGCAGATGAGAAATGAACTTACCAACTTCTGTTGCATTTCCGAAACATGGAAAATTTACCAACAGTGTGCGTAAATTTTCTAAAAATTTAACTGGCTATTTTTGAAGCACTGCTGTTGTTGCTCAAGTAGAAGCTGTAATTGATCGGAAAAGGTAGTCATTTTTTTCAGCACCTGCAATGACAATTAACTGTAGGAATAATGACCAATGTTGCTGAAGGACGCTGATGACAATCTGGATGCTGATTGGTTGAAACAATTAGCCTGAATCTCGTCCAATTACAAGGTTCAAAATTTTTCTCCACCCCGTCGCCAATTGTTATGACGGGTGTGACTGCAGGTTTTGATAAGCAGCGTTTATTGATCGATTCGGTGACAGTGACACGTAAACACGAACGGACGGCCTAGAGTCTCGATTGGTCTCGCTTCCCTGTCTAGCCCAGTTAGTTGAGTCCAGAACACAAGTCACAACCTCTGAGATATGAATCATTATATTTCAAACATACTTTGTTTATATACCAATCAAGCATACCACATCGTACCATAAAATAGAAAACAACATTCTGTACAATATTCAACAAGTGAACAGATATCGACCAGTAGGAAATGTCCATTTAAAGTCCAAGGACACCATTGGACTTAACATGATAATTATTGGTCTATTCCTCCGCATCCACAACACCTCCCCTTTTTTTGAAGATCCGGAGTTGATATCCGGATTTTGAAATTTTCTGGGTTCATCCTCCCCCACGAAATAATGTTGGGTCCTCATATTCCCAAGTTAGAATTAATTTGACTTTATTTAACACATAATTGTCACATGGAACAGAGAAGTCACTAAAAGTGATTAAGTAGTGTGGACCAACGTCGCTTGATATGAGGTCATCAACGTTCGATTCTTCTGGAGCATTATCATAGAATTCCTTGAAAATCTCATTTGTGGATAGTTGATCACTGAGATGATCAATATCTATCAAAATTGTATTAGATTTCTGATCATCATTTGATGCATCTAACACATTTTCTGGTACAAGAGGATCTAGATAATAAGATTCGTCAGAATCTCCTGTTGTTGAATGATGAGGACCATTTGAAACAGCTGGATTCAGTGTACTGCACGATTTGTTCCCTGTTCCGTTGTGGGCGGGTACTGCAATTAATTTATGAGCATTTAATGAGAGATCTTCCTGTGAGCTGGATACATCATTGTCTGCACACGTTTCAGGAACAGTGGGATTTGAACCCACGACAGGGAATGTTTCCGAATTTGACATTTCTGGACAACTGGGCGGATCATGAATGACTTTCTCGTTTACATCACTGGTCGTCCGGGATTCACAGAGGCTTTTATAGGCAGCTTCATATGTTCTGCAGTTGTTTTCCAGCTCAGTCTGCAGATGAGAAATGAACTTACCAACTTCTGTTGCATTTCCGAAACATGGAAAATTTACCAACAGTGTGCGTAAATTTTCTAAAAAATTTAACTGGCTATTTTTGAAGCACTGCTGTTGTTGCTCAAGTAGAAGCTGTAATTGATCGGAAAAGGTAGTCATTTTTTTTCAGCACCTGCAATGACAATTAACTGTAGGAATAATGACCAATGTTGCTGAAGGACGCTGATGACAATCTGGATGCTGATTGGTTGAAACAATTAGCCTGAATCTCGTCCAATTACAAGGTTCAAAATTTTTCTCCACCCCGTCGCCAATTGTTATGACGGGTGTGACTGCAGGTTTTGATAAGCAGCGTTTATTGATCGATTCGGTGACAGTGACACGTAAACACGAACGGACGGCCTAGAGTCTCGATTGGTCTCGCTTCCCTGTCTAGCCCAGTTAGTTGAGTCCAGAACACAAGTCACAACCTCTGAGATATGAATCATTATATTTCAAACATACTTTGTTTATATACCAATCAAGCATACCACATCGTACCATAAAATAGAAAACAACATTCTGTACAATATTCAACAAGTGAACAGATATCGACCAGTAGGAAATGTCCATTTAAAGTCCAAGGACACCATTGGACTTAACATGATAATTATTGGTCTATTCCTCCGCATCCACAACACCTCCCCTTTTTTTGAAGATCCGGAGTTGATATCCGGATTTTGAAATTTTCTGGGTTCATCCTCCCCACGAAATAATGTTGGGTCCTCATATTCCCAAGTTAGAATTAATTTGACTTTATTTAACACATAATTGTCACATGGAACAGAGAAGTCACTAAAAGTGATTAAGTAGTGTGGACCAACGTCGCTTGATATGAGGTCATCAACGTTCGATTCTTCTGGAGCATTATCATAGAATTCCTTGAAAATCTCATTTGTGGATAGTTGATCACTGAGATGATCAATATCTATCAAAATTGTATTAGATTTCTGATCATCATTTGATGCATCTAACACATTTTCTGGTACAAGAGGATCTAGATAATAAGATTCGTCAGAATCTCCTGTTGTTGAATGATGAGGACCATTTGAAACAGCTGGATTCAGTGTACTGCACGATTTGTTCCCTGTTCCGTTGTGGGCGGGTACTGCAATTAATTTATGAGCATTTAATGAGAGATCTTCCTGTGAGCTGGATACATCATTGTCTGCACACGTTTCAGGAACAGTGGGATTTGAACCCACGACAGGGAATGTTTCCGAATTTGACATTTCTGGACAACTGGGCGGATCATGAATGACTTTCTCGTTTACATCACTGGTCGTCCGGGATTCACAGAGGCTTTTATAGGCAGCTTCATATGTTCTGCAGTTGTTTTCCAGCTCAGTCTGCAGATGAGAAATGAACTTACCAACTTCTGTTGCATTTCCGAAACATGGAAAATTTACCAACAGTGTGCGTAAATTTTCTAAAAAATTTAACTGGCTATTTTTGAAGCACTGCTGTTGTTGCTCAAGTAGAAGCTGTAATTGATCGGAAAAGGTAGTCATTTTTTTCAGCACCTGCAATGACAATTAACTGTAGGAATAATGACCAATGTTGCTGAAGGACGCTGATGACAATCTGGATGCTGATTGGTTGAAACAATTAGCCTGAATCTCGTCCAATTACAAGGTTCAAAATTTTTCTCCACCCCGTCGCCAATTGTTATGACGGGTGTGACTGCAGGTTTTGATAAGCAGCGTTTATTGATCGATTCGGTGACAGTGACACGTAAACACGAACGGACGGCCTAGAGTCTCGATTGGTCTCGCTTCCCTGTCTAGCCCAGTTAGTTGAGTCCAGAACACAAGTCACAACCTCTGAGATATGAATCATTATATTTCAAACATACTTTGTTTATATACCAATCAAGCATACCACATCGTACCATAAAATAGAAAACAACATTCTGTACAATATTCAACAAGTGAACAGATATCGACCAGTAGGAAATGTCCATTTAAAGTCCAAGGACACCATTGGACTTAACATGATAATTATTGGTCTATTCCTCCGCATCCACAACACCTCCCTTTTTTTGAAGATCCGGAGTTGATATCCGGATTTTGAAATTTTCTGGGTTCATCCTCCCCACGAAATAATGTTGGGTCCTCATATTCCCAAGTTAGAATTAATTTGACTTTATTTAACACATAATTGTCACATGGAACAGAGAAGTCACTAAAAGTGATTAAGTAGTGTGGACCAACGTCGCTTGATATGAGGTCATCAACGTTCGATTCTTCTGGAGCATTATCATAGAATTCCTTGAAAATCTCATTTGTGGATAGTTGATCACTGAGATGATCAATATCTATCAAAATTGTATTAGATTTCTGATCATCATTTGATGCATCTAACACATTTTCTGGTACAAGAGGATCTAGATAATAAGATTCGTCAGAATCTCCTGTTGTTGAATGATGAGGACCATTTGAAACAGCTGGATTCAGTGTACTGCACGATTTGTTCCCTGTTCCGTTGTGGGCGGGTACTGCAATTAATTTATGAGCATTTAATGAGAGATCTTCCTGTGAGCTGGATACATCATTGTCTGCACACGTTTCAGGAACAGTGGGATTTGAACCCACGACAGGGAATGTTTCCGAATTTGACATTTCTGGACAACTGGGCGGATCATGAATGACTTTCTCGTTTACATCACTGGTCGTCCGGGATTCACAGAGGCTTTTATAGGCAGCTTCATATGTTCTGCAGTTGTTTTCCAGCTCAGTCTGCAGATGAGAAATGAACTTACCAACTTCTGTTGCATTTCCGAAACATGGAAAATTTACCAACAGTGTGCGTAAATTTTCTAAAAAATTTAACTGGCTATTTTTGAAGCACTGCTGTTGTTGCTCAAGTAGAAGCTGTAATTGATCGGAAAAGGTAGTCATTTTTTTTCAGCACCTGCAATGACAATTAACTGTAGGAATAATGACCAATGTTGCTGAAGGACGCTGATGACAATCTGGATGCTGATTGGTTGAAACAATTAGCCTGAATCTCGTCCAATTACAAGGTTCAAAATTTTTCTCCACCCCGTCGCCAATTGTTATGACGGGTGTGACTGCAGGTTTTGATAAGCAGCGTTTATTGATCGATTCGGTGACAGTGACACGTAAACACGAACGGACGGCCTAGAGTCTCGATTGGTCTCGCTTCCCTGTCTAGCCCAGTTAGTTGAGTCCAGAACACAAGTCACAATCTCTGAGATATGAATCATTATATTTCAAACATACTTTGTTTATATACCAATCAAGCATACCACATCGTACCATAAAATAGAAAACAACATTCTGTACAATATTCAACAAGTGAACAGATATCGACCAGTAGGAAATGTCCATTTAAAGTCCAAGGACACCATTGGACTTAACATGATAATTATTGGTCTATTCCTCCGCATCCACAACACCTCCCCTTTTTTTGAAGATCCGGAGTTGATATCCGGATTTTGAAATTTTCTGGGTTCATCCTCCCCACGAAATAATGTTGGGTCCTCATATTCCCAAGTTAGAATTAATTTGACTTTATTTAACACATAATTGTCACATGGAACAGAGAAGTCACTAAAAGTGATTAAGTAGTGTGGACCAACGTCGCTTGATATGAGGTCATCAACGTTCGATTCTTCTGGAGCATTATCATAGAATTCCTTGAAAATCTCATTTGTGGATAGTTGATCACTGAGATGATCAATATCTATCAAAATTGTATTAGATTTCTGATCATCATTTGATGCATCTAACACATTTTCTGGTACAAGAGGATCTAGATAATAAGATTCGTCAGAATCTCCTGTTGTTGAATGATGAGGACCATTTGAAACAGCTGGATTCAGTGTACTGCACGATTTGTTCCCTGTTCCGTTGTGGGCGGGTACTGCAATTAATTTATGAGCATTTAATGAGAGATCTTCCTGTGAGCTGGATACATCATTGTCTGCACACGTTTCAGGAACAGTGGGATTTGAACCCACGACAGGGAATGTTTCCGAATTTGACATTTCTGGACAACTGGGCGGATCATGAATGACTTTCTCGTTTACATCACTGGTCGTCCGGGATTCACAGAGGCTTTTATAGGCAGCTTCATATGTTCTGCAGTTGTTTTCCAGCTCAGTCTGCAGATGAGAAATGAACTTACCAACTTCTGTTGCATTTCCGAAACATGGAAAATTTACCAACAGTGTGCGTAAATTTTCTAAAAAATTTAACTGGCTATTTTTGAAGCACTGCTGTTGTTGCTCAAGTAGAAGCTGTAATTGATCGGAAAAGGTAGTCATTTTTTTTCAGCACCTGCAATGACAATTAACTGTAGGAATAATGACCAATGTTGCTGAAGGACGCTGATGACAATCTGGATGCTGATTGGTTGAAACAATTAGCCTGAATCTCGTCCAATTACAAGGTTCAAAATTTTTCTCCACCCCGTCGCCAATTGTTATGACGGGTGTGACTGCAGGTTTTGATAAGCAGCGTTTATTGATCGATTCGGTGACAGTGACACGTAAACACGAACGGACGGCCTAGAGTCTCGATTGGTCTCGCTTCCCTGTCTAGCCCAGTTAGTTGAGTCCAGAACACAAGTCACAACCTCTGAGATATGAATCATTATATTTCAAACATACTTTGTTTATATACCAATCAAGCATACCACATCGTACCATAAAATAGAAAACAACATTCTGTACAATATTCAACAAGTGAACAGATATCGACCAGTAGGAAATGTCCATTTAAAGTCCAAGGACACCATTGGACTTAACATGATAATTATTGGTCTATTCCTCCGCATCCACAACACCTCCCCTTTTTTTGAAGATCCGGAGTTGATATCCGGATTTTGAAATTTTCTGGGTTCATCCTCCCCCACGAAATAATGTTGGGTCCTCATATTCCCAAGTTAGAATTAATTTGACTTTATTTAACACATAATTGTCACATGGAACAGAGAAGTCACTAAAAGTGATTAAGTAGTGTGGACCAACGTCGCTTGATATGAGGTCATCAACGTTCGATTCTTCTGGAGCATTATCATAGAATTCCTTGAAAATCTCATTTGTGGATAGTTGATCACTGAGATGATCAATATCTATCAAAATTGTATTAGATTTCTGATCATCATTTGATGCATCTAACACATTTTCTGGTACAAGAGGATCTAGATAATAAGATTCGTCAGAATCTCCTGTTGTTGAATGATGAGGACCATTTGAAACAGCTGGATTCAGTGTACTGCACGATTTGTTCCCTGTTCCGTTGTGGGCGGGTACTGCAATTAATTTATGAGCATTTAATGAGAGATCTTCCTGTGAGCTGGATACATCATTGTCTGCACACGTTTCAGGAACAGTGGGATTTGAACCCACGACAGGGAATGTTTCCGAATTTGACATTTCTGGACAACTGGGCGGATCATGAATGACTTTCTCGTTTACATCACTGGTCGTCCGGGATTCACAGAGGCTTTTATAGGCAGCTTCATATGTTCTGCAGTTGTTTTCCAGCTCAGTCTGCAGATGAGAAATGAACTTACCAACTTCTGTTGCATTTCCGAAACATGGAAAATTTACCAACAGTGTGCGTAAATTTTCTAAAAAATTTAACTGGCTATTTTTGAAGCACTGCTGTTGTTGCTCAAGTAGAAGCTGTAATTGATCGGAAAAGGTAGTCATTTTTTTCAGCACCTGCAATGACAATTAACTGTAGGAA
Organism: Schistosoma haematobium; assembly: GCF_000699445.3. Classification (NCBI taxonomy): domain Eukaryota; kingdom Metazoa; phylum Platyhelminthes; class Trematoda; order Strigeidida; family Schistosomatidae; genus Schistosoma; species Schistosoma haematobium. Next base: position 13,037,831 of record NC_067201.1, read on the forward strand.
TAATGACCAATGTTGCTGAAGGACGCTGATGACAATCTGGATGCTGATTGGTTGAAACAATTAGCCTGAATCTCGTCCAATTACAAGGTTCAAAATTTTTCTCCACCCCGTCGCCAATTGTTATGACGGGTGTGACTGCAGGTTTTGATAAGCAGCGTTTATTGATCGATTCGGTGACAGTGACACGTAAACACGAACGGACGGCCTAGAGTCTCGATTGGTCTCGCTTCCCTGTCTAGCCCAGTTAGTTGAGTCCAGAACACAAGTCACAACCTCTGAGATATGAATCATTATATTTCAAACATACTTTGTTTATATACCAATCAAGCATACCACATCGTACCATAAAATAGAAAACAACATTCTGTACAATATTCAACAAGTGAACAGATATCGACCAGTAGGAAATGTCCATTTAAAGTCCAAGGACACCATTGGACTTAACATGATAATTATTGGTCTATTCCTCCGCATCCACAACACCTCCCCTTTTTTTTGAAGATCCGGAGTTGATATCCGGATTTTGAAATTTTCTGGGTTCATCCTCCCCCACGAAATAATGTTGGGTCCTCATATTCCCAAGTTAGAATTAATTTGACTTTATTTAACACATAATTGTCACATGGAACAGAGAAGTCACTAAAAGTGATTAAGTAGTGTGGACCAACGTCGCTTGATATGAGGTCATCAACGTTCGATTCTTCTGGAGCATTATCATAGAATTCCTTGAAAATCTCATTTGTGGATAGTTGATCACTGAGATGATCAATATCTATCAAAATTGTATTAGATTTCTGATCATCATTTGATGCATCTAACACATTTTCTGGTACAAGAGGATCTAGATAATAAGATTCGTCAGAATCTCCTGTTGTTGAATGATGAGGACCATTTGAAACAGCTGGATTCAGTGTACTGCACGATTTGTTCCCTGTTCCGTTGTGGGCGGGTACTGCAATTAATTTATGAGCATTTAATGAGAGATCTTCCTGTGAGCTGGATACATCATTGTCTGCACACGTTTCAGGAACAGTGGGATTTGAACCCACGACAGGGAATGTTTCCGAATTTGACATTTCTGGACAACTGGGCGGATCATGAATGACTTTCTCGTTTACATCACTGGTCGTCCGGGATTCACAGAGGCTTTTATAGGCAGCTTCATATGTTCTGCAGTTGTTTTCCAGCTCAGTCTGCAGATGAGAAATGAACTTACCAACTTCTGTTGCATTTCCGAAACATGGAAAATTTACCAACAGTGTGCGTAAATTTTCTAAAAATTTAACTGGCTATTTTTGAAGCACTGCTGTTGTTGCTCAAGTAGAAGCTGTAATTGATCGGAAAAGGTAGTCATTTTTTCAGCACCTGCAATGACAATTAACTGTAGGAATAATGACCAATGTTGCTGAAGGACGCTGATGACAATCTGGATGCTGATTGGTTGAAACAATTAGCCTGAATCTCGTCCAATTACAAGGTTCAAAATTTTTCTCCACCCCGTCGCCAATTGTTATGACGGGTGTGACTGCAGGTTTTGATAAGCAGCGTTTATTGATCGATTCGGTGACAGTGACACGTAAACACGAACGGACGGCCTAGAGTCTCGATTGGTCTCGCTTCCCTGTCTAGCCCAGTTAGTTGAGTCCAGAACACAAGTCACAACCTCTGAGATATGAATCATTATATTTCAAACATACTTTGTTTATATACCAATCAAGCATACCACATCGTACCATAAAATAGAAAACAACATTCTGTACAATATTCAACAAGTGAACAGATATCGACCAGTAGGAAATGTCCATTTAAAGTCCAAGGACACCATTGGACTTAACATGATAATTATTGGTCTATTCCTCCGCATCCACAACACCTCCCCTTTTTTTGAAGATCCGGAGTTGATATCCGGATTTTGAAATTTTCTGGGTTCATCCTCCCCCACGAAATAATGTTGGGTCCTCATATTCCCAAGTTAGAATTAATTTGACTTTATTTAACACATAATTGTCACATGGAACAGAGAAGTCACTAAAAGTGATTAAGTAGTGTGGACCAACGTCGCTTGATATGAGGTCATCAACGTTCGATTCTTCTGGAGCATTATCATAGAATTCCTTGAAAATCTCATTTGTGGATAGTTGATCACTGAGATGATCAATATCTATCAAAATTGTATTAGATTTCTGATCATCATTTGATGCATCTAACACATTTTCTGGTACAAGAGGATCTAGATAATAAGATTCGTCAGAATCTCCTGTTGTTGAATGATGAGGACCATTTGAAACAGCTGGATTCAGTGTACTGCACGATTTGTTCCCTGTTCCGTTGTGGGCGGGTACTGCAATTAATTTATGAGCATTTAATGAGAGATCTTCCTGTGAGCTGGATACATCATTGTCTGCACACGTTTCAGGAACAGTGGGATTTGAACCCACGACAGGGAATGTTTCCGAATTTGACATTTCTGGACAACTGGGCGGATCATGAATGACTTTCTCGTTTACATCACTGGTCGTCCGGGATTCACAGAGGCTTTTATAGGCAGCTTCATATGTTCTGCAGTTGTTTTCCAGCTCAGTCTGCAGATGAGAAATGAACTTACCAACTTCTGTTGCATTTCCGAAACATGGAAAATTTACCAACAGTGTGCGTAAATTTTCTAAAAAATTTAACTGGCTATTTTTGAAGCACTGCTGTTGTTGCTCAAGTAGAAGCTGTAATTGATCGGAAAAGGTAGTCATTTTTTTTCAGCACCTGCAATGACAATTAACTGTAGGAATAATGACCAATGTTGCTGAAGGACGCTGATGACAATCTGGATGCTGATTGGTTGAAACAATTAGCCTGAATCTCGTCCAATTACAAGGTTCAAAATTTTTCTCCACCCCGTCGCCAATTGTTATGACGGGTGTGACTGCAGGTTTTGATAAGCAGCGTTTATTGATCGATTCGGTGACAGTGACACGTAAACACGAACGGACGGCCTAGAGTCTCGATTGGTCTCGCTTCCCTGTCTAGCCCAGTTAGTTGAGTCCAGAACACAAGTCACAATCTCTGAGATATGAATCATTATATTTCAAACATACTTTGTTTATATACCAATCAAGCATACCACATCGTACCATAAAATAGAAAACAACATTCTGTACAATATTCAACAAGTGAACAGATATCGACCAGTAGGAAATGTCCATTTAAAGTCCAAGGACACCATTGGACTTAACATGATAATTATTGGTCTATTCCTCCGCATCCACAACACCTCCCCTTTTTTTGAAGATCCGGAGTTGATATCCGGATTTTGAAATTTTCTGGGTTCATCCTCCCCCACGAAATAATGTTGGGTCCTCATATTCCCAAGTTAGAATTAATTTGACTTTATTTAACACATAATTGTCACATGGAACAGAGAAGTCACTAAAAGTGATTAAGTAGTGTGGACCAACGTCGCTTGATATGAGGTCATCAACGTTCGATTCTTCTGGAGCATTATCATAGAATTCCTTGAAAATCTCATTTGTGGATAGTTGATCACTGAGATGATCAATATCTATCAAAATTGTATTAGATTTCTGATCATCATTTGATGCATCTAACACATTTTCTGGTACAAGAGGATCTAGATAATAAGATTCGTCAGAATCTCCTGTTGTTGAATGATGAGGACCATTTGAAACAGCTGGATTCAGTGTACTGCACGATTTGTTCCCTGTTCCGTTGTGGGCGGGTACTGCAATTAATTTATGAGCATTTAATGAGAGATCTTCCTGTGAGCTGGATACATCATTGTCTGCACACGTTTCAGGAACAGTGGGATTTGAACCCACGACAGGGAATGTTTCCGAATTTGACATTTCTGGACAACTGGGCGGATCATGAATGACTTTCTCGTTTACATCACTGGTCGTCCGGGATTCACAGAGGCTTTTATAGGCAGCTTCATATGTTCTGCAGTTGTTTTCCAGCTCAGTCTGCAGATGAGAAATGAACTTACCAACTTCTGTTGCATTTCCGAAACATGGAAAATTTACCAACAGTGTGCGTAAATTTTCTAAAAAATTTAACTGGCTATTTTTGAAGCACTGCTGTTGTTGCTCAAGTAGAAGCTGTAATTGATCGGAAAAGGTAGTCATTTTTTTTCAGCACCTGCAATGACAATTAACTGTAGGAATAATGACCAATGTTGCTGAAGGACGCTGATGACAATCTGGATGCTGATTGGTTGAAACAATTAGCCTGAATCTCGTCCAATTACAAGGTTCAAAATTTTTCTCCACCCCGTCGCCAATTGTTATGACGGGTGTGACTGCAGGTTTTGATAAGCAGCGTTTATTGATCGATTCGGTGACAGTGACACGTAAACACGAACGGACGGCCTAGAGTCTCGATTGGTCTCGCTTCCCTGTCTAGCCCAGTTAGTTGAGTCCAGAACACAAGTCACAACCTCTGAGATATGAATCATTATATTTCAAACATACTTTGTTTATATACCAATCAAGCATACCACATCGTACCATAAAATAGAAAACAACATTCTGTACAATATTCAACAAGTGAACAGATATCGACCAGTAGGAAATGTCCATTTAAAGTCCAAGGACACCATTGGACTTAACATGATAATTATTGGTCTATTCCTCCGCATCCACAACACCTCCCCTTTTTTGAAGATCCGGAGTTGATATCCGGATTTTGAAATTTTCTGGGTTCATCCTCCCCCACGAAATAATGTTGGGTCCTCATATTCCCAAGTTAGAATTAATTTGACTTTATTTAACACATAATTGTCACATGGAACAGAGAAGTCACTAAAAGTGATTAAGTAGTGTGGACCAACGTCGCTTGATATGAGGTCATCAACGTTCGATTCTTCTGGAGCATTATCATAGAATTCCTTGAAAATCTCATTTGTGGATAGTTGATCACTGAGATGATCAATATCTATCAAAATTGTATTAGATTTCTGATCATCATTTGATGCATCTAACACATTTTCTGGTACAAGAGGATCTAGATAATAAGATTCGTCAGAATCTCCTGTTGTTGAATGATGAGGACCATTTGAAACAGCTGGATTCAGTGTACTGCACGATTTGTTCCCTGTTCCGTTGTGGGCGGGTACTGCAATTAATTTATGAGCATTTAATGAGAGATCTTCCTGTGAGCTGGATACATCATTGTCTGCACACGTTTCAGGAACAGTGGGATTTGAACCCACGACAGGGAATGTTTCCGAATTTGACATTTCTGGACAACTGGGCGGATCATGAATGACTTTCTCGTTTACATCACTGGTCGTCCGGGATTCACAGAGGCTTTTATAGGCAGCTTCATATGTTCTGCAGTTGTTTTCCAGCTCAGTCTGCAGATGAGAAATGAACTTACCAACTTCTGTTGCATTTCCGAAACATGGAAAATTTACCAACAGTGTGCGTAAATTTTCTAAAAAATTTAACTGGCTATTTTTGAAGCACTGCTGTTGTTGCTCAAGTAGAAGCTGTAATTGATCGGAAAAGGTAGTCATTTTTTTTTCAGCACCTGCAATGACAATTAACTGTAGGAATAATGACCAATGTTGCTGAAGGACGCTGATGACAATCTGGATGCTGATTGGTTGAAACAATTAGCCTGAATCTCGTCCAATTACAAGGTTCAAAATTTTTCTCCACCCCGTCGCCAATTGTTATGACGGGTGTGACTGCAGGTTTTGATAAGCAGCGTTTATTGATCGATTCGGTGACAGTGACACGTAAACACGAACGGACGGCCTAGAGTCTCGATTGGTCTCGCTTCCCTGTCTAGCCCAGTTAGTTGAGTCCAGAACACAAGTCACAACCTCTGAGATATGAATCATTATATTTCAAACATACTTTGTTTATATACCAATCAAGCATACCACATCGTACCATAAAATAGAAAACAACATTCTGTACAATATTCAACAAGTGAACAGATATCGACCAGTAGGAAATGTCCATTTAAAGTCCAAGGACACCATTGGACTTAACATGATAATTATTGGTCTATTCCTCCGCATCCACAACACCTCCCCTTTTTTTGAAGATCCGGAGTTGATATCCGGATTTTGAAATTTTCTGGGTTCATCCTCCCCCACGAAATAATGTTGGGTCCTCATATTCCCAAGTTAGAATTAATTTGACTTTATTTAACACATAATTGTCACATGGAACAGAGAAGTCACTAAAAGTGATTAAGTAGTGTGGACCAACGTCGCTTGATATGAGGTCATCAACGTTCGATTCTTCTGGAGCATTATCATAGAATTCCTTGAAAATCTCATTTGTGGATAGTTGATCACTGAGATGATCAATATCTATCAAAATTGTATTAGATTTCTGATCATCATTTGATGCATCTAACACATTTTCTGGTACAAGAGGATCTAGATAATAAGATTCGTCAGAATCTCCTGTTGTTGAATGATGAGGACCATTTGAAACAGCTGGATTCAGTGTACTGCACGATTTGTTCCCTGTTCCGTTGTGGGCGGGTACTGCAATTAATTTATGAGCATTTAATGAGAGATCTTCCTGTGAGCTGGATACATCATTGTCTGCACACGTTTCAGGAACAGTGGGATTTGAACCCACGACAGGGAATGTTTCGAATTTGACATTTCTGGACAACTGGGCGGATCATGAATGACTTTCTCGTTTACATCACTGGTCGTCCGGGATTCACAGAGGCTTTTATAGGCAGCTTCATATGTTCTGCAGTTGTTTTCCAGCTCAGTCTGCAGATGAGAAATGAACTTACCAACTTCTGTTGCATTTCCGAAACATGGAAAATTTACCAACAGTGTGCGTAAATTTTCTAAAAAATTTAACTGGCTATTTTTGAAGCACTGCTGTTGTTGCTCAAGTAGAAGCTGTAATTGATCGGAAAAGGTAGTCATTTTTTTTCAGCACCTGCAATGACAATTAACTGTAGGAATAATGACCAATGTTGCTGAAGGACGCTGATGACAATCTGGATGCTGATTGGTTGAAACAATTAGCCTGAATCTCGTCCAATTACAAGGTTCAAAATTTTTCTCCACCCCGTCGCCAATTGTTATGACGGGTGTGACTGCAGGTTTTGATAAGCAGCGTTTATTGATCGATTCGGTGACAGTGACACGTAAACACGAACGGACGGCCTAGAGTCTCGATTGGTCTCGCTTCCCTGTCTAGCCCAGTTAGTTGAGTCCAGAACACAAGTCACAACCTCTGAGATATGAATCATTATATTTCAAACATACTTTGTTTATATACCAATCAAGCATACCACATCGTACCATAAAATAGAAAACAACATTCTGTACAATATTCAACAAGTGAACAGATATCGACCAGTAGGAAATGTCCATTTAAAGTCCAAGGACACCATTGGACTTAACATGATAATTATTGGTCTATTCCTCCGCATCCACAACACCTCCTTTTTTTGAAGATCCGGAGTTGATATCCGGATTTTGAAATTTTCTGGGTTCATCCTCCCCACGAAATAATGTTGGGTCCTCATATTCCCAAGTTAGAATTAATTTGACTTTATTTAACACATAATTGTCACATGGAACAGAGAAGTCACTAAAAGTGATTAAGTAGTGTGGACCAACGTCGCTTGATATGAGGTCATCAACGTTCGATTCTTCTGGAGCATTATCATAGAATTCCTTGAAAATCTCATTTGTGGATAGTTGATCACTGAGATGATCAATATCTATCAAAATTGTATTAGATTTCTGATCATCATTTGATGCATCTAACACATTTTCTGGTACAAGAGGATCTAGATAATAAGATTCGTCAGAATCTCCTGTTGTTGAATGATGAGGACCATTTGAAACAGCTGGATTCAGTGTACTGCACGATTTGTTCCCTGTTCCGTTGTGGGCGGGTACTGCAATTAATTTATGAGCATTTAATGAGAGATCTTCCTGTGAGCTGGATACATCATTGTCTGCACACGTTTCAGGAACAGTGGGATTTGAACCCACGACAGGGAATGTTTCCGAATTTGACATTTCTGGACAACTGGGCGGATCATGAATGACTTTCTCGTTTACATCACTGGTCGTCCGGGATTCACAGAGGCTTTTATAGGCAGCTTCATATGTTCTGCAGTTGTTTTCCAGCTCAGTCTGCAGATGAGAAATGAACTTACCAACTTCTGTTGCATTTCCGAAACATGGAAAATTTACCAACAGTGTGCGTAAATTTTCTAAAAAATTTAACTGGCTATTTTTGAAGCACTGCTGTTGTTGCTCAAGTAGAAGCTGTAATTGATCGGAAAAGGTAGTCATTTTTTTTCAGCACCTGCAATGACAATTAACTGTAGGAATAATGACCAATGTTGCTGAAGGACGCTGATGACAATCTGGATGCTGATTGGTTGAAACAATTAGCCTGAATCTCGTCCAATTACAAGGTTCAAAATTTTTCTCCACCCCGTCGCCAATTGTTATGACGGGTGTGACTGCAGGTTTTGATAAGCAGCGTTTATTGATCGATTCGGTGACAGTGACACGTAAACACGAACGGACGGCCTAGAGTCTCGATTGGTCTCGCTTCCCTGTCTAGCCCAGTTAGTTGAGTCCAGAACACAAGTCACAACCTCTGAGATATGAATCATTATATTTCAAACATACTTTGTTTATATACCAATCAAGCATACCACATCGTACCATAAAATAGAAAACAACATTCTGTACAATATTCAACAAGTGAACAGATATCGACCAGTAGGAAATGTCCATTTAAAGTCCAAGGACACCATTGGACTTAACATGATAATTATTGGTCTATTCCTCCGCATCCACAACACCTCCCCTTTTTTTTGAAGATCCGGAGTTGATATCCGGATTTTGAAATTTTCTGGGTTCATCCTCCCCCACGAAATAATGTTGGGTCCTCATATTCCCAAGTTAGAATTAATTTGACTTTATTTAACACATAATTGTCACATGGAACAGAGAAGTCACTAAAAGTGATTAAGTAGTGTGGACCAACGTCGCTTGATATGAGGTCATCAACGTTCGATTCTTCTGGAGCATTATCATAGAATTCCTTGAAAATCTCATTTGTGGATAGTTGATCACTGAGATGATCAATATCTATCAAAATTGTATTAGATTTCTGATCATCATTTGATGCATCTAACACATTTTCTGGTACAAGAGGATCTAGATAATAAGATTCGTCAGAATCTCCTGTTGTTGAATGATGAGGACCATTTGAAACAGCTGGATTCAGTGTACTGCACGATTTGTTCCCTGTTCCGTTGTGGGCGGGTACTGCAATTAATTTATGAGCATTTAATGAGAGATCTTCCTGTGAGCTGGATACATCATTGTCTGCACACGTTTCAGGAACAGTGGGATTTGAACCCACGACAGGGAATGTTTCCGAATTTGACATTTCTGGACAACTGGGCGGATCATGAATGACTTTCTCGTTTACATCACTGGTCGTCCGGGATTCACAGAGGCTTTTATAGGCAGCTTCATATGTTCTGCAGTTGTTTTCCAGCTCAGTCTGCAGATGAGAAATGAACTTACCAACTTCTGTTGCATTTCCGAAACATGGAAAATTTACCAACAGTGTGCGTAAATTTTCTAAAAAATTTAACTGGCTATTTTTGAAGCACTGCTGTTGTTGCTCAAGTAGAAGCTGTAATTGATCGGAAAAGGTAGTCATTTTTTTTCAGCACCTGCAATGACAATTAACTGTAGGAATAATGACCAATGTTGCTGAAGGACGCTGATGACAATCTGGATGCTGATTGGTTGAAACAATTAGCCTGAATCTCGTCCAATTACAAGGTTCAAAATTTTTCTCCACCCCGTCGCCAATTGTTATGACGGGTGTGACTGCAGGTTTTGATAAGCAGCGTTTATTGATCGATTCGGTGACAGTGACACGTAAACACGAACGGACGGCCTAGAGTCTCGATTGGTCTCGCTTCCCTGTCTAGCCCAGTTAGTTGAGTCCAGAACACAAGTCACAATCTCTGAGATATGAATCATTATATTTCAAACATACTTTGTTTATATACCAATCAAGCATACCACATCGTACCATAAAATAGAAAACAACATTCTGTACAATATTCAACAAGTGAACAGATATCGACCAGTAGGAAATGTCCATTTAAAGTCCAAGGACACCATTGGACTTAACATGATAATTATTGGTCTATTCCTCCGCATCCACAACACCTCCCCTTTTTTTTGAAGATCCGGAGTTGATATCCGGATTTTGAAATTTTCTGGGTTCATCCTCCCCCACGAAATAATGTTGGGTCCTCATATTCCCAAGTTAGAATTAATTTGACTTTATTTAACACATAATTGTCACATGGAACAGAGAAGTCACTAAAAGTGATTAAGTAGTGTGGACCAACGTCGCTTGATATGAGGTCATCAACGTTCGATTCTTCTGGAGCATTATCATAGAATTCCTTGAAAATCTCATTTGTGGATAGTTGATCACTGAGATGATCAATATCTATCAAAATTGTATTAGATTTCTGATCATCATTTGATGCATCTAACACATTTTCTGGTACAAGAGGATCTAGATAATAAGATTCGTCAGAATCTCCTGTTGTTGAATGATGAGGACCATTTGAAACAGCTGGATTCAGTGTACTGCACGATTTGTTCCCTGTTCCGTTGTGGGCGGGTACTGCAATTAATTTATGAGCATTTAATGAGAGATCTTCCTGTGAGCTGGATACATCATTGTCTGCACACGTTTCAGGAACAGTGGGATTTGAACCCACGACAGGGAATGTTTCCGAATTTGACATTTCTGGACAACTGGGCGGATCATGAATGACTTTCTCGTTTACATCACTGGTCGTCCGGGATTCACAGAGGCTTTTATAGGCAGCTTCATATGTTCTGCAGTTGTTTTCCAGCTCAGTCTGCAGATGAGAAATGAACTTACCAACTTCTGTTGCATTTCCGAAACATGGAAAATTTACCAACAGTGTGCGTAAATTTTCTAAAAAATTTAACTGGCTATTTTTGAAGCACTGCTGTTGTTGCTCAAGTAGAAGCTGTAATTGATCGGAAAAGGTAGTCATTTTTTTCAGCACCTGCAATGACAATTAACTGTAGGAATAATGACCAATGTTGCTGAAGGACGCTGATGACAATCTGGATGCTGATTGGTTGAAACAATTAGCCTGAATCTCGTCCAATTACAAGGTTCAAAATTTTCTCCACCCCGTCGCCAATTGTTATGACGGGTGTGACTGCAGGTTTTGATAAGCAGCGTTTATTGATCGATTCGGTGACAGTGACACGTAAACACGAACGGACGGCCTAGAGTCTCGATTGGTCTCGCTTCCCTGTCTAGCCCAGTTAGTTGAGTCCAGAACACAAGTCACAATCTCTGAGATATGAATCATTATATTTCAAACATACTTTGTTTATATACCAATCAAGCATACCACATCGTACCATAAAATAGAAAACAACATTCTGTACAATATTCAACAAGTGAACAGATATCGACCAGTAGGAAATGTCCATTTAAAGTCCAAGGACACCATTGGACTTAACATGATAATTATTGGTCTATTCCTCCGCATCCACAACACCTCCCCTTTTTTTGAAGATCCGGAGTTGATATCCGGATTTTGAAATTTTCTGGGTTCATCCTCCCCACGAAATAATGTTGGGTCCTCATATTCCCAAGTTAGAATTAATTTGACTTTATTTAACACATAATTGTCACATGGAACAGAGAAGTCACTAAAAGTGATTAAGTAGTGTGGACCAACGTCGCTTGATATGAGGTCATCAACGTTCGATTCTTCTGGAGCATTATCATAGAATTCCTTGAAAATCTCATTTGTGGATAGTTGATCACTGAGATGATCAATATCTATCAAAATTGTATTAGATTTCTGATCATCATTTGATGCATCTAACACATTTTCTGGTACAAGAGGATCTAGATAATAAGATTCGTCAGAATCTCCTGTTGTTGAATGATGAGGACCATTTGAAACAGCTGGATTCAGTGTACTGCACGATTTGTTCCCTGTTCCGTTGTGGGCGGGTACTGCAATTAATTTATGAGCATTTAATGAGAGATCTTCCTGTGAGCTGGATACATCATTGTCTGCACACGTTTCAGGAACAGTGGGATTTGAACCCACGACAGGGAATGTTTCCGAATTTGACATTTCTGGACAACTGGGCGGATCATGAATGACTTTCTCGTTTACATCACTGGTCGTCCGGGATTCACAGAGGCTTTTATAGGCAGCTTCATATGTTCTGCAGTTGTTTTCCAGCTCAGTCTGCAGATGAGAAATGAACTTACCAACTTCTGTTGCATTTCCGAAACATGGAAAATTTACCAACAGTGTGCGTAAATTTTCTAAAAAATTTAACTGGCTATTTTTGAAGCACTGCTGTTGTTGCTCAAGTAGAAGCTGTAATTGATCGGAAAAGGTAGTCATTTTTTTTCAGCACCTGCAATGACAATTAACTGTAGGAATAATGACCAATGTTGCTGAAGGACGCTGATGACAATCTGGATGCTGATTGGTTGAAACAATTAGCCTGAATCTCGTCCAATTACAAGGTTCAAAATTTTTCTCCACCCCGTCGCCAATTGTTATGACGGGTGTGACTGCAGGTTTTGATAAGCAGCGTTTATTGATCGATTCGGTGACAGTGACACGTAAACACGAACGGACGGCCTAGAGTCTCGATTGGTCTCGCTTCCCTGTCTAGCCCAGTTAGTTGAGTCCAGAACACAAGTCACAACCTCTGAGATATGAATCATTATATTTCAAACATACTTTGTTTATATACCAATCAAGCATACCACATCGTACCATAAAATAGAAAACAACATTCTGTACAATATTCAACAAGTGAACAGATATCGACCAGTAGGAAATGTCCATTTAAAGTCCAAGGACACCATTGGACTTAACATGATAATTATTGGTCTATTCCTCCGCATCCACAACACCTCCCCTTTTTTTGAAGATCCGGAGTTGATATCCGGATTTTGAAATTTTCTGGGTTCATCCTCCCCACGAAATAATGTTGGGTCCTCATATTCCCAAGTTAGAATTAATTTGACTTTATTTAACACATAATTGTCACATGGAACAGAGAAGTCACTAAAAGTGATTAAGTAGTGTGGACCAACGTCGCTTGATATGAGGTCATCAACGTTCGATTCTTCTGGAGCATTATCATAGAATTCCTTGAAAATCTCATTTGTGGATAGTTGATCACTGAGATGATCAATATCTATCAAAATTGTATTAGATTTCTGATCATCATTTGATGCATCTAACACATTTTCTGGTACAAGAGGATCTAGATAATAAGATTCGTCAGAATCTCCTGTTGTTGAATGATGAGGACCATTTGAAACAGCTGGATTCAGTGTACTGCACGATTTGTTCCCTGTTCCGTTGTGGGCGGGTACTGCAATTAATTTATGAGCATTTAATGAGAGATCTTCCTGTGAGCTGGATACATCATTGTCTGCACACGTTTCAGGAACAGTGGGATTTGAACCCACGACAGGGAATGTTTCCGAATTTGACATTTCTGGACAACTGGGCGGATCATGAATGACTTTCTCGTTTACATCACTGGTCGTCCGGGATTCACAGAGGCTTTTATAGGCAGCTTCATATGTTCTGCAGTTGTTTTCCAGCTCAGTCTGCAGATGAGAAATGAACTTACCAACTTCTGTTGCATTTCCGAAACATGGAAAATTTACCAACAGTGTGCGTAAATTTTCTAAAAATTTAACTGGCTATTTTTGAAGCACTGCTGTTGTTGCTCAAGTAGAAGCTGTAATTGATCGGAAAAGGTAGTCATTTTTTCAGCACCTGCAATGACAATTAACTGTAGGAATAATGACCAATGTTGCTGAAGGACGCTGATGACAATCTGGATGCTGATTGGTTGAAACAATTAGCCTGAATCTCGTCCAATTACAAGGTTCAAAATTTTTCTCCACCCCGTCGCCAATTGTTATGACGGGTGTGACTGCAGGTTTTGATAAGCAGCGTTTATTGATCGATTCGGTGACAGTGACACGTAAACACGAACGGACGGCCTAGAGTCTCGATTGGTCTCGCTTCCCTGTCTAGCCCAGTTAGTTGAGTCCAGAACACAAGTCACAACCTCTGAGATATGAATCATTATATTTCAAACATACTTTGTTTATATACCAATCAAGCATACCACATCGTACCATAAAATAGAAAACAACATTCTGTACAATATTCAACAAGTGAACAGATATCGACCAGTAGGAAATGTCCATTTAAAGTCCAAGGACACCATTGGACTTAACATGATAATTATTGGTCTATTCCTCCGCATCCACAACACCTCCCCTTTTTTTGAAGATCCGGAGTTGATATCCGGATTTTGAAATTTTCTGGGTTCATCCTCCCCACGAAATAATGTTGGGTCCTCATATTCCCAACTTAGAATTAATTTGACTTTATTTAACACATAATTGTCACATGGAACAGAGAAGTCACTAAAAGTGATTAAGTAGTGTGGACCAACGTCGCTTGATATGAGGTCATCAACGTTCGATTCTTCTGGAGCATTATCATAGAATTCCTTGAAAATCTCATTTGTGGATAGTTGATCACTGAGATGATCAATATCTATCAAAATTGTATTAGATTTCTGATCATCATTTGATGCATCTAACACATTTTCTGGTACAAGAGGATCTAGATAATAAGATTCGTCAGAATCTCCTGTTGTTGAATGATGAGGACCATTTGAAACAGCTGGATTCAGTGTACTGCACGATTTGTTCCCTGTTCCGTTGTGGGCGGGTACTGCAATTAATTTATGAGCATTTAATGAGAGATCTTCCTGTGAGCTGGATACATCATTGTCTGCACACGTTTCAGGAACAGTGGGATTTGAACCCACGACAGGGAATGTTTCCGAATTTGACATTTCTGGACAACTGGGCGGATCATGAATGACTTTCTCGTTTACATCACTGGTCGTCCGGGATTCACAGAGGCTTTTATAGGCAGCTTCATATGTTCTGCAGTTGTTTTCCAGCTCAGTCTGCAGATGAGAAATGAACTTACCAACTTCTGTTGCATTTCCGAAACATGGAAAATTTACCAACAGTGTGCGTAAATTTTCTAAAAAATTTAACTGGCTATTTTTGAAGCACTGCTGTTGTTGCTCAAGTAGAAGCTGTAATTGATCGGAAAAGGTAGTCATTTTTTTCAGCACCTGCAATGACAATTAACTGTAGGAATAATGACCAATGTTGCTGAAGGACGCTGATGACAATCTGGATGCTGATTGGTTGAAACAATTAGCCTGAATCTCGTCCAATTACAAGGTTCAAAATTTTTCTCCACCCCGTCGCCAATTGTTATGACGGGTGTGACTGCAGGTTTTGATAAGCAGCGTTTATTGATCGATTCGGTGACAGTGACACGTAAACACGAACGGACGGCCTAGAGTCTCGATTGGTCTCGCTTCCCTGTCTAGCCCAGTTAGTTGAGTCCAGAACACAAGTCACAATCTCTGAGATATGAATCATTATATTTCAAACATACTTTGTTTATATACCAATCAAGCATACCACATCGTACCATAAAATAGAAAACAACATTCTGTACAATATTCAACAAGTGAACAGATATCGACCAGTAGGAAATGTCCATTTAAAGTCCAAGGACACCATTGGACTTAACATGATAATTATTGGTCTATTCCTCCGCATCCACAACACCTCCCCTTTTTTTGAAGATCCGGAGTTGATATCCGGATTTTGAAATTTTCTGGGTTCATCCTCCCCACGAAATAATGTTGGGTCCTCATATTCCCAAGTTAGAATTAATTTGACTTTATTTAACACATAATTGTCACATGGAACAGAGAAGTCACTAAAAGTGATTAAGTAGTGTGGACCAACGTCGCTTGATATGAGGTCATCAACGTTCGATTCTTCTGGAGCATTATCATAGAATTCCTTGAAAATCTCATTTGTGGATAGTTGATCACTGAGATGATCAATATCTATCAAAATTGTATTAGATTTCTGATCATCATTTGATGCATCTAACACATTTTCTGGTACAAGAGGATCTAGATAATAAGATTCGTCAGAATCTCCTGTTGTTGAATGATGAGGACCATTTGAAACAGCTGGATTCAGTGTACTGCACGATTTGTTCCCTGTTCCGTTGTGGGCGGGTACTGCAATTAATTTATGAGCATTTAATGAGAGATCTTCCTGTGAGCTGGATACATCATTGTCTGCACACGTTTCAGGAACAGTGGGATTTGAACCCACGACAGGGAATGTTTCCGAATTTGACATTTCTGGACAACTGGGCGGATCATGAATGACTTTCTCGTTTACATCACTGGTCGTCCGGGATTCACAGAGGCTTTTATAGGCAGCTTCATATGTTCTGCAGTTGTTTTCCAGCTCAGTCTGCAGATGAGAAATGAACTTACCAACTTCTGTTGCATTTCCGAAACATGGAAAATTTACCAACAGTGTGCGTAAATTTTCTAAAAAATTTAACTGGCTATTTTTGAAGCACTGCTGTTGTTGCTCAAGTAGAAGCTGTAATTGATCGGAAAAGGTAGTCATTTTTTTTCAGCACCTGCAATGACAATTAACTGTAGGAATAATGACCAATGTTGCTGAAGGACGCTGATGACAATCTGGATGCTGATTGGTTGAAACAATTAGCCTGAATCTCGTCCAATTACAAGGTTCAAAATTTTTCTCCACCCCGTCGCCAATTGTTATGACGGGTGTGACTGCAGGTTTTGATAAGCAGCGTTTATTGATCGATTCGGTGACAGTGACACGTAAACACGAACGGACGGCCTAGAGTCTCGATTGGTCTCGCTTCCCTGTCTAGCCCAGTTAGTTGAGTCCAGAACACAAGTCACAATCTCTGAGATATGAATCATTATATTTCAAACATACTTTGTTTATATACCAATCAAGCATACCACATCGTACCATAAAATAGAAAACAACATTCTGTACAATATTCAACAAGTGAACAGATATCGACCAGTAGGAAATGTCCATTTAAAGTCCAAGGACACCATTGGACTTAACATGATAATTATTGGTCTATTCCTCCGCATCCACAACACCTCCCTTTTTTTGAAGATCCGGAGTTGATATCCGGATTTTGAAATTTTCTGGGTTCATCCTCCCCACGAAATAATGTTGGGTCCTCATATTCCCAAGTTAGAATTAATTTGACTTTATTTAACACATAATTGTCACATGGAACAGAGAAGTCACTAAAAGTGATTAAGTAGTGTGGACCAACGTCGCTTGATATGAGGTCATCAACGTTCGATTCTTCTGGAGCATTATCATAGAATTCCTTGAAAATCTCATTTGTGGATAGTTGATCACTGAGATGATCAATATCTATCAAAATTGTATTAGATTTCTGATCATCATTTGATGCATCTAACACATTTTCTGGTACAAGAGGATCTAGATAATAAGATTCGTCAGAATCTCCTGTTGTTGAATGATGAGGACCATTTGAAACAGCTGGATTCAGTGTACTGCACGATTTGTTCCCTGTTCCGTTGTGGGCGGGTACTGCAATTAATTTATGAGCATTTAATGAGAGATCTTCCTGTGAGCTGGATACATCATTGTCTGCACACGTTTCAGGAACAGTGGGATTTGAACCCACGACAGGGAATGTTTCCGAATTTGACATTTCTGGACAACTGGGCGGATCATGAATGACTTTCTCGTTTACATCACTGGTCGTCCGGGATTCACAGAGGCTTTTATAGGCAGCTTCATATGTTCTGCAGTTGTTTTCCAGCTCAGTCTGCAGATGAGAAATGAACTTACCAACTTCTGTTGCATTTCCGAAACATGGAAAATTTACCAACAGTGTGCGTAAATTTTCTAAAAAATTTAACTGGCTATTTTTGAAGCACTGCTGTTGTTGCTCAAGTAGAAGCTGTAATTGATCGGAAAAGGTAGTCATTTTTTTTTCAGCACCTGCAATGACAATTAACTGTAGGAATAATGACCAATGTTGCTGAAGGACGCTGATGACAATCTGGATGCTGATTGGTTGAAACAATTAGCCTGAATCTCGTCCAATTAGAGGGTTCAAGATTTTCTCTACCCCGTCGCCAATTGTTGTAACGTGTGTGACTACAGGTTTTGATAAGCAGCGTTTATTGATCGATTCGGTGACAGTGACACGTAAACACGAACGGACGGCCTAGAGTCTCGATTGGTCTCGCTTCCCTGTCTAGCCCAGTTAGTTGAGTCCAGAACACAAGTCACAATCTCTGAGATATGAATCATTATATTTCAAACATACTTTGTTTATATACCAATCAAGCATACCACATCGTACCATAAAATAGAAAACAACATTCTGTACAATATTCAACAAGTGAACAGATATCGACCAGTAGGAAATGTCCATTTAAAGTCCAAGGACACCATTGGACTTAACATGATAATTATTGGTCTATTCCTCCGCATCTACAACACCTCCCCTTTTTTTTGAAGATCCGGAGTTGATATCCGGATTTTGAAATTTTCTGGGTTCATCCTCCCCCACGAAATAATGTTGGGTCCTCATATTCCCAAGTTAGAATTAATTTGACTTTATTTAACACATAATTGTCACATGGAACAGAGAAGTCACTAAAAGTGATTAAGTAGTGTGGACCAACGTCGCTTGATATGAGGTCATCAACGTTCGATTCTTCTGGAGCATTATCATAGAATTCCTTGAAAATCTCATTTGTGGATAGTTGATCACTGAGATGATCAATATCTATCAAAATTGTATTAGATTTCTGATCATCATTTGATGCATCTAACACATTTTCTGGTACAAGAGGATCTAGATAATAAGATTCGTCAGAATCTCCTGTTGTTGAATGATGAGGACCATTTGAAACAGCTGGATTCAGTGTACTGCACGATTTGTTCCCTGTTCCGTTGTGGGCGGGTACTGCAATTAATTTATGAGCATTTAATGAGAGATCTTCCTGTGAGCTGGATACATCATTGTCTGCACACGTTTCAGGAACAGTGGGATTTGAACCCACGACAGGGAATGTTTCCGAATTTGACATTTCTGGACAACTGGGCGGATCATGAATGACTTTCTCGTTTACATCACTGGTCGTCCGGGATTCACAGAGGCTTTTATAGGCAGCTTCATATGTTCTGCAGTTGTTTTCCAGCTCAGTCTGCAGATGAGAAATGAACTTACCAACTTCTGTTGCATTTCCGAAACATGGAAAATTTACCAACAGTGTGCGTAAATTTTCTAAAAATTTAACTGGCTATTTTTGAAGCACTGCTGTTGTTGCTCAAGTAGAAGCTGTAATTGATCGGAAAAGGTAGTCATTTTTTTCAGCACCTGCAATGACAATTAACTGTAGGAATAATGACCAATGTTGCTGAAGGACGCTGATGACAATCTGGATGCTGATTGGTTGAAACAATTAGCCTGAATCTCGTCCAATTACAAGGTTCAAAATTTTTCTCCACCCCGTCGCCAATTGTTATGACGGGTGTGACTGCAGGTTTTGATAAGCAGCGTTTATTGATCGATTCGGTGACAGTGACACGTAAACACGAACGGACGGCCTAGAGTCTCGATTGGTCTCGCTTCCCTGTCTAGCCCAGTTAGTTGAGTCCAGAACACAAGTCACAATCTCTGAGATATGAATCATTATATTTCAAACATACTTTGTTTATATACCAATCAAGCATACCACATCGTACCATAAAATAGAAAACAACATTCTGTACAATATTCAACAAGTGAACAGATATCGACCAGTAGGAAATGTCCATTTAAAGTCCAAGGACACCATTGGACTTAACATGATAATTATTGGTCTATTCCTCCGCATCCACAACACCTCCCCTTTTTTTTGAAGATCCGGAGTTGATATCCGGATTTTGAAATTTTCTGGGTTCATCCTCCCCCACGAAATAATGTTGGGTCCTCATATTCCCAAGTTAGAATTAATTTGACTTTATTTAACACATAATTGTCACATGGAACAGAGAAGTCACTAAAAGTGATTAAGTAGTGTGGACCAACGTCGCTTGATATGAGGTCATCAACGTTCGATTCTTCTGGAGCATTATCATAGAATTCCTTGAAAATCTCATTTGTGGATAGTTGATCACTGAGATGATCAATATCTATCAAAATTGTATTAGATTTCTGATCATCATTTGATGCATCTAACACATTTTCTGGTACAAGAGGATCTAGATAATAAGATTCGTCAGAATCTCCTGTTGTTGAATGATGAGGACCATTTGAAACAGCTGGATTCAGTGTACTGCACGATTTGTTCCCTGTTCCGTTGTGGGCGGGTACTGCAATTAATTTATGAGCATTTAATGAGAGATCTTCCTGTGAGCTGGATACATCATTGTCTGCACACGTTTCAGGAACAGTGGGATTTGAACCCACGACAGGGAATGTTTCCGAATTTGACATTTCTGGACAACTGGGCGGATCATGAATGACTTTCTCGTTTACATCACTGGTCGTCCGGGATTCACAGAGGCTTTTATAGGCAGCTTCATATGTTCTGCAGTTGTTTTCCAGCTCAGTCTGCAGATGAGAAATGAACTTACCAACTTCTGTTGCATTTCCGAAACATGGAAAATTTACCAACAGTGTGCGTAAATTTTCTAAAAATTTAACTGGCTATTTTTGAAGCACTGCTGTTGTTGCTCAAGTAGAAGCTGTAATTGATCGGAAAAGGTAGTCATTTTTTTTCAGCACCTGCAATGACAATTAACTGTAGGAATAATGACCAATGTTGCTGAAGGACGCTGATGACAATCTGGATGCTGATTGGTTGAAACAATTAGCCTGAATCTCGTCCAATTACAAGGTTCAAAATTTTTCTCCACCCCGTCGCCAATTGTTATGACGGGTGTGACTGCAGGTTTTGATAAGCAGCGTTTATTGATCGATTCGGTGACAGTGACACGTAAACACGAACGGACGGCCTAGAGTCTCGATTGGTCTCGCTTCCCTGTCTAGCCCAGTTAGTTGAGTCCAGAACACAAGTCACAATCTCTGAGATATGAATCATTATATTTCAAACATACTTTGTTTATATACCAATCAAGCATACCACATCGTACCATAAAATAGAAAACAACATTCTGTACAATATTCAACAAGTGAACAGATATCGACCAGTAGGAAATGTCCATTTAAAGTCCAAGGACACCATTGGACTTAACATGATAATTATTGGTCTATTCCTCCGCATCCACAACACCTCCCCTTTTTTTGAAGATCCGGAGTTGATATCCGGATTTTGAAATTTTCTGGGTTCATCCTCCCCACGAAATAATGTTGGGTCCTCATATTCCCAAGTTAGAATTAATTTGACTTTATTTAACACATAATTGTCACATGGAACAGAGAAGTCACTAAAAGTGATTAAGTAGTGTGGACCAACGTCGCTTGATATGAGGTCATCAACGTTCGATTCTTCTGGAGCATTATCATAGAATTCCTTGAAAATCTCATTTGTGGATAGTTGATCACTGAGATGATCAATATCTATCAAAATTGTATTAGATTTCTGATCATCATTTGATGCATCTAACACATTTTCTGGTACAAGAGGATCTAGATAATAAGATTCGTCAGAATCTCCTGTTGTTGAATGATGAGGACCATTTGAAACAGCTGGATTCAGTGTACTGCACGATTTGTTCCCTGTTCCGTTGTGGGCGGGTACTGCAATTAATTTATGAGCATTTAATGAGAGATCTTCCTGTGAGCTGGATACATCATTGTCTGCACACGTTTCAGGAACAGTGGGATTTGAACCCACGACAGGGAATGTTTCCGAATTTGACATTTCTGGACAACTGGGCGGATCATGAATGACTTTCTCGTTTACATCACTGGTCGTCCGGGATTCACAGAGGCTTTTATAGGCAGCTTCATATGTTCTGCAGTTGTTTTCCAGCTCAGTCTGCAGATGAGAAATGAACTTACCAACTTCTGTTGCATTTCCGAAACATGGAAAATTTACCAACAGTGTGCGTAAATTTTCTAAAAAATTTAACTGGCTATTTTTGAAGCACTGCTGTTGTTGCTCAAGTAGAAGCTGTAATTGATCGGAAAAGGTAGTCATTTTTTTTTCAGCACCTGCAATGACAATTAACTGTAGGAATAATGACCAATGTTGCTGAAGGACGCTGATGACAATCTGGATGCTGATTGGTTGAAACAATTAGCCTGAATCTCGTCCAATTACAAGGTTCAAAATTTTTCTCCACCCCGTCGCCAATTGTTATGACGGGTGTGACTGCAGGTTTTGATAAGCAGCGTTTATTGATCGATTCGGTGACAGTGACACGTAAACACGAACGGACGGCCTAGAGTCTCGATTGGTCTCGCTTCCCTGTCTAGCCCAGTTAGTTGAGTCCAGAACACAAGTCACAATCTCTGAGATATGAATCATTATATTTCAAACATACTTTGTTTATATACCAATCAAGCATACCACATCGTACCATAAAATAGAAAACAACATTCTGTACAATATTCAACAAGTGAACAGATATCGACCAGTAGGAAATGTCCATTTAAAGTCCAAGGACACCATTGGACTTAACATGATAATTATTGGTCTATTCCTCCGCATCCACAACACCTCCCCTTTTTTTGAAGATCCGGAGTTGATATCCGGATTTTGAAATTTTCTGGGTTCATCCTCCCCACGAAATAATGTTGGGTCCTCATATTCCCAAGTTAGAATTAATTTGACTTTATTTAACACATAATTGTCACATGGAACAGAGAAGTCACTAAAAGTGATTAAGTAGTGTGGACCAACGTCGCTTGATATGAGGTCATCAACGTTCGATTCTTCTGGAGCATTATCATAGAATTCCTTGAAAATCTCATTTGTGGATAGTTGATCACTGAGATGATCAATATCTATCAAAATTGTATTAGATTTCTGATCATCATTTGATGCATCTAACACATTTTCTGGTACAAGAGGATCTAGATAATAAGATTCGTCAGAATCTCCTGTTGTTGAATGATGAGGACCATTTGAAACAGCTGGATTCAGTGTACTGCACGATTTGTTCCCTGTTCCGTTGTGGGCGGGTACTGCAATTAATTTATGAGCATTTAATGAGAGATCTTCCTGTGAGCTGGATACATCATTGTCTGCACACGTTTCAGGAACAGTGGGATTTGAACCCACGACAGGGAATGTTTCCGAATTTGACATTTCTGGACAACTGGGCGGATCATGAATGACTTTCTCGTTTACATCACTGGTCGTCCGGGATTCACAGAGGCTTTTATAGGCAGCTTCATATGTTCTGCAGTTGTTTTCCAGCTCAGTCTGCAGATGAGAAATGAACTTACCAACTTCTGTTGCATTTCCGAAACATGGAAAATTTACCAACAGTGTGCGTAAATTTTCTAAAAAATTTAACTGGCTATTTTTGAAGCACTGCTGTTGTTGCTCAAGTAGAAGCTGTAATTGATCGGAAAAGGTAGTCATTTTTTTTCAGCACCTGCAATGACAATTAACTGTAGGAATAATGACCAATGTTGCTGAAGGACGCTGATGACAATCTGGATGCTGATTGGTTGAAACAATTAGCCTGAATCTCGTCCAATTACAAGGTTCAAAATTTTTCTCCACCCCGTCGCCAATTGTTATGACGGGTGTGACTGCAGGTTTTGATAAGCAGCGTTTATTGATCGATTCGGTGACAGTGACACGTAAACACGAACGGACGGCCTAGAGTCTCGATTGGTCTCGCTTCCCTGTCTAGCCCAGTTAGTTGAGTCCAGAACACAAGTCACAATCTCTGAGATATGAATCATTATATTTCAAACATACTTTGTTTATATACCAATCAAGCATACCACATCGTACCATAAAATAGAAAACAACATTCTGTACAATATTCAACAAGTGAACAGATATCGACCAGTAGGAAATGTCCATTTAAAGTCCAAGGACACCATTGGACTTAACATGATAATTATTGGTCTATTCCTCCGCATCCACAACACCTCCCCTTTTTTTGAAGATCCGGAGTTGATATCCGGATTTTGAAATTTTCTGGGTTCATCCTCCCCACGAAATAATGTTGGGTCCTCATATTCCCAAGTTAGAATTAATTTGACTTTATTTAACACATAATTGTCACATGGAACAGAGAAGTCACTAAAAGTGATTAAGTAGTGTGGACCAACGTCGCTTGATATGAGGTCATCAACGTTCGATTCTTCTGGAGCATTATCATAGAATTCCTTGAAAATCTCATTTGTGGATAGTTGATCACTGAGATGATCAATATCTATCAAAATTGTATTAGATTTCTGATCATCATTTGATGCATCTAACACATTTTCTGGTACAAGAGGATCTAGATAATAAGATTCGTCAGAATCTCCTGTTGTTGAATGATGAGGACCATTTGAAACAGCTGGATTCAGTGTACTGCACGATTTGTTCCCTGTTCCGTTGTGGGCGGGTACTGCAATTAATTTATGAGCATTTAATGAGAGATCTTCCTGTGAGCTGGATACATCATTGTCTGCACACGTTTCAGGAACAGTGGGATTTGAACCCACGACAGGGAATGTTTCCGAATTTGACATTTCTGGACAACTGGGCGGATCATGAATGACTTTCTCGTTTACATCACTGGTCGTCCGGGATTCACAGAGGCTTTTATAGGCAGCTTCATATGTTCTGCAGTTGTTTTCCAGCTCAGTCTGCAGATGAGAAATGAACTTACCAACTTCTGTTGCATTTCCGAAACATGGAAAATTTACCAACAGTGTGCGTAAATTTTCTAAAAAATTTAACTGGCTATTTTTGAAGCACTGCTGTTGTTGCTCAAGTAGAAGCTGTAATTGATCGGAAAAGGTAGTCATTTTTTTCAGCACCTGCAATGACAATTAACTGTAGGAATAATGACCAATGTTGCTGAAGGACGCTGATGACAATCTGGATGCTGATTGGTTGAAACAATTAGCCTGAATCTCGTCCAATTACAAGGTTCAAAATTTTTCTCCACCCCGTCGCCAATTGTTATGACGGGTGTGACTGCAGGTTTTGATAAGCAGCGTTTATTGATCGATTCGGTGACAGTGACACGTAAACACGAACGGACGGCCTAGAGTCTCGATTGGTCTCGCTTCCCTGTCTAGCCCAGTTAGTTGAGTCCAGAACACAAGTCACAACCTCTGAGATATGAATCATTATATTTCAAACATACTTTGTTTATATACCAATCAAGCATACCACATCGTACCATAAAATAGAAAACAACATTCTGTACAATATTCAACAAGTGAACAGATATCGACCAGTAGGAAATGTCCATTTAAAGTCCAAGGACACCATTGGACTTAACATGATAATTATTGGTCTATTCCTCCGCATCCACAACACCTCCCCTTTTTTTGAAGATCCGGAGTTGATATCCGGATTTTGAAATTTTCTGGGTTCATCCTCCCCACGAAATAATGTTGGGTCCTCATATTCCCAAGTTAGAATTAATTTGACTTTATTTAACACATAATTGTCACATGGAACAGAGAAGTCACTAAAAGTGATTAAGTAGTGTGGACCAACGTCGCTTGATATGAGGTCATCAACGTTCGATTCTTCTGGAGCATTATCATAGAATTCCTTGAAAATCTCATTTGTGGATAGTTGATCACTGAGATGATCAATATCTATCAAAATTGTATTAGATTTCTGATCATCATTTGATGCATCTAACACATTTTCTGGTACAAGAGGATCTAGATAATAAGATTCGTCAGAATCTCCTGTTGTTGAATGATGAGGACCATTTGAAACAGCTGGATTCAGTGTACTGCACGATTTGTTCCCTGTTCCGTTGTGGGCGGGTACTGCAATTAATTTATGAGCATTTAATGAGAGATCTTCCTGTGAGCTGGATACATCATTGTCTGCACACGTTTCAGGAACAGTGGGATTTGAACCCACGACAGGGAATGTTTCCGAATTTGACATTTCTGGACAACTGGGCGGATCATGAATGACTTTCTCGTTTACATCACTGGTCGTCCGGGATTCACAGAGGCTTTTATAGGCAGCTTCATATGTTCTGCAGTTGTTTTCCAGCTCAGTCTGCAGATGAGAAATGAACTTACCAACTTCTGTTGCATTTCCGAAACATGGAAAATTTACCAACAGTGTGCGTAAATTTTCTAAAAAATTTAACTGGCTATTTTTGAAGCACTGCTGTTGTTGCTCAAGTAGAAGCTGTAATTGATCGGAAAAGGTAGTCATTTTTTTCAGCACCTGCAATGACAATTAACTGTAGGAATAATGACCAATGTTGCTGAAGGACGCTGATGACAATCTGGATGCTGATTGGTTGAAACAATTAGCCTGAATCTCGTCCAATTACAAGGTTCAAAATTTTTCTCCACCCCGTCGCCAATTGTTATGACGGGTGTGACTGCAGGTTTTGATAAGCAGCGTTTATTGATCGATTCGGTGACAGTGACACGTAAACACGAACGGACGGCCTAGAGTCTCGATTGGTCTCGCTTCCCTGTCTAGCCCAGTTAGTTGAGTCCAGAACACAAGTCACAACCTCTGAGATATGAATCATTATATTTCAAACATACTTTGTTTATATACCAATCAAGCATACCACATCGTACCATAAAATAGAAAACAACATTCTGTACAATATTCAACAAGTGAACAGATATCGACCAGTAGGAAATGTCCATTTAAAGTCCAAGGACACCATTGGACTTAACATGATAATTATTGGTCTATTCCTCCGCATCCACAACACCTCCCCTTTTTTTGAAGATCCGGAGTTGATATCCGGATTTTGAAATTTTCTGGGTTCATCCTCCCCACGAAATAATGTTGGGTCCTCATATTCCCAAGTTAGAATTAATTTGACTTTATTTAACACATAATTGTCACATGGAACAGAGAAGTCACTAAAAGTGATTAAGTAGTGTGGACCAACGTCGCTTGATATGAGGTCATCAACGTTCGATTCTTCTGGAGCATTATCATAGAATTCCTTGAAAATCTCATTTGTGGATAGTTGATCACTGAGATGATCAATATCTATCAAAATTGTATTAGATTTCTGATCATCATTTGATGCATCTAACACATTTTCTGGTACAAGAGGATCTAGATAATAAGATTCGTCAGAATCTCCTGTTGTTGAATGATGAGGACCATTTGAAACAGCTGGATTCAGTGTACTGCACGATTTGTTCCCTGTTCCGTTGTGGGCGGGTACTGCAATTAATTTATGAGCATTTAATGAGAGATCTTCCTGTGAGCTGGATACATCATTGTCTGCACACGTTTCAGGAACAGTGGGATTTGAACCCACGACAGGGAATGTTTCCGAATTTGACATTTCTGGACAACTGGGCGGATCATGAATGACTTTCTCGTTTACATCACTGGTCGTCCGGGATTCACAGAGGCTTTTATAGGCAGCTTCATATGTTCTGCAGTTGTTTTCCAGCTCAGTCTGCAGATGAGAAATGAACTTACCAACTTCTGTTGCATTTCCGAAACATGGAAAATTTACCAACAGTGTGCGTAAATTTTCTAAAAATTTAACTGGCTATTTTTGAAGCACTGCTGTTGTTGCTCAAGTAGAAGCTGTAATTGATCGGAAAAGGTAGTCATTTTTTTTCAGCACCTGCAATGACAATTAACTGTAGGAATAATGACCAATGTTGCTGAAGGACGCTGATGACAATCTGGATGCTGATTGGTTGAAACAATTAGCCTGAATCTCGTCCAATTACAAGGTTCAAAATTTTTCTCCACCCCGTCGCCAATTGTTATGACGGGTGTGACTGCAGGTTTTGATAAGCAGCGTTTATTGATCGATTCGGTGACAGTGACACGTAAACACGAACGGACGGCCTAGAGTCTCGATTGGTCTCGCTTCCCTGTCTAGCCCAGTTAGTTGAGTCCAGAACACAAGTCACAATCTCTGAGATATGAATCATTATATTTCAAACATACTTTGTTTATATACCAATCAAGCATACCACATCGTACCATAAAATAGAAAACAACATTCTGTACAATATTCAACAAGTGAACAGATATCGACCAGTAGGAAATGTCCATTTAAAGTCCAAGGACACCATTGGACTTAACATGATAATTATTGGTCTATTCCTCCGCATCCACAACACCTCCCCTTTTTTTTGAAGATCCGGAGTTGATATCCGGATTTTGAAATTTTCTGGGTTCATCCTCCCCCACGAAATAATGTTGGGTCCTCATATTCCCAAGTTAGAATTAATTTGACTTTATTTAACACATAATTGTCACATGGAACAGAGAAGTCACTAAAAGTGATTAAGTAGTGTGGACCAACGTCGCTTGATATGAGGTCATCAACGTTCGATTCTTCTGGAGCATTATCATAGAATTCCTTGAAAATCTCATTTGTGGATAGTTGATCACTGAGATGATCAATATCTATCAAAATTGTATTAGATTTCTGATCATCATTTGATGCATCTAACACATTTTCTGGTACAAGAGGATCTAGATAATAAGATTCGTCAGAATCTCCTGTTGTTGAATGATGAGGACCATTTGAAACAGCTGGATTCAGTGTACTGCACGATTTGTTCCCTGTTCCGTTGTGGGCGGGTACTGCAATTAATTTATGAGCATTTAATGAGAGATCTTCCTGTGAGCTGGATACATCATTGTCTGCACACGTTTCAGGAACAGTGGGATTTGAACCCACGACAGGGAATGTTTCCGAATTTGACATTTCTGGACAACTGGGCGGATCATGAATGACTTTCTCGTTTACATCACTGGTCGTCCGGGATTCACAGAGGCTTTTATAGGCAGCTTCATATGTTCTGCAGTTGTTTTCCAGCTCAGTCTGCAGATGAGAAATGAACTTACCAACTTCTGTTGCATTTCCGAAACATGGAAAATTTACCAACAGTGTGCGTAAATTTTCTAAAAAATTTAACTGGCTATTTTTGAAGCACTGCTGTTGTTGCTCAAGTAGAAGCTGTAATTGATCGGAAAAGGTAGTCATTTTTTTTCAGCACCTGCAATGACAATTAACTGTAGGAATAATGACCAATGTTGCTGAAGGACGCTGATGACAATCTGGATGCTGATTGGTTGAAACAATTAGCCTGAATCTCGTCCAATTACAAGGTTCAAAATTTTTCTCCACCCCGTCGCCAATTGTTATGACGGGTGTGACTGCAGGTTTTGATAAGCAGCGTTTATTGATCGATTCGGTGACAGTGACACGTAAACACGAACGGACGGCCTAGAGTCTCGATTGGTCTCGCTTCCCTGTCTAGCCCAGTTAGTTGAGTCCAGAACACAAGTCACAATCTCTGAGATATGAATCATTATATTTCAAACATACTTTGTTTATATACCAATCAAGCATACCACATCGTACCATAAAATAGAAAACAACATTCTGTACAATATTCAACAAGTGAACAGATATCGACCAGTAGGAAATGTCCATTTAAAGTCCAAGGACACCATTGGACTTAACATGATAATTATTGGTCTATTCCTCCGCATCCACAACACCTCCCCTTTTTTTTGAAGATCCGGAGTTGATATCCGGATTTTGAAATTTTCTGGGTTCATCCTCCCCCACGAAATAATGTTGGGTCCTCATATTCCCAAGTTAGAATTAATTTGACTTTATTTAACACATAATTGTCACATGGAACAGAGAAGTCACTAAAAGTGATTAAGTAGTGTGGACCAACGTCGCTTGATATGAGGTCATCAACGTTCGATTCTTCTGGAGCATTATCATAGAATTCCTTGAAAATCTCATTTGTGGATAGTTGATCACTGAGATGATCAATATCTATCAAAATTGTATTAGATTTCTGATCATCATTTGATGCATCTAACACATTTTCTGGTACAAGAGGATCTAGATAATAAGATTCGTCAGAATCTCCTGTTGTTGAATGATGAGGACCATTTGAAACAGCTGGATTCAGTGTACTGCACGATTTGTTCCCTGTTCCGTTGTGGGCGGGTACTGCAATTAATTTATGAGCATTTAATGAGAGATCTTCCTGTGAGCTGGATACATCATTGTCTGCACACGTTTCAGGAACAGTGGGATTTGAACCCACGACAGGGAATGTTTCCGAATTTGACATTTCTGGACAACTGGGCGGATCATGAATGACTTTCTCGTTTACATCACTGGTCGTCCGGGATTCACAGAGGCTTTTATAGGCAGCTTCATATGTTCTGCAGTTGTTTTCCAGCTCAGTCTGCAGATGAGAAATGAACTTACCAACTTCTGTTGCATTTCCGAAACATGGAAAATTTACCAACAGTGTGCGTAAATTTTCTAAAAATTTAACTGGCTATTTTTGAAGCACTGCTGTTGTTGCTCAAGTAGAAGCTGTAATTGATCGGAAAAGGTAGTCATTTTTTTTTCAGCACCTGCAATGACAATTAACTGTAGGAATAATGACCAATGTTGCTGAAGGACGCTGATGACAATCTGGATGCTGATTGGTTGAAACAATTAGCCTGAATCTCGTCCAATTACAAGGTTCAAAATTTTTCTCCACCCCGTCGCCAATTGTTATGACGGGTGTGACTGCAGGTTTTGATAAGCAGCGTTTATTGATCGATTCGGTGACAGTGACACGTAAACACGAACGGACGGCCTAGAGTCTCGATTGGTCTCGCTTCCCTGTCTAGCCCAGTTAGTTGAGTCCAGAACACAAGTCACAATCTCTGAGATATGAATCATTATATTTCAAACATACTTTGTTTATATACCAATCAAGCATACCACATCGTACCATAAAAATAGAAAACAACATTTTGTACAATATTCAACAAGTGAACAGATATCGACCAGTAGGAAATGTCCATTTAAAGTCCAAGGTCACCATTGGACTTAACATGATAATTATTGGTCTATTCCTCCGCATCCACAACACCTCCCCTTTTTTTTGAAGATCCGGAGTTGATATCCGGATTTTGAAATTTTCTGGGTTCATCCTCCCCCACGAAATAATGTTGGGTCCTCATATTCCCAAGTTAGAATTAATTTGACTTTATTTAACACATAATTGTCACATGGAACAGAGAAGTCACTAAAAGTGATTAAGTAGTGTGGACCTTTCGTACCTTAAGGTAACCCTCGTGCTATTGATAGAAGAAACCAGAGAAGTAGTGAATATGTCTTTATTTCGATCTTCGCGCAGTCACAGTGGAGCGTGGGATTATCTGTTCAGACAAACAAAGGCTCTCAACATTCAATATAATAGGGAATATAACGCTTATAAAAAATAAGGAAGTGAATGTATATTTCAACAATACTGTTTCGGCATAAGCTTGGTTGTTTGGGGTCAACGCTTAACCAACCAACCTGAGCTGTTACATTAGCTTCCCCCTAGAATCGACTTCCGTAGGAACGTCGGTTCGATTAACCTAACTATCGAAAACACCTTAGTTCTATTTCTCGTCCCAAGGGAAAATTATCAACTCGCTCACTATTTGACTTACAATCAGTGACGACTAACGCTGTCAACGATAGTCCATGGATGTCTCCTCATTTACTAGCTTGTCATCTTATTTTGTAGCATGTGATCTATTCTACAACTATCGCTGACGGTTTACTGCGTGCTTTCAAGAGAAAGAGTGTGAGAATGTGGAATAAGAATATCTGAGGAAGTGCCACGAGCGGGCTACCCAACACCATGTTGGTGAGGTACGATTTTTCCATGCTCAGACCGGCTATCAGGTGTTTACTCACCTGCCTCTTTAGTCGCCCTCAAGTAAAAAGTAAAGAAGAATCTACTTCAAAGGTAATGGTGAAAACCAATCACACCTGAAGAACTGCTCCACTGCCTGCATAAAAATAATAAGATACAAAATGGAAATACAAAAATATAATTTATAATTGTTCGGTTCCACGTAAGTGATTGGTCTCCAGAAAGGATTGGTATTCTGGGTTGCTTTTTGAATTCGTTGTATTTGCCAGTGTTAGTTGTATGAATTTGATTAAAATCCGCAGCCATCGTTTCGGAATACCTAGCTTGTGTCCAGTATTTAAAAAAAATTTAACATAACACTTATATATCAAAGGCAAAAGGTCTGGGGAGTTGTAGGTGAGGCGGAATGAGGAGAAAAGTTATTTTTAAGTAGATGCAGGGTCTGATTAGCTACGTGGTTAGATTTTGTCCTGCAGCTGAAACTGTCAACATCCTTGATTGGCTAATCGGATGTGCCCAGCGAACCGTTTTAGTCATTTGTAAAGATTTATCGTTTTTGCATTTCGATTCCGTAATGGATTTGTCAGTTAAACGATCTAACGACACGTATGGTGGTTCATGATCTAGATAAGCCGGCTTTAGCCTATCAATACTTACTGTGTCGATGTTTCCATGTTTTTCTATCACGAAATATTTAGATTTTCTTGAGACGACTTTGAAAGGACCTTCAAATGGAGGGCTAAGTGGTGCTTTTATTTTGTCACATCTTATCCAGACGTGCGTGCAATTGCTTAGGTCTTTAGGTACATATACGGCACGCGATTGTTCGCGAGTATTAATTGGCTTAAGTTTGGACATATGGTCCCGTAGTTGATCTACGTAGTTTCCTAAATTAAGTTTTTGACTGTTAGTATTGGGGTTAATAAATTCACCTGGTAGTCTCAGAGTTGTTCCGAAAACCAGTTCCGCAGCTGAACACTGTGCGTCAGTTTTGACAGATGTTCGTATTCCCAACATAACTAATGGTAGGAATTCTGTCCACTGATTGGGGTTTGAGTGAGATATAAGGGCGGTTTTTAGCTGACGGTGAAAACGTTCTACCATCCCATTAGCCTGAGGATGATATGCAGTGCAGCGTATCCTATTGGAGCCTAGAAGTTTAGCCAAGTTATTAAATAGTTCGGATTCGAATTGCGCTCCTCTATCCGTCGTTATTGTTATGGGTGTACCAAAAATGGTTACCCAGTTCTGCATGAAAACTTTGGCTACTGTTTCCGCTGTGATGTCCGCTATCGGGATGGCTATAGGGAATCTGGTAAATCGATCTATGCATGTAAAAAGATAATTGAAACCGTTTGAACGTGGTAAAGGACCTACCAAGTCGATATGCACATGGGCAAAACGTGCATCTGGTTGCGAGAAAACACCTATGGGTGAATTTGTGTGACGATTAATCTTTGATTGTTGACATGCTGAATACTCTCTAACCCATTTGTGTACATCCTTCTGTAAATTCGGCCATATATATCTGGCATTGATTAGTTTTGTTGAAGCTTTCGCGCCAGGATGAGACAAAGAATGAAAGTTATTATATATCAACTTTCGCATATTTTTGGGAACGAAAGGTCGCGGCATTGCCTTGGTCGTGTCACAATAAATTAGAATACCATCGATAGTTGATGGGAATTGTTTTAAATTAAGACTTGAATTGTTTGTTTTAAGTAGGTTTTGCAATTCTAGGTCCTGCTCTTGTTCGTGTCTTAACGTCTCGAAGTTTACTGTAGACTGCTGTAGCACGTTCATTTCTAGTCTGGATAAAGCATCTGCCGCCTGATTGTCCTGACCTTTGACATGTCGGATATCGCTTGTGAACTGTGATATATAGTCAAGGTGTCGGACTTCTCGAGGTGAGTATTTATCGGCTCTCGCTTTTAAAGCATTCGTCAGAGGTTTGTGATCCGTAAAGACTATAAATTCCCTACCTTCTAACATGTGTCGGAAGTGTTTAATGGTTAGGTAGATTGCAAGAAGTTCTCGCCCGAAGGTAGAATACCTTGTTTCGGCTGGAGCGAGTCTTTTCGAGAAGAAAGCAATTGGTTTCCAGGCGTTTTTAACCAGTTGGTTAAGGGTACCGCCTACTGCTTTATCTGAAGCATCCACCATCAAAGCAAGTGGGGAAAGAGAATTCGGATATATCAACGTAGTTGCTTGAGCCAGTTTATCTTTAAGCTGTTTAATAGCTTCGATGGCGTCAGAAGACAGTTTGAATTCTTTTGGTTTTCCTTTAAGTGAATCTGTCAAAGGTTGCATTAATTGTGCACAACCTGGTATGAATCTGCGATAAAAGTTAATTAGGCCTAGAAAACTTCTCAGTTGTGTTAGAGAACTAGGTACGGGGTATTGTTTGATAGTATCCACTTCTTTTTTTATAGGTTTAATCCCTTCTGGGCTTATTGTGTGACCGAGAAATTCTAAAGTTTGAACACCGAAAACACACTTACTTTGATGTATGTTTATTCCATGTTCATCCAGTCTTTTCAACACTGCTTGTACATGCTGTTCGTGTGATTGCGAATCGGGGCTGGCAATTAACAAGTCGTCTATATACCCCTGCGCAAATGGCATATCTCGAAGTAGGTTATCTATGAATCTTTGAAATGTCTGTGCCGCATTTCTCAGGCCGAATGGCATGCGTACAAACTCGAATAAGCCAAAGGGTGTAGTAATAGCTGTCTTGGGAATATCTTCATCAGCCACCGGGATATTGTGATATGCCCTGACTAAATCAATTTTAGTGAATATGTTCATACCCTGTAAACCGTTGGTGAAATCTTGGATATGAGGTATTGGGTACCTATCAGGTACGGTTTGACGGTTTAGGGCTCTGTAATCCCCGCACGGTCGCCAGTCACCTTCATTCTTCTTTGGGACCATATGCAAAGGGGATGCCCATTGACTATCAGAGGGACGGATAATACCCAGTTGTAGCATATAATCAAACTCGGCCCTAGCGATTTTGAGCTTATCTGGTGCTAGTCTCCTGGGTTTTGCAAAAACCGGTGCACCTTCGGTTTTGATAGTGTGACTTACTTTTAGTTTGTCTTTAGAAGGCTGTGGGTTTGGTTTAGTTAAGTTTGGAAATTCCGCGAGTATATCTTGGAATTTCGCTGTTGTTACTGGGGGAGTTTGAATCAAGTTAAGAGAGCTGATGTGACTTTCTTTGCCTTTTGTGTAATACGAAGTTTCTTTTAGTGTTAATCGCCGTTTCTTGGTGTCAACTAGAAATTCGTATCTCTCTAGAAAGTCCATCCCCAGTATTGCCAGATCTAAGTCGGCTACCGTGAAAACCCAAGGGAATTGCCTCCTGAACCCCAAATCTAGGGTTAAAGTTTTCTGCCCAAATGTCGCAATTTTAGTTTTATTTGCAGCTTGAAGTGTAATTGATGATGTTTCTCGACTAATCTCAGTTTTATTTCGAGGGATGATGCTAAGAGCAGTGCCAGTATCCACCAAGAAATTCAAGCCCGAGTTTCTGTCTCTAACATAAAACAAGCGACTGTTTAGGCGCCCCTCCTCAGTCGTCGCGACCTGGGAAGGGGTTACTCGTTTCCCGCTGTCTTAGAATTATGCTTAGGCCAGGCGCATGGTTGCATGCACTTGGTTGAGTTGACACCAAACTTCCAGTGGTACCAACAAAACTGCCCAGATTGTCTGGACATTTGTGACCTGTTTTGTGACTTGGATCGTGGTCGTTGTGGTGACCTGCTCCTGTTTCTATGACCCATTTGCATTCTGGTGACAGCCTCAGTGAGACTCTTAACACTCGCAATGAGTCCTTCTATTACGGGGTCTTTTGCTGATTCTACTTTTTGTGTGTGATTTATTGTGCCTGATCCAGTTGGAGGACCTCTTTCCATTATTCTGTCGGCTATACGCGCTAAGTGAGATAATGAGGTTTCAGGATCTTGTGCATCCAAACAGTGTTGGACGTAGCATGGGAGAGCTTGTATCCATCCTTGTTTTAGGACTGCTTCACCCACTGTGTTATCACCCACTAAGACTTGGAGGTGACGTAAAAACTGTGACGGCGACCGATCACCTAGTGTTTCACCTTGAAAAAGTCTTTGGATTCTTTGACTATCTGATAATGATAAACGGTTCATTATCTCTCGTCTTAAGATGGTGTATGGTTGTGGTGATGGTGGACTTAAAATCAAGTCACGGACTTCTTTGGCGACTGAAGGAGGAAGGATAGAACACAAGTCTCTATAGCGAATCCCTTCAGATTTGATATTGTGTCTCGTAAAATAATGCTCTAGTTGAGCAAACCACAACTCAGGATCACTACGATCAAATTCTGGAAGTCGGGATTTCGTAGTCATAACAGCGTCTATCTCCACTGGTGACAAA
Source organism: Schistosoma haematobium (assembly GCF_000699445.3). Lineage (NCBI taxonomy): Eukaryota > Metazoa > Platyhelminthes > Trematoda > Strigeidida > Schistosomatidae > Schistosoma > Schistosoma haematobium. The sequence continues at coordinate 13,074,104 of NC_067201.1, forward strand.
TCCTCCAGATTATGGGTTTCTATTGAGTCTGACATGAGGTATGTGACAAATATAGCAATAAAGTTAGCACAAAAAGTGGTTACTATGACACGAATAACTTAAGATAATACGGAATAAACTAGTTATATACTCAAATTAGTTTACGGATAAGCAGGTCTACTTTTACGATTGAGTAAAAAAAAATGTTAATAAAAGAAATGAGGTTAAATTTGTGTTCAAAAGGGCTCACCAATTTCGTACCTTAAGGTAACCCTCGTGCTATTGATAGAAGAAACCAGAGAAGTAGTGAATATGTCTTTATTTCGATCTTCGCGCAGTCACAGTGGAGCGTGGGGTTATCTGTTCAGACAAACAAAGGCTCTCAACATTCAATATAATAGGGAATATAACGCTTATAAAAAATACGGAAGTGAATGAATATTTGAACAATACTGTTTCGGCATAAGCTTGGTTGTTTGGGGTCAACGCTAAACCAACCAACCTGAGCTGTTACAGACCAACGTCGCTTGATATGAGGTCATCAACGTTCGATTCTTCTGGAGCATTATCATAGAATTCCTTGAAAATCTCATTTGTGGATAGTTGATCACTGAGATGATCAATATCTATCAAAATTGTATTAGATTTCTGATCATCATTTGATGCATCTAACACATTTTCTGGTACAAGAGGATCTAGATAATAAGATTCGTCAGAATCTCCTGTTGTTGAATGATGAGGACCATTTGAAACAGCTGGATTCAGTGTACTGCACGATTTGTTCCCTGTTCCGTTGTGGGCGGGTACTGCAATTAATTTATGAGCATTTAATGAGAGATCTTCCTGTGAGCTGGATACATCATTGTCTGCACACGTTTCAGGAACAGTGGGATTTGAACCCACGACAGGGAATGTTTCCGAATTTGACATTTCTGGACAACTGGGCGGATCATGAATGACTTTCTCGTTTACATCACTGGTCGTCCGGGATTCACAGAGGCTTTTATAGGCAGCTTCATATGTTCTGCAGTTGTTTTCCAGCTCAGTCTGCAGATGAGAAATGAACTTACCAACTTCTGTTGCATTTCCGAAACATGGAAAATTTACCAACAGTGTGCGTAAATTTTCTAAAAAATTTAACTGGCTATTTTTGAAGCACTGCTGTTGTTGCTCAAGTAGAAGCTGTAATTGATCGGAAAAGGTAGTCATTTTTTTTCAGCACCTGCAATGACAATTAACTGTAGGAATAATGACCAATGTTGCTGAAGGACGCTGATGACAATCTGGATGCTGATTGGTTGAAACAATTAGCCTGAATCTCGTCCAATTACAAGGTTCAAAATTTTTCTCCACCCCGTCGCCAATTGTTATGACGGGTGTGACTGCAGGTTTTGATAAGCAGCGTTTATTGATCGATTCGGTGACAGTGACACGTAAACACGAACGGACGGCCTAGAGTCTCGATTGGTCTCGCTTCCCTGTCTAGCCCAGTTAGTTGAGTCCAGAACACAAGTCACAACCTCTGAGATATGAATCATTATATTTCAAACATACTTTGTTTATATACCAATCAAGCATACCACATCGTACCATAAAATAGAAAACAACATTCTGTACAATATTCAACAAGTGAACAGATATCGACCAGTAGGAAATGTCCATTTAAAGTCCAAGGACACCATTGGACTTAACATGATAATTATTGGTCTATTCCTCCGCATCCACAACACCTCCCCTTTTTTTGAAGATCCGGAGTTGATATCCGGATTTTGAAATTTTCTGGGTTCATCCTCCCCCACGAAATAATGTTGGGTCCTCATATTCCCAAGTTAGAATTAATTTGACTTTATTTAACACATAATTGTCACATGGAACAGAGAAGTCACTAAAAGTGATTAAGTAGTGTGGACCAACGTCGCTTGATATGAGGTCATCAACGTTCGATTCTTCTGGAGCATTATCATAGAATTCCTTGAAAATCTCATTTGTGGATAGTTGATCACTGAGATGATCAATATCTATCAAAATTGTATTAGATTTCTGATCATCATTTGATGCATCTAACACATTTTCTGGTACAAGAGGATCTAGATAATAAGATTCGTCAGAATCTCCTGTTGTTGAATGATGAGGACCATTTGAAACAGCTGGATTCAGTGTACTGCACGATTTGTTCCCTGTTCCGTTGTGGGCGGGTACTGCAATTAATTTATGAGCATTTAATGAGAGATCTTCCTGTGAGCTGGATACATCATTGTCTGCACACGTTTCAGGAACAGTGGGATTTGAACCCACGACAGGGAATGTTTCCGAATTTGACATTTCTGGACAACTGGGCGGATCATGAATGACTTTCTCGTTTACATCACTGGTCGTCCGGGATTCACAGAGGCTTTTATAGGCAGCTTCATATGTTCTGCAGTTGTTTTCCAGCTCAGTCTGCAGATGAGAAATGAACTTACCAACTTCTGTTGCATTTCCGAAACATGGAAAATTTACCAACAGTGTGCGTAAATTTTCTAAAAATTTAACTGGCTATTTTTGAAGCACTGCTGTTGTTGCTCAAGTAGAAGCTGTAATTGATCGGAAAAGGTAGTCATTTTTTTTCAGCACCTGCAATGACAATTAACTGTAGGAATAATGACCAATGTTGCTGAAGGACGCTGATGACAATCTGGATGCTGATTGGTTGAAACAATTAGCCTGAATCTCGTCCAATTACAAGGTTCAAAATTTTTCTCCACCCCGTCGCCAATTGTTATGACGGGTGTGACTGCAGGTTTTGATAAGCAGCGTTTATTGATCGATTCGGTGACAGTGACACGTAAACACGAACGGACGGCCTAGAGTCTCGATTGGTCTCGCTTCCCTGTCTAGCCCAGTTAGTTGAGTCCAGAACACAAGTCACAACCTCTGAGATATGAATCATTATATTTCAAACATACTTTGTTTATATACCAATCAAGCATACCACATCGTACCATAAAATAGAAAACAACATTCTGTACAATATTCAACAAGTGAACAGATATCGACCAGTAGGAAATGTCCATTTAAAGTCCAAGGACACCATTGGACTTAACATGATAATTATTGGTCTATTCCTCCGCATCCACAACACCTCCCCTTTTTTTGAAGATCCGGAGTTGATATCCGGATTTTGAAATTTTCTGGGTTCATCCTCCCCACGAAATAATGTTGGGTCCTCATATTCCCAAGTTAGAATTAATTTGACTTTATTTAACACATAATTGTCACATGGAACAGAGAAGTCACTAAAAGTGATTAAGTAGTGTGGACCAACGTCGCTTGATATGAGGTCATCAACGTTCGATTCTTCTGGAGCATTATCATAGAATTCCTTGAAAATCTCATTTGTGGATAGTTGATCACTGAGATGATCAATATCTATCAAAATTGTATTAGATTTCTGATCATCATTTGATGCATCTAACACATTTTCTGGTACAAGAGGATCTAGATAATAAGATTCGTCAGAATCTCCTGTTGTTGAATGATGAGGACCATTTGAAACAGCTGGATTCAGTGTACTGCACGATTTGTTCCCTGTTCCGTTGTGGGCGGGTACTGCAATTAATTTATGAGCATTTAATGAGAGATCTTCCTGTGAGCTGGATACATCATTGTCTGCACACGTTTCAGGAACAGTGGGATTTGAACCCACGACAGGGAATGTTTCCGAATTTGACATTTCTGGACAACTGGGCGGATCATGAATGACTTTCTCGTTTACATCACTGGTCGTCCGGGATTCACAGAGGCTTTTATAGGCAGCTTCATATGTTCTGCAGTTGTTTTCCAGCTCAGTCTGCAGATGAGAAATGAACTTACCAACTTCTGTTGCATTTCCGAAACATGGAAAATTTACCAACAGTGTGCGTAAATTTTCTAAAAATTTAACTGGCTATTTTTGAAGCACTGCTGTTGTTGCTCAAGTAGAAGCTGTAATTGATCGGAAAAGGTAGTCATTTTTTTTCAGCACCTGCAATGACAATTAACTGTAGGAATAATGACCAATGTTGCTGAAGGACGCTGATGACAATCTGGATGCTGATTGGTTGAAACAATTAGCCTGAATCTCGTCCAATTACAAGGTTCAAAATTTTTCTCCACCCCGTCGCCAATTGTTATGACGGGTGTGACTGCAGGTTTTGATAAGCAGCGTTTATTGATCGATTCGGTGACAGTGACACGTAAACACGAACGGACGGCCTAGAGTCTCGATTGGTCTCGCTTCCCTGTCTAGCCCAGTTAGTTGAGTCCAGAACACAAGTCACAACCTCTGAGATATGAATCATTATATTTCAAACATACTTTGTTTATATACCAATCAAGCATACCACATCGTACCATAAAATAGAAAACAACATTCTGTACAATATTCAACAAGTGAACAGATATCGACCAGTAGGAAATGTCCATTTAAAGTCCAAGGACACCATTGGACTTAACATGATAATTATTGGTCTATTCCTCCGCATCCACAACACCTCCCCTTTTTTTGAAGATCCGGAGTTGATATCCGGATTTTGAAATTTTCTGGGTTCATCCTCCCCCACGAAATAATGTTGGGTCCTCATATTCCCAAGTTAGAATTAATTTGACTTTATTTAACACATAATTGTCACATGGAACAGAGAAGTCACTAAAAGTGATTAAGTAGTGTGGACCAACGTCGCTTGATATGAGGTCATCAACGTTCGATTCTTCTGGAGCATTATCATAGAATTCCTTGAAAATCTCATTTGTGGATAGTTGATCACTGAGATGATCAATATCTATCAAAATTGTATTAGATTTCTGATCATCATTTGATGCATCTAACACATTTTCTGGTACAAGAGGATCTAGATAATAAGATTCGTCAGAATCTCCTGTTGTTGAATGATGAGGACCATTTGAAACAGCTGGATTCAGTGTACTGCACGATTTGTTCCCTGTTCCGTTGTGGGCGGGTACTGCAATTAATTTATGAGCATTTAATGAGAGATCTTCCTGTGAGCTGGATACATCATTGTCTGCACACGTTTCAGGAACAGTGGGATTTGAACCCACGACAGGGAATGTTTCCGAATTTGACATTTCTGGACAACTGGGCGGATCATGAATGACTTTCTCGTTTACATCACTGGTCGTCCGGGATTCACAGAGGCTTTTATAGGCAGCTTCATATGTTCTGCAGTTGTTTTCCAGCTCAGTCTGCAGATGAGAAATGAACTTACCAACTTCTGTTGCATTTCCGAAACATGGAAAATTTACCAACAGTGTGCGTAAATTTTCTAAAAAATTTAACTGGCTATTTTTGAAGCACTGCTGTTGTTGCTCAAGTAGAAGCTGTAATTGATCGGAAAAGGTAGTCATTTTTTTTCAGCACCTGCAATGACAATTAACTGTAGGAATAATGACCAATGTTGCTGAAGGACGCTGATGACAATCTGGATGCTGATTGGTTGAAACAATTAGCCTGAATCTCGTCCAATTACAAGGTTCAAAATTTTTCTCCACCCCGTCGCCAATTGTTATGACGGGTGTGACTGCAGGTTTTGATAAGCAGCGTTTATTGATCGATTCGGTGACAGTGACACGTAAACACGAACGGACGGCCTAGAGTCTCGATTGGTCTCGCTTCCCTGTCTAGCCCAGTTAGTTGAGTCCAGAACACAAGTCACAACCTCTGAGATATGAATCATTATATTTCAAACATACTTTGTTTATATACCAATCAAGCATACCACATCGTACCATAAAATAGAAAACAACATTCTGTACAATATTCAACAAGTGAACAGATATCGACCAGTAGGAAATGTCCATTTAAAGTCCAAGGACACCATTGGACTTAACATGATAATTATTGGTCTATTCCTCCGCATCCACAACACCTCCCCTTTTTTTTGAAGATCCGGAGTTGATATCCGGATTTTGAAATTTTCTGGGTTCATCCTCCCCCACGAAATAATGTTGGGTCCTCATATTCCCAAGTTAGAATTAATTTGACTTTATTTAACACATAATTGTCACATGGAACAGAGAAGTCACTAAAAGTGATTAAGTAGTGTGGACCAACGTCGCTTGATATGAGGTCATCAACGTTCGATTCTTCTGGAGCATTATCATAGAATTCCTTGAAAATCTCATTTGTGGATAGTTGATCACTGAGATGATCAATATCTATCAAAATTGTATTAGATTTCTGATCATCATTTGATGCATCTAACACATTTTCTGGTACAAGAGGATCTAGATAATAAGATTCGTCAGAATCTCCTGTTGTTGAATGATGAGGACCATTTGAAACAGCTGGATTCAGTGTACTGCACGATTTGTTCCCTGTTCCGTTGTGGGCGGGTACTGCAATTAATTTATGAGCATTTAATGAGAGATCTTCCTGTGAGCTGGATACATCATTGTCTGCACACGTTTCAGGAACAGTGGGATTTGAACCCACGACAGGGAATGTTTCCGAATTTGACATTTCTGGACAACTGGGCGGATCATGAATGACTTTCTCGTTTACATCACTGGTCGTCCGGGATTCACAGAGGCTTTTATAGGCAGCTTCATATGTTCTGCAGTTGTTTTCCAGCTCAGTCTGCAGATGAGAAATGAACTTACCAACTTCTGTTGCATTTCCGAAACATGGAAAATTTACCAACAGTGTGCGTAAATTTTCTAAAAAATTTAACTGGCTATTTTTGAAGCACTGCTGTTGTTGCTCAAGTAGAAGCTGTAATTGATCGGAAAAGGTAGTCATTTTTTTTCAGCACCTGCAATGACAATTAACTGTAGGAATAATGACCAATGTTGCTGAAGGACGCTGATGACAATCTGGATGCTGATTGGTTGAAACAATTAGCCTGAATCTCGTCCAATTACAAGGTTCAAAATTTTTCTCCACCCCGTCGCCAATTGTTATGACGGGTGTGACTGCAGGTTTTGATAAGCAGCGTTTATTGATCGATTCGGTGACAGTGACACGTAAACACGAACGGACGGCCTAGAGTCTCGATTGGTCTCGCTTCCCTGTCTAGCCCAGTTAGTTGAGTCCAGAACACAAGTCACAACCTCTGAGATATGAATCATTATATTTCAAACATACTTTGTTTATATACCAATCAAGCATACCACATCGTACCATAAAATAGAAAACAACATTCTGTACAATATTCAACAAGTGAACAGATATCGACCAGTAGGAAATGTCCATTTAAAGTCCAAGGACACCATTGGACTTAACATGATAATTATTGGTCTATTCCTCCGCATCCACAACACCTCCCCTTTTTTTGAAGATCCGGAGTTGATATCCGGATTTTGAAATTTTCTGGGTTCATCCTCCCCACGAAATAATGTTGGGTCCTCATATTCCCAAGTTAGAATTAATTTGACTTTATTTAACACATAATTGTCACATGGAACAGAGAAGTCACTAAAAGTGATTAAGTAGTGTGGACCAACGTCGCTTGATATGAGGTCATCAACGTTCGATTCTTCTGGAGCATTATCATAGAATTCCTTGAAAATCTCATTTGTGGATAGTTGATCACTGAGATGATCAATATCTATCAAAATTGTATTAGATTTCTGATCATCATTTGATGCATCTAACACATTTTCTGGTACAAGAGGATCTAGATAATAAGATTCGTCAGAATCTCCTGTTGTTGAATGATGAGGACCATTTGAAACAGCTGGATTCAGTGTACTGCACGATTTGTTCCCTGTTCCGTTGTGGGCGGGTACTGCAATTAATTTATGAGCATTTAATGAGAGATCTTCCTGTGAGCTGGATACATCATTGTCTGCACACGTTTCAGGAACAGTGGGATTTGAACCCACGACAGGGAATGTTTCCGAATTTGACATTTCTGGACAACTGGGCGGATCATGAATGACTTTCTCGTTTACATCACTGGTCGTCCGGGATTCACAGAGGCTTTTATAGGCAGCTTCATATGTTCTGCAGTTGTTTTCCAGCTCAGTCTGCAGATGAGAAATGAACTTACCAACTTCTGTTGCATTTCCGAAACATGGAAAATTTACCAACAGTGTGCGTAAATTTTCTAAAAATTTAACTGGCTATTTTTGAAGCACTGCTGTTGTTGCTCAAGTAGAAGCTGTAATTGATCGGAAAAGGTAGTCATTTTTTCAGCACCTGCAATGACAATTAACTGTAGGAATAATGACCAATGTTGCTGAAGGACGCTGATGACAATCTGGATGCTGATTGGTTGAAACAATTAGCCTGAATCTCGTCCAATTACAAGGTTCAAAATTTTTCTCCACCCCGTCGCCAATTGTTATGACGGGTGTGACTGCAGGTTTTGATAAGCAGCGTTTATTGATCGATTCGGTGACAGTGACACGTAAACACGAACGGACGGCCTAGAGTCTCGATTGGTCTCGCTTCCCTGTCTAGCCCAGTTAGTTGAGTCCAGAACACAAGTCACAACCTCTGAGATATGAATCATTATATTTCAAACATACTTTGTTTATATACCAATCAAGCATACCACATCGTACCATAAAATAGAAAACAACATTCTGTACAATATTCAACAAGTGAACAGATATCGACCAGTAGGAAATGTCCATTTAAAGTCCAAGGACACCATTGGACTTAACATGATAATTATTGGTCTATTCCTCCGCATCCACAACACCTCCCCTTTTTTTTGAAGATCCGGAGTTGATATCCGGATTTTGAAATTTTCTGGGTTCATCCTCCCCCACGAAATAATGTTGGGTCCTCATATTCCCAAGTTAGAATTAATTTGACTTTATTTAACACATAATTGTCACATGGAACAGAGAAGTCACTAAAAGTGATTAAGTAGTGTGGACCAACGTCGCTTGATATGAGGTCATCAACGTTCGATTCTTCTGGAGCATTATCATAGAATTCCTTGAAAATCTCATTTGTGGATAGTTGATCACTGAGATGATCAATATCTATCAAAATTGTATTAGATTTCTGATCATCATTTGATGCATCTAACACATTTTCTGGTACAAGAGGATCTAGATAATAAGATTCGTCAGAATCTCCTGTTGTTGAATGATGAGGACCATTTGAAACAGCTGGATTCAGTGTACTGCACGATTTGTTCCCTGTTCCGTTGTGGGCGGGTACTGCAATTAATTTATGAGCATTTAATGAGAGATCTTCCTGTGAGCTGGATACATCATTGTCTGCACACGTTTCAGGAACAGTGGGATTTGAACCCACGACAGGGAATGTTTCCGAATTTGACATTTCTGGACAACTGGGCGGATCATGAATGACTTTCTCGTTTACATCACTGGTCGTCCGGGATTCACAGAGGCTTTTATAGGCAGCTTCATATGTTCTGCAGTTGTTTTCCAGCTCAGTCTGCAGATGAGAAATGAACTTACCAACTTCTGTTGCATTTCCGAAACATGGAAAATTTACCAACAGTGTGCGTAAATTTTCTAAAAAATTTAACTGGCTATTTTTGAAGCACTGCTGTTGTTGCTCAAGTAGAAGCTGTAATTGATCGGAAAAGGTAGTCATTTTTTTTCAGCACCTGCAATGACAATTAACTGTAGGAATAATGACCAATGTTGCTGAAGGACGCTGATGACAATCTGGATGCTGATTGGTTGAAACAATTAGCCTGAATCTCGTCCAATTACAAGGTTCAAAATTTTTCTCCACCCCGTCGCCAATTGTTATGACGGGTGTGACTGCAGGTTTTGATAAGCAGCGTTTATTGATCGATTCGGTGACAGTGACACGTAAACACGAACGGACGGCCTAGAGTCTCGATTGGTCTCGCTTCCCTGTCTAGCCCAGTTAGTTGAGTCCAGAACACAAGTCACAACCTCTGAGATATGAATCATTATATTTCAAACATACTTTGTTTATATACCAATCAAGCATACCACATCGTACCATAAAATAGAAAACAACATTCTGTACAATATTCAACAAGTGAACAGATATCGACCAGTAGGAAATGTCCATTTAAAGTCCAAGGACACCATTGGACTTAACATGATAATTATTGGTCTATTCCTCCGCATCCACAACACCTCCCCTTTTTTTGAAGATCCGGAGTTGATATCCGGATTTTGAAATTTTCTGGGTTCATCCTCCCCACGAAATAATGTTGGGTCCTCATATTCCCAAGTTAGAATTAATTTGACTTTATTTAACACATAATTGTCACATGGAACAGAGAAGTCACTAAAAGTGATTAAGTAGTGTGGACCAACGTCGCTTGATATGAGGTCATCAACGTTCGATTCTTCTGGAGCATTATCATAGAATTCCTTGAAAATCTCATTTGTGGATAGTTGATCACTGAGATGATCAATATCTATCAAAATTGTATTAGATTTCTGATCATCATTTGATGCATCTAACACATTTTCTGGTACAAGAGGATCTAGATAATAAGATTCGTCAGAATCTCCTGTTGTTGAATGATGAGGACCATTTGAAACAGCTGGATTCAGTGTACTGCACGATTTGTTCCCTGTTCCGTTGTGGGCGGGTACTGCAATTAATTTATGAGCATTTAATGAGAGATCTTCCTGTGAGCTGGATACATCATTGTCTGCACACGTTTCAGGAACAGTGGGATTTGAACCCACGACAGGGAATGTTTCCGAATTTGACATTTCTGGACAACTGGGCGGATCATGAATGACTTTCTCGTTTACATCACTGGTCGTCCGGGATTCACAGAGGCTTTTATAGGCAGCTTCATATGTTCTGCAGTTGTTTTCCAGCTCAGTCTGCAGATGAGAAATGAACTTACCAACTTCTGTTGCATTTCCGAAACATGGAAAATTTACCAACAGTGTGCGTAAATTTTCTAAAAAATTTAACTGGCTATTTTTGAAGCACTGCTGTTGTTGCTCAAGTAGAAGCTGTAATTGATCGGAAAAGGTAGTCATTTTTTTTCAGCACCTGCAATGACAATTAACTGTAGGAATAATGACCAATGTTGCTGAAGGACGCTGATGACAATCTGGATGCTGATTGGTTGAAACAATTAGCCTGAATCTCGTCCAATTACAAGGTTCAAAATTTTTCTCCACCCCGTCGCCAATTGTTATGACGGGTGTGACTGCAGGTTTTGATAAGCAGCGTTTATTGATCGATTCGGTGACAGTGACACGTAAACACGAACGGACGGCCTAGAGTCTCGATTGGTCTCGCTTCCCTGTCTAGCCCAGTTAGTTGAGTCCAGAACACAAGTCACAACCTCTGAGATATGAATCATTATATTTCAAACATACTTTGTTTATATACCAATCAAGCATACCACATCGTACCATAAAATAGAAAACAACATTCTGTACAATATTCAACAAGTGAACAGATATCGACCAGTAGGAAATGTCCATTTAAAGTCCAAGGACACCATTGGACTTAACATGATAATTATTGGTCTATTCCTCCGCATCCACAACACCTCCCCTTTTTTTGAAGATCCGGAGTTGATATCCGGATTTTGAAATTTTCTGGGTTCATCCTCCCCACGAAATAATGTTGGGTCCTCATATTCCCAAGTTAGAATTAATTTGACTTTATTTAACACATAATTGTCACATGGAACAGAGAAGTCACTAAAAGTGATTAAGTAGTGTGGACCAACGTCGCTTGATATGAGGTCATCAACGTTCGATTCTTCTGGAGCATTATCATAGAATTCCTTGAAAATCTCATTTGTGGATAGTTGATCACTGAGATGATCAATATCTATCAAAATTGTATTAGATTTCTGATCATCATTTGATGCATCTAACACATTTTCTGGTACAAGAGGATCTAGATAATAAGATTCGTCAGAATCTCCTGTTGTTGAATGATGAGGACCATTTGAAACAGCTGGATTCAGTGTACTGCACGATTTGTTCCCTGTTCCGTTGTGGGCGGGTACTGCAATTAATTTATGAGCATTTAATGAGAGATCTTCCTGTGAGCTGGATACATCATTGTCTGCACACGTTTCAGGAACAGTGGGATTTGAACCCACGACAGGGAATGTTTCCGAATTTGACATTTCTGGACAACTGGGCGGATCATGAATGACTTTCTCGTTTACATCACTGGTCGTCCGGGATTCACAGAGGCTTTTATAGGCAGCTTCATATGTTCTGCAGTTGTTTTCCAGCTCAGTCTGCAGATGAGAAATGAACTTACCAACTTCTGTTGCATTTCCGAAACATGGAAAATTTACCAACAGTGTGCGTAAATTTTCTAAAAAATTTAACTGGCTATTTTTGAAGCACTGCTGTTGTTGCTCAAGTAGAAGCTGTAATTGATCGGAAAAGGTAGTCATTTTTTTTTCAGCACCTGCAATGACAATTAACTGTAGGAATAATGACCAATGTTGCTGAAGGACGCTGATGACAATCTGGATGCTGATTGGTTGAAACAATTAGCCTGAATCTCGTCCAATTACAAGGTTCAAAATTTTTCTCCACCCCGTCGCCAATTGTTATGACGGGTGTGACTGCAGGTTTTGATAAGCAGCGTTTATTGATCGATTCGGTGACAGTGACACGTAAACACGAACGGACGGCCTAGAGTCTCGATTGGTCTCGCTTCCCTGTCTAGCCCAGTTAGTTGAGTCCAGAACACAAGTCACAATCTCTGAGATATGAATCATTATATTTCAAACATACTTTGTTTATATACCAATCAAGCATACCACATCGTACCATAAAATAGAAAACAACATTCTGTACAATATTCAACAAGTGAACAGATATCGACCAGTAGGAAATGTCCATTTAAAGTCCAAGGACACCATTGGACTTAACATGATAATTATTGGTCTATTCCTCCGCATCCACAACACCTCCCCTTTTTTTGAAGATCCGGAGTTGATATCCGGATTTTGAAATTTTCTGGGTTCATCCTCCCCCACGAAATAATGTTGGGTCCTCATATTCCCAAGTTAGAATTAATTTGACTTTATTTAACACATAATTGTCACATGGAACAGAGAAGTCACTAAAAGTGATTAAGTAGTGTGGACCAACGTCGCTTGATATGAGGTCATCAACGTTCGATTCTTCTGGAGCATTATCATAGAATTCCTTGAAAATCTCATTTGTGGATAGTTGATCACTGAGATGATCAATATCTATCAAAATTGTATTAGATTTCTGATCATCATTTGATGCATCTAACACATTTTCTGGTACAAGAGGATCTAGATAATAAGATTCGTCAGAATCTCCTGTTGTTGAATGATGAGGACCATTTGAAACAGCTGGATTCAGTGTACTGCACGATTTGTTCCCTGTTCCGTTGTGGGCGGGTACTGCAATTAATTTATGAGCATTTAATGAGAGATCTTCCTGTGAGCTGGATACATCATTGTCTGCACACGTTTCAGGAACAGTGGGATTTGAACCCACGACAGGGAATGTTTCCGAATTTGACATTTCTGGACAACTGGGCGGATCATGAATGACTTTCTCGTTTACATCACTGGTCGTCCGGGATTCACAGAGGCTTTTATAGGCAGCTTCATATGTTCTGCAGTTGTTTTCCAGCTCAGTCTGCAGATGAGAAATGAACTTACCAACTTCTGTTGCATTTCCGAAACATGGAAAATTTACCAACAGTGTGCGTAAATTTTCTAAAAAATTTAACTGGCTATTTTTGAAGCACTGCTGTTGTTGCTCAAGTAGAAGCTGTAATTGATCGGAAAAGGTAGTCATTTTTTTTCAGCACCTGCAATGACAATTAACTGTAGGAATAATGACCAATGTTGCTGAAGGACGCTGATGACAATCTGGATGCTGATTGGTTGAAACAATTAGCCTGAATCTCGTCCAATTACAAGGTTCAAAATTTTTCTCCACCCCGTCGCCAATTGTTATGACGGGTGTGACTGCAGGTTTTGATAAGCAGCGTTTATTGATCGATTCGGTGACAGTGACACGTAAACACGAACGGACGGCCTAGAGTCTCGATTGGTCTCGCTTCCCTGTCTAGCCCAGTTAGTTGAGTCCAGAACACAAGTCACAACCTCTGAGATATGAATCATTATATTTCAAACATACTTTGTTTATATACCAATCAAGCATACCACATCGTACCATAAAATAGAAAACAACATTCTGTACAATATTCAACAAGTGAACAGATATCGACCAGTAGGAAATGTCCATTTAAAGTCCAAGGACACCATTGGACTTAACATGATAATTATTGGTCTATTCCTCCGCATCCACAACACCTCCCCTTTTTTTGAAGATCCGGAGTTGATATCCGGATTTTGAAATTTTCTGGGTTCATCCTCCCCACGAAATAATGTTGGGTCCTCATATTCCCAAGTTAGAATTAATTTGACTTTATTTAACACATAATTGTCACATGGAACAGAGAAGTCACTAAAAGTGATTAAGTAGTGTGGACCAACGTCGCTTGATATGAGGTCATCAACGTTCGATTCTTCTGGAGCATTATCATAGAATTCCTTGAAAATCTCATTTGTGGATAGTTGATCACTGAGATGATCAATATCTATCAAAATTGTATTAGATTTCTGATCATCATTTGATGCATCTAACACATTTTCTGGTACAAGAGGATCTAGATAATAAGATTCGTCAGAATCTCCTGTTGTTGAATGATGAGGACCATTTGAAACAGCTGGATTCAGTGTACTGCACGATTTGTTCCCTGTTCCGTTGTGGGCGGGTACTGCAATTAATTTATGAGCATTTAATGAGAGATCTTCCTGTGAGCTGGATACATCATTGTCTGCACACGTTTCAGGAACAGTGGGATTTGAACCCACGACAGGGAATGTTTCCGAATTTGACATTTCTGGACAACTGGGCGGATCATGAATGACTTTCTCGTTTACATCACTGGTCGTCCGGGATTCACAGAGGCTTTTATAGGCAGCTTCATATGTTCTGCAGTTGTTTTCCAGCTCAGTCTGCAGATGAGAAATGAACTTACCAACTTCTGTTGCATTTCCGAAACATGGAAAATTTACCAACAGTGTGCGTAAATTTTCTAAAAAATTTAACTGGCTATTTTTGAAGCACTGCTGTTGTTGCTCAAGTAGAAGCTGTAATTGATCGGAAAAGGTAGTCATTTTTTTTCAGCACCTGCAATGACAATTAACTGTAGGAATAATGACCAATGTTGCTGAAGGACGCTGATGACAATCTGGATGCTGATTGGTTGAAACAATTAGCCTGAATCTCGTCCAATTACAAGGTTCAAAATTTTTCTCCACCCCGTCGCCAATTGTTATGACGGGTGTGACTGCAGGTTTTGATAAGCAGCGTTTATTGATCGATTCGGTGACAGTGACACGTAAACACGAACGGACGGCCTAGAGTCTCGATTGGTCTCGCTTCCCTGTCTAGCCCAGTTAGTTGAGTCCAGAACACAAGTCACAACCTCTGAGATATGAATCATTATATTTCAAACATACTTTGTTTATATACCAATCAAGCATACCACATCGTACCATAAAATAGAAAACAACATTCTGTACAATATTCAACAAGTGAACAGATATCGACCAGTAGGAAATGTCCATTTAAAGTCCAAGGACACCATTGGACTTAACATGATAATTATTGGTCTATTCCTCCGCATCCACAACACCTCCCCTTTTTTTGAAGATCCGGAGTTGATATCCGGATTTTGAAATTTTCTGGGTTCATCCTCCCCCACGAAATAATGTTGGGTCCTCATATTCCCAAGTTAGAATTAATTTGACTTTATTTAACACATAATTGTCACATGGAACAGAGAAGTCACTAAAAGTGATTAAGTAGTGTGGACCAACGTCGCTTGATATGAGGTCATCAACGTTCGATTCTTCTGGAGCATTATCATAGAATTCCTTGAAAATCTCATTTGTGGATAGTTGATCACTGAGATGATCAATATCTATCAAAATTGTATTAGATTTCTGATCATCATTTGATGCATCTAACACATTTTCTGGTACAAGAGGATCTAGATAATAAGATTCGTCAGAATCTCCTGTTGTTGAATGATGAGGACCATTTGAAACAGCTGGATTCAGTGTACTGCACGATTTGTTCCCTGTTCCGTTGTGGGCGGGTACTGCAATTAATTTATGAGCATTTAATGAGAGATCTTCCTGTGAGCTGGATACATCATTGTCTGCACACGTTTCAGGAACAGTGGGATTTGAACCCACGACAGGGAATGTTTCCGAATTTGACATTTCTGGACAACTGGGCGGATCATGAATGACTTTCTCGTTTACATCACTGGTCGTCCGGGATTCACAGAGGCTTTTATAGGCAGCTTCATATGTTCTGCAGTTGTTTTCCAGCTCAGTCTGCAGATGAGAAATGAACTTACCAACTTCTGTTGCATTTCCGAAACATGGAAAATTTACCAACAGTGTGCGTAAATTTTCTAAAAATTTAACTGGCTATTTTTGAAGCACTGCTGTTGTTGCTCAAGTAGAAGCTGTAATTGATCGGAAAAGGTAGTCATTTTTTTCAGCACCTGCAATGACAATTAACTGTAGGAATAATGACCAATGTTGCTGAAGGACGCTGATGACAATCTGGATGCTGATTGGTTGAAACAATTAGCCTGAATCTCGTCCAATTACAAGGTTCAAAATTTTTCTCCACCCCGTCGCCAATTGTTATGACGGGTGTGACTGCAGGTTTTGATAAGCAGCGTTTATTGATCGATTCGGTGACAGTGACACGTAAACACGAACGGACGGCCTAGAGTCTCGATTGGTCTCGCTTCCCTGTCTAGCCCAGTTAGTTGAGTCCAGAACACAAGTCACAACCTCTGAGATATGAATCATTATATTTCAAACATACTTTGTTTATATACCAATCAAGCATACCACATCGTACCATAAAATAGAAAACAACATTCTGTACAATATTCAACAAGTGAACAGATATCGACCAGTAGGAAATGTCCATTTAAAGTCCAAGGACACCATTGGACTTAACATGATAATTATTGGTCTATTCCTCCGCATCCACAACACCTCCCCTTTTTTTTTGAAGATCCGGAGTTGATATCCGGATTTTGAAATTTTCTGGGTTCATCCTCCCCCACGAAATAATGTTGGGTCCTCATATTCCCAAGTTAGAATTAATTTGACTTTATTTAACACATAATTGTCACATGGAACAGAGAAGTCACTAAAAGTGATTAAGTAGTGTGGACCAACGTCGCTTGATATGAGGTCATCAACGTTCGATTCTTCTGGAGCATTATCATAGAATTCCTTGAAAATCTCATTTGTGGATAGTTGATCACTGAGATGATCAATATCTATCAAAATTGTATTAGATTTCTGATCATCATTTGATGCATCTAACACATTTTCTGGTACAAGAGGATCTAGATAATAAGATTCGTCAGAATCTCCTGTTGTTGAATGATGAGGACCATTTGAAACAGCTGGATTCAGTGTACTGCACGATTTGTTCCCTGTTCCGTTGTGGGCGGGTACTGCAATTAATTTATGAGCATTTAATGAGAGATCTTCCTGTGAGCTGGATACATCATTGTCTGCACACGTTTCAGGAACAGTGGGATTTGAACCCACGACAGGGAATGTTTCCGAATTTGACATTTCTGGACAACTGGGCGGATCATGAATGACTTTCTCGTTTACATCACTGGTCGTCCGGGATTCACAGAGGCTTTTATAGGCAGCTTCATATGTTCTGCAGTTGTTTTCCAGCTCAGTCTGCAGATGAGAAATGAACTTACCAACTTCTGTTGCATTTCCGAAACATGGAAAATTTACCAACAGTGTGCGTAAATTTTCTAAAAATTTAACTGGCTATTTTTGAAGCACTGCTGTTGTTGCTCAAGTAGAAGCTGTAATTGATCGGAAAAGGTAGTCATTTTTTTCAGCACCTGCAATGACAATTAACTGTAGGAATAATGACCAATGTTGCTGAAGGACGCTGATGACAATCTGGATGCTGATTGGTTGAAACAATTAGCCTGAATCTCGTCCAATTACAAGGTTCAAAATTTTTCTCCACCCCGTCGCCAATTGTTATGACGGGTGTGACTGCAGGTTTTGATAAGCAGCGTTTATTGATCGATTCGGTGACAGTGACACGTAAACACGAACGGACGGCCTAGAGTCTCGATTGGTCTCGCTTCCCTGTCTAGCCCAGTTAGTTGAGTCCAGAACACAAGTCACAATCTCTGAGATATGAATCATTATATTTCAAACATACTTTGTTTATATACCAATCAAGCATACCACATCGTACCATAAAATAGAAAACAACATTCTGTACAATATTCAACAAGTGAACAGATATCGACCAGTAGGAAATGTCCATTTAAAGTCCAAGGACACCATTGGACTTAACATGATAATTATTGGTCTATTCCTCCGCATCCACAACACCTCCCCTTTTTTTTTGAAGATCCGGAGTTGATATCCGGATTTTGAAATTTTCTGGGTTCATCCTCCCCCACGAAATAATGTTGGGTCCTCATATTCCCAAGTTAGAATTAATTTGACTTTATTTAACACATAATTGTCACATGGAACAGAGAAGTCACTAAAAGTGATTAAGTAGTGTGGACCAACGTCGCTTGATATGAGGTCATCAACGTTCGATTCTTCTGGAGCATTATCATAGAATTCCTTGAAAATCTCATTTGTGGATAGTTGATCACTGAGATGATCAATATCTATCAAAATTGTATTAGATTTCTGATCATCATTTGATGCATCTAACACATTTTCTGGTACAAGAGGATCTAGATAATAAGATTCGTCAGAATCTCCTGTTGTTGAATGATGAGGACCATTTGAAACAGCTGGATTCAGTGTACTGCACGATTTGTTCCCTGTTCCGTTGTGGGCGGGTACTGCAATTAATTTATGAGCATTTAATGAGAGATCTTCCTGTGAGCTGGATACATCATTGTCTGCACACGTTTCAGGAACAGTGGGATTTGAACCCACGACAGGGAATGTTTCCGAATTTGACATTTCTGGACAACTGGGCGGATCATGAATGACTTTCTCGTTTACATCACTGGTCGTCCGGGATTCACAGAGGCTTTTATAGGCAGCTTCATATGTTCTGCAGTTGTTTTCCAGCTCAGTCTGCAGATGAGAAATGAACTTACCAACTTCTGTTGCATTTCCGAAACATGGAAAATTTACCAACAGTGTGCGTAAATTTTCTAAAAATTTAACTGGCTATTTTTGAAGCACTGCTGTTGTTGCTCAAGTAGAAGCTGTAATTGATCGGAAAAGGTAGTCATTTTTTTTCAGCACCTGCAATGACAATTAACTGTAGGAATAATGACCAATGTTGCTGAAGGACGCTGATGACAATCTGGATGCTGATTGGTTGAAACAATTAGCCTGAATCTCGTCCAATTACAAGGTTCAAAATTTTTCTCCACCCCGTCGCCAATTGTTATGACGGGTGTGACTGCAGGTTTTGATAAGCAGCGTTTATTGATCGATTCGGTGACAGTGACACGTAAACACGAACGGACGGCCTAGAGTCTCGATTGGTCTCGCTTCCCTGTCTAGCCCAGTTAGTTGAGTCCAGAACACAAGTCACAATCTCTGAGATATGAATCATTATATTTCAAACATACTTTGTTTATATACCAATCAAGCATACCACATCGTACCATAAAATAGAAAACAACATTCTGTACAATATTCAACAAGTGAACAGATATCGACCAGTAGGAAATGTCCATTTAAAGTCCAAGGACACCATTGGACTTAACATGATAATTATTGGTCTATTCCTCCGCATCCACAACACCTCCCCTTTTTTTTGAAGATCCGGAGTTGATATCCGGATTTTGAAATTTTCTGGGTTCATCCTCCCCACGAAATAATGTTGGGTCCTCATATTCCCAAGTTAGAATTAATTTGACTTTATTTAACACATAATTGTCACATGGAACAGAGAAGTCACTAAAAGTGATTAAGTAGTGTGGACCAACGTCGCTTGATATGAGGTCATCAACGTTCGATTCTTCTGGAGCATTATCATAGAATTCCTTGAAAATCTCATTTGTGGATAGTTGATCACTGAGATGATCAATATCTATCAAAATTGTATTAGATTTCTGATCATCATTTGATGCATCTAACACATTTTCTGGTACAAGAGGATCTAGATAATAAGATTCGTCAGAATCTCCTGTTGTTGAATGATGAGGACCATTTGAAACAGCTGGATTCAGTGTACTGCACGATTTGTTCCCTGTTCCGTTGTGGGCGGGTACTGCAATTAATTTATGAGCATTTAATGAGAGATCTTCCTGTGAGCTGGATACATCATTGTCTGCACACGTTTCAGGAACAGTGGGATTTGAACCCACGACAGGGAATGTTTCCGAATTTGACATTTCTGGACAACTGGGCGGATCATGAATGACTTTCTCGTTTACATCACTGGTCGTCCGGGATTCACAGAGGCTTTTATAGGCAGCTTCATATGTTCTGCAGTTGTTTTCCAGCTCAGTCTGCAGATGAGAAATGAACTTACCAACTTCTGTTGCATTTCCGAAACATGGAAAATTTACCAACAGTGTGCGTAAATTTTCTAAAAATTTAACTGGCTATTTTTGAAGCACTGCTGTTGTTGCTCAAGTAGAAGCTGTAATTGATCGGAAAAGGTAGTCATTTTTTTCAGCACCTGCAATGACAATTAACTGTAGGAATAATGACCAATGTTGCTGAAGGACGCTGATGACAATCTGGATGCTGATTGGTTGAAACAATTAGCCTGAATCTCGTCCAATTACAAGGTTCAAAATTTTTCTCCACCCCGTCGCCAATTGTTATGACGGGTGTGACTGCAGGTTTTGATAAGCAGCGTTTATTGATCGATTCGGTGACAGTGACACGTAAACACGAACGGACGGCCTAGAGTCTCGATTGGTCTCGCTTCCCTGTCTAGCCCAGTTAGTTGAGTCCAGAACACAAGTCACAATCTCTGAGATATGAATCATTATATTTCAAACATACTTTGTTTATATACCAATCAAGCATACCACATCGTACCATAAAATAGAAAACAACATTCTGTACAATATTCAACAAGTGAACAGATATCGACCAGTAGGAAATGTCCATTTAAAGTCCAAGGACACCATTGGACTTAACATGATAATTATTGGTCTATTCCTCCGCATCCACAACACCTCCCCTTTTTTTGAAGATCCGGAGTTGATATCCGGATTTTGAAATTTTCTGGGTTCATCCTCCCCCACGAAATAATGTTGGGTCCTCATATTCCCAAGTTAGAATTAATTTGACTTTATTTAACACATAATTGTCACATGGAACAGAGAAGTCACTAAAAGTGATTAAGTAGTGTGGACCAACGTCGCTTGATATGAGGTCATCAACGTTCGATTCTTCTGGAGCATTATCATAGAATTCCTTGAAAATCTCATTTGTGGATAGTTGATCACTGAGATGATCAATATCTATCAAAATTGTATTAGATTTCTGATCATCATTTGATGCATCTAACACATTTTCTGGTACAAGAGGATCTAGATAATAAGATTCGTCAGAATCTCCTGTTGTTGAATGATGAGGACCATTTGAAACAGCTGGATTCAGTGTACTGCACGATTTGTTCCCTGTTCCGTTGTGGGCGGGTACTGCAATTAATTTATGAGCATTTAATGAGAGATCTTCCTGTGAGCTGGATACATCATTGTCTGCACACGTTTCAGGAACAGTGGGATTTGAACCCACGACAGGGAATGTTTCCGAATTTGACATTTCTGGACAACTGGGCGGATCATGAATGACTTTCTCGTTTACATCACTGGTCGTCCGGGATTCACAGAGGCTTTTATAGGCAGCTTCATATGTTCTGCAGTTGTTTTCCAGCTCAGTCTGCAGATGAGAAATGAACTTACCAACTTCTGTTGCATTTCCGAAACATGGAAAATTTACCAACAGTGTGCGTAAATTTTCTAAAAATTTAACTGGCTATTTTTGAAGCACTGCTGTTGTTGCTCAAGTAGAAGCTGTAATTGATCGGAAAAGGTAGTCATTTTTTTTCAGCACCTGCAATGACAATTAACTGTAGGAATAATGACCAATGTTGCTGAAGGACGCTGATGACAATCTGGATGCTGATTGGTTGAAACAATTAGCCTGAATCTCGTCCAATTACAAGGTTCAAAATTTTTCTCCACCCCGTCGCCAATTGTTATGACGGGTGTGACTGCAGGTTTTGATAAGCAGCGTTTATTGATCGATTCGGTGACAGTGACACGTAAACACGAACGGACGGCCTAGAGTCTCGATTGGTCTCGCTTCCCTGTCTAGCCCAGTTAGTTGAGTCCAGAACACAAGTCACAATCTCTGAGATATGAATCATTATATTTCAAACATACTTTGTTTATATACCAATCAAGCATACCACATCGTACCATAAAATAGAAAACAACATTCTGTACAATATTCAACAAGTGAACAGATATCGACCAGTAGGAAATGTCCATTTAAAGTCCAAGGACACCATTGGACTTAACATGATAATTATTGGTCTATTCCTCCGCATCCACAACACCTCCCTTTTTTTGAAGATCCGGAGTTGATATCCGGATTTTGAAATTTTCTGGGTTCATCCTCCCCACGAAATAATGTTGGGTCCTCATATTCCCAAGTTAGAATTAATTTGACTTTATTTAACACATAATTGTCACATGGAACAGAGAAGTCACTAAAAGTGATTAAGTAGTGTGGACCAACGTCGCTTGATATGAGGTCATCAACGTTCGATTCTTCTGGAGCATTATCATAGAATTCCTTGAAAATCTCATTTGTGGATAGTTGATCACTGAGATGATCAATATCTATCAAAATTGTATTAGATTTCTGATCATCATTTGATGCATCTAACACATTTTCTGGTACAAGAGGATCTAGATAATAAGATTCGTCAGAATCTCCTGTTGTTGAATGATGAGGACCATTTGAAACAGCTGGATTCAGTGTACTGCACGATTTGTTCCCTGTTCCGTTGTGGGCGGGTACTGCAATTAATTTATGAGCATTTAATGAGAGATCTTCCTGTGAGCTGGATACATCATTGTCTGCACACGTTTCAGGAACAGTGGGATTTGAACCCACGACAGGGAATGTTTCCGAATTTGACATTTCTGGACAACTGGGCGGATCATGAATGACTTTCTCGTTTACATCACTGGTCGTCCGGGATTCACAGAGGCTTTTATAGGCAGCTTCATATGTTCTGCAGTTGTTTTCCAGCTCAGTCTGCAGATGAGAAATGAACTTACCAACTTCTGTTGCATTTCCGAAACATGGAAAATTTACCAACAGTGTGCGTAAATTTTCTAAAAAATTTAACTGGCTATTTTTGAAGCACTGCTGTTGTTGCTCAAGTAGAAGCTGTAATTGATCGGAAAAGGTAGTCATTTTTTTTCAGCACCTGCAATGACAATTAACTGTAGGAATAATGACCAATGTTGCTGAAGGACGCTGATGACAATCTGGATGCTGATTGGTTGAAACAATTAGCCTGAATCTCGTCCAATTACAAGGTTCAAAATTTTTCTCCACCCCGTCGCCAATTGTTATGACGGGTGTGACTGCAGGTTTTGATAAGCAGCGTTTATTGATCGATTCGGTGACAGTGACACGTAAACACGAACGGACGGCCTAGAGTCTCGATTGGTCTCGCTTCCCTGTCTAGCCCAGTTAGTTGAGTCCAGAACACAAGTCACAACCTCTGAGATATGAATCATTATATTTCAAACATACTTTGTTTATATACCAATCAAGCATACCACATCGTACCATAAAATAGAAAACAACATTCTGTACAATATTCAACAAGTGAACAGATATCGACCAGTAGGAAATGTCCATTTAAAGTCCAAGGACACCATTGGACTTAACATGATAATTATTGGTCTATTCCTCCGCATCCACAACACCTCCCCTTTTTTTGAAGATCCGGAGTTGATATCCGGATTTTGAAATTTTCTGGGTTCATCCTCCCCCACGAAATAATGTTGGGTCCTCATATTCCCAAGTTAGAATTAATTTGACTTTATTTAACACATAATTGTCACATGGAACAGAGAAGTCACTAAAAGTGATTAAGTAGTGTGGACCAACGTCGCTTGATATGAGGTCATCAACGTTCGATTCTTCTGGAGCATTATCATAGAATTCCTTGAAAATCTCATTTGTGGATAGTTGATCACTGAGATGATCAATATCTATCAAAATTGTATTAGATTTCTGATCATCATTTGATGCATCTAACACATTTTCTGGTACAAGAGGATCTAGATAATAAGATTCGTCAGAATCTCCTGTTGTTGAATGATGAGGACCATTTGAAACAGCTGGATTCAGTGTACTGCACGATTTGTTCCCTGTTCCGTTGTGGGCGGGTACTGCAATTAATTTATGAGCATTTAATGAGAGATCTTCCTGTGAGCTGGATACATCATTGTCTGCACACGTTTCAGGAACAGTGGGATTTGAACCCACGACAGGGAATGTTTCCGAATTTGACATTTCTGGACAACTGGGCGGATCATGAATGACTTTCTCGTTTACATCACTGGTCGTCCGGGATTCACAGAGGCTTTTATAGGCAGCTTCATATGTTCTGCAGTTGTTTTCCAGCTCAGTCTGCAGATGAGAAATGAACTTACCAACTTCTGTTGCATTTCCGAAACATGGAAAATTTACCAACAGTGTGCGTAAATTTTCTAAAAAATTTAACTGGCTATTTTTGAAGCACTGCTGTTGTTGCTCAAGTAGAAGCTGTAATTGATCGGAAAAGGTAGTCATTTTTTTTTCAGCACCTGCAATGACAATTAACTGTAGGAATAATGACCAATGTTGCTGAAGGACGCTGATGACAATCTGGATGCTGATTGGTTGAAACAATTAGCCTGAATCTCGTCCAATTACAAGGTTCAAAATTTTTCTCCACCCCGTCGCCAATTGTTATGACGGGTGTGACTGCAGGTTTTGATAAGCAGCGTTTATTGATCGATTCGGTGACAGTGACACGTAAACACGAACGGACGGCCTAGAGTCTCGATTGGTCTCGCTTCCCTGTCTAGCCCAGTTAGTTGAGTCCAGAACACAAGTCACAACCTCTGAGATATGAATCATTATATTTCAAACATACTTTGTTTATATACCAATCAAGCATACCACATCGTACCATAAAATAGAAAACAACATTCTGTACAATATTCAACAAGTGAACAGATATCGACCAGTAGGAAATGTCCATTTAAAGTCCAAGGACACCATTGGACTTAACATGATAATTATTGGTCTATTCCTCCGCATCCACAACACCTCCCCTTTTTTTGAAGATCCGGAGTTGATATCCGGATTTTGAAATTTTCTGGGTTCATCCTCCCCACGAAATAATGTTGGGTCCTCATATTCCCAAGTTAGAATTAATTTGACTTTATTTAACACATAATTGTCACATGGAACAGAGAAGTCACTAAAAGTGATTAAGTAGTGTGGACCAACGTCGCTTGATATGAGGTCATCAACGTTCGATTCTTCTGGAGCATTATCATAGAATTCCTTGAAAATCTCATTTGTGGATAGTTGATCACTGAGATGATCAATATCTATCAAAATTGTATTAGATTTCTGATCATCATTTGATGCATCTAACACATTTTCTGGTACAAGAGGATCTAGATAATAAGATTCGTCAGAATCTCCTGTTGTTGAATGATGAGGACCATTTGAAACAGCTGGATTCAGTGTACTGCACGATTTGTTCCCTGTTCCGTTGTGGGCGGGTACTGCAATTAATTTATGAGCATTTAATGAGAGATCTTCCTGTGAGCTGGATACATCATTGTCTGCACACGTTTCAGGAACAGTGGGATTTGAACCCACGACAGGGAATGTTTCCGAATTTGACATTTCTGGACAACTGGGCGGATCATGAATGACTTTCTCGTTTACATCACTGGTCGTCCGGGATTCACAGAGGCTTTTATAGGCAGCTTCATATGTTCTGCAGTTGTTTTCCAGCTCAGTCTGCAGATGAGAAATGAACTTACCAACTTCTGTTGCATTTCCGAAACATGGAAAATTTACCAACAGTGTGCGTAAATTTTCTAAAAAATTTAACTGGCTATTTTTGAAGCACTGCTGTTGTTGCTCAAGTAGAAGCTGTAATTGATCGGAAAAGGTAGTCATTTTTTTTTCAGCACCTGCAATGACAATTAACTGTAGGAATAATGACCAATGTTGCTGAAGGACGCTGATGACAATCTGGATGCTGATTGGTTGAAACAATTAGCCTGAATCTCGTCCAATTACAAGGTTCAAAATTTTTCTCCACCCCGTCGCCAATTGTTATGACGGGTGTGACTGCAGGTTTTGATAAGCAGCGTTTATTGATCGATTCGGTGACAGTGACACGTAAACACGAACGGACGGCCTAGAGTCTCGATTGGTCTCGCTTCCCTGTCTAGCCCAGTTAGTTGAGTCCAGAACACAAGTCACAACCTCTGAGATATGAATCATTATATTTCAAACATACTTTGTTTATATACCAATCAAGCATACCACATCGTACCATAAAATAGAAAACAACATTCTGTACAATATTCAACAAGTGAACAGATATCGACCAGTAGGAAATGTCCATTTAAAGTCCAAGGACACCATTGGACTTAACATGATAATTATTGGTCTATTCCTCCGCATCCACAACACCTCCCCTTTTTTTGAAGATCCGGAGTTGATATCCGGATTTTGAAATTTTCTGGGTTCATCCTCCCCCACGAAATAATGTTGGGTCCTCATATTCCCAAGTTAGAATTAATTTGACTTTATTTAACACATAATTGTCACATGGAACAGAGAAGTCACTAAAAGTGATTAAGTAGTGTGGACCAACGTCGCTTGATATGAGGTCATCAACGTTCGATTCTTCTGGAGCATTATCATAGAATTCCTTGAAAATCTCATTTGTGGATAGTTGATCACTGAGATGATCAATATCTATCAAAATTGTATTAGATTTCTGATCATCATTTGATGCATCTAACACATTTTCTGGTACAAGAGGATCTAGATAATAAGATTCGTCAGAATCTCCTGTTGTTGAATGATGAGGACCATTTGAAACAGCTGGATTCAGTGTACTGCACGATTTGTTCCCTGTTCCGTTGTGGGCGGGTACTGCAATTAATTTATGAGCATTTAATGAGAGATCTTCCTGTGAGCTGGATACATCATTGTCTGCACACGTTTCAGGAACAGTGGGATTTGAACCCACGACAGGGAATGTTTCCGAATTTGACATTTCTGGACAACTGGGCGGATCATGAATGACTTTCTCGTTTACATCACTGGTCGTCCGGGATTCACAGAGGCTTTTATAGGCAGCTTCATATGTTCTGCAGTTGTTTTCCAGCTCAGTCTGCAGATGAGAAATGAACTTACCAACTTCTGTTGCATTTCCGAAACATGGAAAATTTACCAACAGTGTGCGTAAATTTTCTAAAAATTTAACTGGCTATTTTTGAAGCACTGCTGTTGTTGCTCAAGTAGAAGCTGTAATTGATCGGAAAAGGTAGTCATTTTTTTTTCAGCACCTGCAATGACAATTAACTGTAGGAATAATGACCAATGTTGCTGAAGGACGCTGATGACAATCTGGATGCTGATTGGTTGAAACAATTAGCCTGAATCTCGTCCAATTACAAGGTTCAAAATTTTTCTCCACCCCGTCGCCAATTGTTATGACGGGTGTGACTGCAGGTTTTGATAAGCAGCGTTTATTGATCGATTCGGTGACAGTGACACGTAAACACGAACGGACGGCCTAGAGTCTCGATTGGTCTCGCTTCCCTGTCTAGCCCAGTTAGTTGAGTCCAGAACACAAGTCACAACCTCTGAGATATGAATCATTATATTTCAAACATACTTTGTTTATATACCAATCAAGCATACCACATCGTACCATAAAATAGAAAACAACATTCTGTACAATATTCAACAAGTGAACAGATATCGACCAGTAGGAAATGTCCATTTAAAGTCCAAGGACACCATTGGACTTAACATGATAATTATTGGTCTATTCCTCCGCATCCACAACACCTCCCTTTTTTTTGAAGATCCGGAGTTGATATCCGGATTTTGAAATTTTCTGGGTTCATCCTCCCCACGAAATAATGTTGGGTCCTCATATTCCCAAGTTAGAATTAATTTGACTTTATTTAACACATAATTGTCACATGGAACAGAGAAGTCACTAAAAGTGATTAAGTAGTGTGGACCAACGTCGCTTGATATGAGGTCATCAACGTTCGATTCTTCTGGAGCATTATCATAGAATTCCTTGAAAATCTCATTTGTGGATAGTTGATCACTGAGATGATCAATATCTATCAAAATTGTATTAGATTTCTGATCATCATTTGATGCATCTAACACATTTTCTGGTACAAGAGGATCTAGATAATAAGATTCGTCAGAATCTCCTGTTGTTGAATGATGAGGACCATTTGAAACAGCTGGATTCAGTGTACTGCACGATTTGTTCCCTGTTCCGTTGTGGGCGGGTACTGCAATTAATTTATGAGCATTTAATGAGAGATCTTCCTGTGAGCTGGATACATCATTGTCTGCACACGTTTCAGGAACAGTGGGATTTGAACCCACGACAGGGAATGTTTCCGAATTTGACATTTCTGGACAACTGGGCGGATCATGAATGACTTTCTCGTTTACATCACTGGTCGTCCGGGATTCACAGAGGCTTTTATAGGCAGCTTCATATGTTCTGCAGTTGTTTTCCAGCTCAGTCTGCAGATGAGAAATGAACTTACCAACTTCTGTTGCATTTCCGAAACATGGAAAATTTACCAACAGTGTGCGTAAATTTTCTAAAAATTTAACTGGCTATTTTTGAAGCACTGCTGTTGTTGCTCAAGTAGAAGCTGTAATTGATCGGAAAAGGTAGTCATTTTTTTTTCAGCACCTGCAATGACAATTAACTGTAGGAATAATGACCAATGTTGCTGAAGGACGCTGATGACAATCTGGATGCTGATTGGTTGAAACAATTAGCCTGAATCTCGTCCAATTACAAGGTTCAAAATTTTTCTCCACCCCGTCGCCAATTGTTATGACGGGTGTGACTGCAGGTTTTGATAAGCAGCGTTTATTGATCGATTCGGTGACAGTGACACGTAAACACGAACGGACGGCCTAGAGTCTCGATTGGTCTCGCTTCCCTGTCTAGCCCAGTTAGTTGAGTCCAGAACACAAGTCACAACCTCTGAGATATGAATCATTATATTTCAAACATACTTTGTTTATATACCAATCAAGCATACCACATCGTACCATAAAATAGAAAACAACATTCTGTACAATATTCAACAAGTGAACAGATATCGACCAGTAGGAAATGTCCATTTAAAGTCCAAGGACACCATTGGACTTAACATGATAATTATTGGTCTATTCCTCCGCATCCACAACACCTCCCCTTTTTTTGAAGATCCGGAGTTGATATCCGGATTTTGAAATTTTCTGGGTTCATCCTCCCCCACGAAATAATGTTGGGTCCTCATATTCCCAAGTTAGAATTAATTTGACTTTATTTAACACATAATTGTCACATGGAACAGAGAAGTCACTAAAAGTGATTAAGTAGTGTGGACCAACGTCGCTTGATATGAGGTCATCAACGTTCGATTCTTCTGGAGCATTATCATAGAATTCCTTGAAAATCTCATTTGTGGATAGTTGATCACTGAGATGATCAATATCTATCAAAATTGTATTAGATTTCTGATCATCATTTGATGCATCTAACACATTTTCTGGTACAAGAGGATCTAGATAATAAGATTCGTCAGAATCTCCTGTTGTTGAATGATGAGGACCATTTGAAACAGCTGGATTCAGTGTACTGCACGATTTGTTCCCTGTTCCGTTGTGGGCGGGTACTGCAATTAATTTATGAGCATTTAATGAGAGATCTTCCTGTGAGCTGGATACATCATTGTCTGCACACGTTTCAGGAACAGTGGGATTTGAACCCACGACAGGGAATGTTTCCGAATTTGACATTTCTGGACAACTGGGCGGATCATGAATGACTTTCTCGTTTACATCACTGGTCGTCCGGGATTCACAGAGGCTTTTATAGGCAGCTTCATATGTTCTGCAGTTGTTTTCCAGCTCAGTCTGCAGATGAGAAATGAACTTACCAACTTCTGTTGCATTTCCGAAACATGGAAAATTTACCAACAGTGTGCGTAAATTTTCTAAAAAATTTAACTGGCTATTTTTGAAGCACTGCTGTTGTTGCTCAAGTAGAAGCTGTAATTGATCGGAAAAGGTAGTCATTTTTTTTCAGCACCTGCAATGACAATTAACTGTAGGAATAATGACCAATGTTGCTGAAGGACGCTGATGACAATCTGGATGCTGATTGGTTGAAACAATTAGCCTGAATCTCGTCCAATTACAAGGTTCAAAATTTTTCTCCACCCCGTCGCCAATTGTTATGACGGGTGTGACTGCAGGTTTTGATAAGCAGCGTTTATTGATCGATTCGGTGACAGTGACACGTAAACACGAACGGACGGCCTAGAGTCTCGATTGGTCTCGCTTCCCTGTCTAGCCCAGTTAGTTGAGTCCAGAACACAAGTCACAACCTCTGAGATATGAATCATTATATTTCAAACATACTTTGTTTATATACCAATCAAGCATACCACATCGTACCATAAAATAGAAAACAACATTCTGTACAATATTCAACAAGTGAACAGATATCGACCAGTAGGAAATGTCCATTTAAAGTCCAAGGACACCATTGGACTTAACATGATAATTATTGGTCTATTCCTCCGCATCCACAACACCTCCCTTTTTTGAAGATCCGGAGTTGATATCCGGATTTTGAAATTTTCTGGGTTCATCCTCCCCACGAAATAATGTTGGGTCCTCATATTCCCAAGTTAGAATTAATTTGACTTTATTTAACACATAATTGTCACATGGAACAGAGAAGTCACTAAAAGTGATTAAGTAGTGTGGACCAACGTCGCTTGATATGAGGTCATCAACGTTCGATTCTTCTGGAGCATTATCATAGAATTCCTTGAAAATCTCATTTGTGGATAGTTGATCACTGAGATGATCAATATCTATCAAAATTGTATTAGATTTCTGATCATCATTTGATGCATCTAACACATTTTCTGGTACAAGAGGATCTAGATAATAAGATTCGTCAGAATCTCCTGTTGTTGAATGATGAGGACCATTTGAAACAGCTGGATTCAGTGTACTGCACGATTTGTTCCCTGTTCCGTTGTGGGCGGGTACTGCAATTAATTTATGAGCATTTAATGAGAGATCTTCCTGTGAGCTGGATACATCATTGTCTGCACACGTTTCAGGAACAGTGGGATTTGAACCCACGACAGGGAATGTTTCCGAATTTGACATTTCTGGACAACTGGGCGGATCATGAATGACTTTCTCGTTTACATCACTGGTCGTCCGGGATTCACAGAGGCTTTTATAGGCAGCTTCATATGTTCTGCAGTTGTTTTCC
Source organism: Schistosoma haematobium (assembly GCF_000699445.3). Lineage (NCBI taxonomy): Eukaryota > Metazoa > Platyhelminthes > Trematoda > Strigeidida > Schistosomatidae > Schistosoma > Schistosoma haematobium. The sequence goes on from NC_067201.1 coordinate 13,105,730, forward strand.
AGCTCAGTCTGCAGATGAGAAATGAACTTACCAACTTCTGTTGCATTTCCGAAACATGGAAAATTTACCAACAGTGTGCGTAAATTTTCTAAAAAATTTAACTGGCTATTTTTGAAGCACTGCTGTTGTTGCTCAAGTAGAAGCTGTAATTGATCGGAAAAGGTAGTCATTTTTTTCAGCACCTGCAATGACAATTAACTGTAGGAATAATGACCAATGTTGCTGAAGGACGCTGATGACAATCTGGATGCTGATTGGTTGAAACAATTAGCCTGAATCTCGTCCAATTACAAGGTTCAAAATTTTTCTCCACCCCGTCGCCAATTGTTATGACGGGTGTGACTGCAGGTTTTGATAAGCAGCGTTTATTGATCGATTCGGTGACAGTGACACGTAAACACGAACGGACGGCCTAGAGTCTCGATTGGTCTCGCTTCCCTGTCTAGCCCAGTTAGTTGAGTCCAGAACACAAGTCACAATCTCTGAGATATGAATCATTATATTTCAAACATACTTTGTTTATATACCAATCAAGCATACCACATCGTACCATAAAATAGAAAACAACATTCTGTACAATATTCAACAAGTGAACAGATATCGACCAGTAGGAAATGTCCATTTAAAGTCCAAGGACACCATTGGACTTAACATGATAATTATTGGTCTATTCCTCCGCATCCACAACACCTCCCTTTTTTTTGAAGATCCGGAGTTGATATCCGGATTTTGAAATTTTCTGGGTTCATCCTCCCCACGAAATAATGTTGGGTCCTCATATTCCCAAGTTAGAATTAATTTGACTTTATTTAACACATAATTGTCACATGGAACAGAGAAGTCACTAAAAGTGATTAAGTAGTGTGGACCAACGTCGCTTGATATGAGGTCATCAACGTTCGATTCTTCTGGAGCATTATCATAGAATTCCTTGAAAATCTCATTTGTGGATAGTTGATCACTGAGATGATCAATATCTATCAAAATTGTATTAGATTTCTGATCATCATTTGATGCATCTAACACATTTTCTGGTACAAGAGGATCTAGATAATAAGATTCGTCAGAATCTCCTGTTGTTGAATGATGAGGACCATTTGAAACAGCTGGATTCAGTGTACTGCACGATTTGTTCCCTGTTCCGTTGTGGGCGGGTACTGCAATTAATTTATGAGCATTTAATGAGAGATCTTCCTGTGAGCTGGATACATCATTGTCTGCACACGTTTCAGGAACAGTGGGATTTGAACCCACGACAGGGAATGTTTCCGAATTTGACATTTCTGGACAACTGGGCGGATCATGAATGACTTTCTCGTTTACATCACTGGTCGTCCGGGATTCACAGAGGCTTTTATAGGCAGCTTCATATGTTCTGCAGTTGTTTTCCAGCTCAGTCTGCAGATGAGAAATGAACTTACCAACTTCTGTTGCATTTCCGAAACATGGAAAATTTACTAACAGTGTGCGTAAATTTTCTAAAAATTTAACTGGCTATTTTTGAAGCACTGCTGTTGTTGCTCAAGTAGAAGCTGTAATTGATCGGAAAAGGTAGTCATTTTTTTTCAGCACCTGCAATGACAATTAACTGTAGGAATAATGACCAATGTTGCTGAAGGACGCTGATGACAATCTGGATGCTGATTGGTTGAAACAATTAGCCTGAATCTCGTCCAATTACAAGGTTCAAAATTTTTCTCCACCCCGTCGCCAATTGTTATGACGGGTGTGACTGCAGGTTTTGATAAGCAGCGTTTATTGATCGATTCGGTGACAGTGACACGTAAACACGAACGGACGGCCTAGAGTCTCGATTGGTCTCGCTTCCCTGTCTAGCCCAGTTAGTTGAGTCCAGAACACAAGTCACAACCTCTGAGATATGAATCATTATATTTCAAACATACTTTGTTTATATACCAATCAAGCATACCACATCGTACCATAAAATAGAAAACAACATTCTGTACAATATTCAACAAGTGAACAGATATCGACCAGTAGGAAATGTCCATTTAAAGTCCAAGGACACCATTGGACTTAACATGATAATTATTGGTCTATTCCTCCGCATCCACAACACCTCCCCTTTTTTTTTGAAGATCCGGAGTTGATATCCGGATTTTGAAATTTTCTGGGTTCATCCTCCCCCACGAAATAATGTTGGGTCCTCATATTCCCAAGTTAGAATTAATTTGACTTTATTTAACACATAATTGTCACATGGAACAGAGAAGTCACTAAAAGTGATTAAGTAGTGTGGACCAACGTCGCTTGATATGAGGTCATCAACGTTCGATTCTTCTGGAGCATTATCATAGAATTCCTTGAAAATCTCATTTGTGGATAGTTGATCACTGAGATGATCAATATCTATCAAAATTGTATTAGATTTCTGATCATCATTTGATGCATCTAACACATTTTCTGGTACAAGAGGATCTAGATAATAAGATTCGTCAGAATCTCCTGTTGTTGAATGATGAGGACCATTTGAAACAGCTGGATTCAGTGTACTGCACGATTTGTTCCCTGTTCCGTTGTGGGCGGGTACTGCAATTAATTTATGAGCATTTAATGAGAGATCTTCCTGTGAGCTGGATACATCATTGTCTGCACACGTTTCAGGAACAGTGGGATTTGAACCCACGACAGGGAATGTTTCCGAATTTGACATTTCTGGACAACTGGGCGGATCATGAATGACTTTCTCGTTTACATCACTGGTCGTCCGGGATTCACAGAGGCTTTTATAGGCAGCTTCATATGTTCTGCAGTTGTTTTCCAGCTCAGTCTGCAGATGAGAAATGAACTTACCAACTTCTGTTGCATTTCCGAAACATGGAAAATTTACCAACAGTGTGCGTAAATTTTCTAAAAATTTAACTGGCTATTTTTGAAGCACTGCTGTTGTTGCTCAAGTAGAAGCTGTAATTGATCGGAAAAGGTAGTCATTTTTTTTCAGCACCTGCAATGACAATTAACTGTAGGAATAATGACCAATGTTGCTGAAGGACGCTGATGACAATCTGGATGCTGATTGGTTGAAACAATTAGCCTGAATCTCGTCCAATTACAAGGTTCAAAATTTTTCTCCACCCCGTCGCCAATTGTTATGACGGGTGTGACTGCAGGTTTTGATAAGCAGCGTTTATTGATCGATTCGGTGACAGTGACACGTAAACACGAACGGACGGCCTAGAGTCTCGATTGGTCTCGCTTCCCTGTCTAGCCCAGTTAGTTGAGTCCAGAACACAAGTCACAATCTCTGAGATATGAATCATTATATTTCAAACATACTTTGTTTATATACCAATCAAGCATACCACATCGTACCATAAAATAGAAAACAACATTCTGTACAATATTCAACAAGTGAACAGATATCGACCAGTAGGAAATGTCCATTTAAAGTCCAAGGACACCATTGGACTTAACATGATAATTATTGGTCTATTCCTCCGCATCCACAACACCTCCCCTTTTTTTTGAAGATCCGGAGTTGATATCCGGATTTTGAAATTTTCTGGGTTCATCCTCCCCACGAAATAATGTTGGGTCCTCATATTCCCAAGTTAGAATTAATTTGACTTTATTTAACACATAATTGTCACATGGAACAGAGAAGTCACTAAAAGTGATTAAGTAGTGTGGACCAACGTCGCTTGATATGAGGTCATCAACGTTCGATTCTTCTGGAGCATTATCATAGAATTCCTTGAAAATCTCATTTGTGGATAGTTGATCACTGAGATGATCAATATCTATCAAAATTGTATTAGATTTCTGATCATCATTTGATGCATCTAACACATTTTCTGGTACAAGAGGATCTAGATAATAAGATTCGTCAGAATCTCCTGTTGTTGAATGATGAGGACCATTTGAAACAGCTGGATTCAGTGTACTGCACGATTTGTTCCCTGTTCCGTTGTGGGCGGGTACTGCAATTAATTTATGAGCATTTAATGAGAGATCTTCCTGTGAGCTGGATACATCATTGTCTGCACACGTTTCAGGAACAGTGGGATTTGAACCCACGACAGGGAATGTTTCCGAATTTGACATTTCTGGACAACTGGGCGGATCATGAATGACTTTCTCGTTTACATCACTGGTCGTCCGGGATTCACAGAGGCTTTTATAGGCAGCTTCATATGTTCTGCAGTTGTTTTCCAGCTCAGTCTGCAGATGAGAAATGAACTTACCAACTTCTGTTGCATTTCCGAAACATGGAAAATTTACCAACAGTGTGCGTAAATTTTCTAAAAATTTAACTGGCTATTTTTGAAGCACTGCTGTTGTTGCTCAAGTAGAAGCTGTAATTGATCGGAAAAGGTAGTCATTTTTTTCAGCACCTGCAATGACAATTAACTGTAGGAATAATGACCAATGTTGCTGAAGGACGCTGATGACAATCTGGATGCTGATTGGTTGAAACAATTAGCCTGAATCTCGTCCAATTACAAGGTTCAAAATTTTTCTCCACCCCGTCGCCAATTGTTATGACGGGTGTGACTGCAGGTTTTGATAAGCAGCGTTTATTGATCGATTCGGTGACAGTGACACGTAAACACGAACGGACGGCCTAGAGTCTCGATTGGTCTCGCTTCCCTGTCTAGCCCAGTTAGTTGAGTCCAGAACACAAGTCACAACCTCTGAGATATGAATCATTATATTTCAAACATACTTTGTTTATATACCAATCAAGCATACCACATCGTACCATAAAATAGAAAACAACATTCTGTACAATATTCAACAAGTGAACAGATATCGACCAGTAGGAAATGTCCATTTAAAGTCCAAGGACACCATTGGACTTAACATGATAATTATTGGTCTATTCCTCCGCATCCACAACACCTCCCCTTTTTTTTGAAGATCCGGAGTTGATATCCGGATTTTGAAATTTTCTGGGTTCATCCTCCCCCACGAAATAATGTTGGGTCCTCATATTCCCAAGTTAGAATTAATTTGACTTTATTTAACACATAATTGTCACATGGAACAGAGAAGTCACTAAAAGTGATTAAGTAGTGTGGACCAACGTCGCTTGATATGAGGTCATCAACGTTCGATTCTTCTGGAGCATTATCATAGAATTCCTTGAAAATCTCATTTGTGGATAGTTGATCACTGAGATGATCAATATCTATCAAAATTGTATTAGATTTCTGATCATCATTTGATGCATCTAACACATTTTCTGGTACAAGAGGATCTAGATAATAAGATTCGTCAGAATCTCCTGTTGTTGAATGATGAGGACCATTTGAAACAGCTGGATTCAGTGTACTGCACGATTTGTTCCCTGTTCCGTTGTGGGCGGGTACTGCAATTAATTTATGAGCATTTAATGAGAGATCTTCCTGTGAGCTGGATACATCATTGTCTGCACACGTTTCAGGAACAGTGGGATTTGAACCCACGACAGGGAATGTTTCCGAATTTGACATTTCTGGACAACTGGGCGGATCATGAATGACTTTCTCGTTTACATCACTGGTCGTCCGGGATTCACAGAGGCTTTTATAGGCAGCTTCATATGTTCTGCAGTTGTTTTCCAGCTCAGTCTGCAGATGAGAAATGAACTTACCAACTTCTGTTGCATTTCCGAAACATGGAAAATTTACTAACAGTGTGCGTAAATTTTCTAAAAATTTAACTGGCTATTTTTGAAGCACTGCTGTTGTTGCTCAAGTAGAAGCTGTAATTGATCGGAAAAGGTAGTCATTTTTTTTCAGCACCTGCAATGACAATTAACTGTAGGAATAATGACCAATGTTGCTGAAGGACGCTGATGACAATCTGGATGCTGATTGGTTGAAACAATTAGCCTGAATCTCGTCCAATTACAAGGTTCAAAATTTTTCTCCACCCCGTCGCCAATTGTTATGACGGGTGTGACTGCAGGTTTTGATAAGCAGCGTTTATTGATCGATTCGGTGACAGTGACACGTAAACACGAACGGACGGCCTAGAGTCTCGATTGGTCTCGCTTCCCTGTCTAGCCCAGTTAGTTGAGTCCAGAACACAAGTCACAACCTCTGAGATATGAATCATTATATTTCAAACATACTTTGTTTATATACCAATCAAGCATACCACATCGTACCATAAAATAGAAAACAACATTCTGTACAATATTCAACAAGTGAACAGATATCGACCAGTAGGAAATGTCCATTTAAAGTCCAAGGACACCATTGGACTTAACATGATAATTATTGGTCTATTCCTCCGCATCCACAACACCTCCCTTTTTTTTTGAAGATCCGGAGTTGATATCCGGATTTTGAAATTTTCTGGGTTCATCCTCCCCCACGAAATAATGTTGGGTCCTCATATTCCCAAGTTAGAATTAATTTGACTTTATTTAACACATAATTGTCACATGGAACAGAGAAGTCACTAAAAGTGATTAAGTAGTGTGGACCAACGTCGCTTGATATGAGGTCATCAACGTTCGATTCTTCTGGAGCATTATCATAGAATTCCTTGAAAATCTCATTTGTGGATAGTTGATCACTGAGATGATCAATATCTATCAAAATTGTATTAGATTTCTGATCATCATTTGATGCATCTAACACATTTTCTGGTACAAGAGGATCTAGATAATAAGATTCGTCAGAATCTCCTGTTGTTGAATGATGAGGACCATTTGAAACAGCTGGATTCAGTGTACTGCACGATTTGTTCCCTGTTCCGTTGTGGGCGGGTACTGCAATTAATTTATGAGCATTTAATGAGAGATCTTCCTGTGAGCTGGATACATCATTGTCTGCACACGTTTCAGGAACAGTGGGATTTGAACCCACGACAGGGAATGTTTCCGAATTTGACATTTCTGGACAACTGGGCGGATCATGAATGACTTTCTCGTTTACATCACTGGTCGTCCGGGATTCACAGAGGCTTTTATAGGCAGCTTCATATGTTCTGCAGTTGTTTTCCAGCTCAGTCTGCAGATGAGAAATGAACTTACCAACTTCTGTTGCATTTCCGAAACATGGAAAATTTACCAACAGTGTGCGTAAATTTTCTAAAAAATTTAACTGGCTATTTTTGAAGCACTGCTGTTGTTGCTCAAGTAGAAGCTGTAATTGATCGGAAAAGGTAGTCATTTTTTTTCAGCACCTGCAATGACAATTAACTGTAGGAATAATGACCAATGTTGCTGAAGGACGCTGATGACAATCTGGATGCTGATTGGTTGAAACAATTAGCCTGAATCTCGTCCAATTACAAGGTTCAAAATTTTTCTCCACCCCGTCGCCAATTGTTATGACGGGTGTGACTGCAGGTTTTGATAAGCAGCGTTTATTGATCGATTCGGTGACAGTGACACGTAAACACGAACGGACGGCCTAGAGTCTCGATTGGTCTCGCTTCCCTGTCTAGCCCAGTTAGTTGAGTCCAGAACACAAGTCACAACCTCTGAGATATGAATCATTATATTTCAAACATACTTTGTTTATATACCAATCAAGCATACCACATCGTACCATAAAATAGAAAACAACATTCTGTACAATATTCAACAAGTGAACAGATATCGACCAGTAGGAAATGTCCATTTAAAGTCCAAGGACACCATTGGACTTAACATGATAATTATTGGTCTATTCCTCCGCATCCACAACACCTCCCTTTTTTTTGAAGATCCGGAGTTGATATCCGGATTTTGAAATTTTCTGGGTTCATCCTCCCCACGAAATAATGTTGGGTCCTCATATTCCCAAGTTAGAATTAATTTGACTTTATTTAACACATAATTGTCACATGGAACAGAGAAGTCACTAAAAGTGATTAAGTAGTGTGGACCAACGTCGCTTGATATGAGGTCATCAACGTTCGATTCTTCTGGAGCATTATCATAGAATTCCTTGAAAATCTCATTTGTGGATAGTTGATCACTGAGATGATCAATATCTATCAAAATTGTATTAGATTTCTGATCATCATTTGATGCATCTAACACATTTTCTGGTACAAGAGGATCTAGATAATAAGATTCGTCAGAATCTCCTGTTGTTGAATGATGAGGACCATTTGAAACAGCTGGATTCAGTGTACTGCACGATTTGTTCCCTGTTCCGTTGTGGGCGGGTACTGCAATTAATTTATGAGCATTTAATGAGAGATCTTCCTGTGAGCTGGATACATCATTGTCTGCACACGTTTCAGGAACAGTGGGATTTGAACCCACGACAGGGAATGTTTCCGAATTTGACATTTCTGGACAACTGGGCGGATCATGAATGACTTTCTCGTTTACATCACTGGTCGTCCGGGATTCACAGAGGCTTTTATAGGCAGCTTCATATGTTCTGCAGTTGTTTTCCAGCTCAGTCTGCAGATGAGAAATGAACTTACCAACTTCTGTTGCATTTCCGAAACATGGAAAATTTACCAACAGTGTGCGTAAATTTTCTAAAAATTTAACTGGCTATTTTTGAAGCACTGCTGTTGTTGCTCAAGTAGAAGCTGTAATTGATCGGAAAAGGTAGTCATTTTTTTCAGCACCTGCAATGACAATTAACTGTAGGAATAATGACCAATGTTGCTGAAGGACGCTGATGACAATCTGGATGCTGATTGGTTGAAACAATTAGCCTGAATCTCGTCCAATTACAAGGTTCAAAATTTTCTCCACCCCGTCGCCAATTGTTATGACGGGTGTGACTGCAGGTTTTGATAAGCAGCGTTTATTGATCGATTCGGTGACAGTGACACGTAAACACGAACGGACGGCCTAGAGTCTCGATTGGTCTCGCTTCCCTGTCTAGCCCAGTTAGTTGAGTCCAGAACACAAGTCACAACCTCTGAGATATGAATCATTATATTTCAAACATACTTTGTTTATATACCAATCAAGCATACCACATCGTACCATAAAATAGAAAACAACATTCTGTACAATATTCAACAAGTGAACAGATATCGACCAGTAGGAAATGTCCATTTAAAGTCCAAGGACACCATTGGACTTAACATGATAATTATTGGTCTATTCCTCCGCATCCACAACACCTCCCCTTTTTTTTGAAGATCCGGAGTTGATATCCGGATTTTGAAATTTTCTGGGTTCATCCTCCCCCACGAAATAATGTTGGGTCCTCATATTCCCAAGTTAGAATTAATTTGACTTTATTTAACACATAATTGTCACATGGAACAGAGAAGTCACTAAAAGTGATTAAGTAGTGTGGACCAACGTCGCTTGATATGAGGTCATCAACGTTCGATTCTTCTGGAGCATTATCATAGAATTCCTTGAAAATCTCATTTGTGGATAGTTGATCACTGAGATGATCAATATCTATCAAAATTGTATTAGATTTCTGATCATCATTTGATGCATCTAACACATTTTCTGGTACAAGAGGATCTAGATAATAAGATTCGTCAGAATCTCCTGTTGTTGAATGATGAGGACCATTTGAAACAGCTGGATTCAGTGTACTGCACGATTTGTTCCCTGTTCCGTTGTGGGCGGGTACTGCAATTAATTTATGAGCATTTAATGAGAGATCTTCCTGTGAGCTGGATACATCATTGTCTGCACACGTTTCAGGAACAGTGGGATTTGAACCCACGACAGGGAATGTTTCCGAATTTGACATTTCTGGACAACTGGGCGGATCATGAATGACTTTCTCGTTTACATCACTGGTCGTCCGGGATTCACAGAGGCTTTTATAGGCAGCTTCATATGTTCTGCAGTTGTTTTCCAGCTCAGTCTGCAGATGAGAAATGAACTTACCAACTTCTGTTGCATTTCCGAAACATGGAAAATTTACCAACAGTGTGCGTAAATTTTCTAAAAAATTTAACTGGCTATTTTTGAAGCACTGCTGTTGTTGCTCAAGTAGAAGCTGTAATTGATCGGAAAAGGTAGTCATTTTTTTTTCAGCACCTGCAATGACAATTAACTGTAGGAATAATGACCAATGTTGCTGAAGGACGCTGATGACAATCTGGATGCTGATTGGTTGAAACAATTAGCCTGAATCTCGTCCAATTACAAGGTTCAAAATTTTTCTCCACCCCGTCGCCAATTGTTATGACGGGTGTGACTGCAGGTTTTGATAAGCAGCGTTTATTGATCGATTCGGTGACAGTGACACGTAAACACGAACGGACGGCCTAGAGTCTCGATTGGTCTCGCTTCCCTGTCTAGCCCAGTTAGTTGAGTCCAGAACACAAGTCACAACCTCTGAGATATGAATCATTATATTTCAAACATACTTTGTTTATATACCAATCAAGCATACCACATCGTACCATAAAATAGAAAACAACATTCTGTACAATATTCAACAAGTGAACAGATATCGACCAGTAGGAAATGTCCATTTAAAGTCCAAGGACACCATTGGACTTAACATGATAATTATTGGTCTATTCCTCCGCATCCACAACACCTCCCCTTTTTTTTGAAGATCCGGAGTTGATATCCGGATTTTGAAATTTTCTGGGTTCATCCTCCCCACGAAATAATGTTGGGTCCTCATATTCCCAAGTTAGAATTAATTTGACTTTATTTAACACATAATTGTCACATGGAACAGAGAAGTCACTAAAAGTGATTAAGTAGTGTGGACCAACGTCGCTTGATATGAGGTCATCAACGTTCGATTCTTCTGGAGCATTATCATAGAATTCCTTGAAAATCTCATTTGTGGATAGTTGATCACTGAGATGATCAATATCTATCAAAATTGTATTAGATTTCTGATCATCATTTGATGCATCTAACACATTTTCTGGTACAAGAGGATCTAGATAATAAGATTCGTCAGAATCTCCTGTTGTTGAATGATGAGGACCATTTGAAACAGCTGGATTCAGTGTACTGCACGATTTGTTCCCTGTTCCGTTGTGGGCGGGTACTGCAATTAATTTATGAGCATTTAATGAGAGATCTTCCTGTGAGCTGGATACATCATTGTCTGCACACGTTTCAGGAACAGTGGGATTTGAACCCACGACAGGGAATGTTTCCGAATTTGACATTTCTGGACAACTGGGCGGATCATGAATGACTTTCTCGTTTACATCACTGGTCGTCCGGGATTCACAGAGGCTTTTATAGGCAGCTTCATATGTTCTGCAGTTGTTTTCCAGCTCAGTCTGCAGATGAGAAATGAACTTACCAACTTCTGTTGCATTTCCGAAACATGGAAAATTTACCAACAGTGTGCGTAAATTTTCTAAAAATTTAACTGGCTATTTTTGAAGCACTGCTGTTGTTGCTCAAGTAGAAGCTGTAATTGATCGGAAAAGGTAGTCATTTTTTTCAGCACCTGCAATGACAATTAACTGTAGGAATAATGACCAATGTTGCTGAAGGACGCTGATGACAATCTGGATGCTGATTGGTTGAAACAATTAGCCTGAATCTCGTCCAATTACAAGGTTCAAAATTTTTCTCCACCCCGTCGCCAATTGTTATGACGGGTGTGACTGCAGGTTTTGATAAGCAGCGTTTATTGATCGATTCGGTGACAGTGACACGTAAACACGAACGGACGGCCTAGAGTCTCGATTGGTCTCGCTTCCCTGTCTAGCCCAGTTAGTTGAGTCCAGAACACAAGTCACAACCTCTGAGATATGAATCATTATATTTCAAACATACTTTGTTTATATACCAATCAAGCATACCACATCGTACCATAAAATAGAAAACAACATTCTGTACAATATTCAACAAGTGAACAGATATCGACCAGTAGGAAATGTCCATTTAAAGTCCAAGGACACCATTGGACTTAACATGATAATTATTGGTCTATTCCTCCGCATCCACAACACCTCCCTTTTTTTTGAAGATCCGGAGTTGATATCCGGATTTTGAAATTTTCTGGGTTCATCCTCCCCCACGAAATAATGTTGGGTCCTCATATTCCCAAGTTAGAATTAATTTGACTTTATTTAACACATAATTGTCACATGGAACAGAGAAGTCACTAAAAGTGATTAAGTAGTGTGGACCAACGTCGCTTGATATGAGGTCATCAACGTTCGATTCTTCTGGAGCATTATCATAGAATTCCTTGAAAATCTCATTTGTGGATAGTTGATCACTGAGATGATCAATATCTATCAAAATTGTATTAGATTTCTGATCATCATTTGATGCATCTAACACATTTTCTGGTACAAGAGGATCTAGATAATAAGATTCGTCAGAATCTCCTGTTGTTGAATGATGAGGACCATTTGAAACAGCTGGATTCAGTGTACTGCACGATTTGTTCCCTGTTCCGTTGTGGGCGGGTACTGCAATTAATTTATGAGCATTTAATGAGAGATCTTCCTGTGAGCTGGATACATCATTGTCTGCACACGTTTCAGGAACAGTGGGATTTGAACCCACGACAGGGAATGTTTCCGAATTTGACATTTCTGGACAACTGGGCGGATCATGAATGACTTTCTCGTTTACATCACTGGTCGTCCGGGATTCACAGAGGCTTTTATAGGCAGCTTCATATGTTCTGCAGTTGTTTTCCAGCTCAGTCTGCAGATGAGAAATGAACTTACCAACTTCTGTTGCATTTCCGAAACATGGAAAATTTACCAACAGTGTGCGTAAATTTTCTAAAAATTTAACTGGCTATTTTTGAAGCACTGCTGTTGTTGCTCAAGTAGAAGCTGTAATTGATCGGAAAAGGTAGTCATTTTTTTTCAGCACCTGCAATGACAATTAACTGTAGGAATAATGACCAATGTTGCTGAAGGACGCTGATGACAATCTGGATGCTGATTGGTTGAAACAATTAGCCTGAATCTCGTCCAATTACAAGGTTCAAAATTTTTCTCCACCCCGTCGCCAATTGTTATGACGGGTGTGACTGCAGGTTTTGATAAGCAGCGTTTATTGATCGATTCGGTGACAGTGACACGTAAACACGAACGGACGGCCTAGAGTCTCGATTGGTCTCGCTTCCTGTCTAGCCCAGTTAGTTGAGTCCAGAACACAAGTCACAACCTCTGAGATATGAATCATTATATTTCAAACATACTTTGTTTATATACCAATCAAGCATACCACATCGTACCATAAAATAGAAAACAACATTCTGTACAATATTCAACAAGTGAACAGATATCGACCAGTAGGAAATGTCCATTTAAAGTCCAAGGACACCATTGGACTTAACATGATAATTATTGGTCTATTCCTCCGCATCCACAACACCTCCCCTTTTTTTGAAGATCCGGAGTTGATATCCGGATTTTGAAATTTTCTGGGTTCATCCTCCCCACGAAATAATGTTGGGTCCTCATATTCCCAAGTTAGAATTAATTTGACTTTATTTAACACATAATTGTCACATGGAACAGAGAAGTCACTAAAAGTGATTAAGTAGTGTGGACCAACGTCGCTTGATATGAGGTCATCAACGTTCGATTCTTCTGGAGCATTATCATAGAATTCCTTGAAAATCTCATTTGTGGATAGTTGATCACTGAGATGATCAATATCTATCAAAATTGTATTAGATTTCTGATCATCATTTGATGCATCTAACACATTTTCTGGTACAAGAGGATCTAGATAATAAGATTCGTCAGAATCTCCTGTTGTTGAATGATGAGGACCATTTGAAACAGCTGGATTCAGTGTACTGCACGATTTGTTCCCTGTTCCGTTGTGGGCGGGTACTGCAATTAATTTATGAGCATTTAATGAGAGATCTTCCTGTGAGCTGGATACATCATTGTCTGCACACGTTTCAGGAACAGTGGGATTTGAACCCACGACAGGGAATGTTTCCGAATTTGACATTTCTGGACAACTGGGCGGATCATGAATGACTTTCTCGTTTACATCACTGGTCGTCCGGGATTCACAGAGGCTTTTATAGGCAGCTTCATATGTTCTGCAGTTGTTTTCCAGCTCAGTCTGCAGATGAGAAATGAACTTACCAACTTCTGTTGCATTTCCGAAACATGGAAAATTTACCAACAGTGTGCGTAAATTTTCTAAAAAATTTAACTGGCTATTTTTGAAGCACTGCTGTTGTTGCTCAAGTAGAAGCTGTAATTGATCGGAAAAGGTAGTCATTTTTTTTCAGCACCTGCAATGACAATTAACTGTAGGAATAATGACCAATGTTGCTGAAGGACGCTGATGACAATCTGGATGCTGATTGGTTGAAACAATTAGCCTGAATCTCGTCCAATTACAAGGTTCAAAATTTTTCTCCACCCCGTCGCCAATTGTTATGACGGGTGTGACTGCAGGTTTTGATAAGCAGCGTTTATTGATCGATTCGGTGACAGTGACACGTAAACACGAACGGACGGCCTAGAGTCTCGATTGGTCTCGCTTCCCTGTCTAGCCCAGTTAGTTGAGTCCAGAACACAAGTCACAACCTCTGAGATATGAATCATTATATTTCAAACATACTTTGTTTATATACCAATCAAGCATACCACATCGTACCATAAAATAGAAAACAACATTCTGTACAATATTCAACAAGTGAACAGATATCGACCAGTAGGAAATGTCCATTTAAAGTCCAAGGACACCATTGGACTTAACATGATAATTATTGGTCTATTCCTCCGCATCCACAACACCTCCCCTTTTTTTTGAAGATCCGGAGTTGATATCCGGATTTTGAAATTTTCTGGGTTCATCCTCCCCACGAAATAATGTTGGGTCCTCATATTCCCAAGTTAGAATTAATTTGACTTTATTTAACACATAATTGTCACATGGAACAGAGAAGTCACTAAAAGTGATTAAGTAGTGTGGACCAACGTCGCTTGATATGAGGTCATCAACGTTCGATTCTTCTGGAGCATTATCATAGAATTCCTTGAAAATCTCATTTGTGGATAGTTGATCACTGAGATGATCAATATCTATCAAAATTGTATTAGATTTCTGATCATCATTTGATGCATCTAACACATTTTCTGGTACAAGAGGATCTAGATAATAAGATTCGTCAGAATCTCCTGTTGTTGAATGATGAGGACCATTTGAAACAGCTGGATTCAGTGTACTGCACGATTTGTTCCCTGTTCCGTTGTGGGCGGGTACTGCAATTAATTTATGAGCATTTAATGAGAGATCTTCCTGTGAGCTGGATACATCATTGTCTGCACACGTTTCAGGAACAGTGGGATTTGAACCCACGACAGGGAATGTTTCCGAATTTGACATTTCTGGACAACTGGGCGGATCATGAATGACTTTCTCGTTTACATCACTGGTCGTCCGGGATTCACAGAGGCTTTTATAGGCAGCTTCATATGTTCTGCAGTTGTTTTCCAGCTCAGTCTGCAGATGAGAAATGAACTTACCAACTTCTGTTGCATTTCCGAAACATGGAAAATTTACCAACAGTGTGCGTAAATTTTCTAAAAATTTAACTGGCTATTTTTGAAGCACTGCTGTTGTTGCTCAAGTAGAAGCTGTAATTGATCGGAAAAGGTAGTCATTTTTTTTCAGCACCTGCAATGACAATTAACTGTAGGAATAATGACCAATGTTGCTGAAGGACGCTGATGACAATCTGGATGCTGATTGGTTGAAACAATTAGCCTGAATCTCGTCCAATTACAAGGTTCAAAATTTTTCTCCACCCCGTCGCCAATTGTTATGACGGGTGTGACTGCAGGTTTTGATAAGCAGCGTTTATTGATCGATTCGGTGACAGTGACACGTAAACACGAACGGACGGCCTAGAGTCTCGATTGGTCTCGCTTCCCTGTCTAGCCCAGTTAGTTGAGTCCAGAACACAAGTCACAACCTCTGAGATATGAATCATTATATTTCAAACATACTTTGTTTATATACCAATCAAGCATACCACATCGTACCATAAAATAGAAAACAACATTCTGTACAATATTCAACAAGTGAACAGATATCGACCAGTAGGAAATGTCCATTTAAAGTCCAAGGACACCATTGGACTTAACATGATAATTATTGGTCTATTCCTCCGCATCCACAACACCTCCCCTTTTTTTTGAAGATCCGGAGTTGATATCCGGATTTTGAAATTTTCTGGGTTCATCCTCCCCACGAAATAATGTTGGGTCCTCATATTCCCAAGTTAGAATTAATTTGACTTTATTTAACACATAATTGTCACATGGAACAGAGAAGTCACTAAAAGTGATTAAGTAGTGTGGACCAACGTCGCTTGATATGAGGTCATCAACGTTCGATTCTTCTGGAGCATTATCATAGAATTCCTTGAAAATCTCATTTGTGGATAGTTGATCACTGAGATGATCAATATCTATCAAAATTGTATTAGATTTCTGATCATCATTTGATGCATCTAACACATTTTCTGGTACAAGAGGATCTAGATAATAAGATTCGTCAGAATCTCCTGTTGTTGAATGATGAGGACCATTTGAAACAGCTGGATTCAGTGTACTGCACGATTTGTTCCCTGTTCCGTTGTGGGCGGGTACTGCAATTAATTTATGAGCATTTAATGAGAGATCTTCCTGTGAGCTGGATACATCATTGTCTGCACACGTTTCAGGAACAGTGGGATTTGAACCCACGACAGGGAATGTTTCCGAATTTGACATTTCTGGACAACTGGGCGGATCATGAATGACTTTCTCGTTTACATCACTGGTCGTCCGGGATTCACAGAGGCTTTTATAGGCAGCTTCATATGTTCTGCAGTTGTTTTCCAGCTCAGTCTGCAGATGAGAAATGAACTTACCAACTTCTGTTGCATTTCCGAAACATGGAAAATTTACCAACAGTGTGCGTAAATTTTCTAAAAAATTTAACTGGCTATTTTTGAAGCACTGCTGTTGTTGCTCAAGTAGAAGCTGTAATTGATCGGAAAAGGTAGTCATTTTTTTCAGCACCTGCAATGACAATTAACTGTAGGAATAATGACCAATGTTGCTGAAGGACGCTGATGACAATCTGGATGCTGATTGGTTGAAACAATTAGCCTGAATCTCGTCCAATTACAAGGTTCAAAATTTTTCTCCACCCCGTCGCCAATTGTTATGACGGGTGTGACTGCAGGTTTTGATAAGCAGCGTTTATTGATCGATTCGGTGACAGTGACACGTAAACACGAACGGACGGCCTAGAGTCTCGATTGGTCTCGCTTCCCTGTCTAGCCCAGTTAGTTGAGTCCAGAACACAAGTCACAACCTCTGAGATATGAATCATTATATTTCAAACATACTTTGTTTATATACCAATCAAGCATACCACATCGTACCATAAAATAGAAAACAACATTCTGTACAATATTCAACAAGTGAACAGATATCGACCAGTAGGAAATGTCCATTTAAAGTCCAAGGACACCATTGGACTTAACATGATAATTATTGGTCTATTCCTCCGCATCCACAACACCTCCCCTTTTTTTTGAAGATCCGGAGTTGATATCCGGATTTTGAAATTTTCTGGGTTCATCCTCCCCACGAAATAATGTTGGGTCCTCATATTCCCAAGTTAGAATTAATTTGACTTTATTTAACACATAATTGTCACATGGAACAGAGAAGTCACTAAAAGTGATTAAGTAGTGTGGACCAACGTCGCTTGATATGAGGTCATCAACGTTCGATTCTTCTGGAGCATTATCATAGAATTCCTTGAAAATCTCATTTGTGGATAGTTGATCACTGAGATGATCAATATCTATCAAAATTGTATTAGATTTCTGATCATCATTTGATGCATCTAACACATTTTCTGGTACAAGAGGATCTAGATAATAAGATTCGTCAGAATCTCCTGTTGTTGAATGATGAGGACCATTTGAAACAGCTGGATTCAGTGTACTGCACGATTTGTTCCCTGTTCCGTTGTGGGCGGGTACTGCAATTAATTTATGAGCATTTAATGAGAGATCTTCCTGTGAGCTGGATACATCATTGTCTGCACACGTTTCAGGAACAGTGGGATTTGAACCCACGACAGGGAATGTTTCCGAATTTGACATTTCTGGACAACTGGGCGGATCATGAATGACTTTCTCGTTTACATCACTGGTCGTCCGGGATTCACAGAGGCTTTTATAGGCAGCTTCATATGTTCTGCAGTTGTTTTCCAGCTCAGTCTGCAGATGAGAAATGAACTTACCAACTTCTGTTGCATTTCCGAAACATGGAAAATTTACCAACAGTGTGCGTAAATTTTCTAAAAATTTAACTGGCTATTTTTGAAGCACTGCTGTTGTTGCTCAAGTAGAAGCTGTAATTGATCGGAAAAGGTAGTCATTTTTTTTCAGCACCTGCAATGACAATTAACTGTAGGAATAATGACCAATGTTGCTGAAGGACGCTGATGACAATCTGGATGCTGATTGGTTGAAACAATTAGCCTGAATCTCGTCCAATTACAAGGTTCAAAATTTTTCTCCACCCCGTCGCCAATTGTTATGACGGGTGTGACTGCAGGTTTTGATAAGCAGCGTTTATTGATCGATTCGGTGACAGTGACACGTAAACACGAACGGACGGCCTAGAGTCTCGATTGGTCTCGCTTCCCTGTCTAGCCCAGTTAGTTGAGTCCAGAACACAAGTCACAATCTCTGAGATATGAATCATTATATTTCAAACATACTTTGTTTATATACCAATCAAGCATACCACATCGTACCATAAAATAGAAAACAACATTCTGTACAATATTCAACAAGTGAACAGATATCGACCAGTAGGAAATGTCCATTTAAAGTCCAAGGACACCATTGGACTTAACATGATAATTATTGGTCTATTCCTCCGCATCCACAACACCTCCCCTTTTTTTGAAGATCCGGAGTTGATATCCGGATTTTGAAATTTTCTGGGTTCATCCTCCCCACGAAATAATGTTGGGTCCTCATATTCCCAAGTTAGAATTAATTTGACTTTATTTAACACATAATTGTCACATGGAACAGAGAAGTCACTAAAAGTGATTAAGTAGTGTGGACCAACGTCGCTTGATATGAGGTCATCAACGTTCGATTCTTCTGGAGCATTATCATAGAATTCCTTGAAAATCTCATTTGTGGATAGTTGATCACTGAGATGATCAATATCTATCAAAATTGTATTAGATTTCTGATCATCATTTGATGCATCTAACACATTTTCTGGTACAAGAGGATCTAGATAATAAGATTCGTCAGAATCTCCTGTTGTTGAATGATGAGGACCATTTGAAACAGCTGGATTCAGTGTACTGCACGATTTGTTCCCTGTTCCGTTGTGGGCGGGTACTGCAATTAATTTATGAGCATTTAATGAGAGATCTTCCTGTGAGCTGGATACATCATTGTCTGCACACGTTTCAGGAACAGTGGGATTTGAACCCACGACAGGGAATGTTTCCGAATTTGACATTTCTGGACAACTGGGCGGATCATGAATGACTTTCTCGTTTACATCACTGGTCGTCCGGGATTCACAGAGGCTTTTATAGGCAGCTTCATATGTTCTGCAGTTGTTTTCCAGCTCAGTCTGCAGATGAGAAATGAACTTACCAACTTCTGTTGCATTTCCGAAACATGGAAAATTTACCAACAGTGTGCGTAAATTTTCTAAAAAATTTAACTGGCTATTTTTGAAGCACTGCTGTTGTTGCTCAAGTAGAAGCTGTAATTGATCGGAAAAGGTAGTCATTTTTTTTCAGCACCTGCAATGACAATTAACTGTAGGAATAATGACCAATGTTGCTGAAGGACGCTGATGACAATCTGGATGCTGATTGGTTGAAACAATTAGCCTGAATCTCGTCCAATTACAAGGTTCAAAATTTTTCTCCACCCCGTCGCCAATTGTTATGACGGGTGTGACTGCAGGTTTTGATAAGCAGCGTTTATTGATCGATTCGGTGACAGTGACACGTAAACACGAACGGACGGCCTAGAGTCTCGATTGGTCTCGCTTCCCTGTCTAGCCCAGTTAGTTGAGTCCAGAACACAAGTCACAACCTCTGAGATATGAATCATTATATTTCAAACATACTTTGTTTATATACCAATCAAGCATACCACATCGTACCATAAAATAGAAAACAACATTCTGTACAATATTCAACAAGTGAACAGATATCGACCAGTAGGAAATGTCCATTTAAAGTCCAAGGACACCATTGGACTTAACATGATAATTATTGGTCTATTCCTCCGCATCCACAACACCTCCCCTTTTTTTTGAAGATCCGGAGTTGATATCCGGATTTTGAAATTTTCTGGGTTCATCCTCCCCCACGAAATAATGTTGGGTCCTCATATTCCCAAGTTAGAATTAATTTGACTTTATTTAACACATAATTGTCACATGGAACAGAGAAGTCACTAAAAGTGATTAAGTAGTGTGGACCAACGTCGCTTGATATGAGGTCATCAACGTTCGATTCTTCTGGAGCATTATCATAGAATTCCTTGAAAATCTCATTTGTGGATAGTTGATCACTGAGATGATCAATATCTATCAAAATTGTATTAGATTTCTGATCATCATTTGATGCATCTAACACATTTTCTGGTACAAGAGGATCTAGATAATAAGATTCGTCAGAATCTCCTGTTGTTGAATGATGAGGACCATTTGAAACAGCTGGATTCAGTGTACTGCACGATTTGTTCCCTGTTCCGTTGTGGGCGGGTACTGCAATTAATTTATGAGCATTTAATGAGAGATCTTCCTGTGAGCTGGATACATCATTGTCTGCACACGTTTCAGGAACAGTGGGATTTGAACCCACGACAGGGAATGTTTCCGAATTTGACATTTCTGGACAACTGGGCGGATCATGAATGACTTTCTCGTTTACATCACTGGTCGTCCGGGATTCACAGAGGCTTTTATAGGCAGCTTCATATGTTCTGCAGTTGTTTTCCAGCTCAGTCTGCAGATGAGAAATGAACTTACCAACTTCTGTTGCATTTCCGAAACATGGAAAATTTACCAACAGTGTGCGTAAATTTTCTAAAAATTTAACTGGCTATTTTTGAAGCACTGCTGTTGTTGCTCAAGTAGAAGCTGTAATTGATCGGAAAAGGTAGTCATTTTTTTCAGCACCTGCAATGACAATTAACTGTAGGAATAATGACCAATGTTGCTGAAGGACGCTGATGACAATCTGGATGCTGATTGGTTGAAACAATTAGCCTGAATCTCGTCCAATTACAAGGTTCAAAATTTTTCTCCACCCCGTCGCCAATTGTTATGACGGGTGTGACTGCAGGTTTTGATAAGCAGCGTTTATTGATCGATTCGGTGACAGTGACACGTAAACACGAACGGACGGCCTAGAGTCTCGATTGGTCTCGCTTCCCTGTCTAGCCCAGTTAGTTGAGTCCAGAACACAAGTCACAACCTCTGAGATATGAATCATTATATTTCAAACATACTTTGTTTATATACCAATCAAGCATACCACATCGTACCATAAAATAGAAAACAACATTCTGTACAATATTCAACAAGTGAACAGATATCGACCAGTAGGAAATGTCCATTTAAAGTCCAAGGACACCATTGGACTTAACATGATAATTATTGGTCTATTCCTCCGCATCCACAACACCTCCCTTTTTTTTGAAGATCCGGAGTTGATATCCGGATTTTGAAATTTTCTGGGTTCATCCTCCCCACGAAATAATGTTGGGTCCTCATATTCCCAAGTTAGAATTAATTTGACTTTATTTAACACATAATTGTCACATGGAACAGAGAAGTCACTAAAAGTGATTAAGTAGTGTGGACCAACGTCGCTTGATATGAGGTCATCAACGTTCGATTCTTCTGGAGCATTATCATAGAATTCCTTGAAAATCTCATTTGTGGATAGTTGATCACTGAGATGATCAATATCTATCAAAATTGTATTAGATTTCTGATCATCATTTGATGCATCTAACACATTTTCTGGTACAAGAGGATCTAGATAATAAGATTCGTCAGAATCTCCTGTTGTTGAATGATGAGGACCATTTGAAACAGCTGGATTCAGTGTACTGCACGATTTGTTCCCTGTTCCGTTGTGGGCGGGTACTGCAATTAATTTATGAGCATTTAATGAGAGATCTTCCTGTGAGCTGGATACATCATTGTCTGCACACGTTTCAGGAACAGTGGGATTTGAACCCACGACAGGGAATGTTTCCGAATTTGACATTTCTGGACAACTGGGCGGATCATGAATGACTTTCTCGTTTACATCACTGGTCGTCCGGGATTCACAGAGGCTTTTATAGGCAGCTTCATATGTTCTGCAGTTGTTTTCCAGCTCAGTCTGCAGATGAGAAATGAACTTACCAACTTCTGTTGCATTTCCGAAACATGGAAAATTTACCAACAGTGTGCGTAAATTTTCTAAAAAATTTAACTGGCTATTTTTGAAGCACTGCTGTTGTTGCTCAAGTAGAAGCTGTAATTGATCGGAAAAGGTAGTCATTTTTTTCAGCACCTGCAATGACAATTAACTGTAGGAATAATGACCAATGTTGCTGAAGGACGCTGATGACAATCTGGATGCTGATTGGTTGAAACAATTAGCCTGAATCTCGTCCAATTACAAGGTTCAAAATTTTTCTCCACCCCGTCGCCAATTGTTATGACGGGTGTGACTGCAGGTTTTGATAAGCAGCGTTTATTGATCGATTCGGTGACAGTGACACGTAAACACGAACGGACGGCCTAGAGTCTCGATTGGTCTCGCTTCCCTGTCTAGCCCAGTTAGTTGAGTCCAGAACACAAGTCACAACCTCTGAGATATGAATCATTATATTTCAAACATACTTTGTTTATATACCAATCAAGCATACCACATCGTACCATAAAATAGAAAACAACATTCTGTACAATATTCAACAAGTGAACAGATATCGACCAGTAGGAAATGTCCATTTAAAGTCCAAGGACACCATTGGACTTAACATGATAATTATTGGTCTATTCCTCCGCATCCACAACACCTCCCCTTTTTTTGAAGATCCGGAGTTGATATCCGGATTTTGAAATTTTCTGGGTTCATCCTCCCCACGAAATAATGTTGGGTCCTCATATTCCCAAGTTAGAATTAATTTGACTTTATTTAACACATAATTGTCACATGGAACAGAGAAGTCACTAAAAGTGATTAAGTAGTGTGGACCAACGTCGCTTGATATGAGGTCATCAACGTTCGATTCTTCTGGAGCATTATCATAGAATTCCTTGAAAATCTCATTTGTGGATAGTTGATCACTGAGATGATCAATATCTATCAAAATTGTATTAGATTTCTGATCATCATTTGATGCATCTAACACATTTTCTGGTACAAGAGGATCTAGATAATAAGATTCGTCAGAATCTCCTGTTGTTGAATGATGAGGACCATTTGAAACAGCTGGATTCAGTGTACTGCACGATTTGTTCCCTGTTCCGTTGTGGGCGGGTACTGCAATTAATTTATGAGCATTTAATGAGAGATCTTCCTGTGAGCTGGATACATCATTGTCTGCACACGTTTCAGGAACAGTGGGATTTGAACCCACGACAGGGAATGTTTCCGAATTTGACATTTCTGGACAACTGGGCGGATCATGAATGACTTTCTCGTTTACATCACTGGTCGTCCGGGATTCACAGAGGCTTTTATAGGCAGCTTCATATGTTCTGCAGTTGTTTTCCAGCTCAGTCTGCAGATGAGAAATGAACTTACCAACTTCTGTTGCATTTCCGAAACATGGAAAATTTACCAACAGTGTGCGTAAATTTTCTAAAAATTTAACTGGCTATTTTTGAAGCACTGCTGTTGTTGCTCAAGTAGAAGCTGTAATTGATCGGAAAAGGTAGTCATTTTTTTTCAGCACCTGCAATGACAATTAACTGTAGGAATAATGACCAATGTTGCTGAAGGACGCTGATGACAATCTGGATGCTGATTGGTTGAAACAATTAGCCTGAATCTCGTCCAATTACAAGGTTCAAAATTTTCTCCACCCCGTCGCCAATTGTTATGACGGGTGTGACTGCAGGTTTTGATAAGCAGCGTTTATTGATCGATTCGGTGACAGTGACACGTAAACACGAACGGACGGCCTAGAGTCTCGATTGGTCTCGCTTCCCTGTCTAGCCCAGTTAGTTGAGTCCAGAACACAAGTCACAACCTCTGAGATATGAATCATTATATTTCAAACATACTTTGTTTATATACCAATCAAGCATACCACATCGTACCATAAAATAGAAAACAACATTCTGTACAATATTCAACAAGTGAACAGATATCGACCAGTAGGAAATGTCCATTTAAAGTCCAAGGACACCATTGGACTTAACATGATAATTATTGGTCTATTCCTCCGCATCCACAACACCTCCCTTTTTTTTGAAGATCCGGAGTTGATATCCGGATTTTGAAATTTTCTGGGTTCATCCTCCCCACGAAATAATGTTGGGTCCTCATATTCCCAAGTTAGAATTAATTTGACTTTATTTAACACATAATTGTCACATGGAACAGAGAAGTCACTAAAAGTGATTAAGTAGTGTGGACCAACGTCGCTTGATATGAGGTCATCAACGTTCGATTCTTCTGGAGCATTATCATAGAATTCCTTGAAAATCTCATTTGTGGATAGTTGATCACTGAGATGATCAATATCTATCAAAATTGTATTAGATTTCTGATCATCATTTGATGCATCTAACACATTTTCTGGTACAAGAGGATCTAGATAATAAGATTCGTCAGAATCTCCTGTTGTTGAATGATGAGGACCATTTGAAACAGCTGGATTCAGTGTACTGCACGATTTGTTCCCTGTTCCGTTGTGGGCGGGTACTGCAATTAATTTATGAGCATTTAATGAGAGATCTTCCTGTGAGCTGGATACATCATTGTCTGCACACGTTTCAGGAACAGTGGGATTTGAACCCACGACAGGGAATGTTTCCGAATTTGACATTTCTGGACAACTGGGCGGATCATGAATGACTTTCTCGTTTACATCACTGGTCGTCCGGGATTCACAGAGGCTTTTATAGGCAGCTTCATATGTTCTGCAGTTGTTTTCCAGCTCAGTCTGCAGATGAGAAATGAACTTACCAACTTCTGTTGCATTTCCGAAACATGGAAAATTTACCAACAGTGTGCGTAAATTTTCTAAAAAATTTAACTGGCTATTTTTGAAGCACTGCTGTTGTTGCTCAAGTAGAAGCTGTAATTGATCGGAAAAGGTAGTCATTTTTTTTCAGCACCTGCAATGACAATTAACTGTAGGAATAATGACCAATGTTGCTGAAGGACGCTGATGACAATCTGGATGCTGATTGGTTGAAACAATTAGCCTGAATCTCGTCCAATTACAAGGTTCAAAATTTTTCTCCACCCCGTCGCCAATTGTTATGACGGGTGTGACTGCAGGTTTTGATAAGCAGCGTTTATTGATCGATTCGGTGACAGTGACACGTAAACACGAACGGACGGCCTAGAGTCTCGATTGGTCTCGCTTCCCTGTCTAGCCCAGTTAGTTGAGTCCAGAACACAAGTCACAACCTCTGAGATATGAATCATTATATTTCAAACATACTTTGTTTATATACCAATCAAGCATACCACATCGTACCATAAAATAGAAAACAACATTCTGTACAATATTCAACAAGTGAACAGATATCGACCAGTAGGAAATGTCCATTTAAAGTCCAAGGACACCATTGGACTTAACATGATAATTATTGGTCTATTCCTCCGCATCCACAACACCTCCCTTTTTTTTGAAGATCCGGAGTTGATATCCGGATTTTGAAATTTTCTGGGTTCATCCTCCCCCACGAAATAATGTTGGGTCCTCATATTCCCAAGTTAGAATTAATTTGACTTTATTTAACACATAATTGTCACATGGAACAGAGAAGTCACTAAAAGTGATTAAGTAGTGTGGACCAACGTCGCTTGATATGAGGTCATCAACGTTCGATTCTTCTGGAGCATTATCATAGAATTCCTTGAAAATCTCATTTGTGGATAGTTGATCACTGAGATGATCAATATCTATCAAAATTGTATTAGATTTCTGATCATCATTTGATGCATCTAACACATTTTCTGGTACAAGAGGATCTAGATAATAAGATTCGTCAGAATCTCCTGTTGTTGAATGATGAGGACCATTTGAAACAGCTGGATTCAGTGTACTGCACGATTTGTTCCCTGTTCCGTTGTGGGCGGGTACTGCAATTAATTTATGAGCATTTAATGAGAGATCTTCCTGTGAGCTGGATACATCATTGTCTGCACACGTTTCAGGAACAGTGGGATTTGAACCCACGACAGGGAATGTTTCCGAATTTGACATTTCTGGACAACTGGGCGGATCATGAATGACTTTCTCGTTTACATCACTGGTCGTCCGGGATTCACAGAGGCTTTTATAGGCAGCTTCATATGTTCTGCAGTTGTTTTCCAGCTCAGTCTGCAGATGAGAAATGAACTTACCAACTTCTGTTGCATTTCCGAAACATGGAAAATTTACCAACAGTGTGCGTAAATTTTCTAAAAAATTTAACTGGCTATTTTTGAAGCACTGCTGTTGTTGCTCAAGTAGAAGCTGTAATTGATCGGAAAAGGTAGTCATTTTTTTTCAGCACCTGCAATGACAATTAACTGTAGGAATAATGACCAATGTTGCTGAAGGACGCTGATGACAATCTGGATGCTGATTGGTTGAAACAATTAGCCTGAATCTCGTCCAATTACAAGGTTCAAAATTTTTCTCCACCCCGTCGCCAATTGTTATGACGGGTGTGACTGCAGGTTTTGATAAGCAGCGTTTATTGATCGATTCGATGACAGTGACACGTAAACACGAACGGACGGCCTAGAGTCTCGATTGGTCTCGCTTCCCTGTCTAGCCCAGTTAGTTGAGTCCAGAACACAAGTCACAACCTCTGAGATATGAATCATTATATTTCAAACATACTTTGTTTATATACCAATCAAGCATACCACATCGTACCATAAAATAGAAAACAACATTCTGTACAATATTCAACAAGTGAACAGATATCGACCAGTAGGAAATGTCCATTTAAAGTCCAAGGACACCATTGGACTTAACATGATAATTATTGGTCTATTCCTCCGCATCCACAACACCTCCTTTTTTTTGAAGATCCGGAGTTGATATCCGGATTTTGAAATTTTCTGGGTTCATCCTCCCCACGAAATAATGTTGGGTCCTCATATTCCCAAGTTAGAATTAATTTGACTTTATTTAACACATAATTGTCACATGGAACAGAGAAGTCACTAAAAGTGATTAAGTAGTGTGGACCAACGTCGCTTGATATGAGGTCATCAACGTTCGATTCTTCTGGAGCATTATCATAGAATTCCTTGAAAATCTCATTTGTGGATAGTTGATCACTGAGATGATCAATATCTATCAAAATTGTATTAGATTTCTGATCATCATTTGATGCATCTAACACATTTTCTGGTACAAGAGGATCTAGATAATAAGATTCGTCAGAATCTCCTGTTGTTGAATGATGAGGACCATTTGAAACAGCTGGATTCAGTGTACTGCACGATTTGTTCCCTGTTCCGTTGTGGGCGGGTACTGCAATTAATTTATGAGCATTTAATGAGAGATCTTCCTGTGAGCTGGATACATCATTGTCTGCACACGTTTCAGGAACAGTGGGATTTGAACCCACGACAGGGAATGTTTCCGAATTTGACATTTCTGGACAACTGGGCGGATCATGAATGACTTTCTCGTTTACATCACTGGTCGTCCGGGATTCACAGAGGCTTTTATAGGCAGCTTCATATGTTCTGCAGTTGTTTTCCAGCTCAGTCTGCAGATGAGAAATGAACTTACCAACTTCTGTTGCATTTCCGAAACATGGAAAATTTACCAACAGTGTGCGTAAATTTTCTAAAAAATTTAACTGGCTATTTTTGAAGCACTGCTGTTGTTGCTCAAGTAGAAGCTGTAATTGATCGGAAAAGGTAGTCATTTTTTTTCAGCACCTGCAATGACAATTAACTGTAGGAATAATGACCAATGTTGCTGAAGGACGCTGATGACAATCTGGATGCTGATTGGTTGAAACAATTAGCCTGAATCTCGTCCAATTACAAGGTTCAAAATTTTTCTCCACCCCGTCGCCAATTGTTATGACGGGTGTGACTGCAGGTTTTGATAAGCAGCGTTTATTGATCGATTCGGTGACAGTGACACGTAAACACGAACGGACGGCCTAGAGTCTCGATTGGTCTCGCTTCCCTGTCTAGCCCAGTTAGTTGAGTCCAGAACACAAGTCACAACCTCTGAGATATGAATCATTATATTTCAAACATACTTTGTTTATATACCAATCAAGCATACCACATCGTACCATAAAATAGAAAACAACATTCTGTACAATATTCAACAAGTGAACAGATATCGACCAGTAGGAAATGTCCATTTAAAGTCCAAGGACACCATTGGACTTAACATGATAATTATTGGTCTATTCCTCCGCATCCACAACACCTCCCCTTTTTTTGAAGATCCGGAGTTGATATCCGGATTTTGAAATTTTCTGGGTTCATCCTCCCCCACGAAATAATGTTGGGTCCTCATATTCCCAAGTTAGAATTAATTTGACTTTATTTAACACATAATTGTCACATGGAACAGAGAAGTCACTAAAAGTGATTAAGTAGTGTGGACCAACGTCGCTTGATATGAGGTCATCAACGTTCGATTCTTCTGGAGCATTATCATAGAATTCCTTGAAAATCTCATTTGTGGATAGTTGATCACTGAGATGATCAATATCTATCAAAATTGTATTAGATTTCTGATCATCATTTGATGCATCTAACACATTTTCTGGTACAAGAGGATCTAGATAATAAGATTCGTCAGAATCTCCTGTTGTTGAATGATGAGGACCATTTGAAACAGCTGGATTCAGTGTACTGCACGATTTGTTCCCTGTTCCGTTGTGGGCGGGTACTGCAATTAATTTATGAGCATTTAATGAGAGATCTTCCTGTGAGCTGGATACATCATTGTCTGCACACGTTTCAGGAACAGTGGGATTTGAACCCACGACAGGGAATGTTTCCGAATTTGACATTTCTGGACAACTGGGCGGATCATGAATGACTTTCTCGTTTACATCACTGGTCGTCCGGGATTCACAGAGGCTTTTATAGGCAGCTTCATATGTTCTGCAGTTGTTTTCCAGCTCAGTCTGCAGATGAGAAATGAACTTACCAACTTCTGTTGCATTTCCGAAACATGGAAAATTTACCAACAGTGTGCGTAAATTTTCTAAAAAATTTAACTGGCTATTTTTGAAGCACTGCTGTTGTTGCTCAAGTAGAAGCTGTAATTGATCGGAAAAGGTAGTCATTTTTTTTCAGCACCTGCAATGACAATTAACTGTAGGAATAATGACCAATGTTGCTGAAGGACGCTGATGACAATCTGGATGCTGATTGGTTGAAACAATTAGCCTGAATCTCGTCCAATTACAAGGTTCAAAATTTTTCTCCACCCCGTCGCCAATTGTTATGACGGGTGTGACTGCAGGTTTTGATAAGCAGCGTTTATTGATCGATTCGGTGACAGTGACACGTAAACACGAACGGACGGCCTAGAGTCTCGATTGGTCTCGCTTCCCTGTCTAGCCCAGTTAGTTGAGTCCAGAACACAAGTCACAACCTCTGAGATATGAATCATTATATTTCAAACATACTTTGTTTATATACCAATCAAGCATACCACATCGTACCATAAAATAGAAAACAACATTCTGTACAATATTCAACAAGTGAACAGATATCGACCAGTAGGAAATGTCCATTTAAAGTCCAAGGACACCATTGGACTTAACATGATAATTATTGGTCTATTCCTCCGCATCCACAACACCTCCCCTTTTTTTGAAGATCCGGAGTTGATATCCGGATTTTGAAATTTTCTGGGTTCATCCTCCCCACGAAATAATGTTGGGTCCTCATATTCCCAAGTTAGAATTAATTTGACTTTATTTAACACATAATTGTCACATGGAACAGAGAAGTCACTAAAAGTGATTAAGTAGTGTGGACCAACGTCGCTTGATATGAGGTCATCAACGTTCGATTCTTCTGGAGCATTATCATAGAATTCCTTGAAAATCTCATTTGTGGATAGTTGATCACTGAGATGATCAATATCTATCAAAATTGTATTAGATTTCTGATCATCATTTGATGCATCTAACACATTTTCTGGTACAAGAGGATCTAGATAATAAGATTCGTCAGAATCTCCTGTTGTTGAATGATGAGGACCATTTGAAACAGCTGGATTCAGTGTACTGCACGATTTGTTCCCTGTTCCGTTGTGGGCGGGTACTGCAATTAATTTATGAGCATTTAATGAGAGATCTTCCTGTGAGCTGGATACATCATTGTCTGCACACGTTTCAGGAACAGTGGGATTTGAACCCACGACAGGGAATGTTTCCGAATTTGACATTTCTGGACAACTGGGCGGATCATGAATGACTTTCTCGTTTACATCACTGGTCGTCCGGGATTCACAGAGGCTTTTATAGGCAGCTTCATATGTTCTGCAGTTGTTTTCCAGCTCAGTCTGCAGATGAGAAATGAACTTACCAACTTCTGTTGCATTTCCGAAACATGGAAAATTTACCAACAGTGTGCGTAAATTTTCTAAAAAATTTAACTGGCTATTTTTGAAGCACTGCTGTTGTTGCTCAAGTAGAAGCTGTAATTGATCGGAAAAGGTAGTCATTTTTTTTTCAGCACCTGCAATGACAATTAACTGTAGGAATAATGACCAATGTTGCTGAAGGACGCTGATGACAATCTGGATGCTGATTGGTTGAAACAATTAGCCTGAATCTCGTCCAATTACAAGGTTCAAAATTTTTCTCCACCCCGTCGCCAATTGTTATGACGGGTGTGACTGCAGGTTTTGATAAGCAGCGTTTATTGATCGATTCGGTGACAGTGACACGTAAACACGAACGGACGGCCTAGAGTCTCGATTGGTCTCGCTTCCCTGTCTAGCCCAGTTAGTTGAGTCCAGAACACAAGTCACAACCTCTGAGATATGAATCATTATATTTCAAACATACTTTGTTTATATACCAATCAAGCATACCACATCGTACCATAAAATAGAAAACAACATTCTGTACAATATTCAACAAGTGAACAGATATCGACCAGTAGGAAATGTCCATTTAAAGTCCAAGGACACCATTGGACTTAACATGATAATTATTGGTCTATTCCTCCGCATCCACAACACCTCCCCTTTTTTTGAAGATCCGGAGTTGATATCCGGATTTTGAAATTTTCTGGGTTCATCCTCCCCACGAAATAATGTTGGGTCCTCATATTCCCAAGTTAGAATTAATTTGACTTTATTTAACACATAATTGTCACATGGAACAGAGAAGTCACTAAAAGTGATTAAGTAGTGTGGACCAACGTCGCTTGATATGAGGTCATCAACGTTCGATTCTTCTGGAGCATTATCATAGAATTCCTTGAAAATCTCATTTGTGGATAGTTGATCACTGAGATGATCAATATCTATCAAAATTGTATTAGATTTCTGATCATCATTTGATGCATCTAACACATTTTCTGGTACAAGAGGATCTAGATAATAAGATTCGTCAGAATCTCCTGTTGTTGAATGATGAGGACCATTTGAAACAGCTGGATTCAGTGTACTGCACGATTTGTTCCCTGTTCCGTTGTGGGCGGGTACTGCAATTAATTTATGAGCATTTAATGAGAGATCTTCCTGTGAGCTGGATACATCATTGTCTGCACACGTTTCAGGAACAGTGGGATTTGAACCCACGACAGGGAATGTTTCCGAATTTGACATTTCTGGACAACTGGGCGGATCATGAATGACTTTCTCGTTTACATCACTGGTCGTCCGGGATTCACAGAGGCTTTTATAGGCAGCTTCATATGTTCTGCAGTTGTTTTCCAGCTCAGTCTGCAGATGAGAAATGAACTTACCAACTTCTGTTGCATTTCCGAAACATGGAAAATTTACCAACAGTGTGCGTAAATTTTCTAAAAAATTTAACTGGCTATTTTTGAAGCACTGCTGTTGTTGCTCAAGTAGAAGCTGTAATTGATCGGAAAAGGTAGTCATTTTTTTTCAGCACCTGCAATGACAATTAACTGTAGGAATAATGACCAATGTTGCTGAAGGACGCTGATGACAATCTGGATGCTGATTGGTTGAAACAATTAGCCTGAATCTCGTCCAATTACAAGGTTCAAAATTTTTCTCCACCCCGTCGCCAATTGTTATGACGGGTGTGACTGCAGGTTTTGATAAGCAGCGTTTATTGATCGATTCGGTGACAGTGACACGTAAACACGAACGGACGGCCTAGAGTCTCGATTGGTCTCGCTTCCCTGTCTAGCCCAGTTAGTTGAGTCCAGAACACAAGTCACAACCTCTGAGATATGAATCATTATATTTCAAACATACTTTGTTTATATACCAATCAAGCATACCACATCGTACCATAAAATAGAAAACAACATTCTGTACAATATTCAACAAGTGAACAGATATCGACCAGTAGGAAATGTCCATTTAAAGTCCAAGGACACCATTGGACTTAACATGATAATTATTGGTCTATTCCTCCGCATCCACAACACCTCCCCTTTTTTTTGAAGATCCGGAGTTGATATCCGGATTTTGAAATTTTCTGGGTTCATCCTCCCCCACGAAATAATGTTGGGTCCTCATATTCCCAAGTTAGAATTAATTTGACTTTATTTAACACATAATTGTCACATGGAACAGAGAAGTCACTAAAAGTGATTAAGTAGTGTGGACCAACGTCGCTTGATATGAGGTCATCAACGTTCGATTCTTCTGGAGCATTATCATAGAATTCCTTGAAAATCTCATTTGTGGATAGTTGATCACTGAGATGATCAATATCTATCAAAATTGTATTAGATTTCTGATCATCATTTGATGCATCTAACACATTTTCTGGTACAAGAGGATCTAGATAATAAGATTCGTCAGAATCTCCTGTTGTTGAATGATGAGGACCATTTGAAACAGCTGGATTCAGTGTACTGCACGATTTGTTCCCTGTTCCGTTGTGGGCGGGTACTGCAATTAATTTATGAGCATTTAATGAGAGATCTTCCTGTGAGCTGGATACATCATTGTCTGCACACGTTTCAGGAACAGTGGGATTTGAACCCACGACAGGGAATGTTTCCGAATTTGACATTTCTGGACAACTGGGCGGATCATGAATGACTTTCTCGTTTACATCACTGGTCGTCCGGGATTCACAGAGGCTTTTATAGGCAGCTTCATATGTTCTGCAGTTGTTTTCCAGCTCAGTCTGCAGATGAGAAATGAACTTACCAACTTCTGTTGCATTTCCGAAACATGGAAAATTTACCAACAGTGTGCGTAAATTTTCTAAAAAATTTAACTGGCTATTTTTGAAGCACTGCTGTTGTTGCTCAAGTAGAAGCTGTAATTGATCGGAAAAGGTAGTCATTTTTTTTCAGCACCTGCAATGACAATTAACTGTAGGAATAATGACCAATGTTGCTGAAGGACGCTGATGACAATCTGGATGCTGATTGGTTGAAACAATTAGCCTGAATCTCGTCCAATTACAAGGTTCAAAATTTTTCTCCACCCCGTCGCCAATTGTTATGACGGGTGTGACTGCAGGTTTTGATAAGCAGCGTTTATTGATCGATTCGGTGACAGTGACACGTAAACACGAACGGACGGCCTAGAGTCTCGATTGGTCTCGCTTCCCTGTCTAGCCCAGTTAGTTGAGTCCAGAACACAAGTCACAACCTCTGAGATATGAATCATTATATTTCAAACATACTTTGTTTATATACCAATCAAGCATACCACATCGTACCATAAAATAGAAAACAACATTCTGTACAATATTCAACAAGTGAACAGATATCGACCAGTAGGAAATGTCCATTTAAAGTCCAAGGACACCATTGGACTTAACATGATAATTATTGGTCTATTCCTCCGCATCCACAACACCTCCCCTTTTTTTGAAGATCCGGAGTTGATATCCGGATTTTGAAATTTTCTGGGTTCATCCTCCCCCACGAAATAATGTTGGGTCCTCATATTCCCAAGTTAGAATTAATTTGACTTTATTTAACACATAATTGTCACATGGAACAGAGAAGTCACTAAAAGTGATTAAGTAGTGTGGACCAACGTCGCTTGATATGAGGTCATCAACGTTCGATTCTTCTGGAGCATTATCATAGAATTCCTTGAAAATCTCATTTGTGGATAGTTGATCACTGAGATGATCAATATCTATCAAAATTGTATTAGATTTCTGATCATCATTTGATGCATCTAACACATTTTCTGGTACAAGAGGATCTAGATAATAAGATTCGTCAGAATCTCCTGTTGTTGAATGATGAGGACCATTTGAAACAGCTGGATTCAGTGTACTGCACGATTTGTTCCCTGTTCCGTTGTGGGCGGGTACTGCAATTAATTTATGAGCATTTAATGAGAGATCTTCCTGTGAGCTGGATACATCATTGTCTGCACACGTTTCAGGAACAGTGGGATTTGAACCCACGACAGGGAATGTTTCCGAATTTGACATTTCTGGACAACTGGGCGGATCATGAATGACTTTCTCGTTTACATCACTGGTCGTCCGGGATTCACAGAGGCTTTTATAGGCAGCTTCATATGTTCTGCAGTTGTTTTCCAGCTCAGTCTGCAGATGAGAAATGAACTTACCAACTTCTGTTGCATTTCCGAAACATGGAAAATTTACCAACAGTGTGCGTAAATTTTCTAAAAATTTAACTGGCTATTTTTGAAGCACTGCTGTTGTTGCTCAAGTAGAAGCTGTAATTGATCGGAAAAGGTAGTCATTTTTTTTCAGCACCTGCAATGACAATTAACTGTAGGAATAATGACCAATGTTGCTGAAGGACGCTGATGACAATCTGGATGCTGATTGGTTGAAACAATTAGCCTGAATCTCGTCCAATTACAAGGTTCAAAATTTTTCTCCACCCCGTCGCCAATTGTTATGACGGGTGTGACTGCAGGTTTTGATAAGCAGCGTTTATTGATCGATTCGGTGACAGTGACACGTAAACACGAACGGACGGCCTAGAGTCTCGATTGGTCTCGCTTCCCTGTCTAGCCCAGTTAGTTGAGTCCAGAACACAAGTCACAACCTCTGAGATATGAATCATTATATTTCAAACATACTTTGTTTATATACCAATCAAGCATACCACATCGTACCATAAAATAGAAAACAACATTCTGTACAATATTCAACAAGTGAACAGATATCGACCAGTAGGAAATGTCCATTTAAAGTCCAAGGACACCATTGGACTTAACATGATAATTATTGGTCTATTCCTCCGCATCCACAACACCTCCCTTTTTTTTGAAGATCCGGAGTTGATATCCGGATTTTGAAATTTTCTGGGTTCATCCTCCCCACGAAATAATGTTGGGTCCTCATATTCCCAAGTTAGAATTAATTTGACTTTATTTAACACATAATTGTCACATGGAACAGAGAAGTCACTAAAAGTGATTAAGTAGTGTGGACCAACGTCGCTTGATATGAGGTCATCAACGTTCGATTCTTCTGGAGCATTATCATAGAATTCCTTGAAAATCTCATTTGTGGATAGTTGATCACTGAGATGATCAATATCTATCAAAATTGTATTAGATTTCTGATCATCATTTGATGCATCTAACACATTTTCTGGTACAAGAGGATCTAGATAATAAGATTCGTCAGAATCTCCTGTTGTTGAATGATGAGGACCATTTGAAACAGCTGGATTCAGTGTACTGCACGATTTGTTCCCTGTTCCGTTGTGGGCGGGTACTGCAATTAATTTATGAGCATTTAATGAGAGATCTTCCTGTGAGCTGGATACATCATTGTCTGCACACGTTTCAGGAACAGTGGGATTTGAACCCACGACAGGGAATGTTTCCGAATTTGACATTTCTGGACAACTGGGCGGATCATGAATGACTTTCTCGTTTACATCACTGGTCGTCCGGGATTCACAGAGGCTTTTATAGGCAGCTTCATATGTTCTGCAGTTGTTTTCCAGCTCAGTCTGCAGATGAGAAATGAACTTACCAACTTCTGTTGCATTTCCGAAACATGGAAAATTTACCAACAGTGTGCGTAAATTTTCTAAAAAATTTAACTGGCTATTTTTGAAGCACTGCTGTTGTTGCTCAAGTAGAAGCTGTAATTGATCGGAAAAGGTAGTCATTTTTTTTCAGCACCTGCAATGACAATTAACTGTAGGAATAATGACCAATGTTGCTGAAGGACGCTGATGACAATCTGGATGCTGATTGGTTGAAACAATTAGCCTGAATCTCGTCCAATTACAAGGTTCAAAATTTTTCTCCACCCCGTCGCCAATTGTTATGACGGGTGTGACTGCAGGTTTTGATAAGCAGCGTTTATTGATCGATTCGGTGACAGTGACACGTAAACACGAACGGACGGCCTAGAGTCTCGATTGGTCTCGCTTCCCTGTCTAGCCCAGTTAGTTGAGTCCAGAACACAAGTCACAACCTCTGAGATATGAATCATTATATTTCAAACATACTTTGTTTATATACCAATCAAGCATACCACATCGTACCATAAAATAGAAAACAACATTCTGTACAATATTCAACAAGTGAACAGATATCGACCAGTAGGAAATGTCCATTTAAAGTCCAAGGACACCATTGGACTTAACATGATAATTATTGGTCTATTCCTCCGCATCCACAACACCTCCCCTTTTTTTTGAAGATCCGGAGTTGATATCCGGATTTTGAAATTTTCTGGGTTCATCCTCCCCCACGAAATAATGTTGGGTCCTCATATTCCCAAGTTAGAATTAATTTGACTTTATTTAACACATAATTGTCACATGGAACAGAGAAGTCACTAAAAGTGATTAAGTAGTGTGGACCAACGTCGCTTGATATGAGGTCATCAACGTTCGATTCTTCTGGAGCATTATCATAGAATTCCTTGAAAATCTCATTTGTGGATAGTTGATCACTGAGATGATCAATATCTATCAAAATTGTATTAGATTTCTGATCATCATTTGATGTATCTAACACATTTTCTGGTACAAGAGGATCTAGATAATAAGATTCGTCAGAATCTCCTGTTGTTGAATGATGAGGACCATTTGAAACAGCTGGATTCAGTGTACTGCACGATTTGTTCCCTGTTCCGTTGTGGGCGGGTACTGCAATTAATTTATGAGCATTTAATGAGAGATCTTCCTGTGAGCTGGATACATCATTGTCTGCACACGTTTCGGGAACAGTGGGATTTGAACCCACGACAGGGAATGTTTCCGAATTTGACATTTCTGGACAACTGGGCGGATCATGAATGACTTTCTCGTTTACATCACTGGTCGTCCGGGATTCACAGAGGCTTTTATAGGCAGCTTCATATGTTCTGCAGTTGTTTTCCAGCTCAGTCTGCAGATGAGAAATGAACTTACCAACTTCTGTTGCATTTCCGAAACATGGAAAATTTACCAACAGTGTGCGTAAATTTTCTAAAAAATTTAACTGGCTATTTTTGAAGCACTGCTGTTGTTGCTCAAGTAGAAGCTGTAATTGATCGGAAAAGGTAGTCATTTTTTTTTCAGCACCTGCAATGACAATTAACTGTAGGAATAATGACCAATGTTGCTGAAGGACGCTGATGACAATCTGGATGCTGATTGGTTGAAACAATTAGCCTGAATCTCGTCCAATTACAAGGTTCAAAATTTTTCTCCACCCCGTCGCCAATTGTTATGACGGGTGTGACTGCAGGTTTTGATAAGCAGCGTTTATTGATCGATTCGGTGACAGTGACACGTAAACACGAACGGATGGCCTAGAGTCTCGATTGGTCTCGCTTCCCTGTCTAGCCCAGTTAGTTGAGTCCAGAACACAAGTCACAACCTCTGAGATATGAATCATTATATTTCAAACATACTTTGTTTATATACCAATCAAGCATACCACATCGTACCATAAAATAGAAAACAACATTCTGTACAATATTCAACAAGTGAACAGATATCGACCAGTAGGAAATGTCCATTTAAAGTCCAAGGACACCATTGGACTTAACATGATAATTATTGGTCTATTCCTCCGCATGCGCAACACTAACTCTTGAAAATCTATGAGAAAATGCTTAGAATAGAATAGATGTAATATTTCCTGCTAATCTGGTTTTTTGCAAAATCATTTTTAACTGAGCTCTATATAATCAAAATGGATAGTGGATAGCAGTGGAATCCAGGGCACAAATTCCAACAATATACTGATAAATTGCAGTCCGAAATAACAATGGGAAGATACAAACAAACAATATCAAGTGAATTTAGTTTGTGTATATGTTAGCGCTTTTCGTGGTGGATTGATATCAGTTGGAAAAGCTTGGGCTACTGGACAGCTTTTTTGCCCTAGTTTCTGAATTTGCAGTAGTGCTCAGCGATGACCTCATTTCGAGATAGAGCCCAACCATTCTAAAGTGCACCTAATGTTTAGTTCAGTAAACTGCAATTCAATGGTCCAATTTTCCATTTAATTTGGTTTGTAATACTTATTTCTTTAAGAATAAGAAAATATCTAAATTCTAGATCGGGGCAATCCCTAGATTCAATTCCTACAGAAGCGGTGACCAGTAGAGTTCCAAAATGTTGGGTGTGAGACAGGTAACTACGGCAGACAATAGATGGTCACGCAATATCTTGAATTTATTGGGGTTGTACATTAATAACCATCGGGTGCCAGTTCAGTGGTCTAGAGGTTCTGGTTTCTCATACGAGACCGAAGCTGCTGGGTTAGATTTACAGGTGCTTGGGAGTGGATACGTGTTGTTGAGGAGTCCCATACTGGAATGAAACGGCCACCCAGCGCTTCCTAGTTTTCAATGGTGGTCTAAAAATAATCGGTTCTTTACTTAAGATCTATAAAAATTGGTAATTATTTTCACGAACGTTTTGATTCAGTTTAATTTTAACCAATAAGATACACCGTATTCCAAAATCGATGTTAACCAGTATGAATATATAAGCGAAAAATAAGATGACTTTTGTAGGTGTATCTTTTATTTAAAGGTACTTTTATCATAGAATAGACAGATAGACATGATCAAAACAGAGCCTGACTTAGATATGCGTTGACTCAAGTTACCATAACAGATCAACACGACGATATGCAAATAACAAAGAATATCGAAATAATGTAGTAGCAGAGATAAAAAGAACTGAATCTTGAGAATATGGTTTGAAAAGACAGAATGGAAAGGTATGTGCTATATCCTGACGAGAATTATGAATGGTAACTTTTGAGAACTATTTATGGACAAATACGATACCTAAATTTTTACTGCATTACTGTTAAGTAGCTAAACTATGGATATTCATGTTCTTCCATTAATTACAGTCTCTCACATTCACAGCCACTTTTGGTTAGATCATGTACAAATGTTGTTTTCTATTTTATGGTACGATGTAGTCTTTTTGGTTTGTATATAAACCCAGTATGTTTGAAATATATGATTCATATAGCAGAAGCTGAGATTGGTGTTCTGGACTCAACAGGCAGGGCTAGGCAGGAAGAAGGATCGATAAGAACACTAGACTCATCGTAAGCGTTTACGCGTCCCTGCTCCGGTCGATAAATCACTCTTCTGTAATTGGCGGTATCATTCCATCACATTGATAGGGGCACAATGCCACAAGATATAACAATTAAAAAAAGGATTGAGTAATTTACTTCTCCAAAACCATTCCCGTTAATCATATGTAACATTTTACTCACAAAAGCTCAAGTTGTTTATTTTAAACAATGAACACAAATATTCACTGTCTATAAAAAAACAGAGAAAAAAAAACGATACGTTGCACAAGTAGTTCCATTTTCATAGGTCACCATATGTACGCTTGTTTGTATGGATCCATGCACGTATGTTTGAGAAAATGCAAACTAACAATCAATAGATATATGTAAATAGTATCAAGACTATTTTAAACTCTGAAATGACAATTGACTGATTATCAAACTCTACTAATGCAAAACAATATGGAGGGAGAAAGTGGGGGATAGTTTGGGAGGGAATAAATTAATGTGAAAATGCGTAATTTGTAGATTACTAAATTGCATAGCTAACTGATATATATGACTACAAAACAGCATAGAAATAGAAATGTATGAGTTGAATGAAAAGGAAGTTCATTCAAGAAGAATAAACAAAGAAACCAAATAAAGAAAGTAAACAAATTTTTAAAAAAATTGGTTAGCAACTATCTCAAAAGGAAGGTAGTAAGTATAAGACGTTATATGATAGACAGAATTTAATGTTGTTTACTGCCTAATTCACGCATTCGATTTAAAGCACTTCCAGCTTTGAACCATTCAATTTGATTCTCATTAAATGTATGCAATAATTGAACTTCTTCAGTTTTACCATTTTCATGGTGGATTACACAACGAACAGGCTAAAAGAAATTATCGCATGTGTGAGTATTAAAAATATATGTAATTAATAATTACATTTATACTCAGAGTTATAAAGTAAAGTTAAATTCATTTGAAACATCATTCAAAATTAAAACAATGTGAATTTTTGGTCATGAAAAGATCCATCGAATGTACTGTATGTGTTATTGATAAACTGGGTCGATCAGACGTAGACCAAATGAGAAGTGATAGATTAAGATTTATTTAAACTTTCTGAGGAAATAAACATATACGCTACTGGTTAACAATCTGGTTTGACTTTCTGAGAGAGAGAATGATATATATCTATGAATGAGTCGTGCAAATATTCTGGATTCAGTAGACCAATAAAAGCTTGTTGTTCATTCTTGGTTTTCTCACTCAAGTAATTAGTTGGGCTAGAGAATAAGCAGAGTATTTCAGCAAGTGGAATCGGATGACCGCAGGACGTAACAGTTATAATCAGCTTGATTAGTGATGTGAGTATGAAACTATCGAGAAGTTGAATGCCTCTAGATTTTCAACAGTTGATGTTAATCTGTTAGTAAAACTACCCTTAAATCGAACAAATTTCAAAAAATTTCAATTTGAAAACATTTAGCAAACAATTGGTTGCAGAGAGAACAGAACCAATCACTCCTTATTTCAATCCGATTTTAACCTACAATACTTTTTGATACATATTTTGTCATTCTGTCTCTACCTTTGATCGCTCTCACTATAGTTATTACTATGATTATTCCAAATTCCTTTTTCAATTCATCTTGTAAATTGTAAATCATTGTACTGATATGATATAGGAACTTGGGCTAACACATATATCAGTGACTAATTGACAAACCATTCATCTAAACTATATTTCTACACTTCTAAATGAATAGATCAAACTTTAGCAGAGTATTCATGATTGATAAGCTTTCATTATTATCTATGATTATGGAGATCTCAGTTACGAAGGATATTTAATAATAGTCACACAATATTTTAAACTAACTGAAGTTTTACAATTCAGAATATTTACGAATTCCAACTTATTTTCCACAACGTCAGGAAATTTCACGGCTTCTGATTTATCTTTTTGCATTATATACAACGGATTGTATATTACTTACTTACGCCTGTTAACCCTTGTCGAGGAGCATAGGCCACCCAACCTTGTCCTGGGCATTCCTTTCCAGTTACTATTCATCCTTTTCATGTCTGCTTCCAATTCCAAGCGCAGTGTGTTCTTTGGCCTTCCTCTTTTCCGTTTCCCTTCAGAATTCCAAGTTAGTGCTGCAGTTCGGTGATTTCCATAATGTATGTCCTATCCAATTCCAATGTCTTTTCCTTATTTCCTCTTCAGTTCGAAACTGGTTTGTTCTCTCCCACAGAAGGTTGTTGCTGATAGCATCCGGTCAACGGACATTCAGTATATTTCTTAGACAACTGTTTATAAATATTTGTACCTTCTTGATGATGGTTGTAATAGTTCTCCACATTTCATTTCCATACGGTAGAACTGTCTTGACGTTCGTATTAAAGATTCTGACTTTGATGTTGGTTGGCAGTCGTTTTGAGTTCCATATGTTCTTCAATTGTAGGAATGAGGTTGTAAGTATGTATGCATCAGTCTATATATATATATATATATATATATATATATATATATATATATATATATATATATATATATATATAAAGAAAATAATAATGATATTCTTTTCACTCACTTTGCCAGGTTGAAGATTTTTCAAATCTAACAGGGAAATTTTATCTGACGGTTTAATTTTATCATAATCTGATGGGTTTGCAAATGTCAATGGAAGCATTCCTTGTTTTTTCAAATTTGTCTCTAAATAATAATAATAACAGATAGAAAAAAAGTGAAATCTTGTAAACTATTATCCATGCGAAGAAAGTTGAATTTCTTCTATAATCTACATTATGGTCTAGAGGCTAAGTGTCTGTATAAGCGCAAGAGACCAAAGTCCTAGGTTCTCTATCCCTACCCCAGTGGTGAAAGGTGAGAGTCATAAATATGTCTTGCTGAATAAAATTCTATACTGAGAACGACGAGAACAGTTGTCTAGTGCTCCCCGGTTTCCAATGTTTTTCTAACTAATATCAATTTATGATGAAAACTATGAATATTATCCATGATCTTAGAGTAAATGTGACCCATTATTGTAGTTATTTTTCGGAAAATTCTGCACTTTGTATTAGTGACCGGTGGAAACAATAAGGAAATATGAAATTTCACATAATCATGACTATGATTATTATTAACCTGGTTCATATAACCTACTTATAAGTAGCTTGTACATGTTTCATTTTTTGAAAAAACAAACAGTAGATTGGAATTACTCTACTGTCCAGAAAAAAACCCATTTTATTGAAAGATGAAAAAAATAAGGTAGCAAGTTTCAATGAATACTATCCATTACATACTTAACAACTCAAATGAAGTTGAAACATAACAGTGAAACTTTACTAATTTTTTGATTGAGATCATGAATCAATTGATGTTAGGACCACCGTTGGAAACCTGGAAACACTGGACGGCCGTTTCGTTCTAGTATGGGACTCTTCAGCAGTGCGCATCCATGATCCCGCTCCCTGTGGGATTCGAACGCAGGACCTATCGGTCTCGCGCCAGGTGCTTAACCAACTAGACCACTGAACCGGCATCCAATGGTGTTAGTGTCTATGCCTGGACGTGGTTGTATAGACCAGATATTCACACTACGTCAGGTTCTAGAACACAGACACACATTCAGACGCCCCACAATGGTAGTATTTCTCGACCTTAAGGCGGCATTCGACTCTGTTGATCGTGAGGTTCTATGGCAGTGTTTGTCACTGAAAGGAGTACGAAAGAAGTACATTAACCTTATAAAGGCTCTCTACTCGAACACAACTGGTAGAGTGAGAGCTTATGGCGAACTGTCATCAGAATTGATTACCTCAAGTGGTGTTCGTCAGGGCTGTCCACTCTCCCCATTCTTGTTCAACTTTGTGGTCGACGTACTTTTAGAGATAACACTCTCCTCATCTAAATTTCAAAGGGTTGAACTTCTACCGGGAGGTTCACTTGTTGACTTAGAATATGCAGATGACATAGTTTTATTTGGTGAAGACGATGACAAAATGCAGAGTCTTCTGACCACTCTAAGCAACAATGCAAGCATGTTCGGGATGCGATTCTCTCCCTCGAAATGCAAAATGTTGCTTCAGGATTGGGTTACATCGACACCCGAACTAGTGATAGGGAGTGAAGTAGTTGAGCGTGTCGACCGCTTCACTTATCTTGGAAGTCTCATCAGCCCTTGTGGTCTGGTGTGTGACGAAATCTCAGCACGGATACAGAAGGCTCGACTAGCTTTTGCCAACTTGCGTCATTTATGGCGTAGGCGAGATATCCGTCTATCAACCAAAGGACGTGTTTACTGCGCAGCAGTTCGTTCCGTCCTACTTTATGGCAGTGAAACATGGCCGGTAAGAGTAGAGGATATCCGTAGGCTACTAGTATTTGATCATAGGTGTCTTCGAAACATTGCTCGTATATCATGGGACCATCGAGTAAGTAACACAGTTGTTAGGAAACGGGTACTAGGTAAGGATGGCAAATCAATTGATGAAGTAGTGAAACTTCATCAGTTGAGATGGCTGGGACACGTGTTACGTATGCCCAACGACCGACTGCCTCGACGTGCTATGTTCAGTGGTATAGGAGTAGGTTGGAAGAAAGCTAGGGGCGGCCAAACCAAAACATGGCACAAGTCCATGAAGTCACTGACAAGTGGACTGAGTCATGTTGGTAGGTGTAGACTACCTGGTTGGGGATCGCGAGATGATAGCAACCGATGGTTAGAGACCCTGAATGACATGGCTCAAAATCGTTTGCAATGGCGCAGGTGCATCCACTCTTTGTGTTCTCCCAAATTCTAATCTTCTGAATTCTTCATGTCCCTTTTTTTCCTCTTTCCAAATTTATTTCACTGGATTATACTCTTTAAATAACATCTCCAAACCCTAATCTTCCCGATTACTGCTTATACTCTTATTACCTCTACCACTATGGGATTTGAATCGACAACTGCATCTCTGTGCTAATGTGGTGTGGCAACTCGAACTGATGTACGTAC
Organism: Schistosoma haematobium; assembly: GCF_000699445.3. Lineage (NCBI taxonomy): Eukaryota > Metazoa > Platyhelminthes > Trematoda > Strigeidida > Schistosomatidae > Schistosoma > Schistosoma haematobium. The sequence goes on from NC_067201.1 coordinate 13,150,449, forward strand.
GTACGAAGTTCTACGTTGTTACTGACTGACTGACTGATACTAGAACGAAACGGCCGTCCAGTGTTTCCAGGTTTCCAACGGTGGTCCTAACATCAATTGATTCATGATCTCAATCAAAAAATTAACAATCTCCACAACCCCTATACTGATGTTTATTAAGTATTTATTATTGTCAATACTAACTCATCTACCATGTGCAAATTCACAAACTAGACTTTGAGCTGCATACAATCTAAGTGTGAGGGTTGCTGAAACCGAAGCGTGGCAGGGTCCGAACCTATGGCTCAATGACTAGAATTAATATTCCTTAACTGTGACCGTTCTAAAAGGTGAGAAAATTCTGATTTTAAATCCTGGGGATATATAGTCAGTCGACTTATCATTATATTAAACGAGGACAATCAGCCAAGATGAGTTGTTTCTCTATATATACATTATTAGAAATATATAAGTAGTCGTAAAGGAGATAAAACATAGAAACAATAAAATCTTATATCAATCCAAGTATTGTAAAAGGGAATGAGAAGAGTATTGACATGTTAGGTAGTCAGAGGGAGTCGGCAGGAAACCTTGTGTTGAAATTCTTCAGCAAAGCGTACATGAAATCTCAACGGGACTGACACCCTTTGTAGGATTTGAACCCGTGTCATCCAGTTTCACAGTTTGAGACCTAACTGTCAAGTTATTCGGGCTGCGGCTGACCTACTTCCAATAGGACAATAAGATTAAGGATTAACAGAAGAGACTTCAATTGAAAGCGAATTCTTCTTCAAACGCAGAATGATGATAGGTAACAGTTTCCAAACACCTTAATAATTCACCTCTGACAGTTTATTTCCACAATTTTACGGTAAAAATGAATACTAATTGATGCATTCAGTGTCGAGATGTTAGCTGGTTAGAGGTATTTGGTAGAAAGCTCCCAAGCTGTACTATGTGATCTCAAACCCCACAGGAAGTATTACTTCCCTCAAGACTGTAGGTATGTATTGCTGACGAGTAAAAACTGGCAGGAGATCTAGGTCAACAAGAGCTTTTTGTATACTATCTGTAATCACCTAACACATATCAACGTAGTAAATGTAATGTCGAGTCACTTAAACTAGTGGCCAGTACATTTCAATCTGATCAGCACTAAAAAGAACCAAACAAATATGGGGGAATTGGTCACAACTACTCAGTCAATCCAGTGATCAGTCAGTTAGATATTTCATTCAAATTCAAAACAATATAATGCAGATTAAATTTAACGGAAAACAAAAACCTACCATGTATACGTGCAAAACTTTTCACAATAATTGCACGACCACCTAAATGTCTAGGCTCCAGGGCAGCGTGTTCTCGACTACTTCCTTCACCATAATTCTCATCACCGATAACGCACCAATTGATACCGTCCGTTTTATATCTTCTAGCTACCATTGGAACAGTATCCCACTGACCAGATGGACGATGTAATACTTTATTCATTTCATTATTCTCTTCATTAATAGCTCTACAGGGGAAATATACAGAATTAAACTAAAGTTATATATAAGCCGATATATAGTAGGAACCAATAATGAAAGAAGCCTAATTGTGTTACACAATCTAGATAAAATGCTATCATGAGTAATAGTGTTTGTGAAGTTGTTTGACTAGTGTAAATGTTTCAATATCAAATTAAATAACATAAACGTAATATAAATAATCATGTCGATCATGATAGTGGAACAATATTTGAACAATGCAATACAACTTGATTTAAGAACACCCCATATAATCAGTAAATGACATCAATAATTTACGACGTGATTGCATAACAGTAACGGATTTCATAAACTTGGGTCATTGTCTATTCTAGTGACTTTCAGTGCGATCGTCAATTAATAATAACAATATCGATGTTACCATTTTCACTTAGGTCAAACAAATCATTTGGTTATTATGTATTGGAGCAATAGGCAAATAGGAAACGAGATTTAAATTCCGAAGTATTTCCGTTTAATAACAAACATGAGTCGCAGAACAATTATGAAAACAAGTGTACTGGATATATGTTTCGTCTTGGTTTAAGACACTCTAGTACATCTATTTTATCCTATTTTTGACATTTATTAGTGGTGTACTTTTGCTGATCATCAATAAAAAAAGATTTACCAGTCAAGTTGAGGTAAAGCAAACAAAATGAAGTGATTACTTTACATGTATGAAGTCAAGTTCTTGCTTTAGTTCAGTGAACACAGACAGACTAGAAATATCAAGAAGAACTGAATGTAAGTACCCCATTAATTCAACTGTAGTTGCTACCTTGACTTGGTGGTTGAGCTTGCATATCGTGATAGCCTGGATTGAGGTGTATTGGGAAGAAGACTTGTTCACTTAGGTCCTGGCGGACCGGGTAGATCGATTGAAGCGGTGCGACTAAAAGCAGTAAACATAAGGTTCAAGGATTAAGCTGTACTGTTAGCTGTATCGAAATGTGACGGTGGTGAGGTGATTCCCTCAAACGACCAGCATCTGGATTGATAGTGCCTTCCCATAAATGAAGGAGGGAATTAGAAAAGGGGAGTTCTAAAAATCGTACACTTTACTTTGATTGTACTAAAAATATTCTGGATTGTTTCCTTTGTACTAGTTAAATTTGTGTTAATTTTATTTTGGTTATTTATTTGCTCTGAAGAAGTGACTTAAAGTTATTATTATTATTATTATTATTATTAATGGCTTCATTCAACATTATATTTTGGTACAATATAGAATTCTCAGCACAGGGTATTTCAACAAGTTACTTACTGAACAACGAACAAAAAGGCAGTAGCAAATACAAAGAAATAAAAAAGGTTTTTTTAAAAAAAAAACTGTACAAACTTTTTAAAATTAAAGACATGTTAAGAATGTAAGTTATTGACTAGGTTAATTCTAACAACCTGTTCGTCACAGAGTGTATTTGCTAGGTAAGGTATTATAGAACCTTTATACTTTTCCTTGCGTGCTTGGATTTTAATGTAATTACGTCTCGTTCTACCAGAAGATATACAAGGAGAAAGATAAGAGTGAAGGGGATGGCTAGTATCTGATAAAATGACACCTGCCAGGAGTTTGCATGATTTTAAATGTCTATCCACAACCATATTAATTATGACCTCGAAAGATTCACCACACACCTTGCTAACTGCCTTCAGCACTCTTCGCAATACAGCAAAGTCTTTTCTCAAAAGCCCGGGAAAGAATAATGGAGAACAGTAAAGAATAATAGGTAATATGCAAGAATTGACAAATTGTAAGAGTAAATGACGAGTAATTCCAAGAGCATGCAATCTCTTTATGTAGTAGGTCAGACGGAAAACCTTCTTCGATAACGATAAAACGTGGGAAGACCAAGACAGATCGGAGGAAAAGGTGACACCAAGATAATTGACCTTCGACACTGAGTTTATCAAAGAGTCTCCGATGGTACAAGCACTATGGGATCTCAAAATAGTGTTTATATTCCGTTTATGTCTCATGCTAAAGTTAACAGCTTGACATTTAGACAGATTAAGTATGAGACCATTACCAACAGACCAACAATCAATACGAGACAAAAACTCATTCATTTCTATGGGATGTAAAGAGGAAGATATAGGCATACATACAGTGAGATCATCCGCATACTTCACAAAAGTGTTTTCTGTGGAAGATGGCAGGTCATGCAGAAAAAAGGAGAATAGAAGAGGTGAAAGAACAGCTCCTTGTGGTACACCTTCATGAGACAGTAGAGACTCTGAACTCTTTCCTCCAAACACAGTGTACTGTTCCCTTCTAGAGAGGTAGGGACATAGCCAGTTGGTTATCCAGCTGTCAGTGTTGACGCTGATTAACTTGTTAAGTAAACGTTGTCTTGCTATAGAGTCAAAAGCTGAAGTATAGTGCAGAAAAGCACATCGAACATACTTCTTACCCTTTTCTAAGTTGAACACTATGTTGTGATGCAGAACTGCAACAGCATCTAAAGTGCTTCTTTTGCGCCTGTATGCAAACTGGTATGGGTCAGTATGCTCTTTTATCGCAGGCTGAAGTGGAAGTATTAATAATTTTTCCATGGTTTTGAGGAAGGGTGAAGTTATTGCAATAGGTCTAAATTTTACATTCTTATCACCAAATGCTTTCTTGGGTACAGGAATTATCTTCATCTTTCTCCACATTTTCGGTATGAGATTAGATGAGAAGGATCTGTTAAATATAGTTGTGAACGGATGACACAGAACGTCAGCACATTTTTTAAAAAGGATGTTTGGGATACCATCAGGTCCCAAACATCGATATGAATTAAGCGACTGGAGACATCCTCGTACATCAGTTTCAGTGAACGTAGGAACACAGCTATTTTTTAAACCCGTGGATAGAGGGAGCATCACATCAGATGACTGAAGTACAAAAGACTTATTTAAGTCACAAACATTCAGCTGGTTATCGCTTCTAAACTTTTTCACCTGTAAGTTCTTTAAAGAATTTCCACATACTTGGAGAGTTTTTGCAAGATAAGAGCTTTTGAGTAAACATACAGTTGAGACGTCTAATCTCTAGGTTTATCAGACCATTTAGTTTACGAACTTCATTAGAGTTCTTCTCCTTGTACATGCTTTCTTTCATCCTTCGTAGTCGTTTTAGTTGTGAAGATGTAAGTCGATCAAAACTTACAAAAATGGTTTCAGTGGGACAACAAATATCAAAACAGAATTGAAGGTAACAAGTGATAACATCAGTAGTGTTTTCGAGTGAGACATCTGTAAATAATTCCCAGTTAGTCGTATGAAACATGTTTTTCAGATTTCGGATATTTTCTTCTGAGTAATTCCTATATTTGACTTTCCTGGTTTGACGTAAGAGTGTACTCTTCCCATGCTTTCCATATACTTTAGGTAGAACACGAATTATACAGTGATCTGAGCTAGACAATGGAGCACGTTTACGAGTCGCATATATACCCACATCATTAATGAAGACGAAGTCTAGATGAGCATCCAGGCGGGTAGGAAAATCCACTACATTTTGGTGACCTAGTGACGTAAGGAAGCTACAGTCACATGAATTGAAATCACCACATACAATTGAAAGTGAATCACTGAAGGCAGTAACAGCGAACTCAGTGAATTCATCAGCAAAAACAGATAGTGCAGATGATGTGCAATCTGGAGTCACGTAGATATTGGTAACATAAACATATTTGTATTTATTCAGATGTTTTGGACGACATCTTAGAGTTAGACAGTCGATAAAGTCATTTGAAAACTTAAAACACACAAACGAAGATCGACACCAGTTTATGTTTACAAACGTAGCTACACCGCCACCACACCTCTTTTTATTGTTCGATCGATCCTAACGATAAATTTTAAAATCACGTAGTGATACAAGGCAGTCATCCTGTAAATCATTCAACCAAGATTCTTGAATTGTGATGACACCACAATTACGATACGTATTTTGACTAAGTAGGAATTGCAGATAGTCCACTTTGTTGATTAGTGATCGGCAGTTAGAATTTAGTAGCTCGGGAATTGACATACGATTAATGTTCATTCTCTTTAACGCATATTGCCAACCACCACGATGCCTTTTATAGTACTTTTTCGTAACTTGTGCAGCGAAAGGTCGTAGGCTTTTCATAAAAGCGCCTGAATAGGTTATGCGACTTAATGGACATAATTATTAATTAAAACAAATGAAAAACAGATAACTTGTTGAAATAATCAGATGGCAGAAACAGGTAGCCCAGATATTCAAGCAGGAAGCGTCAGAAACAAAATTTTCTACTCACTGGGATATCAAAGATAGCATATTCATTATTTACTTTCTCCCTGATGCCCAATTTATTTGGAAATATTAAGTCCAATCTTGGCACTGATACCTACAAACTCATTTTATTTGTTTATCTAACATACATATATACCGGTACAACACCAAACTTTGTCACACAGATTTTCATCTCTGGCAGTAAGGACTCAAAAGTACACAATCGACATATCAAAAACCACTCAGGAATAGGATACGCGTGATCAAACCCACACAATTGTCCCTTGGGCTCGCATGTAAAGCTACCACGTCTATAATACTAACCCTAACCCAGTTTCTTCTTTAGATACCTTAAGAAGTATCCTTTCATCGTATGTGTAACCGGGAGGCGAAGACAACCATCATACGTTGCTTTAACAGCGTTCTACCTCTAAATTAATTTAGGATCAAACCTTTCCATAAAAAGGCGTTGCCTTCAGCTAGTCACACTGTTTATTGATGTTTACTGTGTTGATAGCCTGATGTTAAATAGATACCACTGGTAGTTGTAATCTTGGCTGAGAGATTACTTTCAAGCCAATAAATCAAAGATTGGTGTCTAACAAACAAGTGTCTTAAAAATAAATATTAATACTGATTCACTGGCATAGTTTGCACAAAATCCTTACCCAATGAACAAATTATTTGAAATATTATCCAAATGGCCTCGATATTTTAACCATTGCCCAGCAGCTGAAATATGATCTGTAGTACATTTTCCTTTAATTTTAATTAATATTGGCATTTCAGTTAAATCTTTACCATCCCATTTCTTAAATGGACTAAGTAATTGTAAACGTTGACTTGACGGATCAACTTTAACTGTGATTTTGGAAGTATCTGTCACCGGTGGTTGATATGTATCTTGACCAGGATCAAAACCTTTCTTCGGTAGTGTATCGCCTGATTTTTAATAGTGAGATAATAAAATTACAATAACCATATGGTAGATTTGAAGTTAAAACAAAATCTACTTCGGTCTAGGTGACCGGGTAGTGTTACTGGCCACCACGTTCAGTGCAGCTTGAAGGCAAGTACACGAATCTATGCCTGGTAAACGAGTATTCTTCATTAAGCTATGAACATGTTCATATACTTGTAATAATCATACACTACTTAGCTGTACAAGCCGAAGTTAATAGGACAGAGTACAAACTTGATAAGCGAATGTCTGAGACACTGTGATTAAATCACTTGATTTTCAATCGTGAATACCTATAAATAATAAGAAATATATTTTCTGGGTCCTACTATACTACTACTTCATAATCAGATGGTATTTTAAAATTGGAAAGCACTTTTTGAGTAGAAAGTAGCATCAAATATTATTTAAACAATTTGTTAGGATTAAATACCATGAAAGATATAACATATATCGAATGATTTATTCACCTAGATAATTTCATAGTTAAACCGGTCGTTGAAATGTATTGCATGTGTGTGTACACCCAGTGGGAAGGAGTAACCATGTGATACAAATAATAAACCAAGAAGTACTGTAAACATGCTGCGCCTTCTTTAAGGAATCCTCTTCAGCAATTGTCAGCCAAGAACTTACAATAAGATAAACTAATTAATACTGAGATTTTATGGGGAAATAAAATACACTGGAGAATAAGCTAATAAAACGACGGTTGAGATGACTTGTAGCTCAGGTGGACGATTTTGACGGAATTGCATTTTCTGCGTGTTATAACGATAAGTTGATCAATATCTAGCGAGGAAATTCGCCAATTAGAATTCTGTCATATTTATCTGCCTTGAGTGTACTATTTCGTTTATAGACTAGCATCTTAAGCTTTGAACAATGAAAGACTGCAACTGAGGTCGAAATAACATTAACTCATATTGGTCTACTGATATGTAAACTTTCTTCTATTTCTAGTCATGAGTTCGAACACGAGAACACAGTAGACAAGCTTTTATTACTTATATTTCGGGCACCCAGTGCTGTTGTCTCAAACACTCACTAGTTAGTAAACATTAATTATTAGATTACATGGATCAAAACAAGAGAATATTCTTTACACATTATCATGCCATGAGTGACAGAGAACTGGATAAAAAGTGCATAATTAATCAACAATCTATTAGGTAACAAAAAGTATAACAATAGTTAATAGGTCCCGACAGAAACTCACAATGTAGGGAATATAGAAGCGCAATAACAATTCTGTAACAAGACTATAAATAGTAATAATCTGTAAAATAATTCCAAAAGTTACAACATTCCTACTAATCAGTTCATTATAGCAACGAACTGGATGGTTTAATCATGAAGTTTTAGGCAAACCACATCTATTTGAAGTTTATCCTGACGAAGTAAGGTAGTGAAGACCTTAAGATTAAGTCATTTAGACTTAAAGAATGTAACTCCACCAAAATACAACGATAAGATGCAAATCCATAGACACACACACAAACACATACCTGTTGGTGGTTTAAATTTAAATTTTGATCCATCATCTGCAACTAGTTCATCTGTCAATGGATTAAATGATAAACTGCCACCGAATACTAAAGCTGTGACTAATTCCGGTGAAGTAACAAATGCATGTGTAGCTGGATTCGCATCATTACGACCAGTGAAATTACGATTGTACGATGAAACAATCGTATTTTTATCACCTTTCTTTGTATCCTAAAAAATAAAGATCAATGAATTAACACAGATTCAATAGAATGTCTAAATAATATTATACACAAATTAGTTATTACATTATAAGGTGGTTGGAGTCAATCGGCAGGGAACTCTCTTTGATCCCGATTTTCTGCTAGATGAAATTCGTCAGCAAGATGTACATTCAGTTTTGACGGTCGCTGATGCTTTCTGTAAGATTCTAACTCACTCCGCCTAGCTTTATACTTAGAGATGTTACCCGAATAGTTTTGTGGCAATAAGTCAGATTGTGAAGGTGTATGATATAACATTAGACACCACTCAGTGATCAATCATGGATATAAAGATGTGTTTGTTTATTCCTACTGATCAAACTACAATGTGACATATATATATCTGCACTCAGGTTCTAAACGAAGTATAATATAATCTTAAAACTCAAAAACTGAGGGAATACAAACAGCGAATACATCTTCACCAGTCAAACTGATTCTCAGACATGTTACCTAAGGTCCTCCGACCAAATGTTACAGTAATCGTGTGAACCTCAACTATGAAGTCACTCTGAACCTACCAACATGGCTTAGTTCAATAGTCAATGACTCAATAGACTGATGCAACGTTTTGGTTTGGATATCCTTAGCTTTCTTCCAACCTATTTCCACATCAGTAAAAATTGCCCGTTGAAGATAGTAGTGCATTAGCATATGTAACCCATATCCTTGATACTTCAATAGGTAATAATTTACAGCCTTATCAACCGATTTACCATCCTACGTCTAGCCTGAGTATTGTTAACTTGATAATCTCAATATAGATGAGTAATACTTCAAAGGCATCTCTATCAATGACATCTATTCAATAGTAAGTAAAATAACTAACTAGCCACCATCCATCATGGCTTATAATAATAATAATAATAATAATAATTATTATTATTATTATTATTATTATTATTATTATTATTACTATTATTATTATTTGGAATTACCAGTTTTTTGTGTGAGGGATTGGAGAGGAAATGCCCCCTCCCAAAATAGTAATTTACTTACCTTTCTAGACCACTGACCAATACATGGACCACATGCATTAGCTAATACTACACCACCAATAGATTGAAATATTTTCGTGATACCGTCACGTTCAATAGTTGCACGAATTTGTTCACTACCAGGTGTTATAAAGAATTGTGATTTAATTTTAACACCTTTATCTAAAGCTTGACGAGCTAAACTGGCAGCACGTGCCATATCTTCATAAGATGAATTGGTACAGGAACCGATAAGTCCAGCACTGATATGCAGTGGCCAACCTGCTTTGGATGCATGACTGGATAGCTAATAAGAATAACAATAATATAACAGTATGTATAACAGTCAACAAATATTAAATAAACTGTGTAAAATCTTTTTTGAACATACATACGTGTATGGATTAGAAAATCGCTTTATGTATGATTTGTTTGTTTCTCCTTATGAGTAAAGTTATCCACTCCCCTAATCGCTTAACTCTATGCATTAATGTGTGATTATGTTCATCTTTTGATCTGGTTGAAGTTGTTATTTGATTATTTTGTTTTAGATTAGATCCTCATCAGGCTTTACTCGAATATACAGTAATATTTATATGCATATACGAAATTATTAAATCAATCAAGGTAATTTGTGAGTCAATGATAACAATGGAAAAGATTACACAATCAGTGAAAAGTACAAGTGTGATGACAGGTGTACTAGTTTTTTCTTCGCTTACATATCTTGTTCTAAATTTACAATATAAGAATTTTTTTCATAATTTGTTTTAGCTATTGGGTTTTGATTATTTCGTTGAATCTGTTTCATTGTTTGTTAACTAAGATACTAATCTTAAATTCTGTGGTGGCTCACATATTAGACGACCAAATTCTTAATAATTTTTTAAATTTAATTTAAAGGATTTGATCTATTCATTAAGGATAGAAACTTTGACATTAAATACAGCTTCCCCAGAAAAAGTCAGATTTTTATTTCCTTAAAAAGTAAGATCAAATTCTAACCAACAATGCATCCGTACTAGAACCTCTCAAGTATATTTAACCTAAATATTTGATTGGCCGTGATTCAAATCGTCACTTTTATCAGAGATCAAAATGAGTTTCTCAAAGTTCTGGTAAGGAGCAGTGATCAGTGGCATGAAACTATATCGGAGGTGAAGAATTTGCTCCATAATAACACATGGTGATTTATCCCTGGGAATATATATATATATATATATATATATATATATATATATATATATGATGGGCATTACTTAAACAAGGATAGTTAGATTTGAGGAATATGTATTGATTTTGGTTTTACTTATGAACACTTGCACTTTATACTAAAACAATCAGTACGGTAGATCAATGGTCATAATTACATTAGTAATATTTTGTTGAATTTACAGCAAGTTAGAAATGTAGCATTAATTTGTTGTAAAGGAATACGAAAATCACTTGACAATCAACAAATGACTGATTGTCCAACTAGTAGAAAGAACAAAATAGTACTTATTGATCAAGAAAACAAAAACACGTGAAATAAGTACTAAAAAAAGATATCTAAACACAGATAATTTGAACACTGTTAGTACAAATATTTTAAGTGTTAACTTAGTTGTTAAAACATTCGATTTTCAATAAATAAACCAAGTGTTCGAATCCCTCTTTATCCAGTTTAGTTTGGATAGATATTTGAGAAATGGTATCACCAATTCAAACATAAGAAAGTCTGGCTTAAAGTTGGATAAATATGGCTCTATTTGATTACGTACCTCAGAGTAGATTACATCTTTTTAAAATATTTACGGTTAATAGTGAATAATGGATGAGATAGTTAATAATTGTGCAGTTCATAATATATATGCAAGCTAAATGGTTCGCTCTTTGTTGATGATTCGGTTGACTAACATTAAAACAGTATACATAACACTTTCACTAACGTAAATTAAAAAGCATGGTGAATTAAATCGTCTTACACGGATCATTATTATTATCTAGATAAGCAAATATTGATACAAAGGGGCACCAAAAAAAGCACTACATAGTAAGAAGAGATTGAAGGACGGTGAATATAAAGCAGAAAAAAGCAACAAATGGGTAAAACTAAGTGAATGAGAGTATTAGATAATGAGAGAAGCATTTCAAATGAAAAAAATACAACCCAAAAGAATTCTCCCAGTTGGAGAAGTCCTTTTCTCTTTTATGAAGTAAAAGCAAATTACAAATGTTGGTCCTGTACAATTTTGTTTCATATTCCGGTATCATGTCACAGAGTGACCACCTCTCCGATTTTTTTTAACCAGTTTCGACCTTGGCAAACAATGCACGATGTGAAATCCGCCGGGATGACATTCATAGCAAATGTTCAAGCCACTAAAGTCTTTGATACTAATTGAGTTATCGTCAATGTACCCGAACAAAAATTTTCGAACCTCAGAATTACTAACAAAGTGTTGCCACTGGACTTCAGCAATCTTTCGAAAACAATGATGGTCAGATACCGAGTTACTGAATATCTTCAACTCCAAGAGGCCAAGTTTCACAAGCATGGAGTTAAATTGCTTTTATTGACACCTTGTAAACCCGACCTTTTGCAGCCAGACTAACAACATTACGATGGAGCCAAAGATGGCCCAGATTGGCATGACCCGCTTCAACTTTCACTTTAGTTAAGCTGACCATACCAACCACGTCCTTACCCATACTTACATGGCTACCCAGATACACGATCTTTTCAACTACTTCTAACTGCTCACTACCAAGGGACAGGCTCCTGCCAGTCTTATAAAATTACATTGCATTTAGAAGGCAAAAAGTACATACTAAACCTACGAATACTGGTTATCAACTGCTTAAGTGTGAATTGCAAGGCTTGGGTATCATGGTACAAGTAAGGTAATATCGTCTGTATACCCCAGGTAGAAGTCCTTCTCTAGGTGACAGATTTACGCCACAAAAATACGCTTCCATCGGAGCTGTTTCCAGAGTTTAAAAGATGGCAAAGTTGAAGAGGAACAGTAAGGTCGAGGAACTCTGTCTGACTCCACTCTTCGGATGAAACAATAGGGAGAGGTAGTTATTTTCCTCCTCTGGTTGAGGTGTTTGAATACAGGTACTTATAACCAGGTATTTATAACTAGTTGACTCGATCTGAATAGAGTGAAGAGTGATGCATGTACATGATGTATAAAATTTATGGCTTTGAAAAAATCCTCATTATTTTATAGAAACGAGGAAAAACCCAGCAAATAATTGCTTATCATTTTAATGATACCATAGATAATCTGTACAATTCCAAACGAACATTACATATGTTAATTAATATGAGTACTTTGATCTATAAAATATTGGGGAAAAAGTCTTCGGTAGTATTTTATACAAACTGCAAAGATTATTAATCAATATACGTATATAGCTCACATTATAGTAATCTCTACTAGTTGGGTTATTTTTTCATTTAATAATATCATTATTATTTTCATCATAACATAAACCGACAGTTCACAGGCTCGAATTCCACCCCAGTAACTTCGGTTCTGGCAACCTACCTGGCAGTATGACTAGCTAACACATGAATGAAAGTGTATCTCATAGTTGAGTGCATAAAACTTGAACTCGGTAAAAATTGAGTGGCAGTCAGAATAACAAGCTGATGAAGATTTCAAGTAACATAATGAGTATGTATCGGTGTCAGTTTAGTACTAATTAAAGTTTACGGCAACAAAGTTAGACTCTACAACTAATAAAGGCATTTTAGTTCCCAAATATCTATTAGATGGAATTCTATGGACTTTAATGAACTGGTACCATGGACCAATATCATTTAGTATTTAACTTTTTTTCATGACACAACACATTACGTGTACCATTAATTATAGATACAATTTTTTGCAGGTGATAAAACAATACTACAGCATTGTAATAATTGGTTGAGGATTATACTTACATAGAGTATTGGTTGGAGTTGGATTCCAACCGAGTGATTTGGAAGTATTAGGCACTACCCAGAGTGATAATCGAAAGTTTTTTATTCAATATGGATATGGAGTAATGAGTGTGCAATGTCAAAGAATTACAAGGAAGACGAAATAGACGTATCCAGTACTCTATGGGTTTCCAAAAACTCTCTAACATCCATTCGTGATAAATATTACCGTTTACAATACTATGTAAACAAACATAATTCATTTAGGAATGAAAATTAGGATATACGGAGACTCACTTGTGAAATTGGATGTGCCAGATCTGGTGTGAACGGACCATTTATATGTGGTTCTAAGGTATCCAAATTTATTTCAATTATTTTATCATATTTACAATTTACATCTGATGTAAGTAAAGAAGCCTGAATAGAGAGAAATCAGAATGCAACACAACCAAAATGCATTAGTGGAAGTACATTTCAGATCATATTAATAACTAAAACTGTTTTTTTTGCGGGATATATAGAGTTTTGGTCAGCATTAGAAACCAGGAAACGTGTTTCATCTTATTTGGGACTCGCCAACTGTACCCCCTTGTTGATATTCCTATAAAGACTGGAACAAAGTAACCTTCCGTTTCAAATGCCTAACCCGTTATCCACTGGGCTATCGAGTTCATATATCACTACCGACAATGACATAGACTAAAAATGTTATTTTTAAGTAAAGTAAATTTCATTATATATACATAAGGTTAGCTCTGAAATGATCGATCACCTTATGCTTCGAAGCTAAATCTCCTATATCCGCTCTATTTGTAGCACGTAAATAATCCAGCATTCGATCGTTAAATGGAAAAATTGATGTTGTAGCACCGATCTCAGCGCCCATATTACAAATTGTAGCCATACCGGTGCATGAAATCGATTCAACACCAGGACCATAATATTCAACGATGGCTCCAGTTCCACCTTTCACTGTTAGGATTTCAGCTACCTAAAAAATTGCACAAGAAATGAGATGTGAAATTACAGTAACAAAACAAATATATTTCACATTTGGAGCATTAACTCAATATTAGCTAAAGGTTTTCAATTTTAGCCACTGAACCGTAAGTGAAAACCTCGCTCCATTCATTTCGACTGGCGTAATCCATGTATAGGTATCACTAGTCTGCACGCTTAGAATTCGAATCGAAATCAAGTACACAAGTCTGTAGCTGTCGGATAAGTTTACCAATGGAAAAAGTAAACTTTTGTTATTTATTCACTTATGTTTACTAACTTTGATTATAATGAAAAGATTTAGGTTTGAGTTAGGGAGAGGTGTTTATCACAAAAAAGGGAATATATTCGAACTTCGAATTCGAAAACTAGTTAGCTAGATAAAGCATTCAGCGACGCAGATAAAAATAACAAACTAAACGGCGTTTTAGAAGCAAGTATTTTTTAGTGCAGTCAAGAGATTTGTTAGGCATGAACAACCGCCACCGTCTACCCTGAAATGTCATGTTAGCTGAACAGATGATGACTGAAGATGTCCAGATCAATAAACGGTAATATTTTATGCAGCTCTCGACAATCCGAGAAAACGGCATAGTCACCTAACAAATCAAGAGTGAGGAATCAGAGGAACCTGATAACCTACCAGCTGAAGCACTGAAGTCAGGCAGAAAGGTAACTGAGAAGGTGCTCCACACTCTATTCAGAAGCATTTGGGAGGAAGAACAAGTTCCAACAAATTGGAAAGGGCACCTCATACAAACACCAAAGAAAGATCTGAGTAAGTGTGAGAACTACAGAGACATTACACTACTATCAGTATCCAAAAACGTTCTCAACACTTGTTGAAGCGGACGAAAAATTCAGTAGACGCACAGCTTCGAGACCAACAGTTTAGAATCCGTAAGGATCGATCATGCACAAACCAAATCGCGACACTACGGATCATTGCTGAGTAATCAATTGAATGGAACTCATCAATATATGTCAAATTCCTTAATCATAAGAAAGCATATGACAATATGGATAGGAAAACCTTATGGAACTATCTTCGACACTATGGTGTATCTGAGAAAATCGTCACCATCTGGGATTCATACGACGGATTACACTGCAAAGTCGTGCATGGAGGACAGCTGCATTCCAAGTGAGGACCGAAGTTAGACAAGGCTGCTTACTCTAGTCATTCCTCTTTCTTCTGGTAATCGATAAGATTGTGAAGACTTCCATGTTTCAGAGGAGGCACGGAATACAATGAACAGCTTACATGTAACTAGATGATTTGGACTTCGCAGATGACCTAGCTCTTCTATCCCATACACACCAACAAATTCAGGTAAAGAAAGCCAATGTAGCAGCAGATTCTGCAACATCAGGTCTCATCGTACACAGGGTAAAAAGTGGGATCCTGAAATACAATACACAGCACCAAACCAACCACACATGATGGACAAACTCTGAAAGTGGTGGAAAGTTTCAAGTACCTAGGTAGCATCATCGACAAACAAGGACGATCTGGTGCAGATGCAAGGGTAAGGATTGGCGAATCAAGGATAACATTCCTACAGTTGAAGAACATATGGAACTCAAAACAACTGTCAGCCAACATCAAAGTTACAATCTTCAATATGAAAGTCAGAACAGTTCTACTGTATGCAGCTGAAACTTAGAGAATAACCACAGCCATCAACAAGAATATACAGGTATTTCTACACAATTGTCTGCGCAAGATACTCAATGCCCGTTAACCGAACACCATCAGCAACAACCCACTGTGACAGAGAACAAGCCAGATTCCAGCTGAAGAGGAAATTAGGAAAAGACGGTGAAGGTTGATAGGACGTACATAGCAGAAATCATCAAACTGCATCATGAACCAAATCCTAACTTAGAGTACTGATGGCAAAAGTGAAAGAAGTGGACCAAAGAACACATTATGTCGGGAGTTGAAAGGAGACATCAAAAGAATGAATAGAAACTGGAAACAATCGTAAAGGGGAACTCACAGTAGAGATGGCTGGAGAATCCTGGTGTGAAACATATGCTCCTCCTCGATGAGGTAACAGTAAGTAAAGTAAAACAAATTAAGTAAGTAGACCTGCGCAGCGATAGGTTGTTTTCTTGGCCTGATGTCCAAAATGAGATCTTACTAACCAATCTATGCGGTAAAGGTTAGCTAATCATAGCATGGTTAGAGGTAAATCGAAAATGGCAACCAACATGAGTAAAGAGGCAAATTAAGCTAACAAAAAGTCTGAAGATAACCATTTGCAGGAAATTTTATCAAAACAGGTTGATTTGGTGCTATTGAGTTCAGTAAATATCTCAAATAAGCTCCGATGCTAAATCAACAAGATGAGGTGAAATTAACATGAATAACAAAGGGGTCTAAATAGTAATACCAATGGTATTAAAAAAACTAAAGATATCATGAAGTTTGAAAATAAGTAATGAGTTCGTAAAGTTAACATCAAGATATTATTGCAACTCATAATCTAGGAGAAAATAAATACCGACTATATTTACACCATTATGACTACTTTTGCGCCATTTAATCTAATTAAAATTATCTTATTGGCACTGTCTAAGCAGAATGTACCATCAATTCGTTTAAAACCATAAGAGACTGGTCAAGATCAATGATGGTTTATTTGATACATTTATCATTTACCTAACTTTGAGACTGGTGGAACCTATCATTTTTTAAACTGTTATTCTTTAGAATTTCACTTTTGATATTTGCCTGAATGCCACTTTTTTTCCTAGTTTCTTTGCACTGTGGTTTTAAATGTAAAAGACTTGAATTAATGGATTATTGTGTTAGTGATCTGTATATATTTGCAATTTATCTAATTCAGAACCGGGATATCTCACTCTTTGAAATATACAATTATTCTCATAGTTTACACCACCAAGTGATCTTAGACCACCACTGAAAACCTGGAAGTACTGGACGGCCGTTTCGTTTTAGTATAGCACTCCTTGGTAATGTACATCTACGATCCTGCTCACGGAAGTTGAACCCAGAACCTTTGGTCTCGTGCGCGTACTTCCAAATTTTTAATGGTGATCTAACAACGATCGGTTCGTGACTTAAAGCACGAAAATTCAATAATCTTCACGAATCCTCCTATTCTAATATAATTATTTGCTAAGCCCTTGCTTTTAGCGTTCCCTTCTTTGCGCTGTAGTCTTAACAGTAAAGAGGATTGAGTTTGGACATTATTTCTGTTTTACAGCCACCTAGTAGGCTATATTTTAGCGCAAAATATTACATGTAAAACTAATTTACACAAAACCAATCCTTAAAAAATATATAACGATCATACCTTTAATATGATATCTTTTGGACTTGTCCAACCAGATAATTTACCTGTTAGATGTACGCCAATCACTAATGGGGCCTTCAACTCCCATGGTAAATTGGCCATTACATCCACAGCATCTGCACCACCAACACCAATACACAAACCACCAAGTCCGCCACCATTAGGTGTATGACTGTCGGTGCCAATGATTAATGCACCAGGAAATGCATAGTTCTCTAAAACAATCTGCAGGGGAAAAATGCCAGATAGACAATTATTTTGAAAAAGAGTGTTGGACAGTTGATTTTCTTTATTAAAACACTTCAATTGTATAATATAGAATAGATTAAATATGACTAGCAGCGAAATTCAGGATGTTTTGTCCCATTTGGGATTTGCCAGCTGGAGTACCTGAAAAGCCCGACCGTTGTTGCTACCTTGATGTGGTGGTCGGGCTTGCCTATCGTGATGAAGCAACCGAGCTATATTGGCTGGAACAACCGTTCCTCAAGGTCCTACCATGTCAGACAGGTCGGTTGAAGAGCGGTAAGACTAAAAGCAACAAACCCAAGGTCCGAAGGCGAAGTTGTACTGCTGACTGTACAGAGGTGTGACAGCAGTAAGGTGTTTCCTTCAGACAACCAGCATGACAGCGATGCTGCCTTTCCACAAGGAGGGGTGGGGTTAGAAAAGGTCGACCCTAAAAATGCACACCTCACCTTACTTCACGGATTTCCGTCTCCGGCGGTAAGGCCCTTTGAAGAACGGAGCTAACACGTCAAAAACCTCCCACGAAAAGGCCGTGCGCGACCGGCCTCAAGCAGTTGTCCCTTGGGCACTGCGGTCACGCTCTCAGGTCACTGAGACCGCCTCTAATCCAATTTCCTTTTCAGATACCTCCAGAAGAACCCTTCCACGGTGTGGGCAACCGGGAAGTGATAACCGCCCTCATACCTCTAACAGCACCCAAGACCACTGTATTCATAATCAACCTTCCTCTTCAATTCCTATTATTCCCCCTACATCGACTTTCAACTCTATATTTCCTCTCTCGGCTTCCTCCTCAAGTGTCACCATAGCCAACGATTCTAGTGCTCAAAAATCTGTCCCAGGTTTACTGAAACCTCGCTCCAAACTACACATTAGAGCCTTCAACGTACGCACCCTATGTCAAATCGGTCAGCAGGCTTCCTTGGCTAAAACCCTAGAGTCTCTTTCCATTGATGTATGCTGTGTCTCCGAAACACGCATACAGGATTCCAGTGTGGTCATTCACTTGACCTCACCTCGGCAAAACGGAGAGCCAACGAGATACACCCTCCGTGTATCTGGTGACCCGATGGCCAGTTCTCGTGGACTGGCAGGTGTAGGCATAGCACTAAGCATGAGGGCGGAACAAGCACTGCTAGAGTGGATCCCCGTCAACAGTCGTTTATGTGCTGTTCGGCTAAACGGCTCCGTAAGAACTCGGAAGGATAGGGACACACGTCGTTGCCTTTTTGTCGTTTCTGCCTACGCTCCCACTGACTGCAGCTCAGATGAAGTGAAAGATTAATTTTACAGAAAGCTTTCTGAACTTCTTCAGAAAGCTAAACGCTCAGACATAGTACTCATAGGGGGTGACTTTAATGCTCAGATAGGTAGCTTAAACCAAACAGAAAGGCATTTAGGTGGATATTTTAGTATTCCGACACAGCGAACAGATAATGGTGACCGTCTGTTGCAACTGTGCTCAGACAATCGCTTATTTTTAGCAAACACAAATGTTAAGCATAAGGAGGGACATCGTCTAACATGGTGACCCCCTACACCAAACCAACGATGGACTCAAATAGACCATATTGCCATCAGTCATCGTTGGAGAGGGTCGGTAGAAGATTGTCGCTCATTCTGGAGTACCTGCTTGGACTCCGACCATGCCCTAATACGGGCACGCATCTGCTTGCGCCTCACTGGACGCAAAAAAGCCACATTAAAAAGACCCATTAGAACTGAGTTGAGTAACGAGAAAACCAAAAGTAGGTTCCAAGAACAACTGAGTTCACAATTAGGTAGTTCTGAAGACGAGGCTGACCCAGATGTTGCTTGGAAAGACATACAAGCAGCTGTAGAAACAGCAGTGACATCTATTAGTGACTTAAACCACAGAGTTACAAAGAGCCAGTGGATTTCCTCAAAGTCTATCACACTGATGGGTTCCCGCAAACTCGTCCCATCAGGTTCCGAACATGATGAAGAGCGACAACAAATCAGATCTAGGTTAAGAAAAAGTCTAAGAAACGACCGTGAGCAGTGGTGGGCAATGAAAGCAAAAGAGATGGAAAAGGCGGCGACTATAGGGAACACAAGACAGCTTTACAGACTAATAAAAGAAACTGGAATTAATAAGTCAGGTGTAAGTGAGATTATTTCAGAAAAAGATGATACTCTCATCTGCTCCCAGTCCAGACGTTTAGAACGATGGGCGGAACATTTCGGAGAACAGTTCAACTGGCCTTCAGCTACTCTACAACTACCCTCCATTCCCAGACAGTGTGAATGGAACATTGAAGTAGGTCCCCCAACTCTCGCTGAAGTTCAAAAGGCTATAGTTAATCTGAAACGAGGAAGGGCAGTTGGTCCAGATGGATTGGCTCCAGAGGTCTTTAAGGATGGTGGTCCAATTTTAGCGATTATGTTGACTAATATTTTAGCTAAAATCTGGGAGTTGGAGGTTATCCCACCTGACTGGTCACAATCACTTATCGTCCCAATATATAAGAAAGGGTCAAAATCATCCTGTGACAACCACAGAGGGATTAGTTTAACTAATATAATATCTAAAATACTAGCCTCGATAATTATCAGACGCCTAACTAAGACTCGTGAACTGCAAACACGAGAGACTCAGGCTAGCTTCAGACCTGGTCGTGGCTGCATCGACCACATATTCACCATTCGTCAGATTCTAGAACACAGGCATACTTATCGGCGTCCGACAATGGTGGTCTTTCTTGACTTAGAAGCAGCATTTGACTCGGTAGACCGCGAGATTCTGTGGCAGTGTCTGTCATTGAAAGGCGTACCCCAGAAGTACATAAACCTTATAAAGGTTCTTTACTCGAACACTACTAGTCGAGTCAGAGCTTATGGCGAACTGTCATCTACTTTTGAAACCTCAAGTGGTGTCCGTCAAGGCTGTCCACTTTCCCCATTTTTGTTTAACTTCATCATAGATCTACTGATGGAAATAACTTTCTCGTCGACTGAGTTCTCGGGTATTGATCTCCATCCAGGAGGTTCACTTAACGACTTAGAATACGCAGATGACATAGTCCTGTTTGGTGAAGACGCTGACAAAATGCAGAGTCTTTTGGTAGCATTAAGCAACAATGCCAGAATGTTTGGAATGCGCTTTTCTCCCTCTATATGCAAGTTGTTGCTCCAGGACTGGTCTGCGTCAACACCTGAACTAAGGATAGGGAGTGAAGTAGTCGAACGCGTTGACAACTTCACATATCTTGGAAGTCTGATCAGCCCTAATGGGTTGGTGTCTGACGAAATCTCAACACGGATTCGAAAAGCTCGCTTGGCTTTTGCCAACTTGCGTCACCTTTGGCGAAGGCGAGATATCCGTCTATCAATAAAAGGACGAGTATACTGCGCGCCAGTCCGTTCTGTTTTACTTTACGGCAGCGAAACATGGCCATTAAGAGTAGAAGACACTCGTAAGCTATTAGTATTTGACCACAGATGCCTTAGAAATATTCCTGGCGTCTGCTGGGATCACCGGGTAAGTAATAGTGAGGTCAGACGCAGGGTATTAGGAAATGATGGTAAATCAGTTGATGAGGTTATGAATCTTCATCGACTGAGATGGTTGGGCCACGTGTTACGTATGCCTGAACACCGATTACTACGACGTGCAATGCTAACCGATGTTGAACATGGTTGGAAGAAATTTAGGGGCGGCCAAACCAAAACGTGGCATCAGTGCTTGAAGTCACTAACTTCTAGTCTGAGCCATGTTGGTAGATGCAGACTACTTGGTTGGGGTCCGCGTGACTTTCGTAACCAATAGTTGGAGACTGTTGGTGACATGGCTCAGAATCGATCACAATGGCGTCGGTGTATACACTCCCTGTCTTCCCTTAAACTAAGAGATTAAAATCACTTCATATCTTTCTTTCTACGAACCAATTCTTTCTTCTTGTAATATATCTCTATATGCAATCTTTCTCTTATATATTACCACCTTTGACCTAACCACTGTTATGAATCCGGTGTTCATCTTGTTATGCTGATGCGGTACGGCAACCTGGACCGATGCACATATGTGCCTGGTCCTACGTTGTAGCTGACTGACTGACTGTACCTAAAAAGACAGAGTTGATTTCCTCTCTAGAACTCAAACCTAATACCGTTCGCTTTAAATGCCGACATGTTATTCACCTAGCCACTCACTTGTGGCAACCAAGACTGATTAAATGTCGACCAAAATACCAACAATGGAATGAAGCAAACCACCATAAATTAAACTGGAATTTAACAGTATGAATTGTAATAGTCCTCATGGGATCGAATCGAAGGTTAACAGGTTTTATGTAAGACTGGATTTATGTTGGATTCCAAGTCTGTAGTTTGATGGTTAACGTTATTTTATTTCAGTATATTTACAAAACATAATCTATATGATTGATTTTGCGAGTATGAACGAATCAACACAAGAAACGGACGATTGAATTCAGTTTATGTTGAAAGATTCTAAGTGAAAATCTCATCTACAGAACACCTACATGCACTTTGATTCAAACCTATTTTTATTGTTAGAAAAATTATGAACATTTTACAAATGACCGATAATCACCTCGACATATTCAGTAAACTATACAAGTGAAATAATATCATCCTTAGGAAGAACTGCCTTTCAGCATTATTGAGAATAAACCTTAATTGGAGAAAGAAGTTCAGATTATTCGAATATTGAGTTTAAAATATTGAGGTGAATGCATTAATTAGTGTGAATGAAGAGATTTCTGAACTTGACTACAGTATCTGTTAACCCAAATCTAAAACTTCCAAGTGCAAAGACTTACTGAGCAATAATCTCCATCTGTATATATCACTCATTCTTGGATAAGATGTAACTTTTGAAAGCCTTTGAGAATGATAATCAAATGTACTGAACATTTTGATGTTGAATTTTGTAAACTGGATGGATTAATTATGAAGCATTGTGTTTTTCCGCACATCCTGTAACTGCCGATCGATTTTATCACACAATACTTAGTTTATTCGACAAATGAACAATACAGGAGAATAATAATTTGGAGAAAGACATCAAATAACAATTACCTGGTGAATTATTCCTGATCCAGGCTTCCAAAATCCAATCCCATATTTAGCCGAAGCAGATGCAAGAAATTCGTAAACCTCCTTGTTGGTATCATTCGCACGATTAAGATCTGTTCCTGCACCATCTTTAGCCTCAATAAGATGATCACAGTGGACAGTTGAAGGTACAGCGACACGTGGAAGACCACTGCTAATAAACTGTAATAGAGCCATCTGTGCTGTAGCATCTTGCATTGCAACACGATCGGGCCTAAGCATGAGATAGCTTTTACCTCTTTCAATATTCTAAAAGTAATTTAGAGAAATCTTTTTGGAAAAAAGTGCTTACTGCAGTTTTTGGGTTGTCAAGATGAGAATACAACACTTTCTCGGCTAGTGTTAACGGATGTCCAAGTCTATAAATAACATCAGAAATCGTATCACTCATTACCGATCTTTCACTATATTTAGATTGTGTTCCAATTTATCATAATCTAGGGTTTTGTCTTCAAATTTACTAAGTGTTACCTTCATGATGAGTAAAATAGATTAAAAGTATGAAAGAATAATTACTGAGCGACTTATGTGAGAAAATCGAACGAAATTAACCCTGCCTGTATTCTTCAACAGCAGATTGACAAACGTCATGGTGAAAATGAACCACAATATTGTATCTTTTCTTGTCTAATAGCTGTAATGTCAATAAAATAAGAACAACTTGAATATTCGGTAGTGATTATAAAACAGAAATGACAGTTGTCAAGTTAAAGATAGACAAGAGTGTATGGTCCCAAACTATATAGAGTAGGAGATTGAACAATAAAAAATGAGCGTACAATACACCAACAGATCAATTAGTAGAGCGTATTTTAAAGTTAGGAAAAATCCGTACAGAGTGAACAAAGTAATGATTTACACAACCAAAATAAATATTCTGGACTCTAAGGTTGGTGTAGTTGGAAAATTAGACACATTCAGACAGCTATTCGAGTCTACGACTTTTCATTTACACTATCCTTTTAGCAATAGCTACTCATGAAGATCGCGATGTAATTTCACTTTGTGACTAAATTGCTCCATATTGAAATGAAACCCTTTAAACAACAGTTTTCTTGCCACAATGAGAGTTTAAAGTGCAGGTTTTACAAGGGTGAATGAAACAACTTAACCACGAAAAATTATCAAGAAAATTACCCATGGATAATCTAAGCGTTTGGAGCAATTAGTCAACAATACTTAAGAACGCTTCAAATTGCCTTTCGATGACTCATTCATTTTTATCGTTAGGATATGACACAAATACATCGAACTGAAAATATGCTTTGGTTTGTAAAACCTAGAAATGCGTACTGAAGGCCACTGAATGAGCCTGTATTTGTTTTACGCAAAACCACATACTTGATCTCTAATGCAGCCCAGAAATTGCATATATGCCCTCGGATAAAACCATGACGTAAACTATTTTGGAAAAAGGAAACTGAGATGGATTTCTTGAACAACATACGAAGTAGAGCAATAATTTATTTGATATATGTCCATAAATCAAAATCAGTGGATGTTTGGCGCAGCTAAAAGCCTACTATACTCCAAAAAATAGATTCTAACATTCTATTGGAGAGGATGCTTTTTGTCCCAAAAAATGTTCCCACACTGCATAGCAAACAATAAGATACCTTCCACGTGTGCCAGTCTGGTTTTAAGATGAAGCCTTCTAACTTCAGAATAGCAAGCATATTATAAGCTTGGATTAAAAACTTCGGATTCGAAGACCCAGTAAGGTCGAACATAGTAACATTGGTAGGCTAGAACTGCAGACACATCTAAGTAAATCGGCAAGATTGTCAAAATATTGGTGTTCAAAAACAAAACTCAGTAAAAGTGCACTAATGCACACCATTCACAATAATATTCACCACCACACGATTGATACGACTTCACTGTCGGAGTTTCTAAAACAAAAGAACCTGAGGATACTCGCGACCTATGATTTCTAAGACGGTTGAGGACTGAAATGTATCATCCCTTAAGGGATTTCGAAACCCCGACTAGTCATGATGAGATTGAAACGACTAAAGCTACTATTTCTATCCCGCCGTAAAAACCCAGGTGGTCCCATTTAGTATCTTGAATAATAACCTGGGTTTTGGTACATCCCATTATTTGCTTCAACAGAAACAAATCAAGTCCAAGGCCAATACATATAAGTTTAGTGTCAACCACTGGATGAATGTAGGTACGGATTCTGTTCTCATTGAATGGCTAATACTGTAGTGCCCTGCCCGAATACGCGCCATCAATTCAAGCAGTAAATGCTTTTGAAAAGAGACTAATTAGCCACAGAAACACATCATAACCATTAACTAACATACATAAACTTATATAATACAGCCAAATACATGGATGAATTTCGCGCCAAAATTCGTGGCTAGTTATCTTATACCTGATTGGTTCGTCCATAAATTATGGTCTCGCCGTGGGATCAAATCATAATTCTAGACAGAAGTTAATTGAAAACTTGTAAGAGATTATTGTCGGCATAAAATTTCAACTATGAATGAAAACGGTAACAAAGTAACAGTGGCGGCCTGCTTGAATATTTGGGCTACCTGTTCCTCCGAACTAGATATTTCATCAAGTTATCTGTTTTGTTGTTTATTTTCGCACATCATTATGTCTATTGTGCGCAAAATCTATTCAGGAGCGTCTATGAGAAGTTTACAACCTTTCGCTGTACGGGATATGAAAAGGTACAATCAGCGCTGATTGGTGATATATATTACCATTTGTACTAGTACATAAGATCTCAAAATTGTCCCACCTTGTAAATCTTTGAGATAACATAATATCATTGAAGATTCGTCCTACATCATGCATCATCATGATAGCATCGTCTTCGTTACTTGAAGAATGAACGTTACCAGACATGGTGTGGCTGAACCCAATTCAAATCTAAAAATGTCTTGATTTAACCGCTTCTGAAAATTTCCACGAATTGTCGATGCGACGAACCAATCATCCTGCGGCAGTTTGACCTTCAAGTGCACGCAACCCTCACAGTGGACGATACTTCTGGAGCGTTGCCCTTTCCTATGTATGTTTATTATTATTATTCTTATTATTAGAAGTTTTATTCAACATTATATTTTTGGTACAACAGAATTCTCAGCATAAAGTACTTCGACACGTTTCCTTTTCTCACACCTTGATCGATTGTGACGATAAATTTTGAATGATGACCAGTTTGATGTTAGGAGTTCGGTAATCCACATTTGATTAATATTCATTCGTTTCAATGCATATTGCCAGCCACCATGAAGTCGCGCGACATCATGACGACAAATAATTTAATTAGATCTTATGTTATTTTCAGCCCGCTAACAAGAAGTACGTCATTGTTGACGTCCTCAGCAAAAAACAACTGATGATAGCATCCAAAGAATGGATAGTAGGCAAGGAACTTTGCGTTTTTCCGAACGAGCTGGTCGATATACACCTGCAGAAGTGCGACCAACCGAATAAAAATTGGTCACTTATGAAATGTAAAGTCATTGACGAATTCGGTTAGTAACAAACCATAGAGACTAAATTTTACTATAGATTCTCTGCAGTCGGCGAAAGATGCTTTACTTTCAATGCACATACTGGAATCTCACCGTAGAAACACTTCTACGGATGAGAACATATTTGCCACAAAACAGTGAGAAGCCCAAGAGGTCAGTACAATAATCTTACTAAAATTTACTAGAGTTGCAATGAAGCGTAAAGAAGATTTTCTTTACAATTCAGTCGACATGGATGTGGCTGAGATGCAGGCTGGGAATAGCCGCGTACAATATCCTAAATTCCGGGTGTTCGACAAACTCATATCGTCAATCGCCAAGTAGGTTTCATTATTATTTAGATATTCACGAATTAGTTCGACACAATTAGAGACATCACCATCCACATCGGAATCTAAGCATGTTGGTGGTGCTATAGCGGACCAGTAAGTAACCTGCATCATCTAGTGACCTTTTTCAGCTGTGATAGATTGTATACAGTGGTGCTGAACATGTCATCAGCTATCACTGACTTGACTAAAACGATGAACAACATCGTCGGCTATTACTGACTTAAATATTAATGTAAAGCAATTACTATTTAAGTCTAATGAACGCGAAAAACCGAATCAATTCGATTGCGGCCTCTTGAGTCGGCAGTTCCCTTTGTCATCTGAAGACGAACTGCAGATGCTGGACACTGGTTTGCAGCAGAAAGAAACCAGGGACAGATTTGTAAGTCATTAACAAGAATTTAATAATTTGTTACTATTACAGATGGCAATGGTTACTAGGTTATCAAGTGACGATCCAAAAACATCGATGTGGTTTGTTCTGTCGCATCTCTTGACACCTGAGGTTGCCAGTAAATTCACGTTACTTGGCACCTCTTCAAAACGAGCACTTCACGAAGTAACTAATTTTTAGTATTTAAACTTCAGGTGCGTTAACAAATCGCTTTATGTCATCCTCTGTCAACGAAAAAGACCTTGCGAAGCTGTACGACATCGCGACACAAGGTTGCTTTCACGATATCCGAGACAAGATGATAAAGCGTAATAGAAGAAAACGAGATCAGGTATGTACTAATTTAAAGTGATAACTTCCCTACAGCTCTATAGTTACAGTCAACAATATTAACGAACATAACCGTAAGTTCAGATTCAAGTATTTGGCTGTGCCAAAGAATGTCTTTGAAATATGGTTGTGACTTTCTTTTTTTAAAATTCAGAATTCACAGGACGACTACCTCAATTCTCAATAGCCAAACGAACGTGGCTTAGGGGAATAGTCCATGCAATTTATCGACAAAACGGCGAAAAAGGGGGAAATCCGCATTATTTCCCCCGGACAGGCGAAAAAGGCGACATTCTGATGCGTTTTCCCATTTCGCTACCAAAGCATTTACCCCTTTATTGGTTGTCTGGGATGACTTCCGTGATTAATAATTATTTTTTTAGTATACGCATACTAAGTTCGTTATGTCAGTATGTAAAAAGAAAAGTGATGACCATCTCCAAAGTATTTTTTGTGAGATATGTCTGTACATATGGAAGTAAACGCAGTTTGTCAGAGTCAGATGCTTGCGTTCAGGATGTAGATGATGATAGTGATCATCATTCTTCTGAAGAACACACAACTTCTAACTCGCCAACACAACCTAGGCAAAGAAGACGACGTCGGTCATCTACGTATGCCTTACTTCAAATGAATTTACCCTTCAGGTTGAAATATCGCCATTGTCAATCAGGATTTAGGGTCCGGGCAGTAAATGGTGAGTTGAAACTCACCTTTATTAAAACCGTGCACAACCATCCTTGCACAGAAGCATATATTTCTGTCGATCCATCGAGACGACAGTTGACGTCAAGTGAACGCTTATATTTAAGAACGTTTCTACTGAGTAATACACCAACTCGTAGCTTACAGTATCTGGTTTCTTGGAAGTTCAGTAAACAGCTTTGGAGTAAAACAGACACTGACCTACGTTTGCGTCCATATGACGCTGTAAAGGATCTTCAACGTTTTCCAATTCTTCAGGTAAGAAATATAGTCAATTGTATTATTCATTCCAGGTTCCAATGTCATTTCTGACTCTTCTAAATGAGTTCACATCTTTTGCAGCTAAAATTGTAGCTGTAAATTATAAACGTGTTCGGACAATCAGACACGAATTTATAGAAGGAGAATACATCAGGTGCTACGACAGGGGTATGATGTATGTTCTTGATACTTCACGCGTACGATACCCCATACACTATTGACCGGTGAAACAATCAAAAACACAAATGTGAATAGATAGAAAATTTATTTTCATTTTTTATATTACAAAATGGATATGACGTCCAGGCTTTTTGATTGCTTGGCCTGGACGTTTTAAACATTGTTTGGCATTTTTCTGCCTGATGGTGTGCATCTTCCATGAAAAACCGTGTTTTTTTCTTTTATTTGTTCGTCATAATCAGTAGGTTCTTTTGTAGAATAGTGATAATAATAATAATTACAACAGTTGCAGTAACAGTAATAGTGATAATTGTAGTAATAGTAGTAGTAATCACAATGATAGTATTGGTAGCAGTAGTAGTAGTAGTTGCAGTAGAAATAATGGTAATAGCAATCATTAAGACAGTTTTGTCCACAATCCATATGACTGTCCATAGATATAATCACTTATTTGTGAGCGTTATATGATTAGACCGCTCAGCAAATGCGTTTTTACAAACTGATTATCATCGCTCTAGACTGATATTATATAGACTTGACATATGTTTAGACTATTTCCATTCAAATTTGAATCGAAAAAGCCAATCGAGTCACGTGACTGTAAATCAATCAAGAATGTATGTTCGAAATCAATGTCATTTATGAGAACGATGATGAAAGTAAGGAGTAAAATGACGGAAAACGTTAGTCAGTCAGCCATTTACGTTAGTCATGAAGGCTGATTTGGTGAGCATAATCTCATTCTGGAATAAGAATGAAAAACGTGAGCTTAGATTAAGCAAGTGGTCAGAGTAGAGGTGAAAATTGTACAAACATCTTAGGATAAGAAGGATGATCAAGTTTGTTCATACACTGCTTTCGGACTGGTTGGAATATGACTGACATTTTCACGAGAACTAAATTTAACATCAAGTAGAAGGGAATTCGGTCGACCTTGAGGATTCAGTATAGTCGTCCGTAATAAGAATAATAGTAGGTCAGATGACCTGTGTTAATCCTGGGTGTATGCTTACTAGTGAAGATTCAGGTTTCCTGGTAGACTCCTTCATATCCGTGTATGTTTTCTAATTTTGGTCCGAGTGTAGATTGTTATTATTGTTGCTGTTGCTGTTGTTGTTGTTGTTGTCACTTTGACCAAGGCACCTCTGGATGTGTCCGATGCTATGAGAGTATTTTCGTGGAGTGTTTCTCAACTCATTGGCATCGGCCACACTGTTTTGGCAGTTTCTGTCGAGGTGAGAAAGTCCATCTATCAGTACAGTTATCCGCGCGATTTTGAACAAGTGAGTGTTTAACAGTATCAAAAATCAATACGTGTAACTTTACTAATGCAAGTTTGTTTTCCTTATTGCAGGACAACAGAAAGTGAACATATTAGAAGAAGAAGAACAAAGCTTGCGCAAACTAAACCTGCTGGATGATGAGTAAAACTATTTTGTAATAGACTTCTCTTTTTGTACAAAAACAGCGTAATTCAATTTCTAATATATCTCTGTTGTGCTCGCACGCCGTGTTATCACTTGAGTGGCTTCTGCCAGTTCTCAATGTTGTGTTGTGTTTCAGATTGCTCTTGCCTGCAAGTAAACGCTAATAATACGTGCTACAAGTGGTGATGGATGTGTTTATGTCAAAACATGATGAACCCCCAGCCATCCCTGGCAAGTTAACAGTCAACACAACCCCTCGCCAACCGCCACTGTTAGGAGTCTCATCAGACTATGATATCTGGAAAATTAGAGTAATGACGTGCCTACGTCGAGTTCCAACTTCGGAACACTTCGACTACCTTCTGTCCTACTTAGATAACGAAGCAGCGAAACGAGCGACAGCTAACGGCTTTACTGCGTGCAATTCACCATCTCAAAATTGGAAGATTTTAGATGAATGTTTTTCGTTGAAAGTGGATACCCAGCAGACACCCATCCAATTTTTGTCTCGCCATCAGAAACCTCATGAAAGCCCCATCGACTATCTTCACTCATTACAGCAGATAGCAACCCAGGCATTCCCTAGCCTGGACATCTTGAGGCGAGAAGAAATTACACGCTCCCGTTTTATTGAAGGACTGCTGCCAGGTGCACTGCGAGAACATCTACTCCGAGTGCCACCGGCTGACACAGCCGACTTGAAACGAACGGCACTTCGATTTTTGACTGCTGAAAGACTGTCAGTTTCATTGGCGACCTATCGACCAACCGTGATGACGATCGATGAAGCCACCGAACCTAATCGACAAGATAGCCTTCAAAGTGCCGCGGCTATTAGAGAGTTCCCTGGCCGGGCAGCCGACTTCCACATGGAACGGACGGTCGTCAAGGGACAACTATCGAGACCAGCAAACGGAATGCTTCTACTGCAGACGTTTCGGCAAAAATGCCAAGAAATGCGGCCATAACCGCGTGAAAAACAGAGGTTAGCAGTGTCGTTTGCATATATCGTCTTGCTATGTTAAACATTTGCGCCCTGTTACTATTAGGGGTATAGTGCAAAGTACTGAGATTAATATGCTATTAGATACAGGAGCTTCAGTATCCTTGATCAAGGAAGACCTCTTGCAGAAACTTAACCACAGCACTCAGCGTAAACAATGCTCTTCTACCTAAATTACCGCGAGCGGAGAACCCTTGAAAGCGTGTTCTAAGATAGGTTTAGAGCTAACGATTGACAAGAAGCCTTTTCAACATGAATTCTGGGTTTGCCCCACACTGACTTGGAACATGATTCTCGAGGTCGACTTCATGTTAAAATACCAGGTCTCTATAATAATTTATTCTCAAATAACAGTTTGTTACATGAGGCATGCCAGTTTACAGGCAAGATCAAATTGATACAAATGATACAATATCCACTGTAGTAAATTACATAGTTGGGTTGATAATTTGTAAGATATGAATGTAGATGGTTTTAATCAGTACCACAGTTGGCGCGCTTCATGAAAGTTGTGTTGCAAATGTGCAACTGATGGTCAAGGATAGGTCCATTGAAGGTGGGATCTTCTAAATGTCGCAACCTTATGTCCCTTTGGAATGTCTAAGGCTTTGAGGATGGTCACTTCTTATTTAGTTGTATCCCGATAATTCTGAAGTGATGTCAAAGTCATGGTCCAACCAAGTTTCGGTCTCAGCTGTGATGAGTGGCCTCAGTTCGTCCACTAATACTCCTAGTTCATGTTAGAGAATGCTAAGGTGTGGTGTTTGGATGAACTAATGATTCCTTTGCACTTTTTGAATGCTTGATTTCGAATTCTAAATACAGTACCTTCGTTCGTGCTTATCGAGTACTTCATGATCCAATTGCGTTATTTCTAGGATTCTTAGTTCATACTATAATTCAAATACTCTTGATCATCACAGAAGGTCAACAATGGTGAAGGCGGGAAGAGTTGATCAGTATGGCATGGCTCAGCCTTGTGGGCCTGACCATATCGTATAACTCGTACCTTCCAACATTAAATATATTGTTTTATCCCCTGCCGAAATGTGTTCTTCAAAAGCACTAAACGTCGTATTGCTGACTGTAACCATATGGCTAGTAAATATAGATGATGATATAATTCCCATGTAAGATCTTAGAGATTAGGTATTCATATTAAGAAAAATCTAGGATTTTGGGATCCGGTCTATCATTATAGTGGTACAGATAAATGTGCATATAATTATTTTGAAGGACTTTTTTCAGCTTTCCAGCAAGACTTTCCAATTGTTCAAATTCAATCTACAGAATCAGTTCGCTTGCTCAAGTTGGAGGCTTACGAGAAGCTCCTTTAGCCCCTGGGCCCTTGTATCTTAGAAAATAGTTGACTGGAGTCAGTTTGTTACGAGTGACTGCATCCCACTCTATCCTCAGAACCATCTAAGAGACCTGCCAAAACTATGTTCTAACGCTAACTTTTGAGGGATACCGGGGGAGTTCCGGTCAAACATGGCAAGCTGAACTGTGGGAGCACATTCTACTTCCTTCGGGCGGCCAGATCTTAAAAATAGCAATTTGTTGAGAAGGTCCAAGCAAAGTAATTGCGGAGGGGAGTGCATCTTTAACGATGGGGGACGACCAAGACAGCCGATTATTTCGGGATCGTTTTCAATCATGAGCCACCTATCGAGAAAGGACTAGGCTCAGGACCAGTGTCTTCTCGTGAACTACACATTATAGACTTCTATCGAGACGACGTACTAAATGCATTTATTACTACATACATAAAAATTAACACAACACACAATGCACTGTCCACTACTGACTATCGTATTCAAGATTCCGCTTAGTTAGAGCGACTCACATGAGGACTAGAAGGGTGCAAATCTCACTTTGATCCACAAGACGGGAATAAGACTTCTATCAAACTACAGGCCTATCAGCCTCACCAGTATCGTGGTTACAATACTGGAAAGAATAGTCATTATGGTTGTCACGACCTTCGTGAACATCAATAATTTGCTAGACACTGAGCAACATGGTTTTAGTAGAGGGTTATATTGTAAAACTAACCTTCCTACAACAAGAGAGGGATGGATAGGGTTGCTAGATAATTGAAAGTCAGATGGTGTTGCCTATGTCGACTTTAGTGAAACATTTGATATGGCGCCGCACAGCAGACTTATTTCGGGGCTGGTAAGTCTCGGAATAACTTCAGCCAAAATAAGTCAAAGACTTCTTGGTAGGTAAGCGCAGATTTCACAACTTCTGTATGGAAACCAGCATATGGCAGGACTATTGCAACGGTGGATCCTAACCATAAAAATCGTTGAAGTTAAGCTCACAAGTACTGGAAAGACTTAGATTAAGTTTGGAGAAAATTTAGTTTTAACATTTAACAAAATGGACAAGTTGGGAAATCGCTACAGCGCTGGGGAAGCGTCGGAGCCATATTATCCTGTCTTACAGAGATTTAGGGATAAAAGTGATTCAATGTCTTAAGATCGAGGCCCACTACCGTGTGGCTGCAGATACTTTGAGCTATAGGATAAATATTTGCCAGTTTAGATAAATGTATATTAGTATACACAACATTAGTGAGATAAACACTTTAAAATTGCGTTAAATCTGTGAAGGTTTATCTTGGTTGATGTACTGAAGGCAGCTATCCATGCAACTCCAGAGTTTCTAGGTTTACCAAAGATGGGGAGGTTTCAGATGTCAGACTTCATTACTCTATTCTACCGAAGATCAAGAGGTTATCTGATTATGATGCATGAAATATTCAGAAGTGACTTTGAACCTGATATATCTTTCGCTTTCGTGTCTATCAGATCATTAAAACTCAGTGAATATAAGAGAGTCAAAAAGCCAAGAGTGAATAAACTACCATGGAATACATGTCTCTTACATCGAGTTATCGACTCCTGGAACATACTTCCGAAAGTGGTATTTGGGCTTTCGGGTTATCCATTTCGGAGAAGAACGGACACTTAAAGAAGCTTACTGGAAAGGAAATAACATAAGTTGCCGATCTTCTGTCCCTCATACATATATTTGAACTTTCAATTTGCGTTTTCCAGAGAGAAACTTGAAATTTTCCCAGGAATTGAGAGTAAGATGGTGTATTAATTTACTTCTTTTGTCTCTATTTGTTTTATATACATACGTTATTATCTGGAGACACCATGATCCATTAAATCTAGACACGGAAACTCGTCGAAAAAATGCTTATTTTACTCCATCCATAACCATCTGGATCATTTTAGTTTATATAAATGAGGTGTATGGTGGACGAAATATATCAGTTCCAAAATAATGATGGTTACTAAAAAAAGGTAGAGGGTCGAAAATATGCCGAGATACAAGTTAGACATAAATAAAATTATGAAACGTTACTTAAACTGTCAGAAAGAGGCGTGCCGAAATTATTTTCCGGTTTCATAATCCACAATTGTAAATAGTCAGTTATTCGAAATATGATTGATATAATTCAAAGTGTGTCTTAAGAGTAGTCACATGATGAGAATATCAGTGAGATCTGTAAACTTAAACAGCAAATATATTCGAGTTCTATTATTGTGACGGCTGATAAGTTAGAACGAGAAGTATGTATGTGCAGCAGTGTATTTGTAAGCGATAATCGAAGAGTCATGCCATGATAATACAGAATGGGAACGGAGGATCAGTGTCAAAAATTTATAAAACAGAAGTTCCATAGTCAGTAATAGTAATTGTACGAATTATGTGAAATCGCAAAAAATGAGAATAATGGCTAAAACTAATTACATAACAAGTTGAGGCTAACTGTCTCCACAGATGGTTAACAATTAAAATCTAGTCAACCTTAGTACAAGTATTGATCGAGAATGAACAGACGAAAATAACTACGTAAACTTTAACACTTCTTTTGTGTTTGATGAAGAGGATTCATCAATTTCGTTTGTAATGATTAATATAAGGCCACTCATCGCAGCGCAGTCGTGAAATGATAACGCTACGATTGTCATTTTACTTGTGATTCCTTTTCTTTTCGTTATTCTTATGGGCAAGAATGATCAAAATAAGTGGGAACACTGTGATACCCTTTGTCACGTGGGCACATACTCCACCTGACCATCAAATATCTTCGATTTTATTGTCTGAAGATGGGGAAAGTGTCGCCACTGGATCAGCAGATGGGCATATTATTCTATGGAGCCTAGGAAATTCCTGCTCATGTGCCCCAAGGTGGATGCTAACTGGACACAAGTCCTTGGTTTCCAATCTGTGCATCGCAGGAACGTCGCCCATGACCAAAAATCAGTTTTTCTTTAGCTATTCTATCAATGGGTAAGTTACTGTTTGCAAAGTATTTGATTTATTTGGCTTTGACTAATAGCAAAAGTCGGTAGATAATACTTAGGACGAATTTCATAATGTTTCAAGTCCTTGCTCTCACAGATATACAAACGTTTGACCTGAGTTGTTTCAGTTTAGGTAGCTTTCACTACTTTGACAGTCCTTTTAAGGCAATCCATATTGACATTAAGGTATAAGTTACAACTGCGTATTTCAGTGGTATGATCAAGCTTAGCACTAGATGTAATGACACTAGTGTTTTTCGAAGCCTATTGTTCAATGATTATCTCTGCTACTGAGCTACATTTTATAATAATGCAGTTCAAAGGAATATTTATAGTCTAATGGTGAATGCCTACGAATATTTAAGGTGTATATACTAGTTTTTGAGTCTTTGTTTGGTAGCTACAGCTGACGATCTGACTTTTTAAAGGAAGTATTCTCTTGTGATGACAAGACATGACTTGGTCTAAATAATGTATTTTCAATGATCCCAGCTTCTTTAATCTTCAGATGCTTAACCGATGATGATGTAGTATCGAACCTAGTAAAGCTAAATATGCTTCAGACCTGGCCATAAATTTATGCACGAAGAGTTTATAATTCAACACGGTTTAGAGCATTGTACCTGTGTTTTCACGCCCAAAAGTAGTTCGTAAGCCCATCAATCAAGAGATTTTGCGTGATTTATGCCACTGATATGATAATCATACAGTGCATCAGTTCACTGAATACTACTCAAACACTGAATAACCATAGTTTGCTTCAAGCTGTTATCTAAATTGATTTTGTCAAGCGGCGTCCACAAAAGTTCTCAACTTTTTCCGTTTTTATCCTGTTTTCTCATGAATATTTTCCTGTGGATATCACTTTTCTCGTCTGGCCACAAATTTATGTGTACTCCGGAGATATTATCATTGACTTGAAGTACACAAATGACATACTTTTGTCAGAGGTTTGTTCTTTTGGATTCTTCATTACAATGCAACCATAAATGAGAAACATTCGTTTCTATTTAAAATTTAAAATATTACTTCAGGACTGGTCTTCATCTATTTTTATTGTAATTTGTGAGCTAATCGATAAACCATTCCACTTAAACTGATAGTCTCATCAGCCTTGGTATGTTTGTGGATGGAAATATCTTTACATGACTGACTGACTGAGATAAAACCCACTTATTGGTTCGCAACTTGAAGTAATTATGGCGTACGCAAGACATCTCTTGTATATTGAAGGACGAGTATAGTCCACAGCTCATCACTTTATTACTCTATGGTTGTGAAATACGATCTATGAAAATAGGTAACGTGCATAAGTCGTAATTATTTAATTATAGGTCTTTCTAAATTATTACTGGTGTGTAGTAGAATCATCATGTGAATCATATTGTGGTTGCGTAGAGTAATCGGAAAAATTTGTACCCACCCCATTCTTTTACTGCGAGTATATTCTTAAGCGAATACACATAGAATATCGTTTTTCACTGTGGCTCACGATATATATATATATATATATATATATATATTCGCGTTCTAAACCAGATTTGCTTGGAACTGTTACGATATATTATTTTTCTATGCCTAGAGGAAATGTACTTTCATCAGTTTATTGATCTTCAAAGTATTTGTTCTCATTTCTCTTCTTAAACATTGTTTACTAACGTTTCTAAATGAAGTGTGACACATTCACCAAGTTCCAAATAAGATAGTTGAGAATGTAACTGGGTGAAGTTCCATAAATTCATTGAAATATGGATTGATGGAATGTGATAATGTCATGTTAAAATTAGACATTAAGAAAGAATTTTTAAAATAACTTCCAGATGCCACTATCTTCTGATGAATCCATATATTTTTTCAGGCAACTCTATTTCTTAGTTCATTCATTCTCGCAAGGTTTTATGAAGTTCCAACCCCATATACTTCTATGTAGCATACTCGTTTGTTGTATAATCGTTGAAAGCAACGTTATAAAGACGTAGGTAATTCAAATAATGTAAACACTTTTTTAAACCTTGAAATCTCTAGATAAATTCTTGTTGAAGTGAACCTCTTTTTTGACGACACGTTAACTTTAGGTTACTTCATGGTAACTCGTTGGTTGGTTTTTATGTCTTCTATTCCATATGTACATTTTCGTTGGGCTATCAGGGGATATGTACATACTTATTCACAACGTTGTAGCTTTACTTTTAAAATCGTAGCACTTAGATTTATCGGATGGCTCATTTTTATCAAACATGACAATATTAGGTGAGTGAATCAACTGTACTGTTTTGAAAATGTAGAATTTCGCGAAAGCCTATTTACTACGAATAAAATCTATTAAGTGTTTTGACTGCTGTTGAGGGGCAACTTGATCACTACTTGGAATTCAGTTCTGTCTTGAACGCATTTTAAGGATCAGTTATAGAAAGATTGTACACTTTAGCTTCCATCTTATTTCTCCCTATGAAATCTACAACAGCATAAATGCCGCTTTACCTGCATGTAAGATACAACTGTAACATAACGTCTCGTAAAACTGCTTTGATCTAGAGACTTAGGTTCAACAGGTTTTTAAAGAATAACCTATTACTTGACATCCAGATATCAGATCATAGGAACAAAGCTCTTCTTTATTATGGACGACCGTATTATTCACCAACAAATGTGTTGTTCATCCACCAAATCACTTACTTAAGGGTTATTATTATTTATTTATTTATTTATTTGAGCACATAAATATTGGTACAAGAATGCGCCAAATATATATGCGCCACACAAAACAATGAGGATTTAAGGGGAAGGAAAAAGAAAAAAAGGTAAGGAGGGTAAAAAAGGGAACAATAACGAAGAGATTGGTGTAAGGTAGTGTAATATTAATAATGGTAGCTAGCCTAGAAGCTAGCTCGGTTCGATACTTACTTGCAACAGAAGTTGCAACCAACTTGCTAACATCAATCCGTTGGTGACGGTCACTTCGTTGGCCACTGAAAAGTAAGGTAAGATTGGCGCAGACCGAAGCATGGTCAGAGTCCAGACACGTGCTCCAAAAGGAGAGGGAGTCTTGCACACAACCACGCTAGCGGTAGCTGATCGCGATGTGATCAATCTGAGTCCAGGCTTGAGATGCAGAGGGAGGACGCCAAGTGGCACATCGGCGATGACTGTGCCGAAAGTTAGTGCTAGCCAGAAGCAGGTTGTGGTCTGTGCACAGTTGCAGTAGACGGTCCCCGTTATCTGTCCTGCGACCAACAATTAATTACTGGAATAATTTGTATGGTTTTGATTACTGAATCTAAGTTTTATATTCGCTTTCTCCTCATAACTATTGTTATGTAATTATTCTACTATTTTAGCGAAATGGCTGTTTGGAATTGGAATGACGGCAAATGCTTAGAATTCAAAATGGACACACGTTATCGCCATACATATATCAAAGTGTGTGTTGTTTTATTATTCGTTTGTTATACTATTGGTAATTATCTATCTATTTCTTATACTTTTCGATAAGCTACTATTTTTGTTTGTTTCACTAACCTACTTGTTACTGTCAATAAATATCTAAGTAGTTGTTCATTTAGAGCTTAGGACACTACACGGTTTTTGCCAACTTGCGTCACATGTGTTGTAGGTGAGATATCCGTCTGCCAACCTAAGGACGAATATATCATGGAGCTGTTTGTTCTGTTCGATTTTATGGCTTTGAGAAGTGACCTTTAAAAATAATAGATATTAATAAGTCATTAGTATTTGATCGTAGATACCTTCATTATACTGCTCGCATACGTTTGGTAGAT
The DNA here is from genome assembly GCF_000699445.3 of Schistosoma haematobium. Lineage (NCBI taxonomy): Eukaryota > Metazoa > Platyhelminthes > Trematoda > Strigeidida > Schistosomatidae > Schistosoma > Schistosoma haematobium. The sequence goes on from NC_067201.1 coordinate 13,189,730, forward strand.
CGAGTGAACAATGGTATGCTGTACTGAGAACTCCATATTGTACCAAACATATATTCAATAAAGACATAAATTGGTAATAATAATGCTGAAGTTAACGATGGTAAATTGGTTAATAAAGTAGTGAATTTTCATCAACTAAGGTGATTAAAACATGCATTTCATATTATTACCACTTCCTACATCGACTGAGAAGTAGAAGTTGTAAGAAAGTTATTTGCGGTCAAACTAAGACGTAACATTAGCCAATGAAGTTATCGACTGTTAGTTTGAGCCGTGTTGTCAGACACAGACTAATTAGTTAGAGTCCGCTCCGTAACTACAGTCAGTGTTTGGAGACGTTGAGTGTCATAGTGTAAAATAAGTCACAACGGTCCAGATGCATTCATTTTTTATCTTCCATTAAGTCTTGAGCCTCAATAAATGCTTACTGATAATATTGATTAGTGATCAAATTCAAACAAAGGAGTTTTCTATTGCCCAATCAGTTGTTTGTTCATTCATCCTCTTCTTGTTCTTGCAGTCACATCAAACATGTTACCTTGATTATCGTCTACTATTTTGTTGTGGTCAATATGCACATATTGTTGTATTACATGCTACTTCACTGGCTGTTCTATTCACTTTGGCTTCAAATTCACAACCAGATTGGATATCTTCATTTGTTGTTGTTACACATCCAAATCAACGAAGTAAGTTCTTGTTCATGATGTTATTATAGTTGTCCTTGTAATTTGTCGCGCTATATTTTTTTTATTTATATTTTTGCAAGTTATATATTTAGTTTTTTAATTAATGACGCTTTATTTAAGAAATATGGCTAAAATCTCCGGCAAAATATTTCAAAAACTATTGTTTTTGTTAATAATATTAAGTCTACTTAAACTAATGTATTCATCTTAGGTAAATAATGTTTTGACTGCTGTATAGATATATACATAGTGTTGTCAGTCATTACCACTATAGGATCTAGCACCAATGTGCACCAATCTTAGTTGCTACTTTTCAGTTCAGAGCAGCGAGAGGAAATCAATAGAATGAGAATAATATGATAGTTAAGTAATGAGAACAGTAGAAATCTAAGCATAAGAAGTACAAATAAGCGACCACTACCTACCTCGACGCACGATGTTTGGTGGTATAAGAGTAGGTTGGAAGAAAGCTAAGGGCAGCCAAACCAAGATATAACATCAGTATATGGAACCACTAGCTATTGGATTGAGTTGTGTTGGTAGATTTTGTTGTAAGAGACGGTTTAATTATGAGGTAAAAACTTTCTAGGCTATTTTTTCTACAATTATATATATATATATAGCATTTTTATTAAGTATTTTGGTTTTACTGTTTTCTTATTAGCCTAGTTTTAAACTTTTATTTGAACCGTAGTTTGTTGCTATAGGAACTTCCGCTCATAAACTAGAACCAATTATTTCTATATCCAGGACTCCGTTTTCCCATCATTAATGTTGTTATTCCGCGTTAATACTGTTACCCCATTGGTTTGGTCTTGTATTTATATAAATGGTTGTCTGGAATTTATTAATCTTAAGCTGGTGAGTATTGGTCTTGCGTTCTTCCTTTTCGTTCGGGGCTAGTTAATATTGAGCCAACCGTCAGGTCCAGAGTATCAGTCTTCCAAGTCCTCGCTGCGCATTGGCAGTTTAAGGTCGTCTACGCGCATTGGTTGGTTGTAAGACATAACTTGTTTAGACTATCATGTTGGGATCCTCACGGTTATTGTAACCAGTGGTTGGGGGGGGGCGTTGTGTCATGGGTTATGACTGGTTACAGTAGCGTAAATGCATTTACTACCCGTTTCTTCTTAGATCCTGGGTTCCAGAATTATTCTGTACCTTTCGTTCCATAAGTTAGTTCTTCTCGAATCCTGTCTACGCCTAATATTTCCGATTACCACTGACAATGCTAGTACTTCTACTACTCTGGTATTTGTCTTTATGATTTCATTTCATTATGCTGTTTCAATGTGGTACTGTCAACTGATACATATATATTCTGATTTACTTATGACTAACTTATTATGCACTAAAGACTAACAAGATCAAAGAATGAAAAGTTCAAAATGACACTAAACTAAATACTTTGAGTAACGCAGAGAATGATGTGCATCATATTAGGGACCTGAATCTTACACTCAAGCTAGTGAATGTTATCTAGTTCTTATCACCTAGTTATTATCCTGTCCAATTTGCTACCCAATGTGTTTCTCGGCTTTTTTAAGGATCCATACTCATTTTATATGAGTTAGCCACATGTTAATGATAAAAGTAGTATATATATATATAATGTAACATTCTTATTATTCTCTTTCAAATGAAATCGAGTTTATGCAAATGTAGTCGTAGTTTTTAGCATTAGTTGTTTTGTCATTCAGTCGATTAAATTCTCCTTATACTTGTAAGTTTCACTCTTATTTTTTTCTTCCGGGTGTTAATTAGTTTTTTTTTAAAATTGAATCTTTATTAACCAAATTCTAAATAAGAGTAGTTAGTAAATTATTTTCATGCACTCTGATTAAATGGTATTACGTATACAACACATTGTTATTTTGAACAAAATCTATTACATGAGTTAAGTTAATTTCGTGCAGAAATAGTGTAAAATTAACAGTATTGAAAGGTAATTGTGAAATATGAACAATTACGATTCTTAAATTCGATGATTTGATGCTAACTGGCACGAGATCTAAGTTGGTTGACGCTTCCTAGCCATTAGCTCCAATCACCTAACGTTTGAGTCCAAAAATAAATAAATACCGAAACTAGACGGATAGAAAAAGTGTACAGATATAACAGAAAGCACGTATCTAAGTATAGCATAGAAAACACCTAGATTATATGAAGTTATCTGTTAGAAGAATCTCATTGTCTTATAGAAAATTTTCAGAATATTGAACTATTAAAAAAATACTGGGATACTTTAGTTTAATACAATTTTTAATCTATATACTCTTTCATTCTTGTTTAGCTAATATTGTATTCAACAGCCAAGTGATTGCAATTTTATTGTTATCCGTACTCCTGAAGTGTAGCCATTTGCCTGTAATGTATAGGTTGCCAATCTTCATCGTCTTGGTTGGTTGGGACATGTGTCACGTATGCCTCAACACAGCCTACCTCGAAGAGTGATGTTAGGTAGAGTAGAAATCAGCTTAAAGGAGTGTAGGAGTGGTCAAATCAAAACATGACATCAGCCTATGTGGTCATCAAGCCTTGGCCTGGGCCACGTTCGATGTAAACTACCTGGCTGGGCTCCGCGCAGTAACCGTGGTCAGTCGTTCGGGGCCCAGGTGCATTCACTAATTGTCCTCCTCTCGATCTTGAATTCCAATATTCCGTCATACACACCTTTCCATTCTACCTTATCAAACTGTATTCCCAGGGTCTAGTCTTTCTCACTATCGTTGATGAACATTATTTCGACCTCTTTTGTTATTTTCGTATAGTTGTGCTATTTAAGCGCGGCAACTTGGGTCAACGCATATCTGTGCCCAGACTCTATGCTGGTCATGTCTATCTGTCCCGTTTGCTTGTGATTGTTGATTTTTCACACTGCTGCCATGGGATTTATTCAAAATATACTGAGTATTTTGAATTATCTACTTGGAGAGTAATCATATATTTCCTTAATTGTGGAATTAGTGGTAAGAATTCATCTTCTTTCAAAAAGATTACACAGAGATAGTAAGGAATTCTTTAAAATAACCTATGTGATTGTATGATCAGTGTTCTGAAAAAACCTGCGTTTTATTAGACATCTGTATTTACTCCTTCAGTAAAGTATGAAGTAGCTTCTTTTCAAATGAGCTTTTAAAAAGTTCGAACTGATCTTCCTGAATTAGGTATGTCAACATGTTTTCATCACGAAAAAAACTTGCAACTGTCTATGCCGACAGGTTACCCAACTTGAACCAAAACACACTAATTGCTACCAAAGACCGGAGACAAATTTGCAAGTTTATTAGCTGATAGTGTTAAAAATTTACTGTCGACCCAAGCCTTCTACAACTGTTACCATGACATAGTGAAGTTCTAGCTTTTGGAGTTCTCCAGCATCATTGTTACCACTATTTGTAGTAAGGTTTTTTTACCTGGTAGTTGGGTCATGTAATGCAGTTAAGCATTTTGTGAAGTTTACAAACTTCATACACGGGGGTAGCGTGATAACATTTCAAACTGAAATACATACATTTCATTTTAAAAGTGCTTATTTACTAAGGTCACTTTTAGTTGAGATTCTTTTTGTACACGTTGAGGAATAATTTTAATCACAAAGAGACTTCAACTACAGAACTACCAGAAACTTATCAGGAAGCACTGGAGTAATGTTTTTTTGATAATCCATACACAGATTATTTGTTGTTTATTTAAAAACATAAACATTGGTAAAAAGGGACACCAAAATATGTATGTGCCACACAAATCATTAAGTTTGTGTGTGAGATGGTATACTCTCTGGGTGCTCAAACCAGAGCAGGCGGTTTTATCAGGGAGCCAGTCTCCGAGCCTTTGACCTAAGGGTCTAATCAACAAGAGAGTTGAGCAACTTCAGGGGATGCGTTCCCATAGCGGCAGGTCACCAAGAATAGTTTCATACGACATTTTTTCCCTCAGCATCCTGTCCCATTTGCACCATACTTTCGGAATTAAGATTTTCCGACTCATTTTGGTGAATCCACTGTACCCACCAATCCGGTTTGAGCGTCGGATATTCGCCTTTCGTCCTCTCGATCTCGTAAACAACCCCCGCCGTGAGATGGCAGTAAGTTAGAATTCTGTGGAAGTGGCTGTGGACGTGCGGTCATATTGAGAGGATTTCGGGGGGGGGGAGAGCAAACTCTCTACATCCTCTATCGTACCAGGGTATTCGGGCGATAAACGTACACATAACCATATGTGGAATCTTACCGAGGTTGTTTAAATTTTCGAATGCAATAAGCTACATTTTCACCTTCAGTGATCTTTGAATCTTTTTGTTTGTCTCTTTTTTGTGTCTAGACGAAATTGTTTTAGGTCTTTCATACTCCAATCTAGCTATATTATGGACGCTGGACGGTGAAGAAACACAAGTAAGTCGTTGTGTTCTTGTTTTATTGAACCCTGACCCCTCGTTTATTGTAATAATTTGTTGAACGGTTGCCTATTGGTCAAACAAGTTGACCTTCACTCAGTAGTTTGTGGGTTTAAACGCCGCTCCACCTACTTCGGTTTGAGTATCCAATCCGTATCACTAGCCTTGATACGAAAAGTGTGACTTAAAGCCAAAGAGAATACATTCTTACTGGTATTAGTATCAGTCAGATATATGGACACGCATTCGTTCATGAAGTTCCTGAAAAAATACCATTTATTTGATATCTGAATATGTATGATACCCATATGTATGGTTCAATAAGATTTTATTTAACAAGTGATTGTTAGTAAGTAGTGTACTCTTCACTCTTCATTCACTAAACATAGAAGCTATATTACTTTGGTGAAATAAGGACCAAAATGGAGGGAGAGTGAGAGATAGATCACTTTCAATAACCCTGTTATAAAGCATTTTGCAGGTTTCTCACTTCTTAATTTTCTTATTAGACAACATCATATCACTTTATTGATATAAATAATTCCTCAGACACATATAATAATTACAAACTATATTGGAGTGCTTAACAATAACCGAAGATCACGCAATACCGGATCGATCGAGGTGAGACTTGTACACCAGTGGATGCCGGCTCAATCGTCTAGAGGTTACTCATTCGTTTACGAGACTTAAATTTTCTGGCTCATATACCTAGAGGCGGGATTGTTGGTGTGCACAGCTGACCCACACACTAGAAAGAAGTGGGTATCCAGTCCTTGTAGGTTCTCAATGGTCGTCTAACGTAAATCAGTTCGTGTTCTCAATAAAATCCAACAATCTCCACAATCCGATACTGATAAAAAGCGAACACTTCTTGTGTTGAAGGGATTGAATTGTGACCAGGGTGGTTTTGAGGGCTGTTGGAGGTTTGAGAGAAGTTGTTTTTTTCTCAGTTATTCATACTGTGGAAAGGTGCTTCTCGAGATACCTGAAGCCAAAACCAATTTAATAGTAGTTTTGTCGACCACAGAATGTGGTCTCAAAATCCAAGGGATAACTGGTTGAGGCTAATCACACACTGACTTTGTGTAGATAATTATTTTAATGGCTGACCCCTATCCTTTGTGAAAAGACAGCATTTCTGCAGATGGTGGTTGTCTGAAGTAAACACTTTACCGTCATCATATCTTAGTACAGTTGGCAGTACAGCTTCGTCCTCGAACTTTAAGTTTGTTGCTTTCAGTTTTGCCACTTTCCAACCAACTTGGGTCAGATGGTAGGACGTAAGTGAACAAGCGTTCCAGCTGATACAGCTAAGTGTTATGTCATTACAGTATGTAAACCTGACTACCAGATCAACGTAACGGCTACAGTTAGGTCCCGTGTTCAACAAGATCTCTTTGTCTCGAAATATTTTGTCTATGGATAATGGATGATGCAAAGTAATGATTTGCTACGTTTGCTTATTTAGACTTAACATACCATCCTTCTAATTAACATGAACAACTTGTAGCAATCATGACTGTTACATGCCTACGCAATTTATCCTAACTTTTGAACAGATGAATTGTTTTGATCTTCCAAGTCGTTTCGTCATTTGTGTATGCGACCTTCAACATATGTATATGATAATGCGTTTGCGTTTATATACTTGGTTGTAACTTTCATGCTTATAAGTGTTGAGTCACGCTTGGTAAAACTGACTAAGCTATGAAGCCTTTCTCAATGCTACACCTCTTATTGTTTGTCTGTCTGCTTGTCTTTCTGAATATCCGTAACATATTCTGTTCGAACGGGGACGGTCTAAATTTGATATCGGAATCAAACAGAGAATTCATATTTCATGGTTTATTCTTCGTAAGCGAGTTATTATGTCATCTTGAAAGTGGTGAGCGCCAACCAAGAACGAAACTCCACTTTAACAAATAACTATCTCCAACTTCTAGAATCGACGAACGAATTCAGTACATAGCCCTACCCCCAAAAACTCCCATTCATGTAACTTAGCAGGAATTTAAGTACCATCAGGCGTTTCTTATTTACTGTTATTACAAATTTTTTGTTTTAAATAAAAGGAGAATATTGGTCAAGCAAAGCATTTATCCTTTTGTCTACTTTGTCTTATTTTGAGTTTAGTATTATATACAAATTGATCATGTGATAATATATATTATTTATTTATGTGAAGGTCTACAATGGGGTCGTGTGATTTATCACTGTATTCATCATACTATTTCGTCGGGATTGGTCGAGCTAACATATCACTTATTACAGTGTTTATCAGTTGACTGCTATGTTCTGTAGTGAGGGGGGGTTGATAATACTATCACAAAGATGAATATTGCGTAATTATTGTAATTATCAGTATGGGGTTGTGGAGATTATTGAGTTTCTGATTGAGATCATGAATCGATTGATGTGGTCTAACATCAATCGATTCATGATCTCAATCAAAAACTGAATTATTGTAAAGCGACCGAGTCACTACATAAAAATCTAAAGATGCACCACTGAATGTTAAAGTGAGAAGAGAGTGCTGGTATATTCATAAGGGAGTTATCCTTATGCCTCAATTCAAGGAATAACTTCTTTATAACACTTTTTTGTGTGTATGACCTGCAGGTGACATCGAAAAGTAAAGAACAAAGTTATGTGTTGCAATAGAGGAAAGCGAAGGTCATTTCAATAGAACACAAGTCTCAGGTTTACTTAGATTTCGGTGTGTGAATACGAAAATTCAACTTATAAAACTTAAAACCACGATTAGTGGGTTAGTCTGGACAGTAATAATATTAGTAAATAGGGATTCTGAACTCAGGTAAAGAATTCCACACATACTTAATGCTCTAAACACACAATATCTTAAAGTTATTTCTCAGAGCGCGTAAGGTTTGTAATCCAGAAGTCCTTGACTTCTCGAATTTATTGAGTTCGCAATCAAAATGTGACCGTTATTTAGTGACATTGTTGAGCAGCTTCCTCATATCAATATTTTAGTTTTTAGGTACAGGTCTATCAGGAAATAATGTAGATAAATTTCATCTTATACATCACATTACTCATGAGTAGTTTCAATGTATTTTGTAAAATGTCCAGTTGCTTTTAAAAACCAACTAACAAGTCTTTCTCAACCAAATCCTTTTGTTATCGCAAATAATAGGAGCAGTTGATCATAGAACCAACCAATGAATGGTTTGCTTTACGCTTATCATGAAAAAGTGACCAATGTCATGTTCCTTTTTTCTTTAGTGCCTATCAAATCTAATTGATAATGCCACAATATGACTACTTGTTTAAGTAGTTTCAGGCTGTTAAGTTGACTAACTGGTCCAAATTTCACGAACAACATCAGTTTCTTCAGGACTACAGGTACGCTTTGCTGATGAGCGTCAAGTAATACGAGAAATACGTCAGTTGATGCTTTCCATCAATTGCCCCCAACTACCAAATTATATAAAACAAGGGTAAATTTGAATGCAACAGATGGAATAAGTGTATAAGTGTAAAAAATGCGTTTGTTTATGTCCTACATAGTAAACACCCAATATATACAAAATAAGTTCACAAAAAATTTTGATATCTTATGGAAATATCTAAGAACACTGATCTGTTGAAATGGAACTGATTAGTTAGGTATAACTATTTCTCTACAGAGCTCACTAAGCTGATTCATCAGATACCATCGATCTTCCTCATAAATCGTACGGTTGAAATGCAAATAATATTACCACTGAACCACAACTGGATGTATATACTTGGTTTAAATAATCTGATTGGTTATATATATATATATATATATATATATCATCTACGACCTCACTGGAGATCTAACTCAGGACCTCCAGGTTTCAGTGTGCGTCCAGATCAGTTATTAGTTGGCATCCAATAATTTTCATTTCCGTCATCAATCGATTCACGATATTGAGCAACCATCTTCGAACAGCGTTTGTCCGTAACTGCCTCACACCTAACATTTGTTGAAATCCACCGATCACAACCTCTCACCATAATTCTATTGCTTAGCTTGTTATTTTATTTGTTTCTGAAGGTTAGTTCAATTTTTGTCATGAGCTAACAATAGTGATCGTAATAACAATAGTAATAGTTATAGTAGTAACAGTTTTCTTTAGCAAAATAGTCAAAGTTAGTCCTTCGAATGATCCTTCGCTAATCATTATTGCTTAAACAGAGTAATCTGTTTTGTACTTAGCGCTATACTTATGTAACCCCCTCTCTGTTCAGTTTAGCTGTCTATCCAGACTTGTTATTTCCAAATTTAATTATAGTTGTATTTAGTGTGACACCGATTTCGCATTTATACATTAATTTTCATTTTAAAACAAGGAACTGGAGAAGAAAGATTTATTACGAAATAGTTCTAGTTACTTCAATGTGGCAGTGAAGCTGAGCGTCACTTGATATAATCCACCGGAGAGCATCCGTTTCCTCAAGTTTACAGGTAACTCTTGCTGATGAGTGCCAAATAGCACCTTTCGAACTGAACTATTGTAATCGTATTTCCAAGGGTGATTTCATCAATCTTTTTGCTGTTCTACTATTTCGGTGTTTACGAACTTTTTTCACTTTCAATAATTTTAGGGTGAAGCAAAATATGAACACGAATCACGATCTATCAATTCTCCATCTACCATAATACAAGTTGATTGTTGTCCACAAACACCACGATGTATATTATTAGTTTGTTCCAATGGATGGCAAGTAAGTATTATAGTTTTATGGGATGTCTGTGTGTATTTGTGTCTGTTCATGTGTGATATGGAATGGTAACTCAGTGCTTATGACATTCGACTTTCAGTCAGTAGTAAGTTATAAGTTTGAGCCTAAATCTATGTTTGAGTAGTATTGCTAGTTCTTACAATCAAAGTGTTCCTCAAAACCCATTACTACATTAACATAACGAAACGAAGTTAACAAGATGAATCGGAAGCAAGTCGAAATAATGTAGTAGCAATGATAATAAGAAAGAATATGTTTTGGGAATATGGTTCGAGAAGACAGAATGAATTTTATTTCTGAAAGAATACTGAAACTCTAGATCTATTGAGAGATAAATAGTGAATGAATCTGCGTGATTGTGTCCAATTTTGATCTATATCACTCAGCGTTACAAACAACTGAGTAGAGTATTGTAGTGAACGAGAACACCAGTGGGGAAAATCAAATGTATTTGGACACAAAATTACAGAATTTCTTGGTAAAATTTGGGAACCATACATTAAATTCTTCATTGTCAATTGTCTCAGACTTGGCTGTTCCTTCGTTTCCACACCAATCACTTTGTTCTCATTGTCTTTTCATAGATCTTTTTAACCTTCTGCCGCCAGGCATTTCATTTTCGATTAGTAATACATACTACTCATATCTGTCGACATCAGTAGCACATACCACAGTATCACTAACTGTAATATAAATTGCGTCACCCAAAGATGACATAAAATCTGTACTTGGTGAATAACTTTTACTTTTTAAAAAAATCATTCAAATATTATAAATATTAAAGGTAATTATGTAAACTGGGTTTAAGATAAATTGCAACAAATTGAAAGAACATCTAAAATTGGAGCTAACAGATACACTTATTTTGATAGCTCAGATCACTACTTAGTCTTAGCTAAAGCATTATTTAAAAAACTGGGAGCACTGGACGGCTGTCTAGTTCCAGTATGGGACTCCTCATTAGTATGTATTCACATAAATTGATTGAAGTTGAACATTAACTCTGTTAAACATTGAGTCAGTGGTCTAGAGGTAATGCGTCCGTACGCCAGACAGAGGGTTCGGGGTTCGATTCCCTACTACCGGGTTGCGGATGTCCAATTCTGAGGAGTCGCACACCGGGACGAAATGGCCGTCCAGTGCTTCTTGGCTTTCGATAGTGATCTAGTTAATATCAGTTCGTGATCTAAACGATGAACTCTCTACAATCTCCGCAAGTCCTCCTATACAACTAGTCATATATTGTTAGCTACGTTGTTCACTGAATGTCCAAGGTTAATATGATAAACAAACCAAATACGGATATTAAGTGCAACTGATATATTAAAATTTAGTTAAATAGAATCAATTTCACAGTAATATTTTGTAGTAAGTTAGATACTGCAAGCTCCTAGTGTAACAAAAAGAATGTCTTCGACAACATGTAATGAAAAGGGAGAAAGCGGACAAACACTTGAGGTTGTTAATTCTTGTGATTGTGCGATCAAGCTCTAACTCGACCGGGTCCTGTTCGGGTAAAGCGCTTATACAATGTTAATATACTTGTTTGGTATGCCTGAAAATCCGGATACTATCAAAGGTAACTTCTCGGTCAGCAGTGTCAAATGCTGCCCTACAGTCAGGAAATGCAACTATAGTCGGACATCGGAATGTATGTCTGTATTTCGGAACTTGATGAAGGACAAATGTTTGGCCTAGAAGTTCACGTCCAGGTCTTAAATCACCCTGGTTTTCTCTTCTCGAGCCCTAGTTAAGAGACGGATAATTATAGAGGCCAATATTTTAGATACTATATTAGTCAAACTGATTTATCTTTGGTTTCCACAAGATTTCTTTATAAATTGGGACCATCAGTAATTGAGACCAGTTAGATGGTACTACGTACATCTAAATTCTGCCTGGTATTTCAGTCAGTTTAGTTACTAGAAGTGAACTACCATCTTTAAAGATCTCTTAGGCCAGTCCATGAGGACACGCTTCTCCCGTTCGCTTTAGATTACCTACAATCTTTTAAACTTCATTATAAAATAGGGGATTTGTTTCAATTTCTCATTCTTGTTATTTTGGAATAGTGAGTAAGCTGGATTCCAGTTAAATTGTTACTTAAAATGTTATGTCAATCAGTGTAATCTCTTCAATGGACAGTGAATAGAAATTCAAAAATGTATAACAATTTTCCTTAAATCACGTAAAACTAACGATGAAGATACCTTTGTATAGTACTCAAAATGTTTAAAATTAAAATGAAAAATTATTGTTTGTTTTCACAGTACAAAAGTGAGTGTTAAACGTAATAAATATGTGATTCTTTATACTTAGATTGTATATAATAAGCAAATTAACTCTATACTTAAGTATTAACCCTTCATTCTGATACCAACTCCAATACTCTTAATCCTAAATCCCCAAACCTTAGTTCCTAATCTTAACTGTAACCTCAAATCCTTATAATTCTTTAGTGGCCCTGGAATATCCGACTCCATTTTGATCGTATGAATAATTTTCATTGGAATATGCATGTCGCCAATCCTCGTATATAATTATCAACTTAACTCGCGTTAGTGAATAACAGAATTAAAATAAGTCAAATACGAGAATAAAGTTTTAAATACGTATATTTTGTACAATCGTTGATCAGAACAATCATAGAGACGGAGCGAAGGTAGCAAAACGGATTGGAGAAGACATGTTAGCCAACTCGATTTAATCAAGCGTTAATTGATATTTATAATCAGACAAAAATAAGTTACAGATATGTGATAAGCAAGATACGAAATGTACACACATACGCTTACATAAAAACAGTAAATGTTGATAAGCGAATAAGTGACAAGTTCAAAATGTGACTCAAGAATAATGGATATATTGGCCTGTCCAGAAGCTAGAATAAGCTATGTGGGGTTGACATAGCAACCGACGCTACAGTCATAACTTTTAATCCTTGTCCAGGAATAATAAATGTATGAACTAATAATCTATTTTGGTGGGATCAATATTCTGCATCCATATGAACGGTTGTATATGTCGTTGTTTTCTTGATTCACAGAAAGAAAAATATGTAGAAGTTTCAATTAATTCATTAACTATGTAATATCTGTTTATTATTGATTTTCCATCAACTCTTCACGTACGAAGCTGTTTTTTTAATGATTCGCTACCAAGTGACTAGAATTTACCGTGGTTCTTTTAGGTTTATTCCTATACTGCATACTTTTGTTTAGCAATTTTTTCTGCTTCGGAAGATTTTAATTCATACTGTTACATAGTGGTCAGAGTAACATTACTGAAGAATCTGTTTTGTGGTTGTTGAACTAATCAGCACACACTATTTCATAACTTTTCTCATTGTAAACTCACCTGATGTTGTTTACTTGTATCTTCCCATTTTTATTTAGGACTGCGTTTGGTTAGTCTTATTGGCATATATGCATCCTGAGCGGACTGCCTCGATATTGCCTTAATTCACAAGCTTTAAAAGCAAAGATGAATAGTGGCTAGCTGTGGAATGGAGGACGCGCGTTTCGTTCTATTTAGGACTCGTCAGCTCGATGTACTTGTAGTTCAGAGTTGATGTTCACTCTGGGACTCAGTAGCTAAGTGGATAACGCGATGGTACTGGGTTAAGAAACGTTTGGTTAGTTCGGAATCAGCTTATGTGTATGAAAATAGGCAGAGTAACGCAAACAAAGAAAGAGAGAGAGAAGCATTCGTATGATGTGACCAACAATGTCACAATTATCCATGCAAAGGTTGAATGGGTTCACATGACGGTTTTTACCAATCGGCCATACCATTACATGATGCGATTTTAAATTTGATTTTGTGTATTATATTTCAAGTATATAAGGGCCACTATATATTCCTGGTTCTACATTGCGTATGACTGATTAATTGATTGACTGACTGACATACTTGTAGCATTTTTTCGGTGTCAACTATGATATTTACTTTTCCTGTGTTTTCTTGTTCAGCTTTTCGATGCAATGACTTGTTCCATTAATTGTACAGTATCAAATCCAACAAATGATGTATTAGTTGGTGGGAGTTTCATTCAATCTAATGTGATAAGTGTCTATGGCCAGTCGGGATTTATTTATTTGTATAGCTTGCCAAAAAGGTATGTTATTTTGTGCGCGTAGGCGTACAAACGAAATAATTTTTTTGTAGCATAAATCACGAACTGATTTTAGCGAGACCACCATTAAAAACCTGGAAGCAGTGGACAGCCGCTTCATCTTAATATGGGACTCCTCAGCAGTATGTATACACGATCCTTCATCCGTGAATCTAGCTAAGATCAGTTTGTGGTTTAAACTATGAAACTTTTAGTTACCACAAATCCTCATACCTATAATGGTTATGTACTCACTAGTAACTAGCTTCAAGATACACCTCCTGGAGTCATGACCAGAGTAGTTCAACCATATCGTATGCGAAACACTCATCCACCACATACTATGCGTGATGGCTACCCGTGATTTAATTGAAGTTTGGTATGTGTAACACTGGATACAGGCTCAGTTGTCTACAATTTAAGCTCTTGCTCGCGTCACCGAGGGTTCCGTGTTCAATTAACGATTGAATGGTCATGGATACCCACTTCTTAGGAGATCTATGCTGAGATGAAATAACTATTCACTGCTTACTCGTTTTTAGTGATGGACTAACTAAGATCAGATTACAATTTAAATTATGAACGTTCTAAAATCTCCACAAATCCTCCTGTACTAATAAATTTGTAACGTATGAGAATAGTGTTCTCTTGACAGAAGACTGGATGCCCATTTTATCCTAGTATAGGATTTCTCGGCAGGGCTCATGCACGATCCCGCACGCGGGATCCGTACACGGGAACTTCGGTCTCGCTCGTGGACCTTTAACTTTTAGATCACCAAACCGGCTTCCAATAATGTTAATGTCCAAATTCAATCACTATATTGCACGACCATCTTCTAGAGTTTCCGGTAGGTAACTGACTCACATTTATGATTATCGAAAGATAACAGTTACATAACAATGAATAATATTGTATTTAATAATAATAATAATCCACAAAATAGTTCCAGGAGTCATCATTTCTTTAGTTTCACTTGTGATACATCAACTACGGATACTGTTAATACAACTTCTACTACTCTTGGATTTGTCTTCAATTAAGCGCAGGGGAATTGAACCTATATATATATATATATATATATATATATATATATATATATATATATCAGGTCCTCTATGTTGCATATAACATGACATGAAATGTATCAAAAATATTCTATCTAAACTATAATCCACATTTTCTTCTGTATTTTCTCTTTATTTAGCCTTATTATCTATTCAAGAGATTGTATTTGCACAGATGTTCCGGTGCATATAGCCACTTTCTCTGTAAGTGTACATGTATTTTATTAATTGGATAGTCATTTTTTGCTTGAAAATCTTTTCCTATGTTTATCTATTCTGGCCATATATTATTATAAAATTTGCAGAATAGAATGAATTAGAACAACATATGTCACCGAACAACGTTGTTTTCAATCAGATCCTCATCAGGCTTTACTTTAATATATTAAACCAATGAAGGCAGTTTTTGAGTCATTGGTAATAGCGAAATAGATTACATCAGTAAAAAGTACTAATTGATAGTGTGATGATAGGTGTATTATTTGTCATTGTGAAAAACTTTCAGATGATAATAAAGGCTTGAACCAATGTTTCATAGTGTGAAATAAATCAACAGCTTGAAAAAAATAGATACTGAAATACCATTCATTAGAATTATCAAATTACGCAATAAGAATCAGTATAGTGTTGTGGTAATTGTTGGTTTTTTTCCGGGGTCATGAACCAATCAATGTTATACCACCTTTGAAAACCCGGAAGCACTGAACGGCCATTTCGTCCTAGTATAGGACTCAGCAGTGCACATCCACTATCCCACACACGGAATCTGGGCCAAGGACCTTCGTTCTCATACGAACGCTTAACCTCTATACCACTGAGCCGGATTACGATGGTGTTAATATAATGGTGTTAACCATTTCAGCTGGAGTATCACTGAAAGCTAGTGGGAATTGTTTCATACTGGTACTAAATTCCTCAATACTGAGCACCACAATTCATCTAATGGTTGAACTCATAACCTTCGTATCTCGTTGTTGCACACACTCCTGATAAGTGCCTACTAATAGAAAAGAGTTATCCAGTACTCCCCAGTTATCAATGGTACCCCAACTGATAATGGATACAACCCACAACTCAAATTAATCTCTACATATCTCTTTCAACTAGGCCATTGTGTTTTGTCAATATTTTTTCTCCATTTTTTCGCTAAATTTTTTATTCTTTTTTCCTATTTTACATTATTTATGATTTGTATAGCCTTGTGATGTTAACAACAGTGGCAATATTACAACAAAAATAGACAAAGGTGTAGTTGATCATCATCATGTAAATTCAATAAATACTACTATGACTGTACAAAAGTTTGGTTGTTTCACTTCAGCATTTATTCATCCCAATGATAATAATCAATATTTATTAGCCGGTACTACTCATGGACAATTATTAGCTTGGTGTATAAAACTAGATTCATTCGTATTGAATATTGTCGATCAACGAAAGAAACAAATGTCATTAAATGATTCAATAGCGAAAAGTAACGTTTTTCTTAGAATGATTATATATATATATGAGAATTATTGTTTCATTAGGTGGTAGCTGGAGGTAATCAACAAGATCCTACCCGGCTCGACCTAAGTTTCATTCTATTTAGCACTCATCAGTAAGGTGTACTTTTAACTTCTACAGAACTAGTACTCTCTGGAGGATTTAATCCTGTATCACCCAGTTTCACAGTTTGAGACACTACCACTGAGATATTATCGGTTGACCTGTAGGACTGAGATATTGTATAGATGCTTGGGCTCTGAGTAGTAACTAGTTTCATGTCTGTCCAATCCTTTTAGTGCTAATCTAAGTAGCTGTTATTCAATCAACTGGGATTCTATTGGAAAAGATAAGCAGACGCCATTGACCAAGATTTAGCTTCATTTTGTGGGGAAGAACACAATATTAGTTGAAAATATGGCTTTATATATATATATTCTCGTTTCAGTCAACAACGCTTCTTTTTCACTGTTGATCTTCTTTCTCAAGTTGTTGATTTGGGTTCATTTATAGAAAGCTAGCGTAATGATTACAAACTCAGATAATTGTACAATATAACAATAACTCTATAACCAGTTTCCAAAAAGACCAATGATGAAACATCTTGAAATCTGTGTGAAGATTAATAAAGAATTCTATACTGTCTATATGAATCATCGACTAGGTATAGGAGTTTCAGGCCGCCAGATTTAATTTTAAAAGTACCCGATTTTCAATATTCAGAATAGTGATCAAGAAAAATTCTTTTTCATGAATAATTTCAGTTGAATTCTTGGGAAATATTGCATTGATTTTCAATCCAATAAAGAGTTAATCAACGGTGCCATTCTTTTAAGCTATAAAATCGTATTTGTAGCTACATTTTACATGTGTTAGTCTATTGTAAAATAAATGAATGTTACGTCATTAAACAAAATTCTCAAACATAATTGATAAAGAGTTTTCGAAAAATGAAAAAAAATGTATAAGACATATGTTGAAATTAGCTGATTACAACTTTGCTCTATCCGTCATCATCATCATCATCACTCCTTGGTCAATAAAAGCAGAGATTTTTATCAATCCCATCTATTCCGTTCAGATAAATAATTGTATCGAAATATTTAATAATGTGAGAAAACAGTTAATTGTGTAAAACAAATTCATAGTTAGCTAATCCACTTATAACTTCTGATATCAGTGAATATAGTGGATTGTATGAAATTGATAGTGTTAACGTTACTCACTCATTTTCTGTATCTATATTTATATATACTTTTTTTTCTACACTTTAGGTATCCCTATTACACCTCCAATTATGTGTAGTGATCTACATACTGTATGGGAAAAACAAGCATTACCTAATGTAGCTATGTTTTTGACAGTGAGTGGTTTATTTGTTTTCCTTCCCAATTATTTTCTGCATCTGATACTTTTGTTTTGAAATCACTTAAAATTTTTTTTTAGTTGAAGTGATTTCTGGAACATATGTATATGTATACATTTTTAGAGATAAATTTCATTAGGAACTGATGTCAGCTAACGAATCCATTGAAAAGTAAGAAGTATCTCAGAGAGTTAATTTGTGATTATATAACGCGAATATCATCCTCACCACTCTACAGTTTGTCATCAAAGTTAAGCTATTGAGTTATATCCGACTTGCTTGATTTCATTAGTCACGATATTCCACTAAAAAGTCTGAGAAATACCTTTTTTCATATTTTCACTCTAATGTGAAACATTAAGTCGATGGATCCAGACTTCATGATTTGACTATCTCCTACCCTTGTTACAATAAGTCCTAAAAATTCCCGGACTTGTCCTACCTATGGTGTTGTGTGAAGATAGTATGGCGCTGAGAAATTTCAGAATAAAACGAAACAGCTTCTCATTATGCTCGGTGTTTTCTAGGCGTATTGTGTTTTGATATCCGACCCAGTTACTGCATACACATCCTACGATACACCAAACCTACTGGCCAGATGAGAAGTGTAGAAATATATATATATATATATATATATATATATATATATATATATAATTGTCTTTCTGGCCTAAACATGGACATGTAGACTTAGATCTTAACTGGATACATAATCGATTTCTTTCAAATGCATGTCTCGTTTGTAATTTTGCATTTACCGTTTAAATTTACGATGACATGTTGGTACTGTGATGTGTCTATACACACTAACCCAGCCTATCGGATATCGATTTGTGATGAAATGAAGTCATCAGTAACTGGTTGATCAGGCGTTGTTTTAAAATTTTCTTTTGAAATCGACATGCTTTAGCTAATAAATATTCGAATTAGTTTTACAAAGTAAAAAAACATTAATTGATACTTAATCTTGTCTTAATAATTGATTTCATCCTTTACATAAATCTATTGAGTTAATTGGAGTGTGTAGTCAGTTCAACGAAACTTAACATCTATAGTAAATGAATAAGATATTTGTAATATCCCAATGAGTAGAAAAATTAGATTTTCTGACGTTTCATGACTTAGCGTAAGCTATTTCTTCAGAGAATAAATAACCGAATTAAAGTTAATCCAAGTTTAAATAGTACACACTGAAATTCAACAACAGCAGAAGAGATGGGTAGAATACTTCGAGGAACTCCTGAATAGGCCGGCTCCAATGAATCCACCGAACATCGATGCAGCACACATAGATCTTCCTATATATGTCAACCCACCAACGACGGAAGAAATTAGAATGGCCGTCAGACAAATCAAGAACGGGGAAGCAGCAGGACCCGACAACATACCAGCTGAAGCACTGAAATCAGACATCGAAGTAACCACAAGCATGCTTTACCCTCTATTTTAAAAGATTCGGGAGGAGGAACAAGTGCCAATGGACTGGAAAGAAGGACACCTCGTCAAGATTCCAAAGAAAGATCTGAGCAAATGCGAAAACTACAGAGGCATTACACTACTGTCAATACCAGGGAAAGTCTTCAAAAGAGTGTTGTTGAACCGGATGAAGGATGCAGTAGACGCCCAACTTCGAGATCAACAAGCTGGATTCCGTAAGGATCGGTCGTGCACAGACCAAATTGCAACACTACGGATCATCGTCGAACAATCAGTTGAGTGGAACTCATCACTATACATCAACTTCATTGATTATGAAAAGGCATTCGACAGTGTGGATAGGAGGACGTTATGGAAACTTCTTCGACACTACGGAGTTCCTGAGAAGATTGTCAATACTATCCGGAACTCATACGACGGACTACAGTGCATAGTGCATGGAGGACAGCTGACAGATGCATTGCAAGTAAGGACCGGAGTCAGACAAGGCTGTTTACTCTCTCCCTTCCTCTTTCTTTTAGTGGTCGACTGGATTATGAAGACCTCGACATCTGAAGGAAAACACGGAATACAATGGACAGCTCAGAACCAATTAGACGATTTGGACTTCGCAGATGACCTAGCCCTCCTATCACGTACACAAGAACAGATGCAGATGAAGACAGCCAGTGTAGCATTAGTCTCTGCATCAGTAGGCCTCAGCATACACAAAGTGAAAACCAAGGTCCTCAAATTCGAAGCGGAGTACAGCAATCCAATCACTCTTGATGGCGAAACTCTGGAAGATGCAGAATCCTTCACATAACTGGGAAGCATCATTGATGAACAAGGAGGTTCAGATGCAGACGTAAAGGCAAGGATTGGCAAAGCAAGGGCCTCATTCCTACAGTTGAAGAACATATGGAACTCAAAACCACTTTCAACCAATATCAAAGTGAGAATCTTCAATACGAATGTCAAGGCAGTTCTACTGTACGGAGCTGAAACTTGGAGAACTACAACAACCATCATCAAGAAGGTGCAAGTATTTATAAATAGCTGTCTACGCAAGATACTCAACATCCATTGGCCGGATACCATCAGCAATAGCCTTTTGTGGGAGAGAACAAACCAACTTCCAGCAGAAGAGGAAATTAGGAAGAGACGATGGAAATGGATAGGACATACACTAGGCAAATCGTCAAACTGCATCACGAGGCAAGCCCTAACTTGGAATCCTGAATGGAAGCGGAAAAGAGGAAGGCCAAAGAACACATTACGTCGGGAAATAAAAGCAGATATGGAAAAGATGAATAACAACTGGAAGGAGCTAGAAAGGATTGCCCAGGACAGGGTTGGATGGCGAATGCTGCTGAGCGGCCTATGGTCCTTCACAAGGAGTAACAGGCGTAAGTAAGTAAGTTAAATAGTACAACGAAACAACAAGAATATTATGTGACTAATTTTAATTTGGTTATTGATTCTCTAAAGAAACGGTTCAAACTAAGTCACGAAACGTCAGAAAATCTGATTTTTGTACTCATTGGGATATTACAAATGTATTATTTATTTATAACAATCTACCCGATGCTCAATTTATTCGAAATTATCAAATCAAATCTTGGTAATGATACCTATTAACATCTTTTGATATAATTCTGCTATGGTACTCATTGATTAGCAGAATATTGTCCCAGTTATTTCTCAGTCAAATGAAGGGAAAATATATTCATTGTTAGAGTAGTTAACATTCAATCACTGATTTGTAAGTTTGTTCCACATTCCATTCTTTTCTGTCTCGGAACGTGGGATTATTTCATCAAGTCGTTGACTATTATATTAAGTCATGTTGGCAGATGCAGACTAACTTGGTTTCGCTTAATAATCAAAATCAGTTGTTAGAGATGCCGAATGATATGAAAAAGAATCGGTCATAGTGGTACTGATGAACTAAATCTGTCTTCTACTGAAATCTTGGTTTCTTCCATGCATATTTTCTCATTTCTTCCACTCATATCATATTCTCAATGTCTAATCTTTCTTCCATGGCTATTACAATTCTTGTAACTTTTTTTATCCATCTTACTGATTTCATCTCGTTGTGCTGATGTAGTATGTCAAGTTGGACTGATGTTCATCTGTGCAAGGCTCTACATTGATTATGATTGACGACCAACTATTAGTTGAAATCTGATCACCAGAAGGCTGATTTCAACATAAACACTATTATTATTATTATTTTTATTATTTATTTAACAACACAAACATTGGTACAAAAGGGCCACCAAAATATATGTGTTCCACACAAATCGTTAAGTTTGCGTGAGCTGAGATACTGTCCCGGTGCCTAAACCGGATCAGGTGGTTTTCTTAGGAGAGCCCTTCTCCGAGCCTTTGATCAAGGGGTCTAACCCACAGGGTAGTAGTGCAACATTATAAGAGGGGACTTTTCCCATTTGGGGATTCGAACCTAAACGACTCGTCCCAGTCAGAGTGATTTGATTACGAATTGATTTACATATGAATATATCCTTATGTTAAAAAGTCTGAAGAAAAAAAAATATTTAGCTCAGTAATATCAATTTATAGTATCCTCGAGTGTGGATAAATACTTCAGTTACAGGCAAAGAATAAAGACTTCTGATACCTGAATATGAACATAGACTCATATAGTTGACATATAAGTTGGTTAGAGGTAGTCGGCAGAGAATTCTGTAGGACCTATGTTGCATACTTGTTAATACTTTTCAGCATTGTGTACCAGTAATCTTGATAGGATTGAAGCTGTCTGTGGGATTTGAACCGATGTCACAGAGCTTTATAGTTTGAAACGTTACCACAAAACTATTCGGGCAGTTATTGACCTCCTCCTGTATGATAGATATTTATAGCTAGCTGGTAACTGAGTACTGATCAATGTCTTTAATCTTTTGTCTTATATTGGTGATCGAATTCCATTGACAGGAAACCTTGAACTCAATTTTCTTGCAATTTGATACTTGTCCACAGGGCGTATGCACAATCTTGAAGGAATTAATGTACCCTATGGGGGTACTAACCTACAGTTACGCCTTGTTGACAAGTGTCAGCTTACTCGAAAACTAGGTGTAAGGTTTCCTTTCAAGCACGTTTCACCACCTAACTTCTCAACATAATGCATGCGATGTAGAGTCATTAAAACAAACGGCCATATTTTGGCTTGATCTGTAAAATTCGATAGGGACTTAAAAGACTGGATAAATATGACATTGTACATTATTCAGTAATAAATCAATTGTACACATACTTGACAAATGTTTTTTTATAAATATTTCTTCAATTTGATGGTATTTATATTGATTCTGGTGTATTCTCTCTTTACATTTTTATAGAGTTCTATTACAGACTCAAAATATCATTCAAATATAATTAGTCCCAATCATTCATTATTAGATGATTCATTGACAGCTTCCACGATGACCAATCAAATATTGTGTAGTGGTAATAATAATAATAATAATAATAACGGTAACGGTAATCTAAGTGTAACTGTTTGTATACAACTTAATCAAATGATCACATATCAACAACGTGTTCAAGGTTCACCCTCTACAATTCATCCATATCGTTTAGCTTTTGGTTTATCTAATGGACGTATTATAATTGTTCGTATGGTTGATTTTTTAAAGACAATTTATTGGCACTCTGATCATCATGATGACAGTTCAGATGATCAATTTTCAATGCAACATCATAATCAATTGCCCAAATTTTGTTTAAATGGTCATATTGGTCCTGTGACAAGTTTATTACATCCAGCTAGTTGTGAAAGACAATTATATCCATCAAATCATCACAATAACAATGGAGATGCTATAACTACTACTAATAATAATATCAATAGCACAATTACAGGTTATCAATTCAGTCCAGATTTTCTATTGTCTGGTGGAATGGATTTCACTGTTCGTTTATGGGATTTAAATTCATGTTATGAATCTACTGATAACAATATTGGTAGTAATAGTAGTAGTAAAAAATATGTTGGCAATAATTATAGTAACTCATTATGTCTAGCTGTATATCGGTGTCATGCATCACCTTGTATTGGCCTAACAATTGGTCCTCCTATTTCATCTGTAGTCAACATGGTTGCTGGGAATCCGAGACTTTCGGTCAGTCGTTTTCATCAAATGTTCAATATCTAATTATTATATGCTTATTACTACTATTCATAGGTTATCGACAATTTAACTTATTTACCAAGTATAGATTTATGTGTACAGAGGAATTGCTCAGTGGTTAAGGCGTTCAACTTTCAATTACTAGGATATGTACTTCGATTTGGAGAGTTGTTTAGTATCATTAGCTCTCACAGTTAGAGCATGGCTTGGAACTACGATCTACATACTCAGTCTTGGACCGCAACCATTTTCATGTGACTTCTAGTGATATAACTAGGCTGTGCAAGCTGAAGTAGATAAAGTAGGGTTCAAACGCGTGGATTCATGGATGAGGGTTTTGCTACGACTTTTGCCCTGTTAATTACCACGTGACTAAGTCGCCAGTTAGAACACCAACTCATACGACCTTGTTCCTGTGCTAAACCAATAACATGTCAAAGTAGCACTAGCAGTCTTGTGCCAACTCTGAATCCTTATTGGTCCTTCTCGCCTAGTTCTACCCGTTGAGTCCAGAAAGCAATTTAGCCTTCATTGTACGAATCATGTGCACGCAGTTTATTTGCAAGCAAATCAGACCGCATCGATAACTAATCACTTGATCGTCAAGATACACAATCTTGGCCATTGAGTTGTAGATCCGAATCCTGTTCTAGTTTGGCCTGTTGATTAACACCATTGATTATCGCAAAAATCTTTTCTCTTAATGCTGAATAAATAAACCCAGTCTTAATATATGAATTACAATGTGAATTCAACTTTAGAAATACTACGATTCCCACAAATCGCTATACTAATGTTAGTAATGTAGAACCTATTTTATGCTATCTTTTTGCCTCTGTCTAATATCATGTAACAAAGCCACCAATCGGAATCCTGAGTTCTATGACTTATTGTCCCTTAGTTGACCAACTAAAGGGAGAAGACCAGGTTCAAATGAGTGAAATGTATATTCCACCAGAAGCACGAACAACCAAATACACAATTCACGCGTATATATGCAGCATAAAAAGGTCCTTTTGAAACGTCACAAAATAGCGTATTAAAGGAGGCAACGAACCAATGACATTTAGCGTTCTTCTAAATGGGAAATACAATCTGAAGCTAAAAATGGGCGTTTCGGCGCGAAAACGTTAAATTCAAATCTCCAAAGTAAAATTACAGGAATAAGACGTTGACCAAGCGATTTCTGGGGATCTAGCATCTCTAACAAGACCAGATCACATAATACCATAAGATAGAAAACAGAAATTATACAGGATCAAGCCAAAAGTATCTGTGAATAGGAGAGACTATGAATAATAAACTTGGAATAGATTAAGGATCGTAAATCGTATAACAGTAGTTAATGCGTCAATCGAAATCGTATGATAAAAGAAATATAAATATATGCAATCTAGTTACTCAATGATTATTAAGCGAGTATATATATAATAATAGTCCATAAATTACTCCTGGAAGTTACCATTCCTTCAGTCTTCATCCTGATATGACATTTTGAAAAGTTTGAAATCGAATATCTTCAACTCTCTTTTGCTTTACTGCGAAAATATATCAATTAAGACAACGTTCTTTATTTGATTAGACATGGATCTAATCATGGAATCATTGTTCACGAATGTCGTTTTGTAGACTCTCTAACAGGAGATGGGTATATACTGACAGTTTTGAGGGAATGCGGATACAGTGAAAAGATTGTTTACCTTTGAGTAAAGATTTAGATAAGCAAAAGATATAGAGTTTTTAATAAATGAGTTTGTACATTAAATATACTTCCAAATTAAGGAGAGGATGAACTTGTAATGAACCATGATAAATTTGTTAATTATATAAAAAAAGTGTGCATCCTTCTTAATATCTTTATTCTGTATAAATTTTTCATCTGTATAGTCTGTACTCGGATTTTCCCAAGTTTTTTACAAGCGATAATCATATTCGTCGGCATATAGTAGAATTTTACCATTATATCTCCCTCTCTAATTATAAATAAAATTCTTAGTACATGTAAATGGAATAGCATCCTTTATTAATTTATTTATTTCATTCTACCGGTAAATGTATATAGTCCTTGGTTATCATGATTATTTTTTTTTTAATCCGAAAATTTGTTTTTGTATCTAGACAACTATTTGTTCATTCGGTGCAGATGGTTCAGTCTGGTTAATTAATTTAAAAGAAAAACGTCCCTTCCTTTACGCACGTAATACAAGTAATTTATCTTCATGTCCAGTTGTAGCTATTGGTTGGAGACTAGCTGAAGATCTTTTATTTATTAATTATTTAGATGGTACAGTAACAGTATGGGATATAACTATGGGTTGTTTAGAACGGTAAGTGTTAGTCAAAAGTTTTATTTCTCATTCTATAAAAGTTATATTATTGGTTATATATATCAAGTTCTGATTTAACAGTTTTCAAGATAACTAACAACAGTTTGGCCTATTGTATTCGTTAAATTAATCTCAGTTGAAGTACCATTGAAATGTAAGGAGCATTGGATAACTTTTTTGTCTTGGTATGGAACTCCTTAGCGCTACTCACCTGCAAACCCACTAGGGATTGAACCTAAGGCCTGTAGGTCTCATAGCATTCGCGACGTTAGTAACCAATCGTGTACACATTTCTAATTTCAGTCAATTCGTCATATGTAGCGACGCTTGTCCAATACTTTAAATAATCCCTGTTTCACTGCCGATATGTATAAACTATACGAGACACAATATTTCAATAAAACTTCCGCCATTAATCTAGAAGTCAATTGCATCTGCTGAGGTTAGTTTATTCTGTAAGTGACTTCATTTGAGACCTGACTTTCATAAGTTCGTTCCCTAGCACGGGGTCATGGGTTATGCACATGGCTGTATCATATACCAGGATGAAACCAATGTCTAGTACTCTTGGATCTTCAATAGTACTACGACTGAGATCAATCAATCTATGACGAACAAAATCTACAAATAAAACCAATCCCTTCAAAATTCCTTTAACTAAACAGTAATAACAGGGTTCTTTTGAGGTTTTCAGTTGATAAGTACTTTTGAAAATATACTTTTACCAAATATTCATAGGTTATTGACTGCGATCATGTATTGGGGCATAAAATTGTTACAACACACATAACGCAACATTTACAAGCTTAGTCGCGGCATCCTACATGTCACTTACATTATTCTATCGTACGTTTATTCCTCGTATAAATGATTTTGCAGAATGGATAACACATATGTGATATCTCAGTCAACTACAGAAAATATGTGGCGTGGAAAAATCCGAAAACATCATGTCAGGCGTTCCTGGTTTTATCATGAGGTCAGCCTTCTGCTAAACCAGAAAATCCAGTTTTTCAATTTTTGTTACCATTTGAATGCTTATCGATATCTTCATCATAATGATGATGGATCTTAGAATTCATGATCAGATTTTAACTTGATCTGTAAAGTGTTAATTATCACTCATGACTAGACATCATCATTATAACGTTTGTTACTATTAAGTGGCTAATTCATGTGAACATTCTTTTTTTGAGATATTATATTCTTGTATGTTCACTGAATTAAAACATTTTAGATGATAAAGTCAACTAATGACAATTTCATGTATACCCGTCAAACTAATGACCATCACCTTGTACAAGAAAATACCATAGTCCCCAAGTGTTTCATTAATTGTACAAATGGAATATATATGGATAGTGGTTAGCAGTGGAATAGAGGACGCGCGTTTCGTCCTATTTGGGACTCGTCAGCTGGATGTACCTACATCCCAGAGTTGATGAAGGTTTGTGACTTAAAGCTATATCGGGGCAATCCTCACAAGATGCACATATGCCAACATGAGACTGTTTAATTGCAGTCCTAAATAACAATCGGAAGATACAAGTAAAACAACAGTAAATGAATTTATATATGGATTAAGTCTAAAAGTTTCATCTTTTAAAAACGGAATATTTGAGGGAATAATTGTTTTCAATAATTTCATCATCAGGCTCTACAGTTTTAAGTCCATAATTATTGTGATATTTTACTAAGGCCAAAATAAGATATGCATCAATGAATTTGACAGTGTTATATGTTAAAAATGGTGAATGTTTGCATTTGGTTACGACATAAATACTTCAGAATTGTGTTATTTGTTAATAAGAAAGATCATTTTATAAAGGTCAGAATGATTCGTTGTCAAGTGTCAAGTTATAATCAATATAATAGTCATATATTAAATCGTGCGAATAAAATGCATAGTAGCAGAATTTCGTCTTGTTAATAGAGGTGATAATAGTCATAGTAATAATAATAACAACGTTATGTGAATATAATATGTATAAAGATGGGCGTTATCAAGGTAATTACAATAAAAAAAGAGCTCATGTGTATTGGGAAAGATGAATGTATAGATTAATAAAGATATGAATACAAAAGGAATTGGGAGGGTGGATTAAAGGTTTATATCATCTAGCTAAGGTATCTGGTGATCCCGTTGTGGACCAAGGTAAACATAGAGGCTGTATATACCTCTTCTAGATAAATAATTTATCTCGAGTTGATCCAAATATAGAGGAAATTTAATCTAGCTCCTTTAGGTAGATTATTTGAAACTTGAAATGAAAGAGAGAAAGGTTCATCTATTTTAATATGATGTTCACTGTCGACCAAGTGAGAAATAATGGGGCTATTAATAGATATAGCTACTCCTTTTTTTCAACCATACTGGTACATGTTCGCAAACACACAAGGATAAAGCCCTATGAGTATGGCCTATGTAACTAGCTCCATAGGAGCTGTTAACTTTATATACACACATGGAACAGCCCAACATCGCTAACCTGTCCTTGATTTGTTTTGTAAGTAGCGGTCTGGCTGAGAAAATTGCATGTAACTCGGCGGCGCGAAAAGTCCTTTCAACAGATCTTTTGAGTCTACATGTTCTTCATTTATGTGTTTCGCTATTTGCACTATCCTCCGAACATAATAGTTTGATTCTGTGGCCAATACATTTAACCAAATTTATTTCGTGTTGAAGAGGTGTATAGTTATGAAATTGGGTATACTGACCTGTCTAAGCATTCTTTCTAAATACATTTCTTTTTGTGAAACTATCTATCCTTCTAGAAAAAAAAGCTATGCTATTATCGTTCTCCTCTTCGCTGTTGAACTTAATAGATTGGTGAACGTTATTGAAACTATTCAACAACTGTTGTTTGTCGATACTTTCTTTACATATGATTAGTACGTCATCTAGGTATCGATAATAATAACTTAGCCTATTTAGGATGTCTTCCAACGATCCATTTTTTCAGTTTAGCTAGAAAAAATATTAGCGAGGATCGGGTCTAGGGGTTATCCCATTGCTACTCTATCTATTTGTCTATAAAATTCATTGTTAAACATAAATCAAATACTCATCGTACATTTCAACAGAAGCTAGTTGATTCTATTTACTGGGATCGGTATTTCTATTTTCTTTTCTAGCAGTTGTTCACATATGTAATCTATGGTTTCTGTCAATGAGATGTTGGTGAACTAAGATGTTATGTCTAGTGATAACACGGTTTTGCCTTTTATATTCATACTTTTTGTTGTATCCACAATTTCAAATACGTCTTTAACCCTATACTTAACCAAGTCTTGGTGTGATGGTTGTAATAATTTCACCAACCATTTTTCTGTTGAATTTTATGGTGAGTGTTTCATGTCTAGAATTGGACGTAAAGGAACCTCTGGTTTATGAGACTTAGGTAGGCTATAGAATCGAGGGGTATGTGTTTTACAGAAGGCTCGAACCCATTGTAGATATACTCAGAGTTATATCTTTCTCAATCTCCCCTTTTAAAAAGTACATTTTTCTCTTTATCTAGTATTGAAACAGAACAATCAGCTAGAGATCTTTTTGAACAAGCTCAATTCATTACTGAAGTTTATCATCCATCAACATTTTTAAGTTTTACATTTTCCACTTTACCATCAATAACCATGTCATCATATAAGTCTAGATCATTAGCTGGCGTACCAAATCAATATTCAATTTATACATCATTAGCTATACCATTTTGTGGTGGTGTCAATTCAACATGTTCCTGTGGTACAATTCATCTTACTGCACCTAGTCGATTAAAGTATTCAACAGTTGATGATTTACAAAAATTATGTACTAATAATTTACCACCTGTACAATTACATTTAATTGGATCGACAACAGTAAAAAATAGTCAGGATAAACTTGGTATGAATAATAAAAATCAGTTGAGATGGAATTCCGGTCCAGCTGCATTTGTTTTTCATTGGGATATTGAATCACTTATTGGTAAGTAGTATGTAATTGTTTAATGATTAATAATGAGAATAATCAGTTTTTGGTGTTTTGGCATTTTGTACAGTATCATCATGTCTACATCAATCATTCTAAATTTTGAACAAACGAATTAATCTCATCCTTTAATTTCTAAGTCATTATGTGTACACACATATTTGACATTGTCAGCTGATTCATTTGTAATGTTGTTTGTTTTTAGATGAGTGTATGTGTTTGTTTATCACTTTATTCATTACAGCTTTTCTTTTTCTTTGAAATCATGAACCGATCAATGTTAGACTACCATTAAAAAGATAGAAGCACTGGGTAGCCGTTTCATCCTAATGTGGGACTTCTCAGTGGTGGGCATCCACTACCTTGCACATGGGGATCAAACCCAGAGCTTCCGATATTGCGCGCGAATGTTTTACCTTTAGACTATTAAGCCGGTATACTAGAATAAAATGGCCATCTAGTGTTCTGAGATTTTAAATGGTGGTCTACCATTGATCGGTTTATTATTTCAATGAAGCTCACCAATCTCTACAACCCTATACTTACAATTACCTTTTTCCACCTAACCATAAATGTTGAGTCAAACGCTTGATACAATTGAACAAACTGAGATTCCTTTCTCTATTCATCAGTTCTTACCGTCTACCTGAGTAAATGAAAGTCCGAAGAAAATTCTTTCAATTCACTTCGTATTTGGCTATTATTACCATTGTTGTCCAAACGTGGTTAGTCTACATCAGCCAGTCGGTCAGTAACAACGTAGAACTTCGTAGGTACGTACATCAGTTCAAGTTGCCATACCATATTAGAACAGATATGGAGTTGTCGATTCGAATCCCGTAGTGGTAGAGGTAGTAAGAGTATAAACAGTAATCGGAAAGATTAGGGTTTGAAGATGTTATTCAAGAAGTATAATTCAGTGGAATAAATTTCTAAAGAGAAAAAAAGAGACAAGGAGGATTCAGGAGATTAGAATTTGGGAGAACACAAAGAGTGGATGCACCTGCGCCTTTGTCAACGATTTTGAGCCATGTAATTCAGGGTCTCTAACCATCGGTTACTATCATCTCGCGGTCTATCGACCAGGTAGTCTACACCTACCAATATGGCTCAGTCCACTTGTCAGTGACTTCATGAACTTGTGCCATGTTTTGGTCTGGCTGCCCCTAGCTTTCTTCCGATCTACTCCTATACAACAAAACATCGCACATTGAGGC
The DNA here is from genome assembly GCF_000699445.3 of Schistosoma haematobium. Lineage (NCBI taxonomy): Eukaryota > Metazoa > Platyhelminthes > Trematoda > Strigeidida > Schistosomatidae > Schistosoma > Schistosoma haematobium. The sequence continues at coordinate 13,220,677 of NC_067201.1, forward strand.
AGTCGGTGGTTGGGCATATGTAACACATGTCCCAGCCATCTCAACTGATGAAGTTTCACTACGTCATCAATTTATTTGCCATCCTTACCTAGTACCCGGTTAGTCTACTTATATTGTGTGGAATGAAACTGTGGATTTATATTTCGTAATTCACTCATTGTCATTCATAATGGAGTCATTTCTTATGAAAAATTATCACAAATTAAGAAACACTACATTTATTCCTTGAGATAACTGAATGTTGACATTGTTAGCCTCTATTGTTATGTAATTTGTCCTTTAGAGATTTTTCAGTTAGAGAAGCTTACATGTACAAACGCACCGACTAGGTGTAGATTTGTGTACTGAACGCAGGTTGCTTGGACCGGAATAAGTAGAGTATGGCTTGAATTCGTGACTCACTATGTGAAAGACGAGTATTTAAACCGCTCCATTTAAGTTGATTATCACATGAACATTGTAAAGGTTGAATTAGTCAGTTGAAAAGAGTTCATTATTAATCATATTTTTGTGTGTGAGTTGAAATACAACCCGATTACTCAAACCCAAATGGATGGTTTTCTTAGGGGACCACTTCCCGAGCATTTAACCTGATGATCTAATCTACAAGGCAATATAGCGACGTCAGGAGATGCAGCCCCATGGTATTCAGTGACCAAAATATATTTATTTGGCGTTTATTCACTCGGAATATTCAGGTTCCTTTGCACCATTAATCTGAAATCACTGTTTTCCGGTTCTCATGGGTGTTGACTCGTCATATCCTATAACCCGACTTAAGCTTTTAAGTTCGTAGAACCATCCTCACAGCATAAAAGGAATAAATACACTCCCCTGGAACCGGGTATAAACACGTGGTTGTATTAGAGTAGAGGGCTAACCAATTGCACCTTTAAGGTACTTGTATTAAATTTAACATTAAACTGCCTTTTAGATAAATGCGCTTTTATACCTTTGTCTGAACTAGTGGCTAAGATTGGAAATATTGTGGCCAATGAGGTGGGGCTAGATGGGTATCAACTACCTAACAGGATGAAAGTTGTCTCTTATTTAAAATTCGTCCAAATGGTTAAATGATAAAGAAAGTCATATCTGTTTTGAGGGTGATATATTAACTAAATAAGTAAACCAAAATTATCATTGAATAGACTGATTTAGAATTTAATGCATTTTTGTTTTAGGGATCTATAATTTTTTTATTGCGAATATATGCAGTTTGTCTGACAAGTGCTGTGAAAGTTTTCGCCTGAGTAAATACACACATTGCTCATATTTATGTAACTGTTCACAAGAATTGCTTCCTATGAGTCTAGTTTTATTATTATTATTGCTAGGGTCCATTGAATGATAATTGCACAAATAATTTGATTGGCATTTCCTGTTTCCATGTTCCTCTAACCCTTTGATTTGTAAACTTTGCTTCAAGTTTGTAACTATAAATGACCTTAGATTTCCGGGAATTATTTGAATAAATGTTAGATTCAGTAAGAAATTGTTTATCATTCTGATCAAATTGACAAAGACCGTAAGCGAGGGGAATTCATAAGAATTTCGTAGAGCTTGCCAGGGATGACAATTAGCTGAGGAGTGCTTTTTATTTGTACTGTTTCACCGATTTTCATACTGATTCGAAATGCAAAAGTAAATTTGAAACGTAAATACTTCTCTTTGTACATAATATATACTATGTCGTTGAAGGTAATCATCATAGAGCCCTAAATTTCATGCTAATCGGTGTTCATCAACCAAGGCCATCCACAGTTCTGAAGGAACAGATTCCCCTCTGAATATTCTAATCTATGTTAGTTGCAAATATGTGTTGACTAATTTAACGCTTCACCTTCAATCATCGATCTACATCATAGCTAAGTGTACTCGATATCAAGTTATTTTGACTAGTGAATATACACCAGGAACTAGACCAGCGTGACATTCATTCTCATATTGTAGTCATATCGGGATTGAAAATGTTTATTCAAAGTTCAAATATATTATAACCTATTAGGGTAAATAAATTAATTCATTAATGTTTTTATATAAATGTTAGTTAATCTTAATTACTAGACTCTTAATAGAAAATCAATCATCTGATAATTCATGACCAGATTTTTTCGCTTTAGTAACCTGTCTTCATAGTTAGAAAAATGAAAAACAAACAAACGGTTTTTGTGTATTCACAGAAAACATGGATTATCCGCAAAAGTTGTTCTTAAGTCAACCAATTATGTTTGTTTATAACGAAGTAGCTTTAAGGCTCAGCAGGAGTGGATGCCTTTTGGTGTTATCAATTTAGTTGTCTGTAATAGTTAGGTGGTATTATAATTTACAAAGCTTATTTTATTGCTTTAGACAATATTATCATTCACTTCTTGGTGTATACAAGCGATCTAAGAAATATTGATGGTTACCCTCGAATGTTAGTTAATACTTTTCACTTAGATAATCTAACTCAGAAAACTTAATAACACAAAATATTTGTCCTTTTTTTTCTTTTCTACCGTTTGCTTCATCCTTAACCTTTTGTTTTCTATATTTCTGTTTTATTTTTTCTCTCTTTCAGTTGATATTTTATCACAAAATTATGGAGTTTCAAATGATATTAATGAAATGGTATGATGATAATGATGATGAATAAATTTGGGTCTATGCATAATATGTATCGTTGAATTAATTGACTTACTTATTTTTTAGTTTAAGTCATAGACCTACCTTAGTGAACGAAAAAGTACTGGACAGCTGTTTTGTACTAGTATGGAGGACTCTTAAGCGATGCACATCGACGACCCCATCGAGATTTGAACCTACTACCTTCATTTCTTGTAACGAGCGATTAAAGTTTAGATCAATGAGTTGGCATTTAGTGGTTTGCATGAACCATTATAGATGCTTCTTCACTGATTTTAAATAAATCTTTGTACTAGTTGCCTAAACATTTTTTTACTACAAATGTAGTTTATATAGTTGTGAGGACGGCCCACGGGTGAACTGGAGGAAGCTCTAAGGAGCTCAGAAAGAGCCGGAAATATTCGATCCAATCATCTTTCGGAAGAATATCCCCTGTATGCGGATTGGATGACTATCAAGATGATTTAACTTTTACTAAAAACTACAAATACCTGGGAGTTTTGTATCGTATTTGACACCGTTTGGAATAGCGTTCCTTTTCACTCATCTTCTGTCTTCTCATTTTCGAATTGGAGCGTTTGAGTGCTCAAGTTGTACGCAGTATATCAAGAATCTAAGCTCTAGATATAACAGTAGTGTTTTCAGGAAATATATAAGCAGAAGTCATAAAAACCGTAAATTTCCAAATTTAGTGTGCGCCGATTCTATTCGCATTAAAATTCTCTTTATTTGTGACTTGGAACCTGCCACATCTCGATTGTCATCATTTAAAACACCTGTAGAGGTCTCCCGAAGTCAAGTGTTCCAACTGCCTCACCATCTTTACATCGTCCTAATACTGTTCCCTCGTGAGCACTCTGCCTTTTTATAACTAATTAGCCAAGTTCGGTTGTAAAATCATCAAAAGATTTGTTGAATAAAGATTTTATGATCTGGACTTGTGTATTTATCATATAGACTAAGGAAGTCACAACTCTCACGATTTGGCAGTTGTATCAGGATAGGTCATGTAATTTAGATATAAATAGGTGTTTGATTTTAATGTGGTCGGTTATTTATCGAGTTTACTTGTTCATAACTAACATCTTTGAGAAGTATGTTTTTAATTGATTGACTTTACAAATTATAGCTTCTGAGTAGAAGTTTAGGGAATCCCTGTATTAATTTCATTGCTTTAGTGTTGGATGGGGACACTGTTTATGTTTTGGAAAATAGAAAGAAATAATTGTTCATCAGTGCCTCTTGATTTCAGTCATTCTGTCGTTATGACTTTAGTTCATAAGCAAAAAGTATTCTCTGAACTAATTAACTAACTAATGTCTTCACATAGATGCCTATGTATAAAAACGTTTTTACTGATTTGAAGGGGTTTTGCAGAGATTGGTTTGATTTGTAGGTTATATTTGTCGCAGACTGATCCCATGTGGAATATCATTGAAACCTAGGGATCACTGGACATGTATTGTGTCTTAGTATTGAAATTTATAGCAGTAGGTACCGGCAAAACTCCAAAAGGGATTGAAACCATGAGCTTCAGGTCTGTTGATGAATGTTTTTCCGTTGGAGCCAACTGGGCCGTAATTGAGTGATACAACCCCCTAAAATATACCGTCATTACTTTTAGTCTTTTTTGTTATACGTCCCAAGATCAATATTTATTGCTACATAAATAGAGTTGATCCATTACAAACGTGCCTTCTTTAATATAAGGCTTTTCCTAATCTCTTGTCTCCTCTCCATCTTCAATCGTATCGAGAAATATTATAGAAATGTTGTGTCAGTTGTTAGATTCGAATCTGAATCTCTTAGTTTTTTACAATCTGAAACCTAAATGTAACCTATAGACCAAATATGTGTTTATTATATTACCGGCCATATCATCTGTGTATGTGGGGGGGGGTCGCGACACATGATTAGTTACCCAAGTCAACGTATAGTACAAAGGTTGGTATCTGCAACCTATTAGTAGGAACTTAATTGCTTCAGCTATTACTATTTTAATGTTTATTACTAACTCATTTATCAGGTACAAATTTTTTGCGAGACTGCAGCTCTAAGTACTAGTAATCTTACTATCCAAATTGCCTAAACCTAAGTTAGTGGATCAGGGTTCGAACCTACCACTTGATAACTGAATGGAAAACCCATTAAACATTGGACTGTACTGATCTACTGTCTGCCCACTATTATTTATTATTCGATATATTTTCCTCGATGTACAATATTTTAGCGAAGTACTTTAATACTGACCGTGTATCATTTTTATTCTGTTGATTTCTCTCAAAAACGATTACAGATTAACTATAATAGTTCAACGATGACAACAGAAACAACACCAACTTCGTCAACATTACTCTATCGTGATGATATATTCACAATGGATGTTACACAGGCAACTTTTCTACAAATTATCATTTCGTTAATTCATCCATGGGGTATAGATTTGTCAGTGGATGAAATTACTGAAAAATTATGTCATAACCATCAATCCATAGATAAGAATAAATTGAAAACCATGTTGAATAATAGTCTACAACAATTACGTACACATGAATCACCAATATGCATTGGTCTAATATCCAAATGTGGTTGTATGAGTTTAAGTATGCCTGGTAAGTTGGTTATTGCTTGTTACATGCTTGCTGCTGCTGATGATGGTCGTCATCATTAACCGGTATGATGGGTGTCTAAGTGACACGACAGAAAACAAAATAATAAAAATCAAATTGTTTTGTTTACTGATTCGTTCTTAGATGACGTATAACAATCATTTATTCTGAATTACATTATTTGATATGATTGGAGGTGTACTTTGCTAATGAGTATTAGCTGACAAGCATCCTTGGTGTTAAGTTTCCTTGAACCACCCAACATTAAACCATAGTACATGCAATGTTAAGTTACTTAGATTAGTGGTTGGCACATTGCGATTTGAATGATAAAATTCAGTCAGCAACAATGGATTAGATAAAATCAACATTATTAACTACTTAGTGATCAGTCGATGTAAATTCCTGAGTCCTATTGGGGTAGGCGGGGGCTTCACATAATTAACAGATAAGAATGTTGTTACATTTCTATATCCCACTTATTTAAGTTTCTGGTGGACTGACTAACTGCTGTTGTACGTTGTACTATTCTTTAATTACTGTCAATTGACTATATACTGTTTGCTGCACCCTTTACCGCTTACGGTGTTGTAAACGATAACTCAGGTACAGTAAAGTAATTTACTGTTATATGCAAAACTATACAGTGTTTCCATAAAGTACGGAAATCATTAAATGCTTCATTTGGACATCTTCTTTGAGTTGTCCTTTAAATGCTTCAACACTCTCTAGTCCTGTTGTTGTTCTGATTAATCTCTATTTTCCTTCCTCTTCTCGTTATTTCAATCTTTTGCTGGTAAGCATTCTAATTCCTGTTTTATACTCCGTATTAGTAGCTCATACCACAGTAGTATGATTGTGCTTAGACTATGATTTCTTATTTGGTGTATTGTGCTGTCGGTTATTTCAAGCGTATAATTGTATGGGTTTTGCGTAACGACTGGATTGAGTACAGTTGAGAACTAATCTGCTTCTTATCATCATTTGGTTGGCTACTGGGTTTGAAGGAGTTTGAGGACCAATAAACAGTGAGATCTTGATTGTCATTTACTGACTAGTGTGTAAATTCGTGTAATAGTTCACTTGTCCAGCTGGCAATATTGTACGTGATTTCAATTTGTGTCTTTAACCATAACGAAGTCAGTGTTTCCTCAAAATATCGCATCCACAAATAATTAACCACTATGGCGCAGATTCACCCACTTTTTGTCTTCCTTAGGATCCTGATTTTTATTTCGTGAATCCATTTCTTTTTCTCAAATCATATTCCTTATGTCTAATCCTTCTACTTTCACTGGTATTACTACTGTAGTGAACGAGAACTCAAGTGGAGAACACCAATTTATTGTTTAATGCGAAATTACAGAGTGCTTTCGTAAAACATGAAAATCATACATTAAATACATTATTTGCATATCTTCCACCAGTTGTCCTTTAAACACGTCGTGATTCTTCCAATTCTCTTGTTATTACAATTGATCTCTGCTTCCCTCCCTGTTCTCTTCAATTCAATCTTCTGTTGACAAGCCTTCCTCTTCCGATTGCTGCTACGTACTAGTTATATGTCAGCATAAGTAGAATACATCACATTACTACTACTCTGACGTAGACCTTGATAATCTTATCTCACTGTGGTGATGCATTGTGGAAACTTGAATCAATGTACATTTATGCCATCCTCTACGTTGATTATGACTGATATGTTGCAAACCACCTAGATTGATATAAAAGGATTATTCTAGACATTTTTAAACCTCTTTAATGGTTTTATAAAACAGTAATGCGCATTATTCAAACAGAAGTAAGTGTTTAATAATTGTTTTCCTAAATAAAATCCCATAATCAATTCCAATGAATTCTCCTATACAATTTCGTGTTGTAGGTTATTGTACAAAATCAACTACTGTATCAAAATCTGGATCTATTCAACAAATACCACATCCATATTGTCTTTCTTCAATTATTTCAACAAATTTAATTCTATCAGGAGTTAGTTTAACTGAATTAATGACATCGTTAAATTGGAATTATCTTCTACGTTTATCACATGCAATCTATGGTGATAATGGGACAGAACTATCATTATCATCGTCATCATCAAAATGTTTATCTGATGGTAATGTAAATATATCAATTTTGAGTAATTGGCGCGCAATTTGGTTACAGTTTGGTGCATTTCTATTAGGACAATTTATTGGTTTGATTTTGTCTAAAAATAATAGTTCAATTAATAATAGAAAATTACAACCTATCCCGTCACCAATTGAATTGAATTTATTTGCACGTAAATGGCAAGATCGTTGTTTACCAGTAAGTGTGATTGTTTTTATAATTTTTTAATTGCGATGATGATTAAGCAATAATTAAGCCTGATACTTAGTCAAGGATTAATTATATTGAAGATAGTTAATGATCTATAATGGCTATATTCTTGTTCAGTCGTTTATTTTATTGAGATTAAGAACTGATATAAGTTAGACAATGATTGGAAACCTGGAAGTATTGGATATCCATTTGGTCTTGGTATGGGACTGTTTAGTAGTGCGTATACATGACCTCATGGCTGGGAATCGGACTCCGAACCTTTGGTCTTGGGTGTTTATGTTTTATCTCAGGACTACTAAATCGGGATCAAATGGTGTACAAGTCTTACTTCGATCATTCCACATTAGTGCACGACTGTCTTCCATTGTTTTCGGTGGGCAACTTCATCACATCTGATACGGTTGAACTCCACTGGTCATGACTTCTCACTAGAACCCTAGGAATTTCCTCTCTAAGCTAGTCACTAGTGAGCGCACGGTAATTCTCAGTATTAAGGTTTTGGAGATGGTCGAATTTTATTGAGATCACAAAATAGTCTAGGTTGGATAACTATCAAAAACCTGGAAGCACTAGTTGACCATTTCGTCTTAATATTGAGACTCCTCGACCGGTGATCTCGTTAAAATTCAACTATGTCTACAACGTCATACAGATAACCGTTTATTTTCTGAGTGACTTCCAATCATGTCTTCAGTGTTTCTATAGATCAGCGTGTAATTCGATTAGAAGAAAGAACCCATTCTACTGGGGTAAGCGTTTGTCGTATATTAATTTTTTTCTGAAGGGTCTGATTCAATAATTCTAAGTTGTGAGTAACCATCACTCGACCACACCGCATCGTTGGATATCAACATTATTTCCTCCTTTTTTACCACTCGGAAATTCGTCCTTGAAACTCGAAAATCCTAATTTACAGCAAATATTTTTCGTTGGGACGTCTCTGAAATGCGCGACAAAGCCCCTCCATAGGCTCTAAAGGAACCGAAGAGAACCTATCCAATTAGAATCCGATAGAGCCTTCTAGAATATCAGCGTGATGTGCTATGATCGGACAATTGCATAACTTGCCTTTTTGTAGACTTGCTGGATTCTTATGATGTTATAGTCAATACTAATTACTATAAATACCCATATTTTTGTGTACATTTCTGACTCTTACCCAATAATCGCTTCTCCTGCGTCTTTTGCGATGTGGCTGTTGAGTTTCTACACTTTTGAGTGACGTTAGTTGTATACCGTATTCTGCCGTAACACTTTAAAAAGACAGAAAATAGTATACAGTCTGGAATATGAGCAATAAAATGATAGTTACATGTATTTCATGTTTATTTTGTATACCGACCACACAATTTCCGTAGTTAAATATTCACTGTAAACTTTATAAATGCACATCTGCACATTTTAGCATATTTGGATGAATAATTGAAAACGGGAGACATTAGATAACTGTTTCGTCGTAGTTCGGGACTTATAAACAGCCCTTACTCATAACGTTTTAAAAGATCGAACTAAACGCCTTCAGGTTTTATTGCACTTAAACGATATCACTCAGTCAGTATTCAGTTACTGATTGAATTATTTGATAACTTTATTTTGACTGGGACTAAAAATGTAAACCATTGAATTCCAATTAAATAATTCAAATGTATCACGGTATTTGCGAAACCCTAGGGCTCTGAGTGCAAAGTCCGGTGGTACCTTGTATATACATATATTCATTAGGATGGAGCAATGGTTCAGTAAATGTCCTATCTCTCTCTGTTCTTGTTAGGAGACCATCTGGTAGAGCCGCGAATTCAATCCGAAGCAGGTGGTTTTCTTAGAGGGCCACTCTCGGGGCCTTTAATCTAAAGGTATAATCCACAAGACAGTAAAGAAATTTCAGGAGATATCATCCTATGGTAGGCTGATAATCAAAATTGATTCATAAGCCATTTCTTTTCCTTAGAAATCTGGAGACCTATACATATCATTAGTTAGGAATCAAGGTTTTCCTACTTCCGTAGGTGCAGATGCTTAGTATCTAACATTCTAGTTTAGAAGATGGTCTTCATCCTTTCATTTTACTAAACATTTATTTTGTGGGTTTTTTAGTCGGAAAATCCGATTCATTTTCATATTTGTTGTCATTTGTCGTCTTCCTTTTGTGCTCTACAGATTCGTTATGCTGCTCGAACATTATTACTTTCATGCCTAGATCAATTGTCATTGGATGATCGAAAATTGTTAGTCACTTATTGGTCGGCTTTACTTCCACCATTCGCTCTTACTAATCAAAGACAACAATCACAACGTCAAATAATTCATCAACAAAATTCACTGGATTCCGCGAATCGTGTTAGTTATCAGCTTATAGATATTTTAGCTAATAATAATCATACAGAAGGAAAAATTGTACGTAAGCAAAGTTTGCCATCAATGAATGGTTTAGACAAAAATAACATATCCAATGAGTTAAAGAATTTATTTAATAAAGATGCATTTGTACAGTTGAATAGTACTACTATGATTTCTACTACTACAAATGATATTGTTGATGATGAAGTCAATCAACAATTAACATCAGATAAACAACAAGGTACACCAACTAAACAACAATTCTCAACAGATTCATTACCAAATCTAACTGAATCTGTCAGTTTGTCTAGTCTAACATCAAATCTTAATATGTCTATGGTATTGGATAGTTCATGGTGGATGACATTAAACGGTTATCGCATATCACCTAGAGAACATGCACGTCTTCAGGTAAGATATACTTCTGTTTTTCCTAAAATAAGCTAGTAGCATTCATCTACGTGGCAGAATGTTGATTGTTTTGAATAATTTTGAGTCTTTTTTTCTCGTTGGACTGAGTTTTGTAGAGACTGTTTTTTTCCATTTGTAAATTGCATTTGTCACAGATGATTAATATCAGTTAATGTACTGTAATTAAAAATTAGGGATCACATTACTGAGAAGTCAATCTCATACTAGGATAAAATCAACTATCCACTACTCCCTGATTTTCAATGGTACTTCAATTGAGATCAACTTATGATGAATATAACCTTCAATTTAGAATCTTTCTCAAATTTATTACAATCCGGATCAGAAATGGTTAATTTACAACCTGTAGATCAAATGTGTGGCAACTTATCATTGGATTCTAATTCACGTCAGTCAAATCATTTACAAGTATTCATACAAGAGACAAAAGGCAGAATAATTTGAAATTATTTTAAGTGAAATAGAATCTTTACACTAACATGGCTTCACGACAACACAATGTGTAGAATCAAGGTCCATTTATCGTTTGTAAGTAGATTGAAAAACTAAATTATACTCATTTTTTTCAATATAACTTTCTCAGACTTAGCTTCAATATTACGCAATTTAATGTGGATAAACTAATCGCTAAATTACACCACACTAATGGACAAGTGCACACAGTTACAAATCATCTTAAATTAATAAGGTGACATTGTAGGAATTTGGATTTTATCTGACTTATAATTAGTGTGTACTCATATGGCTCATCTGTAAAATTGGATATTTCATGTATTTATTCAACTTTATGTCTTCCTTAGAAGGCATTAAGCGTATATATCATTCGTCCGATTAATGAGTGACTTTTTTTCATGGAGTTACGATTCATATTACAGACATTGTATCATCCAGACGATTAGAAATCTGTAAACGGATAACAGTTCCCTTGTTATATACCTTACTCATTATGGTCAATCCACTCATAGTTGGAGTTCAAATTCCTAACTCTCTGTTTATTATCTCTAACTTCCTCATCACATAACGTCATCTGGGTGTCTCAGCAATACACATTATGTGATGTGTTATTTCACCCTTTTTTTTTTTTTTTTTACCACCTATTGTGTAAGTTTTCTATAGGTTATGCATGTAAGTATTTTCTATTTTCATAAATTTAACTTTATTAGGCCTATCTTTTACAGAGAGATATACAGAGGTGTCAGGTATGCTGCTTTTGGGTGTGTGTGCGTGCGCGTGTACTTCATATGTATTGCTCCTTTTTTTTTCCCTTTATCTGCCCTTGCAATCTATTTGTACTTGTATATGTGTGTGCGCCTTCATGTTCATCTCTGTGCACTTATGTGTATTCAGCTCTAATCAGCTAGCTGATAGCTTCTATTCTCCCGTTAATTAATTTTATTTTTGCACTATAAAATCATTAAATCTTATACACATTTGGCTTTTGAACAATCACAAATGAAAAGAACGAAGAATATCCCTCTTATTTGTTCATTTGTGAATTTCTATCGGATTCGGCACAGTTATAGATTTAAATTAATGGTAAAAGGAAGGATCGGATATATGGAATGTTTTTGTCGATTGTAGTGTACATCCACAACCTCATCGGGGATCGGTCCCAGGGCCTTCATTTTTCATGTCCAACTCAGTGGTTTAAATCGTTTAGCACTGGGTGAGATTTGAAGGTTTTAGTTGTAATCTGCTGTTGGATCGCGTATGCACACTACTAAAGCATTGCATACTAGGATGAAACTTTTCAATAATCCTGATTTCCAAAGAATGTCCAATATCTAAGATCAGATCATGATGCGAACTGTAAAAAATGAACAGACAGTTGTAAAGTCAGTGAATTGTTTTGATTCAAGCGTTAAACAAAACAGTCGAAACTTTGTTCATTTCAACTGATTCTGTACAGTCGATCACATCGATCAATGTTTTAGAAATTTACTTTTTCGCACTATGGACATATTGGAGATAGTCCAACCATACATGTTGTTACCTCCATAAACGATTCAGGCTTAACAGTTCTACTTGATTCACGAACCCTAATCAATCATTCGTCATAATCTAATGTGTTAAGAGTAGTAAGCTTCCAGCATTAGTGACCACGTTCCAGAATCTTGAAATCAGTCGATGTAATTTCTGTAGAAATATACAGAGAGCAAGGGCTTTTCACGCTAAGAAGTAGATCCAATCTGTTTTCTTGTTTAAATGAGTTTCAAGCACATAACCATCTTTGCTTTAAGGTGATCCTGTTAAAAGAGGACGAATACTAGAAAAGGTTGGACCTTTCAGAACCGTTTTTCAAATTGCTACTATTCATACTTTTGCTACATAATCACTATATAACTGGATTACTGTGTTTTCACATATTTTGTTTTTCGTAAGCTTCCGCTCAACACACTAACTATTATCATACTACTTATTATTCCTTTATGATTGGCAATTGATTTTTCACAGATTGCTCTGTTCACTGGTTTCCTTTAGATATTGTTTAATTCTGGATTAACACCGTAGTCTGGTTACACCTAGGTTATCTTCCAATATACATATGGCATGGAGGATAGTAGTGCGAATCTCAACTTGAACCACTTTATACTAACTCAAACAGGTTAAAGGTTAACTTGCTCATTACGAAGTCTGAAGGTTGTGAGTACACAGTCCTAGTGAGTCTCACTCTACGATGAAATCGGTGTCCATTACTTCGCATTATATTGGTCATTATTTATATTCGTTTGGGGTATTCTATATCAAACTCACTTCATTCTAACTTTCTCTACTACTTTATCACCCTAGTTGTAGATTACGTAGTCTCTCTGACTAAATATTTGACATGTTCATCAGTTCACGTTGGCATTTCTCTTTATTCAACTTTACCTATATGTTTATTTCGCTTACTATCGTCACAGTTTCCTTTGATTCTACATTACGAATACCTCATTTCAACACAGATTAAAACATTCATTTCACTTACAACTCTTGTTATGACGTGCGTTGTTCGAAACTGATACTTATCCTTAAATTTCCTATGCACGATCCCCCACCTGATACTGAGTGAGAAGACAATGAGTAGAAAAGGAAGTTTATTAGGCTAAGCCTAAATCAAATGCATGAATATATATATATATATATATATATATATATATATATATATATATATATATAAACCATGTAACATCAAAATTTTTGTGTGATAATATTGACACGATTAATTCCAACCAATCTTATGATGTATGGTTACATCTCATTTGGAATCTAAGGATGTTATTCAGAATTAAAAACTAGATATGTGTTTACAAAACTGGTATATATACATACTGAATATATACCTTTCGATATATCCTGATATTTTCACTGTTGAATTCACGAATCGATGTAAGCTAGACTACCATTAAAAACGTGGAAGCACTGAATGGCCGTCTCGTCATACTATGGGATTCTTAAACAATGTGCATCCGCATCCTGGGCTCGAGTTCCGCATGTGGGATCGTGGATGCGCACTGGTGAGAAGTTCCATACTAGGACGAAATGGCTGTTCAGTGCTTCCAGGTTTTCAATGGTGTTCTAGCGTACATCGGCTCGTGAATCCCACCGTGAAAATACTACAGTTTCCACAAATCCCCATACTCATAATATCCTAATATATTTAATAACAGAACAACACAAAACTCCGAATAAGAATTATATCTATTGAATGAACAAATGACCTTCTGAACTTGGGAGTAGATACAGGGTTTGAGCTGAACTATTGAACATCAACACAGGGATACAGTTATAACTAACTAAAAAGTCCCAAATAAGCTGAAATGGGCGTCCTAAATTGCATTGCTAGCCACAATTCAATTATACTATGAAGTTTATACAGTCATTCTCATTGTCAGTTTTTGTTTATGCTTCTCATTTATTTGTGTTTATCGGTTTTTATTCTCATAAATCATTGTATAACAACATTTTGAAATAGTATTCACAAATTTCATCTATTTATTAATTCATTCTATAACAACTATTTGTATAGCTCATCAGGTTTAATCGAATTATGTGTTCTTGTTTATTTACACCTACTTATTAACCAACTTACCTCAAAAACCACACCATAATCTCTCTCTCTCTCTCTCTCTCTCTCTCTCTCTCTCTCTCTCTAGCTCGTGCGTGCGCTATGTAGTTGTGACGATGAACTTTAGTCAGTCTGTCCTACTTTTTTGATATTCTCTAATTGATTTATTGGTTTCAAGTGATAGAAATAGTAGTTTTAGTTGATAATAACACTACAATCTACAAAATTCATTCCAATTAAATTTACATATTTAGCACATTTAACTTGTCATCCTAGTAATGAGCACATATGTAAATACGATTGTGCACCTTTTTTTAATAGTTTGGTAAATAGTCTCAAAGTTGAATTTGTTTAAATATCTTAATTGGGTTTACAACGTTCTAATTGATCGACTCTATACTTACTTACTTACCCCTGTTACTCCTTGTGAAGGACCATAGGCCGCTCAGCATCATTCGCCATCCAACCCTGTCCTGGGCAATCCTTTCTAGCTCCTTCCAGTTGTTATTCATCTTTCCCATATCTGCTTTTATTTCCCGACGTAATGTGTTCTTTGGCCTTCCTCTTTTTCGCTTCCATTCAGGATTCCAAGTTAGGGCTTGCCTCGTGATGCAGTTTGACGATTTGCCTAGTGTATGTCCTATCCATTTCCATCGTCTCTTCTTAATTTCCTCTTCTGCTGGAAGTTGGTTTGTTCTCTCCCACAAAAGGCTATTGCTGATGGTATCCGGCCAATGGATGTTGAGTATCTTGCGTAGACAGCTATTTATAAATACTTGCACCTTCTTGATGATGGTTGTTGTAGTTCTCCAAGTTTCAGCTCCGTACAGTAGAACTGCCTTGACATTCGTATTGAAGATTCTCACTTTGATATTGGTTGAAAGTGGTTTTGAGTTCCATATGTTCTTCAACTGTAGGAATGAGGCCCTTGCTTTGCCAATCCTTGCCTTTACGTCTGCATCTGAACCTCCTTGTTCATCAATGATGCTTCCCAGTTATGTGAAGGATTCTGCATCTTCCAGAGTTTCGCCATCAAGAGTGATTGGATTGCTGTACTCCGCTTCGAATTTGAGGACCTTGGTTTTCACTTTGTGTATGCTGAGGCCTACTGATGCAGAGACTAATGCTACACTGGCTGTCTTCATCTGCATCTGTTCTTGTGTACGTGATAGGAGGGCTAGGTCATCTGCGAAGTCCAAATCGTCTAATTGGTTCTGAGCTGTCCATTGTATTCCGTGTTTTCCTTCAGATGTCGAGGTCTTCATAATCCAGTCGACCACTAAAAGAAAGAGGAAGGGAGAGAGTAAACAGCCTTGTCTGACTCCGGTCCTTACTTGCAATGCATCTGTCAGCTGTCCTCCATGCACTATGCACTGTAGTCCGTCGTATGAGTTCCGGATAGTATTGACAATCTTCTCAGGAACTCCGTAGTGTCGAAGAAGTTTCCATAACGTCCTCCTATCCACACTGTCGAATGCCTTTTCATAATCAATGAAGTTGATGTATAGTGATGAGTTCCACTCAACTGATTGTTCGACGATGATCCGTAGTGTTGCAATTTGGTCTGTGCACGACCGATCCTTACGGAATCCAGCTTGTTGATCTCGAAGTTGGGCGTCTACTGCATCCTTCATCCGGTTCAACAACACTCTTTTGAAGACTTTCCCTGGTATTGACAGTAGTGTAATGCCTCTGTAGTTTTCGCATTTGCTCAGATCTTTCTTTGGAATCTTGACGAGGTGTCCTTCTTTCCAGTCCATTGGCACTTGTTCCTCCTCCCGAATCTTTTAAAATAGAGGGTAAAGCATGCTTGTGGTTACTTCGATGTCTGATTTCAGTGCTTCAGCTGGTATGTTGTCGGGTCCTGCTGCTTCCCCGTTCTTGATTTGTCTGACGGCCATTCTAATTTCTTCCGTCGTTGGTGGGTTGACATATATAGGAAGATCTATGTGTGCTGCATCGATGTTCGGTGGATTCATTGGAGCCGGCCTATTCAGGAGTTCCTCGAAGTATTCTACCCATCTCTTCTGCTGTTGTTGAATTTCGGTGATTGGCTTGGCTTCTTTGTCTTTGACCGGCCTTTCTGGTTTACTGTATTTCCCTGCTAGTTTCTTCGTTGTATCGTGAAGCTGTTTCATATTTCCTTCCCTTGCAGCTTTTTCTGCCGTCGTTGCTAGTTGTTCCACGTATTTCTTCTTGTCGGCTCTAATGCTCCTCTTCACTTGTTTGTTTGCTTCTATGTATTCAGCTTGTGCTTGGACTTTCTCTGCTCCTGTTCGGCTGTTGTTTATTGCTGCCTTCTTGTTCTTCCTTTCTTTGATCTTGTCCAGTGTTTCTGTAGAGATCCATTCCTTATGATGGATCGACTCTATGCTTTATTGAAAAATATTTAAGTGATACTACCTAAAATCTGTTTCAGTAGTGTGTATCCATCTACTGTTTTGTTTCGGCTTTCATATTGAATTTTATGGTTTTATTATATTTTATTATTGTTACGGTAATTTGGTTGTTATATTTAGTTATAGAATATGTTACTGTTGAAGTTGTTTTATAAGATTTTAAATTGGTTTATAGTTAATTGTACTTGAAGTGTGGTTCAGTTGATTACGTAATACGTTATTAGCTGTTGTACTCACTCTCCAACACCTAGTCTAAGTAAGTTATACAATGCATCAGTTATGTTCGGCTATCGTCTGCATTTCTGTTTTTAATAATCTGTTTTCAACTATTTCAATGGCACAGCTGATTGGTAAAACTATTGAGACATTTGTTGCTTTCATCTAAATAGATAATTTCTTTATGGAATGAATCTGTAAGTCTCGACTGCACAAATCTTAGAAAATAGAATCATTGTATATCACTGTGTCTTCAACAACATCTGCATATATTGTATTTTAATAGGATTTTGTGGTTTATGTTATTTAGTAAAATAAATATCATCCACGATAAAAAAAAGTGTTCACTAAGCGAAAAATTGTTCTTTATTTCTACGAGTTATTGTCGAGCTGTCATCAAGTACTTGCCTCGTTTATATAGTGGTTAATTATAAAGAGATCAGTAGAATTTCCCGATGTTTTTTGTCACAGAATTGTTAACCGGTCGAATCGTTTTCAACAATTGAAAACCTGTTTCTGTTTAATTTTCATAGTTACTTCACAGTGCATATCTGTGATTATTAGATTCGGAATCGAACTTTTGTCTTTGACATTCTAATTATTTACCATATAGCTGAAAAACCAGGGTTGTTTATAAATTAATGCAACTGTTATCTCTTTACTAGGTACAATAGTTCATTAAATTCTATTTTGATCAAATACACACTCACTGGTTCATGTATTCTTAATTAATATTTCAAAAGCTTGATATCCCCGTAAAATTTCGTTCATTGTTCCTTTTGTCCATTGATTTACAATGGTGTCCATTCTCTTGAACAAGGGCTACAAATTCTTCGTTGAGTTTACACAAATTTTAGTAATTAGTTTGCTTGTGTAGTAACTGATCTACATATCTATAGGTATTTAAACCAGTATGTTTTACAAATGACTTTATGTTCTATGGTTATACCTTAGTAATAATGTTTATCTGAATTATTTAATGTATTTTTTCTTCTAAATTTTTAATTGTTAACATATAACAATGGGTTAAACTAATCATAAACATTATTGTTTGTTTGTCTTCAATGTAATTCACAAGGCTATCGCTGTTATACTAATGGGTATAATTGGTGTACGTTTTGGTTCATCCACTAAACGACGTCATCCAGCTGTTGTTGTACGTGACTTGATCACTCAACCATTAGTTATGACTAAGAATCGAACATACGAGGTAATGAATTATTGTAATTGCGGTTTGGCATCGCCATGTTTCGTTGCACCTGATAATGATGATGACGATGATAAAGAAAAGTCAGAAATGACAAAAATAGTGGTAATGCAAGTTCCGTTAAATCGATCAGAGGGAGTTCCATTATCTGTGCAAAAATTCTCACAATACACAAGTAATCAATCATCTGAGATACAAGATGGTTTCGGATTGGATAATCATTATCTTGCTAGATCCACTTATCAGTGTTTATCAGCTTTATTGTTTAATGGAGGTATGTGTATAAACTTTGTTTTTTTTTGTTTTCTATTTAAAATAAAATTTTATAAATTGGACTTCTTACTTTAGTATTCGCACAGTTTGGTACTTAACCACTGCCCACGTCGTCGCACACAGTTTTCTCTCGCTGTGTTGATGTGTTCTGACAACTTGAATTCGTGTTTTGTTGACACTCCAGATTATACTTTACCCAATTTTTATCTAAAAGGAAACAGATTCCATGCAGAATGTAACATTTACGTATCAGTGATTGGTATGACCTTTCACATGGTGTATATTTTTTTATTCTAACTCTGAATTAGAAACTACAGTGATTTTGGTGTCTTGGATTGGATCACATACAAGTTTTTCAGTGTAATTCTCCGCTCAGATATACTTGATATTTACAGTGTTGGGATTTCTGTGTTAGCTGGATATAAATCGGATTAAAACATGATCCGTGAAGGATTGTGTTGAGGCACACTGGTCGGTTATTTCTTAACCAATCAACGTTAGCGTAGACTTAGAGAAAATTCTAAAATCTTCACATGTAAAAATCGGCAATATATTAATGTTTTTCTTGTTGTGATTCCTACCTCCAACCAACCTTGTTATTCGAAACATAATTACGTTCCTGTCCAACCATGTTCTGATTTGGGGATTCGTCTCGTGAAATGGTGTTCGAGGGTACTACGAAATAAGAGTAGCTAGAACGTAATAAGAGAAAACGATTACATACTGATAATTTCAGAACCAAACAAGTTTGATAATTATGAATTATATTTACTAATGGCGAATGACTGAGATTCTTTGAATACGGTCAGGAACTGATGCAAACTGGATAGTGTTACCACTGACACACACGGAACGCCTCAGTAATAATCCTCAAACAGTGGGATACAAATATAAAGACGAAAGTGCAGAAAGAGCCTGAAATAAAATGAAGACGAAATTGGGGTAGAATAACTCGGTGTATATAAGAACATAATATGACCTTAGCACACAAAAACTAAAAGTCTAAAAGTGATGGCAATCAGTCACAGAACGGGAAGTTCTTTAAGGAAAGCGAATTAGTAGAATTGTACTCTGGTTTATCATTAACCGAAAGAAACTAACATTTGTTTAAAAAAAGATAGATAACCTGTAGTCTTTCTAACAAGTTTCCTTATGTATTCAAACTTTGCTTAGCTTTTCGTGATGTGCTGTATGATTATTTTGATCGGTTGTAAATAAATTTTGGTTTTAATTATTTGAGACATTTCTTTGACTGAATAAACACTTATTGCGCGCAAGATATCTATCTATTTAAACATTGGCTGATCAAACTATGTTTTCATCCAAAAATCAAATGTTTCAATGAGGTTCCCACTGTGAACCCACTTTAAAAGCTGTCAGAATAGCTTATGCTTACTTGTAACTTGAGTTATTTTGGACGGTTGTCAGATTCTGTTCTTGATATATGCTCTTTTTATATACGGACACAATCTGCTACGTGATTCAGAATGAAAGGTTTGCAATTAACCTGTAGGTGGGTTGTTTACGAATTAGTGTAAAAGAAGAAATCATGCATAATAATAAACAGTTCAATTACCCAAAATGAGAATTCGAAAGAGGGAAAAAAAGTATCCATGGTTTAATATTAAGTGACTTGAAATAATTGGAAAAGAACTATCAACCTTAGGTTTCTTGCTAGCCTTTAACTACGACATTATTCAATGATATGGATTCTAGTCTTTCTCTGGAGTGTTGATTTCCTCTGGATTGCAGGTACGTCTTACTCTGAAGAGTGTCAAATAACAGGAAACTTACTCCTAGACCTTCTTACCGATTATATGCACATAGTCTATTAACTATATTGCAATTTAGTCTATATAATCTCAACAGTAATCTAAACTAAACAATCATAACATTGGTTAGTACTCAATAATCAACCAATTTTGTAAATACACGGCTCAAATACTCAGTAAACACACCAGATGCACTTATATTGATTAATAAACACATTTCACATTCGTTTACAATGTGTTAGGTATGCTGAGGAATATACCAATCATTATCATGTTAAGTCTAATGATGTCCTTGGACTCTAAATGGGCATTTCCTATTGGCCATTATTTATTTCACTCGTTAAATATTGTGTAAATGTTGTTTTCTATTTTATGGTACGATGTGGTTTGTTTGTTTGGTATATAAATAGAGTGTGTCTGAAATATAGTGATTCATAACTCAGAGGCTGTGACTTGCATTCTAGACTCAACTGGCTGGGCTAGACAGGGGAGCGGGACCAATCAGGGCACTAGGTCGTTCTTACGTGTTTTCCGTGTCACAGAAGCGACCGATAGAATGCTGCTTATCAAAACCTGCAGTCACGCGTTACAACACAATGAACCAATATTACCTTCAGGTAAATGTTCATTGAAACTAGAAATATAGTGGTGTAGACAGAGATGAAGTCAAGACGTGCTTTTCGTCCCGTCATCTGTATGTGCCTGCATACTAGAGTTGATGTTCACTCAGTTGTTTGAATCATCAGAATTGGGTTGTAGGTACATCCAGCTCACGAGTTCCAAATAAGAAAAATACGAGTCTTGGATTCCACTGTTAGCTAGCATTCAACTCTGCCTAAAATGCTTGTGACTTAACGGCAATATCGAGGTAATCCACACAGGATGCATATATTTTAGAAGAGACTGATTATTTGAGTTCTAAATATCAATGGGAAGATCCAAACAGCCATTGTATAGGAATATAATGATTAGGAACAACTGAAATGCTCTTTTTGATCCGACTTTGTGACTCAGTCGCAGTACACATTCACTACTATTTCATACCGAATCAAACCAAGGACCGCTTATAAGTTTTACGGAGTACAATTGACTTTTAGACTATTGGGTGATAAACCAGAGAATTAAATCTTCATACTTCTAGATTAAACAACTATCCCGTTCTACTTGATTTTCAATGACTCTCTAGCTGATATTAGGGTGGGCCAAAAACTGTCTACAAGTTTCGCATTCATTTACTGATTTATCGTATATTTACCTTGTTAGATAGTTTGGAAATTTTGAACATGTTATTAAAATTTCTTCTATTCACTTTGTTTTCTCTTTTTCTTTGTAATACTACCTTCCAGGCTATCCAGTTTTATTGTCTACTGACACTTATAATCCTGAAATTGATTGGAACAAATTCCATGAGCAAATTGTTGGCAGTCACTCCGAAGTATTACCTGTATATGCAGCCAATGCCTTGATTACATTGTTAACATCTAATATGAATAGTACATTGAGACGAGCTGCAATTGATTTATTAGGTCGTGGTTTTCCTGTCTGGGAACCGTTTGTTGATGTTGGGCATGTGATCAATGTTTTACTATTGTTAGCTGCTGATGCTGAAATGTTGTTATCAAGGTAAGTTACTCTATGCATTTCTCGAAATAATAAATTTTTTTCACGATAAACATTGTTACTTGTCAAGAGATGATGTAACTACTTTGTGAAGTGCTGTTCTGACCTACTTGTTGTCTCGTAAATTTATGGGTACATGGAATTTTGTGTTATTTAATTGGATCCTACTGGTATTTTGTGAGTAGCATGGAAGTATTTTCTAATGATATATGTAGTTATTTATACTCACAAATACTCAGTTAAGATGTCAAGCTCATTATTTCACAATGTGCATTTTAGCTCAAGAAAAGATCTACACACTTTCTTGTTGAGTATGAGGCAGTTACTTATTTGATTTGGCCGCCTAATATCGTGGATTGATTGCAGTTAGACAACACCGTTGGATAACAGTTTACAGTGGTTTAGAGGTTAAACTCTGTGTTTAGTTTCTATTTACGGGATTTTGGATGCACACTGTTAAGAAGTTCTGGACCATAAAGGACCAGTTTTTAGTGCTTCTAGTTTTTCAATGATGGTTTAACAGTGATCAGTTTACAAATCCAATGAAACTCAACAATCTCCACAAGCATATACTTACGATTTATATGCTACTCTACAACCTGTTATCCTAAACGGTTTTTTAATTACCTCGATGTTGAATAACTTACAGAAGTATGGCACGCTTCACTTTGAGTGTTTATTAAATACACTTATATTAACTCATCCATTCACTGTTCGGATTGGTTTTAAAGATATTCCTTTCATTGATAATATTCCCTAATATAAGTCGATTTCAAGTAGATTCATTGTTTATCGATAGTTACTGTTCTTTCGAATAGTAAATACGTAAGCAACTAAAATTGTTTTCAATAAGATCTTCGTCAGCCTCTACCCTAATATACAGCAATATTTATATACATATGTGTAAAATATTAAACTTTCACAGATAATTTATATGATAATGGTAACAATGATAACCAATTACATAACTAATTGTAGTAAGTAATAAAGTAAGAATTGATAGTAAGATGGTCGGTATAGAAAGCAGTTAATATACGAATAATAAACAATATGATAACATGGATAAATATTTCAACTCTGAAAGTGGATCAAAACTTGAGAAAATAAACTTATTAATGCGATAATCACCATCAACATTGTCAGGGTACACTACAAGAAGTGTGCGAATAATCAGTCTATGTGTGTACGTCCTAAAAATGAGGTATATAAGCGTTTGAAGCGAAATAAGTAAACAAATAACTAAGTCTTATCTAAAGAAAAAGGAAATAGCGATTTTTCAAAATTGTTTTGTCTACAGAGACTAGGCTTGTTTGTTCTGCTGTAAGTCGGAAATGAGTTTTAAACCTACTAGGGTAAACGTGATGGTGTACGATCCAAGTACTTTGATCACTCATTATATATGATTGTGTGGTCTTATTGCAAACACTATTGTTCGCCTATATATATTTTGTTCTAATGTACACAATGTAACTTTTTTAATAGTTACTCTTATAAACACATTCTCTTTCTATCCTAGTTGACAATGGTCACCACTTCTCATAGTATTAATTTTATATAATTTTTATACTAAATTTATCATTAAACGTTAATTGTGTTTTACATTTGGTCTATTTTTATTTTTATTATGAAGTAATAAATCCTGTCAACTTATCTCAGATCGTGTTGATTTAGCACGTACAGCACGTGAAGCTTTATGGGCTATTGGGTTTGCACGACCGAAATTGATTACTCTGGTATTATCACTTGAAGTTCGACGATTTGGCACTCAGATTAATGCAGCCGCTTCAGCATTGACATCTAACTCTGGTCGACCATCAATTTCAACATCATCTCCGTTGAATTCTAACCATATTCAATCATCATGGAGTTTAACAAAATCACTTTCAAAAGATTCTGATAATCATCTAGTCACTGTGTCACGTCGTGATTCAATAACTGTTGGAAATGAATTTCAGTCTTCAACTACTTCATCGAACATGGTAGTTATGATGACTAATCCAATTGTAGCTACACCTGTCTTCAGCTCTAATGCTGGTGTTAGTGGTAGTAATACTGGAACAAATTCTAATCGATCTGCTACCACTGCATATGGAGGTAAATCTGCTCGCTTTTTTGACTCTCACTTATCTAGGTCTTTTTTATTCCATATGATTGTCATGTAGTTGAACAACTCTTCGAAAAATGATTTGTTGGTTTATAACTTTCTGGAAAATCTAGATAAAAATAGAGCTTGTAAATACACATTAGATCATTTGTCTTTGTGAAAGTAACCATTATTGCTGTTAGTAACACTACTACTTTGGGATTTTCCCTGACAATGTTTTCTCGATGTACCGGTTAGTTGTGGCAATTTGAACCAATGTACAAATATATCAGGTTCTTCATTGCTTTGAACTGACTGATTGGTCGACTGTATTAGATTTAAATTAATATGGAGAATTGATATTTTTATAAAATAGATGAAAAGTGGCTAGCAGTAAATCTAGTTACATCCAGCTGATGAGTCCTAAATAGGACGAAGGATACAAAAAACAAACATTAAATAGCTGTTTTATCAAATTTCATAGAATTTCCCATCAATGTATACCCACAACCTACCCCCTATCAGGTGTCGAACCAAAAACTTTTAGGTCTAGTGTCAAACTCACGTTACTTTATCATTTAGCTTTAAAATATCAGTGCTAGGGTAATCGCAATTAATGAACCTTATTAATTATTCTTCAACACTATCTATACTAATCACTTAACCCGTCGCCTAGCTGTTAAAAAGATGAAATCGAACATGGAAAAATATCACTCTTTATTTGAAGTGTTTTATTTCTTTCGTTTCTCAGTTATTAATAGTTTCATCTAAATAATGATAACTTATGATAACTAATGAAAATAATTATCAAAATATTGAAATAAATAATAACTAATTCAATTAAAATATAAATGGACATTATAAAAACTGACTGCTTGAATATTTGGGCTACTTGTTCCTCTCAACTAGACATTTCAACAAGCTATCCGTTTTTGTTTGTTTTAACACATCATTATGTCTATTAATCGTATAACCTATTCAGGAGCGTATATATAGAAAGTTTACAACCTTTTACTGTACATTAATCAGATGTTGATTGCTGAACTACTAACATCTAACTGACAATCAATAACTGGCAAAGTGGACTGTCATCAATTTGTACCAAATCTAAATATGTATTGTAATTGTAGTCTAATCACTATTCAACAATCCTGATTAAATGATTTACATGACGATTGCTCAGTATCAATGCAAGATTTCAATATTTATCGTTAGGATTGATCAAGCAAAAGGAAAGGGAAACTTGTTGAAATACTTTTTTGTTGAGGATTTCATATTGCACCAAAAATATAATATTGAATAAATCGATTAATAATAATAGTCAATAAATAAACTTTCAATCATTATTTATCAGTTCACGTTTTTCAACTTCAATTAGTTTTTCTGCGGCAAATTAATCTTATCGATTGAAGTGTTTATGCACAGGAGAATAATCATCTTTTTTTTCAGTGATCAACAGAAGTGCATTATCCAGTGTTTTCCGTTTATTTTACTGGGTGAATACCGCATACAAGAGCGTGATTTTTACCGGAGATTTAATTTCAATCATTTAAAGCCACTGTGGAGTAACTTAATGGTCATTCAGTGCTTTCGGGTTTTCGTTGATGATCTAGTTAATATCAGTTCGTGATTTAAAATGAAAATTTTACAATTGTCATAAATTCCCTGTATTACAATTCAATTCAAATAAACCCCAATAATTTGTTAGCGAAATTATGGCTCACCAGTAAAGGGATCCGACTTTCAACCACAAAGTTTTGGGTTCAATTCCCTCTCCAATTACTCCGGTTCAAGCTATCGGATAGTATCACTGACTCCTCATAATTAGTGTGTAACTCAAAACCAAGTACACGAATTTGCACCTAGTAAATAGCTTACTGTACTAATTGTAAATTACAAGCTTCCAAATTTTAAACAATTGACATGAATTTATTGCAATGTTTTCTCTTAATTTAGGTACAGAATCTTCGGTGCTGCATAATCAACAATATCCACCAATGTTTAAAGCTCGTGAAGAAGTATTACGTTTATTTGAACAACTTTGTATTAGACGACCAAATGATATTAAAGATGTATTACCGGAAGTTGTTGAAGTGATCTTAGCTTGTTCTGATCGTACACGTTTAAAAGAACGTGGACTAGATTATATATTTCCTGCGCTAACACCGTAAGTGCCAAATTATTAAATCATGTGGAAAATACTTATGTTTTTTTAAATTATTATACAATATTCAGTTAGTGCTTATAGAATCGGTGATTTATTTTGTCACTGACAGCGTATTTAGCAATTTATTTTGCACTATATCAGGGTTCCGTTAGTCGTACAGAGATGAGGTGTGATACCGATTGATTTCGTAAAAAAACATAAGCTCGTTAATCACTTGAATAAACTTGATTTTTGGTTACGGTATCACAGTCATTACCAGAGAACCTCTGTTCCTTCAACGTTACAAGGAGGGTTTCCTACTGGCTACCTCCAATCATCTTAATCATCACCGATGTTGGATGAACTTTAAAATGCGAATTATTATGAGATCGTGGATGAATGATCTAAAGCTGGCCTGCTGATTGTCCTGGGTTATGATTCAAACCTCATACTGAGTTATTGTTTACGGGTTTTTACGGCATAAAAACAGGGATTTCCCCTATTAAACTGCAATTATCTTGACCAATGGTTGCAGATGTTGGATGATATGGTACGCAGTCGATTATATTGGTTCAGATTCATACACTGTTTGTTTGTCCTTAGATCTTGGGTTTCAATACTATCTCATACTTTTTGTTCCACAAATTCATTCAGTCGTGGATGCACACTGCTAAATACTATTAGACGAGGATGAAACAGTTATCCAGTACTTGAGGGTTTTTAGTGGTTTATGTAAGTTAAGTCAATGCCTACACGAATAAATTAAGGTAGTAAAACCTACTAGGAATAACTAATCTTGCTTGCTGTTATCTTCAATTCGAGCTTCTTAATCTTCTGCTGCCAAGCATCCCACTTCTGATTGGTGTTATATACTGCTTATGTCAACAGACATAAGTAACATACACCACATTATGATTATCATTATTATGTGATTGTTTTGTTTTCTCTCCCTCTCTCTCTACTTCTTGCCAACTTTTTTTGCCTTAGTTTCCACGCATATTCAAGTCATACACGTTTACAGAAAGCGTGTACAGGTGGTGTTAATGGTTCTTTAACATTTTATGATTTTAAAATTGGACGATACTTTGTAAGTTTTGATAGAGTCGTGCTGATATTCATGTGATCTCATTTCATGAGTATTTCTTTTTAAAGATATTTTATTAACTTCAAGTTATACAAATTTTTAAATATTTATTTATTAGAGGTAATAATGAGAAAAATCCGTTAACATTCAAGCTATGTAGAGTTTGTTTATAGCTTCCAACTGAAAGTATTCACTGCGAAAAATTTTAATAGAGTTGGGATTAACAAACGATTCTATAGAACTGATAAAAGTGACTAAAGTAAAAATTAACATTTTACGGTTAAAAAAAAAAAGACATTCTTGTACTGGAGAACATTTCGGTTCATTCTTGCTACATGATGATCGGAACTACCTTATTGGATAGTTTTTGAACCAATCAGCAGAAAATATTTGGTTTCTTTTCCACTGTAGTTTTATATTACTGTAAATTGTATATAAGGAGTTCTATTTTTCCCAAGTATTGACTTATCATAGTTATTGGTAAGGCTTTAACTTGTGTGATATTCTTACATTAAGTTAAACATAAGGGTAGGGATCATACTTTTGTTGATTCGTATATTAGCAATTTAAATTAGCTCATTTATGTCAGGATCACAATTAATCCCTTGTATGCTGTACATAGTGGCTTTTCGTGCAAAATTGTCTATGTGTTTTTCAGTTTTGATTGTCTGTGGTTATAATCATTTTTAGGCAATTCTTCGCTCATGTACTGGATGAGTGTTGTTTATAAGAGTGTAATTCTCATTGTCGTTTCATTCCGAACATTTGAGGTTATCCATATCTGTCTACTTTGAGCATAGCAATGTAGCATATCCCCAATGTGTTGGCTAATAAACAAAAGTATACTGAGAATTCGGGCTTAAAGTTAGATCTTCAGTAACAATTACATTTTTAAACAGTACTCATCAACTCAATGAGCGGAAAAATTTACGAAAATCTTGGATACCATACAATTATTGAACACTGAATGGTCAATGGATAACCCCACACGCTTTTTCTTTCTTGAAACAAAAAAATTACTACTTATGTAGGTGACTAAGATTACTTTATTATCATTATTGAATATTTAGGTAACAATGGGGCATAAAGGTCCTGTCACTGCTATTTGTTTTAATTCTGATGGCCGACAAGTAGCAACTTATTCATTGACTGAAAGTACACTACGTATATGGCAGGTAAAATTTTGTTTTTATCTTATTGTTTTTGGCTTCTTTTCAATGTTTTTTTCCTCATTTCTGCCTAAAGTCTAGTGAAATCTTCAAATAATTTCTATAATGAGTTTCATTGTTAGTTGGAATAGCGTTTTAAAAGCAGGAAATACTTAATAGTTAATTAGTTTAAGTTGAAGATGTCTACCATTGATTTCGAACTCAATGGTTCGAAAATATCGTTGTCAATGTGAAACTTGTGTTCTTTCTCCTGTTTTTAGTGTTTTTCAGTATGTTACTTACTTACTTACTTACTTACTTACTTACTTACTTACTTACTTACTTACTTACTTACTTACTGACTTACTTACTTACTTACTTACTTACTTACTTACTTACTTACTTACTTACTTACTTACTTACTTACTTACTTACTTACTTACTTACTTACTTACTTACTTACTTACTTACGCCTGTTACTCCCAATGGAGCATAGGCCGCTGACCAGCATTCTCCAACCCACTCTGTCCTGGGCCTTCTTTTCTAGTTCCATCCAATTCTTGTTCATTTTTCTCATGTCTATCTCCATTTCCCGTCGTAATGTGTTCTTTGGTCTTCCTCTCCTCCTTTGGCATTGAGGATTCCATGTGAGAGCTTGTCTCGTGACGCAGTTGGGTGCTTTCCTCAATGTGTGTCCTATCCACTTCCAGCACTTTTTCCTGATTTCTTCCTCCGCTGGGATCTGGTTTGTTCTCTCCCATAGTAGGTTGTTGCTAATAGTGTCCGGCCAATGGATCTGAAGTATTTTGCGTAGACAATTGTTAATAACCACCTGTATTTTCTGGATGATGGCTTTCGTAGTTCTCCAGGTTTCTGCCCCATACAGTAGAACTGTCTTGACATTTGTATTGAAAATTCTGACCTTGTGTTGGTTGACAGTTGCTTTGAGTTCCAGATGTTCTTCAGTTGTAAATATGCTGCTCTTGCTTTGCCGATCCGCGCCTTCACATCTGCATCAGATCCACCCTGTTCATCAATGATGCTGCCCGAATACGTAAAGGTTTTTACATCTTCCAAATCTTCTCCGTCAATTTTGATTGGATTGGTGCATTCTGTGTTGTATCGGTGAATCCTGCTTTTCCCTTTGTGTATATTGAGACCTATTGCTGCTGAGGCTGCTGCCACACTGTTCGTGTTCTCCTGCATCTGTTGTTGCGTTTGGGATAGAAGGGCCAGATCGTCTGCGAAGTCTAGATCATCCAACTGCATCTTAGATGTCCATTGTATCCCGCGCTTCCCTTCAGACGTTGACGTCTTCATGATCCAGTCGATCACCAGGAGAAAGACAAAGAGTGAGAGTAAGCAACCTTGCCTAACACCGGTCTTCACTTCGAATGACTTTGTCAACTGTCCTCCATGCACAATTTTCGCAGTGTAATCCAGTTTTTGAGTATATACTGATGGAATAATTATCAAAGTATAAATCTAGATCCATCTAAATTAAAAACTGATAATTGACTCGTCATAGCGTGCATTATGCCTAAGAAGTCATCGGATTATATACATCAATTATATGACCACAATGCATTATAAATAAGAAAGAACAGTTTGCACATAAGTGATACAAAACTAAATAATGAGTGGACAATGAACAATAATTGAGAAATGGTGAAACGAATAACATCAGTTAACGAGTGATAAGTCTACTATTTGAACACTTATTACTAGCTCCCTTGATGCTTCCTATAATCACTGATTACTTCTACACCTCAATTCGAACAGTTGAGAAAAAGGAGTGAAGTGTAAATATGAGTTTTAGTCCAAGGTTGGGTTAGGTTATGTACAAAAATCGGGCAAATTTCTAGTTTCATATGACCTTGATGTTATAGCACACTGAACATAGTAACAGTATATTTAACCATTGAATTGAATTATAACGTGGGGTTCTTGGTTTTTCTGTGTTTTTAAGAAGTGTGCACTATATACTGAGTGATTAAAACATTTGCTGACGTTTTCTGACCTTCCACTGACTTCTCCGAGTGATATTGTTGAACTCTCCAACATTGAGGGAAATCAAAGCTAACGATAAGAGTTGTACAAGAGAATATCATAGTTCTCAAGTGTATAATAATAATTCAGTCTATCAAACACAACATAAGACCCGTCATATATGCACATCGGTTCAATTTGCCATACTTTATTAGCACAGCGAGAGAAAATTGTCTGGGTGAATTTCAGAACAGTAGAGGCAATAACAATATTAGTTTTGATAGAAAAATTAAACATCGAGGATACGATCCTTGAAATTATAAACAAGTGCAAAACAAAAAAATATATGAGGAATTTAGAAACGTAGGATTTAAGGAAAGAAAAAGATTAAATACACTTGTGCCATTGAGAACAATTTTGAGCCATGTCACCCAGAAGTCTCTCTCACATGAGCGACAATCAGGCAGTATTTACTTAATTAAATGGTTCAGTTGGTGTTTTTGTGGAATGATTCTATGTCTTGGTTTGTTTACCCCTGACTTCCTTCCAACCTACTTGTACATCAGCGATAATTGCGCGTCGAGGTTGTCGGTTAATGGACGTACGTAATACATGTCCTAATCATCTCATTTTATAGAAATTCACTGCCTCATCAATTGATTTGCCATTCTTTCTTAGTATCCTATTCCTAACCCAGGAATTTCTTGATCATTGGTCCCTGTGATCGAATACAAGTAACCTCCGAATATCCTCTATCTTTAAAGAACATAATTTTTAAAGTAGAACGAAGGGAATTATTGGGGAGTAAACTCATCCTTTATATTAGCTAGCGAATACCTTTCTCATTCATGAATAATTGTTTATATGCTGTATTTTTTTAAATAGCTACATACGACTGGATTTTTTGGTATGGGTGGACAACAAGTTAAACCATTATCTATTCATCCTGTCCCACCATTGATTCCTCCTCCGTCTTCTACACCAAAATTATCTTCTACTTCAGCATTATCGCATAATGAATTTGTTAATAATAATGACATGAATAAAAATCAACATCCACTTCCAGATCGTTTAGAAGTATGGATTGATTGGCCAGAATCTCGTGTTTTGCATTTGGTTACAAATATTGGTATTAGACGACGTGTTGCATTATGAATTTTTCTAATTATAAGAAATAAACAAATATTTGTTTATTTATCTGTTCATCTATTTCATTTATTTGTTCATGCTTCTTCTTTCATTTCTGGCTCTTTTGTTGTTTATCATTATCATTGTATTATCATATAATGGTTTGTTATTATTGTTATTAATAATTACAACAATCAAGCATTACATTTAATGCCAGGAAACTACTTTTGAAGGGAAAAGCAAATTGATAAATCAGAGAATCTGATAAATTCGCACACACACATACATACAAACACGCAATACTTCTGCATTCCTTGTAATCAGTATAAAACTGGGGATTAAAAATAGAGAGATAATATATCCTGTTGATTTTCTGTTATTATGATTATTATAATTGTTATTGTGGATTACACAAATTATAATTGCAAATTATACATTCCTCTTATTCATTATTATTATTATTATTATTATTATTATTATTATTAGTAGTAGTAGTAGTAGTAGTAGTATTATTAGTATTATTATTATCACAATCATCACTAATTTATACACATATATTCATGTAGAGTAACCAAATGTAGGTGATGTACAATTATCTGAATTATGAATGATTCATTATGGTGAACAGGAAAAAAATGTTTGCTAATTTGTTCCATTATCTTTTACCTGTAATTATTTGTCTCTTCTTTCTTGATAGGCGTTAATTCTCACATTTTACCGAATCACCAAATTAACGGACCTACCCCCCACACACTTTTTTATCATTTATTTTGCATAGTACTCACAAAATTGTTAGTAGTTTGTCTTGAAAATAATAAGTTAACAGTGAGATTACTGCATAGTATTTACTTATTGACACACTTCTATGTTTGATTAGTGTGTTTAGCTAAATCTTTGTTTCTCTTTTTTTCCTTAGTTTATAAAATTACCTTATTTATCTTGTTCTTCTCATCACTAGCTTGTTGTATCTACCAAAAAAGAGAAGTCATAATAGTGGTGGCAGTATCAACGATAGGAATGGTGTTATTAGATGTTAACTCGTCTTTTTTTAGTTTGAGTTGAACTTTTCTGTGATTGCTAAGCATATTTTCATTATTCAAGTTACATCAGTAAATGTGCAGTAATAGCAGGTCTGTGATTAATTCACCTTCACTATTTATGTTATTTGAGTTTTTCTTTTCTTTCTTTTTGATTGACTTTTGTCGTCAAATGTATACATGGCTTTGTTTTGTGTGTGTACGTTTCAGCCTTTTTTTGTACTTATCTCTCCTTTTCTCATTCTGTTTGACTTCATTGCCATTCCTTGTTCTTGTTTATTAATTGAGTTGTATACAAAATGAGAGAAACATTTGTATTTATCCTATGTCTTCTCTGTATCTTTTCTTTCACATGTTTATTTACATTTACTAACCCCTTTTTTATGTTTATGACAATAGAAAGATTAACTAGTTGTTTTATTCCGTTTTTTGAGTTTGTTCTTGTTATACTTCGTCTCTGATTCTCTCTGCCTTTTTCTCCCGATTGACTTAATTGTGGTTTTGAGTAATTCAGGAAAATATCCTATATATATATACATGAAATATACTCAAGAAATATATAGCTGACAGTTAATGTGTTTTCTCTTCAACTTCTCATTTAAAGAATGCATATGAAAACTGTCCAAAAGTATAAAGGTGTTGATGCTTCTCTGTTACATCAGTCTTTCTTATGCTGTTAATAAATATCAGTTATTTGTTGTCAATACAAAACGGAGCGATGTATCAACGGTTAAGGCGTTCAAATTACAACTACTTATTCTCATGTTTGAACTCTGCTCTACCTATGTTGGCTTAGGCGACCAAATGGTATCATTGGTTCTCATACTTAGGATTTGAATTGAAGCCAAGTACATGAATCTGTACCTCGTAAATGAATGTTATTGCATCCAATAAATTGCACCACAATGTCAAGTCTCTTGAGACATTGTGACTATAATGCATAGACTTCATCTGTAGCATTCGGTCTTGCCTTGAAAAACAATTGAAATAAAAAAAGCATATCCTTCAAATAATAGAATAAACCTTAAAATCAATCTTACTATACCACTGTATAAACCCGATCTCGTATTAATGTCTTGATGTTATTTTGTATTTCGAACTCGAAAAATTCTAAACACGAGTGAATTCTTTTGTTTACAAACTCTCTGAAAAATTATCACTAGAACTGACATATATCAGTTATCAGTGTTGTTGGGTTAGTTTGGAAAAATTACGATTGTTTTATCACTGGGTGGTGATCAATCTCAGGTCCTTCTTAGTGCGGACTGAATCCTATCGACCAAGTTGCAATGTGGTCACCATTGCGTGTACTATATTGAGATAAGATAGTGGTTGGTGGTAGTCAACGGGAAACCCTGGACCTAGGTTACAGGTAAACCTTGCTGACGAGTGCCAAATAGCACGAAACCTAGGTTTAGGGTTTCGAAGAAGAACCAATATACATAATGAATCTAGAAGTGTAAATTACCTAACTAGTACTAATACTAATATATATGAATCTTTAATCCTTAAATCATTCCCATTGAATAATCATTTAAGCAATGAATAACCTTTGAAAAAATTTTCTTCAAAAATAAAATACAAAAGCGAAAAAACATTTATCATTCATTTAAGGGAAAACAATACAACATTTCTTTCACCAATATTCAAACACATTTACTGACCATCCATCCTAATATACGCTACACTATATGATATTGATCATGTTCAAAGGTTTCTTTTATTGTTGTTGTTGTTGCTGCTGTTGTTAATTTAAACACTTGTGTAACGTTTAATTTCAATGGTACATCTGTTTACTAAACTAGTAGAATATAATCATGAATCACCAATCATTTAATACAAGTGCAATTAACAAATGTTAATCTAGTAAGAAAAATTTTAATCTTTATTATAAGTAGTATATATTGTGGATTATTATTAACTAGACAAGCATTAAAAAAAATAAAAAGTACTAGGATAGTTGTTTTGGTTTAGTATTGGGACTTGGCAATAGTGTACATTTACTAATCTAGTAGAGATATTATTTATTTATTTATTTTTATTTGAACACATCAATATTGGTACAAAGGGGTACCGAATACATATGTGCCATACAACTCACTTGATTTGTGTGTGGGTTGTGATACTGCCTGGGTGCCCATACTGAAACAGGTGGTTTTCTCAGAGGGTCACACCCGGAACCTTCGACCTAAAGGTATGATCCATAAGGCAGTGGAGTAACGTCAGGAGATGCAGTCCCATGTTGGCCGGTGACCAACAATTGTTTCATACACTATTCGTTCCCTCAGAATACTGGAACCTATGTGCACCAGTGATTTGGAATCAGGGTTTTCCAACTTCCCTAGGTGAACTGTCCGTGTTCACCAACCCGGTTAAAGAATCAGACATTCACTTTTCGTCCACTCGATTTCGTAAACAACACCTCAGACACAAAAAGGCAGAGAGTAGGACTTCTCTGGCAGTGGTTGTATACACGTGGCCATGTGAGACCATTTCGAGAAGGAGAGTGGACTTTCCCCACCGTTGGCCATACCAGGGCATTTGGCGGCTTCAAATATCAATGCGTTACTTACTAAATTCGTAATCTAATCAATGAAAATTTAATAATCTCTACAAAACCTCTAAACTATTAATTGCAGATATTTGATATTACATATACCAAAAGTGATTAATCAAAGTTGAATCATTAACATCAACAGTTGTCGGATTCGAACACTTGAAAATAAATAATAATCTTTTATGTAACAGAAATTTCAATGAAAATCTATTGCATAACTTGAAACCAATCTATATCATTTCGGCATATGAATGAATTTAATGAATGTTGAACATGCTGGTGTTCAAAGCTTGTAAAAAGTCTTAATAACAATAATAATAATAATAAGCGCTGGTTTAAACCACTGACCTAATTTGGCCTGTTATGATATGTAATAGCAAATTAAAAGAGTTTGTTTGACTAGTACAACTACAACAACATGTTTATTGACATATACATCTAGAATAAATACATATGTATAAGAGTTATAAATATTGTATCTAAGTGAAATAAGGAATTTATATTGGCCATTGAAGTTGTTGCATGAATAATTCAATGTAATGAAGTTAATAATTCTAATTATTTATTTAAACACAATAAAATTATGAAAGTTGAAACAGATTTCTGGGTTGTATGTGTTACAGTAATTATTGATCCATATAATGGAATCATATATTTAATCAATTGGTTAGTTAGTTAGTTAGTACCAATGATTATTTAAGAGAAGAAATGAAATTGAAAAAATAAGACTAAAATGAAAGTTATTCTTTTTTTTTGTATGTTGGGTGTAATCATAATCAAGTTGTTTAGTTGTTAACATTGCCTTCCTGGGTACATGATGTAATAGATAAAGTTTTTAATTTTGATATTAGATAGGTCGTGTTCAAATCACTCAAGGACTGTCAGTTCTCTCTTGTGATCGTAAATCACTTTTGGTAGTAAGGGCCGGCTAAAATAAAGTCTAAGGTCTGAGTTTCCTACAAGATCATTGTCATAAAATAGTACATGTAATATCAAGGCATTTGGACTGATAGCCACATAATTACACTTATGATTACTTACATAGTTACTTACACCTGTTACTCCCAATGGAGCATAGGCCGCCTACCAGCATTCTCCGACCCACTCTGTCATGGGCCTCCCTTTCTAGTTCTATCCAATTCTTGTTCATTTTTCTCATGTCTATCTCCATTTCCCGTCGTAATGTGTGTTTTGGTCTTCCTCTCCTCCTTTGGCCTCGAGGATTCCAAGTCAGGGCTTGGCTCGTGACGCGGTTGGGTGCTTTCCTCAATGTGTGTCCTATCCAATTCCAGCGCTTCTTCCTCATTTCTTCCTCATCTGGAATCTGGTTTGTTCTCTCCCATAGTAGGTTGTTGCTAATAGTTTCCGGTCAACGGATCCAAAGTATTTTGCATATACACTTGTATCTTCTGGATGATGCCTTTCATAGTTCTCCAAGTTTCCGACCCACAAAGCAGAACTGTCTTGAGATTTGTGTTGGTTGATAGTTGTTGTAAGTTCCAGATGTTCTTCAGTTGTAGACATACTACTGTTGCTTTGCTGATCCCTGCCTTCACATCTGGATTGGATCCATCGTGTTCATCAATGATACTGCCCAGATATGTAAAGGTTTCCACATCTCCCAAAGCTTCTCCCTCAAGTGTGATTCGCTTAGTGCATGCAGTGTTGTATCGGAGAATCTTGCTTTTCCCTTTGTATATGCTGAGACCTACTGCTGCTGCTACACCAGTTGTTTTCACCTACATTTGTTGGTGTGCATGCAGTAAAGGAGCCAGAACATCTGCGAAGTGTTATCCGTCCAGCTGCATCCTAGTTGTCCACTGTATCCCATGCTTCCATACAGATGTTGTTGTCTCTATAATTTAGTCGATCACCAGGAGAACGAGAAATGGTGAGAGTAAACAACAACGTTAATGATTAGACAAATATAATAATAGCTATTGCTTATTGATTAATCATTTTAAACATCGACAGAGAGCCAAATAAACCATCAGTAAATGAGTAGCAAAAACCCGGCCCAAGACAAGTGATAATGTGATTTCAAGTTCTATATTGATCTTAAATCCCTTGTAAACTATAGATATTATCTTACCGATGAGTACAAAATGTGTATCTATAAAAATTCCTATCAATCTTCTTCAACTATCTAACATTACCATAGATGATTGTTTTAGTAGTGGCATTTAGATAAATAGACAACGCTTATAAAGATACACATGAAAATCGAATAAATTAAAAGAAAAAGGAGTCGGTGTAAATTTTAATTCATTCATCAAATGAACTTATCAATGTACATAAACACACTTAGCAAATATAGTGAACTATGGTTTTTATGTTACAATATCTAACTAGTTACATAGGTGTTGTTCGTTGTTGTGCAAAAAAAAGATAAAGAAATTTAGCAGTCTGTAAACAATGTAGGCTTGTATCTATATACGTTATAAAATTGTAAACATTCGTTAAGGAAAAACAAAACAATCACAACACATTTCAAAACAAATAAAAAAACATTTTTTTGTTGTGACGATTGAAGAAGTTCTGTAAGTATCATTGCGAAGGTTAGATTTGGTAATTTAATACAACCCTTCATTTTGATGTTAATTAAATCGGATGATGTTATCGACGGGTTCACCAATTTTGTAGCTCGATATTTCATTCCAAATAGACCATATAAATGAGTGCTGTCGAAAAAAAATATATCATCAACCCTCGTATATAATTATCGACTTAATCCGCGTTCGTCTATAACGGAATTAAATAAGTCAAGTATGAGAATGGATCTTGAATACGTATACTATTTTGTCCAATCGTTGATCAGAACAGACAGTCAGAGATACGAAGTGAAATGAGGCGCAGTGAAAAAGTTGGCTGAGCCAACTTCCACTTAATCAAGCGTTAATCAATATTTATAGACAGATAAAAATAAGTTACAGACATGTAATGAATGGGATATGAAGTGCACATACATACGCTCAAGGTTGATAAGCGAATAAGTGACAAGCTCAAAATGTGACTCAAGAATAATGGATATATTGGCCTGTCCAGAAGCTAGAATAAGTTATGTGTGTTTCACATAGTAACCGAGACTACTGAGCATTAAATAAATTATTTATGCTAATGAAATACCATATATATATATTATCGGTTTGGAAAACGAATATCTGATGTTTCGTGATCAATCAGTTCAGAGTACAATACAATGCATATCGTTCAAAATGCTATGAAAAGTTTTCCAAAGCCTTTGATTATCTGGTTGTAAATTGAATATTTTCAAGTTTTTTTGTTGTTGAGAGTTTTTAAGATGGTTATATGCATCTTGTAATAAAATTTTATTGTTTACATTATGCTTAACTGTCCATTCAACCTGTTACTGAATAACTTTGTATTGTCTTGGCTGATAATTTTGAACTTGACCTCATGAAATTGTCGTGAGGTACACCAAACTAGGACAAAACATCTTTTTTTTCTTAGATTTCCAAGTAGACTTTACTTTTTTAATATAAATTAGTTTTAAAATAATTATTGTACTTTGTACTATAGGTTATTAATGATACTAAATTGAAAGTCACCTGTTTCCATTACTATTACTAAGCAGTGTTATGTTTTTTGACCTTCTGAATGATATCACGTGCTCAGTTGCTAATTAGAATCGTAATTCTGATTTGGTCTGTTATTCACTCTATGGCTTAGTGTTTCGGTCCTAACCACTTACACGTCCTAACAGCGCTACTGACCTTCAACCATAAGCTATGTTCCCGCTGATACTCGATTAGCTAGTTCCTTACTATGACCAGCTTTTGAGTTCAGAAGTAGGAACTAGCCTCTACTAGACTACATTTCAAATAGACATGGTGAACCACACCAAACTATAAAGTAAAAATTAATAATTATGCATGAGCAAGCCAATGTTGGCTGTGAATGGGGGAGACTATAAATAATAGACTGGAAACAAAAGAGTAATAACATAGGTTAGTCAAGCGTTTATGATTAACAGAATACATAGACATAATAATCTAGTTTCCCAATAATTATGCAATAAGAAGATATATAATGATAATAATCCATCAATTAGTTTTGAAAGTCACCATTCCTTCAGTCTTCGCGATGACATAACAAGAAGTAAAAATAACACATCCTCTTAAAATTCGAAAGTTAGCTGAGTCATTGATAAGCGTGTACATTTCAGTTTAAAAAAATTTTTATCGCCTTTGTTATCATGTGTCGCCATCTGAGTTCGATTACTGATACAGAAATTTCCTATATGCTAGACTAGCCAGCTACTTCAGTGAGAAAATTATGAATAGGAAGAAAGCATTTACTGTCTACCCGAATCCACAATTCATGTACAACTCATCCAAAAATATATTGGTTTCAAGTTTAAATTCGAATGGTTTATGAAGTTATTGAAATCATCGAAATAATTTTTCCTAATAAAGATCAAAAGGTTAAACAATATCAAATTATAGTTCAGTCATGGGTAAAGTTGTTGTGAACGAGAACACAAATGAGGACAGTCGAACACAAATTACAAAATCTCTTAGTAAATTATGAGAACCATACAGTAGATTCTTTATTTGCAAAATGTCATTCACTTGTCTCAGACTTGACTGATTCTTCTTTCCACACCAATCACTCTCTGTTCTCATTGTCTTTTCATAGATCTTCTTAACCTTCTGCCACTAGGCATTTCACTTTGGATTGATGACACATACTACTTATATCTGTCGACACAACCCTCGTTTAAAGCAGTCGTTCTGGCGATAGTTATGCTCGCCGTGCCACTTTCTTCTTTTCTGAAGTCTATGCCATGCCTTCCGTCAAAATATCGAGTCTGCGGCGCGCTGACCTCCATAGCTCCATCGACCTGTCGAGCCACCAAAATCCCATATCCACACGGCAACCAGGACGTTCAACAACTGCACTTCAGCAACCTGATGAGCCATCTACATCCAATGTCCGCCCAGCAGCTGCACTTCCCACCGCTCCTCTCCGTCGACAGCATCCGCTACAGCCAAAGCCACCCCCCCACGACACTCCACTCGACGTCACCTCCTCTCACCGAACCGCTCCAGTTAGCACTTCAGCTCCAGATCCGCAATGGAGTTTTCAGAACAATACACTTGTTTCCTCCTGATTGGCAGTGACACGAAATGTAATAAACGTGAATACTAGTGAAAACAATCGATCGTATTTCAATACAAAAATTACAGGATCGCTTAATAAAATCTAAGAACCATACATTAAATTCTTCAACATTACTACACTTAAGATTGTAGATACATCTTACTAACAGTTGTCTAATTGGTAACATATAACTTGAGTACAAGGAATTTTATGAATTATCCTTTCATCGTTTAATATTAAAATATAATACATACAATATTGAATAAGTTGTTATGGCCCAAAGCCGCCAATCAGAAGCATCAAATTATCGATCGGACCAAGGACGCGTAAAACACGTGCGAACAGCCTAGAGTCCTGATTGGTCCTGCTTTCCGCCTAGCCCAGGCAGTTAAGTTCAGAACACCAGTCCGAGCCTCTGCGATATGAATCATTATATTTCAAACATACTGAGTTTATACAACAATCAAACAGACCATAACGTAGCATAAAATAGAAAATAACATTTGTACAAAATTTGGCCAAATGTGGCTGTGAATGTGGGAGACAGTGACTAGTAGACAGGGCATAATTCAAGAATGGTAAAACGTATACTAACGGATCATAGATCAAAATCAAGTTTATAAAAAAGGAAGAGGAATATGAATAGTTAAGTTATTTAACAATTATACGATAAAAATATACTCATAATATTGGTCTATAAAAGGATCCCAAAGTTACCATTCATTATGTTTATCGGGACCTAACATAAGTATTCAAATAAAAAACTAATTTAGTAACAATTTTGTAAATTATTTAATTTTCCAATACCTTTTTCTTTTGACAATTTGGGTTATACAGTTTAATGTCCCATTTAATGTGATATTTTCTTCTTTTTAAATAAATCAAACCCAATAAATGATAAAAACAAATATGTTTCCCGATATGATCTGTCAGATATGACAGATTCTTTTTGCTTTTCTTTCTTGTCTTTTTTTTCATTTCATTTATCCCAAATTATTGACTTTATGCCACAAAAATGAGATAAGATTTATAAAATCACAATATGAAGTATAAAGTTCACCATCACCATAATCATCATCATCATCATTCAAGATCATGATTGTTTGCTTAATATTGTTTAAATTAATAAAGTTAGCGTGTACAATAGAAAGATGGCGAGATTTAGAGCTTATTATCAAGGGTTTTTTTTGAAGATTTTAGTAATTTAATAATTGAATTCATGATTCAATTAGGGCTAGATCATCATAGGAAACCTGAAAGCACTGGACTGCCGTTTCATCTTAGTGTGGGATCCCTCAGCATCGTGTGCATCCACGATTACACATTAACACCACTGGACGCTGGCCGGCCTAGTGGTCTTGAGGTTAAGTGTTCTCGCGCAATACCGATAGGTCGTGGATTCGAATCCTGCGGGCGGGATAGTGAATGCGCATTTCTGAGGAGTCCCATACTATGATGAAAAGGATGTCCAGTGCTTCCGAGTTTTCAGTGGTGGTCTAGCTTTAATTGACTCACGAATTCAACTATAAAATTGATAAATTATTAGTTAAAAAATGAAATCAAGCAACTGTATTTCTTAAATATTTATTTAAAATGAACAATAAATTTGTTATCAATGATGTATTCAAAAACTGTCTGAGATTACCTTAATTTGATATTGTGGTTTGCTAAATATAACTATGGATACTTAAGTTAATGACAGTGATGCGTTGATATTTCGAGTATGGATGTAGCAAACTGATATTTATTGAAGATAAATTCAAAACATGAACTTTCAAGTGTAAAAGAGTGTTTCATGTATCTAAAAATTTATTAACAGATGCTGTGCACTTTTCTCGGCTCTGACGGACAATGAGTGGAAGTGGTAATGGTGGGAAGTCTCGTGCTAAGGCCAAAACGCAATGAGCCCATGCTAGTCTGCAGTTCCCATTTGGTTGTGTCCATCGACTCCTTTGCAAGGGTAACTATACAGAGCGTGTCGGAGCTGATGCCTCTGTTTATTTCGCAGCTGTGCTTCGATTTTGGTGCTTTGTATGAATGAATAATGTACTATTTACTGGCGGGAAAGTAGGACGGGAGAAGAACAATGAAACGGTGGATAGGGCTTATCAAATACATTTGTACATTGGTTTTAATTATAATGACAAGAAGATTGCGTATGTTTGTTAGTAATGAACCATAATAATAATAATAATAATAATAATAATAATAATAATCAGCAAATGGTTTGGATGTTGGCTGGTTTAGAAGTAAGTTTGACGAAAGACTTTGGGCAGCTATTGATCTGATCTATGTTGGGAAGTGCAAGTCACTAAGTTTAGGCACCGCAAGATCATGGTAAAAATATTATAATTTCGTGATTTTCACTCTTGAATTTTGTTTATTCCTTCCTAAGTTGTGTTTTAGTTTTTGATTTTTTGATTGTAATTATTATCGGTATTTTCTATTCGACAGAATCAAATAGTTAGATTTTATTTTGTTGCAGGTATATTTTTCGTCAATAGTATAGCATAGCATAGTAGAGTGTTGGATCAAACCTAAAACAACCGCGACTAACTTTCATATAGTTTTTAGATAATCAGAAGACAGTTTTTATAAATAGATTGTTTATGAAAAAAAACAACAATAATACTGCGACGTTTAAATAGATTTTACATATTAAATGAATGTGCCAAAGTTTTATACGGGTTACTCTACCTGTAAATCGGAAAATATGTAAACTCGTCATTATGAACATAGATCAGCCATATTCTCAAACGCTTAACTGAACCTAAATAGATTTTTCAAGTCACCATATGGTTTCTAGTAAGAGTTCAGTACTTAAGTTTAAAGATTGGGGTTTAAGTTTACAGTTTTCATTACGAATTATCATCAGCTATAATGTACAGTTGCTATATGGTCAAATAGGCGAATGAATTTCCCTAAAAAATAGTATTGATCTACTTGTTGTACATAATGTACGGTGACAGAATTCAGTATTTGAAAAGTGTAACACTCTATGATTGCAAAAATAATTTTCATGATCATTTCCAACATTCTGAGCTGTATCCAAAGTTATTTCCACTTCCCATTACGTATGATATTTAAATTTCGCTCAAAAACCTAAGTCGTATTCTCGATTCTGATTGGTTCGTTCCTCTATGATGCTCTTTCGGACTTAATACCAGATAGATTTGATTTGGAGTTGGTGCAACTGATATCATATATATATATATAATTAATATAATATGTTATACTATATCTATTGTCAACATCCTTGAAATTACATAGAATATTCGTATTCCGAATTGGCTAGTTGATTCACAAAACCCGATTTAGTTCAGGAGCTAAAAAATAATACAGTTGCCATCTTGTGTTAAATCTTCATAGATTATCTTTAGAATTGAATGTTTT
Organism: Schistosoma haematobium; assembly: GCF_000699445.3. Lineage (NCBI taxonomy): Eukaryota > Metazoa > Platyhelminthes > Trematoda > Strigeidida > Schistosomatidae > Schistosoma > Schistosoma haematobium. The sequence goes on from NC_067201.1 coordinate 13,264,229, forward strand.
ATTTATTTCAGTACTTGTTGCCGTTTGATTTTAATATTAGATACTGTCAATAATTGGTTAATTGAAGTAAAGTAAACGATAAGGTACAAAACTGCGAGGAATTCTGGTGAGATCAAAATTTATAGACGAACTAATCATATTTAACTTGAGGTTTCTTTGATTTTTGCTCAAAATTCATTAATCTGTTTGATTACAAGGCATTCTTGTGTTTGAGTCGATGTCAGTCGGTAATAAAAACTGTAACTTTAATGGTTAACCCTAAACTTGGATCCTAATTCAAATCCTTATATTTATCACAAGTCTCTAGCTCTGTTTTGAAAATAGTAATTGATTGAGACTACTCAGGATCACTTTCAAATCAACCAAGATCCTTTGTAACTCACAGTTTCCCTGAAATGCTTCACCCTACCGAAAGTACTATCCATAAAATGCATGTATGTATGTTAGGTGATGAAACATAGTCGGCGGAAACCCTGTATAACTTAGGATTCGTACTAGTTGTCACTTATTGGCAAAAACATTTGAAATCTTAGGGAGACTGATACTCCTCGTTGGATTCACCCCTGGGTCTACCAGTCTAATAGTTTGAGATGTCACTACCAAGCTTTTGAGCCATGACTTCCTTCCTGTAGGGCTGAGATATTTACTATTGATCACTGAGTGATGACCAGTGCTGTGTTATCTAGTCATTGAAGGTCTCAACCAAATTATATCGAGTTGCGACCTCTTATTCAAATTTACTTGACACTGATTGCACTACGTTAATATATTAAGTAATTGGAAATGTGTATGCATGAATACATAGGACTGTGAAATGAACAGAATAGTATTAGCATGGAACTTTATTCATACATCAAAGACTGTTGTATCGTATCAGCTCAAAAAAACCTTATTAAATTGAACCAACTATAGTTATGATCAGATTTGCCTCCGTATTTTAAATTTTGCTTTACCAGTTTAAAAGAGATTAAATACATTCCGAGTTATTGACTTTATGATTGGATATTGAATAATCAACCAATTTAACCATAGTAGTTGAGGTATATTTAAGTTTTATCTTACTAGAAATAAAGTGGAACTAAGGAAATAACTTAGGCATAAGGAAATTGTTACAGTCTTCTCGATATTGAAATATTCATAGAAAACTGTCAAAATGTAAAACAATTTGAAACTGAAAAGTAATGAACAACATCTGAGTTTTTTTATGTATTCAGTTTGTGACTTGTTATAAGTGTACAGCCTAAACTACATAGGAAATTCAATACTAATTTCAAGTCTTTCAAATAAGAATTCATAAAACCTAGCTAAGAATTGAAATTTCCACAAATTATTACATTATCAAACAAGTTGATGAATTATGATAGTTTTTTTCTCTGAGATGGATGGTTTGATCGTGAAGCTTTCATCGTTCTTCTGAACAACATCATCAGCACAAACTTTAGGTAGAAGTCAAATGTTCGAATTTCTACACATATGGTTCACAACTTGTCTTATATGACTTCGATGTTGATTGGTTCTTGTTGACCGTAAACCTGTCAGTGATTACTTCTTTGGAACTATGAAAATATCTTCTCTAGTTCTGAGTTTCTTGAAAGCCTTTTTGTTCTTGTGAAGTCAGTTGATGGTTGTTTTTCATTCGTCGAGTTAGCGGTACTATAATTTATCTTACTTCCTTTTGAATTTCTTCCCTTATTCCGGCAGTTTTGAGTGATAAATGATAACAAAAGGAAAAAAAGAAGAATGTTCTTACAAACAAAAAGAAAAATCAATAACAGACTGACATTTCAACCATATTTTTCTTTATTTTTTGTCTACATCATTTGACTTTTTATTAGAACACAAATTTTATGTTCTAACCGGTATTTTTCTCTCCAAGAAACAATCAATCGTTAAATTTCAAACTAAATCACAGCAGTTTTTACCGGTAATGAAGGATTTTCTTGGCCATTTTGTTCTTCTATTAAATTGTATAAATTAATCAAGATGCTAAGTTAAATTGTGAGGTATTTTGCTAAATTCAAGGTAATGAGCTTTAAATAGACAATGTCAATCACTGTTCAGGTGGTAAACGATAACCTTTAAACTGATATCACATTTTGATTGGTTAATGAGTTAGTATTATGTTTATTTCTAGGTGAACTGTACGTTGAAAGTATGAGAAAAGTACAAAAAAAATTTTGTTTCCGACCTAATAGTGATTGATTTAATGACATCAAAAAGGTGTTTATTCAATGATGTATTGTAGTGAACGAGAACATAAGTAGGAACAATTGAATGTATTTGAATATGAAATTACAGAACGTCTTAGTAAAATCTGAGAGCCATACAGTAAATACATCATTTTCAAAATGTTCATTAATTGTCTCAGACTTTATTGTTCTTACAATTCCATACAAATGCCTTTCTGTTCACGTTTTTTCGTCCTCGATCTTCCTGACCTTCTGCTGGCAGACATTAAATTCCTGACTAACGTTATATACTACTTAAATCTGTCGACATAATTAGCATATGCCATAGTATCCATTCTAAATACTTGAAATTAATCAAAGTATTTTAACTACTGAAAGCAACAATATAACTAAGAATTTATTTAAAACTAGTGAATATATATCTACATTAGTTTTGTTTTCCTTTCAGTTAGCTCTTTCTCTCTTGTCAATTATCATGGATATAGGTAGATATAATATGTTTTCCAAATAAAATAATTCAATAAACAGTATTTATCTTTAAATGTTAAGAAGTATTTATAGTTCATTTGTAAAGGTTGTTTGAATCTTCCCGTTGTTCAAATTACAAGTACATCCTGCTGAAGAGTACTAAAATAGGATGTAACAAGCGTTTTGAACTTCATTGTTAGCTACTATCTAATTCTAGATATCTATGACGTTTTTGAAAGATTGCTAAGAAAAATTATTTCTATCCAATTAATGTTTTAGGGAAGTTCCTAGAAAATACTAGAAAAGTTCCAGAATACAAAAGTGTTGAGCTGATATTAGTATTGTTTAGAAGTTTGTAGTAATTCGAAATAATCAACAAAATTCAAAATCTCCTTTGTTTCCATTGACTGATTTAACCATAGAAGAAATGCTTCTTTCAGATTTTCACCTTTTTGTTTTTCTTTGGTTGTATCTCCTCATTTCTGCAGCAATTTGGAAGACTCACCCAGTCTCGCACGTTGTACGGGCATTCCATGTACCTAAATAAATGGTTGCTCTGGTTATCAGAAGGGGCATCGGACTCGTGACTTCCGAAGGAACTCGGCTTTCATCATGAGACGTTACAGCTCTTCTAAATGAAGACCTTCTAACTCCCAAGGCAGAGTTTAGATGTTTTAAAATTTTTTCAAGTTAGCGTTTTCTTTAGCGAGTTAGATTTCTACGGGATGGGGTCGCTAACACCATGCCCAACCCTCCTTCTTTATCCGGGCTTGGGACCGGCAGTAGCCTCCGGAGGGACTCCAGGCGGAGTTTTTAAAATGACGAATGTTTACAACTAGAATGTGGAGGTTTGCTGGTAATTAGTTCAATTTATAAATGGTATTTGTTTTCCAGTCGGTGGATCTGATGCAGATTTGAAGGCGCGGATCGGAAAAACAGGAGCAGCATATTTACAATTGAAGAACATCTGGAACTCAAAGCAACTGTCAACCAACACAAGGTCAGAATTTTCAATACAAATGTCAAGACAGTTCTACTGTATGGGGCAGAAACCTGGAGAACTACGAAAGCCATCATCCAGAAAATACAGGTGGTTATTAACAATTGTCTACGCAAAATACTTCAGATCCATTGGCCGGACACTATTAGCAACAACGTACTGTGGGAGAGAACAAACCAGATCCCAGCGGAGGAAGAAATCAGGAAAAAGTGCTGGAAGTGGATAGGACACACATTGAGGAAAGCACCCAACTGCGTCACGAGACAAGCTCTCACATGGAATCCTCAATGCCAAAGGAGGAGAGGAAGACCAAAACACACATTACGTCGAGAAATGGAGACAGAAATGAGAAAAATGAACAAAAGTTGGATAGAACTAGAAAAGAAGGCCCATGACAGAGTGGGTTGGAGAATGCTGGTTGGCGGCCTATGCTCCATTGGGAGTAACAGGCGTAAGTAAGCAAGTAAGTAATTTGTTTCACAGTAACCCCAGATATAATACGTTTGAAGAGCATAGAGCACTGGATAGCATTTTCACCGTAGTACAAGACTCCTTAGTAATGAAAACTCACAGCTCTGTCTTTACAGGATTTTGTGTTCGTCGTTAGTCGATTTCCTGTATTTTTAATTTATAAATTGACATAATGTATACGATAAAGCCTAAATTTAAAGATAATATTCTAAACAATGGTTCCGTAATTAGAGTGTTGGGAGGCAGTACAATTTTGATTTTGATATACTGATTTATATGCTTCCTAGGCGCAAAACCAACCAGTCACTTGAATGAAATAACCAAGAGTGAGCAGGGAGCTGTTGCTGACTAACTCGAATAGAAGTATCTACACAGACTCATTCGTTAACACATATCCGTTTCCTTTCACAAAATAAACCCACATTTTAAACAAAGATGAATGGTGGCTAGAAGTGGGATCCAGGACGTGGGTCTTGTCCTATTTGGGACTCGTCATCTGAACGTACCTGCATCCTAGACATGATGTTCACTTCGGGACTGGAACCCAGCACCGTTCGCTTCAAACACCATCACGTTATCCACCTAGTTTAAGCACATTTTCAACCAATAGTTTATACCTCTTTTCATAGAAAGTGAAGTCAAATCTTGGCTATTTGTATGCACTCACCAGCATCACTCACTGATCATTTAACCAAGACCCAATACCCCTACTTTGTTCGGTACATAAATAATTTGTTATTTGCCATTTATACTAATTATGCAAACATTACACAATACATAAATCCCTTATCATGAATTTTAATTGACGAGTAATTACCAGATAGTCTTCCGTAAAAGGATAATAACAAATTAGTTATACACTTTCTGTCGAACATTTAGTTTCCAAATATAAATCTTCATCTGCCTGACGTTCACTGATTTGATTTGATGTTGACTTTTTACTATAGATGGAAGATTACTGGAAACGAGTTAATTCTGTACAAATGTCTCGTTTCGGTTAGGGAATCCTTAGCATTAACTATTATATAGAAATAAAACAAGGAGCTGCATATGAGTTCAATATACTTCAGTCATTTAAGAGAAATCCAGCATTTTCCAATTTTGAAAATCATAGCCACTTTATTATTAAGCTCAGTCACAATTTTATTACTGAATGATCCCATATTATCGAGGTTTGAAATGAATCATCAGTTATTGTTATAACTTTCAACCTTGTGTGCTATTAATATATAGTGTAATGATACCGGCAATTAAAGAACAGTGACTTATCGACTGAACCAATGACGCGCAAACCCGCAAAAGCAGTCTAAATTCCTTATCGGTTCTTCTCTCCGCCTAGCCCTGCCTGTAAGAGTCCAGAACACCAATCTCAGCTTCTGCAATTTGAATCATATATTTCAAGCATACCGGATTTATATACAAACCAAACAGACTACATCACACCATAAAATAGAAAATAACATTCGTACAAGATTTAGCCAAAAGTGGTTGTGTTTATGGGAGACTGTAATGAATAGACTGTGCATAATTTAAGAAAGGTAAATTATATAATAATAGTTGTAAGGTGTGATCGATAAACGAACTCACCAATGATAAAGTAAGACGCCCACCACCACATTAACTTTCTTTGATCTTGTATGACTATGTCTTGTTTATTCACCAATCACAATTTTATGTTCACTATAAAACAATATTTGCCTTGTTGACTCATTTTTCCTATACTCTAGCTACTGTTCGAAATAGATAAAGCTTATCAAGCCAAATAGCTTACCTGTTCTGAATTGGGCTAAGCCAAGACTCTGTGCTAGACAGTTTAGAGAATAGCTTAGAGTTACACCTGTAGGAAATTGCTTCCTACATAGTTCATAGGTCAAAATAAAGCTTATAATAAGAGGAATATAAATAGGCATAGTTATTGATCATTATCTTTTATTTCATTTTTTAAATAAGATTCTAATTACATAATAAGATATTATAAATGATGAACTAATCAATATTTCTGACTAAACTCAATCCATCCAACCAATCAGATAAATGCTTAGATAGATATTACTCATACTGGTATAAAGTAATCATATTGATTATGTATCGATCTGCTACTTGATTTAAGAAAATTTCTATAAAGCAACATTAAAAAGAAATAATATTTTACTAACCAAGGGATGATTAGTACCAGAAGGGGTTTTGTGGAGATTGTAGTAATTTCAATAGTTGATTAGATGAGTACTGTTGAGGAGTCCCACAATAGGACGAAACGGCCGTCCAGTTGTTCTAGGTTTTCCATGGTGATCTAGCTTCAATTGACTCATGATCTCAACTACTATAGAATGGTTGTTAATGAGAGTAGATTTCGATAAAGTAATGACTAGACGGAGTTCATCTGATCGATGTGATGTATTTACGCTGTATATTTAAAAACAATCTGATCACATACATACCTGTGAGAGAATTTTATGTGAAGATTAATAAAGGTTAATTAAATGAAAGATCAATTAGATAAAGTAATAAAGGAGAGAGAAAAAAGTTTATGTCGTATAGAAAGAGTGAGCAACATTACCCTAGGCCATAAAATGACTGAAGAATTACTAGAGTAAATTCAAGGTAACGACAAATTGTTTTTGTACACAAAAAGCAGGTGGTGGTAAATTTACGAATAGTCAAGGTCTCAATAAACCTGAGAATTCTTCTTTGACAATTTCTGTACAACGTTTTAAAAGCTGTATTGATGTCGATTCTGTGTCGCGTTTCAATCATGTCTTTTACTATCGATGAACATGGTTTTCTACTTCTCACATTGATCAGATCATATGACGTTAACTAGTTTTGAAGCCATCTAGGCACATGTTCCATGACTCTTGATTGTAATGTTGGATCGAAAGTTTGAAATTTTGATCTTACTACTAATTTTAATTATTAACTCAGTTGGCTATTAAGTAAACGATTGATTTATTCGTTTCTCCAATTAACACATTAAAAACGTGGAACTTGTCATAGGGATAATTTAAAATGTTTTAAGGTAGAAACTACATTGGTAAAACATATATTTCCTTCAAAAGATAACTTTATTAGTGTTAGATGATCATAGGATAAATCACACCCTAACGGATCAATGATTGGTAAATAATGTTGTACAACTTAGCTCTTAGTGCTGACCGGATTCTACGAGTCGAGTTGTAAAAAAAGTTACTTATCAAAGTGATGTAAAATCATGGCACATGAAGTTTTATACATAACATGACCTAGGTTTAATACTAAAAGTTATATGTTAACAAGAAGAATCTGAATTACCTGGTGGTCTGCTTGAATATCTGGGCTATCTGTTCCTCTCAACTAGATATTTCAACAACTTGTCTACATTTAGTCGCTGAAAAATTCCCATTATATTAAAACAAAATTATATAAATGAAGAATATTCTTTTCAATAATTTCTCATTATTATTATTGAAAAGAATATTCATTGTTCATATAATCATGTTTTATCGGTTTTGTTTGTTTTAACACATCATTATGTCTATTAATCGTATAACCTATTCAGGAGTGTATACAGAAAGTTTACGACCTTTTACTGTACAAGGTTGAAAAAAGCACAATCAAAGACAGCATAGTGGCTGGCAGTATGCGTTGAAAAGATTAAACATTAATCAGATATCGACTCCTGAACTACTAACATCTAACTGACGATCACTAACCGGCAAAGTGGATTGTCATCGATTCGTACCAAGTCCAAACATGTATTGTAATTGTAGTCTTAACACTATTCAGCAATATATATATATATATATATATATATATATATATATATATATATATATATATAGTGTCTGCAGTGTCGAGTCACCTAGACTGGAGACCAAATTGCAACATGATTGATAGCATTCGATCTGTACTAATAAGGGCTAGACACGCATGACATTGATCGCCACCTAGTGATCAATCAATTGTGACTATTTAACAATCCTGATTAAATGATTTACATGACGATTGCTCAGTATCACTGCAAGATTTCAATATTTATTGTTAGGATTGATCAAGCAAAAGGAAAGGGAAACTTGTTGAAATACTTTGTGTTGAGGATTCCATACTGCACCAAAAATATAATATTGAATAAATCGATTAATGATAATAGTAACTATGGCTTAGCCAAAAATGATAGTGGTTGATGGTTTGACTATTTTCTATTTTCAAGACTTGTAGACTTGTAGAAATTTAGTGGGGCCCTTTAATTTTGTCGTCGTTTAGATCGGACAATGGCCCGAGATCTGACTTCAAGGAGATTGTAATGATGATTGTTGTTGAAATATATATGTCGCCTATTCTCGTGTATAATCATCGACTTAAATCGCGTTAGTCAATTACGGAATTAAATAAGTCAAATAACGAGGATGGACTTTTGAATACATATATTTTGTATATGAAGCGAATGGAATAGAGAGAAAAGAAACGACGCGCAATGGAGATGGCGGGTAAGCCAACTACCCTTTTATCAAGCGTTAATCAATAGTTATAGTTACACAAAAGTAAGTTACAGACATGTGATGAGTAATGGGATAATAAATGTACACACTTACGCGCTCATATAAAAACACACAAGATTGATAAGCGAATAATTAACAAGGTCAGAATGTGACTCAAGTAGGATGAATAGAATGGGCTGTCCGAATGCTAGAATAAGGTATATGGGCTTAGTATAATGACCGACAGTACAGAAGTATAGACACTGGTTAGGATATTATCATTGATGATTATTTGTTTTATTTAAATTAATGTAATTTAACTGATATTAAGAGATAATTAATGAGAATCTTATTACATCATTGTTTTGATAAGATATACATTGATCATAAGGAAGTAACCCCACGAAAAAGTACACTAGTTAGCAATAAATACAAATATCTACATCAAAAATAATATGTAACCTGCATAAAAAAACTGTTTCGTATAAATGCAACTATACAGGGAAAAACCATTAGAATTAAAATATACCTATTTATTATTATGAACATTATTATAAACATTTAATAGTCTCAGAATAGGTTTTTGTTGATATAATAGTAATTTTAATAGTTGAGATCATGAGTCAATTAAAGTTAAGCCACCATGGAAAACCTAGAAGCATTGGATGGCCGTTTCATCCTATTATGAGACTCCTTAGAAGTGCGCATCCACGATTTCACCTCTCGAGATTCGAACCCAGGAACTGTTGGTATCGCTCATGAACGCTTCACTTGTAGATCACTGAGCTGGCTGGGATCCAACGGTGTCAATGTCTATTGAAACCGTTCAAGTTTACATTATACATTTATATTTCTTAGAAATATGTTCAATAAAGTTAATAATTTATCGGATGAGATTATTTTTTAAACGTGAACTTTCATTCATTTTTGATAGATAATTAAAAAGTTGTAAATTTTTTTTGTCTAATTAACTTTCATCTTTTTTTTGCACCAATGTATCTCATTATGTATTTCTATGTATTTGCATACTTGACTATTATGTCGTTTCCAGGTCATAAATCAAATAATTCTATTGAAAAACGTGTTCTGGTGAAATAACAACAAGAGTTTCAAATCATTTTAATTTTGAAGAAAAAATGAAGGTAAGTTTCAAGGATTGATCAGATAACTTCTAAACTATCAATCAATCAACCAATCAACCAATCTATCTATCTACCTAAATCTCCGTTTACCCATCTACCTACTCATTGATTGAACATATTATCAGGCTAATTTGAAATATCAGAGTGCTTCAAGGTCACGCTTTAGTATAGTTTCTTTGCGATGATATACATTGATTTCTCTTTGAATTATGCTAATAATGGATGAAAGAATACAGTGAATGAATAGCGTTTCTTACATTATGTATTCAAAAGTATCAAATTCTTTTTATGAACAACAAACTTTTCAGAATTAAGCTTGGAAAGTATATAAATGTTATGTTTCGTATAAAATGCATCGATGACCATCACTGTACATGTCTCTTCAGATTTACCATAGTATAGATACTTTATTATTAATATTACTTAAATCACCATTATTATTATTATTATTGTTCAATACCTAACTTTGTCTCCTCGATTGATGCTCCATATATATCTTCATTAAGTATTGAACATACGTAGAGTTTTTATACTTATCAAAAAAGTATTTGGCGTCTGAAATGAAGATGATTACTTTACATATTCAAAATGCTTCAAAGAATAAATAAATCTAGCTTAGTGCAATGTGCCTAAGTAAAAGCAAGCAGTGGTTTATTGAACAGACTCCATAATTTATGCTATTTCCACGAGGAATCTTAATAGAACCTATTAAATACTTTGACAATATCTTAGCTGCTATTATGAAAGTGCATTCCACTGCTCACTATCATTCATCGGTACCTAAAAAATGCTTGTAACTTAATAGCAATATCGAGTCAATCTGCCCAGGATTTATATATGTCGAGGATAGACTGATCAGTTGCAGACCATAATATCAACGAGAAATTTCAAATAGCCTATACAGATGTAAACGGTATATCAGTATGCTAGTGAAAGTATATAAATTGTCTTATCAAAATAATTCAAGGTTTTGTAAAGTTTAACCGAACGACATCACGATTCAAATTGGAAATCGATTATGTAACACTTAGATATACAGTTAATTAGAGAAAATCAGGAGGAAACATTGGGACTAGCCCTTATGCTCGCTGCTTAAGACTAGCGAATATAGCTTATATGATACCTCAAACCTATAACACTCTATGTCGTCATCAGATACACTACTATTATTATCTCTGATTAACCAGTGGGTTTCATTGTAGCTTAAAAATGGCCAACAAGTGGATAAGATGTGAATTATTGTTTGATCGGAAAATATAATATACGTGGATGTATGGATCATTATCAGCACTGTCATAACATTGACTTAATATGCTGACCAAACGAACAAATAGACCCCAAGGTGAACATTTAAACAATAACCTCATAGGTTTATATAGAATAGATGGATTAAGGCTCTCGGTGGAACTGAAGATGTACATTTCATCCTACTTAGGACTTGTTAAAAAAGGTAGTGAGATCCTAAATTTGATATTCCCTACGTAATTTGTGCCCATTAGCTTTCGTTCTAAGCTTCCAAATTACTATCCATTTAGCTCCTGATTTGAAATGTCCTATTGTTATAACTTTGAGAATATAGAACACAACGAAGAAAACTCATTTTCAACAAAATCATTCACCTTAGCCATAAACACTTCTCACCATTGAAGATCTATGATCTGAAATTAGAAAATTAGAGGTTCCAAGATGGGTGCAATTATATTATGTTTCCAAATCAGTCAATATTATAGTGATGACTTCTAGTGTTTAGCGCAAAATTTTACAAAAAAACACTATCTAGTATTCATTACATAATTAGAATTTTAGAGGATACCCCCTTCCTAGCTTAGGATTGAATACGAAGAAAATTATTGATCAAGTTATATTCAACCCGAAAAATGACCTCAATACGTACTAATAATCTGTTAATAAAATGAGTTTGTATTCATGAAAATTTGGTCAAAACATACGGAAACATAATTATAAACATTTGAAAAATCTATGTTAAACAAACATTCACATTTTTTGATAATGCGAATTGATTTTCAATTCTGATAAATTGCTTAATTATTTACTAAGATCCAATGATCATATTCAACATCTTTCATTTTATACAATGTCACGTAGATTTACTACAATTATGAAATGAAAGTAAATCTTTGTTCAACTTTTATCTTCATGAATTATATCAACATAAGGGAATCTAAAATATTTAATGTATTATCATCAAGAAATTCTATATTGCTTAATAATTTCCTTGATTCATGCATATTCTTTAAATCAACAAGTGATATTTCGGGTGTTAAGATATAGTTAGCAGAAAACTTTGTTTGACCTAGCCTTTGTGCTAATTGACACTTCTCGCCACGGTTCACTTGTAATCTTGAGGGAACTTATATTCCTCATAGAGGTTCTAATTCTCGAGTACGTCTTGTTGAAGAGCACAAATTAGTACACCGCTTAGGCCAAACAGGGTTTCTTTCAAACTACCCCAGGCTATTTAACATTAATTCATGATGTACATGATGACAAGTCACTTAGATTAGTGGTCATCGCATTGCTCTGGATAAAGAGGGCAGTGGTTACTATTCGGTAATCAATCAACTGGTAACCTGATGATGATTTTTATCAATATTTGACATCGGTTGGTGAAAAACCGTCTCATTATAGTTTAAAGTTCGAAATCGCCACACAATCACAAGTGTACACAGAAATGAGACAGTTTTGTTGAGGTACCGATTGAACCATGATAACTTTGAACCATATAATCAAAAAGCAGTTATACAATTTACAATTATCATCCACTGAAACATGAATATTTTATCTATAATTGACAAAAAATATTGATTGACTGAATTATGGATATTTTTCAATAAAAAATGTTCATTGTTCATTTTATTCCATTCCTTGTATATCAGCGTACGCATAGGGAAACACACATACACATTTAAATTCTTACTGAAACAGTAGAAAATTTGGATAAATTACAATTTTCTACTAAGTTAAAACAATTAAACAGACAAATTGTAATAAAATTCATCTTGATTTGGTTAAGATCATGAATCAATTGAAGCTAGAGCACCATAGAAAACCTGAAGGAACTGGACGGCCGTTTCGTCCTATTGTGGGACTCCTCAACAGTGCGCATCCACGACCTCGCCTCCTGCGAGATTCAAAATTGAAGATGGTAAATGAATGTTCATTATGCCTAAATTCATCCATACAAATATACTTACATATACACACAAATGAATGTATCTATACATATAATAGCACGAGTATTTCAACTGTGTAGTGAAAAACATTGTAACAAACGATCTAAAAGTGTACATAATTATTATACTATATAGGCAATAGGCACATTATTGCAAAGTATTAAATAGAATGTATTATGTAATAGTTTACATGTATTAATAAACCGGATAGTATCAGAGATATACTTGTCATTGTTTATAGCAGTGACCTTGTCAGATCAGATTTCTGTTTTGTAGTGCACTTAATTACACTATAGCTTATCTAATCAACTTTGATTTGTTGTTTTTAATGTCAGTTCACTGTATTTGGAAAAAAAAGAAACGTATAGTGAATAGTTTCTATCTGAGGTCGGTAATTTTGTTTTAGATATTTTATTTATTTCTAAAAGAAATACTTGATTATGAATGACTTACAAGGTCAAAGATATGCACTGTACATAAATATCAATAAAGAGGAAGAATATAGATCAGACGTAAATTTCTGTCGGTTATCTCAGATTATTTAAAGTTTTCATATAAGAATCCATGTGATGCCTAGAAAAATCAAACTTATTAGTTATCCGATAAGTTTATTCCTATTTTATACATGACGATCTGCATTAATACAAAGTCGTCATTGTTCCCATAGCATGATCATATGTTTTTATGCTTAATGTGTCAACAGACTACTTGTGAACAAGTATATTTTTCAATGTATCAACTAACGCCCTATTACTTGTTCTTAATCATGGAATAAATTGTTCAAATACTGTTTTGGAACTTTATGACATTGAATCATTCGCGAATATTGGTCGGCGGCTTATGTTCTATTGCGGGGAATAGGTGTAATTAAGTAAGAATCATTCACGATAGTTACTTCACTGTAGAATCATTTCTAGTGAAATATCTACTTAATCTGAAGATTATTTCAGTTTAAGTTCAAGAAAAACGATAAACACTAAATGAATAGTTAATTTTCATTTTCTCATACTACTTTGAAGTAGAAAGCCATGAACTTTTCAAAATTAATTTCAAATAATTGCTATATCCAATATAGAAGGATAATAATAATGTCAATCTTTGAAACTAGCAATAAAGATTTATTGAATATTTGGCATTTTGAATTAATTTAAGATTATGAGTCATTGAAGCTGAACCACTATGGAAAACCTGGAAGCACTGGACGACCGTTTCGTCCTATTGTGAGACTTCTTAGAAGTGCGCATCCACGATCCCGACGGACAGGATTCGAACCCAGTATCTATCGGTATTGCGCGCGAACGCTTAACTTCTAGACCACTGAGCCGGCATCCAACGGTGTTAATGTATTACTTCAATCAATCCACAAAATTGAGCCACACGTTCACCATTGTCTTCAGTGAGTTACTTTCTCACAACAGCCCAGTCGAACTCCACTGCTCACTGCTTCTCACTAGAACTCCAGAACATACCTCTTGAAGTCAATCACTAGTGAGCATATGCTGATAAATATTAAAAAGGGGTTTTTGTGGATATTATAGTAATTTAATAGTTAAGATCATAAGTCAATTGAAGCTAGACCACCATTTTGAATTAAATTAAATCAAGTAGTTGCCTTTCCTCCATTCAACTCTGCTCAATATAGTTATTTACATAAAAATGTACACAAATATGTAATTATAAAAGAATGAATCATCATAGTGCAATTCATATACCATAAAAAAAGTTGAATATGTAAAAAAAATTCATAGTTTTATCCATCTAAGATCACATCAAGGATAGAACTGTATGAGTCTATGATTATCATCAAACAAACACTATAACTTTATACAACTAACTTGCGATAAAACAATTTTACATTGTCAACTTCTATTCATTCATTAGATACCGTATTAATACTACCACTAATTTTCGTGGATTTTACTTCTTTTCAATAAAACGTATTCATTGACAAATATATATTATCAGAAGAGGTTTTGTGGAGATTTAAGAAATTTCACTGATTGAAATCATGAGTCAATTGAAGCTAGATCACCATGGAAAACCTGGAAGCACTAGACGACCGTTTCGTCCTAGTATGGGATTCCTCAGCAGTGCACATCCACGATCCCTCACCCCACAAGACAATGGTGTACTGTAGCGCAACTTCGTGGATTGGTTGAAGTTAGACATTAACACCTTCGGATGCCGGCTCAGTGGTCTAGTTGGTTAGGCGCCTGGCGCGATACTGATAGGTCCTGAGTTCGAATCTCGGGGGGTGTGGGATCGTGGATACGCACTGTTGAGGAGTCCCATACTAGGATGAAACGGCCGTCCAGTGCTTCCAGGTTTTCCATGGTGATCTAGCTTCAATTGACTCGTGATTTCAACCAGTGAAATAGATATTACCCTTTTTTGTTTTAACAATCCAGTCTGTATTTCCCAAATTGTAAATGTAATAATTATTTATAGAATGTAATAGAAAGTCTAAAAAAAATTAAAAGTATCTATTTTTATTTCGATTATCTTTATCATAAATTGACGAAAATTATATTATTTCAACCAATTAACAATCAATGTTTTATTAACCAATAAAAATTGTCTTTTACTTGAAGGTCATTACTATTGAAAAAGTTATATATAAAAGTTTTCAATTCAATGTATTATATAGTTGTAATCTG
The DNA here is from genome assembly GCF_000699445.3 of Schistosoma haematobium. Taxonomy (NCBI): domain Eukaryota; kingdom Metazoa; phylum Platyhelminthes; class Trematoda; order Strigeidida; family Schistosomatidae; genus Schistosoma; species Schistosoma haematobium. Next base: position 13,279,804 of record NC_067201.1, read on the forward strand.
TTTTATTTTCTTTCAATACTTGACGGTGGTTTTGGTGAGTAATTTGATTTTTGTGAAGTTATATAATCATTTTGTTTTGTTTTACTAGATTTTATTCTATTCGTTTTACGTATTTTCTAAAATAGTCGTATATAATAAACAATGATTAATATATCACGTATACTTCCGATAGAGAAACAATTCATTTATAAATAAGAACTTTCGTCTAAATTTGATCGAATAGATTCATAGTATTTGGGTACCGAGTTAATGTGAAACATCAAAAAGGAAGAATGGATTTGTAAAATTTTATCGAATGAATTTTGAAGTAAATTCAATGTTTCACCTGGCAATCTAATCCAAACTTTTTCAAGGAAATAAATTTAAATTTAGTAATGTTTTGTTTATGAATTATTTAAGAGTATATACATATTCATTGTAGATTTTTTGATTGATTAAATATAGGATAGGGTAGTTAGTTTATGAAAGTATGATGCTTTGAATATTCATATATTTACTATATTGTTTGAATTTATTAACTAATATTCTATACGTATCTATGTTGGTATATAATTTTTTCCATGATCTATATGACTTAGAACGATAGTCTAGTGTATGATTATGTTTTACTTGATTATAAAAATTAACTAGATTTCTCTTTAGGACTGGTTTGTTGTATATATTTGTATATCAATACTGATGCTCCCATTAAGATGTAACGCTAAGATCCAGTCTTAAATAGGATGAAACTCATTCTTTTTTTTTTGGGGGGTGGAGGGTTCCATTGTTAGCCACTTGTGATAAGATATTTATAAAATAACTCTATGCACATATTTAAATTTACCTAATAATATCAACAATAGGATCATTCAAATGCTTTCTAATAATAATAATAATAATATAAATAATAGTTAACATACAAATGCCAATGAGGCAATAATTCCAAACAGCTATTACTTTGAATAAAAAGAATCCTTTTTTTTTATTTTTCAAAAAAATGTATGATTAATGTTAGATATATGAATTACTTTATCAAGTATCATTGAAATGTAAACAATATTCTCAAAATACATAATAAAAAGTACAATATCATGCACTTAATCACCTCTTAACATAGATTACTATCAGTGATTATAAATTTCAATAAAGTAAGAAGTAAAGTTAATTTATGTTAAGTAGACTAAAATGATGTTGATTTTTTTTTTACTTATTCTTTTCATTAAAAATTCATGAATACACTTTGTTGTGAAGGTAACATTTTTGTGTAAATCACATGAGTAGAATAATGAACATGAAAAATGAATCTATAATATTGTTTATTATTTCAGTATCCAATCATTTAAAATGACAATAATCACAACAAATCAATAATAAATAAATAGTTGGTTTTTATTTCTTTTCTATATGATTAATTCAATTGTCTGTAGTTAGTATAATGTTTCTATGTATTAGCTATAAATAATAACTAAGACAGTAAGTTGATTTAGAGGAAATGGTTTGAATTATTTTTTTTTCTGGTTCGTGTTTTTTTAGTGAGTTAGTTTTCTACCGGATAAGGTCACTAATCTCATGACCAACACTCTTCCTTTATCTGGGCTTGAGATTAGCGGTAGCCCTAGAGAGGCTCCAGGAGCGGTTGATTTAGAGAAAACATGAAATTATTTTAAGATTTTTTTTTTGAAATTCCAGTCAATTTAAAGCAGATATCTCATTCTAGTTTAAATTCCCCTCAGTGATTTCTCATGAAATCCATTCTGGGCTACCAATCTTTTTTTGGGGAGAGGAGGGTCAATAAAGTAAAACTTAAAAATAAACATTTTGAAGTTAATTAATTTACATTAAAATAGAAATATATAATAACCTTGTTAATTCAGAGCTAATATTCACCATGGGCTGATATTTGTTGTACACAATCATATTCTAAAAATATTGAAGCAGATATGAGACTGTTCAAATGACATACAGTACTCGAATTACTCATAAAGTACTTAGGTTGACCCTAATGGAATAATGTCTCATATATAAACTCATTTTGAAAATTATTGATCATGTCAATAAAATTGGTGCATATCTCGCTTATTAGAAATACATTATTATTATTATCATTATCTATGCTAATGCATCGGACCCTAATCGTTACGCTTGGTAGGATTATGACCAAGTGTAAGGAACAGAGAACTATGCATTCAACTTCTACCGGCTTATAAAAGCCATAAATAGAGCAAATCAATTACTTAGAATGCGAATATAGTAGAATCACTAGCATGCTACAATATTTCGCTCACCAAGATTATCATTCCAAATATGTAACTGAAGAGAAAAATCCATGGGTAATGTCAATTATAAATAATGTTCATCCGTCTTTTTGATATTCCTCCCCCAAAATCTGTACCAACCACATTATAAGTGACACTAGATGGGGTACTCGAAGCTACCGAATTCGATCAAAATAGACGTTTCTCCATGAAAGCATTGAATTCTAATGCGAACAAGCAAAAGAAATACTTCTAATACCGAGACTCCGTTGACTTTAATTTCCCACTTGCCTAAATAATAGGTGCTTCAGATTGTCCTCAACCAATTAGTCAAAAATTCACAGTAATCACCAGTGTCTTGTAAAAGCGACTATCTCTCACAGAGACTAGTTACTTCTTTTTCAAATAGAAACTTCTCACAATCTACCATGTTAATAAGCACTTCCGATACATGTTAGAAGGTATATGATTCATGATTGATAAAGATCGTAAACCGATAACGGACGTATTGAAACCTAAATCCGATAAATATTCTTCTAGAGAAATCCGGTACCCTGACCTTATATCACAATTCACCAGCAACATGAGACACGTCAAAATTAAGGAATATCGGTTGACCAAACAGGTTGTGCTTTGAGACCACATTATTATTATTTAGTCAAGAGATAAACTAACAAGTGACTTACTGCTACGCAAGTCAAGAAAATCTTTTGTTTGATGAAGCATGTGTTTATGACTTTATTAATTCCTTGAATAGGCATTACTTCAAAGATGAATTATGAACAAGTAATGCAGTCTACAAACGGGTAGTTTAATTTGACTTTATAATGATGAATAATAATTGATAATTGAAATTTACATGACACTGAACACACATATTTTTTAACAGGATTTGTTGCTTATACACTGCGTACAAACATTCAGTGTACAAATAACTGTCTTTCTCATGATATTTGTTTAACTTGAAAAATATCAAAAGTATTTTCCTAAATTAATTCTCATTATTATTAGTATTCTTACTTATTTACGTTTGGCATTGTTGAGTTCTGTAGGTTAGTTGGCTTAATTTTGCAGCATTCATTGTTATTCCGGACAATATCACCACCTCCTACTTTATGTACAATTGAGCTTTTTAATTATTCCACAACTGTTAGTTTCCTCTGCGACAAACTTACATAGCAGATGAAATGTCCAGAGACAAATGATCACAAAGTAAAGTTATCAAGACTAACTAATTTAACACTTATGAAATAACTAAAAAGCTTTTTCTAAACTACAAAATCTAAGTAATTAGACCATCTAGCTTATGAAGGATTCAACAACATTAAAAGTATCCAAATCTGAACTTTAAATTTTCTCTATCTCTATTGCTCATTTACTTTCAGGAAAATATAAAGTAAAAGATAAAATCAAATTTTATAACAAGTGGTATTTTCAATGGTTTCCTTTAATTAATGATTTGTATGATCTATTAAACTCACTGTTTATTTAATTAACTGACGGTATGTATTTTCAACATTTCAGTCTTATTTATATTACATAGAGTTGTATTTATACTGAAATTATTATTGAAAATATATAACTTTATACATTTAGAATAAAATAGAAATTGTTACTTCATAGAAATTGTGTTAAAATTACCTTATCAGTTTTTGGATAACTAATGTACATATTTGTTGATTTTTGTATTCGTTTATAGATATGTCTTTCTGTGTGTGTGCGTGTTAGGCTAGGATTTTGTATGTATATATATAGTGTTACTATTGTTATCATTAGTAGTAGATGTAGGTTCATTTTATTTGGCTAAACTATACTAAGTATTATTAGTATTTCACTGGTGTGAACAGAAATTAATCAATATTTCTGTTTCATTCATGTTACACAACTCAAAATGAAAGGTTAATCAATACGATTATGCTATACAACGATAAATTGTTTGAATTAGAGTAAAAATGATTTTTTTTTCAGAACACATGTAATACAAAGGTAATGAAGTAGTTGACCAGAGAAGTATTCTCCAGCGTTAATTATTTTGAACAGCTTCAATTAGCTCAATGTACTATATTGTGTGATAGATTCAGCTACCATAAAATTAATGCACCATGTGCAGTAAGATACTAGTTTACCTCAAAGCTGGTTTTCAGCTCATGGTATTAAGTTATATTTACTCATGTGTGGATTGAAAATAGCCAACCATCATTGAAATGTCATTATGTATCAATCATCAGATCTATCAAGTCACGATTAAATACACTTTCATATTAGTAGTTTTTACTCAGCCGAATTCGATCTTAAACACATCACAGGTTTAATAAAAATTCTTAACAGAGGAATTACTGAAAAGATAACATTTCAATCTATCATTCGTTGTATTCAATGGAACAGGTCAGATCTTTAAATAGTCTATGGATTTGATTATAATCTTTTGATGGAAGATATAAATAATTTCATGGGTTTGAGAATATTCTTAAAATGAGATACTAAATTTTACTTTCAAACATGACATATAGCTATTCAGAAAAGTATTGAGTTAGAAATCTAGGCAAGTGAGAAAATTTGTAACGTATCGTAACTTTTATTTAAAATCGTCTGATCATCAGACTTTCTTCCAGTCGAGGTCATTTAAACATCTCATATCGTTAGTTAAAGACATCATTAATTAAGACTATGATATTTTTGACTAAATAAAATAAACAATTAGTCTTATTATTTTAAAAAAGATTGTGTGACTTTCATATCTTATGTTTTAATGATTTAGTAAAGGTCTACATTAGTTAGTAATTACGAAAGGACTACAATTTTTTTAAATATGAGCGCTGAACAATTAGATCGACAAATCTATCACACAAAAATACTTCCACAGAACATTCAGAATAACATAATAATCCATATGGAAGTTAAAAAATCAGAATTGAAATAGTAGCATGAAGTGACTTTGGAGAAAATAACAAATTTAATGAAAAGTGATAACAACCAATGAAATAATAATAAAGGCCATAAGGAAACTGTAAATTAGAAAAATGACGAAGTTACTCTTAAAAGAAAGAGCTGACATACACCAATAAAAACTCAATAAACTGACCTCTCCTAAACGTATTTAATATGTTTATTCATTTGAACACATAAATATTGGTACAAAGAGGCACCGAGCATATATACGTCACACAACTTACTTGATTTGTGTGTGGGCTGTCATACTGCCTGGGTGCCCAAACTGAAGTAGATGGTTTTCTTAAGGGGTCACACCCAGAGCCTTCGACCTAAAGGTATGATCCATAAGGCAGTGGAGTAACGTCAGGAGATTCAGTCTTGTGGTATCAGCTGACCAACAATTGTTTCATACACCAATTATTCCTTCAGGATTCTGGAGTCCATGTGCACTATTGATTTGGAATCAGGGTTTTTCAACTCCGCTAGATGGACGCTTCGTGTTCACTAACTCAGTTAAAGCGCCCGACATTCGCTTTTCTTCCTCTCAATTTCGTAAAACAACACCCCTGCCGCGAAAAGGCAATGAGTATGACTTCCCTTGTAGTGGCTGTATACGTGTGGCCATGTGAGAGCATTTCGAGAGGGAGAGCGAACTTTCCCCATCCGCGACCGTACCAGGGCATTCGAGGGCTCTTCTTAACAATGACTATCGGTACAAAATAGTCAAGAATATGAGACGGACAAATTATATTTCATCATTTAGATTACCATAAACTGAACGGAACGATAATTGTTAATATTCAGAACTATTAACATACATGCAAAGTGGTAGATTGGAGTCTTATTATTAAACTGGTTAAACAATTCTTGAATAGATCTCAAACTATCTTGATGATAACAGTTATAGAATCGATACTTTAATAAAAATAATGATTTGAAATTTCCGTTCGTTTATATTCAGGACAGCAGTTTTTCAGTGATAAAGAATATTTGTTATTCAAGATTGTGATATTGAAGGTGTTATTTTTTTGAACTGGATGGTTTAGGCGTGAAAACTCAGAGGAAATGACATCAATAATTAATCAGTCCTTCTTGACTTATGTGTATCCTGGTACTTCCATGCCCATTGAACAACTTCATGGCTATCTGCAATCTATAGCTCAGTGGATAACACCTTGAGCACTTAAAGTGATAGGTATTGGACTGAAGTCTTAAAGTGAACATTAGCACTAGGATACATGTTCAATATAGAACGAAACGTTGATCCAGGACTCCACTGCATTCCATATACCAATCACACTATTGTAGAATTTAGCCAAACTACATAATGGACACTCGAAACCCGGTAGTTTCGATTATTTTAACAATGTGCCATTTAACTTTGCACACATTTTAAAAAAAAGACACTAGACACATTTACATTTGATAAGTATAATGTCAAGAGAACAGTAAAATAGACAGTAGGTATGGAAAAAGAATTACTTTACTTATAGAGATTATACCAAGGTGATTGTTACTCATTAGTTATTTTTTTCTTAAAACAGATTTTTTAATGTCAGCTATTTTTTATCATTTCATGTAAAAATGGTTTGTTTTTTGGAAAACAATTAATGTGAAGGAATTCAATAATAGAAATTCAAGCAAAATATTCTTTAAATTTTAACATCAGTTAAAGAATAAATATACTATTATATCTGAGATCTTAATCGATATCACTAGTTACATTCACTAATCAGAATCATTTTTTAAAATAGTTTCTTTACCCTGATATTCTGTTTATAGTCTAGTGTCTTAAGTTTTGATCAATGAAACATTCTAATCAACAGATGTAATCTTGAACTGTGACTAGTGCTTAAGTCATATGGGTTTGCTCATTTTCAACCTTGATACCAGATGACAAAAGACAGCAATCAAGCCTGTATTATTATTATTATTCAAGAAAACCTGGGTTTATATACAGAAACACATGATTCAATCACATCACAAAATAGAAAATCATAGTTTATTCATAAAGAGGACAGAAGTGGCAGTGAATCGGACAAGCGGTAAGTAACTTGATAAGGAAATATTGCTCGTATATCCTGGGACCATCGAGTAAGTAATGCAGTTGTTAGGAAACGGGTACTAGGTAAGGATGGCAAATCAATTGATGACGTAGTGAAACTTCATCAGTTGAGATGGCTGGGACATGTGTTACATATGCCCAACCACCGACTGCCTCAATGTGTGATGTTTTGTTGTATAGGAGTAGATTGGAAGAAAGCTAGGGGCGGCCAAACCAAAACATGGCACAAGTCCATGAAGTCACTGACAAGTAGGCTGAGTCATATTGGTAGGTGTAGACTACCTGGTTGAGGTCCGCGAGATGATAGGAACCGATGGTTAGAGACCCTGAATGACATGGCTCTAAATCGTTTGCAATGGGGCAGGTGCATCCACTCTTTGTGTTCTCCCAAATTCTAATCTTCTTAATTCTTCATGTCCCTTTCTTTTTTCTCTTTCCAAATTTATTTCACTGGATTATACTCCTTGAATAACATCTTCAAACCCTAATTTTTCTGGTTACAGCCTATGATTTTACTGCATCTAGCACTACAGGGTTTGAGTCGACCACTGCATCTCTGTGCTAATGTGGTGTGGCAACTCGAACTGATGTACGTACCTACGAAGTTCTCCGTTGTTACTAATTGACTGACTGACTGAGAAATAATGAAACGTATAGTAATGTTCAATGGATCAAACACAAACTTACAATAAATGAAACATAGAAACATAGTAGTTCAGTTATTCAATGGTTATACAATAAGGTTATGATATAATAACAGTCCTTAAAATAGTTTCGAAAGTTACCATTGGTTTGGTATTCATTCTGTTACTCTACATATTTCAAGGAAAACTTATTTTGTTATAAATACAGAGTAGACGAAATGTATCTAGCAGTGGAATCGAAAACACTCATTTCGCCTTATTTGTGACTAATCAGCTGGATACATTGCATTGAACATCACCTTTGGCAGACATATACATCCATTTAATGAGTCCTGGAGAGAATGAAATAATGTCCTGGATTCTAATACTAGACATATGCCATCTATTCTATGTAAACCTGTATCACAATGGCTACATCGAGACGTACATATTCCATCTAAGATTGATCAAATTTCAGTCAAAATATTCACAACGGGATGATTATGACAATTAAGAATTAAATTTTGTCGTATACAATTTGGCAAAGTCAAAAAATTATTTTTAGACAACATGAATAGTGAGAAATAACTTAAGAGAAACATGTTTTCTGCCTGTTTTTTCATCGGTAATTTTACTTTAATAGATTTGCTAAGTAGTAATGAAGTGTCATATTTATTTAATATTTTATGAAGATTCAACTGACTGACTGATTGACAAGTAGTAACTAGCATGAACCTTAGATCTAAGCCTTACAATATCGGGTTAGTTGGGCCGATGATCATATTATTACTTGATAAATATAATTAAGTCATTTTTAAGAACTTCACAAGCAGGAAGTAGATCTTTACTAAATGATCAACCGGTGTATATGGTGACTGTTTTTAACCTGTCATTCATATATAGACAGGTTGGTGTTGGGAGTTCAGTATTCGACCATTTATCAAATGATTCTTAAAGTGAAGAACTTACATGAATATATACTTGACGTTGGTAATTAGATATAAACAGATATCCGGTATATTATTTATTACCACATACTTGGAAATTTAGTAAGGAATTTTAGTGAAAAGCTATGATCGGAGTTTCACCGTATCGAATGTGAGGGAGTTACCTACCGAATATTATGAAAGATGATCACTCAACACTGTGAATGATCAAAATTATACATATGCACTACTGAATACTCAGTTTTCTAGAGGTTTAGCGTCTATACGTGAGACCGAAAGTTCTGGGTATGATCCCCAGTGATGTGGTCGTGGTTGTCCACTGATGAGGAGTAACGTACTAGAACGAAAAGACTATTCAGTGTTTCCTGCTTTACAATGGATCTCTAACCTCGGTCTATTCATGTTGTCAATAGCATTTAATAATCCTCACAAATCTTTATATTGAAATCTAGAATTAAAAGTTTTTCTAATATTGTGATAGTTTCCGGTAATATTAATAAATCACATTATTATACAATATTCAGTTGGTCTTTCTTTGTCCTCTCTCTCTCTCTCTCGTAAAGTACACAACAAATCTTTATTAATATAGGTCATTAGCACACTTATGAATTGATTGACTTTAAAGAACATCTATCTAGTTTTTGTTTAGATTGTTTTTATTAAAACTATTCAAAGAATTGTTAAACACATTTAGATCTGTATAAATACTGTGATACAATTAGAAATCAATAGGTATTTGCATAATTTTTTTAGAGTTAATCGGTTTTATAACTAACCATCTATCATTCGTAGTAAGTATACTTCAAGTTCAAACTTTTAGTTGATATGCTAAACTGCAGATATATAAAATGGGAAAACATTTTTTCCCATGCTGACTATATGGAAGTGTGATAGCAGTATTTAAATCATTGCTGTCTTCCCACAATAGAAGGAGACGGTTAGAAAAGCTTGACTCCAAATATTGCACATCTTATCTTGTTTCAGGGATTTCTGTTGCCTTTAGTAGTCTCTTTAAAATACAAATGTAACATGTCAATAATTACTAGGAAAAAAACTGAATATGGCTGGCCTTTAGTAGTTGTCACTTTAGTACTGTGTTCAAGCTCTCAGATCATCAAGACTATTTCTAATCTAGGTTCTTATACAGACACTTAAAGCAGAGGTATCTTTTAATGATGTAGGTAACAAGAATATGATAAATGTACTCATATTATCTAACTACATTCATTCTTTCATGATATGACGTATATATTCTAAACATGGCAAACTGATCATCGAATATAAAACCACCTACTTTAATTTATTTCGGTTTAGTATCTCAAATTAATAAATAAAAAAAAACAGGCACATTTTTGAATAAATATATTTACATATGATACAGGATAAAATTTGTGTACATTCAGGAAAAAAATCAATGATCAAACGGGGAAACAAATATGCACATTCAAACACACACACACACAAATATATGAAAACATTTTCATCAGTAGGTCATAAAAATGAATTTGCTTTCAACATGAATGGTGATTAGTATTATTACTATCATTGTTACTAATACTAGCTGTTATTATAGAAATAAAATCAACAATGATAGTCATATTGTTTCTTCATATGGTATAACCTCATCTGTCTCCCTCTCGCTCTCCGATTCATTCTCTCTGGAGGTATATATGTATTTGTGTGTAACATAGTAAAAGTGATTCATCAGACAAAATTAGAAGATATAATTGTTCAGATTTAGGGGTGGAGGGATTCGAAATAATACGCGAAAATCGACAAATAATACGAGTGAACAGTTGTTTGTTTATTTGTTTTCAGTTTGACCATTAAAATAAATGAAATAATTTGTAGTAGTATGTAATTTCCCATTGCTGAAAATCAAAACTCTAATTGTGATTAGTCGATTGTTATATGTGGATCGTTAGTGGATTACCTCGACATACCTTTTCATTACAAGTAGCTAAGTAAACTAGTCATTTTTATTGTGAAATACTTAGGTTCCAGTCCTGGTTTGAACATCAACGTCAAGATACGTCAAGTATATTCAATTGGATCCAGAATAGGAAAGAAAGTGAGTTGTAGATTCAAGTGCTATTTACAATCCAGACATTAAAAATAAAACAAAGTATTTTGATGGTAATTTTCATGGTTGAACTGATATCAGTTAGACTAAAATTAGAAAACAACTGTCATTGATCAATTTTGTCAACGAACTCACATGTAAACCAACCGAAGTGACGAAGAAAAACACTTGGATAACCACTGTTGTGTATTAGGTGAAACTTAGAGGATGAAGAGTTCGTTCTTGAATAGACTAGAATGCTGTTAAAATAAGTTGGAATCACTACAATGATTTAAAACGATTTGTGTTGAAACTAGATTTCAATTGTGAACGCATATTTTTTTCTTAAGTATTTTATCTTTATGGAATACAACAACCTAAGTCAAAGTCTTTCCATCACTTTTAATTATGAATAAATTTTATTCTTACTCAACGACAATATTGAAGATTTAAGTTAAAACTGTTTCTGAAGTACATTTTTCATGTATCGAGTGGAAGTTATCACTCTAAGACTGATTTACGTAACAACAGTGTTTCATCAACACCGATGAATTGGTAAGCCCCCAAATGCCCTGGTATGGCCGAGAGTGGGGGTGGGCCCGCCCTCCATCTCGAAATGCTCTCACACGGCCACGCGTATACAACCTCTGCCAGGGAAGTCCTACTCACTGCCTTCTTTCAGCGGGGTGTTTTTTACGAAAATGAGAGGACGAAAAGCGAATGTCCAGCGCTCTAACCGGACCCCAAACTAATGGTGCACATGAGCTCTAGTATCCTGCGGGAACAAATGGCGTATGAACCAATCGTTGGTCATGGACTACCATGGGACTGCATCTCCTCACGATGCCCCATTGCCTCGTGGACCAGACCTTTAGGTCAAAGGCTCGGGGAGTGGCCCACTAAGAAAACCACCTGCTTCAGTCTGGGCACCTGGGCAGTATCACAGCCCGCACACACAAATATGGTGTGGCACATATATATTTGGTGCCCTCTTGTGCCAATATTTATGTGTTTAAATAAATAAATAAATAAATAAATGATGAATTGGTAACCAGCATGACACAAAGTTGTGGAACAAACTCTTTTTGCTTGAACCCAAAATAAATCAGTCTGATAATAGCGAAGGTCAGTTAGGTCGTATGAATTTTGGAGAAGCTACCAAGGTCTGGCTCGTCAGATCTACGATTGGTTTAAAGGAACAATTTGATTTAAAAACATCTTAGCAATTAAGTACTATGAAACCATGAAGTAAATAGTGTCGAGATTTAGAAAACAGAATTCCCAGTATATAAAAAAGTGTTAATTGATCAATAAGCATGTGAAGACTGAACAATGTCTTACATACATATTCAATCATTATTTACTTGTAAGTAACTCAACGAACGCATTATATTCTCTTTAACCATTGACTATATCACGTAGGAGGTTATGAAAACTACAATTTCACTCAAATCATTTAAATCTGTGTACGAAGTGAAAACACAAAACAATTTTAAACAAACACCAATGAATATTAGAAATAATACAGAGAAAAATTACGGCTCACAATTCCGTGGGTGGAATAAGAATTACCATTATTGTTATTATTAATATTATTGTCATGCAACTTGATCACTGGAAATTAACCAGAGCAAATTACAAGAACATGATTCTTCCGTGCATAAACACACATAATGAATATACATATGCATATAAGCAAGTATTTTCGATGAGTGTAACACTATGATCTGAACAAACTGTTTCATGTTTATAATTTATGCATTGTAGAGTAGAAACTGTTGGTGTTGCTGTTGTTGTTGTGTTTTGTTGACTTGTAAACAAAAACATATTATGTGAATCATATAGAATTCAGTGAATTTATCATAATGATTAAAAAGCTAAGATTTTGCACCAAAACACCTACTCATCATATGTATGTGCGTAATTGACTTTGACATAAAGTAATTAATTAGAATTATTTCTCGTAGTATCGATTTAATCTTGGGTATATTATTTATTTCTAAAAAAATAAAAAAAACAGAATGCGGAGTAGACAACCGTATCTAAAGAAATATTTATTAAGAGAAAATGAAAACAAGTATTTTTTTATCATGTTTTGAGATCATTCTAGTTTGACACTGATATATGTGCTTCCTGGACACGAAAGCAACCAACTACTTGAGTCAGAAAACCAAGAATAAGTAGGGAGCTTTTATTGGCTAACCCTAATCGAAATACATGTTCAAATTGATCTATAAATACTTAAGTTGACACAGAAAATGACGCCGAATCTTGATCAGTACGTACATCTATCAACATCTTCAACTTATCATTTGGCCTTGAACTGATATGTCTGATCGGCCCAGCTTTTCGATTATTTTGATAGGGTTCTGTGTATGAGGATTTAATTTTTAGGTTATATTCGTCACAGGTTGACCTTAGGCTATTATCGAAACTAAGGAGCAATGAACAGATGCATCTTCCGAGCAGTGATACTTCTCAGAAGTGCTCACTTATGACTTTACTAGTGATCGAATCCAGGGGTTTCAGATCACGCGGTAATTAACTAACTATTTGAACCACTGGGTCAGTAACCAACGGTACAATTATAACTTCAGTAGAACTGTAAAATAGCATTTCGATCATCATTTACACTTTCGACTTATATGATGATTTGTTTGACAATATTATTAGCGATGTTAACCGGTCACTTTTTCAAATACAATGAAAAAAATAATCACTAAAATATATTTTAGTCAAATGGTTTGTGAAAATTAGTCCTATTTAAAGATAATTTATCACCTATTATCATTAACTTGAGAAATATTTAGAAATACTAGGTTTAGTGACATAAGACAAAATCGTTCAAAATGACAGGTGCATTCACTCTCTTTCTTCCCTTTGATCTTGGGTTTTAAAGTTATCCGGTACTTTTCATAATGTTAATTTATTCTCCCTTCTTGAACCACATTGTCTATGCTCATTGTTTTTCACTACCACTGACAATCATTACTTCTATTACTGTTATCGAAGTTTTCATAATAATTTCATCTCAGTGTGTTAGTATGTTGTGGCGAGTTAGACAAACTAAATTGTGTACTGAATTCTACTGTACTTGTTACTGAATTAGATTGTATTGATTATCTGTTTCACTACAAAGTTTAGAACTACTTATCAGTTTATGTCAAATCATGACGGAGAAAGTAATAACAAACTGGGATAAGCGTTGCGAATCACTGGCTCAAATAAAAACTATGTGACCACTGGCGATCAATAAATTCAAACTGAATTGCTCATAATGATCTAATTCGCCGTAAATCACGGGTTTAGCCTCGTATGGAGTTTTGGGAAACAAATGTCCAGTGCTTCCTGGTTTTCGGTATTTCACCCAACCACTGAAAAGTATGTATATAGTGCATACTAGTGAATTTATGATCATCTGGTCTTTACTGTTGAACGGTGTCCTTAATTCCTTGAGTAATGATCTAGCAGTTCAATTGTATCACTCCCAACTTTAATGAATCTGATAACCTGGATTGAGAAATCTAAGTGTAGACTGAAACGCCCATTCTGGGTTCCCTGGTTTTGAAAAATTGCTCAGCTGAGATCAATTTGTGACAATAAAAACTATAATCCATATTATTCAACCAAATTTAGCTTTATAAACAAAAGTTCATTTGTCGGTGAAATAAACTTTTTACAAAACTTCATGTGATGCTTGAAAACCATTAAACTACTCATTTATAAGCAAGTCATTGTTTTAAATAAATATCCTTTTAAGTATATATTATTATTATTATTTTGATTTAAAATAGAATCATTTAGTTAGTCCCAACGTAGGACCAGGCATATATTTGCATTGGTCCAAGTTGCCACACCTCATTAGCATAACAAGATGAACACCGAATTCTTGAAAGCAGTTACGTCAATGGTAGTAAAAAAGACTTTTCATATCAGGATATAATAGAGGGAGGAAGAATTAGTTCGCAGAAAGGAAGGTATGAAGTAATTTTAATCTCACGGTTTAAGGAAAGACAAAGAGTGTGTACACCTACGCTATTGTGATCGATTCTGGGTCATGTCACCTACGGTCGCCAAACATTGGTTACAATAAAGTGTTATAAATATGTTTTACATAAACATATATTCTTGTTCAATAGTGAATGTAGCCCATAGAATCGAATTTTAATATTAATTCTAATTAACTATTCAAGATTTTATAGTTAACGTCATAGAAAAATGACCTTAGTTAAACATTCACATAAGCTAGGAAGTACTAGGACAAATACTTTATTCTACTGTACGATGTTTTAACAATATACAGGCATCAACGCAAAACTATTAGTACAAAGAAACTTATAAATCCATCCGATCGATTTTGCACATTGCATTTTCATTGGAAGCTTTCTTTTAAATTACTGAATCACACTTTAGTTATTTTCATAATATCTAAGTTAGTGGATGGTAACTTAGATACTAATTAAGTTATATATTATAATTCTGAAGTTTTACCATTTTAAGAAGAAAAAACGCATTACAATTATCTTGTTAACAGCTGTATTGTAAAATATTTGTTCAGTATTTTTGAATACCAACTAATTTCTCTTTCAAATCTATAATCAGTGAATGAAAACTGATTGTATATATATATATATAATTTTAATAAGATGCTTGAATGAACGTTTGTTCATTTATTTCAAATATGTTCCAGTAAATCAGTCAATCAATCAAACAAGCATTAGCAACGTAGAACATACATATATATTATAGGTTCAAGTTGCTATACCATATTAACACAAAAAGATAAAGTTATTACGACAAATATGAAAATAGTCAGATTAGTAACATCATCAGTTGTAGTGAAAAAAACATTAGACACTAAACAATATATCAAGGAATACTTTTCACCAGACAACCACTGAAAACCAGGAAGCTCTGGACAATCATTTCGTCCAAGTATCCATCTATGACCCTGCCAAGTAATGAATCCAAGATCTTCAGTGAACACCTAACATTTAGATCACTGTTTTACAATTTTCAATGGTTTCCTTAATTAAGATTATTCCGTAATGTACATTGTAAAATTCGGACACCTCCACAAAACCATGTAGTAATAAATCTTATGATTCAAGAAGAATGAATAAATTTGTAGGATAAGAAACATAAGATTAATGTAAAATTAATAATCTGATGGAAGACAAAGAGTGACTACATCTGTGTCATTGTATGAACAAGTAGATATAACTCTAATTATCTATAATAAAAGTTTTAAGTAAAAAAAAGCGCTTGGATTTACTGTATTTCCTATTCATATAGTTTTGATTAAGCAGTGTATTAGTGTCAACAAGATATTATTATTATGTTTGCTATTCCTATCCACTTTCATTCAGTGTCACAATCAATCCCGTCATCACTAAATTATTGTTATTAAGTTGTTGGAGTTCTCCATCACCACTAAATTTCTGTCACTGATCGAGATTACTGGTTATTTTATTCTGATATAACTTGTCGGTAAACATTATTCTTATCTTATATTCACTGATTTCGAACTTTTCAAAAGCCTTGTCTATAATTCGTATCAATCAATATTATTTGGTTCTACCTGTATAATCTTTATTGATAGTCAATACGGTGAAAAGACGTTGAAAAAAGAATGGGAATACAGTATGGTATAAGTAAACGAAAATAAGAAATGTTAGGTGAAAAGTAATCCAGTCTTCAAATGTTTAGTTCATTTTAATGACTCACATTTAATGGATGAATGCGTTTTTAGAGAAATAATTTTAACGCTGATTGACTATATACATATATATATAACGTCTATAAATTTTAACGTAAAATAAGAATGTACTATGTATTTGTGTGGTGTATGCTACTTACGTCGACAGACATAAATAGTATGCTACACCAATCAGAAGTGAAATGCCTGGCCTCAAAACGTTGGGAAGGTCGAATTGAAGAGAACAGAACTGTAAACTGAGAGTACTTGTAATAACAACAGGAATGGAGGAACGATAAATTTTGTAGGAGACAATCGATGAAAGATGTTTTCGTATTTTACGAAGACATTCTGTAATTTTGTATTAACTTATAAATTGGTCTTCTCAGCTTAACTTCTTCGTTCACTACATTTGTACTTTGGCTAACAAGGGAATCTAGGATGCTCGTTTCATTTTATTTAAAACTCTTCAGTTTTATGTATGTACAACCCAATTACAAATACACCCTGAACGAGTTGATGGCTTTATGGATTCAATAACTCTATAAATAACACACTGACTTTTAGAGAGAAAGATATTGAGTTTGGATACCAGCAAAAACGTCGAAACAGACAACCTGACAAGTGTATTTAATAGGACGAAGAGTGTGCTTTGGATTTCACAGTTAACTATAACTATAAACAATAACGAAGCAATCCTCTCAAAATATATGTTTACTGATGAGGACTAATGAGTATTGAGAACGTGGAAAATCAAATAAATACACATTACAAAGTGCATAGATTTAAGTTCGATCTATCATTAAAATGGGCAGATCAACAGTTAAAAGGCGGTCAAATATTTGTTATCACAGAAATGTTCGTTATAATATCGTGTCTTATTTTCTTCTTAAGGTTCATTAACTCAGCTTACATTCATAGTTAATTAGTGGTATAATGCAAGCTTTTAACTCAAATTCTCATTACGAAAAGTAGTTTTTCCAAAAAAAACAGGCAAAATATTTATTCATGCTTAAGTAGAACATATAATCATTAGGAATGTAATATTTTGTTTGTTTTCAGTAATATTCAATAATGGTGTTGATCGACTTTCGTAAGTTGGTTTGATCATCCAAACCATCCAGTTCAGAGTACGAAACTCCACTAAAATCATTCATCTGAGCTGTATAAAAAAATCACCATCTCAATTATGATATTTTGTACTATATATAGTGTTTTTCATAATATAAAGTTTATTTCTAAAAAAATACATGAATTCTTACAGATTGGAGAGTAATAGTTAAATTTCTGATGCAAGGAGGATTTCGACTTCCAACATCTTGCAAAATATCATTTATTTTATTGTAACTCAAAAGCTTTACTATATCTCTTAATTTCTTATTCGTTTAGTAGTTGACATACTTTTATGGTTATAATATTTAAATGTACTACTTCAAAATCTACCGATCTTACACTCCTTTACTGATGATACACTGGAATTAATTAAATCATTATTTTCAAACCAATTAAAAGTAAGCAATATTTAGGGGAAAAAAATCAAACCAATCAGCTAATTGCAGAAATATGAATTTATTGCAATCAACCAATCAAAGGAGAGTATATATCAGTAAGATTAAATTTGTACATTTCAAATAGATTAGTTCAGATAATAAGATTTTTGTCTAATCAATGAGAATTTAATCGGGTAGAATTTATGTATAAATAATTGATCATAAATAATGTCGACATATTTATGATATCAGTTTAGGGGTTGTGGAGATTGTTAAGTTTTTGATTGAGATCATGAACCGATTGATGTTAGACTACCATTGAAAACCTGGGAGCACTGGACGGCCGTTTCATTCTATTGTGAGACTCCTCAGCAGTGCGCATCCACGATCCCGCTAGCGGGATTCTAACCCAGGGCCTTCAGTCTCGCGCGCAAACGCTTAACCTACTGGACCACTGAGCCGGCACCCAGTGGTGTTAATGTCTAACCTCAACCAATCCACGAAATTGCACGACCATCTTCCATTGTACTGAGATAGACACCTGTTTCTACCCGACACGGATTAGCTCCACTGGTCACGGCTTTATGATAAATTTTCATTGGTAAAACAAGATTTAACTTCATGAACTGAACTATATTCTTACACAAATAAACTTGTAAATGATTGAAGTTTTGTTAAAAAAATTCATCTTGAAGATAATCAGATTATTTAGTAAAGCTCATAAATAATAGTTTTAAACCAACAAATGGTGTGCTACAGAAAGTTATTCCAAGGGGTCAACATTGCATCGACTTTTTCAGTTACTATTATAACAATTAAATATGGTTTAAAAGGGTTATTCATAGAATTTAACTTAGATGATGTATCTACCTAATTTGCCTTAAGCTGTATGTACATATTCTCGTCTCCTTGGAATAACATGTAAGTTAGAAGAACGGAGATGGTATTATTTTAAAAAAATTCGGGACAAAGGTTAAAGAACTTGAACATGAGTAACTTCAAACTACCTGATAATGCCATAGGAAGACATATATTAGACATTGGTCATTCAGTAAACTCTGATATTGTCTTCCAACTTCTACGTTTCGTAGAAGCAGATTCCACTTAACATTTCAACTTCAGTTGATAATATAAAATATCTTGTCATTCACCTGGGATATACATGATTACTAAATTCCTGATGTTCTTCTCTTCCACTTTTCTTCTCTCATCTTAGAACGATATTTTTGAAAACTGTTGTTTTTGTTTATTCGATTTTTGTTCATAATCATGCGATGACTATTTATTTTAGTTAAGATTATCATTTCTAATTTATAGTTATGACTATAACTAGTCTTATTATTTAAATATTATTCAATAAAATGACTGAACTGTTTAACTGATCAGGTCAAAATGTTGATCTATTTGCTTTGTAGGCATAAACCACGTTACCTGAATGGATTTCAGCGTTAATTTGAAAATTTTATAGTTTCAATAGTTAGTTAATAATCAAATGAGTATGATTCTATTGTTACGATAATATAAACATTTATATTCAATCATTCTGGAAGTCATATAATTATCGGATTATAAACGTTTAAATGATATAGAAAAACTTTATATATATTTATTATCAATGTCATACACATTTGATTTACACGAAAGTATTTACGGTTCTGAGCCTTATAATACAACCAATTGTAAAATCCCATCGAACCGAACAACAACACAACTTAAACAAAATGGTTATGTCAAACAATTTCTACAACAAAATGGTATGAGGAAAACGAAAAAAAGTAGTCCATTAATTTCAGTAAATGGTACTGGAGGGGGAACAGGTGAACAACGATTTGATGCACATTTTAAAGTATTGCTACTTGGTAATTCCGGTGTAGGGAAAACATCAATACTTAGAGCTCTTGTTGGTGAAACATTTTATCAGACTACTATTTCAACAATCGGTAAGTTATGTCAATCATTTTTTATCATTCATTAATTTAGAAATTGTGAATGAAATATGAATGTACTGATAGGTCATAGATGATTGAAGTAAAACTGTAGATATCGGTGGGGAGAAAGTAATAAACACTAGGGTCTTGAAAGCGTATTAGTAGTTACTACAAGTTGATTAATTTGAGTGAAAACGTTTGACTCTTTTTGAAGATCAATTACTGTCCAAACAACTCAGTAGAAGTGCATCTGACTCATGCTGGATGACACTAGTTCGAATCATACGAGGAGCACCAGCATCATGTAGATCTCAAACATTGCCTTGTCAACGAATACCAACTAGTATGAGATGCAAACCCTTGACTTTCTTCCAATTACTTCTAATCACTTAAAATCAAATCAAATGTGTATCGTGATGTTGGGCTAACGAGACCAGTTATAACATTACATCGTAATAAACAGAATTTGATTTGTGCCAATGGCTAAATAACAACAACCTTTTTTAACGGCATTTTATTGCATAACTTGTTTTCCTTAGCTCTGCCTTACGTTGTCATCATTTAACGTTTACCAAACCTTTTTATTATTATAAATAAAAATACTAGTCTTTTAAAAATATAGTATTTGTATTATCAAGTCAAACCTTGGTAATGATACCTACGTTTTATTATTAGTTCTACAGTTTTCGTAGTTATAATCACAAACTGATCTTAGCTAGACAACCATTGTAAATCAGGAAGCTTTGGATATGCTTTAAACTATGGAAATCCTACAATATACACAAAACGTGTACTGATAATTAATCATGTGTTCAGTAGCGACTAGTTTCAAAATGAAGTTCATGGAGTCCAAGTAATGAACTGTAGCTAGTGCAGTTCAACCATTTCAAGTGTGAGACAGATATCCACAATAGAAGATGACAGGTCAGGATCATGAACTGATTGAACTTAAACACATACACCTTTGAATATAGGCTCACTAGTCTAGGGGTTAAATATTAGTGGGCAAAAATATAGGTCCTGGACTCAATCCTTTGACGTGAGGTCGTGGATGAGAACTTCCGAGTAAAACCATATTAAGATAAAAAAAGTTATCCAATGAATCTTTGCTCGCAGTAGTTCTCTATTTAAGATCATTTCATGACTTAAACTATAAAATTTCTACAACCTCCACAAAACTCTGTAGCAATAATCTTATAATTCATCTAGAAATTTAAACTTCTTACAGGCAATAAAACATACAAGAACAATTCTATTAACATTATTATCCTTTAACTTCAATTAGTATCAAAAAATTGACATTTTCAATGAGCTATTATAGACCAAGTGTAATAATACAATCTTTTTATAACAAAAGTATTGATAAAAATCAAAACATCAAACAGTAAACATACTGTCCAATATGGTGTAATTGAACAAACCAAATTTAAACATTTAAGAAAACAATTTTTTACAACTAATTAATCATTCAGTTTAGTTTGTGCATATAATGAAGTACTAAATCAGCTGATTTCATTTCGTTTTTTTTCGTTTTTCTTAGTGTAAAGTACAAAATATAAATTTTATTATTAGAAGGGGTTTTTTGGAGATTGTAGTAATTTCAACAGTTGAGATCACTAGTGAATGGCTTCAAGAGATATATCCTGGAGTTCTAGTGAGAAGCAGTGACCAGTGGACGTCACCCGGGTCATTTGTGAGGTAGTAACTCACTGATGACAATGGTGGATGTGTCGCTCAATTTCGTGGATTAGTTGAAGTTAGACATTAATACCGTTGGATGCCGGCTTAGTAGTCTAGTTGGTTAAGCGCCTGGCGCGAGACTGGTAGGTCCTGGGTTCGAACCTCGCGGGGTGGGGTCGTGGATGCACACTGCTGAGGAGTCCCACGATAGGGCGAAACAGCCGTCCAGTGCTCCCATGTCTTCCATGGTGGTCCAGCTTTAATTGACTCATGGTATCAACTGTTGAAAATAAGCTTTGTTGTTGACTTTTTCTTTTCATAATGAACATATGATAATCAACATCTTTTTCTTGATTGATTACATAAGAATTATTTATTATTTAGTCATAGTAAGTAATTTGTATAATTAGTTAATATGAAATGTTAAAAAAATTGATATACTATGAATATAAGGCTTTTTGTGGTGTTGACTGAATGCTCATGGATTTTAAATCACGAACTGATCTTAATTAGACCTGAAAGCAGTGGGTTAGCGTTATCGTTTTTTAGCGAGTTAGTTTTCTACGGAATGGGGTCGCTAACCCCATGCTCAACAGTCCTCCTTTACCCGGGCTTGGGACCGGCAGTGACTCTAGAAGAGCTGCAGGCGGAGTTTGAAAGCAGTGGACGTATATTATATTCTTCGATGATACTCGTCGGTAGTTTGCTCATCAACAACCTCGCATCCGGAATGCACATTTCTGCAAAGTCTCGTACTAGTATGAAATGGCCGTCCACTGCTCCCAGGTTTTCAATGATTTAAAGCAATTAGTCCCTTTGATAAATTTCGATAATGTAATAAGACGAAGATTATCAGAACTATGTGATATATTAAGTATTGCGCTAATATATCACATAGTTCTGACAATCTTCGTCTTCCTATTACATTATCGAAATTTTTCAATGGTAGTTTGAATAAAATGGGCTTGCAATATCAGTCGTATTTAGGGATCAAAAGTATATAACACAATCTAAAATTCTTGATTATATTTTCAGTTTATTGGTAGAGAAGAAAGGGAAATATGTATGTGTCTTCAGTCTACTTTTAAAGTTTTCAATAATAGGAATAAAAAAATGATGTATTTGGATGTTATGTGGCTGAAAGTGATCAATCAAAAGCCGCGGACCTTCGTTTCATGCCAGTTAGAACCAGTAAATAGTATTCTATAATGTTCATTCAGAGGTGGCAAAACTTTGCTTTCCTAACTGGAACTTACAGCAAGACTAAGTGTTATGTCTTGAGACCACTGATCAATATCAAATGCCAAGTCACCAATCAGAATCCTAATTCTAGTTTGACCTGTTTCGCGTCTACTATTTCTTAAACAGCCCAATGTCTCAAAATTGACCGGTTACATGAACGATTATCACTGCTGACCTCAAGACAGAAGCTGAGTTCTTATTAGTCTGTTAGCCACAAGCTCTTCTCTATGTCCAGACTCGGGTTCAGAAGTAGCGATCACTCTCTACGATATTTATAGTTCAAACAGACGTGGTTTATAAACAGGCAGACCAGAATGCATCATACCATAAAATGGAAAGTAATACTTATACGTGATCAAGTCAAAAGTTATCTGCGAGTAAGGGACACTGAAAGTAATTGACTGGCAACAAATTCGGAATAGTCAGTTTTATAACCGTAGTTAATGTGTTAACTGAAACTTATGATAAATAGAATATCTGTTCACAGTAATCTAGTTACTCGGTAATCATACAAAAATATTATTATTAGTAATATTTCGAAGAATTAGTCCCAACCATTGCAATATTCATTCCATTATAACACCAAGTTATGCGAATGGAATGATCACTAAGTGTGAACCCCGAATATCGTATTTATCTAGTTCTTAATGCCGATTGAATTTTAATGACACAGAAAGCACTTGTTGTCGGAAGGTTGTAAAAACATTTTGTCGATGAACTACTGATTAGCTTAAAACCTAAGTCAGGATTCACTAGTTAAAATTTCAGTAATATACACTTTTTATCTTGGAAACTTATATAGGAAGCAACGAGATATTCACCATATCGGTTGAGTATTATCTACCAAAACTTTATCAATAAGTCTTTAACGCCACAAAAGACCATATTTAAAAATGAAGATTGTTTTTTTAATCAACTTTTAGTTCGGTTATTTTAAACATGAATCTATTAACAAACTTGATCGTGTAGAACCTTTATAGTAGACTTATTTTGCATACCCTTGAATATTTTTTTGAACCCATGACCGTTATTAAGTAATGTAGAATATTTTTTATCTGTCTGTATCATAATTAGTCTCATATTGTATATACTTGACAGTTTAATTGAACACTTAAACAATGTACAGTATGTTTGTTTGTCCTATTGACTGATTATGTATTCACTTTCTGTCCTTTTTAAATCGTCTGTATACATGTTTGTCTGGCTATTCTCTCTCCCTAGTTCCATTTATTCCCTGGAATATATAAACTTCCATAGTTAACTCTTGGTTTTAAACTGAGTTATCCAAATTGATAGAAGCATTTTGCATAGTAAAGCTCTGTGAAGTAATATAAAACGGCAGCTCTTGTTGTCAGATCAAATCCTTAAGACTTACCATGAAACCCTAGGACAAACGTTTATAAATAACGGTTGTTTGTTAGATAACAATATTTTAACAATTGTTAAATGTCAGAAAAAGTAAACTTCATTGAATCTTGAAGATTTGCTAAAGTTTCAAATATATGTAATTATTCGGAATAAGAAAAACAAAATTTACGTTGAACCTGATCACTACAGTTTAAAATTTGTCAAAAGAACTGTCTATGCCCGTGTGAGATACAGTTGACTTAAGTTCGTGAATGAATAGGGACAAATCAAGATTGAAGATTTATCAATCAAAATGATTTACTGTGAGAGTAAAAATATTTCCTGTTTTCCATGGTTATATAACTTTAATACCGGTGACGATAATTATTTTACCACTAGGTTGAATACTCTATTGATGAACCGTACACAGACTGGATCATGTTTTACTAGATACCTGATTCATGACCAAATGATAGGCTGGTCGATACCTT
Organism: Schistosoma haematobium; assembly: GCF_000699445.3. Lineage (NCBI taxonomy): Eukaryota > Metazoa > Platyhelminthes > Trematoda > Strigeidida > Schistosomatidae > Schistosoma > Schistosoma haematobium. The sequence goes on from NC_067201.1 coordinate 13,304,542, forward strand.
AGTTTACACAATTACGATCAGTTCACACTCATTGAGCTTAAAATAGAGATCAGTGATAGGACAGGAAAGCAGCTATTAAATAGTTGATGTCTACCAGTTCATATCCAATAACCAATTACATCTTACTTTCACCGCCACACATTAAAAACATTTCTATGCATTGTTTATTTTGGTAAGATAGGTACACTTAAATTCATGATATACTGATTAAAAACTGAAATAATGCTACTGTTAATTACATCTTCATTAATCCAAATGGTAAAGGGAATGATATCAATGTATAAATCGGTAAAACTGCTTCCTTTACTCATACTCAACAATGTGATAATGAGACTATTTATAACAGATGATAACTACGAATGTACAAACTCAATTCTTATTTATAGATTCACTGTTATACGATATTTATGAAGTTGTTAGTTTGTATCATGAACTCATTCTATTCAATATCGTGAATTGACTGAAGTGAGAACTGTGGATCATTGGGTTTTAACCAAATAGTATAAAAGTAACACATTTGCACAAGAACTGAGTATTTTGGATCCGATCTCTGAGAAGTTCAGGAGAAGAAAATACTGACAAGCTCGATTGAAACACCTAACTCTTATTTTTTTAATAAATGAAGTCAGTTTGTTCTATACACTGTATTTGATGATGATGATCATTTATTCAAATCACTATGAATATTCAACGTGAATTCGAAGCAGTTAAAGAAGTTTGTTCACATAGAAGAATAAATCTATCTTTAAACTTTTCAATAATTAAATTTGATAATCATTTTTACTTTTGCTTGTTTATTTAAGGTATTGACTTGATTAAACGAATATTCACAGTCGGAAATCATCGTGTACAATTAGAAGTATGGTAAGTTCAATATTACGTATTTTTTATGTTATACAAACTATATATAATAAGTTGTAATGTTTATAAAGCGAAAGCAAATGCTTAGATAAGATTAGTTTGACAGTTATGCCTAGATAGAACTTTTGTTTTCCCCAAATGTGAATTGTTTTCACGATAACACTCCATTTTCTATTTTAATCATAGATATCTTAAAATAGAAGATATGTGGAGATCATGATATAAATATAGTGTAGGGATGAGCTCGAGTAACCCTCAAAATGACCGCGTAATTTTCAAGATATTTTTTAAGTCAATCAGTAAAGTTTATATAAATCAAAATTATTTAACTAATAAGGTGATGACATTTGTGAGAGTATGGTAGTTTTAAGAAGTTAATTGGTTTTGCAATGTTTATTATCAGTTTTCTAATTTTAATATTGTAGAAATATGGTTACAGAACCTTAAGAATCTGAATGTGGATTTATTCACACGAATGGTTTCTTTCCAAATCTTCCTCATAGTTGTAAATAACCTTATAGTAAATTTATAATTGCCCACAGAATAATTATTCTGTAATTCTCTGAAAAGATAAAGATTTAGTTGTAGGGAGATCACTGTTGACGCCGTATCGACATAAAGAATTCATGTCTACAAATCTTTATCTATTTTTGAATTCCTAATTCCCTAACTCACTAAATTATCCAATGAATCACTGATAAAAGTACAAAGCTAACACTTCAGAAACTCCTTTGAAGAAATGATATATGTGAATAACTTTCAAAAATTTGTTTTTGGGTATTTCTATCAACTTACAGAGTCTTCAAGACTAGCTATAATATACATGACTTTTCAGATCCCTCAAATATCCTTCCATGATGTGTTCAACTTGGAAGTAACAACTGACTTCATAACTTGAACAGAAATTGTAGATTGAAATACTTCAAATAACCACTGTTTACTTCATTGTTACTTAGGTGAACTCAACTTTAATAATTTTAAAGCTGAAGCTACACTGCTTAACATTTCTACTACGTATAGAAAATTGTTACTTTTTAATCTTTTACAGGGATACAGCAGGTCAAGAACAATATCATTCTATTGTATCGTTACATTTTCGAGAGGCTAAAGTAAGTGAAAATAAAAACTTTTTTTCGAGAATAAAAGTCTTTTATGGTTTTGAAAATGCAACCATTATATATCATAAGGTTTATTTATAAAAGGAAAGTAGAATTATAGTTTCGTAATTTAAATCACGGATCGATCTTGGCTAGACCATTATTGACAACCTGGAAGGAATGGACGGTTATTTCGGCCTACTATGGTGGTCCTCAGAAGTGTGCTTCCACGACCCCATCGGGGAGAATCGAACCCGGGACATTTGACTTTGAGCGTGAACATTTAACCTCAGAATAATGAGCCAACATCCAACAGCGTAGATGTCTAACTTCAGTCACAATTTATGATACTGTTCAACTATCTTCCGTTGCCTTCAGTGGATAACATTCTCGTAACCAACATACTTTTTTGTAGTTGTACTAATTAATTATTTCTGTGGTTTTAATACTGGCCAATACAAACTTGAATCCCGTGATGAGAAATAGTGGTTTCAACATTTCAGACTATTTCTAATAAAGATTAAACCTATATATATCGGTTCCAACTGGTTTCTTTCAGCTTAATAACATTATGAGTGACCGCATATATACGTCATGAATTAGATAAGTGTGGCGTCTTTGACTGAATGATTTGACATTGATGCAAAATAAACTGATTACTTATTGGATAATAACTAGTATCACGTTTTAGCATACCTTATGTTTGACCGCATCCTATCAATCAATTAGCAGTGTAGCCTTTGGGTTACTAAATATTACATACACTATTTTGATGTTAACTGATTACAAAACAAGAAGTACTCAGCCTTGGACATCGGGTTCCGTCCAAGTTTATATTTGTCAGTACAGTATATTTGCAATCTTGTAAGAACTAATTGTTTCTGTATGATTCCTGAATTCATATCACTTATAGTTGTAGTCGAGGATAAAAGTTACCATCGCATTTGAGTACGAAACCTTATTTTATTGACTAAACACAGTAACGCAGTTATTTGAACGCTTTATAGCTAGAGAGTATTTTAATTTGAAACACTGAAATTATGTTATAAACTTACATTTGAATATAGTGTAAAACAGACAATGATTTAATTCTGTATTTAATTAAAATAAGGACTAAACCAACTATTTATATAATTTCAATTGTATTTCAAGTTCTTTCCTATCAATATGACGTAAACACACGAAATAAAAACATTTTTAATATCTAAACGTATAATAGGGTTGACATCGTCTTAGCGGTTTAGTGTACAGAATAGCTGTGAAATATATAATCTAGAATATATGGATGATTTGATGTTGTTTCCCTTATGTATTTTACAGTACAGTAACTGTTTAACAAAAGTTCTCAAATGAAACCAGTGTAAATGTACACAAGATTAATGACTATCAACTTTTTAGCGGTTAAGTTACTGAACTTTTAACGATTAAGTCACAAATTATAACTTCAAACCACTAAAAATTAATTTGATGAAAATTGAACATAATATACAGTGGGGGTCACTTTATTGCTAATCAAGTCTCCTAATGATAAGTCCATGTTATTGGCCAAGAAATTGTCTCATTTTTCAAGGGGTATATATATATATAAGTGTACACATATCTCTCCATTTAACTGAACCAACAAAACTTCCTTCTCACTCTTAGTCTTCTCACTAAGTAACCGATTAGGAGCATACTTATAGAAAGTTTATTTATCGATCTCCGTTTTGAATGCTTCATATAATAACAGCAGACTTCACGAAAATCAATAAATCTTAACAAATCTACTATTTCACAGATTGAAATCATGAGTCAATTGAAGCAAGACCACTATGGAAAACCTGGAAGCACTGGACGGCCGTTTCGTCCTGTTTTTTGTTCAACTCAATTTTTCATGATTCTTGACATCTTAGATGAAGTTTATAATTTATCAAGATATGAATTAGGATCTGACGATACATAAAAAATGCTTCCACTGACTTAGTTTTTAATGTGTTTATTTTCCAATGTAGAAAAGTGATAACTTTTGAAAAAGAAATGTTATTTATATCATATGACTTGTTAATAAATGATTGAATTCAAGTCTCAATTAGATACAAACTTCACTAATCTTATGCTAGTGTTGTGAGAAAACCAATTCCTGTCTAAGTGATTAAGAAAAAAAGTCTGATAGTGATAATCAGTAGTTAGGTGGAATGCTTAACTGAGTTATGCTTGATATTGAAATCCTGGATCGGACGATATATATTAAGAACACAAAAATAATTCATATGAATGTAATTGACCTCTAAAATAAATCAATCTGATATTTGAATACATAATTTGTTTTGTATTGTATGATTTACTCACAGTTAGATATGTATAAAATGAATTGTGTAGTATTGATTACCAAATAGTCAGTGACATACAATACGAACATATTTACAATATCATAGAATTCGGCATCTATAACTAACGAATATAACTAATTGACTGAGTTAAATAACTACTCTTTCTCATGATGTGGTTGCATGTCACAACTGATTAGATAAAGATTCATTCCCTTTGTCATTATCATTGGAATTGACTAAGTCATTGTTCGTCATATTTTAGTGGCCCTATATCTGACTACAGTTAGATCGGACAAATGATCGTTATCGGGTGATTACTGTCGAAATATACATCATGGCTACCCTCGTATATAATCATCGACTTAAACCACGTTAGTAAAAAACGAAATCAAATAAGTCATATACGAGAATGGATTTCCGAATACCTATATTTCGTACAATCATTGATCAAAACATAAAATCAGAGAGATGGAGAGAAGGAAGCGACAAGGGCTGGGGAAGTCATGTTAGCCAACTCGATTTAACCAAGCTTGAATCGATATTGATAGTCGAAAAAAAGTTATAGACTCATAATAAGTAGGGTAAGTAATTAACACACATGTGATCATAAAACAAAACAGTTTGGAATCATAAGCGAATAAGTGACGGTAAAAATGTGGCTTGAGTAGAATGAATAGATTGATCTATTCAGAGGCTAGAATGACCTTGTGGGCTTGGCATAGTATCCGCCCCTATGATATCACCATCAAATGATATGGGATTCATTTTGGATACCATTGGCAAAACAATGATAACATTGGATTTTGTTTAGTATATACTCCTGTTCTCATAAAAATCGTTTTGTCCGTTTAGTCTACAGACTATATCTCTTTTATTGACCTTGTATTTAAGATAATTCTCTATCGTCATCTAATTGATAATTCGGCAGACATTTTTAATTTCACTTTATCTCTTATCTTCAATTAAAAAATTTTTTTTATGAACTGAATCGTAATATCATGAGTATCCATTTACTGTAGACGACGTTGAATATTATGGAGCTAAAATTGAAAGTAATGAATTTGAATTCGAAGGACGTTCTGAGACTTTTGAATGAGGCATCGTATCTAAATCCGGATTGAAACTGACTTTAAGACTGTCTACTATTGACTCTCATTAGTACCTACACTCAGTGGATCAGTTTAATATGTCATTTGCATTTGTCATTCCTCGTCATATGAATATTACTAGTTAGAAATTAAACTGCCCCAGTGAGTATGACTGATCATGCTAGATAACTGAACAGTAGGGGAGTAATTTATTAACCGCAATTAGAGAATGAAAAACAAATAACAGTAGTTAGTGAATGAAATAAATTTTGCAGTAAGTCATATGAATTTGCCATACGCCAAGTATTTAAAAGCTGAGAAATTAAAATGCATATAATGATTAATCGTAGAATACTTCTATAGGTTACAATCGATTGATCACTGAGTGGTGACTAATGTCACGTTTGCCTGGTCCTTTTAAGTGGTGATCGAATTCTACCGATCAAGTTCCAAAGTGCTCAATACTCTGAGGGAATTAGGCTATTGTGAAATATGTTAAGATGTTAGATACTTAGAGGTAATCCAAATCGGAACTTAGGTTTCGTCAGCATGATGTGCCTGTAGTATTGAGGGAACTGGCGGCCCAGCGATGTTTTAAGAAGTAAACCTATGCGGCACAAGAGCACCCATCCCCCAAGACTACGGGCAAAACTTTGCTGACTAGTATCAAAATATCACGAAGCCTAGGCCCATGGTTGCCTGTCAGTTATCTCCAACTACCTAACAGTTCTAAAAATTCCATTTCCCTCAAAAATTTGCTCCGATAAAAAAAAATTAGACGTGAATTTTAGTCTGTGTAATTTTGAGGTCAGAAAAAGTCTTCAAGTATTGATTTCGTCTATTAACTAAACCTTAAACAGTCTCTAATTCTCATATTAGCTTTGACCAACGATCACTGACTTCTCTTACAAATTGTTTATTCATTTAGTTCGAAAAAAACCATGACTAATGATGGTTACTAGTGAATTATTCTTGATACTGGTTAGGAATATTTCTTTAACCTACTTCTGAATATCACTCTTTATTGAACGACTATATATGCCCAATATCTTGACATAAATTTCTATGTCAACATTGTTATTTCAGTGTTTTATTTTCCAATGGTTTCTACTCAGTTGTTTTGCTACAATCAGGTGATACTAAGATGTCTTTTCTCATATCTTATGCCTTTTCAGATGTTAGAACAATCAGGTATAGAATACTTTGAAGTGAATTTTAGACAGTGGATTTCTGTTTAACAATTTATCACGAATAGAACATAATTAATGTATAGTGCAGAAAAGTCTCAAACCTAAAACGCAGCAGGTGTCTATTACTCATTTTTCTCTATCAGTAGTTCGCTAGTTGATATGAATAACAGTGATGTAATATTTCTTTAAGAATTTATCTGTAAAACAAAAATATGAAGGTAAGCCTATGATATACGTGGAAATGGTTTCAAAATCAAGGTGTGTACATCAAAACAGAATGTTATCTATTGGATGTAGATGATTAGTTACGGCTATTACTAACAATCCTATGCTCTTTATCCCAAACCTATCCTTAAATTCTAAACTCTGCATTCTAGCCCTATATCCTTATCATTAAAATAATAACCATAACTTTTAATTCTAAAGCTTAAATCTTAGTATTAACATTATAAATCGTTCATATTTAATGTTTTCTGACTGACGAAATAGGGTCGAGAATTTGTCAAGGTCATTTGGGATGACTACAGCTCACTTATATGGTTCATCTTTACCAATTCATTCACCGAGTGAGATGATGATCAGTTGAAAATCAACCAATTAAAGTGCTTTTATTACTGATTACGGATAGTGTGTAAATATTACAAGATATTGGGAATAGTATTAGGGACGTTTTGCCGCGTACTTCTTCCAAGTGTGAATGTCGATAAAGCTACCAGTTCGTTTTGCACATTTCGATAATCTTATAATGTGAAGATGGAGTTAATCTGTAAATATGATGTTCTGACACAGTACACTTTGAATAATCTGGTCAAAGTTATATTCTTAAGTTAATGTAGGCCTTGGGCATAAATAGACTCAAATCCTTTTTGTGTTTTTGACAATCAATTGATTCCAACTTTGAATCTATTTGATTTAAAGGCCTAAGATGGTCTGCGATAGGGTTCTTATTCATTCGAAATCATATTAATTGCTTCTTTTGTTTATTTTTAATTATCACTTTATGTTTATTTGACCTTTAATTAAATCGGTGACCTTGACTAGTTTTTTGTAAATAAAAATGATATGTGTGATCAAACTAATCGGAATGTATAATGCGTATACGTTACATTTTTAAAATCAATATCAGCTACTCATCACGTTATAAAAAAGCCGTTTTTCAGATAAATGAAGAAGAATAGAACCGTTAACATTTTCCGTGTGGTTAACTCTTTTCGACTGAGTGATGAAGATTAAGTATAGTGTACAAAAAAATAAAGGTGAAAATAATCACCGTACACCATTGTCTTCAGTGAGTTGTTATCTCACAACAGACCGGTTGAACTCCACTGGTAACGGCTTCTCACTAGAACTCCAGGAGTTTTTCTTGAAGTCAGTCACTAATGAGCAGTTGATTATTATCAGAATGGGTTTTGTGGAGAGTTTTTAGAAATTTTCACAGATTGAAATCATGGATGCGCACTGCTGAGGAGTCCCATACCAGGACGAAACGGCCGTCCAGTGCTTCCAGGTTTTCCATGGTGGTCTGGCTTCAACTGACTCATGATTTCAATCTGTGAAAATTTCTAAAAGCTCTCCACAAAACCCATTCTGATAATAATCAACTGCTCATTAGTGACTGACTTCAAGAAAAACTCCTGGAGTTCTAGTGAGAAGCCGTTACCAGTGGAGTTCAACCGGTCTGTTGTGAGATAACAACTCACTGAAGACAATGGTGTACGGTGGCGCAACTTCGTGGATTGGTTGAAGTTAGACGTTAACACCGTTGGATGCCGGCTCAGTGGTCTAGTGGTTAAGTGCTCGCGCGCGAAACCAGTAGGTCCTGGGTTCGAGCCCCGCGTGGTGCGGGATCGTGGATGCGCACTGCTGAGGAGCCCCATACCAGGACGAAACGGCCGTCCAGTGCTTCCAGGTTTTCCATGGTGGTCTAGCTTCAACTGACTCATGATTTCAATCTGTGAAAATTTCTAAAAAACTCTCCACAAAACCCATTCTGGTGAAAATAATCACTTAACTATGAATGGTAGTTTATGCAGCTTTATTGAGAAGTCATTACCAGTGAAGATCAACGATGTCACTCGCGAAATAACTGTAACGAAAAACAATGGATAATGGTCAAGCAAAATCGTAAATTGATTGAAATTTTACATGTAAACCATTGGATATTAGCCCAATTGTGTAAAGATTAGGAGCTTGCTCAGATGTCTAAAAGCCGTTGGTTCGATCGCCAGTGCCATTGTAGAGGAGCATCACCAATAAGTTCCATCCATATTAGGACGAAATAGATGTAGACTGCTTCCCGATTCTTAGTGTTTGACTAAGTGAAGTGCAAACTGTGAAAATCTATGACACAATAATATCACAACAATTGTAAAATAGTTTTAGTAAGAAAGTTTTTTATTTCTTTGCTTAATTTTCTCCCTATTGAAGAAAATTATCGGTTCAAGTATATGCTTCTGGAATCAGTGTGTTCCTTTTCAGCTAGGTAGTTTGTCTGTAAAGCTTCAACTATTTTTAAAAGCCATAGAGACAAATTAATGGATAGAGGTTTAGTAGCCTTAAGATTAAGCCCTCTCCAGTAGCCTCGAAGGTGAATGAGCATTAATGAATTCCGTACTAAGACTAAATAGCTATTTCATATAACTGTCCATCATGTAAACTATGAAACCATGAAACGTATGTTCAACGTTTTTTTGAATATTCAACAACTAGGTTTCTTTGACATAGAATAAATGGAACAAAGCTAGTTATGGAATATGGAATGTGCACTTTTTCCTCTTCGGGACTTGTCAGCTGGAGGTACATATTTCTCATAATTAGTCTCCACTCCTAAACTCGAATCAAGCATTGTTCGCTTCAACACATCATTATGTTATCCACTTAACTTGTATCATAATGACTACATCGAGACAATCCATACTGGATGCACATATGCCAATTTATACTGATCAAATTTCGGTCACGGAGGGTCCACCTAGGAGAGTTGGAAAACCCTGATTCTAAATCAATAGTTCGCATGGGCTCCAGTATCCTGAGGGAACAAATGGCGTATGAACCAATTGTTGTTCACCGGCTAACATAGTACTGCATCTCTTGACGTTACTCCACTGCTTTGTGGATCAGACCGTTAGGTTGAAGGCTCCGGTTGTAACCCCCTGAGAAAACCATCTGCTTTAGTCCGGGAACCCGGGCAGTATCACAGCCTACATACAAATTGAGTTGTGTGACACATGTATTCCGTGCCCATTTGTACCAATATTTATCTGTTTAAATAAAATTTCGGTCAAAAATAACAATTAAATATTCTAAACTACTTAGAGTTGAATTAAAACTCTCTTTGTTATTTAAACTTATTTATGCCTAAAAATGTTTTGAAAACATAATAATAATAATAGTTCATATTTTGTTATTGGAATTACTGTAATTTCTCCCTTTTCTTTACTTTCTGTTAATAGTGTTTTATCATCGTTTATGATGTAACAGATATAGAATCATTTGAACAAATACGTAAATATTGGCTTAGATCCGTAGATGAGGTAACTATTTAAAATGTAATTTACATATGTATAATGTTTATATTTGAAAATGATTCAATTGATGAAGGTTCATTTTTTGTAGCCAAATTTAAGATCATTAAAGATACCATATTATTAAACACTCGAAACATTTATTCTAATGTATTTTACTAATTTTTATTGTTAATGGTGTTCTACGATTTAAATGTGTTAAGTTACATATTGTGATGTTGACAATGATCACAGTTAGATCATCTATTATAAAGGATACAATCAACATTTAAATCATCCACCTGAGTTGTAAATCTTTTTTATCATTTCACTAACAGATCATGTTTAAATGTTCTGAGAATGGCTCAAAAAAAATTTATAGTACAGTGAATATTATTAATTTACAATGATAAAGAATAAATCTGTTGACAAGTTTGGTTGACTGAACCGAAGACGATCACAAAGTCGTTAAATTGTTAAAAAATGTACTATCGTTGTATATTACTTACTTACTTACGCCTGTTACTCCTAATGGAACATAGGCCGCCGACCAGCATTCTCCAACCAACTTTGTCCTGGGCCTTCCTTTCTAATTTCATCCAATTCTTGTTCATTTTTCTCATGTCTATCTCCATTTCTCGGCGTAATGTGTGTTTTGGTCTTCCTCTCCTCCTTTGGCCTTGAGGATTCCATGTGAGGGCTTGTCTCGTGACGCAGTTAGGTGCTTTCCTCAATGTGTGTCCTACCCACTTCCAGCGCTTCTTCCTGATTTCTTCCCCTGCTGTGATCTGGTTTGTTCTCTCCCACAGTACGTTGTTGCTAATAATGTCCGGCCAATGGATCTGAAGTATTTTTCATAGACAACTGTTAATAAACACCTGTATTTTCTGGATGATGGCTTTCGTATTTCTCCAGGTTTCCGCCCCATACAGTAGAACTGTCTTGACATTTGTATTAAAAATCCTGACCTTGGTGTTGGTTGACAGTCCCTCCGGGGGCTAATGCCGTTCGCAAGCCCGGATAAAGGAGGAGGGTTGGGCATGGGGTTAGCGACCCCATCTCGTAGGAAACTAACTCGCTAAAAAAACACTAACCAGAAAAATCGTTGTGTATTACATTAGTATTGTTCAGTCAATGGTTTCACATCATTCTAATAATACTTCGAATATTTTTTATCATAACATTGTAAAGACTGTTGAATGTTATAGTTTTTACCACGAGCGTATCCTAATTAAATATTAACCATTCCAAATATAGAACCACTGTACACCTACTTTTTTTCTTTATATTTGGACTCCTTCTCTATATCTATCCATAAATCCCCTCAAAGGGGATAAAAACACAGGATCTTCAGGTTTCATAGCGAGTGTTTAGTTTGTAAACTATTAAGCCGGAGTTGATTTGTTTCCATCCCTAACTTTCCTTCATTTTATAAATCGTGTTTCACCTTTACCTGGATGGAAATGTTTTTCTCTATTTTTTAAAGTTTTTTTAATATTCTTTATAGACATCATGTTATTGTTCTTAATATTTTGATGTAATTAAATTTAAGTCCGAACAAAAAGTATGTAAAACTACTTGTGTGAATACGTGCTTATGAACGTACGTATGTATGTATGTTTGTGTATAAATTCAATGTTACCTAATTATTCTTCCATGTATTTATAAACACTCATTTATATATCATCTCTGCTAATTGTTTTTTTCACAGTGAATACCATTCAGACACTTTCAGACTCATTTGCCTTTTTCTCTCTCTAAACAGTCAAATATTTTCCCCGTTTATCATGATACACAGATAGATAGATAGATAGATAGATAGATAGATAGATAGATAGATAGATAGATAGATAGATAGATAGATAGATAGATAGATAGATAGATAGATAGATAGATAGATAGATAGATAGATAGATAGATAGATAGATAGATAGATAGATAGATAGATAGATAGATAGATAGATAGATAGATAGATAGATAGATAGATAGATAGATAGATAGATAGATAGATAGATAGATAGATAGATAGATAGATAGATAGATAGATAGATAGATAGATAGATAGATAGATAGATAGATAGATAGATAGATAGATAGATAGATAGATAGATAGATAGATAGATAGATAGATAGATAGATAGATAGATAGATAGATAGATAGATAGATAGATAGATAGATAGATAGATAGATAGATAGATAGATAGATAGATAGATAGATAGATAGATAGATAGATAGATAGATAGATAGATAGATAGATAGATAGATAGATAGATAGATAGATAGATAGATAGATAGATAGATAGATAGATAGATAGATAGATAGATAGATAGATAGATAGATAGATAGATAGATAGATAGATAGATAGATAGATAGATAGATAGATAGATAGATAGATAGATAGATAGATAGATAGATAGATAGATAGATAGATAGATAGATAGATAGATAGATAGATAGATAGATAGATAGATAGATAGATAGATAGATAGATAGATAGATAGATAGATAGATAGATAGATAGATAGATAGATAGATAGATAGATAGATAGATAGATAGATAGATAGATAGATAGATAGATAGATAGATAGATAGATAGATAGATAGATAGATAGATAGATAGATAGATAGATAGATAGATAGATAGATAGATAGATAGATAGATAGATAGATAGATAGATAGATAGATAGATAGATAGATAGATAGATAGATAGATAGATAGATAGATAGATAGATAGATAGATAGATAGATAGATAGATAGATAGATAGATAGATAGATAGATAGATAGATAGATAGATAGATAGATAGATAGATAGATAGATAGATAGATAGATAGATAGATAGATAGATAGATAGATAGATAGATAGATAGATAGATAGATAGATAGATAGATAGATAGATAGATAGATAGATAGATAGATAGATAGATAGATAGATAGATAGATAGATAGATAGATAGATAGATAGATAGATAGATAGATAGATAGATAGATAGATAGATAGATAGATAGATAGATAGATAGATAGATAGCAACATATGGATGAACAACTCAGTTGGTAGTCATGAATAATTTGTGTAATTTGCATAATAATCAAATTTATGTTAAATTATGTACACATTATTTATATGGACAAGAATTATCATCATCTTGAATATTGAATCATGAAAAAAGAATTCAGAATAAAAAAACAATCAGCATAAAGAGATTGATGGAATAAAAGCACCGTCTGAATTCCTTTCTTTTATTATTATTGTTGTTATTTTTGTTGTTATCCCATTTTTTAAATTTTGTTATTCATGGTTAATTTACTATATTCAAAACAATCATTCTGTTTTGGGAAATAAACTAATGTATTACTACCGGTTCAGTGTATTAAGATAAAATCGGATTTCAAATGTTAGTGTACATACATGTAATGATTTGATCGGGCAATTTAGTATCAGCTAATTAATCGATTGGTTAATTGTAAGCAACACAGAACTTGATGAATATATCCATTGATTCGAGTTGCTGCATCATAACAGTACAGTGAGATGTAATTATAGAGAATTAGAATTATTAACAGTATTAGTGGAGATTGAAAACATTAGTCACAAACAAAATGATTAGGGAAGAAGTAATGAATCAACAGTATAAAAAGTACAAAAGAATTTTTAAACTCGGGATTTATGAGATGATGGGTGGAATTATCTATACTGTCCCGGCTGATTCTGACCCATATCGATCTGGTATGATAATAAACAACCCCATTCATAACAAACAGTTTATTACTGAATTATATTTTCTTAAATATAGATCAAGTAATCTATAGAGTTTAAAATTAAACACATGAAAACAGATTTCGTGTATACTTTCAGCTAAGGTATTTATCATATTTCGTAATATCTGCGTTTTTGAAAGATTTCATTACTCCCAAAGCAGTCTTTTCATTTCAATTTGATAGTAACTGTGAGAACCATTGCTAACAAAAAACTACTCGATTCCCTTTTTGGGTAATTAAACCAATCAACTTAGTGGTCTGAAGGTTAAGTGCTGATCACTAAGCTTGAAGCCCCTCGATTAAATTTCGGGCAGGAAATTTTGAAGCAGTGGACAGCCTTTATGAGATAGTGGGAAAGATTTGTAGCTCAGATAAATGATTTAAGCGGAGTTTTGTTCTCTGAGATGCACTATTTGTCTGTGGAGTTTTTATTGTTCTTTTAAACAACATCATCAGCACAAACCTGGAATTTGCAATCAGAGAACAAAACTCCACCTAAACAGTATGTTTTTGTTTTGGTCTAGGACCCCTCAGAAGTACTCATTCACGACCGCACCCCAGGGGATCACACGTAAACGCTAAACCTCTAGAAAACTGAGTCAAGGTCCAGCGGTATACAAGTCTAATTATAATCAATTTTTAAAGTGCACCATTAGATTATTGGCTGACAGATTTTAAGAAATCGAATCGATTTGTTTATTGTTGCATAAATATTGAACAACGGATTAACTGATTAAACGTTTTAGTGACTTGTTTCTATTAACGATAAAAATTGGTTTGAAAGTTGCACTTACCGTGAAACATAATGGCTCTGCTTTCAACGCCTTGTGAAGTCCACGTTGCTATGGGACTTCTACAATTTGTTTATGGAAGATTTTTTAAAACGGTTAGTGTGGTGGAGCGGTGGTATAAAGATCTTAGCTAACATATTGGCGCTGCTCATCCAATCATAGGTGAATTATTAACGTCTTAATGGATTGAAAAATGAACAGATCATTTCATGGATCTAGCAATAGCTTAGGAAATAAAAGTAAAAGAAGGTAGCATAACGTATTAAACTTGTTGTAGACGATCATAGAAATACACAGATACTAGACTATTTATGCGTTATAGTACAGAATTTGGATCTTCACATTTGAACACATCAAAGTTTGTTGTAAAAATTTAAAAATGCAGTTAACATTTACATATAAATTGCACAATCAAATTACTTTCCTGATGTTCCCTGTTGAGTTATTATTATTCATCACTACGTCATTATATTACTCATTTGATGCTTGCCTTTGTTGATGTACGTTCTAATGAATTGTGTCCGTTTACACTTACCCTTTCTGTCATGCCCTTATTGGAGGGTACCACTTACTGGAATAAACTAGTAAAAACACTTATCTAATCCCAAGAATTCTCTAAACGATATTAGCTCACAAACTTTTTTTCTAGTAATCATGTTAACTTCACCTCGTTGTGTTAATGCAATCTGGTAACTTTGACCAACGAACATTTTTATAAAGCTCTGCATTGATGATGATTAACTAGCTGAGTCTATGATGAATACTAAGTTTGAAAATTAAGCATTTGCATAGCTTGATCACTTTTTTCATTTGTCGTTGTTATTGAAATGTAAGTTGTTCATCAATTTTTACATTCACTTCTATTCTTTTCTCACTATCTATTTATAATTTTTAATAATATTCATTCAGCATATGGATGATGCAGTGCCGGTGATTTTCGTGGCTAATAAAATTGATATGATGAAAGACAAAAGAGTGTCAACAGAACAAGGTCAACAAGTAAGTGTATTAGAAATTGTGCTAAACTTCAAGTTATCAATATTCTTATTATTAATGAGTGTTAATTTCATATCAAAGCTTCAACTATACGATCGAGTGAAATGTAAATCCATCGAAGAAAAGAATGCAATATTATGCACAAAAACGATACTTTTATTATGAAAATATATGAATTATGTCGAAAACCCAAATGATGAGACTATAATTTATGGACGACCTTTGAACGAATCTTGGATGACCTTGATAAATTCCAGCCGATCAGAAAACAATCGGTATAGAATAAGAATATATAGTACAAAACCAAAAAGTTAAAGTGGATACACTTCTTTAACATGGTTTAAAGACTTTTCATGGTTAGAAAGAGACTCGGCTGTTCTGAAGTCTTACTGCATAGAATACAGGAACTCATCCATGTGACTCCGTAATAGTCGACCTATGGAGCTAAATTATTTTATCTTCGATCACATTACTTCTATATTATTGGTGTGTGCTACCACGATGGGGTCTAAAATGTGTCGCTTGTGAACGGCGATACGATGCATGTAACCAAGTCTAGATAGGCATCGATATTGCTCTCCAAACATCCGTGTGTATTATGGCACCCGGCTTCATATAATCTCGTAGAATTGGTATTACAGTTGTAACTTGTCACTGTTCTTTTTGAGATGATTTATCATATATACCAAGGACCTGAGAAGTATATTTTAGGAAGTGATACTTACACAGTCTTCTTTAACA
Organism: Schistosoma haematobium; assembly: GCF_000699445.3. Classification (NCBI taxonomy): domain Eukaryota; kingdom Metazoa; phylum Platyhelminthes; class Trematoda; order Strigeidida; family Schistosomatidae; genus Schistosoma; species Schistosoma haematobium. The sequence goes on from NC_067201.1 coordinate 13,320,887, forward strand.
CTTCTTCCTCGGTTGAGTTCAAGTTTTCTAACGACGGTTTCGTAAAGTTCTACGGTTCTCTCGATTCCTCCAAACGACTGATCCAAGCCTGCCATCTTCATTACACATGTGTCTCGATAACACTCATACCGCTGAACTACCGAAGCTTCAGTAACATCTACAAAGTTTGCAGCCAGTGTTGTTGATACATCTATGATCTATTTCGCAACAATTATCATAATCTGTATGAGTGTCAATCGGGATTGAGCGAGAAAGTCTGTGGTGGTCGGTATTCGATATAATCCTTAAACTTCGTATACAGTTCGTCTTGATAACCGTTCTATATAACGCCCCAACCGTATATTAATCAGAAGGCGAATACGAAGCGTTGATTACGTTTATTACGAGACCACACACGTATCCAAATGTACAGATGCGCTAAACAAGCATAGAAGAGTTGTGCCGAAAGGCAAGCAAGCGAGCGAGAGCCAGAGCAAGAGCGAGACGAGAGTGTGTGTATTGAATATGAATAACATGGATATATATATATATATATATATATATATATATATATATATATATATATATATATATATATATATATATATATATATATATATATATATATAGTGAAATGAATGAGTAATCGAGTCAAATAAGCGGTTAGTAGTAAGACTAGCAGAGTGAATAAATGCGTAGGCCGTAAGCAATATTCAAGCATATGTATTCCATACAAGCACAATAATAATAAGGGTACAATAAGTTGTTATAGTGCGGATGACTTTGTCCGCTAAATGAGTTAGCAAAAAGGCTTAACTGAGTTAAATGAGGATAAACTCAATTGCGCGTGAGTCACTGTAAGTCCCCTTTCTGGAAGACCTTTCTCCGATATATATTACATCGAAGTTCAAAATCGTCACGATAGTCTGCACAATGTCCAGTATTGATTTGAGCACCACGAATACAGGAACTCAATAATCCCATCAGTTGTATCCACTCAACCATAATGTCCTCGTCAAAATCCGCCGTAAACTGATCGTACGTGAGTGTTGGGTAATAAAATAGGCTCCATGACCTATAGAGCGCTCACTCGTCTTTCATTGGCTTGTTCATAAATTAGAGTCTTGCCTTTAAGTGCTAGGCAATATTATGTAATGACTGATGGCCATAAACTCAGAAAATTGTCAGAATGGAAACTAACTACTAAATGTTAGTATGTAGCATAAATTATATACACTAAAGGAATTGAACAAGGTGAGGGTAAAAACAGTATAAATCAAATTAATGAGTATGTTGTATATTATTAGGATAGAAAGGTCCAGTAGATGAGGGAATATCGTATATACTTAGAGACATATTCATTTGACACAGGGGAAGAAAGTAATTTATGCTCAAATGATCATCAGTTTTAGAAGGGGAATAGGAAGCAAGAACAACTTTTATGATAGGTGGATTTAGTGTTTAGAGGGCAACAATTAACATTATGTATTGATTTGTTCACTAATACCGATCAATATTTATAATACATTGCCGAAACATATTAATCGTTACACATTCACTATATCGCTGACTGACTAAACCTAAGTATTTGAAGCTTTTAGCCAGACGTTTTCAATCCTGCTGACCTACTATTTACCTTTTTTGACAACGGTGTTTGGAAATCAACTTATAACTCGGAAATACATGTTGTTATCCATTGCCAGAAGTCGTTAACAACCTATCCTGTAAAACTAGTGACTAATATAAACGTTGAGTTCTTGGAACATTTATTTAGTGGTAATAATCCATTAGTGACCAATAATTTTGACTGTATTTCATAGGTTTATGGTTTCAGTAATGAAGTTAGATCATAAAATCATAATTTTTTATTATTATCATTACTGTGCACTTTAGGAGAAGTCCCCTTAAACGAATCTGACTATAAATCTTATATAATCAGAGAAATCGTTTAAAGTTAGGAAATGTTAAAGAATTTGTTGCGTTATGAGGTGTTCATTTTCGATACTGATACTCAAGCTTCCTATACGCAAATCCAACGGGGTACTTGAATGAAAAGGCTGAGAGTGAGAAGGCGTCACTCAACTTCATGGTCTAAGATATTTGTAAATGACTTACTTTGAAGATGATTGCATGTTTAAATGTGGCTTTACTGATGGTAATTTTTATAAAAAATATTCAGTTTAATTTACTACTCATTCGACCCCACTTCTCTTCTCTCCCCAACATCAGTTGACATCTCAACAAGCAGCTCATGGTTTCTTTGAGACAAGTGCAAAAACCGGTAAAAATATACAAAATTTATTTCAAGCAGTTGCTGAGTGCATGGTGTCTACATGGGGTGCTCCTAAAGTTAGTCTGATTTTCCGTTTTTCTTGAAATAAGAACCAAAAATAATTTGATTCGTGTTTTGTCAGGTTTTTATCCTTTTTGTCTACCTATCTCATTAAATACGAATTTTGAAATGGTAGAGGATACTTTTAGCCCAGTGGAGATGATTTCAGTAAAGTCGCATTCACTGTATTCGGTGATTAAGTTGTGCCGCTTCATTGTCTTTTGAACAATATCATCGATACAAAGTTCTGATAGAAGTGACCTACTTAAACTTCACCACATATGACTACCGGTTCATTCTGTCGAGCCTGAATGAGAGTGGTTATTATTGTCGATACTTGTCCTGTCGTTGTCCGCATATTTATTTTGATTGTCTTTCACTATAACCCGATAATTGACCTTATAGTTGTTTAAGATTGATACGATACATGGAAATTAGTCCTAACACTCAGATCTTAATTGATTAGAGAGATGGTGACCTACAAACCGGTTTCATCTAATCGCCTACAAAATGTTAATGTGCTCATTTTTTTGTGAATATTTTGTAAATAATTTTACCATCTTATTAAACAACAAAAATCTATTCCTCTGATTAGTGGTTTTGTAAAATCAGAGGTTAAGGTCAATAATTCGGTCACGAGAGCAGCCATCATTCAGTCATATCATATAATCGAATATTATCGATCGGTCAGCATTATTATCTTTTATTTTAACAATCATAAACTCGTTCATAAAACCGTAAGAGGGTAAGTCAAAAAAGTGGTCACGACTTAAGGTGTAGTGCACCAATTATTGATAAGGTCAGGTTCCAGAGATAATGAATGGTTCGGTTTCTTGTGGATTTCATTGACAATTACTATTAGATTGAGTTTGAGTGTTATCGTGTTGAAGGTTCATTAATCATTGATGCTTATTATTCACATTGTTGAGTGTCATATTTGGATCATTCATCGACACGGTTCTTCGAATACCAAGGAATTTTTGTGACTGTTTGCAGTAAGTGAGTATTAGTACTATCACTGAGATTACATTTTCTGGATTCTACTGTTATCTACATCCCATGTTTTGACTGTTGTTTCATTCCAAGTGCGTAACTCATTACGGAAAAAAAGCTGAAAAAGTTTAATATGACAAATTTGTTGCACATCGAAAACGTTGTTGATAACTTCACTCCGAACGACTGTGTTGGAACTAGACATTTTTAGTTTAATTTTAATGTTATATCACATCAGAAAAACAATACTTTCACATCTTCCTATTTAGATTATATTGGTAAATGTAAACTTTGACAAATTTACTTAGATATAATGTGAATTACATAATGAACACGAATCTGTATGATTGAAAGTAATAATATTTAGACTATTAAAGTTTAGAAGAGGGTATAAGAAACATGATGTTGATGATGATGAAGAGGTGAAAACATTGTAGTAAAATAAGAAGAGATGGATCGTGGCTATCAGTGGAATTCAGGACATGCGTCTCATTCAATTTGGGACTCGTCAGCTGGATGTATCTCCATCCAAAATGATATTCGCTCTGGGTCTCAAACCCATTCCCATTCACTTCAAAGGCTCAGTAGCTAAGTGGATAACGCGATGACGTTTGGAGCGAACAGTATTGGGTTCAAGTACCTAAGTGAACATCAACTCTGTAATAAGTCAGGTAAACTATATTTATGATCTGTTTTTACTATGACCGTATACATTCCACCCACATTTGTGTAAAATTCAGTACATAAGTAATATTATTGTGATTTAAGGTTGACGTGATTTTGTATATCATTTTGGGACTTATTCGGAAATGTGTTTTTGGGGAGTTAATAAATCTTCATTGCACTAATCTTTCGTGTTATCGTATTGCATCGTTGGGATTGTAGTGATTCTCGTTTCTTAGTATAAGCAGTCACACCGGTTAGTTGTAGTGATTCCCGATTGTAAAGTCAAGGCAGTAAGAATGCGGACTCAATAGAGTCGATACTTACATAACAGATACTACTCTTCGGATATAAAACAACTGACTACCCAGTTACAACAGTGACGACAGAGTCAATTTTTTCAGTCATAAAACCAAAATTGTCATGTATCATAGCGAAGGTCTAACACATAAATCATTGAATCAGTATCTGTAGGTTTATATGATTGAAACTTCAATTGAATTTTGATATTATACAAATATTCTTTAATATTCTTGGTGGATAATTAACTGGCTCAAAATCGATATAGTTGAACTCCATTAGTCATGGATTCTCACTAGACCACAGAAAACTACTTTTGGAAATTAGTTATTAGTAAGTACATGTTGATATTTATTATTATAGAAAGGTTTTGTTGAATTCCGAATTTATTTAGTGTAGTTGCATAGTTTATATATTGTTTTCACTATGTTTTTTAAAATTTTAGCGTTGGTATGAAATAAATACTGAGGGTAATAATAATTTAGATCCATGGTCAAATTCAGTGAGTTTTGTTTTCGCTTATTTCAACTCGTAGTATTATTAAAATAATAATAATAATAATAATAATAATCATTATTATTATTATCACCACTATTGTTATTATCACAGAATATTGAATTTCCAATAGAAGGTGGTTGGCGAAGTCTAGAAGGAACCCCTGGATCTAGATTTAGTGTAAATCGACACTCGCTAACAAAGTGTACCTTAAATCTAGAGGACTGTTGGTTCTTATGATATTCGAACTTGGGTTAAAACGTTTTACGTTTTAGGATGCTATTGTTCAACTATTCGAGTCACGAGAGACTTTCTTTCAGTCTGATTGACTAATCATTCTATATGTGATTGAAAGTTTTCAGATAAATAATGAACATAAGGTTGATATATATTCTCGGAAAAATCCCATTGAACAGTTTGACAAAGTGACACAAAACTGATGTTATGATGGTTCAGTTTTGTAACAATTCAAGTACTTCAACTTGCTTCACTTCGAAATTACCTCAATTTGTGGTAATATACTTTACCATCTAAGTTTCTATTATTCAAAAGATTCAGGAAAGTTATCATACTCTTCAGTTATCTTGTCATGTCACTTTTAATGATTTCATATCCACAGGCATCTTCGCCAAAGTAACTTCACTATCAGTGATCTGAATGGTGAATAAACGACTAGAAACCACAAAATACAGCGTATATTAGAATTTTTAATCAGTATAATTGATCGGTGATCTTCGTGAACCTTGCGTCACCCCTGAAGTCTTCCTAACCCTCACTGAAACCATTCATTTACTTAAAAAAAGCCGTTTTTCACCAAGTTATCTCTGTTAACAGCCTATTGGTTTCGTAATTTTTCTGAGAGACTTTTTCAATTTTCATCACGAATTAATGTCCATTTAGGTTATGGATTACCATGATAAATAAATACAATAATTTTTTCCCGCTTTTTATGTTCTAACAAATAGTTTTCTAAATTTTCTTTGAAAACCTTGTAGTATAATCATCGTCACAAGGATACAGTTCAACTGGATCAGAAAAGAGCTCCTAATAAAGTACAATGTTGTTTGACACATTGACGAATACGTATCTTTCGGATAGTAATGTGGCCTTATTATTAACTCTTTTCAAGTTATACTACTATAATATATATTAAGTAGTTAAATTTGTATTACATTTATTCTTCAGCATCGTTTGATATTAAACCTACTCCCCAAGAATACTCAAAATAAATTATTTATACATCCTTCAAGTAAAAATGTGTAAATAAAACATTTTCTATATTACAGATAGTTTATTATGCTTATTTACATTCATTTAAACTTACCATTCGTTAAAACATTAACACAAACATATGCACATTATCAACACAAGCACCCATGGTTTTTCACTAACCACTCACAATACACAGCAATCTCTTCATAATAAAATTTGAACTACCCTAAAATGAAGCCAAGTAGAGATGTTTCTTCTCAATTTAAGTAAACAAACATTACAATCAAATCTCTTTTTATTGTACAGTTGTTTCATTCACTCTAATATGCATATACGTATGGAAATATGTATGTGATGACACGTTATAGAAAACGTGGCTGCAATAAAATAAATATCAAGATAATTAATTAATCATTATAGAACTCACTTTCATGCCTTCATTCGTTATTATTACTTCTTTTCTTTTGTTTAACCAACCTACTTAAGAACGTTATCATTTACTGGTTAAAGTTATTTCTTTATTTTATTGATTTGCATGTTGGTTTGTTTGTTTGTTTCTTTATTCGGTAACATATCTTTTTCCCCTAATCCTAATATTATTATATATAGATAAATAGATAAATCTTTTGAAAGTACTTACAGAATTCATAAAAGTGTATACGGGCATGATTAGGTTGGTCCGAATGAAAATGTAATAATTTTAAGCGAAAAAATATGGAGGTACATTAGTTGAAAGTTATGATTTTCATAAATTGTTTCTATAGTACACTTGTCGCGACGATTTAATCTATATGAAGCGGTAGTTGAAAATAAGCATTTGTCAGTGACTTTATTGTTAAAGATGAATAACGCAGCTGTGCACTATTCCAGTGTCTTTACAGAGTACTTTCAATCATCAGTTTGGGGTTGTATAGGTTGTGAAGTTTCATTGAAATGATGGACCGATCAATCTTAGGCCATCATTAGAAACTTTTAGGCACTAGGAGGCCGTTTCATCCTAGCATGGGACTTAACACTAGCGCGCCTTCATAACCATGCACATTGGTGTCGAAATCAAGACTCTCGATCTTGCGTAAGAAAGCTTAATTGCTAGACGGCACGTAACTGTGTTAGCGTCCAACTTCAATCAATCCACGACAGTGCGCTGCCATCTTACAATCATCGACAACTAGGAAGAAAAAAGCGAATGTACAGACATTTCATGGAAGAATAAAATTTGGTTACTGAATCCTTTTCAAAATTTTAACCCAAATTGTCTAGTTACATAATTGTTCTAAAAAAGTGATTTATTTGAAAACACTACACTAAATAAATTTTTAGATGTTTTACCCATCCAAGTCGTCCCAGTTGATAAAAACTGACCACCTCATCAACCGATTCACAGTTTTTAACTAGTGCCCTAAGTCTAACGTCAACATTGCTCACTCAGTGATCCCGAAATAAAAGGTTACTGTTTCGGAGACAACCTTTAACTGACTACTAGTAACCTGCAAATATTATCAATTCTTAATAGTAGTCCTTAACATCCATAAAGTGCAACAGAGTGAACTGCTGTTAAAAAAACTTTTTTTTGTTGGTAGAAGGATATCTCGTCTACATCATAAGACGATTAGAAGACTTCATTTTGTCAGCGTTTTCACCAAACAGAACTATGTCATCTGAGTATTTGAAGTTGAGACGTTAGTCTTCTAGTAGCAGATCAATATCTAGAACTTCGGATGGTGGTAGGTTCATCTCTGAAAGGGTGTCTATGAAGTCAAATAATAGGCGAGAAAGTGAACAATTCGGACGAACACCAATTTAGGTTGATATTTCTGAAGACAGTTTGCTATGAGCACTATAATGACCAGCAGTGTCCGAGTACCGTCTTTTTAAGGTTGATATATTTCTCTTTTACGTCTTTCAATGGTAGAAACTGCTACAGAGTCAAGTGCTGCCTTAAAGTCAAGAAACAACTAAAGCTGGAGGTCAGAGAGCATATCCATCTTTTAGGGATTGATGAAAAGTGAATATTTGGTCTATGCATTCTCTGTTCGCTATCTACCGATTCTATTTAACAGTCGGATGATTATTAAAGCTAATATTTTCGACACTATGATTCAACTCGATTCGTCTGTCATAAGAGAATTTATGTTCCTTTCTGTAAACTGGGACGATCAGCGATAAAAATCAATTAGTTAATATCACGTTCAGTCCTCATATTCTAGTTAATTTCTCAGTCAAACTAACTGTTGAAAATGAAACACTAACACTACAGATCTCAGGATCTGGTACTACTTCTTATCTTAGATTAACGATAATCTTTTCAACCTCAATAAGAATTGAAGGACTTGTTCCAACTTCCCATTCATGCTATCTGCAGATAATTTCTGGTTAACTTCCAATTACCCAATAAGTAACAGTCAGTAGTTATGTCAAATCTATTAATAATAATATACAATAAATCGAAGCTTAGACTTTACATGCTACAACTATAGAATCAAAATATTGGGCTGTGCTAGACTAATATACTCACAGAAAACAGTTGAACATAGTTTCAAACACTTTTACTGTAGTCACAAGTGAAATTACTATTCAATATATAAGATCGTACTGCTAATCAAACCTAACAATAATCTAAAGCACTAAATACAACACACTTATTTGAATATTGAAAACGTTAGGGTTAACATTAACCTTCAATCATAATAATTATTTTCCACTTTAACGCTATGCCAAATTCATCGGAACATTAAAAAAAGAGGGGCAAATTAATAAACGTACGTTTATATCCAGAAATATCTTTATTTTATTTTCAATAAAATAACGTTACAATATAAAGAAATAAAAGATTTCTTCTATGGTGTTATGTGAATTTTGTTTGTTTACTTGTTTTCCTCTTTTTCTTTTTAAAAAAAACAATGTTCCATTTCATTTTCTAGAAATATATTTTATCCATCTCTCCACCCACTTTTATGAATGTTCAATGATCTATATATATATATATATATATATATATATATATATATATATATATATATATATATATATATATATGATATATGTATTAAAAAAATAATAATTGAATCATCAATAAAATAAAACAGTGACGAATATTTTGTTGCTATGAGAAAATACATTCTTTGTCTTTGTTTTTTCCTTCATAAAATTAAATATGTATAATCAGAGAGGAAAAGATATACAAAGAATTATAATTGAAAAAAATTGTAAACGATTCAAAAGGATCATATAGAATAGAACAAATGATAGATATTATTATTGTATATGGTGTTAATGATATTACAGATAACACCGGGTAAAATGAAATAAATGAAAATAGTAAATACAATTCAAATATGACATCTTATTATAGTTAACCCGCCCCCCCCCAAAAAAAAGATAATAATAATAGACAATTTAACTAGTGGTTTATACTCAGTCTGATATTCTAGATCGAATCTATCTCCTTTTTCTTTTTCTTCTTTTTTTTACTGTGAAAGGCCTTTTCAAAAAGAAAAAAATCAGTGTTTAAAATAAGTAAAAAATAATTTTTTTTTTGTTTTTCACAAAAGAACAAATAATCCATTGTTATCATTTATTTGACTTGTATTGTTTTTGTTTGTTTTTCCTTAAATAAACTTGAAAACTTATAAATGCGATGAATGTTCAATGATAAATGATAAATAAATACATAAACGTTTCTATGGATGATTGACTAGAATTAAATAAAAATTTAATTAAACTATAATTAAATATTAAATAAACAATAGACATATTTATTTAATATTCATCTATCATACATACAGGTATTTGATTAGATGAATTTGAATTTAATATTACTGAACTAGACATTAATGGATCAAATGTGTATGGTAAATATTTTGGATAATTTTGACGACAATCTGTTGGTACATTAGGATAACAACCATTTGATATAATATTACATGTATCTAATAATTGACGTACAAATAATTGTTTATATTTTCCATTAATATCATCATTATTTGATACATAAATTAATATTAAATAAAATCTTGGATAATCATTACGATGATATGCTGGTATAGTTAATTCAAGTGAATGCATTCCTTGAGTTGTTTGACAATAAATTGGTTTTATAATTTGTTTAATTTGTTTAGATAATATATGCTTTGGAAATTCACAATAATCGGTCTAAAAAGAAAATATATATAGAATAAATGTAAAAATAAATAAATGATTCATTTTGTGCATGAATAAATTTGTAGGTTGTATATCATCACAGATTGATCTCAGTTGTGATACAATCGAAAACTAAGGAGTACTGAACAGCTGTCTCATTATAGTAGGCGACTCCTTAATAGTATACATTAAGTAATTAGAATGGTAAGCCTGAAATTTCTCTAGTCGATTCACGTGTAAGGGGGTTTGTAGGTGCTACGTGATTAGATTTCGTGATGATTATATTTTCAATTTGGTTATATGTTGGGTAGTAATTAACAGTGGAATTCAAGGAGGACGTTTCTTGACTAATTTATGAGTCTCAGTATAAATATCTATAGCGATACAAGTATATCAAGCTATTGAATCACACATTAGGAGAAAGTTCATTCCACTGTTATTCACTAATTAAATTTTCAATCAACTACTGGAAATCAGTAATGATAAAAAAGCACGTAAAGTATGAAGACGTCGTTCAGGTGAGAAAACATGTATACCTTGTAGAAGTATATTAAAAATTTTTGAAACTTTTATCAATTTTGTACACCTATGTAACGACCTAAACATTCAAACGTTATATTAATTAACCTGACTTGTTGTTAACACTTTATATTGTAAACAAAACGGAAACGAAGCTTGTGATTTTTTAATAATGCATTGTATTTTGTTGCAGCTACATAAAGTTGAACAATTTCGAGTGGCACAATATATCGACAAACATCCACTGTTCATTCACGAGTCATGCTCAAAACCTCATAACCATTCAAAACTTACTAGTCGCACTATGTAATGAATTGACTGAAATTCAGAAATATGAACCAATTAATACGAACGAACAGTTGAATTGTCGACGAGACTATAATTTATGGATGAACCAATTAAGTATAAGATAACAGGTCTCGAATTTTTGCGCGAAATTCACTCATCCATTTAGTTATATAGAGTTTTGGCCTTATAGCTGATGTCAGTTCGTGACGAAAACCCTAGATCTAATTCCTAAGCTTAACCATAAAGTGTAAATTATAATTATAATTCTTCACACTGGTTTATAACTTTCATTTCGTCTTAGTTACTAGCTAGACGCTCTCAAAGTCACTCAACCGTCGTTCATAGGTCGTCCAGCGAATTGTCTACCAAACTCTTAAACTAATTACTATATTGAGTTACAGAAACTCAAAATGAACCAATAAAATAGCTCAAATATATTTTTATGTTAATTTCAATCAACCAATTAAAATCTAATAATTATTAATAACCAATAATATTTATTTGAAAATTAACCAATAGAAATGCAAGTTTATTATTATTTCTTACCATATTATTATTTAAATAATCCCACATTAAATTTATATTATTTATTGAGTCATTTAATACTGGTAATGTATAAATCCAATAATTTTGTGGATTAACATGAATTTTTAAACTTATATACACTTGATGTGATGTACATTCAACACCAATTTGAAAACCATTTTTCATTGGAATATTTCTGAATTGACGTTTTAATAAATTTGGAATGTTTACAAAATTATTATTATTATTATTATTAGTATTATTTAGTGAAATTGTAGTAATTGTTTTCATTAAATAATTATTAATTTGTTTAGATTTTAATTTATTATTTAAATATAATTGATGATAATTAGTACGTTTTATACGATGATTAGTAAAACGATAATGTCTTAAATGTTGTTGTAAAAATGGTGATGGAATTTGAAATATAGTTTGATTACTTGATGGTTGAATAATAATAATTGAAATATCTGTTGGAAAATCTGTAAATAAAATTTTAATGAATGAAGTAGATTTGATATTATGAACATGGAATAATGATAATTGTTGAAATAAAAATTATAAAATTATAACTTGTGTCACTGGTTGAAATCATGAGTCAGTTGAAGCTAGACCACTATGGAAAACCTGGAAGTACTGGACGGCCGTTTCGTCCTAGTATGGGTCTCCTCAGCAGTGCGCACCCACTATCCCGCATCCCATGAGATTCGAACCCAAGACCTATCAGTCTCTACCAGGTTTGTTGTGAGATAGGAACTCACTAATGACAATGGTGTACGGTGGCGCAACTTCGTGGATTGGTTGAAGTTAGACATTAACATCGATGGATGCCGGCTCGGTGGTCAAATGATTAGGCGCCTGGCGCGAGACTGATAGGTCCTGGGTTTGGATCTCGCGAGGTGCGGGATCGTGGGTGAGCACTGTTGAGGAGTCCCATAATAGGACGAAACGGCCGTCCAGTGCTTCTACGTTTTTCATAGTGGTCTAGCTTCAATTGACTCCTGATTTCAACCGGTGAAATTTTTAAAAATCTCCACAAAACCCATTCTGATAATTATAACTTGTGTGTTTGTGCCCCATAACAATGTATGAATTAATGATACGGCCAATTAAAGAACAGTGAATTATTGACAGGACCAATAACGTATAAAATAAATACGAGCAGTTTAAAGTCTTTGTCGGTCCTGCTCCTCGCCTAGCTCTGCCTGTTACAGTACAGAACACAAAACCAACCTCTGAAATATGAATAATTTATTTCAAACATACTAAGTGTATATACCAACTAAACAGACCACATAGTACCATACAATGGAAAATAACAGTGGTATAAGATCTAGCCAAAAGTGGCTGTGAATATAGGAGATAATATTGACTAAACTGAGCATAACTCAAAAATGGTAAATTGCATAATAATAGTTCATAGGTCGAAATAAAGCTTATGATGAGAGGAACACGAATATGAATAGTTTGGTCATTTAACAATTACACGACAAAAATATACTTATAATATTAGTCGATAAGTGGATCCCAAAAGTTACCATTCATTATTCTCATCGGGATATAACATGTAGTCATAATGAACTGTCATTAAATAAAGTATTTTAAAAAAGACTAAACGAGTGCATAATACCGATCTTCTTATAGTATAAATGTTCTTCGACAGAACACATGATTAACATACACTCGGTTAATTGTGATCGATGTTTATATATGCTCGATGATATGACTTGGATATCTATTGCAATGGTGTAGATGTATTCACTTCATTATACAAAACTTCTTTTCAATCTGTATTTTTCAAATCATATTGTTAGTCTCTTGACTTATTGTGGTTAAACTGTATAGCAACTTCAACTGAAGTATATTGTATTTAATTTTCCATTAATCATAGAAGATAATTTAACAGTGTGTATACAAGAATTTACAAATAAATTGAACCCATGACCATTCATATCAGTTCCAACGAAATCTTAATATATCGCTGACATGAATAGACAGCCTTTGATGATAATGTCCTAACCGATGGAAAATTAAGTTTCCAATGTCTTATTACTTAGTGTAAGTTGATTTTCCAGGAAATAGTTCTTTTCTTTACTTCTGGATTCTTTAATATTATCAGTGAAAACTTCAAAAGAAATCAGCTGTAATGTTAACATTTCTGTAAAATCAATTAAAGTTTATCTGACTAAACAAATAAATCAATTAAATGATAGAATTCAACACTAATTAAATCATTCTACTGGTTAACAGATCTTTGTCATAAATTCTTCAATCTCAAATACTATTTTATTCAGTTAAAACTTGGAGTCTAATAATACCTATAAATTTTCATGGGCCGCGCCCGACCATCCGTAGGACTGAAATGTATTCACAATTGATTGATCACTGGGTGGTGATTAATGTTATGTGTGTCAGGTCATTTTTAGCCCAGTGGTAACATCTCTGACTGTGAAGCTATATGACACGGAATCGAATTCGTCAGGGACTACCAGTTCCCTCAAGATTACAGTTACACTCTGCTGACGAGTATCAAATAGCACGAAACCCGGGTCCAGGGTTTCCTGTTGACTACCTCCAACCACCATATAAATTCATGGTTTTTCTGCACTATATTTAATAGAAAATATTTCGAGCAAAATAACCATAATTAAAAAGGAAGGAAATGAATAGAAACTTATTAACAGTGAATATATTTAACATTCCATTCGTTTTTTTCTATGCTTCAATTTAACATTGTTAAATTTCAAATGGTAAGCATATATTACTGAATCGATGAGTTTATGACACATTATTATATAAGTAATTCTGTGTATATTTTATAGATAACACTATAAACTGGCCTTATTTAGACGACCATTAAAACACAAGAAGCCACTAGTTTGGAATTTCGTTCTAGGATGGAACTCCTCAGCAGTGCATATCCAAGATCTCAACAGGTTTTCGATGTTTATCAATCTCTGATCAGTTCATAATATTAAACATAGAACTCATCAGTTTTCACAAACTCCTCATATTCACTCTAAATGCACAAAATAATAAAGAATTGTTAATGTCATTACTTGACAGATAATTCCCATTTAAACATCAAAATTAAAACACGAATTTCAGCGAAGGGATCTCTTTTCAACGAATTTATTATCAAGCTGTACAATCGTATATATATGAAAATTTTGTTTTTGTAAAAGTACTAATTCCGTGAGGAAATGTGAACACAGTTAATATAAAGGTTATAATACTAGATTACGTAATATGAATAATAACAATAACAATAGATTTAGTGATTATAATAAGATGATTAAAATGATTAAAATGTTTTTGATATAATAATTAAAGGTCATAGAGGTGTACAAAAATAAACTCATGATCTTATGCCGACATCTCCACAAAATCTCCAGCACTTTAAGTCCACATTACTGGACTGCAGTCATGGATTCGTTAATGCACATTGTAGTAAGAATAACCTACTAACTAAGAACCACTTGGATCAGCTAATACTGTTGAAAAGAAATAAGGATTTAATCCTAAGTAAGCCTGACAAAGGAGCTGGTGTAGTACTACTTGACCGCAAAGAATATTTGGATAAAATGAAGTTAATTCTAGAGGATGGTACTAAATTCTCCAAACCTAAAGAAGTTGATAAAACATTACAAATCGAAAAACAGCTAACAGATGTTGTTAAAAATCTTAAGAATAAGGGGATAATAACCCAAGATTTATATAATCACATGCGTCCCATGGGTTCAGTCATCCCGCGCTTATATGGACTACCGAAAATACATAAGCCGGGTTTACCGTTACGACCTATTTTGGACATGTCAAGTTCTCCATACCACAGAATCGCCAAATGGTTAGCGGGAAAATTGGAACCGGTTAGAAGGCAAGTATGTAAACATTCTATTCATGATACTTTTCAATTTATTGATCGTATTAAGGACGTTAATGCTTCCGAAAAACACATGTTCTCGCTTGATGTTAATTCTTTGTTCACTAGCGTACCTTTAACCGAAACAATATGTTATATATGTGAGTATATTGATTCTAACAATATAGATCTAGGTTTGCCAACTGAACACTTGAAAGAATTATTGTTACGCTGTACTTTTAATGTCCAGTTTAGTTTCAATAATGAAGTATATAGACAGAGGGATGGGATCGCAATGGGGTCTCCATTGGGTCCGATTTTAGCAGACTGTTTCATGGCAAAAGTAGAAAACGACCAACTCCGTTCAATGATCAATCGATTCCACCTATACGTGAGATACATGGACGACACGTTTGTTGTTTGTGACAATAATATTGATTTAGATGATATTCTACATACCTTTAACTCGTGCCACCCTTCCATAGACTTCACGTTAGAAAGGGAACAAGACCAATCAATTCCTTTTCTCGATGTACGTCTGATGAGAACGAGTAATGGTTCTTTAAAAAGATCCATCTTTAGAAAACAAACATGGAATGGCCAGCTAACCAACTTCTATAGCTGGGTTCCGTTAAGTAGGAAGAGAAACCTTATCCATTCTTTATGCCATCGCATACATCACATATGCAGTACGGAATGCATTAACGAAGAACTCGCATTCCTGAAGAAGACTTTGACGGAAAATGGTTACCCAGAACGGTTCATAGAAAAGAATATGAATAAAAGTAGTCGCGAGAAGAATTCTAGTTGTTCCGTTCCAAAGAAAAACCTTTATATAAGTCTGGAATTTAAAGGTGATCGAACATCGGACGTAATCAAAAACCGTCTAACAACAACTATTAGAAGAACATTTGACGCGGCAAAACTGCGAATATCCTTCACTAGTAGAAACTTATTTTCTGTATCCATAAAAGATAAGCTTCCGCGTCTGGTCGCCTCCATGTGCATCTACCAGTTCACCTGCTCTTGTGGAGCAAGGTACATTGGCCGTAGCCAGCGCTCGCTTTCAACTCGGATACGAGAACATATCCCAGCCTGGTTCTATAAGGGTGAAAGGAAAGCAGTTAGGAGTTCTATTCTTGAACACCTAATCGACTATAACCATTCAACAGATCCACAAATTGATTTTAAGGTTGTTTATATGATTCGTTCAAATCTACCCAGATTTCTTCGTATACAACTTTTAAAAATAGCCGAAGCTCTTGCCATCCAGGAGCTTAAACCAGAACTATGCGTACAAAAGAAGTACGTCTTATCGTTATCGTTACCTTGGCCTTAATTAGTTTGATTAATCTACCATTGATGTTATCATTATTATTATTACTGCATTCCCCCTTTACTTATGTCTTATATTCTCATTGTTTTATTCATGAACGCTCATCGTATCAGTTTATTTTTGTACACCTCTATGACCTTTAATTATTATATCAAAAACATTTTAATCATTTTAATCATCTTATTATAATCACTAAATCTATTGTTATTGTTATTATTCATATTACGTAATCTAGTATTATAACCTTTATATTAACTGTGTTCACATTTCCTCACGGAATTAGTACTTTTACAAAAACAAAATTTTCATATATATACGATTGTACAGCTTGATAATAAATTCGTTGAAAAGAGATCCCTTCGCTGAAATTCGTGTTTTAATTTTAATGTCATTACTGCATGGATTTTTGTGGTGATTGTGAGATTTTACAGTTCACCATTCAGGAGTATCAATACTAGGTGGAAATAGCTTCCCAGTGCTTCATGATTGCTTGGCAGTGATCAGTTGCTGTTTTTAACTGCAAAATAAATCCTTTTTTCCTTAAATTCATGCAAAAGCTTAAATTACGGAGTAATTTTTACTAAACAAAATAATAATTATAAATGTGCATTTTCAGTATGTTAAATAGGAAAAAAACTGATTCACCAGAATAACTTTTTAATCATACATGTGTATTTGGGTTTCTGAGGTAGTAAGCTGGTTGTGTTAGGTCCCAAGAAAAAATATCTACCCACTGGTTGTTTATTTTCAAAATTAGGATTGCCATTTAATTGTAAGTAATAAACTCCGTCCCCAGAATCTAAACACATACGTAATACTCGATGACTGTTGATTGGATATTCACATAGTGTTTGTAAATTTGATGTCGTCATAGTAGAATTCCTGCAAAGGTGATAACAAAAAACAACAGTACAATGAATGTCTTATATGTGTTTGGTTGATGGCATTGTTCACCTGCTTGGTAACCTTAATGTCTTTTTTCGTCTACTACTACTGCTACTGTGGTGTACGCTATTATGTTGACAGATATAAGTAGTATGTGGCGCCGATCTGAAGTAGAAAGCCTGCGAGCAGAAGGTTGAGAAGATTAAAATAAAGATAAGTGAGAAAAAAATCACAGCAATAACGATAACAACAAAAATGAAGGAACAGTGAAGCTTGTAAGATACATTTCAAAGAAGGTATGCAAATGATGTATTTAATGTATGATTTTCATATTTTTTGATAGCACACTGTAATTTCGTATTAAAATAAATTGGTTATTCCCACCAAGGCCTCGTTCAATACACTATCACTACTACCACTACGACTACTACTACATTAGCAGTGTAGGTTAACAATTAGCCAATTATTCTTTGGGAATAGATTCTATTGTAGTTGTTTAGAGGCGATTGATCAAAATAAGCCTTATTTTAGTTTATAAGATCAACAAATAACTTTTGATTTTTGCTTTAACCGTCGTGTTTTATTTTCCCCTAATAACAACATGTGTTCCAATGTAGTAGTATTAGTAGTGTGGTGTGCTACTGATGTCGGCAGATATAAGTAGTATGCATCACCAATAGAAAGTGGAATATCTGTCGGTAGAAAGTTGAGAAGATCGAATAGAAGAGAACAAGAACAGAGAGTGATTGGTACGGAAATCAATGGATAATAAAGTCCGAGACAATTGAAAGACTTTATGCAAATGAAGTATTTACTGTACGGTCCCCAGATTTTACTAAGCGATTCTGTAATTTTGTGTTTTGACACGTTTGGTTGCACCCAACACACACTTATGTTTTTGTCCACTACAGTAACAGTAGTCGAAGTAACAGTGTGAGTAGTGGTAGTAGTAGTAGTTGATTCAGAACTTTCAGTCTCATTTTCTCCATTATTATTAGCATAAGTTGGCCGAATCTGTCAAGGAGGTTTTATTAATCATGAATTTGTCTTATAATGTGAATAATTTGTTTCAAACATACTGAGTTTATATACCAACTAAACAGACCACATAGTACCATACAATGGAAAATAACAGTGGTATAAGATCTAGCCAAAAGTGGCTGTGAATATAGGAGATAATATTGACTAAACTGAGCATAACTCAAAAATGGTAAATTGCATAATAATAGTTCATAGGTCGAAATAAAGCTTATGATGAGAGGAACACGAATATGAATAGTTTGGTCATTTAACAATTACACGACAAAAATATACTTATAATATTAGTCGATAAGTGGATCCCAAAAGTTACCATTCATTATTCTCATCGGGATATAACACTATCCAACATTTAGTCAGTAGAAAACAAACAAACATTTTCTTGCTAGTTGATCAAATCCTTAAAATGATGTTTCATTTCAAAAGTGAAACCATCATCAACGATCATCATATATAAACCTATTCATTTATATATACAACACAACTTTGTATTAAATATCAATAATTGAAATCATGAGTCAATTGAAGTTAGACCACTATGAAAAACCTGGAAGCACTGGACGGCCGTTTCATCTTAATTAGGGACTTCTCGGAAGTGCTCTTCAACTTCAACTATTGAAAATTCTCCACAAAATCCCTTTTATATTAAAATAGTGAAGTAAGAAGAAAAAGAGAAAAAAAAGACAACAACAACAACAACGGAACTTACTGTAAATTGATTTTCTTCAATAAAGTTATTGTATAATTTATAGCTTTATTACCAGGTAAACGACATGGTTGATAATATAATTGAAATAATTTCCCATTGAATTCCATTTTAAATAAAACATCAGAATTCCAAAAGAATTGATTATAATATAATTTATTGATTATTTTAATATTATTAATATAACGTTTTGATTGACAATTTTGTATTGAATATTGTATCATTTTGACCGGATATGCGGTACTAATATCCATACGTTTATTGATTGCATAAACATTAATAAATAATTTTAGTGAATGATTTCTATGTAAATCATTTAATATTTGACTTAATGTTGATGTTAGTCTAATCTTTGAAGAAAAAGAAGAAGAAGGGGGAGAAAAGAAAAGAAGAAGAAATCAAAAAGAAAATGTGTTTTTTTTTTAAAAAAATAATTTTAACGAAATAATAATCACATTCTATCGTGGGATTCCTTAGTAGTGCATATTCACGATCTCATCTTGGTAAGATTTGAAACCAAAACCTACTGATCTCATGCCAACTGGTCAATGTCTAATGGTGTTCATGTTTAAATTTAACTAATCCATGAAATCAAACGACATAATTACTATTGTCTTCAGTGAGTTATTATCTCACAACAGACCTGGTTGAATTTTATTGGTTGCACAATAGAACGTACAGTGTTTTCAGGTTTTTCATGGTGATCTAGCTTTAATTGACTCATGATCTCAACTATTAAAATAATAATTGTTATATCCTAGTGAAGATTAGATTATGGGTAACTATTGAGAACTAATAATGGACTAATATTATATATATTTATTCCTGTTGTATGACTATACAGTAACTAGATTATGCATATCTATATTCCTCTTAATGTAATCTTCATTTTGACCAAACGACTATTACGATATGTATGATTTAGTGTTCTTAAGTTCTGTTCAGTTTATTGATTACAGTCTTTCACGTTCACAGTCACTTTTTGACTTGATATTGTATAAATGTTATTTCCTATCTTATGGTGTGGTGTGGCCTGTTTGGCTGGTATATAAACGACGTATGTTTGAAACAAATGATTCTCATAGTGAAAGCTGATATATGTGCTCTGGACTCAACCGGCAAAGCTAGGAGGAACTGGGCCATTTAGGACGCTAGGCTGTTTATGCCGGTCGAATTTCATTGGTTTGGCACAATACTAAGATTGTATAAGTCGTATTTCGATTAGTCAATAAATCAAGTAATAATTGTCCGGGCTTAAGTTACAAATAATAATAATGAAAAAATAAAAACCTCTGTCCAATTTATTACAATTCATTATGGGTCAACAAAAAAAGGAACTGAGTAGCTGATATAATACAGCGGAAGTTGAAAGATATAAATTCTGTTTCAATTAAAGTCTGTACTTTCATACTGATTGCGTAATCTATGTCATATCTATGTGACCACGCAATAGTTTTGATTGAAAATGTTTAAGATTATTTGTATTCTATGTGAGTTACTGACTTACTTATGTACCAAGTACAGATTTACGTGTTCAGTTTGACTTACACTTTAATTCTATGAGTATTAACAATGCTAACTATCTTCCTGGATTAAAACGGAACTGAGAACGGTTTAAATTTACAGTCAATCTGTTGGAAATCAACTGCTTTTCCAATAATCCACTGCTTGATTGTATTCTACAATCCAATGATCACAAAATCTTAGTTGGAGTTACTTTTGAGTTACTTTTATATACCTACTAGTTGTCTTCATGTCAAGTTGTATTTTTGTTTTTTATTGCATTCAACATGTAGTGGCTGGTGTTATCTGAAGCCCACATAGGTCATTCTAGCCTCTGAATAGATCAATCTATTCATTCTACTCAAGCCACATTTTTACCCTATCACTTATTCGGTTGTGATTCTGGACTGTTTTGTTTTATGATCACATGTGTGTTAATTACTTACCCTACTAATTATGTGTCTGTAACTTATTTTTGTTTGACTATCAATATCGATTCACGCTTGGCTAAATCGAGTTGGCTAACATGCGTTCCCAGCCCATGTCGTTTCCTTCTCTCCATCTCTCTGATTGTTTGTTCTGATCAATGATTGTACGAAATATAGGTATTCAGAAATCCATTTTCGTATTTGATTTATTTTAATTCCGTTATTCACTAACGTGGTTTAATTCGATAATTATATACAAGGATTGGCGACATGTGCATGTCGATAATCAGACGATTAAATTAGAGTCAGATATTCGAAAGTCACTTAAAACCCTTTTTATTCTCTTGTTAAATCTCCACAAAACCCCTTCTGATAATAATCATCTGACCACTAGTGACTGAATTCAAGAGACACTCCTAGAGTTCTAGTGGGAATTCGTTACCAGTGGAGTTCAACCAGGTCTGTTGTGAGATAGGAACTCATTGAAGACAATGGTGTACGGTGGCGTAATTTCGTGGATTGGTTGAAGTTGGACATTAACACCGTTGGATACCGGCTCAGTGGTCTAATGGTTAAGCGCTCGCGCTCGAGACTGATAGGTTCTGTGTTTGAATCTTGCCGGGGGCGGGTCGCGGACAAGCACCGTTGAGGAGTCCCATACTAGGACAAAACGACCGTCCAGTTCTTCCAGGTTTTCCATAGTGGTCTAGCTTCAATTGACTCATGATTTCAACTATTGAAATTACTAAAATCTCCACAAAATCCTTTCTGCTAATCTGTTTTATGCTTCATCAGGCAATTAACTTGTCTAATTACAAGAAATTATTATATATAAATATATTTTCGTATCGTTTATGATCAGATGGAAAAGTTCTGGCAGTTGTTAATCGTTAAATTATTCATCATCTTATTATTCATGGAACATATAACTACACTGTTAAATGATATTGTTAATTACTTTGCCTGGAACTTAAATGAATAACAGTTATATTGGTTGTAGCTTAAAATGTTACTGTCGTTGAAAATAGGATTATTTATGGAGCAAGTACATTAGACTAACAAACAAAGTCCGTAATGAATCAAAAACGAGTGCTGTCCAGTGAATGTTCGTTCTTAGAGTTCTGTTTGAAAGTTACGCTTAGTGAGATTTACATATATTGGGTGTGAAACAGTTATCCACAACGAATCAAGAGGTAAACCTCATGCCTCAAAACTGTAGGGATTAGGTTGAATCCCAGATGGGATCTTCGATACACATTACTTAAGACAATATAATCGTCTAGTACTTCCTGATCTTCAGTAATGGTATAACTATGATTAATTACTGATTTCAACTATGAAAATTCTATCACTTTTACTATCTCTATACAAAAGTAATGTTTCCTTTGAAACTACTCAAAATCTATTTCAATCTAATTTGATCTAAATTTGATGTTAAATGTATTCGTCATTTGTTCATTTTTTCCTTCCTGATTGAATCTAGTTTTTCACATCCATCTGTGTTTTTCAAGACATAGAAGAAATATCTTGAGTAAGAAGCATAATTCCACTGAAATCATTAATCTCTTATTTTAGTTTAAGTTAATACTGTCTTGTGTTTCACATTGACAAAGATGAATCTAGACAAATAACAATTTTTGTAATTAAGTAAAGTTTTAATGAAAATGTTTATCGTCGAAACTATAATTTATGGACGAACCAATCACTTGTAAGATAACAGGTTTCGGATTTTGACGCGAAATTCACTCATCCATTTGTATAAATGGAGTTTTGGCATTACAACTGATGTCAGTTTGTGATGAAAACCCGAAATTTAATTACTAACCTTAATCATCAGCTGTAAATTAATCATAACTTCTCATATAGGTTTATAACCCTCATTTGATCCTGGTTATTAAGTGGTCACTCTCAAGGTCAGTCTAGCGTCGCTCAAAGGTCATCCATAAATTATAATCTCACCTGTTTATCCTATATGAATACTTACTCTTATCATTGACTTTGTACCACATTTATATACATAATTATCAATTAATTTTGGTCTTAAATAATCGGTATCTTGGAATATTTTAGGTCGTTCAAATTTTTCATTTGTATGATAATTAAAAAATTGATTCAATCTTGACATTGCTGTACATTCATAATAAAGATTTTCATTTGCATTAATAACTACACAATAATTAATTTGCATTGAATTATGCATTACTCCTTTCCATGATATGTCTAATGTATCACTGTAAAAAATAAAAAATAAGACAATTATTTGGAGATATTTTGATCATACTTTTTAGAGTTTATAAGTAGTTTAACGTATTTCTTAAAATATTTTCCTATGAATGTAGACGAAGCTGAAGATTCAGGCGAAAACATTTAATGGGATTACTTTCTTTAAGCTAGATGGTTTAGTTACAAAGCTTTCCCTGCCGATTAAGATAACACTGTCAATACCTAAATTAGGACAACGAAAGCTTTATGGTCGAATCATGTTTCACAGTGACACGTCAAACTACATGAATATAATTTGATTGTGTTCATATATGCAATTTTATGTAATTCCGTTTAACATCTTTGATCTTCGAGTTTCCTCTTTTTAAAACTATATGTAATATTATCCTAAACCACTAAATGGTGAAATTCCAGTCGCTAAATTTTCCATTTATTGAGATACCATGCATAAGTATTACCATTAGTAATTTATCATGGACTCTCCATTGATTTATATTATTTTAGGTACAAGAGTTTAACTTTATCTCTCTACAGTGTCATTTATATAAATTCAGCCTACAATTTTCTGATATGATGGGTATCAAACGAACATAGTATGAAACCCTTCAGCTGTGAGAGTTCACTACTCACCTAGCAATTAAAACCAAGACCTTTAGATCCCAAACGAAATTCTTAAAATTCAGAGCAGTAAGTCGACATCAAATGGTTTACATTTCATGCTTCAATTAATTTGCGATGGAAGTCACCATTCGGTTTCACAAAGTCATATTAATTTAAGACACCAATAGTTTAGGTCCTACAAATATTTTTCTGTTAAAGTCTCGATGTTTAGCTTAACTGAACCTAGTTAATTATGGATCATACATTTTCGAGAATTTCATTCATATATTTGACTGACTTTACAAACTTTATCATAAATATTTCGGAAATATCTAGGTGACCTTTGTCAATGATGTTTTTAAATCATAATTTCAGTCCTTCGCTCCTTTTGATTACTCCCATAGATAACATCAATTCACCAACATCGATATATATAACTAATGCTAAATGTCACATGACATTATCTCTTACCAATCGCTTCCAAGTAATCAAACATTTTTTTGAATATAACAGCGAAATCTGTGAATATGCATCACTGAAAAAGTTTTTTAGCTTGTATATAGATGACAATTTAATAGACTTTCAAACTAGTGTTCTGGTATATTAGGAATAGTGTTAACATTTGACTTTATTTTGAGATGTTTTACAACAATCACCAAAACAGTATAGGTTTAATAGAAGTTCAATGCTAATGTATCTGCATATATCAATAATATTAAGGTATTAATTGCTTTTATTATTTTAACTATAATTGATATATTTGATTCCACAGATGAATTGGATAATGTTGATAAATCTATGGACTAATGTATATGATGCTTAGTTTGATAGATATAAAAAAGTATTTCCCGTCTAAATGAATTTAAAGTATGGTAATGCCTATTATGATGAGTTATCCCCTTTTCGTTATCTCTAATTCATTAGATTCTTAATAATACTGAAAGATACTTATGAAATTCGCTTTTGATAATAATTTTGATAGCTTTTTTACATATATTTTTGATGTTACTATTTTAACAGCATATAGTTGTGGAGATAGTTAAGTTTTTGATTGAGATCATGAATCGATCAATTTTAGACCAACATTTAAAACCTGGAAGCATTGAACGATCGTTGCGCCCTAGTATTGAACTCCTCAAAAGTGTGAACGCTTAACCTCTAGGTTATTAATGGTGGTCTAACATTCATTTATTCGTGATATCAATTTAAACTCAACAATCTCTTCAACCCTGTACTGGTAATTATCATGTGTTCACTGGTGACTGGCTTCAAGATTACCTTCCTGGAGTTCTTATGAGAAACTGTGGCCAATAGAGTCCAATCATGTCTGTTGTGAGGCAGTTACTCATTGAAGACAATGGTGGACTATCGTGCAATATAATGGATTGGTTGAAGTTATACATTAACACCGTTGGGTGCCGGCTTAGTGGTCTAGAGGTTAAGCGTTCGCACACAAGACCGAAGGTCTTGGGTTCGTGTCCCACATGCGGGATTGTGGATGCGCACTGCTGGGGAGTCCCATACCAGAACGAAACAGCCATCCAGTGCTTCCAGGTTTTTAATGGAGATTTATTTATTTGTGAAAAAACTAATGAATATCGAATTTTATACTGTTTTGGTGAGGTACTGAGAACAATAATATTTCACAAAGGCCATCTCTTTAAAGTTAAGATGCCAAATAGGTGGGTATATTTAAAACATAATTTAAATTTCTAAACAATAGCGAACTCCATATTTTTTGCAAAAATGAAATATGGAATGGAATGTTCGGAATTTTAAACAATTATCTTACATCTATTTATACATATTGATCATCAAAAAACAATCTACATGTACAGTCATAAACTTGACTTGGCATGTAGAATAGTAATGAAAATTTTTGAGGTCTACATCATAGATTGATTTCAGTTCGGTAAATTGTGAAAACGAGGAAGTACTGAACAGATACTTGATCAGAGTGTTGGACATATCAACCGCAACATGCATCCACAATTCCATTGGAGTTCGAATAATTGATCTAGTGGTAAGAGATTAACTTTCAGACCATTGAACATGCATCTGGTGGTCAGTGAATCTAATTTTAGTCAGTTCACGATATTGTTCGATCTTTTATCAATGCTACTGGTCATTTAATTAACTCTCTAACACCCAATATGGTTTAACTACCCTGTCCACATCTTCCCACTAGGACTTTTAAAATGACCTCTCGAAATTTCCCACTAAACAAGGAAGTGACATAAACGAACTTAAAAAAACGTACAGTAGTGATTACAATAATTTTCTAGATGAATGAAAATCGTATGCATAATTTCATTTTTAACACAAGACATTTTTATTCTATGCCTTGAGTAGAATAGAATGTTTCAAACCGAAGGAATATTTAAAACAAATATATATAATTCGATATATAAAAGCCTAAGCTATAAAACATTGAAATGATTGTCTACTATAAACAGGATTGAGTTGTACTGTTTGGATTGTCACGTGAAAGTCTAAATGGTGTCCGGTTCTCCTTAAAATCAATGTAAAATTACCCTGGTTCACAAGGGTTTATTATGTAACTGTGTCTACTATAAGCATAATTTTAATTTGATAACTATAATTCACCATCGAAATGGAACACTTTATCAAGTGGATTAATGAGATAATAGACAATGTGTTGTTTTAAATAATGGAAATATAGATAACGAACAACCTTCCTTCTCTAGATTATTAGATCTCATTTCGATTTTGGTATTACCAAAAGAGAACGTCAGTTTAGTGACCGTGAATTATCATTATATAAGCAAAATACAACTCTTTGTACACAGTTTTAACCAACTGTAGATTATACTTTGACAATATATATAATTGGATTGATGTCAGCCAACTACCATATGGATTAAAATGAGGCAAGTTATGTTGTATCAATTTACCAATGACTGTCTTATTAAGTTTACACGAATATAGAATCAATCAATCAGTTAGAGTCAGAGTCAAACCTGACCCATATATGCAATGGACCAGGTTACTATACAACAATAGGACAATTAAATGAATTTTAAAAGGTAACTACCAAAGAAAATTTAAAAAATTTAGTTAAGATGATGATTATAAAAACTAAACATTGAAAAATATAGTTTAGGAGAAGGAATGAAAAATTATTTAACGAGATATTAGTACTTAAGATCTTGAATGAATACATTATTACTATGAAGACCGAGTCTCAGACATGTTATCCAACGTCTCCAACCACTTATAGTGGTTATTACAATGACCCCAACCAAGTAGTTTGTATCTACCAAAATGGATTATACTAACAGTTAATAAGTTCATGAACTGATATCATATTTTGGTTTAAGTGCCTCGAATGTTCTTTCAACTAATCAGAAATTCACCTAGCAAAAGGTACTGTGTTAGGCAGTGATTAGTTTTACCTAATATATATGTCCCATCTATCCCAGCTGATAAAAATTAACTACCTCATCAATGGATTTTTCATCTATGACCAGTACATTGACTTCATTTAGTTGTTCCTTAATACTCGAGGAATATTTTACAGAAACACATGGTCGCAACCATTTAGCTTGAACATATTTTTCTACATTCGTAGATAATCTTTCACAATCATAGAATACTATCGCATAAACTGCTTCTGGGTACGCATATAGATAGAGTATATTCTTCTCATCTATTGCGTAAAGCTAACATCAGTTTTTTCATGAAAGGTTATTGACATATAAGCAGAAAATATTGAAATTTCATAAGAAAAGGAAATGTGAATATCTACACATAATTAACAATATAACATAATAATAAGTAAAAAATTATTATTAAAATCTTACTTATGAGAAGAATTAATGAACATACTTTGTATTTTGTACTAAACATACAGATATAGTTGAAGTTTTATCCAATTCTGGATAACCATCTAAAGCATGTTTTGGTGAACTACGTGTACTAAGACGTACATTATATGCATCACCAATATTACCATATAAGCGTACATTTAAACTATCTGTTTTATATTTAATTTGTGTAAAATGTAATCTTGAACGTGTTAAACCTAGAATAGTATCACCTTGATTAATTAAAGTGAAATTTGGTAATTTTGTTTCACTTGGAAATGGTTCTACACGAATTTTTTGTTGAGGCCAATTTACAGAATCTGTAGAGCAAAATAGTAATAATAATAATCATAATCATATATTACTAACAATGAAATCATATGGTTACCTAATTATTATTAAAAATCAATTTAACAAGAATTTTCACATGAAGTCAGAATTATAGAATAGATGGATTATAGCTGATTAAGGACTACTCAGATGGATGTATCTTCTATATTCCCGTGATGTTCACATTTAGGATCGAATCCATTAACTTACGCTTCAAACGTAAACGTGTTATTTACTGAGCTGTTAAATTTAGGTAGCCATTAAATTGTTGGATGTGTACGACGTTTATAAAAATTCCTAAATAAGACAAAACGTGTTTCTTGAATTCCACTGCTAGCCATCATCATCTTAGCTTATAATGATTTTGACTTAAGGCAATATCGAGGTAATCCGTAGAGTGTGCACATATGCTAATAACAGACTGATCAATTGCAGTCTTAAACATCAATGAGAAGATTCAAACAATCAATACAAAAATCAGTTAAACATCACCACATTGCATAAGCTAGTGGCTATCTGGATTCAGTATCTAATTGGATAATACGATGGAGTTCAAAGCGAACGGTACTGGGTTCAAGTCTCAAAGTGAACATCAATTCTAGGATGGAGTCACATTCAACTGATAAGTCTCAAATAGGACGAAACACGCGTCTTGAATTTCACTGCTAGCCACAATTATCTCAGCTTATTATTAGTAAATGTCTAAAATATCACGTTGTTGATAATCAGGAATAAATTTTGATCCGTTTGTGTTCGGATATATGTATCCTTTAAAACTTATGCAAATCATGTTCGTGCTAATTTAACAGTAAACTCGTTCTCATTTCTTAAGATGCGAACTTCTACTCAAACTTTTTAAAATTTATCAGTTCAGTAAGTTAACTAACATAGAAAAACCCTAAATTGTTGTTTTGCCTTTTTAGTTTAATGTTTTAATAGTGTAAAATATCTGACTTCGTGAAGAATCAGATCATAATGGATTTCTAGTCCATATGATGACCTTGATATCATCAAATCATTCAGCTTGAAATGAATTGAAACACAGTTTTTTCAGCCAATCACTTCATGACAACTTTTTCATGTTTTGATAAGTTATCATTGTTTTCTTTTTGAATATCTTTAATAAATAATTCATCTGACTGTAATCAACATTTCAGTAATCCTACACTTCAGTTATATCGATCATCATTCCTTTGAAAGATTTATATTTTCCTTCTGTAAATATTTAAGGCTGCATTTGATGTAACTCCTTAAACAGATCTTTCTATAATTATCTACTTTGGATAGTGGATAGAAATGAGTTCTGTAAAGATCTTTTCATCTTTTGTACAACTGAAAAAAGGGATATACATGCTTTTTTGCATTGACCTGATCATACTGTAACTCTGATTCAATAACCAAATTCATTAGGCACTTCATAACATTTAAATTAATAATAAATATCAAACCAATTAGGTAAATAATCATCTCAGTATGAGGTTGTGGAGATTGTTAAGTTTTGGATTGAGATTATGAATCACTAGTGAAAACCTGTAAGCACTGGACAGACGTTTTACCTTAGTATGGGACTCCACAGCAGTGCGCATGTACTTTTTTCATATTCAACTGATAAGTTCTTAACAGAACAACACGCGCCTATTGAATACTGTTTTTCAGATTACCTTAAAGTCAAAATATTGAATACAGTGATAAGCCATCCATTTCTGCATTATTAAAGTGTAAAACTAGTTTCTTACCTGATTTATATCTGAAACATCTATTTTAATGTTAACCAATGTATCGTTTGTGAAATTAAATATTGTGTTGTTTATTTTAATTATCCTATTCATACTATCATATTACTAATAGTTGTACACTTAATGTTAACTGAACTTAATGTTTTAAATGGATTTTTGAACAGTTCATTGCCAAATTTGTAAGCTTTAGATTTTACTCTAGGCAGATTCATAGGCGAGTATTGTTAAGAAACTTCATATCAACACCCCAATTTTCATTGATACTTCAAATGAGATCAGCCTTTATCAAATACAATATACAAATGAAACTAATCTTTATAAAACACTATCAACTAGACTTTTTTGAAGTGTCGAAATTGTTGATTACATTTAAAAGTGTCCAAGCTATCATTATCTATTATTCATCAATCTGCTCTAAATTCTTTATAGAATAGGGAAGACATTTCAATTTTCATTTAATTGAAGTTTTAAGTTTTAAATAACTCCTTCTGGAGCCCCTCTGGGTCTACTACTGGTCCCAAACCCGGACAAAGGAGGAGGGTTGGGCATGAGGTTAGCGACCCCATCCCGTAGAAAACTAACTCGCTAACTAACGCTAACCAGGAAAAAATAATTCAAATTAAGTTTTAAACAATTTCTGAAGTGATTTCTACTAATTCTCAATTCCATATTGTTGTGTCTTTATGGCCTGCTAGTTATCTCGTAATTTATTCGCCAATCAAAATACGACTTATTCACTATTGTACTGTACTAAATCAATGATGTTCGTCCGGTCTGATCAGCCTAGCGTTCTAATGGTCCGTTGCTCGCCTAGCCCGTCCGGTCGGGTCTAGACTGCTAATAACAGCCTCCACTGTGCGAATCATATATTTCAGACATATTGGGTTTATATATCAACCAAACAGACCGCAACGCACTATAAAATAGGAAATAACATTTTTACACAATAAAGCCAAAATGTGGCTGTGAACGTGGGAGACAGTAATTAATAAACTGAGTATAATTTAAGAACAGTAAATCGTACAATAATAATCTATAGGTCAAAACGAAGATTATAATAATAAGATGAATATAAATATACACAATCTAGTTACTGAACAATTATGCAATAGGAATATATAGGTAACATTAGTACATTAAAAGGTCTCAGAAGTTATTCATAATTTAATCTTCGCTAGGATATAACAATTATAAAAAGAAATCTTCAAATATCAAGAGTCTTTAATTAATTAACTTCAAATTAAATATTAATCTACACAGTGAACTGATGACTTTTCTTTATTCTTTAATATTGATTGGCGTATTTAAACACTCAACGACATATTCAGTTTGATAAGGTGGAGATCCACCAAGGGAAAATTAATATAACCAATATCTATTAACATTAAGTGATATTGTAAACAAAGACAGATGATGGCTAGCTTTGGAATCCAGGATGTGCGTTTCGTGCTATTTGGGACTTGTCAGCTGGATGTGCCTGCATCCTAGAGTTGATATTTGCCTCGAAACTCGAATTGATGAGTACTGGAATTATGGTATCACTGAAGATGGCAATTTATTTTATTTTGACAAAATGTTTGTAAATATGAACTTTCAATCAAGAAGTTGATTTCTAGTCATTAAAATGCATAATCATTCTGTGTGAACTCACGTATTATGTAATAATTATAAGCAGAATTTTAAGATTAATTTTTATTCGTTCCATAGTTAGCATGGGGTGATCTAATTGATCAGTCATTTTCTGTTGAATAAACAAACAATGATGTACTTCTTATTTATTCATCGAGTAACTGGAACAGAGAAATCTCTGATTTATTTGAAAGTTTTTTTTACTTTTTTAACATTGGAATTTCGTAGAAATATGATTAGGTTTCTTCTATTCGGTGACCCAGTAACTACCATTATATAGGCGGCCTGCATGAGCATCTGGGCTACCTGTTCCTGCCATATAGATATTTCAACAAGTTATCTATTTTTGTTTTAATATATCATTATGTCTATTAATCACATAACCTATCCTGGTGCATTTCTGAAAAGTGTACAACTTTTCGTCGTCAAAGTTACAAAAAGCTCAATAAGAGACAATGTGGTTGCTGACAATATGCAGAGAAAAGAATATGCATTGTTCAGATGTTCATTTACTGGACTGCTAACATCTAACTGGCGATCACTCAATATTTACCATCAGGACCGATCAAGAAGTAAGAAACGGAAACTTGTTGAAATACTTTGTGCTGAGAATTCTATATTGTACCAAAAATATAATATTGAATAAAGCTAATAATAATAATACATGATAGTTTTTATTTTAACTCATCAATCATATTTACAGATGAAGAAACTTAGGGACAATCAAAATGTATTGAATAAATGTTTCGTAATAGTTTGGAATTCCTCCCCAGTAGGTAATTTATATTTGGCTATGTACACTAGATGAAACCGAAGACTTTCAGGTCTATTAATGAGATAAGCTACTGAGTCAAAATTTAAATAGTTCACATTTACAACTTCATTTAATCAGTGATAATGTGAGATCACTACTGAATATCACCAATAAAATCTGTTATGCATTTGTTATTACATGGATGAACTTCATAAATCATGACCTAATAATAATTCAGGAAATCTATCGAATTAATTAAAATTGATCGAAGATTTTCTAGATACCTAACCATATGTATACTTCTTGTGTATATTTCAATATTTAACAATAGTTCAATTGATTTAAAGGTAAAGATCATTTTTTCAAAGATCCATTCAATAGCATGAATCATATTCAATTCAAATAATGGACTTCAATGGACTTCCAATGAGTTTACCTATTTTCCGCTTAAATTCAGCGGGGAGACTATAATTTATGGACGAACCAATCAGATTTACGATAACTGGTCTGAGATTTTGGTGCGAAATTCATTCACCTATTTAGCTAAATAGAATCTTGGCATTATAGCTGATGTCAGTTCGTGATGCAAACCCTAAATCTAATTCCTAACCCTAACCATCAACTGTAAATCATAATCCTTATTCTTCAAACTGCTTTATAACCCTCATTTAGATCTAGTAAGTAGGTAGACACTCTCAAGGTCACATTAGCGTCGCTCAAAGGTCGTCCATAAATTATAGTCTCATTGATTGATGAGTAAGAAAAATCTAGTCTCTTCTCATGCCCCATGTTGTAATGAAGATCTTGATTCTAATGTCCTGTATGAATAAACTACAGGGTAATTTATTTAATGACATGAAATAAATAAACAGTTTCATTCAACACATGAACACAATCGAATTAATGGAAACATATTTATTAGTGGGTACAATCATGACAAATAAAAATGATACAAGACTATACGGTATATAGTTGAAGAATATTTATCAATACACGTTAGTGAATTATTCCTGGATATCAGATGAATAATTTGTAATACTAGTACAAACACAGTTCAGTACATGATGTGCATTTGTACTTACATTTAATTCTAAATAAATATTTAATATTAACAGAATTAATAAGAAATAGAAAGACAAAGATTATCAGAAATGTGTGATGATACATATTTGTGGAATACATTTCGAACAACCTGAAGAGTAATCGTGAACATGTACCTAAATGGTTGTAAAAACAAATAGAATTAAATGATCTAATAAGAGTTGAGGATAAACATCTACCAGCTACCATGGGACTGCCTCTCCTGACGTTGCTTCACTGCCTTGTGAATCAGATCTTTGGGTCAAAGGCTCCGGATCTGTCCCCCTAAGAAAACCACCTGCTTCAGTTAGGGAGTCCGGGCAGTATCCCAGCCATCATACAAATCTAATGATTTATGTGACGCATATCTATTCGGTGCCTCCTTGTACCAATGTTTATGTGTTTAAATAAATAAATAAATATTCAAATAGAAAAGTATATTCATTAAAACTATACTCACATATATCAGATTTCGATAACTGTAAACCATAATCTTTACTTTCTTCCCATGGTTCATTATAAGCAGATGATCCAACAAATTCAATACGATTCAATAAATTTGTACATGGTGTTACAGTAAACCATAATGATCGATTATAACCAATAAAATATTGAATACTGTATAAAAATAAAGATAAATAAACCATTAAGAGACACTAGTAAACTATAATTATAATTACTATTACTATTATTATTATTGAATAACTCTTTTGTGAAATGGAACTAATGAAAATAATGAATTGATATCTAGTCACTCTATTAGACATTGATAAAAGAAAGATCATTTTAATATGAAAGGAGAAAAGGACTACCTGACACTGTTTGTTTCTTTTCTACATTATTCAATAGTTTCAATCATGTTGTTTTTATCAGCAAACAATACACTTAATAAGTCATTGTTTTTCCATAGACAATTCAAGTGTAAAGAGTTAATTATAATACATTAGATTTTCATATTTATTTTTTTGAAAAAACTAAAGTTAAACATTTTTGATTGAGGAACACTGTTTTAATAAACACAAAAAACCCTTTCTATGAATAATCCTTATATGATCACTAGTGACTGGCTTCAAGAGGTATGTCCTGGAGTTCTAGTAAGAAGCAGTGACCAGTGAAGTTCAACAGGGTCTGTTAAGAGTAAGTAACTCACTGACTTGGATTGCTTAAGGTTAGTCAGTGGTCTAGAGGTTAACCGTCCGCGTATGAGACTGATAAGTCCTGGATTTGAGTCTTGTAAGGCGGGATCGTGGATGCGCACTGCTGAAGAGCCCAAAACTAGGGCGGAACGACCATCCAGTGCTTCCAGGTTTCTCATGGTTGTCTAGCTTTAATTGACTCATGAACTCAACGATTAAATTACTATAAGGTAAGTAACATTAT
The DNA here is from genome assembly GCF_000699445.3 of Schistosoma haematobium. NCBI lineage: Eukaryota > Metazoa > Platyhelminthes > Trematoda > Strigeidida > Schistosomatidae > Schistosoma > Schistosoma haematobium. Next base: position 13,355,650 of record NC_067201.1, read on the forward strand.
TGAGTATTAATAATTTTTTTAAAAAATTCTTCCATAAATATAATCAAACACATCCATGTCTTTAAAAATAATAACACTGATCCTAACATTGATTTATTGTTGAGTAATAGCTAAGGTTATATTATCACTACTCAGTGATTAATCAGTGTAAATATTTCATTCTAGAGTAGATTACTGTTAGCTAGAATTGATGAATGATAATGTCGCCGATTGTGTAACTGTTCTGCTCGAATTCTGAATCCAGCAACAAATACTGATTTTGTAAAGACTGCTAGTAATTCTTATCATTGATTGCTAGCTAATACGTAATCGTATTCAAGAAGAGATTTCACGCAGACTATCTCCAACCACATAATCTCAAAATATTGATATCCATTGGTTGAAAATGGTAATACTTTTTTCCATTTTTGTAACATTTACCTATAGCATGCCTGTAGAATTTTTTAAAATTATTTGTCTATTTGCTGTAATGCATACATTTGACCAGCTATGTTAAATTATGTGTGTCTGATTGAACGCTGAGAGAACAAACCAACCTCCAACTGAGGAGGAAATTAGGAAAAGACATTGGAAGTGTATAGGACACACATTGAAGAAATCATCAAACTGCATCACGGAGCAAGCTCAAACTTGGAATCCTGAAGGGAAACGGAAAAGAGGAAGACCAAATAATACACTGAGTCGAGAATTGGAAGTAGACATTAATAAGATGAATAGCAATTGGAAAGAACTAGAAGTGATTTCGCAGGACGAAGTTAGGTGGAGGAAGCTGGTGGTTGGCCGACGCTCCTCCACGAGAGTAACAAGCTTAAGTTAGTAAGTAAGTATATTTATATACTTTCATTTGACCCATAAGCTGTTATCATAAGTTCTATTACTCCAGATTCTTCATCAATTAATTACTCCCCTACGACATTGGTTTTTTATCACTTATGACAATGTAATTCTCTGTGTTGCTGTATGGTTGGGTATTTCAGGTAATATTATTGTATGAGTTCTGATTCATGATTAAACTGAGTATAGTACAGTACTGATCTGCTTTCTACTTTCGTAATCTGGTTGGCCCAAGAATCAAAAAGCGTTAACATCTTGATTATTGTTCACTAGTCGATATGCCAATTGGTATTTAGAAGGTCAATGATCCTACTTGCCGCTTCTCTGTGCCTTCTGATTTCAAACATCATTGAGATTTATATTATAACTGTTATCAAGGTGATCGATTAACGAAGCAAGTCATGTATACTGTAATTTACCTATTAATTAAACAGTTAATAATAAGCATGATTATTTTGTTTGAAAACATCTAACTTCAATCATTCCCCCCCCCAAATGTATATTAAAACAAAAAAAATTTGGAAATGTGTATAGAAAGAAGAAAAAATCTGTTCATTTGTAAATTTTGGTAAAAATTAACTTTGTTGATTCATTATTCTATGCATCAAATAAATTATACCAAGTTATAATTATTCATAAATTACATTTATATATGTACTTCAGTTTTATGAAGGAAATACATTTCACATAATGTTTTGTTCAAAACACATTTATGAAGGGTCAAATAATACACCCAAAAAATACAAATCATTACTTTAATAATTGCAAACGATCTTATTCACTTGATATTGTTTGGCTTGTATCTTCCCATTGTTATTTAAGACTGCAATTGATCAGTCTGTTATTGGCATATGTCCATATTGTGCGTATGCCTCGATATTGCCTTAATTCCCAAGCTTTTATAAGCAAAGATGGAAAAGATGGAAAAGAGTGGCTAGCAGTGGAATCCAGGACGCACGTTTCTTCCTATTTTTGCTTATAAAAGCTTGTGAATTAAGGCAATATCGAGGCAATTCTTACAAGATGCACATATGCCAATAACAGACTGATCAATTACAGTCTTAAATAACAATGGGAAGATAATGGTAAAACAACACCAAGTGAATTTAAACTTCAATCCATTGCACAAGAAGGTGGATATCAGGACTCAGTAACTGAGTGTATAACGTGGTGGCGTTTGGAGTGAATGGTACTGGGTTTGAGTCCCAGAGTGAACATCAACTCTGAGATGCAGATACACCGAGCTGACGAGCCCCAGATAGGACAAAACGCGCGTCCTGGATTCTACTGCTAGCCACTATCCATTATTCTTTACAAAAAAACCATCTTATTATTTTAATTGGCGAGACTATAATTTATGGATGAACCAATAAAATATAAGATAAGGAGTCTTGGGTTTTGGCACGAAATTCACTCATCCATTTGGTTAAAAATGAGAGTTTCGGTATTATAGCTGATGTCAGTTCGTGATGAAAACCCTTAATCTAATTCTTAACCTTAACCATCAACTATAAATAATAATTCTAGTTCCTCGTCCTGGTTTTTGTAAAACTCATTTGGTACTAGTAAGTAGGTGGGCATTTTCAATGTCACTTTAGCATCGCCGTCCACAAATCCTAGTCTCGCCTTTTAATTAAGAAAGACTTATGGAGATTGTAGAATTATCAAAGTTGGGCTATCAAAGAAAACCTGGAAATACTGAATTAGCGTTTCACTCTAATATTGGACTTCTCAGCAGTGAGTATCTGTGATTATGCATGCCTGAACATTAATTATACTTTGTAACGGTTTGTACTAAACAGTGAGAAAATGTAAATCTTTACAAATGGTTTTGCATTAGTTGAATATTTTGGTAACTACCTGGATTCAATAGCTTGGTAGATAATATGTGTTTAAAATGATAGATGGTGAGTTCATATTTCAGTGTGTATATTAACACTGCAATGTTAGTATATCTAGCTGACAATTTCCGAATTGGGCTAAACATATGTTCCGTGTTCCATTGCTAGCCACTGATAGACAACAGCAAGTTATGGAATCTAGGTTGTGTGTTCAGTCCTGTTTGAGATTGATATGGACGTACATTTATCTGATAGTAGTAACCAATATCACGTTAGTCTAATCATTTATGTGTAGCGAACTCTATTAATCAGTCTGCAATGTTTCCACTAGTTTAAGTGATTTGATTTGATCTGTACTAAGGGAATAAGGAATATAGGATTGGTATATTTTTATGATTAATCAATCTAAGTAGCTCAGTAATGACGTCTCATACTGTGAGCCTTAGTGACATGAGTTCTAGTCCTGATATGGGAAATTAGGTTACTCGTGATTTTATATAGTCTCTGATGACTAATCCCAGTTTATATATATATAATGTAAATCATTACAAATTGCATCAAACGTTATTGTGTTATCCAATTAGCTACTTAGAGAAAAAATCAAACGTATTTTATGCTATCATATTTATACTAATACATTGGTTTCGTCCTAGTATCAGACTCCTCAGAAGTGCATACCTATAATCTCATGGGCAAGACTCGACGTAATAAAGAGTTCAAGAGGTCAAATGAGACCGAATATTCTGGACTGGGTTCATGAAGTGAAAAATGTCTAACAGCAACCTGAGAATGGAAATTCTCATAACAAATTGAGATCATTCATTATACCGATATTAACTGAGGATTTGAGTGAGTAGTTGTAACATGTGGACTTTATTCATGTCAGCCATAAAACACATTTATTCACCAATGGAAATCAATTTTAGCTGGGTTATATAAAGAAATGACTGAAATTGAAAAAATATGTTGATCATTGAATTTACATTTAGTATTCATTTATTATCATTTTGATCTTATTTACTTATTTACTTATAAAGAGTATCGAACCATAATGAAATATTTACTCTCTGAGTTTCCCCTAAATTTCAGAACATAAAATAATTAAATAAAATAAACGATTATCTACAAACCAATGGATCAATTGTGTAATCATCATATACACATTATAATCAGAGGAGGGGTTTTGTGGATACTAACGTCATTTTTAATGGTTGAATTCATGAGCCATTTGAAGCTAAACCATCATGGAAAACTTGGAAGAGCTGGATGGCCGTTCCCTCCTCCTACTGGACTCCTCAAAAGTGAGTACCCACGACGCGTCTTGCGAGATTCGAACGCAGGACTTGTCGGTCTTGCGTGTGAACGCTTAACCTCTAGAACGCTGAACCGGTACCTAACGGTGTTAATGTCTAACTTCAACTAATCCACGAAATTGCGCCACCATTCACTATTGTTTTCAGACAGTTACCATTTCACAACAGACCCGTTTGAAATCCACTGGTCACGGCTTCTCACTAGAACTCCAGGAAATGTCTATTGAAAGCCGTCACTACTGAGCATATGATGATTATAATCAGAGAGGGGTTTTGTGGATATTATAATAAATTTTAATAGTTGAATTCATGAGTCAATTAAACCTAGACCACCATTGGAAACCTGGAAGCACAGGACGGCCATTTTGTCCTCATATAGTTCTCCTCAGCAGTGAGCAATAATAACTAATGTCAAGGTAAATTGAAGTCATAATCACTTGTAATTTTCATATTTATTATGAATGAAACATTTATCAACAATTTCATTAAATAATATTTAAATCAAGTTGTAAAGGTATATATCAATCAAATCCAATTTACTATTACCATTAAATATTCTAAATTTAAATTCTATTGTGTAAGATCATGGGTGGGCCAGTCCCTAGATGAAACAATGATCCATTTTGCTAACTAATGTTATTGTTGTTGTTTGTTCTTTTTCAATAGTTCTACATTATTACACAACCTGTCTTCAAACTAAACTGAATATTAGATCTTTTTTTCTCTTCACTAAAGAAATTATTATCAACGAGGTTGTTTGTGTTGTCTTTCATTTATTTTTGTAAAATATATGTAAAACAAGATAGTACAAATGCAAATATAGATATATAAATGCATATAGACATACATATACACATAAGATTGTTTCTTTCCCAAGTTGAAGTCTTTAGATACTTATTTTTCGCTTTACATGAATCACTTAATGTATCTCATTTCTTGATGTACATTAAAGAGGTAAACACATAAATGAATCTCTTTCTTTTGCTCTATTTCTCTCCCACACACACACACACACACATTCTATCAATATTCACATCATTCATTATTATTTATATATTGTACTAAATTTTAACCATTACTAAACAAACAAATTATCAAATATAACATAGACATAGGATAATAACAATTGGCGCTAATTTAACTTAAACTCTATTATATTTCATCTAGGAGAATATAAGTCACAAAAACCTTTACTCTCTCTCTCTCTTTCTTACACAAATAGATACATATATACAAACGACATCGGTTTAAACAGACTTCATTAATTATGTCCAATAATCAGTTTATACTTATCTTATTGTTTAAATCATGTTTCAAAGAAATGTTAATTTACTGTTACTTGCAAATTGAAGAAGTTCAAATCAACGTTGAATTAATGAATTAATGTAATATATGAAAGAAAAACAAAGAGCATCCATAAAACAGATATTGCTTATAAAAAAAGGAAATGGGACCATTTGAATATCAATATGAGTAAAGATATCTATATTAATTTAAAACTAAATGATGTTTATAATTCACCATGGAAACCAACTGCTTAACTACTTAATGGTGGTATAAAAAAGAAAAAGTAAGAAATTACTTTAAATTAAATGATTAACAGAGTTTTAAAAAATGGAGAAGAGTATTGTTATGTGAAAATAATAAGGATTATGATGCAACAATAGTCTTATTTAATGATCTTATATAAATAGCTTTATGTATTGGCTAAAGGCTTCCAGAATGCAAAGAAATGGAAAACTCGGAATGATTAGTATAATAATCAATTTCATCAATAATGTTATTTGTTATTCACATAACTACAAAGAATGTGAGTGGTATTTTTGTTGTTCACAAAGCAAATGAACTCAATAATTTGTAACTTTAATTAACATGTCATTAGTTCTAGTTGGTACAGTATTGACATTTATAAATTGAATCATTTAATTTTATGAATTATCATGATAACTACTTACTTACTTACTTAATTACGCCTGTTAGTCTTCGTGGAGGAGCATGGGCCACCCACCAGCACTCTCCATACAATCCTGTACTGGGAAATCATTTACAACTCTTTCAAGTTGTTATTCATCCTTTTCATATCTGCTTCCATTTCCCGACGTAATGTGTTCTTTCGCCTTCCTCTTTTCCGCTTCATTTCGGGATTCAAAGTTAGGGCTTGTCTCGTGATGCAGTTTGACGATTTCCGTAATGTATATTCTATCCATTTCCATCGTCTTTTCCCAATCTCCTCGTCAGCTGGAATCTGGTTTGTTCTCTCCCACAATAGGCTGTTATTGATGGTATCTGACCAATGGATGTTGAGTATCCTACGTAGATAACTATTTATAAATACCTTTACTTTCTTGTAATAGTTCTCGAAGTTTCAGCTCCGTACAGTAGAACTGTCTTGACATTCGTACTGAAGATTCTGACTTCGATATTGGTTGACAGTTGCTTTGAGTTCCATATGTTCTTCAATAGTTTGAATGAGGCCCTTGCTTTGCTAATCCTCGCTTTTACAACTGCATCTGAACCTCCTTGTCCATCGATGATGCTTCCTAGGTACGTGAAGGATTCTACATCTTCCAGAGTTTCACCATCAAGAGCGATAACATTGCTGTCCTCCGTGTTGTAATTGAGGACTTTGGTTTTCCCCTTGTGAATGCTGAGGCCTACTGATACAGAGACTGCCGCTACACTGGCTGTCCTTATCTGCATTTGTCCATGTGTATGTGATAGGAGGGCTAGGTCATCTGCGAAGTCCAAATCGTCTAATTGATTCTGATCTGTCCATTGTATGCCAGCTAATATGAAGAATATTAATTAGGACTTCATTGATTGGAGAATGAGTGACCTACAAATTAATTCCTTCCAATTGCCTATGAAATTTTATCATATTCTTTTTTGTTTTGTTAATATTTTGTAAATAAGCACATGATTTTATTACATGAAATATCTATTCCTTTGGTTAGCGATCTTGTTTTTGATCTCAAATCTTTCGGCAGTTCACATTGATCATTCATTCTCGTGACTAACCATCTCTTGGCCATACTGTTTCAATATATATATCATCGACTGTTAAGCATTTTCTACTCATTGTATTTGACAGTCTGAAATTCACTCATTAAGCCATGAAATCCTACTTTGCGATAATAGTGTAATATTTGGGACTTTAATATTAAGTCGAATTAAGTGAGGAAGAACTGAGTTGATTAGAGTGCGGGTGACATATGAAACTGATCTTTTTCCAATTTTTTGTGACGGTTAGTTACATTCTAAGGAGTTGTTACATAACTTAGTAAATGAATTATATAATTGTAACAGATAAATTTCCTGATGTTGTCAATCTCTTTCCATATAGTAAGTTACTGATTAATTTATGTTAGTTTAATTTATGCAAATCTGACTGTACATCAATCTAATAAAACGTAGTCTTTGATTGAGATCATGAACTGATTGATATTAGACCACCATTGAAAACTTGGAAGCACTGGATAGCCGTTTCGTCCTATTGTGGGACTCCTCAGCAGTGCGCATCCACGATCCCACTCACGTGATTCAAAGCCAGGGCCTTCAGTCTCGCTAATCCGTGTCAGGTAAAGACAGGTATCTACCTCAGTACAATGGAAGACAGTCGCGCAATTTTGTGGATTAGTTGGGGTTAGACATTAACACCATTGGATGCCGGCTCAGTGGTCCAGTAGATTAAGCATTCGCGCACGTGACTGAGGACCCTGGGTTCGAATCCCGCGAGCGGAACCGTGGACGCGCACTGCTGAGGAGTCCCATACTAGGGTGAAACGTCGGTGCAGTGCTTCCAGGTTCTCAGTGGTGGTCTAACATCAATCGGTTCACGATCTCAATCAAGAACTTAACAATCTCCAAAACCTCTAAAAACTGATAAAACGTAGTCTATTCAGACACCATTTAGATTGATTTTTTATATTCAATTAATCCATATTTAACGTCTTCATATTCTTATTTGCATCGTTTAGTTCACAATTGAAATGTCAAGTATTCTAATAACAAAATGAAGTATAACTGATGAAAATGAATACTTTGGAACATTTACAAAATGTAAGATTAATAAACTACCGATTCATTTTAAGTGTACATCAAATACGCTTGAATAGTCTCTTTTTATTCATTGGAATATAATAGAAGATTTTGTGTTTCATTGAAATAATAACGGGGCACAAAAAATCAACCAAATTAACTGTTTAAGGTGTTTTTTTAATGCAAAAGTATCATGAAACAAATCAGTTATGATAAGATGGTGGTCGTAGGTAGTCAACAGGAAATCCTGCTACTTGGCACTTATCAAAAAGGTGTACCTGTAATCCTGAGAGAACTGACGATCCCTGACGGATCACTGGATAGTGATCAATGTCATATATGTCAGGTCCTTCTTAGTTCCGATCGAATCCTATCGGCCATCAAGCATCAGTTCCCTCAAGATTACAGGTACACCTTGCTGACGAGTGCCAAGTAGCACGAAACCTATATTCAGGATTTCCTGTTGACTACCTCCAACCACCAGAGTTATGAAACGTCAGAAAATTTACAGTACATTATTTGGATTGAAAATGTAGTACTAAACATAGTAGCAGTATAGGTAATCATCCAGTCAGAAATGCCAAATGTGACTTTCTAAATGTTTCTGGCCGAAATTCTATTGGATGCTGATTGGATGATATGTTTATTAGCGTTTCCATAGCCTTTTTTGTCTTTATTATTTGAAAAATTTTCTGGATCAACCTAACATTTAGTTAAGCTCAATTTATCTTGAATAATGCAATCAACCAACTAAGTTATATGATTACTTTTGTGTTAGGATAATAATCCCTTTTCAGTACTCAACCTAAGTTCAGTATCTAGCTCTCTTTCGATCATTTTTCTCTGTATTCATTGAATAGGTGATTCCAGTATGTAAAAGTATCATTTTTACTGATGATTTCATTTCAATTATCTAAAGCTAATTACATTTATCTTCGATGAACATGTCAAAAATAAAAACTTCTCAAATGAAAAATATAAATAAATTAAAAGATAAAGCTTGAACTAAAATCCTCCACTTATATACAACAATCACTTATAAACTCAACGAAATACTCCTAAATATTCTACACATATTCAACATTCACAGAATAGATTGCGCTACAGATTCACTGAGACATATCCTATCCTCTTAAATTTTCATAAACAATTTTAAAAGTTAAGCCATAAACATTAAAAGTGTTGTTTATAGACAAATAATATCAATAATTTTTTTAGGTTACTTTTGACTGTATCTTTTTTTTGCTGTTTTCTTCATACTTTATTCTAATATCATAGTACTTTAAATTAAACATCAAGGTCATATTAAACTAAAACAATAGAATGAAGAAATATACTTAAATGCTATTATTAAAAGGCATCTAATTAAGTTCATTTACATATGTGTAATGTATACATGTAGACAATGTGTTGAAATTATTGTTGTTGTCGCTTTTTAATAAAAGTATTAATTGAACATTGAACATTGAAAGAAAGAAAGAAAGAACAATAAAAAGAGAAAAAAACAACAACAGCTGACGTCAACCATATAAGGATAGACTTTTTACTACTATATTTATTGAAGTTCATGTTTATAAATAAAAATGGAGACATTGATATTACTGATAAATTATCAGTGATTTAAGTAGTATAAAAGATAGTAGTTTGAGTGTATACTAACTCTAGAACATTAAATATGTATATGACATACATGGAAATATATTGTATAGTGATGGTTGATATTGAAATTGTATCTTTTCATTTAAAACAAACATTTTCACATGTTGTTTTTTAAAAAGTATTTTAAATTTATTATATTCTGTGATCCGATCCAAATATTTTCAGGTTCTGTTAGCAGAATATAGATTGGATTAAAGTATATTTCATGCAGGATTTTATTAGGACACGTTGATTGACTATTTCTTGTTCAATCAGAGCTAGTGGATACTTGGAGAAGACTTTAGAATCTTCTCAGATAAAATCTATAAATATTTTAACGTTTCTCTTATTGAATAAGAAAAAGAGAATTCAGCGAGGAAAATTTTTCTTTTCGACGAAATCATTTACTTAAGCTGTACATTCGTATATATAGTTATATGGAAAATGTATGTCTATAGAAGGATAGAAAGGGTTGTATCACAAAAAAATGGATTCGACAATAAATAACAAATGAGGTTAACGTACTAATCAAGGGGTAAGGAAGAACAAAATTTAAGGGTCAGATAATAGTCCAATTTTAAAACAACTCTTGTGGACTGTTGTAATCAATATGTAAATAAAATACCTACAATTAGCCGATTACTCACAAAAGAACATAAATCTCAATTATCTGATCTGCGGAGAAATCAGGACTTAGTTTTATGCCGCCCAGACAAGGGTGCAGGAATTGTTCTTATGGATCGTATTGACTATGTTACAAAAATATCTTCAATATTATCTGATCCTGTCAAATTCTCTATTGAGAACGTTCAAAAAGACACTACTGAAAAAACTGAACAAATGCTAATTAAAATTTTGAAGAAAATGAAAGATGAGGATATTATCAATCATGACCTCTATGAACACCTCAAACCATCTGGTTCTGTTGTACCAAGACTATATGGACTACCAAAAGTTCATAAGAATAATAACCCACTACGTCCTATACTGGATATGAACAATTCTCCCTATCACTTAATCGCTAAATGGTTAGTTAACATTCTACAACCTGTTAAAAATCATATCAACAAACACAATGCTCTTGATTCCTTTGACTTTGTTGACTCCATTAGAAATATCAATGTATCCGGTAAAAAATGTTCTCATTAGACGTCACTTCTCTTTTCACAAATGTTCCTCTCACAGAAACCATTTGCTTTTTATGTGACTATATTGAAAATAATAATCTTGATATGCGTATCCCGATACATTACCTTAAAGAACTACTTCTAAGATGTACGCTCAACGTGCAATTTAGATTTAATGATATTTTCTATAAACAAATAGATGGAGTTGCAATGGGCTCTCCATTGGGTCCTCTCCTGGCTGATTGTTTTATGGCGAACCTAGAAAATTCGGTACTTCGACCAATAATTGAAAGATTTCATTTATATAAAAGATATATGGATGACACTTTCATTATTTGCGAAGAAGACAGTGACCTCAATGATATTTTGAATATTTTCAATAACTGTCACCCATCGATCCAATTCACCTTAGAAGCAGAGACAAACAACGAATTTCATTTTCTTGATATCCATTTAAAAAGAATGCCTGACGGTTTATTACAGAGATCGATATACAGAAAACCCACTTGGAATGGACAATACACGAACTTCCACAGTTGGGTTCCATTAATTAGAAAAAGGAACTTAATTCATTCTTTATCCTCAAGGATCAGGCGAATTTGTTCCAACGACACAATAGATGGGGAACTATTTTATCTTCGACAGACCCTCATCAAAAACGGTTATCCACCGAGATTCATCGATAGAAACTTGGTACCTAGACCCCATGATAAAGCATTGACAGTAGAGAAAAAAACTCTATTTATGAATATGGAATTTAAGGGAGATACAGCTGCTGAAATCCTAAATAAACGGATTTCGAAATCAATGAATAAAACATTCCACGCAGCTAAACTTCGAATCATCTTCTCTAGCCGACCTACCATTCTGGGGTGTGTAAAGGACAAACTTTCGCTTTGGGCCACTTCAATGTGTATCTATAAATTTACTTGCTCATGTGGGGCATGTTACATAGGCCGCACAAAGCGATCATTATCCAAACGCATCTCGGAACATTATCCGGCTTGGCTTTTGAAAGGGGAGCGAAAAACAATCACGAGTTCTATACAGGAGCACTTAATCAACTGTGGACATATCGCTCCAAAAGACTCTTCGTTTAAAATAGTTTACAGAGTCAAAGGAACTGGATCGAAGGGGTTCGAATCAATATTTTATGCACCGCAGAGGCATTGGCAATCCACAAACTAAAGCCTGAACTTTGCGTGCAGAAACGATTTGTCCAGCCTCTTATCCTTCCTTGGCCTTAATGGGTATGTTGCTAGGTTGTTTTTTTTTCCTAATGCACTTTTATTATTATCCATAATTTTAAATTACTATTTTGCACTTTAAACTTTAATCATTTATTATTACCTTTTACAAGTTTTCTTGATTATCATTCAGTTTATTATTATGACCTTTGTTGTTTTGTCGTTTTTCTTCATATCTGTCAATCTGTCAATTGGACTATTATCTGACCCTTAAATTTTGTTCTTCCTTACCCCTTGATTAGTACGTTAACCTCATTTGTTATTTATTGTCGAATCCATTTTTTTGTGATACAACCCTTTCTATCCTTCTATAGACATACATTTTCCATATAACTATATATACGAATGTACAGCTTAAGTAAATGATTTCGTCGAAAAGAAAAATTTTCTTCGCTGAATTCTCTTTTTCTTATTCAATGACACTATGGGTTATTTTAATTATCTGAAAAGTTCCTCTTATTAATATCAGATGGGCTTTGTGGAGATTGTAGTAATTTCAATAGTTAAGATCATAAGTCGGTTGAAGCTAGACCACCATGGAAGACCTGGAAGCACTGGACGGCCGTTTCGTCCTATTGTGGGACTCCTCAGCAGTGTGCATCCACAACCCCGCCCCCTGCGAGATTCCAATCCAGGACCTACTGGTTTCGCGCGCGAGCACTTAACCACTAGACCACTGAGCCGGCATCCAGTGCCTCCAGGTTTTCCATGGTGGTCTAGCTTCAACTGGCTCATGATTTTAACCATTGAAGTTTCTCTTATTGTAATTTCTACTTTCATTCAACCTTTTTATTTGAAATACAATTACATTCCTATTCAACTGTGTTCTGATTTGTGGACTTGTAGAGTGAAGTAGTGCCCAAGAATACTAAGTGATAAGAATGGCTGTGTCGTAATATGAGAAATTCTAACGGGCTCCAAATACATTGTCAAGTTGAAATGATTTGAAAGAAGGGTACAACTTCATGGGAAATTTTAGAATTAAAATTTAAATAATAGTGTTTATAACACATGTATATTTATGGGTTATCAGACTGACAGGAATATCTGATTGCTAAGCTAACACTTGCCTAGACTTATATTTTACGTGTTATATGGTCTTGGGATCAACATTTCATTTATTCACTTTCACTCTCAATATCCAAACCGATGAGCAGGCATAAACTAAAAAAATTATCAATTATATTCAGAAGGACAAAACATCTGGCTGTAATCCCATGAAAAACTTGGTCATTCAGTGGATACAGTATTAAAATACTTGATTCTTGCAACCCTCTTATCGAGTCCAAGTGTCGTAAAACAGAAGAGTAAACTATTTTTATACTACTTAATTTCTTTATTCAATGTAATGCTTTTTGTTAATGTAGCAGAGTTGAATAGATTGTTGAATTTCTAGTCTTACATTGCTGACTGATTTATTCAGATGATTATTGAAAACGAGGAAGCATTTTTAAGTTGTCCCCTTCTAACCAGGAGTATTTAGCAGTGCATATCTTCAATCACACCAGTGATCAAGCTCAAAAGTCTCAAAATTCTATGTGAGCGCTTTTAAACTTATAGACCACTAAGTTGGAAAGCAACCACTTACATTTTAAATTAATGTCGATTCGCGACATCACAGTTTGCCAACCGTGAATTACATTGTAACCATAGTTTGTTTTTCCAAAGAACAGATAAGCAAAAACACATTATTCAATTTTTGTAGTGTAGTGAACAGAACACGGGTGGAGACAATCGAACGATACTTAGCGCAAAATTACAGAGTTACTTGGTAAAATAGAAAAACCACACTATAATACTTAATTTGCAAAATGTTCAATAATTGTCTCGAACTTCGTTGTTCTTGCATTTCAATGCGAATTGCTTTCTATTCCCACTCTTCCTTTCTTGATCTTCCCCATCTTCTGCCGCCAGACATAACATTCCTGACTCATGTCATATACTACTTATGTCAATTTAAGTAGCACGCACCACACTAGTAGCTCTTGAGATTTTTTCAGAATTTAAACCCTCAATGCCATATGAACTTTATATGAAGACTCTTTATACAAAAGTAGATTTAGCAATTAATATAAATAACTAATCAGTTAAAACATACATAAAACAGCAAAATTTACTACACCATATACAATGTTCGAAAATGGATAGATACATTGAATGAGCCGGCTACCACCAGTATATAACGCTCAGGCAAAATATTAACTATCTTCTTTCTTTTTTTGGGGGGGGGAGGAAATAATTACTACTATTAAGAATGATATAAATCCTGGATATTATTAAAAATAATTTATAGATTTTTGTACTTCAATACTCTGAACAGCGATTTCCAGTATTACGTCATTGGTGATATTATGTTTTTATATAACCATTTTAAATATAGATATAGTCTTAAAAGTATTATTTTTGACATTTGTATATATATATATACAAATATCTTTTTTACGGAACTGATTATTACTAAAGCAACTAATATGACAATAATAAGAATAATATATAACCTTATTGTTTACGATTTAAACAAATGTTCAATGTCACAATGACATTGATTTTGGACATGTGTTATATCGGTGTATGTATACACATTATTTGCGGTTAAGTAATGGTAGTTATTCTATAAATGAACCACGTCAATATCATAGATACTATTGTTATTTTCAAGAGATTATAATTATTATGTAATAAGACCAACAACAAAAAACCCTCAAGTAAACTATTTGATCAAATAAACAGACAAACAATCAAGTATATCTTGATCTCTTGATAAATTTAAATAATTGAATTCATGAGTCAATCTGAACTAGATCATCATTGAAAATCTAAAAACATTGGATGACCGTTTTGTCTTAGTATAGGACTTCTAAACAGGATTGTGAATGTGCAATAGGATGAAACGGCAGTCCAATACTTTCAGATTTTTAATTTTGGTCTAGTTTAGATCGATTCATGAATTCAACAATTAAAAATCGATCTGATGAAAATTTAAATAAAGTGAGAAGAACAAGATTTGCAGAATAACATGAATTCATTTCTATTTAGTGGCTACTCATTAGCTACGAATGGTTTAAATTTATACATACTGTAATCAATGAAGTTTAATTTGAAAGAAAGCTACACACACCCCAAAGAGGAGAATTTCTGATTCTTTAAAAAGAACATTCTTCACAGCAACATTGCAAATAGTATTCCCCAGCCGATCATTCTTCACCAATAATCTTAAAAATAAATTATCGCATCTGACCAGCTCAATGTGCATTTACCAATTTACCTGCTCATATGGAGCTAGGTATATAGGTAGTTCGATGCGTACTTTATCTAAAAGAATTCAAGAACATTATCCGGCGTGGCCAAGAAGAGGAGGAAACGGCCCAATTAGAAGTTCAATAGTCGAACATTTTGTGAACACAGATCACTCAATTAAGACAAACTATGCGTCCAAAGTCATCTACAAGGTAAGTAGAAGTTTTGCAAAGAAAATGAGATTACATTTTTGCATTACCGAAGCAATAACCATACGTCTGGAAAAACCAGAATTGTGTGTGCAAAAGAGATTGGTACAACCTCTTCTCCTGCAATGGTCTTAATGTTTTACAACTTTTCCTTCTTTTCTTCCTTTCTTCATACTCTTCTTCCATTACAGCCATCTTCTTTACTTTCCATCTTCTTCATAATTCTTGTACCCCCAACTGGCTTATTTCTGTTTCTGTGATCCTCTTGATTACATTTAATTTCAATTTATACATCTTATCTTATGCTGAGCCATCCTTTTCCAATGATAATTTCCCTATCTATCATTTGATGAATACTTAAGCCATTAACAACCAAACGATTATTAAACTTTCCTTGTTTAAAAAAAAATTTTAGTACCTTTGTTTATTTAACCTCACTGTCACCATGTATAACAGACGTTTATTGACAGTATTATTGCCATCCTGTAAAATAAGTATATATATTTGCGATTGTACAGCTTTGAAAATGAATTCGTCGAAAAGGGAGCTCTTCTCTGAACTAATCTTTCTTATTTAATTCGAAACCACATATTTAAAATAATAGTTTCACTAGTATTGATATGTTGAAGATGAAGTCTATAAAGGAGGTTACGTCATTAATAGTGATAAACCTATATTGAATGAATCAAATTGGTGGCAAATGGATGATAATTAAATTAGTTAGTGTCCTGATTGAACATTAGTAGAATTATTTAAGTTATAAAATGCCATAAAAGGATTATATAATTAATAAACAATAAAATAAAATATCTTATTATGACAAGGAAAGGTTTATCACATATTCTTTCTGTATACGAAGGCTATGTCATAAGCACTTGATATCTTGATGACTTCTACAAAGTAAAGTATAAGTGATGTTCTTTGCTTGCTAATTGTTCTAAATACCTTTTAGATGTCAATACTAAGTTCACTATTTATCAGAAGTCTAACGATATCCTGTCAATACTTTGCATCCTTTCAAATAAACAAATAATTCACTAACTAAAAGTTCGTTTTTTTTCAATGATACTATAAGATTTGGACTACCTTTGTAACAGGATGCACATATGCCAACATGAGACTGATCAATTACAGTCTTAAATAACAATGAGAAGATACAAGTACAACAACATCGAGTGAATTTAACCTTTGTAAGATACTAAAATCCCTTTGAATAATATTAACCACTAACTAAGATCGAAATAGGGTAATAAATTATTGTAAAACATCAAGATTAATATTCTGAATTAGAAGTTGGTAACAATTTTAAATTCACTATCTTAAATCTGATTGGGTTTTTTTCTTTTAAAAATTATATTCCCGCTAATTTTTGTCATATTGTTGTACTTTTTTTTCTCCTTCAAATTTAAATATTTGAATTTTGAATCTTTTATTTTGACAACTTTCATTGTATATTTATCTGTAAGTTAACAGTTATAATTTTCAAAAATAGCGCATTTATTTTAAATCAATTTTGAATGTTGTTTGTTTTTTTTAATTTTATTAAAAGTTATAATCGATAATATTAGCAAAGTTGGATAGTGGTTAGCAGGGGAATCCAGGACGCGCGTTTCGTCCTATTTAGGACTCGTCAGCTAGATGTAAATGCATCTCAGAGTTGATGTTCACTCTGGCACTCAAACACAGTGCCATTCACTTGAAACGCCATCGCGTTATCCACTTATCTACTGAGTCCTGATATCCACCTTCTTGTGCAATGGGATGAAGTTTAATTCACTTGGTATTGTTTTACTTGAATCTTCCCATTGTTATTTAAGACTGTAATTGATCAGTCTCATGTTGGCATATGTGCATCCACTATCCATTTTTGCTTATAATGCTTGTAAATTAAGGCAATATCAAGGCATACGCACAGGACGTACATATGCCAATAACAGACTGATCAATTTCAGTCCTAAAACATTAATGGGAAGATTCAATTAGAACAATACCAAGCGATAATATTAGTTTGTCAAAGTTATATGATCATTTTTAATTTTCAACTTGACTATCATTAAGATCCTGGAAACATTAGACGACTGTTTCGTCCTAGTATGGAGTTCCTCGATAGGATTGTGGATACGCATTGTTGAGGAATCTTATACTAGAACGATGATAATGATGGCCTGATTGAATATCTAGGCTACCTGTTCCTGTCATTTAGATATTTCAAGAAGTTATCTAATTCTGCTTGTTTTAATACATCATTATAACTATTAATCGCATAACTTATTCAGGTGCGTTTCTGAAAAGTGTACAACATTTCGTTGTACAAGTTACGAAAGGTCCAAACAGAGATATCGTGGTTGCTGGCAATATGCAGCAAAAAGAATGTACATTATTCAGATATTGATTGACTGGACTATTAACATCTAACTCTTGATCACTCAATATTTATCGTCAGGATCGATCAAGAAATAAGCAACGGAAACTTGTTGAAATACTTCGTGCTGAGAATTCTATATTGTACCAAAAATATAATATTGAATCAAGCTAATAATAATAAGTAACAAATGGTCGTCCACTTCTTACAGGTTTTCAATGATGGTCTAGTTTAAATCGACTCATGAATTCAACTATCAAAAATTATTAATCAATGTTAAAATGGTCTTTAACAAAATTCAGTATACTATGAAATAATTAAAACATGTTAGAAGTATATGAAAGGTAAGAATTCAATGTTACAGACAGACTGTGAATGAACAAATGTGTCTCGATAATTTTGTATGAATGAAGAAATAAACAAACAGTTCTTGAATTTACCAATTTCAAACTGAAATGTTTATTTATCATTTGCATAAATGATTTCGTGTTCAAAAACTACCTATTCATTTATAAAGTTGACCCAATCACATAGGATGATGAAGCTCTGGAATATGTGGAATCCTTCACGTACCTAGGAAGCATCATCGATGGACAAGGGGAATCAGATGCAGACGTAAAGGCGAGGATTGGTAAAGCAAGGGTCACATTCTTATAATTGAAGAACATATGGAACTCAAAGCAACTGTCAACCAATATCGAAGTCAGAATCTTCAGTACGAATGTCAAGACAGTTCTACTGTACGGAGCTGAAACTTCGAGAACTATTACAAGAAAGTAAAGGTATTTATAAATAGTTATCTACGTAGGATACTCAACATCCATTGGTCAGATACCATCAATAACAGCCTATTGTGGGAGAGAACAAACCAGATTCCAGCTGACGAGGAGATTGGGAAAAGACGATGGAAATGGATAGAATATACATTACGGAAATCATCAAACTGCATCACGAGACAAGCCCTAACTTTGAAACCCGAAATGAAGCGGAAAAGAGGAAGGCGAAAGAACACATTACGTCGGGAAATGGAAGCAGATATGAAAAGGATGAATAACAACTTGAAAGAGTTGTAAATGATTTCCCAGTACAGGATTGTATGGAGAGTGCTGGTGGGTGGCCCATGCTCCTCCACGAAGACTAACAGGCGTAATTAAGTAAGTAAGTAAGTAGGATTCTATTACAAATAATAAATACTTCGTATGTGAAAATAAAGACTTATTCATGGTAATTAATAATATCCATTTAGTTTAATT
Organism: Schistosoma haematobium; assembly: GCF_000699445.3. Classification (NCBI taxonomy): domain Eukaryota; kingdom Metazoa; phylum Platyhelminthes; class Trematoda; order Strigeidida; family Schistosomatidae; genus Schistosoma; species Schistosoma haematobium. The sequence goes on from NC_067201.1 coordinate 13,374,749, forward strand.
AATACAAAGAACCTATTTATTCCTATGATGCATTCTCTTAGTTAGACTGTTGATGTGCAGAGATCTTATTGTCATTCCGGACAAGATTATCAGAGCCAATTTCACATAGGATTGAATTTTTTTAGTTGTTTCATAAATGTCTTTCATTTTAGATCATGCAGTCTTCATAAATTGTTTGCATTACTATTGACCGTTTTTCTAATTCATCAGAATGAACTAATATGATACTCATTGAATAATTGAAAGGCTCACTTCTACATAAAATAGGGTCTAATAATACTGTCTAAAATGACATAATTAAACTATTTAAACCAGTGAACTAAGAAAAGGTTACTGAAATTATCTATTTAAGTAGTAAACATTCTTCATCGTTCATCGATTTCATTTCGTTAATCTAAATTTATGATTATTACTTGTTTACTTTTATAATAAGTAAACAAAAACATTAAGTGTATTAGATATAATTATAAACTGACCAAATATGTCATTGAACATGTCACAATACAGATAGATATTGTTCATCTAATAATTTTTTCAGTCACACTTATTTACATTAAAAGTATCATTTTCGTGAGTATTATGAAGATTTAACACAATGTTGCTTTTTTTTTTTTGTTGAAGTACACTAAACATTTCAGATGACAGTAACACTGTGTAAAATTGATAAATCTCCTGACTGAACTCTTGAATCGATTTTCTAAGCTCTTCTAATATTCTTAGGCTGAATCTACAAGGCGACTTGAACACATGAGAAAAGGCGCGAAATATAGAAAGAACGCTTTATTCCAAGGTTAGTTTATGTACAGAAAACTGAGCGTATTTAGAACATTTCAGACGGCATTTGTTTTCTGGAAAGTTCTGGAACCCTACTAAACACAGTGGCAGGATAAGTAATCATCCAATCATAAGTGTGAGATGTGACGCTTTACTTCTATTCAATGCTGATTGGTTAAAATATTTCTCAACGTTTTCAGGGCCCCTAGGGGTTTTTTGAGGGATTTTCTGGGTTTTCCCAACAAAAATAATTACAAACTACATGATTATGTAAGTTTAATTGAAAACAGATTATTTCATGCTTTTAAAATTCAGTTAACTCCATATTTCAATGAATTAATTTGGCTACTTTCAAGCAATACTCATATCTTGTAGGTATCAATGCCAAGTTTGGACTTGATAGTTTCCTTTGTATTATTTAAACTTGTGTTAATTTGTTTTAATCATTGATTTATTCGGAAGAAGCGACTTACATGAAGTCACGAAACGCCAGAAATACAATTTCATTACTCATTTGGATATAGTAAGGAATATATTTATCATCAATACTATTATATCATATAACTTATGATTCATTTTTGCATTGGTTTCTTGAATCTTCCCATCGATGTTTAGGACTGTAATTGATCAGTTTGTTATTGGCATATGTACATCCTGTACAGATTACCTCGAAATTGCCGTTAATCCACAAGTATTATAAGCAAATATGGATAGTGGCTGACAGTAGAATTCAGGACGCGCGTTGGCATTTGAAGCAAACAGTATTGGGTTCAAGTCCCGGGGTGAGCATCAACTCTAGGATATAGATACATCCAACTAACGAGTTCCAAATAGGACACAATGCGCGTCTTGGATTCCACTACTTAAGAAAAAAATGTATTTGTCTAATGAAACAGAGAATCTTATTTTATTTAAAAGAATATATACTACATTTTACTTTTGAACTTACTTTGCCAACAAACTCCAATGAATGTGTAAGCTTACAACTTTATTGTCCTAATGATTAATTTCTGTTTCAGACTCTGTAAAAACATTTTAGGTCTCTTATATAAAATAAATAACAAGGATAATATAGTGTATCGTTTATCACCAGATCTATATATAATAGTTTTGAGTTTAAGAAATGATATACAAAATAGTAGACTGATACCGCATTCCAGTCATATATATATATATATATATATATATATATATATTCTAGTTTGTTAACCATTATTTATTAGTTAATGTTACAAATCTAAACTTTTTTCAATTTCAGTTTGTCAATGATTTATAAACACAATGTAAAATGCCCCAATTTTGAAATTGGCGCCAAAACTAAAAAGTACAATGGGGAAAACAACCATTTTAACAAAAAAACACCAGTAAATGCCGATAACTTTTAAACTAGTTATAATTTGTCAGTCCTATTGAGTTCAATGATCAATCTCATTTCACAAGATTGATCCATCACAATGATCAATGAATTGTGTTACTTGAATCGTACAAATTGAGATATCAGAGAGTTTTTGTCTATGTCAATAAAAATAAATCTTTTTGTGTAGTCATTACATGACTGATTGCCCACAGGAAGCTCAAAAATTCCAAACGTCTAATGAAAAGACAATAAATCTAGGAGTGTTCTTTAGGTATAGTTCTTCTTTTCCTGTTTATTACTCAAATGATAATAAGTAATATTATAACAAATAACAGATTTCTAGTTCTATGACTATAATAATTGTAGTGGGTTTTGTGAAGACTTTAATAATTCAATAGTTGAATTCATGAGTCAATTAAAGCTAGACAACCATGGAAAGCCTGGAAACATTGGACAACCGTTTCGTCCCAGTATAGGACTCGTCAGCGGGATCCTGAATGCGCATTGCTGAAGAGTCCCACACTAGAACGAAACGGTCGTTCAGTGCTTCCAGGTTTTCCATAGTGGTCTATCTTTATTTGACTCATCAATTCAGCTATAAAATATAATCATTGTGGATTAAAAAATATAATGACAACTAACGAGTCAAAAGAGAGTTTACAATTAAGATTACAAAATAACTGTTGGATAAATATTCATTAAACATATAGTATAGTATCCAATTAATTTAGAAATCTTGAATTGTGTAAGTCAATCAAAAGGCAACAAATATGAATAAATGAATTATAATGTAAAACTTGAAAGGATTTATGGAGAAAATATTGTTTTTAACATGATTAATAAACTTTTTGAAATTCACAATATTGTGGGACCCTTATCTGACTCCATTTGGATCGTATGAATGATTGATATTGAGATATACATATCGCCAACCGTCGTATATTTCATCAACGAGGCTTGTTGCGTTAGATCCGTCGTCAGTGGGCTCACCATTTTAGTGGTGCCGAGATCTGGATCTTGTCTCGAAGGACCTTGTGATGTCTCATGCAGGTCTGCAAGTCAGTGCATCTATCGTTGTAAATCATATCTGGTCGTGGTAAAGATGATAAGGGTTTGGGAAAAGGAGGAGCCAAGAGACATCGCGAGGTTCTACGAGACAACTCCAAGATCTCGGCACCACTAAAATATTATCCTCTTACTCATCAGAGATTTTTTCTTAAGAATAGGAATTAAGAGTTAATTTATTATTATGATAATTTCCAACAGTAACCTTAAATTTTACCTCTAATTCAAATCTTACATCTTAACACTAAACCAAACAGAATATAAACTCTATAACTTATCTAATTTTATAATTTATTTCTAATCCAAACTCATATCTTAACTTCATTTGTCAAAACCAATATTGATTGCAACAAAATATTGCTTCATATAAGATGTGTATTATTCCTTTAAACTCATTAAGAACAATTTATATCCTGTATCCAAAATTTATTGGTTTTCTTACCAATCTAATATCTTGGGAATTATATGTTCACCTAATAACTAGGATCAAATGAGGGTTATAAACCAGTGTGAAGAATTAGAATTATGATTTACAGTTGATGGTTAAGGTTAAAAATTAGATTTAAGGTTTTCATCACGAAACGACATCCGCCAAAGCTCTATTTAACTAAATGGATGAGTGAATTTCGCGCCAAAATCCGAGACCTGCTATCTTATACGTGATTGGTTCGTCCATAAATGATAGTCTCTCCATATTTTCCTTATTAAAGTGAACCATAATATGGACAATACTTAAGATACTGATTCCACTTGGTTTGGAAAACGTATATATATATCACGAAATTAAGGTTGCTTTCTCTCCAATGAGACTAATTGGAGACTACAATTAAGCTTCTTTAGAGAGTGTGAAAATCACACACTAGAAGAGGAATAACCACCCAGGTTTCAATATTTTTCTTTTTAATGTCAAGTAAGCAAAATCATTTTATCTTATTTGTTTTATTCTTCCCATTGATGTTTAGGACTGTAATTGACCAGTGTCTTATTGGCATATGTGCGTACTGTACGGATTGCCTCGATATTACCGTCAAGCCATAAGAACTATAAGCAGAGATTGATGGTGGTTGGCAGTGGAATCTAGGACGCGCATTCCGTCGTATTTGAGACTTTTCAAATGGAATACTTGAATGCCAGAATTGATGTTCACTCCAGGACTCGAACCCAGTACCGTTTGTTTAAAACTCCACGTTATTTACTTATCCACTGAATCCTGACAACCACTAGCTTGTGCAATGGGATGAGGTTCAAATAAACAATACAAAATGAATTTAAACTCCACTCCATTGCACAACTTAGTGCCTGTCAGGATTCAGTAGCCAAGTGGATAACGGGATGACATTTGGAGCAAACGGTACTGGGTTCGAGTTCTTGAGTGAACATCAACTCTGTGATGCTAACGTAAGTGAGTAAGTTTTCAATCTATCAACTGTAAATGAATCTTCAGTCTGCAAATAATTCACATAGTTATATACATAAGCTGCCTGAGACTTACACGATTCTCTCTTATATTTTCAAATCAATCGAATTAACAATTCATCTTGATTTCTAAAACTTGAAAGAAAATTAATTTTCAGTCATTGATATATTAAGCGAAATGAGTGTGAACAGAAGAAGAAGGAAAATATCCCCTTTTATTGTTCAAAAAACATTACACTTGTGTTACTTTGTGTTGACATTTAAGAAGATAAATGTTTCATATGAAATTAAACTTTTGATTACAATCATTCACGGTTTAAATCGCAATAAATTTTGATTGGATTGGGGGTTGTTTCGTGGTTTTTTTATTAGTAAAACAACAGAAGAAAAAAAGATAACAACAGTCTACTTGGGTGGTCTTTCATGTGTTCCTATCATGTTCTACAGTTTAATTTGTTAGTTTGATTAATGTATAATATGACGTGACTAGTATAAAATGTTAAACACTTGATTAGTTCAAAGCAATATTGTTCGTTACATAAAATCAAGTCAGTAAAAAGACAATTGAAAGTGATATATATAGATAAACAGTATCCTGTTTCTTGACATTACACAAAAATTATCATTATAACTATTATTTTTAAAGAATCAAGTATTTTTTTAAAAATTAAGATCATGAACCGATCAATGTTAGACCACTAATAACAATCTGGAAACACTGGATAGCCGTTTCGGCCCTGTGTGTGACACCTCAGCAGTGGCCATTCACAATCCCTCACGCGAAATTCGAACCTAGGACCTTCTATCTCGCGCTCAAACGCTTAACTTCTCGACCACTAAACTGGCATCAAATTGTGTTAATTTCTAACTTCAACCAATGCACGATGTTACTTGATCACTTTCCATTATCTTCGATGGGTAACTGTCTAACACTCGACACATACTTGACTTCACTGGTCATGGGTTCTTATTTTAACTCCGAGAATTTCCTCTCAAAGCTAGTCACTAGTGAGTACATGATCTTATGTTTGAAAACTATGCTGTAAGCAGTAAAATGGAATAAGTTGCATAGAATAACTCATTCAGATCGATTTCTATGGCAAATAAAATTTGTAAACCATTAAGGTTAATGGATCGAAAACTGTTAGAATATGATCTAGGAATCAAAATCAAATTATTGTGTAAATTAAACAGTATGATAATGGAAATATGTGTTCATACAGTAAGTTATTGATTAATAGATATTAGATACTATTCAGTACAGTTTATATAAACCTGATTATGAATTCAACTGAACAAACATTTTATAGAAAGTAAGGTATTCAGATAGCAGTTTGATTTATTTTCAGAGTCAGTGGATCATTATCATCAGTGTTTGATTTTCACTATGCGTTGTTGGATTTGAGGTTTTGTTATCGGGTACAAGCCAGTTAAACACTCAGAAATCATAATAATGTCAGACATAATAAAAACTATTTATCAATATGAGGTTGTGAAGGTTGATGGATTCCATCAAAATTCAAGTTTCATGGATAACTAATAGTAGAAATACTTTTATTCACTGATAAAGACAGTAAAAATGACCGCGAAAATCTTTTTTGCAACCATAGAATATTAATGGTGGTGTTAAACGTATTAAATGCCTAATTGTATCTTTGAAGATCGACATCAATAATTGCTAACTCCAAACTCCCAAATTCGGAAACAAACCTTAACGTAGTGGGTCTACATTTTATGCACGAACTAGTCAGACTTCACTTCTTGTATTCATTCATCCATATGGCTACAGAGCAGCTTTATATTATAGATGATGTCGATTCATGATAGAAACTCTAAACCTAAATCCTTTATCTTAACTCAGAATTACTAGTCTTTATTAGGAACAATGTGAAGACATTTATAAATCTCTCCAGGTCCTTATAAAGGTTCAAAATTAAGAATAATCCGAATCCATTAGGTTTACAAGAAAATTAGCCAACAGAAGACATTCATAGACTTTTTATTCATGTAAAATGTATTAGCGTTTTTCAATATTATTACTTTCTTTTCTATAAACAAATCCAGTTTTATGAGCTATCTGTCGACTGATTAGAAACCAGGATGAAAAACTAGTCATGATTGTTTTCAAACTCACCCCAGAATTATTCTTTCATTAGTTGTATAATCCCCGACCGTTGTTGCTACCTTGACGTCGTGGTCGGTCTTGCCTCTCGTAATGAACCAATCGAGCTATGCTGGTTGGAACAATCGTTCCTCAAGGTCCCACCATGCCAGACAGGTTGGTTGAAGAGCGGTAAGTCTAAAAGCCACAAACTCAAGATCCGAAGGCGAAGTCGTACTGCTGACTGTGCAGAAGTGTGACAGCAATAAGGTATTTCCTTCAGACAACCAGCATGACAGCGATGTTGCCTTCCCACAAGGAAGGGTGGGGTTAGAAAAGGTCAGCCCCAAAATGCACACCTCTACTTACCCCACGGATATCCGTCTCCAGCGTTAAGGTCTCAACACGAAAATTACTTATAAAAAGTTCCTGTGTGACCAACCTCATGCAGTTGTCCCTTGGGCACTGCGCTCACGCCCTCAGGTCATTAAGCCCACCTCTAATCCAAGTTCCTTTTCAGGTACCTCCAGAAGAACCCTTCCATGGTGTGAGCAACCGGGAAGTGATAATCGCCCTCATACCTCTAACAGAACTCAGGACCACTGTATATACTCTCTATCTTCCCTTAAATTATGAGATTAAAATCACTTCATATCTTTCTACGTACTAATTTTTTCTTCCTGTACTATATCCTTATGTGCAATCTTTCTTTTATATATTACCACCATTGAGTTAACTGCTTCTATGATTCTGGTGTTCATCTTGCTGTGCTAATGCGGTATGACAACTTTGACCGATGCATATATGTGCCTGGTCCTACGTTGTAGCTGACTGACTGACTCACTTATATAACCTAATCTAAAACTAAATAATATTTTGAATAGAGTAAGATAACTAAAATATTTTCACTATAATGAATAAGATTATTAGACTAATCAGTTAAGTTCAGTCTGAGAAATTTTATGGGCAAATAATTCGAGGAATATTTAACATATTCAACCAGAGGTATAATAATAATGGTGTTAGGTTAAGGCTAATGCCATAACAAAGTTAACACATATTTCTATTATATACAAATTCCAGGCTTCATTTCAAGGTTAACTAAGATTTGTATTGTTCCAACTATTTAACTGAGGAAGAGATTTTCGGTATGTTTGAACAGATTCTATTCATAACTTCAATATCAGTTTACTAATTAATGAAGTGCTATCAATAGACTAATTATTCAAAAATAGAATTGTTAGTCACTTTACTTTGAGTCTTATAGAAATAGATTGGAATGTGTTTCTGTATTCATGTGTAATACAAATAAAGGCTGATCTTTATGTACATTACTCCAAAAGAGAATTACATAATTATACATAGTATGTTTCATTACTTAATAAATTAGTCGAATCCTGATGTTGTCTTCTATACACATTTAATTAAAATCTGACAAGCGATTCCATTGATGTAAACAGATTGTTCAATCACTACAGTGATTTCAGTTGTTTCGAAAAATTGACTAAGTCATCATAAAAATAATGTTTATCTAAACATTTGAATTGTATAGACTAAACTGTTTAATATGGAAATCCACGAATGTTTTGGATCCTGTTAGAAAGTATTGACTTAACTGTTATCCTTCTAGTGGTTGAGATTATATAAATATATAATGTGAATTGGATATGACGATGAGAGCAAATAAGACGTGTTGGTTGGGTTATATTTATTAGAGAGGAGTTGTGTGATCTTATTTTTTAGTCTGAGTTTTTATTATTTCGTCTATAGGAATGGTGATCTTCAATCGACCAATTAACAAATTAACAAGTGAATAACAATCAAGATGTTAACTCTTTCTGATCCTTAAGCTTCTTCTAACCTATGACCTAAGCAGATGGTCGAGAAAGAAAGCGATTTAGTTCTCTGTTTTCTCCTATTTAGTTGCAACTCAAAACTCATACAATAATACACTTGAAGCCTCTTTGCATACATAAGCAAACTTAGAGAATTACATTGTTTACATAACTTAATTATAAGTAATATAAACCGTAATAATAGATGGATAAATAATCAGTGATCAGCTGGAAACAATAAAATATTCAATCCTCATTTCTATGTTAAACGAAAGGTTAGAAATAAAATAATCTAAATATACCATAAATTCACTTGCTATTGTTTTGCTTGTATCTTTCCATTGAGATTTAAGATTGGAATTGATCAGTCTGTTATTGGCATATGTCCATATTGTGCGTATGCCTCGATATTGCCTTAATTCCCAAGCTTTTATAAGCAAAGATGGAAAAGATGGAAAAGAGTGGCTAGCAGTGGAATCCAGGACGCACGTTTCTTCCTATTTTTGCTTATAAAAGCTTGTGAATTAAGGCAATATCGAGGCAATTCTTACAAGATGCACATATGCCAATAACAGACTGATCAATTACAGTCTTAAATAACAATGGGAAGATAATGGTAAAACAACACCAAGTGAATTTAAACTTCAATCCATTGCACAAGAAGGTGGATATCACGACTCAGTAGCTAAGTGGATAACGTGGTGGCCTTTGAAGTGAATGGTACTGTGTTTGAGTGCCAGAGTGGACATCAACTCTGAGATGCAGATACATCGAGCTGACGAGCCCCAGATAGGACAAAACGCGCGTCCTGGATTCTACTGCTAGCCACTATCCATCTTTGCTTAAATATACCATAGTTTAAATGTCTACTGATTATGCAATAAATATATAAATGGTAGTCTTTCATATATAGTCATTCTATAGTCATTCCCTATCATATCAAAATATTGCACAGTTATGCAATAAAACTGTTGTTTTGACAAGGTTTTAAAAAAAGACATAATATATAGTAATGTTTCATAGAATTTTTTGTAGTCAAGACAAAATACAACTTGGGTGGCTTTTATTAAACAATCAGATAACAATTTTATTTTATTCACATTATATACGAAAAGTACTTTTTCCCCCATTAGATATTAATCGTGATAATTAGGCGGGGGGGGGGTAGTTGACCAAAAAATCTTAGACAAACTGTCAAACGGAGGGATAATTTTATACTATGAAAAAAATGTAAATGATATTTACTTATCATATTCAGCTTATATATTTATATCAGATCATTTAAATATCAGTAAACTTCATCACTTAACGAATGAGATCGTTATTGAAGATATATTGATGTTACACATTTGAAGTTTGGTTCATTTATTGAATTTCTTAGTGTGTCAGTGTGTCTTTTTCGGTCACCAATTCATTATTTTGAGTTCATACCTTTGCATTGGTAATCACTGTCAATTATATGTATAAAGTCATGTATTGATTATTGTGTCATCAAATGTTTTGTCTTATTGTTATCTCTTCTACGTTCGCAATTCCAATTCCTGAATGTTTACTCAATTACAGCTTCTTAGAAGTAGCCTACTCATTAGTAAAGCACACCGTTTTTATAAACTTAATTGTCAAGTATGCCAAATGATTGGAGATAGTTATCTGGACACCTGAAACCTAGGTTTCGTACCAGTTAGTACTTGTCAGCAATATGTACCTGAAATCTTGACTAATGGACATATTACAACATGACTGGAAGAGTTCAATCGAAATGAAAAGGTACTAAACAAACATGGTATTAGTTATTATTAAGTTGAGGATAAGAGTGAAATTAAAAGAATTCACTAATTAAGTTATCTAAAACATATTGTCTCAATCTTCAACTAAATTATGAATATTCATTGCTAAAAAGTTCTATCCTAACTGAAGGAGTTTTGTAGAGAATGATGCCAGTTATTGTACCATATTAAACTAGAGAGCTATGAATATCTGTTACATTTTGATATAAAATTCATTAGTACTGGGCATCCACAAATTCGACAAGAGTCTACAATCTATGTTTTCTTTCTTGCTTCAGCATATCCGTTTCGTGTAATTGCAATAATTAGTGTGTAGCAGTTATTCCATATTCATATCAAGCAACAGGAAATGTAGTAGTAATCAGCATTTCGCTCAAGTAACAACCTTAAAAAATCAGTCTACTTTTACTTCATTACACCTTTATGTTTATAGTGTTTTTGCTATTTTTTGGTGTTGGCAGTCAAAAATAATGACTCTGAGATTGTTACTACTGTCATTTAAATGAGTAAGGATTAAAAAGTCTAGAAATAAAGAGTGATGGACGTCCTATACATGGTATATAATAAGTTCATCCGAATGCTAGTTGCTAAGATATTTTCTGAAGGTTTGTAGCTCATTTATGTCTAACATTATAGGTCCAGAATACTGAAAAGTTTTAATCTGTAATTGATTGTACACATTAATAACGGATCATGTTTATCAGATCCTTTCGAGCTGATCGGATTCGATTAATTAGGTTGCATTGAGTTCATAGGTCTAATTGTCTCGACATCGTGTAATCTGTATTTTGATGTTAGGTGGTTGGAGGTAATCCTAAGGAATCCTAGTTCTAGGTCTCAAGATTGTTGTTACTGTTCTCTTGAGCGAACTTCTGATCTTTATGAGATTGAAATTTAACCGATATAATCTAAACAGAGCTAAAGACTAGACAAACACGACATTGATCAATACTCAACAACTACTCAGTCATAGAGCAGGTCAACCAGCCCCTTTATATCTCAGTGATAGCATCTCCTACTGAGAAACTGGGTAACATAAGTTCAAATTCCACAAAGAGCTTTAATTCTTTGAAGATTACAGGTATGTCATACCGATCAGTGTCGACCACATAGAACAACCTGTGACTGCCACTTTATTTGCAGTAATTCTTACAGTTAATATCACTTGATGTGAAAACCAACTCTGAGTAATATAAATATCTTTAAAAAGCATTTTGGTAAGTGATATTGTTCAGATTTTTTTTGATTAAGGCATTATGTTCTATTTATTAATATAAATCAGTCGATATAGATTTTGAATTTAAAGTCTTGCTTTTAGGCTTACATTAACTAATCTGTCACGACAGCATAACATAAATACTTAAGAGCCTAAAAATTATTTTAAGCACTTTAAGAGTGTTTTTCAGCAAAAAGAAGATTCATTGAAGTCATGAACTCATCAATGTTAGACAAAGTTGGAAACCTGGGAACAATAGATGGTCATTTCGTCTCAGTAATGGAATCCTCAGTGGTGCACACTCACGACCTTGCAAGTGACGATCGACCTTCGGTATTCCACACGAACCATTATACTCCAGATCTCTGAGTCAGCATCCGATGGTGTTTATGTGTAATTCATATCAATCCATGAATTCCATTAGAGCGCTGGAAACTTCCTCACAAATCTTGTCACTAGTGAGCACATAAGGATTGTCAGTATAGCGTTGTGGAGATTGACCGGTTCAAGATTTCAGAAAAACTCAACAATCTCCTCATCTTTATACTTACAAATACAAAATTATTTTTTTCTAATTTCATATCTTCACGGTTATTCTCAATCTAATAAATTAAAAATTTGTAAGCTATTATTGATTTCCTAATCAAACAAGACAATTAGCTGAATGACATAAGATGTAAATTTCTTTCTTTCTTTAGAAAGAGATAGTAGTTAACAATTTTTTAAAATTGAGATCATGAACTGATTGATGTTAGTCCCTATTGTGGGACTCCTCAGAAGTAAGCATGCACGACCCCGCTCTCATGGTTTGAACCTAGGGCCTTCGGTTTCACGAGCGAACACTTAACCTCTAGACCACTAAGCCGGCATCGAACGGTGTTATTGTCTAACCTTAACGAATTTGCAAAATTGCGAGACCATCTTCCATTGTACTGAGGTAGATATGTCTCTACTTGACATAGATCAACTCCACTGGTCACGGCTTGTCACTAGAACTCCGAGGATTCCTTCACGAAGCTGGTTACTAGTGAGCAAATGGTAATTTTCAGTATAGGGTTGTGAGGATTATTAAGTTGTTGATTGAGATCACGAAATGATTGGTTTTAGGCCACCATTGAAAACCTGGAATCACTGGACGGCTGTTTCGTGCCAGTATGGCACTTTTCAGCAGTGGTGGTCTAGCTCTAATTGATTCATGAATTCAACTATTGAATTACTAAAATCCCTAGAAAACCCCCTTCTGAAAATAAATGTCAGTTTACTATTTATTGTAAAGAACATGTGTTTTTGTTGATGGGTTTCTTCAAGTTTGATTACACTGCCGTTTGTTCCATCCTAGAATGTGATTTCTTAACAGAGTGCAACAAAAAACGATCATGGATTGAATAAAGGAACTTCTGGTTTTATGCTTAATCTTTAGATCGTTGAGTTACCATCTGATAGGTTAAATTTCCAACTTAAATCAATCCACAATTCAAAGAGACTATAATCCAACTCTGTCAATAATGTTAATAAATTGGACTTCACCAGTCACGGTATTCTGTCGGATACAATCAGCAACAACCTACTGTGGGAGAGAACAAACTCGCCTCCAACTGAGAAGGAAATTAGAAAAAAACTATGGTAGTGGATAGGTCACATATTGAGAAAATCATCAAATTGCATCACTAATCAAGCACTAACTCGGAATCCTGAATGGAAACGAAAAAAAAAAAAAAAACAATGGAAGACCAAAGAGCACACGGCGTCGAGAATTGGATGCAAACGTGAATAATGACTGAAAACAAGTGGAAATGATTGCCGAGGATAAAGTTGAATAGAAAATACTGTTAACTGTTCTATTCTCCTCTATGAGGACTAACAAGTATAATTAAGTCACAATATTCTACTAAGATCTTTAGAATTATTAGCCATCAAAATGACATGGTATTATTAGTTGTGTTTTTTTCAACAATACATTCTAAAAAAAATACATTGAATCACATCATTCTATAAAAATAACACTTAAAGTACTCGCTTTTAAAGTACATTTATTATTGAATACTAATGTCATTTATTATTATAAACTGTTTAAATTATTATTATTATTATTATTATATTATTAAAATGTTGTCGGTCATTTTGCACTTCTCTTATTCCTTTACTTATATACATAATGACCTTTAATAAATTTGTCATAATCACAAAACTTCCAATTGATATGCCATAGTAACAACTTAAAACATTTTTTCAAAAAAAAAACCCAACGTATTTCACTACTACATAAACATTGATTTATGAAAAACAAAAAAAAATTTTTTCGTGCATTGAAATTATGAACATGTACATGAAATAATATTGATTATGATTATGTAACACAGTGCTTAATCCCTTCAGGTGAAATAATAGTAATAATAAAGAGATAATGGCTAGTGATGTAATCATGAATTGTTATAATTTATACAATCTTAAACATTTACTAAACTTAAGAAATATAAACAGATATTTCACTGGTTGAAATCATGAGCCAATTCAAGCTAGACCACCATGGGGAACCTGGAAGTACTGGACGGCCATTTCGTCCTAGTATGGCACTCCTCAGCAGTGAGCATCCACAATCTCGCCTCCCGCGAGATTCGAACCCAGGACCTATCAGTCTCGCGCGCCAGCGCTTAACCATTAGACCACTGAGCCGGCATCCAACGGTGTTGATGTTCAACTTCAACCAATCAACGAAGTTGCACTACTGTACACCATTGTCTTCAGTGAGCTGATATCTCACAACAGACCTGGTTGAACTCCACTGGTAACGGCTTCTCACTAGAACTCCAGGAGTATCTCCTGAAGTCAGTCACTAGTGAGCAGGTGATTATTATTATCAGAATGGGTTTTGTGGTGCTTCCAAGTTTTCCATGGTGGTCTAGCTTCAATTGACTCATGATTTTAACCAGTGAAATTTTTAAAAAAATCTCCACAAAACCCATTCTGGATAATAAATAGATATCTTAGACTATGAAATTGTGTAATGCCAATTAGAATCTGTTTTAAGAGCATCAATTGTTTTCAAAATTCCTGATGAGTTTTAATTCGTATGAAGTCTAAACCAATCAAGGTTACCTATTGATTACATAAAACCCCTTAATATTAGGAATTCGAAATATCAGATTCCAATTCAGTGACTTAGAAAAAGAGGACTTAAATATCTATATTTGATGTTTTAAATGAATCTGTGGATGTGTATTGTTGAGATCTTGAAAAATTATTTGGTGATTTTTTATCTAAAATGATACTACAGTTGAAGTTGGTCCTCGATGGACACTTACGCAGAACCATCCTTTTGAATGCATATATATATAAATAACATCTATAATCAGCTTCATAATATATACGTTATTGTAAAATAACTGAATTTCGATGAAGAAAAATTAGTATAATCACTGTTTTCCCCTAAAAAATCAATCCAACATTAGGATTATTTTTGATTAAAATCATGAGTCAGTTGAACCTAGACCACCATGGAAAACCTGTAAGCACTGGACGGCCGTTTCGTCCTAATATGAGACTCCTCAGCAGTGCGCATCCACGATTCCATGGTGGTCTAGCTTCAATTGACTCATGATTTCAATCAAAAACTTAACAATCTTCACAACACCTAAACTGATAAAGTAATATTATTTAACTCAAGTTAAAATAAATATTATAGAACAAAAATATTTCTTACTGTTGCGGTTTGTGACGAATACTGAATTTTATTATGATTTCGAACCAATAGTCCAATAGTTTTTACTGGCTATCTAGCTTAATAGGGTTTATGATCTTATTAGCGCTCAAAATTCGTCACAAACAGCCATACTGATAGTTTTTATGTGCTCATTAGTAAATTACTACATACAGCTTTTGTAACAAGCATTGACCAATGGAATCCAACTTTGTCAGATGTAGAGCAGTCATTCACAGAAGATAATTGGAGGTGGCTGTATAAGATAGCGAACTGATCAAAGCTAGACGTGTAAAGATTGAATGATATCTTAGTGGTCTCATGGTTAAGTTCTCACAGAAGATCTTCTTAGGACAATGAATACTCACTCTTGAGGAGTCCCATACCTTGGTGAAACAAGTGTCCGGTAGATCCTTTGTTTTCACTGATGTTTACCGCAAAGTTTTACTTTGGATTTTATGTGAAATGCAAAGTCAATAGCACTTATGTTTTACATATATTGATAGTTTCAACCCTGATTAAGGATGTTAAGATGGGTTCATGATATACTCTCAGAAATCCTTGACAAGTAATAACCATATAATTTATGAAGTGTTTTTCTAAATATACACTAGTCACTGCATAAAAGCAGTGCCCGAAAACCAATGAATACTAATACTCCATAAACTTTTGATTCACAAAACATATGGAACAAAATATTCCATGCAAGTAAACGTTTTTCTTCTTTCTTTTTTTTTACAGACTCAGATTTTTTGTTGTTGTAAATGTCAACAGAAAAATGACAATTTATTACATGTTGACTTATCAATGGTTAACTATTATTTACTTTTTATTACTGGTTTTATTTTATCACACAGATGACAGTCAGCAATCGTTTTAATTATTGACAGTATAAGATTTTAATCAATTGAAAAGAAATTTTCCTTAATTATTACCATCCAAAGTTTGTGCTGATAATTTCGCCTAGATAAACGATGAAAGTTTCACAAATAAAAACTAGCGAGTTCAAAGAATGCAATTCTAATGAAATCATAATATGATATATAGAATATCATGTTATAAATTTGTGATTTCATTCAAAATTAAACTGAAAATAGGATTCGATCATCTCTAAGGATCAAGCAAGCATCATAATGATCATCGTATATATATATATATATATATATATATATATATCTTACATGAGTTCATATTTTTTTTAAACATAAACTTTTCAAACAAGACTAAGACACTGTACTTAATGATGTAATTCATATAGGAACTAACATTATTTCACAAAGACCTAGACAATTAAAATGGTTTTTAATTTTATCTCAACCTATTCAAATTTTCAACTAAATATAATTCTTCATCATTATACATACATATAAATAATATCTTATCATCTTATTACAAAACAATACATAATCTATACTTACCTTAAATATGAGGTAGATCGTTGATGTACAACAGAGAATTCAATTGCATCAAATAATTGAGTGATTACACCACCGGTTCGTAATGTTTCTTCACCCATATGACGTAATAATTCAATATTCATAAATTCATATCCATTACTATTATTATTATTATTATTACTGGTGCTACTATCAATAAATTGATCTGATATCTTTATACCTGTTGTCAATGAAATTGACATTTGAACGCAAAATATCATCATAATACATAAACATATAAATGATTTATTATAAATTGTATTAGTGGTAGTAGTCGTCGTTTTATTAGTAGTATTGTAAACTGAATAAAAATTTTCTTGTTTAATAAATTTATTATTTTTTATTAAACAACATTGTTTCTTAGAAATATTCTTTGATTTCCATAATAACCATAATGATGATGATGATGATGATGTTGATGTTGATAACGATGACGATGATTTTAAATAATATTTTTGATAATTAATTAAATAATAATAATAATCATTTATATAATGAATAATAAATTGAATAATTGAATAATTTGTATAATTCAATTTAATTGTAACACACTGATTACACATATGTTATACAATATCACTATACTGCATAAGTTCAATGTATTATATAGCAATAATAATAATAATAGTAATAATTGATAATATTGTTTTATATAATTAATAATAGTAATAGAAGAAATCAGTAAAAGATAATTACGTAATTGTTTTCTAATTAGTTTATTAAAATAATTCAATGTTTTATGAAGTAATGTTATATACATTTTCCCCCTTTGTTTTTCTTTTTTTTTAATTATTGATCTAGTTCTGTTTGTTTCTTTGTTTGTTTATTTTCGTATCTATTTCTTTTCCCAGATTATCATCAATTCTGTTAACATTCGTTTTAAAAGTAACGCGGAAAAATTTCATTTATATGTTCAATATGTTCAATATTTGTTTTTTTTTAAAAAAGAAGAGTATAGTTTAAAAAATTTAATTTAATGTTTAATAGTAGATAAGAGAGAGAAAAAAGATTATGGTGAATAATTTTTCTCCCTTTTTTCCAAAAAAATTTATTTATTATATTCCATAGTAACTAATATCACAATTATATTTATTATAAATAAATAAATAAACATTATTTATTATGATGATATATTGTGAAATTATGTAATAATTTCATTATTATTATTATTATTATTGTTATTTCTAATATTGAATGAACATTTATATATAAGATAGAAGATGATTATAAGTTGTTGTCAACTAATTGTTTTCACTTTCTAACTAATTTGTATTCATTTATGCATTTATGTATTTATACATTACAACAATACAAATTTGTATACATATATACACATATACATGCATGTATACATGTCTGCATATATGTATATGTACTAATTTATGTAATTGGTCATGGATACAAGAGGGATATTGGAGAATGAATACTGTTCACATGGATGTTTACTAATATGTTTCTATGTACAAATTTCATATGTCTATGTCTCCATTAACCGCTATTTGTTCAAATCAAACTAGTCGGGTCTGTCCGTATTTTAATTTTTTTTTCCTGTTATATATAAAATGTATTTTGCTTATTTATAATATACAGTTTGTATAGATTGTATACAAATTTTCACAGTTGCTTACGTGTACAATATGTCTTCTATCACAATTATTTTAAGATTTATGTCTTATCACTTCTTTTAATCTAAACTAATGTTGTCTGTAGATGCGAATTCTAGAATGAAAGAAATTCATGTATTTATATGTTCATTTTAAGCTCGTCACCCCATAGATTTCTTTTGGAATCAGTTGAATGTAAGAAATTTATTTCTTTGAGTTGGTTATTGTCAAATAGGTGTATTCATATTCTCTCTAACCATTCTTTCATTTATAGATGAATCAACTAGAAACGGAATCTCAACAACCCCTATACTAGGAATAAATATTCACAGTTTTCATTATTACACTGATGAATCAGAATGTCTAACGCTTATCGATTACAACAATTAGTGTTTACTATATATTAGAGATTTTTCTTTGTAAAAGTTTGTATTTTCTCATGGAAACGTACAAGGTTCAATTTTTTGCATGAAGATCAATGCAGAAATGTAGGTACATCCAGCTGAAAAGTACCAAATAGAGTGGAAAGCAAATCTTGAATTCCACTGACACCAGCAATCCGACTTCATTTGGCAGTAGTTTTTGTAATTCTGAACTAGTCAGTTCTTTTAGTGAATATGTACAAAGTAAATTGTTAATTCTCTTGACCTTGTTACTAATACCTACCAATAGATTATAGAAAGTTTTATACCTCAAATCTCACTCGACTAAGGATATAATAAAGTCCTTATTTAATCGATATCGTCGATAGATCAATGTTAGACCACCATTTAAAACCTGGGAGTACTGGGTGGTCATTTCGTCCAAAGTATGGGACTCCTTAGGGGTGCTCATCCACGATCACACACTAAAGGGACTCGAACCCAGGACCTCAGGTCTCGCACGCGAACGCTTGAACTCTAGACCAATGACCCGGTACCCAACGGAGTTCATATCTAACTTCAGCCAACCCACGATATTGCACGACCCTCCACCAATAAATTCAGTGAGTAATTGTCTCACAACAGACACGGTTGAACTCCACTGGCCATGGCTTCTCATTAGAACTTTAGGAAATCCATTCTGAGGTCAGTCATCAGTGAGTACATGATAATTATCGGTATAGGGTTGTGGAGATTGCTGAGTTAAGATCAATATCATAACCCTATACTGATCCTTATTTAATATCAATTGGTGAATAACTGTTTCACTACCAATGTAGGTAACTCTACACAGATCACGTCTTCTCTATAGAATCTTGGATGCAAATCCATTTCACACTAGCAGAGAAAAATATATTTCAAACTATTCAGTGTGTTGTGATTTTTACTAAATCACCGTTAGATTATCATTTTTACATTGATGATAATTTCAAAATTGTATAAAATCACTATATGCACAATTTGTTTTCTTTTTATTCTACATTTGATTCATCTTAATTTCGTAACTAATGTATTATTTATTTTTGTTATACAAGTGAACTATGATAGTACTGATGCTTTATTCTCTTCCCTGTTTTACATTTTTTTCTTAAAATAACTTACACCTGGTACCCCTCATGGAGAAGAATAGGCCGCTCAACAGCATTCTCCATCCAACTCTATCCTCGGCAATCATTTCCACTTGTTTTCAGTCACTAATCATTCTTTCCATGTCTGTATCCAATTCTCGACTCAGTGTGCTCTTAATTCTTCCTTTTTTCCGTTTTCATTCAGGATTCCGAGTTAGCTCTTGGTTAGTGATGCAGTTTGATAATTTCCTCAATATGTGACTTATCCACTTTCAACTTCTTTTCCTAATTTCCTCCTCAGTTGGGGGCGGGTTTGTTTTCTCCCATAGTAGGCTGTTGCTGATGATATCTGGTCAACGGAAATAGAGTATCTTGAATAGACAATTGTCTATAAACACTTGTACATTCTTGATGATGGTTGTGGTAGTCCTTGAAGTTTTAACTCTGTTACAGCAGAACTAACTCACTTGATGTTCGTCTTGAAGATTCTGACTTTGATTTTGGTCGACGGCTGTTTAGAGTTCCATATGTTTTTCAACTACAGGAATGGGGCCCTTGCTTTGCCAATCCTCACCTTTACGTCAACATCGGATCCTCCTTGTTCATCGGATGATACTTTCGAGGTACGTGAAACTTTTCACATCTTCCAGAGTTTCGCCATCAAGTATGATTGTGTTGTTGTTCTCCATGTTGTATTTGAGGATGTTGCTTTTTCCCTTGTGTATGTTGAGGCCTACTGATGCAGACAGAGAATGCTGTTAAAATAGTTTTCTTCATCTGCATTTGTTCGTGTGTTGGATAGGATAGCTAGGTTATCTGCAAAGTCCAAATCGTCTAGTTGCATCCATCCTGCCCATTGTATCCCGTCCTTCCCGTTAGATGTGGAGATCTCTACAATTCAGTCAAGTACCAGAAGAAAGAGAAAGAGAGAGAGTAAGCAGCTTTGTCTGACTGCGGTCCCTACTTGGAATGTATCTGTCAGCTATCCTCCATGCACAACCTTGTAGTGTAATACATTGTATGAATTCCGTATGATAATGACGATTTTCTCAGGTAAACCATAGTGAATGAGAAGAATTAGTAGAGAATTATTGAATGCGATTTGTATTTTAATCAATGTTTTGAGTAGACTTATCTAATTAGCTTAAAGTTTTAAATGAGAAATATATAACTAATTGAGAATTTTTCAACGAAACTTTACAGCGATCACTTCCTTGGATCAAAGCCATGAGTTCAATAAAAGATAGTGTTGAAATTTGTTAAGAATTTCATTATCAATTTTACATCATTCACGTTTTGTAATGTAAACATTAATTCAGTTCGAAACAAATCACCTATTTCCATATTCCTTGCTCAAGCATATGGATCTCGAATAGTAATTTACTTAAATATTAGTACCTACACAGTAAAGTCTAGAGAATGAATTTATCGTACTACATTATATAATGATTACTTAGGAAAGGTTATTAAAATTTGTTTCCAAATATTTAGTTTAGGATCGGTACAGAAAGATAATGGGGATTGTTGAACTTTATAGTTTACACCAAAGACGTCTTATTTCGAAAACCATTAAAAACTAAGAAGTACCGGACAGCTACTTCATCCGAATACGGCACTCCTTGACACTGAATATCCACGAGCTCATCGACAATCGAATCAAATTAAAAATGCAGTATTAGGATCTAACTCGGCGGTCTGAAGTTTAAGCACTTAATGCCAGCCTTGAGGATCAGAGGTACGACCCCTGGTGAGTTTGCATATGTGCACTACTGAGGAGTCCTATATTAAGATAAAACATGTATCCAGTCCTTTATGGTTTTTTAGCTCTCTAATTACAGTCAGTCCATGACTTAGACTATTAAAATTTAATATCTGATATAAGTAATCACTAACTTGGCTAGAAAAATAAATTATAATGTTATGTAATTTAATGTGGATAGACATTTACTGCGTATTAAAGAAACTCTCGTTGAATGAGTAGGAGAAAGCAAAAAGATAAAGTCATATAAAGTATTTCGAAGATCTCTTTCAAACATTTGTGGTATAATGGGATAAGAAAAGATAACATTATTTCAGTCAGAATTTTTTGAATGAATTTTTTGTGAATTTCAGCAAGGGTGGCAGCCGCGAACTTCGTTCAGTGCGACAATTATATTCTCTGCACCAACTCAGTAATGTATGTTTGCTGTGTGTGTATTTTTACAGTAACTCTAAATAGAATAGATGGAACGTCGCTAGCAATGAAATCCATGATTCTGGCTTCGTCATCTTTGAGACTCATCAGCTGAATGTATCCGAGCATTTTAACTTCATTCAAGTAATTCTAGATATTTCCTACCTACATGTGATATTATTGTGTGTAAATATTACTACTCAAATGACTGTATTTCGGTCTAATAATGACATGAATTTGGAAGGACGTAATTTTGGAGAGTCAATAAATCTTCGTTGCATCAGTCTTTTGTGTTCTTAATTTCAGTCATAGAAACTGTAGCGGTTACCCCTTCCCAGTATAAGCGCTAAGACTGTAGACCCAGTAGAGTCAATATACCAGAGATAATAGCGGTGACGACCTGGATTTAATAAGGAATCAATCAAAAATCTCTTATAATTTAGAGTATTAAACATTATACCACCACCAACAACAAATACCATACTCTTCAAATTTAATGGTATTCAACCAAAATAATTTAAAATAGCTATTTTCTTCAATGTAATATCTTTATAAATAATCCTTAACATTTTGTAAATTTCCCTGATAGATTTCCCCTTCACTTAGAGAATGTTTAATATTCAAACATTATATCATCTATTCATCAATCTTCATCGTTGACAACAGTAGAATGAAACTATTTAAAGAATTAATCAGTAAGCAATTTACTACTTTTTTCCCATTATTATCTACAATTGTCAATCTTATGAATAGATTTCATTTTAATTATGAAATAGACTATAGTTATGTAACTATGTTAAATTGTTTAACAATCTCTATATCCATAAATGAGAATAACTCATTTTAAAGAGAGAGAATGAAAAAAAGAGGGTGGTCGAATAGAAATTGATCAGTTTTTAATTTTTTTAAAGTGTAGAAAACCAGAAATCTCATGTGGAGAATTTAAAAGGGAGAAAATTAGTGCTAATCTATATGGATAGAAGAAAAAAGGCAAGTAGACCATAATTTAATAAAGATATATTACAGATGTTTCATGTTTACCTACCAAATGTTTGATTACATGATAAAGAACGTACTTTTATTAAATCACAAGAGTATCACAAAAGTTTGTCACTTCCCCCAGCTTTTCATCCTCTTCTTCTTCTCATCTTTCCCTTCATATTCTCCTCTTACTCCCCCTCCCTCGACTTCCACCTTCTCGGCCTTCGAATTCTCCTTTCACTACTACTACTACTACTACTACTACTACTACTACTACTACTACTAACAATACTACTGAAGTAATTGGTTATAGTACAAATAGTATAGTAACACTATCACTTAATCATTATGTTTGTTGGTTATTAACTTTTTACACGGATGATTTTGGAAAATGCATACTGACAAGCAAATAACAATAGGCGCGTACACATACAAACACGCATAAATAATTGTGAATGGAAGAGAAAGTTGATAAATTTTCACACCTCTTTATATTGAACACCATCTTCCATTATTAATATTAATATTAGTATTACTCGACCACATGTACTAAAAGGTTTCCAAGTTAAAATAAAAACAGAAATTTATTTTAGTCGACAGCTGGAACAAAAAAAAGCGCTTTTCATTACTTATTTCGATGATCGAGGCAGTTTTCCATCTCCCTCTCTCTCTCTCTCTCCATCTTTCAATTTTCAGCTGTCTGGATAGCTTTTGTTGGAAATACTGAAATGCCTGGAGAAATCTCAATAATAATAACAATAGTAATAATAATAATAATAATAAACATTATAATAAATATTAGATAACCATTTTTAGTGGGAAGAAAAGTTCACTATACAAATCCATGTATCTATGTAGTTTGTCTCACTTATAACCATTTTATTTCAATTAAACTATTGTTAATTATTTTACATGAAAAAGGGAAAAAAAGTTAGAAAAAGAAGAAAAACAATTATGGGAAAAAACTAGTTTAAGGTTAAATAATTACACATGGATGATTTTTATTTGTTGAGGTTAAGTGACTTTCTTGGCGGTTTCTCTATAGAAAAAAAAAGAAAAAAAGTACAGAGGAAACAATTTTATTCAATACTTTTTTAAAAAATAAAAAAAGTTAGACAGAAATTTTACTAGTTTTTTCCTCCATGAATAATTTATCCTAGATTCTTTTAACTAGGTCTGTACAAAATTACATCATTTATATAGGTTGTTAAAATCTTCCTATTATTGATGTTAATCACTAGTTGTTCATTCACTTCTAGCATATGTGCACCTTGGGGGCGGATTGTTTCAATATTGACTTTAATTCGTATGTATTTTCAAGCGTTGAGTATTTTAAGTAAAAGGTAAGGGATACAAGTTTCAGTGTAACTAATAACAATGAAATACAAACACATTCAACTGATGAGACTCAAGTAGGATAAAATAGGTCTTTTAGAATTCACTGCTAGCTACTATCAAATTCTGCTTAGAAACATTTTAATATTAAGTGATGAGTTATTAAAAATTAGGAGGGAATCGAATAACTGATTGATCTTAATCTTATAGTTATGAGAATGAGTTTGTGCGTAAGTTTTATTTTTTAGATCAGAGAAGAGGAAAGCATGAATTGTACATTACATTCGTTCATCTATCAAATTTCATGGAGTAAGCAAGCTCATTTCGATAGTCGATTAAAAGCGGGCCAGAATTGAGATAACTTGAAACTATCTTACGGAAATATAACATTTCTAAACTCAGTTATTTTTAATGCTGTCCTGTAGACATATGGAATTCAGTTGATTGTTACCAGTAAATCGTCATCTTCTATACGTGAAATGTGGTCTTCTCAATATATTTATGAACTATCAAATGATCTGAATGCAAAAGTTATGAAAATATTCTGATATTTTTCTAATCTGTCTCCATTTAATTTTCTATATGCATTCATTTTAACGTTAATACATATTGTTAATGATGTTCACGAAGACAAAAAGAATGCGACTCTTTTTCCAGTTGAAATGAACTTTCTATAGTGCTTTATTGTCTCTCTTTACATTTTTTTATAATCGTTGTGGAATTTAGTTTACATAATGTGTATTGAAGATATTTCTTTGGCTTGCTAGATAAATTTGTTCTTAAAAGCTTCAGAAATCAAGTTGTAATCTTTAAGAGTCGTTAGCACCCATTTTAGATGACCACAAATCACACGCTTTCACAAACTATCGGTTCACCAACTAAAAATAATTTGATAGCGATATTACTGTACTTTTGAAATTGTGAATGACATGTACATACAATCCACTTTAATAACGAGGACTACTACTGTTGAAACTAACGGGATGTTTGCACATGTGTAATCTATATGCAGAGCGAAGAGACATGCATATTTATCGAATATATATATATAACACAAATTCAAATTCGTCGCTGTATATACTGGCACATCACACACGTTCATGTGCATAATGAAAGGTCCGAAAGTAAACAAAGGTCGGAAGGTCTTCATTAATATTTTTTTAAGGAATTTTGTTTATTTAAATGTATAATTTTCACAAACAACTGAAATACTGTTCATAAGAAAAATTTAATTCTAATTAAGCATAATAAAAATATACCAAAACCAAGGATAACAGAAGAAATAAACATGATCACCTAAGTATTTTATTAGAATTGGATTGTGGCTAGTAAATGAATCCAGAGCAGATATTTCGTCCTATTAAGGACTTATCAGTATGACTCCAATGTTAACCATTATCTAAATCAGGCTAAACAAATTTAATTAAGTAAAACAATATCGAAGTAATCCTCACAGAGATTAAATTTAACAATGAGACGATACAAACACATATGTATGATTGGTTAGTCGTCTAAAGAATCGACTGAATGGTATACTGATGAAACGGGGGATAAGTTAGTTCTGAAGTTAATCCTAGTGATGATGATAATGATAAAGTTTGTGCTCATGATGTCGGTCAGAAAAACGATGAATGCTCCATGACCAAACCATCCAGCTTAAAGAACAAAAATCCATTAAAATCATCCACCTGAACTAGGAATCTTCTCCACCATCTCGGAGATTTTAGTATTTTCACAGTTGAATTTACGAGTCAATTGAAGCTAGAACACCACTGAAAACCTTGAAGCACTGGGAGGCCGTTTCGTCCCAGTACAAGGCTTCTTAACAGTGCATATCAACGATCCCGCAAGCTAAACTCAAACCCAGGAACTTCGGTTTCGCAAACGAATTGTGAATTCAACTGTTGAAAGGATATATATATATATATATATATATATATATATATATATATATATATATTAATTTTCTCACTAGTTTTATTTTGTGTCTTGATTCGTTATTCATTTGAAAATATCAAACATTAATAACAACTACTACAAGTAATCGCTGATAAGAAGCGTATCAGTATGAAGTACACTTTAAGAAGTAATAACTGAGAATGGAATAGGAAAATTCGTAGTGTACATCACTGACTTATATGAGCTAGAAAATTATTGAAATCAAAGAAAACTTGACAGAAACTTCTTTTTGTTTGGAACTCATCATCAGTATGTTTCTACTACTAAGTTGGGGATCCAGACCAGGATCTTCAGGTTTTGTGGCCAATGTTTATTCTTTAAACCACTAGACTGGCATTCAATTCATGATATTGTGCAACAATCTACTATTTCATTCAGTGAGTAACTGTCTTACAGTTGATATAGTTGAACTTCACGGATCACGACTTCTCATTAAAGCTCAGTGAATTACCACTAGAAATTTGTCACTAATAAATAAATGATTGTTTTCAGTGTAGTGAATTTGTTGGGATTGTTAAACTTTATAGTTTACACTTCACCAAATAGAAAATTAAATGAGATACAATATCGCCATGTGTGTATATATCATTTAAATGCAAACACATATATGAGAAATACAGTGAAATAAATTGCTGTACTATATGAGGTTTATTCAGTTGCTGTAAGATAATAATCCTAATTAAACACGATATCCTTTCTATACTTCATTAAAACAAATGTAGATTGGAAACTAAATGTTTTTCACTATAACCATAGATAGTGCTAGTTTGACTCTGAACTATAGTTAAATAGTAGTCTCTATAAAATCATAAATATACCTCGTTGTTGAGTGTTAACTAAATGACCTAATTTCTCATACTTAGTCTTCTACTTCACAAATACATTCAAAGATGAGTATATTATCAATGATTGAAAAGAATCCGTATAGTCTTCAATACGCTTTATAATATGACTGTGGTTGCATAAATTATATATATGATGACCTATATCAAATAAATCGATATTATAGGATAAGTCTATCACCTTATTTATACAATATTATTTTGTCTCTAATCATGATAGAATTAGCCAATATCTTAATTCAGTTTCTCAGTATTGTAAAGTTGAATTCAGTTATTTGAATGAAACAAAAAAATAGTTCTCTGTTTTTTATTCACAAGATGGCCAGAAATAATTTTGAATTACACTTACTTACGCCTGTTACTTCCACTGAAGCATAGGCCGCTGACCAGCATTCTCCAACACACTCACTTTGTCGTAGGCCTTCCTTTCTAGTCCTATCCAATTTTTGTTCATTCTGCCCATGTCTGTCTCCATTTCTCGGCGTAATGCGTTCTTTGGTCTTCCTCTTTTCCTTTGGCCTTAAGGATTCTATGTGAGGGCCTACCTTGTGACGCAGTTGGGTGCTTTCCTCAGTGTGTTTCCTATTAACTTCCAGCGCTTCTACAGCTACAATAAAATTAAAACTATGTTTGAGATAGGATCTATTTTACCGACTGATAAAAATCTGGGCGGTCAATCATCTAAAAGCATTCTTTCTTTCAACTTGAATGCAAAAATATATTTCAGTGTAATCCTAGAAAGGATGAGAGGAAAACGGTAAGGAGTTCTATTCTTGAACATTTATTCAACTCTAATAACTCTACTGATTTACAGGTTTGTTTTAAGGTTATTGATAGCATTCATCTAAATCTATAGAAATCTTTTTGTATTTGACTTTTTAAAATAACAGAAGCTCTTGTCATTTATAAAAAGAAGTTTTAATTGTACATATGAAGTATGTCTAATAGTTTTTACTGCATCCTGAAACTATTATTAGTATAAGCAAAGATTGATAGTGACTAGCAATCCTAAAGGTCAATGGGAAGATTCATGTCAGGAATACCAAGTGAATTTAAACTTCACCTCATTGTACAAGCAAGTGGCTATCAGGACTCAGTAGCTAAGTAGATAACGCTATGGCATTTGAAGCGAACGGTACTGGGTTTGCGTCCTGGAGTGAACATCAACTCTGTCATAAAATAATTGTCCGCAAACCACACACTTATATCAACTCCTTACAATCAATCGCGAATTAAATCACTGAAAATACTCAAGAAGTATCATCATGGTGTTTCTGAAAATTTCTTATACTGTTTTCTTTTTTATAGAAAAACCAGAGGCAATTATCATAGAATTCGCATATCATGTATACTTATAGAGATGTAAAGATATGTTTTAATAACAAACGTGCTCGTAAATACTTATGAGTGAGGATAAAAGCGAGGTAACCACTGTTTGCAAACTCCATGTATATGTTTTTTTCGAATATTTAAAAGTTAAATGCTCACAAAAACAGGAGGTATATTACAATATTGCAAAACTTAGGCTGGGAATTGGTTTCTGCAGTGGAATATAGGGATATCGAAATCATCCACCTGAGCTACAAATCTTCTCCACTATCTCATCATAGGGTTACGTAGAATGTTGGATTTTATAACGATCATGAACTTACCGAAGTTAAATAACAACTGATAACCTAGAAGCATTGAACGGTCGTTTCATCCTTGTTTGAGACTTCGTAATAGTGCATATTCGCGACCCCTCAACCGAGAATCAAGTCCGAGACTCCCAGTCTCGCTCACGAACTCCTAACCTGTAGAATAATGAAACATGAACTCACACTGAAAATTATCACGTGCTTATGAATTCCAAAAGTTTTACTGAGAAGCCGTGACCAGTTGATCTTAATCATATCAGATGTGAAGAAGGTAATAGAAAATGGTCGTACAATAGGATGAATTGATTTGGGTTAAACATTTACAATTATGGATACCGTCTCAGAGTTCTAGAGAAGGGTTTTTTGCACGCGAGCCTATAAATTCTGGGATCGATTGCTAGTTTTAGAGTCACAAGTGCGTACCATTAAAGAGTCCATATATTAGGATGAAAAAAAGTAACCAATCATTTCCAGTTTTCAATTTTGGTCTTGATTTAAACTACGAGAAATAAAATTCCTATTTAATACCTTGCTTAAAAAGCTTTTGACTTAAGGCAATATCAAGGCAATCCTTACAAGATGCACATATGCCAACATGAGACTGATCAATTACAGTCTTAAATAACAATGGGAAGATACAAGTAAAACAACACCAAGTGAATTAAACTTCACCCCATTGCACAAGAAGGTGGATATTAGGACTCAGTAGCTAAGTGGATAACCCGATGGCGTTTGAAGTGAATGGTACTGGGTTCGAGTGCCAAAGTGAACGTCAACTCTGAGATGCATTTACATCCAGCTGACGAGTCCTAAATAGAACGAAACGCGCGTCCTTCATTCCACTGCTAGCCACGATCCATCTTTGCTTAAAAACTTTGTGACTTAAGGCTAAATCATAGTTGACATGTTTAATGTACTATTAAATGTTTGTAATATATCGTATTATTATCAAATATCGAAAAAATTTTCATATCCTACTATTAATAATAATAACACTCTTGAATATAAACAATTTTTTAAATACAAAGTTGAATGTTATCATAGATACATAATTAATACAAAACTTATGCATCACAAACATTATTATTGTTATCGTTTGATGAATGGAAAGCAATTAAATGTTTGTATACTCGATAAAGGTCATGTATGTTAAATATTTTATATTAATCGTAAATAAACCCACCGGTAGGAGTAACTATAGCGATAGTCGTTTATTAGTTCTTCTCTTAGTTGAGGATATCGTTAATAAGCTTAATTTTTTGTTACTATTATATTGATGACATTTTCATTGAAAATGATGAACTCTTAGGACAATTTTGCAGTATACTCACAACAATCAGATTTAAAAGTAAGGTGATTGATAATAAATTATAATTTCTTAACGTTTCGTTAGACAGATAGGAATGTAGTTCTATCGATAGTGTGTGTATGAAAATCCTTTGATATGCCAGTACACACAATTTTCGAACTTTGTATCTGTTCATCATAATAGACACAGATCTCTTACATGTAGATCTAGAGAGATATACTTGGATGACACCATAAACAAAGAATTAGGGTTTATTAATAATATTTTAACTGAAATGGGTTATCTACAAGGTTTTCGGAATAATCATATGTATGTAGTGAATAGTAAAGCAATCAACCCTACTGTCGAAAAGAAAACTTTTTCTGAAGCTACAAGCTAGTGATGTATTAAGAGATAGACTAATCAAAGCAATAAAGAGAACATTTTTATTCAGCCAACCTCTGTTTTCCGCCCGATCTATGATGATTCATCAGCTAAAGGATAATTTACCTGGTTTTAATATACCAATATATCCGTGAATTTAGCTACTTCTGTGAGTGGGTGTACAACCAGACAACTATGCTATCAAGTTAGTGAACACCATCCTCTGTGCTTGAGAAAGAATATAATCAGAACAAGACTCAGCTTGTTCCATCACACTTGATCGATAGCAATCATATAATTACTGCTTTCATTTATACAGTTCTGTCTCATCTCTTAGATATTACAGAAACTATAAGGATTTGAGTTAATACTCTTATCCCTACATTGACCAAATTAAGCTTAACAAATGATTTGGTTTATTATTATTTCTCATACCGTTTGTTCGTTTATTCTTTTTATTTCCCTTTCTGCAACATATTCTTCACTGTCTAATTAGCTGAACACTTCTTATTATATAGTTTTAATAATTTCTTTAATGAATGGTATTTCAATATTGACTTTTTCAAGACGGTAACCTGCTTTCCATTGTCAAAACATTAATTCAAGGCTTTATTATTCTGATCACAACTAGTACACCTGTCATTACACTATCAATTTGTACTTTTTATTTGCTAATGTATAGTTATACAATGTGTTTTTTCATTTATCATTGCCATGGTTGGTTTAATACCTTTACACATTCATATAACGATCATTATATATTAAAGTTTGATAAAGGTCTAACTGGAAACAATATTATTTACTTATATGTGTTATTCTAATTGTAGGAACATATCAAATAGTTAGTTTTATTAGGTTATATGAAGGGATATTTCTATAGAATAACAGTTATTGTTTTATCAAATTATTTCTTAAATCAATTAGTACTAACCTTCTAAAATCCCTTAAGGTTACTACTATTAAACGTTCGAGAAATATAATTGATTAATCTAACAGTAAGTGGTTTTCAGTATTAATTAACTTACTTAGGCCTGTTACACCTCGGAGAGGAGCATAGGCCGCCCACCAGCACTGATTTATCTGGTTGGCGTCTTTTTAACAAGACTTTTTTCTACGGGATAGGGTTGCCGACCCCATTCCCAACCCCCCTCCTTTACCCGAGCTTGAGACCGGCAGTAACATTAGAAGACCTACAGGCTGAGTTTATTTATTTACACTAGTAAATATTTCGTCAATTTAACAGACATCAACTGTTAATAAAAAGTAGGTTAGTTAAGGATTGTTATTTTCCGATGTCGATATCTAGGATTATAAGTGATCAATACACCTTCATTTATATGTAAGGATATGTGACGAGTTCTGGTATATTTGGCATGTGGTTAGTAGGGGAATACAAGAAGTAAGTTTCATCCTATTTGGGGCTTGTCAGCTAAATATACTTCCATCCAAGCATTGATATAACTTTATATTTAATAGTTTATAAGTTTAGATAAAATGTGGATCAAAATCAACACCATAGACTGTTTTATTCATTCAATATGTTAACAATATTCCATAACTCCCTTCAAAATCTGTTGGTTTGATCAATTTATTGACACTGGATTTATGTGATGTTGTTTATAAAAAAGCATTCAATAAATCATAAGTTTATTAGCTAACAGAGCTTTATGTGTATTTCAGGTCTACCTTCTTATGAAGATATCACATATCATAGATTGTTATGAGCTAAAACAAAAACCCATTGAAAACCAAAAATCAGTAGATAGTTGTTTTTTTCCTAATAGGAAACTTTACACGTCAATATTCAGACATAATTCTAAAATGTCACAGATTGACCTAATTGAGAAACGAGATAGTGACTAAGCTCTTCAATTGGTAACACTTTGTAGGTTGTATGTCCACTCCTTCTCTAGGGATTAAATGTACACAGCCGAGGAATTCAATATTGACTAAATCTTGAAATAAACTATTACCACAAATCTTTTATTCCCATATCCTTATTTTACAGAATTTCTTTTTTAAACAATATTTTATGTAGTTTAATAATTGAATTAATGAGTCAATTGAAGCTAGACCACTATGGAAAACTTGTAACTACTGGACAACTGTATCGTTCTAGTATGGAACTCCTCAACAGTGCACATCCACAAGAAGCATTGACTAGCGGATTTCAACTGGGTCTATTGTGAGACAGTAACTCATTGAAGACGATGGTGGACGGTGGCTCAGTTTCGTAGATTGGTTGAAGTTAGACATTAACACCGTCGGATTAGTTCGCACGCGAGACTGTTAGGTCCTGGGTTAGAATCTCGCGGGGGACGGGATCGTGGATGCGCACTACTGAGGAGTCCCATACTAGGATGTAACGGCCATCCAGTGTTTCTAGGTTTTCCATGGTGGTCTAGTTTCAATTGACTCATGAATTCAACTAAAAAATTACTGAAATCTCTACAAAATCCCTTCTGATATTATTTTATGTTTCATGAATAGTATAAACAATATTATTACTATTTACGTGTCGACAAAAATAACAATAATAATAACATACAATAACAAAAGAAAAACAAATTTAGAAATAAAAAAAGTTTGCAATAACAAGCAAACATAAATTAAAGTGGACAGATTTATGTTGAAGTTTCTTTTTATCCGCCTAACTATTAGACAATTTAAATAAATATCAATGTTTCATTTACATCCCATTCAATGTTTTCAATATATATATATGTTTCATTAGGTAGAAAACAAAGCGATTTCATTAATTTCACACTACTATATGCTTGTTATTGTCTAAAATCAGTTTGTAAGCATTTGTACGCTCCTTTTTTAATATATATATATATATATATATATATATATATATATATATATATAATATGTGTAAGTTTATAAGTATAAATACTACTTATTGTCTGATGATATAACATATGAATAATCGAAAATAAATGTAGGCGACATCCAAAAATTAAAAAAAAGAAACGATTGAACATTTTGTTCTCTTCATCTCATCTACTATTTTTCTGTCTGTTTCTTTCATTCAGATTAACTCTATATGTAGGTTTCCAAGGCCAAACGGAGGTGGAGACGTTGGGGAGGTAGGTGGGGACGAAGAAGTGAATGATGAAAGATGACTAAAAGAGAAACAACATTTTTCCAGTTTTTATGTTTGTCTAGTTAGTGTTCAAAATTATTATTTACGATGAGTAATTATGTTTTTCAGATCTCTATGTTTGTATATATGTTCTAAATGATATAGACTAGTGGGAACCAAATTTTATTAAGATCAACGTAAAGGAACGAAGCAGTTAAAAAATACAATGACTTAATTGTATTCGCATTACAATGTAATGAAAGATTATTATTTTTGGAAGGAAATAATCATGGGAACAAATTAAAATTACCTTCGTGTAATATTATCTGTAGTTTGTCAGGTCATGAATACACTTGGATTACTGGTTTAGAATTAAGTTGGTCTAGTGTGAATTGCTTAATTAAGTGCAGGTAATTGTGCAATACTAACATTCGCTTCAGATTTCTTTGATAACAGAGCTAAAACTACTGAGAATAGGTAGTTGAAATAGGTTAGCGAGAAACTGTGCATCTAGATTTCATGATAGTTGATATTTGCTAGGAAAGTGTACTTACAACCTTGATAGAACTGGTTTGAAAAATTGCTAATATTAGTTAACTTTTATCAAGGATTGAAAACTGGATTACCAGGTAACCGTTTCGCCATAGATTGTGATCATTTAACTACGAGTATCTACGACCTTAGTAGGTATAAATACCAATGCCTTCAAGTATGGATGCCGATGGATCTCAAGCTAGGACTAAATACCTTTAAATTGCTTCCTAGCTTTCAATAATACTCCCGGTTGATATAAATCGGTGACGAAAATCAACTTGGTCGCAAACTGTTGTTCTTAAACTTCTCCCAAGAGCAATTTATTTTTAGATGCTGGCTCAGTAGCCTAGAGGTTAAGCGTTAGCACGCGAGCCCGTAGGTCTTTGAATGGATTTCCATTTGAAGGGTCGTAAAATTGAACCACTTAACAGTCCAGTACTAGGACAAAACTCCGGTTCAGTCCTCCCAGATTTTCAATAATAGCCCAACTATGATCAGTTTGTGATTTAAACTGTGAAAATTATTTGTTTGACGCTGACCAGTGAAAGATATCAATAGAGAATAAAATTACTCTTGAGATAAACGAAATTAAACTCAAAGAAACAGATATATCTACAAATGATTGGTCAGTGAATAGTGTCTACCATTACACTTGTCTAGTTATTTTTTTAGTTCTGATCGAATTCTGTCAATTGAGTTGTACTGTGTTCATTAGTATGAGTAAATTTACATCACGTGTACTATGTTTAGATTTTAAGTGACTGGTGGTAATTGACTGGAAACCCTTAACGTTACAGGATCTGATACTTCCTGGTAAGTTCAAACCCTTATCACTCAGCTATATATTCTGAGATGTCACTGACGGCCTGTTACATATGCGACTGATCTCTTGTAAGACTGAGGTATTTACAATTGGTTGATCTAGAAGTGTCAACCACTTCTAACCACCTAACACATCTCAACATCGTACACGCGATGTTTAGCCATTCAGAATAAAGGACACGTTGAAAATAAATTCATTCTATAGAATTCGATCAGCAGTTAGTGGACTTGGCAAACATGGTTACTCTTAACCGACTAATATACATCGGAAATGTAATTTATTTTAATTTTATCACTTTCAAAACGGATAAATGGCTTTTTTCGAAAGGAAATTTAAATAATTAACATTTGATTAATGTGCTGAATAATATATGGAAACAGACTTTGGCGCCAAAACACCTCGGGAAATGTTAAAAATAGTAAATGCCATAAGTAAATCAAAATGTATGGAACGAAATGGAGAAATTCAAATTTATATTTTGATATTGTCATATGTTACTTGGCAATATACATGCATTTGAAGATATGCGAAATTACATGTCTATAGAGTCCAAAGATTGAGAAATTAGACAACGTAATAATTCTAAAACGTTTGAAGAGTTTAAATAGGTTTTGAGGATTGAACTAATGAAGAACACAGATGAATCAAAAGATAACTTTAGCATTAATTAAATAACATTTGGTTTAGTGATGATTGCATAACAGATAAATACAAAGAAATAATAATAGTGGCAGTAGTTAAGTGGATAACGTGATGGCGTTTGAAGCGAGCGGTACTAGGTTCGAGTCTTGGAGTGAAAATCAACTCTAGGATTCAGGTGCATCCAGCTGAAGAGTTCCAGATAAGACAAAACGCGCGTCCTGAATTCTACTGTTAGTCACCATTCATCTTTGCTCATAATGATATTGTCAATAATGATAATAAGTGCATGTGACTTTGATCAATACTGTCAATTTACTTAGGCAATGATAATTTGATCACTGTCTCCTTCTGGACACAAATCCGGTTCGAGTTGTTTTATAGCTATTGTTATATATAAACAAAAAGCAGCGACGTTATTTTGCCTGTTGATAATTTGGAATGATTGACAAACATTAATAATATGCTTGCAGTCAATTAAATATAGATCTGTTTAACTGCTAATTTCGGGATTAAAGCGATCACAGGAATATTTCTGCAAGACGAGTTTCCTACGACACGATTTGTCATTAAAATGTCAACAGGTAGTTTTACTTACATTAAAAGATTTATTGTTCGATGTCGCCTCGTGTTTAGCGTTTTATTATTAATGATTATTATTTGGTGAATAAATGTAATCTTTACCTACTACCAATGACATGTTAACCATGTTGTTTATCAAAAATACGAATAATGGTAAAAATTGAAGAGTGTTTTAAAATATCCAAGTTTACACAAGTAATGAACGTCAAATACTATGGTTGTGATGTGCCCCCAAATGCCCTGGTACGGCCGAGAGTGGGGAAAGTCCACTACCCCTCTCTAAATGCTTTCACATGGTCACGTGTATGCAACAACTGTCAGGGAAGTTCTACTCACTGACTTCTCATGGCGTGGGTGTTGTTTATGAAATTGAAAGGACGAAAAGCGAATGTCCTGAGCTTAAACCGGGTTGATGGATATGGTGGATCCACCTTGGGGAGTTGGAAAACCCTGATTCCAAATCAATGGTGCACATGGGCTCCAGTATCCTGAAGGAACAAATGGCGTATGAACTAATCGTTGGTCACTGGCTACCATGGGATTGCATCTCCTTACGTTGCTCCACTGCCTTGTGGATCAGACATTGAGGTCGAAGGTTCCGGGTGTGGCCTCCTAAAAAATTGATCTTATGTTCTGTTTCTAATAAATTCAATTCAGTTGCCAGTTTATTTTCAAGTTTCTTAAGGTTGACCGAGGATTCAGGAACATCTTCCAAGCATTGTTTGTGATTCTTTAATCACACATTGAGTTGTCTGTATGTTTCTCCCATATAAATAGTGTTTGATACGTAACACTTAATCTCACAAACAATGTCTCCTTTTTCCTCCTTTGATAACTTATGCTTAACTTTGACTAATGTTAATCTTAAGGTATCATTGGCCTCAAAATACACTCTTACATAATATTTAGGTAGAATCCTTTTAATTTCCTCTTATATTTCTGTACAATATGAAATGACAATGATGTTCTTCCATCAACTCGTTAAGCATTCCAATTTTTTTGTTTTGTTATTAACTATCTTCCTCGAAAACTCTTCGGGTAACTATTTTCTCTAAGTGTAGACAAGATTCAATTTATTTCAGTTAGTTGGTTTTCTTTTACTCTAATAGGATTACAACACCTATTAATCAAATTTCTTACAACCATGACCTTCGTAGAACGAGCCTGCGCCTATCCGCAATCTAAATATCTGACAGAATGTGTTGGTTTTCGAAAAACACTCATTTTGATGTTGTGGTTATTATTACATCATCGTTCAACCAAACAATCGAAAAACTTGACCTTATAGTCAATACATTCTATTTCCTTAGTTAGCCTAATGCGATCCGATTTATTGTTTACATATTCAAATATTTCTTCTAAATCACCTCGCTTTATAGAATATAGCATTTCATGATCTTATTAGTTTCTAAGAAATACATGGATAAATTCGCTACAATCAGTGAAACTAACGATCATCTTTGTACACTTTTCTGTCCATAAAGCTCTTGTCGGAATAAGAGTAAGGTGGAAACTAAACACGATTCCAAACAATTATTAATCTTAAAATCGTTCAAAGGGTTCTTAACCCTGTAATTAAAGCTCCGTAGACAAGATTTACTTCATTTCTCTCTTTCAATACTGTAAATAGTCTTATTGTTAAGCCTAAGCATATACAACGATTACTACGCTTATTTAGTCATCAGTTCATATAAATATTTCAGTTCTACGTGAGATGATTTTAGGCATGAATAGTTCATGAATAAGATCTTTCATTAAAATACACGGTGACGTAAGCTTACGTTGCGCAAAGGTAATCTATTTCAAAAAGAGTGCAGATACAATATGTTGACCAGTGAACAAAAACATGGTTCATATATTCCTTCTAAATGTCTTCAGTCACCCAATATATGTTAAGACATCTATCGTTATTATTATTATTCTAATTATCTAAAACCATTGGTTGGTTAGATTTTATAGCAACGAACAAAGATAACCATATTAGTTTAATCATGTTTAGTTTCTCTTCTCAACAGAATCGTTTTATTAGTAGGGAGTGCCAAGCTCGTAGTGATTGCAGAATTCTGTAGTTTACATCACTAACTTCTTAAAAACAAAAATAAACATCGTTAAGCATCAGGAAGTACTGGATAGTTATTTCGTCCTAGCTATATCGAAAGTAAGACATTTATCGATCAATGGCAATATAATGATGTTAGAACAATATCTTGAATTCACTAAAGTTAGACATATAAATCACTGAATGCCAATTTAGTTGTCTAAAGGTGAAATACTAGCCTCTAGACCTGAATGTTTTGGGTTTTGGATCCTCTAGTGGAGTCATACATACAAACTACTAGGACGTTTTGTACAAAGAATAAACATCTACCCGTTAATGCTTAGTTTTCAATGATTGTTTAACTAAAAGTCTATACGTGATATAAACAACAGAATCAAAATAGTATTCAAATAATTTCTTAAAAACTTTATTTTAGTCAATTCACTACCAATTATACCGTATGTAGTATTTTTATTTAATTGTAGTGATGCCAAATTAATTTTTGGCAACCTAAAAATTATTTGACCCAAATAGATTGTAAAGATAAACTGATACCCTGGAGAGAGTGAGAGAGGGAGACGGAGGGAGGGAGAGAATACGAGAAAATACTCGAGTCTAACTAATTACACTAAACAATAATAAATAAATAAATAAATAAATAATCAATTATAAGTATCAATGCCAAGGTTGGACTTGATAGTTTTCAATAAATTAAGCATTGAGTAGAAAGTTAGTAATAAATGTATGTTTCATTGTTATGTCCCACTAAGTAGAAACAAAAATTGTATTTTTAAAGTTTCGTGACTTAATGTGAGTCACTTCTTCAGAGCTAATAAAATTTTATTAATTGTTTTTAAACTATTCAATAAATAGAAGTTATGTAACGCTATGAAAATGTTAGTCATACAGGAGAACAGAAGAGAATAAAATAAAGAGGATATGAATAAACGAATATTACAGTGGTATATGTTCTCCGTTGCAACACTAGATTCAATTCTATTTATTAGCGTATTAAACCATAAAAAACTGATCGGTAATGACAACTAATGTTGATTGATGTTATAGACTTCAAAACTGTACACAATTAGTTATTTAAATGCTAGGAATGATGATGCCTGAAGATATTATATAGAAATGATTATTTCCTGATAAAAATTTTAAATTCTCATCAACTTAGATGGTACACAAATGTGTTTTGTATACACTAACTATATCAATTTGCAACAAGATAACCAGACTAGGAGTAGACTGGGAAAATACTGACAGTAGCTAAATGAAAGGGACGGTATTTGTGCATGAAGTGATTAAGTACTGAATTGTACTCGTTTAAAATGTTATAACAGATAATTATCAAATTCCAACTATCAGTAAATCTTGGAGTTAGATAAAACTGATACTGAAAGTAAGGTTTGATTGGCCTCCAAGATAGGGACAGACGGTCTTTCAACTTAGTGATTAATTAATCTGATTTTTTCCCATTATTGGTTACTACTGTGGTCTTTCTGAGTGTGGGCTGAATGTAATTGTGTTGAATAAAGTATTATCTACCCTCTACTTTGGTTATCTTTATATTTTGTTATAAATCATGTATCTGTTACAAAATGGTCCCAGTTTGTCTGAAGTTTAACAACCCAGTATTCACTCTAGTAGTAATATGATCTCATTCACCGATTGTATTATCGCTTTATAGTAGTATATAGTGGCGTATACAAAATACTTTTATTCTGCTCGTTATATCAAAAACAAAAGTTCAATAATTTTTGTTTGTTTAATCTTCTGTGGAAAAATATTTTTTAGACACACTATTAAATATAGGTAAATTTTCTTAAGAGAATTTGATTACTCATTATCCCTATATGGGATAGATTCATGAGTATCAACATTTGAACCGAGCACAATATTTTTATAGATCAATGATTCGGAGTACATCAATTCATATTTTTAAATCAGTCAGTCAAACGATTATCATCACTGTCGTTGGCATTAGGATATTAAATATGCATTACTGAAGGGGATTAACCAGAAATAAACCTGGGCTATTGAGCTTCTTACCTACTGGCTTCAGATATTTAATATTAATCAAAATGAGCTTGGTTTATTATTCACATTGCAACTTTAATTAAAGGATCTGATTGACAAAATGGAATGAACGACCGAATACTGATTACTTCTGAGTGGACATCTAGTCCCAACTTTTACCAACTCTAATGCTATTAAGATTTTCTACTGTATAGCTAAATTTAGGTACTTTTCATAACACTGAACTCTGTCCTATTATGAAGTCTAAAGAAAAAGATTTTTTTAAATTGAGATCATGAACAGATTGATGTTAGACCACCATTAAAAACTTGAAAGCACTGAACGGCCGTTTCATCCTACTATGAGACTCCTCAGCAGTGCGCATCCACGACCTCACTCGCGTGGTTTGAACCCAGGGCCTTCGGTTTCGCGAGCGAATACTTAACCTCTAGACCACTAAGCCGGCGTCTAACGGCGTTATTGTCTAACCTTAACGAATTTGCGAAATTGTGCAACCATCTTTCATTGTACTGAGGTAGATACCTGTCTCTACCTGACATGGATTAACTCCACTGTTTACAGCTTCTCACTAGAATTTGTTCCTTGTAATTGATACTTTTAAATTGTGCATACATTTTATTCATAGCATGGCATTTTGATTCTATGAAGTCTAAAGACTAATGACTAGGACAAAGGAGATCTTTGGCCCTATCTTGGTTTTAACGTTACCCAATATGAAACCAATCTGTAACGAACACAACTAACATATTAAACTAATATCTATAGAATCCCTTTAATGAAATTAATAGTTAACTGATACTCGACTATATATTTGTATTTCGAATTGTGTGTAACTCCATTATTCCCAATTTTTATACTAAATATATGGTTATTTATTGACTAAATCACCGTTTTAGTTTTGAATGTATGAGAGTTGGAGTATCGATATAAGCGTTAAAAACGTTAACTGATCAAATGCAATGAGACATTTTGTATTTTAGTTACTAATTACTGATATCAGAAGGGGTTTTGTGGAGATTTTTAGAAACTTCAACAGTTGATATCATGAGTCGATTGAAGCTAGACCACCATGGAAAACCTGGAAACACTGGACGGCCGTTTCATCCTAGTATGGGACTCCCCAACACTGCGCACCCACGATATCGCGCCCCGCGAGATTCGAACCCGGGACTTATCAGTCTCGCGCTAGGCGCTTAACCAACTAGACCACTAAGCCAGCGTCCAATAGTGTTAATGTCTAACTTCAACTAATCCACGAAATTCAGCAACACACCCATCACTGTTATCAATGAGTTACTATCTCACAACTGACCCGATTGAACTCCACTGGTCACTACTTCTCACTAGAACTCCAGGATATACCTCTTGAAGCCAGTCAGTAGTGAGCATATGTTAATTAGTGTCACAAGGGGTTTTGCGGAGATTGTAGTAATTACTAATAATTTACTTCTTCCAAGAAATTGAACAAATGATCATAGTCTAGTCAATATACCAAACGTTGTCACAAGAAGTATGGATAAAACTAAAAGCAAAACATTTCAACATGGTTTTTACAAGATTCATTACATCAACTAGTAAAAACAGATGTTGTTTACAGTCACCTATTTATGAGCATATATAAGTAATTAAATGATGCCATGAAGTCTTCACTTATATGAATATTTGTAGACAAATGTAGTCACAAAATCACCTTTAAAAACTTCACGGAATTTTACACACAGGTTAATTAACTATCAGTAGACATGTCAACACAGATCCAATCTATCAATTCCTGTAGATAAAGTCAATTCATGACATAATCCAAGACTAACCAAATACAAAAGCTAATCAGAATATAAATGAACTAAAGGATAATAAAAACTATTGAGGGGAAGCAATCATTGAGTAAATTCTTACTACTATGAAGAAAAAGATGATTTAGCTTTTCTAAATTTGTCAGTAACTTGTAGTTTTGACAAACAGTGAAGTCCTCAGTAAATTTCTTTTCATTCATGTTACTTTAGGGACCTTTGCTATTATTATTTAACTGAATAATTTTGCTTTCATTATGCTATATTTGTCAAATATCCCAGTCATAGTCGTTACTACATAAACAGACTTATTGTAAGAAGATTCTGAATTTCGAGAATATCAAACGTTTCTTAAATTCCTATTTTCTCTCTTCAATCATATAGTGAGAGTATTACTGTTATTTAAGGCATTATGAAATTTGTCACGGAGTTCTCTAGAAGAAAACACTACAGTAGTATTAAAAGACGGCTTTTAATAGTTCATAGTTATGAATAATCATAACCTGTCTTTAAATAGAATATACACTCTTTGAGTAATTCTAAAATATTTACTTCTGTCTAAAGTAGATACTCGTAATTCAATTTAGAGTGACAGTGAAAACTCCTGTCAGTTAACCCACCTAGCTCCAAGAAAATTAATTTTTCTAATGCTGTGATTTTATGTATATAGAAATAGTTGGTTGTGAACTGTGCTCGATCTAGATTTTGTGTTACTTGGCATTCGTCAGCAAGATTTACTTGTACTTTTGAAGCAACTGATATTCAAAGGCGGATTCAAGATCAAACTATCAAGTTTTACAGCCGGAAATGTTATCAATGAACTTTTTCAGAAACAACTGAACTCGTGTAAGATCAATATACAAATTGTATCAAGTCACTAAGGCTATTTTACAACATTACAACTTGATTGATAGAATTTATTCAACGCTAAAAAGGACTCAACAAACAATAACATTCATCAATGTTCAATAATCAATCAATATTCGCGCAATTTCGTGGATTGGTTAAGGTTAGACATTAACACCATTGGATGCCGGCTCAGTGGTCCACTAGGTTAAGCGTTCGCACGCGAGGCCGAAGGCCCTGGGTTCGAATCCCGCATGCGGAATCGTGGATGCACACTGCTGAGGAGTCCCATACTAGAATTGAGCGTCCGTCCAATGCTCCCAGGTTTTCAAGGTGGTCTAACATCAATCTGTTCATGATCTCAATCAAAAAATATTCTTGACAGTTTACAATATACCCAATTCCTGATGAATCTCGACAACTGTGAAACACATGGAATTAAATGATTTTCTAATAATCGACTCATAAATATACAACGTTGAATAGTACACATATCTCAATATATATCATTGTTTAATTTAATACATTAAACAGAACTCCATCATAAGAAAAACTAAATCACAATTTCAATGAATGTATTCGACGACATTTATGCCTATTAAATGTTTACCTTATCTCTTATTCAATTTATCATTATTATTATTATTATTTTGTTATTCTAATGGAGAAATTTTCAATTATGTTTTTCTGGCTACAAAATTCTTTCTTTCTTAAATAAGTAAATCATTTTGTTTGTCAATGTAGAAAAAAACAAACAAACAAACAAGACAAAACAAAACAAAACAATTCACAAATTGTTTACAATATGTCTATTCGTTTTTCAATGTAGTTTTTGTAAATATGATCGAAATTTTTTTCGTTTGTTTCATAATTACTACTAAGTATATTGTATATTTGTAAGTAGTAGTATATTGCAATATTGTAAATTGAAATGAATAAATATTGTATGAGACATTGAAAAGTTACAGTAATATGGAGCCATTCTTTGATTGGCTTTATTTTTATAAACTAATTTGTTTAACTATAAAATATTTCAATAGTTGAAATCATGAGTCAATTGAAGTTAGACTGCCATGAAAAACCTGGAAGCACTGGACGGTTGTTCTGTCCTAGTGTGGGACTCCTCAGCAGTGCACATCCACGATCCCGCTCCCCGCGAGATTCGACCCCAGGACCTATCACTGATGAGGAATCCCACAATAGGATGAAACGGCTATTCAGTGCTTTCAGATTTTCCGTGATGGTCTAGTTCATAAAATTTTATTAACTCTTGAAGAAGTGACCTAGATTAAGTTACGAAATGTTAGTAATACAACTTTTTCCTACCTAATGAGATATAATTTTTTTAAAATATTTTTATCATTAATTATTCTACCCAATTCTCAATTTATGTGAAACTATCAAGTTCAAACTTAGTATTGGTAGGAGTGATTTTTTTTTATTTTACATGCTTGTCAAAAATTATCGACACTGTAATAGTTAAGACTAGTGAATTCAACTGATTAACTCAAAATCTGAAACCAATTAGTCCCTTTGATAAATTTCGATAATGTGATAAGAACATGAAGATTATCAGAACTATGTGATATATTACTTACTTACTTACGCCTGTTACTCCCAATGGAGCATAGGCCGCTGACCAGCATTCTCCAACCCACTCTGTCCTGGGCCTTCTTTTCTAGTTCCATCCAATTCTTGTTCATTTTTCTCATGTCTATCTCCATTTCCCGTCGTAATGTGTGTTTTGGTCTTCCTCTCCTCCTTTGGCATTGAGGATTCCATGTGAGAGCTTGTCTCGTGACGCAGTTGGGTGCTTTCCTCAATGTGTGTCCTATCCACTTCCAGCACTTTTTCCTGATTTC
Source organism: Schistosoma haematobium (assembly GCF_000699445.3). Lineage (NCBI taxonomy): Eukaryota > Metazoa > Platyhelminthes > Trematoda > Strigeidida > Schistosomatidae > Schistosoma > Schistosoma haematobium. The sequence continues at coordinate 13,419,367 of NC_067201.1, forward strand.
TTCCTCCGCTGGGATCTGGTTTGTTCTCTCCCACAGTACGTTGTTGCTAATAGTGTCCGGCCAATGGATCTGAAGTATTTTGCGTAGACAATTGTTAATAAACACCTGTATTTTCTGGATGATGGCTTTCGTAGTTCTCCAGGTTTCTGCCCCATACAGTAGAACTGTCTTGACATTTGTTTTGAAAATCCTGACCTTAGTGTTGGTTGACAGTTGCTTTGAGTTCCAGATGTTCCTCATTTGTAAATATGCTGCTCTTGCTTTGCCGATCCGCGCCTTCACATCTGTATCAGATCCACCCTGTTCATCAATGATGCTGCCCAAATATGTAAAGGTTTTTACATCTTCCAAATCTTCTCCGTCAATTGTGATTGGATTGGTGCATTCTGTGTTGCATCGGAGAATCCTGCTTTTCCCTTTGTGTATATTGAGACCTACTGCTGCTGAGGCTGCTGCCACACTGTTCGTCTTCTCCTGCATCTGTTGTTGCGTTTGGGATAGAAGGGCCATATCATCTGCGAAGTCTAGATCATCCAACTGCATCTTAGATGTCCATTGTATCCCGCGCTTCCCTTCAGACGTTGACGTCTTCATGATCCAGTCGATCACCAGGAGAAAGAGAAAGGCTGAGAGTAAGCAACCTTGCCTAACACCGGTCTTCACTTCGAACGACTTTGTCAACTGTCCTCCATGCACAATTTTGCAGTGTAATCCATCATATGAGTTCTGTATGATATTGACTATCTTCTGAGGCACGCCGTAGTGTCGAAGAAGTTTCCATAGTGTTGTTCTGTCCACGCTATCAAATGCCTTTTCGTAGTCAATGAAGTTGATGTAGAGTGATGAATTCCATTCAATTGATTGTTCCGCAATGATCCGTAGAGTTGCGATTTGGTCTGCACACGATCTATCCTTACGGAATCCTGCCTGTTGGTCACGAAGTTGGGCGTCTACGCAGTCCTTCATCCTGTTTAACAATACCCTGTTGAAGACTTTTCCCGGTATTGAGAGAAGAGTGATGCCCCTGTAGTTATTACACTTGTTGAGATCGCCTTTCTTCGGTATTTTGATCAGAAGTCCTTCTTTCCAGTCTGTTGGTACTTGTTCCTCATCCCAAATCTTATTGAAGAGAATGTGGAGTATCCTTGCAGTTGCCGCTACGTCTGCTTTTAGTGCCTCTGCTGGGATGTTGTCCGGTCCTGCTGCTTTGCCACTCTTGATTTGTCTGATGGCCATGCTGATTTCTTCAATTGTTGGTGGGCCAACATTGATTGGGAGGTCCGTGGGTGCTGCTTCGATGTTGGGTGGGTTCAGTGGAGCTGGTCGATTCAACAGTTCTTTGAAGTGTTCTACCCACCTGTTTTGTTGCTCTTCAATGTTGGTGATTACCTTGCCTTCTTTGCTTTTCACTAGCCGTTCTGGTTTGCGGCGATTTCCAGAGAGTTTCTTTGTCGTGTCATACAATTGTCTCATGTTTCCTTCTCTTGCAGCCTTTTCCGCTGTCGTTGCTAAATCTTCCACATATTTACGTTTGTCGGTTCTGATGCTCCTCTTCACTCGTTTGTTTATTTCCGTGTATTCAGCTTGTGCCTTGGCTTTTTCTGCTCTTGTTCGACTGGTATTGATTGCTGCCTTCTTGTTCCTTCTTTCTTGAATCTTGTCCAGTGTATCAACAGTGATCCATTCCTTGTGGTGGTGCTTCTTGTGACCCAGGACCTCATGACATGTTGAAGTGATTGCCTCTTTGATCCCCTTCCAGTTGCTCTCCGCAGTAGTTCCTTCTCCATTGAGTAGATCATGAAAGGCCTGGAACTTGTTGCTGAGGACTATCTTGGATTTGTTGAGTTTGTTAGCATCCTGAAGAAAGGCCGTATTGAACTTTGTGATATTGTCCGCCCCGTTGTGCAGTGTTTCTTGAGTTTCAACTTCATCTTGGCGACCAGCAAGTGATGATCTGATGCTATATCAGCTCCTCTCTTGGTTCTCACGTCCTCTATAGTCCTCCTGAACGTTTTGTTGATGCAAATATGGTCGATTTGGTTTTGTGTAGAGTGATCCGGTGAAGTCCATGTGGTTTTGTGCATGCGTTTATGTGGGAATATGGTGCCGCCTATGACCAGCTTATTGAAGGCACATAGATTTGCAAATCTCTCACCATTTTCGTTTCTTTCTCCCAGTCCGTGTCATCCCATGATGTCTTCATATCCAGTGTTGTCCGTTCCAACCTTGGCATTGAAATCTCCCATCAGAATGGTCAGGTCCTTTGTTGGGCACTTCTCGATGATTGACTGCAGCCTAATGTAGAATTGATCTTTAGCGTCTTCATTGTAGTCGTTGGTAGGCGCATAGCATTGGATGATGTTCATTGAAATCCCCTCTTTCTTTGTTTTGAACGAGGCTTTGATGATCCTTGGTCCATGAGATTCCCATCCTATAAGCGCATTTTGCGCTTGTTTGGGCAGCATCAATGCAACTCCTTGTGTATGTGGTGCATTTTCTTCTTCATGGCCGGAGTATAACAGGAACTCTCCTGTAGTTAGTCGTTGTTGTCCAACTTGTGTCCAATGTGTTTCACTGATCCCAAGTACCTCTAGGTTGTATCTTCTCATTTCTGCAGCAATTTGGAAGGCTCTTCCGGTGTCCCACATTGTACGAACATTCCATGTACCTAAATAAATGGTCGCTTTGGTTGTCAGAAGGGGCATCGGCCTCGTAACTTCCGAAGGAATTCGGCTTTCATCATGAGGCGTCATAATTCTTCTAAATGAAGACCTTCTGACTCCTAGGGCAGAGTTTGAAAGGTTTGAATAATTTTTTCTGGTTATCGTTTTTTTAGCGAGTTAGTTTTCTACGGGATGGGGACGCTAACCCCATGCCCAACCCTCCTCCTTTATCCGGGCTTGGGACCGGCAGTAGCCCCCGGAGGGACTCCAGGTGGAGTTATGTGATATATTAGCGCAATACATTTTGAATAATCTGATCACACCTACTCTGGTAATATTGGATTATCATCCAGAGTCATTAGATTACAAATTGTATTCACATTATTATTATTATTACTCTTATTATTATCCTTGTCTCCTCTTAACCCCATTTCCAGTCCAGTTGACCTTTTAACAAGTATGTGTGTGATCGGATTGTTCGAAATGTATTGCGCTAATATATCATCACATAGTTCTGATAGTCTTCATCTTCTTATCACATCTTAAAATCTTACCAATTCTGTGTTTAGAGAACTTTCTTTTTCAAGAAATCAACTATAATGACATAGATTTTTGGGCAATATTAGAAAGACCACTTGCTATTTCAAGGTTACACAGTTAACAGAGTCTAAGTATTAGTGTACTGTAATGAATAATTTGATTACTCATTTATCCAAGATTACCAACACCTACATGTTAACTGTAAATATTCATTATTCTGCCTTCAAACAATAAATCATACCACGCTGTTTGAAATCACTTCCTTTAATTGGTTAAATAAATTAATGAGTGACTAAATCGGACTGTAAGAAAAATAAAAGATTATATGAAACTAGAATTCCTATACAAATTATAGGCAAACGAGTTTGAAATATCCGCGAAGAATTTCCAGCCAGTTCTTAACCAATCAAAAATAATAGATAATAATTGATAATTTATGGAAAAGAATACAATAATATTCCAAAGTGTAAACAAATTTCTTCCGTGGATTGTGACCTTGCACGAATTCGCTTACGCTCAGTAGCCACACTTATAACCTGACACGGTCTCGGTATTCTTTCGATACCACGAGATCGCTAACAAATACATCTCGACTACAGCCATCAACTGCCATCTGATATTTGGCCTACGGGGAATCTTATCAGTTAACTGGCACGTAGCCTTCTTGTAGTAAACCGCGACTCGAAGCCACACTAAAATATAAATGTTATTTACATTTCAAAATCTTTATACTACACTTCAATAGATCTAAGTGTCCAAATTCAAATTGTGTGCTTTTTATGTGTCAATGTTTTAGCATAGATATGCTTCCATAATCTTCAATGACCAATATAATTCACGTTGCTATCTCTAGTTTTTTTTTTCTATACTGTTAGTTGATGATTATGTTTTACACGTTGAATGGTTTGCTTCATTCGACTCATAGTTGTAAGTTGAGCTAACAGTACATATGACCAACTGGCTGATAACGTAGCTACGATTTGATGTAGCTCCTCTGTTGATGAAGCTACTCGATCTTTTATAATATAAATTAAATTTTTACATCCACTTTAGCATTATCTACAACATGATTATGTTCATTTGGTTGCTTTGTAATAGTATCACATTTCTTATGACAACATGACCTACACTTTGTTGTATGATATTCCGTACATTTTCAAATCCTTTTGTCATTTATCATTTTCTCATTCCCAAAGATGTAGCTATTCGCTATCAAAAACTCACTTCCCTTGTAATTTCTAGCGTATTCTAATCCCATTTCCAATAGTTATAAGAAAATAGAAGTTGAAACGTACTTCATCATTGTTGATATATACCTTTGTGAACTTTATTTCTTTGTAAAGAGAACAGACAAAATATATACAATCACATTTTCATCACAATTACTTAATCTCAGTAGTTGAGATCATGAGTCAATTGAAGCTAGACCACCATGGAAAATCTGTAAGCACTGGACTGCCGTTTCGTCATATTGTGGGACTCCTCAGCAGTCTCGCGTACGAGTGCATAACCACTAGACCACTGAGCCGGTATCCAACGGTTTAAATGTCTAACTTCAACTAATCCAAGAAATTGAGCTACACGGCCATCCAGTGCTTCCAGGTTTTACATGGTGGTCTAGCTTCACTTGACTCATGATATCAACTATTGAAATTACTATAATATCCACAAAAACCCCTTCTGATATTAAATTACTTAATCATTGTATTTCCTGTCATTTGCAGCTGAAAGCAATATTCAATCGAATCATCTTGAAGAGAATTGTTACTGTTTTTAATTCTTTCCCTTTCGATGCTCTCTCGTCTTTGAGAGTAGCCTTTATATTAATGTTCATATTCATTGATGTGTTCTTATACACTCATTCTTGTTTCAGTAAAGCCGAAATGAAGTTTTCACACTAATAGTAAGGGCTCAGTCGAAAAAGAGCACACGTCAATATGAGCGAGGGTTAATAGGGTGAGTCATTAAAATGTTTCATATTACTAATGGTGAACGTCGAAAGTGGAAATATAGTTTTCAAGGGTGTGAAATCTCTTTGATTGACCCTCTGTCCTTTTACCTCTACAACCACTCAGAAACGTCTATTGAATAGTCTACTTTAGAAAAATACTATAATTCTATGAATTCAGTTACAATGTTTTATTCTTATAAATTTAGTCATGTTTTCTCATACATTTGTTTCGAACACCTATAACTTAAGATGAAGTTCGTCTTTAAATGCAATTGTTTCATTTTCAGCTCTAATCAATTTTTTTCTAAAAACTAATCGGTACATATTTACTTTATATACAATCACATTTTCACCACCAAAATTTTTCAACATCCTTGTTTAGTTGAAAATCCAACATACGAAAATTCCTCTTAAAAGATTATCATCAGATGGGTTTTGTGGATATTATAGTAATTTCAATTGACCAGTAGGTCCTGGGTTCGAATCTCGCCGGGGGCGAGGTAGTGGACGCGCATTGCTGAGGAGTCCCATAATAGGATGAAACCGCCGTCCACTGTTTCCAGGTTTTCCATGGTGGTCTAGCTTCAACTGACTCATGATCTTAACCATTAAAAGATTATCCTCTAGTTATTCGTAACAGGTGTATGGGATCAAATGACCGAGGTAGTAAGAATAACACAATGTTACTAAACTCGTAGAATTACACTAATTTTTTAAAAGTAAACTCTTTATTAGACGTTTAAGAAAGCTACGTTTCTGAGTGGTTGTAAAGGTGAAAGGATAAAGGGTCAATTGAACAGATTTCACACCCTTGAAAATTGTATTTCTCCTTTCAATGTTCACCTTTAGTAATATGAGCCATTTTTAATGGTCTACTTTATTAATATACGTCAGTTTGACCGCCCCCTTATTATTATGAACCGAAAGGGACAAACTTATAAGGTCACGAACACATTAAAGCGTTAATAAAGTAAATTTCAAGATTTAAAGGTTGGAAAATTCCCAAACCATTTTTCTAAACTCAATAAAATGGACAGTGATCATTTTTGTGTTTGAATTCCATTTACAATTTTATTCCATGAGGGAATAAGAATTTTATGACCGTCTGAAGTTTTATACTTTGTGATAATAGTGCGAAAAGCCGGAATATTTTTCTTTGATTGAAAAAGCATTACAAAACAACAATACAAAATTAATCTTGTAGTTTACATTGTGAACTGTCATTAGCTAGACAACTACTGTAGACTAAGATGTACAGGATAACTTAATATGGGACTCTTTAGAAATGTATATGTATGACCTCTCTGGGTGTGAGACAATTATACACTAATGGGATTAGAGGATGGTAGTATTTTCACGAACTAATTGAAGTAAAACATACGAACCACTGGCATTATAGCAACTCTCCTACAATCAATTTCCATTATGGTTAAATTTTGGCTAAGCTCTTTTATTAACTTGCTTAAAAGACAATGTTATTAGAACAGTAACAATATGCATACTTCTTTGTACTAATATGATCACTACCACATATTTGTGTTAATGTGTAAATGACAACTCGAACTGACGTATGTACATACGAAGTTCTGCGTTTTTACTGACTGACTGATCCCTACCATATCTGTATAAACATGTACGCTTAATCACATGGCAGACTCTAGATTAAATGTTAATATCTTAAATATGCGGAAATTGAAACCCCCTTTATGTGTCCTTACACTTAACTTACCCTGGTAATACTGATTTACTATCCAGAGTGGTAATCACACTTTCTGTGTACTTTAATATTTTATTTGATTGAGATCATGAACAGATTGATGTTAGACCACCATTGAAAATCTGGAAGCACTGAACAGCCGTTTCGTCCTACTATGGGACTCCTCAGCAGTGCGTCTACAATTCCGCTCATGGAATTCGAACTCAGGGCCCTCAGTCTCGCGCACGAACACTTAACCCACTGGACCACTGAGCCGGCATCCAATGGTGTTAATGTCTAACCTCAACCAATCCACGAAGTTGCACGAACATCTTCCATTGTACTGAGGTAGACACCTGTTTCTACCCGACACAGATTAGCTCCACTGGTCACGGCTTCTCACCAGAACTCCGAGAATTTTCTCGCGAAGCCAGTCACTAGTAAGCACATGGTAATTATCAGTTTAGGGGTTGTGGAGATTGTTAAGTTTTTTTATTGAGATCATGAACCGATTGATTTTTTTTCTTTGTTATGGCTTACCTTTAAGCTGTCTAGTTGACCTTTTAATTTTCATATATAAATGTTCCTAACAAGTATCTGTGTGATAAGATTGTTCGAAATGCATTGCGCAAATATATTACATAATTCTGCTAAACTTCGTCTTCTCATTGCATTATCGAAATCTTGAATATCGCTCGATAAATCATCCTCTTTCCCATGTATATATATACTCCAATCCTATTATTAACATTTGCCTTCCCTAATGCACCTTATTCGATTTAACTATAAATTTACCTCCGTATTTGCTCGCATACACACATTCGCCTCTCTGTTTCGAATTTGCTCGATGTGCCTACAGCTTTGTTATCCATGCTATCCGCTAATAAACTGTAGTTCGCTCTTCTTACTGCCTTCCGATTTCAAACACCCTTGGGATTTATATAATAACGGTTACAAAGGTGATTGATTAACGAAGCAAAACCACTACAGTTTAGAGTAAACGCTTATCGCGCGATCTGAGAGTAATGGGTTCAGCCCTCCGTTATTATTAGTAGTAGAATTAGTATTAGTATTAGAATTATTACTAATATTGTGAGTTCATTCAATATTGTATTTTCGGTACAATATATAATTCTCAGCACAAAGCACTTCAACAAGTTTTTTACAAAACAAAAGAAAAATAAGAAAAATCCGGTAACTGATATCAACTGGTTAAGTTCACTAAATTGAAAAGAATAGTAGGTCATTTGTAGACGGAGAGAACAAACCTGCTTCCAACTGGAGAGGAAATTAGGAAAAGATGTTGAAAATGGATAAAACATACATTGTGAAAATCATCAAACTGCATCACAAGGTAGTTACTAACTCGGAATCCTGAAGGGAAACGGAAAACGGGAAGATCAAAGAACTTGGAAGTACACATGAAAAAGAAGATTAGTAACTGGAAATAACTGTCAAGAACAGATTTGGATGGAGAATGCTGGTGGGCGGCCTATGCTCCTCCATGACGGGTAACGGGTATAAGAAGAAGTAGTAGTAGTAATCATTTATAGACATATTTAAGGAAATTTATTTTATTCCTTGAATATTTTCAAATTTAAAGAACTCATACTACGCACATTTATGATTTAATAAAATGGAATCCATTTACAATTTATACTGAATAGTCACAATTTATTGATCACTGGGTGGTGATCAATCTCATGCTTGTCTAGTCCTTATTAGTGCAAATCGAATGCTATCGATCATGTTGCAATGTGGCCACCAGTCTAGGTGACTCGACACTGCAGGCACTATGTATTGAGATTAGATGGTGGTTGGAGGTAGTCAACAGGGAACCCTGGACCCGGGTTTCGTGCTACTTGGCACTCGTCAGCAAGGTGTACACGAGATCGAATCCGCCAAGGAGCACCAGTTCCCTCAAGATTACAGGTACACCTTGCTGACGAGTGCCAAGTAGCACGAAACCCGGGTCCAGGGTTTCCTGTTGACTACCTCCAACCACCATCTAATACTGAATAGTATTTAACTTCAAGTCAATAAGATGATAACAAAAGCCTGTTATCATGATGATGAACAAAAAATACCTGGTAAAATATCGTTAATTTTTCCAGTGATGTTTGTCCGTATCATTGTTATATATATGGTCACCTGATGATGTGTCATTCTGGTTACCTATTTCAATTATATTATTATTATGGTATTACGACTGATGTCAATTAAACTACATAATTTAAAGGTAATAAATTTTCAAGACGTTTATTTCAACCAGGCAGATTTTCACAAAAACAAAGAAGAAATTTTTTTCCAAATAATCAACTGATATCGATTGAAGAATTATAGAAAATCGGAAAACATTAAAAAGATGTTTTATCCAGAAGTAAAATTCTTCAGTAATAGATTCAAGCATGTCCAAAGTCATGGATGCCCATTAATAAAAAAGAGTTCTTAACAAGAAAAAAAACACCTATTCGGTATTTTACAATTTTACATGGAATCCCAATTGATGTATGTTTGTGATAAAGATTATCTTCTTAAAATAATGTAGAATATACACGTAACTATCTTTCAGCTTTGTTGATGGATAACTGCCTTATATCCAAAATGGTTGAAACCAGTTAATCATTGCTTCTAACTAGTGAATAATTTCGAGAGTTAATCCCAAGAGTTTTAATGAGAAGCCGTGACCAGTGGAGTTCAGTTGTGTTAGGTGTGAGGCAGTTACTCAGTAACACGAATTTCTTAATGCTAAGAATGTAAGCTGTTAGATCTTAGTGGCCCTTTATTTTGACGCCAATTAGATTGGAGGTTGTTGTCGATGGGCTCACCACTTTAATGGCCCTACATCTGACTCCACTCGGATCGTTTCTGATTGCTTTCAAATAATTGCTGTTGAAATACACATCCTGACTATTCTCGTATATAATAATCGACTTTAAAGAATTAAAGAAGTCAAGCACAAGAATGAATTTCGAATGCGTGTATTTCATACAATCGTTGATCCAGACAAACAATCGAATAAACGAAGCACAGAAAGCGAAATGAAGCGTGGTGAAGATTTATGAACCAACTCGATGTAACCAAGCATGTATCGATATTTATAGTCAGATAAAAATAAGTTACAGACATGTGAGAGTAAGATAAGAAAGGCACACACGCTTACATAAAAACAGTCAAGGTTGACAAGTGAATAATTAACATGGTCAAAATGTAGCTTGAATAGAATGGATAAGTTGGTTTGTCCAGAAGCTACAATAAGCTATGTGAACTCGACAGAGGACCAGCCACTACAAGATGACACTCCAACGGTCTAAAGGCCAAGGGCTTGACACAAAACGTAAACATTTTGAGTTATTATGGTATTTGAATGAACTAATGATCCTTTTGTACTTGTTGATTGCACGATCTCAAATTCCAAATACAGTATATTCGTTTGTGTTTGTATCTTACTTCTTAATTCAATTGCGTTATTTCTGGGATTCCTAGTTTGTACTATAGTTCAAATATTATACTGGCGTCGCGATGGAGCCTGCGATTGAAAAGTTAGATATTCATTCAACTTCTGAGGCTTTTGAGGATTACTTTGAAGGGTTCGAAATCTGGGTTATGACCAAGGAAGATGATGAGGACGTTAATATTGTAGCACATTTCCTCACATTCATTGGAAAAGAAGCATACAGCTTATTAAGAACTCTGGCTATGCCGGAAAAGCCTATCTAGCTTCCTCATACAACTATCAAGGAACTGCTATGTTAATTATACAAATTCCGAATGCGGTAAAGGAGGAAGATCTCGTAAAATGATTCATGAGGATATAAAAAATTCCACTGCATTTCGTCATCCCAAGCCAGTGCATACTCAAGGTTATGCAGATAATCCATTGAGGAGTTGCGATGCATTTCACGAAGATGGGCATAAGTTTGGTTAGTGTTTGTCTTGTGGCAAGTTCCACTCTTTTAATTCATGTAAATTTCGTAATTCTAAGTGTTTTAAATGTGGTGATATTGGACATATTCAGTCAGTTTGTAATACTGATGTTCATCTTATTGCAACTAATATTAAGTCTTGTGATTCTGATTCTACGAAGTCGAGTATTTATAATGATGGTTTATCTTTATCAACGATTGCAATAGACAGTGTAGAGTCATATAGCAGTTCAGAGTTAAATGAAACTCAGAATTCTTGCGAGACAACAGTTTCTAACTAATCGATTTATCAGAATTCTCATGTTATTGTACCAGGTATGACTTTTCCTAATGATTCACATATTTCTGATGAAATTCCTTGTAAATCTGAAGAAAATATGCTGAGTGAACATAATTATGATCGAAAACCTGATGTAGTTTTTATAGATGCTAATTTTACTAATGATCCATTACTCTACAATGACATTCTTAATGAATTTCGTGAGAATATTTCAGAAGAATCAGATCCTGATGTCATATCATATATTACCTATCTTCATAATGCATTTGCTCCTTGTGGAAAACTAAATGAACTCGATTCTGATTACAATTCAGATGATTTCATATCAAATGCAGTTTATCCTTATAGCAAAAACACTTATAATGTTTACTCTAGTCAATGTGATAAATATGTTTTGAGTGAAGCCACATTATTCATAACTTGGAGATATAAAGATCCACCATTATTTCGTGGGGGAGGATAGTGTTGAAAAATCTATGGTTCAAATTCTAGATATTGATGATTTCAGTACAAAACCAACATGCTGATTGTATACAATTCCAGGTGAGTCTGTTCCGATTTCGGTTGTTAATTTCAATACTAATGAGCACATTCTAGACACTACGGAGTTTTTATCCAATACAATGTTAGACAGACTCAGGATGAACTAAAGAAGAAGACGTACAACATATTACAGACAATTATATTCCAATTTAAGCTGTGGCGGATGTGGTGATTGAATGAACTAATGATCCTTTTGTACTTGTTGATTACACGATCTCAAATTCCAAATACAGTACATTCGTTTGTGCTTGTGTCTTACTTGTTAATTCAATTGCGTTATTTCTGGGATTCTTAGTTCGTACTATAATTCAAATAATTCGAAACATTACAGTTATACTCGCCGTTGGAATCGTTGTTGTTCACTGCTGAGCAGTGCCATACTAGGCTGAAGAAAGCATCCCATATATCCTAGTTTTCAGTGGTTGTTTAGTTAAATTCTGTACGTTATGTAGATCACATAACTCAAGTCTTCAAACAAACATTCAAAGAGGAATTTGATATGGTAAAATGCTTTATCTATAGACAAATTAACTCCGCCTGTAGCTCTTCCAGAGTTACTGCAGGTCCCGAACCCGGGTAAAGGAGGAGGGTTGGGCATGGGGTTAGCGACCCCATCCCGTAGAAAACTAACTCTCTAAAAAAACGCCTACCGGAAAAAATAATTCAAACCATGTTAACTCTGCCCTGAAATTTAGAAGGTCTTCATTTAGAAGACTTATGACGCTTCATGGTGAAAGCCGAGTTCCTTCGGAAGCCACGAGGCCGATGCCCCTTCTAACAACCAGAGCAAAACGTTTTATAGGTACATGGAACGTCCGAACAATGTGGGAGACCGGGAAGACCAGACAAACAGCAACGGAAATGAGGAGATACAACTTGGCAGTACTTGTAATCAGCGAAACCCATTGGATCCAAGCTGGACAACAAAGGCTAAATACGGGAGAGATGCTACTATACTCCGGTCATGAAGAGGAAAATGCTCCGCATACTCAGGGAGTTGCTCTAATGCTGTCCAAAGTAGCACGAAATGCACTTGTAGGACGGGAATATCACGGATCCAGAATCATCAAAGCATCATTCATAACAAAGAAGGAGGGGATCACAATGAATATTATCCAATGTTATGCACCCACTAATGATAGCAACGAAGACATTAAAGATCAATTCTACGAGCAGCTGCAGTCAATCATAGAGAAGTGCCAAAGAAACGACCTCATCATTCTGATGGGAGATCTAAATGCCAAAGTTGAAATAGATAACACCAGATATGAAGATATCATGGGACGACATGAACTGGGTGAGAGAAACGAAAATGGAGAAAGATTTGCAAATCTATGTGCATTCAACAAATTAGTCATAGGAGGCACAATATTTCCACACAAACGTATACACAAAGCTACATGAATCTCATCAGACCACACTACAGAGAACCAGATAGATCATATTTGTATCAATAAAAAATTCCGAAGGACAATGGAAGATGTGAGAACCAGGAGAGGAGCTGATATAGCTTCAGATCACCACCTAGTTGTGGCCGATTTAAAACTGAAGCTAAAGAAAAACTGGACAACTGGACAAACAGTACTACAAAAGTTCAATACAGCCTTCCTTCGAGATACTAACAAAATCAACGAATTCAAGATATCTCTCAACAACAGGTTCCAAGCCTTACAGGATCTACTGAACGAAGAAGAAACTACTATGGAGGACAACTGGAAAGGTATCAAAGAAGCATTAAATTCAACGTATCAAGAGGTTCTGGGTCTAAAGAAATACCATCATAAGGAATGGATCTCTACAGAAACACTGGACAAGATCAAAGAAAGGAAGAACAAGAAGGCAGCAATAAACAACAGCCAAACACGAGCAGAGAAAGTCCAAGCACAAGCTGAATACATAGAAGCAAACAAACAAGTGAAGAGGAGCATTAGAGCCGACAAGAAGAAATACGTGGAAGAACTAGCAACGACGGCAGAAAAAGCTGCAAGGGAAGGAAATATGAAACAACTGTACGATACAACGAAGAAACTAGCAGGGAAATACAGTAAGCCAGTGAGACCGGTCAAAGACAAAGAAGGCAGGCCAATCACTGAAATTCAACAACAGCAGAACAGGTGGGTGGAACACTTCGAGGAACTCCTGAATAGGCCGGCTCCAATGAATCCACCGAACATCGAAGCAGCACACACAGATCTTCCTATAGATGTCAATCCACCAACGACGGAAGAAATCAGAATAGCCATCAGACAAATCAAGAACGGGAAAGCAGCAGGACCCGACAACATACCAGCTGAAGCACTGAAATCAGACATCGAAGCAACCACAAGCATGCTTTACCCTCTATTTTAAAAGATTCGGGAGGAGGAACAAGTGCCAATGGACTGGAAGGAAGGACACCTCGTCAAGATTCCAAAGAAAGGAGATCTGAGCAAATGTGAAAACTACAGAGGCATTTCACTACTGTCAATACCAGGGAAAGTCTTCAACAGAGTGTTGCTGAACCGGATGAAGGATGCAGTAGACGCCCAACTTCGAGATCAACAAGCTGGATTCCGTAAGGATCGGTCGTGCACAGACCAAATTGCAACACTACGGATCATCGTCGGACAATCAATTGAGTGGAACTCGTCACTGTACATCAACTTCATTGATTATGAAAAGGCATTTGACAGTGTGGATAGGAGGACGTTATGGAAACTTCTTCGACACTACAGAGTTCCTGAGAAGATTGTCAACACTATCCGGAACTAATACGACGAACTACAGTGCAAAGTAGTGCATGGAAGACAGCTGACAGATGCATTCCAAATAAGGACCGGAGTCAGACGCGGCTGTCTACTCTCTCCCTTGCTCTTTCTTCTGGTGGTTGACTGGATTATGAAGACCTCGACATCTGAGGGAAAACATGGAATACAATGGACAGCTCAGAATCAATTAGACGATTTGGACTTCGCAGATGACCTGGCCCTCCTATCGCATACACATGAACAAATGCAGATGAAGACAGCCAGTGTAGCAGAAGTCTCTGCATCAGTAGGCCTCAGCATACACAAAGAGAAAACTAAGGTCCTCAAATTCAAAGCGGAAAACAGCAATCCAATCACTCTTGATGGCGAAACTCTGGAAGATGTAGAGTCCTTCACATACCTAGGAAGCATCATCGATGAACAAGGAGGTTCAGATGCAGACGTAAAGGCTAGGATCGGCAAAGCAAGGGTCGCATTCCTACAATTGAAGAACATATGGGACTCAAAACAACTTTCAACCAATATCAAAGTGAGAATCTTCAATACGAACGTCAAGGCAGTTCTACTGTATGGAGCTGAAACTTGGAGAACTACAACAACCACAATCAAGAAAGTACAAGTATTTATAAATAGCTGTCTACGCAAGATACTCAACATCCATTGGCCGGATACCATCAGCAATAGCCTTCTGTGGGAGAGAACAAACCAACTTCCAGCTGAAGAAGAAATTAGGAAAAGACGATGGAAATGGATAGGACATACACTACACAAATCGTCAAACTGCATCACGAGACAAGCCCTAACTTGGAATCCTGAAGGAAGGCGGAAAAGAGGAAGGCCAAAGAACACATTACGTCGGGAAATAAAAGCAGATATGGAACGGATGAATAACAACTGGAAGGAGCTGGAAAGGATTGCCCAGGACAGGGTTGGATGGCGAATGCTGGTGAGTGGCCTATGTTCCTTCACGAGGAGTAACAGGCGTAAGTAAGTATAGACAAATTACTAGATCACTTGCGACATCCTGTATGACCACTTAATTTGTATTTGCTGTTACTGCTCATATAAACATCAATGATGGAAAAAAAGCACAAGATGAATAGGATATTAAATATTGAACGGATGGAAAAATAAATCTATATACAATATAACTATATCCTCTACTTCTAGTTGTGTAATATTAGATATCCAACCAACACAAGTTCCTATGGGTTAAGAGTTCGAACGGAATGAATAACAATTTCTAACAAGGATTATCCGTTTACTTATAATGAAGTAAAGACATATACGTTCAGCTTTAAGCCCCACTATTTCATGATTAGTGATACTACACAAATGCTAGGGGCAAAACAGATGGAGTAAGGTTCGAACCTGAGCACCGTTTAGCCGAAAGTCAATCAATAACTCAAAGTGACTTGATCAGAGCATCATACATCATCATAGTTTAACCAATGTAAATATGAAACACCGCCTGTAGCTCTTCTAAGGTTACTAACGATCCCAAGTCAGGGTAAAGGAAGAATGTTGGGCATGGGATCAACAACCCCAACCCGTAGAAGTCAACCTTGCTTAAAAAACGCTAACCAGAAAAAAAAGTTCAAACCATTTAAACTCTGCCCTATAAGTTGAAGGATCTCCACTCAAAAGAATCATGGTGCCTCATGGTGAAAGCCGAGATTCTTCGGAAGTCACGAGGTCGATACCCCTTCAAACAACCAGACCAACAACTCATATAGAGGTACATGGAATGTTCGGACGATGTGGGAGACCGGGCGGACTAATCAAATAGCTGTGCAAACGAGGAGATATAACTTGGTGGTGCTCGGAATCAGTGGAACCCACTGGACAGAAAAGGTTAGATTAGCGAGAGATGCTGTTGTACTCTAATCACGAAGAAAATGATCCGCACACACAGGGAGTTACTCTGATGCTGTTCAGAGAAGCCCGAAAAGCACCCATAGGACGGGAATCTCATGGACCCAGGATCAGCAAAGCATCCTTCAAAATAAAGGAGGGAATCACAATGAATGCTATCCAGTGTTATACACCCACCAATGTTATCAATGATGACGATAAAGACCAGTTTTATGAGGGGCTGCAGTCGCTTGTAGAGAAGTGCCCAGGAAAGGACCCTACTATCTTAATGGGAGACCTAAACGCAAAAGCCGGAATGAAAAACATCGGATATGAAGATATCATGGGACGACACGGACACAGTTGTGACAGTTCAACTAATGTCAATGACCTCAACACTAAACCCAGTCTAAAAGCTGAACTCGTAAGACAAACGTTCTATCTGTATCTAACAAGTATTATGAACAATTTAAAGAAATCTTTTTCAAGAAGAGATCCAATGTGACTTGTAGTGACATTCAAGACGCGCATTTCATTTATAACTGGATGTAATTGGGTCTTGGTGTTGATGTTTATTTCAGAACTCGAAGCTAGTGCCTTTCGCTCTGAATGTCAACGAATTGTCCACTTAGAAATTGAGTTTAAATAGCCACTGGGTTGTGCAGCAAGAATCAACCATAGTCCAGTTGTAAAGGATTGAATCTTCTTTTCCAGCCACTCCTATTTCTGCTCAAACATATTTGTAATTGATGGCAATACGAAGATGATCTGCTCAGGATACACATATGCCAAAAAGTAACTAATCAATTGCAATCTTTAGCACCGACAATGAAGAAAAATAAACGCAGAATATTAAGCAATTGTCTTATTGTATTTCATAACATTAAAAAGAAAAGAAAGTAATTGTACATTATTTTGCAAAATTTAAACTTAATATTCATTTCTCCAAATTTAAATTCTAAAGAATAAAAAAAAGAAGGATAGTAAATCAATTGTAATCATCTTTTAATTTACGAGGTAGACCAGATAATGAACTTGTGAATGCCGGTTTACGTTTACGTGCACCAACATTGACTGTACTTGCAGATGTAGTTGAACTAGCGGTAGTAATAGAAATATTAGTAGTAGCAGAAGTAGAAGTACACACTGGTAATGATGATGTTTGTGGTGTTATAACAGTTGAAGTTGTTTCTCGAGACTGAAAGTGAACTGGATTAGATAAAACTACAGATGAATGATGTGTTGATGATGAGAACGAATACTCATTATTATTATTACTATTATTATTATTATTATTATTATTATTATCTGTAATCATTGTTACATCTTTCGATAAAATATCCCCATCAGATTGTATTACACTACACGGTATCATAGGATCGGCTGACATGCTATTAACACATGTTGAATTAGCTGATATTGCTAAAGTAGTAAGCGAAGAATTCGAAGACGATGTAGCTGTGCAAGATATTGATGATGTTAACGAAGATACTGATGATACAAACGAAGGATTGAAAATAGTTGTATTAGTAGTGGTAGTGATCGAACAATTTATACATAACCATTGTTGTTTGGGTGTTGACATTAATATTAATGGTTGATGACATAATTGGTGATATAATGAACCACATTTAATGCACTCCACTAGTACATTTGCATTCAGTGTTTTATTGTCCGGTTCTAATTGTGGTTGTTGTGACAGACGACCACATAGACGACATACAAGATCTGCGACTAGACTTGCAGCCAATAAACGTGCATTATTATTATTATTAGTAGTAGTAGTATTAGTATTAAAACTAGAATTATCTTGAGTTGATTTTGTCAACGCACCAATAACTGTAACAACAGAAGAAAGTGATGGTGGCTGTAGTGATACTGATGACACTGTAGGAATATAAGTAGTTGGAGTAGTAATAATGGTACTAGTAGTAGTAGTGTTCACAGTAGGAGGATTCATCACTTTCCCAGTGGCCATTTGTTTATCTTCACTTAAAGGCAGAGTAACAGCAACAGTATTAGCAGACGTGGTGGTATTGATAGCCAAGGAAGACGAAATCGACGCGGTTTCATTATCTGTAAATGTAAGATCTATAATAGGATTAGATAAATTAGAATGCATTGGAATGTTATTAGTTGTTCCAGTGTTGCCTATCACTGAATCCGTTGTTATTTCTTGATTATCATCATTTATTGAAGAAATAGTACATAGTCGAATTGTTGTATTACTAAAATCTAGAAACAGTTAAATACATACATGTGTTATGAAAACACACAAGTACGTACTTTTTACATTAAATTGATGTGATTGAATAACTAGATACAAGTTTTTATAGTAGGGTTTAAATCATATTTTTTGTACGAGAACACGTTGTTTGCAACTGAATGATTACTGGGTGGTGAGTGACCAATTTTATGTTTGCCAAGTCCTTTTTTACTGCTAGTAGTCCATGCGATGTATTCAATAGAATACAAACAGTGCTCGAGGAATAGATAAACATGACATTGGCCGCTCACTTCTCTTTGGTTAATCAGTTGTACATATCTCAGTCAAACAACGGGCCATTCGCCGTACAAGTAGTTTACTAGTAATATCTCACATTGTAAAACTGGGCGACACGAGCTCAAACCTATCCGAGAGCATCAGTTCCCCCAAGATTGCAAGTATGTCCTATTGACGAGTTCCAGTTAGCACGGAACCTAGGTACAGAATTTCCTGTCAACTACCTTTAACCACGTTACATCTAAAGAGAGGACTACTTTTAGTACCTGGTTATTGCCGACATGGAGATAAGTGAAACGCATTTTTAGCCTAAAACCCACCATAACTGATAATTTAACCCTTCAATCCGAAAGGTTTGATAAAACGATTGTGTAATCTTATTGTAAGTTAAACTCATTTAATTATTTTTTAAATAAAGATTTCTCTATTCAACTTAGAGTTATACCTTTTTCTGTGCATATGAAATCTGATGGTACTATCCAGCTGACCAAAAGAAAGTAGGTGAAACGACGTTTAGACTAGTGATTTAACCAGAGTGCTTTATCTACACTTTATCATCACTCACTGGAGTTCAAGAGAATTGACTAGTTTGCTGCTTTCAGAGATATATTTAAATGTTACTTTTGTATACCACTGCGATGACATTGTCTAAAAGGAAAGATAACGAGACCATCGTTCCTCCATGTAACGAAACCAATAAAATCATACTTGGTAATTAAATATAGAAATAAGTCCCTCCTCTATTGACGATCGTTACCAAAAATACTTCACCGTTCATAGTGTAAGACTAGATAAGATAAGAATTAGTTTCTAAAAAAATAAGTGGCTACCGATTTTTAAGTAATGTACACTATCTTTTATATCTTGAAGAGAGCTTTAACAATACTAAAAAAACAATTCTTACCCTCTTAGTGTTTTTGACGGATTCCAAGAAACAATAAAACTATACTATACAATCAAACATAAACGACGCTAATCTAGAACGGTTATATCATTCCGATACAGGACTTCAAAGAGAAGCGAGAGATTCAATACAAAATCGAGTAAAAAAATTTTAAGTTTCGCATCGAATACGATAAATTCCTAATAGTGAATTAGAATTTTCATGATAGAGAATTTTCGAAACATTTACTAATATATGTTATCAAGAAAGACAACAAAAGCTTGATAACTAGGCCATGAAGCTCAAAAAAATAGCAAAGCACCTTCGAAATCCTCATTTTACGCTACAAATATTCGTCACCATATCAACAACAAAGACTACCATTGAAATCAATAAACATTAATTCGATAATGAAAAATCAAAAGAAAAAAAGACGAAATACACTTCAAGATTACAACATACCAACTGACTCGATTGATAATGTATTATCTAACTGGTTTAAAGATCGTTGTGCCGTATTATTTTTTGACACTATCGGAGTATTCGATATGGAACTGTTGTTGGGTGTCGATGAAGCAACGTCAAAAATATTGAAAAATGCCACTTTATTACGTTTATTTGCACGATTTGTAGTTGAATTTGAAGAATGCGTGGTAGTTCCAATCACTGGTGAAGTAGGTATACCAGAAGTAATATTATTATTAGTGGTAGCAGTAGTAGTGGAACTTATAATTTGATCAGGGTTAGAGGTGGATGTAGTAGTAAACATTGAAGTTCCACTACTATTCGTATTCATTGAACTCATAGATTCATTCGTAACTATGTTATTACTGGTTGTTGTACAAATGGACGAAGACGTAGATTGGCTTGGATCATTCACGGATTGTGCTACACGAGTTCGTTGCGTAGAATGAGTAGAAGTGGATGTATCTCGCTAGATTAGGATATATAAATATGAGGGGAAGTTGAAGATATAATAAATTACATAAACAGGTGATTTTCTAAAGAAAATCGCTAAAAAAAATGGAAGATTTCCAAAAATATTAGTAGACATCGATGAAATAAGGATAATTCACTGAAGTAATAACTTTGATACATTTAGTTTCGTATATTATCTTGAAGAGAGCTCTATCTCTCTTTGAGATAATAACCTTGATTTTCATATCACTGTAGCGCAAGTGAAATCGATATATTGTGAATATATGGACGAATAATTAGCACAGAACAATTAGTATTTAAATATGATCAAAAGTTGTAAGCAACTTACATCATTTGATTCATAATTTGTAGTAATACACTCCTGAGGTTCACGTAGAGCTTCAGCAATAGTCATATGTACAACTTGTGCTTCATTTTCACAAGCTTCTTTATAAAATTTACGCAGTTTATCACGATCACTAGACTTTTTTGAATGTACAAGACGAAGAGCTTTAATTAACCAAGCTTCTATAATTGGTGTAGTAGTATGTGAATATTGTGGATTTAAGGCCATAGCTAGAAAATATTAAAATAATCAAAATATTCACTTACTAATATATATTTCAGTAGTTTGAAAAATCTAAATAAAAACACTTTGGAAAATAGGAATGGTATTTATTTGTGCACAGCCATTAGATTTTTCCTAAGTTTTAGTACAGAAAATGCATTTTTTATCATTATTGTTATTATTATCAAAGAATAAATTCATAGAAAAAGTTATGTAACGTAAAAATACATTCAGTGAATATATTTATAAAATTGAACTGGAAATATTAAAATAAACATGATGAATTAATCATCTCCTTGAATAATTTCTTCTATACGACGAATAAATTTTACGCGTATCTCATTGATTTGATCACCACGTAATTGATCTTGAACAAATCGAGCCTCAACTTCAAGTTGTACCTTAAATAAGATTGTGCATAAAATATAAAAATTAAATTACAAAAATAAACTATGAAAATAAATTAAAAGCTTTCAAGGTCCAGGTTTTGTGCTAATTGATATTCGTCAGAAAAGCGTATACTTATCCTTAGGTGAACTGCTCCCTGAGGCATTTGAACCTACTACTGTTCAGTATCGAAAATATTATCACGAAATGAATTGGGCCTCAATTAACTTACTGTAGGAATGAGATATGTATGGTGATCAATTATTGAGTAGTAATCAATACCATGTTTTACTGGACCTCAGTGATAGCGAAATTGCATTTTTCATGTTGCAGTATGGTCAATAATCTAAGATAACTCAACATCGCAAACCCTATGTTTTTGATTTTAGGTGGTTAGAGGATGTGGATGGAAATTGAGTGTACTTATTTATTTAAATGGGTGAATAAGGGAAGCAAACTTTTCGTACGTTAGTATTTAATAAATTAAGGATTCAATATGTCATTAAATGTAGTGTTACAATCGTAAAACCAGTTTAATCTACTGGGCTTTAAAAATTTTAATGTCTAATTGTTAAAGTAACAAAGTTAACCACACAGTAATATTACATGAGACCTTGCATTTTGTATGATGTTATCAGGTGTTTATAATGAGAAACGAAGTGCTGAATTTAGAGAATATCAGTAAAGTTAAACAATAAAAAACACTGGAGTGTACTGTACTTAATTCTTAATTGCAGCATGCAGTTAACAAAGTTTTTTGTTGCACGTTAATTAACAATATCCCAATTTTATGGAAAAAAATACATCCATCATAATATTGAACGTAGCATCATTCAGTACGTGTTCGTATATTTAGCTTTGAGTCACACTTTATGTGTGAGAGTTAGGGTTACTAATTGGTTTCCCAAACCGTTAAGGATGAGGGGACTCGAACCTGAGACCAAGTGGTTGAGCTGACCTGCTTCGGTCTGGGCACCCGGGCAGTATCACAGCCCACACACAAATATGATGAACTGTCGATAATTATGGGAAATACTTTTCTTGCTCCAATTAACAATCAACCGATTCACATTATTATTATTATTGCTATTATTATCATTATTATTATTATTATTATTATTTACTACGTCATTTATTCACTCTCTTTTATTCTCACTCTGTCTATCCTTATTTTTCGACTTATACAGCAGCTCGCCTATGGTGGAAACTCGGCTCTATCTAAACGTTCTCGAATAGAGACGTTATCAGATATGGCTCAGAATAGAAGCCAGAAGCGATCCTGTTGTAACCTTCTTTTACTTTCTTCATAAAAATTGGTTGCTTCTTCCTTAACTGAAAGATCTCTTTTGATTGTACGTTTCTGTTTCCCCCGCTATCGTTATTATTACACTACCTTACACTAATCTGTTCGTTATCATTCTTTTTTTACGCTCCTTACCTTTTTTTCCTTCTCTTTGAATTCTCATTGTTTTGTGTGGCGCATATATATTTGGTGCCCTCTTGTACCAATATTTATGTGTTCAAATAAATAAATAATAAATAACCTCTTGGGCTGAGTTACTGTAAATATTATAAACGATAAGCATCGAAGAGAACTACCCAGCCAATTTAATAGTATTGATCTGTCCAACTAGATTTACGTAACTTGTGTGTGATTAGGATAACCAAACTTAAGAAGTTAAATTCTTTCCGATACACTAATGATGAACTCATGTATACATGAACACAAACCCTACTCACTGTTTTTATAATATTCCGTCATGGTTTCCGACTGAAACTAAAGGCATGTAACTCTTGTGATCTAGTATTACGATCAACTATATTGATAAGATAAATATTTGTATTGCTTCGACTTGGTTTTCGTTAATAATTTATCTGCATATATAGTGACTACGTTAGTGGAAAAGAAACTTATTGCAAAAACACCAAGTGTGTCAGTCACTAATGCTAACATCTAATGAGTAAGGGATCTAAATGAAGAGTATCACACTGTATATTACTTCAGTGCATGCTGAATTGTCGAGATTCATAGGAAGAAAAATAGGTGACCAAAAATACTTACGTTGTAAATTACAGATTTATGAACAAGTATTTTGTTTAAAGTTCAGAAATTTACTCATTAATATGAACCCGAGCCTCTTAAACGGAATCAAACTCAGGACACTCAAGCCTAATAAGGAATGTGTTACATTTACACTGAAAATTAATGACCCACATGAAATAGAGTTCACTAGTCATTCAATCGAAAGCAACGTGGAACCCGGTACAGATGTGTATCGATCCCAGTCATCATACTGTATTAGCATAATGAGATGTAATTAACAAGATAAATGCGAAGATAAAAAGTAAAAGTATCTGCGCCATGACAGCTAATTTTGAGCTATATCACTCAACGTCTTCAATCACTGGTTATAATGATTGCTCTGACCCCAACCAACAAGTCCATATCTAAGTATATTGCTCATGGACCGATTTTAAGTCATGGTTTGGCAGTCCCTATCTTTTTTTTAACGTATTCTTATATATATATAAACACATGTATATATCTTACATTATGCAAAGCACCACGTATCGCACCAGCCAATACGTTGGAATAAAGTAGGTTTTGATGTTCAGCAGGAAGATCAACAAATTCTGTCAATGGATTATTCTCCAATACAAGACTGAATTCATCACCAGCTGAACTGAATTTACAAATAGTTGGAGTTATGCCTAAAAAGATTTTGAAGCCCTAAAACAGGAAAGATAAATTGAAAAAATGCAACCAGTAAGTTTAAGTCACAGATAACAGCAGTCTTAGTAGCGGAATATATAGCGCAGATTCTATTTTGTATACTAGTGTAGGTTTGAATATTAAACAATATAAACTATATATCTACAGACTCCTTGGTTTTCCTGTTTTTTTTTAACGAAAACTATCAACCCTCCAACTTATGCATATGACTTATTAAGTTGAAATCCAATATTTGCTCACTATCTGTTTTATCTCGTAAAAAATTATAGTCTGCTTAACAGAACGCTTTATTGATTGATGATTTAATGCCAACATCCCAACTAGGTGTAATTTACACCGTAAGAAACTGAAGCTTGATTGCAGAAAATTTGAGCTATTATCTAATATATTTCGTCCACTTTCTAATTCTCGAATTATGCAGCGACTCATATCTTTTGATAAGTCTTGCAACTCAAATTTAAACCCGGTCTACAAATTTATCAGAAATTAAGCGATCTAAAAAGTTATATTCACTAACTCATTTGATGTTTCAAGTGACATCGTAATTCTTTTTGAATACAAAGCTTGTTTTGCTGCCTAGTTGGCTTTGATGTATCAGTTCATCCAATGGTTAGTGCCGGTAATTCAGTCTCGTGAGTAACTAATGGTTGACTAGGTGTTACAATAGTCGATCATCATCTGTCGGTCAGAATTTTATTCGCCAATGCTAACAACCTTAGAAGATATCATCCATCAATAAAGTATAAAACTGTTCTTTTCTGCAACATAGGGTCAATTCTCACGTCCTGAAAGCAGTTAAAGCCTTTATCAACTTGTTGGTCTAAGATACTCACAAGATGAAGTGAGAACAAACACATAAACAAGCGAGAACTGTCTTGTTATTTGCTTACTTTTACGACTGCTTCAGCGGTTTCTTTGAAATCGTTACAACGACCAGGATTCCCACGCGCTAAGTAGTCTTCAACCAACTTTAGACCAATATTAAATCCGCTAATTGAGGACAATTACATCTAATAAGATGAATTAGGCGGCTTACATTTTGTCCAACTGTTCATTAATTTCTGCATCTGTATCGAAATCTCTAACAATATTAGCAACAAGAGCACCATATGTCAAAGTGAACAATTCAGCTGTCTATCGATTTTTTAGATACATCAAGTTTTACTTAAAAATCATACCACTCTTTTAGATTCCAATCCACGCGACTGACGGGCCATTTTTATCTAACCAGTAGTTTCCTTCACTCAGAATTTAAGAAAAAGAAAACGAACATTATTGTGAAGTGACAGAAAAATGTTGATAACTTGTATTTGCAGAAAGTCAGATATACGTATTTTAGGTGGATTTTATTTTTTATAATCACTAAAGTGTGTCCGTGCGTTTCGAAACATTAAATTTCATCGTTTTTGTGGATTGACACCTGTTTTACTTGGTAATACCTTTGTATGGATAAAAATATGGACGAAGTCGGTGAGACCATAACTGATGGGCGACCCTTGAACGAAACTAAAGTTACCCTGAGAATGCCATCACTAACTAGCATTAGCTATAATGCCAAAAAGCTCTTTAGACAAATGGGTAGGACTCTAATTTATGGACGAGCCAATCAGAAGCGTTTAGGGAATTTCAAGGTCACGGCGCTAAGTTCAGTGCGAGATACTCACATTCGATCGTTTTACAGCAGATTTTAGAGAATAGGTGATCGTTGAGAGACTACAGCAGATGGGACTATTAAGAAGTTCCTGTGTCTGTGACTGCGGCAATTAAATGACCGCAGCACGGTGTGCAGACTGTCGCGATGACATTGTATTTCGTTGTACTATATGTTGTAGAAAAAGATCTGCTCGAACTGGCACTTTTTTTGCCCGGTCACGGCTAAGGCTAAGACAAACCATGATAATCGTTGCAAATTGGATCATAAAGTCTCCAGTAACATTAGCTGCGGCTATACCGATGATTGGAAAGCGTATAGATGCCTCTCAAGACTTGGTTTTGTGCATCATGTGGTGGTGCACAAACGTCATTTCTTTGATCCAACGACGGGGGGTCCATACAAACAACAATGAGGGCATGTGGTCTAGGCTGAAGTATTCTTTAAGACCCTACCACGGCTCCAGAGGACGATTATTATGGAGTCATATGGACGAGTTCTTATACCGCATGCACTATGATTTCAAAACTTCTGAACCTATATCAAACCTCAACAAGTTCTTAAATAATGTAAAAGAAGAATATCCATTGTAATTCATCACTTTTTTATTATATATTTTCACTTCATACTAACTCTCTTCTGATTGGCTAATGTCCTCAAGGTCACTTAAAAATTCGTTCAAAGGTCGTCCATAAAGTAGAGTTTCACCGACAAATGCATAAATAGATTTCGAACAAAATAATCCAAGAATGGGTACGTTGTATCTGGTCAGTCCACTCATAAACTGGTCTCGCCCCGCTAACTACTTTGTTTTACGTATTATCTGAAGTTGGTGTCCTTATTACTCAAAATTAGCCCAGTCTCCCTACCAAATATACATTTTTAGGTATATTAAAAAATATGCATGTGGTTGTTCAGCCAGATGTATATTCCCTTACAAAAAGAATATAAATAATTATCCTTACAAACAACTAGTAACCTCTTATTACTGACTAACAACAATAAAAAAAGGCGAAGTTTATTGAGATGAAGAATAATTATTTTGCCACAGATAACTTCGATTTATAAAGTTAGTTTACTTGTGACTTTCAAGCTTAATAGTTACTTTAGCGATAGGAAATGTTACCAGCAATTTAGAAACAAGTATTTCCCAGTGTTAAGATAATTTAAATGGGAAATCCCTTTCCTAAGTTCGACAAGTGACCTAGAGAGCACAAAAGCCGCCAATACTCAACCGTCTATTTTAAGAACAGAAGGTCAAGTGACCTACAGTTAATCCCAACGATTTCTAGTGCTGCAAATATTATTCGTTCCTTCGAACATGTTGACAGCGGCTTTTCTTTTATTTGCTGTCGACATCGACATATAGTTCAGTTAATAGTTTCGAACTGCAAAATGACCTGGAGAAACTTTCTGTATGGTCTAAAATTTGGCATTTGCCGATAAATACTTCCAAGTGCATTATGATGCACGATGGTCACCCATATACATATTCATATACATTGAATAACAGTGACCTGTCTGTTGTCCATACATACAATGATTTAAGCGTTATCGTTAGCCAAGACTTAAAAATTACTGCACAGTGCCATGCGTCGGCTGCCAAAGGTTGTAGAACCCTATGGTCAGTATGTTGAGTCTTTAGCCATGTCGATGCTAAAAACTAGATAAACAACCTATATCCCTTGTCACAGAGAAAAACCATATTTTTTTATCTATTCAGACTGGATGTTAGATAGCGGTTCCAGATTTCTAACTGCGTGCAATAAGTTTTACTTATCCACGAGTGTATAGTATAAGAATCAGACGTCGAACGTAGACATTTAGGCCTTCACCATTCAATACTATAAGAAACTACTCTGAAATTCTTAGTAATAGATTGCATAGACAAATGAGATACTATTAATAAATCACGATCCAGTATACAGCAATTAACATTGTTCTAGGATAGGACAAACAAACTGTCTTCGTAAGATAGTTGAACTCATTCCAGAATATACACTTTGTGTTTCAAACTGATACTTGGTATTCAATTCCTGTATCCTCACTGTAATCTTGCATAACCTGAACATGCCTACATAGGGGTTCCCTAAATCTCGTAAGATTCCTCAGCAAAATCAGAAAACAACTAGAAGCGGCAGCTACCCAGTCGCCTATGGTTCTGAGATCACTACCTACAATAACATAAAGACCCTAATAGACAGTAACCCTGAACAAGAGCATTGCATCCATTGCGTAGTAATTTATACCACTAGGTTGACCAATTCGTCACACTACACTTTCGCGAAAGATTACTGCAAAAAACAACTAGACTAATCTACTCAGTTGGATGACAATAATTTGTTCTCAAATGACAGTCTGTCACATACGGTATGTTAGTTTACAGGCATGATCAAAGTGTTAGTGAACATACAGTCTTCACTGTGGTGGATTACTCAGTTTGTTTGATATTTTATAAGGCCCATAGATCATAAAAGTATGGGGTATAATAATTCTCGCATATGAATGCGCGCTTTACGGAGATTGCGTTGAGACGTGAAACTGACAGTTGGGAGTGAATCCACGCAAATTTGAGTGCTCCTATAAATCTTACGATCTGATTGTGCATAAATCATTGTGAATAGTTGTTACAGAAGGAACTAAAAACATTTAGCTTATAAATCACTTACATATTCAATACCATCAACTTGACTGCGTTTCGAATATATTTGTTTTATAAACTTTTCAATTTGTTTATTTGTAGCTTTGACTTCGGGCATTTTCGGTTTTAAACTGTTCTAGATTTGGTGTCTCTGAAATTTTGCTCCATAAACCCAATAATTGAACGTCTGTTGTTTAGCCCCCATAACAGTTATCCAGATAATATATTTGGTTTGATTGATTATGATTTACGACCAAACCGTATGTACCTAAAACGGAATTTGGTTCACTTGTTCTTTAAGTCGAAGATTAGGAGTGCGAACGGGTACCATGCCTAAACAACAGATCAAACGAAAACTTAGGGACTGAAATTCTAGTTTAAACTCCTGGGCGGATATCTGTGCTGCACTTAGTATCATTCCACAGAACAAAACCAGGCTGAATCGAGTATTTTCCCGAGTTACACTTCAAGCTGTTGATAAAACTAAAATCACGACATGTGTGCAAAAACCTTTGCTCAATACTTGGGATTTAAGAAGTGACTCCCCTGGTGTTCACCGTAGTGGATCCGTCAATACTAAGAGATATGAAATTCCGCTCGACACGAATAAAGAAAGTTTAACACTCAGAGAAAACTTGAATTACACTGAAGGCAACGAACGTTTGTAGAATTATGATCTAGTTTGGTATTAACACACTTGTCTTTGTTGTTTGTAAAATAATCCTGATGCCGAATTTGTTTTTGATTTGACAGCCTAGCACAAAAAGCTCGACTCGTCCTATCGCGGCAACCGGTGATACATGTTTAGCACTTCTGAAAGATACAGTTGGACCGGAGGTAGAATAAAATATTTAATTGGAATGAGGATAAGTTTCATAGAATTCTCATGCTCGCCATGTCAAGCCATGCTATACCGAACAAATGTTCCCGCATTCAACATTCTCTATCTTTACCAAGGGTTACATGTTTAATGTCAATCTTCTAATTAATTATATGTTCGGCTTCGAGTGGTTAGGAATCAATACAACGACAAGCCAAATTACTCCGCCAGTAACAAATGCTAAGTTCCAGAGTATACTAGCGGAATTTCTAAACCCAACCAAATCCAACCCTCAACCTTCGAAAAGTAACCTAAACATAAGTCGAAAATCAAGTGGCAAATGCGTTATTTCTTCCAGAAATGAATATAATACAACAACCGACAGTAACTTTCGTGGTTTGGGATACAACTAGAAGAAAGATCGAGAATTGTGAAACCCACTAGCAGAGACGAACTCTAGTTTGAAACTAAAACGGCGACAAATACCTATTAAAGGTGGTTGGATTTGTTATTATACAACCAGGGCGATGCCTCAAACTTGCGTCCGTAAAAATATGAGAAAAATGATACTTACTAAAGAAATTTGCAAATAAAATGAAACAAATATATGATACAACTTAAAAACTGACGGGGATATTCAACAACAAAGAAACAGACGGGCAAAACGCTTTGAGGAACTCTAGAATAGACCAGCTCCACGGAACGCGTTATGTTCACTCGACATATTTTCTTCAGATTGGCAAGGAGTTTCATCAGAAATATGTGAATCATTAGGAAAAGTCATACCTGGTACAATAACATGAGAATTCTGATAAATCGATTAGTTAGAAACTGTTGTCTCGCAAGAATTCTGAGTTTCATTTAACTCTGAACTGCTATATGACTCTACACTGTCTATTGCAATCGTTGATAAAGATAAACCATCATTATAAATACTCGACTTCGTAGAATCAGAATCACAAGACTTAATATTAGTTGCAATAAGATGAACATCAGTATTACAAACTGACTGAATATGTCCAATATCACCACATTTAAAACACTTAGAATTACGAAATTTACATGAATTAAAAGAGTGGAACTTGCCACAAGACAAACACTAACCAAACTTATGCCCATCTTCGTGAAATGCATCGCAACTCCTCAATGGATTATCTGCATAACCTTGAGTATGCACTGGCTTGGGATGACGAAATGCAGTGGTATTTTTATTTCCTCATGAATCATTTCAGGAAATCTTCCTTTATTGCTTTCGAAATTTGTATACCGAACCTAGTCTAGCAGTAGTTCCTTGAGAGCTGTATAAGGAAGCGAAATGGGCTTTTCCGGCATAGCCAGAGTTTTTAATAAGCTGTATGCTTCTTTTCCAATGAATATGAGGAAATGTGCTACAATATTAACGTCCTCATCATCTTCCTTGGTCATAACCCAGATTTCGAACCTTTCAAAGTAATCCTCAAAAGCCTCAGAAGTTGGATGAATATCTAACTTTTCAATCGCAGGCTCCATCGCGACGCCAGTATAATATTTGAATTATAGTACGAACTAAGAATCTCAGAAATAACGCAATTGAATCAAGAATTAAGACAAAAGCACAAACGGACGTATTGTATTTGGAATTTTAAATCGAGTAGTCAACAAGTACAAAAGGATCATTAGTTCGTTCAAACACCACAATAACTCAAAATGTTTACGTTTATTCCAAACAAATTCAAGCAGTCACAATCAGTGTATTCAAAACTGAAATCGATACAAAGAAAGAGAATCACAAGGTTGAAAGCATGTTTGTCCATACTTACTGACCAATCACACTTGCATTCGCCATCACACACGTAAAACTGAACACTCATGGGATCGTATGGATATGATCTGGTTTGGGATTATTGTGTGGTTAGGAGCTAATAACACAAGTTCGCAGTCTTTCGTTACGAAGAGAAAACTGTCGAAGTGTTCTACAAATAGACATTAAGTTATATGACTGATTAACAGTTTTCCATGTAGTCGGAGAGAAGCCGATATGGTCAGAATAATAAGGCCTAAATATCTGAGAAGGAACTATGCCGATATATGTATTGACAAACTCATTTACATAAGCTAATGACAAGTTGAATTCACCAGGACTAGTTTAGTAAAACGCCTTGGCTGCTCCCGTCGAATAATACTGGGATGAAATGTAACCTTATCCCAAAGCATGCGTTCAAAGAAATGCTCTGGTTTACTGTTATATCTAGGGCCTACGTTCTTGATAATACCATGTACTACTTGAGCACTCGAACGCTAGAACCCTTCAAGTCGTAAATGAGAAGACGGAGGACGAGTAACAAGAAATGCTATTCTAAACAGTGTCAAACATGGTACAAAACTCCCAGGTATTTATAATTTTTAGTAAAGGCAAAATCAACATTATATTCATCCAATTCGTATACTTCGGTTTTTTAGAATTTGTCCAATAGGTAAGCTACGCGTCGAGTTTCTGAAATGTTCTTCTAAATGATAATTGGATGGAACGTCTTCGGCTCTTTCTGAGCTTCTTAGAGATTCTTCGAGTTTATACATGAACCGTCCTCACATTTACGAAAGCTCTTCGAAATGATATTAATTATCAAATTTTATCATCTTGCAGACTCTAGGAGTAATCTGTGCCGGAGACAACCAAAAGTCCAGAAGGAATTATCAGGTGAATAGAAGTCAGTATTTTCTATATAGTGACCAGCACCTAGAAATTTCTATGACAGCGATTAATATAGGTCCTACAAAAAGCCCCTTAAATTTGGTCATGATTCTCTACGGTGAAACTTATACAGTATCGCTATCCCAGGGGAAGACTTTACTTTTAGAGATAGTTACAGCTTATTTAGTTGGCTGTTGTAAGATTAGGCTTGATAATATTATGTTTGAACACAGACCGAACACCTATACTTAAAGCACCTGTTTTACATATGCTATAAGAGTCAACTGTAGAGGTAAATAAATCCCCAAAATAAATTGCTTTGTAGGTTTTCGACATTGGATGCTGACCATATGTTTTAGTGGACTCATCTAGCTGAAGGTGCTCGGTCATGCATCCGCAACAGATCACGTGTGGTAACGCTGCGCTCAACATCTACTGCAATCGCTAGCCAGATTAGATCAGAGAATTCCGATATATTGGTTATTGCCAAATACACTCTTCCGATCTCCTCGACTCTGTCTTTTGATTTCTCTCGATGGGTACAGAATATACTAGATGTTGCTGGTAAAAGCGTTGTCAAACACTGAATACCTGTGTCATCTTCACAACAAAAGTTTTTAGACTACTTCACTTCATAAAACACACTAATTTTCGCCCGCTTGAGCTTAACCGTCAAAAGTTTTCGATCGTTCCTCCTCGCTTTGTCAACAATTTTTGTCGAAGTGTACATTTTATGTTGAGATCGGTATCCATTTGAATAAGGATGTGAGAAAAATAGAGTTGTACTACTACTGTCTTGGAACAAACAATATGGGAACTGCCTATATATCAAGGGTTCGGAAGATGGTTATATCCTGTAGAGGGCAATAAAATTCAGTCACAACACCAAAGTTCAGAGCAGCATTCGCTACAGTGAGGCCGAGGATATCAGGTTAGGCTGTATATTTGTTTTCTACTACTTGAAAGTAGTCAACTCTTGAACTCGTACATATCCCCAAGTGA
This sequence comes from Schistosoma haematobium, assembly GCF_000699445.3. Lineage (NCBI taxonomy): Eukaryota > Metazoa > Platyhelminthes > Trematoda > Strigeidida > Schistosomatidae > Schistosoma > Schistosoma haematobium. The sequence continues at coordinate 13,452,345 of NC_067201.1, forward strand.
CTCAATAAAATTTTGCGGAGTCACTCAGGCGAAAACCTTCGATCTTCCAGGGAACATAAATTAATTTGACGGACTTTCCTCTACATGTTTTATTATACTAAAACATCTTGAGAAATTATTTCTCCAAAATAATAATCAGAAAACACACCGCTTCCGAATAAACCATCCACTTCGCGTATTACCATGCAAAATCATTCTAAAGTGCTAAGTGTTCTTCTTTTCACATAAGCCTGAGTAAAAAATTCTGATCAAGAGTAATTTTTAATCAGGAGGGAGTTTGAGGTAGTCAAGGTCATTTTTTGATTTTGTTAATACTCGTTTTGCTTCACTCTCGGTGAAATACGTGTACTGATCAAAGCTATTTGTGACTGAATCCTTACCGAACATCTTACTAGCCCAATTGTTCCAAAATACTAATGGTAGTAAGCCTTAATAAACCGAATAATAGCATCTCCAAGCTACTTGGTGTGCAAATTAGTTGTGAACTTACGAATGTCACTAATCTAAGTCCTTCATGTGATAATTTTCGTTGGTATTTAAAGGTACGAACGTTCGAATTATGATCTCGACCTGACAACGAATAGGTAAAGTGCGGGAACTGCGGCGAAAATACTCATGATTACGTATACATTAACAGTGTAGTAAGTTGGCGAGCCTATGTGGTCTAATAATTTCAGGAAAAGACACCAATTCAAGACAGTCGCGGGGATGCGAATTTAGTAATCCGGTGTAAATTTTGTAAACGAGTTTCAAATGCTGGTATGCAGTCTGTTTATATGTTGTGCATCTTTCAAACTTCAAGGCATGAGATTCAAAAAGAGGTTTATAATTCACTGACTGCTTATTGCTGAGTGGAACTTATGTCCCAGCAAAAGCTCATCGGCTTGTTCCACTTGTGGTCCACGTAAATACTTATTGTAAAGCGACTTGGTGGATGGCTACCACAGTACACATTTCTTGCCATTTCTCACTTAGACCACCGTACCATAGTTTTTGATAAATCGTTCCATTGAGTTGATAGTGAAATCTTAAGCTTTCAATGTTAGCACTCCGACCCTATCCCACGTAAATGTTATACACATGTAAATTACGTAGTAGTTTTTAACTTTAGTGATTTATTCAGTTATTCTGGAATCCACAACAACCCTATCCACACTTGTGCCAAGCTATGACCAAACATCGACTCAGAGACCACATTTTATGATGACTTGAATATAGACATGACTTCGTGATGTCAATGGGGCTTGTTGTAACAGGGAATGTTTCTTTTAAAAACTACATGTAGCGTAAGTCCAAACATGATAAAACATAAAGCAGTGCTGTTTAGCCCTTTATTTTTCTTACAGTTGTTGCTACGTTTTTGGTAACTAGCGTAGTTGTACTGTTGGATTCCTGAAATTCTGCTGGATAGACGAAATAGATTTTGAAGCCACAACTCATTGTTTTATAGTCAACAGCCTTTCCAGAGAAAGTAAAGCAACTCATTAATCATATAAATATCCATTTATTCAGCCTTGAATCGCAATATGTAAGTGTTAGTAACACTCCGACTGATGTTATTAAAAGCATGTTTGTATGTAAAGGCAACCAGTTACAAATCATGTACTATAACCACTAAGTCATCGTTTTACAATAGTCTGAAATACTAACCTGGTTTTCTAAATCTTTTAAGCCAGTTAAACTTTGCAAATACCTCCAGGTGTATGCAATATGACTACCGGCTTCCATAAAGTTTGGTCAGTTTGTTCTCAACTCAATTTTAGTTAAGGACCAATGAAACATCTCGAATCATGGGCCGGTAAATGCTTTTTAAATAAATCTGCTTTTTGCTCAATCATTTAAGCGGCTATTTACCGCCTATTTTGCATTTAGTATAATATAGACTAACATTTTTTATGTATAAGACTGCAGTCATTAAGACAGGTTGTTTCCATGTTCCCAAATTTCAGATATTATTCCTGGTAGCATACTTCCATACTCACTTGACGATTCTGGTCATTTCAAAACCATTGCAAAATTTGACTGTCGTGGTTTAGAATTTACTGAGTTTTCTCCTCGTTGTGGTTGGTCTGCTTCAAGTGTCAACTCCGATGCGGTTTTTGATGACATCTCATTAACGGATGAGGTAAAACAGTACAGTGCAATTAATATTATATTTAGTTCCAATACCAATGAAAATGATCCTAATTATTTATTATAAAGTTTATTAACATGTTACTAGGTCCGCCATACCCACTATAACTGTCTGTAAACATCAAATGTTTTTGTATGTACTACTTTTTCCATGTTGATTGCCTACTCGCCTCAAAGAGAAGCAACAACTTTAGTCTCGCTGGTAGCTACGGTGAGGTGCACGTTGTGTAAACACGTATGTCTGCTACTGTTACTTCAGTTGACTACCGCATGTAATTAATTTCTTGATTATTTCTTAGACCAACCACTTATTTACGTGTAATTTCTAATCTGATGGACGTAAATAGTTTGTATTCACTAAAAACGGATCCTTAACTTACGGACAACGTAAAAATATTAAGCTCACGTTTTTTATGCATCTAACCACATTCCCAGTTCATTTCGTTCCGTAGCACTGCTTGTAATAAAAGTTTAGAAACAGTTTTTGACTGTATTTAAATGAACTAGTGTACGTTCTAAATTTACTTTCTAATCTTACATTCTTATTTCATTATTCGTGATTTTCTACCCTGTTTACTCTAAATTTCATCCATCAGCACTTAACGTGTTATATGGTGATTTTATCGAGTTCATGATTGCAGCTTCAGGTTAACTAATTTGCATCTTAATTTGTGCAAATAATCCTGTATGCCTTATGAGCAACATTGAAAAATGTTTTTATGCCGTAGCTATGTAGTTGATGTTTTGTACAAGTACCTAGTCTACCTAATTTTAAACTCACCAATACTTTATGAGGTTGGATACCTGTCGTTTTTTACTTCGATCATTTAATACCTACCTCATAATCGTGGTGATATTTATGCCTGTAATAAGATATAAAGTGCACCTAAAGTTTCACATTTTATCATTATCGTTGTAAGATAGTTAATTGTGGACAAAAATATGAAAAAAATACTAAGTTATTACACCGAATTTCGGTTTGATTACTCATCGAAATGTCCGTCGTTGATCAGAAACTTTATTCATCACATCTCTACAAAGATATTGTTACTTAGTGTCCAAAGGTAGCTTAAAGTACTTGTTGTGTGACCCGTTTTGTTTTGGCGATATGTACCAAAGGTTTTCATATATTAATGAATAAATAATGCTTTGAACATATTCCATCCACAAAAGTCATATTTCGTTGTAAGCTTATTTTGAAGCATAATGGAAGTGACAGTGTGACACAATGGTGATTATTGTTTAATATAGGATTCTTCTATGCCGCTGAGTTAAGAACGATAAAAACATACGAAGTAAATTTAGAACGACAGTAAATTCACGCCAATCGCTACGAAGCAGCAGCAAGATATTTCTTGTGAATGACTATCATATATTTATGAGGTTGGCTTCAGTGTTCACTGTCTTAGATGAAGAACTTATTGCCTATCAGTGAAAAAACACCAGATAGTCTCCCACACTAAAATACTTCAAGTGATTTTGAAATTGCTACTTGGTGACTATTAATCGGGTACACTTTGATTTGTGTAAAACATACAAATTCTGGTGTTATAAGGTGACAACAGTGACAATCTACAAGTGTTAGGCGTTACTTGTTTTAAAGCTTTCAAGGAGTCTTCGATGGTAACACTCGCCTCTAAGGGTTAAGATTGAACCAAGAATGACTGTTTATTAACTCATTTGCTAAGTACAAATCCGTATACTTGACTATTAGGCAGATTTTAAGCGTAAGGGCTGGTGATACTATCTGGTTACCCAAACTGAAGTAGATGTGATGAGGTTAGAACCTGTGGCGTAATGGTTAAAAGTAGGAGACCCTAACTTTTGGATCACCGGATTATCGAAAATGCTAACTTTTAAACCATTAGTTTAGGTCTGTATGATATTTCCAAACTAATCTAAATTAAAACGAAAAGTAATTGCAAATTGACAGCAAAACAATTTCCTAAAAATTAACTTGTAAAAAAGAAAAATTATTTAAGGGAATTATCGTTTCCAATAATTTTTTCATCAGTCTCTACTCAGTTATAAATCCAAAACTTATCATTTTTGTGTCACAATAGATAAAATATCAAAGTTGGATTAATCCATGTTATAAATTGAAAATACCAAACTTCGGGTCTATTGAGTCTTAAATGATACAAATTACTGACAAAACAAAGTAACATCATTGTTAATGTTGAACAAAGATTATACATAAAAGGTAAGGAAAATTAGGGCTTGATTAAACTGACGAATTCTAACCAATAATATATTGTAACAAAAAAGAAATGATAATTTCAGATTGATAACTGTGTAAAGCCTAATGATAGTTATTGAAGACTATTGTTCACTCTAATACTCCGTCTTTATAAATACTCTATGGGAATTTTGAAATTGATACATAAACTTATGAAATTAAAGAAATAATTACGTTTTTGACATTTATTACTGTTATTGTGTTTGCATTCACTCATTAATTCCTTTTTTTGTTTCCAGATTTGGTGTGATTATGATGAGAAAGGTAAATGTGAAGTCAGCATACAAAATTTTCAAAGTCAAATAATTAAATTGAAATGTTAATAACTGAATATTTATGATCTGTTCACCTTCCTGTTTGTATTATGTATATTATTATTTCGATAATTGTTTTATATTATTATTGAAAAATAAAATACTCGTTCTGTTTTTGCCTAAATTATTGATATAAATTTATTCATTTTAAACTTATGATATCAATGGAGTTCCAAAGAATTTCAATATCTTTTTATGACAGGAATAAAATTAATTCGACTTGTTATAAGAAAATAAAGATGACCGCTGTAAAATATTTATTAGATATCAAAACTAAATTTAATAATTATAACCCAGAACTACCACATAAAATGTAACACATATACATCGATTCAAGTTGATATACTACTTTAGTATAGTGAGATGAAATTATTTCAAGATAAATCCCAGAGTAGTAGAAGTAGTAGTAATATTGAGATGGTGGAGAAGATTTGTAGCTCAGGTGGATGATTTTGGTGGAGTTTTGTTCTCAGCTCAGAGAACAAAACTCCACCAAAGTAATAATATTGGTAGTAGCAGTAGGGAAGATGAAGTATAAAAAACAAAATGTATGAAGGGATTTTTTGATTTGGTTTCAAAAGGAAGACAAGGAGTGAATGCACCAATGCCATTGAACACAATTCTAAGGCTTTTCCCAAAGTATGACCTTTGGTTACAGTATTTATGCGGACTTGAAATAGTTAGTCTCCACGTATTAATGTTTCTGAGCCCGATTGTCAGTGACATAATTGACTGTTGACATGTTTTGGTTTGGCTACCCCTAGCTTTCTTCCAGCCTACATTAGAAAACGCCCGTTGAGGTAGGCAGTGATTTGGAATATGTGGTACATAATCCAGCCACTCCAGTTGGTGCAGTTTTACTAGCTCTTCGACTTATTTATCATCTTTACTTAGTACCCTAACCTCAGCGTTGCTCACTCAGTGGTTCCTATCTTAGAAGAATGTCACCCCAAATTAATCCATAACCAAGTGTTATTTTATCCTAACAACTATGAATAAGTTTATTGATAGGGGTTTGAATTATCCCATTGCTGGTATTTAGGACTGAATGTTGGGTCTGTTGACATTGTGCATCCTGTGCTGATTGGCTTGGTGTGATTCATCTTGTCCTGAATGTCGACAATTGGATAATTCAAACACTAATAATGGTACAAACATCATTCACCTTGAACGGTTTAGTGGTTATATGGATTTGGTATCTCATCGGAAAACACATCTTTTAAGTCGAAATGTGCTGGGTTCAAGAGCCGATGCGGACATCAAGACTAAGGTGCATGGACTCGCGGGATCGTGGATGCGCACTGCTGAGGAGTCCCATACTAGGACGAAACGGTCGTCCAGTGCTTCCAGGTTTTCCATGGTGGTCTAGCTTCAATTGACTCATGATTTCAATCAGTGAAATTCCTAAAATCTCCACAAAACTCTTGATAATAATAAATTTATCAAATTAGGCGTCTATTTAAATTTTAGTTAATTAAATATTTATTCATTCATCAATAATTGAAGGATTATATGAAAGGTTAACTTATTATTATAGATTTGAATTTATTGATCTATCTTAATTAAATCGAAAAATGATTTGTTGTAAAATAAAAGACCATCAATGAAATGATCAGGTTCTATGTTTGTTATATTGAGTTAATTAGGAATGAAAACAACGCTATCAGAGAAAAAAATTAAAGAGGACTTTCTTTCTAAAAAAAAGTGAGTAGGAGTTGTGATAACTAAACAATAAATATGTTGATATTCAGTAGCTGGAAGAAGTCGACTTGATAAAGTTCGGTTTTGATGATTAGTCAACAGTGTAAAGTTTTAAACATAAGATATGCCAAGTTCTTTCAAAGTGATGATGTGAAATGTTGACATTCACTGTAAAAAACAAAACAAAACTGAGCTTATCAGGCGTTATAACGGAACGAATATTAGAAAAGCTTAAATTGGTTTTTCGAATTATGATTAATTGTAATTTCGCTGTATAATCACCGAGTAACTAGATTACTATGTATATGTATTCTATTTATCGTGAGCTTTCAGTTAATTTGTTGGCTACGGTTACACGATTTACTACTTGTTGTCAGTCTATCACTCAAAATCTCCCTTACTCATGACCACTTTTTGGTTTATTCGTGTTTCATTCTTATTTACCATGTGAAGTCTGGTATGTCTGTATATAAACCTCGTCTGACTGATAGTAAAAACTAGTTGTTACTTCTGGACTCAAGATTGAGCATAGATGGGATCTAATTAGTAGTGGACCGATAGGGGCCTAGCTGCCGTCTTAGGGTCAATGGTGCTGGTCGAGTGTGTAATTGGTCAAGTCAAAGACACTAAGCTATTGAGTAGATAACAGAATGAACTAGAATTCTGACTGGTGACTTGGCACGTGGTATTGTTCAGTGTGCTTCAAGATATAGAAATTAGATGCTATAAATTTGACATACTGTAAGATTCTTTTGGTTCATGCACTATGAAAAAGTACATAGTATTGCATTATGATGATTAGTTATTGTATAACATGCCTTGAAAAAAGACTAATCAGTGATTAGAACCAGAGAATAATATCGATTAACATACCAATGCCTCTTTGATAACTAACTGACTATGCTAGTTATTGAGAGTTATTCAACATGGAATCACACACAAGTCCAAATACTAATTCACACATAAATTTAAAATGTTTCTGATCTAACTATTCATTTTTTTAAAATAAAAAATATATATATAAACGAAACAAGTGAGAAATTCACTAAAAGAGAAGTGGTTTACCGACTGAAGCGCTTATCTGTCGACTGCTGAGTTATAGATTTGAGTCTATTGTTTCACCTACTTTGATGTGGTTAATTAGCTGCATAATATCACTGGCTCCTGTAAAATAAAGTGTGGCTTAAAACTAAGTACACGAATTTGCATCTGATACATGATTCATGTTCAATTTTGTTATTCACAAGAAAATACCGAAAGTCAACAAGAATGAGAATACATGGAATTTTCAACCCGAAAATGTTTTGACGATAAAATACACAAGCGCTGTTTAAAGATTTGATGAAAACTATTTTGAACTGTATTGATGTCACCTGTTATCTACATGTAAGGCACCAAGAAAGTGACGTCATTACCAAAAGACAAAGAATAACCATAATTCCTATGGCAAGTGATATCATTTCCATATTGGTGACTGTCCAAGTGTATTTTGTTCATCATTTGGGATTCGATTTAACAATAGGAATTCTTTTTATGAATTTTATCATAATTCACATTGATAATAGTCGTTGAAAATAAAAACTAAAGAACTTGCGTAAAAATTGGAAGATTATCAATTTAAATCTGAACAAGATATTTATGAGATAATACTGTAATGAACAGACTTGGATAGGGTAAGCCAATCTATTGTGTTAATCAACATCACACACTGCATTAGTAAAGTATGAAAACAACACATTGAATACACCATTTGAACATCGTCATATTTTTTCTTACAAACCCCATCATTTTTCAATTCCTGTTACTACTCCGACTGCTTTTGTTTTCCTTTCTCTTCTCACTTTCCTCTTCCGTCAGTAGGAATACACCTTCCGATTCCTGATACATACTTCTTATATCTGTCCGTATACGTAGCACACGCCACAATACAAGAAACTGATCTTTATCGTTGATAATTCACCTAATCAAGGGTTTACACACGTGTTACACATTTTGGATGAAAATAACCTACATATCTATGATCCTATTATGAAATTTTCATATGATAATAAAATAAAGAATATTATTTTCAAAAAACCACTGGTTTTATCAACCCGTTTCTCAGAAAACACAGAACTTACAGAGGCAATTCAGGATACACACATCCACCTATTCGGGACTCGTAAACTGAATGTGTCTGTGGTGATGCCCAAAAGGGAACTCGAACCCAACATCTTTTTCTTTAAACGCCCATGGCGTGGTCTACTTAGTTTGGTGTAAACATCAAGACTGGGACGCAGACACATCTAGCTCACGAGTCACGAATAAGACAGAACAAGAGTACTGGATTTCAGTGTTAGCCACATCCTACATGTTTTATAAAATCTTGTGACGTAAGAACTATGTCGATGAGATACTCACAGGATGCACACATGCCAACCAAGGCTAGATAAAATTCAGTCAAGAAGAGTAAAAATGAGATAATCCAAACCACGACAGATTGAATTGAGTTTTTACAATTAAAGACTAAACAAGATGATGGTAACTGTTCAGTTGTAATCATTTCCCACGAACGATATTAACAATCAGGAGTAGATAATCAACTGTTTTCGGAATGGACAAGTAGAAACGGAGCTAGCTTTTAAGTGATTGAATTCAGAAGTAATAATGCACCGAGTCTGTTTTTCTCTTCAGCAGCAATATACCAAGTTAGTTAGTCACACACAGTTGCAGAAGAGTACTCTTGAAGACTAGCTTTTGGATGCAATGACTAATTATTTTAGTGTAATGATAGGTTGAGCGAACTTAGAAAAATAACGTGACTGTCCTCACATACCATCCCAAAGCCAAACAGAGGATTGAAGGTGATAAATAGCGTAATTGGATGAAGTCAATTATACACTTAGTTAAGGTCCTAGCCTGTATATCCTTGTGTAAGTTTGAACGACAAACCAATAATCTGTATGTTGTTCATTATGTTTACCAATTAACGTTCCTTAGTCACCGCTCAGAATTTTTCACTTACATAGCAGTTATATAGATCACTTATATATATCAATAATACAGAATGTAAAAACAGTGATATGTAAATTGCTAACTGAAGTGCTTTTACTTATCTGATTTGTATAAGATTTAGGACACGCCAAATTCCGTTAAACCGCTCTTAATCTATAAGATAATTATAAGTACACTGCATATAACCCTTAAAACCATAAAAGTAACCACCAACGCTTCCTAACAAATTTTCAAACCAGATTATATCATGTTAAGAATGTGAAACCCCCAAATACACAATGTATGAGGAAGAAAATCAACCTTAAAATTTGCATATTGATCTAAGATGATTTTTGTTCAGTTAACAATCAGCGTTGATCATTCACTATAATTTTATTTTCAAGTGACTATTTCTCAGTTTGATAAATTCTATAAATGATAATCATTGAATTCAATCAGCATGTAATTATATTAATTTGGATGTAAATTAATCTTCATAAGCCCCTTTTAATAAAGCTTCAAAAGAGAAGCATAGATTTCTATCACTAGTTTACGGGAAGATAAGAAAACATAGATAGTTTCGTTGGTGAGACTATAATTTATGGACGGCCTTTGAGCGACGCTGAAGTGACGTTGAGAGTGAACAACTACTAATTAGGACTAAATGAGGGTTATAAAGCAGTTAGAATTTTCATTTACAGTTGATGGTTAGGGTTAAAAATTAGATTTAGGGTTTTCATCATGAATTAACATCAGCTATAATGCCAAAACTCTATTTAGCCAAATGTATGGATGAATTCTGCGCCCAAATTCGTGACTTGTTACTTTGTATCTAATTGGTTCGTTCATAAATTATAGTCTCGCCGTCTCGTTCATCATTATAAAAACGTGAGTTGCGAATCCTTAGGTTACTGTACAAGTATATGATTGACTATTTAACAACAATTTTGAAAAAATTTCTGAATTACATCACAAAACTATTATTTGAAAACAACTATTTAAAGTAGTCAACTGAATATGAAGTTAAAATTTAAGTAAAATAAATTGAAAGTAATATTTCATATAACAATTATGCATTCTCACCTATACAGTTCAAAAACTACTTCGAATCAACACTTTTGACTATGACATAAAACAATAGATAAGGATTTAAATACTGAATACAAGTCGGACGTCTTTATTTTATTACCAATTTTCTTTTACGCTTAAATCCCTACAACTGAATGGATTAAACACACACACACAACACATGTACACTACTAATAACAATCAAATGTGTTGTTTTGAGAGAGAGAATCCACTTAGAACAGAAGACTTATTTTAGAAGTCTACAGAACAATCCATAAACTATAAATATTACATATGGATATTATTGAGGTACATGTGTATTCACATAGACAATATCACAGTGTTTCTTTTATGTAGGTATATAAACAATGTTAAATATATCACACAATATGGAAGAAAGAAAACAAAAAAAACAAACCCACAAGTACAAAAGAAAGAAAAAACTGAACTAAAAATTACAATGAGTAATTGATAGTTCAATACATAAACACACAAAATGCTGAAAGGTTTCGAACCGGAGTGTGAAAGAATGGAATAACAATAGTGATAATAAATTGACATTTTAAAAGTATACAGATATGAACTATGTGTATATATTATTAGTAAAGTAATAATATCAGTAGTATTGATCGATACAAACTGAATTGAAAAGAATATTTTTGCAATTCAAAGAAGAAAAAACAAACGAAAATCAGCACGACTTAATTACATAGATCACTTAACAGTAAGCATAAAAAGAAGAGCACACAAAACCAACACTTGAGAGTAAGTAAACAAACAATGTCTATAACTGTATTGTTTTCAACACTGAAAATATCTACTTATTCAAGCATATGATGTATACATAAACGTAATAATGAAATAAAATGAAAAACAAACAAACAAACAAGTAAACATAGACTGTTAGAAAAAGTAAGTTGTTTAATGAATATTTATTTTCAATTTGGTAGTTGGTTAAATATAGTATGCAACACAATATTAAAGGCGTTGGATTTCGAACAAACGAACATTGGTTTCATACCAGATAGGTGGAGTGACATTCCTATGAATATAAAGAAATAAATATATACGTATAGGAGGAGTTTATGAAGTGTTCAGGTCTCATAACTTACACTACGGATATTTTTTTATTTTATTTTATTTGAACACATAAGTATTGGTACAAGAGGGCACCAAATATATATGCGCCACACAATATGAGCCCCCAAATGCCCTGGTGTGGCCGAGAGCGGGGTGGGTTCGCCTTCACCCTCGAAATACTCTCACACGGCCACGCGTATGCAGCCTCTGCCAGGGAAGTCCCACTCAATGCATTCTCGTGGCAGGGGTGTTGTTTACGAAAATGAGAGGACGAAAAGCGAATGTCTGGTGCTTTAACCGGATCCCAAATCAATGGTGCACATGGGCTCCAGTATCATGCGGGAACAAATGGCGTATGAACCAATTTCTTGACCACCGGCTACCATGGGACTACATCTCCTCACGATGCTCCACTGCTTTGTGGGTTAGACCTTTAAGGTCAAAGGCACGGGGTGTGGCCTCCTAAGAAAGCCGCCTGCTTCGTTTGGGCACCCGGGCAGTATCTCAGCCCGCACACAAAAACATGATAAACTGTCTACACTACGAATAGATCTTACTTAAACAACAATTGAATACCAAGAAGCACCGAAGGACATTTTTCCCGTCTTACTACGGGTCTCATCATATGAGATTAAGTGTGAGATGATTATCCAATACGGATAATAAAAGATAGCCACGCAATATCACGAAATGATTGAAGTCATACGTATATGACATTGGGAAACCCTTATTCTAAACCGATGGTGCACACGGGTTCCAGCATCCTCAAAAGACAAATGACATATGAACCTATTGTTGGTCACCGGCCACCATGGGACTACATCTCCTAAAGTTCCCCCACTCACTTACTTGTGGATTAAACGTTCAGGTCAAAGGCTTGGGGAGTGGCTCCCTAAGAAAACCACCTGCTTCGGTTTGGGCGCCAGGGTAGTAATTTAAGTCCTCACACAAACCGAATGGTGAAATGTGGCGTATAAATATTTGGTGCCCCCTTGTACTAATATTTATGTGTTTAAATAAATAAATAAAACAATAAATCTTAACTGGTAAATGTTGAAAGACAATTTTAAAAAATAGATTCTATTCATCAAATAAGAATATAACAATCAAGATGTTAAAATATGTAAATAAATACTGTATGTATTATAATACATTTTAGAATAAGATTTACAAATGTGATATGAACTACTTGGATCGATTAACTATGAATAAAATCAGTGTACCTTAAGTTGGAAATCATTTTCTGGTAAAACTTTTTATGAAACTACCTAAATATCTACGAATCTATCAATCTCTATCGATAAGACTATAATAATTTATGGACGTGTAGTAAGCTCATTCAACCATTGTATTAATTGTCTACTCACTGTAATCTAGACATTTAACATACTATGTAAATTTATGTGCGAGTCTGATTAAGCGCATGTCCCATTGGTTGTAACACAGAGACAATCAATAATTTATCCACAAACAATTAACACTCAAAAATATATATGGACTTCTAATACTCACATATACATTCACTCGTTTCCCTGTGTGCTTGCTTTCTGCATGCTTGCCGATTTTACTAAGCTTTAACAATAAATCATCTCTATAACTGGTGTTTGGGTTTTTGAATAATCTCGAGTAAATCCATAATTCTACTAGAAGATTTAGCCTGCATTAAATACTCAGTTAACGGGATACTATTTATTGGAGTCAGATATAGAGGAAATTAATTTCTACAGACAAATGAATGAAAGCCAAGATAGCAAGTATTGGATTTTGGTGCGAGATTCATTCATTTAATGTAGTTCAACAGCATCTGAGCATCATAGCTGACGTCGTTTCGTGGTGAAAACCTTAACTTTTAAGTATTAGTCTTAATTCTATTTCCTCATGCTAATTTATAACCTCCTCTTGACTTTAGAAAGTAGGTGAATTTTCTTAAGATCAATTTGGCACCCCTAAAAGACCATAAATTACAGTCTCACTATTACTATAAACATAAACAGTTTACTTTACGATAATTTACTACATCTACGCTATTGTTATTGCAATATACTCAATAGTGAAGTAAATTTGTAGTTCAAGTGAATGATTTTGACAGGGCTTTTTTTCCAAATCAGACAACAAGACTCCACTAAAACCATCCACTTGATCTACAGATCTTCCCAACCATCTAAAAAAGTGACTGAATCTACGCTATGTGGACCGACCATGAGCCATTTTACACATCTCCAACCTGTGACCGCAGTTACCGAGCGGATCCCTTACCAGGCGATCGAAATCTACTTACATAGCTCATTGCAACAGTCAATGATTTCATGGGATAATGCCATATCTTGATTTAGGAGCTTCTAAATGCCTTTTCCCAGCCTACTTCCCCACAATAGAAAACATACCGCGTCAAGGTGAGCGTAATTAGCTAAACAGTGAAAATATACTTCCTGATTACGGAAATTATTATCGTTAAAACGTTAGATAGTATATACACAATGCACAAACTTACCTTAAATATATTATACCCCATAAATAGTTACGAAACCATATGGTTGTACCAGTATTTGATTGATATTTACGGATAAGAATTGGATGTGGTACAGGTAACAAACCAACCAGAGTACCATTTTGAAGGAAACGAACAATCTCCGTTTCATCTGTTAATCCTCTAAAAAAAACGAAACAAAATTTCATTATACATTAATTAATCATTACAGTGGAACAAAGTGTAATATGTTTTGTGCATTGAGAGATAAGTGAAAAACTAAACTTGTTGGTCATCACAATTAATCATCCCCATACATACAACTCTCCATTCTCTAGATATTGTTGAGTTTTCAGAGATTTAATGATGAAGCTATTGTTGTTGTTCTGGACAGCATCATCAGCTCTTACTTGTATGAGGTGCTGATGTTGTCCAGAATAACAATGAAAATTCTGCCAATAAACCATCATGTTTAGAGAATCAAACAACACCAAAATCATCCACCTGATTTCTATATTTTTCAAATCACTCTGCATTCTACTTTGCTCACTATGATATGGCCAGAATAGGATGAAATGGGAGTGAAGGAAAGTACTGAACTTTCAGTGAACCTTCACTATATAGGAATGATTTTGAGTAGCGCCAGATATGGAATACTTTACGCCTCTTAGTACCCAACAAATAAATGAGTAAACAGACCGTCAGAATCGACAAGAAAGCGATAGACCTCGAATGTATATAATATGGTGGTGATTCGATGTGGCTTATAAGATCTTTTTTCCCAAGTTTTGTAATCAGCTTTACCCATTTTTTCAACACTTCATGCTCTTGTGTCTTGTTTTTTCATCAAGCTTCACTTATCAATAATATAAACATCTTTGAAATATTTAATAGTATAATATAATTGATTTACAACGTTCAAGTTCACGTACATGACTTTAAGCCTAACAATGATGATAGTTATACTAATTGTCTGTCCAAATCAAAGTAAGAATAAAGTGTTTATTCTGTGTTTTTCGTCAAACAATATTAAATATCAGACTTGACAGATACCTAAGAATAAAGCAACAAGCTTGTAGTTTGACGGAGAAGTTGTACAATCGATTGTATACGCATATGACGTCAGTAAGGTGTTTCTCTCGAATGATCAACATTTGAAGCGATGCTTCAAAGAGAAAGAGGGTTAGACAAGGTCAGCGATAAAAATAGATCACCAAAACTTGCCCTACAAATTTTCGTCTCTGTGGTAACCTTTTTAAAGCACGGAGCCAAAATATTGTGATTGTCTTGTGCACCCTAACCAGGTAATCTACACATATTTACATGGCACAGACCGATTGTCTATGACTTCATGAACTGGTGTCATGTCTTGGTTTGGCCAAAATCAGTTGTCTTTTAATCTACTCTTGCACTAGACGACATCGCTTGTCGAAGTAGACCGTGGTTTGGCATATGTAATTCATGTTCTAACCACCTTAGTTGAAGCTTTACTGCTTCATTAACCCACTAGCCATATTTGGGTAACACCCTTTGTGTAACATTAGGATTGCGTACTTAATGGTTCAAAAATACACGAGAAATGCTTCGAAGACACCTAAGATCGGATAGTCGTAATCCACGAATATCCTGTATTCTCAAAGGTTACGTTTCAGTCATAAAATAGAACGGAGTGAGGTGCTGGGCAGTAAACTAATCCTTTGGTTGAAAAACGGATATCTCATCCGCGCTACAAGTGACCCACGTTGGCAAACGCCAACGGAACTTTCTGAATAAGTACCGAGATCTCGTCAGTCACCAGCTCATCAGGACTGACGAAACACTTAAAATAAGTGATATAATCGACGCACCCAACTACTTCACTCTGTTATCGATTCAAACACTGGTGCTCGTCAGTACTGAAGCGACGTTTTTCATTTGGAAGGAGAGAATCACATTCCAATATATTTGCATTGCTGCTTAAAGGTCAAAAGAATCTGCATTTTGCCAGCGTCTCAGCTAAACAGAAGTATACCATTTACGTATTCTAAGTCAACGAGTCAATCTCTTGAATAGTCAAACGAAGAGGGTGTCACCTCTTAAAGAATTTCTATGTCGGAGTTAATAAAAACGAAGAAACTCAATGGCTATGACGAACATGGCATTGCCAAATCTCCTTGAGTTACATGTAAAGGAAATGTGAACCGATCCACATATGCGCTAAGTTCTACACTACTTATAACTGACCATATTTTACAGCTAGATATTCAAATAACTTTAATTCAATGACAAGATCACAGAAAATGGGAAGTAATAACAGTATCAGAACTTACTTATCAATACAGATTTTTTCAACTTGAGGCACTAATACCTGCAATAAACGCATAATTGTTTGAAAAGGCATTTTTAATTTCCAACTATGAACCCATTCTGATGTTGGTTCCCAATTCGATGAATTTCTTTCATTCAATTTTTGTAACTTATCATTATTATCATTAACTGAATGAGATGAATTACTTCTACCACTGGTGCGTGATTGCTTACATGTGATTGTTCCAATGGAATGAAAAGATTGTGTATCAGAAGTTAATGAACTGTTTTGTGTTTCTTTCGTTTGATTTGTACTTGTCAGCTGATGAAATAAAAAAAGAAAAATGAACAGAATATTATTGTTATTAAAAGGAGAAACTTATATCCTTAACAAAAATTAACTGATCAACAGAATTCGATCAACACTCGAATATGATCATTGATCATTATTTGCTAAACACTTGTAAATATTTCAGTTCAACTCAAGGTTAGTCACAGTTTATATAAACAACTCATTAATAATGTTATAGACTATAAAACTGAATGATATGCATTCCGATCTCATAGGGATTATCAGTTCTCTTAAGATTACAAATACCCTTCGATGATGGTTGCCACCTGCTACAGAGAACTTAGGTGTAGGGTTTTCTGCCAACTAGCTCAAAAAAGCTAGCAAAGTTATTGATAGACTGTGAATTTAACGATATCAAGAAATATGAATAGACAATTCGGACCGAAGTTTATTTTTGCACTTTACATATATCGACACTCAAATATTATGCGTTAAATGACTAATGAACTAATGTTAATGATACCATCTATATTCAATTGATAAAATGGATTAACATTTTATAAATTAACGCCAGAGAGACTGGTATAATGAGACGAGTAGTGTGAAATTACAACTCGTGGGAGTAACGTATGAAGAATTACCACTTATATTTTGATTGCTTAATTATTAGACGCTAAACTTTTGTATTTTTATATTCTTCTATTTCTAAGATTTTGTTTGACCTATAAATCGGAGTCATGTATCTTGTTGTTCCAACTCAACTATTTCTCATTTGCTCTGGTTTTATATCATTTATGACCAAGCTATGTACACATTGTAATTCCTTAAGTATGTTGTTATGTGGTCAGACATAGCAGGTATGATTAAGTCGAGTACAACAGAGAACTGATCTGCTTTCAACCCTTGTCTTCTGAATGACTATTCAGTCAGTAACAACGTAGAATTTCGTACATACGTACATCAGTTCGAGTTGCCACACCACATTAGCACAGAGATGAAGTTGTCGATTCAAATCCCGTAGTGGTAGAGGTAGTATGAGTATAAGCAGTAATCGGGAAGATTAGGGTTTGGAGATGTTATTTAAAGAGTATAATCCAGTGAAATAAATTTGGGAAGAGAAAAAAGAGACAAAAAGGAATCGGGAGATTAAAATTTGGGAGAACACAAAGAGTGGATGCACCTGAGCCATTGCATACGATTTTGAGCCATGTAATTCAGGGTCTCTAACCATCGGTTGCTATCATCTCGCGGTCCCCAACCAGGTAGTCTACACCTACCAACATGACTCAGTCCACTTGCCAGTGACTTCATGGACTTGTGCCATGTTTTGGTCTAGCCGCCCCTAGCTTTCTTCCAACCTACTCCTATACCATCGAGCATCGCACGTCGAGGCACTCGGTGGTTGGGCATACGTAACACGTGTCCCAGCCATCTCAACTGATGAAGTTTCACTACGTCATCAATTTATTTGCCATCCTTACCTAGTACCCGTTTCCTAACAACTGCGTCATTTACTCGATGGTCCCATGATATACGAGCAATGTTTCGAAGACACCTATGATCAAATACTAGTAACCTACGGATATCCTCTACTCTTACCGGCCATGTTTCACTGCCATAAAATAGGATGGCACAAACTGACGCACAGTGAACACATCCTTTGGTTGGTAGACGGATATCTCGCCTACGCCATAAATGACAAAAGCTAGTCGAACCTTCTGTATCCGTGCTGAGATTTTGTCACACACTGGACCACAAGGATTGGTGAAACTCCCAAGATAAGTGAAGCGATCGACACGCTCAACTGCTTCACTCCCTATCATTATTCCGGGTGTCGATGCAACCCAATCCTGAAGCAAAATTTTGCATTTCGAGAGGGAGAATCGTATCCCGAACATGCTCGGATTGTTTCTTGGAGTGGTCAGAAGACTCTGCATTTTGTCATCGTCTTCACCAAATAGAACTATGTCATCGGCATATTCTAAGTCAACAAGTGAATCTCCCAATAAAAGTTAAACTCCTGGAAAGTGTTATCTCTAAAAGCACGTCAACGACAAAGTTAAACAAGAATGGAAAGAGTGGATAGCCCGAACGAACACCACTTGAGGTATTCAATTCTGAATGACCATTAGGTTAGAAAGTTCTTAACGATCAATAAACGTTAACATCTTGATTAGTATTCATTGGTCGATATGTCAATTGATACTTAAAATGTCATCAGTCCTACAGCCAATTTATATGGACTAATTGATAACCGGACTAAAGAGAGAGATTCAGACAACTACTTTTCATGATCGCTGCTCAATCACACGGGAACCAATAAAACCTACTAAAAAACTTTTTTTACAGACAGGAAAAGTGAATGACTTACAGAACTTTCTGAAATTCCAGATCTATTTATTGGGCATTCTTGAACATTATGTACTGTCGAATCTTTATCAGATTCATTGTTATTATTACCATTATTATTACTATCCACTGGAATACGCTGACTAGGTGAAGAATGTGATATTAAATTATTCTCGATTTCTGAATGATAATTTGAGAAACGTTCATCTAATTGAGTAGCATTGCCTAAACGTTTACCTGTCATTTTATGCAATGGAGGGACATCAGCTAGACTGGCTTGAATCGAATCGCCAGGTTTACCAACACTTAGTTCATTTAACTTGGTTAGAAAAAATTGAAAAAAAAAAGAATATTTTCAAAGGACGATATCACTGAAAAATAAAATTATGGAAGTTTGAAGCAATAAATGTTAGTTTACGAAAATACTTTTTATAGTTTAGTTTTTACAAGTCGAATTGTACTTAGGTTTAAATCATATCTGATCATTCAAAAACGTACTAAAGCTTTGAGCAAAGGAGGAGCTAAATGATATTGCAACATTTTACGTAACAAAACTTAGATTATTAAAAAGACTAGCATTCGTCATTTAGCTTGCCGTGGATGTAAAACTAATTTCTGGACTGTTTTACGATGAGACACATAGCATTTCGAAGGTGTTCCAGAAGGTGATATATGACACAGTCACCTATACAGAACATTGGAGGAAGAAGATAGGGAAAGCTATAATTGTAGTGTAAACTTTGAGATTCTAAGGTGCTGAACTTTGTAGGATTTCAGTCATTACATGATCAATTATTAACCCGCAACTGGTTCATGAGAGAATGTGTCACGGTCTTTTTTGAATTACTTGGAGACCAAATTTTTCATGCCCGTGTTTGGTTACGTAACAGACCGCCAAGATGTTGAAAATCCAAAATTCAACTAAAAATATAAACTTAAATAAAGTGATTATTATTACTATGAGTAATACTTAGATAGTAAAATTATATATCTGGATGAAAAAGTACTTAATATCATACAGTAAGTAATCATAAAGATAAACGACATTGTGATCGACTCTGAGCCATGTCACTCCAACCTTTGGTTACGATAGTCACCCGAACCCAAACCAAGTAGTTTTCACCTACAGGTATAGCTCAGACAACAAGTTAGTGACTTCAGGGACTAATGTCACGTTTTGGTTTGTCCTCTCCTAACTTCTTCCATCCGTCTCCAACGCTAGTAAGCATTGCACACCCTCATAATCGGTGGTCGGACATGCGTAACACATGACCCAACCATCTCAGGCGATGAAGACACAACCTCATCAACTGACTTACTATCATTTCCTAATGCCCTACGTCTAACCTCACTATTACATACCCAGTGATCCCAGAGGATACGAGCAGTATTTCTAAGATATCTATGATCAAATACTTAAAACTTACGTGTATCTTCTACTCTTAATGGTCATGGTTCACAGCCGTTATGTACAACAGAACGAACTGCAGCGCAGTATACTCGTCACTTAGTTGGTAGACAGATATCTCGCCTTCGCTATAGATGACGTAAGTCGGAACAAGCCAAACGAGCTTTTTGAATCTGTGCTGAGGTTTCATCAGACACCAACCCATTAGGACTGATCAGACTTCCAAGATAAGTGAAGTTGTCAACGCGTTCGACTACTTCACTTCCTATCCTTAGTTCAGGTCAGTCCTGAAGCAAAAATTTGCATTTAAAGGGGGGGGAAAACGCATTCCAAACATCCTGGCATTGTTGCTCAGTGCTACTAAAAGACTGCATCTTCACCAAACAGGACTACGTTGTCTGCGTATTCTAAGTCAATAAGTGGACCTCCTGGTAGGAGAAAGATTCCCGAAAATTCAGTCGACGAGAACGTTATTTCCAGCAGTAGGTCTGAGATAAAATTAAACAGAAAGGGAGATAGTGGACAGTTTTGCCAGGCACTACTTGAGGTTGCAGACAGACACTACCACAAAACCTCTCGGTCTACAGAGTCAAATGATGTTTTTAGGTTAAGAAAAACTATCATTGTCGGACGCCGATAAGCATATCTGTGTTCTAGAATCTGATGAATGGTGAATATGTGGTCGATGCAGTCACGACCAGATTTGAAACCAGCCTGATTTTCTCGTGTTTGCAGTTCACGAGTCTTTGTTAGGCGTCCGATAATTATTGAGGCTGGTATTTTAGACGCTATATTAGTCAAACTAATCCCTCTGTGGTTATCACAGGATGATCCTTTCTTATATATTGAGACGATTAGTTATTGCGACCAGTCAGATGGGATCACATCCAACTCCCATATTTGAGCTACAATATTAGTCAACCTAATCGCTAAAACTAGACCATTATCCTTAAAAACCTCTGTAGTTAATCAATCTGGACTAGCTGCTCTTCCTCGTTTCTGATTATCTATGGGTTTTTGAACTTCAATTAAGGTCGGGAGGGTCACTTCAATGTTCCATTCAGGCTATACGAGAATAGTGAGTAGTTGTAGAGTAGCTGAAGGCCAGCTGAACTTCTCCTTGAAGTGTTTCGCACATCGTTCTAAACGTCTGAGCTGAGAGCAGATAAGGGTGTCGTCCTTTTCCGAGACCGTCTCACTTACACTCGACATCTTAATTCCAGTTTCTTTTATTAGTCTGAAAAGCTGTCTGGTGCTACATACAGTCGCTGCCGGTCCCATCACTTTTGCTTTCGTTGTTTATCACTGCTCACGATCGTTTTGTAGACTTTTAGTTAACCTAGACCTGATCTGTTTTCGCTCTTCATCGTGTTCAGAGTTTACGAGAGTCTATCAGTGCAAGAGATGTTGCAGAAATCCACTGGTGTTCCGTAACCCTTTGGTTTAAATCACTAATAGATGTCGCCGCTGTTTCCACAGCTGTTCGTATATCATTCTAAGCAACATCTCGGTCAGTCTCATTTTCGAAATTGCCTAAGTGTGGTCTCAGTTGTTCTTGGAATTTATCTTTGGTTTTCTCATCGTTGAATCCAACTCTTATGGGTCTTCTTAGTGTGGTTTCTCGGCTTATAGTAGGGCGCAAGCAAATGCGTGCTCCTATTAGAGGACGATCAGAGTCTAAACAAGTGTTCCAGAAGGAGCAAGGGTCTTCTATTGAGTAGTAATAGAAAAGATTAAGCATCGAAGATACAGTTCACTTTTGGAATGAATTGTATAATGATTGTCAGAATAGATTATTCAAATTAAAAACAGCATAAACCTTTCCAAACCATCAGTTCATTGATTTGTATACATAAGCATCGACAGTTTAGATGCTACTGATCAAGATATACATTGAGATGAATTTGTTATCCGTTTTTTTACTTTTCTCAATTGAAACTGACATTTCCTACTAGAAGAAAGCTAGATCGATTGAGGGTCTGTTGAGAACTTATAAATAACTTTGCCGATGAAGATCTTGTGTACAAAATCGATAGAAAAATAAGCAAAGCATTCCATTTTTACTCTATACACATAAACGAAACAAAACAAACCCGAGAAGATACTTGATCCATGGACTCGACAATACTTGAATTGTCAACATTACCATTACCAACATTATCATTATCGTCATTATGATAAACAGATGATTCAACAGATAAACAAGTGGAAGTAGATGAAGATTTTGCTACTTCCGATATTGGTAAAGGTTTACAAGCAGAAGTGTCAGCAGGAGATTTTTTAATCCCACCACTGCTGCTAGATGTTCGAGATGAAGTACTAGAAGGAACAGTAGTAGTAGATTCCATTGTAATATGACCACTGCTTTGAGATTTTATTTGTTTATTAACTATACTATGAATAGTAGGTTGATCAGTGGGTAAATTAGCTAGCCGATAAAATATTTGACGTTTCCTTATTAAAGTATATACTAAATTGCTATTACCTGGAAAGAGAGAGAGAAGGACAAATAAGAAATAAAGCGAAATTTAAACAAGGTTTATGCGATAAAGTAATAGCAAAGCAAGAACTCATTTGATATGAATACAAGAAAAGTAGTCGATTGGTCAGAAGAAAGTTATCTTACAAAAGAAATAATTGCTGGCACAATGAATCCAGACCTATATATATATATATATATATATATATATATATATATATATATATAGATGACAACTATTTCGAAAATATGAAGCTTAGGTTCTACAAATTTAATAGCTGACAATAACTGGATCACTGAATTAATTAGATTATTAACTCGCTTACATATTTATGTAATTAGCTTTAAGCTACACTCTCGGTGCGACGTGTAATGATTCTAACCGGCTGAACAAAACAAAGAGGGTGGAGTGAAGTTGGAACCTGATATTTAGCTCAAAGCCGAATGTCTTAACCACTTAGTCAATGTTCCGAAAAATTCATAATTATAAATAAACCTTAAAAGAGGGTAATCTTCGAGGGAACTAGATATCGTTAACGATATTTACAACCCGAATATCACAGTTTATTCATGTGTTACTAACGTACAGAGGTACTAAAGAATTTGCACAAAATTAAATACCATATACTGACAAAGATGATCTAGTGATATAAGGACTCAGCTTACAGGCACAGCTAAGTTGCAGATTCGAACAATTATTCACCCAGTTTGGTATGGATAGCTCAATGGTATCACCAGCCCTCACATTTAAAACTACATCTCCGGAAAACGTATATAAACTTGTACTTGGTTAGGGTTGGCAAAAAGTCCTAAACATTGCATTATCTGGTCAGGCGCTAAAAGTAGGAAAAGCTGATCAGTCTATTTTTAACCAAAGTGTCAGTAAATGAATCGACAACCTATAAGATCCATACGCAAATTCGTTACTAACTCAAACATTTTTGCTACTGTATTCCCATTGTTCAGGTTTTTTGCAAAATGCATTTGCTCGCTTACAACTTTTG
Organism: Schistosoma haematobium; assembly: GCF_000699445.3. Taxonomy (NCBI): domain Eukaryota; kingdom Metazoa; phylum Platyhelminthes; class Trematoda; order Strigeidida; family Schistosomatidae; genus Schistosoma; species Schistosoma haematobium. The sequence goes on from NC_067201.1 coordinate 13,476,138, forward strand.
TTCTGAATTGGGGAGAGTCAAGTGGTGTCATGACCAGAGAAGACTGAACATCAGAATATAACAGTGAGTTTTTTCGAAAAAGTAATGAGAATTAGCGGATTAAGCAGGCAAATTATTGGTAATATCATTTAACAGATAAGAGAGTATTTTGTATTTACAGTTATTAGCAGGACAGATTGGATCAATGCATATTTCATGAAAAATTACATCTGAGAGATAATAATGCAGAAAAAATTGACATGGTGGGGTTCGAACCCGTAACTTACTGGTTGAAAGTCAGATGCTTTAACCACTAAACTGCCGCTCTATAAAACTAACGATAGACTAAATGATAAACAAAGAAAATGAGAATAGATAATCCAAACACGCTTACCATCAAATTGATATTGAATAATATTATTGAATACTTCTAATAACAGAAAGACTAACTGATGATTTGATGGATTACTGTACAAAAACCATGGCTGACTGAATGCATCCAATAAATGTAATATTTTGTTTGATGAGACCATTGATAAACTTTTCAAGTAAGGTGAAACTAGTTAGGGGAAAAAGATTTTTGAGAGAAAATAAACATACAAGTGGAGCAGGATACATTAACTACTTCAATAACAGTTGCGAATAAACGGTGGAGAAAACAATCGTGAAATTTGTAATGAAGAGATTGTGGTAATTTCATTTATCTTGGTTGCCTGAAACTTTATGTTGATGTTATGGACTGCAGTTGATCAGTTCCGTTTGACAATCAACCAATAAGACGAATTAAGTTTACCCAGTTGCACAAATAAATGGCTGCCTGGACTTCGTTGCTAAGTGGATAACGAGGTGGGAGTTAGAAGCTAAAAGTATTGGGTTTGAGTTTTTATTTGAACATCCAAACTGGAACCCAGGTACATCCAGCTGACAAGCCCCAAGTATGGTGGAACGCGCATGTTGAATTTCACTGTTAGTCACTACCCTATTCCGTCTAAATGCTTGAGAATGTGGTAAATTTCGCTTGTACGGACTAGGTTCAGGATCGTACGATGGTAGTGACCAGTGATTGGTGGCGTTGAATTATATTGCTTATAATTGGTTGGAACGGCGCAGATGTATTCACTTTTCCTCTAGATTTTGAGTTTCGAAATAATTTTTAACTTTCATTCAACAAATTCACGTTTTCTTCTCGAATCACATTGTTTATACGTAATGTTTTCTACGACCACTAATCTTGATGCTACTACCATTGCAAAACATTTTTCTTGACGATTTTACCAAGTTGTGCTAATATGGTGCATCAACTTGAACAGAAACAGTTTTGTCAGGTTCATATGTTGTTTATAGTTGTCTGGTTCACTTTAGTAACTTACTTATGCATAAGACAAAGGATCATCTTGAGCTACTTCTATTAAATGGAAATGGAGCACGTTTTCATAGCTTACAGCCAATCAGAATAGAGAATATATAATTATTGGGCAATTAAGAAAATGACTGTTTTATTCGTCTATCTTGAAGTCGAAGAACGTTTGGTGAAAAACCGACCCGCATGAAATAGATGCAGATATTCTACTTGATAAATTATGAGATTTTACAGATTTGCATATAAGTTATTCAAAAATGACTAAGTTTAAGGCAAATCATATCATTCAAAATTATGGTATATAAGTACAGGATATTACTTCAGACTATCCTTCCTTGACAGCTTTTTAACGGTCATGAACAGATTTTATATGACTCTTAACTATTTCAACAACTCCCCACGTATAAGCAAGAGATAATGGTAGCTGTGTCAAAATTCAGGAGTAGATTTCTTTGCAGTGCACGAAGCATCTGCCAAACTCGCCTTGAAGTAGATGGTCGAGTTCCACTTACTCAGTGTAATATAAGTAACATGATTTGTCTAAGTTTCCAGTTGACGAAGGGGAAAATTATTGCTTACAATTGATTTCTTTTACCGAAACGCTAAAAAAATATCGATATGTCATATTGTTTGGGATTGTCTTACGACTGCTTCACGTCTACAATTTCAAATCAGCGTCACCCTTAACACTTTAACGTATTAAAATTAGCTTATCATGTCCTCCTGACTGATAGTATTCATGATGACGTCACTAGTCTGTATTTTTCATCGATATATAACCTGTAACCTTGAAGCACACACGGTATAAAATGTAGTCTTGTTCGTTTCGCAAAATAAAAATGTGGTATGGTAAAGCAAATTTAACATGGAATTTTCGATTGAACAACAGACCCAATAAATAAAGACAATGCAGACATTTAAACAATTGTCTGTCCATTCTGTAAACAATAAGTTTAATGGTACGACAATAACATATGATCTAATTAAACGGTTAGAAAAAAATGAACATCACAAACAAAGAATCAACACAAAGGATCCTTACATTGATTGGGTGAATATATATATAGTAAATTGGCAAGCTTAATAAAAAAAAGTATATGATGGCTTACCATTAGCTATGATTGTTAGCAAACAATCGAATAAAGGATTTAGACGATTATGTCCGCTTGTAATTAATCTATGAGAAACCTAGAATAACAAAATAATAATAATAATAATGACCAATCATGGATTCTATAAGGTTTGAAGAAAACCAATTGCCAGGTGGCAAAAAAACAACCGGTACAACAACAATAAATCGACAGGATATTAAATGATGATGATTATAATTTACAAGTAACAGAGATGCTGTAAATTGTAGTAAAAAATGGATTGTTAGTGAACAAACGATGATTAGTATATGTATTTCTATAACTGACAATACTGATTTGTTCATCAGTACAAGCTTCTAGATCCTATAAACATTAGTGATCAGTAGGTGGCCCCCGAATGCCCTGATATGACCGAGGGTGGGGAGAGTCAACTCTCCCTCTTGAAATGCTCTCACATGGCTACGCGTATACAGCCACTGTCAGGGAAGTCCTACTCAATATCTTCTCGCGGCGAGGGCGTTGTTTACGAAAGTGAGAGGACGAAAACCAAATGTCCGGCACTTTAACCGGGTTGGTGGACACAGAGGGTCCACCTAGGGGAGTTGGAAAACCCTGGTTCCAAACCAGTGATGCACATGGGCTCCAATACCCTGAGAGAATAAATGGAGTATGAACCAATCGTTGGTCACTGGCTACCATGGGACTGCGTCTCCTAACGTTGGCTCCACTGCCTTGTGGATGAGACCTTGAGGTAGAAGGCCTCGGGTGTGACCCCCTAAAAAAACTACTTGCTTCTGTTTGGGCACTCGGGCAGTATCACAGTCCACACATAAATCAAGTGAGTTGTGTGGTGCGTATATATTCGGTGCCCTTTTGTACAAATATTTATGTGTTCAAATAAATAAACAATAAGATCAGTAGGTGAATATAACTGAACTTTGTCGTGAATGAAGATTAAAGCCCAACTTACATGATGCGCTGGATTACATGTATATATGGTATTGAAGGACCAATAAAATCTAGCGACATTTAAATATTTTGTCTTAATATGGAACTGTATAGCTGCGTGTACCCATGGTAATGTAGAAGATAGAAATTGAGACCTTTATACTTTGCGGCAAAGATGTGGATTACTTATAAACCAGTAAGTTGCCATTCAATGGCTCAGATTTTTATTTTCCTTCGATTCACACTATTGAGTGGTCATTATTTACTGGTGGTTGCCTTGACACAGGTGAACTCTTCTGGTTACTATATATGACTAACAGAACCAAAGGAAACCCTGGGCTCATATTCTGAAGAGGTTGTGAGTCTACATTCAGAAAATGGTTCATTCAAGGATGGAACAGATGTCCAATGTCTCCTTATTGATAAATGATCTAGCTAGATCCAGTCCATAATGTATATATATATATATATATATATATATATATATATATATATATATATATATTCCTACTAAACGATTAATTACAAAGGTCACTGTCAAAGATCTGCTTATTTATAGAAGGTGAATACTCTACAATCTAATTAACGAGATACAAGTAGGTAGATATATTAATGCATGGGAACTCGTGATTTATTCAATGAATCCAAGTATTATATTAAATGAACCATATACAAAGAAAGAAGTGATAATTAAATTTACAAAAAAAATTGGTGAGAACCAATTCAATGAGTAGGGAATTTGCTTTTAATATCATACTATAAAGTTACAAATAAATGAATCAAAAAAAATATTTTTAAAACAAATAAAAGGTTATAATAACACTAATAACTCATTACATACTATGATTAATAAATCAGCATGTGTTCCTGTAAACACTGGGACATCTAACAAGGAACGATGGCGATAAGGTTTATTTAAACGCACACCAAAATTTCTTTCACCGCTAAGTAATAATAAGATGAATACACCAACGTGTATTAATCCTATACGAGCTGAGAGAAAAATAAACCAAGAATATTATGATGAAAATATAAATTAAATAATCAACACAAGATGTGAATGTATTTGACAGTAGTGCACATCACTGATTGTAGAAATAGAAATCATTAGGAACAAAATGTATGAGCATACACAGAGTTTTATACTGTAAAGTTACTGAGATGATGTAATAATAAACAAATTGTAATGTAACGTAAACAATAACATCAGATAAAATTCACGATACTAAACAACTAGGCTACGTCGATGTTTGACGTTGAATTGTTATTAAGTTAATTCAGAAGAACAGAAAACGTAAAAATGACTGCCTAAAAGAAATGTGACAGCTATTAAATAGAATCAGTTACTGATCGTAACGTGCAATAGTGAAACGAAATATTGGTAAATGGAAAAACCAATGGTCAGATTAAATAACCTATAAACATTGGGTCGCCGACTCTAACTTCACCCCCAACCTACTTATTTTCAAAAGATGAATAGTATTATAAGTCGTCATACATAGAAAGTACCGCGGAACCGAGTATATTTGTTAGTTTGGTAATTAACAGTCATTAAATTGAGCAGTATAGAGAAATCTAGTGTTGTTGAAATACATGTTACGAATTAAGACAGTAATCGATATCACATGCTAAATTCACCAGTCAGAATTCTATGTTTTTATCACGAGTCAACACTCCGTCTATATAGCCTAGCGTCCGACTTTACGTTCGGACCTGAACAGTTAATCTTGAGCCAAAGCAAGCCACACTCCTACCGTTCGACTGTTCAAAAACTTTTCTCAACCCATTGTCTTGTGTCTGAAGAGAAGTCAACAACTAGCTTCAAATAATGTGTGCATTTCAACAATCCAGACTAAGCAACAACTATCTCAAACATCCATTAGCTTATATACATGAATTATTAGACCGCACAGTACACCAAATAAGGAATCGCGCTATAGACACAATCATATCATAAGTGAAAAAAGACAGAACAAATAGTACACAGCTAATTAGCAATAACTACGGACAGTTTAACGTATAACGACAGTTAATAGGTCGACTTGGAAGTTTACCATGAAGAGAACATAGAAACACAATAATACAGTTTTCTACTAACGATATGATAAGAATGTAAATAATAATAATAATAATAATAATAATAATAATAATAATAATAATAATAATTGTTTGAAAAGTTCCATCCATAATTCTGTCAGAACAGTACCCATGGTGTTAGGAAGCTAATAACAAATTTTAACTAATGGATACGAACGGCACATTTAAAAAGTACAGATTCATATACTCGGCTTTACGTCACACTTCTTTGTGATATCGAACGATTATAGCCAGCTAACTGATTTGATGTAAATAGAATAGGTTTCCAAAGTGTGATTTATTGGCTGAAAACTGAGTGCTTTAACCACTAAACAGTCACTTCAGTGTTACTACTAAACTTACCTTCCAAGGAATTTTTTTATTTAACTGGTGTTATTTACGTTCTTTAACTTGAATCGATAACTAAAATATCTATGTCCCAAACTAAAAATTCTCAACTCTGACTTCAATGCCAATGGATAAAAGTTCTCCCTATTCTCCTATTCCTTGCTCGGTAATAACAGACAGAATCAGAGTTTCTACCAGAACATTCATTACACCCATAAGAAGGAGGATCCTATAGTGTATAACTCGCGCAGATAACTATATTCATAACGCTCTTGAAGATTATGTATCAAAACATTATACTAAAATATAAGCGAATCAAAATAATGACAGAGTTCTTTTAAGTGTTAAGTAAACGAAAACTAGTAACGCAGCAAACTTTAGCACAAAAATATTCAACTCAAATTTCCATAAGATGAATTACAGAATAGATAAGTTTCAAAAGTTATCTTAAGTATCCAAAATTTCCAATTAATAATTTTTTTTGTTTTTTGTGAGTTCAATTAGTATTTAGAGAGGTTGAAATTTCATTCAAAACAAATTTCAATTTAGCGGTAGAAAATAAATAATTAGATTATTGAAATACGTATTGTTTAGAAATGAATTTATAGGAAATTTTATGCGACTTTCGAATTGTAATAAAATGTATTACATTCGTCTTTCAGTATAATTTTGACTAAAACATCAAAAACATAAAATTCGACGAAAGTATCTAATGGTAATAAATCCACTGAGAAGATATCCCTTCGTAAAATTTCATGAACTTCAGAATATACTTGTAAAGACCCCACTACCTGTACTTATTCTTTCTCACATCAAAAAAAAACTAGCGAAGATAACAACAATATACCCTGATAGTCGCTTGTTAACCATTTTAGTATATTGTAGATTGTTGTAATACTGTTAGTTTTATTGAATGGTGTCAAATAATTCAAAAGAATATAATGAAATCAAAGATTGAACAAGATAGTATCCAGTATGTGTTCGAAACCAAAAAGTATATATATCAAGTAAACAATATTAGCGAAAATGACAATGAAAACGATAAGTATATCAAATACAAATCAACATCATTTTAAATCGATTAGAAAAGTTATCTTCTTTGAGTTATGTATGTAATTCATGATTTAAGTATAAGTAAGACACTAAAAAGGCTTTTAGTATTAAATAACTTGATGAATTAATTCATGTTTAAACAAGCTATACATTTTCTTATAATAATAGTAGTAATAATGGTATACGTCCCTCAATAAAGAAAAAAACCAACTTACATTGGTCATTACGAGAATTATTAAGATGATAGAGTATAGGTACAAGTAAATCTAATACTTGACTTGATTTTAACACGTAATACATAAATTTCTTATTGCATTCGCATATTCGCCAAAAGAACACTAAAAGTTCCTGATGCATTTGAACTTTTTTGCTGGATCCAGGAAGGTATGTTTGTACTAATGGATTATTTAATAAGCGAGTTATTCCAGAGAGAATAAATGCGAAATCCTTTTAAAAATAAAAGAGAAAAGGTAGAAATAACTAATACGAAAATCTTAATTTTGATAGACTTTAAAGCACGTGAGTAAGAATATTTCTAAGTTAGACATGTATACCATTTAATTTCGGCTGTGATTTACAGGTTAAGTGTTTGCACGAGTTCAGTAACTTGTGGTAGGGGTAATGAGCCTCATACTAGGTGCAATAATCATTCAGTCCTTTAACGTTTTCAACGGTTGTCTAAACCAGGCAGGTTTGTGAACTCAGTGACATTCAACAATCTCGAAGACCCCCGAACTAACGAATATTTTTATTTTAATTGTTGAATTCATGAGTCAAGTGAAACTAGACCACCATTGAAAAACTAAAAGCACTGGACGGCCGTTTCATCCTAGTATGGGGCTTCTCAGCAGTGCATATCCACGATCCTGCCTCGAGAGGCTCGAACTTAGGATCTATCATTCTCGATTCGAGTCTCGCGAGGTGGGATCGTGGACACGCACTGCTGAAGAATCCCATACTAGGAAGAAACAGCCGTCTAGTGCTTCCAGGTTTTCCATGGTGGTCTAGCTCTAATTGACTCAAGAATTCAATAATTAAATTACTATAATATCCACAAAACCCCTATCTGAATATTTTTATATTGAGAAAAGTAAAATCATAGTATGGCCAAGGCAAAAGGTACATAAACTGACAAACAAATGACACAATCGAGCACCATCTCCCTCAAGATTACAGACAAATCTTGATGACAAGTGCCAAATGGCACGAAACCTAGATCCAGAGTTTCCTACCGTCTACTTATAACCATTAACGACACAGTCTCATTTTTCCCGTTTTTCTGAAGAATTTAATAAAACAAGCGATAAATTTTAAAATAAACAAGAATTCGTGAATAATTAGATGAGAAACAATAAGACATCATTCACCTAAGCACTGGGACAAACATGGGTTAGTCCAAACTGCCATACAATATAAGCAAGACAAGATGAATAACAAAAAAGATCAAGATAATGTAGATGTGACGATGAGAAAGACTAAGCATCGAGAATATTGTTCCAAAAGATATTGTAGAAAGGTGTGTGTGTGAGAAAATTGAAATTCAATATAGAGTAAGATAAAGGGTCATTGTGAACGACTCTAAGTTGATAAGCACCAGATAAGTATTGAATGGAATAGTGTTTATAATATTAAAAAAATGGAGATAAGGAATGAACGAATGTTTGATTTGTAGGAAACCTAAGAACTTCAACTATACGACCTAGTTCCCTTCATAATCTACGCCCACCTTAAGAAACTACTGATATCTGGCTACCATGAAGATGTTAAAAACATATTACTACACCAAAAACTGTACATCTGAATAGAGGATGTTTCACTGAGTAAAAAAGGTACGATTTCACTCTATAATCAATTCGAAATATCCAACCCAGTAAATGCTAAGTTCTAAACTGTTGTATTGTGAGTGCAAATTCAAATTCGACGGCTACGATTTAGACAATTAGGTGGTAATGAAAAACATAATATACTAAAAACATTATATAAGAACGAGTGCATCAATTTGTACTTAAAGATGAATTGTATTACTATTTTACCCGGTTTAAAGCAATGTATTTTTTGCCAGGGTTCGTGTAACTGTTTGACAGTCCAAACTCAAATTCTTTGACGACTAAGTCGACGAAAAATTTAGTTACCAACTCTGCTTAAACTATACCAAACCCTGGCACACTGTGAAGGTACGATAAAATATTTTCATTTTCAGCTGCTATGCGGATTTCGATTGTGAACCTAATAAAACGTTTACTAATGCCCAACCAGAGCAAACATTTTTATAGGTACATGGGACGTTCGAACAATGTGGGAAACCGGGAAGACCAGTCAAATAGCAATGAAAATGAGGAGATACAACTTAGCAGTACTGGGAATCAGCGAAACCCACTTGACCCAAGCTGGACAGAAAAGGCTAGCTACGGGAGAGATGCTGCTATACTCCGGTCACGAAGAGGACAATGCTCCACACACTCAGGGAGTCGCTCTTATGCTGTCCAAAGTAGCACGAAATGCACTTGTAGGATGGGAATATCACGGATCCAGAATCATCAAAGCATCATTCAAAACAAAGAAGGAGGGGATCACAATGAATATTATCCAATGTTATGCACCCACCAATGATAGCAACGAAGACATTAAAGATCAGTTCTACGAGCGGCTGCAGTCAGTCATTGAGAAATGCCCAAGAAAGAACCTAACTATTCTGATGGGAGATCTAAATGCCAAAGTCGGAATAGACAACACTGGATATGAAGATATTATGGGACGACATGGATTGGGAGAAAGAAACGAAAATGGAGAAAGATTTGCAAATCTATGTGCATTCAACAACTTGGTCATAGGAGGAACGATATTTCCACACAAGCGTATACACAAGGCTACATGGATCTCACCGGACCACACTACAGAGAACCAAATAGATCATATTTGCATCAACAAAAAATTTCGAAGGACAATGGTAGATGTGAGAACTAGGAGAGGTGCTGACGTAGCTTCATATCACCACCTAGTTGTAGCCAATTTAAAACTGAAGCTAAAGAAGAACTGGACAAGTGGACAAACAGCACTACAAAGGTTCAATACAGCCTTCCTTCGAGATACTGACAAACTCAATGAATTCAAGATAGCTCTCAACAACAGGTTCCAAGCCTTACAAGATCTACTGAAGGAAGAAGAAACTAGTATGGAGGACAACTGGAAAGGCATCAAGGAAGCATTAACTTCAACGTGTCAAGAGGTTCTGGGTCTAAAGAAATACCATCATAAGGAATGGATCTCTACAGAAACACTGGACAAGATCAAAGAAAGGAAGAACAAGAAGACAGCAATAAACAACAGCCAAACACGAACAGAGAAAGTCCAAGCACAAGCTGAATACATAGAAGCAAACAAACAAGTGAAGAGGAGCATTAGAGCCGACAAGAAGAAATACGTGGAAGAACTAGCAACGACGGCAGAAAAAGCTGCAAGGGAAGGAAATATGAAACAGCTTCACGATACAACGAAGAAACTAGCAGGGAAATACAGTAAACCAGAAGGACCGGTCAAAGACAAAGGCAAGCCAATCACCGAAATTCAACAACAGCGTAACAGATGGGTAGAATACTTCGAGGAACTCCTGAATAGGCCGGCTCCAATGAATCCACCGAACATCGAAGCAGCACACACAGATCTTCCTATAGATGTCAACCCACCAACGACGGAAGAAATTAGAATGGCCGTCAGACAAATCAAGAACGGGAAAGCAGCAGGACCCGACAACATACCAGCTGAAGCACTGAAATCAGACATCGAAGCAACCACAAGCATGCTTTATCTTCTATTCAAAAAGATTTGGGAGGAGGAACAAGTGCCAATGGACTGGAAGGAAGGACACCTCGTCAAGATTCCAAAGAAAGGAGATCTGAGCAAATGTGAAAACTACAGAGGCATTTCACTACTGTCAATACCAGGGAAAGTCTTCAACAGAGTGTTGCTGAACCGGATGAAGGATGCAGTAGACGCCCAACCTCGAGATCAACAAGCTGGATTCCGTAAGGATCGGTCGTGCACAGACCAAATTGCAACACTACGGATCATCGTCGGACAATCAATTGAGTGAAACTCGTCACTGTACATCAACTTCATTGATTATGAAAAGGCATTTGATAGTGTGGATAGGAGGACATTATGGAAACTTCTTCGACACTATGAAGTTCTTGAGGTGATTGTCAACACTATCCAGAACTCATACGACGGGCTACAGTGCAAGGTGGCTCATGGAGGACAGCTGACAGATGCATTGCAAGTAAGGACCGGAGTCAGACGCGGCTGTCTACTCTCTCCCTTGCTCTTTCTTCTGGTGGTCGACTGGATTATGAAGACCTCGACATCTGAGGGAAAACATGGAATACAATGGACAGCTCAGAATCAATTAGACGATTTGGACTTCACAGATGACCTGGCCCTCCTATCGCATACACATGAACAAATGCAGATGAAGACAGCCAGTGTAGCAGAAGTCTCTGCATCAGTAGGCCTCAGCATACACAAAGAGAAAACTAAGGTCCTCAAATTCAAAGCGGAAAACAGCAATCCAACCACTCTTGATGGCGAAACTCTGGAAGATGTAGAGTCCTTCACATACCTAGGAAGCATCATCGATGAACAAGGAGGTTCAGATGCAGACGTAAAGGCTAGGATCGGCAAAGCAAGGGTCGCATTCCTACAATTGAAGAACATATGGGACTCAAAACAACTTTCAACCAATATCAAAGTGAGAATCTTCAATACGAACGTCAAGGCAGTTCTACTGTATGGAGCTGAAACTTGGAGAACTACTACAACCATCATCAAGAAGGTGCAAGTAGTTATAAATAGCTGTCTACGCAAGATACTCAACATCCATTGGCCGGATACCATCAGCAATAGCCTTCTGTGGGAGAGAACAAACCAACTTCCAGCTGAAGAAGAAATTAGGAAAAGACGATGGAAATGGATAGGACATACACTACGCAAATCGTCAAACCGCATCACGAGGCAAGCTCTAACTTGGAATCCTGAAGGGAAGCGAAAAAGAGGAAGGCCAAAGAAGCAGATATGAAAACGATGAATTACAACTGGACGGAGCTAGAAAGGATTGCCCAGGACAGGGTTGGATGGAGAATGCTGGTGAGCGGCCTATGCTCCTTCACGAGGAGTAACAGGCGTAAGTAAGTAAGTAATCCCTTCGCCTTCCAAGTGACGAACCTACATTACCAGCAACTATAACCGTATATAATTATTCGCCCTGCAGCAAGTTTAACAACTTTTAATCTGACTTACTGAAAGCAAAGAAGTTTACCATTTATGTAGAAACCTTAAAAACTACTAAGATGTACAAGCTGGAATCGACTATTAAAAGACTGGTAGATAGGGGGATCTGGGATCTGAGAGATTGAATCCTCAGGAATTTTAAGAGTACTTCCTATAAGGTACCATATGGGTCAGGTAAATTTACATAAATAACTATAATTTATTCTTACGAGTGTCACTGAAATAACACGTTTTGCAAACATAGTTTTTAGTCTTATCTAACTGGCTGTAATTTCATGTACTGAAAGGTGGGATTTTAAGCAAAAAAAGTTAACAGTTAACAACAGCTTGATGTCAGGAGTCTAAGCAGATTAGTTAGCAGAAACAATTGTTATTGAGATATCTAATCGACCCAAGTTAGACAACTAATGTTAACCTGGAAGCACTAGACATATGATGCATCTTATTGTGAGACCACTCAGTAGAGAGCACATATGAGCCCCACATCAGGACAAAACCTAGGACCATCAGTCTCGTATGTGAATCTTTAACCTGTAGATTACTAAGCCAAAATCTGACTTCAATAAGCCAGTAATATTTCTGTTCAGTGCTTCCAGGTGTTTATTGTTTGTCTTATTTAGATACGTTCGTGATCTCGAAAACAACTAGTAACCTCCACAAGCCCATACTGATAAAAAAACTATTAAGGCAAAAATGTTGGTAATCTTAGAATATAAAGAAGTAATCATTTATAGTCAAGAGAGATTTTTATTTTCGAACGTGTGCAAAATTGATTTATACCTTTCTGTAACCCACAGTAAAAATAAAAATAGAAAAAATTTCAAAGTTATAAAAAATAGGATTGTTAATTTTGTGTCTAGAAAGATCAAGAAATAATTTAGACGATTCGCATTCGAACTATCATGAGTGGAAACAATGAGATGTTGTAATATGACAGGATACACAATTTTCAAAGCTAGAACCTTTAACCTATCCTACTCAGATCAAAAAGCAACATAACCTAACGTGATTATGATTTGGACAAAATGACATACTTGAGTATACTTCGAAATACTGAATACACTACACACTGACCAATACAATTTTTTTAAATAAGACATGAGATGTGGGTAACTTTACTGTTTCTAAACTGAACTTAGTTAATAATATTATACTGTTAATACTTCAAATAATAAATGTTATGACTTATGTAGTACGAATGAACTACTGTAAAAGCCAATCTCTATATTGCTAACATGATTGTTATTGACCATATTTATGGATTTTGAAATACGCACACGAATAAGACACTAACGTTTAGTATAAATCTCTGGATTGGTTTTGCTGCCTTGGGAGACTCACTATAACGATGAGAACGCTCGAAATCAGGGTAAATGTCGACCAGTGATGTCGCCAAACGCACCCCTTTTAGACTCGGTCACTTTAACCGGCATAGATAAACGATTGTTATCTTCCCCATTAAAAATCCCGGCCCTTACTTTGACACTGTTTATTTGCTAGTTTAAAAAAATCTAGTGATTAAATGGTTGTAGATTTTACAATTTACATGAAAAGATTGATTAAGTTCGTAGGAAATTAATAGAAAAATGAAATTAATTGGTTGGAAAATAAATATCAAATAAGGACACAGCCGATTACAGTTTTCACTATTATCAAACTAGCTAGTAAAAATTCATGAAAATAAAACTACCAATAATCTGGATGATGAGATTTGAATACACCTGATTTAAGACAGAGATCCATTAACTTATAAGGCATCATACTAAGGCTCATAAATTTACGAATTTATGTTAACCTCATACAGTGTATAGAAAGTGCCAAAACACCTGCTTGACAAAAATGTGAAGTACTTCAAAAGTAGCTAATAGCTAATAGCTAAAGGTACTATTTTTAAGACACTATATGAGACTTCATTGAACATTATCATTGGTTGACTAATGATCTCAAACAAGTAAAAAAAGGCAGATAGCTAAGTAGTGTGTTAGAAGAAAATGATATCAAAATAAAACTAACCTCATCTCTGTGTATACGAGACATGTAATTTACGAACAGATTCATCTCGTTATTCCATACATCTCCATTCCCACTATTTTGACTAGTCATCCCAGTACCATTTAAACTTAACTGTTCGTCAACATCTGAACAAGGATGGTTGTGAGAAGAGTTTAAATCACGAAATGATGCATTCGAATAGGTAGGACTTGATATCATATGATCAGGTTCTAAGGTTATACATAGTATCTATGGGGAACAAATATAGTTTTCCAAGTAAATATGACAGAGAAAGATACATTAGTTATACAAAAAAAAATTAACTACAATGTATTTATCCGTCCTTTTGACATAAGGTTGATTATACGGCAACCACATTTACACATAAGAAACATGTTATTTGGGTGATTTAAGGAAGAAAGTCACTTTCCACTCTCATTTTATCTGTTAGGAAAACTTAAGTTATAATTGAAATATGAATAGATATGGAATGCGAAGTATCATAAACTTGTATAAAGTTAACACAAGCATCAGAGATTTTAAAAAATTGTTTGTTTAATTAAGTAAATTAACGAGTATCATATGTACAATTCCCTTTATTAACTTTAGAAAAGTAAGGACAACTAAATTATCAACTTACCTGTAAAGCTACCTCGACTAGAGGTTCACGTGAATCAGAAAACATAAGGTGATTGTATGGTACACCTAAACCAACTGGATCATATGCACAAACAACGTTTAACAAAGAAGCAAATAATGGCAGTGCGTGACGATTCACCGTACTCGTGAAAAATGTAACCCATCTATTTTCAGAACGGTGAGCCTCCTCTTGTTCCAAATACATAGTTTCAGAAAAACAAGTCAAAATAAGTTTGAGAATTTCTGTCCGATTAGAATCATGAATGGCGTTTACCGCAGGAGCTTGTGCAAATCCCACACCAGACTGCCAGATATACTCACAACTGTCAATAGTATGCATATCTTCTGGGCCTTCCTAGAATGAGAAATTAACTGTGCAATATTACTGAGAGGCCTCTAATACAAGAAATAAACCAGACTTATCATGAAATTTATTTACACAATTTATCAGCGAAGCTCATTTTAGGGAAATTAATATCTCAAGAAGCGTTTGCTTTTAGAAAACAAGTTACAGCATTTCTGTCCATAGATAAGAATGCTCTATAGAATAACAATCGCAAATGTGTTATGATAAAGACGCAGTCAGGATGAATTGAGTCACCTTTCGGAAAGGAACCTAGCGAGAATAAAAAAGATAGAACCAAACCATATAGGTGAACAAATTAACCGAACAAACAGTACGTCACATAAAATATGTGGTCCATATTGGAAAACTAATGAGGCTACACCTGTTAACGTGGCTGTCCAATTGTCAATAATTCCATTAACTGACACCCTTTCTTAAGTCGACCGCTTCTAGTTTTCCTTTAACCTGCTCCTATATCAGACATCACCCGTCGGGGCAAGTTGACAGGAGTCAACTAAGATTTCTGAATAAGTACTTAGAATACGTTAGAAACTAACCCACCAGGGCTGATGAGAATTCAAAGATAAGTGAAGTGGTCAAAACAATCCACTACTTCACTTCCTACCACTAGTACAGTCATTGATGACAACCAGTCCTGAAGTAATATTTCGAATTTAGAGGGAGAAACGCATCCCAAACATGCTTATATCATTGTTCAAAGTGGTCACAAGTTAATTAGTTATGGCTACTTCATTTTGGTATTCTAAGTCGATAAATGAACCTTCTGGCAAATCAATCCGTAAAATGTTGAACGAAAAGTCATTACCAAGTTATATATGACGAACTCATGTAAAAAAAGAGAACAGTGTGAAACCCTGACGAACATTCGAGGTCAAATATTCTGGTGACAGTACGTCGCAATCTGACTCGTTCAGTAGTATTCGGATATAAAGCTTTCACCAGGATGATGTATTTCTTTGGTGCAATTTTTAATGACAAACTGAAAGCTCAAAGTAAAACGTCGGGATCTAAACTACTAACTTCATACCGAAAACGCCACTTACTACCGATAGCCGTACTACGAAAATGGCATGGTGACTTTAGTGCATTTAACTACAAATAATTCCCTTAATTATTTCGATAGAAAATGACAGGAGCAAATTGACTCAACATACATAACTGGTAATGAGAAGTTTAACCATTGGATACTTGAAGAAAATATAGGATTTCAGATGGAAAATGATTATGGCGAGAAATGAAACTGTTGCTTAATCGGCCAGTTTCAGAATGAAACCATCTATGTGAATTGTCAGTCTTAATTAGTCTCTTTATCAAGTGGTAAAAAATAAAACTACGATATATACAGCATTAGCGAGTATCACTTTACAGTTTATCGTGGTTATAGGTTTGTCTTTGCATTTTGTTGCAAATCATCGACATGTTACGAAATATGTTTGAAATTCAAAAGCCGAGGACATACAACCGTGATAAATACAAAGGCTGCGTACTACCAAATGAACTAAATAAACCTTGCTCCAAACAATACGAATACTAGTGATCGTCAGTCGTACATTAAGCAGCTATGAATTCGAATGTTTATGTCCTTATTGAATATAATACAATGTATAGACAATACACATCGAATAAACTTACAGGACCAGATTTGGAAATGGAATGCACCGTAAAATCTGGACAGAATAGCAGATCCTAGAGAAGTTTGAATTTAAAAAGGCCACTTACACAGAGTGCTGACAGTAAACTTTGAGCAAGTGGAACAAATTCAACCTGCTGTTTTTTTGATAAGATAAATATTAAGACAACGTACTTCTCGGGATACAGAGGGATCAACTGGGAGAGGGGACCAGAAAAACGAGCGCCATCCGGTGTCTTCAAATATGAATGGCAATAACCTGGTTAGCAACCGAATGCAGTTTAGAACTGCAAAACATATACAACTTGGATAAACTAACCTGTAGTTTGGTCTCTGGTGGTTGGTGAGGCAGACTCAGACACTTGTGCAATACGCTCAATGGCTTTATAGCACAAAGTAGCTAGATTATTTGGGGCTTCTGTTCTTAAAGCTCGGATTTCGGCTGCAGGGATAAGAGCAAAAATATCTTGGATAGACATTGGATGTTCAGCCCAAAATTGGTCCCAGAAGTTATCATCGTTAGAATCAACAGGCTAATCAATAAGTAATCTGAAATGTTAGCAATA
Source organism: Schistosoma haematobium (assembly GCF_000699445.3). Lineage (NCBI taxonomy): Eukaryota > Metazoa > Platyhelminthes > Trematoda > Strigeidida > Schistosomatidae > Schistosoma > Schistosoma haematobium. The sequence goes on from NC_067201.1 coordinate 13,493,470, forward strand.
CTTGGGTTTTCGTAGTGAGTTGTATAACTGCATTTCGGTAGCCTAGCTTAGAATTATCGCCACCCATCAGCGTAGCTTTATGTTTGAACTAGGCGCTACTCGGTTCGAATGGTTTAGGACGGAATAGAAGGAACTTTCGCTTAACGGGCTTCTGTATCTAGTATCAGCGGATCAGCAATACCTCCAGGCAAGAATCTAAATATATAATAATAAAAAAGGAGGAGAAAAAGATGGTAAGTCATGGTAAGATACGACCGTATCCCTTAAGAATATGTCAAGTTTCCTTTTGAAGGACTCCAGGGAGGTTGTTTGGAGTAGTTCAGCATTTGACTACTCTTAATTAGATAAGGGTTTGTCTACAGTCTGTTCTGCTGTGTTTTTTCCCCACTTTCTGGATGTTACCCATAAGTTTGTTCTTACACTTCTGAAGTGAGGGAGGGATTACTGTTCCCGTACTTTAAATGTAGACGAATAAAATTGTTGAACATTACGTGTCAAGTTCTGAGGCGCCTTAAAACCTTTTGACATAAATTCAGACTTGTACTTTGAGAACAGACGGACACTTTTTTCATTAACTTTCTATATATAAGCCTCTATGTATACGCGTATTCTCTTTAGAAAAGGTCAACTGATGGTGCATATACCACTTCAACCAAGTATTGATTACTCGATGGGAAAGCCGTATCCCACAAGAATTCTTAGTTCCATCATAATTTTAACTTCTATTCTTGCATATAATAAAGTTGGTTTCATTTTCAGATACTTTTTTTCTTGGCACTTTGTATATCTTACTTTTATCACATCGTGACGGACACCTAAGCTACTTAAGATGTAAACTTTTTTGCCTCCAGCCTTTGAACTCATGCGATTCTGGCTCGACAATATAGAAAACTGGTTCTGTTACACATAATTTGATTTCCATGGGCACAGAGTGATAGACACTCGTGCAAATCTCCTCGCAATAATGAAGACACTACCGCGCGGCTCTAACAGATGCGTAACACCTGGGATGTTATTGGTACTGTTTCGTAACCTCACGACACTTTGAAGAAGGCTAACCTTATGCATGGAAAACAATTCGATCAAGAAAGGTTAGGGTAACTTTTTCACAACATCGAGCTGTAGCATGGCTCAGTAATAAAGATGTTACTACATCTGCGAGAAACTGATTGGTCGACCGACCTTTGACGACAGCCTAATCAGATAGCTTTTCTTGTCCGAGCTTCCCAACTACGTGCAGGCTGTTCTCGTCTTATTTGAAAATAATGTCGTAGACGAACTGGCTGCATCGGCTAGCTGGATACCGAAAATTACTGAACCTCCAGTGCCGAGGCTTATTCTGTCAAAGAGAAGCCTAAAAAACACAAAATGATGGCACAAATCTGTCTCACTCACCGTCTTAATATCCATCATAACTTAAACACTGCCAAACTCCTTAAAGAAGCTCGTCATGAAAAAGACTTGTCTCAAAACCGTGAGAAGCGGATATTACTGGTCGATGCCTGTACCACAATAAGTATGGCAAGCCTTAAACTTGCAGGGAACCCTGAAGTTTCAGAAATCTACAAACAGTCTGACACGAGGAAACTCTTTGGAACTTTCCTCGTCGACATGAGTTAACAGCAACTGTAGCCGTCGAACATAGTCATCACTGGCGTGATGACCAACGTTCGCTACTCCGTCGGTGTCAACTCAGTATTAAACGTTCTTCCATCGAATTCTAAGGCCCAACTGCACGAAGCACTTTTCAACTTCCAAATGGCAAATGAGAAGCCGGTCGCCACATATGGTATGCGTTATCTTTATCTTAACGTGTGTTTACGCAAACCCGTCCATTAGATCTACGTTGCATTAGATGTTTTTATGTCAATCTTTTTTTTGAACCTGCTAAAACATCATAACTTGCGCATAGACACGAACGAATGGAAGTTGTTAAACAGGAGTACTAATTTACCTGTTTGCGTAACTCGATAAGTACTCTGAGATATACGAAACGCAACAGAAATCGCCACGTCTAACCAGCAATGTTACACATTACATCACCACTATAGGATCACCTATATTCTCAAATGCGCGCCAACTAGCTCCCGAAAAGCTGAAGTTGGCTTTAAACGAATTCGATCACACGATAGACTTAGGACTCGTTCGGCTACCAAAAGGCGCATGTGCATTTCGCCTGTATATGGCTACTAAAAAGTAAGGCAACAACAGTCGTACAACTGATGACTATCGGAGGATGAATACGAAAACCATTCCTGGTCGTTACTCATTGCCTTAGGTTCACGATTTGACAGATACCTTGAAAGGTACAACTGTTTTTTACGAAAATCGACTTGGTTAAAGCCTATAAACAAATTCCCATGCCTTCTGACGACATTCCCAAGACTGCTATAATCACTCCTTCCAGTCTCTACGAGTTTTTGCGCATGTCTTCCGGCTGAAGAAATGCTGCCTAAACCTTCCGTAGGTTCATCGATGACGTCTTTCGATGTCTCACCTTTGTACATGCGTACATACAGAGTATTTCATCTCCAGTATCTGGACCTCGTCTTCGAACGACTACAAAAGTACGGCATTACTGTATACACTCAGAAATGTCAAGTCGGCACCGAATATCTAGATTTTCTCGAATACACTACTGATGCTCGATTCATCCGACCTTTAAAAAGCAAAGTGGTGGCCATTCCGGATAACCCAGAACCGACCACAATCAAGCAATTGCGCACGTTTAACGGACCAGTAAGTTTCTATTAACTGTTCATAATGAATTGAGCGTCTCTCATGAGACTTTTAACGGAACAACTTCGTGGAAATGCGAAATCCATCAATTTGGACGATATCGCGAATAAAGCGTTCTTCACACTTAAGGAACTTATCACGAAAACCACATTGCTCGCACATCAAGACACCGAAGCACCAATTAGTGTCACAGTAGGTGCATCCGACTTGGCGATCGGAGGTGTCTTACAACAACCCATAAACAACGACTGGCAACCTTTGTCGTTCTTCTCAGAACGGTTGCTATACACTAAATCGAGGTACAGCACTTTCAGCAGGGAACTCCTAGCCATGCATTGTAATGATGAACGAAAACGTGAGGGAGTAGGCACAGTTCTGTGTAAGCCACCAGAAATCTAAGGTGACTAGACACGGTCAATATTCCTTAGGCCCTTTCGAAACTCCAGATGCTCCTTTCGATTAGGTTCATCTGGATCTGGTAGGACCGTTACCACGTTCAAACGGATACTCTTATCTCTTAACTTTTGTAAACCGTTTCATTCTGTGTCCAGAAGCAATACCCATCAGAGATATAACTGCTGAAACAGTGGATCGTGCCTTCTTTGAACGGTGGGTAGCAAACTTCGATTGCTAATCAACTATCACTACAGACCGTGAACGCCAGTTGGAATCTGGACTTTTCCATCGTATTACTACGCTACTTGGAGTCACACGGTTCCGAGCGACCACCTACCACCCACAAGCAAACAAGTTGGTAGAACGCCCTCACTGATATTTAAAAGCTTCACTCCCAATTGCGAAGGTTTCGCAGTAAACTGACGTTCTTACAACCGTTTTATTCGGCATTCCCAATGCAGTGAAAGATGACATTGGGTACACTGAAGCTAAACGGGTTTACGTAACGACACTCTGACTTCCGAGGAGACTTACTGGTCCATCTTCTTCACTCAATACTGATCTAAACGCTCACATGAACAGGCTTACAAACGCCATGTGTCCAGTTAAACATTTTCCACCCAACTGCAGTCAACTGATGTTTTCGTTCAACCTGCCTTGCGACATAGTACACACGTCTTTGTACGTCGCGACTCAATAGAGCGAGCTCTTGAAATTTCATACGAAGGGTCCTTCAATGTCCTTTAGCTTATACATAAGTACTATATGATCAATAAGGACGGAACAAACAATAACATCGGCATCGATCGTCCTAAAGTCGTTCGTTTAGGAGAACACTCTAATAATCTTGATTTTCCTCCGGTACACTCGGACGACAAGAGTCTCACAATTACAAAATCCCACCTGATAATTAACAACCACAAAGAAAATCCGGTGGTATTTGGCAAACGGCTTAAAACAACGCTCTATGGGAGAAGGCTAAAGCTTACGGAACGCTTAGATGAGCTTTTAATATCGAGCAGCTTCAGTATCTGTCTCTTCTACACTTTACTCACTATGTAAATTTCTTTCTTACTAATAACCTAAAAAGCCTAGGTTTATTGCACTTCTCTTTTTCAATAACAAACCAAATTCTCGTAATATGATGCAGCCCTTCTGATCTCTCTTTACTTTACACAAACGGGTAATTTACTAAATTCATGTTTGATCATTGCTTCATATAAATAGCATGTACTGCATTGCTATCATTTCTCTAAGAATGGTACTGATGAACTACCTCTGTATTTTTCGGAGAATGTCTAAAAAATTACCTACTATCTTCAACATATTCATGTTAGTAATACAATAAGTTTCTACTGATTATGTGACAGCTAATAGCTGTGTCGAAACTACAATACCAGACAGTTAGAACATGGGAATGAAGAACACCAGAAATGTAAATTATCACTATAAAATAAATGTTCTATGAATACTCTAGAAGCAAAAGTAAGTGTTGTAAATATCATGAAGATGGAATAAGAACAATAAAGAAATAGTATGTAGGAATTCTATGTACATAAATATCAAACAACTGATAGACATAACAAGCCGTACCATTATTATAATCGAAAATGGATACTGATTATTATCAAGTAGTATAATGTAACACACAAAAATTAACAGGGTGAGGTGAGAATGCAAATAAAATGCAAGTAGAATTGACATTGATAGCATCTGTGTTTTTACGAATCTTTCCTAGTCGGAGACTTAATTTGAGAGGCTTGTCCAAGAATCCTGAAGTGCAGTATCTAAAGCGATTGAGGTGGGTAAGCACATAAAGTTCTGTATATCGCCGGATTAAACAGAACTCGTCTTTATCGATACTCGATCTCGATGTTGTTCATTTTAAACGTCAGGAAGTACAATTCAACAACGATCAGTTAATGTTATTGCAGCTGGAAGTTTATCACTGCGTTAAAATTCCCCAGTTGCTGGTGTAGCATGGCGTCGAGTCCCAATTGACTATGAACACCGCTACAGAGAAACACGTGCCAAATAAATTCATAAAGTCCCCCGGAAGCCAAATATCAGAAGGCAGTTAATAGACCAAGTCGAGATATATTTGCTGGCGATCTCGTGGTATCGAAAGGATACCGAGACCGTGCTAGGATACAAGCTTGGTTACAGAACGTAACCGAATTCGAGCGAAATCACAATCAAAGTGTAAGAATAATGGATGCTTTTTAGCACAGTTAAACAAAAGCACATTAAAACAGTCACTGGTACAATTGGTTATAATAATAATTGTTTTCAGTAAACCAATCGTGTTCTCGTGATGAAAGTGAGTCACTACACTGGAAAATTAAGAATTTTCAAATCAGCGATAGTGTAGGAACAGTGCTGCCCATCAAATTTTAATTTCAGAAAACTGATCAACACAGGTATATAACTCGTCTCAACTCCTCGAAGTCATCTTTGCTTATTAAGAATCTAATTATTCTCTAGACTACACTAAAGTGACATGATAAGATCGCCATTAGGTTGCGGTGAAGTGGCCCTTCAGTTATCGAGATATGTAGCCGTTACACGAAGATGTGTAAATTAAGCATTCACATTGTGGGTTGAGGCCAGTATTTGGGTGATATTACCATACTCAATACAACTCCTAGAAGCTAATTCCTCGAGTAGCTTTACAAGATTAGCAGAAATCTTTAACCTGGGACTTTATATTCATTAAGTGAATTTATTATTACAACCAAAATTTTCTAATGATTTAACGAAAATTGATGTCCTAAACTCTTGATTCAGCTAATCGCTTAAATAAAGCCAGTATTCTGATAAAGGTTTTACCAATATTTATCATTAAGTGACCAATCATTGGTGAGTAGATTTTATCGCATTGTTTGCACCAAATCTGAACTAAATTGAGTGTTAATTATGCGGGCTTTATAATCAATTAAAATAATTAACTGACATTTTTGAATTTAACTTCGTACGGAAGACTAACTAGTTTTTCATCAGTAAATAACCTTATGATGAAAAAATGATTTCTAGCAGCTTTAAAGTCAAAATGACTATTTTATTGTGATAAGATACTTATGTCGTTTGAAGATGGTATACACCAGTAACCTGTTTATATTTTTTTGAAACTTTATAATGTGACTAATGACTTAATTCATGATCCGAGTTCTGTTCAATGAAGAGAGAATACTGTGTACTATATGGAACAGAGTAAATGAATCAAAGACTACCACACTAAATTCACCAGTTGTTAAAAGCATTTAATCATTATCTTTCAACCTCCAATAACTTATTACACTTTTTAAGAAGTGGAAATACTAAGTGGTTAATAAAGATTGACAGGAGACTCTGAATCTAGGCGTCGTGCAAATTCATACTCATGAACACAATGCATAACTACCATCTCGATTGGATACATATATCTAGCGGGAATCGAATCTACGTGTTACTATTGAAATGTTAAGGTCGATAATATTCTGGCACAAGACTAAGATATTTACCACTGAGTATTATCTTTTAAATTTTAATTATTATTATTAGCTTTACTCAATATTATATTTTTGGTACGATACAGAATTTTCAGCACAAAGTATCTCAACAAGTTTCCGTTTCTTATTTCTTGATCAATCCTGACGATAAACATTAAGCGACCGCCAGTTAGATGTTAGTAGTCCAGTCAATCGATATCTGAACAATGTACATTCTTTTCTATGTATATTACCAGCAACCAAAATGTCTCTGATTGTTCTTTTTCTTAACTTATACAGCGAAAGGTCGTGAACTTTTCACAAACGCAAATGAATAGGTTATGCAATTAATTGACATAATAATCTGTTGAAACAAACAAAAGACAGGAACAAGTAGCCCAGATATTCAAGAAAGTCGCCTATATGAGTAACAGCCAATGGTAGATTTACTTAGTTGGTAAGACTTTATGATAAGTAGTTAACATGAAAAATCAACGTAAGGAAAACACCAATTAGAAGTTATCAGAAAAATTTATTTAAACAATAGGTTTGTTCCAAAGAAAACAAGACATTTCTTAATATATATATATATATATATATATATATATATATATATATATATATATATCACAACAACCAACACAGAAAAATGAATCAAATTGATAAACGATGTGACAAAATGAATATTACTTTTTTTCTTTTAAATGCAAAAAGCTACTGAAAATAAACAAACTACATAAAATCAACATGAATATACGAATAAAGATATATCACAGTTCATTAATGATTGTTTGAATGTAAACTACTGAAATCCCAAATAATTTAATGGGTAAACAAAAACAAACAACAGCCATAGATAATATGTACAAACAATAATAATAATAATAATAATAATGTAGGGATATTCTTACATGAATATTATAATTCAATAATCAAATTGGAGCTCTGTTAATGCCGTCAAGGTTTTAATCTAATAATAGATTTCGTTTGATCTAGTGGATTGTGATCGTTAACCGATAGTGTACATTTTACAGATTTGGAAGAGTTGGAAACTGTAAAGTAATGATTGGAAGGTGAACGCTTTAAATACACCACATCATAGCACACACACACAAACATGCATATACAATGAATGATTTAGTTAAAAACAAGGAAAAATAGCCGGGGAATTTTAAGTGAAGATCTAAAAAAACAACCTATATGAAATCCGCATGATAAAATCCAATGGTGTGTGTGTGTGTAAAAAGGAAGCACCTTCATGATTTCCACTGGTTTATTTAAATGCAAACACGAAACGAATTAATCATAGAAATACACTGCTGATTCGGATACACGAATTGTTCACATATAAACAGATATGTTACATCATTATCATTGTTAGTGCATAAGTTGGGAGAATAAAAATGTCTTTGTTTCAGTATCTGATCTGTAAGAGAAAAGTGGAAACGAGGAAGCATATAGGACAGATTTATTTCTCAACAAACATGTGGAATATATTGAATACAAAGATATGGCATTTTTCGACATGATTTCAAATAGAATAAGAAAAACAGTGATTACAATAAGGTAGCGGAGATTTTTCTTCTTCAGATTACGATATATGCTATTATGTAGTCCGATTAATTGTATAGGGGAATCTATACCACAAATCAGTCAATCATTTTAAGCTGGTCTACAAAGAGTTGTTATTTCATTAATTACTAATAATACTATTCAGTTACAAAACAGGCGTTGTTTTATAGTATTCGTGAGGTCAAATGATATATAAGGTACTAGCGACGGAAGGGGGGCACGATAGCAATTGTATTTTTTGTCAATCCGATTACATCGGTATTATTGTAGTGAATCAGTGGGTTATATCATGTTCAGACTGAAACTTTTCAACAAGTGATATGCTATATGCATTTACGGTACTGCTAAATTGCATGATTCAGTCTAACTTTGCAGTTAGTACCCAGAAACAGTATGAAGAGAAGTGAAATATAATTTGCACATTATTGAAAAGACAGTTTACAGAAATATCCTGCTCCATAAATATGAATTTGAAAGTGATAACAAGTGAAAAGGAGCTATCTCTGATTATTATTTATCACATACAGAATCGTTTAATTTCTATTGTTATGTATTTGACAATGGGACTATGGTTTGTTAGTACAGATTTCCGACTTTCAACTAATAGAATATCGACCGGTAATTGTATGTGATGAATCTTTTTAGAGATACGCTCAAACTGTCTTCCTATCCGGTTACTACAACTCCAACTACTTCTACACGTCAACCGGAACAACAGAGAGAAGTCGTGAAATGCGAGTTAAGGCTTTACTCCAAGGTTAGTTCACGCACAGAAAAAAAAGGGGTACTTAGTTATACACGACCTTGGGCATTAGAAAATTCCTGAAACCACACTAAATAAAGTAGCAGTATACGTAAATATTTAACCAAAACCGTGACATGTGATTCTGAATTTTCTAGATGTCTCCGCGAAGATTCAATTTAACGCTGATTGGACAAAACGTTTCTTAGCATTTCTGGGCCTCTAGAGACTTTTTCGAAGGATATTTTGGGATCCTTCCCATAGTACAGTAGTCTTAGCTTTTGTAACATGGATGCCTCTACAATATGTCAACACGAAAAGTTAATGATAGTTATCGGTTCAGAATAGACGGATTTTCGGAGTCATGATGATTATGATGATAGAAAGTGGATTTTAACCTAACTTTTGGGGCGAACATCTTCCCAAACACCTTTATAAAGTTTTGCAGTCCATGTACCAAAGACTGCTAAAACCAACAGCCATTAAGGCAGACGATTGACTGGACGTGGTAGATTAAATTTAATTTGTAAGGGTTTGGATTATCTCTTTTTTGACAGTATAACTAAATCACAATTGATTGATCACTGGGTGGTGATTAATGTCATGCTTGTCCAGTCCTTATTAGTGCAGATCGAATGCTATCGATCATGTTGCAATGTGGCCACCAGTCTAGGTGACTCGACACTGCGGGCACTATGTATTGAGATTTAGATGGTGGTTGGAGGTGGTCAACAGGAAACCCTGGACCCGGGTTTCGTGCTACTTGGCACTCGTCAGCAAGGTGTACCTGTAATCTTGAGGGAACTGGTGCTCCCTAGCGGATTCGATCTCGTGTCACCCAGCTTCACAGTCAGAGACCTTACCACTGAGCTATTCGAGCCGTGACTAACCTCCTATAGGACTGAGATGTTATCACAATTGATTGATCACTGGGTGGTGATCAATGTCATGCTTGTCTAGTCCTTATTAGTGCAGATCGAATGCTATCGATCATGTTAGTCACGGCTCGGATAGCTCAGTGGTAAGGTCTCTGACTGTGAAGCTGGGTGACACGAGATCGAATCCGCTAGGGAGCACCAGTTCCCTCGAGATTACAGGTACACATTGCTGACGAGTGCCAAGTAGCACGAAACCCGGGTCCAGGGTTTCCTGTTGACTACCTCCAACCACCATCTAAAAAGTATAACTAAATTCTGATCAGTCTTAATTGGAACATGTGCATTCTGTATGAATTAATATAACCACAATGTCAGAATTTTAGATAGACATAGATAATATGTGTCTAGCAGTGGAAACCAGGACACCTGTTTCGTCACATTTGAGACTCGTTAACTGGATGTATTTGCATCCTGGAATTGATATTCAATCTGGAATTCGAACCCAATATCTTTCACTCCGAACGCCCAAAGTCTTACCCACATGACTACTGAGATTAGACAACCACTCACTTGTGTAACGAGTAAGAATTTTAATCCGAATAGTATTGGACTGGATTACTCCTTTGTTGATAACACGGTAGAGTCTGTAACGAAAAGTACTTGGTTTGAATACGGTAGTTAACAATGACGCCAAAATGCAGGTACATCCAGCTAACAAGTCTCAAGTAGAATAAAACAAGTGTCCAAGATTCTACTGCTAGCCACTTTCTATGTATACAAATATAGATTAAAGTTTTATTTTCTACATTAAAAACTCACTCATAAATTACATCTTCGTCAGAATCATTTATCATTGATAATGATGGATTATCCTTTACATCCATTTCTATAATTAGAAGAAAAAAGTGAATTTATCAACATTTTTGTAAAATTGTACTTAATTTCAAAAATAAACATCTATAAAACGGTCATAGATCTTTACAATTAGACTATTCGTGAATTGTTCAGAACAAATTACTGTATGGCATACATTATCCATTAGTCATACGCACCGTAGAACCTAACAGAAATGTGCATCAATTCAAGTTCCCATATCACATGAGCACAATGAAATGAAATTGTTTCTTGACAAATCTCCGAGTATATATATATATATATATATATATATATATATATATATATATATATATATATATATATATTACTTCGTATCATGTCGAGGTTGCGGATAGTCAACCTAGTTAGAAAGAAAGCTAACGGTAAGATATCACTTCCCGACCATATAAATACTACTTCATACTATACAGAAGACAATAGTCTAGAAAGCTCGATTACAGTTCGGAACAATGTTGCAAACCTCCCCCCCAAATGCCTTGGTACGGCCGAGAGTAGGCAGAGTCCGCTCTCCCTCTCGAAATGCTCTCACATGGCTACGCGTATACAGCCTCTGCCAGGAAGTCCTACTCACTGCCTTCTCTTGGCAGGGGTGTTGTTTACGAAAATGAGAGGACGAAAAGCGAATGTCCGGCGCTTTAACCGGATTCCAAACCAATGGTGCACATGGGCTCCAGTATCCTGTGGGAACAAATGGCGTATGAACCAATCGTTGGTCACCGGCTTCCATGGGACTGCATCTCCTTACGATGCTCCACTGCCTTGTGGATCAAACCTTCAGGTCGAAGGCTCGGGGAGTGGCCTTCTAAGAAAACCATCTGCTTCTGTTTTGGCACCCGGGCAGTATCACAGCCCTCACATATGTCGAATGAGATTTGTGTGGCGCATATGTATTTGGTGCCTCCTTGTACAAATATCTATGTGTTAAAATAAATAAATACAAACCCGAGTGATCACTTAACAACAATACTTGACCGTTCAAGAATATATTAGTTACACTCCAGTTCGTGCATAACATAATTTTAAACTAGTATAATTTTTTTAGTGTGGAGGATGGAACCTTGAATAACAATAATGCATTCGCAAGTCCCCTGATACAATTTGTACGACAACTTAAGCTAATATCCTTCTATGTATGAAGACCCATCACAAAAATGTCAGTAAGTATTTAAAACATTGAAAGGTTCATTTTACTCGTGTTGACTTAGTCCTCAAACAGTTACAATCAAAATGTAAAAGATCATTTGCAGTAATTGACTGTACCGTAAAAATATTCATTCTAAACATAAACTGAAAGGAAGAAACACTTTTTACTGACCAGCGTAAACCATCTTTAGTTGATGTCCACAGAAAGACAACAAACCGGTAAAGATATATGATGAACTTTCACAAGCTGTCTACTCTCGAACGCATCACTATCTGAATCTGATAACTAAAATCCACTAGTTATCATCTGTACTTCAAGTACTCCAATAATTTTCCTCGTTTTGCACTCGATATCACGCATACAATTTTCACACATCTGTAATCTCATCAATTGGTATATATATTCATTTTATCATGAGGTTTCATTTGATCTATTAACTTCGATTATCCAATTTAGTCACTTGATATTTGACAGGCCATAGGACATAACAAATAAAACAATAAAATCTTTGTAATTAGACCATCCAGTTAACAGAACAAAAGAAAATACCTTGAAGTCCTATTATACTATAGAGATTGGTTGAAGAGCACGGTAAGAATAAAAATAGCAAATCCATGGTCTGAAGGTGAAGCAGTCCTGCTAGTTGTACTATTTACTAAATTATCTTAATCCCCTTGCTGTTCATCTAGTTCACTTTATTTCGTTATGGTAATTGTGATTTGGAAATTTTGGTCAACATTTATTTTTGCTAGGCACTAAGTTGATCATCACTATCTGACTGACTAATACAACACGAAAAACATCAATCAGAACCCCTTCCTTCACAATATATTTTTACAATGCAGCATAATGAAATTACCAATATGTACACATATTTAAAGTCATTAAACCAATCTTACCTATTTGTGTATTATTTGGTGGAGAGTAAACAAATGCCAATAGAATTATGTATGAATTAATAGTGAATTGTATCAATGAGAATTCAAGTGTTGAATGATAACCGAGTATATCATTAAATCGATGTTGTAATCCTATGTAATTTTGAGAATTCTGCTGTTGTACAGTCATTTTACTGATATTACCCTTAACATTACGGACATAATCCATGGATTGAGATAATAATCTCTCATTAAAGTGTAATAGACATGCAAATCCTAAGACGATAATGAAGATTATTGATTGGAATGTTAGAAAATATAAACGCAAGTCTAAAATGAAAATTAACAATAAAAAATTTATAGGGGACATCATAAATATTTTCCGTATTTAAATAAATTACGTAATACTACGTTACAAAATAAGCCAACATATCGATAAAACTGGTAATGAAGCTAATATTATTTATGGTACATTGTTTGTGTGAGGATTAATGATACTAACTGATTGTTTAAACAGAAGGGGGTGCACCACTATAGCTGCTACTTCAACACATTGGCCGGGTTCACATATTGTGATAACTTAATCGAGCTGTATTGGTTGGGTTACTTGTTACTTAAAGTCCCACTATAACAAGCAAGAAAGCTGAATAACGATTGTGAACATTACTGATGATTACTACATGCATGAATAAAGCAAAGTATAGGTAGACTAGAGTACACAGAACATCTAAATGGTGATGATTAAACTTCAAAAGTAATTTATCTACAAATTATCAGATTCAATCGTATAACAAGTTCTATACATACAAATGTATAAAAATCTAATTTATTTTGTAAGGCTTTGAATAATCCCATTGTTAAAAGTTTTGACTGAATTTTGACCAGTCTTATTTGGCATATGAGCATCCTGTGAGGATCGCCTCCATGTAGCTCTTTTCATAAGTTTTTATAGAATAGATGAATTATGGCTAGCAAAAGAATTCGGGTCATACATTTCGTTCTATCAAGGACTCGTGAGCTAGATATATCTACGTTCCAGCGTTAATATAGCAAAAGAAAGTTCAGGTAATCTTGTTTTTGTTATTATGCATCATTTATTGCTTTAAAGGATAACCTCGATGACCTTTTTCTAAATTATATCACCGGAATGACTTTTGATGATATATAACTGGTTGTTACCATTTCAAGTATCCTAATTTTGTCATGCGTCTCGAAGACATTAGATTTGAAAATATGAACAGAATTGATTGATCTCACTCTTTGATTTCTGTTCGGAGTATGAAGCTACCTGAAAACCTCGACTTCTCTGTCTCATATTACCGTGTAGATTATTGAAGTTGTATATTAGCCACCATTCCATTGAGTGTTCTATAAAACCTGTTCAAATAAGAATATTCTCGATCTTCCTCTAGTTAGCCATTATAGCAGACCCGTGACGAACCTCAATCTCAATATATGACTGCTGCTTACACTAGGACTCAAACGTAGTACCTTTCACTTAAAATTACCAACGGGTTATCGGCTGAGCTATCGAGTGTAAATAGCCACTGACATGTGCAAAGAGTATGAATATTTATATTTATAAACGTTAATACAAACCCTTATTGATTATTCATATCCATCTTAAAAGTGAGCGGCTATTTGAACTCAGTAGCTTAATAGATAATGCGCTAAGCATCTGAAGTGGAACGTACTGGGATCCAGTCCGGCTGTGAACATTAACACTGACATATGGCAGGTATATTCTGTTGACGAGCTCCATCTAGAATAAAAACCTACATACTGGATTCGACTGATAGCGATATTCCATCTATATACTGTAAAAGCGCACAAAATAATTCAAATAAAACCTGGTAGTAAGATAAATCCATAAAAAAATATCAATCACTTACTAAAATATGGTAATTTTCTTAATTTATGACAGGCTCGAATGAATAGCACAGTGAATAGTACCACATAGATAAAACCAAACAGACTAATAAAAACCACAGTAAACTAAAACAAACAATGAAAGGGTAAAAAAAATAAACAACCTTAATGGTTTTTCGAGAGAGAGGGAGAGAGAGAAAAGGAAAAAAACTGTTTTCCAAATTTGTTTATTCTCACTGCGAGAATAACTATTCATTAAAGATCAGGAGTGAGCAAATCCTTTTCTATGGTAAATTTCCCGCAATAATCAGAACATATGCAAGAAACTAACCAATATGAGAACACCTATTTAACAAGACCATACACTCAGACAACAATCCAATGGTGTATGATTCTAGCTTTATACGACCATTTTTATATGGTGTAGTGCTTAAATGAAGTTATAGACAAAATAATCCATCCGCTTTGCACTCGTTGAACGATTCCAATAAAATTATGGCTTCCTACAACAATGTTGACAAAAATTCAACCCAAAGATAGTCTGATTATTAACTACACGATTATTGCTTAATTACTCATTTTTCCTGGAGTGACTTTTACAGTTTTAGGATAGTTTACATTACAGTCTGACACCAACTGGAATAGCATTGCTCATTATGAGACGTGAAAGTCTTGAACCCAAACCGATGTGAGGAGATTGTGAGCGTGCACTGTTGTAGAGTCCCAGACTAGGGCGAAACAACCATTCAGTACTTTCTTGTCGTTACTTATTCTCCAGCTGAAGTCAATTTTAAGACGAAAATGTCTATTTATAGAAAGTTTTATCAAAGCTAAATATATCTACACATCATTTTGATATGGATTAAAAAACCCTAAATTTAGTCATTAAAAATACTTCGTTGAATTATATCATCATCTTGAAACACTAGCTTCGGTAGCTTAGATTTGTTTTATGAATGTCGTCATGGAGACGTCTACATAGCGCATTATTTGCTGAGGTTGGAACTGGGTGAAAAAAAAGCAGGAAGGTGGTTAGTTTATGGCACCGCTATGGTATAGAAGAAAGTTATATACAACTGGCATCTATCGGTCCACTATATTACTTTGGTTAAGATCCTGGAGATGATGCACAATTCAGTGGCTTCAGACGTTATAAAAAAATGGTAATTCCACTGAAATTTCCTATTACATTTGAAAAACCCAGAGGAATTCTCTCGAATGTACCTCTTGATCAGTTTTTTTATATCTAAACTGTATCTTCTATTAAACACTGTTCTTATCCACCTATATTTCCTTATACTTCACTTCCCATCCTCAATTCTCCTTGGTGTTATTTCTTTAGTTGCGCGGTGTACACTATTTTTGGCATTCAGTTGTACCAGATTTTATGTGTATTAAACAGATAAACGAATAAGTCTTAGTGATTACCGTGATAGATATCTTGGTAAAATATATAATCAAAATAAATTATTCAAGCATTAATTTGTACAAAAAAATAACTTACGATAAGAAGATCCGTATATTCTAGAATATCAAACACTGGTTCGTGATGTTCCACATAAACTTTCCAAGTAATTAATAAGAATATGATTAACCAGAATATGCTAATCAAACAGATTTTCGGTAGATAAAATTTCTGAAACGTCCTTTTCGACTGTATACATATATATGCAAGAAGATACAAATGTTGATTAGTTGAGAGAAGAAATTCAAATAAAAAACTCAACAAGAATACAGCCTTAATAAAATAAGCAACGTATTTTTTGATGAGATGATGTTTATCAAAGTTGAAGGGGAATTTTTGAGGCGACAGACAATTTGTACTGCCTCACCTTTCATCATGAATTCAATACTTATACGTTTGCTAAGTGAATAGATGTAGTCAGCAGGTAATCTTGATCGACTTAGGTTTCGTGCTAGTTGGCACTTGTTAACAAGGTCTATCTGATACTTCCTGTGCGATTCAAATCCTCACAACCGAGCTCTACAGTGTGAGATGTTACTACTGAGATATTCAGCTAGTGACTGAAGTCCTATATGACTGAAACATTTACAATTGGTTGGTCACTAAGTGGTGATTACTATCATGTCTTTCTACTCTTTTAGTCTTGACCGAATTCTATTGATGTCTATATGTCATTAAAGAAGAACGTAAATGTTTTCCACACACATAACCAAATTATCGTAATTTAATCACTAAGCTTTTTATAGTTGACTACTGTATAAATAGGAAATATATGTAGACATAATTCAATACAACTTCATTACTTATGGAATGACCTGGTGTTAAAATTAAAGAAGTTTAATAAACATATCACCTGCCATTGAATTGATGATTCAAAAATTATAATTTTATATTCAATAGTAGTATACTAATGATGATTATCGTAAAGAAACAAAAATCATTATATAAGATCATTTTAGACAGTCCCATTATTGAGTTAGCCATTGATAATTAACATACAGTCTGGCACATATATACGTTAGCGCAAGTTTCTGTACCACATTAGTACGATGAGACAAATCTACAAAGACGAATAACAAAGGAGTTGGACTAATGTGATGCTAGTGATAATCAAAACGACTCAACATTGAAGTATATGATCCCACAAGACTAAGTGAAGAGGTACATATGAGGAAATACTGGGACTAAAAATAAAGAATAAGGTAAAGGGTAAATGACTCGGTACTATTTTGACCACTGGTTATCAAGAGTGATAGCTTAGTGGTTAAATCACTTGTCAAGGTACGAACACGGCTTCGGTCACTTTGGTTAGAATAACTGAGGGGTGAGGGAGAAGCATCAGTAGTCCTCGCACACAATAAAGTGTGGCTCAAAACGGTATACAGAAGCCTGTAATCGCTAAGTAATTTAGTTATTATTCTCAATTCGATCGATCAGTCAGATAATACACTTTTATGGAGAACTCCGATTAGTCTATACATTAATTACGTATATGGAAATATAAAAAATAAACATATATATTATAGGGATTTCTAAGTAAACATACCGCAGCTTAATTGATCATAAGCAATCTATTAATTTAGCTGTATCTCACTTGTATAGTTGAGGTGGATTATAATTACATGTTCAAATCGTAACTATTTGTTCGTAGATTCTCATCCTACTACCTGTAATCCTTTTTCAGTTTAGATAGTTGAGGAATGATAGCACTTTGACTTACATATGATACAAATGTGATTTAAAGCTTAACCAAACACATGAATCTACATTCGATTGATTTGTTCCAGTCAAATTCTAAAATCTGAAAAATACGATCCGATATTTCGTTTATCTGATTCTGATTTTTTTTTAATGCTAGACAACTGGATAAGCTAATACACAGTATGTTTGGTAAGTATTTAAACTGAGAGCTGCCAAGAATACCAGAGTTACATAAACATAACGAAATAAATAATCAATTACATTGTAATCAAACGCTTAGGCTGATCTCGGTAGCTTGTCTCTATGAAATTACTAGTCAATGAATAGTTGGTGTATGGATGGATATTCATGAGTTTCTGACGCGTAACTCAATGATCACCACAAAATGGATCTTCCTACATAGTCACTAGAATAAAACACAAAATGACTTTTTCTAGTTCCTGAAATGCGAAATTACCATTCATGGGAGGCATGAGGCAACCAGTAGTAACTAAAATCATCGACTACCAAAGACTTTCAAGGATGTTTTAAGTAATCAAGATGGAGATCGTACAAGTGTACTAACACAAATTATGAGTATTTTGAAAAGAAAAAGATCCATTCATTCTAAATTTTATGAAATAAATTTGTTATAACTTTAGTTCATGTATTTATTGGACAGAGGATTATTGCACATTGAAAGATTTAACAAAATAAATTCAGTTATGAAAGACAGTAATACAATTAGATTTTTACTTACAATTCGTATACCATGGAATATACATAACCAAACTAATAATAATACAGCGACAAATGTGATTTGAAACAGATAACCAAGACATGATGGAAACCAATTTGTTGTTAAATATTGAAGGGGATATAAAGGATCTACATAATGCATAGAATGAAATTCTTTTTTGAAACTTCTTTAACGAATTAATTATCTGTACATCATGATATAATAGGATTAAACAAATTTTTAAGCATGAAAAACATTTGTCATACAATACAATGCGATGGAATAAACAAACAGACTTCTTGTGTGATTTCTAGCGAGAGTGTGATCGGACCGTAATACAGGAAAGAAGTGGTATTGACCTAGTCCAAGTACTGATTAATTCGCCTAGAGTTTCAAGACCAGTACCTATAACCTTCGGTTAATTAATGACACAAAAATAATGAGATAACAGTCAAGAATAACGCTTAACGAAAGCAGTTCCTTCACGCTTGTAAATGCAATAGCAAGATAGAACATGCACAACAAGTAGGAATTTCTAATTATTAGGTTCAGTTCATGACTCAACTCATACAACAATAAAGAGTAGACTCTTGACCACATATTAATACAATAAAGAAATCACTGTCAGTATAACTACGCCATAGGTGAGAGCTGAGTAGTAGGTGTGTAATCAATTAACAATAACTTAAGAAAGGCACAACATACAATTACAGTTTATGAATTTAAAAAAACGCTTACAAACAGGAGAATAAAAAATACAATAACTTAGATATTTCATTATTGAAGGATAAGAACATAATGACTTCAGTTAGTAGTACAGTATCGAAAGTTCAATGTTGTTCATTACTTACTCAGTTATGACAAGGATGTGAACATTTTTAAATATTATTGGTACAACTGAATTATCATTTTCGATTTATATACTTTTATCAAATATTGGTGGGTATTTTTTATTAAGAATTCTTAACAAGAATAAGAGTGATTAGTGTGAAGTACGTGTAATATGACTAAAATTAAAGAACAAATAAAAATCAGGAAGAAGAATGTATATTTTTATAAAGTTGCAGCTAGTCCATTACCTATCTCACCATATTTAACCAGTTATTAAATTAATAGGTAACATGTCTGATAGTGATATTACTTCTATTGCCACGATATTTGTTCTCATGATTTCATCTCCTTGCATTGATATGGTGTAATAACTTGGATCGATGAATATATATGCTACATTCTATGTTGCTTATGACTGACTAGAACGTTACATAGGCCACACAAAGAGATCACTTCCCAAACGCATCTCAGAACATTATCCGGCTTGGCTCTTAAAAGGAGAATATAAGACAATCATTAGTTCTATACAGTAGCATTTAATTAACTGTGGACACATCGCTCCAAAGGATTCCTCTTTTAAAGTAATCTACAGAGTCAAAGGAACTGCATCGAAGGGGAGGGTCGAATCAATATTTTATGCACTACTGAGGCATTGGCAATCCACGAACTCAAGTCTGAACTTTGCGTACAGAAACGATTCGTCCAACCTCTCATCCTTTCTTGGCTCTAATCCCCTTAATGGGTTTGTTCCTGGTTTTTCTTCTTTTTTTTTCTCTGAACTTTTATTTGATTGTTATTGAATTTTTAAATTGTTTTGCAATTTTAATCTCTAGTCAGTTATTATTATTATTATTATTATTATTATTATTATTATTATTATCCCAACCGTTGTTGCTACCTTGACGTGGTGGTCGGGCTTGCCTATCGTGATGAAGCAACCGAGCTATACTGGCTGGAACAACCGTTCCTCAAGGTCCTACCATGTCAGACAGGTCGGTTGAAGAGCAATAAGACTAAAAGCAACAAACCCAAGGTCCGAAGGCGAAGTCGTACTGCTGACTGTACAGAGGTGTGACAGCAGTAAGGTGTTTCCTTCAGACAACCAGCATGACAGCGATGCTGCCTTCCCACAAGGAGGGGTGGGGTTAGAAAAGGTCGACCCTAAAAATGCACACCTCGCCTTATCCCACGGATATCCGTCTCCGGCGGTAAGGTCTCAATAAGTACGGAGCTAACACAAAAATTACCTATAACAAGGTCGTGTGTGACCGACCTCAAGCAGTTGTCCCTTGGGCACTGCGGTCACGCTCTCAGTTCACTAAGACCACCTTTAATCCAATTTCCTTTTCAGGTACCTCCAGAACAACTCTTCCACGGTGTGGGCAACCGGGAAGTGATAACCGCCCTCATATTTCTAACAGCACTCAAGACCACTGTATTCATAATCAACCTCCCTCTTCAATTCCTATTATTCCTCCTACATCGACTTTCAACTCTATATTTCCTCTCTCGGCTTCCACCTCAAGTGTCACCGTAGCCAACGATTCTAGTGCTCAAAACACTGTCCCAGGTCTACTGAAACCTCGCTCCAAACTACACATTGGAGCCTTCAACGTACGCACCCTATGTCAAATCGGTCAGCAGGCTTCCTTGGCTAAAACCCTAGAGTCTCTTTCCATTGATGTATGCTGTGTCTCCGAAACACGCATACAGGATTCCAGTGTGGTCATTCACTTGACCTCACCTCGGCAAGACGGAGAGCCAACGAGATACACCCTTCGTGTGTCTGGTGACCCGATGGCAAGTTCTCGTGGACTGGCAGGTGTAGGCATAGCACTAAGCATGAGGGCCGAACAAGCACTGCTAGAGTGGATCCCCGTCAACAGTCGTCTATGTGCTGTTCGGCTGAACGGCTACGTAAGAACTCGGAAGGATAGGGACACACGTCGTTGCCTTTTTGTCGTTTCTGCCTACGCTCCCACTGACTGCAGCTCAGATGAAGTGAAAGATGAATTTTACAGAAAGCTGTCCGAACTTCTTCAGAAAGCTAAACGCTCAGACATAGTACTCATAGCAGGTGATTTTAATGCTCAGATAGTGGAGAAGATTTGTAGCTCAGGTGGATGATTTTGGTGGTGTTTTGTTCTCTGAGCTGGATGGTTTGGTCGTGGAGCTTTCATCGTTCTTCTGAACGACATCATCAGCACAAACTTCAGATAGATCTGAAGTTTGTGGTAATGCTCAGATAGGCAGTTTAAACCAAACAGAAAGGCATTTAGGTGGATATTTTAGTATTCCGACACAGCGAACAGATAATGGTGATCGTCTGCTGCAGCTATGCTCAGACAATCGTTTATTTTTAGCAAACACAAATTTTAAGCATAAGGAGAGACATCGTCTAACATGGCGACCCCCTACACCAAACCAACGATGGGCTCAAATAGACCATATTGCCACCAGTCATCGTTGGAGAGGGTCGGTAGAAGATTGTCGCTCATTCTGGAGTACCTGCTTGGACTCCGACCATGCCCTAATACGGGCACGCATCTGCTTGCGCCTCACTGGACGCAAAAAGCCACATTAAAAAGACCCGTTAGAACTGAGTTGAGTAACGAGAAAACCAAAAGTAGATTCCAGGAACAACTGAGGTCACACTTAGGTAGTTGTGAAGACGAGGCTGACCCAGATGTTGCTTGGAAGGGCATACAATCAGCTGTGGAAACAGCAGTGACATCTATTAGTGACTTAAACCACAGAGTTACAAGGAACCAGTGGATTTCTTCAAGGTCTGTCACACTGATGGATTCTCGCAAACTCGTCCCATCAGGTTCTGAACATGATGAAGAGCGTAAACAAATCAGATCTAGGTTAAGAAAAAGTCTAAGGAACGACCGTGAGCAGTGGTGGGTAACGAAAGCAAAAGAGATGGAAAAGGCGGCGACTATAGGGAACACAAGACAGCTTTACAGACTAATAAAAGAAACTGGAATTAATAAGTCAAGTGTAAGTGAGATTATTTCGGAAAAAGATGATACTCTCATCTGCTCCCAGTCCAGACGTTTAGAACGATGGGCGGAACATTTTAGAGAACAGTTCAGCTGGCCTTCAGCTACTCTACAACTACCCTCCATTCCCAGACAAAGTGAATGGAACATTGAAGTAGGTCTCCCAACTCTTGCTGAAGTTGAGAAGGCTATAGTTAATCTGAAACGAGGAAGGGCAGCTGGTCCAGATGGATTGGCTCCAGAGGTCTTTAAGGATGGTGGTCCAATTTTAGCGATTATGTTGACTAATATTTTAGCTAAGATCTGGGAATTAGACGTTATCCCATCTGACTGGTCACAATCACTTATCGTCCCAATATATAAGAAAGGGTCAAAATCATCCTGTAACAACCACAGAGGGATTAGTTTAACAAACATAGTATCTAAAATACTAGCCTCGATAATTATCAGACGCCTAACTAAGACTCGTGAACTACAAACACGAGAGAACCAAACTGGCTTTAGACCTGGTCGTGGCTGCATCGACCACATATTCACCATTCGTCAGATTCTAGAACACAGGCATACCTATCGGCGTCCGACAATGGTGGTCTTTCTCGACTTAAAAGCAGCATTTGACTCGGTAGACCGCGAGATTCTGTGGCAGTGTCTGTCATTGAAAGGCGTACCCCAGAAGTACATAAACCTTGTGAAGGCTCTTTACTCGAACACTACTAGTCGAGTCAGGGCTTATGGCGAACTGTCATCTACTTTTGAAACCTCAAGTGGTGTCCGTCAAGGCTGTCCACTTCCTCCATTTTTGTTTAACTTCATCATAGATCTACTGATGGAAATAACTTTCTCGTCGACTGAGTTCTCGGGTATTGATCTCCTACCAGGAGGTCCACTTATCGACTTAGAATACGCAGATGACATAGTCCTGTTTGGTGAAGACGCTGACAAAATGCAGAGTCTTCTGGTAGCACTAAGCAACAATGCCAGAATGTTTGGGATGCGCTTCTCTCCCTCTAAATGCAAGTTGTTGCTTCAGGACTGGTCTGCGTCAACACCTGAACTAAGGATAGGGAGTGAAGTAGTCGAACGCGTTGACAACTTCACTTATCTTGGAAGTCTGATCAGCCCTAATGGGTTGGTGTCTGACGAAATCTCAGCACGGATTCGTAAAGCTCGTTTGGCTTTTGCCAAATTACGTCACCTATGGCGAAGGCGAGATATCCGTCTATCAATAAAAGGACGAGTATACTGCGCGGCTGTTCGTTCTGTTTTAATTTACGGCAGCGAAACATGGCCATTAAGAGTAGAAGACACTCGTAAGCTACTAGTATTTGACCACAGATGCCTTAGAAATATTCCTGGCGTCTGCTGGGATCACCGGGTAAGTAATAGTGAGGTTAGACGCAGGGTATTAGGGAATGATGGTAAATCAGTTGATGAGGTTATGAATCTTCATCGACTGAGATGGTTGGGCCACGTGTTACGTATGCCTGAACACCGATTACCACGACGTGCAATGCTATCCGGTATTGGAAATGGTTGGAAGAAAGTTAGGGGCGGCCAAACCAAAACGTGGCATCAGTGCTTGAAGTCACTAACTTCTAATCTGAGCCATGTTGGTAGATGCAGACTACTTGGTTGGGGTCCGCGTGACTTTCGTAACCAATGGTTGGAGACACTTGGTGACATGGCTCAGAATCGATCACAATGGCGTCGGTGTATACACTCCCTGTCTTCCCTTAAACTAAGAGATTAAGATCACTTCACATCTTTCTTTCTACGAACCAATTCTTTCTTCTTGTACTATATCTCTATATGCAATCTTTCTCTTACATATTACTACCTTTGACCTAACCACTGCTATGAATCCGGTGTTCATCTTGTTGTGCTAATGAGGTATGGCAACCTGGGCCGATGCATACATGTGCCTGGTCCTACGTTGTAGCTGACTGACTGACATTATTATTATTATTCAGTTTATTATTATGACCTTTGTGTTTGTCGTTTGTCTTCATATCTGTCAATTGGACTATTATCTGACCCATAAATTATTTTTTTTCCTTACCCTTTTATTAATACGTAACCTCATTTGTTATTTAGTCTCGAATCCGTTTATTATGCAATCTTTTCTATCTTCCTATAGACATACATTTTCCATATATCTGTATATACGAATGTACAGCTTAAGTAAATGATTTCATCGAAAATAAAATTTTCTTCGCTGAATTCTCTTTTTGTTATTAAATTGACTCTCACCTTTCTCTCAGTCCGTACTTTATTGTAGACATAATCCATCAAAATCTAGTGAACAGATTATTTTAAGTTTAGTAACAGTATTGTAATGAACGAAGTACTTGGGTAGGGTAAGCCACTTTATTGTATTAAGGGAAATCACACATTGTATTTTGAAGATATGAAAACAATACATTGAATACATAATTTGCTCATCTTCTTTGAATAATCTTTCACAAGCTCCATAGTTCTTCTATTCCTGTTGCTTCTCTTCATTTCCCTACTCTGCCGGTAACGTTCCTACTTCCAATTCCTGATACATACTACTTACATCTGTCTGTATAAGTAGTACACATTTCAGTAGTAATATAAAATCAGTGTAAACCAGTGAATTTACGGTAATTCATACACTAATTTAAAACTGTTAGATAATTTTTTTCTTTTATTCTTAGGTTTACATTTTATTCAATGATTTAATACTTACTATTATGAAGTATGAGTAGAGGCAATAAGATAGCCATACAACACTGTTCAATTGTCCAATAATTAAGACTGAATTTTTTCATCTTAATATAAAACCAAATCTAATAACAACAAACAGAGAAAAAAACAGTTGTAAAGAAAAGTAAAGTCAACACTTATTTACAATAACTCAATAAAAGTATTAAATTAAATCTCAAAAAAGACTGTCAGTTTAGGAGTAAATTAACTGGAAAATATAAACGGTAAAACTATAATTGTAACTAAGAAAGGCATCAACCAAAATTGAGAGAACTTCTTTCACCTTTCAATGTGAAATTCAAAGATGAATCAATGTTACCATTGTATTATATGAAAAATATATTTACAATTGAAATCACTTCGTATAGTGTTTACAACATTTGAAATTGTTAGAAACAAACTTTTGTTTTCATTAAAGGGTATTCATGACAATGTTCAATATATCAAGTGTTCTTTTTTTTAAAAAAAAAAAAGACGTAAAACAATTAACTATTGTTTTAATTTACTTTGTTGATGGTAAACTTGTAAGGAAATCATTTTGTTAGTGATTTATTGAATGACCAATGAGTTGGTAGAGTGAGAATATTAAAATAGATAACAATTTTATTAAGTACGACTTCTTCACAAAAATACGGTGACAATGGTGGTTCACCTATAATTTCATCTTTGGAATTATACAGAGAATTTACGGATAGACATTTTATAGGTGATAATGACTGAGGAAGATTCGGAAGTTATTAGTGCAAATATATTACTACTAAGATTAATGATGTTATGTAGCAATATTTTTACAAAATTAATATTGGAAAACTGACAATAACCCTTGTAAAACTAATAACCTTCCTAAAACCATTAAATTCTAACAGGTTTTGTTAGTTCTGTTGAGAAATAATTTTGATTGACACAAAATCTCTGCGAATTGGCTTCAACACCACGTGATCATTTGGGAAATTGCTCAAGCTCGTTCCTATACTTATGTTTTTATTGTGAAATCGAATCTTTCCATAGATAAGAATTGATTTTGTGATGTATTTTTGAAGGTATTTAAATGCTAATATTTTTATTAACCTAAAGATATTACTTAAAAAAATTCATATTTTTTCACTCCACTTTATTCACAAGTCGGAGACTGTATAAAATAATTTTATTGTTATACATGATTAACCCTTAGGTTTTTTTATTAACTGAGTTCATACATATTTATGCAATACAAAACCCAATTAGAGTAAATTATGTACATTCTCAACGGATTTATCCTCTATACCTCAAACAGGTTACTTGGTAGTTAAACGTTACGCAATAAAATCTTCGAAGATACTTAAGAAGAAATACATGAGTTACGCATGTCTCTAAAATATTTAATGGCCTCATCTTACAGTTGTGGAGCATCATGAAGTGAACTACTATAAAAAGTATTCACTCTTGGATAAATAGTCGGATAAAATACACCTGGTACATAAATGGTATAAGTTTGCCAAGCCAGATGAACCTGGTAAATTCATGTTGACATTTAGTCAACGGCAAGCTAATCGAAGACCATTAAGATTTGTAAATAATCAAAATGACCTAAACATTCGATCACTTCACTATTTCAAAACTAAATGATGGCGAGGTTGAAAATTCTGAGGTTTGAAAGTGAAATTCATATTGTATTTCATACAGTAATGACGTTATTCCATCTAACTGGTCACAATCACTTATCGTCCCAATATATAAGAAAGGGTCAAAATCATCCTGTAACAACCACAGAGGGATTAGTTTAACAAACATAGTATCTAAAATACTAGCCTCGATAATTATCAGACGCCTAACTAAGACTCGTGAACTACAAACACGAGAGAACCAAACTGGCTTTAGACCTGGTCGTGGCTGCATCGACCACATATTCACCATTCGTCAGATTCTAGAACACAGGCATACCTATCGGCGTCCGACAATGGTGGTCTTTCTCGACTTAAAAGCAGCATTTGACTCGGTAGACCGCGAGATTCTGTGGCAGTGTCTGTCATTGAAAGGCGTACCCCAGAAGTACATAAACCTTGTGAAGGCTCTTTACTCGAACACTACTAGTCGAGTCAGGGCTTATGGCGAACTGTCATCTACTTTTGAAACCTCAAGTGGTGTCCGTCAAGGCTGTCCACTTCCTCCATTTTTGTTTAACTTCATCATAGATCTACTGATGGAAATAACTTTCTCGTCGACTGAGTTCTCGGGTATTGATCTCCTACCAGGAGGTCCACTTATCGACTTAGAATACGCAGATGACATAGTCCTGTTTGGTGAAGACGCTGACAAAATGCAGAGTCTTCTGGTAGCACTAAGCAACAATGCCAGAATGTTTGGGATGCGCTTCTCTCCCTCTAAATGCAAGTTGTTGCTTCAGGACTGGTCTGCGTCAACACCTGAACTAAGGATAGGGAGTGAAGTAGTCGAACGCGTTGACAACTTCACTTATCTTGGAAGTCTGATCAGCCCTAATGGGTTGGTGTCTGACGAAATCTCAGCACGGATTCGTAAAGCTCGTTTGGCTTTTGCCAAATTACGTCACCTATGGCGAAGGCGAGATATCCGTCTATCAATAAAAGGACGAGTATACTGCGCGGCTGTTCGTTCTGTTTTAATTTACGGCAGCGAAACATGGCCATTAAGAGTAGAAGACACTCGTAAGCTACTAGTATTTGACCACAGATGCCTTAGAAATATTCCTGGCGTCTGCTGGGATCACCGGGTAAGTAATAGTGAGGTTAGACGCAGGGTATTAGGGAATGATGGTAAATCAGTTGATGAGGTTATGAATCTTCATCGACTGAGATGGTTGGGCCACGTGTTACGTATGCCTGAACACCGATTACCACGACGTGCAATGCTATCCGGTATTGGAAATGGTTGGAAGAAAGTTAGGGGCGGCCAAACCAAAACGTGGCATCAGTGCTTGAAGTCACTAACTTCTAATCTGAGCCATGTTGGTAGATGCAGACTACTTGGTTGGGGTCCGCGTGACTTTCGTAACCAATGGTTGGAGACACTTGGTGACATGGCTCAGAATCGATCACAATGGCGTCGGTGTATACACTCCCTGTCTTCCCTTAAACTAAGAGATTAAGATCACTTCACATCTTTCTTTCTACGAACCAATTCTTTCTTCTTGTACTATATCTCTATATGCAATCTTTCTCTTACATATTACTACCTTTGACCTAACCACTGCTATGAATCCGGTGTTCATCTTGTTGTGCTGATGCGGTATGGCAACCTGGACCGATGCACATATGTGCCTGGTCCTACGTTGTAGCTGACTGACTGACTGAGTAATGAAAAACAAATAGAATACAATAACTACATAGGAAGCATTATGTAGACCACACCTACTATATGAAAGTCAATGATAATATCAGATATAAAAACCGAAATAGAGAAATTGTTGTAAAAAATTTTCAAAACAACTGGAACTCGAATATTTATGACAAAAACCCTAACCGTGTACACATTAGTGACTAAAGAGTGATTTAATTTATTTACCGCGTACATGTTTATGTACTTGGTTATGAGCTACACGGTTTGTGTGAGGACTAACGATACTACCCAGTTGCATAAACCGAAGTAGTTGAACCTGGGATTGAGCTTGCGACCTAATGGTTGAAGTGCTTTAATCAAGTCACACCTTCATAACTATTGAATAACTTGTACATGTATCCGCGAAGTTCTGGTGAGGATTTATAACTACTGAACTCCAACTAGTTTGAAAGTGAGATAGTTACTCATTATTGGTTTTAGATATTCAAATGAAAACTAATAGATCATAATCGTAGAGAAATTACGATGAGATAGTCTAGAGGCAAAGCGCTTGCTGCGATTTTTATCAATATCATGATTCGCCATCATATATATATATATATATATATATATATATATATATCAACGTAGGAGGTCTGTGTAGATCGCTGAATTTTATAGTGTAGAACACGAATTGACCTTAGTCAGACAAACATTGGAAACTGGGAATCACTGGACAGCTGCCTCTCTCTAGTATCCACAAAATCACGAACTGATTGAACACAGAAATTCAAACCATTTGATCCTGAATCAGTAGTCCGAAGGTTGGGCGCCTGCTGTGAAATCTGAAGGTCCCGGATTCAATCCTTAGTGGGGTTATGAATGAGCACTGCTGAGGAGTTTCATATTAGGACGAAACGGCTGCTCAGTATTTCCTTGTTTAAAAAGATTGCTTAACTAACGCTAATTCGTTATACAACCCATAAAACACATATATGTGTTGGTCAGAAACTTAGTAATAATAATAATAATAATAATGACAGTAATAATAATCAAGTTCACTTACAGTAACTGCCTCTGAAATAACAAAAAGTATGAACTTCACTACTAATTCCATATAAGTAAATTCAATAGTATAATATTGAAAAATGAAATCCACACTGATTATTTTAAATAATAAATGTTCGCCTTCATAATCTTCGTATTTTAAATGATTATTACTTAATTCATGATAGAATGTTACATGGAATTTATAAATGGTGAAATCAACTGGAATAAGATGAAATAGGAATAGTTCGTCACATTTCTGAAAAAAATAAAAAAATAAACAACACAAATACATAAAAGTTACTGAGTTACTAGTGGAATTCTGACGCCCTCTCGAAAAAAAATGAATGGATCAAACTACTTCTAACTTGATATTGCTCCTGAATATTGATTCAAAATGTTTACGGGAATGACATTTTCCATAAAAACAGTGAAAATTTATTAAAGTTTAGTTGCGGCTAATAGTGGGATATAGGACACGTATCTCGCTTTATTTGGAGCTCACTAGTTGGATATACCTAAGTCCCAGTCTTGATGTTCACACAACGAGACTCGAATCCGCTGTTTTTCTCCTTAAACGCTAACATGTTATTCACTAAGCCCCAATTTATTATCTTGAAAACTTCATTAATTTGTATTGTGTTCACAAATAGAAATTATTGCTATATACTCAGAGTTCAACTATTATAAATAGATCTACCTAATAAACGACAAACACACTATGCACCATAATGATAATATATTGTTGTCCAATAAAGTTCAGAGCAAAGAAACTTTCAGGACAATACTGAAGAATAAATTGTTTAAATCAATAATCTATACTTCTATGACAGCAGTGTAGCCGCTGTAGACAGTTAGAAAATAATTATTGTTAACCCTTTGATCGGATGAAAGTCAAATAAAATAATGAAAGCAAATTAGTTCTCAGACTATACGTCAAGGTTCACAATACTGACAATTTAATGCTGCACAAGTCCACACGACACTGATTCGATACATTTGTTTAAAGTTATATGGGAATAATTAATTTTCTTCTCTGTCTGAAGTGCGCCGAAAAGTCAGTAGAAACACGGGAGTGTCAAGTGAATACTGGCCGAAGTAGCCGCTTAGTGGCCAAGGTGTCCGACGTTCAGCCACTAAGTCCGAGGTTCGAACCCCGGCTCTGCCTACTTCTGTTTCAGCAAGCAAGTAGTATCGCTATCCATTGCACTTAAGGTGTAGTTTATGTTTAAGTACCTGGAGAGTGAGTTAATCTAAATTTGTAAATTCTAAATAAATGCTAGATGAAAGTACAACAAAAGTTCACTACAATTTTTCATCAATCTTGAATAGCATTGGAGACATACTTATCCAAGTAAGCATATAACGGACAGATGCTACGAAATGATTTAAAGGCTAGCTAAGCTGTTTAATTGTCATAGTTGATGTGATTCGCATCAGAATAATTGGAAGTGACCAATAAATGACTAGCTAAACAAATATTTATATATATTATTTTGTTAGGTAACTATCAATAATTCAGTCTGGTGAGCGGCACGTTGTATTACTACATACTACCAATCGATTAACGCATTTTATACATTAATTTAATCATCCTCAAAAATCTTTTCACTATAAATCGTAAAGGGCCAATTTATAAAAAAGACAAAAACAAGTAAAAATAGATAAAGTAGTTGGCAATTACAAAAGCTAGGGAATGTTTTAATGATTGAGTTACTTGACTTTTAGCCAGTAAGATCGGGTTTCATCCACATTCCACCAACTTTGATTTAGGAAACTTAATAACGTTATTGTGCTTGACGCTACGAGTGTGGCTAAAAGTCGATCATATGAACATGCGCTTCGGTAATGAATTACTTTGGTTTCAGTTATTATCCTAAGTATTTAACAAACACAAAAGAATATGAAGAGAGAACATATCTTCATTACTGGGAGAGATTTTAAACCTTGTCACGCAAGGCCTTTAATCATTAGTTCTCAGCACTATGGGGACTTAACACAAGATACTTACATCTTATTATGGGACTCAGACTAATGGTCAACAAATTGAAGAACTAGTAATATGTTGACTTGGGTGCTCTCCCATTATTACATTTTAACCATATAACAAAATCGAAGGGTTTAATTACAATATGAAATAAATTAGACTACTGAAAATTAGGAAACGATAAGTAATGGTTATATTTTGTGCAGTAGGACTTGAAATAAACACTTGTATGTGCAACATTTAAGCTTCAAGATGAAAATCTTTTGATCTAAATTAACTTATTCTTTTCAAATGGATGATATTTTTTGCTATGACCCAGTAGTTTAAAGGCTGACATACCTAAATGTAAAACTTCATAAACTTATGTTCAGTTTCAAAACAGATTATGGACCAGTAATACTGTTTAGTAGCACCTCATCTAGGAATGAACAAGGTAAATTTGGTGTTACTAGCAAAAAGAAAATACTGTTTTTAGAGGTTATCGACCAGATTATCGTGATTTCTGTACAGGAAGCTTAAATAGCATGTTTAATATCAATTCAGTAACAAAAAGACAGTTTTATAAACATATCTTCCAATGATTTCCTATTAATTGTGGTAAGTAACAACAGATTACTAGAAAAAAATTGAAGAGGAAGTATGATCATGTAATTGTTACGAAGTAACGGAGACTTAGATAAACAATCGGATATTTTGGGCATAAAAAATACAATGTTCAACTTACTGTATCGGGACAATTCACTTGAATAGTCCGGTTGTGAATTGGACCCATTTGGACTACAAAAGTTTTATAATTCGGATCTGATTTAAACATTCCAATTCTACTCCCAGCAGTAGCTAGATGGGGTATCTGTACTTGAATAGACGTATTGATATTTACTGATACTTTGGCATTTTCTTTATAAATGAAAAGTATTTATTAATGAATTTTTTGAAAAAGAATTACAGTTAGTTCATGGAAATGTGGGGAATAAAAGCATAGTTACATAGATCGTTAACCAAAAAATCACTAATTAATGTCATTATGAGAAAGGGTTTGGATGATTGCGTTGTTGATACTCTTGACTGAATTTTGATGAGTCTGTTGGCATAACTCAAGCCCTTTCTAATAATAATGAAACACATGTCAAACTCGTTATGCAAGTGAGTGGCTATTTGGACTTAGAAACTAAGTGAATAACTCGTTGGGTGTTTGAAATAAAGAGGAGCGGTTTCGAGTCCCTGTCAGAACACCAGTGGTTGGATACATGTTTATACGGTTGACGAGCCTCGAAAACGGCGAAACGTGATTCCTGCATTACAATACTAGCCACCCCATATAGACTACTGAATAACTTCAATTTTAGACTTTCACTTATTGGAACTACATTACAGCTGCTAGCATTCAAATGTAATGTAACTGGGCAACTAATCAGTTTTATGTGTCCTGGTTTGAAACACAAACCATAGAAGACTAAACGAGGTCTGAACCCGTAGTTCAACGATGGTTGACAGCAAAATAGGACAGCCGCCAAACTACAAATGTAAAGGTACTAAGTTCAAATAACCAGAGCGCAAGTTTAATAAGCTACTGTGTTGCTGAAATCCATGAATCATGTAGAATTGTTTTCTGGGTAAAATAAAAATTCTTGCATAAATAAGTTGACACTATATATCTCGTTTTGAAAGATTTTTTAAAGATTCGTTTTTCTATTTCATCTAAACATACTTTATCAAATAATTTGGAAATGGGATCAAAATCCATTTGAATAAATAACCAGAGAATAACAAAAACTATAGTTCGTTACAAAACTAAAGTTAATACAGAAAACAATTAACAAATAAAAAAGATTACAAATCACATACGTTCTAAGGGCGCACGATTAATTATAGCAGATAACCACAGCTCACGATGAAAAACTGAAAGAGATGGAGAATCTACCTCGCATACACTAGATTCTAAACTAGTTATACTTGGACGAATCAAAGTGGAAACAGTAACGGAATTTGAAACATTGGGACCTTTAGTGAGTAAATTTTAAAATAATTGTAGCATACCAACTAGACCAAAAATTATAGAACATCCAATAATTAGGGAGAATGTAACTGTGACAACAACGAAATAACGCTTTTTCATTGTATACAAACGCATTGGGACAGATCTGGAAATGAATAAATAGATTATTGAGTAAAAGTTATAATAACACTCAATCTAACGGTAAATATACAGTAGTAATCCATTGTCTATTTACTAAGTAAGCAGTAACTGGAAATAGTTACAATAAAAATCGACTGAACGACGACCTTAGAAAAATAACCTATTTAACTACAAGTCTGTGGCTAGACCAAGAGGCCCACGTGACTATCGTAACCAATTGTTGGAGACACTTGGTGACATGGCTCAGAATCGATCACAATGGCGTAGGTGTATACACTCCCTGTCTTCCCTTAAACTATGAGATTAAAATCGCTTCATATCATTCTTTCTTCCTGCACCATATCCTGATATGTAATCTTTATTTTATATATTACCACCATTAAATTAACTACTTCTATGAATCCGGTGTTCATCTCGCTGTGCTAATGTGGTGTGGCAACTTGGACCGATGCATACATGTGCCTGGCCCTACGTTGTAGCTGAATGAATGACAGACCAAGAGGCTTGTATAATATGTACATATTTGCAGTCACATAAAACCACTACTTAAAAATCTCATGAGTTTATTTTCAGTTTTTTCGAGATATAACTGACATTTAAAGACCAATCTTATTCTAGCCAGTATTATAAATCGGGATACTCCGTTAAAGTAAATGCTAAAAATATCCCATTATAACTGTCAAAATGGCCCACGATAGATGTTCAGGGAATAAGCGACTAGGGAATTCGGAAAGCTATCAAATAAAGTTAAGAAACAGACTAGTGGTGAATTTGCTATGGTATGCACGCTACAAAAGAAATGAATCGTAATGCATAGATACAAGTTAGACTGAAATTCACATGTGCTTCGTTTCACATTCAAACGACCCCATAGCAGTTAACTTTCGTTTGGCATATTTATGTATTTCCAAGGTGTATCAAAGTTTTTGTTTTAGGATAAAATAAATGCAATTAGGGAATGTTACTGTTCTCTCTGCAGCGGAAATCCCCAAAACTCACCTAAAGCTAATGTGATCTAGGTAATCTAAAATTGGATGGCAGGTGCACGTAACTGTCTGAATTAGTGCAGAGGTTTGTCTGTTATTTTAGAGACAAACTTTGCTACTCGTGGTAGTAAAAGTGGGAAACTATGTTGGGATTATCGCAAGTATTTATCCCGATATATTTAAAATAGCACTTCTTTGAAGATATCAAATGTCCCACCCGAGTTGTGATGTACATCACAATGACATAAAGGGGGAAATCCGAACCATTTCCTCCTGACAGCCGAAAAAGCAGACATTTAAGCGCGTTTCCCCATTATTTCCCCCTTTATTTTTCAGCGTATTTCACCGTTTATTGGTTGCTTGGAGCAGCTAAACTGATTGTAATCCAGAACAAGTATTATTTATTTCATAGCACAAAATTTAGCTTATTCACGGCAAGTAATATTACTTGCCTATATAGGCACGCCATTTACTCTAAAGGAGAACAGTTTGGAAAATTGTCTAGAAAAAAAAATCATAATAGTTGCCGACTGAAACAAAAAAGGAGTTGGCAAAAACTTACGTCCCAAGATCTCGTTGCAAAAACATGGTTACGAGTAACTAAGATTCCAATTCGAGTGAAGGTTTCTTATAGTAACGCACACCTCCGAAAATGATACACGCTGTTCACTAAACAATAACCAGAATATTTATCAAAAATATGAATGGATCAATTGACTGTTTATCTCACTTGTTGTTATCTCGGTACGGTTCCAGGTATCTGGTAATATATATAGAGGCTGTTACTATGTACATCTAGCGACCGGACCGATCAATCTATTCATTCTTCTTAAGCCACATTTTTACCCTGTCACTTATTCGCTTATTAATCCTGACTGTTTCTTATGTGACCGTATGTGTGTGCATTTCTCATCACACGTCTGTAACTTTTTTGTTTGATTTTAAACATCGATTCACGCTTAGCCTTATACACTCCTTAATTTCAACGAACGAACTATACGTAGCCTACTCAGTCGACAACATCAGCCTTTTGCTCGTACTCCTCTTTTTCAGATCCCCAACTCCTTTAATGGTTAAAGTTGCATTATTCTTCCTGATTTTCATGTTCTTTTTTATTGCAAGCAGATAGATAACTCATTAATCTCATGGATGCTGATAAAGTATTG
This sequence comes from Schistosoma haematobium, assembly GCF_000699445.3. Lineage (NCBI taxonomy): Eukaryota > Metazoa > Platyhelminthes > Trematoda > Strigeidida > Schistosomatidae > Schistosoma > Schistosoma haematobium. Next base: position 13,529,095 of record NC_067201.1, read on the forward strand.
CCGATCATAAGTTGCTCATAATGTCCTAAATTATTGTGAGTCGCTCATTGCTTTGTTTTCTTCTCAAAACTTCACAACGTAAACTCTTGCATACTCTTTGATGTTCTATCTATCCTTAACATCTCTTAACCACATATAATCTGACAACTGTCTTATAACTTATACCATTAGTTATCTTCATAGCAGTGTGATATACTTAATGGATGTCTAACCCACAATACAGGAGCCTTCACCATTTAATTTGCTTGTAACATGGAGCTAGTCGAGACAGTGCATTCCAGAAAAGATTTTAGGTGAAAGCAATATTCATACACACCACAAACGTAAGAGAGCCTAATATTACAATAGGAGAATGGGGGGCGTTACTGACCAGCAAATATGATAGTGGGGAGATAACATCAATTCACTCATGTCTGTAGGGCTGTACATGTTGTTAAATTACGACTCATTATGATCAAAAGAGGTGTCACGAAGCTATGGTATTGATGATGCTTTATTACGCAAAATACCTCTTTAACTCGTGTTTGTAACGTTGAATTGGTTTCACTTCCTACCGAGTAATGTTATCGCAAGCAAAACTAGACAATACGCCAAAAATGAAATCTGCCCATGACCCTGTAAAAGCGAAAAAATAAAAATGAGCTGAAATAGGTACGATGAAAATGGGAGACAGCCGTTTGTGTATCAGAATATCGTTTTCTGTACTATATTTTAAAACTTCTTTTAATCCCATAATTTCCATGGATGGCGTCAGCGAATCGTATCAAATAAGACGGAATATTCATGACATGAAATTCAGACAGGTCAAGTTTCAACCCACTGTCTACCGCCCGTTCCGTCACTATTGTAGGCTCCCTTTGGAGCATTAGTGCATCCCTTCCGCTTTTTATGAATCTCCAAGCCTTTGCGTCGTCTGCGTAAATCAGTGCCGTTGAGCTAATTTTATCTACCAGATCGTTGATAATGATCAAAGTCAGCGTCGATGTTATAGCAATGCTGCAATGCAGAATATATCTCCACTGGTGTTGGTGCCCGGCCCGCCAACACTAGTTTTACTAGAGATCCTCTTCTTCGCTTTGTCACAGCTTCAGTTGGAGTGGTTAAGAGTTAGCCGACAACCTCTTGGTAACGTCAAATAATTATATCCCAAATATCTATTCACTTACTTATTTTGTGCACGCATTGTTTCATATAATCCTATATTGAGTTCAAATCAGAACCCCGCGCTTCAGCTGTTCTGTTCCACGATCTAAATAAAGATATACTACAACAACTAGTCTGGCTTTCTATGCATATAAAACGAGGGATAACTACCAGTTCAGACGGCTTTTTCATATTTTTGTCAGGAGATAAAAGTTACTCAACATGTCCCCGGCACTTATATTTATTGGGCAAAACAATCACGTACTAGCTGGTCTACTGAGTTTATTGCAAACAGTTGCTGAGAGCTATGCGCATGTTTTCTGAAATCAGCCTTTGCATCGCCACATTACGTACCACAATTGGCGGTTAATCCTCAGCCAGATCCCTTACCGGTGCTTCTATTGACTATTACTTACTTACTTACACCTGTTACTCCTCGTGAAGGAGCATAGGTCGCTCACCAGCATTCTCCATCCAACCCTGTCCTGGGCAATCCTTTCCAGCTCCTTCCAGTTGTAATTCATCCTTTTCATATCTGCTTCTATTATCCGACGTAATGTGTTCTTTGGCCTTCCTCTTTTCCGCTTCCCTTCAGGATTCCAAGTTAGAGCTTGCCTCGTGATGCAGTTTGACGATTTGCGTAATGTATGTCCTATCCATTTCCATCGTCTTTTCCTAATTTCTTCTTCAGCTGGTAGTTGGTTTGTTCTCTCCCACACAAGGCTATTGCTGATGGTATCCGGCCAATGGATGTTGAGTATCTTGCGTAGACAGCTATTTATAAATACTTGTACTTTCTTGATTGTGGTTGTTGTAGTTCTCCAAGTTTCAGCTCCATACAGTAGAACTGCCTTGACATTCGTATTGAAGATTCTTACTTTGATATTGGTTGAAAGTTGTCTTGAGTTCCATATGTTCTTCAATTGTAGGAATGCGGCCCTTGCTTTGCCAATCCTCGCCTTTACGTCTGCATCTGAACCTCCATGTCTATCGACGATGCTTCCCAGATATGTGAAGGATTCTACATCTTCCAGAGTTTCGCCATCAAGGGTGATTGGATTGCTGTTCTCCGCTTTGAATTTGAGGACCTTGGTTTTCCCTTTGTGTATGCTGAGGCCTACTGATGCAGAGACTGCTGCTACATTGGCTGTCTTTATCTGAATCTGTTCACGTGTACGTGATAGGAGGGCTAGGTCATCTGCGAAGTCCAGATCGTCTAATTGGTTCTGAGCTGTCCATTGTATTCCGTGTTTTCCTTCAGATGTCGAGGTCTTCATAATCCAGTCGACCACCAGAAGAAAGAGGAAGGGAGAGAGTAAACAGCCTTGTCTGACTCCAGTCCTTACTTGGAATGCATCTGTCAGCTGTCCTCCATGCACTACTTTGCACTGTAGTCCGTCGTATGAGTTCCGGATAATATTGACAATCTTCTCAGGAACTCCGTAGTGTCGAAGAAGTTTCCATAATGTCCTCCTATCTACACTGTCGAATGCCTTTTCATAATCAATGAAGTCGATGTATAGTGACGAGTTCCACTCAACTAATTGTTCGACGATGATCCGTAGTGTTGCAATTTGGTCTGTGCACGACCGATCCTTACGGAATCCAGCTTGTTGATCTCGAAGTTGGGCATCTACTGCATCCTTCATCCGGTTCAGCAACACTCTGTTGAAGACTTTCCCTGGTATTGACAGTAGTGTAATGCCTCTGTAGTTTTCACATTTGCTCAGATCTCCTTTCTTTGGAATCTTGATGAGGTGTCCTTCCTTCCAGTCCATTGGCACTTGTTCCTCCTCCCAAATCTTTTTGAATAGAGGGTAAAGCATGCTTGTGGTTACTTCGATGTCTGATTTCAGTGCTTCAGCTGGTATGTTGTCGGGTCCTGCTGCTTTCCCGTTCTTGATTTGTCTGACGGCCATTCTAATTTCTTCCGTCGTTGGTGGGTTGACATCTATAGGAAGATCTGTGTGTGCTGCTTCGATGTTCGGTGGATTCATTGGAGCCGGCCTATTCAGGAGTTCCTCGAAGTATTCTACCCATCTGTTTCGCTGTTGTTGAATTTCAGTGATTGGCTTGCCTTCTTTGTCCTTGACCGGCCTCTCTGGTTTACTGTATTTCCCTGATAGTTTCTTCGTTGTATCGTAGAGCTGTTTCATATTTCCTTCCCTTGCAGCTTTTTCTGCCGTCGTTGCTAATTCTTCCACGTATTTCTTCTTGTCGGCTCTAATGCTCCTCTTCACTTGCTTGTTTGCTTCTATGTATTCAGCTTGTGCTTGGACTTTCTCTGCTCGTGTTCGGCTGTTGTTAATTGCTGTCTTCTTGTTCTTCCTTTCTTTGATCTTGTCCAGTGTTTCTATAGAGATCCATTCCTTATGATGGTGTTTCTTTAGGCCCAGAACCTCTTGACACGTTGAAGTCAATGTTTCTTTGATGCCTTTCCAGTTGTCCTCCATACTAGTTTCTTCTTCCTTCAGTAGATCTTGAAAGGCTTGGAATCTGTTGTTGAGAGCTATCTTGAATTCATTGAGTTTGTCAGTATCTCGAAGGAAGGCTGTATTGAACCTTTGTATTGCTGTTTGTCCACTTGTCCAGTTCTTCTTTAGCTTCAGTTTTAAATTGGCTACAACTAGGTGGTGATCTGAAGCTACGTCAGCTCCTCTCCTGGTTCTCACATCTTCCATTGTCCTTCGGAATTTTTTTTTATGCAAATATGGTCTATCTGGTTCTCTGTAGTGTGGTCCGGTGAGATCCATGTAGCCTTGTGTATACGTTTGTGTGGAAATATTGTGCCTCCTATGACTAATTTGTTGAATGCACACAAATTTGCAAATCTTTCTCCATTTTCGTTCCTCTCTCCCAGTCCATGTCGTCCCATAATATCTTCATATCCAGTGTTGTCTATTCCGACCTTGGCATTTAGATCTCCCATCAGAATGGTGAGGTCCTTTCTTGGGCATTTCTCTATGATTGACTGCAGCCGCTCGTAGAATTGATCTTTAATGTCGTCGTTGCTATGATTGGTGGGTGCATAACATTGGATAATATTCATTAAGATCCCCTCCTTCTTTGTTTTGAATGATGCTTTGATGATTCTGGATCCGTGATATTCCCATCCTACAAGTGCATTTCGTGCTACTTTGGACAGCATTAGAGCAACTCCCTGAGTGTGTGGAGCATTTTCCTCTTCATGACCGGAGTATAGTAGCATCTCTCCCGTATTTAGCCTTTGTTGTCCAGCTTGGATCCAATGGGTTTCGCTGATTCCCAGTACTGCCAAGTTGTATCTCCTCATTTCCGTTGCTGTTTGTCTGGTCTTCCCGGTCTCCCACATTGTTCGGACGTTCCATGTACCTATAAAACGTTTTGCTCTGGTTGTTAGAAGGGGCATCGGCCTCGTGGCTTCCGAAGGAACTCGGCTTTCACCATGAAGCGTCATAAGTCTTCTAAATGAAGACCTTCTAAATTTCAGGGCAGAGTTAACATGGTTTGAATTATTTTTTCTGGTAAGCGTTTTTTTAGCGAGTTAGTTTTCTACGGGATGGGGACGCTAACCCCATGCCCAACCCTCCTCCTTTACCCGGGCTTGGGACCGGCAGTAACTCTAGAAGAGCTACAGGCGGAGTTTCTATTGACTATGGTTAAATTAAAATCAATGACCGAATTGTGATAAACGTTTATAACCGTGGAAGAAGATACTTCAATCAAACGGATGAGAAATAGCGATATCAACACTTAAAAGATACAAAGTGCTTGCCTCTTATTAGAACTCAGAAGTCAGGTGAATACCAAAAGGCCTAATATCAACGTGATTTCAAAAATCGAGCTAACATCGAGAACAGATGGTATCGAAATTCAGTGTTTCGGCTTTCTAATTTTTGAACAGTAGAATAAACCGTTGGAGGTTGACGTTAACTAGTAATTAAAGAATTCCTTGATTATGCAAGCTGTTCAAAAAGTGATATACTATTCGGGGATTTGTATATCGACGAGATGTCGGATAAGAGACAAAGGTAAAACAACCACTTAGTTGTAGTGTATCATCAAATTGAACTTATGGTAAGTCGTTTCGTTCTAAGTAAGTCTTAGCCTTAGTCAAACATGTAAGTTAGCCTTATAGTAATTAACTAGAACACACGCTCATCATAATAACCTAGAGACAAGATCTTCAAAAACATCGTTTTATTACAAACTTCTGGGAACCGTAATTTCCATAGTTTCAGTCCAAAACATTAAAAATCCAATCAGTTACAACTTATGACGGTTTCTTCCGTCCATGGATCACCCTTTGCTTACGAGTATGAGGTCATGTTAATAAAATACTTGACGCTGACTTTGAGAAATGATCACCTAGTCACCCACCACACGTTTGTTCCTACCACAGTTTTCTAAGCAAATGTGTTAGTGTATCCTAACTTATGTATGGCATACATGAAGAAAGTCAGCTGTCACCTCAGTTGAAGACTGAAAAATCGACGTAGCCAAACCAGTGAGAGAGGAATGGAATTACATCCAGCAATCACACAACCAAATTTGTTGACCGTTTATTCCCTGAGCAATCACAAAGGAGAAAAACGCAGCCATCCCTGGATAACCAAGATGTTCGACATTTACTTAGAAAGGACTGGAAAGTCATCATCAGTCTTGGTGCAAAAAAATTAAATAAGCGTTACAAGGCACTTCGGAATAAGTATAAAGACACAATAAGTGTATCATAGATGAGACACAAAAATCAATCATCACAAAATGAAGTCATATATTTATTACATCATAAGAATACATCCGTGGATTCCCTGTTCAATTACTGAAGAATGCATTTCAAGTGGTAGAGTTGTAGTGGCATTGGACCCTAACCACATGACCTTTGAAGCCGAGGATATAACTTGTAAAAAAATTTATATTTGGCAGTTGACTCAAAGAGAAGATTAATGCGGGAATATTCATTCATTAAATCGGATGGCATAGCTCAGCCTCGCAGACGTGACCATTCTGTATAACATGTCCAAGTAAGATCTTAAAGATTAGGCAGTCAAACCATGACAAATCTACAATCTTAAGATTAGTTTTATCATCAGAGCAGTACTAATAACGAAGTAGACCATAATTCTACAGAGTAATACCGGGAGAAAGTAGAAGCCATAGTTGATTACTTCGGGGTGGTATTCACTCATGGTCCTCCACTCGACGAAGAACTGGGCACAGAACCAGTGACATAGGATGGGTTACTTACCAAGAACTTGACTACGACAATGTAATTTAGATATTAGGCTCTCTAAATACAGAAGAAGCAGCCGTACTGAAAGAGCTACATTCTAAAATCCTGAGGTAGGTCACGACATACAATTCTATCTAACTGACTACGATATTCAGGAAATCCCTCAGCCAGAGTGTCACCCGTACTCTGAAGGGATGATGAAAATTCAGCAGATGTTGTCAGCAACGACTTTAGTGAGAAACATGATAGGGTTCCACATAGAAGACTCTAAGGACGGATCATTTACAATGGTTAGGGTCCAATGTCACTTCAACACTACATGGAAGTCACATCACCATCTACACTGACTAGCCCTATCGTACCAATCAGCAATATGGCGTTTAGCACTTATAAAAAGCACGTTTTTGCTGTGTAGGTAGATGTATATTCAATGGAAAAACAATAGGTTCTGTAGTGTAACCACGCCTGCATGGTCGTGCCATGACATGCTGATCAGTTGTTACTGCGTTCATCACTGTTGACATCCCCAAGGTGTTACATATAGAATGTAAATCTTCTCGGTAATTGTACGCTTAGCTTCGAGAATCATGGAGTTAGTAACCAATACTACCACAAATTAGCCTATTGTTGCTCTTGAAATTTAGTCTATTTTTACCGCACCTAGTGTTCCTTTGCTTAGAAAGTTGTCTCTATTCTCGTACTATACATGGGATTGCATAAGTTCAGTAATTTGTAAACTTTTTCGTATTAGTTACAGAGGTAATCGTAAAGGGTTATATGTACCGAACACTGTGTAAGTAAAAATGGTTTCAAACAAATGAATCGTGATTGAGTGCACGAATTACGAATGGTAGCTGGAAATTCGGTGCGTGTATATGTATAAAATAAGTCTAGATATGACACGACAGTAGGAAGTTCTGTGTTGATATTTGAGATTGTGATATTATCCCACTTAATGTGACAAAGATGTATTTATCTAAACAAACTCAGTGTTACGAGTGCTCAGGAGATTTTAATTGGTTGATTCTTTCTGAGCAGGTACTACGTGTCATTTATTGTACTGGGCAGTAGGGAAGTGACCGATAGGTGAAAGAAGTCATGGGAGTTGAAATATAATCCCACCATCATGCATGGTGAGCACATGGGTTATTTGTGAAGTTGACATTGTGATGAATGAAGGGCAAAGGCATCCCATAATTTTTTAGTCGTAATTGCACGCATCGTCAACATTGGTTCCAAAATTTGAGCAACTGATGAGGAAAATTTCTAGTGGTATGGATTTTCAATCACACGATCCTTGAATTCGAACCCATAATAATTGAGAAGATTTAGAGTCAGCATTTAACACCATAGAGAAGGTCAGAAATGGTGAATGCAGAAACACTATCGGCGTGGGAATGCTCGGATATCCGGGTGTAGTCACGTTATGTAACCTCTCGTTTCTCGAGTCAAATATATTATTCTCTTCGTAGCCCAAATCTGCATTCAGAAGTGCTAGACATTAAATTACTGACTGTCACATAAAACGAGTCAGTATAGATAATTATATGACTTTTTGAAAGAATTTTCGGTCGGCTGCCTATGTGCTTCATTAACAAGCTTCAGTGGTATTGGAGGGTTGCTTGCAACGAAGGAATAAATAATTGGTTCGTCATACTTATCACTTACAGTCTTAAAATGACTCTACTTTGTAGCCAATGTAGGTGAATATGTGCTCGACTTATCATAATTCGTGACACATTATGTCTGAAAATTTATCCGTTAGCTGGTTATTATAGTGTTGTACAACTTCGATAATATTTAGAAGGTATGGTTCAGTACCTTCATCTTTCATTTAATTGATCTTTATCCATGTTCACTGAAAGTGCGAGGTCTCTAAACCACTGACTTCTAGTCTGGGATTGGTTCATGATCGTGATTTAAGTTCAGGAATATCGTCGTATTCTTATATAACAAAGAATTGTCAAAGGTTATGGGTACCAGATAAACAGTCTAGGGGAACCAAACACTACTGGAACTAAATCACTGCCACTACTCTTTTAAATTACTGTCCGACCACACGGGCCCAAGAAGCAACTAAAAGAAGTCAGTTGGCCTTCACCTGAGTTCAAAAGATATTTGGAAATGAGACTCAACACTTAATTTCTTTCAGAATATACTGGGGGGAAGTTATTCTATGCTTCTAATATTCGGTCAGTTCTCCCATTTTTCAGTAATGTTTTCGCACTTCAAAACTGAGCAGGTATATACTTCCCGATGACCAAGAAACCACTACATCTGTTTGCAGATATATCTCAAGGGACGCGAAGTTAATTATTCTTGCCATAACAAGTTTTAATTTCTATTCCAGTTGTTGTGGGTACCAGATGAACCGCATCCCAGGCTACTGAAAGAACTAGCTAACTTCGTTGCGAACCCCTTAAGCATGTGTTTTAATCTTTCGATTGCCAAAAGACTGGAAGAATGTTGCTGTAATTCCCGTCCTTAAGACAGATATGAAACATAAGTATGAGAATTACCGACCCGTCGGCCTAATTAACGTGGTTGTTAAATTTTAAGAAATGATTATTCGCAAGGAGCTTTTTAAGTGTCTCGAAGAAAACCCGATCGTTTCGAAAAGCATTATGGTTTGAGAATAGTTTATTTCTGTCTGACTAACTTATTAGTGACTCGCGAAAGCTGGTGTGCTTCTAAAGATCTAAAGCTACTCATATACACAGCTTTCATCGACTTCAGGAAAGCTTTTGACAAAGTTACTCGTAACCAGCTGTTGGTTAAGTTAAGCATTGTCGGGGTTGCAGGCAATCTATTATTGTAGATAAAAGACTTACTATTTGGGCTTTCACAAATAGTACGAATGAACTCCAAGTTGTCTAGCCGGGAAACTGTGCCTAGCGAGTGCTTCATGGCACAGTTTTAGGGTCAGTGTCAATACTCTTGTTTGTAAATAACCTTCCTCGTCTCCTATCACCATCGGTCTTGCTATATGCTGACGATGTTAAGATATGAGGAGCGATAAGAAGCAAAGGTGACAGCTAAGAACTTCAAAGTGACCTGGAGAAACTATCTGAATGATATCAAACTTGGCAGTTGCCTATAAATACAACTAGATGTTTTGTTATACATATTGGTCATCGAAGTACAGATATGTACATAATGAATGACACTGAGCTACTTAATGATAACTAGCATTTGACATGCCATCACTCCTTTTGCCTTCCGAAATATAGAGCTTACGAGGACAGTTCGAAAAGATTCACAAGCCCAAAACAAATTACTTGTCAGCTGATTATCGACCCTCCCGCCGAACCATGAACGGATGGAATTCATTACCTCAACACGTGATTGAAGCTTCATATGCCAACTCTTTCGAAGTGAAGTTAGATAAACCGAGGGAACATTATTGCCAGGACCAACACAGGCCATCTAGCCTCCTGTCCTTTTTAAACTGAAACTGAAACTTTAGGGCTTGTAGTACTCTTAGTTCTATGAGATTTATCTGAAAGTACTGTTTGAAATCAAGGAGTTTCAATTAGCTGACATTACAATAACAACTTTTCATTATTTGTGTGTGAAGGGTTATTTAATAATTTCATTTTACATTGAACCACCTGGTTGTGTTTGAGTAGGTCAAGTAGCAGGACTTGTTGCGACTTTCGACTAAGAAGCTTGTTGTCGATAGGTGGTCAGTTGCGTTGTATGTTTTGTGTTTACTAATTAATATATATAGAGAAATACTTTTTTACATGTCTATTTTAGTTTTTTAGATTTTTTTAGTCTAGAACAAATAGTTCCCTAGTTCTGCCTAGGAAAGTGAGATGCTTAATATTCATATGACTCGTTCACCGTTTGTGCAAAAATTATTCTATCAATCTCAACACGACAGAGGTATTAGTGAATACAGTTTAAAACAATTAGTAATAACATACTTGCCTTTCAAGCCTGTGCGCTTTTCTTATGCGTGTATATACACACATGATTGTCGACAAATATCCCCCAAATACGCGACGTAAGGGGAAAAATTCGACCATTCCCCTAAATAACTGACGTACAAGCGAAAAAGCGGCGTTCCACCTTTATTTACGCTTTCGTCCCCTTTATTTCCGTTTTTTCGCCTTTATTGGTTGCTTGGGATGTGTATTTTATTTGTGATATATTACTTGATTAAAAAGCTCAGCGAGTTGCTGACTTGCACCTGATACCCGTCGTGGTGCTGCATATGACGCCGAACAGAGTTCTACAATCAGCTCTGTTCTTTGTTTAACCTTCCAGTTTTTGACAAGTGGCAATCATTCCTATGAATCTCGTCTCCGATTCCTCGACGCAATATGTTCCTTAGTCTTCCTTTTTTCCTTTCATTCAGGATTACAAGTTAGAACTTTATTCGTGATCCAGTTTGGTGAATTCCGCAATCTATATAGTATCTTCCCTGGCGTCTTTTTCCTAGTTTCCTGCTCAGATGGGAGTCGGTTTTTTCATACCCATAGTATGTTGTTGCTGATAGTGTCCAACCAACAAACTTCTAGTTTCTTGCGTAGACAGTTGTTTACAAATACTTGTTGCTTTTGATGATGGTTGTGGTAGTCCTCCAAGTTTTAGCTTCATATAGTAGCATTTTTCTAAAGTTCGTATTGAAGATTATGTCATTGGTTAACAGGGTGAGACTATAATTTATGGACGACATTTTAGCGACGCTAGGCTGACCTTGAGTGTCCACCTCATAACGAGGATCAAGTAAGAATTACAAACCTGTGTGAGGAATTAGAATTATGATTTACATTTGATGAATAAGGTTATAAATTAGATTTAGGGTTTTCATCACGAACTGACACCATCTCATCGACTGAGATGGTTGGGCCACGTGTTACGTATGCCTGAACACCGATTACCACGACGTGCAATGCTAACCGGTGTTCGGGATGGTTGGAAGAAAGTTAGGGGCGGCCAAACCAAAACGTGGCATCAGTGCTTGAAGTCACTAACTTCTAGTCTGAGCCATGTTGGTAGATGCAGACTACTTGGTTGGGGTCCGTATGAGTGTCGTAACCAGTGGTTGGTGACTCTTGGTGATATGGCTCAGAATCGATCACAACGGCGTCGGCGTATACACTCTCTGTCTTCTCTTAAACTAAGAGATTAAAATTGCTTTATATCTTTCTTTCTACGAACTAATTCTTTCTTCCTGTACTATATCCTTATTGCAATCTTTCTTTTATATATTACCACCTCTGAATTAACTACTTTTGTGAATCCGCTGTCCATTCTTGTTGTGGTAATGAGGTATGGCAGCTTGGACCGATGCATAAATGTGCCTGGTCCTACGTTGTAGCTGACTGACTGACATCAGCTATAATGCCAAAATTTTATTTATCCAAAATGGATAAGTGAATCTCGCGTTAAAATCCGAGACCCGTTACCTTATATGTGGTTGGCAGCTTCGAGTCCCATATATTCAGCTGTAAGAATGCTGTCTTTGCTTTTCTAATCCTTGTCTTTACGTCTGTATCAGACCCTCCACGTTCATCGATGATGCTCCACAGGTACGTGAATGTCTCCACCTCTCCCAGTGCTTCTCCATCAAGTGTTATTGAGTTGGTGCTCTCTTTGTTGAGGATCATGGTTTTTCCCTTGTGTATGTTGGGGCTTACTGATGCAGAGGCTTCTACTTCATTGACTGTCCTTACCTGCATTTGTTCATTTATTTTGTTATTTTAACACATAGATATTGGTACAAGGAGGCACCAAATACATATGCGCCACACAAATCTCGTTTGATATGTGTGAGTGCTGTGGTACTGCCCGGGTGCCCAGACCAAAACAGATGGTTTTCTTAGGGGGCCATACCCCGAGCCTTTGACCTAAAGGTCTGACCCACAAGGCAGTGGAGCACCGTAAGGAGATGCAGTCACATGGTAGCCGGTGATCAATGATTGGTTAATACGCCATTTGTTCCTTCAGGACACTGGAGCCCATGTGCACCATTGGTTTGGGGTCCGGTTAGAGCGCTGGATATTCGCTTTTCGTCCTCTCATTTTCGTAAACAACACCCCCGCCACGATAAGGCAATGAGTAGGACTTCCCTGGTAGAGGCTATATACGCGTGGCCGTGTGAGAGCATTTCGAGAGGGCGAGCGGACTCCCCACTCTTGACCGTACTAGCGCATTTGGAGGCATTTGTTCGTGTGTATGTGATAGGATGGCCAGGTCTTCTGCAGAGGCCAGATCATCTAGTTACATCCATGATGTCCATTTTATTCCATGCTTCCCATCAGATGTGGACGTCTTCATAATTCAGTCAACCATCAGAGGATAAAGAAGGGGAAAGAGTAAGCAGCCTTCTCTAACTCCCGTCCTCACTTGGAATACATCTGTCAACTGTTTTTCATGCACTACTTTGTAGTGTAGTCCGTCGTATGAATTCCGTATGATTTTGAAGATTTTCTCAGGTACACCATAGTGTCGAAGGAGTTTCCATAGTGTCCTATCCACACTCAAATGTTTTCTCATAATCAAGGAAGTTGATGTGTGTGATGAATTCCATTCGACAGATTGTTTGACAATGATCCGTAGTGTCGCGACTAGGTCTATGCACGACCGATCCTTACGGAATCCGAGCTGTTGATCTCAAAGTTGGGCGTCTACTGATTCTTTCATCCGGCTCGCAACGCTGCTGAAAGCCTTTCCTGGTACTGACAGTAGTATGATGCCTTTGTAGTTCTCGCATTTGCTCAGATCTCCTTCCCTTGGTGTCTTGACGATGTGTCCTTTCCAGTCCATCGGTACTTGTTCTTCCTTCCAAATTTCCTGAATAGAGCGTGAAGCATGTTTGCAGTTACTTCTATGTCTGACTTTTGTGCTTCACCTGATATACTGTCAAAACCCACTGCCTCCCCATTCTTGATTGGTCTGATGGCCATCCTCATTCCTGCGATCGTTGGTGGGGTGACATATGTAGGATGGTCTGTATGTGCTTCTTCGATGTTCAGTGGAGCTGGCTTATTATAGAGTTCCTCAAAGTATTCTGTGCATCTGTTCCTCTGCTTTTGAATCTCAGCGATTGGCTGACTTTCTTTGTCCTCGACCAATCTTTGTTTCACTATATTTCCTTGTCAGGTTCATCGTTGTGTCATATAGTTGTTTCATATTTCCTTCTCTTGCAGCTTTATCCGCTATCTTTGCTAGGTCTCCCACATATTCCTGGTTGTCGGCTCTGATGCTCTTCACTTGCTTGTTTGTTTCTGTGTGTTCAACTTGTGCCTTTACTTTCTCTGCTCGTGATCGGCTGTTGTTAATTGCTGTCTTCTTGTTCTTCCTTTCTTGAATCTTGTCCTGGTTTTCTATAGAGGTCTATTCCTTATGATGGTGCTTCTCGCGACCCAACACCTTCTGGCAATTTGAAATTAACGCTTTGATCTATTTCGAGTTGTTTTTCACAGTAGTTTCTTCTTTGAGTAGATCTTGTAAGACTTGGAACTTGTTGTTGAGAGTTGTTGTGACTTGGTTGTTTCTCAGTATTTTGAATGAAGGCTGTATTTCTATTTCATAGCTGTTTAACTGGACCTCCCAGTCTACCACATTGTCCAGACATTCCATGTACCTATGTTAATTTCTGCTTTGGCTGTCAGAAGGGGTATCGGCATCATGATTTCGGAGAAATCTTGACTTCCATCATTGTTTCTAACACACTTTTGAACTGTTGTCACAATTAATGTTGTAAAATGTTCTTTCACATTAGGTATATATTTACAATATTCAGTTAGCAATTTAAACCCATTATGTAATTATGATTTTTAAATATCACATGTTGTAAGCAGCTGACGAGAACCTACGAAATAAAATGAATTCATGCTATTCTGCTAGAATCTTTGTTCTTGCTCTTTTCTAAATACAAAGTCGTAAATTTTTGAAAACATATGTAGTTACGGGCACCTAACTTTATTCCATTTAGCATACGTGATCATTCGTTAACTATTGGTAGACTACTTGGTTGGAGTCCGCGAATAGACGCTACCAGAGGTTAAAGGCTTTGAATTATTGACTTTTACATTTGTTTACAGATAAGAGCTGTTCTGTAACATTCATTCTAGATTAGTTTATTGTGTAAGCTTCAGATTAGTGAAATTTTTGTCACCAGCTATTTCGTACCCGCTCTCAGTTTTGGCTTCCCATTTTCCCCCCTAGAATTTCCTTTTTATGGCCGTATAATTCCCACGTAGTCATACTTCCGTCGGCTTAAACACATGTTTCAGCGTTTCAGTTACGTTTGAGTCTGGGACGTAAATAGTTTCATTTTCTACTACCTAAGTTATGTGAAATCAGGTTTTATACAATCTCCTGGTTCAATGAACTTCAGGATGCAGGAGCAGTAATCTAGTGGTTAGGCCATTTCACCTTCACTCATTAAGTTCCTGGTTCAGACCCCACTCCACCGACCTTATTTTAGCTAATCGAGTAGTATCATTCGCCCTTACACAGTAGCTCGTATTCAAGTACCTGGTGATTTAGCTAATTTAAATTAAATTTTCAGGGTGAATACATTTACCGTCATATGTTCATAATCCATGGGTGTAAATAGACTTAATGTAGGGAAAATGTCAGAGTAATCAGTCTCACAAGCGTTAGCAAACAATAAGTCGCTGTTGATCAAAGTTATTCGAATTGAATACACTGTACTTTAGTAATTATCGAAGTTCCTCTATAACTGAAACCGTCGTTGGTTTTCATGGTTTTAATCGAGAATCTTAACGCAACCACCAATCTATGGGTTAGTTGCTAAGGTAATTAGGTTAATTACGTCGGCAAATTAGTTTGATGCCTTTTTAAAGTGCACTGACATTTTTAAAATGTGTTTTCCCTTTTTCCCTCAGTTATACTCTTAAAAGCTAAGTACTAAATGGCCTATGAAACGATATATTCGAATCGAGATAGTGGACGGGACTATCGTAACGGTTCTCGCCATGCTGAACATGCGTAAGTGCAGTCATTCATAGTTCGCATTTATTATGAGTCATACTGTATGTTATCACGTCCAAATAATTCAAACTACATTGTTTGATAACGTATGTTGATTTGCAGCTTACATTGGTTCGGATACAGTCTTTAACCAGCATCCTGAATTTGTATACCACACTAGTAAAAGTTTGTATATCCAGTGTATTTCAATCGTAATCGATGTAGCTCGTAGTATTACATAGAAACTTAAATATAATTGTTGAATTATTGCTACTAAAATTATTAATAATGTCAGGAGCTGGATAAGAAATTAACGAAATTTGTAGTCTATAGACAGTGCATTTGTTTGGCTATCATTGTGGCTCTTTACCTAAGTCTATTAAGCTTTGATCAAAGATTTCGTTTTTTCTCTGGTGTATCGGTTATAAATCCAATTGAAATTTCGCCAAAACAACTTAAATTTTTATATTAGATCCAACTCGGTCTTACTTTTGTCTCACTTGACACTGTAACAATTATTTTGAATGAAACTCAGATTGAGCAAACGAAAAAACCTAGTTCTACAGTCTAGTTTACGTTGTGTTATAGATCTCGTTTTTAACAACTAATATTTTAACAGATGTCTGGATGACTGGGAAGTACCATCGGAACTCAGATAATGGATATGATTCATAGTCTGGTACATGTTCTTGTTTGCAGTTGATGAGTTAAATATTTTTGTACTTATTGTTTTGTTGATCTCATATGGATATATATTTAGGTGATAATTATAAAACGTAATTTTCATATGTAAATTCGTAAGCTATAATCTACATACTTAACTGAGATCTTTAATAACTCGAATAAATATCGCCCATAAGTTATGTTCACTATATGAATTATCGTTATCCGTCCGTACATTTCACCAAATATGCCTTTTCGAACATTGTTTGGGAAATGTAGATAATTCTAAATGAATTATTTAATCTTATCGTTGGTTAGACTGCTTTAGCTACTTAACGTGGAATAGGGTCTATGATGTATTATTTTTTCTTCGTTTTAGATATGAAAATTCCGTTTCAAGAAAACGTTATCGGGATGTTCCATTCCAGTCACGAATGCCTTTCGAAAATGATTTAAAAGATAGGGAATATGACTACTACAATCCAAACAAGGAATATGTTTCCCCCAGTAAAGAACTTCGACGTAGTAAACATGATGTAGAGAAGTTTCGCCAAGACCCGCGGTACAGTCGTGATTCAAACACTAGTCCTGTTCCGAAAAAACGTAGTAAAATGGACAGTCGAGTCGAATCATCTCCTCCCAAACCATCTCGTGTACTTGGTGCTTTTGGATTGTCTATGCGTACCGAGGAACGGCATTTGTATGACATAATGAAAAAGTACGGCGAAATAGAGGAGATAAAACTTGTTCAAGATAATTTATCTGGTAAGTCAAAGTAGATTATTCTGTATAGTTAGCTTATACAATGTTTACAAGATGTTCCAACCATATAGTCAGATTAAAGTATGGTGCATACTATTTTATGCCCAGTTGTATCACAATATATGTGTTAAATGAATAAAAACAAAATAGGTGTGATAAGTGACATTTCATATCCAAATTTCGGTGTTTGTTAACTAGTTTTTGGATAGTTGGTCTTGTTTGCCCTTTTTTAAAGTATTTGAGTAAAATTAGCTGCCAAACACTAATAACCCATCCTGCGTAAACAGTTGTGAAAATGTTTCTCAGTTGTTTTTTGGACAAAAGTATTTATGTACATATTGTTTATCATCTTCACAATAGTTTCCACTATTGTCAAGGATAAAAATCTCGTTCTTATGCCATCTCATGTTTCTTCATACTCTCAATTGTCTATCAACAGGGCGTTCACGTGGTTTCGCGTTTATATATTTTCGGTCTATTGAATGTGCTCGTTCAGCGCGCGCTGCATGCGCTCGAGGTTTGGAACTACATGATCGTATTGTTCGCATTGATTACAGCTACACTGAGCGACCACACAATCCTACACCTGGAATATATATGGGCAAAGAAAAACGGTAAATTTTCATAGTACAATAAGGATGGCTTAAATATTATTCATGCATATATTGTAATCTGTGGTTTGCGTATTCTTTGTGTTGTCGTACATTTGCACCCCGTTTCAATTATGTGCTTCTCTAGCTTTCTTGTTCACTGATATTGATAATAACTAAAAACCGGGATTTGGTTTCAGCTTTGGATATGAAAATAACTTCAGCTAATCTACAGTTGTCCATCTGTTCGTAAATGAAATACCTATCTTTCTATATATAAAGAGTGTTTATGTTTGTTTCTTCATACATTTTGAAGATACATAAGGAGTACTGTACTCATACTGATGGTTTATTAAAAAATACTCAACACCAGACAGAGAACCTGGAAATATCTAGATGAAGATTACTGAATAAAAGATGCAAAAACTATTTCTAACGGATTCATCTTGTTCTTGAACATCGTCTCATCATATCCAGTTTGTTGTTACTGTGTATCTAATGTCCTTTACAAATTTCAGAACAGTGTTATCAAGAAACTACATGTAGAGGAAAAAGTTAAAATTCCAACACAGTTCATCTACTCAACACTCCACAATAACCTTACAAAAAGGGAAAATAAATTCAAAAACATAATCATTCGAATAGGACACAAGAAATGTCATCTCTCTGTGTGTTAAGAAGATTTACTCATAAGAAAACAATGTAATGACACCCCATTGATACTAAGACCGGGAAATACTGAATGGAATTCTTGTCAATAATTTTTGTTGACGAAATATTTTTTCATTGATTGATTTCCAATATCTCAACAAATTCCCACGGAAGACTCAAATTTCCATATATAAATTTATGATCAACAACCATTGACTTCATGTCTTGGTGGTTATAATGAATACATTTTTCCTAATGACCTAATCACACTAGTCAAAATCTTATGTACAGATTACTTAACCAACATTTATGTTGACTAGTTTAAATTTATTTCAAAACATTTAAATTAAAATAGCAAGATTTGTGAAACTTTTCGTGTATTTGTGTATGTATACAAGACAATAGTGCGACAACCTAAGTCAGCCAGCCATAATCACTGTTAAACTTGTCAGACTTTTGAATCTATGTAGGTTGCCATAACATGGCTTTTAAATGAGTGGGATGGATAAGGCATGGTGTCATATTAAACTCAATAATATGTATGCTAATCTACTCTATTTTATTGTAAATTTCCATTTTGTTAACCTCCATCTGCGTAAAACGTTTCAGATGAGAGAGAAAACTTACGCATTGTATCTAAGGCATCTTACTTTTTATTTATGAATTAATTTCATAATGAATCTAGATGAATTCCAACCAGATATGAATGTTAAATGGGAATGCAAGAACTCTTAAAACACCACAATTGATTTTTACATAATTTTTATGAAATACTGATGAGTCCAAACCAATAAATTATTTATAAGTTTACTCACTATATTTTAACAATTTTTGCAAGATTGTTTACAAATCAAAGAATACAAAATAATTTTTCGCTTTTAGAATGATTACTGTGAGAATGGTTAACAAGCTGAATACATAAAATATAAAACGTCTAAATCATCTCATTTGGTAAACATCAACTCTATGTAGAAGTTGATATTCTTGTATACTATGGAATAGCTGTGTCTGTCAGTCATAATTAATGTAGAGTCGGGCAAAAATGTAGATTGAAGCAGAAATTAACAAGCTAAATGGCAAAAGAACCATAATCACTTAGTAGCAATGGTAATGCGAAAAACTAAATGTCGAGAATACGATATAAAATGACAAAATGGAAAGGTATATATGAAGCAACACTGGGACTCAATAGTAACAAAAAACAAAATGAACGCATCTGAGTCACGTCGCACAAAGTCCTCAATAATCAGTAGTCAAAGTAAAGAGATACTAAACTTCTGCATACAACTCAATGCTACGTAAAACTATCTATCTTACAACTAGTCTTCAAATTTTCGGTCGGTGTCGTGGCACGAAGTCAAGCATGTGACTAACAATATCACATCAAGCATCCCTTCTGATATCTTCAATACTTAGTTAACATCTCGTTCCTGCATGTTCCATGTACTTAGTATACAACCTATGATACAGTTACCGAATAATGGATTATGTTTCGTTCTCAATAAGTGTACATATGGCAGTTTCCTACTTCAACATTCACCAAAAGGAAAGACGCTATACCTCATGTGGAGTTTTGACATGCTCTGATTGGACGTAAAAAGCCAAATTTAAATATCCAGAGGATAGCAAATCTTACCTCAACAATTATTTTAAGTGTAAAGGCCAACTTTCTAATTTATAACATACGACTGAGGAAAATGCAAGATCAAATCAAGAGGATCTTACAGATGCCAGTTTGATGACAACATATACAACTCAAAATTTCAGAATCCAATAGTTACTCAACATAAACAAAATGAAACTGGATCCTATATGCAACATTTTCAACATGTTTTCAGTTCTATCGTCCAAAACTTAAACAAGACAAAACACTGAATTTCTGCTGTACATTAGCGTTAACATTATGTTTCATGGTTTTTCGCGCTGATAATGTTTTTATATCTCAGCGAACGTGAATTTTCATTCATAACTAAGACTATTTCATCTCATCGTTATTGTAGTTATCAAGCAGTTGAAAAAACTTTCTGCAGTTTTACTAAATATGCTTTGGATTTGGAAAATAATTATTAGAAGCTGTTGTCACTGAATCATCTTTTCATTGCCTATAAATCGTTCGCGAATTCAAGAGTGTGACTTGGAAGTGTTCTATAATTGACAGCAGCGATAAGAAAGCAATTCTTTCATCTTGCGATATTATTACATCAGTTTCGTAACTACAGATCTTAAGCATTGTTCTTGTGCGGAATTTCGAATCATCTAGCATAAAAAGTACTCTTAAAGAAACCTGATTTTTTTCAAAGCTTCCTACCTGATAGGGAATTCAACATGAAAATAACTTTCATCACGCTAAAAAATGAACACATTGCCATTATTTAGTTAATATTAGGCTGATATCATTGTTCGTCTAGTATTTGCGTTTATGTTCCTGTACTAAGTTTCCAGTGTGCACCAGACAACTATTATCAGCTTGAATTTAACGGGAATCAAACTCCTCATTCAGTGGTTAGTAACATACTGTCTAGATTATTGATCCATGGTTTCATTAAGGTAGTTAGAATTTATTAAAAATTTACATCACGCACATGAACCCATAAAACTTATGAGCTATAGATAAACATTTTTTAGGTCCAGTTACTGAAATCCAGTAGTGTCAGTTTTCTCAGTATTCTCGTTTTGTATTACATACTTCTTGTACAAAAGTGACATCTGTGCATAACACGGTACAGTTTAGTCATATTTACTATCGAGTTTGTATGATTGGTTTTAGAAACTAAATTTTTAAGACCATGTGTATTCGTTTTTCCTAATCTCTGAATTGCCTGTCTCAGTCATTTTAAACATTACAAGTCTAGAATTTTTCTATATTTGGGACATATCGACGCAAGTATTCTGAAATTATTCTTTTAGACTAAATCATGGTGAATCTGGACGCCGGTCGAACTTTGCAGAGCACCAGAGATCCACGTACGGGGATAGAAATTCCAGACCACGTCCTTCTCAAAGAATATCTCGACGTCCAACAGGTGAGCGACCCGATCGTTACCATCAGTCTCCAGAGGAAAACAGCCGACCTCGTAATTCGTTAGCATACAATTCAAATAGCCGTAGTCGCATAGTGAGAACAAACAATGGTGTCCAACAAAGTCGTTCTCGTCAACCACGTTCTGATGTGATGCGTAATGCATATAACATGCGACGCCAACCTAAAAATGAGTATGCGTCAATGAACTACAGCTCTACAACACACTGATAACAAAATGCATTTCAGTTTATACCACTGTATCTTTAAAAAAATAGACTTATTGTATTTACCTGAAAACTGGCTGAATATCACTACTACTTTCCATTATGTTGTTGGTTTTCAGTTAATTTAATTGTGTAATTCAATTTCATTGGGACAGTAAACGTGTACATCGTCTTTCATTCTCTAAGAACTGTTTTACGCGTTAGCTACAGAGCTTACTACGTTAATGAAGAACAAGAGTAGTTCAATATCAAGTATCTAATCAAATGAAGTTGAGCTTTGTCCTCTTTTCTCACTACTTTTAATGAGTAGTCTGTTGGAAACACGAGTAAAATGGTATTGTTAGAATAAATTGATTAATCTCATGAAATTTCCTAGATGTACATTGGAGAGTGGGATTTGGATTTTTACGTGTTACTGAGAAAGCAAATAACACTGGATTCATGGATATATCGATATAATAAAATTGCATGAACGATGAATAAAGATGGTGTGGAATATTCGGAAAAATTCCAGTTTTTCCGCCTACAGGTTCTTCACTAACATAGTGTGCTCTTAGAATTTGTCCTCTGTTTAAGATAATCATCGATCCCACTCCAAATATTACCGTGTAACTATTCTTACGGCTGCTTTTCATATGCAGTACTGTATACCGGTTTTTTGCATAACTGCGTCTTCACGTTTATTTGTTTCCCAGTGTTTTCTGGATTGTATTGTGCTTCTCAAGTATAGTTATCCATGAATATTGCCTAACATCTATCTAAGTTGAACTTAAATAAAATTAATTTTTTAGAAATCTTAATCCCTTATGTGCTTTCAATGGCACTTTTCCATCAGATGTGTTACCTTACACATGCTACAGTCGTTCTTAAATTACTCACATCAATAAAATATTAGGACTGTTAATTTAGTACTCTTCTTCAAGACAAACGGACATTCAACAAGAATAATCTATCACAAAAAACATAATAATCAAAATTGTTACTAAACTTCAAGAAATTGAATAAATCATAAGTTTGGAATACTATCTGCATGTTTTTCGGGATTTATATTGATGAATTTATGTTTGCGTGTGTCAGCTTTCATGGATTATCACTATACCAAATTGTTTTCATCCTTAAGGATCGAGTTTTCCATCGAAAGATTACCAAAGTTCTACCAGTAGTATAAGCCTCATAGCGTGGAAACTAGTATATTTCAACCTTCGATTATTGGAGTTTCTTGGTACACATTCCCGTCAATTGACTTTAAAAGCACTCATAACTGGTTTTCGTTGTTAAATATTCTCTAAAAATGATTCAGCTAAAGAAGTTGGTAACGGATTCTGCATTAAAATAAAGGTTTTTTAAAGAATGGGGCTTGTTTTAATCGCAGCAATATTGTACCTCAGATCAATCCATCGAACTGCAATCACAACGACAATTACCCAAATCATTGCTTTCCACAACAATAATACTACTACTATTAAAATTAAAGGATTATGCACATAGTAAAATGGTGAATTGCAGTAGCACATTTTTGAATTCTCGGGACTTTTGCTAGAGTAAAAGAATGTAATCCTTGAAAATCCTAAAACAAAACAATTAATAAACTGGGTTAACTTTCATAACTGCCGGCGAAAGTCATATTTATTGCTTGTGTTGAATATTGAGATTAGTTTGGAATTTGTGCAAACCTTTAAGTTGGTTAGCATTCTCTTTGTAAATATCCTCTGAATATTTGTTGACGATTCTCCGTCATTATTTTATTGTAAATATCAGTTTAAAAATTTCATAGACATCAACCGTGATAAAAAGCATTTAATTAGTTCAGATGCGTATATTTTGAAACGGGCAACTCCAACTGAGTCCTTTCTTATTTTGGTGTTACTTTTGTTCATGTCTGATTCTTCGATATCTTAGCAAACCTTTGGAGTGATGTGAACGCTTTCTACTTCTTACCATTTAGCAAAAATTATTTCTGCAACAACTCTTGTATTTATTAATAACGACTTAAAATCACTATAACTTTATTGTCAACCCCCCTCCAACAGTCACGTTTATTGCATTTGATGTAACAAACTACTGGATTCCTACAGTCTATGGATAGTTTTCGAATGTATATCACTTTTTAATGCATCGTGTGCAGCTTTCCGGTGTTAACATTTTCAAGACTTGTCCGAAAATAAATCATATTTAACTACTTTTTTGTAACCACATTTTGTCTAGCCTTCAAGTTGTGAAAACATATCTTATTGACTTAGTATCAAAAGCGTGATTATCTTACAAAGTGAGGATTGATAGAACCGAGATTCGGCGCAGCTGATTGCAAATGTGTAAACAAAACCCAGAAATTGGTTTCGTTCAATTTACTTGCTAGCCAACTACCTACATGTTAACTTCATTTTAATAATGCTTGTGGGCGTCTTTAAACTTGATTGTTTTAAGGGTTGGTGCGAAGTTATGTCGGTGTGTTGTCAATTTAATCGATCTGCTATAATCGAATTTCAAGCTGGAGTACACCAGAGATTGTAGAGAACAATTTTTCCCTTGTCAAAAATTCTCAAAATTCCAATATTTATTTAGAAGAATCAATGGGCAAAAACGTGAAGGATTCAGTCAGTTAATTCTGTGAGAAGCTAAATAAAGCTGAAAGGTTGTTAAGT
Organism: Schistosoma haematobium; assembly: GCF_000699445.3. Taxonomy (NCBI): domain Eukaryota; kingdom Metazoa; phylum Platyhelminthes; class Trematoda; order Strigeidida; family Schistosomatidae; genus Schistosoma; species Schistosoma haematobium. The sequence continues at coordinate 13,552,956 of NC_067201.1, forward strand.
CTAATATCCTGGAGTTGTATTTTATTTAAATGTAAGTCAGCCAATTTTACTTCAGTCCCGACAGAATGTAAACGAGTTTACAGGAATTTGCCGATGTTTGCTTGCCATAAACACAATGTCATGCGTGTATGCGATCGTGGAATCTTGCTTCGTAAATGTAAATGATTTGATCTCAAGAGTCATGTAAGGAAAAAATGTTCTATTATGAAACATAAACTGAAATGTAATATGTTTGGTCGACTTAATGTTGATTAATCGTAGCTTACTTCCTGTTAAATGATTAATCTTAAGTGGGAAGCCTTGGAGTCTTCAAAGTCCGTACGGTATTGATAGATTTAATTGTTTGTTTACATGGATTGTTATAGTAATTAAGTGTCACTAGACAAGGATAAATTAAATAGTGCTGAATCGTATTGATAACCCCTTCATGTTATTGGTGTAAATGTTTATTTTGAACAACCGGGTAACATGTATCCAGAAGAATAGCTGCTGTAATCAACTTCGGTTTAATGAAAACCAAGTGGAAAAGTTGTTACTCTGACATCTACTAAATAACCGTTGTATATAAATCCATCGTGCTAAATAACTTTTAATTGACCAGATATCTTGCAACTGCTTAATCGAATGAATACTACACTTATTTAATTTGAATTGTACTTATTTAGTTACCATCATCAGCCTGCATGACCGGTCACTATACTTAGTACTATGAATAATTCGTTTAGTTAACGTCTGCCACTAAATTTGTTACTTATTCGCCACTTAAATGTTGAGTCTAATTCTGTTGATAAAGTTATTGGGGTAATATATAAATGATTCTAAAAGGAATTTTGATAATCATTAACAATTTACCCTTAACTAACCCCATTAATTATGTCGACAGTATGTTCTAGTGAAGTTCCTATATTTGAAATTCGTTGTACTATCACTGTCAGCGTTTGGAATATGAAGAAATTGAAATTTTGAACAACTGAGTTGATCACAAATTAAATATGTTAATCATTGTTTATTTATTCTTAGTTTTATGAAAAATTTCCTTGTTAGTAAACGCTTTCAAAAAAAGTTTGTTTCCCATATTTCCACTTGTTTTTATAATCCATTTAGTGTATCTGCTAAAACCTTGGTTTTATCTTGATATTATGAATGATCAACTGCGAAATATTATTTCTCCTTGTTATTTTTTTGAAAATACATAATTTTTTCAGAGGATTCGTTTGTTTTGAAATTCCAGTTGATGTTTCTCTTGGAGTCTGGTTATCGCCTAACTCGATTATATAAGTCTAAAATTCGATTTAGACACATCGATTGTGTAAACTAGGAGAAAGAATTATTGCCAGTACTTTGATTAGTACATGTCCTCTGTATGAAACACATTTAAGATCCAATTTAACCTACAATTTTACTTATATTCGCTCACATATGCTTCAGTGTCGGACATCATTTCTTGAAATACAACTTATACGGATTAGGGCTTCAGTCAAATCAAATTGTCCACTAACAAATTTGTTGACTAATTGATCTCAAATCTCTACTTTTGCAAGTCAGATTCCGAAATGTAAGTAAACCTTTATTGTATTACAGGTGATTGGTTTAGATTCCATGTTAATGGGATTTAAACTGGACGAATAATGCGATTTGGTTGTCTCAACTTAGTTGCCGTAATTTTATTGTTTCACTATAATCAAATAAACAATTCATTGATGAAACCTGCTAAAAAGGAGTGTATGACAAAGCAATTTTGTTGTACGTACCCGCCTACGCGATATAGTTCTATTTGAATTTTCCTGTTGATATTTTCGACTGAAATGTGATCAGTCTTGGTTAGTATATGGGCATCCTGTACGGATTGCCTCGACACAGCCATTATGTCACAAGTTGATATTGAACAGGTGGGATTTGGGTGGCAGTGAAATGCAGGACTCGTGGTTTTTCCTACTTGGGACTCGTCATCTGGATATGCTATTAGATGCAGGTACACCCGGCTGACGAGTCCTAAATAAGATGAAATTCGTGTCCTGGGTCCCACTGCTACACACATTTCATTTATTGTATGTTTACGAGGTAGTTTTGTTAGGTTATTCAAAGTCGAGCATCTTAAATAATGTATTAGGGACTTACTCAATGTTAATGTTATACTGTAGGCTGAACTAACAGTACTTAGAATCTTCATAAAGTTGCAGATATTATCATAGATTTACCTCGACAGGCATAAAAATAGGAAGTATGCATTTCACAAATCGAATAATCAAAGATCAAACATATTGGCATGAATTGTACTCTAGTAAGTAATTATCTGTTTAGCAATTTATAAATATTTTTCTACCTATACAGGATTTTATTTAAACTACATCTACATATCAAGAGTAATGGTGAAGGTGGTGTATGCATTGTTTTTAACGGTTTGTATACTGTTCGCAGTGTTTAATGTAAGTTATTGATTAAATTATTAAGTAACTTCGGTTATGCATGAGGTTCTTCCAGGCTTTAGTAATTGACAAGTGGTATCTTGAAGTGTTGCTCACTTGTCATTATCTGACAAGGTGTAATATTGTTGATACAACTTTCATGGATCAAAGTTTTGAAAGGAGTCCTAAGCACCTTAGTGATTGCGCTTAACCAACAGGCACTAATTTTGAATTTCACGTCGTTAATTCAAAACAAGATTTCCTACTAGAAGGTTTGACAATTAACGGATATAGTAATGATGAAATAATCAAATTATGAGTTTATATAAAAATGAAGTTGGTGCATGTTTGATGATAAAGTAGACCAAGTAATATGGCATCAGGAGTGCAACAAACAAAGAGTCATAAGTTTCATCAAATAAATAACAAACGTGTTTATGACGTGTCAAGTAAATGTGATGAATTCTCTTCAGTCCCGTGATAAATAGCGGTATAATGAACTTTGGTAATTTTCATGAATAGACTAATATCTCGTCGATTTAAATATTCGTGGATATCATGTAAAAGGTGAAGAAACTAGTTGATGCTAATGATCTTCATCAATATGCAAAAGATTTTGCGGGATATTTGCCATCCAAGTTTATGATTTTCCATCAAACTAACCGGTATTACAGTGCGCGTTCAACTTTCAAGGTGTTTTGATTTGTTGGGTTTATAATTCATTTTAACCAGTGTATACTATTCTTAGTGTAATTCTTATCAAAGTATGATTCAATTTTTTGAATTAGCCACTCTAGTCATTCATTTCTTAAAGCACAGAAAATCCGTCTAAATAACAATTCTATTGCCAAGCACGTTTAACTTTACTGTTTTTCTAACGCGTTACCAGAGTACAACATGGTATTCAATCATTTCGTAGAAATGGTGCTTTTATTTTGTATAGTTTATTATCTATTGTCTATACGCTTAACATCTGAATTAGATTTCAGTCGAAAATTGCCAAAATATGATTAATATGATCTACTTACCCTTAGTCAATCTTTATAAGTAGTAGTCTGTGTTCATTCTGAAGAAAACATAAGTTTTATTGGCAAGTTAGTCATCGCATATCATCAGCTGCACATTCTTATTTAGTCAGTGAAACAAACTTTTTAATTCTAATACTTTGCTTATAGTTACGATATAATCTGTCCAGTAAAAACACATCAACTATTTCGTTATTCTGTGTAAAAATGTGTTCAAAATTCCAATGTTTTTTTTCCATATATTCTTACATAAAATCTTCTATGTCCCGTCAAATGTCACGTGACTGAATCACCAATTAGAACACCGATTTATGTAGATTTGGCACTGTGCCAAACCAGTGACGCATTAACCAGCACGAGCAGCCTAGAGTCAACTCTAAGTCTTTACTGGTTCCCCTTGCCGTGTCTGTTGAGTCCAGAACACAATCTCAGCTCATACCATAAGTCATATATTTCAGACATACTTGGCTTATATACAACAAAATCAGACCGCAACATACCACACAATAGAAAATAACAATCATTCAAGTTCAAGCCAAAGGTGGCTATGAGTGGGAAATACTGCAATCAATAGATTATGGGCAACTTAAGAATAGTAAATCGTGCAACAGTAGCCAATAGGTCAATTGAAAGCTTATAATAAGAGACATAATCTAGTTAATTAATAGTTATACAGTAAGAATATACATATGATAACAGTCTTTAAATCGTTCCCAAAATCATGTAAATGTCTTCCGTAGTCAAACTACACATAATTTAAACTGGATAACAAATAGCTATACTTTTCTGTCCTATATTTTATCCATTACTATAAGTCTACAATAAAAACAAATGACAATAATTCATTTGATCATCAATTAACACTCATTAACTAACCATCTTTATTCAATTCATCATACAAAATATATCCTGTATTTTAATTTGTTCACAGATTTTACTTTGCTTTAAAATTAAATTAGTTTTTTTCCTTTTTTACAAAATAGTCCTTTAACTTATTTCTCAATTCAATAAAACATCTTTTGTTTTTTCTCTGTAAATGACATTATGTGAATAATTGTATCAGTTATAATAAACACGAGTTTATTCACACTGTGTTATTCTGTTGTAATAAGTTTTTATATACAAGTAATATCTCTTTCAAGTGTACCTGTCTGATCAAGTGAAAAATAGAATATTCACTTCAAATTCTAATTGTTATTACTTTTTTTTCTTCACTACGTAAGTGTATTTTATTAATTAGTAATTGTGATCTTAATATCTGTCATTAATCATGGAATATTTAACATAGAAAACGGGTTTACATGTATGCTATAATGACGTTTTTATTTATTATACTCAACTAAATTAACAATTGTTATACACTCGAAATGATTGATAATTGATGTGTAAGTGGTTGTGTGCTTTTTTCAAATGTATCACTTATAGCTATCATATAGTTTGAATTTATTCTTCAAATAATATTGTTGTTGTTGTTGTTGTTGATCTGATGGGAAAAAGAAACTGTCAAGTTTGTGCTTACTGTAGCTATTTTTAATCTTCAAGAATACATTTTAATATTTTTCATGTTACTTCAGTTGGCTATGTAATTTTATTGATAAACAATTTTATTAGTATCACAGATAAGATTCTCGGTGTAGACTGCTAGATTCTGGGCTTAGTTACTCAAAATAGCATAGTGGTGTTTGCGAAATCTAGATGTTATTCGATATCGGACTGTATATATTTAGTGAAACGTAGATATTACATAACATTCGTAGACTAGGAAGGAATAGTTGTTAAATGTTTTCTAGTTCCTAATATATTTTTTTAGCGAATTCCATCCACGTAAAAGATCATTCGTCCAATAGGAATCCGTGTTGTTAGGTTTTAGCCTCAGAACAAGATATTTTGTTGCTGTATCAGTTCCCAGTCTTAGTGATCTATATTAACACATACGATCGATATATATTACTGTCCAACAAGCTCACTATGGTAGTGTAGTGCTGATTTGCGTAATTTATCTATCGCCCTCTCTCATGTATGTCAAAACTTTGTTTTATACTAATTGAATTCTATCGATCAATTGATAGTATGCCCACTACTAGTCTAAGTGCCTCGACATCATATCCGCTATATCGAGCTATAACATGGTCGTGAATAAAGTTAGTCGACAGGAAGTAAGGATATAGCGTACCTAGAATTGGCCATTACTCACTCTGTGATCATTTATTTGTAGAAGTAGTAATTGTACCAGCAAAAAAGACCGACAAATATTTCAGTATGGGAATTAATTCAAAACATGTGTAAATAAGCTTATTAAAATAAAAACCATTGTAAATCACATGCTAAAATGTATGTGGATGTTAAAGTATTATGAAAGCGATATAAAAGAAGTGTAATAAAGAAAACAGGACAGGTTAATATTAAAAGGTTCCCCAGGTATTGTTTATCTGGCCAAGGAAGAATCAAAGGTAATACACCTTTTGAATATAAAGAATTAGGTTTTTGGTCTAAACTTTTACTGCTTTCGAAGATAAAATTAAACCCTGTTACGGAAGTATGGTGTTGTATAATAAATCACTCAGACTGCTATGAATTTATCTACTACATAACCACCGTTGACCAAATGATAAAAAAGAGCTTCCCATAGTCTATATAATCTTTCCAAAGTACTACGAGCACTCCTCTATGGGAGTAATTGACATGATGAATACACATTGAAGTGGGGAAACCAGATACACTTTCTTTTAATTATACTGTGGTGTATTCTACTTATGCAATCTGAAGTGGAATACCTGACAGCAGAAGATTAGATTGAAGAGAACAGAAAGGAAATCGGAGAGGAATCAAAATCACAACAGAGTTAGAAGAAGAATGAAGTATGTAAAGGACAACGCAAAAATTACGTTCAAATGATATGTTTAATGTACGGTTTTCATATTTTACTAAGCCATGGTGTAATTTTGCCTTAAAAAATAAATCGGTTTTGCTCATCAAAGCTCTTTGTTCACCACAATATAACCACCACTTTTCGACTAGAAAATGACAAATAACCATCGGTTGTATAAAGAATCCTTTTAACTCCTCTAGCTAATCTATGCTGTATGACATCAATATTATTAAATGGACTCATTCCCCAGGTACTCAAGTATGAGGCATGCTTTAAATATGAGCGCTAAATGGAGTGCACAGTCCTTAAAATGTAAGTAGGTGGACTGGGGTTCGCACCCGGGGTCCAATGGCTAGAAATCAAACTCTTCAACCACTATGCCACCGTGCCAAATCCTTATTTATGTGTTTGCTAAAGTGAAGTTTCAAAATAGGTTGTTTTCAGAAATAATTTTTGTTGTTGACTTCCTGTTCATTGTATATATTTCTCTTTAAAGTATCATATAACTTATTACATTTCCACGTCCGTTGAAGACAAACATTGTATTCTATTTCTCGGTGCATCAATTAAGTGATGGATCGAGTCTATCTTGAATCTCATATTTGCTGATAATTTGATTATATTTATTTAAGTGGGAATCTTATAAACATTAACATTTTGAGCCCTCAATAGGACTCTGCAACTCCATAGATTCTTTACACCAATTCTTAAGATCGATCATGTGAGCTATTTACCAGGACAATCTCTTTTTCTTCCATTAATTTTGTCTGTCAGTCTATTAGTTGTGGTCACCTGTCCCGTAAACTTAGCAACAAGTTGTTATTATTTTAACTTTCAATCACGACGGTTTTCTACTGTCAGTAGTTGAATCATCAAAAGTCAATATTCAGTTAGTGAATTTATGCTATACTGCAAAGTTGTTTATCTACGTATACGGTTATTTAGTTCTGTCCTGTGGCTAATTACACACAAATGTGATCAATAATGTGAGTAACATTTCTGGTCCTCACAGTGCAAATCACAAACTAATCTTTTCTAGATTACCACTGGAATCACTGGACGTTTCCAGCACTCAAAAGCATGATCTTCAATCCCACGCGCGAACCCTTAACTTCTAGACCATTGAGCCGGGACCCAACGGTGTTTATTTCTAACTTTAATTAATTCATAATTTCCAATATTGGTTGGAAAAGCAGGTTATATTTCATGCAATCTACACCTATAATTTCTTATAATTGAAAAATTCAAATTTGATTGAAATACTACTACTTTGCGTAATATAAATTCACTAGGACTTACCAAATATTATCAAATCTCAATTAATTTAAATTGGCATGTTGTGTAATACAACACACGATGAAATGTTTTCGTTTTTTCTGTGACGCCATGTGATTTCAGTTTTGTTACTGTGCCAAATTTAAGGCATGACTAGGTTTCAATAAACAATTGAGCCACTTATATGCTATCTTTACCAAAATAATGGTACCTCTTGATAAGAAGTAATGAAATAAAGTGGTTATTTTTTGAACGTTTAATACCATTGTTGTTATGGTTACCAAGTGAATTTTCTTACTAATCACATTCATATTGTGTATTAAAAAAATGACACAACTCGTCACTTGATTACTATACATAGAAATAAATATCAACAATATCTGTGTATTCTGTAACCGGTAATAAATGCTTTTCATAAATATCAGTATTTGAAGAAATCTGTTAGTACTAAGTGTAATTAAGAATCTTTACTTAAAAAACCTTTCATGTGTTAATTAAATCAGTTTACCCCTGATACATTACATAATTTGACTAAGTTGAATTATACAACGTAATTAATTTGATAATAAAACAACTCCACTGACAATAACAAGAATCTAATGATGATTCTCATTAAACTGAACAGTAATAATGTTGAACATTTGTATTATAAATGAACAAGTGAAATAATGATTTCTGATTTAGATTGTACGTTCAAATACTATTTTGAATATGACGGTTTTCGAATATCACCAGTTATTTAACTCAAGAAGGTGGAATGTAATAATTCACTGTACTGACATTTTGCATTAAAATGGATCGTGAATGATCGTCCACTGCTTTCACGTTTTCCATAATGCTTTGGCTTTAATTGACTGATACGTTCAACCATTAAATCACTAAAATTTTCACAAAACCCCTTTCCGTTATATATACATAAAGATAAATAAAGTTTACATCCCATTTACGGATGATGGTTTGTTTTTTAGAATTGTGTCCATTAGAACCATATTTCTGAATTAAAGTGTCATTTACTTTTTAATATGATATCAGTATTCAATTTTCGTTGCTTAAACATTATGATATATTTTCTTTGTAAGTAATGATGGATAGTGGCTAGCCGTGGAATCCAGGACGCGCGTTTCGTCCTATTTGGGACTCGTCGGCTGGGTGTACCAGCATCTCAGAGTTGATGTTCATTCTGGGTCTCGAACCCAGTACCATTCGCTTCAAACGCCATCGCGTTATCCACTCAGCTACTGAGTCCTGATAGCCACTTGCTTGTGCAATGGGGTGAATTTAAATTCACTTGGTATTGTTTGGCGTTTGAAGCGAATGGTACTGGGTTCGAGTCCCAGAGTTAACATCAACTCTGAGATGCAGATACATCCAGCCGACGAGCCCAAATAGGACAAAACGCGCGTCCTGGATTCCACTGCTAACCAATATCCATCATTGCTTACAAAAAGCTTGTGAATTAAGGCAATATCGAGGTATATGCACATATGCCGATAACAGACTGATCAATTGCAGTCTTTAAAAAAAGACTCAATGGGAAGATACAAGCCAAGCAATACCAAGTGAATTATAATATATTGTTTTTCAAAAACAATTTTAAGGGTTGGTAAATTAGATCAATGTAAATGAATTTTGGAAAATGTTATCGATTTAATGACAAACAGAAGTTCAAGGACATTGGTTGCATTGTAACCTTTAATTTCACTAATTTGTTTCCTATCCGATAAATTGTATCATATTAAGGTAAAATTTTAGCTTTAATCTCTTATTGGTTGAGAACTGGTTCTTTGCTTATGTTCAAAAATGTATTTTCTGACTACTTCTGTAAGCAAATAATAAGTTTAGCAAGTTCACTCATCCTCTTATTTTATCAAGCTAATTTCATTGTTACATGTAGCAAGATTTTTGTCAACTAAACATTCAGAATCCTATTATGCCTGAACAAATTGGGCAATTAATAATAACTCTATAACCTTATGTAGTTTTCTGTTGACTAATATTTATGTCGGGCAGTATAGTTAACTGATTATTATTAGTTTTTTTAGGTACCTAGTTCACCGATGAATAAAAGTACCATAAGTTAGTAGTTTATCTATAGGTAATGCTTAGATTTAGTAATCATTTGAATAGGATTGGTCAAAGTGCATCCAAGTAACAGGTTTATGTATACTTACAAAAACAACATCGATGTTGAACAGTATGTTTCCTAATTACTGTATTCTAGATGAAGAAGGAAATAAAATTCACATATTGAGTTCACATATATTATCTATTGATTCATATGATTTTATGGCTTTACCTTCAGTGTTGTAGGTAGTTGACAATTATTTTTCAGAGCCCGTCACTATAGCACTAGTAATTCAGAACTTATTTTGTTAAATATTTCTTTGTCATTTTTCGAAATCATTCAGTGATAAAGGAAACGCCTTGACGTTTCCTAGACTACCTGGTAAAAATGTTCTAGGGTAGCAGTCACTTGCAACATATATACAATATAAATAAGTTTTTCCAACTATAAAGAAATGTGATTAGCTGAAGCATTTCATATTATGCTAAATACAACTACCCTCAATAGAAAGAAAGAAGGCCTGACTGGTCATCCGACTTCGACCGTTTATTCAAAAAACCACATTTAACTTTTCATTTCACTCTGACACACAAATGCAGAGACTTCAACTCTACTTCGTATTACAAACCTTGCATTTTCCATGCTCATGTACATACAAAGTTGTCTCACACAGAATAACCTCTGCCAAAATAACATTACATTGATATAATCAGATCTATTTTAGTTAGACTAAGTATTCTAGCTTACTCCTCTAAATTAATAAAACATATTAATTGAATCCAGTTATTTATTCATTTACTCTGAAGTAGCGATTTATACTAAATCACAAAACTTCAGAAATTCACATTTCTACGCGTTGGGATGTCATGAATTGTGCGATTGTTTTATTATTAACTTCTTATTCAATGTTCAATTTATTTGAAATTATGAAGTTCCACTTTGATATTGATAACTAATATGAATAAGCTTTCTATAGTACTTAAAAAATCGGTACTTTTATACTTAAAATATATGTACATAGTATTAAAAAAAGGCACTCAAATATTTCTAAGGTAAAGTGAGACTATTATATATTTGTTATTTGTTGTTGTTTAACTTTAATCATCCTATTTCAAGGTGGTTGATTTACTTATGAACCTGTAAATCTATGTATGAAACATTATTGAGATTGTATTCTGTGAACTGAATGGCTTAATTATGTAACTTTTATTGTTTTTATAGACAATAATAATATTAATACAAACTTCAAATAGAAGTAAGCTATTCCGATTTCTACTCATGTGACCTAACAACTAATTGTGTTGACTTTGATTTCCAATTAAATATTGTTAACATTTATGTTAACAGTCTTACGTTTTGTTTGAATGGTTGTTTATAATTACCTTAATTGCTGACTGACAGTTCTAAGATTATAAAGATTCTGTAGTCCTCTTCATGTTGCTTCTGTCCAAGATTTAAGTGTGTTTTTTTGTAGTTGAATATATGCCTACAATTGTCTACAAGTATTGATTCAAGCAAAGATATATCGTGACGTTTAATAACTGATTGGTGTTCATGTAATTGAAGACAAAGAGATGGCATCCACTTTGTCTGATCTAATAATTCTCACATTTAGAGAAGTTTATTTTGTGTATAATGTTCGGTTTGTTTTCTTTTGTCATTTAGTTTTCAAGGTGAGGATTGATGTCATTTTCTTAGCTTGTTATCAACATTCGTTCGTAATGGCTTCGATAATCGTATTGTAATGTCCTTCATATATGGTAAAATACTTCATCTTTATTTATTTCCCATTTTTGATTTAATGCTTGTTAACATGTTCGATAAACACTTTTTGATGAAGTTCCATTGAAATTCGTTCCTTTGAAAAACAGTCACTATTTTTTCTTCGTTTCGTGTGTATGGTAGGTGTGCTACACTGTATCTTCACTCTTTTGAATATAATCTGTACATAGTTAATTCTGTGAGTTGTTTTATTCGAGAATTTAATCTGTATGTGTGTTAGGTTTCGATGCACCTGAATTTGCAGTTTTAACTGTTGGTTCCAGTGACCAATGAATTCTACTGAAAATATGTTGCTCAGCTGATTTTTCAATGGGGGATTTATTTCTACAACCTTGTTGATCAAGCTATACGGACTTCTATCCCTTCCTTTTTATGGTGAAGATTGTGTCGAAATTACGGATCCACAATTTTGGTTTGATTATTGGTATAACCAAAGTTTATAATCGCTGCTTGGGATATTGATGATCTCATTCGCGTTCTTTTCGTTTATTTGTATATTTCATTTACAAATTGAAAATATTTTATTGGGAATAAGTCGATGATGTCTAATAAATTTTGTCATGTAAGCTTCGCGTGTCTCAAATGATTTATATAAAAGGGCAGAATTTCAGCAAAATGACGTTCCTTAGTTAAAAATCCGTTTCACTATCTCGAGGTAGGATACGATTTTGAATATCTTGTAATATAAACAGTAAATCAAATGCCAAAGTACAGTTAGTCGCTTCAGCACACTTCACTGATGTTTCGTAATCTTTGAAGTTACTGGGAGATATGATTTCTATTTCGACATCTTTTTGGTTATCGTGGTGAATATCGTCTTCTTGATTAAGTAACTGCTTCTCTAGTTTCTCTTAAATTATTCTCTTTACTCTTATCATCATCAAGCTAAACTTTAGTTTTAAACTCTGAGTTTTCTTTGTGGGGCTATTTTCTTTTCTTCTGGTAACACACAGGCAAACTTATTTTCTCGTTTAAACATATTTGTAGTCAAAACATGTGCTGTAGAAAGAGTGAGAACCGTCTATTAAATGTTACAGCTTGTGGCAATGTGCCCTATCAGTATAGTACGTAATGATACCGCTAATTAGAGAAGAGTGATTTATCGACCGGACCAATGACGCGTAAACCTTGACGAGCAGTCTAGAGTCTTTATCGGTCCTTCTTCCAGCCTAGCCCTGCCTGTTGAGTCCAGAACACCACTCTCAGACTCCGCGATATGAATCATATATATTTGAAACATACTGGTTTATATACAAAGCAGACAGACCACATCGTGCCATCAAATCGGAAATAGCCAAAAGTGGCTGTAATTAATAGATGTACATAATCTAGTTACTGAATAGTTATACAATAAGAATATACGTATAATATTTGTTCATAAATAGTTCTCAGAAGTTGCGTATAATTTAATCTTCACTAGTATATAACACCAAGCTCCTCCACCAATAGCCGATGGTAATATGGTCTGTTCGCGTCTATCATTGAGTCGGCATGTTAGACGATATCTAACTTCATCCTGAAAGTTTGCTATTGCTAGAAATTAAAAGTCGTTTTAGCATAGTCTTTCTTATCTGTTTAGTGAGCTGATAAATCAGAAAACTTACCTATTTGTCTTCCATTTTGTCTTGCAAGTGTGGCATTTTTATTGTTATGAACCAGAATCGTTGCAGACTGAGGTTGTTTAGAAGAAGCATCCGACTGCCTTCATACTCCAGTACATCTGACTTCTCTTATGAACTATGGGGTTACCTTTTTCAGTTTTACTGTTCTCCAACTGATCTGTCCCGTTGTGATATCAACTAAACGAATCAGTATCTTACTCAGTATTAGATCATCACAATGTTCAAACCCGATCACCACATCATCTTAGTAACTACAATCAAGATTTAAATCTAGTTTTACTATTCATAAAATTTATCAAAATTCGTTCTTATTTTTTGACTAATCTTTCGATCGATCATATTTTGATATCAGAAAGAAAAACAAAATCAGATTCCTTATAAGTCAAAAGAAAAAATAATGATAATCGATTGTTTTTTATATACAACATAAGTATTACATTCCTATCGGTGTTCTGTTTTGTTTTGTTTTGATTCTAGAAATGAATATAACTATCTAAATAATAGAAAATATTTCGATATCATACAATTGCCATATTCGGTGTATCGTAAATCAGCCTATCGAGAACCATTAATTTCAAACTTTAAAGGAACATCAAATTGTTCATTGTTAAGTTAAAATGTAACTTCGTATATTTGCATATAATTCAATTGTCTTTTCCAAAAATTAAAATTAAAAATATAACATATCTCTATGTGAAATGTTGTCTAAAGAAAAACATAGTTAAATATAAGAAATATTTATTTATTATTAGCTTTATTCAATATTATATTTTTGGTATAATATAGAATTGTCAGCACAAAATGTTTCAACGAGTTTCCGTTTCTTACATCTTGGTCGATATTGACGACAGATATTGAGTGGTCACCAGTTAAAAGTTAGCCATCCAGGAAATCGACACCTAAACAATGTACATTCTTTTCGCTGCATATTGACAGCAATCACAATATCTCTGATCGAACTCTTTTTTGTAACTTGTACAACGTAAAGTTGTACACATTTCAGAAACACAACTGAATAGGTTATGTGATCAATAGCCATAATGATGTATTAAAACAAACAAGAAAACGGATAACTTGTTGAAATATCTAGATGACAGGGACAGGTAGCCCAGATATTCAATCAGGCCGTCAGAGTTAAAAGTCAATAATTACCAATCAAGATCGAGGTCGACAGGACAAGCTTTGAGTCGTAAGTGGTGAAATTTTAGTACTTCACTTCTACCTAAAGTTTGTTCTGATGTTGTTCAGAAGAACAATGAAATCTCCACAACCTAAACATCCACCTCAGAGGATTGTTGAAATATCTAGATGACAGGAACACGTAGCCCAGATATTCAAATGATTAAATTACCAACAATGATACACTGTTTTACTTTTTTTTTAAAATGAGAAGTCTATATGGTTAATTTTAAATTTTGCCACAAATAATGTCAGTTTATCACTCTCGATAAAAGTTCAATATTTAACTTTTATTCAAACATTATTCTATTCATTTAGTAGGTGAGTAGGGATTTTATTTCAATCATCTAAGGCTATCTACAAATCTCTTCTATGAACATGTAACTGTAGTGCCGAAGGAAAAAGCGAATAAAGTGGAAGTTTGAAGTTGAAATAAAATCCCCAGTGTAAGTTACGCTCTTATATCCAAAACTTACCCATTAAATGAATGGAAAAATGCTTGATACCGCATAAATACTGAACATTGGAGAATGGATGCACAATCTTTTCCGATTCGTGACATGTCTGTATTAAAGCTAGATTATCAAATGACTCTTACTGAAATTTAGTTAAGATCGATCGATTGATATTAAACAATGACTGGTAACAGTCCATAGAACTGGATTATTAATGTAAGCTCCCAAATAAACTACTATCGAAATAGGTATCATTACCAATGTTTGACTTAATAATTTCGAATAAAATGAGCATTCGATAGGTTGCCGATTTAAATCGGCAATAGCATTTCACGCCATTTTCAACAACCACCAAATCGATTTCAAAAATATCAACATATTAAAAAAGGTTTTTCCAATTACAAAGAAAGGAGAGTAGCTGAAGCTTTCCATATAATGCTTAATCCTACTGCTCTCAATAGAAAAGCAGGCCTCACTATACATCATATCTATCCTAGCCATCTAGTCTGATCTTGTTCACAATCCACACTATTACCTTTCTCGCCATAAAGGTCACACATTTTTGATCCTTAACCATACACACATACAAATTTACATACATGTCGCTTATTAATCACCTTGACCGGAATGACATTGATTTGTTCAGACTTGTTTTTTTGACTGAACACATATGTTCTTGTTGTTCCGTTGTACTATTTAAACTTGAATTGATTTTGATTTGGTTATTTATTCTCTGAATAAGTGGCTTACACTGAGTCACAAAACTTTGGAAAATTTAATTTTTCTACTCATTGAGATATTCCAAATGTATTAATTTGCTTATACTATCGAAATACATCACAAAGGATCAGCGTAGAACTCTTTTCGAGGAAAAAATATTTTTATTTACAAAATAATGAACATGGTGAAAGGAGATTGAAACCTATGAAACTAAATTATACTTCACCGCCATTGCAAAATCATTTGTTATTTGAACTTATTAACTAAGTGGATGACTTGTTGATGTTTGAAGCCAAAGTCACTGGGTTCAAATCCAGGAGCGAAGAACAATCGTGAGATGCAGGTACATCCAACTGACGAGTACAAACTGGGACGAAACACATCCTTGATTCCACTTCTAGCCACTATCCATCTCTTCTTAAAAAAGGGTTATTTAAAACACTAGTTACATAGATTAGTCATAATTCAAGTAATTCAAACCTAGTGTCTAGGCACTATTGAGACCCCATAGTAGACCAAATCCAGCAGCTAGGTACTTGAAGTTGATTTGATTCAAATAGGATGAATAGTGTCCAGAACTCTTTGATTCCGACAGCCGTTCATAATAAATCCTCATATTCTTGCTGCATATTATAAGCTACACATAATTAGTGAGTATCATATGTAAGTAGTCCCAGTGAATTTGACAGTATAATTACTGAATTATCAGATATCGTAGTAAATTAAACAGTTCAAAGTAACGAATTCATGTAATGAAGTAGAAAAATAAATCCATACATGAGAAGTTGATAAAAGCAAGTCCAAAACCCAAGTCAACTTTACGTTTTCTACTTGTTTGATGGATAAAAATTCTGGAAATAATTATCTGTTAAGAAGTGTTTAACTATCACCAACTGTTAAATAAATAAGAATCATATGAATGTTCGTGTAGAATTTTAATCCAGTGAATTATTATGCTATAGGTAACGAAAACAGAAATGAAAATATAACAGTCGATGTTAAACACAATATATTTAATACAAAAATGTATTGAAATCAAGAACTCACTAGTCATAACAGTAACTGATGATGTAGATGTGGTGTATGCTACTTATGTTGACAGACATATAGTAGTATGTAACACCAATCACTAGTGGGAAACCTGGCAGCAGATAGCTAAGAACATAGAGTTAAAGATAATAGAAGGGAAAATAGGAAACAATTACGAACTGGAAGAATCATACAGAATGTGAAGTACAAGTTATAGAACTTTACAAATAAAATATTCAGTGTATGATTCTCATATTTTACCAAGAGATTCTTTTCTTCAATACAATCGGTTACCGCCACCTCCGTGTTCTTGTTCACTACATATATGTTACACAAAAACCAATTTTCATATGATCAGTTTACAATTTCTTAGACTATATAAAACAGTTAATAAAATCACTTCAGACCATTTAAGGATAACTGTATATAGCTTTTGGCAGGTCAAAACTCTGTGAACATCATTTGCTTAAATAGTGTAACGAAGCTTTTGTTGACTAGTAATAACTAGCCTAAAATCTAGGTTTTTGGCTTCTTGTCGATTCTTTACACATATCTAACAAAATAGCCAACCAGTGTTTGGTGTTTAGTTAGTTTGTTGAGTAGTAGATGAGATAAACTTCTTTTCACATGTTTTAATTATCGGTTATATTAAAAAAAAAACATAACTACAATTATCTTGTTACTGAAATAATCTTTATAGGTTGAATTTCATAATGAACAGATGTATTACAATGTAGACTGCTGATTCAAATTCCTACCAACCAAAATTGTGATTACAATTTTACAAAACTTGTTTCATAACCAAACGCTATTTTCCATCAGCCAATTATGAATATTATTTTCTTTGAACCATCCAACGATCTAGCATGGGATTTTAAGACTTACGATTACAAATATTTGTACTGTCTTTGTGCATTTTGAGTGTGATTACGTGAAGTTTAGGACGAGGGAATTCAATCTGGTACAAGTGTAACTATGTCGGATATAAATTCTTCAGTTCATTTTTAAATGGCTGATTTATAGAATATCAATCAAATGAATTACTTTATGAAGAACTCACCTTTCAACTATTGGGTGGGGGATTAAACTCTAATCTAACGGCCTTGATTTAGTTACTTGGACTGTTACCCCATCAACTACTTTTGATCATTAAATTAATTTAGCTGGTCTGTTATCACATATTTACGTGATTTGTTCTAAACTTTCGATGGAAAAATGGATCAAATCTCTCCATTTATCCTATCACACATATGCTTGACCTTGCCAATTACTCACGTGTAACCACTTTGAAAATACTTGATTAGCTATGTTTTACAAGAGAAGACAAGGACTGTGTAGGAGGCCTTACCTTAAAAAGTTAAACAAGAATGCCTTGTTTTCATGCTTGTTAATTAGTGATGAAACTGAGCTTCGTAAAGTGAATATTCCAAATAATAATATATCATCTATACTTGTACGTCATCCACCCAGCGGTCTGTTGAGTTATGACTGTGTTTTATCAGTACAGTAGTCTTCTCATTAATTTGAGATTTTAATACGATAGTGAAGCTTTGAGTGGATAAATATTTCAGACCATTCTATAGATGTATTTGTTAGGTCTATGATTATCCTCAACATTTTCAATGTTCAACAAATATTACTGTACCCAGAATTTTCGAACAGTTTTTGTTCTTATACTGATTGAGTGCTGCACATTACACTGAAATTTTTACTCAAGATTTCATTTTGAATCCCGGTTTTTACTAAATTTGTGTTTTTTTATCCGACATATTGGGCTAAGCTATATTTTAATCTTCATAGAAAACAGTTATAGAAACTATGGAGACGTGAAATGAAATCTAAAATGAAAATGGAATTCCGATAAGCAGCTTTCATTCATTAAATAGATGGAAAAGAAATGACTGGAGGTGCTGGGTACAAGATACTGCTCATCAAAAACATTGTGCGTATTTTCAGCCAGCACTAACATTATCTTATTTACCAGTACTAACCCACTTTATTCTACAAATGTTAGCTCTATTGATGGTATGTAAACAAAAATAAACTTTTTTTAGGTTAGTGTATACGATTACAATTCATGACCTATTATTAGACTCAAATTTACAGGTGAGACTATAATTTATGAACGACGTTTTGAGCCACACCAAAAGTGACCTTGAGATTGTCCACCTGATAACCAGTACCAAATAAGGGTTAAAAACCTGTGTGAGGAATTAGTATTATGATTTACATTTGATGATTAAGGTTAGAAATTAGATTTAGGGTTTTCATCACGAACTGACATCAGATATAATGCCAAAACTCTATTTAACCAAATGGATGTGTGAATTTCGTGCCAATATCTGAGATCCGTTATCTTATACCTGATTGGTTTGTCCATAAATTATAATCTCGCCAATTTACATAGGCGCGGAATAAGTGTTGATTGTCAAAAGTCTTCCTTAATATCATCGATACATAACTTCTATGGATCGTCTTTTTTTCCTGTTTATTTACTTAGCTAACAACTTAAAATAGAATAGCGTTTCTCATATCTTGATTGCATTTGGAAGTTCTGATTGTTTTTTATGCTAGAATAAATTCCTACATCTATGTTATTTTCGCTTTTGATATTTCTATTGACATTTAAACAAACAACTTCAACCATTGATTAATATAAACATTTACCGAAATCTTTGATAATCTACTGTAAATTACTCATCTAATCAGCGACGATAATTATAAACAGCTTTAGTTTTCATCATAACTGCCTGTTTTTAATATGAGCAATTGATTTCTAGCCTGATAGTATTACTTACTTACTTACTTACTTTACTTACGCCTGTTACTCCCAATGGAGCATAGGCCGCCGACCAGCATTCTCCAACCCACTCTGTCCTGGGTCTTCCTTTCTAATTCCATCCAATTCTTGCTCATTTTTCTCATGTCTATCTCCATTTCCTGGCGTAATGTGTTCTTTGGTCTTCCTCTTTTCCTTTGGCCTTGAGGATTCCATGTGAGGGTTTGTCTTGTGACGTAGTTGGGTGCTTTCCTCAATATGTGTCCTATCCACTTCCAGCGCTTCTTCATGATTTCTTCCTCCGCTGGGATCTGGTTTGTTCTCACCTGATAGTATAGTTTATTTATAATAACTGGATCAGATGAATCCAAAATATGTGTTCCATCCTATTTGCGATCTGTTAGCTAATTATATCCGTAATTCAGTGTTAATGTTCACAGTGAGACTTGAACTCATTAACTATCTCTTCAAACGCCAACGCTTTGTCCATGAGACTAGTAAGCCTATACATAGTGATCAATATTAAAAATTTAAAACCAAAACTAAACATTTACGTAATGATTCCTAGTTTTCCAATTCAATTGAATCTATGAAAGCAAAATTAACCTTGAAAATACAAAACACCCTTTTTTAACCCATGATTATATGATAATAAAGGCGTATTCAACAATATTGTTTTAACTTTTTTATAAAGAACTCCGCCTGTAGCTCTTCTAGAGTTACTGCCGGTCCCAAGCCCGGGTAAAGGAGGAGGGTTGGGCATGGGGTTAGCGTCCCCATCCCGTAGAAAACTAACTCGCTAAAAAACGCTTACCAGAAAAATAATTCAAACCATTTTAACTCTGCCCTGAGAGTTAGAAGGTCTTCATTTAGAAGAATTATGACGCTTCATGGTGAAAGCCGAATTCCTTCGGAAGCCACGAGGCCGATGCCCCTTCTAACAACCAGAGCAAAAATTTTTATAGGTACATGGAACGTTAGAACAATGTGGGAAACCGGGAAGACCAGCCAAATAGCAACGGAAATGAGGAGATACAACTTGGCAGTACTGGGAATCAGCGAAACCCACTGGACTCAAGCTGGACAGAAAAGGCTAGCTACGGGAGAGATGCTGCTATACTCCGGTCACGAAGAGGAAAATGCTCCACACACACAGGGAGTTGCTCTAATGCTGTCCAAAGTAGCACGAAATGCACTTGTAGGATGGGAATCCCACGGATCCAGAATCATCAAAGCATCATTCAAAACAAAGAAGGAGGGGATCTTAATGAATATTATCCAATGTTATGCACCCACCAATGATAGCAACGACGACATTAAAGATCAATTCTACGAGCGGCTGCAGTCAATCATAGAGAAATGCTCAAGAAAGGACCTCACCATTCTGATGGGAGATCTAAATGCCAAGGTCGGAATAGACAACACTGGATATGAAGATATTATGGGACGACATGGACTGGGAGAGAGGAACGAAAATGGAGAAAGATTTGCAAATTTGTGTGCATTCAACAAATTAGTCATAGGAGGCACAATATTTCCACACAAACGTATACACAAGGCTACATGGATCTCACCGGACCACACTACAGAGAACCAAATAGACCATATTTGCATCAAAAAAATTCCGAAGGACAATGGAAGATGTGAGAACCAGGAGAGGAGCTGACGTAGCTTCAGATCACCACCTAGTTGTAGCCAATTTAAAACTGAAGCTAAAGAAGAACTGGACAAGTGGACAAACAGCAATACAAAGGTTCAATACAGCCTTCCTTCGAGATACTGACAAACTCAATGAATTCAAGATAGCTCTCAACAACAGATTCCAAGCCTTTCAAGATCTACTGAAGGAAGAAGAAACCACCATGGAGGACAACTGGAAAGGCATCAAAGAAACATTGACTTCAACGTGTCAAGAGGTTCTGGGCCTAAAGAAACACCATCATAAGGAATGGATCTCTATAGAAACACTGGACAAGATCAAAGAAAGGAAGAACAAGAAGACAGCAATTAACAACAGCCGAACACGAGCAGAGAAAGTCCAAGCACAAGCTGAATACATAGAAGCAAACAAGCAAGTGAAGAGGAGCATTAGAGCCGACAGGAAGAAATACGTGGAAGAATTAGCAACGACGGCAGAAAAAGCTGCTAGAGAAGGAAATATGAAACAGCTCTACGATACAACGAAGAAACTATCAGGGAAATACAGTAAACCAGAGAGGCCGGTCAAAGACAAAGAAGGCAAGCCAATCACTGAAATTCAACAACAGCGAAACAGATGGGTAGAATACTTCGAGGAACTCCTGAATAGGCCGGCTCCAATGAATCCACCGAACATCGAAGCAGCACACACAGATCTTCCTATAGATGTCAACCCACCAACGACGGAAGAAATTAGAATGGCCGTCAGACAAATCAAGAACGGGAAAGCAGCAGGACCCGACAACATACCAGCTGAAGCACTGAAATCAGACGTCGAAGTAACCACAAGCATGCTTTACCCTCTATTCAAAAAGATTTGGGAGGAGGAACAAGTGCCGATGGACTGGAAAGAAGGACACCTCATCAAGATTCCAAAGAAAGGAGATCTGAGCAAATGTGAAAACTACAGAGGCATTACACTACTGTCAATACCAGGGAAAGTCTTCAACAGAGTGTTGCTGAACCGGATGAAGGATGCAGTAGATGCCCAACTTCGAGATCAACAAGCTGGATTCCGAAAGGATCGGTCGTGCACAGACCAAATTGCAACACTACGGATCATCGTCGAACAATCAGTTGAGTGGAACTCGTCACTATACATCAACTTCATTGATTATGAAAAGGCATTCGACAGTGTAGATAGGAGGACATTATGGAAACTTCTTCGACACTACGGAGTTCCTGAGAAGATTGTCAATATTATCCGGAACTCATACGACGGACTACAGTGCAAAGTAGTGCATGGAGGACAGCTGACAGATGCATTCCAAGTAAGGACCGGAGTCAGACAAGGCTGTTTACTCTCTCCCTTCCTCTTTCTTCTGGTGGTCGACTGGATTATGAAGACCTCGACATCTGAAGGAAAACACGGAATACAATGGACAGCTCAGAACCAATTAGACGATCTGGACTTCGCAGATGACCTAGCCCTCCTATCACGTACACGTGAACAGATTCAGATAAAGACAGCCAATGTAGCAGCAGTCTCTGCATCAGTAGGCCTCGGCATACACAAAGGGAAAACCAAGGTCCTCAAATTCAAAGCGGAGAACAGCAATCCAATCACCCTTGATGGCGAAACTCTGGAAGATGTAGAATCCTTCACATATCTGGGAAGCATCGTCGATAGACATGGAGGTTCAGATGCAGACGTAAAGGCGAGGATTGGCAAAGCAAGGGCCGCATTCCTACAATTGAAGAACATATGGAACTCAAAACAACTTTCAACCAATATCAAAGTGAGAATCTTCAATACGAACGTCAAGGCAATTCTACTGTATGGAGCTGAAACTTGGAGAACTACAACAACCACAATCAAGAAAGTACAAGTATTTATAAATAGCTGTCTACGCAAGATACTCAACATCCATTGGCCGGATACCATCAGCAATAGCCTTGTGTGGGAGAGAACAAACCAACTTCCAGCTGAAGAAGAAATTAGGAAAAGACGATGGAAATGGATAGGACATACATTACGCAAATCGTCAAACTGCATCACGAGGCAAGCTCTAACTTGGAATCCTGAAGGGAAGCGGAAAAGAGGAAGGCCAAAGAACACATTACGTCGGATAATAGAAGCAGATATGAAAAGGATGAATTACAACTGGAAGGAGCTGGAAAGGATTGCCCAGGACAGGGTTGGATGGAGAATGCTGGTGAGCGACCTATGCTCCTTCACGAGGAGTAACAGGTGTAAGTAAGTAAGTTTTTTTATAAAGACAAATTAATTTGTGTTTAATTTGATAAAGTACACATTTATTTATTATTATTTCTTCTTATTGTTAATATGCCCTTAAATGCCCTGGTACGGCCGAGAGTAGGGAGAGTCAGCTCTTTCTCTCGAAATGCTCTCAAGTGACCATGTGCATACAACCACTGCCAGGGAAGTCCTACTCACTGACTCCTCGCGGCGGTGTTGTTTACGAAATTGAGAGGACGAAAACCGAGTGTCCGGCGCTTTAACTGGGTGGGTGGATACAGAGAGTCCACCTAGGGGAGTTGCAAAGCCCTGATCCCAAACCAATGGTGTAAATGGGCTCCAAGATCCTAGAGAAACTAATGGCATATGAACCAGTCGTTGATCACCGGCTATCATGGGACTCCATCAAAATTCCAATTGTAATTTTTATTCATTTTCGTGTCTATTATTTCTTCCATAACTTGATCAGTTATGCACTTGGCGAGCACAGTTGATCTTAAGCTGATTCATCTACTTTTCTGTTAGTTCGCTATTCGCGAACCTTTTACTGTGTACTGTCTTGAGCCCAAAAGGTCAGCTTTGAATATTATTCTATTTCAAACATATCTGTGTTTATTAACAAGTATATTAGGCCTCATCTCACTATAAAACGAGAAATCTGAGAGTTGCCTCAATTAGAATAAGCTGGGAAAAATCGATTAGGAATAAAGTAGAAATAATAATAATAATAATAATAATAATAATAATAATAATAATAATCAGTATAGGGTTGTGGAGATTGTTGAGTTTGCATTGATATCATGAATGGATCAATGTCAGACCACCATTGGAAACCTTGAAGCACTGTACGGCCATTTCGTTCCGATATGGGCCTCTTCAGCAATATCATGGGTTGGTTGAAGCTGGACATCAACACCGTTGGATGCAAGCTCAGTGGTTTAGGGGTTAAGCATTCGTGCGCGAGATCGAAGTTTCTGGGATCGGTTCCCGTGTGCGTGGTCGTGAATACGCACTATTGAGGAGTCCCATACTAGAACGAAAGGGCTGTTCAGTGCCTCTAGGCTTTCAATGGTGGTCCGACATTGATCCATTCATAATATCGATCTCTGTTAATAATAGTTCATAGGTTAAATGAGATTTTCAGATAAACGCAATATATAAATATGATAATCCAGTTACTTAGAAATTATACAACAAAAAATAAATAAATAAATACTAATAATTCGAAAACCAGTTCCAACTTTTACAATATTCATCCTGTTATTACAACTATGCAGTTATATCAAATATATTTTTCCTATAAATTAACTTTTCAACTGATTTCATTGATTCCAATGTATTCATTATGTAATTTTAAAAGAAAACTGATTACCTTAAATGACCTAATGATTCATATCTAGTAGACATTTAAAGATCAGAAACAATACATATAGTCGATTGAGGTATTATAAAATTACAAGTTACGCTTGACCATCCAAATGGTCAGAAGCTGAATAATTCACATCTATTTGACAGTGAAAGCTAACGAGAACAGAAAGTCGAACAGTTTTACACAGCTGATCATTCTTTAATCATCATATATACGTTGGTGCATTTAGTTAAAAATCTATTCACAATCATTAGTTTCATGTTCTAATAGAGTAAAGCAACTGGTATGGCTCAATGAAAAGGTAATGCAAATGATAGATCAAGATTTATTATACAACAAAAATAAACGCACTGAGTTCCACATTTTTTGCTTCAAATGATCAATAGTTAAGTTCAGTTATATTGAACAGGGTAGTATTGGGCACTTGTAGATAATACAATTTTAAAAAATAATAATATCAAACTGTTATAACCAATAAATATAGCTTTTTTTAATGAAATATCTGATTTAACTCCGTAAAAGTAAATAATTATCTGGATTCAGGTTGTTGAACAGTGCAATTTCTGAACATCTTTGTAGTATAGAAAATCGGATCGACACAAATGAATCTTTGATGATTAGTAAACAGTTAGGCACTAATTCTACGAAATTTACAGAATCCATAGCCATCAAATACCAGATTCTTGGTTTATTTATTCAAAAAAGTAAACATTATCAACCTTCCTTTATCCCGATTATACAATTCCCGCTAAGTGACGTCGCGCATTTGGTTATTTTGTTGTCATTTTTACTTTTTTCGACTCTCTTCTAGCGAAGAAATTTTATTCTTAGTTAGCTAAATGTTATTCAATTTATTTTTTGCCTATCAGTATTGTGTCCAGTGCGCACTCTTTTATTTTCAACAATTCAGTCTTTCGAGACTATCAAGATGTTCGAGGGTACTTTTCTAATACATGATGTATGTTGCAATATTGTATACAATTTCTTGATTTAACTTTAATCCTTACTACACTAAACTATGATTTGTTCATATTAACTTGCAACTGAGCCCATATCTGATGGTAATTCCAATTCACTTTATAGTTTCGACCTTGAAGCACTACAGGTTGTTGCCGGGATACTCTGAATTAAATATTCAACCGTGTCAGGTTGAGGCATTTACTTACCGAAGTCAATTAGAGATTGTAGTGCAATATCGTGTATTTGCTTCCGGAAATTTTTATATGCAACTTTACCTCGCCTAGATGAGGCTGAATATATATTTAACATCTACATTCAGATTCAAAATTGAATAGGTCAAATGAACAGCCTTGGTGGTTAAAGCACTAAATTTTCAATCGTCAGGTAGTAAGTCCGAGCTCTGTTCCATCTATTTCGGTATATGCAGTCATCGGGTAGAGTATCACTAATCCTCATACGTCTAAAGTGTCTTAAGACCGAATAACTATTTTTGCGCTTATTGTGTGATGATAAAAAGACACTGGTTGATAATTCAGTTTACTTACACAAAAGACGATCGAACATTTCAATAAACTTGTGTATAAGTACTTGTTTCAGACAATGTTAGGTTCTTTTGCCTTCTGTCCTTATTCTTACCTTAATCGAATGATTGTGAATTGTTTTACACTACTTGTTAATATTCAGCAAACAATCCAATATCTAATAGTTTATGAATGCATGGTGTAACGCACGTTTATTTGTTATGTAATTTCCTAAAGTATTTAAATCAATTAATAACATACAATATAATTATTATTTTAATTACTTTCTCTGTATCTCGTAACAGTTATTCCTAGTTTTTGTAAACTTCAATCTTTGTTTGAACAAGACAGATTTCATATTTGTGTGCACTTATTTCGCATTTCGGTTGACATTAGACAAATCTCCCAGCTGTCATTTACGACATCGTGTATTGTAATTGCTTTTTATTTTGTGATGACAGAAAGCCTTTCTCTTTCCAGACTCACAGACGCGTTAACTGCCACAGACACCTCACCAGTTGAGATTTGCAACCAATTTACGTTTACTCCTTGATTAATAGACCCATTCCTTAGAGAAATAGTTGCTTTTTGGACTTTGGTATCACGAGTATCTCAATCGTGCTGTTGAACTCTGATAGAATTTACACATAGTATAAACATTAAATTAATATCCCAGCTGAATACAAACTTTATCTTACTCGAGCGCTCAATTAACTACTGATTACTTATAAAGCAGCATTATGTGATATTTTACAAAAAGAAATGCGAAGTGTTATGTTACTTAGGGGCGGCCAAACCAAAACGTGGGATCAGTGCTTGAATTCACTAACTTCTAGTCCGAGCCATGTTGGCAGATGCAGACTACTTGGTTAGGGTCCACGTGACTGTCATAACCAATGGTTGGTGACTTTGTGCGATATGGTTCAGAATCGGTCACAATGGCTTCGGCGTATACACTCTTTGTCCTCCATTAAACCGTGAGATTAAAACCGCTCCATACTTTTCTTTCCATGAACTAATTCTTTCTTCCTGTACTATGTCCTTATATGCAATCTTTCTTTTATATATTGCCACCATTGAATTAACTACTTCTATGAATCTGATGTTCATATTGCTGTGCTAATGAGGTGTGACAACTTGGACCAATGCATATATGTGCCTGGTCTTAGGTTGTAGCTAAATGACTGTTTTGGTACTTAAACTAAAACTTGATGTGGAATTTCTGTTTTAACATGTTATGCTTTCTAGAAATCTGACTGTCTAGTGTTTGTAGAACATGTAGTTTTACTTCAGGCATATGCAGTCTGACGCAACCACGATGAGAGCGTTCATATGCTTAATGTGATTGACGATGGTGGTTTCTGTAGGAATACTCACATTTAATGGCAATATTATATGAGTAGTAATGAAACCTGATAAATATTATTGAGAATAATAAAGATTGTTATTCGGAACTTGATTACAACAATTAATTTAGATGAGAAGCTCGCGTACACTTTGTTTATTTCATTGCAGTAGTTTTCATATTGATAATTGTGTAATGTAACTTAACTCATTTGCCAAGTACAGGTTTATGTACGCCTAATGATAATAATCAACTCCCCAAACTGAGGTGTATGAAGTGTGTTTCGGAGTTGAGATCGACTAGTTGAAAGTCAAGCAATTATCTCTCTATTATACGTCCAGGCTGTAGCCAACAAGCGAAAGCGATTGATTTATGGCATAGAAACGTAGAACGAATGTCATTTGTGAAATGTTAGCTTATATATGCGGTATTCCATGTACCCACGGTCTTATCACAGAGATCAAACAACCCAATTAGTTGAGATCTACTAAACATAATGGAAATTACCCAAAAACTTATTGCCGTTTTCCTTTATATACGCAAGCCTTTTAAGAGCAACGGGACAAGAAGAGTATTACATTACATTTTAAGTTATAAATTGTTCACTATATTGATATTACTACCATCACTATACTCAATATCTCCTCTTTCGAATTTCTAGAATATTGTCATATTTATTTTTATCCACCACTTACGTTTATGTTTTTCAAGTTAAGTGGAGGAAAGAATTCAAACTCTCCGTGATAACTTACATCAATATTACCTCAAAAATCCGAACATGTACAAAAAAACCCCAACACAATTTAGTAAACGATAGCGTTGATTTGTTTATTTTACAAATAGAATTTCGATACATAACTAATATATTAATATATATCAGTTAATGGATGATGAGAACCAAAGTACTGTTCATATTCCTAGTGACGTTATAGTAAAAATGGTTAGATATTTTGGGCGGCATGGTTCGAAATCAAACACGATAGCACAGATGCATTCTTGTTTTTCAATATCCCTTTATACACAGGTCTTTATTGTCATTACGTACCATATACTCAGTCATTCTTATCATAACTGAGACTGACTGTTATATTGAAAAGGAAATGTTGCTACACATCAGCTTCATATGATACTGTTTCACGTAACCAATGAAATGAATAAGACTGTCTAAATGTTAGTTGGTGTTTGAAGGCAAACGGCAGGAAGTAGCTCTATTTTATACATGTTTCGTGCTAGTTGACACACCTCAACAAGTTGTATCTTTAGGATAACCTATTCAGCTGATATGCGAATGATTACAACATAGTTTGACTTATAGTAATGAAGATGGGTAAAGAATATCTAGCTCATCGGTTGAATAAGTAGAGATTATTGAATTAAAGACGGAACAAACAAAAAATTTCTTACCACATACATTTGTTACGACATAGAAAACTAGATTGCATTACGTGTATGTGAAGGCTAGTAATAACCATTCGGAAACGGAAAAAGGACTCGAGCTTGCGGCCTATTCGTTCAAAGTTGAACGTCTTCCCCATTAAAACGTCACCGCTACATATGTTAATTTTAAACCAATTTTCAAACAAATAACGCTATTAATATGTTAAGGGAGTGTGGGGGAGGGTGTGGTTTCGTAGAAAAATAAGTTATTCTGTTTCATTATTTTATTGGAAACTGTCAATAGATCAGTTGTAAAAGTGAAAATACACATAGACACCGGTACAATATTCAGTCGGTTATATGCAACGTAGAATCTGACACATGTTCAGGTCGTCATACATACCATATTAGTAGAGCGAGATAAAATTATTCTAAGACAAATCCCATATTAATAGAAGATATTAGGTATATACAAAGAAAAAAAGGTTTAAGATTTCGAGACTCAGGTTCTAGAGGAAGGCAAGGAGTGAATACGTCTGTCCCGGTACAACTAGGTACAAACACATAGAGGTAATCTGTATTTTAAAAAATAGACGAGAGAAGTGGAACTCAATCAACAAAAATAACACAAATAAGTGAACAAGGACAATATATAACAAGATATGCAAGTCAGTTGAGACCTTTTAAAATAAACATACACATGAAAAGGGCAATTATGTTCCCTACAATACATACACACATGCATACATACAATAATATAGCAATATTAACTACCCATTAAACTTTTAATAAAACATTCACGTTGATCAAAATAATATAAAAAATCTTTACAAAATTTATTTACTAAACAAATAGATGTCGCTAAAGTAGATGACATCAATGTTGACGAATAGTGCTGACAGGCGGGATTATTCATTAAATGAACAATTTTTTCCCGATCATGTTTCAGCTGTTCTAAAAGGATCGTATAAATTCGATTTGATAATGTTTGAATAGTTGAGTAAATAGTGTCTTCTGAAATATTATACAAATTATCAAGAGATTGATAACACTGTTGTTGATTATCATTGTTATGTATATTACTCATAAATGTATACATTAAAAATAATATTAAATTTAGGTGATAGGATGGACCAAAATTATTATTACTATCAAGTGATAAATAAACTGAACTCCATGTAATATCATCATCATCATCATTGCCATTACCGTCATCGTTATCAGTGGAATTATGTGGTAGCGATAGATCTAACTTTTCAAGAATTCGATGAAAATAAAGACGTAATGAATAGTAGACTTGTGGTAATATCTTGAATTTATTCTCGATAGTTTGATTATCAGTAAACAATTCGATTGGATTAGATATACTAACAGAATTACTACTACTATTACTAATACTACTAGTCAATGTCATGAATGAATCGACTAAATTATGAAATAAATCCATGATGAAACAGTAACTTAAGTAAATCACTTCATTGGTGCTTTTCTCATCGAATGGAAGAATGAAACCATATTCTGTGAATAGAGTTAAATTATCATGTGCTCCGTAATTGATTAAAACCTGGAAGTTAGGAGAAATTAGAAACAAAAATAATCAACAGGATATGAAACAAATAAAACAAAACAATGAAACCGGGTTTTGAATAGTAACTAATTTGGTTTTGGTTAATTTACGTTATTAGTATGGGAATTTATTGAGAATTATTAAATTTCCATAACGACTGCTTATATATAGGCTTCAAACACGATGAGCAGCGAAGGCAGCTTAGGCGTAGGGTGGTAAAAAGCCTACTCAATGATCATGAACAGTGGTGGACAACGAGAATCAAAGATATGGGAAAGGCGGTGACCATAAGTAATAGTTGGAAACTATTTAGACTTATCAAGGAAACATAAGTTAAAAATTTGACTGTTAGAGAGAATATCCTACTGAATTGTTGGAGAAGGAGTTGGTAAGTTATTGAAGGCATAGTGTGTACTTTTATTTTGAATTTTCTGTGTAGTTCCATCCGGTTTCTGAATTGCGGACCAGAGTTTAATGAATAACAGAGGCTGTTTGGAAATTTATTGGCCGCATGATCTACGTGAATACTCCGTATTATTGATAGGGCTGTTTATCTGAGTCGAGATGAAGAAATGTACAAGTGATTATAAATGGTGTTAGTACACGGCAATATATTGAACTGATCATGTTTCCTACTTTTTGCTTGTGGGCTATCAATAAAAACTATAACAGAATACAGTAATTTACTGTATACAAATTATTCAGTTGTTACAAGTATTATCGTGAACTGTACAACTGATTGGTCAGTGAATTTATTTATTTGAACACATAAATATTGGTAAAAAGGGGCATTGAATACATATACGCCACACAACTCACTTGATTTGTGTGTGGGTTATGATACTGTCCGGGTGCTCAAACAGAAGCAGGTGGTTTTCTTAAGGGGCCATATCCGGAGCCTTCTACCTCAAAGTCTGATCCACAAGGCAGTGGAGCAACGTCAGGAGATGCAGTCCCATGGTAGCCGGTGACCAACGATTGGTTCATACGCCATTTGTTCCCCCAGGGTATTGGAGCCCATGTGCACCATTGGTTTGGAATCAGGGCTTTGCAACCCTCCTAGATGGACTCTCCGTATCCACCGACCCGGTTAAAGCGCCGGACACTCGGTTTTCGTCCTCTCAATTTCGTAAACAACACCGCAACTAGAAGGCAGTGAATAGTGACGAATGTCTAGCTCTTTAGTCCAGCCTACATAATTTAGTGATGACGTCCCAGACTATGTAGTTGGGTGATGTGAGAAAGTTACGTGGAGTATCAGTTCCCTCAAGACCGTACAGTTAAGCATCTTGCTGACGAGTGGCAGCAAACTAGCATGAAGTCCAGGTTATGCAGGGTTTCCTACCGCGTACTTACACACATTCAGAGTCTAATTTGCCAATAGTTGTGATTGACTGATTACAGTAAATTATATCGCATCATATTTATTGTTTAGTAGTATACAATATTACAGCTAAAAGGTAAATTATAACATTCTTCGCATTATAAAGAGAAAACACAAAAGACTACCTGTTCACCTGCAGATACTGAACGTTCCAAATATAATTCCAATGATAATTCTGTTTTAGACAGTGATAGAGCGGTTGGTACATTCTGACCATGATTTAAAAAATCAAAAAATGGTATCAAAGCAACTGTGTGGCTATTCTCCGCATTCATAAAAATTGAAACAACTTCAAAATCGTTACAAAAGCTCAAATCTTTTAAATCAAAACTGATTAGTAGATTATAAAGATGTTGAACCTCTGATAAAGATTCTTTAAAAGGACATGAAACACAACGTGAATTCACGGTACACCAAGCCCATAGAAATTCTTTTGGCGGAATGCTATAACCTTTATAGTGCAAACCTTTTGTACAATCATTGTTATTAGTAAAAATTGGTCTTATGCAATACCACGATCTTAACAGTCGTGTTAGCAAACGTTGTAATTTAATATTTACATCATTTGAATGAAAATAGTGCGAAGGGTTAACTGCCAATATTCTCTCAAATAAACAGTCAGTATCGAATAAGATACAAGATAATGGATCCAAATAAACTTCTGGCAGAACAGATAGATAAGGTGCCCAAATCTTTCTTAAGATGCATTTGGTCGAAGTTGAGTATTTACAATGGTAAATAAAAGCTATAAGAGTATCGATAGAGTTTAAATTAGCTTGATAACGTTTGGAATGTTCAAAACATGGACAATGATTAAGTAGATAAGCACATCGTAACGGTGTAAGAATCAAGCGTAAATCATTTAATGGTACAGAATAACAGCATTGTTTTGCTTTTATTTCACAACAAGCAATTAGACCACGTTGGCCAAATTTTAAGTTGTTTGAAATTTTCAATAAACTTCTTCCAGGATATGCAGTGTGCAGGCTGGATGATCTAGTTAGCCAGTCATCAAATTCTTTCAGAGAACGATCTTCATTTAACTTGTGATTAACCATGGACTAAAATTGATTAACATAATGACAGTATTAGTGATAAGGTGAGTACCAACCAAAATCAAACGGAATCGATTTATAACCTTTGGACTTTTATATCATTTGACATATTCACAACGTAAATAGTCATTATCCATTTGTTATTTTAGACAGTAAGCATTTGTGAGATCAGTTAAGCTAATGGATTTATTTGGGGGGGGGAATACGATTGGTTTCAAAAAAATTAGTCATTAATGTTTCTTTACAAACTTTTATCGTACCGATGTGAAATATATTTTAAGTGGACTGACACAACTGTCCGAAACTTGCTTGATTAAAAATTGCACAGAAGTTTAAACAGTCTGTTGAATTGATAATTTCGAATTAATTGAGCATTGGGTAGATTGTTATAAATAAATAATATATTTGTAATATTCAAATGAGTAGAAAAGTTAGGTTTTCTGATGTTTCGTGACTCAGCGTAAGCCAAATGAAAATTAATTTAATCTTTTTACTCATTGGGATATTACAAATATATTACTTATTTATAGTCTGTTGAATTACTTAATGGGTTTATTTTTTAACAAATTCAATTAGTTGATAAATAGAACCCACTGAGTTGCGATTTTTCCAATAGACAGGTATACTCAACGCAGGATATATATATATTGCATACTATTGAACACTTGATCTGACTCATGAAAGTTGGTAAATCATCTGAAATATTTTTGGCTTTTTGTATTCTAGTCACTTTCATGTTGCATACATTCGACTATTTAGCTGATTGCTTGAAAACACCCTATACTCCACTGACTGCATACGTATACTTTTACCTGTCTCTTTCGAATAATCTGTTATT
Organism: Schistosoma haematobium; assembly: GCF_000699445.3. Lineage (NCBI taxonomy): Eukaryota > Metazoa > Platyhelminthes > Trematoda > Strigeidida > Schistosomatidae > Schistosoma > Schistosoma haematobium. Next base: position 13,586,475 of record NC_067201.1, read on the forward strand.
GCGCCCATATTGCCGCTTCTTTCTAGTTTCATTGGTTGCCTGACATGTATGTCCCTATAGACTTCTATAAGTGACTCTTGATTTTACACCATCTGGTTCAAAGTGATATGAGTTCGGGTCGTTAAACGTTGCATTTTCTAGATTTAGATCAGAATCTAAAGGCTTAGCTGCTCAATATGCATGTATCGGTCAAACTGGACTAAGGTGTTTGGATTTTAGATACTAAATCCTAGGTTAGGACCCGCCCCACATATTTCAGTCTGATGAAACACAGTATTACTAGCTCTCATACGTAAATTATGAGTCGAAGCAAAGTAAGTAGAGCTGTGCCTGGTAGAGCCAATAATAATAATAATTTGGCTAAAGTTATTAAACTCTTCACATAAGTACAGAGAAAGAAGACAGTAACAAAATACTAATAAGGGTAGCCGTAACGCTATTTCCAGTAGTCAATAGTAAGAATTAGTAGAATCGAGAAATGAATGGAACTGGATTGCGAAAGTTATGGAGGGTATGGCAACGCCAACGATCTTAAGCTATTTTACCACGATCATCAACGTGAGCCTCACAAAGAAACTATGGCCCCTACGATACCCCCCCCTTAGATTACTAACCAGTAACTTTAATTACTGATGCCAAGTTTTAATTTGATCACATAGCTTTTTTCCGACATATTCTTATGCTACCCAGTTTAATTTGTCAGGGTAAATGGTAGACATGTAATAAACCTTAGCCAACTGAGTCTATAAAAGTTCACGACCCAGTCCACCAAATCACTACTTTAACCAGCAATCTTTACTTCACATTTTCATCTCTCGTATACCAATGTGCGTACATTTGGGAAATATCTATGGCTAAACGCTAGGAACTTATGTATATTTTCCAATGTTAGAGTACACTTTTCATAGCTACAAAATAATACGGAACAGACTTCTCTGAAATAAATTCACTTTCTAAGAGGTATATACGTATATCCCCTGTACTGTGAGTATTGTCAGTGGGTAAAAATCGATTCAGCTTTTGTATCCGTTCCGACACCATTAACTGTCAACCTAACCTAAAACGATAACTCTTTGGGTAAGTGAATTAGTTTATATAGTTATTTCATTTATATGTTGCAATAGGCATCAATACAATCCAAATCTGAAACGACTGTTTGCGCTTAGGTTTAAAGGAACGAGTACTAATCAGTACTGTTACTTAGTTTGTCTGGAAGACTGTATTTTTCAACAGTTACTCAGCAAAATTATATTGTTTGTACACTACAAGTCAGTAAGAATTCCTCTAGTCAGATCAAGTCCTGAATTCAAAAAAGCTAGTCTTAAAGGCATATTGCAGAGGTATATAAGACTAGGATAGGCAGTATTGAAGTAAATTACTGAATGTAGTCAATTCAGTTATTTTTGAACTGAACCCCAATCACAAGTATTTGAGTAAATAGCATGTGCTGGGATGATTTACCTCATGACGACGGTTTCCTTAGGTCTGTTCTTGTTCAGCTTAAGTTAATTGATAGATGTCTTTTGAAAAAACTTCGCTAGGCATTAAATAGAGAAGCATAAACACTAGTTATGCTATATTCATTGCCGATCGTTAGGAAATTGAAATCCAAATCTGATCTACTGAAGAGTTAGAAAATCATTAGTTATGAAGTGGATTAATTACAAGCGCTGTGGTTTAATTCTTACTACTCATTAAAATAGCGCTAGTCAAGTACTTCTATATTCCTAATAATCTGACAATGCACATGCGAAGCCTGAATATCTTTTCAATAAACATCTCCACTAAGTGAATGCTAACTAAAGGTTTACATTCTGGATATTGGATAAAAGATGTAAATACGGTATAATTCTAGTTAGGAATTTCGAAACTTGTGGATTCTACTGAGTATTATCTATTATATTGTAAATGAGTACTTTTTAACAAAACAGATTTATGCTGTTCTTTCGAATCAACAAATTTCATATGTTGGTACATACATATTCAGACTTACACAGCATTCTTCATGTTCTCTTTTAGTTGGTTGGTTAAAATAGTTGGGGTTAAGTCAATGAATGAATTGAAATATCGTTTAAGATTGAAACTGAATAACATTTCAATAAACCTAACATTATCACTTACTAGTGCAAGTTTCAACTGTCATAACATGAAGCATATGGTAGAACTATGTTTCGCAATAATAGTTAAACATCGACCAGTACTGAACAAGCTGTTTTTTTCAGATACAGCACTTGACGTTAAAAATAATGAGATATTTAGAAGTTTGAATTAGCAAATTTGGGTAAGTAATTTGTGAGTTCACTTAATTAAAAGGTCATATAACAGTAAGTTTTAAAATAAAAATAAATCCTAAATTAAATTTTGAAACTACAGATTTATAACTCATCTGAATTTATTTCTAGTTAAACATATTAGTGAGATATCAATAAGTATCTTGACAGTTTGCTGAGAACTACACGAATTGATGCTGCATCAGAATACATTCTAACGGCAGCCTCGTAACTCTTTCCGTCGTAATAACTTCTAAAGACCATATGAACTTATACGTATTTCATAAAAGTAATGTCTTCGAGATATGTTTAAATATCTTAATCCCTACTCACATAAAAAATTTCTTATTTCTCCATTTGAAAAAAAACAAACAGAATAACCAATGCTTGAATTATATCCAGTAAGTTATTTTAAGTGTCGTCCAGAATACTAAAACACAGTAGATGATTGTATTTTGTTACATAGAAAAAAAGTATAATTATCAACCGAAGGCATTTGAAGTAACTCGGCTGACTAGTAACAACTGTCACGGTATTTTGAAGAACAAGTTCCAAGTTTAAAAATACATTTCATGAACAAATGTGTTGCACATAAATTAGTTACGATTTTAACAGCTCGCATTACAGTCATTCGATATTTTCAATAAATCTCAGTCACATTAATGCGCGTTTAGACATGAATAAAATGTTATTTAAAAGGCATTAAAAAAAGCTACCACATAAACCTCTGATACACACCAGGTTCACTTGGCCATTCAAACGGCTTAAAGATAAAGAGATATGCTGTAATAAACACAATCAATAAACTCCATAAAACTTCACAGAGCAAGTACTTATAATGAGTATGTGAAAAGGAGAAGACGCGCCATAATACAAATGGGATCAAGAAATATCGCAATTCGAGTAAACCAGAAGCAATTACAACAATGAAAGTGCACACTAAGAAAACTAAGCGTTCTATAAAAGGACCGAATGGTATGTTTCGATAAGAAAAGAACAAGGTGTTCACAAAGTACGCTGTCGCTACTAGATAAACAACAGACAGACCGTAGTACGTGAAGACATTTCTATATATTATTTTTCGCCAGATATAAAAGGTATAATGCCTATTGTCAGAAATCAAATAGGGATGAATAAAAAGACAATACTTCAAAGATATTAATATAATTAGGACAAAAGTTGGTGTGAGCAGAAGAAATATAGTCAACACCCTCCAACTTCGATTAACAAGCAAGTTTCTAAATGATTTTATGCTATTTACTATGTAACCCACAAACTGAATAGGAGTAGAAAGTGCACAAAAAGTAGCAAAGTAGAAAAATTGAGGGATGTTCAAAACTGCAGTATGTGCTTCTCTATCACCCAAAACAATACCTTTATTAATAATAACAAAAGATATAAACGAAAATAAAACTAAGACAAAAGGTAAACACGGTCGGAAGACACTTTTCAGCATAACAAGTGTGACAGAAAGTGGATGTGTGACGAACATGTACAGTAATCTTTTGATCCACATGGTTGAGGAACATCGGTCATGTCCGAACATATTTTGTGATAGGCTCCCGGAAGTGTGGATGCACATAAGCAGAGGAACCCATATAATATTAGATTGGCGTGTGAAGACAGCATAGGAGACAAACAGAGCACTTAACCAGTCGCGATGTAATAAAATAAAGTAAACAGACGCCATGACGAATAATATCGAGCAATGGTCAGTGTAGTAGAAGGCAGAGAAAAAGAGGAATAATGGTTCTGATGCGATAGTGATGGCTAGAATATTAGGAGAGTTGCATTTCATGATTTTAGCAATCCTAAGTATAATCACATGATTAATTATACTGAACAGGACACTCGAAAACCTAAAATGCATTGCAGTAGGTTCAGGTGGAAGTACACCTAATAAACTCAAAACTTTGTGAGCGGACACATAAGCCACATAAAGACCGGGAGGTGTGGTGATCTTGCTATCCCAGAACTTCCAGTTTCCTTGAATATATTTTAATGTTTGGCGCACATGGAAAACTTCATCCATGTAAGGATCGTGTTGGTATCTAGAGAATACATAAGTCAGGACACATGATACGGCAGCAGTGAATGTTATAAGCAACCAAGAAACTATGTAGTTGTAACTCATTTTCTGGTACTTGGCTAATATTTGTGGCCTGCAATTATGAGTTAGGATGACGCGCATATGTATGTACGTATCATCAGTTCACAATTAGTGAACAGAGACAATGGTATGTAGTGAAACCCAAGACCGGTGAACACTAGTAAATGACGGTGTTAAACTACGGCAAGTCTGTACCAGGACCTTGACATTAACAACACAAATTCAAAGGATACTTACTTGTTACGTCCACGGTTAAACAGCGACCTTGGAATTCGATATCTTTATCGTTCATGAATAAGAACAGCAGGCTGACTGACTTCAGTTTCAGTTTCAGTTTGGGAAGGACAGGAGGCTTGATGGCCTGTGTTAGTCCTGACAATAGCGGTCTCTCAGTTGATCCATCGCGCGCGCTAATCAAAAGGACAGTGGTATTTTTCCTCGTTGAGTAAATTCTATTGTTTTGATCGTTATTATGTATCAGGACTACTGTTTTCACTTTAATTGAACTAATTTCAGTTAAAGTATTCGATTACAGGATCGTTTCTGCTTCCATACTAGTTTATCTTCGGTGTTTCAAAAAGGGCAGTGATTTTGTACATGTTGTGATTATCCTTGCTTTTGTGTAATTATTGCATGAAAAGCATCCTTGGTCTGAATCAAAGTACATTATTTGAAGTCTGAAATCTTGCTAAAGCTTGTCTTGTAGTACCCTTTTGCTCGTTGAGTGACACTGTGTTCATACATCGATCATATTGTGTTTTACACCTTAATCTGACTAGAACGGTTGGTAGTACTCACAAATGTGGACAACCAAACTGTTTGTTCCCTGTGGAAGAAGGAATGCAGTATGATGAATGCAAAAAGTGGTTCCATAAGATGTGCACCCGTTTAAGTCCCACTGCATACAAAAGATGTTCGAAGCTTAACTCACATTGGCTCTGCATGTTTTGCTGTGCAAATAAGTCATTACTAATACAGGAGGCTATGAGCCTATTGGCTCTGGCCTGTAAGAAGAACGATTGCGCATGCGCTGATAACACGAGCACTGACAGTGACGAATGTGTCAGTGTAGTACGTGCTGTTACGAGACGTTTTAAACAACCGACTTTGACTGACGGCAAAGTAAAATCTCCGTTAACATTAACGACGGGTGTAGTACTACCTGATACTGATACCGGTAACCATGCCCCCCAGTGTAAACTGAAGATCTGGATAAAACAGTCACTGCTCCAAATAGTCACAGTGTCCTGAGGGATGAAAAATGGACTACAGCACGGAGAAAACGAAACGAAAAGAAAAAGGCCGTATGCAGTGCGCAGATGGTTAGCAAGTCACTGGTGAACTCCCACTTTGAGTCACTAACTGCACTACCAAAACCTGATGAGCTGCCAAAATCTGATAGTAAGAGAGAAGCCCACCCTGGCGTGAGCGAGAAGAAGAATCTAATCTCATCGAATATTATTGTAAGCAAATTGCTCGAGTCAAACGACCCTGATCCAAAAATTAGACACGCGCATGATTTAGAGAAGCTTGGAGAATATATTCGTAGTATCTTACCAGATGACTCTAAAGGAGTTCGGGTTAAAAAAAACTGGTTAGAATAGACAAGAGGACTGAGGAAAATGTTGAACCCCGAACATGAAGACTCCTTAAAGTAATCCTAGGATCGGAGAAGCAACAGGATCTCCTGTTAAGTAGCGCTCGTTGTCACGACAATTCCGATATACGGGTTGGACCTGATATGTCTCTAGAAGATAGAATAAAAAGTAAGAAAGAATTAGCTGAACTAGAAACCCATCGGCAAAACGGTAAGGAAAATCTCAGGCTAGTGGGTTTTCAGATACTCAGATCTTTGAAGCGAATGCTACCAAGGCCTGTGTGGATAGGCCGTTCTACTTAGGAGTTTTATATGCCAGTGCTCATAGTCTAAGAAATAATTTCTATGAACTAGAAGTATTAGTGAACAGACTAAAGCCACTCATCGTAGCAGTGACAGAAACTTGGTTAGTCCATGACTTGGACACTACACCAAAATTATTCGGATACCATTATCTCAGAAGTGATAGACATAGATGTAGAAAAGGTGGCGTCTTGTTATATATAGCCAATAATATAAATATCCTTTTCAATAATTTCTCATCAGGTTCTACAATTATAAATCCAGATTAATAATCCATAAAATTGGCCAGGTTTAAGGCAAAATACATCATTTGGAAATTGTAATATGTGAATCAGGAATTGTTTGTTATATAAATAAAATCGTTAGTGTTGGGACGACTAATATGAAGTGTTAACTTGAATCAGTTTATAAGCGAAATAAAATTGTGAGATAAGTTATCAGAATAAATATGGTCAACATTGGGTAAGAGAGAGAGAATATTGTGATTACAAATCGGAAATTACGTAATATGTAAAATAATTAGGTCAACTATAGTGGATTCAGGGGTGGATATTGAATAAATTCCTCAAAAAGGGGTTATCAAGTGTAAAGACAATAATAGTAATAATAAAAATAACAGTGATAATAATAATAATAAGTTTGGGACATAAAGTGAACATTAACCAGATTACGTCACCACATTATAAGATTGATTATTAGGTAGTTGGCCCCAGAGTTGGCCAGGGTAAAAGGAGTGGCTGAACATACTTCTTTTGTATACAAAGCTCTGGCTTTTTGATCCGTATAGCAATTGCTTCAGCCGTCTGTAGGATTCGCAGTCTGACGGAATTAGGTAGACTGCTGTTGACACGATAAACTATTGCAAAGATTGCTCCATGTTTGCTGCATGTCCTGTTTAGACTAAATGGTCTAAGATGGAGCTGTTAACAGTTTTGACAACACCCTTGCTTAACCACACGGGTAGGTGCTCACGAGCCCGAATGTACAAATTCCTAGAACATCTGCCAATATAACTTGCTCCACAGGAGCAGTTGAATTGATAGATACAGAAGGAGGTGGCTAGTCTAGGTAATTTATCTTTCAACCTCGAAGTGATTATTGGTCGTGTGGAGAATACTAGTTGTAGTTTAGCTACATCAATTCAAAGGACCTTTAATGCCACAACTGGACAAGCCTGTGAAGACGATCATATGACTTCCCTTATTTTCCCCCTTTCCTTCTTTAAACTCAATTCGATATTTTTCTCAATTACACATAACCTGATCCATTATTATTCTATTATTATTACTATTCTCTTTTTCAAATATGGCAAATATAATGCTAACATTATTGAAACTTGTGTATTATCGCATTTTTGAAGAAACTCGAAATGGTTTCTGCACAACACATATGTACCCATAAGATGTATGTGAATAATAATAATGTCTGATATGTTAAGTAGTCACATTATTGATAATCTACAATTGTCGATTAAGTTTATTATTCCTGTAAAATACATGTACACATTTAATACCGATCTAAATGTAGTGACCGTATTTCCAGTATTCAGTCTGAATTTTGAACTAACGAACCAAAGCTTATTCGATCAAGCCAAACTACATTCTGTATAGCATACGAAGTTTTTGAGTGATTCGTACTAAATTATATCAAAACTCGAACCATGTGTTCAACTTAAACACTTCTAATTAAGGAAACGATACACTATATCAAAGTACAATGCACCTCAAGCCGTACAGCCTGTGTTATACAGTCAAATGTTTCTCGAGCAAAGAGTAATGTACTAAACGCCAAACGTAATAGTTAGTAAATAAGAGTTAGATACCTGAGAATCAATAAAAAAAATATTCCCAACGAAATAGGACCAGGTAACTTTCGGCGAAAATTTCAGTAACTTTTCTAAGTAGATAGTCAAAGGTTAATAATCCTAGACTGGACCACGTCATGACCTTGCATTCAGTCAAGCACGACGTTATTGTCAATGGTCCGGTAGATGTTTAACCAAGGTCAGATAGTATAAGCCTAGGTAACGAAAACTGGAGGACATTATGTGTGATTTAAAGAGACGGGAATAAATGTTAGGATACAAAACTGGGAAAAGGTATAAATAAGTGACAGTACCATCCAATACAACTCTTTGGAGGTGTTTTCAACATGTCCTTTCTGATACACCAGATTTGTGATTAAACAGATTCACATTCGCTTTGCGATGAAATGTGCTCTAGAATAATTTCAAAGGCATTAGTATTGTACTCTCAGATTTTGTTCGCCCAACATTGTCAATATAACCTTTATCATGGGTATTTAATCCAGTATATCTTTGTTGGATCGGTAAAGTTGACTTGGATCAAAGTGCCATTGGGTTTAAACTGTTCGCGATATGATTGAACGAATTATAGCCTTCTGGTTCTACTACTCATTGTCATCCACACCTATTGTTCTACTTAAGAACTTGACAATGTTTTATACGACATACAAATGGCATTGTCACAACTGATCACCATTCTATATTAGCGCATGTGATGAAAAAAAAGCTCTTTTCAGTAGGCGTATACGTCTCCAAATAACCTAGTAAAATTGAAATTCCGCTTGGTTTTCTCCCTTACATATATGGGATGTTAATTTATCTTAGACGAATGTCTACACCAGATAGCCTCCCAGTATCGATTCAACATATTTCGGATCAATAATATGTGACTCGCTTGATTAGGAAGTAAATATATTTCCACACCAACATTTGACAACGATCACAGTAATGATAAGGGTAGGAAAATATAAAACTATTCTAATACCTTTTAGGCCATCTACCGGTTTAACTAGGCAAACAACCAATCGTTGTTTTCCTCGCAAACATAACAAAGATAATACGTATGTAACTACAGATCCTAAGCAAATAAATTTGCATAATTTACTCACGTTCCTCGTCTCTCTATACTTTTACAGTGGTGTGTTAGATCTATGAGCTTTTACAAATACATAAAATACATCTAAGATGCAGTCAAAACAAACGGAATTCATCACCTTATTCAAAGACAACTTGACGAAATCATGTGAGGACTGTTTCTAAAACGCTTTAAATCCTACTCATGGTCTTTCTTCAAAGTTCACGTTTATGGTACCGCCCTTTCTTCAACAGAGACATCAAACCACTTACGCAGACGAGCAGGTGAATGGGCGATAGGGGTAAGGATTGAAGTTGACGAAAGTGGATTCCAACACCGGCTTGTTCTTGCTGAGATGTGGGAGAGTAGAGGGTGATCTTACAGTAGCACAAAACACACTAAGTTCTTCCGGTTACCCCAAAACAATCATGTTAAAGGAGTGTCACCAACATTCCTAGAGGCAACCCACATCTTCGAAAGTTGCGTGTCGAGAGCCGAAAAGCCATACACGCCCATACTTTTTCCCGAAGTAATCAAAACCGCCTTAGTAATTGGCTTCAAGTGGAGACTTGACATACATATACTAACACGTAAATTATCATCTCCCGCTAGATTTGCCGTGCGTGATAAATGTCTCCTGCCCAGTAAAGTGGTAGTTATTGGTTCCCGAAAAGTCACTGCTCTGATAAAAACGCACTCACATAGATTACATTTTATACAGGTCTATGAATGACTAACAAGTCGACCAGAATGTATGCATTTGAAAGGCTATGATACCGACCATGAAACATTCATATACCTAGACTCTCAGCAAAACAGAAGGAGGTGAGTCCAAGGAAACCAACTGGTTTAAACAGACTTTGCTCATGGATATCATTTATTTGAAACTATAAATCTAAGCCACTCTTATATTTGTAAATTTACTGGTTATGCAACATAAGCAACGTCTCTTTGCTGTTAATGCAACTAGATTATATTCCATGATTAAGATTTTAGTGGACAAATAAACATAAAAAACGTAAGTTATCGTCTCTCACCATACACATGGGTTGTTTGATAATTAACTAGCAAGCCTGCAAAAATTCAGATAACTGAAATGACGAAATGGTTAAAATCAACTCCTTATTTTTGAAATTCAGTCGACTGCGAACATCCTGGGAGCTTAAATACGTTATTTTAGAAGTATACCACCAACCAAAACCATTAAAATAACTTGTTGTATATATGGAAGCTTAGTTACATCAACACGATTGTGCCTGAGAAATAGCTTGTGATCTGTCAACAATTTTCTCAGAATAGGAACATTATTATTATGTACACAGCGGTTGTTTACGTCTATATTCTGTAATAAATAGTACCATTTGGTAAGTAACATGCACTGCTCATTAAATCTGTCCTTGTCGTATCATGTTATTGTGGTTCAGTACAGTCTGCGACGCTATGGATTTAGGAACAAAAACGATTGTGCTTTCCGAATACAGTATGTTCTCTTTGGAACTGACAACAGTCTATTATGCTCAACATGTCAAACCTCGATTGCTAAGATAGGGAGAGGACGGAATTGTAGGTAATTTGATACATGTTATACAACAAGCCACTCAAACAATATTAGTACCAAAGTTGTCACTACAGTAGCAGAATATGGCCTTCGATCATATGGCTGAAGATGGCACATGTATTCAGTGTTTGACAACGCTTTTACCAGCAACACCTTCGAATATAATTCGTACCCATCAAGAGAAATCAAAAGACGGAGTCGAGGAGATCGGAAGAGTGTATTTGGCGATAACCAATATATCGGAATTGTCTGATCTAATCTGGCTAGTGATTGTGATAGATGTTGAGCAGGGCGTTACCACACGTGATCTGGTGTGGGTGCATGACCGAGCGCCTTCGGCTAGGTGAGTCCATTAAAACATGTGGTCAGCATCCAATGTCGAAAACTTACAGAGCTATTTATTTTGGGGATTTATTTACCACTACAGATCACTCACCCCCCTAGTGGGGTAGTTATGACCCCAAGACGTGGTCAGCCAGAAGTTTAAACCCAAGGAGTTTGTCGTTGGTAAACACTCTTCTGATAGCTTGCTAAGTTTAGCAGCGTCTGGTCGTCTTTCCTTACTATATGGGACCGAGGCACAACATAGTAAAAAAAGAAGGAGTACAATGAAAACTTCGGCTCCTCATAAACTCCATCGTTCTTTTCCAGCCATCCTGGAAAACAAAAAAGAGAATGTAAGTGCATGTGTAAATACACTCGTATGTGCGTAAAAACACAATGTCGGCGAAAAAAAATGAAAATAAACTCATGCACACGTAATAGCGTTAAAAAATTATAATGCTTTTTGTTTGTTTTTTAAATAAAAATATACATATATAAGCATATTAAGATTGCTTTTTAAAAAAATATTATATATTGTAAAAAGAAAGATCGAGATAATATTAAATGTCTAGTAGTGCCTTACTTGCAGTAGTCGTTTAAATGTTCTGGAAATCTAATTCTTCTTCCAGAACGCGTCGTTTTAAGTTTATTTTCAGATACGTTCGGAGTATCATCGCTAGTGTTGGTTGTCGGTTGAGGAATTATGAGTGGAGTCGTGTCGTTCGATTGTACCGAAGGAAAATCAACGTAGATAGGATTTCCTTCTGAATACGCTGCTTTGAGGCGATCGATGCTGATACTATCGTTGGTTCCGTTCTTATCGGTTATATAGTACTTCGGTTCGCGTTGAAGAACTTTGAAATGTCCTTCGTATGCTGATTCGAATGGTCGTCGATGCAAGTCTCGACGAACGAAAACGTGTGTACTATATCGTAAGTCAGGTTGAACGAAAACATCAGTCGATTGAGGTCGAGTGGAAGCAGGTTTAACTGAACGCAGTGCGTTTGTAAGCCTGTTCGTGTAGGAGGTTAGATCCATGTTCATTGAAGAGAACGAAGGATCCACGAATTCTCCTGGAAGTCGAAGTGTCGTTCCATCAACGAGTTGAGCCGCAGTGTATCCAATGTCAGCTTTCACTGCATTGCGGATACCTAGTAAGACGAGTGGAAGAGCGTCGGTCCACTGTGAAACGTTTGCAGCTGATAGTGAAGCTTTTAGTTGTCGGTGAAAACGTTCTACCAACCCGTTTGGTTGTGGGTGGTAGGCAGTCGTTCGGAAGCGAGTGGTTCCTAAAAGTGTGGTCAGACGACGGAAAAGTTCAGATTCGAACTGACGTCCGCGGTCTGTAGTGATGGTTGAAGGGCAGCCGAAGTTTGCTACCCATCGTTCAACGAAGGCATGGGTCACTGTTTCAGCAGTGATATCCTTGATAGGTACTGCTTCTGGCCATCGAGTGAAACGGTCTAATCAGGTTAAAAGATAAGAATATCCATTTGAATCTGGTAAAGGTCCTACCAAATCCAGATGAACATAGTCGAAACGAGCATCGGGGGTTTTAAATGAGTCTAAGGGACATTTATTGTGTCTGATAACCTTAGATTTTTGGCAGCTTACACAGGAGTGTGCACACTCTCTCACGTCTTTATTCATGCCAGGCCAGCAAAAACGTTCTGCTATAAGCTTGATGGTTGCACGGACACGTGGATGAGAAAGTTTGTGCAATGTGTTGAAAACATTGCGTCGATAATGTTTCGGCACGATTGGTCTATCCCTATCTGTAGATGTGTCACGAAGTAAGGTTTTCTTACCTGTTCCCACCTGTCTGATGCATAGCTTGAGAGTTGTAGACGATAACTCGTGTTGAAGATCAGTGTCTCTTTTTCGAAGCTGGGCGAGTTTAAGAAGGTCGATTCCTTGGAAACTGTTCAAGGAAGTTATGCGAGATAAGGCGTCTGCAACTACATTGTTTGCCCCAGAGATGTGTTGAATATCTGCAGTAAACTGCGAAATGTAGTCCAGTTGTCGTGACTCATGAGATGAGCACTTGTTTGAAGAGGAGCTTAACGAGAAAGTAAGAGGTTTATGGTCAGTGAAAAGAGTGAATTCACAGCCTTCGATATAGTGTTGAGAGTGTCGTACAGCACAATACATAGCTAGGAGTTCCCTACCGAATGTACTGTACCTCGATTCAGTGTCTAGCAACCGTCTAGAGAAAAATTCTAAAGGTTGCCAGGAGTTGTTAACTCATTGTTGTAAGACTCCTCCGATTGCTGAGCCGGATGCGTCTACTGCGATACTAATGGGTGCTTCAATGTCCTGATGTGCAAGCATTGTTGCTTTAACGATAAGTTCCCTAATTGTGGAGAATGCTTTTCGTGAGGTGTCGTCCAAATTAATGGATTTCGCATTTCCACGAAGTTGATCGGTAAGAGGTCTCATGAGTAATGCACATTTAGGTATGAATCGTCTATAGAAACTTACAAGGCTGTTAAACGTTCGTAACTGCTTGATCGTGGTCGGTTCTGGGTAATCCAGAATGGCCTCCACTTTGGTTCTAAAAGGTCGAATGCCTTGAGCATCGATAGTGTGTCCTAGGAAGTCTAATGAGTCAGTCCCGATCTGGCATTTCTGGACGTTTACAGTAATGCCATATTTTTGTAGTCGTTCGAAAACAAGATCCAGATGCTTGAGATGTGTTTCTCAGTCTGGACTTGCGGTTAGGCAGTCATCAACATACGCATGTACGAAGTTGAGACCTCGAAAAACGTCGTCTATGAATTTTTGGAATGTTTGAGCAGCATTTCTTAGACCGAAAGGCATTCGCAAAACTCATAGAGTCCGAAGGGAGTAATGATGGCGGTTTTCGGTATGTCATCTGTGGCCATGGGGATTTAGTTATACGCTTTAACCAAGTCGATTTTCGAAAAGTCAGTTGTACCTTTCAAGGTAGCTGTCAAATCGCGAATGTGAGGCATCGGGTAACGATCGGGAATGGTTTTTGCATTCAATCGCCGATAGTCACCAGTTGGACGCCAATCGTTGCCGTCCTTTTTAGGGCCCATGTGCAACGGAGATGCCCATGATCTATTTGACGGTCGTATGATTCCTAAGTCTATCTGTAAGATCCATTTTGAAGGTTTTGTGTGTTGGTGAAAATCCCTCCATGTATATACTTGTACTTTGTTCCTATTGATCCCCTTAGTTGTATATTGTTGTATTTTGATTACATTTGAATTGTTAATATTTGTATTTTTGTTATAGTTTTTGTTTTTATTACGCATTCACTAAGTTTGTGTTTCTTCCTGAACTGCATCTGCGTTGTTTTACTTGACACTTGTTCTTGGCGGTAGCCATATTGATTTGTTCCTCCTGTTGTGTGTGATCTATCCAGTCAGGATAGAATAACGTTCATTTGTTGTGATTGATTTAATTGATTGAACAATCATTGGTTGAATAGCCGGGTGATAATATTTGTTTAGAACCGCTAGTTACCCAATTACCTTGTTTTGGTTTCAAACGGGCGAGGGCGCGTATCCAACTTATCCAGGCAGCTGTCCAGCAATCCAAACGTGGTTTGGATCCTACAGTTCTAAACAAATCTTACTTGGCCGAATTCCTTTGGTAATCGTTCGCGGATTTTCTGGAAATAATTGGTCGTTTCGCTTATAATGCCAGTTAATCGTCGAAGGAGATCAGGCTCAAAGTTCGTCGATGTTAACGAAGAATCCCCTATTGTCAAGCAAGTGCCTTTTGACGTCCTTAAGGGTCATGGTTCAGACTTAAATAGGGTTAATTATCATGGCAGTGATTCTAGCCTTAATTTGATGTCAGATGATGTAAAAAATCTTAGTTTGAAGGAGGAGCAAAGGCCTGAATTACTAGGAAAGAGCATGTCGCCTATAGTCCATGTTGTTGGCCCAGAGCTACCAAAGGTTGAACTGAGTTATTTCGATGGAGAGCCAAGAGGTTATTGGAAATTTATAAGGCAATTTGAGACGTATGTAGCATCAAGAGTCACGGATGATAGCCAGCGCTTGCTCTATTTGATACACTACTGTAAGGGCAAGGCTAAAACAGCTATTGAAGGTTGCGTCATGATGGAGGCATCCTCTGGCTATAAAAGAGCAAGGGAGATTTTAAAACGTTTTTTCGGACAGTCTCACGTAATTGCTAGAGAAACACTAGAGGACTTATTCAGTGCTGTGAATTTCGAGTATATTGATGGGGACCAACTATCCAACTTGGCTATCAAAATGGAAAACTGTGCCATGGTCTTGGAACAGATGAATTATACTTCTGATCTAAATTCCTTAGTTACCTTGGAAAGAATAGTGAGACTCTTGCCGCAACCTTTGCAAGCCCAGTGGGCGGACTGGGTGGATAAATTGACTGAAGATAACAGGGAACCGACCTTCGACGAGCTCACTCAGTTTATCGCATCGCGTGCGAGAGTGGCTTGTAGTAGATTTGGACGGTTAGTAAACCGTTCAAGAAAAGGACATAACGTAAAGACGAACTGTCACGTGCAATCAGAGCAAGGGAATAGTTCGACAACGAAAACTAAATGCAGTATGTGTTCCTACGACCATGCTATTGATAAATGTCCACAGTTCTTAGCGCTTACAGTCCAAGACCGATGGTCTCACGCTAAAAGCAAGGGTATCTGTTTTGTTTGTCTTAGACAAGGACATAAGGTTAATGAATGTAAGATGACAAGGCTCTGTAACGTTGACAGTTGTAAGAAGAGACATCACGTTATGCTGCACACTGACTCGACAGGCAACGTCGTAAATGATAAGCCATCATGCTTGGAATATAGGAAAAGAGTTGTTAATCATATCAGTAAGGTACAGACACTGGAGAACGAAATACGTAAGCTTTATGATGAGTTTTCAGATGCTTATTCAAGTGATAAATCATTATCAGTAGACGACAAGGCGGCTATAAAGATTGTGGAAGGTGGCACGCGCTTCGGCAACGGTCATTTTGTAGTTCCTATACCGTGGAAAAAGAATCCAGATATGAAAGTGGATAATTATGAAGTAGCAAACCGTAGATTACCAAGTTTGAAGGATATGTTGTCGAAGGATGTCAGTCTGCACATCAGGTATATCAAAAGTATTGAAAGTGATTTTACTAAGACTTATGCGGAGAGGGTCTTTGAAATATATCTGCAGTCTTATTATCGCCCTCGATGGTATTTACCTCATCATGCAGTATTAAACATGGAAAAACCAGAAGAACTTAGAGTGATCCTTGGTTGTGCCGCACAGTTGCAGGGGTTTCCATAAATGATATGATTTATCAAAAACCCGATACCACCGCTGAGTTAAGGTGTATATTAATAAGTTTTCGCAAGGAGGCAGTTGCAATCCCTGCAGATGTTGAAGAAATATTCATGCAAGTGAAGGTCCCTGAGTCTGATCGAGGAGCTTCAAGATTTCTGTGGTGGCAGGAGGGAGACATGTCTAGGGAACCATCCGAGTTTCAAATGACATCCCATCCATTTGATGCCACATCATCGCCCTTTTGCGCGAACTTTGCCTTGAATAAGACGGCCCAAATATTCTCAGACGGTTATGATGGTTATGTTGTAGATGCTGTCAAGAATAATTTCTATGTTGATGATTGCTTGATATCCATTCCCACTTATGATCAAGCAAAGAGTTTCGTTAAGCATATAAGTGAATTATTATGTAGAGGAAGTATGCAAAAAATGACCGATCTTGAATATTGGTTCAAATGTCCTACTTTATTGCATGGCGAATTTTATATAACAATCACTGACTGTCCGGAACCTACTCCTGACGATATTGAGTTTAGAAAAACTGCTGTGGTTAACTTGAGTAGTATAAATCAAAACATGTCACCTATTCTCTCTTATAAATCCGAGTGGTTGAAATTAGTCAGAGCTGTAACCTGGTTTAGAAGGTTCATCGAATTCCTGATGGTACCTCGTTTACCGAGTTGTGAAGGATCCGTTCATCTAGGATGTTTAAAGGTCAAAGAGCTTGAGATTGCCAAGCGTAAGATTTTATTGATGGTTCAGAGAGAAGTGTATGGAGAATTACTTAGTGAATTTAAGAACAGCAGTAAAGTAGTAAGCCATGATGATCTGAAAGGTTTATCGTTGATGATGCTTGATGGGTTACTCTGCGTTGGAGGTCGACTAAGATACTCAGATTTCCCAAATGCTTTTAAACATCCAGTAATTTTACCCAGTCGACACTTAGTGACGGAAATGATAGTTAGACATTGTCATAAAGAACAAGGACACATAGGAAGATCATTAGAAAAAGGGTATGGATATGTGTTTATTTGTTTGCAAACATGGGCAGTACATATTGAAATGATGTGTAATTTGATTACTGATTCATTTTTAATGGCTCCATTACGTTTTATTGGAAGAAGAAGGAAACCTCAGGAGATTTACAGTGACCGTGCGTCAAGCTTCGTGGTGACAGTTTCTGAGTTAAGCAAGTTTGTGCAGCAGTCGAATCAGAAGATAAACATTGAATTGTCAGCGAGGCCCTCATCCAAAAGCATGGGTGGAGTTTGGGGAAGAGTGATTAGGTCTATATCACGACTGTTATTGTTCATCATCAGAGAACAGGTGAAGCAGGTCTCCTTGAAGCTTTGGATTAGTCTTTGTTGTTATTAATGTAGTTAGGTCGAGTAGGCGTACTGTTGTAAGTCCTACTCGTTCCTATGGTGTGATATGTTATATAATGAACCATGACCGTAGGCATCAAGGTAGCTTGTGTGGCATGGAGGGATTTTGGGGGCCGGTGTAAGATCCATTTTGAAGGTTTTGTGTGTTGGTGAAAATCCCTCCATGTATATACTTGTACTTTGTTCCTATTGATCCCCTTAGTTGTATATTGTTGTATTTTGATTACATTTGAATTGTTAATATTTGTATTTTTGTTATAGTTTTTGTTTTTATTACACATTCACTAAGTTTGTGTTTCTTCCTGAACTGCATCTGCGTTGTTTTACTTGACACTTGTTCTTGGCGGTAGCCATATTGATTTGTTCCTCCTGTTGTGTGTGATCTATCCAGTCAGGATAGAATAACGTTCATTTGTTGTGATTGATTTAATTGATTGAACAATCATTGGTTGAATAGCCGGGTGATAATATTTGTTTAGAACCGCTAGTTACCCAATTACCTTGTTTTGGTTTCAAACGGGCGAGGGCGCGTATCCAACTTATCCAGGCAGCTGTCCAGCAATCCAAACGTGGTTTGGATCCTACACTATCATATGGTCGAATTCGTTTTTCGCTAACCTTAGCTTTTCGGGAGCTAGTCGTCGTGCTTTAGAGAATACAGGTGGTGCTGTAGTCGTGATGTGATGTGTAACGTTGCTGGTTACACACGACAATCTCGGTAGAGTTTATTGTATCCCAGGATACTTATCGAGAAGTGGCTGATAAAGTGGGTCTATCATATGCTTAGTTGTGACTGGGGATAATCTGCAACCAGAGAAGGAAGTCAAGCAAACGGACAAATTAGTGTTTCCGTCTGCCAGCCTTCGTTTGCGCGTATCGATGATTAGATTATAGTGTTGTAGAAGGTCCATACCAATGGTTGGCATAGAAAAATCTGCAACAACGAAGATCCAGTGAATGGGTTTGCGTAAACCCACGTTAAGGTAAACATACCTTTTGCCATACGTAGCGATAGGCTTTCCGTTTGCCGCCTGCAAGTTTAGAGCCGATTCGTGAAGCAGGTCGTTGGGATTCGCTGGGAGAACGCCAACTTCTGCGCCAGTGTCGACGAGGTAGCAAACTCTCGTTGTCACATCTGTGACGTATAACAGACGGCTGTGTTCGCCGGCTACGGTTGCCGCTAACGCGTGCCGGCTTGGAAGTTTTTGAGTTGTTTTTCGAGTCGGTCGGTTTCGTGTTGGGAAAATTGCAGGGTTTTCTGTAATTTCTGGAGGACTTTTCATACTGGTTATGATACCGGCACCAGTCGGGGTTATCCGTCTCTCGTGGTCTAGAGATTGGCTAGTGATTGCGGTAGATGTTGAGCAGGGCGTTACCACACGTGATCTGGTGTGGATGCATGACCGAGCGCCTTCGGCTAGGTGAGTCCATTAAAACATGTGGTCAGCATCCAATGTCGAAAACTTACAGAGCTATTTATTTTGGGGATTTATTTACCGCTACAGGCAATTTAGCGAACTAAAAAACATGATAACCGATCAGAGGGCAAAAGTCATGAAGAAAACCCAATTAGTGGAAAGTATGCGAGCGACTGTCGTCCTGGAAGAGATCTTAGCCCTTCTAATAAAGTCCACCTTAGCAATCCTATATCTTCTAAGTGTTCTGACTTCATGGAGTTATGGTTAAACATGCGAGCGATCATACGGGATTTAACGTGAAAATAAACTCACACCATAAATGAAAGTTCTGGCAAACGATTTCTGAATCAGGAGTTACAACTGTTTTTTTAATAGCATATCGAACGAGATAATAATGTGAAAAACTATCGACAGAACTTTTAAACATAGATATTTACACCTGGAACTATCACTAAATGTAAACTTAGTAACCTATAAGAGCCTATTAGCGTTCAACTTACATGAGTGCCTTGAGATTAGATAAATGCAACACAGACCTATTACTTTGTGGATGAAAAAATGGTTAGCTTAGACGTAAGCTTAAATGGCACAAATGATGAACGTTGTGAATGCAACACAAGCAAAATGAAATAAAGATTATAATAAGATATTACTAGAATGCGAGGGACAGTTAATGAGATCTTCGTATGAATTGGTGAAAACTTACAACGAACTCTAATTTGAGTATAGCATTAGGTATAACCATACAAAAAAGGGAAAATTTTCGGAACCATTGGCCTTTTTAAAACACCTTTACTTACATGGATGACTATAGTCTAAGTTAGATTGTTCGGTTACGAGCTTATCCCTCATTTTAATACTTTAGTTATAGTCTATATACTTTCTTCTGTAAGGTTTACATGGTGACTGAGGTGATGTGACTCTTCCCCCGAAGGACAAGTCAAATAATTTTAATTTCTTTCTGGATATTGAACACGTAAGACCGCAGTCTCCTTAAAGTATTGAATAAACCAGATGAATGCAGGCAACGAGACCTGCTGAAACGCATAGGTGGAACTTAAACATTTCATCGAAAATCCTTTATGTTTTTGCTCCAGGCTGTTTACAAACGATGGTGTTATAGAGACTGGAAGAATGTTACACTTAGTCCTCTCTCCGGAAGAGATACGCGACATAATCTTCAAAAATGCCTTCCTGTAGCCGTGATTGGCATATTCTTCAGGTCTCAGGACGGTATCTCACTATTATTTCTCAAGGTCATAGTTTACACCAGGCGCTCTACATGCCTACTTCATAACAACTATAAACCTAAAAAGTTGTATCTCGTAGATACTTAGCAGGACCAGAATTATAACACAATTATGCTGAGATTGGATCTGGAGTGTAATGTGGACGCGATGCCATCTTGAAAAATATTTTGAAGACTGTACTCAGTGTAATACTAAAGCATAAACCTAACCATTAACGCTCCAAGACGTCTGCACGAATGTACTGTCATTCACTTTTTTGATCATATCTATTAAACGACGCTACTTGGTAAATACAATGTGACTCAACAAATGTTGTAATTTGTAGATCATGCCTGCAAAAATGGCGTCAGGGATTAACTACTACAACGTACAGAAACCTGTTGAGCAAAAGCCACCTACTTCCTATCCAGAACCATTCGAACCTTCTTACGGAAGGTAAACAAAAAGTAATGGTTGTCTGTCTGGCAAGTGATACTTAGTAGAACCACTATTAGAGATACTGCTTTGATGTTAGCGTCACTCCTCTTATTTGTCAGTTATCTTTCTGATTTTGTTATGTGCTAACGATACGGAGATATGGAAAGTGGTTCAAAATAAAAAAAGATCAATCAGAGTTTCCGAAAGATCCCAAGAAGTTATCAGAACGACTGAGTATTTAGAAAGCTCTAATAAAGGTTATAAGGTGTATGATGAAACATGCTGGTCACCAAGGCAGAAGCAGGTACACACTTATTGGTGTTAGGTTACGCGTCGCTCGGGAGCTCAATGTTTTCGTCAAAACGTGAGTATATAACTGAGAAACATAGTTATTATCTGAAGTACTTAAGCTTTTGGGAAAATGTAAACAACATCGGCTAAGTTGATACTAGGGACATAGATGCTGTTGTATGGGAAGAGCCATTTTTTCTTTTGAAAAAGGTTGACGACGGGATTCCAAGAAACCTCTCATGCCAAGAACCAGTAACTTGATGCTTGAATGCCGGGTTTCTAGTCAAGAAATCAACATGTGGGACTCTTTCTCTCAGTAGGTAGTTGGAGATGCTTCGGTTAACATACCCCTAAGAAGGTTGCAAAAACGCCACAAGTTTTCGGAGTTTGACAATACTTTAATGAGCAACATTTTTCATAATCAGGACTTGTCAGTCCGGTGAAATCAGAAGTTAGAAGCGAAGTGGTTCGAAGATATATTTGATAGGCTGTCGATATATTGAGAAGTGACTATTCTAAGCTGGCTAGCGGTTTTACGAGAGGTAAAGCATGGCGTAATAACCTGTGATCTGGTGCCGAGAGTCTTCAGCTAGGCGAGTCCATCAAGACTAACGCGTTCAGCATCAGATGTCAAGGACTTACGGAGCTATTTAATTTGTGGATTTATATAGGCGTCTTAGAGGTGATTTACTAATGGCTTATAGTATTCTTAACACTTCTGGACATCCTCTTAAACACCTACTTAAGCTTAGTTCGAATAATAATCTAAGGGGTAACACCCAGAAACTGGAAACACAACATAGCAAGACGGAATGTAGACACAACTTCTACTCCTTAAGAGTTGTCAAAAGCTGGAATTCGCTGCCGGCCGAGCTAGTCCAAGCGACTTCTCAGGAGTCCTTCAAGAGGCAACTTGACCTATTCTTAAGGACCAAGGACAGCATCACATTATGATTTACCAATTTCTTTTCCTTTTTTATTGTTAACATACCTAGGTTCCTGCCTGGAGGATTTGGTGATCCCCTGCTACTAGACACGGAAGCCTGTTAAGCGAAAGCTTCTTCTATTCCGTCCACAACCATTTGAACCATTTGAACCATTTACGATTACAATTGAATCAAATGAGACTATTGAACGAGGACCAACACATGACATCCAGTGACCTATCCTTACTCATTCTCATTTGAAAGTGTACATTTATTGGGGTGCAATGATATCTGAATAACTGTGATGAAGTAATATTTTTGTTATAGTGCTTCGGAAGTTCGAATCTCAGTAATTTCACTTTTGGCGCGTTGGTACGCACGCGTGGTTAGTCCATATATCTGCGCACAATGGTCGTAAAAAAAGAAGTTAAGGAGAAAACAAATAACCCGATGCGAGAAATAAAAATCCAGAAGCTATGCCTTGATATCTGCGTTGGGGAAAGCGGTGACAGACTAACTCGAGCTGCCAAAGTTTTAGAGCAATTGACTGGTCAGCAACCCGTTTTCAGTAAAGCACATAAGACTATCAGAAGTTTTTCGATCAGACGTAATGAAAAAATTGCTGTCCACTGTACTGTGAGGGGTCCAAAAGCAGAGGGTACGGCAGTTTAATCCCTAATTTTTCAGAAATTTTGGAAAAGGGTCTAAAGGTGAAGGAATACGAGCTTCCTAAATCATGCTTCAGTAAAACCGGAAACTTCGGCTTTGGATTGACCGAACATATTGATCTTGGATTAAAATACGATCCGGCTATTGGGATTTATGGAATGAACTTCTACGTCATTTTGGGCAGACCTGGGATGCGCGTTAGATATCGGTAATTGTACCTTCAGTTACTAAATTTTTGAACTAGACGTCGTTGTCAAAGCCGGGTTGGCAATAGTCATCATGTCCAGAAGGAAGAAGCTATGAAATGGTTCCAAACAAAGTTTGATGGTATTTTGTTAAACAAATAATTTAAAGAGGAAATTCTGGTATTTGTTATCTGGTTCTTATTTGTCGTGGCAATTCCTAAAATTAGCTTGTAATTTGGGTGTTAAACTATTGAATCCTTGTTGACCAGTTAGTGTAAGCGTAAATCCGTTTATACATGTTTCGATGATCACATAGCTTATCAGGTCGTTGGTGTATATGCTCATCCGTTTAGTTTACCTAAACTACTGCTCACAACATGTAGCTTCTGTATATGTTCGTGCTACGAGTAGATGGGTATTAAGGCTTTTATAATGATCAGATTCCTTGGTTTTTTCTTGATACATGATTGTGGCTTCGTAAATAAATTATAAAGTAGAAATTTGTCATTGGTGTAATATCTTGAGACAATCAAGTTTTACAACTCAGCTGTTAAATGGTCTTTGACTGTTATAATGCATTATTGTGAAGTGTTGGTCTGTCTGTTTAGTATAATATCTACCGACAGCTTACATGTTAACCTTTCTACAATATAGCAGTCAGACAATAACAGTGTAATAGTGTCTACATTCTTGTCACAGCTTAGGAATGATAATTCAGGAGATATCTCGATTCATGAATTCCTATCTGGAAATGCCGAAAAGTTGAAGATAAATATTACACTTAAATATCTAACCATTCAATTAGTTGTAAAAGGTTCAGTAGTCACAGCTACATATTTGAGGAACCATATAGTCTATGTTGTCTGATCTCTTATTTTATCGAATATGGAGTTGTAGCCACACATTTCGATCGTGGCAAAAGTTCAGTATATTAAACAAAGTACTAGAGTTGTAATTAAAGTTTTGGCTGCTACCGAGCCTATATACGCTTTGATTTGGCAGTCAACCAAAAATACTCGTAGCATAAAAAACGGACCTTATCAACTAGCACTATTATACTAAAATAACTTATAATAGTCTTTCGAATGGACATAACGTTGGCAGTATTACGGATAGCTATTAGTAAGTCGATTTTGGCGTAGGGTATCTAGATTAGTGAAGACTATTTGGTTGGTATTCGAACCTCCACCGAGATCAGTGGTTGCAGACATTGAGTGGTAACCTAGTCAGTCATTGGCGCAAATATATGCACTCGTTTTAGTCCTTTAAATACTTATTTCTGTTTTGTCGTCATGCGTTGCTGTCAATCTTCTCGGACCAGCTTCTTAATTTTCAATTTTACGTATTACTATTGCTGTATTATCTCGGCACACCTGTTACTCATCTTAAGTTGTCTTGTACTAGTGTTTATGGAAATCCAGCTCAATCCTCGTTTGTACCAAACTCATCGCTGATAACGTCTGATTGTTGGTAGTTAGGGGGTAAAATATATTATTCCTCAGCCCATCATCGCCTTCCAATCTGACTTTTCTAGCAGTACCATTATCCAAAGATGCTTCACACACTATTATTAAGTAGAGCATTCCATACAAGTGGTTTGAGATAATGGTAAAAATTAAATGAGTCGCTATATTGAACCAGTAATTATTTGTGAAAATAACGTCGCGTATATGTTCCATTAGTATTTTTATCATACTCATCTTCGGTGTGGTGTATATTCGTTAGTAAAGTCTCGAATTTCTGCAAGTTGTGGCAAACTTTTCGGGACTAGTTGCAACTGGTCATTATTGTCGGTGCTTTTAAACAGTTCAGTTAGGTCCCACTGTCATGCTTAATATGTATGCCTGTTTGAGGGCTAATTACTTGGCTGATAATTTCATTCCCAACCAAATGTCGGAATTGAGCTAGTAAGCAACAAAGATAATCTCTGATTAGAAGTGTAGTGCCTGGTTTTAAGCATTAGGACGAGTTTCGGTTTGGTCACTCGGGCAGTATCACAGTCCTCACACATCAAATGAGATCTGTGTGGCGCATGCGTATTTCGTGCATCGTACCAATATGTGTTGAAATAATAATGCTAGGACGAGCGAGCTGCTATGTAATCTGATTAGTGGTGTTAGTCGTTGAAAGACTTTTCACTTATGAAAATAGTAATAGTTTCAAAGTTATGCAGTAATGGCACCAGACTGAGTGATTAGTTTATCTTACTGTAAGAGATAGAATGTTGGTTGGGATATCAACAAACTATCTTGTCACAATTCGATTGGGATATGGACTTCAGTATTCTTGGGAGACGATTCTGTGCTGTAAATAATTGCAGCAAACAAAGCGGTTGGCCTTCTGCATTGGTACCTATTAGCCTATAAAATTTGTGGGAATATGTGGACTAGGTATAGATGATTTATTGTTGTCTAAGGTGTGAACCTACTTACGATTTGTCTCGTTTTGGAAATTTTTATTCCTATTATTGGATCCACTATAAATAACCATCGCACTTCAGTTTTCGTTCACTTGATCTTTCTGTGTGTCATTTAGAAAAATTAGCTCACAATGAACTTTTTTTTATATAGGAATTGTAGTAGTCATTTTCACATAACTCAGCACCGATATGTACACGTCACACCTAAAAACCGAATTGGTTGGTGTATAGAATGCAGAATTGTCGTGGATTCAGAGTTTCTCGTATTCAGCATTGGTAATTGTATGGTCATATAACCTACTAGTGTATCAAGAAATTCAGTAAATCTTTATACCATGTACGTTTTCAAATCCTGAGGACAACGAAAGCCATCGCTTTCGGTATGTAACTTTTGTTACTTTCTCTTAGCGCATGTTATGGTTCATTCTAGGTGCATAGAAAATTCATGTTTTATAAACTAAAATCATTTACTAGGTTCAGGGTTAACATATTCAGCCTACAACTGCCTTGTTTAGTGGCTAGTTATAGCTTCCTGCTGCTCGATTAGCAGTAGAGTTTGAACCTTCAGTCTATTAGCAGGAATTAGGATATTTCAATTACTAAGCAATAGTCTCACTGTAATTCATATTACAGTTGTAAGCTAGTTTATCTATTTTTCTGTACTAGCTGATGAGACCTGTGCTGCAATAAATGGGTCAAACTATTCACATAATTATTAATAAAAACTATGCAGATGCAAGCTTATACTGTGCCACGCCCAAATATCAGATATTGAAGCTTTTAATGAAATAGTGGTATTAGTATCAATTTTACGAGTTTTTCAAGTTCCACTTATCAACTGGCCCTCTTTCAATGGTTATTTCAGCCAAACTTTAGATGTATTTGTAGGTCGGTCGGAAGTCAAACGTTGAATTGTCTTTCTTAAAGTTGGGTAAAGTTCTCAGTTTTAAATGCCATTCGGAAAAAGATAATATCGAAATCCACTCATTAAATTTGACCAACCTGTAGGTTACAAAAAATAAAGAGCAAACTGTAAAGAATCAGAAGCTTATTACTGCTCGCTACTTAGAGATCACCGCATTTAGATGTGTTCTTAGAAGTTGATTGAATCCTTAAAGATTTTCAAAACACAAAACTGTTACCTATCAATTCGTACATATGTTTTCTAATCGTAAACATAAATCAACTATATCGGAACGTTAGATATATAGCACAAAGTTTACAATTTGTGAGTAAAAATGTGGAGAGTTACAGTTTTGTTTCGCTGCGAAGTAGAAAAAAGAGTACAACATGCATATGATTCCTAAGGAAGTAGAAAGGAAGCCGGATATTTTTTGAAGTCAGACTGTATCAGTTTTAACTTGTGCGTCTTTTATTTGTACTAGCGTTAGTATTCCTGTGAATGTATTTTTGTAAAGGTATGTTAGTGGATTATAGGTTTATGTAAATAGTTAAACTAACTATGATCAGTTGCTACTAATTCTTTTTTGAATAATAAGTAGCATCAATATTAATAATATTAGTGAAGTTTATATACATATATACTGTGATATACTTCCTGTGAATCTCATTATATTGGTGATGTTGAAGCATATTTTGTTTTGTAAATTAATTATAACCAATAGAGAGATATATATCAGAAGAAATAAAGAGGAAAAGACTGAAAGGGTGTTTGTCTGCGTAAACAAATGGAAAGAAATGACCGTTTCGTTAATCAAGTAATTCTATCAGCATCATAGTTGTTTTCTTATCTCTTAGAATATTTCGGGATTCCTCATACATATAAAATTCACTTTTGTAATTATTCGGTTGCAAAGTCGATTTTGCCAATATAAATTAGGGGTTACGAGTACACAAGCTTTAGGTCCTCTGTAATGTTTTTGTTTTTGTGACAGGTAGTATTTACGTTTTATCTGTTTATTAGTTGGTGATCGCCATTTCGTATTGACAGGGTGTCCTTTATCCCATTTTGTAAAACCAACATGTTCGAAATTATGCCAAACCCATGGTCCGCGTGGTTGTGTTTGATGAAGACCTATAATTAAGAAAAAAAGCTTGTAGTTTAGATTTGATCTCACTAGTATTTTATTGCATGTTTTTATATATACATCGTATAAATACGGATTAGAAAATTTAAAATGGAAAACCATTGTCATTTGCTTTACATTGTAATCATCATTCAACTGGGTAACTTATTTGAAGTTTGTACTAAATTCGATTCATGTCTTGTCTAAATTTACTAGTCATTTAGTTTATTTGCCGAGTACAGTTTCATATTTTAGGGTTTGAACTTCCACTATTTTGTTCGAGGTCTAGTGGTCCTATTTGGTTCCTCAGACCTCAGAAGTAGGTGGAACGTGGTTAGAATAGATCACTCCAATCAAATTGAATATAATTTTTATCGAGTTTTATTAGGGATAAATTTCTTCGTAGGTGGCTTTTGTCTCGAATTACGGTTGCTCGAGAAATCGTTGAAAACGAGTGTTTACTGACTGTTTATTCATAGGATATGACTTTTCAGCATTGTGCATCTATAACCTTGCAAGTGATTGAACTCATAAGCTTCAGTTCTTGAAGCTAGCCCATCACATTTAGATTACTGAATTGGAAACATAGTCCACACCTTCAACTTAGGTCAGTTCAGGATGTACTGTGACTATCACTTAGTCTCCTTGACAGGAAACTGTTTCATTTGAAACATAGTTGAAACCCTACAAACTACTCGCTGCTGACGGGTTTCGTACAGGGGCGAAACATCTGTCTATCGGTTCCTTGTGTTCAATGAAATCCCAGCTGATGTTCTTAGTTGATGAAAAGATTTAAATAAAATCTTGATAGCCTCTTGATGTTTTAACGACTGCTGTACTGCATAACTTCAATGCTCCCATGAATCTAACTTAAGAATAGTTTTGGATATATTACTGATTCAATTCGCATATGGAATTTGTGTTAAATTACCGAAAAAACATTTAATTATACATTTCAGTCTTTCCTCAAATAACGCCATAGCAAAACTTACCTATCCAAAATGGTTTGCGTATTTGAAATATTTGAGCTAACCATTTCAAATTTGTCTCATCTGTAATACTAGTCAGAAATCCGTCTTGTAGTTCACAATAATTTCGTGCTTCTTCCCAAGTTATTTTCTTATTTTCATATAGTCGATAACAACGATGTTGATAAAATTTCCATCCTATGTTACGTATGTATTAATGAAAAATAGAACCATAGAATCAATTATTCTGATAGAATATTTCGAATCAAGATACTTTAAAACTTGATTTTTTGAGTTACTCAACAATTAGTAGGATCAGTAGAAGTTTAATAAGCTGACCCAACAGTTCACTGGTATGATTCATGCATTTATTCATTCGAAACTGGTTTAGTTTAGGCGGTATTTTCTGATGAAAGCCCAATGCTAACACGAATCAACAATGTAAAGTCGCTCAAAATTTGACGTCGGCGTACAGCTAAGATTTTATTTGATGAAAGCATGTTTTTCTTTCACAATAAGGTCCAATAACAACATTCGAATATTTTATAGATTAGATGAATTACAGCTAGCAATGATATCTAGAACGTGCGTCTTATCTTGTTTGGGACTCTAGCTGGATGTACCTGGATCCGTGTTAATGTTCACGTTGGTGATTGAAGCTAGTACTCTTTGGTCGGAAAGTGGCTATTTTGAGGCAATCCGAACACAATACACGTGTATCAACTGAGACTGATCAATTATTCAGTCAAGATTATCAGGTGGGATAAATCAAATAATTTCCACAACAGTATAAATTTATTTTGAAGCAGTTACATTTCGCCTAAATATATCAATAGATTATGTTAACCTTACAATTACACCAAACAGGTAGTCCAAAACCGTGGGGTAGGCTGGAAGAAGGGGCGTTAATTTACTGAACTAAATTTATACTACTCACTAAAGAACAGTAATAAAATTTACTGACCATTTAAACAATGCATTATATGTTTATTTGAGTGCATATAGTTTTCATAGGATGCACTTAACGTTTTAGAATCTGGTAAATCATTTGTTGCAAGCCATTCGGTTAAACTAATATGATTTTTGATTGGATCACTTTCCATTCTGTATTGTTGATTTGATTGCCAATTAAAGTCTTTCAAATAATAATCTTCGTCGTGATTATCACTATTCATTTGTGCATCAGATAAATAAATAGGATTGTTAGGCGTTTTATCCAGATTGGAATGAATGATACTTGTAAGATCTCGTTTTACTGGATTCTTGAGAGGAAGATAAAATAAACGAAAGGTGGTTTAATAGTGCCAACAAAACGGGTTGATATAGTTTATATATATGCTAAAGTGATCGGCTTACAACCAATAAGTTTCAGGTCAAGGCCTCGATTCACTGTAGTTTGCATACTAAGACTAAACAGTTTTCAAGTTTATTCTGGTCGTTTTGTGGTTGTTTAAGTAAAGTCAGTCCGTGATGTACGGAAAACAAGTGGGTTAGACATGGGCAGTCGAAAAAGAGACCTGTACGTACGATGTATGCAATCGTTCGAAAAGGCATATATAAAGTTTTAAGCAGGCTATTTTCCACCTAAAATGTCATAAAAACCCTTGTCATCTAGTTTTGCCACCAGTGACGTAACCACGGGGGCATTAGTATTGTGATAATTTTTTTTAGAAGACTAAGCGGCTTATATACTAACAAATTGAGAGTTTAACTTAAAAAATTCAAGTATCTCCGAGTGGAAATCTGTATTGCAGTTCGGTTATAGAGAAATGATACGCAATAATATTCCAATAAATTTATCTTAAAAGACGAGAGTAACAAATATACTAGTAACACAGGATTAGATGCATGAATATTTGTGAGTGTGGCAAGTTTTTTTATACAGCTGTTCAGTTGTTTGTAAAAGCTTTTGATTTTACTTATGTAATTTACATTGAGTAAGGGAATCATATCGTTCGTAGTTGAGAATTTAAGTCGCTGAGTTTAAACTGTGGTTTTCCGCATATAGCGAAACAGGAAGTTTCTGTATTTAGTTTTGTGTACAGTTGTAAGTGTTGATTCTCGAGTAGTTGTAAACTAGAATGAAATAATTGTTTAATGCTCTCTGGTTTAGAATAGTTTTTCAGTTGATATCAGTTAGTGATGAAAATCATCTTTAAACTATTCAATTTATTCATTGTAAGGGTTTTCACGTTTTCCCGTCGTTAATATTAAGAACTGGATTTTCATCCTAATCACCTATATTAATAGAGACTGATCAATAGTTCACAATATCGACAATGGGAAAATGATTTTTTTTGAGACATTTATACTCGTTTAACAAGTTAGAGACCACTTGAACTCAGTAGATTTGTAGATAACGCATTTAGTTGAAAGACACTAGGTTGGATACACGGTATAAACGTTAATAACGGGATGCAGATACATCACATTAATGTATCTCAAATACAATTTGATGCAGATAATGGATTTCATTGATAGCCATAATCAAAATCTATAGAAGAAGTTCAGGGAGTTCTTTCTGATTGTAATCAAACAGTTGCACTATAATTTTTACAGAATAAATAATATTTTTGTTTTTGGAATATAAAGATTTAATATCAGAAGGGGTTTTGTGGAGATTGCAGTAATTTCAACAGTTGAGATCATGAGTCAATTGAAGCTAGACCACCATGGAAAACCTGGAAGCACTGGACGGCCGTCTCGTCCTATTGTGGGACTCCTCAGCAGTACTCATCCACGACCCCGCCTCGCGGGACTCGAACCTGGGATCTATCAGTCTCGCGCCAGGCGCGAAATGGCCGTCCAGTACTTCCAGGTTTTCCATCGTGGTCTAGCTTCAATTGACTCATGATCTCAACTGTTGAGATAAAGGTTTAAATCAAATTCCTATTCATAATCATACCGATTGGTTAAACTTCATATGGTTGTCTTCTCATTTGAGATCTAGATGTAAGATAATTTCGGGATTTTCGATTGAAATCCAAATTGCAAGGTTTATGAATCTTGGTGGCACACATTACGACTTATACTTGATAATTTAATCATTCAACAAAAATAGTCTTATAAAGTGTAGAAAAATCAATTTAACCAGTCAAAATCTTTTTTTCTCGGTATAGTTCTTTAGTGGGTCGTTTTCAAATGTACAATCACATAAAATAGATGGGTTGCGCATGCGCGTATCATCTTATTTGACACTCATCAACTGGATGTATTTGCTACATCCTAGCGTCGATATTCACATTGAAACTCAAAACTCTACTTTCCTCTTAAAACGTTCAATGTATTATTCGTTAAACTAATGAGTCTGGATAACCGTCCGAACTTGTTCGAAGGGTGTAGTGTTTATGTTGTTATTGATCGGGTCCATTAAGGAGTTGGGCACATATATATAACATACACGTCTTTTTAAATCTATCACAGAACAATACCACCTCACACTACTCTATAGCCTTTTGCAAATCGGGCTACCCGATTATTGTAAGTAAGGGTTTGAATTATCCCACATATGGTATTTAAGACGTAGAGTTACATTCGTTTACTGTACTACAATTACAGAGATCTGTTAAATGTCAATAGTTTACTGAGAAATTGTTAACTTTAGCATTCTTCAGTTTATTTATTTAGTATGCGTTAGTCTTAATTTGTATACTATTTAGATAATAAATTTAAGAAAATGTTTGGTTTCATTACTAACTGCTTACAAATATCATAGTACAGTACCATCTCGATATATTATGTAAAGGTACACAAACACTATTTACTTACATTCGCTGTTTTAGTTGTTTCGTTTCCTAGTTTTATCGGTGTAAAGTAGGATTTTGATTGACACTTTCCATGGTTGTCTAAATAATGATAAATAACAGTTTAACGAATAAAATGAACAGACAGTATATACATGAATAAAAAATGGACGAATTAATACAATAAAGATAGGTGTTGGTAAAGTTTCAAGATGATTTTCTAAAAATCACAATCTGGTAATGGTTAAAAGAGAAAACTGGAAGCCCAAACAGGATTGGGGTCTGTTGAATAATTATCTTACCCTAACTTGATTCTGCAGACTGAAATGTCAGTGCATACTAAGAATGTTTTTCAATAAATATACAAACGTCATGTTACTCAACTAATAACAATAGTCATCTACTTTGATGTTAATTTTTGTGTAATTTTAGTAAGCAGCCATGACTGATAAAGTTAACATTAAGACAGTAAGTAACTTACCGAAGTGATCTGATAAGCACTGCTTAAATTGATTGGAGTTTGCGTGAAGTACGAAATTGATTTTCTTTAACCACTCATAACATATAATCACATTTTAAGAAAGAATAATTACATAACAGTCATTTTAAGTCAGAGTAATCTTTCCTAAGTACAATAAACCTTGCATTCATTGTAAATCTTGTTCAGTTTGAAGTGGTATATTCATTTTGCGTTAATTATGTGTAATATTCATTTTTCTGTTTACCCTGTATTGGTTACATGTCATATTCGTTAATCAGTCATCGAATGTAATATCAATGTATAAAGAAGTATATTTTGATGAAATGATTGTCATTGGTTTTTTTTCTGGAGAATAAATAAAACCTACTAATACCATCAGTTTTATCTTTTTATCTTTTGTGAATCGTACAGTTCACTTCACCTGATGTTGTTTTACTTGTATCTTACCATTGTTATTTAGGGCTGCAATTAATCGGTCTCATGTTGGCATATGTGCATACTGTGAGGATTGTCTCGATATATCCTTAAGTCTCAAGCATCATAAGCAAAGATGGCTATATCGAGGCAATCCTCACAGGATGCACATATGCCAACTAGAGGCTGATCAATTTCAGTCCTAAATATCAGTGGTAAGATACAAGTAAAACAACATCAATTGAATTTAAACTTCCCCTCATTGCACAAGCTGGTGGATAACGCGATGGCGTTTGAAGCGAACGGCACTGGGTTCGAGTCCTGGAGTAAACATCAACTCTGGGACGCAGATACATCCAGTTGACGAGTCCCAAATAGGGCGAAACGCACATCCTGAGTTCCACTGCTAGTCACTATCCATCTTTGCGTACAGTTTCCTGTTGTAATTACTAATTTTCCATAGATTATATCATATTGATTAATCATCATGAATTAATTAATGTAAGTTGAAAATCTAATCACCTAGGTTCTAGTTGATTAGTACTAACTTGAAAATATTTGCTAATAATAGGAATAGAATGAATAGAGAAATTTTTTCTCCACTAATTCCTAATTAACATCATATAACACTGAGTTCTTACTAATACTGTTTCAAAGTTACCAGGCATTTAATACAAATATGGTCTAAACAATTCTGTATCCCTTTTGTTAATCACTTTCAAAATAAAGTAAAAATAAGTTTTGATATTTGTGAATTAGATTCGATTAGTTTATTGTAATTAACTGTTTGTGATTTAAATTACTCAGTGTCAATCAGACTAAAACATATTTCTTCATGTTATCATGTTTAGAAATTAATGTCAAAAGACCAGTCAAAGTATTGTGGTGTGTGCTACTGTTCGCAATGTTGCTGCAGGGAATGTTTTATTTTAAGATTTGGAAATTTTCTTTTCTAGTGTGTGTGTGTGGCTCTGTCACCCTTGAATTCGAGGTTCATGTACAAAGTTTTATTTTCTACTGTAGTTATCTGTGTTTTTGGCGTTTTCGGCTTCATATTCTTATCAATGAATATCGAAGGATATCCATTTTCAACTTCTAAGCTGAATTTTATTGTTGGATGGCAATTATTAAATATCTTCAGAAGATGACTCAAGTCATATTTGTTGTCACAAACGATAAAGAATCATCTACTTATCCCTTATACAAGTGAAGTTTTTCTACAGTCGCTTTGAGTTGATTTTTTTCTAAACTGGCCATGAAGCAAACTGTATGTAATGGACAAAGAGGGGATTCCATTGCTATGCCGTCCTTCTGTCTATAAGTTACGTCGTTGAACGTAAACTGTACATTGCAAGTGCACCGCCGTAATAATTCATTTATTTGAAGGAACTATCAACATGCCTAATATAAGTTTATTATTAGTATTATTATCATCATCCTGTTAAAATAAGTATATATATTTGCGATTGTACAGCTTTGAAAATGAATTCGCCGAAAAGAAAACTCTTCGCTGAACTAATTTTTCTTAATTAAAATATTGTCTTGTTTATAGTATCAATGAGTAATATTTTATCATAGAGAAACTTATCATTACAATCATTTCTATGATTTGTCTAAATGTTTATATTATGTAACAGATGAATAATTAATGTTATGTAATCTATTTGAATAGATTTAAATGTAAACAATTCTGTTGTTGGGCAGAAGTTTCTAGTCTTAAAATATAACTTGAAACTCGATTAATATTTCTAATGAAAAATAAATCTGGTTAGAACTATTTCTTCAGGACTATAGAATGTACTAAAATTTCGTATATATATATATATATATATATATATATATATATATATATATATATATATATATATATATATATATATATAAACTTACTAGTTACAACAACTTCAGCTTTATATTTTCGATCTAGAATAGCTCCTGTTGGTGATTTAAGATCAACATAAAATCGTAAGTTCTGATGGTTGAAATCTCTTGTGGTTGGATGGAAACTTATTAATACGTCTTTTTTTACTTCACCTGAATAAAAGGAATAATGTTATCAACATTTGGAACGTTAAAATAATAAATATATATATCACCATAGAAACCCTGGAAGCACTAGGCGGCTGTCTCGTCCCAGTATGGAACTCCTCAACAGTGCACATCCACAATCACGCCCACAGGATTCGAGCCCATGATCTGTCGGTCTCGAGAGCAAACATTTAACCTCTAGACCATTGAGCTGGCATCCAACGCTGTTAACGTCTAACTTCAACCAATTCACGAAATTGCTCCATGGCCTTCAGTGCTTCCAGGTTTTCCATGGTGGCCTAGCTTCAATTGACTCATGAATTCAACTATTATAATGATTTTGTTAAAATAATTAAACGTAATAGAGGGGCAAA
Organism: Schistosoma haematobium; assembly: GCF_000699445.3. Taxonomy (NCBI): domain Eukaryota; kingdom Metazoa; phylum Platyhelminthes; class Trematoda; order Strigeidida; family Schistosomatidae; genus Schistosoma; species Schistosoma haematobium. Next base: position 13,621,798 of record NC_067201.1, read on the forward strand.
GATGAAATGAAGTGATCTGCAAAATAAATTATGAATCAAATCATGAGGATATGAAACATAATTAAAGAAAGAGGGGGATATTTTCAAATACGAATTGAAATAATAATAAAAACAATAATGGTAACAATATTAGTTTAAGGTCAAGGTAACGATAACGATAAGACGTAGTTATTTTTGCATGCACAGTTTTGACTTCAACTAATACATGGCAAGAACTTCTGTTGTTTTAAGGAGTTGGATATGAATAAATCTAGGTCTATTTGGACGAATTATATATATTACAGATACAGAAAACAGGTTCCTACAAGTGAACGTTATTTGCAGCTTTTCTACACAGAACGTTCTTTTTATCATTGCCGTTAACCGATTTTAAATTATATCAGTAGTTGAGTCACTTTTAAACTCCAGATTCACATAAAGGTATTTCTTTGAAACGGAGTTAGCGGATTTCTTGTCCCTACTTTTTTTTCATCTTCTCTATAAAGCGTCTTAGATAGCCGTTTTCAGCCAAAGTTTTCCTGACGAATGCGAGTTTTTCGTCAATACATTCAGTACTACATATCTAATGTATTCGGTAACATAAAGAGTGAATAAGATTCCGCTTTACCCTAATGGAACCAAGCTATATTTCATATATATACGATCTGTAGATAAACTTGAATCCCGAAATTCGTCTAAGGATAAGATAATTGAGCTGAAAAGTAATTTGTAAAAGGTCCACTTAACTAATCATTCAACCTTAAATTAGCCTACCACCTGTAGAATACAAATTAATTAGTCTTATCCTAAGATCATAACATAACAACATGTAAATAAAGTTTGAATTCATAAAATTTCAATCATTAATTTAATATGAACATGCTTCATATAACTATTAAAATCTCAATATTTGACCTAACGTTAAATGAACAGTCATATTTAACATTTATTTGTGTTTAGTTCAGTTCATCTGTTACTAGTGTATCAAAAATATTTTGTCATAATATCAGAGCCAATAATAATGAGATGTTTTAGTCAGTCAGCAACAACGTAGAACTTCGTACGTATGTACGTACGTACACCCGTTCAAGTTGCCATACCACATTAGCACAGAGATACAACTGTCGATCCGAACCCCATCGTGGTAGAGGTAGTAAAAGTATAAACAATATTCAGAAAGATTAGAGTTTGATGATGTTATTCAAGGAATATAATCCGATGAAAAAAGTTTGGATAGTAAAAAAAGTGACATGAAGAATTCAGATGTTTCAAACAACAACAAAAAAGCCATAATGCTCTCCAAATGTTTACTCATACTTTAAATTAATTTACTTTGTAATGAATATTGTTCTTTTTTTTCAGAATTGATCAGTCATACGGGATCATTTTTAAGTGATCTCGTGGAATTCGTATTTATATACTCTTTCCCATTTGATAATTATCATGTATATTCAAGTTAACAGTCTTTTTATTATACATAATTTAAATAAACTATTCTTATTATTGGTATGATAAGGCTTTTTTCTCTCAATTCCTACTGTACGTCCCTTTCACATGGAAACCATACATAACTTTGAATCATGTGTATGGAATCATAGAAATGGATATTATATCAAAAATCATGTAAATAAAGGTAGAGAACATTCACAATTCAGAGATAAGTTATATACATTGAACAAGATTAAGATGATGATTGTGATTCAATGTTTACGGTTCTCATCAATTTTTAATGATAGTCATTATCTTCACATTCACTTGGAACCATAAACCATTAATTAAATACATCAAAATTATGAATATAGGTGGAAAATGAAAATTGAGTTCAAATTATATATGCTACTCATTTTCATATTTATGCATATAAATACCTTTATGAAAAACGACTAGTTTTTGTGAATGTAGACTGAAATCTTTCCCTTCAATCGCTGTATCAGATGATAGTCCAACGTAGACATCAGTTAAAGTTGATTGTAACGCCTGATTTGTACCTTTTCGTATCACGGTTAATGTCAGAATACCTCTTTCTGGACAGATTGTATACACTTTATGATCAAAGCCAAGAGTAATCCAACTTAATTCCAGACTGGCAGGAATGAGAAAGGTAAATACAATTATTAATGGTACAATAATATAGGTATTATTAATAATAACACTGGAAATTAGATAATTGAATGGAATTTACGAAAGTCCCCTTCAAGCACATCCTTAATATTCAGTATCTTCTTACTCTGTCTTATTGGAATTTAAATTGAATTTGATTAGATCTATAATTAACTGAAAATCTTGAAGTAGCACTATTACACATAACACTTGATCATGACATACTGATCAGAAGTCAAAGATAACAACCACGATTACGCAGCACTTTTGACTGTAGTTCGAAACCTCTTAATATAATTATATTGCGTTACTATCAAGCTGAATGACTTTACGTCTGGATTGCTCAACGTAATTCTTTTACCGATAGACAAAGATTAGATTTACCGTTGTTTGACAATATAGCTGTGACCAGTGTCATGTATGTCAATTTTTCAGTGCTGATTTGGAGTATTAGTTTCATCAAATCTTGCTGACGAGTTCCAATATCAGGGGTTTATGTCAACTACCTCCAATAACTTTACAGAATGAAATCATATTTGAGAAACTAGGGTACGGTGTTGTGTTTTCCCTCGAGAAACTAATTCAAGATCTAGCCAATGACATAGTTTATCTATGTAGACTTGACAGAGGGTTTCTAATAATATCATTGTCCGGTTCAGCTCATACTCAAAATAAATGATAGTATCTATTTCCTTAAGAGTATTTTAACGAATTTCTGCTGATCAAATCGTTGGTTAATTGGTCCAGTCGACTAACATTTAATTTACTGAATGTTATATTCTAAGTAATTGGATTCCATTTAAATGAAGAGTGTATTCATTTAAATCAGATTTCTCAATCCAATTCATTTTAATACTTTCTGTAGTTAGAAGTCAGTAATATTCAATAGGTATCCCTACATTATTCTCATCCTATTAACTGTCTTGATATAAATGAATCTACTATGTCTCGTTTATTATTCCAGAAAAGAATGAATTTTACGTTGAGTTTTTCTGAAGGCAAGCAATGGTCTGAGATATAATAAACAACTTGTTTTTTCAAGCGAGTAATTCATATATACATATTACCATAATAGTCAGGTTCTACGTTTTATCCTTTAGAGTGGCCTTATATCTGGCTCCGGTTATGTCATATGAATGGGTGCTGTCGAAATATATATATCGTCAATCATTGTATATCTTTATTGACTTAATCCACGTTAGTGAATAACGGAATTCAATAAGTCAAATCCGAGAATGCATTTCGAATACATATATTTCATATAATCATTGATCCAGACAAACGATCAGGGAAATGAAGCGAAGAAAAGAGAGCGAAGCGAAATAACGCGCAATGGAGAAGCCATGTAAGCCAATTCTATTTAATCAAGCATTAGTCAATATTTATAAACACAAAAATAAGCTATAGACATGTGATGAATAAGATAAGAAGTGTACACACGTATACGTTCATATAAAAGCAGTCAAGGTTGATAAGTCAATAATCAACGAAGTTAAAACTTGACTCAAGAGGAATGGATAAGTCGGTCTGTCCAGAAGCTAGAACAAGTTATATGAGCTTAACATAGTAACCGAAACTACAATCCAACTGATTGAAAGAATAACTAACTGAAAATAGCTTAAATTATGTATATTTACAATTAAAGTGTATTTTCGTCAACGATTATTATAGAAAAATATCAAAATAGATCATTTATCTATAAAATCGAACAACTTAAATTCCTAATGAAAACTCATTCTGTTGAAGTGATTGATAATTTTGATTATAATAAAAGCTAATTTTCCTATTTGACGGTTAAATTACTTCATTACACAATCATCTAATGTTTGTTAACTCCATGAGTTCTAATCACTATTTCAATGTTCTGGAACTTTCCCACCCAAACTTTGTTTATTAGAAACAAAATTTTTTGTGACCTCATTAACTCTATCGGAATTTTTGCTACATCCTTAATTACCTTCTTATGTATGTCAATATCTGTAGTAACGTTGATTTTCAAATATTTTAGGTTATAAGAAGCTGATTAGAACCTAATAAAATAAAATGAATTCATATTATTCTGTACCAATCTTTGTTCTTGCTTTATTTAATATAATAAAGGGAACTATGTGTATGTAATTTATTTTTGTACTGACTATTTGAATCGAAGTGAACATCAACTCTGAGATGCAGGTACATCTAGCTGACGAGTTTTAAATAAAACGAAATACGCATTCTGAATTCCACTGCTAGCTACTATCATCTCTACTTAAATGATAAGTAGGAAATGCTTTTTTTTTAGACTCAAGCAAGTAAAATGAATTGAGTGGCATAGGTTTTTTTATAACTTCTCATAGGACGACTATATATATATTTTTTCCTCTTCAATCTTTTTCTCAAAATCTATACAGAATACTATAACCATAATTTTAAGGTATCCTTCTGTTGGAGACGTTAGATCCCCAGAACTCACGTGGAAAAGGACCTAATTTTGTAATTTTATTTAGAAAATTTGAATTTCTTTATTTTCGCGCCAAAAGCGCTCTTGTCATCTTCATGTCGTATTTCCCACTTGGGAGAATCTTAAATGCTGTTGTGTCTCTTAGTATGCTATTTTGTAATTCTCCCCAAGGACAGTTTTTTGCTGTATATATACGTTTTGATTTGTGTCTGTTGTTATTGTTCGTGCTTCTAGCTTTTGTGAATTATGCTTCCCCATTTCAAGCTTGGATTTCTTCCTCTAGTTAACGGGGCTAGGAAGCATCGAATAGCTAGCTTATTGATCTTTGTTCACCGAGTCTTTGTTCTGTTCACAGATTAAGTGAACTCGTAACCGCTTCAAACCCAACGCTTTCTTTATTAATAACCTATTAAATAGTAATGTAATCAAAAATATAGAACAGACAAACTTACCTATATATTTTTCGTTCAATTGATTGATTTACATTCTGAATTTCATATTGAATCTCACAAACTGTATCGTTTGATAAAGATGATGATGATGATGATGATGACAATGATGACTTTTTCCTTGATTTTTTAAATCCTTTTTTATCTTTTAATAAAATAACTACTAATTTACGTCGATTTAAATCATTTTGATAAAAATAATCATGAATTGATTTATTTTCAATTTTATTAAATAATTCACAATTCATTTTTTCATTATTCAATAATTTAAATTGTAACCATGGATTTAATGTATAAATATTTTCACTACTTAAATAAAATCCTACATAACCTGGAAGAATAGTTTCTAAGGTGTCAGGTTTTGGAGCATTATTAATTAATAAATGATTATTATCATTTAAATGTTTCAATTGTTTATATCGTATGTTAAATTTAAGCGGTTCATTTGATTGAATCATTTTTGTATTATTCTGTTTTATAATATAATTCATTCTTTCAATAAATGGATGAAAATGTTCTTGATTATTTGTTTTATTTATTAAATGATATTCTAATAATATATTATTACATAATTGATTAAAATCAATAATTTGTCCAATATCACCAGCATCAAATATCAATAAATCAATTGAAAATGATTGATTTTTCATTGAATATGAACTAAATAATATTTGATTTGAATTAATTTGTGATTGTGTAAAACATTGAATTGTTTCATTATTATTATTATTAATGAATTGACCATATTGTTTATATTGTTCATTATATTTTAATATAATATAAATTAAATAATTAGGATTAGTATCTTTATCTTTAATAGATAAATGATTAGTTTTAATTAATGTATCTGTATATGGTAAAATTAATAAATCAGAAAATTGTTCTAATTCAGGTAATAAATGATGATTATTTTTTTGTATTGATATTATTATTGATTTTTGACTTAAATAATCACCGTATGAATTGATTAATTGAAAATCGATTTGAAATTGTTTATTTAAATAATTTTCACAATTTATAGCATAAAAAACAATTTGATGATTTTGTACTTCATTCTTAGTGAATTTTATAATATTTTTTAATGGATTTGATATATGTGATATTAAGCCACATGGAAACAATGAACTATTGTCATTTAAATGAAATGTTATTTCGATTTGATTATGATTCAATTTGTCCGGTTGAATGTCTTTATATTGGATAAATGTGAATCTGTTGATTGTAGCCATTAGTATAACAGTGTTAAACGAATCTAATATAGTGTCTGAAGCATCATTTTGATGCATTTGATTCCCTTCTTTGTCATCTGTAATGAAACGGAAAGATTTTAGAATATAAAGTTGAATTACTTATAAGTAACTAAAATGAAATGATGAAAAAATACTCTCCGCTATATGAGCTTGTTCTTTCAAATTTAATTTGATTTTCTTGATCCTACGAAGCTAGTTTATACAAATGTGTTATCAGATAAGCCTAATTGCTTGTCAGATTTGAGACCGAGAGTAAAAATTATTTTGATAAGATGTTGTGGAGAATGTTGAACCCAAACTTGCGAATTACAGACTGATTTTTGGTTAGACAATAGTTGAAAACCAGCAAGGATTGAATAGTTGTTTCGTCGAAGTCTGAAACTTACAGTATTGCGCACCCAAGATTAAACCTTTAATTGAACACATAAATTTAGGGTTTCTTGACGAGCATTTGACTTTTAGACGACTAAGTTGGAATTCAATGGTTTACATTTCTAATTTCAATCACTTCGCAATTTCGTATGACGATCATTCATTTCAAAAACCTGTCCGTGATACGGAACTTGAAATAGATTTCCAGGTTTGTTTTCGGGTGTTATAAAGGAAGTTGGTCACTATTAGAGCTTGTCTTTGGTTTAGATCTACAATATTAACTGAAAATTGCTCAACATAATTCAATTGGGAGTGACGTTAAGTTCAGTCAGTCAGTCAGTAACAACGTAGAACTTCGTACATATGTACATCAGTTCGAGTTGCCACACCACATTAGCACAGAGATGCAGTTGTCGACTCAAATCCCGCGGTGGTAGAGGTAGCAAGAGTATAAGCAGTAATCGGGAAGATTAGGGTTTGGAAATGTTATTTAAAGAGTATAATCCAGTGAAATAAATTTGGAAAGAGGAAAAAAGGGACATGAAGGATTCAGAAGATTAGAATTTGGGAGAACACAGAGAGTGGATGCACCTGCGCCATTGCAAACGATTTTGAGCCATGTCATTCAGGGTCTCTAACCATCGGTTGCTATCATCTCGCGGTCCCCAACCAGGTAGTCTACACCTACCAACATGACTCAGTCCACTTGTCAGTGACTTCATGGACTTGTGCCATGTTTTGGTTTGGCCGCCCCTAGCTTTCTTCCAACCTACTCCTATACCACTGAACATAGCACGTCGAGGCAGTCGGCCGTTGGGCATACGTAACACGTGTCCCAACCATCTCAACTGATGAAGTTTCACTACTTCATCAATTTATTTGCCATCCTTACCTAGTACCCGTTTCCTAACAACTGCATTACTTACTCGATGGTCCCACGATATACGAGCAATATTTCGAAGACACCTATGATCAAATACTAGTAACCTACGAATATCCTCTACTCTTACCGGCCATGTTTCACTGCCATAAAGTAGGACGGAACGAACTGCTGCGCAGTAAACCCGTCCTTTGGTTGATAGACGGATATCTCGCCTACGCCATAAATGACGCAAGTTAGCAAAAGCTAGTCGAGCCTTCTGTATCCGTGCTGAGATTTCGTCACACACTAAACCACAAGGGCTGATGAGACTTCCAAGATAAGTGAAGCGGTCGACACACTCAACTACCTCACTCCCTATCACTAGTTCGGGTGTCGATGTAACCCAATCCTGAAGCAACATTTTGCATTTCGAGGGAGAGAATCGCATCCCGAACATGCTTGCATTGTTGCTTAGAGTGGTCAGAAGACTCTGCATTTTGTCAGCGTCTTCACCAAATAAAACTATGTCATCTGCATATTCTAAGTCAACAAGTGAACCTCCCGGTAGAAGTTCAACCCCTGGAAATTTAGATGAGGAGAGTGTTATTTCTAAAAGTACGTCGACCACAAAGTTGAACAAGAATGGGGAGAGTGGACAGCCTTGACGAACACCACTTGAGGTAATCAATTCTGATGACAGTTCGCCATAAGCTCTCACTCTACCGGTTGTGTTCGAGTAGAGAGCCTTTATAAGGTTAATGTACTTCTTTGGTACTCCTTTCAGTGACAAACACTGCCATAGAACTTCACGATCAACAGAGTCGAATGCCGCCTTAAGGTCGAGAAATACTACCATTGTGGGGCGTCTGAATGTGTGTCTGTGTTCTAGAACCTGACGTAGTGTGAATATCTGATCTATACAACCACGTCCAGGTCGAAAACCGGCCTGGTTTCCTCTAATCTGCTCTTCACGAGCTTTGATTAGGCGTCGAAGTATTATTGAAGCTAATATCTTAGACACTATATTAGTCAAACTGATTCCTCTGTGATTGTCACAAGAGGACTTTTGTCCTTTCTTATAGACTGGCACAATCAGTGATTGAGACCAGTCAGATGGGATTACGTCCAGTTCCCAAATTCTACCTAAGACCTCAGTTAATCTCATTGCTAATACTGGACCACCATCCTTAAAAATCTCAGGAGTAAACCTGTCAGGGCCTGCTGCTCTCCCTCGTTTCAGATTTCCTATGGCTTTTTCAACTTCGTAAAGGGACGGAGGACCTACATTAACTTGCCATTCAGGTTGACTAGAGATCGTGGGAAACCGAAGTGTGGCTGAAGGCCAGTTGAACTGATCCCTAAAGTGTTCTGCCCATCTATCCAATCTCCTGGATTGAGAATGAATAATATGTCCATCTTTTTCTGAGATTGTTTCGCTAACGGTCGGGTTCCTAATTCCGGTTTCCTTAACGAGTCTGAACAATTGTCTGCTATTACCTATTGCCGCTGCCTTTTCCATCTCTCTTGCTTTCGCTACCCACCACTGTTCGCGATCATTGCGTAGACTTCTTGTCAGCTTGCACTTAAGCTGACTCCGCTCTTCATTATGTTCAGAGCCGGGTGGAATGAGTTTCCGAGCATCTATCAGTGCGATAGATGCTGCTGAGATCCAGTGTTGCTCCCTAACCTTCTGGTTTACCTTACTAGCAGATATCACTGCTGTTTCCACAGCTTTTCGGATATCATTCCATGCTGCATCGGGGTGGGCATCACATACATGGCTGCCTAACTCTATTCCTAGTTGTTCCTGAAATATACTCTTAGCTTGACTATCATTAAGTAGGCCCCTAAGAGGTTTACTTGCAGCGTCTTTCCTACGTCCAGTAAGACGCAAGCAAATGCGCGCTCGCACTAGAGCATGATCTGAATCTAGGCATGTGCTTCAGAATGAGCGACAGTCTTCTATCGAGCCCCTCCATCGATGGCTGATAGCGATGTGATCTATTTGGGTCCAACGTTGGGACGAATTCGGGGTCGCCATGTTAAAAGATGTTTTTCCTTATGTTTAAAGTTAGTATTTGCAAGGAACAGGCGGTTATCTGAGCATAGCTGCAACAGACGGTCGCCATTATCTGTTCTTTGAGCCACGACACCATAAGATCCACCTAGGTGTCTTTCCCTATCGCTAAGTTTACCTACTTGAGCATTAAAGTCACCGGCCACTATTACTACATCCGAACGCCTAGCTTTTAGGAGAAGGTCCGAAAGCTTTCTGTAAAACTCATCTTTTACATCATCTGAGCTGCAGTCAGTGGGAGAATAGGCAGAAACGACGAAGAGGCAACGACGAGTGTCCCTATCTTTCCGGATTCTTACTGTTCCGTTCAGTCGGACAGCGCACAAACGACTGTCTACTGGGATCCATTCTAAGAGAGCTAGTTCTGCCCTAGGACTCAATGCTATACCTACGCCGGCGAGGCCACGGGAAGCAGAATCAGGGCTTCCAGATACACGAAGCGTAAATCGAGTCGGTTCTTTATTTTGGCATGGTGAGGTCAAATGAATGACGCTACTCGGATCCTGTATGCGCGTTTCGGAGACGCAGCACACATCGATGGCGCGAGATTCTAAAGTTTTAGCTAAGGAAGCCTGCTGTCCTATTTGGCACAGTGTTCGTACGTTAAAAGCTCCTACGTGTAGTTTAAAGCGTGGTTTCAGGAGACCAGGAATAGCGTTCCACGTACTCGGATCGTTTGCCCTAGCGGTGCGAGATGATAAAGAGACGTGAGGAGGGTTAGTCATGGAGATAAGAGAGGCATTAGGAGGTGTAGGAAGGATTTGAATATGACCAACTTGGTCTCGTGTGCTGTTACGGGTATGAGGGCTGATGTCACTTCCCGGCTGCCCACACCGTGGAAGGGTATTTCTTGAGGAACCTGAAAAGGAAATTGGATTAGTGTTGGTCTTAACGACTTGGAAGCGTGACCGCAGAGCACAAGGGACAACTGCTTGAGGCCGGTCGCGCACGGCCTTTTTGTGGAAGGTTTTTGACGTGTTAGCTCCGTTCTTCAAAGGGCCTTACCGCCGGAGACGGAAATCCGTGAGGTAAGGTGAGGTGTGACATTTTTAGGGTCGACCTTTTCTAACCCCACCCCTCCTTGTGGGAAGGCAGCATCGCTGTCATGCTGGTTGTCCGAAGGAAACACCTTACTGCTGTCACACCCCTCTACAGTCAGCAGTACGACTTCGCCCTCAGACCTTGAGTTGCTGCTTTTAGTCTTACCGTTCACCAATCGACCTGCCTGGCATGGTAGAACCTACAGGAACATATGTTCCAGCCAATATAGCTCGGTTGGGTCATCACGATAGGCAAGCCCGACCACCGCGTCAAGGTAGCAGCTTCGATCGGGGTGACGTTAAGTTACTAAATGATTACAATAAGAACTACTTTTTCAGGAGATAGAACACTTCATAACTGAGGATATGCGTTCACAGGTGGTATTGAAAGGGTACCTTATCAATACAAATTAATTAACAGGATGTAGGAAATATCACTCATTTGATTTCAACATAGTAGTTTATCTGCAACATGGTCTTTACATATGATGAAAACATTAAGTAAAATCATGAAGAGAAGTTAAATATGAAAATCGTTAGATTATCATCCAGAAGCTCATAGACGTCAGTAGTTCTTCAGCGAAATGATAAAACAATAGTCTCTTACCAAGTTTTCTAAGGAAAAGCGGAAGACATTAGAACATAACAAATACTTAGCGTCGAACAATAGTTTGTAATCGTTTGTTATAATGACAGTGGTTTAATATGTTAGGACTTACATGTATTATGTTGATTTCAGTGGATTTAACCAACAAACTTCCATAAAGTAGGATAATTTTTGGTAGCATATTCAAGTGGCTTACGTTAAGTTTACCTGGTTATAAAAAAACTGGAAAGCACCGGAATGGATCGACATATTGCTGTGTCTATAAGCCAGTAATGAAGCAACATACGAGGCAGTATAAAAGTCAACAACGAGTGTGGATATTTTATTAGTAAGTTAACTTCTAAAAGATTTTAGAAAGACTACCTTGCTTTTTTAGTTCTTTTGCGTCAACATTTTTCACTTCATCACAGAAGCTAATGAGAAAACTCAAAAAGGAGACGATGAACAATCCGATTTTAATTTTTCGCTGTTTATTCTTCATCATTAGTAAGCTATAGATTTCAATCATAGGAAATTTATCTTGATGATACATTAGGCCAACCAGACAGGTTAAATGATAAACACATGCTATTCGCAAAGATCTGACTTCACTTACTAAGGAAAGAAGGATACACTCACTAATGGTTAATAACGTGGCATAATTTTGTTAATAAGCTATTATGTACACTGTTGATTTAATTTTCACAATAATGCTTCCTTCTCACTCAAGTAACTGATTGGTATAGGAAGCTTTTATTTCAGTAGCAGAATCGGGCATTCGCACAACACTACAATTGACTGTTTTTACACTCATTGTATCCATAAATACTCACTTTTACGAATTCTTTCAGTAATTACGTAATTATTTTTTACTTTCTGATGATAATATGATTTCATTTTCTATAGTGTATATTCCAATAGTTCATTGAATATAATAAAATAAATATTTACTTACTCTCTTCAGTGATTGTACTTTTCATCTCTGGATATTCTAATGGACGTAAAGTTTGTAGATTAGTAATAGGAAGGTAAGGCAATGATGAATGACTTAATCCCCCATTGGTTCCATCCACTCGACGTATACGGAAACGTAAAGTAATAGGATCAGTTGAATATTGTCCATCAGATAAACGAAGTACACATGAATCAGTAAGATATTGTTCTTGATAAGGACCTGTGTAAAGGTAACTATAAGTATAAATAAAATAGGTAGAATATGAAATGATAGAGGAGTGATGTCATTTTTAAGAATTACTAATGTGAGAGTTTAGAAAAGATAACGTTTATCAATTATTTCAATTAGTGAGTGTAAACATCATTTCTTTGATCTTTCTAGTTATTACTCAGCCAATCAAACAACTTAGAACCTGGCACAATGTGTACATCGGTTCATGTTTCCATACTCCATTAGCATAGTGAGATGAGATTGTAAGAGAAAATCTCATAATAGTGAACGATTATTAAATCTACTGGTTGGTTATACTATTATTTGATGAGTATTCGAAATCATCAGGATCAGAGTTTACTACAGATTTATCTCCAAAGATACAGACAAAAGTTAGTTTCATGTAGGAAAAGTGACTAAATAACCATAATTCAGTGGATGAATCGTCAAATGAGAGGATTGATTTGATTAATCAAGAAATAAATAAGAACTAATATATTTGAAAATGGCAATTTATATTCTAAAAGATAAATGTCTCTAGTATTTATTAGTCAGAATAGATGATCTATCGATGGCTTACCCAATTTTCAGTTCTATGTAAATATTATCTCACCTTGAAGGTAACAAGTGGGGATAATTTTACTATCTAGCCTGTAGCAGAGGCTATAGAAAAAGTGAACCTTTCAAAATTAAATGATTTAATCATGGTTTCTCATTATTCATAAAATGTCATCTCAGATGGGAAATATTAATATCAAAACTACATTTCAGTTTACAGAATGTTAATTTAAAATCGTTTCATTACGGAAGGTAAGATATTAGAAAATAGATGATATAACTCAATGTTTTCTTGTACAAGGGAACTTACAAATCCCTTTTAATAGGGTGAATAATCATGTCTACATTGAATGAACAACTAATTACATTTTATGTGTAACATAGACTCCTCAACAGTGCTCATTCACGAGCTCACTGGTAATCGAACCCAGGACTATCAGATATCGCTACGAGCACCTAACATTTATACTACTGGATTGCCATTCGATGGTTTATATTGTTTTAACGTTAATTAGTTTGTGATTTTCGCAATCATATTTCCATACTATTGCTGGATCATCACTTCACTTGATCTGTTATTCTTTGAACTATCTGATTGATTATATTTATGTCGTCATGTTTATTCAGTTTAAAGTTTATGAATTTTTTGTAGTCTACTCCATAAAAAGTTTTAATTCACTGGTGGAATTAAAGACTGTCATTTTTACAAAAAATTACAGTTTATAGCATTTAGCTTGACAATAAAAGTGACGAGCTGTAAGTTTATTAAGCTTAGAAATTAGTCAGGAAATTTTCTTTTTTAAAATTAACATTAGTTACATTAAGCATAGATGGCTAGTGGCTAGAAGTGGTATCCAAAATGCGCGTTTCGTCCTATTTGAGACTCGTCAGCTGGATGTAGCTGCTATCAGGACTCAGCAACTAAGTGGATAAAGCGATGGCGTTTGAAGTGAACGGTACTGGGTTCGAGTCTCAGAGTGAACATTGACTCGGGGATGCAGATACATCCAGCTGACGAGTCCCAAATGGGACGAAACACGCGTCTTGGGTTCCACTGCTAACCGCTATCCATCTTTGTTTATAATACTTGTGAATTAAAGCTATATCGAGGCAATCCGCACTGAATACATAAATGTCGAAATTAGACTCGTCAATTGCAGTCCTAAATAACAGTGGGAAGATACAAGTAAACAATATGAAGTGAATTTAATTAGTTATATTAGTTACATTAATGGTATATATTAATAATATCAGAATGGGTTTTGTGGAGATTTTTAGAAATTTCACAGGTTGACACCATGAGTCAATTGAAGCTAGACCACCATGGAAAACATGGAAGCACTGAACGACCGTTTCGTCCTTGTGTTGGACTCCTCAGACGGCTCAGTGGTCTAATGGTTAAGTGCTCGCGCGCGAAACCAGTAGGTCCTGGGTTCGAATCCCGCGGGGTGCGGGGTCGTGGATGCGCACTGCTGAGGAGCCCCATACTAGGACGAAACGGCCGTCCAGTGCTTCCAGATTTTCCATAGTGGTCTAACTTCAATTGACTGATGATGTCAACTTATGATATATTAATAAATTAAAGAATTTAAAACATAATACTTACTGAATTCGACCAGTAGTCATTTGACGTTTTGTAAATTGATCACCACGATCTAAAATTCTAATTGTTTTCGGTCCACCAATACTTCCTGCAATTGATAATTGTGCTAATGCTTGTAAATCATTACCAGCTTTCATTTCTTCAATATCCCATGCTTCTTCAATTAAATCTAAATTATCTGTTATACCATCTTTTGATAACATACGTGGTAAACGTTGAATAATACCATATTTTGGTTTTTCTAATATTATTATAATTAAATCATCTTCTGATGTATCAATATCATTTATAATAAGACCATTAGGTTTACTATCTAATCTTGTCCATTTTTGACCATCTAATATAATTCCATCATTATTATTATTATTATCAATATACATTTCTGGTGGATATTGATTGATTGGTCTAATTAATACATAAGCTTCTTTTTCAACAATATGTTTACCATCGGTTACAACAACAGTAAATTGATCCATAATTATCATTGATGAATTAGATGATTGATTAATTATTGATTGATTAATTAATGAACTATTTTGTATATAAATTAAATTTAACATACCTAAATAAGATTCAGTAATTGGATTACTATATTGTGTTATTATATATTTTTCACCATGTTGCCAATAAATTAATAAATAACCATAAATTGGTAATTTAATAAAACGTATTTGTAATATATCTCTTGGTATATCCATATCATTCACATGAAATAAATATGGGGTTAATACTTTTCTTGTATTTAATATACATGAAAAATATTTTAATAAACGTACATTTGGTATTTCATCATTTATTGGTTGTATAGCTATTTTAATTTCAATAATATTAATAGAATAATAATGACCATCATATGCTTTAATACTAAATAGATCTTCAATAGATTCTTGTCCATTTTGATGTATTGAATTAATATAATAAATTAAACCATCACGTATATTTTTCATATTAAAATTTAATATATTTTGTTTATATTGATTATTGATTAATTGGATATGATTTGATTGATTGTATTGT
The DNA here is from genome assembly GCF_000699445.3 of Schistosoma haematobium. Lineage (NCBI taxonomy): Eukaryota > Metazoa > Platyhelminthes > Trematoda > Strigeidida > Schistosomatidae > Schistosoma > Schistosoma haematobium. The sequence goes on from NC_067201.1 coordinate 13,637,296, forward strand.
TGATTAGATATTGATTTTTTATTAATGAGTTCAATATGACCCCATTTTGGTGGATGTATTATATGTAATTGTATATCATATTCATTTGTATCTGGATCAGTAGCATATAATGTATATGGAGTAATTTCAACTTTATCACCTTCTTTAACCTATTAAAATAAAATGAACTTTAAATTATGAAATAATAATAAATTTATTTTTTAACTTTAACCAATCTATGAAATTGCGCCACCGTACATCACTGTAAGTCAGTGAGATGATATCTCACAACAAACCTGGTTGAACTCCACTGGTTATGGCTTCTTGCTAGAACTTCAGGAAATGCTTCTTGAAGTCAGTCACTAGTGAGCAGATGATTATTATTAGAAGGGATGTTGTGAAGATTTTAGTAATTTCAATAGTACACTTCTGAGGAGTACCACGATAAGATGAAATGACCGTCCAGTGTTTTCAGGTTTTCCATGATGGTCTAGCTTCATAATTAACTCATGATTTCAACTATTGACATTACTAAAATCACCACAAAACCCCTTCTGATAATAAATTTATTTTGTTTTTTTTAAACCACTTTTCACCATTAAAGAGGAAGAATGTATTTGTAAAATCTCAGCGAAAAAATTTGAAGTAAATCCAACGTTTCGCCTGGCAATCTGGTTCAAGCTTTTTCAAGAAAAATAACACCTATTTCAGCTGGACCATGACGATAACTTAAACGATTTTCTAAAATATCTTTATATGTAAATTGTGACATTTTATTTTTGTGATCTATTGATAAATTGCCTTTTCACAGATTGAAATCATGAGTCAATTGAAGCTAGGTCACCATGGAAAACTTGGAAGCACTGGACGGCCGTTTCGTCCTAGTACGGGACTCCTCAGCAGTGCGCATCCACGATCCCGACCCCGGCGAGATTCGAACCCAAGATCTATCATTCTCGCGCCAGGCGCTTAACCAAATAGACCACTGAGCTGACATCCATTAGCGTTAATGTCTAACTTCAACCAATCCACGAAGTTGAGCCACCGTACACTATTGTCTTCAGTGAGCTGATATCTCACAACCGACCTGGTTGAACTCCACAGGTAACAGCTTCTCAGTAGAACTCCAGGAGTATCTCTTGAAATCAGTCACTAGTGAGCAGATGATTATTATCAGAAGGGGTTTTTGGAGATTTTAGAAATACAATAACAAAGTATTGTGTATTTTTCACTATGTAGTTTGAGCTACTTATATATCTATATAAGTAGTATATAACAATGATTAAAAGTAGAATGTATTTTAATAAAAGATTAAGGAAAAAACAGAAACGGGAAATGAAGGAACAATGAAATCTGAGACAATGGACTGATATTTGCAAAAGAAACAGTGAAATTTGAAACAATTAATTGATATTTTGCAAATTGACTATTTACTGTATGGCTTTTAGATTTTAGTAAGACGTTCTGTGAGTTTGTGTTCAAATATATATTCGATTATCCCCACTTGTGTTTTTGTTCTCTACAAATAGAAATGATGTGAGTTTTAAAATGTTTTAGTAAGAATGTTCATAAAAATATCCCATCTCAAAGTGTAGAAGTTATTAACTGAGAATATATTCATAATTGATTGATCACTAGGTGATGATCAATGTCATGTATGTTAGGTTCTTCTTTGTGTAGATCGAATTCTATCGACTAAGTTCTCATGTAGCCATTAGTCTAGATGACTCGACATTGCGCATGCACTTTGTTAAGATAAGATGGTGGTGACGAGTGTCAAATAGTTACATTCGACCATCATCTTATTGAGAATATATATGACGATAAACTAATGTTAAAGTCAGACGCTTGATAAAATGTATTTGGCGCCATTAAGTAGTTGTATTTTGTTTGACCAACTGTCAAATTAAAAGTAATACTTGAAAAAAATAGCAAAAGCACAACTGACCAATTCTATATGACATTCACTGGAGATGACCAATTGATATAAGTTTATAACTGAATACATCTTTCAGACAAATCAAATTTTCAAAATAATTAATCATGATTAATAGCTCGTCGAAATAATTTGCCTGTATGTTAAAGTTGCATGTACTGGTTAGTCACTTCGACTGAGATAAATCTTTGAAATAGTTATACTTGTTTAGTTTCAGTCATTTATCGTGAAAATAAAACAATATTTCATCATGATATGAAATGATTGTAATATCTTTAACATTTTTTTCAGGCTGCTTATATATACTACTATAAAATGAGCCAAATAAGTAGCTTATAAAGTGTTTCGAAAAACGAAAATCGGTATATATATACCAAGAAAACTAACCTGTAATAACGTCTCACTTCTTAATACTGGTGGTTGACTGTTCACTGGCATTATTGTGAAATTTAAACTGAATGTTTCACCAGCATTGAAATCCCATATTCTTGCAAAATCATAAACACTTTTAACACCTATTTCAGCTGGACCATGACGATAACTTAAACGATTTTCTAAAATATCTTTATATGTAAATTGTGACACTTTATTTTTGTGATCTATTAATAAATTGCCTTTTGTTGGAAATACAATAACGAAGTATTGTGGTGCAGTGGAAATAGCTGAAATATCAGTTGGCGAAGCATTCATATCAGTTGTGTCCATTGGGAAAACTGATGGTGTAAGTGTTACACTTGAATTCTCTTTCACTAATATTGTATTGTTGACCAATTGATGCCATTTATTGCCTTGTAATATTCTTGGTTTAATTTCTATTGGTACTTCTAATGGTGTTGATGTTTGAATACCATCGGTTATTGTTAGAATGAAATCATCTTGTTTAACATTCTCACCAGATTGTTGATAACTTGATGATTGTTTTATGGTGAGACAACAAAAAAAGAAGCAGGACAAAATACACATTAACCGTAAATCAATGTTACAGTGGGAATTTAATCTGATTAGTTATCAGTGTATAACATAACACATTATGTAACAAATTGTCATGGATATTTCTTGAGTTAGGAATTTTTTATTCTACAATCGACTGATCGCTGAGTGATAGTCAGTATGATTTCTATATTATATTGAAGGGTTATTGAAATTTGGTCAATCAAGTTGTAATATACGTAACTAATCTAAGTGACTTAAAATTGTATGGGCTATATTTCTATATTATGTGGTTGAAGATAGTTTACAGGAAATTCTCGTTCCAGAACTAACTGACTTTGTCCTCTTCCTGAGTTTCCTGTCGACCATCTTTGACAACGTAACATTTTTCATTCTATTTAATTTTAATCAATTAGAATTATTTGTTTAATCAAATCTAATAGTCTAGTTTATTTATATTAGTATTTTAAAATCGGGAAGAGAACTAATTGCAGTAATCTATGTAAAAGATGATGTCTTAGAAATTCCTATGTCATCGCGGATTTTTTCGAAACACTTATACCCGTTGAACAAGTAAGCGTCTGTCTAGAACCACTAACTCAGTAGATATCTTATTACTGTTTGAAGTTACGGATACTGAGTTTGAGTCTCCATTTAAATATCAACACTGGAATACAGGTAAATTCAGTTGACGAGTCGCAGATAAGAGAAGACCTACATCCTGCATGCCAATATTATCTCTAATTCATCTATTTAATAGAAAATCTGTCTATAAAACAGAAATCATTTCATTAAGCGTTTTATAATGTTAACAATACACTTGTGTGTATATTTACAAATGGCTAGTATGGTGACAGTACATGTGAATTATTTTCTCAGTAGTTATGTAAATAAATAAACTTAATAATCAGTAAATAAATAAATAAATTGATTTATTTGTCGGATAATCTAATCTGACCTTACAGTTATGATACATAAACAGAGCCAGTTGTTATTACACAATCATTACTATTGCTGTTATTATCATTGATCTTACCATTATTATTATTATTACTATTATTATTATTGTAGCCGAAATTCCGTAACGCTTGAAATTTATATCAGGAAAACACTTGGCAACATAAGTGATATGATTATTACAAGGTAGAGATGTTTATAATATATTGTATACTGAACATTTCCGCGGTAGTTTTAATTCAATTTAAGTTGACTGACATATTAAAATCATAATATTATTATATGAATCCTTAAAACTTTATAAATAGAAAGATGTAAATATGATGTAAATAGTTTTAGAGATAAATTGATGGTATATCACATACTGATATGTTGAAAATGTGACTTTTTTTCTCTGATGTCAATGTCAGTCAAATAGTTAGTTAGTTAGAAAACGCAGTGAAGTAAAAACAACTTGTTTTAGGATAGTCATCATGTTTTTTTCTTTTTTTTTGATTAAATATTGAAGAATGAAAATGGTGAAATCAAGACTTCAAAGGTGAATATAAGCTATACAAACTACTATCATGAAGTGATTAGTCTTTGTAGGTAAGATAGTGTAGTGAATGGGAACACAGGGTGGGGGGGGGACAACTAAATGCATTTAAACACAAATTTACAGAATCTTTTAGTAAAATCTGAGGACCATAAAGTAAATGTTATTCAGTTGTTTCAGACTTCATTGTTCTTTCGTTTTCACACCAACCATTCTCTGTTCTTGTTTTCTTTTCTTCGATCTTCTTAACCTTACTCCGCCAGACATTTCACTTTCTATTGAAGATACATACTACTTATATCCGTCGATATCAGTTACACACACCACAATAGAATTTCAACGCTTATTTCAACTAGCTGGAAAACTCAGTAAACAAAATTTCTTAGATCTTTTAGCCTAACTTATTGAAATTGTGGCCAGTATGTTAGTGCTGTAAAGTGAGATTTTCTAGACTAATGTTTATAAAGACCACTACATACATGTATTTTTTAAGATTTTCAGTGATCGGCTAAACTAATGCATAATATTATCGATTTTGTTAATCTTATAACTCCAGCTAGTATTTGCAGTACATTATAAAAATAAAAAAAACTTGAATAATGTTATATTTTAGAAGAGTTGTAAATCATCATTGAAGAGCCTATGTGAAGCGATTAATTACTCAATGTGTAATCCTTAATCTTCACTAATACTAGAATGATATATTTATGGGTAGGACTGTGAAAATAAATGATAGCAATCTGTGATCGTACAACATATTTGTTAATATTCATCATAGATTCTAATTCATTCAAAGATCTCAACCTTAAACATTCAAATCAGTGCCAACAAGCAATTAATACATTAAAGAAGATAGAATCTATTTGTAAAATCTCAACTAATGAATTTGAAGTAAATTCAACGTATCGTTCGACAATCTAGTCCAAGCTTTTTATGAAAATATCGATAGATATAAGTAGTATGTATCATCAATCGAAAGTGAAATGTTTGATAATAGAAGCTTAAGACGATCGAAGACAAAGAGAACATGAACAAACAATGATTATGTATTAGTCATTATACTCATGCAACTTTTCATTGATTACTTGGCAACAAAAATATTGATTGAGAATCGAGAAAAAAACAGAAAAAAATCTTTGAAAACATACATTAATTTTCTCTTTTTAAATGAACTAAATGATATATTTTGAGCTTTATTAATTGTTGAATATTGTGTCATATTTGAATGTTTACTTCGTTGATTATATTGAGTAGATTGAATTAAATTTAATAAAATTTTACCATATTTTGGTAAACGTTCAAATTGAATGAATAATTTTTCTTCTGGTGTATCTAAATCAATAACTGATAGAACATTTGAATCAATCAATAATTCACCATCACGATGTAATTTTAATGGGGAAATGATCTAATATAAAGAGAGAAAAAAAGTCAATAAAATTCAGTGAATGAATGAATGAATGATATAGTATTAAATAATTGATCATTGAATATGTATAGATTTTTATGTTGTTTAAAGACGATAGTATGTTTCAAAAGTCAGTATGTAAAGTTTTCATTGTATTGAATTCTAATAGTTCATCATCCATCATCATCCATCATCATCATCATCATCATCATCATCCAAATCATCATCATCATCATCATCATCATCATCATCATCATCATCATCATCATCATCATCATCATCATCATCATCATCATCATCATCATCATCATCATCATCATCATCATCATCATCATCATCATCATCATCATCATCATCATCATCACACACATCATCATCATCATCATCATCATCATCATCATCATCATCATCATCATCATCATCATCATATCATCATCATCATCATCATCATCATCATCATCATCATCATCATCATCATCATCATCATCATCATCATCATCATCATCATCATCATCATCATCATCATCATCATCATCATCATCATCATCATCATCATCATCATCATCATCATCATCATCATCATCATCATCATCATCATCATCATCATCATCATCATCATCATCATCATCATCATCATCATCATCATCATCATCATCATCATCATCATCATCATCATCATCATCATCATCATCATCATCATCATCATCATCATCATCATCATCATCATCATCATCATCATCATCATCATCATCATCATCATCATCATCATCATCATCATCATCATCATCATCATCATCATCATCATCATCATCATCATCATCATCATCATCATCATCATCATCATCATCATCATCATCATCATCATCATCATCATCATCATCATCATCATCATCATCATCATCATCATCATCATCATCATCATCATCATCATCATCATCATCATCATCATCATCATCATCTTCTTCTTCTTCTTCTTCTTCTTCTTCTTCTCATGTATTCATTAAAGTAACGTATCTAAAACAAAACTTACTTTCTAATTCACTCTAATACAAATTTCATTGAAATATTTATTAGATAAATGTGCTATTCATACTGAAAATGAATTGTGTAGTAACTAATTAATTATTGATGAGACTATAATTTATGGATGACATTTGAGCGATACTAGACTGACCTTGGGAGTGTTCACCTAATAACTAGAATCAAATGAGGGTTATAAACCTGTTTGAGGAATTAGAAATATGATTTACAGTTGATGATTTAAGTTAGAAATTAGATTTAGGGTTTTTTTCATCACGAATCGACATCAGCTATAATGTCAAAACTGTATTTGGTAAAATGGATGAATGAATTTCCATCCAAAATCCAAGACGCGTTATCTTAAATCTGATTGGTTTGTCTATAAATCATAGTCTCACCGGGTTATTTGAAATATTATTGAATATTAAAAGGTAATACAAGATTATATTCAGTGAATGATTGGAAATATTTAATTCTTATCAGTGGGTTTTAATCTGATAACTCAGTGTTTACATTTCCACTGCAAGAATGTAAGTTGTAAGTTTTAAGGAAGATAGCCACTGAAGACCATGGCAAATGGTCATGTAATATTGTGGATTGCTTGAATTTGAACTCTTGCACCACTGAGTACTAGTCCAGTGGTCTACAGGATAAGTGTTTGCGTAAGAGAACGAAGGTTCTGATTGCGCGTCCCGGGTGTGTGTATACTGTTAAGGAGTTCCATATTAAGATGAAATGACCTACCAGTGCTCCTTGGTTTTAGTCGTTGTTTAAAATAAATGAATTCATGATTTGAACTGAATTCAACAACCTCCATAACTTCATAGTGGTGGCAATCTGATTGTTCATTATTGAGGAATAAAAAAATCCATTGAAAACCTGAAAGCATGAGATAGGTGTTTCATCTTCTTGAGGACCTTATTATCGGTAAGCACCTAAAACAACTTATGTGAGACCTACACTGAAGACAGTTTTGTATTGTGAAGAGTACGATAATTTTAAACTACCAAATCGGAGTCTAATATTTCATGTATCCAACTTTTATTATAATGAATGATCATGTAAGGTAATCTGGGGTAATATTCAGGAAACATTAGACATAGGTTTCGTGCTAGTCACTACTTATGAACAAAGTTTCAGATCACACACGAAGTCCTTCCAGTTATACCACAAATGACGATACTTCTTGATAACGGGTATCAAGCAGCATGAAAATTAGTTTAAAAGATATTTTATTTTATTCATTTAAACGAAACAGTTTGCAGTACTATTTTGAACAGTTCATTTGCCCGATGTTGAGAATGCAAAATGACTTAATGAATGATACTAAATTTACATTAAATTTTATCCTTATGAGTGTGTATAATGTTTGTATTCGTAGAATATTTACAGTTTACTTCTGATAGTTGCGTACATACTCTGTCTGGAGCACTTTTAATATTACTGCCAGTCTCAAGTCTGGATAAATGAGGAGGGTTGGGCATGGGATTAGCAACTTCATCCCTTAGGTAAGAACCTTGCTAAAAAGAACACTTACTAGAAATAAAGTGAATCATGCGTTATTTCTTAGGTATATCAATTAAAATAGTACTTTGAAAATGAATGTTTAACTGTTAGCCAGTAATTTACACAATATTTCAAGCAACGGTGAATTGCATGACATTCTTTTCTTACTCTGCACAATAAGTGTTTCTTAGTAATATTCATCTACGCAAAACTTAATAATTAAGAAGAAATAGTCCTGATCACCGTGTTGAAAATAGTCATTAATCCATTACTTATGGTTAGCTGACTGAAGGATGATTGGTAGTCATGAGTTATAGAAAGTTAAAACAACTGGATATATAAATTCATTTGATATTGTTTGCTTGTATCTTCCCATTGTTGTTTAAGACTGCAATCGATCAGTCTCTTGTTGGCATATGTGCATCCTATGCGGACTGTCTCGATATTGCATTGAGTCACAAGCTTTATAAGCAAAAATGAATGGTGGCTAGCAGTGGAATTCAGGATGAGCGTTTTGTCCTACTTGGGACTCGTCAGTTGGATGTACCTACATCTCAGGGTCAATGTTCGATACAGGACTTAAACCCGGTACCGTTCGCTTCAAACGCCATCGCGTTATCTTATTAGCTACTGAGTCCTGATATCCACTAGTATGTGCGATGGGATGAATTTTAAATTCACTTGGTATTGTTTACTTGTATCTTCCCCGTCAACTCTCGGATGCAGGGATGTCCAGTTGACGAGTCTTAAATGGGACGAAACGAGCGTTCTGTATTCTACTGCTAGTCACCATCCATCGTTGCTTATAACAATTGGATATATGTTTGTGTATAGAGATTACTTCCATAATTTTCGACTCCAAAAACTTGTTAACCCGTTTACCTTGCTATCAGTGTTCATATTACATTGTAACATATAATCTAATATTACAAGTGAATATAATGTCACAGGAATTGAGTTGATTAGTATAAAGTTTAGTGAGATTAAAATCCATTTCGCTCGTGGGAAGTATCAAAAGTGGAACATTAATTGAATGATTCAACACAAAATCAGATTAATTTAAAGAATGTTACTTTCAAATTTCTCGCATATTTTAATTTAAAATAGAAAGTTTATATGATTGAAGAATGAATTGATGATTGAATAGCTCACCTTAACTTCTGGTATTTGATTATCTTCAGCTACAAGTTGTATTCGCATTTCACGATTATTTAATTCATAGCCACTGGGACCAGAAACACTATAACGTACTATTAAGTCTTGATCCTTAGAAAAACAAATAAATAATACAATTTCTGAATTAAATTTCAAATTGCCAATAAGAGGTTGTGAAAATTGTTGAATTTCATTGAAATTATAAATCAATCTAAGTCGAACCAACATTGGAAACCGAAAATCCTGGGTTTGATCACCACGTACGGGGGTCATGTGTGCGCACTACTGAGGAGTCTAATACCGGAGAGAAATGAACACCCAGTACTTTCAGGTTTTCAATGGTTGTCTAACTTAGATCGGTTTATTACTTCAAGGAATTTTTAGAATAATTTTGTTTAACACGAACCAGTCAACTTGAGAATGAATAATATTTCACAATGGATGAATTTTGAATGATGGCCATTTCATAATACATGATTAATTAAAGTTGAAAAATCCTAAATATTATACTTTGACAGTGAGCCCTGATGTGCGATCTCAAGGGCATCAGGTCGTTACCATTAGTGAAAAATAAAATATTTATCCAATAATTTATGAATTTAAAGATTTCTTCAGATAGCATTGTTTCTTGATGAAAGAGTATCTCCAGAAGTATTTAAACTACATCTTGTATATATAAAAGAAAATTTGAATATATTCGTTTTTCAGAAACATACATTATTGAAGACTTTAGTTCTAATATGAAAGACTCTGTGACATGGCTCCGAATCGATCACAATGGCGTCGGTGTATACACTCTCTGTCTTTGCTTAAACCGTGAAATTAAAATTGCTTTATATATATATATATATATATATATATATATATATATATATATATATAATTGCATTATTTTTACTTACTGTATATCCAATATCTTGAGTTGGTGGCACATAAACAATGTCATTTTCATCAATTTGTCTTTGTGTAAATTGTGTAACACATGGTACTTGAGCTTCACGAAGATTTATTGCTAAACCAGCTTGTAATTTCATATCACCAACATGTGTACTAGATGTAATCGATGATAAACTAACTAAACGACCAGCATCATGTGTTCCAATATATGCATTTTTATCCATTTTTATTATGTCTTCTAATTGTCTTAATCTTGGTGTTTGAACTATAGTGTAAACAATATTTTCCGATCCAAGATTATTGAACATTGATTGATTATATTGTTCAAAATTATGAGATGGTATATTCCATTCCATGCCATAATTTAAGTGTAATGATGTTAATGGAACATATGAAGCTGTTTCACGTACTCGTAGTACAACATTTGGATCCATTCTTTCAACAAGTATAATAGGGATAGGAGGCTTTATGAAGCAGGTAAAAAAAAACAGAAAAGATAGCAAAGTTTAAATAGAACGATGGAAGAAAAAAATTTAAAAAAATTTGTACACCTTTATTGAAGCTTATTATAAGGTTTTATAATATATACCCTTGAGGGATTCATTGCTGTTATATACATGAATTCTGATTATTCTAAGAATTGGATTTAATAAGGGTCGGTTTACCTCCACTCTGTAGTTTCTTGCATAGTAAACGTTTTTGAGTTCTTCTTCAATTTAAAACTAGACATTTCAATTCAGTAAATAACAGATTGGTATGAAATCACATAAACTGTAGTGGCTGGCACCTATATCAAGCACACATAGGCTATTCTAGCTTCTGGAGAGACTAATTTATTCATTCTTCTCAAGTAAAATCTTGACTGTTTTTATGTGATCGTATGTGTGTTAATTGCTGGCCTTATTCATTACGTGTCTGTAACTTATTTTTGCCTGAATATAAACGTTGAGTGACACTTGATCAGGACGTGTTGGTTCACTTGACTTCTCCTCTGAGAGTTACTTCGTTTCACTTCGCTTCCTTCATTTTGTTTCTCTGATTGTCTATCTGAGTGCATAAAATATACGTATTCAGAATTCATTCACGTATTTGACTTATTTTATTCCGTTATTATCTAACGCGAATTAAGTTGATAATTATGTACGAGGTTTGGCGGCATGTATATTTCGATAATAATCATCATACGATCTAACTGGATTCAGATATCGGGCCACCAAAAAGTCACAATAAAAATGTTTATTTTACATGTTCAGTTAATCAATAATAATAACTAGAAAATCTATTTATATTACTAACAAATTAAATGGCATCATCTTCAATATAGTTGACCAGGCAAGATCTGACTTTTCGTCAAGCCAGATGAGTGAATTCACATTCAAGGATCAAACAATGAATTGTTCATTGTAAAATATAAAATCTTACTGATCAGTAATCAATCTTAGTAGTAATACATTAATATTTAAATGAAAAATATTCTTCTCAATAAATTCTCTTCAGGTTCTATAGTTATCAATCCGAAAAGTCGATATATTTAAAGCAAACTACATAGTTTTGAAAATTCTATCATTTGAATTTAGGAATATATAAGAACGTTCGTCTAAATTTGATCGAATAGTTTCACAGTATTCCGGTGCCAAGATGATGTGGAACATTAAAGAGGAAGAATATATTTCACTGAATGAAATCATGAGTCAATTGAAGCTAGACTACCATGGAAAACTTGGAAGCACTGGACGGCCGTTTCGTCCCAGTATGGGACTCCTCAGCAGCGCGCATCCACGATCCCGACCCCGGCGAGACTCGAACCCAGAACCTGTCAGTTTCGCTCCAGGCGCTTAACCAAATAGACCACTGAGCTGGCATCCAACGGTGTTAATGTCCAACTTCAACCAATCCACGAAGTTGAGCCACCGTACACTATTGTCTTCAATGAGTTGACATCTCACAACCGACCTGGTTGAACTCCACAGGTAACGGCTTCTCAGTAGAACTCCAGGAGTATCTCTTGAAGTCAGTCAGACTCATGATTTCAACCAGTGAAATTTTTAAAATCTCCACAAAACCCCTTCTGATAAGAATATATTTGTAAAATATCAGCTAATAAATTTGAAATAAATACAATGTTTCGTCTGGCAATCTTGTTCAAACTTTTTCAAGAAAATATAATCAAACATCAAAATTATCGAATATAAATAGGTAAATTGTTCTCTGGTTTACTGTATACTCAATACGTTATTCATTCAATGTCAATAATGTTTAAAGTAGGTAATTGCTTTAGTGTGTAAGAGACTTGTGGTATGAAATGAAAAGTGTTAAGATAACAAATTGTGTATATACGTAAGTGATGAAAGAAGAAATTTCATTCACTATATATTATCTCTGGTGGGTGGATTTTTAAGAAAACATACAATTTTTATGCATGATACGAGTCAAATATATCACAGCATGCATAAAATGAAAATAAATAAACAAAATAACGGATTGAATTTAAAGAAGAAGAATGTATTTGTAAATGAATGTTTTGTGTTATTTTAATTGTTCCAGTTAATCATTTAACATATTCAGATAAGACAACTGATTAGAATTTCAGAATGTCATTGCTATTATTCAGATATTAAGAGATTGATAAAATGGAATAAGTAGTTCAGGTTTACTTATTAATTATTAGTTGCCATGCGACAGCTAATTGTATTCCATCTCTCCTATTAATACTCTTTAGGTTTGCCCATATGTTAGTCTTTCTTTGTAAGAATTAAAACCTTTTTGAAGGATTCTTGTGCCGTTGAAATCAACTGTATGATCCGATTCTATAGAGTGTAATGCTATCGCCGATTAGTTCTCAAGTTTTCCTACATCAACTGAGGATTTAGAAATGTGCTTCAAGCACAGTTTATGTTCTTTCACTCTCACACTCAGTTGTTGTGATGTTTCACCTTCATATATAGGATTACAATCACTACATATGATTTCATAAACACAATTTTGTTGTTCATCCTTGTGTATCCTTGACTCTTACTAGTTATGATCTTAAAGTATTGTTTGTTCAAAAGAATATAATGTCATCATAACACGTTTAGTTTCATATGACAAGTCTCTTACACACTAAAGCAATTACCTACTTTAAACATTATTGACATTGAATGAATAACGTATTGAGTATACAGTAAACCAGAGAACAATTTACCTATTTATATTCGATAATTTTGATGTTTGATTATATTTTCTTGAAAAAGTTTGAACAAGATTGCTAGACGAAACATTGGACTTCAAATACATTCTTCCTCTTGAATTTAGGAATGTTTGTAAAATAAGACAAAATCGTTATACATTAAATAAACTTGTAATATTCATGATCAGAGTAAATATAGGTAACATAGCGTAACAGAAATAAATAATATGTAATATGTATCATTTTTAAAGTGTAGCTAGTGGTGAGATTCATGACGCAAGTTTTTATGCCATTTGAGATTTATCAACTGGAAAGATGTGCAGTATAGTGTTGATGTTCAAACTGAAACTGGAACTTAGCACCTATTACCCATTAGGAGCGATCCCATTTCAAATAAAGTACTGAACTCAGTGGATTGGTTGAAATTAAACATTAACACCGTTGGGTACTGGTTCAGTGGTCTTTAGGTTAAACGTTCCTGATTAAGACCAAAGATACTGGGTTCGAATCTCGCGTGAAGGATCGTAGATGCGCACTGTCGAGGAGTCCCATACTGAGACAAAACGGTCGTCCAGTGCTTCTAGGTTCTCTAGCTCAGACTGACTCATGAATTCAACTACTAAAATTACTACAATTTCCACAAATCCCCATTCTGATTATTTGTAGGAGTTCGTATTATTATTATTATTATTATTATGAATAAAAATGAAAACAGTAACTTACTTGTATTTCAAATGTCATATAAACTGTTGGAAAATCAACACGTCCAATTTGTTTAATACCCATTAAATCAGTTGAACGATCATGACGTTGATTTAAATAACATACTTCACCTGTTTCTAAATCAGATAATAGAATTACACCAATTTGTGATTTCTCCATTAATTCTTGTTGTTCAACAAATGTTACTTCATTATTATCTACATGAATTTTCTCATTTGTAAAATAATCCATATTCAATTGTTGATTATTATCTTTATTATTTTTATGAAAATAATGATAAGTAGTGAAATTTTTTACAATAGGCAATCGAATTAATACACCTTGATTAGGTGCTACTTTAACAACAAATGCTAAATTAATTATATCACTACGTATAGCTTTTAATGCTTCTGGTGTAAGAAAATCTTCAGCTGTAAAACATATTGATGATAATGTTGATAAACGAAATGTATTCCCGGATTTTAAAGCACCATTGTTAATCTGAAACAAGGAAAATGTATATATACATATTGTTATTATTATTAGCTTTATTCAGTATTAGATTTTTGATACAATATAGAATTCTCAGCACGAAGTATTTCAACAAGTTTCCGTTTCTTACATCTTGGTCGATCCTGACGATAACTATTCAATGATCGCCAGTTAGAAGTTAGCAGTCTAGTCAATCGACATTGAAACAATGTACATTCATTTCACTGCATATTGCCAGCAACCACGATGTCACTGTTTGGCCATTTCGTAACTTGTACAACGAAATGTTGTACACTTTTCAAAAACTCACCTGAATAGTTTTTGCGATTATTAGTCATAATGATGTATCAAAACAAATAAAATTAGATAAATTGTTAAAATATTTAGATGGCAAGAACTGGTAACCTAAATGTTCAAGCAGGTCGTCATTGATGTTTATAAAAGATTTAAATTGTGAACAAAGTGAATGTACTTCTTTTTTTGTGAGTCCTCTTAAAGCAAAACGTTTTGGAAATTGTAAGTGATTCCTATCACAAGTTGTTGGTAATTAAAGAATTATTGAAAAAAAAACAAGACAGAACTAGATCAGCTATCTTATTCTGGTAAAGAAAAAGATTTCATACCATTGTACACACTTACAACCAAAACTTGGAACTGAAACCGAGATCTTTCAGTTCAGTAACTAAAATTTAATATTTGTAATCTGCATGTTCATACTGTTTACTCTACTAGATCATTAAAAATTCAATACTAAAATAGTTACTAATGAAGTTACGATTAATATTTAATTAGATAGTCCTTTGAAAAGAACTGACTTAATTTTATTTCTATAAAATCCTTTATTATATATTTTCAAAACTCATCATTCGTTTCATTTTCCACCATAGATATAATTTTGGTTTATTAAGCAACATATAAAACGGATTATATCTTGACGAGTTTATAAAAACGTAGCAGTTGTCAAGCATCTACAACATCAGTAATTTATTCAAAATTATTACCCTCCTTCCCAACTAAGAAATTTTATTAAAAAAAAGATTGAGACGAGTTGTAGGTTGATTAAAGGTAGTCTATAGGAAACTATAAGTCTGGTATTATCTATGAGGTCTAGAATCTGATTGAATCAACTGAATGGTCCCAGACATTACCATTGAGTTAATAGAGACCAAGTACCTAAATGCTGTCCATCTATTTGAATACGTATATTCCTATTTATACAATTTGTTAAACACTAATGATTAATGAAGTAAGCTATTTGGGGAATAACTAAGGGATGATGTTGTATAATCGTTACAGATGGATCAAAATTGAGAATATCAGTCACCGAATATTCGACTCACTAATTACAATGTTATTTTGGTTGAAGAAAGAACTAAAACACATTCAGTTACAATCCGTATCCGATCATATGTGCGCACTTTTTAAAAGTCTCATACTTCGGTTAATAAACTCTCTAGTCCTTATAGGTTTTCAGTGTTTCACAACCGAATTTTCAGTTTATAACACCAACATTTCTTTAAATGATACGAATCGTTTTTAAATTTCCTGAATAAACATTGAAACTCTCTAACGTTGTAAGTAGATGATGTGAATTTGTGAAATATGATATAAGATATCAGCGATGGGAATAACATATTTTTCCCACTAAATTTAAATAATTTACATGCTATAATATAAACAAATTTAAACTGAATGAATATTAGCTAAAATTGAATTATTTCATAGAACAACATCTATTTTGGTTTATATCATGTCTGAACATTTGGTCATGAATAATAAGTTTTATTTCGGATCCGTTGGTCAGACAATATCAACAACAACCTACTATGCAAGAAAACAAATCAGATCCCAACGGAGGAAGAAATCAGAAAGAAACGCTGGAAGTGGATAGGACACACATTGAGGAAGGCACCCAACTGCATCACAAGGCAAGTCCTCACTTAGAATCCTCAAAATCAAAGGAAAAGAGGAAGACCAAAGAACGCATTACACCGAGAAATGGAAACAGACATGAGAAGAATGAACAACAGTTGGATAGAACTAAAAAAGAAGGCCCAGGACAGAGTGGGTTGGAGAATGCTGGTCGGCCGCCTATACTCTATTGGGGGTAACAGGCATAAGTAAGTAAAAAGTTTTGTGCTAAACAAAATAGTTCTACAATTCTTCCTTCATCTATTTTAATCATTCCACTGTTTGTCATTCATAGTTACAGTCGTTCATTTTTAAAAAAGAAGAATTTCACGTCACTACACTTTATCACATCGTATTCAATTCTACAATGATTAATATGTATAGTTGGTATATATATATACTTTTTAACCATTGACATCCCTTTTCATATTTCATTAAAGATATTCTTGTTTATTGTATGAGACAGTGTTCATTTGAAATACATGTTAAATAACATTGAACATGAATTTAAACGTATAACAAGAAGCAACTGTTAAATGGTTACTTTCATTGGACACCTTTCATTTAAGTCATTACATAATAATAATAATATAATGATGTTAATAATAACAATAATAGTTGAAATAAACGTTTTACATGATATTCGACAGAATATTTCTTCATTTAAATAATGTTAAAATGAAATTACAGAGTCTTATTGTTAAAGACAAGTTTAGTGAATATATATATGTTTGCTAGTCCTCATGTTTTGTTAACAAGTATCTCCAAAGTGATAAATGATTGATAGAAGTAATAATAACATTATAGACTGCAATATCTAAATGAGTTTATCAATTATGATACAATTCAGATTTGAATAAGGCAAACACAATGATTATAACGAATGGATTTACTTCAACTATTTACAATCTAGAAATCATAATATCAATCATCATGTAGTTACAAGTAATTGAAAGAAAATAATCGATCTAAGCTTTGTAAACATCTTAGTTCTATTGAAATTCAGTCATTGGTCAAATAGCTCTGTGATAATGTTTTGGATTGTGAAGCTGGATAATATGAATTTGAATTACATAGATAGCGTCAGATCTTTTAAGATTTTAGGTATATCTTGCTGAAGATTCTATTTAGCATAAAACTTATATCTACGGTCACTGGTCGATTATCATCAATCATTTGACAATTCATTCTGACCAACTTGATATGAGCGGAGACTATAATTTGGATGGGAGAGTGTTTTACTTAAATAGCATAATCTTTTAGTATAAATTAATGAGGTTATAATTGTCCAAGTATTAACGTTTTATTTAAATGCATTAAAATATAGTTTTTCTTTATACATTGCCTGTTAATTACTTCAATTCAATTGGATAAATTAACATTGTAGGGAGAATTTCATAGTTTGCTAATTCATTATTCACTATTTTTAAAAGCCTAAGTAATCAGTAGAGATTAAACTGAATACTTGTTCAATTGATACCAATCAAGGTTTATTTTTGTATATCTTATGACTTTAATTATTTATTATTCTTTTTATGTGTTTAATTTATTTGTCAGTGATTCTGCTATTTAAAATAGATTCAACTTCAATTCAGCCATTTCGCGGGGCAGGATCATGGATGAGTACTGCTGAGAAGTCCCATATTAAGATGAAACAGCCGTCCAGTGCTTCTAGGTTTTCCATGGCGGTCTAGCTTCAATTGTCTCATGAATTGAACTATTAAATTATTCATAGTTAGTTATATAATGTACCCTTGTGGGTCAGGGTAATTTTATATTGGCTTTCAGGAGAACCAAACACCATCCAGACTTTCACGTGACAACCCAATCAGTACAGCCCAATCCTGTTTAACAGGAGAGCCAGACACTGCCTATGCTTAAAGTCTGTAGTCCAAATATTACGGCTCAATCCCGCTTCACAGGAGAACCAGACACCGTGTAGGCCTTAACGCTGCAATCTGAACAGTACAGCTCAATCTTGTGGCGCAACTACACAGGTACCAAGCACCCTGGTGGACCATTCGCACCATACATATATACATTCACATCACATGTATGGTTATTCCGATCAATAATCGCGTGAATCAGTTATGCACAGCACGAACAGGCCAAAGTTGACCTAGTCCACTTACACGACAGTCAAACTCATTATTATTAGCAATGGCAGCATGCCTTACAATGTCCCAATGACAATGGCCCTTGAGAACACTGAAAAGCAACCACCAGTATGAATGCAATCGGTTAATCAGCAAACCAATGTTGTGCATGAACAGTCAGTAAAACTTGCCAAAGTAATGCCGAACCATTCATAATATCAATGACCTTCAGCTGTACATAGCTATATAACTTGACACTTCAAGATTGCAATAACCAGTTACCACTCTTTATTAGAACATAATTAATTAATTCATTTAATTATTTCAGTAGTCAATTTAACATTTCATTACGTAATAAAGCTTTCACATAGTTGTAATATTAAACAAATTTATTGAAATTTCACGGGTTGAAATCATAAGTCAATTGAAGCTAGACCACCATGGAAAATCTGGAAGCACTGGACGGCCTTTTCGCCCTAGTATTGGACTCCTCAGCAATGCGCATCCACGATCCCGCACCCCGCGGGACTCAAACCCAGGATTCAATGATTTCGTGCGCGAGCACTTAACCATTAGACCACTGAGCCGGCATCCAAGAGTGTTAATAACTAAGATTTTATCCTAAGTAACAATGAAAATGAATATTCATAATACATTAACTTATGATTATGTACAATTAAAAGTACAGAACAAAACAAACAACTTACATGATTATATAATCTTACAATTCTTATTGATAATTCTAATTGTAAAACAGGTAAACTATTTGCTATTCTTTTATGTTTTCTACGTTGTTTACCAGAACCATATTTTTGATAAAGATTATTATTATTTTCATTGAAATAATCATTATTTATAGTTGTATTTTGTTCACGTTTTAATCTTAAACGTGAATTTAATAAACTAGGAATTGTTATTGATAATGGAATTCGTTCTACAGTTGGTTCATATTCACCATTATGAATATATGCTAAACTCATTGAAGCAATATGTGGTGGACCAAAATTGACATCATATGCTGATTGACCATCTAATAGTAATTGACCTTGTGATTTATTTATTGATAATTTATTGTTTAGATTGATATCTTCGTTTAACCATGATCGGATTGTATAGACAATCATACTTTCATCGATATAACCAACAACCTATAATTTAAAGGAAGAAAATATGATTAAGGAAACTGTAAATAAAATTGACCCAAAATATATTTGTTACGACTTAGGGGATTTGCGGAGTTTGTTAAATTTGATAGTTCACACTAGGGGACTGATCTTAGTTAAACAAACGCGACTCTTTAACAATACGCTTCCATGACATTATCTAGGATCGAATATAGGACCTATAGGTCTTGTAACAAGGATTTGACGTTTAGAACACTGAGTCGGAGTCCAATGATTCGTATCTTTAACCCCCCTTATTTATTTATAATGTTTAACCATCTCTTAATACCATTATTTGGTCACTATCTCACACTCAACATGATTGTTTTTCTATACTAGAACGAAGCGGTTATCCAGTACTTCCTGGTTTTCAATAGTTATTGATCTAAGATCAGTCAGTGATGTTAACTATGAAAAATATTAATACTTCAATTAAATAAACAAAAAAATAAATAAGTGGTAATCCCATTATTCATGTATTCACATCCATCTTCCGTTAGCTCATAGAATAAATATG
Source organism: Schistosoma haematobium (assembly GCF_000699445.3). Taxonomy (NCBI): domain Eukaryota; kingdom Metazoa; phylum Platyhelminthes; class Trematoda; order Strigeidida; family Schistosomatidae; genus Schistosoma; species Schistosoma haematobium. Next base: position 13,657,669 of record NC_067201.1, read on the forward strand.
TTCTTAGTGAATTATTTCGTTTGATTGCTGTTACAGTTAACTTGATTCAATGTAAAATGTTTCAAATGAAAAGATTATCATCAAAAAAACTTGCAACATTTTCTGAATTAAATCTACTAGGATTCTTTTGAGTAAAAAACCACATCATATGCACCACATAACTTGCATACTCTTATATTGTTTATAGTCGCATTCAAATACCATAAATTTTATGGTAATGAATTACAGTCAAGTTGATAAATTTAAAAGTACAAATAAATACGATACTTTAAGGGAAAGAAATTTCAGTCATTGAAAGTAAATAGACTTATTTATTTCTTTGAACACGTAAATAATGGTACAAAGGGGCATTGAATACATATGCGCCACACAAGTCAATTGATTTGTGTGTGTGAGCTGTGATACTACTTGGGTGCCTAGACCAAAGCAGGTGGTTTTCTTAGGGGGCCACACCTTAAGCCTTCGACCTCAAGGTCTGATCCACAAGGCAGTGGAGCATCGTAAGGAGTACATTCCCATGGTAGCCGTTGATCAACGATTGGTTCATACACCATTTTTTTCTTCGGGATCCTGGGGCCTATGTGCACCATTGGTTTGGAACCAGGGTTTTCCACCTCTCCTAGGTTGATCTTCCATATTCACCGACGCGGTTACAGCGCCGGACGTTCGGTTTTCGTCCTCTCAGTTTCGTAAACAACAGTAATGCCACGAGAAGGCAATGAGTAGGACTCCCCTTGCAGTGGCTGTATACATGTGGCCATGTGAGGGCAGTTGGTGAGGGAAAGAGAACTCTCCTCACCCTCGGCCATACCAGGGCATTTGAGGGCTGGTTTATAGGTAAACCAAATCAATCCACCAATGTGTCACATTTAAAATATTTAAAATCTTCCGCTATCTGATTATCAAGGTCGAAAGAAACAAAAAGTGTGTTTGCATGAATAATTATGTAGAAAACAAAATACTTAACACTTTTTTTCTTTTAACCAATTCGTACATATACGTCATACATTTTTCTTCTTTGATTTTTTAAAATGTTTCCCACTTAGTTTTAGATAGTCAGTTACTATTTGTTTGTTTATTTTTCTAATTGTTTTACTCAAAAAGCTTCCAATATTATAATGAATATTTGAATAGGACTGTATGTTGGATGAAGTTAATAAGGTGAATGTTCAATGAGATAAGATGGAAACTCGTCAATTGTTTAAGTCATTTATTATTATTACCACTACTACTACTACTACTACTACTACCACTACTACTACTACTACTACTACTACTACTACTACTACTACTACTACTACTACTACTACTACTACTACTATTGCCTATTTTTCTTATGACTATTTTTAAACTCTTAACTTTTTATCCATTTAACTAGAAAAATAGAATGAATGAATGAATGAATGAATGTCATATGCAACTAGTCATAACTAGTATAGGCGCCTATTAGTATGAATGGTATTCATTTAATACACACAAGAATAATAAGGAAAGAGAATATATTTGAAGAAAATCTAAACATATACACACTTAGTTAATAAATGAATTGTAGTGCCAACTGACTATAAGTTGAGGATTTGTATATAGTGAAATATTATTATTATCATCATCACACTTACATACACAACTATGATTTCGGTTATACTTCCCTAATGTTTATTATTCAGTTATATAAACTGGCTAGTTAGTGTAAACTTCATTACTAATTATTATTCTTATTAATGCTATCGTTATTAGTTCACTGTAAATTGAGATAAGTGAATACTTTATTGTCAGGTTAGTAATAATTCTTACTAACTAAGTAGTAATAATGGTCAAAATGTCTCCTTAATTTTCACTGTAATCTTTTTATGAATAATGAGGGTGTAAACATAGATACACATACACATACATATATACATAAACACATATAGACAATGAATTTACAGTAATGTGTTTTAGTTTGACATTATGCATAGCATTAAAACTAAATTTAAAAACTAAAGTATTGAAAGAATTTGGCGCCAATTTCAAGTTAAAATAAAATGAAAGATGAACTATATAAAGAAGATAGTTTGTTGAAAAGACCATAAAGAAAAGAAAAAAGATGGTCGAAGATACCTTGAATTCGTGGTAGTTGTATATAAACAACACGTGGTTCAATCTCCATGTATTTGATAATCTATGCTTGTTTATTTATTTAGAAAATAAAATATAAATTATGATAAATCATCATTGTTTTAAAGTATTATTAATGATGTAGGTAAAACTATGTACATATAGATAAACCTCTATATGTTTATCAATGTATAAGTGAACTTTTGTTTTCCCTAACTATACACTAAGGTTTACATGATACCGTTATTGATATAATGAGAACTGAAATGTGATCAATCTTTGTTGGCATTTGTACATTCAACAAGAAGTTAATATCAAGTCATCTTCATATATACAAAGAAACATGAATTCATTGTCAATTTTGAATATTAATAATGAGATAATATAAATCTGTATTCGTAAATATAATATATTCGTTAAATAAGAGAGTAGACATATGGTCTCAATATGTAAGGGGAATAATATAATAAAGTTTAAAGCTTCAGTATGAACATGATTACTGAAATCTGGACAAATCAAAAATAGTAGTATTAATATTCATTAATACTATTTAATTCCTGGAAAGCATTACTTATATATGTTTTTTTATTACCTCTGTAACATTTTGGTCGTTTTAAAGATATTTCTCATCAAGTATTTATATGCGGTAAAGAAGTAGTTGAAAAAAGTTAACATTAGACAATAGTATCTGTTTATTTTTGTTGATAGTTCAAAAAGGATTTCAATCCAAAACTTAATAATCTCTACAACCTCATACTGATAATTACAATGTGCTCACTAGTGACTGGCTTCATGAGGGAATTCTCGGAGTTCTAGTGAGAATTTGTGACGAATTGAGCTAATCCGTGCCGGGTATAGACAGGTACCTACCTCCGTAAAATGGAAGACGGTCGCGCAGTTTCCCGGGTTGGTTGAAGTTAGGCATTGATATGGTTGGATACCGGCTTAATCGTCAGGATGTTAAGCGTTCGCGCGTGAGACTAAGGGCACTGAATTCGAATCCCACGAGAGAGATTGTGGATGCCCACTTCTGAGGAGTCTCACAATAGGACGAAGCGCAAGTCCAGTGCTTCCAGGTTTTCAATGGTGATCTAATATCAATCGTTTTATGATCTCAATTGCAAACCTAATAATCTCCACAACCCCGTACTGATAGTTCAAAAATAACCTATCAAAAAAGTTTTCAAAAACCTAGAAAGGTTTGAAAACGTATTCTTCAATTAATATTGAATAGAATCATCTCAGTAGCATCTAAAGGAATAAAGGATTTTTTTGTCAAATTTTGATTGAATAACTGTATTTTGCTAGTACATTAGGCATGTTTCCAGAAGTTTCCAGCAAATTGAAGTCATTGGATAAACTTATATAAACAAACTTGACTTTCTATATATAAGTTAACCTTGGAGTAAAGCTTTTGTTCATATTTCTCGCCTTTTTTCTGTTGGTCCAATCCAAGTTTAGAAGTAGTTTAAGGATATGGACTCAATCTTAGTCAGTAACAAGGGTTCAAGTGGAAGACTTGTTAATTTTACATGGTTGATTTCTTATTAAATCTCATAAATATGTTTGATTACAGTAGTTCAGTGGAGATTTTTCCAAATAAGACTTATTAGGTATTTATCTTTAACTGAAGAAAATTTTCTTATGTTTAACATTACTTTGAAAGTGCCTAACACTATACACTCGTAAATCCACATACCAAAAAAATGTCAGAACCAATAAGGGCTTTTGATAAGTATGATAATTTCTGATCACTGAGTCAGATTGCAAACGGTTATCGATTAGTAAACAGTTAGGGGTAAGTGAAAATGACCAACTTTGGAGGTTGTTTTTTTAGAAAGGTCAGCAATTATACATTTTTTAATGTGTATGTGTTAAGCACACAGTTTACGTGATTTTTATATTTTCCTAATTGTAAACGTCTACTTTTTGTATTCGAATTTCCCTAGTTAAATACATATTCTAATTTTTTGTTTATGGTGTATTGTAGTCCTGTAACTTATGTACATAATAATGTAGGCTTTCGAATTAAAGATAAAAAAGTTATATCAACTGTCTTAATCTCCGATTCAGGATTGGGGACAAGGATTTTGAATGTGCTAATAAGTGTTAACATGCCAGGTCACTTAGTCGGAGTATCAGTATTACTGGTTAAAGGATAGTTATTTAGAGTCATGTCATAAACATTTTGTGCATGAACCGTCCGCTTACAATAACCAGTGTCAATCCACTATTCAAACTGTAGTGTAACCACCAGTTTGAGTGAACTTCCGGTGTCATAATGCTTTGGTGGGGCCCGTCATTTTGACGTAAGTTAGATTGGACTATGTTGTCGACAGACTCACCACTTTAGTGGCCCGATATCTGACTCCAGTTATATTGTATGAATGATTGTTGTTAATAATATATAAATCGTCTATACTCGTATATTATTATCGACTTAGATCGCGTCGGTGAATAACGGGATTAAATAAGTCAAATACGAGAATGAATTTTCGAGTACATATATTTTGTACAATTGTTGATCGGAACAGATAATCAGAAAGACATAGCGAAGGGATAGAAAAAGAGTGAGCGAAACGAGATGGCGCGCAGTGGAGAAGGCATATGAGCCAACTCCTTTCAATAAAGCGTAAACAATATTTATAGCCATACAAGAATAAGTTACAAACAAGTGCACACACACGCTCATGTAAGCGCAGTCAAGGTTGATAATCAAATAATTAACAAGGTCAAAATGTAGCTTGAGGAGAATGGATAAACTGACTTGTCCGGAAGATAGAGTAAGCTATGTGGGCTCGACATAGGACCAGCCACTATAATGCTCATTGTTTGGAAGCAAAGCGTTGGAGACGACTAGTAATATATATATGTATATATCGGAACAAATTTAGCAAGACAAAATTAGGTATCAGTACATAAGTCTAAGCACTTACTTGAATATTATGTTTCTGTATCAATGAAGTTGCACCAGTATATGTAAATAATGGTAAACTGAAAACCTGAAATGATGGCGGTGCATTTGATGCCAATGTACGAGAATTTATTTCCACTACAGGTTGTAAAAATGTTGCAATGCGTAAATTCACCGGTTGACTAACTTGAAAATATGGATCAATTGCCGTCATTGTAATAATAAATACCTACATAGAATGAAAAATGGAATGTAAAAAAGATTATTTAGAAGGAAAATAAAAATCTGAAACCCGAATTCTAGGGTGAACAGGAATTTTAGGTTCCAGGTACATACCACTGACGCATCTCAACTAAGACGAAACAGACATTTTGGATACCGCAGCCAGTGACATACCATCCATTCTATATAAATTGGTATCATAATGGTTATGTTGAGAAATTCGGATAGGATGCACGTAATCCAATCAAGACTGATTAAAACTTAGTCAAAAATATCAACAACGGGATAATCTAAGACACTACTTAATTAAGTTAATTAGACCAGTTGTGAAATATACACAATAGGGTCTTTGATTCGATTCCTGTTGGGGAGGTGTAAATTAGTGCACGTTGAAGGGATGTTCCATAAAGAGAAGAAACATTTATCTGGTGCTCCTGCATTTTCATTTAATTACTAGTTAGATTCAATCCATGGAGTAAACTATTTTTATACTAAAAAAAGCTTTTAAATTATATTGAACAATAATGTCTTTGAAACCAATACACAAAAATTTTAAAATCTTCATAGTTCTAAATCACAAACTCATCTTCGTTAGACCACTAATGAAAACCTGGTATCATTGGAAGATCATTTCCTCCTACTATGGGAATCCCCAGCAATGTGAATCCATGATTCCGCTTCTAGCTTTACAATGGTGATCAAGCTAAGATAAATTTGTGATTTAAAACTACGAAAATCTTACAATTCTCATAAATCCTTCAATTTTAACTATTTTGAAGTTGCCAGTTCTTTTGCAATTTTTATTTAATGTCAAAATTATGCTATCAACTTCGGTTTTCTTAAATCACTAAATCGAAACATGTATATGGAATGTTTATTGGATATCAAGGGACAAAATGTCACTTTTTTTATCGAAGAGGATGTAAAGTGCATTCAAATCCACACTATTATATTAAATGCGGATGAGATTTCACTACTGAATGTGGGAAATATGAGGACTTTCCTAACATACTGATCTTCGAAGCATTATTCTTGTGCACTGTCTACCTCAATAGAATCCAATTGATAATATTCTATGAGTAAACAAATTAAAGTACGACAAGTTCATAAGATTAGAGGCTATTCGTCTTAGACACGTGAAAATGTTTTTATTACGGTAAGACTATAATTTATGGACGAGCCAATCAGATATAAGATAACAGGTCTTGGATTTTGGCGCGAAATTCATCCATCCATTTTGTTAAATAGAGTTTATGTCAGTTCGTGATTGAAACCCTAAATCTAGTTCCTAAACCTAACCATCAACTGTAAACATAATTTTAATTTTTCATACTGCTTTATCATCCTCGTTTAGTTCTAATTAGTAGGTGAACACTCTCATAGTCACTATAGTGTCGCTCAAATGTCATCCATAAATTATAGTCTCATCTTAATTACTTGCCGAATTGACTAATTTTTATAGTATAGACTGCGAAGAAAAGACTAAATACCATAAATTCAAATCTAAACACTGTAACAGAGAATATTCATTATAATGAATGATAATTCAATATTTGAGATAATCTTTATTATCAGTTGAAACAAATATAGAAGTGAAAATAACTTATTAAATTATCTACATGTGTATACGTCTACAAACTTACTTTCACTAAAGATTCAGCATAATTCAATAATTGTAATGCTATTAATCCTTGACGAAGATCAGCTAAACGAAAACTTGTAACTGGTCTTGTTGGGTCACGTAGATTCACTATTTGAGCTTGTAATGGACCTTGCATTCTAGTCATATTTATATCTAAATATTCCCAACTAAGAATTGAATCTCTTGGAATACTTATACTATCACGTGGAAGAATTGATAAACTACCACCTATGTGTGTAACATTTATCTTGAGTAGGAAAAAGAAATTGGTAAGAATCAGTTAAATATGTTGAATGTGTAGAATGACAGAAATAAGATGAAAAATGCAAGTTGAATCATTCAGTGTGAATATATTCCTTAACATATTATAGACTGAGATCATTCAATTTTGGATTCATTTTTAATATTTAAATAAATGTTCTGGAAGAGTAAGGCTTAAATCTAGCTTACATTGATGAAGAATTGAGTATATATATATATCCACTCTAGGACTCGAACCCAGTACCATTCTCCTCAAACGCCATCACGTTATCCACTTAGCTACTGAGTCCTGATAGCCACTTGCTTGTGCAGTGGGGTGAATTTCACTTCACTTGGTATTATTTGGCTTGTATATTCCCATTGAGGTTTAAGACTGCAATTGATCAGTCTGTTATCTGCATACGCACAGTATGCACATATGCCGATAACAGATTGATCATTTGTAGTCTTAAACATCAATGGGAAGATACAAGTCAAATAATACTATCTATTCACTGTAACTCAAGTTTTATCAAGTTTTGTTAAATCATGTTCACGAGTGTTCCTACAATTCTTATTAAAACATATTATGGTTGAGTATAGGAAATTTCTGGTGGATGGATGATGTAATGACTGAGTTTTCACTGTCATCTTGGACAAAATCTTTACCGCTTACTTCATGTAGAAATGAGTTTCTTTGTGACTATCCTATAAGTATTACGTTAAATTATTTACGTATCTTCAATCGCATTATAAATACTCGAACTGTTACTCTATCATGATGATTGGGACTAAACTATACTGTTATAGGTATGTAGACTTTACGAAAATTTTGATTTAAAAATATTATAGATTGTAGGTAGCTGATGAGAACTTAAATAAAATGATTACAGGTTATTCTGTTCAATTCTTTGTTCTTGTTCTCTTCAAGATAATAAAGGCAACTAAGTGTACGCTACTCCACAAGTGTTATATCAGCTCATCCTGATAGCCTTCTTTGTGATTGGCTATCCTCGTAGGATTTTTCTTCCTCATTTGCGTTTGGATTAACGTTTTTTGTCTCAGTCTGTTGAATTTTAGCCTCTTGATTGGTTGACCTATTTTGCATGGATCCGTAGATTGGGCCAATGCCACTGTGTCTGTTGTTTGCTAATTGATCTGAATGTCTTAGTTTCCGTGATCCGAAATTTCAAAGTTTTTTCAGTCGAATTTTTGTCCATGGTTACCTGAATGCATTTATATCAGTGAGTGTGAACCATGTTGTCTCACTGTTAATCTACGTTCATTTATGCATAAGTAAAGTAGGCGCTCACTTTGTCTTGTGTATTATTTCCCGCAGCTAGTGTACTTTGTTTAAAATGAATGGCATTGCATTTTTCTTGTGTGTTATGTTTTTCGATCTGCACAGAACTGAATGAAGTGACTGTATTGGTTCGTGAGTAATGTTGGTGACAAAGGGCTTCACGATCACTATAATGGTTTCTGAGTTATTTTTCACTCATGTAAGACGATTCTTTTCTTGGTTTCTGAGGTTGGTTATTCGACGCTAGGTTGACTAGCTAGATATCTTTAAACGAAGTTGTTGAAGTAGCCGTTCTTATGGAAGCCAAACTGAAAATGAACTTCCTCAGTGTAGTTTACATTAAAGATTGGTTATAGTTAGATAGAAAACAAGGAGCATTAGGAAGATATTTCTTTCTAGTTTTGGTCTCCTTAACTATGTATATTTATGATTCCACTAGTATTGAATCTAGTATCATCTACTCTATGAGTAATTGTGTTCAGTTCAGGCTATTATCACCGGATTCAAATATGATGGTATACATTTGTAAGTGAAGTGAATGTTTTAGCCATAATATACAACTGCTACTAATCGTCATCGATGTTACTTGTCTCACAGTCTATAAGGTTATATGGTCACAATTTTCAATTTTTCATCCGCATTTGTAATTATTTATTCACAAGAACATAGTTGTTAATGGAATAGAATGTTTTTAAATATTGTCCAGTCAAATATCAGAATTTTTTTTCAACAGGGTCGAGTACATGTAAGCATACACTAGAGGATTAGGAAACTAAGACGAAACAGTTGTCCAAATACTCTTAAGTTGATCATATTCGTTTAGTCAAAATCATTTTCTAATTTAAATTACCTTCATGTTATAAATTATTCATTAATCAGTTACAGTTAATTTAAAAATTAATTTATTAGCAAATCTAATTCTTTACCTCAAATTGAAAAACAAAAAAAAAGAAAAATGAAGTGTTTTAGATTGAGATCATAAACTGATTGATGTTAGATCAACATTGGAGACCTGGAAGCACTGGAAAGTCGTTTCGTCCTATTGTGGGACTCCTCAGCAGTGCGCATCGACGATCCCTCTCGTGGGATTCAAACCCAGTGCCTTCAAACGCTTAACCTCTACACCTCTGAAATGAAATGCCTAAATTCAACGAAGTATAACTATTATATTACTATTATGTGTTTAATATTAGATAGATTGTTGTTGTTGCTAAGATTATGGGTTATATTCACATGTCTAATAATTATAAAAATGTAATGCTATGCAGTCGATGCAACAAAGTTGTCAACTATAATAGTATGTATATGTGTATATATTCAAAAAGTGTAACATCCAATCAATAGTAACTCACTGATGACAATGGTGGATGTGTCGCTCAGTTTCGTGGACTAGTTGAAGTTAGACATTGGATGCCGGCTCAGTGGTTTAGTGATTAAGCGCTCGCGCGAAAGACTGATAGGCCCTGGGTCCAAACCTCGCGGGGCAGAATCGTAACTGCACACTGCTGAGGGGCCCCACAATAGGACGAAACGACTGTGCAGTGCTTCCAGGTTTTTAATGGTAGTCTAGCTTCAATCGACTTATGATCTCAACTATTGATATTACTACAATCTCTACGAAACCCTTTCTGATAAAAATATTGTTCTTTACAAGTTGTAATGACATTATTTCATTTGAAATGTAGTTAAATACTGATTTATAATTAAGAAAACTATTTTAATGATTTGGTTTTTGTCAAAATATACGTTTTAATTTATTTTATTTTTAGAGGTAAAATAAGGTAGATAGGTACACTGTTATCTCTAACCTAACAGTCAAAGAAACACTTTCATTTATCCTGATAAGTTGACTAGATGTATATTCATGCATTGATTATATCTAGTGAATTTTGTCAACACCTGCTGTGAGTACAAATAGAAAAATGAAATTATTTTATATATTTTGCTAAAAGAATAAATGAACTATTGAAACATCAATACAAAGTCGTCATCATGATTATCATCATCATCATCATCATCAACATTATCGTAATCAGCGCAATTATCATCATCAGCGTCATTTTTCAATAACAAACTTGTCAGGTTAATTTGATTAGGTTGATCACTAAATGAAAGAATGTGGTAAGAATGTAATGTCGATGTTTTTATTTGATTTAAAAATGAAACTCTGTGTATTACCGCCTGCTAAGTTAGTTCACTTTATATATATGATTGTTGGTTCAATAAAGTTTGTGGAGATAGTTATATTTTATGCTACATTACGGACAGTTGTTTCGTTCCTCACCAGCAAGCATACACGACCTCATCTTATAGTTCTATCCTTGATGGAATTATAGATAAATGCTCCTAAGTAGGATGATACAATTGTCCAATGTTAGTCAGTCAGACAGTCAGCTACAACATAGGACAAGGTAAATATATATGCATCCGTCCAAGTTGCCATACCTCATTAGCAGAACAAGATGAATACCACATTCATAGAAACAGTTACTTCAATGGTAGCAGCATATATAAAAAAAGATTACATAATAGATAATATTACAAATAATGAACAGAACATTGAAGAAAGCTAGTACCACATCATATGTTTCTATGATTGTTTTTTTTCTTGTTTGAAATAAAAATACAATTACTCAAATAAATTTACTTGTCGAAATGCTCCTAGTACAGGTGATTTCAGATTTTGTGCATTTGAAATTGTCACTTTAAGGAATTTACTTTCAATTATCTGTTGACCTCTTGAACCATCACTCATACGACTCCATATTGTTATTTGAATTGGTATGTAATCGGTTGCGTAACTATTACCTATACGATGTAAATACCTATAGACAGTAATAATAATGATAATACTTTCATTAGTGAAATATTATGATTATCTATAAAAGAAAAAGGAAATTATTCCCATTAGATGAGGTAATTAATGATGTTATTCTGCAAATATTGATGATTGATATCCTATATATTTATCTTAAATTGTAGGTGTATCATTTCTAGATTATTATTAATTTTAGCTTTATTCAGTATTAGATTTTTGATACAATATAGAATTCTCAGCACGAAGTATTTCAACAAGTTTCCGTTTCTTACATCTTGGTCGATCCTGACGATAACTATTCAATGATCGCCAGTTAGAAGTTAGCAGTCTAGTCAATCGACATTGAAACAATGTACATTCATTTCGCTGCATATTGCCAGGAGCCACGATTCTCTCTTTGGATATTTCGTAACTTGTACAACGAAATGTTGTACACTTTTCAAAAACTCACCTGAATAGTTTTTGCGATCAATGGCCATAATGATGTATTAAAACAAATAAAATTAGATAAATTGTTAAAATATTTAGATGGCACGAACAGGTAACACAGATGTTCAAGCAGGTCGCCACTTTCAGGCATGTGATTTTACTTTCTAACAGTTTACATTGAATATTGAACTAAGAACTGTCGTTTCCTTCTGAATTATCCAGTAACGTGTTAGCGTATATCGGATTTATTTCAAAACGGATTGTATTAAATTTCAGTGAAGAATTAGAAAAACTGTAGAGTTTATATTCATTTTTGTATTGATTGTTTGAATCTTCCCATTAATGGTTAGGGCTGCAGTTAATCAGTCTTTTATTGACATATTTGCGACCAGTGCGGATTTTCGAGATATTATCTTAAGTCATAAGCAGGTAAACCCAATTAGTGAGTTCCAAATAAAGTCAAAATGCGCGTTCTGGATTCTACTGTTAGGTACCATTCATCTCTACTCATTATGTAGAGTTTGTAGTTACGATATTGGTAGATTACATAATTTAAAAGTGTTTTTCAATCACTGATGCATTACATTACCAGTTGACACGGCAGAGAAGTGTATATGTACTGTATTCTGAAATGTTGGCAAAAATTTACATCTGAGTTAGATGCTTTTGGTATTGATTAACTTTTCTTGCTGATTGTCAGGATCCAATATTACAGAACAATATTGATGTCAATAAAATACAAGATCCATTTAACTTCGCATATTCTCACTCTACTAATTACGTTAGCAAAAGGTAGAAATAAAAAGTCGAATACGGGTTGTATTTAGCACGTGTACATCTCAGACATTTACGTGAGCAGGACTCACTGAATAACTGGAATATGGAGATTGAATTAATGCAGACAGCAGCGGCTATAAAAACGTACTCAGTGAATGATTATAGATGACCAAATGAACTGTACACGATAGGCATGCATAAAGCGTACTCAACTAAAAATTGTTAATAGGAGGGCACTTATGGAAATAGACAAAGAATAATCTAAACAAATAATTGCACTTGCAAGGGTCAGACAAAGTCACATAACAGTTCATATAAGTCTGCTGTTAATTCATAATACGATTGTAAATTTGATTAAGTATTTATTATTAAAGTAATTAAGGATCACAATAGGTCACTATAAGTTTATTGAGTTAGAAGATTCAATTGTTAAGCTGTTACTGTCGTCCTGAACAACATCATTTCCCCCTAATTCATGATGTAAATCAAAGAACTTAACAACAACGATGAGTGAAATAGTATTCTATTATTTGTTTTTAATCGAACTTGTAATCCATAATTTTATCGATAAATAAACTTTTAATTGAGATCATGAACTGATCAATATTAGACCACCATTGAAAACCTGAAATCACTGAACGGCCGTTTCGTGCTGCTGATGAGTCACACAATAGGCCGAAACGGAAGTCCAGTGTTTCCAGGTTCTCACTGATGGTCTAACTTTAATCGATTCATGATCTCAATTTAAACTCAACAATCTCCACAATCCTACATTGATTAAGTCACAGAAAAATGTATTATCCTTAGCTGAGAACTTTGATTCAATAAATCGACAAATCATAATCATGAAATCCGAATTTGTTAATTTTGTGATCATATTTCAAAGAGAAAAACTTGAGATCATGAGACGAAAAAAATTTCAATGTAATGAAATATCAAGCTCAATACAAAACTGGTGTTTGTGATCAGTAAATTCCTTTTAGTCCTTACGTTAATTACATTTTTTATTGAATAATTAGTTTGAATAATGTCATTCACTAACCAAAGAAATCCTCTCAATTTTCTGCTTCAATTGTTGAACAAGATAACAATGACATTGATTTGTTAAGACTAGTTAACCATTCACTCAAAAAATTATGTCTAGAATTCTAATTTAATCTTATTTATACTACAGACTGATCAATTAAATAGTCATTGAAAACCAGGAAGCCCTGTACGGCAGTTTGGTTCTAGGCCGCGAATCGAACTCATGACTTTCTATCTCGTGCATGAACGTTTATCCTGTAGTCCAATAGACTGGAATCCAAAGATGAACAACTCTAACTCCAATCAATCCATGGTACTGAATGACTGTTTTTCATTGTCATCAGTGGGTAACTTCTTAATACCCGACACCGTTAAACTCTACTGATTACAATTCGTTAAATCTTCAGAAGCACATTCAGAAATCAGTCACTAGTAAGTACACGATTATTATCAGCACAGAATTTTGTGAGGACTGTTGAATTTCATTAAGAAATTTTTACAGTAAAGACGATGAATAATAGTCGTTTAACAGCGTGGATTGATTGAAGTTAGAGTTGTTTACCTTTGGATTCCAGTCTATTCATCTACAGGCTAAACGTTCACGCTCGAGATCGAAAGTCCTGGGTTCGATTCCAGGCTTTTAAGTCATAAGCACGCACTACTGGTAAGTCCTATACTGGAACCAAACTGCCGTACAGGGCTTCCTGGTTGACTATTTTAGATAGGTTTGTGATCTAAATATCACAATAATAATTGAAAATAAATCGTACGTAATTATATCATTAAACGATAGGAAAAACACTAAACCAGTAAATGAAAACCAGTCTGTTCACAGTGAAATTATGGCCCTGAAACAGCGCATAAAACAAACTTTCCACTATACAAATGGTAATCTTTATCATGTTGTTATTTAAAACCAGCTTTTATTTTATAACAATCGATTTTCTTTTAACCATTTGTAAATAATATTTGGGAAAAATAACAAATAATATCCAGTCGTAAACAAAAGTTATTTTCATTGAAATCGTTCCTCTCATTTATTGTTTATTGTTGATAAAGAAAAACAATTAAGTAGGATATTTTCTTGAGAAAGTTTGGACCAGATTACCAAGCGAAACGTTGGATTCACTTCAAAAATACAAATACAATTTTTCCTCTTTAATCAGTAGGAAGCTTTAAATGTTTTCGTAAAACTTGACATTATGAAATATTTACAATCATAATGAAGCTGTTATTATTATTTACATAATTCAAACGTACATACCTGACTATAAAATTTCCAAATAGAATATTTTTAAGGGAACATATTAACTATGTACAGAATTTGGCTTAGATATGTAGATGATACATTTGTTATGATAAAAAAAGACTCATCCAGGATCTTTTTCAAAACAGATCAGTACACTTTCATCTCACATGAAATTCATGAACGCGAATGAAAGTGAACATGGTGAGCTACCATTTTTAGTTTGCCTAGTGAAAACAAATCTAAATAGAATTCTAAATCTATCCATCTATCGAAAACCTACACACTCGAATTGCTATATTGACTTCTATTCAGTAAATCCTTTCAGTGGCGAGATCTCGCTAGCCTTAAATCTTTTTAGAAGAGCTAACAAGATCATCACATCAGAAGAAGATAAACAAAAAGAACAAAAGAATGTAATTAGCATTTTACAGGTTAATAATTTTCCTATGAAGATTATTGGAAGTTTATTAAAACAAGACCTTTCAGTGCGTAATAATAATAATAATAATTCGAATGAATTGTCATGGATTGTTGCTACAATTTCACCATACCATCATGGCACAACAGAATAACTCCAAAGAATCTTGAAACAACACAGAATTAAAGTATATTACAAAACAACTTTAGTTCGCTTAAAAGAAAAAATCCCATTCATGTCAACACAGAACTGCGTCTACAAATTAGGTTGTGTCGATTGTGGTGCCTTCTATATTGGAAAGTCATCTCGTGACATCTTGACTGGTGCCAAAGAACATATTAGGTACACAAAGAAACCTCCTAATAATCCCGTAGAACTGGATAGACTTCAAAAATTAAGTCGGTAATAGCAGTTCACGCCATTTTCAACGAAAAACAAATCGATTTCAATAATATCAGAATATTACAAAAAGGCTTTTCGAATTACAAAAAAGGCGAGTAGCTGAAGCGTTCCATATAATGCTTAATCCTACTGCTCTCAATAGAAAAGAAGGCCTCACTATGCATCCTATCTATCCTTGCCACCTAGTCTGATATTGTTCACAATTCACACTGTTACCTTACAAATTAAACTCTATCCTTTCTCATCATAAAGGTCACACAATTTTCATCCTTAACAGTGCACACATACAAACACACAAATTTGCATACATGTCACTTATGAATCACCTTGACCGAAATGACATGACATTGATTTATTCAGACCTGTATTTTGATTAATCACATAATATTTGTGTTGTTCTGTCGTACTATTTAAACTTGGATTGATTTTAATTTGGTTATTTATCCACTGAAGAAGTGCCTTACACTAAGTCACGAAACGTCAGAAAATCTAATTTTTCTACTCATCGGGATATTACAGATATATTATTCATTTATGTGCAGAATAGAATGAATTAGTAGTCCTACTTGGAACTCTTTAATGGAAAGTATTTGTAGCTCAATGTTCAAATCCAGTACCAGTGATTTCAACATAGTATTCACTAATATTAAATGTTAGGGATGAGATTATTGAAAAGTTTGTTAATAATGGTATATACAACCATGCAGCATCAAACTGATGACTTAGTTGTTCAAGCATTTAGTTTTCTACTATTAAGTTATAGTTTCATTCGTCATTCAATCATTTTGGTTAACCTAGTCATATGCTATTGTTAAGTCACATGGAAACTGCATAGCTCAAGGATGAGTATAAAGTCAAGATGTTTGCAATATAAGAATAACATGTTTAATCACTCAAATTGTTACTAATGCGATGGGAATTATTTGACAGACCTTGATAGTCATAAGTATCGTTTTTTAAGCAAATCTTCAACATTCTTATTGAAAATGGTTTGACTCTTCAAGGCTATCTAAGTCTCTACAACAACCAAGTTTCATGTTCTTTGATGGTCAAAGACAATTTTTACTTAATTGGTTCGCCAATATTTTTATGTGGTCGGTTTATCATTTTAATACCGAATATACTGCAAATACATATATATGTAATACACCTAAACTAAAATTATTCTTTAGGCCATACTTAATTTCTAAGGTTGATTAGTAAGGGGCTAATTATAGGGGTAGGAAGTTGTTTTTGTTCAAATTGTATCAAGAATTTGTTACACGACAGATAAAATCAAACAGTTTATCAAAATAAAGTGGTCTGATTTTACGGAAGATAAACAACACTTATCATACTATTACGCAATATATAGGGGATTGCACAAGACAGAGTTCGATGGAGTATGTTGGTGGGAGGCTAGTACTCCTTCACGAGGGGTAAAAGGCATAAGTAGGTGAGTAAGTCTCATTTATGTAAGTTTACAAGTCAATTGATATAAAATTAGTTTTCAGACGAACTAAGGAAAAATGATGTATGAAGTTGTATTTGACGGACTTTGTTACGGAAACCATCAGATATTTATTCCATTTATCATACTTTGGTAGGTCGAGTTTGTTTTCCACGTATTATTGATAAAGTTTGTCAAATTTACAATTATAGTTTCATTTTTATGATAGGATCTTGTCTCTCATTCAATGACTCTCCTTCTCACTCTTTCTCTGGGTTTTCAATGAACTGAAAAGTCATACTGTCAGGCATGACGATCGATAGTAAATTACTGTACATATGTGTAAAATCGCATGAGAGACAAGCTAGTCAAGTTGTGACAAATCAGAATATTCATGACTACATTGCTAATTGAAAAAAATGGTATGGAAATGAATTTCAGATAGATTTTTCATCTGTTTTAGAGGATTAAAAGACAATAATTGAAATCAGTTCGAATATCAAGTCGAAATTTAGTTCAAAATGAATCGTTCTGAGTAAACTATCGATATTTTGATCATAGATCAGTTAAACGTACAATATTGTTCTCATTTTGTATATGGATTTTTAGGAATCATTCAATTTTATGGTTTGGATCATAGAATGACTTTAGTTAAACAACCGTTGGAAACCGGGAACTACTAGACAGTTGTTTCTTTCTAATATGGAACTTAACATCAACTCTGATCCACAACCTGGCTGTAGATCGAACCCAGAACTTTCAGGTTTCATGAGATCGCTTAGCGTATAGACCACTGACTCGATATCTAATGGTTTGCGTGTTCGACTCCAATCAGTTCATGATATTTCTTGCCACGAAACCTGAAAGTGTTGAGTTCGATCCCCAGTGGAAATAAGGACGCATACTGGTGAGAAATCCTATATTACTACGAAACAACTACCTAGTAATTCCTAGTTTCCTATGATTTTCTAACTACCATGATTATGTGATGTAAACTATAAAATATTGTTTTCATTTCAATATATCCTAATGTATCAGAAATTAATACAAATTATAAGTGTCAAAATTTCCGAACATCATATAAAATGAAATACTTCTAAAATTAGGAAAGAAAGCAGATTTGTGTCATAACTGCCGGTGATCACAGACAATTTTTATTGGAATCACAATTGATTAATAGTTTGACCTTATTTTTATCTCAAATGTTTACTATTTCAAATGATTTGACCATGTACAAATGATAAGATGGTGGTTGAATTTAGTCGACGGGAAACCCTGGACCTAGGTTTTGTGCTACATGGCACCCGTCAGCAGGGTGTACCTGTAATTTTAAGGGAACCGATGCTCTCTGAAGGATTTGATCTTGTGT
Organism: Schistosoma haematobium; assembly: GCF_000699445.3. Classification (NCBI taxonomy): domain Eukaryota; kingdom Metazoa; phylum Platyhelminthes; class Trematoda; order Strigeidida; family Schistosomatidae; genus Schistosoma; species Schistosoma haematobium. Next base: position 13,676,004 of record NC_067201.1, read on the forward strand.
CATCTTGCTTCACAGTCAGAGACGTTACCACTGAGATATTCAGGCCACGATCGGCCTCCTGTAGGACTGAGACGTATTTACCATTGATTGATCACTGGGTGTATGTCAGGTCCTTCTTAGTGCAGATCAAATCCTATCGACATGTACACATGTTTGTTTGGAACGAAAGTTTATTTAAATGATCTATTTCAGATAATTAAAATAACTTACTGTGTCATTGAATAAGAATAAGTAGTATTTAGCGAAGAAAATTTTCTTTTCAACGAAATCCTCCACTTAAGCTGTACATCCTTATCTATTTTACTGTCTAGCTGTTCTATGTTTTGAAAGGTATCTAATTTTTCGATTAGAAAGTAAGTAAGTAATGCATAAGATCGGTTTTAATTAAAGTTATCATCTGATAATATGTTGCGTCAATTTAGGGAACAATCGGTTGAACATATCCAATCAAGTATATTTGAAAAAAGAAAGAAAATAATGTCTAAGTTCCAGCATACCTGAAGATGGTGTATTTTCAAAATAAACTCTTCGGATAGGGTACAGTTTTAAATTTGCTTCAGTGACAGATCAATATAAATCCGTTGAATAAAATGAATCCATTATTGTATAGAGAATATGAGGAGATTTTCTGATTTGAAAGTTTATATCATAAAATGACTTTAATTAGAGAACTGTTCAATACCAACAGTAAACAAACATCTGTTTTATCTTAGTAACGGGCCCTTCAATAGTTTTCATCTTAAACTCAATCAATAATTGAACCCAAGACTCTCAGATCTTGTAGAAAGCGACTAAACTTTAGACTACTGAATCGAGATGCAATGGTTTAAATTGTTAAAATGAACTTAATTGTCTTTCTGTATATACGCATCACTTACCTGTAACCTTGCAATAGTGCTTCTTGACAATCTCTATCAATATAATCAACCATAGTTCGATTAAAATGTACAATTTGTCCAAATAATGGCCATCTACGTACTCCACCAACAGCACTGCCTGAAGTTAATGGCATACCAAGTTTTGGTGTCTGTGTACCACCTAAACGTCCTAATATTGACCAATCAGAAGTATTTTTTGCCAATTGTCCTCTATTTATTAAATATTCTGGACTAACATAAGCAAAACGACATTCTTCTTTATCTAAATTGTAACTAGATAAATGAAAATATTATTTAAAAAGAAATACAAAGGTTAGATGCTTACAAATGACATGGAAATTAATTGATTTTTGAACATGATTAGAGATGAACATGAATAGACTGATATCATCCTAGGAAGCATTGAAAGTCCAGAAAATGTAAACATATTTTTTTCCAAATCAAGAACTCTAAATCAATTTACACCAAAGATCATATCAGTGATCAAACTTGAGTTAGTTGTCCATGATAACTGTTTTGATTCTAGACTTGGTTTATTTGTTAAACTGAATGTTCTTCGAAAACTGGATGAAAGTTAAGGTGATTGATTACATTATTTTAATTCCAGTGATCACATAAACTTTGAAATTTGAGATATTATAAGCGAAGATGGATAGTAGCTAGCAGTGAAATCCACGACACACGTTTCGTCCTATTTCGGATTCGTCTACTGAGTGCACCAATAAGAGGCTTATCAATTACAGTCCTAAACATCAATGGGAAGACTCAAACCAACAATACCAAGTGAATGTAAGATATTGGTTCAGTGATAAGGGTTTTATTTTTTGTATGTTTACCGAATCTATATCTTTGTTACATCAGTTCACTATGTTTGAACACTAGGTTCTTTTAAGTTCCATTTGTTTGTTTTTTCCAAATTGTATCCACTGATGAATTTAATTATTTTTCAAAAATAGTATTTGATTTGAGTTAAATGTTACATCTTTATTTTGTACAAACGTTGATAAGGTTCAGTGGGTGAGACTATAATTTATGGACGACCTTAGAGCGACGCTAGACTGACCTTGAGAGTGTCCACCTAACAACTAGGACCAAATGAGGGTTATAAATTAGTGTGAGGAATTCGAATTATGATTTACAGTTGATGGTTAATGTTAAGAATTAGATTTAGGGTTTTCATTTAGCTAAATGGTTGAGTGAATTTCGAGCCAAAATCCGAGACTTGTTATCTTATACCTGATTGGTTCGTCCATAAATTATAGTCTCGTCGGTTCAGCAAATATCTAAATAACAGATTTAAAAAACAATCATTATTTGTAAATGATTTTCATTAAAGATTGTTATCGACTGATTGAAAAACAAAGAACACAGAATATCTCTTGTCAGTAATAAGTACCCATGACAGTAATATTTAATGGTCGTCAGGCTGCATAGTGAATCGTTTGAGATTAGAACTGTTAACCTTTCGATTGTAACTTAGTAATTTGAAAGAAATACTCTTGTCTAGAAAACGTTGGTTCGATTTCTATTTGGATCTGTCGATTGACAATCCAGAGAATTCCCATTCAAGTTGAATTGTTTAATCCAACTCACGATTTGTAAACGAATGTTTGTTTATGATTAGTTGATTATATTGAGAAATCGTGGTATTTGAGTAGTTAATTTATTACACAGTAAATATTTCTGCTTAACATGAATTTCACAATTGATATTTAACCAATAACTTATAGGACAACTCTCAAATCTCATTGTATAGATGAAGTCATAACTATTAAACCCAATGAACTCAAATGACATTTTATATCAAATAACTGAATTATTGATCTAAGGAAAAAACTTAGTTTGTGACTGATTTAAATTTGGGGTTCTTCACTTACTACTACTGTAGAAAATGAGAACACAAAAGTGGGGACAACTAAGTGAATTTTAATACGAAATGACAGAATATATTGGTAAAATCTGAAAACCATACAGTAAGTAATTCATTTACAAAATATTCATCAAATGTTTCAGACTTTGATGTTCCTTCAATTCCATACTAATCTCTCTCTGTTCTCGTTCTCTTCTCTTCGATTTTCACAACCTTCTGCTGCTAGGCCTTCTACTTTCGGCTGGTAATACATGCGACTTATATCTATCGACATCAGTAGCACACACCACACTACTACCGTTATTTTTAACAGTATGCATTAATGAACAAAATATTTAACAGTGAATTAAAAAATGTACAATTTTATTGACTTAATTCTTACCGTATCTTCAATATATCTGGACTAATACTTTCACTTGTAGCTCGAAGATTTTTCACTGTTAACTCTTTCAATAATTGAATTCTACTTTGTGGTATTGGACCTATTAAATAACCTTGTTTCATTTTAAGCTTTTTATCGTCATCATTATTGCCATTCATTGTATTAGTATTATTGTTATTATGAATAACTTGATTAGTAACATTGTCCATATCATAATTATTGATTAAATGTGTTGGTGGGTCCTCTATATCGATCATTATATCAACAGTTTGTACAACTGAATTATTGTTACGAAAGAAAAAGATGGTCACTTGTACATGATCATGATTTATAAGTGGATTGCCTTCATGACGATAAATCACGTCTCCATTAGCAAAAGAACAGTCAAATTTCTAAAAAGTAAAGATGAAGAGAAAATTAAAACGATGATGTGATGACATTTAGAAAGATATATTAAGATCCTGTTAAGAATTTCATTGTGAATGTTGTCAAGCTAAACATTGATGCGTTTAACTCTAATACACAGAATTCAGTCTTAAACTGATGATCGTTATAGTTAAAAATCTGCATGAATTTCTCATCCAAACCATTTTTAAGAGAGTTCTTTTGATTATTTTGATAATCTTATACCATTATTTACACAACAACAAGTGACCAAAGTTGGACGTATATATTTAAAGATCAAACTGTTGATTGATTTGTGTTCTTGATTTTTGAATAGCTATTCAGTTTGAAGAATGAATGTTCATTACGCAAGTGTACAGTTTGTACAGTCAATGTAATCTGTTTCAAAATAGCAAGTAAACTGATGAACGAATATCATGATGGCCAAAAGTCAAAAGAAACTCTGAAGCTAGAACAGTTGACTAGTTTAATAACTGATTCTACACGATTGTTGTATTACATTTAATTACTCTAAAAAAACAATTCATTTCCCTATATAATGAATTAAATATATACACTTAAGTTGAGTATAGAAAGGAAATTATAAATCTGTTTGGCTACGAGGAATGTAACATTTAATTCAAGTCATTGTTTGTTTAAATCTAGGTTCTATAGTTATTGTATACTAAATCAAAATGTTTTATCACAAATACATTGTTAGAGTGGTATTTTCTTATGAAAACTTTACATTATGATCTAAAATCAATTCAACCATGTTGAATGTGAGGCAATTATTTAAAATATGACATAGGGAGATGGTTGGGTAATATCTTAAATCATTTGGAACTAGAAATGTAAGGCATTAATTACCTGTTCAATGATCTAAATAATCTAAATACTTAAAGCAAGAATAGCAGATTCTGAATTCACTTCTCGACGGGGTCATATATGGGTACTGACAAAACGTTGGTAGGAAATATAATTGATAGCTGATAAGATGAAGAATTTAGCATGCTAGTAGAACTATTTTATATTATTTGTTTTCAGTAATAATTGTGGTGATTTTGATATTTTTAGACCCTTTGTTGAGCAGTGAGTAAAATCATAGCCTAAATCGAAAATCTTTGGCTAAATATGTGATAAAATTTAAAAGTTTATGGTGATTTTACGTAGATCATGAGTTTTCTAATGTTTTTTAATTCTATTAAAGTAGACTATTTTTCGCTACAAAATATCATTTGTTTGAGTCAATTATCAGGTCACGAGAACTTTCAAAACCTAATTCTCGATAGAAATCGATGAGGCAAACATGGAATTGGTCACCATCTAACATTAAAACATTGTACACGTCACAGTGAGTCCTTCGATTATGGGAGGGACCTTGCAACCAGATCGACTGAATTTGACCAACACTCAAGACTATGGAAAAGAAAACGATAATGACAATCAATGAGCGATCGGTCAGTGAGAATGTTTATATATTATTCACTATTTCTGTACACACCTCTTAATGATCGACTGAGTTATATTATGATATATTAGATAGCTATGTAAACGAAATTCAATTTAACTATAATCTTGTCGTATCCGGTCATTATATTAGCTTAAAAAGTACTCTGCATCAACTGAATTTATACTGTAGTGTTTTTTCCTTAATCTGATGAATGGGATAATTTCGACCATATTTTATGTTTATAGCGTAATGTACTTTGATGCCCTTCGGTTATGTTAAATGTAAAAGGATCTTGACTTGTAACACATTAATGTCTTTTTAATATGCTTAGCTACTTAATGTAATCATTAATGACAATCAACGAGTTCAGTGATTACTGATTTAATCTTGAGTGGAGACTCTCACAATACCTTAAATAAATGATCTGTATAGTGGCTCTGATTGGCTTCACAGACATTTCCTTTTACATGATTCAATCAGGGAAAGACAAGAAATTATCAGTACTGAACTCTGTATTGAAAAATACTCTAATTCATAAAAGATATATGATTAAGTATTTGGAAAACTGGATCATATTGCAAAATAATTAAAAAATATATACGTTATGTACTAAAAACACGGTAATTATGTTAAAAATTGGAATATTAGGTTCATCCTTAAAATTCTAATAACTTTGTGACAGAAGAATGTATATTAACAGTATTTAAACCAGGTGAAAACTTGGAACTTGAGGAATATAAAGAATGCATATATATACTAACTGTTGTGACTTTAAGCCCGGTTAGTTATCACGTGATTTATTTGCCAATTGAGATCCAACTTATTCAATCTTAGTACTGTGCCAAACCAATCACACTCGACTGGTATGAGCAGTCTAGAGTCCTTATTGATCTTTTTTCCTCTTGGCCCTGCCAGTTGAGTCCAGAGCACAAATACCGGCTTCCACCATGCGAATCATTTATTTCAAACATATATATATATAATTTTAGTTTATTAATAGTTCTCAGAAGTTACCCGCAAGTTAGTCTTCACTAGAATATAACACTAACTGTAAATCATAATTATACACCATAAAATCACGGTAACACTTTTACGGAGTTTGTTATCATTATAGCATAGAACGCATTTTCTTACTGAAAATTATTTCTTAACACTAATAAAATTGTAGTGAATGAGAGCGCCAATGGGACCAACCAAGTGTCTTAGTACAAAATTTCAACATCACTTAGTAAAATCTGAGAATCATATGGCAAATAATTCATTTGCAAAATATACATCAATTGCCCCGAAGATTTTTGTTCCTTCATTTCTATATCAACCACTCTCTGTTCTCGCTCTCTTCTATTTGATGTTTGTAACCTTCTGCTTCCAGGCATTCCATTTCTAATTGATGTTATGTACTAATTATGTCGACATAAGTAGCATATGCCACATAATTATTTAGAAAAGCGGTTGAAAAACTATTCTCAGAAAGCAAGGATAAATGTCCAGTATATTTTGACATTACCTACAATCGCATTTTCTTAATTATTACACATTATTTCTCTTTTTACAATTAAGTAAAATAAAAAATGACAAGAAAGAATAAATTATTAGTATGATTAAGTACGATTTGTGGGAGCGGATTGAAGTGAACAGCATGGAATTGAAATGATATAAATAGTTGAACAGTGCGGATCATTATCAATTTTGGCGATGATGACTATGATAACTGGAAGAACTACAATTGGTGTCTGCTATATCTAAAGATTAGATTCTTAATATACCGTGTATAACTTGAGCACCAGAATTCTAGGACCTTCCGAATCTCAAATAAGAAGACAGAAGACAATTGAAAGGAATGCTATTCCAAACAGTGTCAAATATGGTACAAAACTGTCAGGTATTTATAGTTTTCAGTAAAAACGAAATCATCATTATAGTCATCCAATTCGCATACAGTGGTTTTTTACCATTTGTCCAGTAGGGTAGCTGTATGTAGAGATTCTGGAATATCTTCAGCTCTTTCTGAGCTTCTTAGAGCTTCCTCGAGTTCATCTGTGGGCCGTTCTGCCAGTGTCATTTCAAACAGTCCGGACAAGGTTGAACTGAATATGTTTAATGTCTTATTTAAATTAGACAGTAAACTTTGATTTCTAAATTAGAACTATGTTTACTTCATGAACATTATGTAAAAACCATTTAGTTCTTTTGTATTTGTTTACAAAGTCTAGTTTTTTTTAACAAGAACAATAGTAATATTAAGTAAATTGAATTAATATTGTGAAATGAAAGTACATTTCGTTACAAATTGAGAAAAAAAAGGTTAGATGTTTTATAAATAATTAGAATAAAATCCAGTTTCGCAGTCTCAGATTTTACCACTGACTTATTTATCTTGTGGCTAGCGTTCCCTAGTCATGAAGCAGTTCATTAATCACTGCTTAGTGATCAATGAATGACGTATCTCTCTACCCCTCTATGATGATCGAATGTGATCAGTCAAGTCAGTTAGACTAGTGGCCAAAATACAACTTGTTTTATTGGATTTAATTAGCACTAGGGGACTAGACAAACATGAAGTTCATCTCTACACTCTAAAATCAATCCATTATGAATATATTTAACAATTGATTGAACAAACATTCAATAACATTATGTAATAGATAATTAATTGGCTTATGAGTGTTTCAAATCAATTGATAGTAACATATCATTACAAAACAGTTGGATGGAAAATGCTAATGAGCGGCCCTTACTCCTCCATGAGAGGCAACAGACGTAAGCAAGTGAGTGACAAAGGAAATTTCATTTCTTGTAATTTGTTGAAATTTTTCTACATGATGCTATTATTATTATTACCATTATTTAAATACATAAACATTGGTACAACGCGGCAACAAAATATATATATATATATATATATATATATATATATATATATATATATATATGCAAATCATTTGATTTGTGTAAAGTCTAAGATACTGTCCAAGAGCCCAAACCAAAACAGGAGATTGTAATCTCACATCAATCAAGTACACTGTCTACTGAATGTTGTATAAATCAAGTTTCATTTTTCTTATTACGTCATTTAAGTACTTCAGTTAGTTTTTTTTGAAAAATCTGACTTGAATTCATTCGATTTTCTTTCACTTCTTCCTTCCTTCCTTCTTTCCTTCTCTCTCCCTTCCTTCTACTTGTTCATTATATTTATGAAAAAAATAACAGAATGTATAGATGAATATGAAACTATTCCATATAAAAACTAATTAGAAACCGAATAATTTAGTTCATAGTTTTATGATCAATTGTTTGTTTTTTCTCTCTTTCCATAGAAAATAATAATAAAGATTTATAGTGATATTTTATATTAATTCTTATAAGGTGTTTATGTATTTCTATGTGTGAATTTGTACTACTTAAATCAAAATATTATCAATGTAGATATGTTATTCAATAAAAAAAACGAAACAAAACAGATCAGATACAAAGTATGTAAGAATGTACTTTACATTAAATAGTTTATATTATGAAGTTAACTGTTCTGTTTTTATACATTGTTTTAATGTGATATACATCAACAATTATGCCTATAAAATATACACTAATAATCTAGATATATTATGGTGAAAAATAAACTTTCTGAAGTTTCAATTATGAAACATTTATAGTTAGGAAACTTAACAGTATCCACCTGCTTCAGTCTGGACACCCGGGCAGTATCACAGCCCTCACACATATCAAATGAAATCTGTGTGGCGCATATGTATTTGGTGCCTCCTTGTACCAATATCTACGTGTTAAAATAAATAAATAAATAAATAAATAACAATATCCTCGAACCAGTTACACAAATAATAATCGTACGTTCACTAATGATCAGTTTCAAGAAATAACTCTTCACATTCTACTGAAAACGTGAGATTTGTGGAGTTCACCAATATTGAAATTGAATTGGTTACTTACAAATGGAATTAGATAATAGTTGCTCAGTGTTAAAAATGATTTGAATTTTAAGAAATGTAAACCATTGGATTTCATTTCTGCAACCTAAACGTCTAGCGCTTATCGCAAGACTTTATTGTTCTGGGTCCAACCCCCAGAGAGACTGCATATATCCACTGTTGCCTTCTAATTTTCAGTGGGCGTTTAATTAAGATCATTTCTCGATGTAAACTGTAAATGTCTACCATTTCAACAACCTCCTTACACAAATAATCAAACCCTTACGTTTAGACTTAAGTTCATGTTTGAAAAATAAAGTTGATTCGCGAAAAAGTGAACTAATCACATAGTATTAATTTTGATTTAGATTACGCGCGATAACACTCTGTTATTCTATTATCATTTTACACTGAAAATTGAACAATTGTTACACTGTCAAATGAAAAATCACATGAAAATTTGGCTCTTCCATTCAACTAATTTAATTGAAAATTCAAATAAACAGCACAAAGTAAAATAAACAATTATTTATTGGTTATCATGATGTTTCACTTTGTAGGATAATAAAATAATCAAGATATAGCCGGAATCTAAACTGAAAACAGTTCGTTATAAGCAGAACCCACGTTTCGTCCTATATTTTACTCGTTAGATAGATTTTCTTGCATCCCAGAAATAAAGTTCACCCCAGGGACTCGTAACCATCATTGCTCGCTTCATTAAATTGAATACTACTATAGTTTAAGGTATTGTATATTTTATTACCTGATTGAAACGAATAAAAAAACGTTTTGGTCGAAATTTCAATAAATATACTCTCTTGTTGACATGGAAATAATCACTGTCTATTTGAAAAGATTATGGATAGTTATAAAATTTGGTACAGTTAGTTTCAGCTTAAGGATTAACAAAAGATTTCAATCCTCGTTATGTAGTCTATCAACTTAATTCATTTAATAGTTTATATCATGATCGTAGTAAAACAACCATTGATAACCACAAAGCCCTAGACAGCTACTTCATCATAGTATAGGATCACTCTGGAAGGTCCGTCCATGATTTTACCAAGCATCAAACTTAGAATCTTCATTTAACTTATTATTCATTAATTTACACATCCATCAGTTTAATTTTTGTAACTAAGCTCATAAAAATGAAGATGATTAGTTAGTTTTATTCAACCGTCCCCCCCCGTCGAAAAAAAATGATAACCTAAAATAAGTTCAAACATCTGTTAAACACTTCATGTGTTATCTTATTGATAATTTATATGCTATTTTTAAATAATAAATAATACCAATCTTTGAATTCACTTGGCACTGGGTTTGAGTCTCTTAATGAACAACAATTCAGGGATACAAGTATATTCAGATGATAAATTTCAAATAAGCAGTAACACGCATCCTGGATTCTACTAATTGCTTATAATAACGATCTTTTCACTTATACACCTAAACAAAAGATTAATTTTACACAATTGAATATTAATGTAATGAATATATATATATATATATATATATATATATATATATATATTTGTATATATTTATATTTAGTTAGTGAACTTATCACTTACAATACATTAACGTTTCCATTATAAGTGTCAATGTAATTTAATAATTGAAATCACAAGTCCATTGAAACTAGATCACTATGGAAAACCTGAAAGTACTGGATGGCCGTTTCGTCCTATTATGGGACTCTTCAGCAGTGCGCATAGTTTTTTTGGTTTTTCGGAATTGATTTAAATTAATTTTTTCTTGATTTATTATATTGTCATTTGTAAAATTATTGAAAATGATAATTTATTTAAGAAATTATAAATGAAATCCAACAATGATGATTCATTGAATTGACAATAACAACAATAACAACAAAAATATGATTAATGATCCTTAATTTATCATATTTAATTGAGTTTTTCCAGAAGAACATTACAGTAAACAAGATTTATGTAATAATAGTTTTACTATTATGTAAATGACAAATGTCGTTAATCTTAAAACTAATGAATACTTGGGAAAATAATGATAAATAATGAAATGTTTCTTTATGGATTATGTTAAAAGTAAAACAATTCATTTGGTATTTTTTTACTTGAATCTTCGTATTGATGTTTAAGACTGTAATTGATCAGTCACTTATTGGCATATGTACATCCTGTGAGTATTGTCTTAATTCACAAACATTCTAAGCCAAGATGGATAATGGCTAGCAGCGGTAATATTGAGGCAATATGATGAGTATGCACATATATCAATAAGAGAGAGACTGATCAATTTCAGTCCTAAACATTAATGAGAAGATTCAAATAAACAATATCAAGTGAATTTAGACTTTACCCGATTGCACAAGCAAGTGGCTTTCAGGACTCAGTGGCTAAGTGGATAACGAGATGGTGTTTGGAGCGTACGATACTGAGTTCGAGTCCCGGGGTGAACATCGACTCTGGAATACAGGTAAATGCATCTGACGAGTCCCAAATAGGACGGAACGTGCGTCCTGGATTCTACTGTTAGCCACAATCTATCTTTGCTGAGTATGTTAAAAGTAATTTGAGTGAAAATATATTTCTCATTATTCGAGCTGAATAGTCACAATTATGTGCCTTTTTCATGAATATTCAGTAATCTAATATAAAATAGAAAGAAAGAATTCCCCTAGAAAAAATTTCACTTAAAGATGGATATTCAACAGATATTCTAGACTTGATGAAAAGAACTTAGCTTTCAAGCATCATGTAATAGTTGAATTTCATAATGAATTAACCGTTCAATTCACGAAGCGAACCTTAAACGTCCATAGAAAGGTATTTGTTGAAGTAAGAATCTATGTTTTTCAGCTAAATATTAATTTCGCGTAATCTAAGAATCAATATTACTCTTTCATTCGACTACATCATTCCTCATATATATCAGTACGTATGTGGTGTGTGCTACTGATGTTGACATATATAACTAGTATGTATTAGCAGTCGAAAGTAGAATGCCTGGCAGCAGATGGTTGAGAAGATCGAAGAAAAGAAATCGAAAACAGAATGATTGGTATAAAAATGAAAGAATAACAAAGTCTGAGACACTTAATGGATATTTTGCAAACGAATTATTTACTGTATGGTTCTCAGACTTTACTAAGAGATTCTGAAATACATTTGGTTGTCCTCAAAGATATTCTCGTTCACTACACAGGTATCTCTACGTTGTTAGATAAATCAATCGTTATATAATTGATAAAATAATCAAAAGCGCCAATTCAGATATTTTATCATTTGTAGTCATTTATTTTCAGACTATTCTAACTGTTATAACGAGCTAATCGCCTGAAGCGATGTGAACAGTGTAGCTGAATGATGATTAATGATAAAAATCATATTAACGACACAAAGTTCCGAATGAAGAGAAATCAAAAAGAAAGGATTAATTAAAAGCGTTCAATTAATTCATGAGAAGAGATGAACCTTCTTTCACTCATCATTTATATCTCGTTATTGATCGTATGAACGACCCTAGAAAAAATGTGTTCTTCATCCTCATGCCTTACCCGCGCCATAATTCCTCACTGAATAGATCTTATACTTTTATTAGTTAGTTTTAATAATAAAAACTCCCTTAGATTATAATACCGTTTTTTTCAATTTGCTCTTAGATTATCACATTATTCTTTTATTCTATAAATGGTAAAGATTATAAAATTTTACATGTAACTGTGATTGATAAGCTTCGAAAAAAGAAAAGAAATCTAGCGTAAAGTAATCTTGTTACCGTTTACTTTGATTTAAAATCTTGATTGATGTAGTGGTATGTAGGAAGAAAGCTATGGGAAAAACCAAGACGCGGCATCAGTTCATAAAGTCACTAAATGTATGTGCAGACCACGTGACTAGGGTCCACACAATTACCGTAGTCACTGGTTCTATACGGTCAAAAATCAGTCTCTGGTAAACTTGCGTTAATTTTTCGTTTACTTTATGATCTTAAACTTTCAAATCATTTTGTAATTTTATTTTACAAATTCATCGCTCGCTTTTTGAGCAATTTTCTCTATTTTTAATCTTTAATTTTTAATATCACTGGAAACTATAAATAATAACTCTATTTGGCATTCATTTTGATGATTCTGACACGTTGTTCTGATGTACTGTTGTTAAGTTGACGTATGTAGATTTGTGTCAAGCCCTACAACACTCAGAATTGTGTGACTAATTAAATCCAATATATTTATACAAAAAAGAAACCTGATCTATTCTCCATTCACGAAGGTGAGACAAATCTGTACTGATGATACATTTGATGTCATACTTGGTAAACTATGGCAGATACTGATTAACAATAAGTATATACGCGGATTCAGTGAGAAAAATCTGAAACTCAAATAACAATGTGAAAGAGTGTTTTTAAAACAACAGAAAACCTTTGTTATGAACAACCAGTTTAAAGGAGAGACTACAGCAGAAATCACAGAAGACAAACTTTCGAGAACTTTGAAAACAGTATTCTGTTCGACTGGTTTTCTTATTGTCTTCTTTAATCGGCCTTTAATTTGTAGTTGTATGAAGAGCGAGCTCCTTCTTTGAACCAAATCACTGTGAATCTGTGAGTTTGCTTGCTGATGTGGAACGTTTTATTTTGGCCGCATAAGTCCGTGCTCTCTCAAGGCTCATCTCAAAACCTGGCCCTGTCTGGCAATCTAAAGGACCGCAAAAGTCATTTGGAAGTTTAATTCTGGAACATCTGTTTAAGTTTTCATCTCTCTGTTTCACCAGAATCCTCCTTCAAAGTCATTCTTATAGTCAGATGAATCGGCTTAAAAAGGATAGAAACTAAAAACATATGTGTGCTAGAGGCAATGGTCATCCTCTAACCGAAGATTTGTTTACGAAAGCAGTAAGTTTAACCCCTCGTTCTATCATGGTCTTGGCCTACGCTTATATCTTCCATAATATATTATTTTTATTTGTTTTTCCTTTCAAATTATTTCACACAACTGCGAATTAACGATTATTATAATTTATACTTTTCAATAGGAATTTCATCTCAATCATCTAGATCTATCTACATGTCTTCTGTGAACATGCTACTGTAGAGCATCTCAACTTGCCAGATGAAAAAGCAAATAAATTAAAAGTTACACCTTAAAATAAAATCCTTAGGAAAAGTTATGCTCTCATCTGCAGAATCTACTCATTACATGAACAAGATATTGCACATGTATTGAAAATGTAAAGTACATTCACTACATATTCACATACACGCATTCTATCCCAATATCAATACTGAAACGAATACAAACTCTTATGAATAGTAATGAATATAGTTCATGTTGAACATTTTGGGGGCTTCCTTGACCCATTAGTGTAGTAGACAATGAATTAGATCCTCAATCGATGTCCATTACATTAAAGCTATAATATGAACATCGATAATGTAGTGCAGATACACCTAAATATATTTTATTGAGACACTATCCTAAAAAATATACTTAATACGTGACTACAAGTAATATTAAACGATTCACATAGGAAATCTTTATGTTGATAAAGTGATTAATTAAAATCTATACCAGAATACCAACAACGATAGAATATAAATGAGATATTAATATAACTTACTTTAGGTTCGAAATGTCCAACCATTGATAATAACGGTTGAAATTCTTCAACTTCTACATGACATACTTGTCCTTTTTGAGCACGTGGTAAAATAGGCAAATGTTCATGTAACAGTGGTGCTGAATGTCCACGCCATACATGTAAATGTTGACGAATTACATCATTACGTAATAAACTATATCCATTTGATGCTGGTGAATCATTTAACATAAAGTGATCATGTGACTTTTGTGATTTTTCCTTACTACTACTACTCGTATCTATCATATCAAAAGGAGAATTAGATCTTTGGAAATATTTCTCAGTTGAACATAAAGAAATGAATAAGCTAATGTATAATAAAAATGTTATAATGGATTTTGTTGTAATGTTTAGATTCATTTTTTTTTCTTAACAGAATGCCAAAAGAAAGAAGTGTTAAATTAAAATGCAATTTCCAATGCAAGTCAATACAACTTAATTACATAGCTAGTAAATGTGTTCAAATGAAAGTATATAAGAATTTAAGGGTTCAATGAACTAACTGAATTCGTTCAATTAAATCCCTATTTACATAAACTATCATAATATAACCAATCAAATTATTGGTGTTATTTTAACCAACCAAAATAATTGTGTCAAAAGTATTATTATATGTGAAAATTATATTTGAAATTTAAATAATTCAAATGTTTCGTCCATTTAACTTGTCTGAACTTCTTCAGGGTAATCAAAATCAAAATCATCAGTTGCTGAGATTATATTTTCATATATAATGACTTCTTTATACTCGGCGCCTAATTTCTGTCAAACTATTCATTCTAATCTGGACGAATATTCGTATAAAAGTTATTTTCTTCAAGTTGTACAGTTTTAACTAAAGTAAATTTTTAGTGAAGGGAACTAGTACTAATCCGTACAGAAAAATTTTCAATGTAAGTTAAGTAAGTACTTAGTATGAATATATTTCACAAGTTAGATACTAAAGTGAATTAACTAAGTATATTTGCCATTTCCATATAGTGTGTTAACAAATTCGGTGATTTTATATTCCAATAGTTATCAGATAATTTAATGCAAATGAATGATAAACAGAGTCCTAATGATATAACTTGATGAATTTGATACCGCTACATTTTTCACAAATCAGTAGTTTGATGGCTTTGCTTTTATTATGGTAGATTTGTGAAATTAGATTTGATAATTTTTAGTTTTTATTTATTTATTTAAACACATGAATATTGGTACAAGGAGGCACCGAATACATATTCGTCACATTTCATCATTCGATTTGTGTGATGGCTTGAATACTGTGTGGGCGCCTAAAGTGAAGCAGGTAGTTTACTTAGGGGTCATTCAATGAACCTTTGACCTAGATTTTTAATCCACAAGACAATGGGGCAACGTCAAGAGATGCAGTTCCATCGTAGCCCATGACCAACAATAGGTTCCATTTTTTAGTTTAGTTAGAGAAATGATAACATTCACGTTTAGTATGTAGGTATGTAACTATTTATTTCCAAACTATTTTCATTTTTTAAAATTGTTCAACAATCAGTATGTCTTGAGTCTCATTGTTTTGTACTAATGCAGAAAGAAATAATGAAGTAATGAAAATATTTTGGTACAGTTATCGTAATATATTTAAGTTCTTGTCAATGCCCGTTTGATTGTTTTACCATTGTGATGACCTGTTGCATATTGTACCAGTAAATCATATTCCTTTGACGCAAATATGATATGATCAATAAGGAAAGAAACTGGTTAAGATACTAGGTACCTATCCAAGTATTATCAGTAGTCAGACTGATTTCATAAACCTCGAATAACAGGCTTCAATATTTCATGAGTATTATAATTGAATTTGACAAAAAAATGGTATAAAAATAGGGTTTGATACATTTGTCATCTGGTTGAATAATTTGCCACACTATAAAAACGATTCGTATACCACTTTTAGCAAGAGGTCAAAATTCTACTCCAGAGAATTCTCTTTTCTGATGATTATTTTACTTTGAAAAACGCGATGACAGTAATACTTGGTTCATGAAAGTGAAGAACATGTGTATCATTAGTTAAAGTTCTGCATAAAGACCGTAAATTAATTGACGTTGTTCTGCATCATTATCAACAGAGATATCTAGAATATTTGGTACATATGTCCAACAAAAATGCTAGTTAATTTAGATATAGGTTGGAAGAAAATTTGCCGTGATAAAATCACGGTGTGATATCAGTTCTTAAAGTCAATAATGGAAGGTGAAGTTTTACTAGTTCTAGCATGGATAAATAAGATTATATCTGATTGGGAACCTTGAGTAAATCGACTTAGAATCCATCACAATGAAGTAACTAAATTCTTCTTTGTAATAAAACTCCCTTTGTTTAGATATCATTCACTTTATTTACTACTCATTAAAACTATTTTACTATTTATCTTGTTAACTGTTAATCTTTGCACTGTTGTTAGGATCCGGGAATCTGTCTCAAAAGAAACCTATGTTAAACATAAAGTAATAAGATTTTCATAAATACTTCAGTGTCTATAGCGTATAGTACTAGATTTAAAGTAAATAGTGTATATTATAAAAGAAAAACATGGTACGCTGTGAGCAAAGCTTATCAAGTTATAGAAAGTTACATCGAATGCATGGCAAGTTAACATTTCATTATAGATGAGTTGGAATATAACATATGTGTTTATTTAAATAAACAAGTTATATTACTTCTATACAAGCCTCAAATGTTATAACTTGTAAATCAAGATTTGTACATATTTCATTTTCTTCTCCTACCCAATATGGTCTTGTCAACGGTTCACATTATACTCATTTCCTTTGGTTTTTTGAATCTTCCTACTGATGTTTAGAACTTCAATTAATTAGATTATTTTGGCATATGTGCTCCTGTGAGAATCGGCTCGGTATTACCAATAAGTTACAAGTATCATAAGCGAAGTTGGATGGTAGATGTTAAAAAAAATCCAGGATACACACTTCATCCTATTTGTAATTCGTCAGTCGAATTTACCTGGACCCGGACAACGATGATTCAAACAGCCGATACAAATGAATCAAAACTCACCCGTTTACACAAGCTAGTGTCCATCTAAATTCATTAGCTAGGTGGATACCGCACTTCTGTTTGCACCTTAAAGTATTGCCTTCAAGTCTTAGAGTGAACCTCAACTCTGAAATGCAGGTATATCCAGATGACAATTCGTGAGTAGAGTGAGACGTGCATCTTGGATTGCATTACTTGCTACCATCCTACTCTGTTCATAGTTCACACAATACATTTTAAGATGAATTTGGACATACATCATATCACTAATTATTCAGTATAAGCTGATAAAATGATTACTAAAGAGTGCGTAGTAAATTAATTCGTTTTACTTCGAAACTCTATCAACAAAGAAAATTCTACAAGATTCTTTCAACAATCAACACAGGCTAGTGTCTAATGTATATTGGTAGCATTTTTTAAAAATAATTAAATCTTTAACAAATATATGATTTTTCTACCAATTATAAGTGAATCTTCTCAAAACCGTAAGATGAATTAAGCTTGAGTTATTGATGATATAAAAAACCAAATAGTAACGATAAAAAGTCCCTTTAAAACATAATATGAAGCATTAAATGTTAAACATTACTTGTCTACTAATTTACTGAATGACCTTTTAAGATATGTGCATGTGCATTAAGTGTCACTTCATCGTCATCATTTTGTTTTAACTTGAGGTTAATGCGTATCATTTTGTCTTTACAAATCATTTAAAATATATCATAAGGTTGTTCTATTCCATTACAACTGATTTAGACAACAATCATTACACATCAATCATTTGATTCATTATAATCAAATTGCGAAAAACTGACGAGTTAATTATACTTTATTTTAAATGTTTTGACCTTGTTATTCTCAGTTTAAAACACAAGATAAACTTAGGTTGACAACTTTTGGAACCAAAAAAGCCTTGGAGAGCTACTTCATTCTGATATGGGACTTGTAAACATCGCTGTTCTACGACCACAATATGTGAGATAGAATTCATGACAGGCATCCGATGGTATACATGTTTAGATTGAACCGGTAGTTTATTGGTTAACATTTCGTATGTGAGACTGAAGGCCCTAAGTTTGATCCCTACGTAGTGGAGGTCATTGATCTGTATTGTTAAAGAGTTCTACATTAGGATGAAACAGGTGTCAAGTGCATCCGCGTTCTCAATGGTTATCTTCTTAAGACCAGTTTATAATCCAAACCATAATAATTCCAAAATCCATATAAACCATTCTGCACCAATAATCTTGTATTCTTTCATTTGTAGATTAAGTGAATTTCTATTCAAGAACCACCGCGAAGTTCGAGTTCGTCAGTTATATTATTGTTAAAACCCTTTCTAATCATAGTAAAGTATTTTTAGTAGTCTTTCGAAATAGCTCCGTTTACTTCTTCTGATTCAATTGTAATAAATACTCTTCAGTTGTAACTAGGTTTTAAGACTTCCACGTATTGCTTCACTCGATCTCTATGACATCAAATACACTTAACTGTTCCTTTGGATGCTAAGAATTATGGGAATATAAATAACTAGCAAAAAGCTAAGTATTCTAAAGATCTCTGAACATCACATTCTTACCTACACAGAAGTCCTTTGTTACTACTGATTAATAATGTTTTCTAAGTGATTTGAAGTATACTAACACATTCACAAATTGTACATATAGTCCTGAAATGCTACTTAATAAGAGCACATAAGTAGTAAACATTTTATTTACGAAATATTTCAGAAAATAAAAATTACATGCTAATAAGTTAGTGTATTGTTATTATTATCATTTAAGGAAAAATACTTCAAGATTGTTTAGTTATAATGAATGCAAATAAATCACTATAAAGTTGACCAATACAAGTATTACAACTGATGAACTAGATAATCCACTTGCGACACCTTGACGACATCGTAATAATTCATAACGATTCGGTTTACCAGCTAACATTAATTGATATTCACGTTCCATCATTTCGCCATGAAAATACCAAGTACGATCGTTCAATGGATATTCGAAACCTTGACGGCATTCACATTTATAACTACCAGATGAGAAATAATGTCTTGGTATTAATTTGCACTAAAATATGGATAAAATAAAATGGAAGAGTATTATACACATAGTTCCCTTTATTATTTTAAAGAGAGCAAGAACAAAGGTTGGTGCGGAATAATATGAATTCATTTTATTTCGTTATGTTCTCATCAGCTGCTTACAACCTAAAATATTTGAAATTTAACGTTATTATAGGTATTGACATACTTATACATCAGAGGGCGATGAAAGATGAATATATATAGCATGATGTAGCAAAGATTTCGTTAGAGTTAATGAGGTCATAAAATTTTGTTTCGAATATATAGAGTTTGGGAGGGAAGGTTCCAGAACATTGAATTAGTGATTAGAAATTATGAAATTAAAACATTAGATTATTATTCAATGAAATAACTGAAAATAGATTAATGTTAATAAAGAGAGATATGAATTGAAATTGGTCAGTTATCAATGATGTAATTATAAAATTCAGAGAGTTGGAATGACGTAATAAATAAAAGGGGGGGGGCAATGTTACCAGGGCAAAGAAAGACTTATTACTGTTTCTTTTTGTATACAAAGATCTGGTTTTAAACGTTTGATTGCTATTGCTTCGGCAAATTTCGAAAGGTTTGAACTTGGTTGTTTGTTGATCACCTTGAAGGACTTCAGTATATCGACTTCGTGTCCTGCGTCAAGGAGATGTCTCCTTTCTGAATTTTATAATTACATCATTGATAACTGACCAATTTCAATTCATATCTCTCTTTATTAACATTAATCTATTTTCAGTTATTTCATTGAATAATAATCTAATGTTTTAATTTCATAATTTCTAATCACTAATTCAATGTTCTGGAACCTTCCCTCCCAAACTCTATATATTCGAAACAAAATTTTATGACCTCATTAACTCTAACGAAATCTTTGCTACATCATGCTATATATATTCATCTTTCATCGCCCTCTGATGTATAAGTATGTCAATACCTATAATAACGTTAAATTTCAAATATTTTAGGTTGTAAGCAGCTGATGAGAACCTAACGGAAGATTATTAGTATGGGGCTTTGTGGAGATTGTAGTATTTTAAAAGTTAAAGTCACGAGCCGTCTAGTGCTTCCAAATTTTTCATGTTGGTTTAGTTTAGATCAACTCGTGAGTTCAACTGTTAAAATGGAAGAGTCAAACGGAAATTCGATAGTGTATATTACTTAATGATCAGTGAAATAAAATAGTGATTATCCCTATATTTCTGTTTGGCATACGTTTTTAGTACGGATAAGTAACAGCATTTAATTAATTGTTCCAGAATGTTATCCAGTCATCAAATTAAGTTTATTCCATCCTGAAAGGTTGGAGCAATCAGGCATATATGTTCAAGGACAGATGATAAATGAGAGACACTGATGGATGAATGCTACTGATTTGACTTAATTATACAAAGGAGGTAGATATACACTTTTGGTTTAAAACCTGACTTGATTTTTTGAGGCCTACACATCTATATTAATGAATGGGTTTGTGTATTCAAGTTAGTCACAAAAGGTTCCTACTCATCTTAAGTTTTCCTACTGAAATTGCTGATTGAACTAGTATGCGACAAGTGTATATATCAGTATCAAACTTGAACGTCCTCTCAAGTCAACATTTTCTTGCAGTGACCCTATACAACACACTCATTAGGAAAAGAGTAAATTTTAGATTCAAATATTATAAATACTACCTAACTCCTTTAGAAAATATGGGCAGGGCATAGTTGTAACCTTTTATAACCTACTACTCTCTGTTAAAAACATTTACTGTTTAACTATATGTGTATCACACAGTAACATGAATCTTAATTTCTGGGATACGTTTAACGTTAAGTATGTTTTCAAAAACTGTATAAGCAATAAATACAAAACATTTTCGGGCGACTGTTTGCTTTCTCTATTCAATGCTTGAAAAAAATGGAATGCCTTGACTAAAAACTCAAGCTGTTATATATTAATCATTGTTGTATGTAAAATCCTAACCAAACTTAATTTTAAAAGTATGTGGTTACTGGTAAAATGCATGATGCCTATATTATATGAACATGAAGTTGCATCCATATACTTATGAAGTGTTAATTTATATCTCTAATTGATCGGACTTAGCTAGTATTCTATGCTACATACTTTATTCGTTTGTTCAACTATTTAAATGATGATATTTTGCTTTCATGGATAAATCTAATTAAAAAAAGAAACTGGTCCAAATATGTCATTAGTTTTTTTCTAAATGTAATCATTTTCCCCGCCATTTTTTTACTACACTACAAAAAAAAATTACAAACATCGGGAAAACTATACAATAAAAAGAGAATTTACCAGGATACATTTATAAATATTTATGTTGCTATGTAAAATGTTATGAACAGTATAATAATCTAAGTTATTTCTGCTTTAATCAAGTTGAAGAATTATTGTAATTTCTTTTAGTAATGAAACGGGGTTAGATTTTTTTAGTTTTATATCCATAGGTGAGCCATTTTGGTAAACTTGTTGAATAAACAATGTTTTCATTCCACTGTATGGACTAAAATAATTTGATATCAGTTTGCATCTTAAGTGATCTTTATTATGACTAGTCGAATCATGTTGATCTCTCTCTCTCTCTTTAAATATATGGTATGCACTACTTGTGTTTGTAGATATAAGTAGTATGTACCACCAGACGGGAGTGGAATGCCTGGCAGCAGAAGATTGGGAAGATAAGAATGAAGTGAAGAGAGAAGGAAAGTAAACGCCATCAGGATAACAACAGCGATCAAAAAACCGTGAAACTTGTGAGATAAAACAAAGATGTGCAAGTGATGCATGACTTGAACATTTTACTAAATCGCTGTATGATTACGTATTAAACAGTAAATTCGTCTATTCCACTGGAGTGTTTGTTCATTACATACATATATATTCTATCAAATGCATGGATAAACAAAGGGTAGAACATACATATGTGCTTCGGAAATCACATCTTGCTGTATTTTTAAAGAAATTTGGTGTATAAAACGATTGAGGGCATTGATTTATATCCAATGATGTTAGCTTTACAGAAGCAGTTACAACACCCCTGAAAATAAGAAATAAAATTTAACTATACCTAAAAATGATCAAGTTTGGTATACACTAGAAGAGAAAATTAGAACATACATTTTACCTTATTTCTAACTTATTAACTGAATGTAACCAGTATTGTAGTGTCAGTGTTTATACTATTACTAGAACTTACGATCTTTTACCCTTAATGCCAACGCATGAATCACTGAGCTATTGGGGCCAGTTAGCCATTGTTGTTTTCAATGTGCATGAATTTTACTTGTAAGAGTTTGCACTTACTCTCTGTTGATGTTTAAGACTGTAATCGGTCATTGTCTTTAAGCGAACCTTGAAAGTTAAGGTCTTCAAGATATTTTTGGCAGATAATGATTTTTATTTAATAAACAAGGAAAAAAAGCTAATAGAATATACATTGATGCCGCCAATGAATAACAAGTAAAACAACTTCATCATTACTGAGGTTGTATCAGATGTTGTCAATGTCTTCTAATTGTAACTGAAAGTTAAATAAACTGGTATTATTAAATTGTACTTAAAGATTACAGAGTCAACTATTTAACAAATCTTGCTGCTTTTTCACTACTGACAAAATATTGACACGATAATATTTTATTTAATATATGGGATAATGCTATGATGTGGTATTCCAGCCAGATTGGTTTGTAAAGCCTTTTCTAGTGAAATCCACAGGCCCTTATGGGATGGATTCCGTGTTTTCAAGCCTCACAAACCCGCCGCGTGGATGTGATGTTATGGGGAACAGCGGCCTCGCAAGTCTTTGAGCGTGTCTGGGTTTCGTACGAAAAGCAAGTACATGATTTTTAAAGTTTCCACTTACCCTGGATAGGGATAGTCTAAATGCATACTAGGTAACACACGAACTTTCATTCGAGTGTCCCTTGGTTTACACATAAGTATACCTACCGTGTGAGCAAATATACGTTACATGCACACCGGTGAAGCACAGGTTTTATCCCATGCATTTCATAGCATACATATAGGTATATTCACCCACCTGGAAGAGTAGGTGTTCATCACTTCCTTGGAAACGTATTTGCTACAACTGACTACACATTACAGGCATATCATTCAGCACGTGGCTACTGTCCCAGTTCTTTCTGACACACCGAAGCGCAGGCATATAACTAAATACTTGAACTACATTGGCCTGAAGACTTCTGAAGTTCTTATACATTCTGTACTTCGATTAAATTGAAAACCATGATTCAACATCACATATACACTGAGCAGTATCGTTTGATATTTAAACTAGTTTAAATGGATCTAAAATTATTCAAATCTGAATTGTCTTGACTTAATTAAACCTACAGCTTGAATAAAACTAGAATCATGCTATTGTGCTTTCTATTGACTGCTAATTGTTACTGAACAATGAGATCTGACGTTTTGTACTTTGAACTTTAAAAATCAACAAACTACTGTGAAAGATCTTCATTTGGAGGTTCATTCCTATATGTAAAATAAATACGAAATTCAAATTAAAAAAAGGAAAAATATAACTTACATAAATCTTAAAGCTTTTTCTTCACCGACAACACCGAAAAATGGCGTTGCATATGTAATAAGCCAATCTTTTACCAGACCATCACAATCGAAATATGGTTGTGTCCAATAACCTTCTTCATAATGTGGTACACGATAATAGATGGGAAATGTGAAATAACGTTGTAGTTGACTACCATTCACATCACTTCTTATATATGGTTTCGCTGTAATTCGCTCTAAGCTCTGACGGCTTGATGCCCATCTTGACTGAAGGACAAAATTCAAATACCATTTTTAAAAATTTAACCATATCATATAATTTCATAATGGAATGTATTATGTCTGAATATTAATATAGATAGCAACAGTAATCCAAACATTTAGCTTGTTTTGATATTTGTAGATAATATTATCCAAGACATCCATTGAAAATTTCAAGAAAATAGTAGAAAACGCTAGTACTCTAAAGTCTATCTCGTCGAACAATACAGGTCAAAACACAGTTCTTTTAATGATCCAACAGTTAATTAGATTTGATTTAAAATTAGTTGGGAGATAGATTCATTGTTATCAGAATGGGGATTTGTAGAGACTGTAGTAATGTTTCTGATAGTTAAATTTATGAATCGATCTAACCTAGACCACCATTGAAAGCTTGGAAACACTGAAAGGCAACTTCGTCCCAGTACGGGACTCCAGCAACAACGATTCCAAACGTGGAATCCAAGCTCAGGACGTTTGGACGTTGTGCAAACGCTTAACCCCTAGACCACTGAGGCGCCATCCAACGGTGTGAATGTCTAACTCCAATCAACCCATAATCTTGTGTAACCCTTCATCCATTGTCTGAAGTGGATAACTGTCTCCACCCGACACATATTAAACTCCACTGTCATCACTGTTATTATTTTCGAGTATCTTTGAAAATCATTACACCTGAAGTAATCAGAAGATCGTTTTCGAATGTTATAGTTTTATATTTTTTTAACTTAACTACTTCATGTGCTCATAATTAAATAAGTTCACATCGGTTTATTAAAATCTCTACTAGAAACCCAGAATTTCTCAAATTAATAATATCACATATAAAGCAATAATCTCTTTTTGATGGAGTTTTGTTCTCTGAGCTGAATGGTTTGGTCGTGGAGCTTTCATCATTCTTCTGAACATCATCAGCACAAACTTCAGGTAGAAGTGAAGTGTTCGAATTTCTCCACATATGGTTCACATCTTGTTCTGTAGACTTCGATGTTGTCGATCTTAAAACTGTCATTGTTTACTTCTTTGTTTTAATTGTATCTTCGATTGGTTTGATTTTTGGCAATAATCTCTCGATGACATTCACTGAAAATTGCAGTATATCACAAAACGGATTAAAGTTTATAATCCGAGTCAATAACTTAAAGATTCATTAACTGAAATAATATTTTACTCATGTTATGACGGAATGAAAAGTCAAAATTAGATTGATTTACTCATTATGATTTTTATTCAACATTAATTCCGTTTCATTCAATTTGATGGTCACTCAGTATAGTATTTGGTTGAGATCATGAATTGATTGATGTTAGACCACCGTTGGAAACCTGGAAGCATTGGACGGCCGTTTCGTCCTAGCATGGGACTCCTCAGCAGTGCGCATCCACGAATCCCGCACCCCGCGGGATTCGAACCAAGGACCTACTGGCTTCGCGCCTGAGCACTTAACCATTAGACCACTGAGCCGGTATCCAATGGTGTTAGTGTCTAACATCAACCAATCCACGAAGTTGCGCGACCACCTTCCATTGTACTGAGGTAGATACCTGTCTCTACCTGACACGGATTAGCTCCACTGGTCACGACTTCTCACTAGAACTCCGAGAATTCCCTCACGAAGCTAGTCACTAGTGAGCACATGTTAATTATCAGTATGGGGGTTGTGGAGATTGTTAAGTTTTTGGTTGAGATCATGTATAGTATTTGTTTCGTTTTCCCCTATAACATTTTATTCTGTATTATATACGATACTCTTTTATGAATTATTCTTCATGTATGTGATTTATTCTGATTATTAATCAAAAATGGATGTACAAACCAATAAATGAGTGTATTTCCGACTAGACTTGTCGTGGTTGCTCGTGCTTCTAGTTGCTTGTGGAATATATTTCTCCATTCGAACTTCGACTTCTCTCTCTAGTTAGCGGAGCTGAGATGCATTGGAACAGCAGCTAGCTTATTTATATTTGGTCACAGTGTCTTTGTTCCGTTCTTAGACTATGTGAACTCATAATCAGAAGGGATTTTGTGGATATTGTAGTAATTTCAAGGGTTGAGATCATGAGTCAATTGAAGCTAGACAAACATGGAAAACCTGGAAGCACTAGACGGCCGTCTCGTCCTACTGTGTGACTCCTCAGCAGTGCACGTACACGACCACGCCCCGCGGGATTCGAACCCAGGACCTATCAGTCTCGCGCCAGGTGCTTAACCAACTAGACCACTGAGCCGGCATCCAACAGTGTTACTGTCTAACTTCAACTGATCCACAAAATTGAGCGACACATCCACCATTGTCATCAGTGACGAAACGACCGTCCAATGCTTCCAGGTTTTCCATGGTGGTCTAGCTTCAACTGACTCATGATCTCAACTGTTGGAACTCATAATCACTTCAAACATAGTGACTTACTATTAAAACTTGAAAATCTTGAGATTTTTAAGTACAATTGTACTAAGAAACCAAAAAACGTCAATGAAACATCTTAGATTTCATCGATTTAACAATAGATGTATCGGTTTGTTACTTCCTCAGAATTATTTCAAATTCTTATCCCTTTTTTAGTCAGTATCTATTAAATTATATAATTTATTTATTTAAATTGAATTTTAATATCTATCAGAGAAAAATCAAATGAAGTTGATTAAAATAACAAAATTGTATCTATGGGTTGAATTCTATTCTCAGGAGTTTGAAAGAAAGAAAGAAAAAGTATTACATAACATGATACAAAATTGAATTAATCACAATTTGTGTTGAATTAATGCAATCAGATTTTTTTTTACAATTTTTTTATTCCTATTCAGTTAAACTGAATGTAAGTAGGTAGGTAGGTAGGTAGTTAGGTATGTATGTAAGCAGGTAGGCAGGTAGGTAGTTAGTTAGGTAGGTAGGTGGAATTCATGTTACCTATCATCATATTACCAATGATATTCATTTCTTTTACAGATGAAATAAAATGTTTTTATGTGAATTAATTATTATCTTTTCAAAGTGTACATTTAATTAGTTAACTATCAAGAAGTTCGTATGTAACGTAAAAGATAGGAATAAATCCAAGAAATTTCCTATCATTGACGGAAACTCTGCTAATGTATCATCCACATATGTAAGCAGGTATTTTATCCCAAGTAATTTAAACTAAACCAGTAGGATTCCCCATTTCGAATATTTTTGGGTAATAATGTTAGATTTTATACGCTACTTGTATACTAAACTGATTGAACTAATAAATCTAATAAAAACCAGAGAATACTGGATAATTACTTTGTTTTAAGTTTCAAACTACTCAGTAGTGCACTTGTGAAATTTGCCACTGTATAAAACTAAGGTCTATTATGTTTCTCAGGTGAAGGTGTAATACTTTATTTATTAGGTTTACTTGCAAAAACACTATAACCATCACTCAATAATATTGATCTTGATGCTTATCCTTAATGAGCACATAGTTCTTATCACTGAGATTAGAGTATTTTGAGGATTATTCTAGATAAAATCGGTTTTCATCTTTTACTAAAACTCAGTAAAGAATATAAACAAGAAGAGACTTTAAACTAGCAATAAGTGACATTCAGTGGTTCTCTATATGAGGTTAGAGTATCAAGGAAATTATCTTTAAAGTGATTTACAGTGCATTAATTTATAACACTCTATTTCAATATTTAAAGTGACATATTCAAATGCTTTACAAGCATGTAAATAGATTTGAAAAAATTTCAATACTGTGAAGAGTTCAACGTCACTTAACGGAAACTATTGCGGCACATAGTTTTAAACAGATGAAGTGATTGTTCAATGTCTCATTTATTTAATTTAATAATATGTCTGATATTTATGCTGTTCAACTACATTTTTCACTGAATTACGTCAATCTAAAGTGAAAAAAAAACACATCTTGAGTTGCCTGACAACAGTCATGTAAAGAAAAATAAAATGGCAACATATTTTTTTTACAATTAGCATATCACATGTGAACTAGTCTATAATTCTGATAATAACAGTGATATCAATTAGGTTTTTCCGTCGTTAATGAGGATATTATGTATAGTTAATTCATAAATACGGTGCAATGACAACAATATGGAGGACAACGTATTTACAGCATTTTTGACTACTAATGGTTTCGGCGCCCAGTTATCTCAAAAATCTACTTTGTCTAAGGTGAGAAAGTTTAATTCATAAAAGTATTGTATATACATATAATGTGAAGCGGCTGTTCATAGTGTCCACTAACTATTCATACACGATGGGTGTCCTCAGGTTTATTACTATTCTGAAAATTATCTGAAGACAAACATTAATACACGCATTATAAGTAGTGATAACTGAGAAATGTAATCTGTTTTTCAACAGGTAATTAATGATGATTACTAAAAACAATTATTAGAAATATATTAATTACGGAGTAACAGAAGTAGATCAAGTTATTAAAAATGAAAACAATAATATACCTAGTTTCTGTGTGTTTGTATTTAAAGAAATTATCAGTAGGCAATGTTTCATATAAACAATACTAGATAACTGCAGGCTAATGGTTCGGGAATTGAAACTGAATTAATCAGAAAATTGTATTGAGAATAATTATAACAAAACGCATTCGTCTAATTGTTAGTCAATTAAATTACCGGTATATTTTTTGGAAGATCAGAGATTACTTAGTCAAAGAAGAAGTTATAGTAGACCAAATGTCGTAGTATGTCATATTTTGTGTTCAATAGTAAAAGACCATATATATGAATTAGGTGTTGAACGATTTTTCCTCGAAGGTCGGATAAAATTAAAGCGATGAGGATCGGCTTCTTTTTCTATCAATAATTTCTAACGATAATTTAAGTAAATAAACAACCATAATATTTGTCAAAATATACAATCCTAGAAAAATGAACTGAAGTATTTACTGTCTTTCTATCTCGTTATCGTGAATATTACTGAACAGGACATATATTTCAGAAAATTGAAACTATTGGAGGTATTTTCCGGATTTTTATTATTTATATTGTAAGCTTTCAGTGGACCTATTCACCATTGTTATACATTTAACCATCGCTTGATTAATGTGAACTAATTATGTATTGTTTGTTTCGCCCTCTACGACTTATGGATTTGCTTCAAGTTGGATTTCCTATTTGGTGTGCTGTGTGTTCAGGGATCTTCAGTATATAATTGTATGCGTTTTGAGTCATGACTGAATTGAATACTATAGAGAACAAATCTACTTCTTATCATAGTCTTTTGATTGGTCACTGGGTTAGGAAGACTCTAGAACCAATATGTGTTCAGACCTTGGTTAATGTGTAAAATCTTGAAATTTGTCTCTGATCCAACTAGCAATACAGTACATGATATCGATCAAGAATTATCCAACCTTGAGAAATATGTAGCAGTGTTTTTCCCTAACATAAAACAAATCATATTTTTAAGAAATTTGACGAAGCTGTTTAAATAAAATATCTAGCTTAATAACAATCATACCTTCAATGTTCGAAACCATGGTTTTTCTGTATAGTCTCGATAGGCATTTATACTCATATCAATTGCCTCAGCTGCTTGGGTTGCCAAGAGTGGTTTATACGCATATGGAGCAAATAGATCCCATGTTGTACCATCATGATCAGTAAACATTTGATAATCAAAAAATATTCCACTTGATACAATATCAAAATTTGATAAAACATTGGCAAAAACTTCACCAAATAATTGAAAACGATTAATTGGAAAACCAGTCTACAATAAAAGATAAGAGAGTATTGTTTAACTTCAGTGATTTTTCCTGGAAAGTTTGCATTATTTGACAATGTGATAAAACCCAAGGAATCATCAACAACTATCCAAGATATCATCACCATCAGTGACATTTTAAACTTGACTAACATCTTATGTAGAAATGGATTTTAGCTAGGATATTGATAACTCTATCCTAAAGCCAGTCTTTTGCAGTGGTTTCTTTTTTCTACAATAACATAAGTCTTTTCTAGCTGCTGGACAGACGCTTTATGTATAGGTCATTTTCCTCATGGTTTATGTTATAACAAAGCGAATATTAGGAAAGTTGAAAATGTCTAAGCTATTTACCAATTTTTTTATTATTTTTAAAATCTTTATTGAATGATTGGTAAATAACCATATTGTTACGTTTTTGTATCCCGCTTAATGTGTTTTGATGGACCTACTAGCTGCTGTTTTATCTGTCACTATTACTTAATGACTACTGATTGATTATGTGCTGTCTGCTCTCACCTACCATTTATGACTCCATTATGTTCAGAGTATGGTTTCTTATTTGGTGTGCTGTGTATTCAGTAATCTTCAGTATATCATTGTATGTGTTTTGAGTCGTGAGTACAAAGTGGCTGATATGATCGGTAAACAATAACTGTTACTTAAACAGAAAGGTATTAAATTAGATTAAAGCTGGAAACCTAATAGTTGAGAGTTGAGTAGTTTAACTAATAAGTCACAGCTCGCTTCATAACATATTAGTTAAACTACAGTACATTTCGAGTACCATACAGTATTTAATAACTTCTGAACTTCATAACTCCATCCACTCCAAAATACTAGTGATGTATAATAAGTAGTATAGCTAATGAATAATAAAAATTTAATTTAGAGGTATTAAAATCAAACAAACATCTAACTAGTCAGTATAATATTGAAAAACTAACAAAGGAAAATGTTGACTTAAGGTACTTGGATCCAAGTTGGCATTTCTACTGTGATTTACTCTCAGTAACTAATGATTCAAACTCCACATTATTGTCTACAAATCTTAATCAATCATTAATAAGATGGAATATTTATTTTATTTTCCATTAAAAAAAACACATCATCAACCTAACATTCCTGTAAATTAATATGTAATCTGTAATTATTTCCAGAATATAAATTATTTATCAATAAAAGAATGCAATTAATACAGCGGGCTAATCAAAAATCTTCTAATGATAAGTGCATATGATTGGCCATGAAATGGTTTTATTTTCCAAGGAGTAGAAATATATCCAGTCGAATTACTTAATTTACTTCTTTTACAACATAAAACCTACTTTTAAACTTCCGTAAAGTTCACCAACAACATTATTTTGATAATAAGCACTTAGAAAATGTGATAAACGTAGAGCTGTTCTTCCAACCATTTCAAATTGTTTCTCAACACCATAACTAACTTCTCCTGGTAAAATTAATTGATCCGCTGTCATTAGATGACAATTTTGACTAGTCACTTTGCGTACATGTGCAATTAAACGTTGAACCTTTACAAAAGGAATTAAAATTATATATTATATATATTAGTTTTTGTAAAAATAATAAAATTTTATGGAATAAAGCAAATTAATGAAATTAAATTTATATATGTTAACCACTGGATATTAACTCCATCGTCTGAAGGTTAAGCGCTCGTTTCAAGACCTGAATATCCAGTGCTCACACTCCTTTGGAGTAGTAAATGTTTACATATGTGGAGTCTTATACTAGGACGAAACAGCAGTTCAGTGCTTATATTGATAATTTATCAAAGTTGTCTACAGTATGATCAATAAATTGCAGATGTCCCCATGTGGTTTTTAACATCATAGTCTCTCACTTATTCACATTGTTTGAATGTGAATTACACTTGAATAATTAAGGAAAATGTTTGTCAGTATTTTGTTGACGATAAAATCGAATCCATTTTTGGCATTGAGTAGAGAATTAATAATAAATTAATGATATATTTATATGATCCTAATAAGTTGGGATTTTAATCTCTGACATTTCATGGCTTAGTGTAAACTACTTCTTCGAATTACTCTGAAGTCATAAATACAGTATTAATTTATTATTATGTAAACTGTTTGTAATATATAATTGATGCTCTTTTCCTCTGAACATATTCTTATGTCAAAAAACACAGCTTACTTCAAAATACCTGTCTGCATCAAATACTGTACCAACTCCTACTGTATAAAATGGTGTATCAACATTTCGTCGTACGCGTTTGTTGATGTTATTTGACTGATCCTTACTATCTATATTACTTGGTTTATTGATAAGTATATAAGTATCATTGTCAAAAAATCCATCTTCATAAACATCTTCTGTATACGTTAAATTAAAATCGTTTTGTTCCAATGGTAGCAAATGTGAGACTGATCGATATCCAGGAACAAGACGATCTAATGGTTGGTCATCTAAATTAGTTGTTTTAAATGGTTTATCCGATATTTCATTGATTAATAGTGATTCATCTAATTTTGGTGGTGTTGGGAAGATATTCTGCTTGAATGATCCAAATGCTAGTCAGATTTGGGAAAATAAACAATTTAATATACAAATATTAATTTCCTTCTCGACACATACTGAAATTAATAAACTGGTGATGTTTGTTAGAACTATATAGAGAGGCACGTTTATTTCAATTGTGCTACATTCTGTTAGCTGGATCATTCATTATAAAGCTTTCTTTGCTAGGTTGGACAATATCATTAATGAACTAATTTTTAAAGTGTATCATTCGTGATTCTTACTTATCAGTTAAGGAGGAATTAGAACATGGATAAGACATGGTTTACTAAATCGGTCTGTTTTCGGTCTGATCAATTTGTCAGATTAATGAGGTAGAAAAGAGGTGATGTTAAAATATTTTAAAAAATATTCGGATGTGTTAATTAGTAGTTCAGTTGACTAATGTTGAGTTTATCAACGATATGGAAGAACAGGCTGAAAATCCTTACTTGGTAATTTGGTCGTAAAATAATTACCAAGACACTGTAAACGTAGGTTGAATAGGTTTAAATTTGATTTAAACAGATGAACACTGATACATGATTGACAAACGTTTCTGTATGCTGAAAACAAGCTCGTATCTTATGTACTATCGTGAGAACTTTTGACAATGTGTAATGAGTAATAAACATTTGCTACATTCGAACGATTGAGTTTGAAAATGTTTTTTTCCCTGTAATTAAAAACGTTGATTTCAGTGGTGGTTATCCATATAAAAGATTAAATTATTAGGGCACTAATTATGTGAAATCACTCAATCGAAAATAATCTCAGCTTACTTGTTAATATCATGTTCAATAAATGAACCGATGGATCTTTAAATCTATTCCATAATGTACCTAAGAAACAAAATAATGAAAGAATGAGAATTTCCTTCTTTACAGTTGATTCAGCTGAAATTAATTAAAAATATCAAAGATTTTTAATCATAACAGGACAGAGAGATTTCAGTTTTGATAAAGTTATTTTAAGTTAAAGATAATTTTCATCACTGAATTCAGTTAGATAATCATTTTTAGTGTAAGGGTCTGTGTAAATTGTTGAATTATGGATTAACCTTAGTTAGACAGTAATTAAAAACTAGAAAACATTGAATAACTGTTCTGTCTTAGTATGGGACTCTTTTAAAACCCAACAGGAATCGAACTCAAGACATTCAGGCCTCGCAATGAGTGCTTGACTGTCATCCAATAGTTTACATTTCTAACATTTGTTAATTCGTAATATCACGTGACCATCATTCATGATGATTTTTATTTCACTTCCGACATAATTGAACTCTTCTGGTTATGACTACTTATTAGAACTCAGAGACTTACCTCTTGAAGTTAGGAACTAACAATAATATGATAACTGTGGGAATTGTTAAATTTGAAGTTCGACATCATGTAGTAACTTTGGTTAGATAGCCATTGAAAATCAAGATACATTAGTGTAGTGAACGAGAACTCAAGTGGGGACAACCAAATTATTGTTTAGTGCAAAATTATAGAATTCTTTGTTAAAATGTGAAAACCATACATTAAAATCATCCGTCCATTATCTAACAATTCATTGTTCTTTCATTGCCTTTATAATTACGCTCTGTTGACACCCTCATTTGTTTCAGTTCAATCTTCTCAACCTTCTGCTTCTAGGCACTGCACTTCAGCTTGGTGTTACATACTATTTATATCTGTCGACATAAGTAGCAAACACCACATTAAGTGAAAGCTATAAGAGTTTTTAAACCTGAGGAAAGTAGTAAATACACATTTACACTTAGTCAAATTTGTCAACGAAATAAATTTTATTTTGATAACAATGTCAATACAAATAGATGTATATTGATTTAGTTCATTAATTTGCGTACTTGTTTGTTGACCTATTGAACGACGAAATCTTTCTAAATTATTTTTCATACCAGTTTCTTCAGGTATGACTTCACGCCAACCAACTGCAATACAATCAAAATTATTACGATATTCTTCTTCAGTTGCCGCTTCAATATCAACACCACGAAATGGTCCATTTTGTTCATATGGTAAACGATGTCCTGGTTGACAAACACATTGATAACCACCTCGTTTAAAACCAAAACCCGGAAGAGGTACACACTAATAAAAAATAAAATTAGGACAGATAATAATAAATGTATCAATGAACATAATTATGAAGTATATAGATTATCGATTGATTAAAAAATGAATATTCTTCTTTAGAACTTGTAATT
Organism: Schistosoma haematobium; assembly: GCF_000699445.3. Classification (NCBI taxonomy): domain Eukaryota; kingdom Metazoa; phylum Platyhelminthes; class Trematoda; order Strigeidida; family Schistosomatidae; genus Schistosoma; species Schistosoma haematobium. The sequence goes on from NC_067201.1 coordinate 13,710,903, forward strand.
CATATAATCCAAATGACAAATTTTCTGTTTTTTAATGATAAGAGATAATTGAAAAAATGTACATTTTGTTTTCATCAATGAGGTTATCCATAAAAACCGATCAAAACATCAATCATTATCATACTTGTAGTGTCGGTTATTATGTGAAGCCCATACACCTTATTCTGGTTTTCGGACAGGCCAATCTATTCATTCTACTTGAGTCATATTTTGACCTTGTTGATTATTCGCTTATCAATGTTGACTATTTTTATATGAGCGCATATGTGTGTGTACATTTCTTATCCCATTCATCACATGTATGTAGCCTATTTTTGTGTGACTAAAATATTGATTAACGCCTGACTAAATGGAGTTGGCTTACCCACCATCTACATTGCGCATCGATTCGCTTCTCTGCATTCTATTCGCTTCATATACAAAATGTGTATTCAATGATCCATTCTCGTTATTTGACTTATTTAATTCCGTTAGTGACTAAGGCGATTTAAGTAGATGATTATATACGAGGATAAGTGATACATACATTTCGACATCAATCATTTATACGATCTACTTGGAGTTAGAATCTCGGCCCCACTAAATACTCTTTTAAAGAATAAGTTATCATTTAAGATATTCAATTTTCAAATGAACTAGAGCAGGTAATTACATTGTTTCTTTTTCTTATTAGAAAAAAATAAATACATTACTAAGATACCATATGTTCTCTATAATAACATTTTCAAGTTAATTTTATTTCTAGAAAGTTATCAAGATTTTAAACTTATTTACTACATTATAGAATATGAATTATTCAGTCTTTATTGTAGTGAATAATACAGATTCAACAATCCTGATCCGTACCAACAAAACAAAACAAGACAAAAGAGATTTTCGGCGAAACTACAATTTATGGACAACCTTTGAGCAACACTAAAGTGACTTTGAGAATGTCCATCTACTAACTAGGACTAACTAAATGAAGGTTATAAAGCAGTGAGAGGAATTAGAATTATAATTTACAATTGATAATTAGGTTTAGGAACTAGATTTAGAGTTTTCATCACAAACAGAGATCAGTGATGATGCCAAAAATCTATTTAATTAAATGGACGGATGAATTTTTCAACAAAAACCAAGACTTGTTATCTTATATTTGATTAGTTTGTTTATAAATTATAATCTCGCTGAATCTTCATATTTCAAATCATATCCATTTTGATGAAATAATTCATTTATTCACTTAATCAGTGATATCATATTTTACAGAAAATAAAATTTACTGAATCAACTTACAGTGTACTACTACCACTACTGCTACTATTACTATTACTACTACGACTACTACTACTGTTACTACTACGACTACAACTATTACTACTTTGCATTTCTTCACAATATTCTCATCAATAAACTAATGAAACTTATCACATTTATAATCTAATTAATTAATGTATTCATAACTTTCCCATAAACACTCAGTAAAAAGAAAAAGAATAGTTTATTTAAAATTATGTAAGTTTTGATTTGATTTCGTCTTTTTTTCTTCTTCTTCTACTTCCCCCTTATTAAGGTAAATTCTTAAAATGATTTCAATTAGTAGTATTTACCAAACTTAAAAGAAAATAAAACCATTGAAAGTTGATCGGTAAAATCATAAGTTGATTTATGGATCAAGCAGAGAAAAATGATGTTTGATGAAAATCATTTTTAAAGTATCAGTGAATGGTATCAATATTTAATCTTCTAAACTCAGATATTTTAAATGAGAGGTTTTACATAAAATATGAAGAAATTAGCTTTAAATATATGTTACGTATGCTCAATTATCATCTATTAACCCAATATTCAATTTAAGAATGGATTAGAAAGAAACAAGGGACGGGTAAAGCGAAATCTGTGCATGAAATCATAGATTATTGATCTGATCCGTGTTGATAGATATAGACTACTTGGTTAAGGCTTACGAGATAATCACCATCAACGATTGAAGGCTTTAGGTTGCGTGACTCAGAGTTGAACACAATTGCTCAGATGCATCTACTCTTCATCATTCCCTAGATTGTCAATGTCAGTATTCATTCTTCTTAAAAAGTATTTTTCAAACTTTAGTCTTTCCCATTATCACTGCTCTTACTTATTTCAAATTTTTCACTCTTTATCACATTAATTTCATCTAGTCGTGCTAACGATGTATGACACCTTGATTGAGTGGCATTCAAAATAACAGGTTATTTCCTCATGGACTTCGGTTCTCTAGGTTAAAAAATTAGTAGCTTTCTGAAGTCTTTACTTAATTTCAAAGGAATCTATGAGCACGGGATAATATTATTTGGAACATCTCAACAACTGTTTGTAATTCATTAGAAAAAGTCATTTCATTTATCATTTGTATCAGAATTTAATTGTTTAAAACTTATTCAATTCTCAACAGTTCGATTATCATTAACATGTGAAAAGCATTATTCTTAGCACTACAAAACCTACTCAGTTAAACTTCTGATGTGCTAAAACCTAGACGGAAAAGGAAATTCACCATCTACGGTTTTAATTATTCCAGTCTTAAAAGTTGTTTCTTTTGTTGAGTGAAATACTTCTGGAATCCTGAAGAAAACGTTTAACTAGTGTAACTGTCCATCGAATGATACTCCATTTAGCTCAAGGATTAATGTTCATAAGCCACCTAAGGTAATTTATATAAAAGCATATGTCCTCGACGAAATTATTCTATTCACTATGGTTTAATACCGAGTTCCGATCATTCTTGACAATATCCCTGTTTTCGACGTAATTCAATAGAATTAACTGGCATATATGTAAATATTTACCTCGGTCTCCCCTAAGGTATCGGTTTCGGATAGGATACGTTTAATTATTCTAGCTTTAAAATTATATGTGAGTGAATAAACTTTGTTAATGTGTTATAGTTTCAGAATACATATTCTGCCGACATGTCATGAAACTTTTACCTAAAAATATTACACTACTTATGAGTAGTTGATATTCTTTAAAAAAATAATAAATTACAGTATATCAAACATACCAAAGTTGTTGGTTTGCATCGAGCGATTCCAGCCAAATAATGATTTGGATTTCCCAATCCTGGTGGGCAAGGATTAAAATCAATTCGGTAAAAGTCCATACTTTGTACAACAACACCAATCATTCTACAGATAACAAAAAGAGGTTAGATATTATGAAAGCACTTAAATAAGGCAAAAATAACTAGTGAAAATTGTAAACATATAATCTTAGTAAATTCTTTGTTTCTGGTTTCATCATGACTCCTCACTACGTCCCAGTTGTATCATCTGTTATAATCTTAGCAAGTAATTATAAGCTTGACTGGAATGCTATATCACTGTTTTAGTAGTTTAAATTTCAAATTCGAACACAGTTTTCTCTTTTAAGTATGACCGGTCTTTTAATTGAAGCAATCCACTAATAGCCATTAGATAAATTTATAACAAAGTAACACACTAGTTTGTGATATATTCAGATATAGCTATTCAATCTTGGAAAATGATCTCTTATCACAGTATAAAACAGTTGGTAAACAAGTATTGTGGTGTGTGATATATATGTCGACAGACTTAAGTAATATGTAACACCAATTGGAGGTAAAAAACCTGGCAACAGAAGGTTGAGATGATCGTATCAAAGAGAAAGGAAACACATAGTAATAGTTATGGCGATAAAGGAACAATCAAGTTTGAGGCAATTGATAGAGGATTTGCAAATGACGAACTGAACGTATGGTTTTAACATTTGATGAAAGTACTCCGTAATTTTGTATTAAAATACAATTACTTGTCCCCAACTGCGTTCTCTTTCACAACAGTATGACTATGATTTCATGGGATTGTTTCTTAGAAGCGATAAAAAATGATATTACTGTCAATTAATTACGGAAATACAATTAGGAATTCTCAGTAAAAGATGCTTTCACAACTTAGTTTTAATTGAAAAATAAATGATAAAATATCACGCGACAGAGTTATGCTTAATTTCATGGTCTGTGAAAATTTTGTCAAGTTTATAGATCGTTTTGTCAAGATTTGAACATCAACTGAAGAACCGATGAGGGTCATGCAATACAAAAATGTTATTTTGCCCTGATCTGTGACTTCTAAAAAGAGTTCATTGACAAGCATCTGAATAGTAACAGATCTATGTCATGTTTTACTTTGTAAGATAATTTAAAACAAAAAAATAAATTTGCATTTATACCACTTAAAAACAATAATAATAATGATAATAATGATATGTTTTATCATTATAGACCAACTCCAACTTACAACGTAAAATGTATGCTTAGTACTGACTATAAATCACTTTAATAGCTCTTATGTGTAGTGAAGATTGTCAAGTGAGTCTGGAAATAACCGGTGAAATTTATAATCTACGAAGGAAACTCGTCTTTTTCAACTGACAAGTGAGGTATAACTTCGCATTAGAAAGAAAGTTTATATTTTCGTCGATAAAACTTATAGTTAAATACTAAAGTTCTGTCACACTCATTGATGTTAATATATTAGAATTGTAGTGATTTAGGACATTAAAGATATCATTTTATTTTCTCGCTTTTTATGCCAGTTTCAATAACGCTTAAATGATACTTTTTGTTGACCTAAATCACACACGCGAACTTGTCAATTTTTAGTTACTACTATCATTTTGTTTAGTTCCAAAGACTCTGATACACTTCATACAAACTGCGATGCATCTACTGAACTAAGTGACGAAACACTACGTAGTATTTTCCTTCATCATAAGTGAACAGAACCAAGTAAGACGAAGCTGTTAATCCTGATTTCATGCAAAATGGTATTTATTCACAAGATAGGCCTGGTATTTCGAGGGAAACGATATTATCTAGTATTGAAAATGTAGACAGTATCATAAATCACTTGGTAGTAGCCAATATAATCTTGTCTAATCTATCATTTGTGTTATAAAATTGATACTGTCTGGAGTGAACAATGTTCATTTGATCACTTTGTTTAATTAAACTCGGTGTTTCAGAGTAAAAAAACATTCTGCTCACTGCTACAAAAGTAAAGCCATATATTTCAGGCCATACAAATACTAGTTTAGAGTCTCCATTTACTTACCTTGGTCCTCGCAGTCTGGTAATATTTGAGTAACGTGGCATAAAATCTGTCAGTGCTGCAACAGAACTTACAATCCATCGATTTGTTCCCCCACAATCATAATAAGGACGAGTAAATCGGACAGGTAGAAAAGTTTCTTTAACACCTGGAGCATTTGGACCATAGAATTTGGTATTCTCCAACTTTTCTATTGGATCACCGCTTATAGTTGCAAGTTGTATTTTTGTAGTGTATTGGTTTTTACTAGGTGCTGTACCACGTCTATCAGGAATAAAGTCTATACCCATTTCACGATCACGTATATATGGGTTATTTTTATACCATGATGCTGTATAATTATTATTTGGGCCAGCTCCAAGATCAGTTATCTGATGTTTAGAATATGTTAAACAATAAGACGTGGGCTGAGTTAAAAAAGTGATTAAAAATCTTAAAGACAAATGAAAGGTGATCGAAGTATGTATGAATCATATTTACTTTCTATTTGGCACAAGCAATCATATCAATTACTGACAAAACCGAAGACGATAGACTGTGGGCTACTGCTCATTCCTAGTTCATTGTGACAAAATCATTTTCAGAGACTTTGGCTGTTGAACAATAATTGGATATAGTCAGTTCATAAAATTGAGATTACATTTTAGATTTTCACATTGTTTATTGTCGTTGGTGAATAAATCTGTTTAAACCACAATACGATTTATCGCATAAATACCTTGTGTAAATTAAACTAGATTTTGATTTTATTGTGAGGTACCATAAATACCACCTGATCTATCTCAAAGAGTTTGCATTCACCAATCAATGATCCTTTCCCAATTATATACCGCAAATGATAAGTCATCAGTTTTAGTTTACCATTAACTTAATCAGCCCAAAATAAGTGCGATGTGATTATTTCGTCATTTAGATACCTTACAGTTCCAGTATTAAAACTTAACTACATAAGAATCTAACCACCTTCATATGTAATCACTCACTCATGGTCGAAAGAAATTCATTTTATTAAATGTGTTAGATAAATTAAGAACAAATGATATTGATTTCGTTACCAATGTGACCGACTGATTGACATCGTTCGACCACAAGACTTAATTGTTAGATTATCAAAGGGTTAGATAATAAGAAATAATTTTTCCCATAAATTATTTTGACTAAAGCAAAAACAACAAGCTTAGTAGAATACAATGAATCCGTTTATTTCGTGGACTATCGTTTGCTATTCCTTACGATGTAAAAACAATAGTAAAATTGTTTATAACGAATGTACATACTTCTTATCATATTTTTGAAGAGTAGTAAATAAACGATAACAATTATGAAAGAATTATGAAGCGGTAAAGTGTACGAATACTCGTATGTTACTAAGTGGAGAAGTTCCATAAGAAACATTTTACAGCATATTGAGACGCATTTCTAGAGAATGAAAAAGGATGTCAAAGACGCGTAAATACAACCACGATGTCGGAAATATTAGCAGGGTAAGATTAGTAATGCTTTACAAAGATCTAGTCATTAAAACAATTTGGTATTAAGCGTATTAAATAACATATTATGTAATCGAATGGTGGAAAATAGAAGTTACCAGGTTAATGAGAGGTTCAAAACAGCATCCCTTTGGGTAGATAGGTGGGGATTCAACCTTTTAATCATGATATTGTCGATGTAGAGCAGTGAATCTGAAGTTATGATATTAATCATTCTGAATGGTTTTAAAATATCAACACTGTATTGACTGTCAAGCAAACGACGAGCACAGACGAAAACACTAGGCTTTCTAACGTACATTTTCATGGAGTGAGCTTTGAGGTGCAAAAAAATATCCAGTTTTCTGCTTTTTTTTCAATGTAAGTGCTTTGATACGGCAACGTGAATAGGCAAGTACAGTAGGACGTCATATGAAGTGAGCATTTGTCTACGTTTTCTATCTTAATGGGCAATTTGTTTGATACAGGAAAACTAGGTTAGTGGCTGGATGTTGCATTAATAGAGATATGATTGAAAATCTTTACGCAATATTGTCAGATTCAACCTTTATATAGCTTTGTGCTATCTGGATTATAAAATCAAATGTGATGGTTGTGCCATACCTATTGATGAAATTTAAACGACTTTTGAAAATGTCAGCAGTACAACAGAGCTATTCTATTAACAATTCACTTACTTCAATTGTAGCATTAGTTGGTATTCTCAAAAAATTCATTTCATCATTCCAGTTATCTAACCGTCTGGCTAATGGTGCGAATAATGGTAAGGTCTTGTTAATATCTTTGAGTTCATACCAATTTGCATACGTTGTGTTCGTATCCATAAATACACCACTTATATTTATGACATTGGGACCTGAAGATATATCGGCTGATGAGGACAGATAATAATACATTAATGATGGTAAATACTGAGGATCTCTGGTTGGGTGATCTAGCCTCTGCAAAATATAACTATAGAAAAATGCACGGTTTAATGCTAAATTGTGTAGATGTAGCAGTTTTGAGCGATTTGTAAACCACTGCCTCATTGGAATTTCATTATATTGTGGTATCTGGCTGAGTGACGTTGGTGGTAAGCGTAAATCAGCTTCAGACATTGTTTCACAATTATTTGGATTGGCTTGATCCATTTTACGTGAAATAATATCAAAATTGTCTGGTTTAAACCAACGAAACGGACTTGAACTATCGTCACCATTGTTTTGGGCAGTGACTAGGCATTGACGTTCAATGAATAAAATTAGACAGGCAAAAATGACAAGAGAGAGATTCATTATGTTAAAATTGTGATGACTGTATCCAGCAAATCTGAAACAGAAAAGAAGACCAGATCTACAATTATTGTGAAGTTATTAAGTGATATAATTCTGAATGATGTAAAAGGTAGCTAGTAGACCTTAATTATTTGCATATTACACCGAGATTTGATAAGTACTGAAGGCACTTACACCCTTATGCTACTAGATTCCATAGGAGCAAAATAATTTCCACTAGTAAACACAAAAACCTCAACTGTTAAGAGTGATATTTCTGTCGTTGTTATTTTCATGAATAAAATAAAACACAGTGATTCCGCTGTGATTATAGTGTTTTGGTTGTGTTGTTTTTGTAAAAATGTAGTAAACAGCTTGGTAAGAAAATTGGTTAGAAGAAATTGAGCGCTATAGGTCGGTCGGCTTTTTGAAACTTACTGCCCAATTAGACTTCTAAATTTCACTAGAAATTTCGGAACATTGATTCTTTGCAAGATTTAGCATCAGAGATTAGATATGCGGACATGTCACAAAAACTACTCATAAATGGTGTTAGATGAAATGAATACCGAGAGTTTGGAATTGAACGCTCGATGGTTTGGTGCAGATATAAAGTACTAAAATGTATCTGGTTTACAGCACTCTAAGGTGTATCAAAATGAAATTGTACTGACTTGTAAATTCACCAAACGTTTTGATACTATTTTTTGCAGCTTCGAGTCAGTCGATGTAGATTTGCAAAAACAGACTATGTTGGCGCTTGATTCTTTACAGTGTTTCATTTAGATACTAATAAGAGTACACTTGAATCTCTAAGTAAGATTCTACGTGGGTTAAAAGTATACGGTAAAAGTAAGGCCCTCTCACTCCATATACATCCGAACTTTTCAAGTCAGTTGCAACAGACAGGCCTCATTTTCTCACTTTGTTATTGTTCGTTATCAACTACTTGATCATTAGTTTTTTTCACTTTATTACCCACCAATGATGAACATGGTACATAATTATTAGAGTCAAAGTAAGTTTTGAATGTTTTACTATTTGATTCAATTTATTGTCAGTTCATATTGTGAAACCATACAGCTGGTTTTGAATTTAGACTTATTCATTTATTATCGTTGTCTTGTTTACATAGTACCTTAACTTCGATTCTTAGCACTTTTTAAATAAAAAATATATGGCCATTTCATCCAAACAAAGGGATTCACGACATCAGATGTGAAGTTGAAGACTCGGAACATTACCAAATATAAGCTTTCGTCAAATAATTCAACTGATGTGGTTGTTACATAAATCATTCAAGACAATTGCTGAGAATGTACCAAACAATGTATCGATATTAAGTAAGACTTTTTCATCGACATTAAATAGAAGTGTATGTTTCCATCTCCGTAAGATAGTACAAAGCATATCTGTACTAAACTATACGTTGATACCAACTGACTGACTGATTATGCTCAGTGTTCTGTTTGAGGCTTAAATGCATAATCACAAATGACATTTTCGGAAGAAACCGAGTAGATCATATATTGTTCTTCGCTTATTCAATAGTATTTTACGCGTAAACCTCTATAGATATTATGTTGTCTCAGCATGATCATGCTGAAAAGTTATAGTACCATATACATACTCTTCAGTGTTGGTAATTATCATTGAGTCAATAATTGGTCAACTTGAAGACGATACTTCAATTAACTAAATAAAGGTTATAAAAATCCTTTCGAGGAGAAATTTGTCACAAGGACACTCACCATCTTCAAGTTATTGTGTAAATTAGTCAGATTAATGATGATGATTCAGTTTGCTATAATCTCTTAAGCATAACAGCAGAATTTTGTTTTAGAACGAAATGATTTAGAAAATTCTTGTTACAATCACTTTATCGAAAAAAGTGATAGTAAATGCAAATCTAGGAAGCGTAAATAAGTTGTTCGAAACGCCTCTGATAACAAACAAACAGGAAGTGATTCATAGAAACAAATATGGACTTTGATGTAAGTTACTATTAGTAGAAAGCCAAAGCAACTGAATATGTTGTATATCGACTATTGTTGCTCAGTGAAGTATCCTAATTATGGAACATTTATATGATTATCTATCGGAAAGATTTGGTACATTTCCTCTAGCATTTCTGTGGTACAACAGTTTACAGTTGTCCCGATATTTGAAAAGGTTATGTGGGATTCATTTATATAGGAAAAATCTTAACGTGGTGGGGGGAAAATGAAATTTCATCACCACTCACTTATATATAAGGAATCCCTAAGGTATTACTTCTTGTATCCTAACGAGGAACCTCTGATAGGACAAAGCAGGACCACATACTACGCGGTTAAACTTAGCCAATTTACTCTTCCTCATACGTATCTTAACCAATCTCCAATGAATTTTATAACGATTCTCATCTTTTTGACTTGATGTAGTAAATATCATCTCCCAAATAAGTATTTGTGTACTCCAGATTTTCTGTTTACACTGACAGACACACACCAGTGACAATTTCTCTATTTCCTCGCTTTTGCAATTATCATTGCTTAGCATAATAGACTATCCCTCCTCAACACAAAAAATAATCGCATATATATGTATTCCCATCAGGAAAATAGTGATAAATTTTCATCCTGATCCTATACTATATTTTTGAAAATATAAAAATTCATCTACTGCGGGTGCCGACAGAGTCGAAGGAAAGACAACGCATCAAAGTACCAAAGAGAGTAGATGTGTGCAAGTGTGAGAATAACAGAGAGATCACACTGCTATCAGTATCAGGATACTTTTTCAACAAAGTGTTGATGAACTGAATGAAAGGTTCAGTAGACGCCCAACTTCGAAGATCAGTAGTCTGTGTTTCGTGATAATTTATGATGTACATACCAAATCGAAACACTACGGACAATCGATGGACAATCAATTAAATGGAGTTCGTTGCTATACATCAGTTCTTTTGACTATGAGAAAGACTTTGACAGTGTGAACAGAAAAACCTAATGGAACCTTGTTCGACACTATTGTGTGCCTGAGATCATCAACATTATCCAAAATACATACGACGGACTACACTGCAAATTCCTGTGTGGAATGCAATTGACAAATGCATCCAAAACAAAGGCAGGTGTCAGACAAGGCTGCTTACCATTACTCTTTCTCTTCTAGTAGTTGACTGGATTATGAAAACCTCTACGTCTGAGAGAAAGCGCGGACTACATTGGACAGCTCAGAATCAGTTACAAGATTTGGACTTCGCAAAAAGTCTGGTTCTTCTATCCGATGCCTATGAACAAATGCAAATGCAGACAACTAGTTTAGCAGCAATCTCTGCATCAGCAAATCTCAACATACAGAAGGGAAAAACCATGATACTGAAATACAACACAACGACCATCAACTAAATTCAAGACAGAGTAAGGTGGACATTGCTAGTCAGAAGCCTGTGCTCCACAAGTGATAATTAGGCTGTGTAGGTATCGGCAAACGCTGATAAAAACAAAGTGGTACATTATGTCTTTTGAATAAGCTATCACAATGATGAATCATGTTAACCATAATATTGTGGTATTTTTACGAACTAATGATTCATTTTTACTTAATTGACGGATGGTTAGGAATACCAAATACAATGCTCTCACTTGTGCTCATCTAGTACATTTAAGTTAACGATAGGATAATATATTCAATGTAAAGACAAGTTATACAGAATGACACTGTCCGCAAGGCTGAGCCGTGCCATCCGATTGGATTGAACTGAATGTTCCCACGTTCTCCATTGTTAACATACTCTTCGTGTCATTTGTTGAATACAAATATTTTTAGTAATCATATGCTCAGCTTCAAAGGCCGTGTGGTTACGGTCCACTGCAACTATAAATCTTCGTTGTCACCAGTTAAAGTACAAATGGATCTTGATCTTCACATCATATGTATGAAGTGAATCTACACTTTTTTAAAGATATCTAACATCCAACCTACAGGTGCATGGATAGTAGGGGATCATCCTACCTCGATTATTGAAAGAGATTTGGGCGTTCAGGTCTCTGTTCATTGTCCTACTCTAGAAAGCTTTCATGATTCCAGATCGAAGAAGCTTTATTTAAATTCCAGTTCTCTGATTGGTTACTTGGCGTCTCCAGAAATTATGACAGGCAGTATGTCAACAGTTCCATCCACGTGGGGGCCATGGAAGAAACGGATCCGCTTAAGCATTGAAGACAACTAAATAATTTAGGATCTCTGACTTAAGTACGGATGTTCGTCCTGTATGATTGGAATGTGTGGTGTTTATATGAACCGTATATGCCAGTGAACTTAATTACTGGAGTATTTATCAAAGAACGTTTGTATTATAATTCTCACTCCACAGTCACCGATACTAAAAACATCGAATATAACGATATCTCTGGCTCGGAATAAATGTGACTGATTCATGTTTCCTAACCAATCTACCGTTATTAGTACCAGACCTAGTTATTTTTTCATTACTTGCTCATCACAATCTCCGTTTTGTCTTTCATCCGAAATTTTCCTTTTGTTCACTCTGTCTGCTTTAGTAACTAATAAACTTATTTATTTACCTCTTGAAACAAACATATTCTCTCAACATCCAGACTTTCTCTGTATTCTTTTTCACATAACAACCAGCTAATCTATTGTCCAACAAGCTGATGGCTCCTGGTTCCGGAAACCTTTTTGACTTGAGACAAACAGGCTCACTTGGACTTTAAGATGAACAAGCCCTCAAATAACGACGACAATGACTAGAGTTAGTACACTCGAGTAGCTAGACTGACGCACATCAAACATTATTAAGGATTTGGAACCGTACTAAAACGACAAAAGGCGATCTTAAAAGATTCGGTCGGTTCTTCTAGGGCTGTTGTAAGGATATTGTATATATTGAAAACTAGATTTATGTGTGATGGTTAACAGTTTGGTGTCTCCTATTTTTCTATTCATCTTGTTCGTCTTGAGATAAATCAAGGACGTGCTCACTTTTGTAGTTTTTATGTTGGAAACTAGTCATGTCCTATGTGATGAGATCTTAGAAATCTGATGTTTTGTTTTTCTACTTCACTGAGTGCTCATTGACCTTGTGGTATGTGTCTAAAAGGCAGCGGTCATTTTCGTGTCTCTAAATAAAATGGATAAGATATTGCGTCTTGTCTCTCAAGTGAGTTTAACATAACTGTCGTATGTTAGAAGTGCTTCAAGGGTTATTCTTGTTTGTTTTATACAGATATTTATTTGATGCAAAGAGTAAAGGTTGTTATGACAATGTATTTAATTTTAGTATAGCCAAAAATGTACACATTGATTGTCTGAAAAAAAACATGTGGTTGTAAATATAATAAAGCCATACAGAATTATTTGCGTTGCCAGTTCTATTCGAGGGAACTGAAAACGGGCAGAATATTTACTTCGCTCAATATTTTTTGAGCTAATCTTACGTGTTTCATGTGCCTTCTTACGCATTACTGTTATAAGCCTAGAGTGAACTTCATTTAAATGAAGTAAACACGGCTTCGAAAAATATAGTTGCTTTTCAGCACATTGTTGAACGTATTAAATTTCGCACGAACCTAAAGTTTGGTTTTCCTGTTATTTACTCCTCGATTACAATATTCTTTGGCCGTCTCAGTTTTTCCATTCCAATCTTACATCGAACATTTTTGCAAGAATTATGCTAAATGACGTGATGTTTACAGGTTTATTCTAATTGGATTAAATGTGTAGTGCCTAATTGAGGCAAGTAAATAGATGGTAATAACTTTGCAGTGCTTTCAGTTAAAGTCATTTGAGACTAAAGGTTTGATTATTTGTGGGACAAGAATACCGTGACCGATGAATTTATAATTACACCATATCTACATGTCACAAGTCAGTCATAGTGGCTGGTCCTATGTCGAGCCATGTAGCTTATTCCAGCTTCTAGGCAAACCAGCTTATTCATTCTTCTCGAGCCACGTTTTGACCTTGTTAATTATTCGCTTATCAACCTATACTGTTTTCATGTAAGCGCATGTGTGTTCAATTCCCATTTTATTCACCACATATCCGTAACTTATTTTTTCTGACTATGAGTTGGCTCACACACCTCCATCGCGCGTCATTTTGCTTCGCTTTCTTCTCTTCGCTTCGTTTCTTCAATCATTTGTCTTGATCAACGACTGTACAAAGTATACGTATTCCGAATCCATTCTCATATTAAACTTATTTATTTCTGTTATTCACTAACATATTCCAAACCCTTACAAATACATGACTAGACAACTTTTTGAAGTAAGATTTTAGTTGCTGAATCAGTGTGAAACTGTCTTGGTCTATATATTCAGCTAATTGCTAGAGTAAAATGGAAAACTGAGAAGTGGTGTTGTTTACTAGTTGGTTCTATGGTTTTTATAACGTCTAGCTCGGAATAAGTGTCAAATTAACTGTTTCAGTTTCAGTTTCAGTTTGGGAAGGACAGGAGGCTCGATGGCCTATGTTAGTCCTGGCAATGGTGGTCTCTCAGTTGATCCAACTTTCTTTTGAAAGAGTCGACGGATGGAGCCTCAACCACGTGCTGAGGTAGTGAATTCCACTCGTTGATGATTCGATGGGAAAGTCGATAGTCAGCTGACAAGTAATTTGTTCTCGGCTTGTGAACTTTTTTGGAGTGTCCTCGTAAATTCTCTGTTTTGGAAGACAAGAAAAATGAGGGCATGTTAGGTGCAAATTTATCACTAAGCAATTTGTAGACTGTAATCAAGTCGCCTCTAGTTCTGCGATATGACAACGGGAAAAGGTTCAGCTTGGCCAGTCGAGATTCATACGGAAGCTTCGCTATTCCGGGATCCAGCTTAGTCGCCGTTCTCTGAACCTTTTCCGGAAGCTCACTGTCTTTTTTTAAGCAAGGGCTAGTCGCTTGTATGCAGTACTCAAGTTTAGGACGAACGAACACTGTATACAAAGTCAAAAACGTCTTAGCGTCGACATGACTAAAAGCCCTACGTATTGACCATAACGTTCTAAAACTTTTGGCGGCTATTGCACGGCAGTGTGCAGTAGTCTTTAAGTCTTGACTAACGATAACTCCTAAGTCATTATATGTCTGGACGACAGGTAGCTCAGTGTTATTCATCGTGTATGTATCTGTGCCTTGATGACCGATATGCATCACAACACACTTGGAAGTATTTATCGGCAACTGCCATGTTTGAGACCATTCAGATAACTTCTTCAGGTCATTTTGAAGTTCTAAGCTATCACCCTCACATCGTATCGTTCTCCATATCTTGACATCGTCAGCATATAGCAAGACCGATGATGATAGGAGACAAGGAAGGTCATTTACATACAAGAGGAATAGCACTGGCCCCAAAACTGTACCCTGGGGCACTCCACTAAGCACAGTTTCCCAGCTAGATAACTTTGAGTTCACCCTTACTCTTTGTTGACGCCCAACTAAGAAGTCTTTTATCCACATCAATAAATTGCCTCCAATCCCGACTTTTCTTAGCTTATATAACAGCCGGTTGTGCGGAACTTTATCAAAAGCTTTACTGAAATCAATGAAGGCGACGTCTACAGGTAGCTTTTGGTCCTTAAGAGCACACCAGCTTTCACGAGCCACTAATAAGTTAGTGAGACAAGAATAAACTATTCTGAAGCCGTGCTGCTTCTCCGAGAGGATCCGGTTTTTATCGAGATACTTAAACAGCTCCTTCCGAATAATCTTTTCTAATATTTTAACAACCACACTAGTTAGGCTAACGGGGCGGTGGTTCTCAGGTTTGTGTTTCGTGCCTGTTTTGAAGACAGGACTTACTATGGCGTTTTTCCAATCTTTCGGTAAGCGACCCTGCGTAACGTATAGGTTAAAGCATGTACTTAAAGGGCTTGCAACGAAGTTAGATAATTCCTTCAGTAGCCTAGGATGTAATTCATCGGGCCCCGTGGATTTACCTATGTCAAGCTTATTTAGCAGACCAAAGACATCGAGTTCTTTAATGGTCACGCTATCCAGTGTATGTATGGGGGATCTGTATACGCTGACGAGAAGGGCGCTTCTATGGTATACACGTTGCTAAAGTAGTTCGAGAACGCTTGAGCCTTACCAAAGTCGTCCTCCACTAATGATGAAGCAGTACTGTCTCCTCATAGAGCAGGAATATTTCCTTTTCTCCTTGTCCTTTGGTTTATATAGGAATACAAGCGTTTAGGACATTCTATGGATTCCTTAACAAGTTTTTCTTCGTACAATTTTCTAGACTTACGGAGGGTCGAGGCACAAGTGTTCCGAGCCTTTCGATACTGAGATTTTGACTCATCAGTCCCCAGTAACCTAAATATATCCTACGTTTTCCTTTTCTTACGGAGAAGGATACGGACCTCCCTACTGAACCATGGTGGTGAGTTTTTCGGCCCCTTTGGTATAGTCCAAGGGATGTGAGGTGTGGTAACTTTTAAGTATGAATTTCGAAATGCGTCCCAGGCCGTTTCAATGGAGGACTCTGGGTCTATTGTCCAATCTATTAACGATGCTGAGTGCATGATGTCTGGTATGTTTGCTTTCCAGACGTTGGGTCTGGACTGGACTGACGCGTCCTCATGACTGGCAGTTATATGGAAGTCGAAAGTTAAAACTGCGTGGTCACTTTTACTTAAGGGTGGCATATGATGGAGGTTCGCAACATCATCCTCATAGTGAGTCAGTATAAGATCTAATAAGGATGATTCAGTGTCCGGATCGTACCTTGTCGCTTCTTTCACATGTTGCACTAGAGCACATGTGATAACCCCATCAACTAGTTCCTGCTCGAAAGAATTCTCCGACGATTTAATTCGCAGATTTTCCCAGTCTACCATAGGTGCATTAAAGTCCCCTAGGATTAGACATCGACCACTTTGGGACCAAGTATTGAGACTGCTTAACAGGATCTCATTTGCCTCACAGCTTGGACTGCGATAGACCAAACCAATCAGCAGCTCTTGTCCCTTGCATTTTAAGCGAAGACTAACTAATTCACACGTCCCACTCTCATGGGATACACTATCGATAATGGTAAATGGGATAGCATTCCTAATGAATAGAGCTACTCCCCCTCCTTTGCGCTTTTGTGTTCTGTCGGCCCTTACTAACGTAAAGCCCTCGAAATCAAGTTCTATACTATCTATAGCCTGTGTCAGCCAGGTTTCTGTTACTGCGATTATATCTGGCTTTGTAGAGTCAATATGTACACCTAGTTCCGATCGCTTATTAAGTAAGCTTCGTGCATTGGTGTAACAGATCCGAAGCCTGTTTAAGTGCCTTCGTGCTTCACCCAGAGTGGCTTCGGCATCATTCTCTGTCGAAGTCTTACAACCCGAAAATTTACAATTTTTAGGTCCTTTTCGCCAGCGTCTAACCTATGTTGTAGTTCTTTCTCGGCTTCCCGTCTTTTAACACGGTCTGCCAACGGTAGGTCATTTCGGATAAAGACTCCTGAACCCTTTAATTTGTGTCCATTTTGTAAAATTAGGTCACGTTCGTTCGAAGAGCCGAATACTACTTTAAGCAGTCTGGAATGATTTGGTTTCGAGTCCGTTAGACTCCCTAGTCTGTACACCTTTAGCAAGGTGACCTCAGTCATATTTTGAGGCATGAGTTGATTAAGCAGCTGCCTAATCAGTACAATGTCATGCTCAAAACGAGCTTTAGGTTCAGAGCTATCACTCTCCTTAATTCTATGAAAAA
This sequence comes from Schistosoma haematobium, assembly GCF_000699445.3. Taxonomy (NCBI): domain Eukaryota; kingdom Metazoa; phylum Platyhelminthes; class Trematoda; order Strigeidida; family Schistosomatidae; genus Schistosoma; species Schistosoma haematobium. The sequence continues at coordinate 13,728,454 of NC_067201.1, forward strand.
TAGCTGATCTGTCGCTATGATCAGCTTTCGATTTTTCAACCACTTTTACTGGGGCAGGTTTCCCTTTTATATCAATACTTTTCTTCCTTACAGCCTTTACCCATTCGTCAACGGTGCTGGTAGAAGCAATAACAGTTGCGTCAAACCTAGTGTTGGGTTTTGGGGGGATGTCGACGACCTGAGGGGTCGTGTTATGTTTACCATTTGAAACCGATCGAGCCTTGCGATTGCGGCTCCTAGGTGTTTCCTGTTGGATCCCATCTGGGAGACGGGGAACAGAAGACCCTACTTTTCTTGAGCTTTTTTTTAAGGCAGGCCTCTTTGGAGACTGCTTTTCCTTCTTTGACGGGGGTGAGTCATCTATCACCGGACTAACCTTAGTTTCCTTCACGTTGATTTGCGTGTCGACAGATCGACTGATGTTTGACGCGTTCCGACTATGCTTGCTAAAACACTTCTTTGCAGCATCAACCAGTGAGATGGCCTCGGTTAGCAAACTGTTTGCATCCGAGCAGCACTGTTGACAAAGCCACACACAACCCTTCTTACTGAACCGTTTGAAAGCAGCAGGCGTTAAGTTCGTGCAAACTTCGTGGTACCAGCCTTTGCACTCGTCGCACTGCATGCCGCTTTCAACAGGATAACGACAACCCGGACGTTGACAACTGCTTTTTTTTACACTGTCCGGTCATTTAGGAGGGGTTCTTTTTTAAACTGTGATGATACTCAGAACAAAAAAAAATTTATCAATGACCAAAAGTGAAGGGCTGTAGATTGCTAGGACCAAAAGTACTAACAGATACAGTTGAAAAAGAGGTACTCAAGAGTACCAACGACAAAACAGTAAAAACGATACTTTAGTCGAATACTTTAACTGAAATAAATTCAATTAAAGTGAAAAACAGTAGTCTTGATACGTAATAAACGATCAAAACAAAGAAATTTACTCAGCGAGGAAAAATACCACTGTCCTTTTTAAATAGCGCGCGTTGCAATACAATTGAAGAGTATAATAGGTTATGGTAAGTCATTATTTAAATCGTCCAAAAAATGGTAGTAGTCGGCGATCGATAACTTCGAGACACTTCAGTTTGGTACTAGTTTCAGTATTAATGTTTTCGTTGAATAACTCCAAATAACCTTATTACTATTGACCTATTTATTTGCTGTAATTAACTAAATCCACTTCGTTTCCCCACCTCTTATGAAGTTCGAAATGTTGTAGTAGTGTCGTGTTCTCAAATTTCTTGATCTAATCAAAATGCTTATTTCTTAACCGTTTAGTTATAGATTTGTTAAAAATACCAATGTCCAAAGAGCAAGATAGCATCAATTGCCCTAGGCATTATTTATTTATTTATTTGAACATAAATATTGGTACAGAGCATCACTAAACACATATGCGCCACATAAGTCACGACTTGTGTATGGGCTATGATACTGCCCGGGTGCCCAAACCGAAGCAGGTGCTTTTCTTAGAAGGCCACACCCAGGGCCTTTGATCTAAAGGTCCGATCCACAAGGCGGTGGAGCAACGTCAGGAGATGCATTTCCATGGTATCTGGTGACCAATGATTGACTTATATGCCATTTTTCTCCTCGGGATCCTGGAGCCGATGTGCACCATAGGTTGGGAATCAGGGGTTTCCGACTTTCCTAGGTGGACTTTCCATGTCCACCAATCCGGTTAAAGCGCCAGATATTCACTTTACATTCTCTCAATTTCGTAAAAAACACCCCTTTGCGAGAAGATAGTGAGTAGGACTTTCCTGGCAGTGGTTTTATACGCGTAGTCATGTGAAAGCATTTCAAGAGAGAGAGCTGACTCTCTCACCCTCGGCCGTGCCAGCGCTTTTCAAGGCATTGTCCTAGGTAAAACAAACCTGGTTCATCGATCATCTAATACACTTATTGATGGATAGTATGATGCAATACTCATTCTTGTGAAAGACGTAAAGCTTTCAATATTTACGATTGCGACATGATACTAAGTATCTTAGAATGGAGTAGGACAAAATGGTAAGGTTCATTAGCTAATGGTCATGTCGTTACTCATAAGGTAATTTTTGTTTGTACGAATCAAATAATTGCATCAAAACATGTCTTATTGATAATCTATTAATAAACTTACCAAAACCTAGTTGAAAAAGGTCATTTTGAGTCCTAATAGGCTTCTCACATTTCGAACACTACAAATAGACTTTACCCTAAAATTATTGCTTTTAGAGGTTATAATTTACTCTTCCATTTGACGGGTTCACCACTTTTTTGAAATGTTCATTACCACTGATTTGGAGTTTATTTATGTCAGGATTTAGTAGTTTCGTTACTATTTGTGGAGAGTATTTAGAAATTTCATCACTTTCTAAACGCCTCTGAATACAAGCGGATTCAGGGTGTGTTTTTTCGCCACTAAATGCTAAGTTTTGCTTGAGGCAAATTAGTGTTAAAACGTAGATTTTGTATAGGTAGTGAAGTAGCATAGCAAACCAACCACTTGTATACATAATTGTAGAACCTGGGGAGAATTTGTTGAAAAGAATATCCTTTGTACAAATATTAGTATTTTTATATGATGGGGATTTTTAAACACTTTCTTTAGTTTGAAAATCTCATAAACCTTGGAGGGTTGGTTTCTGAGGAAGCCTCAGAATGGATTCAGATAACTCTCTTGGCTTTCATCGACTTGCCTTATTAGTGTCGTAGGCGCGATATCCATTTTCCAACCAGTGAGAGTATACTGTACAGCAATCTATTCTGTACCATAGCTATGGTAGGGACCTATAAAAGTGTAAGACCGGCGTATGTTGGAAGTTTTTGACTGTAGGTGTTACTAATGCATTACTTGTGTACCTTGGAACAGCCAATTGAACAGTATTGAAGTTAAACATAGGGGACCAAATGAGGATGGAAAACTATTAATAAGGCTGTGATATTTCGCTAACCAATGTAAATGTGACATAGGCTACGTGTATCTAACCGCCACCTACCTCAACATGTATTCCTAGCTAGGATAGAGGCTGTCATTGATGGCACAGTTTAGATTGACTCGTGATTTCGACTGTGAAAATAAATAATTGTTAAAAAGAAATTAAACAATTTTGGTTACATGCTGTCAATCATGTAAATTCAATGAAAAGAATATGGAACAATTTTTTATACATAAATTTGGAAAGATATAAGATGTGGTTAATAATTGTATAGTATGTGACCTTTGAACAAAGCGATATTTTTAAGTTTCGAAAATTCTTTCTGGATGTATATTTCTATATATCTTTTTGAAGGATTCCATAGAGTTGATCTTCAACCGAGAAATTTGAATTCTTTTGGGTATTATATATCATTAGATAAAATTGACAGATTTCATTCGATGTATGCAGAATTTGGTTTAGGACTTATGAAGACTGATTGATTGACCTACATCCCGAATTAACATCCACTGTAGGGAATCTTTAAAAACAAGAGTAATTGTCCATTGCTTTATAATTTTTCGATGATTTCCTCTAGTGTAGCAAAATTTCTGACGAGAATCAACTTTATTATAGGTTCTAAAAAAACGAAACTGGGATCCAGGTACATCTAGATGACGAATCCCAAACGAGTAGAAACCTCCGTCATAGATTCCACTGCTAGCCACAATTAATTTATTCTGTAAAAAACAACAGTTAATCTACACTCGTCCCAAGAAAGCAGAAAAAGCAATATCTATCGGGATTATTCAAATCATACAAAGTATCCGGAATTAAAAATGTAAAGTAAAAATATTCCGTAATTCGCTAGTAAATTTATACCACCCATACTTCAAAAACCAAAGACATAACATAAATCGTCATAATATGCTTTAATTAGCTCACATATATTTTTAAAAACTGAAACGCAGATTTTCTGCTGTTGATGTTATGGGTGTTTATTTTATATTCATTGTTTCCTTTTCTTTTCTTCAACCATTTTAGCGTTCGAAACTACCGAATGGTATTGACGAAGTTGAGAAGTCGGTCTCATCATTTCAACCGCTTACTTTATCTAAACAAACAAGTAATGTATGTTATTTACCAGTTTTTGATATTATTTGTGAATAGTTCATTCCACCTGTTTTGTTCTTGAGAATTTTTCAAATATATGCACATTTTTTATGGACAGGATGAGGTTATCTACAACGTTTTCTATGTTCAATAAGTGTATAGTGTCCAGCATTCATGGCCATTTTTCGTTAACTCATTGGTTAAGTGTTGCATATTTATGCATAATTTTCACTGGAGATTTCATTCCAAGAATCTCTAGTTGTTTACAACTGTCTACTTGATAAAGACACCAACATAGTAAGGGTTAGTGTTTGATTTGAGATTCGTGATGAAAATCACACTAGTAGTAAGGCATTTACCCACTAAATATACGATTAAATAGTCGCAAAAGTTTGGTACAACTGGCGTGTTCAACGTTGAAAGAGTTGCAGATGAGGGCAGTTGTACGCTAAGTAATGATTGTTTGAGGTAGTTTTTGAGTTAATAATAACAGCGAAGTAGATTACATAACTAAACATGATCAGCAAAATGTTTACATAAATATTAGTATAACCCACAAACCACCCTAATTGATCCGATATTTTTTAATATATGGATATAAATATTACTGTTTATTAAAGTTCAATGAAGATCTAGTTGAGAGCAATTTTCTTTGCTTATTAATGTCGTTCTAATTTATACAACGGGAAGTTCCAATATTTTAAAATTTCTGTTTAATTTGTAATTACAAGCTTAATTAATCGTAATCGTGTTGCTTTTTTAAGCATGGGGGTATTATATAATCCTATGATTAGCTAGTTCCAATGGGTTATTAGTGATGTATTCGGTCAAGTTCGTTGGGATGTCTTGTGATTAATGAAATGGTAGAGCAGATAAGTAGTTTGGTTCGATAAATATCATCTTACGAATGCTATTTATGCTATCTGGTTGCCAGTAACTTGATGCGTGCATACAAGGTCACAACATCAGGAATATGTAGTAATGATATATTCCGCTACTGTTATACGATTTACCATTCTTAACTAATTCCCAATTCATCAATTACAGTATTCCGCACTTTTGAATTGATCTTGTATGATCATTGTTTTTTACTTTATGGTGTGATGCAATATGGTCTGTTTGCATATAAACCATATATGTCTGAAATATACGATTCATACAGCGGAGGCTGATATTTGTGTTTTGTAATGAACGGTCTGGGCTAAGCAGGAAGTCGTTATACAGAGGAACACTATGGACTCAGAGCTGACTCAAAATTGTTGGTGCTAGTTGACGTGTAATTAGTTTAGTACGACAAAAAAGGTCATAGAAGTCTTCAGTCTTCAGTAATAAGGATAGGAGGTCTGTCGACCTATATTAATCCTTGCAGTTTGTAATACTGTGGAGGTCCAATCTCGTTTTGAATATATTAACAGACGGTGCTGATATTACGTGTTCCGGTAGGGAATTCCAGTAATTCACTACTCAGTGCGAGAAACGGAACTCCAGACGTAAACGGTTTGATCTCGGTTTTTGAACTTTCTTCGAATGTCCTCTCAAATGATCGGTTCTAGACGGAAGCAAAAGATAAGACATGTTAATACCAAGGTCATCGTTCAGTATACGATAAGCCAATATTAGATCACCCCGTACTCTACGGTAAGATAACGGAAATAAGTTAAGGTGTCTCAGTCTATCTTCATAAGATAGGCCAGCTAGACCTTGTACCATCTTAGTAGCTCGTCGTTGGACTCTTTCTAGTATATCTGCTTCATATTTGAAACAAGGACTCGCTGCTTGAATCCCGTATTCTAAATGTGGTCGCACATAAATCGGGTATAGTAATCCAAACATTTCATCATCTAAATACTGAAAAGACCTACGAATTGACCATAATACCCTATATCCTTTTGCAGCAGCAACCTTACAGTGACTAGTCGTTTTGAGATCATTGCTTAATATAACTCCTAAGTCTTTATAGTTCCTTGCTTTGGGTAGCACGAATCCACGTAGTGTATAGTCATACGATTCATCAGAGTTATTTAACTGCATCACTACACTCTTATTAGGATTTACCTCTAGTGACCACCTGTCTAACCATGCCACCAATGAGCTAAGATCGTCCTGTAATACTATTCTATCCGACATACTATGTATGGGTCTCCAAATCTTTATGTCATCAGCGAAGAGTAGAACGGATGATTTTGCTACAGTTGGCAATTCATTTACATAAAGTAAAAAGAGAAGAGGACCTAGGATTGTGCCTTGGGGAACCCCACTTTTTACAGGTACCCACGAAGAGAGAGCCCCATTAACCCTTACCCTTTGTCTCCTGTCATGGAGAAAGTTACTTATCCAATCGACGACTGTGTTATGGATTCCAAAACGTTTCAGTTTGAATTTAAGACCAGAGTGTGAAACCTTATCAAAGGCTTTACTTAGATCTATGAAAATTACATCCACAGGAGCATTCCGATCCTTTGCCGCAGCCCACTCTTCTCGTGCAATGAGAAGATTTGTCAAGCAAGATAGGCCTTTCCGAAAACCATGTTGTGCCCTGGAGAAAAGATTTTGCCCTTCAACATAGTTTATAACAGCTATCCGAATGATTTTCTCCATCAGTTTCACAACTGCACTAGTTAAGCTAACGGGTCTATAGTTACTAACTAAATCCCTACTCCCAGCCTTATACACCGGACTTATTATGGCGTCTTTCCAGTCTCTAGGAAGTCTGGACTGTCTCAGAGACATGTCGAATAGTATCGCTAATGGTTCAGCAATTTCATCTGATATGGCTTTCATAATCCTAGGATGAATATCATCGGGACCACTGGACTTATCAGGTTTGAGATGCTGAAATAGCCTTAAAACAGTATCTTTCTCAATGACTACAGGATCCATCAGCGAGCCGTCACGGTCACGATGAATCATTGGTCGTTCCTCATTACCGATAGAAAACTTACTTTACTTACGCCTGCTACTCCCAATGGAGCATAGGCCGCTGACCAGCATTCTCCAACCCACTCTATCCTGGGCCTTCTTTTCTAGTTCCTTCCAATTCTTGTTCATTTTTCTCATGTCTATCTCCATTTCTCGGCGTAATGTGTTCTTTGGTCTCCCTCTTTTCCTTTGACCTTCAGGATTCCATGTGAGGGCTTGTCTTGTGACGCAGTTGGGTGCTTTCCTCAATGTGTGTCCTATCCACTTCCAGCGCTTCTTCCTCCACTGGGATCTGGTTTGTTCTCTCCCACAGTACGTTGTTGCTAATAGTGTCCGGCCAATGGATCTGAAGTATTTTGCGTAGACAATTGTTAATAAACACCTGTATTTTCTGGATGATGGCTTTCGTAGTTCTCCAGGTTTCTGCCCCATACAGTAGAACTGTCTTGACATTTGTATTGAAAATCCTGACCTTGGTGTTGGTTGATAGTTGCTTTGAGTTCCAGATGTTCCTCAGTTGTAAATACGCTGCTCTTACTTTGCCGATCCACGCCTTCACATCTGCATCAGATCCACCCTGTTCATCAATGATGCTGCCCAAATACGTAAAGGTTTTTACATCTTCCAAATCTTCTCCGTCAATTGTGATTGGATTGGTGCATTCTGTGTTGTATCGGAGAATCCTACTTTTCCCTTTGTGTATATTGAGACCTATTGCTGCTGAGGCTGCTGCCACACTGTTCGTCTTCTCCTGCATCTGTTGTTGCGTTTGGGATAGAAGGGCCAGATCGTCTGCGAAGTCTAGATCATCCAACTGCATCTTAGATGTCCATTGTGTCCCGCACTTCCCTTCAGACGTTGACGTCTTCATGATCTAGTCGAACACCAGGAGAAAGAGAAAAGGTGAGAGTAAGCAACCTTGCCTAACACCGGTCTTCGCTTCGAATGACTTTGTCAACTGTCCTCCATGCACAATTTTGCAGTGTAATCCATCATATGAGTTCTGTATGATATTGACTATCTTCTGAGGCACGCCGTAGTGTCGAAGAAGTTTCCATAGTTTTGTTCTGTCCACGCTATCAAATGCCTTTTCGTAGTCAATGAAGTTGATGTAGAGTGATGAATTCCATTCAATTGATTGTTCCACAATGATCCTTAGAGTTGCGATTTGGTCTGCACACGATCTATCCTTACGGAATCCTGCCTGTTGGTCACGAAGTTGGGCGTCTACGCAGTCCTTCATCCTGTTTAACAATACCCTGTTGAAGACTTTTCCCGGTATTGAGAGAAGAGTGATGCCCCTGTAGTTATCACAGTTGCTGAGATCGCCTTTCTTCGGTATTTTGATCAGTAGTCCTTCTTTCCAGTCTGTTGGTACTTGTTCCTCATCCCAAATCTTATTGAAGAGAATGTGGAGTATCCTTGCAGTTGCCGCTACGTCTGCTTTTAGTGCCTCTGCTGGGATGTTGTCCGGTCCTGCTGCTTTGCCACTCTTGATTTGTCTGATGGCCATGCTGATTTCTTCAATTGTTGGTGGGCCAACATTGATTGGGAGGTCCGTGGGTGCTGCTTCGATGTTGGGTGGGTTCAGTGGGGTTGGTCGATTCAAGAGTTCCTTGAAGTGTTCTACCCACCTGTTTTGTTGCTCTTCAATGTTGGTGATTACCTCGCCTTCCTTGCTTTTCACTGGTCGTTCTGGTTTGCGGCGATTTCCAGAGAGTTTCTTTGTCGTGTCATACAGTTTTCTCATGTTTCCTTCTCTTGCAGCCTTTTCCGCCGTCGTTGCTAAATCTTCCACATATTTACGTTTGTTGGTTCTGATGCTCCTCTTCACTTGTTTGTTTATTTCCGTGTATTCAGCTTGTGCCTTGGCTTTTTCTGCTCTTGTTCGGCTGGTATTGATCGCTGCCTTCTTGTTCCTCCTTTCTTGAATCTTATCCAGTGTATCAACAGTGATCCATTCCTTGTGATGGTGCTTCTTGTGACCCAGGACCTCATGACATGTTGAAGTGATTGCCTCCATAGTAGTTCCTTCTCCATTGAGTAGATCATGAAAGGCCTGGAACTTATTGCTGAGGACTATCTTGAATTCGTTGAGTTTGTTAGTATCCTGAAGAAAGGCCGTATTGAACTTTTGTGATACTGTCTGCCCCGTTGTCCAGTGCTTCTTGAGTTTCAATTTCATCTTGGCGACCAGTAAGTGATGATCTGATGCTATATCAGCTCCTCTCTTGGTTCTCACGTCCTCTATAGTCCTCCTGAACGTTTTGTTGATGCAAATATGGTCGATTTGGTTTTGTGTAGAGTGATCCGGTGAAGTCCATGTGGTTTTGTGTATGCGTTTATGTGGGAATATGGTGCCGCCTATGACCAGCTTATTGAAGGCACATAGATTTGCAAATCTCTCACCATTTTCGTTTCTTTCTCCCAGTCCGTGTCGTCCCATGATGTCTTCATATCCAGTATTGTCCGTTCCAACCTTGGCGTTGAAATCTCCCATCAGAATGGTCAGGTCCTTCGTTGGGCACTTCTCGACTATTGACTGCAGCCTATTGTAGAATTGATCTTTAGCGTCTTCATTGTAGTCGTTGGTAGGCGCATAGCATTGGATGATGTTCATTGAAATGCCCTCTTTCTTTGTTTTAAACGAGGCTTTGATGATCCTTGGTCCATGAGATTCCCATCCTATAAGTGCATTTTGCGCTTGTTTGGACAGCATCAATGCAACTCCTTGTGTATGTGGTGCATTTTCTTCTTCATGGCCGGAGTATAACAGGAACTCTCCTGTAGTTAGTCGTTGTTGTCCAACTTGTGTCCAATGTGTTTCACTGATCCCAAGTACCTCTAGGTTGTATCTTCTCATTTCTGCAGCAATCTGGAAGGCTCTTCCGGTGTCCCACATTGTACGAACATTCCATGTACCTAAATAAATGGTCGCTCTGGTTGTCAGAAGGGGCATCGGCCTCGTAACTTCCGAAGGAATTCGGCTTTCATCATGAGGCGTCATAGTTCTTCTAAATGAAGATCTTCTGACTCCCAGGGCAGAGTTTAAAAGGTTTGAATAACTTTTTCTGGTTAGCGTTTTTTTAGCGAGTTAGTTTTCTACGGGATGGGGACGCTAACCCCATGCCCAACCCTCCTCGTTTATCCGGGCTTGGGACCGGCAGTAGCCCCCGGAGGGACTCCAGGCGGAGTTACCGATAGAAAAAACTTTGCTAAAATATTCCGATAAAGCTTCAGCTTTTTCGGCATCATTCTCTGCTAAGATTAACGGATTGTCTCGTATCAAAAGTGATGGAATTCCATCGCTTCTCTTAGTTGGTATTCTGGTTGGTGGTTTTGTCACTTGATATTTGGTGGGTCATAGGACATAACAAACGTAAAGAATCATACTCTTATTATTAGGATACCATACATCTCTATGGCTCTTTAAATCAACCATTCTTCTGTGTAAACTTACTTATTGTTCTTGAACATTTCTTAACGTTAGAAAACGACTAAATTAAAACTCAATGGCGCAGGCACTTTCACTCTTTTTCTTCCCCTGGGACCGGAGTCCCGAAGTCTTTTATCTTTTTTTCCTAGAATAAATCTTTACTACTACTGATGTTGTCACTACTCCTACTTCGGGATTCGTTTTAAAATAATTTTATCTCCCTATGTTAATGTAGTATGCTAACGTTACGTGTGACTGACTGATTTAAATGGATAGAATCACAGGGCTTCTAACATGATTCCAAGTAAATATCATTTTCAAAAGTAAACTTTACCGAGAATTGACACCCGCTGATGAATCAGTAAAGGGATATCCAACCCCATTTTGGGATGCCTTAGCTGTGTCCACCCATGACATCACATAGGATTAAATCCTGTATATTTATTGACATTTTGTCACTCATTCTGCGATACTCTGAAAAATACTGAGTTGAAATTCGATGGTTAATGTTTTAAAATTTAATTAATTTTTGTAATATAAGGTAATGCCTTAGTCAGTGTTATGTACTGTCAAAACCTTCAGTTCTGACTTAACTGGCCTAACAAGTAATGATTTCAACTGGAAATTTATAAAACGTACCACTTAGCTAATTACTAGTGCGTAATATGAGAAAGACTAAGCGTCAAGGATATGGTACAGAACAACCAACTGGAAAAAGGTATAAAGGAATACTAGAGAAGAATAAAAAGTGAATGCATCTGTGCGATAATGACCGGTTCAGTGGATTCAAACTTAATCTTCAAGTGGAGAAAACGGTACAAACAAAGAGCTATCTTATCCTACTCTCTAACTTCCCATTAATGCAAAACCTACGACCATACACTTTTGACTAGATTTCTCTTATTGTTATTCTCGTATTTTTTTAAATCAATTTCTTTTTACAGAGCTCTGTCGATTCACCGAATCCAACTCGAGATCCACATGTTATGCAAGAGTTGATCAATAATGTTGAAGATGTTTATTATTCAATGACATTTGACTCTGGAAAATATGAAATTGAAGTAAGTTGTGCTGGTCGATCAAAATAAACCACTCAGTTAAGGTCATTTATAAATGCTCTGATAGTAAAACGGTATTATAAACTGGTTGGTTCTTCTTGATAGTTAAAGTGCTAAATATTTAGCCACTGGATAGTGTTTTCGAATCCTCTTCAGTTTCCTTCAGGTTAAACCGTATGGTAGCTACAACACTACTAGTTCTCACACAGATAGCGCGGCTAAATATCTAGTATTTGAATCTGTATTTGTCAACTGAGTTACATTACTTGTGCTTATCTAAACGTATTTAGATTTTTGGAGGATCATATAGTTGATACTCTTAACAGCATGTAATAGATATAATCATTTTTCTAAAATATGTGTCTACAGACATTAAAATATGCTAAATATTTACTAAATTTGATATTGTATATCGTCTCACTCTCTTTCGAAATTTCTAATTTTTTCTTTGCTAAATGCCTATTAAACCAAACAAGTTAAATGGACACCGATTCTATGTCGGATAATAAACATCTTCCTACATTTTGCTTTCATATTGAGTCTAGTTCAAGTAATTATCACATGCATGCGATTCTTGTTATCAGGACTAATCAAATCGATTACAAATTAAGATTATTTATACAATATTCTAAAATCATAAAGGATGGGGCAATTATTTTTCGAAGATTTTTATAGTTGGTATCATGAATTGACCTTAATTAGATAACTATTGAAAACCCTGAAGCAATAGACGGCTGATTCGTTCTAATATGAGACTCCTTAGCAGTCGACATCCGTTATACTACCAGGGATTGGTCCTGAAACATTCTTCGGGTCTCTCGCGGCGAGTACGTAAGCTTCAGGCTACTGAGTTATTTCTAACTTCAGTCGGCTTACAATTTTGTACAACCATCTTCAAATTACATTGATGAGTAACTGCTTCACATTTGACATAGCTGAACCTTTACTAATCACTGATGTAAATGCACAAACACAGGAGTTCAATATCAGAACTAAACATCTGTCCAATACTTCCTGGTTTTCATTGGTTATCTAGCTAAAGCTAGTTATTTATGTTAACTATAAAATTCAACGATCTCCTCAGACTCCTTATACTAACAACTTTTTTTGAATCCTTATTTTAAATCTTAATGACTGCTGAATAATCTCTGTGTTATTCTATTTTACGGGGTTGGCTTTTCTTAACAGTATACTTTAATTGTATATATTTATCCCACAAAAAATATTTCAGTTTCACACGACAGGATTTAAAAAATCTAAATTTTCATTTACGTAGATATTTACTAACTTCAGGTCACTGAAAATTGGACCAATACTACTCACGGTTGTGAACGGAATTAGTAGTAATAATAATAATAATGAAAGGAATGAAAATAATGATTATTTATTTCTGATCAATTAGTAATTCACATGGGGTTTTATACTGAGCACTTTTTGAGCAATACTGCTTATACTGACCGGTGTTTTTGCAGTTACCGGTTCACTAGCATTGATCTACATGTAAATACTGTCCCCGTTGTAAAAGAAAACACTGACATCGATTCATTTCACGATATGCATGAATTTGAAGTTCTATTTAGGTTAGTTTTTCATCAGTTAATGAAACCCTCAAATCTATTAATCAGTTTTCTAGTGTAGGCTTAATCCAATCAGTTTTGGGCCACACTTTATTTGTAAATGAGTGTTATAATCTGAACTAGATATCAACCGAACTGAGACTTGTATATTAATCTCATCTCAAATTGTTAATGATATGGAAATTTGATAAGTGAATGAGATTTTTAGTTGTTATAATGAGTGAATAGAATCCCAATTAATATATAAGATACATTAATACTATGTGATTAAGTAATAGCTGATCATCAGACGGAATAACTGACGTAAGAACCCAGTTGAATTAATATTAAAGACACAAGATCACCAACTAGAAGATCAAATGTTTTTTTTGTCTAAATAATAACATGATCACATGACATATGCAACAAGATCAAATCGATTTTGTAGGTCATCCACTGTTTAATGAGTTAAGGATTCATCCATCAAGTCAGTAGGAGAGAAAAGCAGTGATACTTAGTGGTTGCTTAAACTGGAGTAGTCAAGGGGATTTTGAAGCTGTAATTCAGTAATTCAAAGCTTGTTGCTTTAACTATCAAATCCCGCCATTATTTAAAGTGGACTAAAAGAAAACCAACTATAGTTGATCTTTATCGTTTATTGAATTGATCATGAAAGCAGTAATGTAATCTCCATTGTTTTTATGAATTCTAGGTTACTTCTAATCCGAAATTATCTTTCCTTAGATAATAAAAGTATGAAAGTAACTGTCATTTGCACTTCATTAGTGTTTAAAATAGCTGAACCTTAAATGTTACGTATGTTTCGCTGAAGTCTAAGCTCCATATGTAATCTCTAGAAACCAATCATTTAACTGAATAAATCATTTGGTTAAATAATATACTAGTTAGTTTTTGAAAATTTGTTCAATACTATTAATAATAATTATTCTTTGAATTGCTATTAGGTCCCCTTGTTTAAATTAGAATAACACATGTATATTTATGCAAGCAATGTTGTTTCCAATTCTTAAGTTATGGCCAGTTTATTAATTACGGTCTATTACAACCACAACCACGTTTTGGTTTGATCTTTTACAAATGCTATCTTCTATTTCTGGTGTGATGTGGTCTGCTTGGCTTGTATATAACTCAAGTATATTTGGAATATATGATTCTTATCGCAGAGGCTGAGATTTGTGTTCTGAACTTAACAGGCAAGGAGAGCGAAACAATCGAGACTCCAGGCTGTTTATTCGGGTCATTTGTTGGTCGTATAAGTCCGCGTATCTAAATTTGGCAGTCGTATTCACGGTAATCGTATATGGCAAGGAAATAACAATTTACCTATTTAAGATTTGAAAGACTAGTAATATTGATAGTTATAATGTTGGTCGGAACGTTATAGTCTAAGGCAGAATGTTTACATTCCACATATTGAGCTCATTCAAGACAAATCTTTATTCTTACGTTTTTTATTAACCTGTCCTGTGCAAATTTGGATATACTGCTTTTCGTTTTTGTCAAACATGTGCTCATTTCTCTCTCTCACTTTCTGGTTACAGTTACACTTCAATTTTCATTTTTCATTCATTGTTCTTCACCATCATACCTACAAAATTCATAACGTTGAATAAGTAATAAGGGCAACTATATATAAGAAGCATTGATTAATTCTTGACATTTTTATTTTGTTATTAAGATTGAGGAGTGGTAGCTCAGTGGTTAAGACGTTATCGACTTTCAGACACTAAACCACAGGATCGAATCCGACTTCACCTACTTCCTCAAGAACAATCTGGTAGTAGTGTCACTAGCCCTCATAATAAAAGTGTGATTTGAAGCTCAGTATCCGAATTTGTACTTGGTAAATAAGTTAACAGTAGAATAATAACTAATAATTATTAAGATTTATCTTATCCTTCAAAAGTAATGTTCGAAGTCAACTATTGAGTATACACAACTCTGTATTCAAAACTGATATGAATTAAAGAATTACTCGACATCAATTAAGATGTGGTGTGTGCAACTTATATCAACATAAGTAGTTAGTCGTGAACAGAAGGTCTGGCAGCAGAGAGACAAGAGGATCGAACAGTAAAGAATGGAAACAGAATGCAATTTGTATGAAAATGCAAGAACAATGAGTCTGAGTCATTTTGAGACAATTGATGGACATTTTGTAAATTAAGCATTTACTATATGATTGTTAGATTTTATTAACAAGTTCTGTAGTTTGTTGTCAAATACATTCGATTGTTCCCAACCGGTGTTCTTGTTCACTACAAAGAGAGATGCACCATTCAGTTTTTATCTACACACTAAAGTCATACATTATAACCAAATATTCATTTTAACTGACACTATCAAATTTGAGCTAAGACTGGAACAATCTTAATTCATATTGTTCCAGGATACCTGTTTCTTCTACTCTTAGCCTAGAATTCGAGTAAGAGAAAACAGTAAAGATTTATAGGTTTTTATACATAAATTATCAGACCTCAAGATACTCCAAACTGAGAATCACACCTTACGTACAATCAAGTTATATATGAGAGAATGAAGCAAAATATGATTTGTTAATTTGATATAATTAAGGAATAATGCAAGGTGATAACAACAGTTAGTAGGTCCTACAAATGCTCATAATGAAAGAAATATAGAGATATAATCTAGACATTTAATAATTATACACTACAAATATAATTCTCCGCAAGAATAATTCAAGATATTCAGTATACACAGTAATGTATTTAAACGCGGTCGAGCAGATCCTCACTTAATTTTAGCCAATTTAAACGTTTATATGTGATTTAAAAAACTGAGTTTTCCTGTAAATACACCAAAATCTTTTCATTTCACAGAATATTGCTGGACCAAATTGTCGTGAATTATCCAAATTAAAATTACGTCTTTTAGCGTTGGATCGTCAAAATAAAGCTGTATCTAGACGTGTTTCTGAATTGGTTCTAGAAAAGCATCCACAATATGAAGCGGAATTGAAAGGTGTTTTATCATTACAATCAGATAACTGGGAAACATTGTGCATGTGTCGAGAAATTAGAAAGTAAATGCCTTCTTTTTTAAGCAAGGAATATGTATTAGTATTTCAGAAATTAGAGTTGTTTGTGATTCATTTCTTAACTTCTTATTAGGTGATTGGATTTAAGTGATACATATATTAGAGTCACCAATAGACGAGGAAGTAGAAACTGTTACAAATATATGCCAATCCAAAGTGTCACCATACTTTACATGAACACAGTAATAAAGCAAATTATCTAGAGAAAGTAAAGGAAGAGATGTACTACGGCCTACATTAATGCGAATTTAATGTTGTAACGTGTGGATTGCAGTTTATGGATGGAGCAGCGTTTTATTGACCGATTCGGCGACAGAAAATACGTAACGAACGACCTAGAGTCCTGATTGGCCCTGCTTCGCTGTCTATCCCAGCCAGTTGAGTCCAGAACACAAGTCATAGCCTCTGAGATATGAATCGTTATATTTCAAACATACTCTGTTTATATACCAACCAAACAGACTACATCGTACCATAAAAATAGAAGACAACATCTGTACAATATTTAACGAGTGAAATAAATAATGGCCAATAGGGAATGTCCATTTTAAGTCCAAGGACATCATTAGACTTAACATGATAATGATTGGTATATTCCTCTGCATCCCTAACATTTAAACATATGAACTCTGGTTCTAAAGAAACGAACAGGATCAAAGAACGAACGGTTTAACTTTATATTAAGCTCCAGACTTAAAGGACGATAAAGAATATAAGTTCAACTGTACTGGTGCTACGAATTTTGAATGACGTAATCTGTCGTCTCTAACTACAGATTATATTTTTTGTTCTGGATCTCACACTTGAAGTACAAAACTATCAACATGATTCAGTCCAACAGCCAATGGCTACATTCACTGATATCATGTCTTCATTTTGGCCACTTCATAAATAAACTATCCACTAAGCCATTTCAGAAAGGTAGCTCATAATTACATAGTAGTAGTAATATATGTAGCCATAATCCGTTCACCAGTTTTAAAAAAAATAAGTTTCATTCAACGAAGTTCTTGAAATAGGTTTACATCCTTTTATTCCATAACTTAAATGGTAACCAATTTAGCTTTGTCCTATTATTGTCTGATTGCCTCCAACCATTCAGTGTTATATTTAACACGTAACCATTATAATTTAATGGCTACTTCTCAGAATTAACCGATTAAATTTAATCAACGCTGAAAGCTTTGTTGCTTAAGTGATAACATCACAGTTAACTGTAGAATATTCCTAATCTTTATACTCAGAATAAGAAAAATAACTTTCATCATTTAAATCACGAACTGATCTTAGTTAGAGCATCATTGAAATTCTGGAATCACGTTTTAGTATGGAACTCTTCACCAGTGCACATCCACAACCGCGTGTCTGGGATTCGAACTCAAACCTTCGGTCTCGCGTGTAAACACCTAACTTTATGACCAATTAGCCGGGATCCAACGATGTTAATATTTACTTTCAGTAAATTTACAATATTACCCAGCCCTCATCTATTACCTGTGATGGATAACTTCCTCTTACCCGACATAACTGAATCCCACTAGGCATGGTTTTTCACTAGAACTTCAGGAGCTGCATCTTGAAATTAGCCATTAGTGGGCACAAGAACTGTCATAATCTAACTCAATTAGTTGAATATTAAGTGGCTTCAGTCCTTAATGACAATTGGGATATGGATTCATGCACATCTCTAATTTTGTAGACTAATGATTTCGGAACAATTATAGTGAATTAGGCGTGTGTTAAGATGAAATCAGTAAAATATTAAGTAATAATGCTGATTAGTTCTTTCATAACTGTTAAAGCTATTTGATCAGTAGGATTAGTTAGTCATTAACTATGATAGTGATAAGATGATCACGGGGTCACTCAATTTTCATTATTAAAGTTAAAATTTTACTAGTAACAACGATAAGCACGAGTGCCGTTTCTCTTATCTAATTTTTCTCATAACCTTTGGATTTTACCGATTCGTTGTCACACTACATACAGTTCACTAATTTTCCATGTGCTTCAAAGTCATGCCTTCATTACTACACATACTGAGTTGCATCATTTCAGGTTGTTCTGCTTGTATATCAAGTTTTCCTACATTTTATTTTCTTCCTGTGTTAGTGCGACTAATTTTTGAAGTATAATGTCAGGGATTGATTGGAATTAGATAATAACACCGCTGGATATCGTTTTAATGGTTTAAAGGTTAAGTGTTTGTGCGCAAGATCAAAGACCCTCTGTTCATTTCCAGGTTGCGGATTCATAGATGTGCACCAATGAGTCATCTCATACTAGGACGAGCGCTTCCAGACTTTCAATGGTGGTCTAACTTATATCGGCTCACAATTTTAATGAAATTGTTGAGGTGTTGTGCACGGTCAACTCTCACTATCGAGCTCACAATAATACCGTTTGTATATTAGACTGGCTCAATCGTTTGTTTAATATGCAAGTATTGCAGGCCAAATATAAGTGTTTTTATCAAAATGAAGCAGAAATTAGGCAAGGACAATAATTCTAGTCACTAGTAAACAGAAAAATATATTTTGATATTAAGTCCTTTCAATTAATTGATGAAACATATCATGAATTGTTTTGATACTTTTGTTTACTTGTTTATCTTTGATTCTAGTATTCTTTCTCTTTTCATTTTATGATAGCTCATTAAAACAAGCTGACAAAACATTGGTCTTATCACGATTAATTGTTTTACGTAATCACCGTAGACAATTAAGGCTGAAACAAACACTAAACATTTTATTTCGATTGCGTAATTTACAAAATAATGTTCACCGGCTTGATACACTCATTAAAGTAGGATTTGTAATCGTATTTCTATTTTAATGTTTAATGTTTTCCAACACGTTTATTACTATTATTTTATTATTATTATTATAATTATTAATATAGAAGTAGTAGTGTGCTGTGTCTTCTTGTGAAGCGATTTGTGCACTCAGATCCCAACTTTTGGGTTGTCGGTTCGAGCATCACTTAACCCATTTCAATTTAGGAAGCTAACTAATTATCATTAGTTCTCAAAGTTAGGCAGACAGTGTTAGATTTCGTCCATTAATCATATCAATTACGTATTCATTTATGTTGGATAGTCCAAAACCAAGTCTCTAGAAGCCCAGAAAACGTTTTTTGTATCCAATTTGCATTGAATAGGAACTTCTCAAAAATATCTAAAAAAATGAAGAAATACCTGTTATATTTTTGTTTAGTTAATTGCCCAAACTGTTACCATATTAAGTATGTTGCCAAGATGTTTCAGAAGACGAAGGTTACACAATTCGATTAATACCCTCAATTTTCTGTGCTTACATTAATCCCAGAGTGAAGGTCTCACGTTTCGCGCCTTTTCTCTCCTTGTCTTAGTTAAAGTTTAGAACTAGTTGGGTTATAGAGAGCGGCATATATATATATATATATATATATATATATATATATATATATATATATATATATATATATATAATGAGTATATCCAAACATCAGTTTGATTTATTATTTTTGGTCAAATAAATCTTCATATACTGTCTTTGTATCCTTACACTATCCGTTTCACGGGTTATAGTAGTTTGTCATTACTACAACTATCAACTTATTTAGAGGATGTAATAAATCTTCTGAGGATATTTTGAAAGTTTCAGCGGTTTTCCCATTTTCAATTATCAGCAGTAGTTCACGTGATTACGACAGTTCCAAATGCTTCAACGATCTGTTTGGTTCATATATTTTGTTTGCCTAAATTAGTTTTGAAATAAAAGTTTATTCATATTACCACTCTTTTGAATTTACTTAAAATTCAAAAGTTATGAACTGATAGGAGTGTCTACATGATCAATTAAAACCGTTATTGTAAGCATTGGATGCTCAGGTTCAACCAATAGTTGGTCTTTATCTTCAAAAATGTTTTTTTTTCTGTAGAAGTAATAATATCCATCTGATAGCAAAGCTTACCTTATTTTTAAAATTTAACGTTATTTGGAAACATTTCTCTTCATTTACAAAGTATTGAAGAAATTTGATGTAACATCCTTGGTATGAAAAACGGATTAATTTTATATATCATTATGAAGTTTTTGTGGAGATTACTTAATGTTGTTGATATCACGAACCAACCTAAATTCGACTTTCATTGAAAACCAGGAAGCTCTGGACAATTGGTTCGTCCTAGTATCCAACTCTATAAAAGCTCAAACGTACCGGGTATGAGGCAATTACCCACTGAAAACAATGAATTATGGTTGCAATTGATTGAAGTTAGACAATATCGGTTTTATATATCGACTCAGTGTTCCAGTGGTTAACCGTTCAAGAGCGAGACCGAAGGTCTTGAGTCACTCACTGCTGAAAACTCTCGTACAAATATCTAGTGCTTCTTGGTTTTCATTGTATATCTAGCTTAGGTTGGTTCGCAATATCAATAACAATTGCATGGATGTTTGTTTTATCATGTTGCAAAACTCTTGAAAGTAATTTTGATTAGAAAAATGGATTATTGTGATGCGCTTCATTTGATTCACTGAAGTTCTATTAGTCAATTAACTTCCGTTATTTAATCAGTAAAATACCATTTAACCTTATACAACGTAATAGTTATCTTGATCGGAAACGATGATACATCTTATCATTGGTTGTTTTTGGAGATTTACATCATGTCTGTTTTTAGTTATGGAGTCACTGAGAACCAAGCAGCACTGAACAACTGTTTTGCTCTTGTGTAGAATTCTTCGACAGTGCATGCCAGAGGTCTCATAACAGAGGATCAAATCAAGAATTCAATGGTTCATATATAAAGTGGTTGTTATGGGCCCTGATCGTTTTGGGCTCCAATTTCTGGTGGGGTCGTTAGCATGTAATACTTAATAGTCCCAAACTTATGACTAAGCTGTGTCATTTTATTCCTTAGAAAGTCATTTGTTCTATTTGTTTTTTTTATAGCAAGGTGACTTTTATGATGCTATTCAACTACATCGTGAAAGTCTTGTCCTTTTGGAAGATTTCCGTTCATACCGGTGTATTGAGTAAGTTGTAGAATTAGATTTTTCACAATGTATATGTATAACATCATGAATGTTTCCTATATCTCAGTTATGCTCAGTTTGTGGTGGCTAGAATGTATTGAATAACTAGTCGTATTTAGAAAATGCTGGATGAGTTTTTGTTATTAAGATTTATAGATATCAGTCAGTCAGTCAGTAACAACGTAGAACTTCGTACGTACGTACATCAGTTCGAGTTGCCACACCACATTAGCACAGAGATACAGTTGTCGATTCAAATCCCGTAGTGGTAGAGGTAATAAGAGTATAAGCAGTTATCGGGAAAATTAGAGTTTGGAAATGTTACTTAAAGAGTATAATACAGTGAAATAAATTTGGGAAGAGAAAAAAAAAGAAACAAGGAGGAATAAGGAGATCAAAATTTGGGAGAACACAAAGAGTGTATGCACCTGCGCCATTGCAAACGATTTTGAGCCATGTCATTCAGGGTCTCTAACCATCGGTTGCTATCATCTCGCGGTCCCCAACCAGGTAGTCTACACCTACCGACATGACTCAAACCACTTGTCAGTGACTTCATGGACTTGTACCATGTTTTGGTCTGGCCGCCCCTAGCTTTCTTACTGAAATACCATTATATACAATAATATATCACTCACTTGACTTCAGACGTATATTTGTAGTTTGCTTGACTTTGTACTGTAGGCAGGTAAGCACTTTTTTAATTTGGATACAATGAATTTGAAAACTAGTTAACGATTGAATTCTCATCTTATGAGAAGTAAATTGTTCAACACAAGGTCCACAGTTTGTTTTCACAGCTCTGATACAATTTAATGACGTTTGTTCATTTGGAAATCCAATGTGGAATAATAAATTATCCATTTCCCTATGATTTTAATGATTGTTCCATTTCTCGCTCTAGTATAAAAGAGAACCTTTTTAGAACCAGCAAAATTCACAAAGCCGCTAATTATGTAAATGGTTTTGAAAAAATTTTGTTTTCTAAATAAAAAGCAAACCTATGTAAACATGGAATGGAACATTGTATTTCATGTATGAAGTTTATTGAGAACATAAATAAATAAAAATTGGTCTAACCTCATTGCAAATAGTTTTTATCACATTAGTAACAGCTTAATTGTTTATTTTTTGCCATTCAAGGCAGTACAGTTCATAAATATAGTTGAATGGTGTACCGTTGCATTATATGTCTAAACTGAACCACTTATATAACATAAAATAATTGAAATGCCACTATTCGATCGTTTATATTTATAATTTTGGATAGTGGCTAAGAGTGAAAATCCAGTTAAGCATTTTGTCCCTTTTTGGTCTCATCAACTACATATATTCGCACTTCAGGTTTTGAATATTTCGCTAGCCACTATTGAAGAATATAATGAGAATTTTTGACCGTCAATATATTGAGGAGAATTCCTCACTTCTGTATACTCACTTATTAAAATCACTTATTTATCAACTACAATATTAACAAATTCGCTTGTCAAGTAACACTAGTGACCTTCTCTGTACCTGTCTTGTCGATTAAGTATACTGACGCCGCTTCATGTAGTATATCCTTATATACAATCTTTCTTTTATATATTACCACCATTGAATTAACCACTTCTATGAATTTGGTGTTCATCTGGTTGTGCTAATGATGTATAGCAACCTGGACCGATGCATATATGTGCCTGGTCTTACATTTTAGCTGATTGACTGACGAACTGATACTGACGCTGGTTGGCCTGCGAGACTTCTGTCCTCAACGTGCTTAATTAGAAAACGATAAAACCAAGTCGATTCAATTCGTATATTTTATTACTCACAACTCGAATGATAATATATGTGGATTAGATGACCAGAATTCATTGATAATAACAAAGGACAGTCTGTAAATAGCTAGACAATTTGTAGTAGAAAACTGAGTAATGGGTTAATAAACAATTAAGTGTAATTGATGGACAGTATGACGTATATAAATAGATATTGAGTCAAATAAAAGCTTACAATTAGGTCAATATAAAAATATATTTAGTAAATACACATATGTAATCAACCGTAGAATAGCCTTCGCAGTTTCATGTATTCCACCTATTCATCCATAACTAACAAGAGACATCACTTTTGGACATTCCATACATTAACAAAGACTGGTCGAATGCAGTTCTAAATATTAAGAATTAAGGGATTCTTTCAAATAATGATATAAGTTTCCATTACTGTACCAAATTGCAATACACATTTCATCTACTGTCCGAGTTTAATTCTTGTTAAGTGCTAATAAGACCAAGGCCTTTTTGATCAAACGGAGTGTTTCTCCCTAAAAGTTAACCACTATATCAAGTTCGTTAAATAGTGAACAACAAGTATGTAGAAGTTAATTAATATTTTGTTAAGTGTGCTATAGAAATAGTTCTCGGAATTCAACTCCTAATCTGTATACAAATTACATCGTTAGTTTTGAATTTCTGAAATATATTTAGTGAAATTAGGATGTGATTAGTCAGTAAGTTTAAACTAATAGACATTCAACTCACTGGCTATTTAATGTGTGATATCCTTCCAGCTAGTGATTCCTACTCTGAACTCATTGAGTGTAGACTGCTTGTAATTGTGTTAAATAAATTACTGTTCAATCGTTACTCTGATTCTCTTATTCTGGTCTTAAATCGTGCATCTGTTATAACGTGATCCAATATGTGTCTAGCGTATCGGTCGAGTATTTAGTTTACTGCTAATATTCCCAACTCAGTCACTGGTCATGTAATCATATAATAGTAGCAAACATTGACAAACGTAAATAATTTTATTTTGCCGTCATACCAATATCTAATGTTTGATTAAATATCAAGCTTCATTTCCACAAACCTTCTTAATTTCTTTATATTTATCACTGTCTTTTGTTATTGTCTCTGTTTCTCAAAGATCCATACATAGCAAGTTGAAAGCATCAGAATTACGTATTGATGAGAAATTAGATTCAGAATTACAAAGAAGCTGTGAACATTTTGACGAGAAATCATACTCAACTGTTCAGCGTGCATTTGAGTAAGTCATGTATACGTGTACTTTCAGTATTAGAGAAAGATATTACAACAATGCTATTTCACATCGTGGCACTGAACTCTTGTAAGATTCAGAGAGAATATTAGGAGATAATGGTTGTTTCTCACTCCGTGATCTGCTAGTATAAATATGTCAGTCTTACGAAAATGTCGGTTACTACTAAAGTTCTTCAGTGCTAATAGTTGTAATATTAGATCCTTTCAAGACTGCAGACGCTGTTCCGTCCCATAATCGTCCGATTCAGTTAGGTACGCCTCATATACACTTTCCCTACCACCGACGCAAGTGAGAAGAATGAGACATAATTAAGAAGCTTAAATTGACTAACTAAATAACTGAGTATACAAATCATGGGTATATATACATCCGTCCTTTTGATTCAGATAAGGATATATAGGTAAGACCTTGACTAGACACATATCCGAGTTCTTTCAGTATCTTGCCCCGTGTATAATTTTGTCACCTACTGTTTTGCCTAAGGATTTCAATTCATGTAACTGTAGCTTCCTTACGTCACTAGATCACCAAAACGTAGTAGATTTTTCTACTCGTTTGGATGCTCATTTGGACTTCGTTTTCATTGATGGTGTGGGTACATATATGACTCGTAAACGTGCTCCATTGTCTAGCTCAGATCACTGTATAATTTGTGTTCTACCTACAGTATATGGAAAGCATGATAAGAGTACACTCTTACATCAGACCAAGAAAGTCAAATATAGGAATTACCCAGAAGAAAATATTCAAAATCTGAAAAACATGTTTCGTACGACTAACTGGGAATTGTTTACAGATGACTCACTGGAAATCACTACTGATGTCATCACTTGTTATCTTAAATTCCGTTTTGATATTTGTTATCCCACTGAACGCCTTTTAAAAGTTTTGATCGACTTACATCTCCACAAGTAAAACGACTACAGAAGGTATAAGAAAGAATGTGCAAGGAGAAAAACTATTGGAGTTCGTAAGCTAAACGGTCTAATTAACCTAGAGATTAAACGAATCAACTCTTTTTTTTACTCAGAAACCCCTATCTTGTAAAAACTCTCCAAGTATGTGGAAACTCTTTAAAGAACTTACAGGTGACATGCACATTAGAAGCGATAACCAGCTAAATGTTTGTGCTTGAAACAAGTCAGCCACCTGATGTCATGCTCTCTTTATCCACAGGTTTGAAAAATAGTTGTGTTCCTAGTTTCACTGAAACTGATGTCCGAAAATGTCTCCAGTCACTTAATTCATCCCAATGTTTAGGACCTGATGGTATCCCAAATCTTTTTAAAAATGTGCCGACGTTCTGCGTTATCCATTCACGAGTATCTTTAACATATCCTTTTCAACTAATCTCATACCGAAAATGTGGAGAAAGATAAAGATAATCTCTGTACCAAAGAAAGTATCTGATGATAAGAATGTGAAATTTAGACCCATAGCAACAACTTCACCTTTCCTCAAAACAATGGGAAAATTACTGATACTCCCACTTCAGCCTGTAATAAAAGAGCACATTGATCCGTATCAGTTTGCTTGAAAATGCAAAAAAAACATCTTAGATGCCGTTGCTGTTCTGCATCGCAATATATTGTTCAATTTGTAAAAGGGTAAGAAGTATGTTCGATGCATTTTTCCGAACTATACTTCTGCTTTTGATTCTATCCCAATACAACTTTTACTTAACAAGATAATCAGCGTCCACAATGACAGCTGTGTAATCAATTGGCTATGTCCCTACCTTTCTGGAAGAGAACAGGACACTGTGTTTGGAGGAAAGTGTTCGATGTCTCTATTGTCTCATGAGGGTGTGCCACAAGAAGTTGTTCTTTCACCTCTTCTTTTCTGTCTTATGCATGATTTACCATCTTCCACAGAAAAAACTTTGTGAAATATGCAGACGATCTCACGGTATGTATGCCGAATTCTACCTCTTTACATCCCATAGAATTGAATAAGTTTTTGTTTCGTATTGAATGGTGGTCTGTTGTTTATGATTTCATGCTTAATCCACCAAATTGCAAGCTGTTAACTATAGCCTGAGACATGAACAGCACCTAAACACCATTTTGGGATCCCATATTGCTTGTGCCGTTGGAGACTGATAAAAAGTGTCTCAGGTCAATTATCTTTGTGTTACTTCTTCCTCTGATCTCTCTTCATCTTCTCATGTTTTAGTGTTATCGAAGAAAGTTTTCCATCTGACTTACTACATAAAGAGGCTGCATGGTTTAGGGATTACTCGACATTTACTCTTATAATTTGTCGATTCCTGTGTATTACCTATTATTCGTTACTCTTCTCCATTATTCTTTCCCGGGTTTTTGAGAAAAGACTGCTGTATTGCGGAGAGTGCTGAAGGCAATTAGCAAGGTGTGTGGTGAATCTTTCGAAGTCATTATTAATATGTTTGTGGATAGACATCTAAAGTCATGCAAACCCCTGGCAGGTGTTATCTTACCAGATAATAACTATCCCCTTCACTCATATCTTTCTCCTTGTAAATCTACTGATAGAAGGAGACATAAATACATTAAAATCCATGCCCGAAAGCAAATATACTCTGTGACGAACAGGTTGTCAGAGTTAACCTAGTCAATAGCCTGTATTCTTAAATATTTCTCTAATTTGAAAAGTTGTACAGATTCCGTTCTTTTTTCACTTTTTTTCTTTTCCCTTTCTTGTTTCCGTTTTTGTAAAAGAAACTTGTTGAAAAACTTTATACTGCGAATTCTGTATTGTACCAAAATATAATATTGAATAAAGCCATTAATAATTATATGTATATAGAAAGGATTAGGCTTTTGTGCGTACACCGATTGTTCAATGAAACTGATAGTGATTTTAACCGCAGTGTTTTTAGAATTCTAATCACGCTCCTAATATCTTCATAGCTTTGAGCTTTAAGAATCAGGAGAGAATGAGCTGTTTTTGGTAACCATGACTTGTTGGTTAACTCACTCGACTTCTTCTGCTACCGAAAAAAATCAGAACAGGATTGTAGAGGCTGTTACTATGTCGAGCCTACATAGGTTAGTCTAGCTTCTGAACAGACCAATTTATTCATTCTTCTCAAGCCACATTTCTACCCTGTCACTTATTCGCTTATCAGCCCTGTCTGTTGTGATATGTTCGTATGTGTGTTAGTTGCTCACCCTGGTCATTACGTGTCTGTAACATATTGAGTTACTCTTTGGTCAAATGGAGTTGGTTCACTCGCCTTCTCTGCTGCACATCACTTCGTTTCTCGGATTGTCTATTCAGATCAATGAGTGTACGAAATATGTATATTCGAACTTCATTTTCGTATTTGGCTTATTTAATTCCGTTATTCACTAACGCGACTTATGTCGATAACAATATATGAGGACAACTGGAATGTGTATAGCGATAACATCATCCTCCGATCTAATTGGAGCCAGGTCACGGCACCATTAAAGGATAACATTCTTTTCATAGTTTCATGTATATAGCTAATGCCAATCATTTGATATTGTTATTTTTACAAATATACAGATTACTAGGAAGTACTCAGACGACATTTGCTCAATTACAAATGCATTATGTAGCAGCTATACAACGTAAATCATTCTATCTCGTTCAATTTCATGTGCATTCAGCATCTCAGCCAGATACATCTGGGAATAAGATAATTACTGATCATTCTTATCCAGAATTATGTCAAGTGAGTGGTCAGTATTCACATACTTTGTATAAAAATAAAAAAAGAGCTTTTTCAACTGAGTTTTTTTGTATGGGTAAAGAATGGTCTGTCCGTTGAGATTTTAAAATTTATTATGGTATTCACTTAACGAATTTAACAAAATATACTATTGAAATTATAAGATTAATAAATGGATTTTAATCACATCAAGGATATAGTAAACTGTTGATATTGTCTGAAAACATCGTGATTATACTTACTTACTTACTTACGCCTGTTACTCCCAATGGAGCATAGGACGCCGACCAGCATTTTCTGGTTAGCGTTTTTTTGGCGAGTTAGTTTTCTACGAGATGGGGTTGCTAGCCCCGTGCCCAACCGTCCTCCTTTATCCCGGCTTGGGACCGGTAGTAGCCCCCGGAGGGGCTCCACGGCACTGCAGCACCAGTAAAATTTATATCCATTTGAACTATAAATTTTCTCCATTATCGTTAACTCTGAATAGTCACTTGACATTGTTAACAGCTCAAATGGTCAACCCTTGTGCATGAACAAGTTTATTTTTTAGACTTACATGATTTTAAAAAATTGGCTAACATGAAATGTTTCTATAAGTTCATATATTTGATAAAATTCAATCTAATTTGATACACTAAAATAAGTAGTATATATTCGCAACCCAATGAGTAAGAAGTTATTGGGTAAGTATACATGAGATAGTAAGAATATGTTTCTATGTGTATATATTATTATAAAGGTTTATTGCAACTCATTGTGTACACATAAATTCAAGTCCAACTTTCGATTATGTGACTACTAATACTGTTAGGTGATTGAACATAGTCTTTAGGGAACCTACGACCGAAATTTCTTGTCAATTGATACTTAATATCAACGACCAACCTTCAATGTTGTAGGGACTAATACTCCCTAGTGTATTTCGACGTACGGCACTTGACAATAAGATCAAAGACTTTTCCACAAGACGACTTGAGCCACGATTGACCTTCTGTAGGAAAAATATTTACAATTGACTAATCAGAACGGGGATTTGTGGAGATTGAAGTATGTTTAATTGTTGAATTCACGGGCTGATCTACGATTAGGGTTAAACATGAACACCGTTGGATATTGGCTCAATAGTCCAGACGTCGAGCGTTCGCGCTCAAAATTGAAGGTCCTGGGTTCGAGTTCCGCGTGGTGGGTCGTGGATACGCATTGCTGAGCAGTCCCATACTAGGAAGAAACTGCCATTCAGAGCTTCTAGGCTTTCAATGGTGGCCTAGCTAATATGGACTCATGAATTCAACTATAAAAATAATTAATCAGTATGTTGTGGATGACCTATGTTACGTTTGTCTAGTCCTCATTAATTAATGCTTATTGAATTCTGTCAGTCAAGTTGCAATGTGACCACTAATGCTATCTGAGTCTTAAAATCCACCAAGATCAAATGAGGTTTAATTACCTCTAAACAGCTGCTCCACAGTATTGATGCGTCTCATTAAATATGTATCCTCTTTATTCTTTTTATATTATTGTTCATAGCAACTTCCACATTGGACTTTACTACGGTGTTTGAGATCGATTTGTCAAAATATGTGGGAAATTCTATTATGTTATCATCGTACAATTCAATGGCATAAAAATCGAGCGTCTGGCAAAAGTGTACGTTTTCCCCTACTTATATATAACTTATATATAACAGTTTATTTCATGATTATTTTTCCAATAAATTCAGTAGTATGTCTATGTATTTTTATGCGAATACTTAGTTACTTCTAGTTTTACGGTACAATTTGTTTGTGTCTGTTTTTTAGATATATTTTTGTGGAAAAATTCATTGTTGTTGTGTACAATTAAAATGGAATTAAAGTACATACGTGAAGGAGATGTTGGTGGCAAGATAATGAGTTAATTTATGAAGAAATCAAACCTACTTTAACTAAAAATGCTCATTATTTCAATTCCGTTTAGTTTTTCAATTAATAAGCTACAAGTTAACACTATGTTTTATGTCCTCACAGTTTACTAAATCAACGTGTGTCATCATTGTTTAGTAAAAAATCCCTAGTAGCGTAGTTTAACCATATCAAAAGTGAGGTAATTGCTCATCATTGACATTGAATAATCGTCAGATTATCTGTTTTAACTGAAGTTGAAAATATAGACCTCATTGTATTTTAGTCTAGCAGTTGCCACGAGATTTGAAAATTTTGAGTTCAGTCTAATATTTTGATCGAGTATAGATATATCATATACTTGTACCCATAAATCATTTCCACGTTAAATCGTAAGTGAAAAATTGTAAACGAGACATACTACTAAAGAGATTCGATTATGTACTCAATCAAAATCTAAGTCCACATATCCTTGTTTAGGTCGAAAAGGTAATCATTTGTACACATGATTAATGGACGTTATAATTCGGTTTAATATTTATGCCTTCTTATATCATAGGAAGTGTATGAAGTAACCGTAGAGAAATAACATACTCCCATATTGGTTCGTATATGCATAATGCTGAGGTCGAGTCTGAATTGTTTGAGATGAAACACCTGTGTTCAGTGCTTCCATGTTTTGATATTGTGTTTTTCTGAAATCAGTCACTCTAGAAAGCAAAACCAATACATACCTTCATCACTATTTACTAATTCTTTTCTAATTTTATTCTCACTCCTTTTTCCTTTTTTTAGTCATCTGAAACATATCCGTCTGCATCTAGTCACACCAAACATAAATCATTTACTTCAAATTCTCTACTTAATAATTCCAAATATCATAAACCGAAATTAAAAGTTGACAATATCAATCATGATGATATTGTTGTCACTACTGAAATTGATCATGACAATAATACAGTGACAAAATCATCCGTTATCATAAATAATGATCATGGTTGTGATCCACAATTGGCCAGACAGTGGCATGATTATGTTACGTGTAAATTAGATTCTGGTCGGTCACGTATATGGTCAGAAATCATTTCACGTATTGAACCAATTTTAAATGTTATTAGTCAACTTGCCAGAGATATGACATTTGATCAGATTGCTTCATTATTATCTACTATTAATCAGTAAGTTTTGATTGAGTAACATCTTCTTCGCTGTCTTTTTTTGTTAGTGTTCATGTTAGAAAATTGTATGTTTGTTAGCAAACAATATTGTCTACATTTTGTAGATTTTATTCGTCATAGATTAATCTCAACTGATGGAGTACCGTTGAAAATCAAGAGCGTTGACCAGTAGATTTATTCTAGTATAACAGTCCCCAACAGTGCATATTCGTTCATGATCTCACCAGAAACTTATTTTAGGATGTTCCTAAAGTTTTAATAAGTTTTGACCTGTGATGCTCAAGCATTTCTGAAGTGAAACACTTGTCACTAACGGCGTTAAATGGCCGTCATCCAATATGGCAAATTGGTTGAAGTTGAAATTATTTAGTTTGACGCCGACCCGACGTTTTTAAGAATTAAGCGTTCGTACTTGGTGAAGTTCTGAGTATGGGCTTTAAAGGAGACGCATATTAGGCTGAAATAGCTGTCCAATCCGTCATTCTCAAAGATTCAACAACTATCACCAATTTGTACTGAATACAATCTACAAATCAAATCAATCTCTGCTAAACTCTTCCAACGAAACCATTGTCTTTAGTCTTATCAACTAATAATTAGAAAAAGCACTTATGTAAGCTAACAGTATTGTTTTCAATTAGCTGTTTATAGGGCTTTACTTTAATCCACAGTAACATTTTGTATAGATACATAATAATTGGTAAACCGGTCAAAACAACTTATGAATCAATGATAGTGAAGTAGGTTGCACAATTAAATACCGTGTGTGGGGTTGCGGATGCAGACTTTTGAAGAGGTCCACACCAGGACAGTGCTCTCAGGTTTTCAGTGGTGGTCTAATATTGATCGGTTCATGATTTCAATGAAAAAGTACAAATTGTTAGTAAGATGACTAATGTGTAGTGGTTATAAGATCAATAAATATCTTGAAAATAGGGGTAAATATTTTAGCATAAAAAGCTGGTCAACACTTGAGAAAATAAAGTTCATCAGATAATCATTAAAAATACTTGATAAGAAACAGTTGTGAATAATCAATTTAAGTATGCTATGGTAAATAGGTTATTTAAAAGAAGTGAAGAAAGACAAGAGGATGATCATGATCGAGATATTACAAATTTATTTTAAACACAACTAGGATTGCTGACTCGAATCTTTATGGCTTTCCGTATATATAAGAGATGTGACTTTATCCGACTGGTTGAGTGTGAGAGTTTGCAGAAAATCACTTTGAACACCTTAGTTTGATCTACTACATATGACCACTGTCGATCGAGTGAGATGAAGCGGAACGAAATATTGACTTTGTTTGATCCCTTTCATACAGCTCAGTGAGTGTTCACTGATTGTGCTAGTAAGTTCGATATAGCTGTCTTTACAGGAATAACCTAATCGATGAGTACAGGTATAAGTGATAAATCTAGTTAACATCTCCTTAAATTAGGTAACCATCATTGACAAACTAAAAAGTAACATTGATTAATTTGATTTTCGATAATACTTTTATCAATTCCAAATGGTAGGTCTTTTCACCTAATGTACATGATTCATTGTTTTATACATTAGTGTGTAATTACTTACCGAGGAGTTCAATTGATTCCCCTTTGATAACAAGGATGTGGATTACACAATTTATACTAATTTACCTTATTATTTTAGATAAGTGTTTCATGGAGATTTGTTCAGTTTTAAGACAGATTTCATCCTAAACTTAGAAATCAATATAACAAATTAATGAAAACGAGTAATAATTACACACAATTGTTTTACCTTCATTGAAGACTAATTCTAATTACTGAAATATTCACGATTTCATACAAGGTATCGACCTGAAATCTCACTTACTAAAATACCTTTTGATTATTCTTTCAGAATTTTCAGTTATTCAGTCAACACCAATCACTAAGTATCTTTAAATTAAGTTATGCCTATTGAATTAATAATGAAAAGGTGAAT
This sequence comes from Schistosoma haematobium, assembly GCF_000699445.3. Taxonomy (NCBI): domain Eukaryota; kingdom Metazoa; phylum Platyhelminthes; class Trematoda; order Strigeidida; family Schistosomatidae; genus Schistosoma; species Schistosoma haematobium. Next base: position 13,761,292 of record NC_067201.1, read on the forward strand.
ATCTACGTAAAATACGAGACTTTAATTTGTTATATATTGCTCACGAAATTATCAAGACAAATATTAAAATCGTCGAAGTGGCAAAAGTTTTGGTAGTAGTAAGAAATTTTATGAGTAGGAAACATGATTCAAGAAGACAATATGAATTCATAGATTGAAAAGTATGAAATTATTCCCAAACTTATGTTTTGAACGATGACAAACAATGAATGTGTCTACATTGTAGAAACTGAATTTTGAGTCATGTCACTCAACGTTCCCGATTTTTGTTTACGATAATCGCACTTTAAGCTATATGAAAGATTAATTTCGATGAAATATTAATGGATAAATAGTTGTATTCTTGTGCCTATGAATGCATACATATATTTGTGTACCGTCAATCTAAACAGTGACAATTACAATGCGTATATGTATATATATTTACTAAAAACGATCAGTAAACAAAAACACTAATTTATTGGATAAAGAAAATGAAGGTTTAAAATTCACTAATTTCTGTTGAAATCTCTTCTAAGACGAGAAAAATCGATTCACTTTACTTTCCACCTTTATTTACATGACTCTACTAATGAATATTGTTCAATCTATGGTAATATGTGGTCAATAACTAGTTTACATCGATAAAATTCGTGATTTCCAATATACTATTCTTATTTGTAAATGAAAGGCGTCACTATTCATGTTTTGAAGGTTTATATATATATATATATATATATATATATATATATATATATATATATATATATATATATATATATACTGTATATGATCGTGAAGAGCCTCCATATGATCAGTCATTACCCCAGGATGTCATACATTGTTATTATGTCGAGGTAGAGTCAACAAGTTGAATAGTAATAAAGTCAAAGTAATCCTACTACCAATCGTAATACGAAAGACCGAATAAACATTTGGAATATGGTTTATGACGAAGAAGTCGATCGATATTTATTTATGAATACTAGGGATAAAAATGTAGTGTAAGATAATGAGTGGATCTATCTAGTCTACTGTTTATGATGCTGAGCCATGTTCTTATTGGTCTGTTATTCTCAAGCTCCTTTCTATGCCCTTCCATTCAGTCCAGAAATCAGCAGCCGTCCTCTACTTTATTTTTATTTCAAAACAAACGTGGTTTATTTACAGAAATCCTGGACCGCATTACACCATAAAATGCAAAATGCCAATCATAAATAAACGAGATAGAAGTGTCTGTATATAGAGAAAGCTGTAATTAATTGACTGGTAACGAATTTGGAATATTTAGTCGTATATGAGTAGATACTGGGTTAAACGGAAGCTTATTAGTAAAACAGAACTGTAAAATTAAATAATTATGTTCACTAATCATTGGTATACTTACATTTGTCCTTCTGTAGTATAGAATCAAATTTGATTCCCTTTGGTAGCGTATCTTACCTGTAATGTCTCACCTACTGTACTGTCTGACCTTGATATAAACGCAAGAACGGGTGTATAACTTGCCTAGACTCTCTCAGTTTATCAGGTTTTTGCTAGGACTATATATCCTGTTTGGTATTTAGAATCACCTTTTTGTGTTTAGGGACGCTAATAGATATCACGCGTTCATGTCATCAATTAGAATTCAAAATTTTCTCTATCCCACATTTACTATTTATTCTATAGCCTAATGTCGCAGACGTGGCCAATTACACGTCTAACCTTCAGTTAATCTTGAGCTGACGCAATCTAAGCTCCTATCGCTCCACTATACTCAAACCTTTACACCAACTCTTGAGTCTAGAGGAAAGTCAGCAACCAATTTTCATTACACTCATTTCAAACATGACTCAAAATTCACACAATAATACAGAGTAAATTATTAACTATACGCCAACGTAGATGAGTGTAGATTGGTTTACTTGACTTCAAGTCATACATTAAGTTTGAAGTCTCGTAATACTATCCGATTGCCTAAACTGCAATAGATGGGTCAGGGTTCAGACCCGTGACATAGTAATCGAAAGTTTAATGTCCTAACTACTGAGTCACCGCTCTAGTGGACGAATAATTCCATCATCTACCCTATTTAATAACTTATTATAGTGTTTGCAATATCAATTCAATGATTTTTATTGGTTGAGTTTCGTTCTTTAGTCTGGATGTTTTAATTATGAAGTTTTTATTGTTCTTTTAAAAAAATAAAATCAGGACAAACTTTAGGTGAAGGTAAGCTATTCCTCTATGAATATATGATTGACAGCTTGTCCTATCCATTTAGTCCAGAGAATGAAACGTTACCAAAATTATCCATCAGAGCTTCAAATTCTCATCATTATCTCATTACCCATAAGTTTCATCATATTTCTTTGTTTTTTATTTATCAGTAAAAAAAAACCTTTCTTCATTATCTTTTTCTTTAGTTTTGTACATATAGGTGAAGAATTTTGTGAATGTTCACCGAATGAACTACTGGAAGCTTTACGAATTTCAATTCAAAAATATTTTAAAGACTTCCATCGGTAAATAAATGTTCATTTTTGTTTTCTTTTAAAAAACTGTTTATTATTAACTATCCATTTCTAGAATAGTGGCTTTTGGATTTTGTTAAATGTGTACAGATTACAACACAAGTATTGAAAATCGCAAACAATCGGAGATGGCCGCACAATGTTGTGAACTAACTGGAGTTAGATGTATATACCATTAGATCCATATTTCAGTGGTCTCGAGGTTATGCGTTTGCTTTTTAAACCAACACTTCGAAAAATATAGAGATAATTTAATGGAAGGGTTATCAATAATATTTTCAATGTTCCAAATGCGTGATATATCAAAGATCTTCGGGTATTTTTTCCTTAATTTGTGACAGAATACTTCAAATTAGAGTTTAGTTTCCATTGAAGATTTCACTTTAAAACTCTGGAATTGACCGTAACTGTTTCGTATTGACATAGTAGTATAGCACAGCATCAGGTATCAAATAATCACAAATGTAGTGTAATTAAAGACTTAAAATAAAATTTCCGGTAAAAAATTACACTAATATGTAACACTCATTCACCGAATGATTTTAAAAATGGTCCAAAGTTTTGAACTTAACATACCTATTAAATATAGAAAATGTTGCGGACAACCTCAGGCTGACAAGTTATTATTTCGAAAGAAATATTAAGATTATCTACTCAAAGTTTTCACCCTTGTAAATAAACAAAATGCGTTGAATTTATTTCAAAGTCATAGCCAAATAACCTCAGTGGATTTTACGCTATAAAATCAATCCTTATTATAATAATACACACCAATTGGTTAAATGATCAATGAAAATAATCTGCCAATATTCTGTTAGTTAATTGGTAAGGCTTGGAGCATTTGAATGTTACTGTACTCTTCATTTTGTCTATATTCTTGTCTGATCAGTTTATTCATGTTTTGACCTGTTCAATGAATCAATATACATGTATATAACATTCGCATTTTAGTATAAAATACAGTAAATATATATATATAGAATTAATTAAAAAGAATAGTTTAGATTCATTTCATTGGTTTATTACATACATGTAAATATCTTTCGCTTTCAGTGTAATTCTGTCGTACAGAAATGTTTATTAATTACTAGTCTGTTAAACATTTTTCTATATCCGTTTACTTCTCATTTAGTCTTTTGTGTTTTCTTTTCTCGTTCTGGTTTCGCTTTTCGTGTATCTGCTCTCACATGTTCAAGAACAATGGTTAAGTTTATTCGCATGCCACCTCTCCTATTATTCAAGATTTTGTGTGTGTGAGGGAGAGAAAAAGGGAATGTATATGTTGATTAATTTGTTTGCATGTGCTCGCTGTTTATCACCATATCAACGATTATCAATATGTATTATTATATTTAAAACAATGGAAATTTATAGTGTGCTTTGCTTTTTTAATTAATCTCTAAATTGACGAGATATCATGTTATCTGCATTGTTTTTGTGTAGTTACCCAATATAGTAAAACGATAGGGATCTAAATACATGACTTGTATTGATAAATTTTTAGAGGATAATTGATTTCTCAACTTACCTTCCTTTACTGAATATGATTTCCTTTTATCCGTGGTACTGTTTGACAACTGCTTCCATATAAAAACTTTACGTATGATTTTTAATTCCTACGGAAATGTAGATTACAAGCAAAGAAATGACAATAGATTGCTGTTTTGAATTCTCTGAATGCTGTTCCAGCTTCTGGAATGCTACAGCAAACAGCATAGTCAGGAACAAATTGTCCATGGTTGTGATCAGATTTTTAAATTGAATCTGAGCTCGTATTAGCTCAATTATTCTAATTTATTGTGACGAATGTAGGTAATTATCTCTCAAACGACTGACGTTAAAATAATCATGGTTTTCTTTACTTTAGCTTTAAAGGTAAATTTTGAGGGCATGACTATAAACATTGGAAAAAATAGAGATTGGTTTAAATGTTTTTGAAATATGTGATCAATTCGTCTTGGTTTGCACCCTTTATTCACCCAAATACACAAAGAAATAGTATGCGGGTGTGAATAGTGGATTTAAAATATGGTTGTTTTTGTTTTACTCAGCCATTTATCAAAAAATTAGAACAAATATTCGTTAACCACATAACTACATAATAGAAACTAGACAATATCATATATCTTTTTGTAGTATCTGTTAATCGACATCATTAACACAAACCAAATACATCCCTGACGTTTTTTCGATTTTTTTCTATTCAAAATCTACAGAAAATGCTCAATTTTATCACTCCTTTTATCTAATGATCAAGTGAATAATTTCGAGGTTTGACCATGAAGCATGACATGAGATCAGTCCATTATGATGTTACTGACTGTCAAAGTGACCTGTATTGTAAGGTTACAGACTTTTGGGTTGTTGTAATCCACAGGATAATGGTGGTAGCTAAGAGATTACTTTCGAAAAATTTCTGTCATATTGTATCAGTAATAGACTACAATTTCGCCTATAAAATAGGAAAATGAGTTAATTAAAGGAATAAAAAATACACTCTTATATACCAGCTTATAAGTTGATAACCTCTTGCTCTAGTTAAACCGAATCGAACTTTGTAACTTAAAATATTTGACCATATGTTTTTCTTAACTACTTTTAGATATTACAAAATTGTATGCGAACTTTCTTGATCCTTTTTATTTATTATTGCACCGTAAAATGTGAACTTTTCATACTAAAACAGTGTATAATTTCATGTTCTTAAATATGGAAATATACTATAATTTTGTATACAGACTTTTAGATTTGAACTCAGGGTGGTTGAATGGTAACGCCCTGAATACTAGGCCTATAAATCTGATTTTCCACCACTATTCATGTTGTGGTTCTTTGTGGTATGGCAACTGTAACTGATGTACGTACGTACGAAGTCCTACGTTGTTACTGACTGACTGCGGTTCTCTGTACACCGCTGTTTAAACAGTTTTAAACATTAATAAATCAGCTTTACAGTACTCTTTGTTTTCCAGTGGTTTTCCTCTTCACATTAGTCCATTAAGGAAATCATTTTCAAATAATCCTATTCTCTACAATCTACACAAAGATTATCATTTATTAGCTACTTGTTTTAAATGAGTAAACGTTAGTGTTTCACGTGCATTTTCCTTGATCAAAACACCTACATTTGTACATTCATTTACATGGAAATTAATTAGAATAAACTTTGTGAGTAATATATGTTTGATTGTTTCCTTTTTCCCAAATTTATTCTGCTACTCCTTTTTAGAAAGCATATGGACCGACTTAAAATGTTTTTAGAAAACGAAACGTGGAAAATATGTCCTGTCAAGCATTCATTCACTGTAATGGATCTTCAGGTAATAAGATGTCTTTTTGTTCAGTCTATTTTATTTTTTCACCTCATTGTCAATATATGTACGTAATACGTGACCCAAGCATATCAATCGATGAAGATTCACAACTTCATCAACTGATTTACCGTCATCCCCTAATACACTGCGTTTAAACTCACTATTACTTATCCGATGATCCCAGCAGACGCGAGCAATATTTCTAAGACATCTGTGATCAAATACTAGTAGCTTACGAGTATCTTCTACCCTTAATGTTCACGTTTCGCAGCCGTAAATTAGAACCGAACGAACTGCCTTTCACGGTATATAAGTTACCAGGCACTTAAATATATAGATCTGTTACTTAACTGTGTACCGAAAATTTCTTAGTTATGTGATTATTTCAATTTATTATTTACGGTGCACCTTACCATTGTATCTTACCCATATAATCACCAGAGTTAAGTGTCTAAACAGTAAGACTACCTGTTAGCAATCATATGACTTTCTGTTGTTCCGATTGGAGAAAGTTTGAGAACGTGGGAATTCTCATGGCCTATCGATCATGATGAGTACTTTATCGGATATTATAATTTTACTGTTAGTGGAATATAGAAAGAACACAGCAATTTTTACAATAGGCATTTCGAATAAATAGTATCTCTAGAAGAATGATACATTTGCCAACTGTATGAACAAGATTTAGTTTGGTTGCCATAAACTAAACTAACTTGTAACAAGCCAAGATAATTTTATCAACCATATAACGTTTTCTAATAATGTATAATTTTTCATTCATTTGTTAAAAAACGGCTATAAACATGAATGTAAATTTCTTTATTTCAATTGACTGTTTGTAACCGAAAAGGTCTACATAAACTTTTTTAAATCTTACGAATAGTGATCCGTCTGTACATCATGAATCCTGATTTATGAAATAAAACTGTTTTTTATTAATCTTTTTAGAAGATTGATTCTGGTTAATTTGAAAAAAAAAGGTTTTCACGAAGGGTCCTACAAAACTGACAAATCATCACAAGAATATAAGAAAATTTCACTTGTCAAGACGTCGTTTAGACTGGGCTACTCCTTTAGATTAATATACATTGTTACATTTCCATTTCCTATCTAGTAATACATATTTATCAATCTGTCTATCCATCCTACTATTTACTGAGATTGTATTTCCTTTTCTTTTATTATAGGAATTCAGAGCAGTAAAAGATTTATTTGAAAGTAATACAGCTAACAACAATATTACTAATAATAGCAACGGTACTAATGTTAATAAAAGCATTACGGTTAATGGGTTGAGCAAAGTCTCAGATAACAATAATAATAATAATTCAACGATAACGTAAGTATTTTTAGTCTATCCATTGCTTTTTCCCTTTCTCCTTATTTTATTATTATAATTATTCTGCTTGGAAATAAAAGTGATCATGACATTCACTGGTAGGTTAGGTAATGATGCTCAAGTGGGAAATAACTGAACAAGTGATTTTTGTGTGTGTACATAAACCTTTTTTGAAAAAATTCTGTTGTCATTGTAATTATAGTTTGTATTTACCACAAATTGATGTCAGTTGAGATGCCATTGAAGAGCATGAAGAGTGGCGCTGAACAGCTTTTTCATCCCTGTATAAAGGACATCAAAAAACCATGATTTCATGACCCCATCAGAGATTGAGTCCAAGAACATCAGATCTAACAGAAAACGCTTAGCCATTAGAAAACGGTAGCCATTTTCTAATGGTACGATTTGAACTTCAATCAACTTGCAATAGAACGTGAAGATCGTCTAATACAACTGGGACATCTGTCTCAATTTCGATATATCTGAACTTCACCAGTAAACCTATCACCCCGGTTTTCATTGATACCTTAATTATTATCAAACTTTGACGAATACAACTCATAAACTAAATCAGTCTTTACTAAAGCTTTTAAACTGAAATTTTGTTGTCTTAAGTGTGTTAATTATTCAAATGCTCATATGTGCAAATGCATATTTGTACAGTGTAAGTATGCAGTGTATAGCGAGAACATAATTAACAATCCAATCATTTTCTTTTAGAACTTCGTTCAACACATCCAAATCGGAAAACAGTTAGATTTATTAAAGGTTTACTATAATCTCATTTCAGGTAACGAACAATACAACATTCACGATCATTTACTGGGGTTCCAGTCTATGGCTTTCATGGTGTACATTTCTACGTTTTCTTAGTTGAACCGAAAAAAAATAGCAATCGAAGTGTTCCAGTTGTGTTTTGTTGTATTCATTGCCTTAATTGGGTTCTATGTGACATTCATGCACTGACAAATAACTGTTTATTTGTATAGGAAATTTGTGGAGATTGTAGTATTTGCACACCTGAAATCACGAACTGATCAAAGTTAGACCACCAATGAAAACCTGGAAGCACTGAATGGCATTTTCGCCCTAGTATGGGACTTCTCAGCAATGCACATCCATGAACCTACCCGCCAGAATAAAACCTTGGACTTTTGATCCCGTACCCAAACGTTTAACCTCTAAACCAATTGGCTATCATCCAGTAGTGATCTTGTTATGATCAGAAGGTGATTTCAACTTTAAAAGACTACAACCTCCAATAATAATAATAATAATAATAACAGTTGTGTCCTTACCTGTGACTAGCTTCAAGATGTGATATCAAGAGTTTTAGTGAGAAGTCGTGACCAACGGAGTTCAATCCGTGTCAGTGTGGGACAGTTATCCACCTCAGACAATGGGTGAAGGGTTTCGCAGGATAATGGATTGAATAAAGTTAGAATAGACATCTTTGGATGTCAAATCCAATGGTCTAGATATTAAACATCTTAAGCGAAACCGAAAGTCCTTGCCCGATTCTTATGGACGAGTTTGTGAACGCAATTTGCTTGATGAAACTAATAATAGAATTGACACACTTATCTAGCGCTTCCAGGCTTTCAACTGCGATCTAGCCAAAATCAGGTCCTGATTTCTACTACTTATTACTTAAAATTACTATGCATAGGTTTCACAATATGGTAGATAAATCGTATGATAATTGAATTAGTGATCTTATTTAAAAATCTCATATTAATTATCACCTTTATTGCGAGTTTACAATTAAGTCTCTTTCGGAACAAAAGAGTTTAATTAAGTGCAACCAATATATTACATAATAGACGGTTGATATTTAATTATTTAAGTAGTATATACTGGAATTTTACATTTTTAATTTTCAGATTATAACTTACTCTTTTAATTAAATCAAAATTTATCACATTAATATTGCACAGAAAAGTACTTTCTAGTTTCTCAGTCGAAATTGTTGAGATTCAATGTTAATTTGCAAATAGATCAATATGTATTAGGTATACATAATTTAGTCCGGCTTCAATTTTAATAACCAGCAGGTTGACCTTGTGGTGGGGAAGCGACTCGTACAATGAAGTCTATCTGAGTGCGAGATTGCCAACACTAAATTACCAGTCTTTGACTGACGTTATCAGCCGGGTCCTCGGGCTTAGGCTGAATTTTTGATGTCCCTCTAAGAAGGGATAAATGTGGTAACAAAGTTATTGGCGTGTTTGTATCTTGTCAGCATTGATGTGATATTCGTCCAGTTAATTAGTTTTAGTGGGAATTGAGAGATTCAGAGTATGCTAGCAGCCTATCATGTTTTGAATGACATTCAAGGTTATAAAATCCATACACCTAACCAAAAGCCGGCTCCAGGTATCGATTACAAAATACAGATCTACTTCCTAAGTAGCAATGAAGTACATATAATGTAGAATCGAAGTCATGATTTAACACTAAACCAGTTATTAATTATGCAAAGACATTGAGTATCACTTTTCTGTCTGCCCGTCGTAACAAATGACTTATCATGTTTTATAGTTTACGTCACATACTGACTTAAGCTAGACACCCATCGAAGACCAATGAGCAATGAACAACTGCTTTCCCTTATAATGAAATCATACGGTCACAAGCGATGAATTTTAAGAAAGATTACTGAAGCACTAGTGAAAATCCTCAACCGATTGCAGTTTAATCATGTTGCATGTGAGATCTTTTTCTACACTAGAGATTGATAACCACAATGTTTCAAACTGTTAGAATTCGAATCCCAACTCACTGATCTAAATAAGGAGCGTACACATCTAGCTCTGGAGAACTCCAGTTCTATCTCTAATGAGTGGCATTGCTTTGCATTGCCAACAACAACTAAAAAGAAACAGGTGTTTACAATTGCCTAATTTAGTAATCAACCTAAAATCAGTTTGTACTGTAAACTTACATTGATTGGTTAATCAATTAGTGATTGTCACGTTTGGAATACTGACCTCCTTATAGAGAATGAAATACAGTATAATTAACTATTCTCAACTGCCAAACCAGGACAGTGAATGAACAATGATACAGGGATCCGTTTATTCAACAATAACAACAAGTTCATTCACTGGTACAACGATATTAGCAGGATACCAATTACAATTGTCTAAACAACAATAATAGGATTAAATGTCCTAATTTCGTTGGATATTCTCGCTGACTCGGGATTCCAACTGCAAATCGCACATGACACAATCACGGACGATCACAAAATGGTGATACTAGCACCATAAAACGGAATGTTGGTACGACCAAACAAGATGAAAGGCTCAACATCTCATCTCTTTTGACAGTGAACGATTTTGTTTGTTTAATCCTTCGTGCTGATCGAATTACATCGATCAAGTTGCAATGCAGCTATTAGTTACTGTGTATTAGTGTCAAATCTCGGACACTGTACATCATAAGATCAACCATTTAACATCAAAGAGTAATGTAAACTATTTCAAATGAATGTCACTTCACTGTGAAATTCATCTTTGAAACTCATTTCACTTTCCCTCCCTCTCTCTCTCTATATATATATAAGATCAATTGTATTGAACATATTGTTAAAAATTTCCGCTAATAGTTAATTCTAGTCATATTTATGATCTTCACCTATTTCTTTATTCAAATAAATTTATTTTCATGTTTAGCGTTCCAAAACTACAAAATAAAAAGTTATTCGCCTTCCCTTATACCTTTGTGCAATTCCCTGAGGATCCCGAGAATAGTAATAATAATGATAACAGTAATGACAATGGTGTTAGTAGTGACAATCATCTTGGTCAAACTGAAACCAACTCCTCTGATTTAATGAATTTATCGTCAGCATCAAACGATATTATGGCTACACAAAGGTCAAATACAAAGTTTTCTCCCAATAATACTGATCATAATCATGGAGATAATGATATTCATGGTAATGTTAATAATAATGCCAAGTTTATTACCATTTCACAAAACAATTTCGTAAGTTATAAAAACAAGTATTGCGTATATATATATTCTATTGTCCCTTATATATATATATATCCAGCCTGCTGGTCTCGAAGTTGCGCATCTACTGCGTCTTTCATCCAACTCAGCAACACTCTGTTGAAAACGTTTCCTGGTACTGATAGTAGTGTGATTCCTCTGTAGTTTCCACATTTACTCAGATCTCCTTTCTTTGCTATCGTAATGAAGTGTCCTTCTTTACAGTCCGTTGGCACTTGTTCTTCTTCCCAAATCTCCCTGAATAGAGCGTGAATCACGTTTCCAATTACCTCTATGTCTGACTTCAGAGATTCAGTTGGTATATTGTCAGGTCCTTCTGCTTTCTCACTCTTGATTTGTCTGATGGCCATCCTGGCTTCTTCTGTCGTTTGTGGAGTGACATCTATATGAAGATCTGTGTGTTGCTTCGATGTCCAGTGTTTTCAGCGAAGCTGGTCTATTCTCGAGTTCCTCGAAGTATTTTACCCATCTGTTCCTTTGTTCTTGAATCTCGGTGATTGGTTTGCCTTCCTTGTCCTTGATTTACTTGGTTCACTATATTTACCTGTTAGTTTCTTCGTTTTGTCATATAGCTGTCTCATATTTCCTTCCCTTGAAGCTTTTTCCTCTGTCTTTGCTAGCTCTTTCACGTATTCTTGTTGTCAGCTCTAATATCTCTTTTCACCTTCTTGTTTCCTTCTGCATATTGCTCTTGCGCCTTGTTCGACTGTTGTTTTTTGGTGTCTTATTGTTCTTCCTCTCTTAAATCGTTTCCAGGGTTTTTATAGAGATCCATTCCTGAATTTTTTATTGATGCAAATATGATCGATGTAGTTCACCGTAGTGTGGTGCGGTGAGATATATCTAGCTTTGTGTATGAGTTTGTGTGGGAATATTTTGCCGCCTATGACCAATTTGTTAAATGCAGATAGGTTTGCAAATCTCTCCCGATTTTCATTTCTCTCTCCCAGTCCATGTCGTACCGTGATATCTTCATATCCGGTATTGTCCATTTCGACTTTGGTGTTTAGGTCTCCCATCAGGATGGTGAGTTTCTTTCTTGGGCACTTCTCTATGGGTGATTGTAGCCTATTGTATAACTGATCTCTATCGTCGTCATTGCTATCATTGTTGGGTGAATAACACCGGACAACATTCACTGTAATTCCCTCCTTTGTTTTGAATGATGTCTAGATGGTTCTGGATCCGTGAGATCCCCATCCTACAAGTGCGTTTCGTGCCACTTTGGACAGCATTAGAGCAACTTCCTGAATGTTTGTAGCATTTTTCTCTTCGTGATCGGAGTACAGCAGCATCTCTCCCGTATCCAGCCTTTGCTGTTCAGCTCGGGTCCAATAGTTTTTGCTGATTCCGAGTACTGCCAAGTTGTATCTCCTCATTACCTCAGCTATTTGATTGGTCCTTCCGGTCTTCTATATTGTCCGGACGTTCCATGTATCTATATTGATTGTTGCTCTGGTTGTTAAAAGGGGCATCGGCCTTGTGATCGAAGAGTCTCGGCTTTCATTATGAGGTGTCATAATTCTTCCCTCAACTCTGAGGGTTTAATTTGCTTAATCTGGTTGGCGTTTTTTAGCAAGATTTTTTTCTACAGGATGGGGTTGCCGACCCCATGCTTAACCTTCCTCCTTTACCTGGGCTTGGGACCGGCAGTAACTCTAGAAGGGCTACAGGAGGAGTTAAAAGTAGTGTAGAAAGAATTAAGTAGATTCATCTATATTATGTCTTTCTTTCTTCAGTTAGCCCATAGTGAACTCATTCGATAAGAATAAAATGTCTAGTCCAGCCTCCTCTACAGTTAAACTGACCTTGTGAAGGCAGTTATTGTGGATGTACAACCAAGCAAATACATCATATTATTTTCATGAACATTACCCCTTATGGTTGATCAAGGGAAAAAAGAGAACAGTAAGAAGCTATGTTTTGGCATACTTAGTAGATAGCGGTCACCATATCAAAACGAAGTTAGCTTTTAGATTCGTTTACAGAATTCCGTAGAATTTATCTCATATTTTTCAGACTTCGTCTTTTACATACAACCGAACCCATTATTATACACATCAATAAACCTAATCTTTGTACACAGAAAAAGTTTGTTCAGCTTTTTAATTCACCGTCTCCTTCTTTTCCTCAGTTACTATATTTCTCAAAATTTTTAATTATGTCCCATAATAATTTTATAACTTTATTTAAAGTGATCTACCTGCCCTAATAGGCTGATTGGTCACCTACTATTCTTTGCATCAACTGTATTAATTACAAATTTCTTATTTTACAAGTAATACTAAACATATCTACTCGACTATTCAATTCCAAACTTGATTTTTACTCTAACGCAACGATATTTTTTGCCTAACTGATTATGTAATCGTATAGTTAGATCGGTTACACATTTCACATCTATTGAGCTGCTCACTGATTACTATTTTAGGGAGAACTTTGTTAAATTGATCAACCATCATTTGTTTGATACTGATTTCATTTATCCTTAACTGTAAAGCTTACATATATATATAACTGTAGAGCTTTGAGATGAGGATTTAACTGAAAAGAAATACTTCTTCAATCAAATTGTGTTTTTAACGCCTTAATAGAAATATTTAATAATCAATAATTTACTTTTCAGTCTAATGATACATCGTTTTCAAATGATCATAGTGGGCCACTTTTATCAACAACTACATTAGAAGTTCTTCGTTTGATCGGTAAGTACATTCATATTTATCTTTTCTCATTGAATATGATTATTTCTAGCTATTTACTCTCATGGTTAAAACGATACATCAGTTAGAAAGGGACATTCTTTGAAAAGCACTCAACACTTCAATTTTTTAACTTTTCCTAACATTTTTAATTGACGACTGAACGCCATATTTAGTTTATGACATTTTTACTCTCATTGCATAGTGAAAAATCACTTGTTTTATCGTAATTTACTGAGTTGTGCGATTAAATCTGCATTGTACATTTTCTTATTTCTTACAAACTACTTATTTCTGAAATAAGTACATCATTTTTGATTCAAATATACACTAAAATGTTCCTCTTATTTGGAGCCTCAAGGAGATTAAACCTATCGAACAACATTATTTGACAAAATACCTTTCGATACAGTTATTTATATACAACAAAAGAAAACATTGATACATGAGGTTTCATTAGGACATGTTGCAGAGAATAAAGCAAGATACAGATGAAGAAGTATACCTAACAACCACCTACTTCGATGAGCGACGCATATATATCCAGAATTAGGTTGGAATATAGCTAGAATGGACAGACCAAAATGCGACGTCAATCTATGTATTCATCGAATATTGGTCTGAGTCATGTTCATCGATCTAGACTACCATATTGGGTTTCACGTAATAACTGCGATGAGTGACTGGAGATTTTAGATGACACAGCACAAAATCGTTCACAGTCTTTATCTCACTCACTATCTTTAATTTTAATATTTCTTCATACATGCTTTCCCAGTTTGCCTTTTGAAACCATATTCCAAGATCTGGTATTTCTTTCTATAGTTGATACCACATTACTTCTCACTCTTGTTGTATTCACCTCGTCGTGTTAATCTTAATCCGACTCACATCCTTACCACACTCCGTGTTAATTATGTTTTTTCTGTCAGTCTATCGGTTCACCTATTCGCTATTAAAATTCTCTCCGAACCACAAATTACCTACATCTAAAACGTAAGTGACAAAATTCCTCATCTGGTATGGATTCCGTATCTTCAGGACGATCGTTGGAGAAAAAGCTTATTTTTCACTTCGTGAAATTGGTCACTCTGGTTCTCAACAGAAGCTATCTTTCTGACGTGGCGTTTGGGTTTCCCTATTGTGATGACCTGATGATGCTGTATTTAGCTGAAACACATTTTGCATGAAATTATACCACATTTTGTAGGTTAGGTTGGTGGGTTATAAAACCTGAAGCAGTAAATTTATGGTACAAATGCAAAATTGTACTGACGTTTCACCTGGGCTGTGGTAATAGTATAGGGTTTCCTATGGATAACCAGCATATTCAGCGATCTCAATTCTTCACAAGTGAAAGGAAGTTAGAATAGAATTGCTCTATGAAATGTTGAAATATAACTTCCTTCAAGGATTTCCGGTTTCGGTGGTAAGGTCTGAAAAGTACAGAGCTATTAAGTTAGAAACCACTCAGAAAATGGCTATTAATGACTAACTTGTCCCATAGGTTCTACAGTTACGCTTTCAGATCGTCAATATCACCACAAACTATGGATTCTTACTAAATCCCACAAGAAGCACTGTTCCTTCACGATGAAGTCAACCGAAATGACAGCACTGAGGCTTACTTTTCTTGAAATTCGAAACCATATTTTTCCGTATTAAAGTCTAAAACATCTCTGTGTAGTAAGTAAGATGCTCATAATAATTAAGCTATTTTTAGAACACGTTGGTCTTTAAATGGTCATTTTAAATCTAAGTATATCGACTAGCGTTTACTTGATCCCATGAAGGTACACTACACCTTATGTTAAAGAATTCTTATGGTTATTTTGCCAGAGTGAATAGGATTTTGTGGGTAACTATCTTGAAAAAACAAACCTGTCATGATCATATCGATAAAATAACTGAGACAATCGTATCAAGGAACCAAGTTTATTTAGCACGAAGACTGGAGTAGCATGTTTTTCATTTATATCGTTACTAGTCAATGTTTGAATTAGTCTGCATTGTTGATACTCAGAATTGAATATTTACCAGTCTTTGTTAGCATATGCACACCATATACAGATTGTCTTACAGCAATATAAACATTCTCGTTCAAAAACCTATTAGCTACCTGAAACCAGTAGCTCTGTGGGTAACGGGTTGAAATGTGAGGTGAAAGTTACTCCATTCCAGTGCGAATATGAAAGTCAACATTGAGATGCGGGTACATTCAACTGACAAGTCACAATTAAACAGAAATTCGCGTCTTTGGTTCCAGTATTAGCCTTATTCTATTCTAGCTATTATGTAGAATGGTATGCGATTTAAAAGGCTATTTCGTACTACTACTTTTAGTGTTACATTCAGACGCCCCACAATGGTAGTATTTCTCGAACTTAAGGCGGCATTCGACTCTGCTGATCGTGAGGTTCTATGGCAGTGTTTGTCACTGAAAGGAGTACCAAAGAAGTACATTAACCTTATAAAGGCTCTCTACTCGAACACAACTGGTCGAGTGAGAGCTTATGGCGAACTGTCATCATAATTGATTACCTCAAGTAAGTGATGTTCGTCAGGGTTGTCTACTCTCTCCATTCTTGTTTAACTTTATCGTTGACGTGCTTTTAGAGATAACAATCTCCTCATCTAAATTTCCAGGGGTTGAACTTCTACCGGGAGGTTCACTTGTTGACTTAGAATATGCAGATGACATAGTTTTATTTGGTGAAGACGCTGACAAAATGCAGAGTCTTCTGACCACTCTAAGCAACAATGAAAGCATGTTCGGGATGCGATTCTCTCCTTCGAAATGCAAAATGTTGCTTCAGGATTGCGTTACATCGACACCCGAACTAGTGATAGGGAGTGAAGTAGTTGAGTGTGTCGACCGCTTCGCTTATCTTGGAAGTCTCATCAGCCCTTGTTGTCTGGTGTGTGACGAAATCTCAGCACGGATACAGAAGGCTCGACTAGCTTTTGCCAACTTGCGTCATTTATGGAGTAGGCGAGATATCCGTCTATCAACCAAAGGACGGGTTTACTGCGCAGCAGTTCGTTCCGTCCTACTTTATGGCAGTGAAACATGGCCGGTAAGAGTAGAGGATATCCGTAGGCTACTAGTATTTGATCATAGGTGTCTTCGAAACATTGCTCGTATATCGTGGGACCATCGAGTAAGTAATGCAGTTGTTAGGAAACGGGTACTAGGTAAGGATGGCAAATAAATTGATGAAGTAGTGAAACTTCATCAGTTGAGATGGCTGGGACACGTGTTACGTATGCCCAACGACCGACTGCCTCGACGTGCTATGTTCAGTGGTATAGGAGTAGGTTGGAAGAAAGCTAGGGGCGGCCAGACCAAAACATGGCACAAGTCCATGAAGTCACTGACAAGTGGACTGAGTCGTGTTGGTAGGTGTAGACTACCTGGTTGGGGACCGCGAGATGATAGCAACCGATGGTTAGAGACCCTGAATTACATGGCTCAAAATCGTTTGCAATGGCGCAGGTGCATCCACTCTTTGTGTTCTCCCAAATTCTGATCTTCTGAATTCTTCATGTCCCTTTTTTCCTCTTTCAAAATTTATTTCACTGGATTATACTCTTTAAATAACATCTCCAAACCCTAATCTTCCCGATTACTGCTTATACTCTTATTACCTCTACCACTACGGGATTTGAATCGACAACTGTATCTCTGTGCTAATGTGGTGTGGCAACTCGAACTGATGTACGTACGTACGAAGTTCTACGTTGTTACTGACTGACTGACTATCCAGAAAAGACTATTTTAGTGACAATAAGCTGAAAAAAATACTTCTTGTAAATTAATTATCGATTTGGCCTGTTGCATTCTAGGATCCACATAACTGAGGAATTGAAGTATTCTTTTTTTTATAATATAAAATTTATACGTCTTTATATAAGGGTTGTATTAATGACCATGAAAATAAAACAAAACTGCCTTTATTCAAAGTATATTTGACTCATATGATCAGTATGGTAGAGTTCTCATTTTATCTTACGATTAAGCTGATATTTAAAAAGATTCACTAATATTCATTAAATTTTGTGCATTATTATGGGGTTAGGATTAATTTATAACTGTATCATCTGGTATACACTTAAAAGTATTACTGATTGATTGGTTGATGATAGTGATCATTGAGAATGTTTCACAACCAATCAATTTCTTAATTAACATCATGAACTGATTTTATTTATACCATATATTTGAAACTGTTTCGCTCCAGTACATAACTGTCTGGTATTGTCCATTCACAACGTTTAACCTTTAGACTGCTAAGTTGCCATCCGCTGGTTTACATTTTTAAGTTCAATTAATTCTCTATGTTGTGCGACCATCATCCAATGTCATTGGTAGGTGAGTGCTTTCGTCCCGACATGAGTGAACTCCATCGGTCATGATTTCTTACTAGGCATCTTGGAATTACCACTCGAAATTAGTCGCTAATGTGAACATGGTGATAATAATAATAATTATTATTACTATCATTACTATTATTACTATAGACTGACACTTGGGTTCTCAATTAGCTGGTAGTTTGATTGGATTATTTTCCTTTTTCGTGCACACCGCTGTCAAAATGGACCATTTACTCGTTTTCATAAGCCTTGAATGGATTTATTGTAGTCCATGAGCCGGTCCAGTCACTTCTACGTCTCTGATGCTTGATTAACTGATCTTGTCGTGCAAAAAGGTCAAACTGTTAAGGAAGCTCTGTTATTAATAACCAACCAGTAATTTTTACAGCTCATGTATATTTGTGGGTTACCTGATTGGCATGGTGCTTGTAGGAAGTGGTGACCTTTCCTAGGTAAATAATTCACTTACTCGTAATAGCCTACTTAAACAAACATCCTTTTTACTATTTGAACTTGAAATAGTATTGGTTCTGTTTGGTTTATCCTGGCATATCAGGATTGGTCGTACTATGTGAAGTTCTTCAGGTCAGTAATTAAGTTAAATTGTGGTACTGCTTTTTTACTTTGGTATGTTTAGTGGTTGAGGATAGTTATCTGGAAATCCTGAACCTTGATTTTGTGCGAGTTGGGCGTCATCAGTAAGATACCTTAGATCTTGAAGGAATTGATGTTGTCTATGAGCTTTGAATCGGAGTCACTGTTTTGGAATATAGGATGATACTACTGATCTGTTCAGACCTCAAAATACTTAACATCAAAACATGTTGCACGCCGTGTCGAGTCACTTAGATTAGTGACTAAATTTCAACTTAATTGATAAAATTCGATTAAAACTGAAGGACAAGAGGAAACTGACATTGGTCACTGATCAGTCGATTGATTGTGTACATCAGGTTTAATAAAGTTCATAACTTCTAGGCTATAGGTAGAGTTTCAAAGGTACAGATATTCATTCATGACAATGCTGTTGTGAATTAGTTTAAACACTGGTGTTTAAGATCATTCGTTTCACATGGGAAGCTACTATTTACCACAGCTTGTTATATTGGGTTAATTAGTATTGAGAGTTTAAGGAGAATGCCTTAAGAGTGTCTATCCAAACACATACCAGTAATCAATCAAGCCAGTAAATTATTAGTTTGTGAACTACAGAAGCACCCTATATAATTTTATTTATGGGGTGAACAAAATTCGTATTTTGGAACGGATAAGATAACATAGACCGAAATCAATTATATTGGAACAGATAAATACATTCTTTGTTAGGTCGTTTGAGTCAATTGACAAGAAACTACGCATCTAGGTTTTGCGCTAGTTCAAACTTGTCAGCAAGGTATTCCTACAATCTTAAGATAAGTGGTGCTTCCAGTAGTGAAGCTCAAATCCTCGTTACAGTTTGTCTTGCTACCACTCAGCCATTGAGGCCACAACATACATTCTTTTTCTTTAAAACAATCCATATACATCTCATTCTCATCTATTTCTTCGGCTTACAGGTTTTGAATGGTAGTTCAGTGGTTAGCTTATTACAAATTCGAACTCCGCTCCGTTTTGCTTGTGCGATTCAATATAGGTATCATTAATCTTTGCATATAGAATCAATAACACAGTTATTTCAAATCATCTAACTTCTAGATCCATAAATTTCGGTTAATTAGTAATAACAAAATTAAAGAATTTAGGCAGAATCATGCAATAAAATATTACCATTTCTCGAAAATAATTCATTATGATAGATATAGCAATACTAATAACAACACTATCATACGTTGTTATTGTACTAAACAGGAATGTTATATATACTTGTTTAAAATAAGGAAGAATTTCTTTTCTTTTTTTTGAATGGAATTTATCAAGTTACTACTGAATAAAGAAAAGGTACAATGATTACGTTCAACTAAAGTACATTCACACCCTTTGATAAACATAAGGTCGTCCCATCTACTCTACGGATCGAATTGATGACGTAAAGTTCATATTTTCCCCCTTGACCTTGAACTTAATCCTCTCTCACTATTGACCTCTTCCAAATGTATATCGTTCTTAATATACTTGGAATTTATTACCTTATACAATTATTATTTTCATAGATTGAAATCATGAGTCAGTTGAAGCTAGACCACCATGGAAAACCTGGAAGCACTGGATGGCCGTTTCGTCCTAGTATGGAACTCCTCAGCAGTGCGCTTCCACGATCCCGCACCCCGCGGGATTCGACTGACTCATGATTTCAGTCTGAATAATATGACGTGATATTTCTCTTATCGTATTACAGTTATTTGATTTTAGTTTACTGTTTACTACTCACTATCGTAAATGATTTTCTTTTTGTAAGCATAGGAGATAATTGAACTTCATTAAAATCCTGAACCGATCTAATTTTGACCAATATTAAAAACCTGGAAGTACTGAATGTCCATTTTTTTAATTATGGGACTCCTTAGTAATACATACTCACGACCCTACTTCCAGGAGATGAAACCAGGGCCTTCGGTCTCGCTCGCCAACCCCTTTACCTCTAGGCCGGTGAGGTGGTGTCCAACGATGTTAATGTTTAAGTGTAGTCGATCCAAGATATCGAGTGACTATCTTCGATTGTTTTCTGTGAACACCTGCCTCACACACGACATGGTTAAGCTTAATTGGTCAGGGCTTCTCACTAGAACCCCGCCCGTCCAGTTTATCCAGGTTTTCGGTGGTAGTATAACTTAGATATCTTTTTCTCTCTCTCTCTCTCTCTCCATATATATATATATATATATATATATATATATATATATATTCAGGTGGTGGCCAGCACGAATGCGACAAATTCCATCATTCCTTTCGTTTGTTTGCAGTCGCCTTAAATCAGGGAAAATCACTTTGAATTAGTAACTACATTTCACACTCAGATTGATAGAATTCAATGAAGACTAAGTGTAAGCATGGAATTTTTCACTATTTTTGTAGTCAGTTAGTTTTGATATTTAATCGTACAGCGGATCAGTTGTAGACTAAATAACTTGGAGTTAGCTCCTTTATATATGACACTATGTAACATGGATTCAACTCTATGGAATAATATTAAATTCCTCGAAATTACAGATACACTTTACTAACTAGTGCTAAATAGCGTAAATGTTAGGTCCAATGTGGGTTGTTAATGTCTGCTTTCAGCCACACCACCTAAAAAAACCATTAGACTTTTCAGTGTTTGAACAAAACTTTCCGACAAATATTATAAACATGAGGTTGGATGTAGTTGGAATTAAGTAGATAGTTGTTGAACTATGAAGCAAAACAGCACCAACTACCTTTTTTCAGTCCCATAATATTTCTGCTTCATACACTTTTTATAGCATACAATATGTATAATGCGTCCCTACATAATACTAATAAGGTATACGTATGTGTCCAGAATGACATGTGATTGGTCAGGAATTGAAAACAGACTTATCCGGCTACATTATATAAGAGACTCTTTTATATTGTAAAATGCATCTCACTTTGATACTGCTTACTACTCTGTATTGCATATTAGTGGTAAAGTTTTTTCTGGTCTATAACTGGTTTTCACCAAACGGTCAACATATTGAATTCAAATGTCACGTGACAGGGGAGAGAGAGAGAGAGATAGAAAGCACTCAAGCGATATCGCCTTATCACTTGAACCCAACCCAACTTTTCATGTTTAATTATTGAATACCTATTAATTTGTCTTTATTTCTTGTTTTATTCTGTAATAGGTCGTTACTTGCAAATGATGAGACTTTTAAAGCCGATTGCTGGTGAAGTAATGCATTGTCTATGTCAAGTATTTGATTATTATTTGTACTCTGTAAGTGGAAAGCGATTATTTAACAATAAAAAAATATTTTTTTACTCACTGAATGGTTGGCAGCAACTTGGGACAGTTTTTCGAACCAAAGCTATTGCGCTAGCTGATGCTCAATACGACTGAGGGATTCGAGTCGTTATCAACCTCCTGTAGATATGAGGTATTGACACTGAATGATTGTAAGAGGGCAATCCCTAGTGCTTATTGAATCAGGTGGGAATCACGAATTCCCTCAAGATCGTATGCACTCGGCACAAAACCTAATAACAAGGTTTCTCATTGATCACCTTCAAACAACTGAGGATAAAAGATATAATACACATGACTTGAAGTCACTGAAAATGGTAGTTGTATTTCAGTTTGATCGAAAAAAATGGATTAGCGCTAAAGAGCTAAACAAACATGACATTGGTTGCAAATCAGTAATTAATAATTTTATATTGAGATCCCGAACCAATTTAAGTTAGGTAACTATTCAAAACCTGGATGGATTAGACAGATGGTTCATCTTAGCATGGTACTTCTCAGCAGTGCGCATTCACGAATCTGCTACCGGAGACCAGACTTAGCATCTTCGGTCTCATGAGCGAGCGTTTAACCTATAAACAACCAAATCAAGCGCCTATGGTAGACAAGTTTAATTCCATTCAAACGTGAGTTATGCGTAGTCATCATCCATTATCTTCACTGATCACCTTCCTCAAATCCGATACGGTTAAACTCCACTAGTCACGGTTTCCCCTAGAACTCTGTAAATTTGCCCTCGAAGCTATTCCCTTGTGAGCACATGATTATTGAAGTGTTTACGTCGTGTAGGTGTACCGTTGAGAAGTCCCATGATAGAATGAAATAGCTGTCCAATATGGTTCCAGGTTTCCAATGGTTGTTTAACTTCGATTGGTTTACAATCCCACTGAAGTTCAGCAGTCTCCGCAATCCCCATACTAATAATAACTTTATATTTTTCAGTATTTGTCTCCTTTCTGTTTAGTGTCTCAAATGTTATGACATTCTGCTGTCTAAACAGCGATTAGGGCATTTTATCAGGAATTCAGTTTGGGGTACTAATATAATTTAACTGAAATACGTGGAAGAGCGAAAAACTCTTCAAGAGAGGAAAATACATTACCACCATTGAATCAACTACTTCTGTGAATTCCGTGTTCGTCTTGTTGTGCTAACGAAATATGGCAACTTGGATCGATGCATGTATGTTCATGGTCCTACGATGTAACTGACTGACTGACTATATGACACAACGAAGAAACTAACAGGTAAATATAGTGAACCAAGTAAATCAAGGACAAGGAAGGCAAACCAATCACCGAGATTCAAGAACAAAGGAACAGATGGGTAAAATACTTCGAGGAACTCGAGAATAGACCAGCTTCGCTGAAAACACTGGACATCGAAGCAACACACAGATCTTCATATAGATGTCACTCCACAAACGACAGAAGAAGCCAGGATGGCCATCAGACAAATCAAGAGTGAGAAAGCAGAAGGACCTGACAATATACCAACTGAATCTCTGAAGTCAGACATAGAGGTAATTGGAAACGTGATTCACGCTCTATTCAGGGAGATTTGGGAAGAAGAACAAGTGCCAACGGACTGTAAAGAAGGACACTTCATTACGATAGCAAAGAAAGGAGATCTGAGTAAATGTGGAAACTACAGAGGAATCACACTACTATCAGTACCAGGAAACGTTTTCAACAGAGTGTTGCTGAGTTGGATGAAAGACGCAGTAGATGCGCAACTTCGAGACCAGCAGGCTGGATTCCGTAAGGATCGGTTGTGCACGAACCAAATCGTGACCCTACGCATCATTGTTTAACAATCAGTTGAGTGGACCTCGTCACCTTACATCAAATTCATTGACAATGAGAAGACGTTTGACAGTGTGGATAGGAGGACATTATGTAAAGTTATTCTATACTATGGAGTCGCTAAGAAGATCGTCAACATCATCAAGAATTCATCTGATGGACTACAATGCAAGGTGGTGCATGGTGGCCGGCTGACAGATGCATTCCAAGACCGGAGTCAAACAAGGCTGCCTACTCTCACCATTTCTCTTTCTTCTGTAGGTCGACTGGATTTGGGAAGACCTCGACATCTGAGGGAAAGCACGGACCACAATGGATAGCTCAGAGCCAAGTAGACGATTTGGACTTCGCAGATGTCCTGGTTCTATGCGATACATATAAACATATGCAGATGAAGGCAACTAGTTTAGCAGCAATCTCTACATCAGTAAGCCTCAACATACACAAGGGAAAAAGCAAGGTCCTCAAATACAACACGGAGAACACCAACTCAATGGAGAAGCTCTGGAGGATGTGGAATCTATTACATACATGGGAAGCACCATCGATGCACAAGGGGGATCTGATGCCGACGTAAAGACGGAGATTGGCAAAGAAATGACGAAAAAGTGGAAGGCCGAAGAACACACACATCGAGAATTGGAAGCAGACATGAAAAGGATGAATAGCAACTGGAAACAATTGCCCAGGACAGGGTTGGATAGAGAGACCTGGTGGGTGGCCTATGTTCGTCGACGAGGGGTAACAGACGTTAGTAAGTAGGTAAGTACGTATGTATGTCTCCAGCACTCTTTATATAATTAAGGAACATACATCCAGCTAATGAGATCGTAAACTTTCATTGACTGGAAGTATGTGTTGTATACATAGTTAACCACCATCTATTCAAATGAACAATATTGCATGGGTTACGGTTATGCTGAACAGATGCTAAGATCAAAGTATATGAAACTTTGGTTAAATTGTTCATGGAATGAGATTTCCATGATTGGACCTTATGTTTGAGTCTTTCTCTGTCTACTGTTGCCTGAATGTCAGATAGTATCAAATAATCCTTAATTGTAAAGATCAATTTAAAGTCAAGTTACCCCGAACTTATAAATCGATTAGTAAGATGACGATAATACACAAAGTTATACTGATTACTTAGTGTTTGTACAAGGAAGATGTTTTTATTTCTGAAAACAATCGTAAAATCAGTAGTTCATATATTTAGGGTTTGTGATACAGTTCAATATTGAACAACACTGGGTTTACCAATTGAATGATATACAGTTTATTCAATATTTAACGACTTAATAGAGTTTAATTTTAGTGAAAACAAATCTTGATAAATTATGATTTTATTAAGTATATAATATAATCATATAAATTGTGTATATTTATAGAAATTTTATGTTTCTATAAAATGCATTTTATGGATTGCTTTTTTATAAAATTAATTCCCATTTCTAGATTCTTAATCTATTTGGTCCTATTCAAGTAAGTGTGTGAATTCGACATCATTCTTCTCTTTTCATTGTGTATAAGTGATCATTTATTAATTGCTGTGTTCCTCTTTTCTTCAATATCTGTGCCCTGGTACGGCCGAGGCTGGAAAGAGTCAGCTGTTCCTCTTAAAATGCTCTCACATGGCCATACGTATACTGCTACTGCCAGGAATGCTCTGCCCACTTCTTTCTCGTGGCGGGGGTGTTGTTCACGAAGTTGAGAGAACGAAAAGCGAATGTCCGGTACCTTAACCCGGTTGGTGGATATCGAAGATACATCTAACAGAGTTTGAAAACTGATTCCAAACCAATGGTGCACATGGACTCCAGGATCCTGAGGGAACAAATGGTTTGGGAACCTATTGTTGACTGCTGGCTACCATGGGGCTGTATCTCTCAACGTCGCCCCACTGCCTTATGGATTATACCCCTAGGTCAAAAGCTTGGGAAGTGTTCCCTTAAGAAAACCACGTGCTTTGGTTTGGGCACGCGGGCAGTATTCCAGCCCTCACACAAACCAAATGATTTGTGTGACGCATATATATTTCGTGCCTCCCTGTACCGATGTTTGTGTGTTTAAATAAGTTATAAATTATTGATTATTTGAAGTTGTTATTTTACTGTAATTGTTTTGGTTGAAATTATATGTACATTGTTTTCAATGTTCAATAAGTCTGTTGTATCTAACACTTTCAGTAATTTTTCCTTTCATTTATTGGAGATATGCTCCATTAAGAATTTATTTCAAGCGTTTGAAAGCTATCCGCCACTGTCTACCATGGACAAGCCTATGTAGCGCCTTTTAACATGATGGACGAAAATCATAAATATAAAGAGAATTATACTGAAACCACTGGATACAACACACACTCATTGAACATTGAAAACATTGTGGATAACCTCGTCCATTATAGTTGTTACTCAACTTGAGTATCTATAAATAAAAGAAAATGTAATATTATAATAGTCAGATTTATATTGTTAACCATTAGACTATAAATCTGATGTTTGATAGTAAGAGTAGCCTAATTTATCATTAAATTAATTCACGTTGTGATTAGATGATGAGGATAGAAGTTTACTGATTTCCATGTCTTATCACGTACGGCCAAGTGATCTGAGTAAAATCCTATTGAGTAATTTACCCTGTTTTTGAAGAAGTTAGCACTAGTTATCACTCTCTCGTTTTTTCAATTGTATTTTTTAACTGAAACTCTGGTTTAATACTATTCGATGTCAATTTTCATCACTTGTTGATGTCATCTGAGAGAACCACCAAAAACTGAAAAACATTGAATTATGTTTATATAGAACGGAAGTAATGTGATTCGAGATGGAACCCAAGACATCCGTTTCGCCCCATTTGTGACTCGTCAGCTCGATGTACCTGCACCTCAGTACCTTTCATTTCAAACGTCGTACGCGCTTTCCACTTAGATACTAAGTTGAGATAGCCAGCAACGCACTTGTGGAATTGGTACGAACTTTAGTTTGTATTGGTTTGAATTATCATGTTTTTGATATTTCGACTGAAATTTGATTGGTTCTAGTTAGCAGTTACAACAACCTGAAAAGTTCCAAATAGGACGAAACTCATTTTTTGGACTCCGTTACTAGCCACATTACATCTGTTATGTATGGATTTGTATCATGATGACTATATTTAAAGAACTTGCTCAGAATCCACGTATACCAACCAAGACTGTTCAAATTTCACTTAAACATATCGAAACCGTGTGGTCCAAACCCATTACAAATTAAACTGAATCAGTTTTTTTATCTTCAGGATCACAGTCTAATTAATCAAGTAGGTACATATTTTTTATTCCACTTGCTAACCTTGTTCTCATTTTCGTTGTTGAAAATCATTCGATTTTACTACTACCAAATTGAAAATATTAAATGTTTCTTTTTTTCATTTCCTCTGTTAGATATCAAATTCATCTGAATTTCCAGAACGTTTACGGACAACAATAAAACGTATCAATGAACGTTTAATAACAACTGATAATCATCAAAGTATTTTAACCGGGGTTAGTTAGTTAATCAACGAATGCTTTTTACGTTTCATACTGTTTTCCATTATTATTACTTTCCCCCACTCTTCATTCTCTTAACGTTTTTTATTACACTTGTTTAGTTTATTAAGTTTTTCATGTCTTTTTGATTATATTTCGTTTCATTTGAAAAGTCTATATTGTTACGTAACTTCTTTTATGTACAATTAATAATTTTGGTCTGTATTCAGCTAATGAATATACTTCATCTCTTAACAAAACTACACCTTCATTCACGTCCCAGTGTGAACACTGGTATATGATGGGCACATCCAGCTGACGAGCACCAAATGGGGTGAAACGTGCGTTCCGAGCCGCTTTATCGAGGTACTAGTAACTAACTGAAAGTATTGAAAAACCCGAAAACCCATAGAATATCAAAGTCACCCATTGACGTATAAATATACCCCTGTTTCCTGTGCGCAAACTAACCTTGGAGGTAAAGCTTCTTTTCATACTTCCGGACCTTTATCTTCAGCTTGAAGTTCAAGAACTGGAGAACCTAAGGAATTAGCGGGATTTAGAATGTTACTATCAAGTGTTCAAGTACTAGATGTATCATATTTGATAAGATCAAATACGTAACACTAGGAATACTGAAGTTTACTGGCCAAAAATGTCAGTTCGAATTCCTTTGTGCTTCATCTATTCTTTTAGCTAACTTATCAGAGGTCTATAATTTGTGTGCTTCAAAATCCTTCTTCGGTTTGAGCAGGCAGGTTACGTCATAATCTCTCACATACAAACACACTATAGACTGTAACTCAATGTCGATACGTGAACTGTGCCGAGTTATTAAGGTTTGTATGTAGTGAGTTGATTAATTTTTTCCTAACTTAAAACATTCTAAGTATAGGGTTTTGTGGAAATTGTAGAACTTTCAGTCTAAACCACAAACTGATCTTAGCTACACCCTCAATGAAAATCTGAGAGGATTATACAGATGTTTTATCCCGAAATGGGACTCTCCATTAGTGAGCATCCAGGATCCTGGCACCAGAAATTTAACCCAGGATCTTCAGTCTCACGCACGAACACATACTAGGATGAAACGACCGTCCAGTGCTTCCAGGTTTCAATGGTGGTTTATTTGAAATCAGTTCGTGATTTGAGCTTTGAGGATTCTTGAGACATTCTTTTGTACTGTATACCATAATTCAATTCATTTTTAGGTTTATTTTTATTTTTTCAATAATTACATTGCTGTAGGATCGATTTTCCCTTCCTTTGCATGGACCTATTGAATTATTGCATACATTAAATCCTACTGACAATAATCCGACAATCGGAGATGATAATATTAATAAACGTGAACACCAATTAATACAAATTTACGTCGTCGCAGTTGAGTCAGTTATTTTCCTGGCAGACATTTTAGAGACAGTAAGTTCACCATTATAATATTTATTTCTATGGACATGTCACTTTGATTATTGTTTGCGATAGAGAACGACCGTGAATTAAGTTTTGATAGAATTCGATGTTATTAGTTGACATATGACCTGGAAGAATTTTTACTTTAAACCCGCTTTTAATGTTTCGTTTGGATAACTATCTATCATAGATTAAATCACGCATTGACCTTTGTTGGATTACTATTGAAAACCTTGAAGCACGTCGGATAGCTGTCTCGGCCTAGTGTGGGAATCCTCAGAAGTGTGTATCCGCGGCTACGCCCCTAGATACCGAACTCAGGACCTTCACTATCGCACACGAGATCATAGCCCTTAGTTCACCGAACTAAAATCCAGTGGTGTATATGTATATCCACCAGTCAATCTAAGTATTTCTGACGATTTGTCACTTAAATGTGTGTCTGTCCGTAGGTTGTGGTATTACACAAATATGTGCTTGGTAAACGAGCTACTCAAAGACAGGGTTAATACTGCTTTTTCCTATTTACTTTTTTTGTAGGAAGTCAAACCAATGCATACTTAGTAGTTATTTAAGTGATTATTATTATTAATTGTTCTGAATGTCAAAAACTTCTACATACATATCAGTAATGTATTGTTTTAGGAAAACAAAAGCAAAAGTAATACACTTTCGGGTAATATATTCTTTCAGGTTCTTCTTCCGCATTTAACAGCATGTCTTCCAGATAATAAACGTGGTCTAGCACTTGTATTTCGTGAACAGTCTTTAATGGCAGCAAGACAAATCCGCGAACCATGTGCAAACGAACTGGCACCACATTTGCTGAATATCATAATCGCAAAGTAAGTTGGTCGTGTGTGAATTATATTTATGTATCACGAACAATGTGAGTTTGGATTTTTTCACTTCCCAATTGCTCACACCGTAAAATGATACTCATTTCTGAGGTACCTGGAGGAGAAACTGAACTACTGCTTCTGACCTTAGCAGCTCAGAAGCGTCACAAAAGTAGTATCCAGGGTAAAACTACGTGAAGGTCATCACACGGAGAACATTTTGAGAGTTCTAGAGGTGCGTTAGCCTGAACTCGGACGACGAAAATTCGTGCAGTAAGTTTTGTTATTTTCAGGACCTATTTTTTTCTATTTTTATTTGTTATGTGAAGACAATACCATCTCTGGTGATACAATATTGTCCGAAGGAAATTCCTTACCGGCGTCACAACCTAGTATAGTCAGTAGTAAAAAATCCACCAACGTGCCTCAATTATTTTTTTTTTAGTTTTAACATTCTCCAACTGAATTTCCGTGTATGGTAGGACTCAAACAAACAGGAGTTCCATCCATTTAGCTGGAGTTTGTCACTATGATATATATAACTAAACGTTTTGTTGACTTAAATAGTTTCAAAATAAGTTTGACCATCTATATAAAAAACGGGACTAATCCACTCTT
The DNA here is from genome assembly GCF_000699445.3 of Schistosoma haematobium. Classification (NCBI taxonomy): domain Eukaryota; kingdom Metazoa; phylum Platyhelminthes; class Trematoda; order Strigeidida; family Schistosomatidae; genus Schistosoma; species Schistosoma haematobium. The sequence goes on from NC_067201.1 coordinate 13,791,626, forward strand.
ACTTGGGATTATTCTAACCATATAGCTATCTGTAACTAACAAGAACTATTTACTAGCCAAATTTACCAAAGATTTAAATTCGAATTGTTATAATCATAAAAAATTCGTTTTTATATCGCTTTAGAATGACTGGTGTGGCAACAAAAAATTGTAAGCAGTTAACAGCAACAAATAGTGCATCGATTACTTCAAGTTTCAGTAAAATATGGCCAATAGGATCCAATACAAATCAGCAACAACAAACTATCGACAAAGAACCATCTATTCCAAATAATAATAATAATAACAGTACAAGCTCACCATCTCCATCATCAGTACATAACAACTTAATTGTATCAACTTCTTCCGATTCAATTGACATATTAACTATGCATATATGTGCAATGAATTGGTCAACTAAAGAAGTGGCTAACACACCAAATCCATATGTTTATGATATAAATATTAATGTATTTCATCCTTTATCATTAATTTTACAGAACATATCAAAAGAATTTCATTTACAAGACCATGTATTTATGATTGTTATTTGGAAAGCATTATTATCTTGTTTGGCATCACAATTACTTGAAGCTTTAAGTCGTGTACAACAATGTTCAGATGAAGGACGTGGTCAAATGTTATTAGACATACAAACTTTAGCTGTATACGCTCAATCCGCTAGTAAAATACGGTATGTTTAAAACGCAAAATTCAATTTGATAAATAGTCTTTAATTGCTAAATTATTATAAGAATCCTAATTTAAAAATTCAACAATTCTTTCTTGTAGTGAATTACTCGATAAAAATTGCGAACTTCCAATGTTTTTTTTGTCGAATCGATTAAACCTCGTGACCATTTAGCCAACTAAATAAGTTTTATGCATTCCAGCGGTTAACTTCAAGGTAGAGATGAGGAGTCATGACTAATAGAGTTCAGTCATATCTGTCGGTAGTGAAGTTGTTACCACCAATGATATTGAACGATGATTGCGCTACATAGGTAACTGGTTAGAGTTAGAAATATAGACAATTGAGTTACAACTTATTATCCTAAGGGTAATCCCCTCGCCTCGATACCTAAACCCCTTGTGTTTGATTCCTGATCAAGAGGTATTAACTGAAACTCAACACATTCCTTGAGTTTACTTTGATGGTATTGTCTTTATTATCAGGAACACAAAAGTAAAGTATAAAATTATTTGCATATCAGTAAATCATTTGGAAAGACAAATTTCAGCTACTTCCAACTGCTAAAATCATTCTACTGAACTTATTCGGAGTTTAATTAGTACATACATCACATCGCTATTAAGAATAGACTACTACTAGCATCAGTCAGTCAGTCAATTACATTGTAGTACCAGGCACATATACGTATCGGTTCAAGTTGCAACACCTCATTAGCATAACAAGATGGTCACCAAATTTGTAGAAGTAGTTACTTCAGCAGTGGTAATATATAAAAGAAAGATTGCATATGAAGACATAATACAAGAATAAAGAAAAAGTTTATAGAAAGAAAGGTATAAATTAATTTTAGCCTCACGGTACGGTCGAGGGTGCGGAGAGTAAGCTTCTTTCGAAATGCTCTCCAACGATGACTTATGGCAACGTAGTCTATTTCAGTCCACCGCTGGCTTGGTGCAGGGAGTCACCACGTCAGACAATGTCTCTCCTTATACTTAAGATTAGTGATTGCTAAAAATAAACGATTGTCTGCGCACATTTGCAGTAGGCGATCACCATTATCTGTTCGCTGAGCCGGAATACTAAAATACCCACCTAAATGTCTTTCTGCTTGGTTTAAGCTATCTACTTGGGCATTAAAGTCACCTGCTACGAGTACTGTCTGAGCGTTTAGCTTTTTGAAGAAGTTGAGAAAGCTTTCTGTAAAATTCATCTTTCATTTCATCCGGGCTGTAGTCAGTGGGAGCGTAGGCAGAAATGATGAAAAGGCGACGACGTGTGTCCCTGTCCTTCCGAGTTCTTACGGAGCCGTTTAGCCGAACAGCATGTAAGCAATTGTTAACGGAGATCCATTCTAATAGTGCTTCTTCTGCCCTTATACTTAGTGCTATATTTACACCCACCAGTCCACGAGAAATTGCTCTCGGGTCGCCAGATACGCGGAGGGTGTATCCCGTCGGCTCTCCGTTTTGGCGAAGTGAGGTTAAGTGAATGAATGCACTAGGATCCTGTATGCGTGTTTCGGAGATACGGCATACATTAATGGTACAAAATTCTAGGGTCTTAGCCAAGAAGGCCTGCTGGTCGATTTGACACAGGGAGCGTACGTTGAAGGCTCCAATGTGTAGTTTGGAGAGAGGTTTCAGTAGACCTAGGATAGTGTTTCGTGCACTAAAATCCTTGGCCATGGTGACACTGGAGGAGGAATTATAGAGTTGATAGTCGAGGTAGGGGGAGTAATGGGAATCAAATAGGGAGATTGACTATAAATACAGTGATCTTGAATGTTGTTAGAGGTGTGAAGGTGATTATCACTTCCCGGTCGCCCACACCGTGGAAGGGTCCTTCTAGAGTTACCTGAGAAGAAAATTGGGTTAGAGGTGGTCTTAGTGACCTGAGAGCATGACCGCAGTAGCCAAGAAATAACTGCTTGAGGTCAGTTATATACGACGTTTTCGTGTTAGTTCTGTACTTGTTGCCCCAAAGGCCCTGGTATGGCCGAGAGAACGGTGGGCCCGCCCCCCCTCTCGAAATGCTCTCACACGGCCACGCGTACACAGCCTCTGCCAGGGAAGTCCTATTCACTGCCTTCTCGTGGTGATGGTGTTGTTTACGAAAATGAGAGGAAGAAAAGCGAATGTCCGGCGCTTTAACCGGATCCCAAACCAATTGTGCACATGGGCACCAGTATCCTGCGGGAACAAATGGCGTATGAACCAATCGTTGGTCACCGGCTACCATGGGACTGCATCTCCTTACGATGCTCCACTTCATTATGGGTCAGACTTTTGGGTCAAAGGCTCGGGGTGTGGCCTCCTAAGAAAACTACCTGCTTCGGTCTCGGCACCCGGGCAGTACCACAGCTCACACACAAATATGATGAACTGCCTATAATTATGGAAACTACTTTACTTGCTTCAACTAACAATCAAATGATTACGATTATTATTATTATTTGCTACATTATTCACCCTCTTTTATACTTATACAGCGGCTCGTCTTTGGTGGAAATCCGACTCTATCTAAACGTTCTCGAGTCACCGTCCGGTTGAAAATTGTATGTTACCACCGAATACGAGGACTGAAGCAGTTTCCCTGAAACCACGTGCACCATTCAAACTGGCTGCCTTCAACGTTCGCACACTTGTTCAGGTCGGACAACAGATAGGGCTGTCAATGTCTTTAGAAAGTCTTAATATCGATGTCTTCTGTCTATCCGAGACCCTTATTCAAGACTCTGGTGAAGTACTACAAATTCGCTCTTCATCTGTCGCTTCGAAAAGCTTGTTTTGCGTGCGCTTATCCGGGGACCCTGTGGCATCTTCGTCTGGTCATGCTGGTGTTGGTGTAGCACTAAGCTATAGAGCTGAGGCAGCACTAGTTGATTGGGTCCCCATTAACCGTCAGTTATGTGCTGTTAGATTAGAAAGTTCCATCAAAGTGAGAAGAAATCGGCGTGAGAAACGATGTCTTTTCGTCATCTCCGTCTATGCTCCGACAGATTGCAGCCCGGATGCAATCAAGGGTGAGTTTTACCACCAGTTATCTGTTCTTCTCCAGAAAGTGCGTTCGACAGATATTGTAGTACTAGCCGGAGACTTGAATGCTCAGTTCGGGCGTCTAGGCACAGAAGAGAGTCGTTTAGGTGGCCGATGGGGACTCGTTGGTCGCAGGACAGATAACGGGGACCGTCTACTGCAACTTTGCACAGACCATAACCTGTTTCTGGCTAGCATCAACTTTCGGCACAGTCATTGCCGATGTGCCACCTGGCGTCCTCCCTCTGCATCTCAAGCCTGTATTCAGATTGATCACATCACGATCAGCTACCGCTGGCGTGGTTGTCTACAAGACTGCCGCTCCTTTTGGAGTACATATCTGGACTCTGACCATGCCTTGGTCTGCACCAATCTTACCTTACTTTTTAGTGGACAACGAAGTGACCACCACCAAAGGATTGATGTCAGCAAGTTGGTTGCAACTTCTGTTGCAACTAATTATCGAACTGAGCTTCTAGGCTAGCTATCATTCCACCGAGAGGTACAGATGAGCATTGGTTACAACTTCATGACGCCATCAAAATGGCGAGTTAAGTCGCTTGCGGCTTCGCGAAACGTCCCGCTTATAAGTACTGGGTCTCTTCTGGCTCCTTACAAATCATTGAAGCCTGTCGGTCTACTCCGGGTGACCGTGAGTTTGACCACAAACGAAGGATGCTACGTAAGGAAATCGGGCAAAGCTTGCGCAAGGACCGAGAAGCCTGGTGGTCGAAGCGTGCTAATGAACTGGAAGCAGCAGCTGCATCTGGTAACTGCCAGTTATTCCAACTCGTCCAAGCCACTGGCAGCATGAAGTCTGGTGTGAGCGAAACAATCTACGAAGATGACGGACCGCCAATCACTAACATCAATTGACTTCTTGGACGATGGGCAGAATTTTTCGAAGGACAGTCCAACTAGCCCGTTGCTTCGGCAACATCGGTCGGACTGTCCTGCCCTCCATGGCAGGTGACGACTGATCCACCAAATGAGGCGGAAGCCCGCAAGGAACTTTAACTCTTGAAGCGCTACAAGTCACCGGGCCCAGATGACTTACCTCCGGCTCTTTTTAAAGATGGTGGTGACTTTCTGGCTAAGGAACTGACGACGCTGTTTACAAAGGTCTGGGGGCTAGAGAGTGTACCAGCGTCATGGAATGAGTCGATAGTTGTCCCTATCTTTAAAAAGGGTTCACGTCGTTCCTGTACCAGCTATCAGGGGGTAAGTCTACTTCCGATTGCGTCCAAGCTATTGGCTTCCGTCATACTTCGTAGATTGTTCAAAACCCGAGAAAAATTGACTCGCGAGGAGCAGGCTGGTTTTCGTTCTGGTCGAGGATGCATTGATCATATCTTAACTCTCCGCCAAATGTTAGAACACCGCCATAGTTATCACGGACCAACAATCGTAGTGTTTCTTGACATCAGGGCTGCCTTCGATTCGTTGGACAGGACTGTTCTCTGGGATTGACTTATAATTATAATTATAAGTCAAGCTCCTACGAAGGAATACACAAAACATGATTTAGCATGACTTTAACCTTTTTTGCCATTCTAAACTGCGTTGAAATAAGATTAAACAGTGAGAGTTTCTAGTACTACTGACGGGATGAAAAGCATTTCGTTTCGCTTACCTCTTGTCATTCTAGAAACACAACCTAACTAATACCATACCTATGTTGTTATTGTTCATCATATTTCTCAACATACATATATATTCGTTGGAATGACCTTCTGCGCGTAAATTCTGATTTAGACATACCACAATTTGTTTGAATTTTTTTGAGCTTACTAAATAGTAGATAAGTGAAATCCTTGGTCTGAGATCATAGATACCAATAGTTCGGTTATGACTACTTTCCGTTTTGTTTTTCTTTAATGTTAGATTTTACTTTATTTCTGCTCATCTATACAACATTAATTAATTCACTATTGACATTTTTGTTCTAGGTCATTTCCTAGACTGGATTATGTAATTGAGTATATTCAGGCATTTTACATACCTATACACGAATGGGAGCATTGGTTAACTAACTATGGGACTAAATATTCACGATCTCAGTTAACTGGACTTGCATCATGTCTTTCACGATCTGATAAACGTCAGTATCAACGACTTATAAACACAATAAATCAAATTTACAATACAACAAATCAAACGAATTCATTTGGAAATGGTTTGTTGACCACTACGACGAGTTGAAAACTCATATAGTGTTTTATAGAACATTTTATTTTGTATGTATATAATATTTATACGCGAGTCTTTTGAGTATGTCTTGCATTTGGATAAATACATGGATTTAGGTAGAATATAGAAACTAGAAAATAGAGGGAAAGAGAATGGATAGTACAAAAGTTTGTGGACTGTTAAGGAGAAAATTTGACTGTACACAATAGCCAGACACTGAAATATTTACATAGACTAGCTGTTGGACGATGATGCTTGAAATTTCATCATTTCAGCACGGAATGCAGAAGGATTAGACCATAGTTGAGCTGCTTGCCCATTTAAAGGACTATCATTATTGGGTTCTGTAACGGACAAGAAACATTATTAGAAGCATTCAGTTCAGAAGTATATTGCAAATAACACATGACAGTTGTGGAATACTTAACACTGCTCGATCACTATGTAGTGACCCATGTAATTTTTATCTAGTACTTAGTATTGATTTAGTCACTAGTTTAAGTGACTGACTGCACTATTTCGATGTTAAATAGTTAGAAGTGATCAGAAGAGAATTTCGCGACATTTTATGTCGGCTAGTATATGTTGACATGGCGTACTTAGTCTTGAGGGACCTGATACTCCTCATGATTTCCAAAGCCAAGTCACTACCGAGCTATTTGAGTAGCGACAGACCTGTAAAAATAATACATTCACACTGTCTGACCACTGATAGGTAGCTAGTATAATGTTTGTTTGATTTATAGCGATCGGATTCTGTCGATCATGCTTGGGAATAAAATTATCCTGGATTAGGTTTACATACTTACTAGTCAAACTAAATGAATGAAATCCAGATATATGGAGCCTCACCATTACAATCAACTCTAATTGGTTAGTACCAACAACCTTAAAACACCTAAGCTTTTTAATTTATTCTACCGACATGAAGCACTGGACATACAATCAGGTGTATAATTCAATTACACAGGAGCTCAGACATATATATACATATACAATCTTTTAGTACACACGTTGGATGAGGATGCTAAACATTCTAGGACTACGCTGTTTTGTGCACAAGCAGTCAACAGAATTCAGAAATATAGATGCGATGTTAAAACACTAACCTGCTAATAAACTTCGAATAGATAACAGAAGATTTTCTACAGTCAGTAAAGGAGACCACATTTCTTTCAGAATATCTAAGCATATTACTCCACGAGTATCAACATTAGGATGATAACATTTCGAAACAAAACGCACATTTGGAGGACTGTATGGATAGTTAGGGCCAAACTCAAGTGAAAGTTTGTATTGCTGACCTTCATATACCTTTAAGAGACAAAGTCAGTAAGATATCAATGATTAGAAAAAAATGAGGACCAGACAATGGCATCAAGAATTGACATTTATGTAAAAAGTTGATATACTTACCGTTCCATCAGGACCACGTATAGACGCTAGCCAACGAGTGAGATTTTCACCATCTGGAAATGCCGTCACGCTTTTGTCGTTAGACATCTGTAATAAACAATTAACATTAAATTAATATCAAGCAAATATAATAAGGTGTTCTTTGGGTTTGTATGAAATCTGGTCACTTAATATTTCAAATTCACTAGACTAATTTTCTCGGTAAGCTAACTGGTTCGATTTGCACATTTTTTTAACTTGGAAACTAGGCATATATACAAACGATAAATAACGGGATAAAATACAATTATTACATTGTCTGAATCATGTAAGTGTCAAGTCTTCAATGCACTCTGAGGGGCTTCAACAGACCACGCATTGACTAATTTTTACATTCCAAGGCAATGAGTTGCACATTTTCTTGAGGCCCAGTCACAAAGGAGTAACATGGTTATAACGTATCTCGTTTACCACGTACTTGGCCTTGAGTTTCATTGTGTAAGGTGTCGGTTGTCTGAACTAGACGTTGCATAGATCAAATGAACACACCAATTGGTGAAGGATAACTGGGAATCAATCACTGTCACTCAATAATTAAGTAAAAATTTTGGACCTGGTTGCCCAAATCACTACAAATAAAATGGGGTTCTAGTCTCCAACTCAGAGGTTGAAGTACGACTATTTCGATAACTAAAGCGGAGATTTGGATCAGTAACACTTACTGATGGGCCAAGTAACAGGACACCTGAGGGATTGCAGATAAAGCATCTCAAGACATCAATAAACTAGTTTATTAACAGATTGCCCCCAAACGCCCTGGTATGGCCGAGAGCGGGGTGGGTCCGCCCTTCCTCTCGAAATACTCTCACACGGCCGCGCGTATACAGCCTCTGCCAGGGAAGTCCTACTCACTGCCTTCTCGTGGCGGGGGTGTTGTTTACGAAAATGAGAGGAAGAAAAGCGAATGTCCGGCGCTTTAACCGGATCCCAAACCAATTGTGCACATGGGCACCAGTATCCTGCGGGAACAAATGGCGTATGAACCAATCGTCGGTCACCGGCTACCATGGGACTGCATCTCCTTACGATGCTCCACTGCCTTGTGGGTTAGACCTTTAGGTCAAAGGCTCGGGGTGTGGCCCCCTAAGAGAACCACCTGCTTCGGTCTGGGCACCCGGGCAGTAACGCAGCCCACACGCAATTAATGAACTGAAATTGTGTGGCGCATATATGTTTGGCGCACTCCTGTACCAATATATATGTGTTCAAATAAAATAAATAAAATTATTAACAGATTGTAAAATCAGTGCCACTTATTAACAGAATAATGATTTCGTCATCAGGTATGACATACCCAAAAACTGAAACAAGTAGTTTTTGTGGCTTATTATAATCAGGCATCAATATACACTAATTTCGGATTAATTCCCCCTGTCTGTAAATACCTATGTCAGCAACTGCAACTCAGGGTTATTTTGGTCCATTAACCTGGTTTTTAGCTATCGGGAATTGGCTGAGATCTACTAATCAGGGAGTTCACCGCTTACGACTTGGGCACGTGACGTATGCTGAGTATATATTAGTGCAGCCATGATTGCAGTTCAAGTGTGGAACTAACCATAAAGATGAATCTGAGGATTCTATTGTAAGATAACAATGTATCCCCTATAATGTTGGGGATGGATGCCTTGCATACTCATTTAAGCAGGAATTCGAAACGGAAGATACATTCATGCGTATTTAATAACACTAAGCGGATACAATGACCTTAATGTCAACGGGGAATATGGTTTGAAGTCAACAGAAGAAAAAGGGTAAATAAAACTGACATATAAACTAAGACCAATGGCTCGAAAACTTACTAGCAACTCCATTAATTCCTTCTGCAATCTAAATTAGGAATAGATCATTAGTGATAAAAAGACAAACAACCTTTTGCTAACACTATCCCCATTCATTATTTTGAAAGACAGCTGCGCGGGGAAGTTCAAGGCAAGTGGTAGTCATAGTTGTGAAGCGTGTATGAGGTACAAACATGGGGCTTTATCAAACGTAAATATTGATCTGCAGGGTTTATATGATTTATACCGGGATCACAAAACATGGTTCTTGGTCCTGATATGATGGGAAATAAAAACTCAATTTTTGATTGATTTAATTACTATGAGTTTTATTCAACATTACATACATTATAATCCAATGTGATGAACATTCACTGTATTATATGTTTTCTTTTGTCGTATGATATTTTATTCTGTATAATATATGATATTCTTGTATTCATTTGTTATGAACTATAATCAGTCTGTGATTTGTTATAACTAAGTATTATTAATCAAAAATGGGTGTAAAGTCAATATATAAACCAGTGTATTTTAAACTATTTTGATCACCGTTCGTCGTCGTGTTTGGGGCTAATGAATCATCACTTATACCAGTCTTTGTGTTCTTACTTCGCATCGTGGGAATTGCAGGGGTCCCTCGTTCCCAGTATAAGCGATCAGCGTTTTTTCCAGCACAGCAATCAGCGACGACCAAACATAACAGGTCCCTAAAGCATAGAAATACGTAAATTTAAAATAAATGTTTCTGAGTACTGAATAGGACAACAAGTAGTCTCAAAGCATTTTAAGTGTACATTATGCTAGCATTCACATACTTTTTTGTAACTTTTTTGTGCTATATCTGTTATAATATAAGCTTTATGAATTCACTGTCAAAGTAACGTGCCTTATAATCTATATCGGGTCCAGTTCTCAGTGAGTACATATATGTCAAAATTGGTAGTTACAATTGTATGTGTCCAGTAATAGATTCAGAAGACCCCTATGCAAATGTTTTATTTTAGATAAAATTAAAGACCTGACCACTAATTGAAAATAAGTCATTATGACATTACTAATTGCTTTACTTACTACATAAATGTCCATGTTATCTCACTGATCGAATTGTGCTTGTCCTAATTTATGATTTAGACCTGACACTTCCTGCTTATATATGAATCTACATATCCTTTTGTTGTCGTAGACGTAAAGCTCTATAAGTCGTATCGCCAGTTATTAGTATGATGAATTCATAGCAACATGTAAATTTAGTAATTCTCATAACTACAAAAAAGAAGGTACCTTTTGTTTTTCGTAACGTTTTACGTATAATCACATTTATATTCAGTATCTATTGCTTGTTTGTGTCACTTGTGAATAAACTACTAATAATTGGTTAGTATCTACGTGACTTTGGTGTTCAAATAAGTACTATCGACGTCGTTCCATCTTCTGTCTTATCAGCCAATGCTTACAGGTGAAGATTATAATAGCGTCACATTACCATTACACATCACTCTACATAATGAGAGAATGAATCACTCCAAAATATCATTGGGTTATTACTTCACTTCATGCCATCGGCGCCAAACACATAGGAGAATATTTAATAACTATGTAAACTATATTTGTGGAAGTTACTCAAAAGAGACTTCAAAGTAACATTCATCACATAGCTGCTGTAATTATTTTTTCAGTCAATATACCTAACTTGTTGTTGAGTGTTGCTTTCTACCACCACTTTGGTTACATAATGTCGTTTCAGTTTGACATATTAATACTTCGTCTTTCTCAGTACTACTTTCTCTTCATTTTATAATATCTTGATTAAGTTCTTAAAAGATCTAATTATGGATTTAGCTTCCGACCCGATCATAATTCTTCATTTTATCTGCTTATACGAGTGCATGAAATGAACACATCCACAGCATATTTCTCACAAGACTCCTTATATCATCACTGTTGTCGTATTTATTCCCTAAAGGTTGAATCCAAGTAAACATGCGAAGTCATTTGGCATGCGTATTTCAAGGGTGTAAGATGACTACCATGTAAGTGTCATACTAAATGTCGGTGGTTATTAGAAGACGCCACATACAATTTAGGTTTGATAACACTTTTATTTCTAACACCTATAATAGAAGGAGACCAACCCAATCAGATCAGAAGTCAGGGATGAATGAGTACGAATGTATTTTTAGATGGTTGTCGATATGTCGAGAAGCGTTTGATCTAGACTGGCTTCTACTCGAAAAAAATATGTAACACAGCGTACTCGCATGTCATTGGGACCAAGCGCGTTCAGTTAGGGGGTGTTCAGTAAAACTAATGAATTCAAGAACTTGTTTCGGGAATTTGTTTACCGATCCGTACTAATGGGTTTATTCACGTGTCGGAGAGGGGCATGAACCTACTACATGTCAGATTGTAAGTGGGTAAAATAAGACCGAAATACGGTCTGACGACTATTGCTTAATGTATTGTTATCCAAATCATCGGATAAAAGACTGCGTTCTGGGTTACAATGATAAGTTCGAGATCTTCAGTTGTCACATCAATGCGTTAAGTATCTCAAATATGTGTTAATTTTACTATAGTAAGGCAATGTAATTTATGATCCACAAAGTCACAAATCTATGAAATTGCCGCAGCAGAAATATGTAAACTGGAGACAAATCATGTATACTACAGAACCGATTACCATATCCCCATGAGAGCATGTGGTAAATCCCTCCGTGTTGCTACCAGACAGTCCTTGTCCTTTCATAAATTGCCTCGTTTCTTCTGTTGTTGACTACATCTGCATACGTTTGGTTTCCATTTTGGTTTATTTGAAACTTATTAATTGTTTGCATCATCTGGAGTATGGATAACTTGTACGTCTATCGGATCCTAAACACACGATATTCGAAGTTGAATTTATACTAACTGAGATCTACTCTCAATATGCAACACATTGAGAAGATCAAAAAATAGTGAACACGTGAAGACGGGATCAAAATGGCATGGCTCGGCCATGTAAACGTAGTAACTCTATGTAACGTCCTCCTTTTCATATTACATTTATTATGCCATCCCCAGCCCAAACATGGCCCTAGAAACGTCAGGCATCAGATTGTTGGTTGTCACTATGAGAAGAGTCAATATGTAGAGTGGTGAGACTTCTATATCGGATCTTACGCGTTGGGTAATCATATCATGACAAATTTGGGGTTTCATGATTCCGTCTATCATTCTAGCAGCAATGATAAGTGCACTGATATCGAATTTGTTATATCCGAACGAGGATTAAACTATGGGTAACTTCCGAGGACTAATAATGAACAAATATTCTATAAATATTCTTATTGTATAACTATTCAACAATTAGATTATATATATCTATATTCCCCTTGTTATAAGCTTTGTTCTGACCTATAATTTATTATTGTACGATTTACGGTTCTTAAGCTATGTTCAGTTTATTAACTACTGCATCCGTCACTCAGAGACACTTTTTGGCTTTATTGTGTACATATGTTAATTTCTATTTTATGGTACGTTGTGGTCTGTCTCGTTGATATATAAACCGAGTATGTCTGAAATAAACGATTCGATTCATATTGCAGAAGCTGGTACTGAATTCTGGACTCAAGTGGACGGGCTAGGTGGACATATGACCAATAAGGACGCTAGACTGCTCATACCGGTTGAACGTCATTGGTTTGGCATAGTGCTAAGATTGTATAAGCCGTATTTTGATTGGTGGATAAACCCCATGATAAAAGCCGGACACAAAATCATAACAGAATTAGACCATAATTTCTGTTCATTAAGAAAGTTTCTTATTTGAAGCACTTCACAGCCCCCTCTGATTTTATTAAACTGGTGATATCTTTGACGTTTTTGATTCAAAACTTAGTTTCTAGGTTAACGAAGGCTGGGTTAATTTTTACTAAGTATTTACTTCCTATACTTAAAGATTAGTCGCGTACCGTTTCTAATTGATCTTCTATTATAGCAGACACTTTCTTCTGTAGAATGCATTTCATTCATAATTGGATTTATACATTTGATACTATTTGCACACACTGCGATGTAAATTTTCCGCGTCATTGTACAGACTTCATAGCCACAGTAATTTCACATTCTCAGATCTATTATCTTGACGAGAATATCAGATTTTGTACACACCATAATCTAACGATTATCTCATGTCATTTAGATCCCAGTCAAATCTTGTCTGGAAGCTTGAAATAAAATGTTTTCAAGGAAACCTGTTTTAATCATTCGGTCATAACTACCAAAGCTACAGTCATTCGACTCCGTACATGTCCGACTCCCTGAAACGTTCGGTAAAAAGATAAGGATATCTTTCACGCTAGTACAACTTTCAGCAGTCAATTTACAATTGACTGACGAAATTCAATTCGTGTCTCTCTTCATCCCTGTATTTACTGTAGCTTTGAATAATATACGAGGAAGCTGACGCTACGCTGCACATCAGTGTTACTAGTCTTAATGGGCTTGGTTATGAAGAAAGGAATTGTGCCGTTTAATCGTGAATTTTATCGCTTCCCCAAAAACAGTCTTCACTAGACTCTTCGTACAGACATTATCATCGTCTTTTTACTGATTTCAAGGAACAAGTGGTCATTCACTGAGCACTGTGGTTCGTTTTCGTGCGTAAATCTGTTATCTTTACAACGAATATGCTGAATGATCATATAACAATTCGATATGACTGGCTTCTAATAGTCGGACAGCTGGCTCTACTGACTCTCACAACTAGCAGTCGTACACTGGGCCTTCAATTAACGCTGCCGCATACTGAGAAAATTATTATATAAGGAGACCAGTAAATGAACTAAACATGTGGAATAGCTAGCAGTTTCTGTGCTTATTACGCAATTGCGTTAACTAATCATCGACACTGATGTGTGGATTCAGTTGAGCTGGTACACCGGGATATTGATGTGTCTTTACTCTGAGAGTCAAAGGCTCACTAATAAATATCACTAAGACTGTCGCTGGTTTTATTTGTTCTTGAGGTTTCGTAGAAGAGTCTTATGAACTCTCCAGGCACGACAAACTCCATATTGTATAATCAGCTGTCATCTAATTCTTCCAGTACTCAATTCACCAGGCGACAATGTAGCGGTAAATAAATCCTCAAGACATATAGCTCTGTAAGTTTTCGACATTGAATGCTAACGACATTGGTTTCAGTGGACTCACCTAGCTGAAAGCGCTCGGTCATGCATCCGCACCAGATCACGAGTGGAAACGCCGTGCTAAACTACCCCTGAAGTTGCTAGCCAGCATAGATCAGTCGATTCTCGATATATTATTAGCTTATCAAACATATCTTCAAAACTCCTAGCTTCTGATTTTTGATTTCGCTAGGTGGTTACGATTCATAGTAGGTATTACTGGTTAAAGCGTTGTCAAACTCCAAATATTTTTGACATGTTCAACATATAAAGTGAGTTCTTTCACGTGAGTTTAAAGACGATAAGGCACTAGTCATATGCAAATGTGATTTATATGGATGGTATTTACCTTATGAATCTAGGAAAGCCCCCGGAGGTTTGGGAAAGGCTGTGTTGAGTGTAAACTCCGTACACCACGGTTTGTGTGCAACGACCAATGTTCGAGAAAAGAAAAAAAATCCCTCAAACCTTTCTAATAACCGCCACGACCGAAAATATATGAAAAGCTAGAGAGGATACAAGTTTATTGATGGCAGTCTCAAGCGACAGTAGTTTAGATATGGCGATAGCTGTTTCAACCGTTCAAAGCCTGAAACTATTCACACACTAATCACGATGGTGAGCAGTAGTTGTACTTTCATTTATATTCAGTACTCTCATCTCAACCACGATTTACGTCAACAGTACACACAAGGCTTAGTACTGCCAAAACAGACCTATGAAAACCAGAGGGAAGAATCCTAGTATTTATAAAATTAATTCATAATTCGAATACCGAATGAGGTATGCGATAGTACTGCATCCATTAATCCTGTGCTATCCTGAAGATTCCTGTATCACACTTTCAGACTTTAAAGAATCAGGGCCTCACTATATGTAACGCTCTGGATGTTAATGCTCAATGGCACCCTGAAATCAGTAGAAATTAGTCTGTCAGTGGGTTTCTATCCCGAAAGCTATGTTTCTTTACTCCAGAAGTAATCAGGAGCCTTTTTGTATTTGACAAGAACTGTGTCTAGAATCAATTGACAGCATCACGAGCCTCACTTAACAACGAGTGTGTCAATCCACTACAATAATTTCAAATCAGAATAACAGAAAGTGTATTCAAACCGAGGAGTAAACTCTACCAATTTCATTTGGGCGCATTTAACATGCTAGTGGTGTAATACAGGATGTGAAATAATATTATCAACATGTACACAGAACCATTTTTATTACAGCTTATTTTTACGAAATACAAACGGGCCACACTTAAAGTTGGACTATATGAATGTAGAACATTGGTGGTCGCTAGTTTTTTATACACTAGAGTTCCAGGTTTCAAGAAAAAGTAATTAATCATCGTGACAATAAAATCTCGTTACAAATTTGGATTTACACTTCAAAGCCTAACAGTCGATTGATTTTAGTTAGTAAAGTTTAATTATATGAATTTTGTTTTAACTCTCTATGTTCAGATGAATGACTTTATCTACAAACTCAAATATGTTATATGTTTTCGGAGTAAAATGTTAATATTTGGTATTCTTTGCCATTTATGCCTTACTGGAACCGTGCTGACAACATGTCATCGATTTTATGCGATAGAAACAGATTTAAGTGAGGTTGAGGTAAATGATTTGGTCGGTGGTTTTGGAGGTACAGTCACTGGAAGTGTAAGTAATTTAACTATAAAATTATTTCTTCTTAATGAATGTTGACTTCAGATGAATTTTGATATGTTGCCACTTTGTTTGCGTTTGTTATCTTTGCTGTTTAACCGAAAACAAAGTGTGGTCTACTATTTTTTTCTTAACATATATTGAAAATAAAACGTAGTATATATACTTTTAGTATATGAAAGAAATGGAAACTGGGCTTTTCAAGCCTGCGTTTATTTAAATAAAATCGCTGATCAGTGTGTTTGGAATTACTTTTACTTCTACATTGCATTCCTAAGTTGAAAAAGTTTGACTTTTCCTGTTGCTGAGTCAATATTTCAAAAGTAATCACCTCCTAGCAAAACAATACGCTATGTGAGCTCCAACTGGAAGATTTGTGTCCTCAAATACTTTGGCTTGATCAATGCACTTTGCTATAAATGTCAGTTGGTAAATGACCGAAGCTTATTTCACTTTTTGATAGCTTAAAAATATCCCAGTATATATTTCTTTGTCAATAACACTGCTCTTTCGTACAAAACAAAGTCAAATAAGACGAAAGTCCTTAATAGTGGGCATGTTCTTCACGGTTAACTGTCACTGAATACCTAGAACAAATAAACACCTCAGTTATTTGATTTATCCGCCTATCAAGTAATCTCTAGAGTGTAGTTTCGTAGACGTTTTTTAATGACCGGAGGTCTGTACTTCTGTTTGCAAATGAATGTCTAACTGACTTCAATCCATGATGTTAGTACGATATAATTTTAGGGTTAGTAGTATTTTTATTTAGAATTCGTCCGATACATTAACCCAGTCGTGTTTTTTTATTTTTTATCGGTCAGCTGAATAGACAAAGCGGTTTATTCTTTTCAATCTAACCTAAATTTAGAAAAGTTACATATGTTGACCATACATAAAATCAGATTATTTCGTTTTGAGGGCTTGTCCCTTATGAATTACCAAAGGAAGCTGGCGTGCCTCTTAATAAGTAAAGATAATTCCCATTTGTCTGATTCTGGTCACGTTGTAACCCCATAAAATGGAAAGTAACTAGTTCCAAATAAACACCGACAGACATGACCATAGGTCGTTATGTTACAAAACTACTATAAACCTTTAAGTTAAAACGCTCATCAAATGTTAATATTTTGTTAATCCCCACGGAAATTAGTGTGCAAATCATGATCAGTTGATCGTAGAGACTTCATTTGTATAAGCTATCGGAAAAGCGTTTGACTTCTTAAAACAGTACATTGTTTTCATCATGTAATCCCTAGTTAAAAAACAATATAAAAGTCAAAATATTATATTGATGGGAAGATTGATAAAACTCTAATCAGATAATTGAACCAGCTGTAAGTTTACACTGCCCATCACGTGGGTAATCTAGGTCTCAAATACGTTGAAGTATAAGAAGGGATGCTTTATTGGTTTGTTCATTCATTCGTGACACTATGATACTGAATATGAATAAGTGCACTGAAATTACTCTCTGAACAAAACCTTTTACTTTTGTTATAACTTTAAACAAAATATTGTCTCTACGTGAACATAAGTTATATTATATTTATTTCTTGATAAATTCCAACTTCTATGTCATGATGCACCTCAACATTAATTAAAAAACTTGATTTAGGAGTAAGCTGGTTTTACTTTTCATGCTTTAAGTGATCAGATTTTGGCTAAACAATTTTTAAAAATGTACTGCACTACCACAGAACTAAGTGTTGTAATGTCTATTTACAGAATTTCTTAAGTCAAACCCTACAGTGTTTGAATTGTCGATAAATTGGAATATATAATTAAAAAGACTTCGTTTATGTCAATGAATGTTCAGACAAAACGTATTCATTGTTACAATTTGAAAAATTACCTCTTGATTTTGCTCATACTGAAGTAATAACTACTGAATAGACAATTCATTCTTAAATTTCGGATATATTTTTAGCTACCTCATCAAAATGTTTACGAAATCAGCTACTCTGAATGCAGTGAATACGAACGACCTTCATTTGGTTTTTTAAAGCGATCACGAAGAAGCGATCATGAAACATTTCAGGAAAGCATTAAAAGTCATCCCAAGGTTAGAGGTTTACGTCTTATTCTCTACGGTAAAAAGTAATTACTTGTATTATTTAAAACGGTATAAATCTGGGATAATTTTCATTGATTTTACTGGAAATTTATTCGGCGCGAATCGTACGTTTAGACAAAGTGTAATGAAACTTCTTTTTTTAAACTTGCTTGCATAACGCTTGTTTTAAAAAAGTCATGGTTGACAATACGAGCTTACTTCAACTTGGCAGGCACTAGAAGCAAAGAAGGACCACACGTTTTTGTCCTGTTGAGAGATTATTTGGCAAAACGCATCTTTAACAGTATCTGTGGTTAAACCCACGACCATTAGATATCGCAAGGAGTAACTAGACTACAGATAATCGACTTAGTATTTCATAGTCAGCGTTCTCTTCCAATTGGATTTATAGGTGCAGACTGTTGAAAAGTTCCATATGTAATCGGAATTAATACTCATAACTTCTTGATTTTGTGGTATAAACCGAAAATAAAATGTTATCGCATTGAAAGTGATCATTTTACATAAGGACTTTCACTATGATAACAGAAGCAACATTTTTTATCTGAAAATATTGGCCGTTCAGTCTTATAATTGTTTCTTTAGTAATCTGAAGTGAATTAATATGATTTTTCATTTTATATAAATTAAGTTTTTATTATGAATAGATGTAGTTATCCTTTATCAAATCAAAGTATTTTCATCGTTTACATTAAGAAATGATCTTTTCTGAGTAGTTAGTGAAAATCAGTGCTTCTTGATTTAGAGTTTGATTCGTAAATGTTGTTATAGTTTCATTTTTCTTTGAACTAAAGTTTTCATGGACATTTGACATCAATTTTGACATCATGTTCAGTACAGTATTACAAGAGATAAATGTAAGTTGAGTGAAATAATGACTTGGAGTTATTTAAAACTAAAAAAGGTTGATTCAGAAAAGAATTCTCTTCACGGTTAATTGGTCAACGTAATTCTGTAGTCACAAATAAAGACCGTTTCTACACAATGACTGTTGACATTATGTTTATTGAAAACGGAATTAATGAGCGTAACAATAGTGGGACAAAATAAAATTAAAAGTGACACCCTAGTTTTGTTGTAGGACTAAAAATGTATTTATTAAGACGTAGAATATTTATGAAAAATATCACAGAATCTAGATAAATATTATTAATTGTGAAAATGGATTGGGTTATATGAAGAAATGAATTTTAGAATTACAGTAAAATGTTATCAGAACAACATGGAAAAAGATATAGACTAATGAGGAGACGTTTGATCACTTTACAGTATTCACTCATCATTCGAAATCAAAAACAGTATCAGACAGTCAGTGCCGATAACTAGTTGATTCATGGAATCACTCCATTTATTTGGTGGATTATCTTGATTGATTTTTGATATTGTACCTGCTTTAGCGCATAACTTGTAATGGCAATGTATGTATGTGTATATATAAAGTTGTTTCCATCACTTGAGTGAATATACCAAAATTAAGATCTCTCATTATAATCATTATTCTCTATAAATTTCGTTTACCAACTCCACAAAACATGTCAATTTTTGCTATAAAGACACTTATTAAAATATTTTTAGCCTATACGTTTAATTCATTTTTTAATGCTTTTTCTGTAACAAAAATTAAACTGTAATTTTCATATGAAGACTTATTCCTTTATTAATTTAACATGCAATTTACTGGATTCACTACATATACGTCTAATTTTATGGCAAATATTTGTAACATAAAACGTCGGGATTCTTACAATTTCATTGTTCTTTCATCAAGTTTCAGTTATTAATAGACGTTGAATATAATATTGATCTTGAAGTTATTTTCAATATCAGATTCACAATAGCAATATTTTCTCGGGATTTCTATTAGATAGTAGTGTTTAACATTAAGATATATATGTTTATAAGGTCTTATAGAATCTTTGAATAATGTATACTCATTTTAAAACTCATCACAGGAAAATAATGGTTTGATATTAACAATAAACAATAAAGTGAAAATTTCTTTAAACCATATATTTATTAGAGGCTATTCAATATAAAACATTTTCATAACCATAGTTTTCAATAATTTTGTACTTTAATTCGTTTCTATGGTAATTTGATGTGATTAAAATTTATTTTATTAAGAAAGTATTATTTAAAAAAAATTCTTTTTAAGATTAACGGATTAAGTACAATTTTGTTTATAATTTAAAACAATATAATTTACATTTTAATTTCCATTCAACGATATTTAGTGTTATATAAATCAATGATGTCAGCCAAGGTGTAATTATTAAGCAGAATACAGATATTTCAATTTCTTTTAACAAATTATGATGTCTGATAAATATAAACCTAGGATCTTTAATTATTACTACTATTATTAAGCATGATATCTATTGACCAATGGAATGGAATTTTACTAGTCTATGTGAATTAGTTTGTGAAACATTAATTTATTGAGTCACAAAAAAAAACTCAGTAGAAAGATACAAGCCAAACAATGCCAAGTGAATTGAAATTCACGTTATTACACAAGCAAGTGGCTATCAGGACTCAGTAGCTGAGTGGCGTTTGAAGCGAATGGTACTGGGTTCGAGTCCCAGAGTGAACATCAACTCTGAGATGCAGGTACATCCAACTGACGAGTCCTCAGTAGGACGAAACGCGCGTCCTGCATTCCGCTGCTAGCCACTATCCATCATTGCTTACAAAAAGCTTGTGAATTAAGGCAATATCGAGGCATACGCCCAGTATGCACACATGCCAATAGCAGATTGATCAATTGCAGTCCTAAAATAAAAAAAACTGAATGGAAAGAATTATGCCATACAATACCAAGTCAATTACATAAATGTTAACAATGTGAACTAGGTTGATTTGAGCAGTTAAGATTTTTTTACTAAAACTTAAGGAAATTACTCGTTAAATTAGTTACTAATGTGTATATATCAATTATTTAATTTGATATTTACTTATTAAAATTGAATATCTTTTACCGTTATGAGGACGTTTAAGAACAGTTTTAAAAGACTGAAATTAACCTAGCATATTTAAGTGACAAATAATTACTTAATTAAACATATCGTACTGAGATTAACCAGTTTTAATGGGTTCGCATCTTCCAGATATTGCTGAGTTGTTAATTGTTCTTTGTGAGTCCAGATTAGACAAATTAAAGATAATCCAGCCCATTATTCTGATTCCAAATTACCTGAATTAATTGTAACCATGATAACTAAGGGAGTGCTTATAATCTGAGAGATGTTTTTTTGCTGACTAGTCAAAAAGAAATGTCTTTGATTAGATTAAAGGATAACAGGAGCTGATAAAACCAATAACAGTTTATTTGAGCCAATTTAATGGATTCAGTTAGTGGTTGTGCTAACAGATACAGCTATGATTTATGGTTTGAGATCTTACATAACATGATTTACAATCGATTACAGCGGTATAAATGAATCTGAATTCCTTTCTTTACAGAGTTTTAAATTATAATATTATTTTATAGTTTTAATGCCCCAAACTAATTGGTTCCTTGTGAATGATGTATTCTGTAGCTAGTTTTCAATTTGTCTATTAAATGAAACCATATGTAAGTGAATGGTGAATTATTGGACGAGTAACAAGTTATAATTTTGAGCCTTAAAGAGAGCGTTTAAGCTAGTATTGCATCCAGCCAAAACTGGTTGTATCCATAATAGTATGATTTATTATTACTTTAAATCAAAAACTTTCATTTCATCATTATGAGTATTTTAATGGGATCACAATACACTTATTCAGTTATGATTTTCTTACTGACTTGTGTACCATAGTTCATACCACAAACTGATTTTAAATAAGAAATCACTGGAAACTAGAAATTACTAAACTCCTATTTCATCTGAATGTGGAATTCTTCGACAGTTTATATTTGTGATCACACTGAAACTGGAAGTAAGAATCTCCATGTTTCAAGACGAATACTTAATACTTAAACTACTTTGTCAGGATCTAATGATTGACACAGTTGAATTTAATGAATTTACAATATTCCACAACCATCAGTGATATTTTCCTCACATTCAACAGGGTTGGAATTCATTGTCAATGTCTGTTCATTGGAACTTTTGTAACCAGCTTTAATAATTAGTTATCACGTGACTAATAATATAACATCAATCCATGATAGAAACTATGAAATTTAGCAATGCTCACAAATATATTTAAAAAGGATTGTCTTCTTAATCATTGTAAAATACTTTAAATCCCAAAATCTTGAAATATACATAACTAGTTACGATAACAGTTTTATTAAATTCAGGGAAGTGATTAAAAGTTATGTAAATCAGTCACAAATTTAAGTGCTTTACTTTTTAACCATCCTGGTAATTAAAGGTTTTGACAACCATAAACTATGTTTCTCAGAGCGCCTGTTTTTGTACATTTTGCTCATTAATTTGTCAACATAGTAAACTAAACTTTATGCAAGTTGAAAGCCCAGCACTGAATTGAAATCTAGAATAATATAACGGAATAATACAATCTACGGTGAGTTTCGAAGGCGTATTAAGTTTTCTCACTTTTGTTATAACATACTGAATTTTGTAAGTCATTGTTTGTATGTTAATTTCTTGAGTTGACATGCCAGTTATGTTGATACCTACAAACTAAATCGACTATGAATAATAGAATATGTGTTTTGGAAAATATACAACTCGTCAGTGTAATGTACCAGCATTTATATGTTCTTGTTTACATTGAGATTGATTGAATTTTAGTCCTAAATATCAAATGATGAAAACAAACAAAACGTCTTATAATTATTAAAAAAATAGTATGATCAAATAAGATGGTGATTATTGTGACTCAATAGTTTTATAGATACTGTTCTACAGATTGATCAGATGCGTACTGAGTTAAAATTTCGATGTTAATACGAATATTTGATTGCAGTTGCATTCATTTAATGAGTTGCACGTAAAAATCCACTGTTAGCAATTTTCTACAATGTAACCAATATAGTTATTTATTATTTAAATGTCTTAGACTTCGAGATTTTTAGTTAACAGATGATATATCAAAGGAACAATCTCATATTTCAGTTAGATTTTTATCTGAGACCCTAAGTTATAACAGCGTTTATCTTTTACAGGAAGCATGAGTTTAACTTGTGTTGTAAATATGCTGTATTCCAAAGTATTAGAAATAAGAAATCTAATTCATGAAGCTCTTTCAATATGATATCAAGTCTACTAAGTCTCTATGTGATTCGAAGAATTGCTTTTTATGGCCTGACCAATATTACGAGATCATCTGGAGAAATGTATGATAAATTTGAGTATTTGATTGCAAAATACATTCTTCAAACGAAATTAATACTTAAACTAGGAGGAAGTGGAGAAATAAAATAAACACTTTATTGCCGATTGACAGATTTTGGATAACCTTGTTATATACAGAAATGATATAACGATTTTTGTGCAGTCATTATTTTTGGAAATTTTATTTCAGAACTTAATAAATACAAGTACAAACATTTACATGGAAAACTAACTATCAATAGTGTTTTTCAAGAACTCTGAACACTTGATATGATTATTAAACGGGAAGGTAAAAAATTTTACAAATAAAACTCATATACAATAAATGGGATGATGGCTACCCAAACTCAGTAGTTCAGTCGATAACGCTTTGGACGTTTACACAAAAGGATACTAGGTATGGAATTTAGCGTTAACATTGAGACGCAGGTACATCCACCTAATAAGTCCCAAACAGAACGGAATGCGGATCCTTGATTCTGCGAATAGCCATCATTTAGCTTCAATAAAAAATCTCTTAAATCCACAAATTATTTTTTTATGTAATAAAGTTTGTTTCAAGGTAACCTAACTATCATATTTCACCTATGAAAATAATAAAACAACTATAAAATAATCTACACATGAACATTATTATTATCTTAGTAATATACCTTTCACGTTTTTATCATTTGATATGAAAGTTCTTTGTTAGTTTAAATTATCATTCTCATATGATATTAAAACTTATTCCATCTGGCGCTTTTTTTCTTGTATTGTGATTAGAATATTAAATTCACAATTAGCTTAACATCACTTATATAGTCATGCTTATTTATGTAATTTATGAATAGATGAAGAAGAATATTGTCATTTTGATGTAATATACTGATAGACAAGCGATGTACTGTATACTGTAAGATGTATCGATAAGTATCCTTATGAAGTATACGAAATTTCCCTGATGAGGAGATGATTACTGTACTCACGTTCACAAGTTGGTAGTGAGAGAGTAAAATATTATTATTGTCATATATGTATAATTTAAATTATTTTTTCTGGCCGGATAACTTTTAGCAAGGTTATTTTAATGGATCGGAGTTACTAACCTCATACCCAACCCTTTTCATTTACCCGAAGTTTGGACCGGCAGTAACTCTAGAAGAGGTCCAGGCGTAGCTGTATAGATAAAAACACATACACATTCATAAAATCAACCGAAAGTCAAAGTTAAAACAACTGAAGAACAGAAGGAACTGAAAATGAGGAATATCATTACAGTGAACAAGAACACGGGTGGGGACAATCGGATGTATTTGACACGAAATTACAAAGCATCTGACTAAAATCTGAGAACCATATAGTAAATAGTTAATTTGCAAAATATCAATCCATCGTCTCAAACGTGACTGTTCCTTTTGCAAATATCAGTCCATTGTCTTAGATTTCATTAATCATGCATTTTCATACCAATTGCGTTCCGTCCCCGTTCCTTCCTTATCGATCTTCTACTGAAATACATTCTATATCTGACCACCGCTATATACTACTTATGTGGATATAAGTAACCTACACCACACCATATGCATGTGAGTATAAAGGAATGTTCAAAATTTGATGAATGATAAAGAATGAAATAAATGATTGTCTATGCAAAAAAATTATTTTTTCATAATAACCAGCTGGAATGTTCATCTCAATGTTGATATTCCTTGTAACAGAATAAACTCCACACATAAAAAAACACAGTAAACTGAAGAAATATTTTTTTCAGGGAACATACTAATGGTTGAATAATACATAATATCTAGATGAAATAATTTAATAGTTTAATAATATAAATCAAGGTATATTTGTCTGTCTATTCAAGCTTTGATTACTATTGGATAACTAAATAATAGATACAAAAATTTTGATATACATCTATTAAGACACAATGTGAACTTCCAAAATAATCAAGTAATCATAAATTTAATATATTGAGTAGATGAAAGAGTGTATATATCATTTCGAGTTATATTAACTCTAGATTGGATAACAGGTTTATGTTATTTTTCATTTCCCCTCTTGTACTCATTGTCTCTGATTGAAAGTATTATTTTTTGAACAGTATCCTTCTTTGATTTGATTTTTTCTTCTGACTCATTAAATATGTTAACAGTCAAACTAAGTAACAAATCAAAAGGCCCAGTCTCTACTACTTTTTTTTCTTTTAAAGCGTCCATGCTGAATAACAATCAATGAGTAAATGACTATTTAAATATTGTAAATTGTGGTTCATGGCTTATTTTATTCGATTAAATACATTTATACTTAAGATACTATAAATAAAAACATGTTCTAAAGTGAATAAAAGAATATTCACCGCCCAGTTCAATTTTTTTCTTGGCTAGTCGAGCTTGTTAATATGCTTCATTCTAACGTTATCGAATGATGATGATAAATATATAAGATGTGAAAATATAAAGAAACATTATTTTAGTGAAATTTTTATTTTGAGGTTATTCTACTCCAGGATTCATTTTAACGATTTAATCTCTCTGTGCTCATAGGGTGTAGCGATTTGAACCGATGTGCACGTATGTTAGATTCTATGTAACGTATAACTGACGGTTGGCTTACTTATAACCACTCATACTAAATCATGACAATGTTTTCACTGTTGTAGAAAATTCCTCATGTAATTCGAACTAACGGCCAAATACTTTCCAGAATAATGTGCTATTTTTTATAAATAACTAATGATCTTAATGCAGGAGGCTCCTATATACAAATACTATTATCTAAGTTATCAGTGTTGGGATTAGAAATGGAAACATTACTTTTATTTAAAATTTGCCAGTCGCTTATAAGTATAAGTACCCCACTTAGGCTCACCTGAGATAGATTAAGCTCCTGTCACTATGTTGAATCACTTAGACTGATGATGACATTGCAACTTGATCGATAGACTTCGATCGGCACTAACGAGTTGTAAACTTTTATCAGTTCAAATGCACAAGGTTTAACCGTCGGATTAGTAAGCTACAATATTCCGATTTTTACGTGAAAAGTGAGTTCGTAATTGAGCTCATGCATTCATACTATTGATTTTTTCAAAACTGATTTTATATCTCCGCGAGTTGTTATTTACTTTATGAACAATTAATTACATTTCTAATGAATAATTGGTATATCTAATAAGCTAGTGGAAAATGCCCCAGTGTTTGAAGGTTTATTAGTATCATGTTTGAAGTTGACAAATTTGAAATCTTGAAAAGAATCACCAGCATAAGTCTATTTATTTATAAGTATATCAATAAAATCATAATAAATGTTTCCCAATTGTAAAACAAACTTCGTGTTATTAATAATAGCTTCAGATCACCACCTAGTTGTGGCCAATTTAAAACTGAAGCTAAAGAAGAACTGGAAAACAGCACTACAAAGGTTCAATACAGCCTTCTTTCAAGATACTGACAAACTCAGTGAATTCAAGACAACTCTCAACAACAGGTTCCAAGCCTTACAGGATCAACTGAAGGAAGAAGAAACTACTATGGGGAACAACTGGAAAGGTATCAAAGAAGCATTAACTTCAACGTGTCGAGAGGTTCTAGGCCTCAAGAAGCACCATCATAAGGAATGGATCTCTATAGAAACACTGGACAGGATCAAAGAAAGGAAGAATAAGAGGACAGCAATTAACAACAGCCGAACACGAACAGAGAAAGTCTAAGCACAAGCTGAATACATAGAAGCAAACAAGCAAGTGAAGAAGAGAATTAGAGCCGACAAGAAAAAATGTGTGAAAGAACTGGCAACGACGGCGAAAAAAACTGCAAGGGAAGGAAATATGATACAGCTTTACGATACACCGAAGAAACTAGCAGGGAAATACAGTAAACCAGAGAGACCGGTCAAAGATAAAGAAGGCAGGCCAATCACTGAAATTCAACAACAGCAGAAGAGATGGGTAGAGTGCTTCGAGGAACTCTTGAATAGGCTGGCTCCAACGAATCCACCGAATATCGAAGCAGCACACACAGATCTTCCTATAGATGTCAATCCACCGACGACGGAAGGAATTAGAATGGTCATCAGAAAAATCAAGAACGGGAAAGCAGCAGGACCCGATAACATACCGGCTGAAGCACTGAAGTCAGACATCGAAGTAACTACAAACATGCTTCATCTTCTATTCAAAAAGATTTGGGAGGTGGAACAAGTGCCGATGGACTGGAAAGAAGGACACCTCATTAAGATTTCAAATAAAAGAGATCTGGGCAAATGTAAAAACTACAGAGGCATTACACTACTGTCAATACCAGGGAAAGTCTTCAACATATTGTTGCTGAACCGGATGAAAGCCGCAGTAGACGCCCAACTTCGAGATCAACAAGCTGGATTCCGTAAGGATCGGTCGTGCACAGACTGAATTACGACACTACGGATCGTCGTTAAACAATCAATTGAGTGGAACTCGTCGCTGTACATCAACTTAATTGATTATGAAAAGACAATTGACAGTGAACATAGGATGAAATTATGGAAACTTCTTCGTCACTACGGAGTTCCTGAGAAGATTGTCAACATTATGCGGAATTCATACGATGAACTACATTGCGAAGCAGTGCATGAAGGACAGCTGACAGATGCATTTCAAGTAGGGACCGGAGTCAGACAAGGCTGTCTACTCTCTCCCTTCCTCTTCCTTCCCGTGGTTGACTGGATTATGAAGACCACGACATCTGATGGAAAACACGGCATACAATGGACAGCTCAGAACCAATTAGACGATTCGGAATTCGCAAATGACCTAGCCCTTCAATCGCATACACATGAACAAATCCAGATAAAGACAGACAGTGTAGCAGCAGTCTCTGAATCAGTAGGCCTCAGCATACACAAGGAGAAAACCAAGATCCTCAAATACAACACGGAGAACACCAATCCGATCATACTTGATGGAGATAGTCTGGAAGATGTAGAATCATTCACATACCTGGCAAGCATCATCGATAAACAAGGAGGATCAGATGTAGACGTAAAGACGAGGATTGTCAAAGCAAGGATAGCATTCCTACAATTGAAGAACATATGGAACTCAAACCACCTGTCAACCAATATCAGAGTCACAATCCTCAATACGAACGTCAAGACAGTCAGTTCTAATGTACAGATCTGAAGCGTGAAGAACTACTACAGCCATCATCAAAATGTAGTTCTGATAATCTTCATCTTCTTATTACATTATTGATATTTATAAACAGTTGTCTACGTAAGATACTCAATATCCGTCGGCCGAATACCATCAGCAACAGCCTACTGTGGGATAGGACAAACCAGCTTCCAGATGAAGAGGAGATTGGGAAAAGACGTTGGAAGTGGATAGGACATACATTGTGAAAATCACGAAACTGCATCACGAAGCAAGCATTATCTTGGAATCCTGATGGGAAGCGGAGAAGAGGAAGGCCAAAGAACACATTACATCGGGAAATAGAAGCGGATAAGAAAAGGATGAATGACAACTGGAAGGAGCTGGAAAGAGTTGCCCAGGACAGGATTGGATGGAGAACGCTGACAGGAGGCCTATGCTCCTCAACGGGGGGTAACAGGAGTAAGTAATTTATTCTATCGTATGGTTCATCAGTTGTGTAATCAAATTCTAGAAAGACCATCATGAAATACCCTAATTAGTATTAATTTTAATGAGAAATAAAATCTTGCCAACTTTTTATTTCTATTATATTGATGTAATCATGAATAGGGGTGTTTTGTTTAAAAGGTAGCAGATGCTTTGCTTCGATACAAATCCTACTTATTATTTGTATCTTTTATTTGATGTGTTTCATAAACGCGGGTTAATGGACTATTTCATTGAAGTAGTAAAGAAATGATGCATAGAAAATATTTATTGCATTAGTATAGTATGTTAAGTCAAATTAAATTAATTTGGTATTGTTTACTTGAAACTTCCCATTGATATTTAGGACAGCAATGGATCAGTCTCTTATTAGCATATATACATCCTGTGCGGATCGCTCCGATGTTGCTTTAAGTCACAAGCATTATAGGAAAAGATGGATGGTGGCTGGCAGTGGAACTTAAGACGCGCATTTCGTCCTATTTGGGACTTGTCAGCTGGATGTGTTTGTATCCCAGAGTTATTTTATATTTTTAAGAAGCATTTTAACTGGTACTCTGTTTTAATTCTATTCAGCTACCTATCAAAAATAATATTAGTGTATGTTAGGTCGAATGGATAATTTTTTCATGAGACCACCTATTTAATTTATGAAATTAATTAATTAGTATTTTTCATGTCACTATAGATTCCATTAAGAAACCTGATTTCAGTAAGATCAATGAAGAGCAGGACTTGATGATTGCTAGGTGATAGGCTCTTTACGTGAAGGCTGAAAACCCCGATTAAATCCCACGTGAGATGATGTGTTCACCAATTGTCGAATAAATTTCTTAGAAAATCAAAAATACTTTTTTAAAAGAACAATTAAACGTAAAATAGTGTTTATTGATAGCATTTCTGTTAAGTATTGTTCCAAGTGTGTTAAGTAACATAAATAAGGCTGGGTTATTATATCTTTCTTTGCATCAATAATTATTTGCTATTTCGTATATTAAAGTACACCTTTAAATGCTTGCATTCTGCCTCTGTTTATAATGTGAAGTGGTGGAGAAGATTTGTAGCTCAGGTGGATGATTTTGATAGAGTTTTGTTCTCTGAGCTGGATGGTTTGGTCGTAGAGATTTCTATCTAAAGTTTGTGCTGATGATGTCGTTCAGAGGAATGATGAAAGCTACACGACCAAATCATCCAGCTCAGAGAACAAAACTCTATCATAATTTGAAGTCTTAAATATATTTATGAAGCTCTGTTAGCTCATCTACTCAATATCAGTTAAAGTGAAGATGTTCAACTCATTAGCAAGCATGAAAAATTATGAAAAATATATGGTAGCTCAACGGAAATCATAGACAATATTCTATGAATAATATCCATTCAGTGAAGTAACAGGTTGTTTATTCAATTCTTTTTTTGACACAGTTTTTTTGCAAAAGTCTTGAAGCAACTGGGAAATATTAATAATATAATCCTGCCTTATAGTACAAACGTCATTTTCTTTATATAACAAGATGTATTTTCAAAAGACAATAGGAATACGATATACAATTTTGAATAGTAATATTGATAATGGTTGTACATGTCGTCACTCATCCATACAAGATAAATGCCAATAACATACTTGATGAATTTGACATTTCTTTCCGATTATGAACTATTAGTAGTAGTAGTAGTAGTAGTAGTAGTAGTAGTAGTAGTAGTAGTAGTAGTAGTAGTAGTAGTAGTAGTAGTAGTAGTAGTAGTAGTAGTAGTAGTAGTAGTAGTAGTAGTAGTAGTAGTAGTAGTAGTAGTAGTAGTAGTAGTAGTAGTAGTAGTAGTAGTAGTAGTAGTAGTAGTAGTAGTAGTAGTAGTAGTAGAGTAGAGTAGTAGTAGTAGTAGTAGCAGTAGTAGTAGCAGTAGCAGTAGTAGTAGTAGTAGTAGTAGTAGTAGTAGTAGTAGTAGTAGAGTAGTAGTAGTAGTAGTAGTAGTAGTAGTAGTAGTAGTAGTAGTAGTAGTAGTAGTAGTAGTAGTAGTAGTAGTAGTAGTAGTAGTAGTAGTAGTAGTAGTAGTAGTAGTAGTAGTAGTAGTAGTAGTAGTAGTATGAATGATATAATCTATTAGCTCTTTTTGTATTTTGTCTAAATATCACATTTTACTAAACGTAATTCAAAAAAAGACAAATATTGTTCGCTGTTCTCAAATACAACTCTTAGTCATTCGTTCTATACAACTAGAAAAATCATGTGAAGTGATTATTTGTGAAAAAGAAGAAAGCAATTGTTACAAACCTATACATTTCAATACGAAATATTATGCTGAATAGAAAAAAAGCGTAATAATATGATGTTTAAGACTTGTCCTAACAAGAATATATATGTGTGTGTAGGTGTGTGCCAGACAAGTGGTACCATGTGCTGTTGAGTTATTTTCTCTTTACATCTACAGATATAAGTTCTTGTTCTGTTTATTATTATTGTTGTTATCATTAATATTATTATTGTATTCTTGACCTCAAGTAAACGATTTGAATCGTTAATTTCTGTAGTTCTGTTCAACAAGATACCATAATTCTTATGAATATTCTTTATGTAATGTAACCTTTGGCTAATAACTGTTCACTTCAGTGAATATTATAATGGATTAACAATGTTTAACAAAGAAACAATGTTAATTTACAATTATTTTTTAATCGGAATAATTACATGCGATGGTATTTTGTATTAGAAAATTTTCAAACCAAGGAAAATGAGAAAGCCGTCTCGTCTTTAACGATTTCTGCAGTATATATTCTTAACATTGTTTTTTGTCGTTGTTATTGTTATTACTAAGACACCAAGATTTTAATTGATTGTAAATTAATGCTGGTTATATCTTTAGCCGAGACTACTTGACGATTTAATTTAGAGAGAGTTATATATGAGTACTGATGAATTACCTAAAAACGAGATGAATCGATAACACTTTTCAGACGAATATTATAACTTTTGTGAAATGCTCATTTAAGAACATTAAACCCGTTTTATATTGCGTGGATATGGTAATATAATGTTTTGTTCAGATTGTGAGTTGACTTAGAAAATACCATTTGAGTATACCACTAAAGCAAATTTGATTTTTAAGAAATTTAAAAATCTAACTGTTAAGATTCTCGAACTGTAGCTTAGAGCTTGTTAGAGTTCTTTGATTTCTTAATTAACTACGAGTCACAAAGTTCAAACGCTTCAACATACAGCTATAAGAAAGTGTTTAATATACTTGGCATACATGCTGATACTGTGGGATAATGATGTAAAAATGATTAAGAAATGCATTCATAAAATTAAAAACGAATACAGGAAAAAGATTGTAACTAAGTTTACAAACATTTCGTTGTAAAAATCAATTACATCTATATTTTCGTGGTTAAAACTACGAAATGATCCTACCTAGAGAACTCGGAAGTACTGAACGACCATTTTGTCCCACTATAAGACTCTTCACTTAAGCACATCCACGACCGCGAATCCATGAATTTAACTCAGGACCTTTGGTCTGTTGACTGAATAGTTAATCCCTAGACCGCATAGTTACAGATCTCCGGTAGTTATTTATTGTACTCCTCAGTTGTTTTCTTAAACGGTTCAGGCAGTATCATTTTTCTTTTTCTCTCATTGTTTTGTATCATTTAACAAAACATCGACTTAAAGAATATGAACTTTTTCTCAAGAGTTTATACTACACTATATAACTGACAAGTGTCGTTATTATTACATTTTAGTCTATTTTCAGTAAGTTCATTTCTCAGAATATTTTTAGATGAATGTAAAAATAATCATTGTATTAATTCCAACTATTTGAGTATACTGAAATGGTAACTGAAATCATCATCATCAAATAAGAAATGTTTGTTATTAAATAACATAATTATATTCAGGTGATTATTAGCATAATGTATACAAACCTCATCTCGTTTAGTCTTTTTATATCTTATTACGTAGTGTTTTTTATTATTTCAAAAGGTATTTATGAACTATGGTTACAGTTAAATAAAGTCTATATTAAGCAATTATTTATCTAATTCATTAGTTATCTAGTGGAGTAATTTCAAACTTTCGTAGTCAGTTAGATTGTTTCCTTTGAATGTTTATTGGTCTGATAAATCATTTTTGATGAAATTTTATAAATTCTTGTTACATAATCTACAAGTAAACGTAAAGAAGTGATAGCTGAGTAAAAATACGTAAGGAAGCGGAACATCTATCAAACTTTTCAGTGAAGTTTATTTGCTTAACTCGGTGTGTTCTTATCATTGCTAATGAAATCCCTGTATCTTAAACTCAAAGATTTATTAAATTTACATTTGTTTAGTATTACATCCTAGCAATAAATCAATTTTCGGCTGGAAGATTTTTGAAAAATGTTTGTTGTGTGGTGTGAAATATTAGTAGTTTAGGAATGTTATTCTGGAGTTGTGTTCTCGAAGTTACGTCTGGTTAAGGGTGAAGGTATTTTGAAAATATGTAATGAAAGGTCAAGTGTCAGCAATAGTGGTTAAAATTAAATGTCCACAGGAAAAGCTGTTAGGGATATTTAAAGAAGTTCAAAGAGCTTGCTTACATTGAAAATTTGTGTTGATTATGCCATTTGTAGAGATAATGAAGGCTTCACAACAAACATATCTAGCTTAGAGAAGGCATTTCCACAAAAATTGATGTATATTTTCAAAGCTGTATGTTTACTTCTTAATTATAATGGATTCTGATTTAAGAAACATGAACACTTGTAGTCAAATCCAAACTATATATTGTTTAGTTTGACACCAATCCTTATCAACTACTATTAGTTTTAATATTCCTGTCCAGGTGGAAATATAAACACTAGAGTTCACGGACGATTCGCAAATAGGAGGATTTGATTGCTAGTCACCATTAAAACATTGCTTGAAAATTCCGATATTAGTTTGATCAAATGCTCCGCACGCCCCCCCCCCCTCCTAGCAAGCACTGGTTGCTTATTTAATTTTTAGTATATGGCTATTGTGGAGATTATGGAATTTCATAGTTTGTTTCAAGGACTGAATTTAGCTGATCAATCATTAAAAACCAGGAGTATTGGATAGATGCTCACGTCTAGTGAATAATTCCACACCTTTACACATACATGATCTTACTAAAGATCAAACATAAAACATTCAGGCCTCTCATGAAACTTCAACCAATTCACAATATTCCTCAATCATCACACAACTACCTCCATTCCAATATGATTAAATTCCACCTATCACAATTTGACACAGGAACACTACTGAGTTCATGTTTATTATTATTACATCTATTCTATTTTGTTCATCTTTAGTAGCTTTCTTTTTCTAATTTTTTTTCTCATCACATGAACCATATTGTTCTCTTTTTTTTCTTCTGTAAAATCGATACAGTACCAATAATACACTTTTCTTTATTAAATAAGTTAACAAATACTCAATTATTATTCTAGTTAACGGAAAACTAATTAAATTAAACTCTAAACAAAATAGCCATTTTTTTTAAAAAAAAGAAAAGAAAATAGGATTTATTTTTATGTAAATAAAATAATTGTAAATGTAAATTAAACAAATCGAACAAAACCATTTAAAATAATTTCAGTGAACACATAAGAATATTTGAAAAAGAAAAGAAATATTGAACAATTTGATGGGTATTATGGCTGACTACTGAATTGATTAACGATTCAATCTTTTGAGTAGTACATTCTGTTGTACATATACATTTCAAGTATCATGAAATAATAAATAGCTAACATTAGATATACAAAAGAATGTTTAAATATTTCACTATCGTTTGAGATTATTTGATAGTGTTATTTTTTCTCTTCAATCAATGTGTTATACCGATTGAGTTTATAAGTGATTGCATTTTGAATACCTTAAGAATAAAAATGCATAGATCATTTCTTTTATTATGAATAGTTCTGTGCTTTAGCTTACTTCTCTTATAGTATTCCTTATTATCTCAAGAAAGCTACCATAGTAATTAAAGGAAACATTCTCGAGTTTTCTGTCTCCTAGTCAATAAAGAAAAGACACAAAAGAGTTTATTTTAAATCCAATTGTGTTGATAGTATTGACTGCCGATTGAATTGTCATATTTATTATTCTAAACATTCTGAATATGCATCATAATTGTTAGATTTATAGTTCAGCAGATATCATGCCCTCAAATAAGTTTACTTTACTTCAGCCTAACTGAAATCATCTTACTTACGCCTGTTACCCCCCATTGAGGAGCATAATCCTCCTACCAGTATTCTCCATTGAACTCAGTCCTGAGTAATCCTTTCCAGTTGCTATTGATCCTTTTCATTTCTGCTTTCAATTTTCGGCACAGTGTGTTCTTTGGCATCCCTTCTTTTCCGTTTCCCATCAGGATTCCAAGATAGTGCTTGCTTCGTGATGCAGTTTCGTGATTTTCACAATGTATGTCCTATCCACTTCCAACGTCTTTTCCCAATCTCCTCTTCATCTGGAAGCTGGTTTGTCCTATCCCACAGTAGGCTGTTGCTGATGGTATTCGGCCGACGGATATTGAGTATCTTACGTAGACAACTGTTTATAAATATCAATAATGTAATAAGAAGATGAAGATTATCAGAACTACATTTTGATGATGGCTGTAGTAGTTCTTCACGCTTCAGATCTGTACATTAGAACTGACTGTCTTGACGTTCGTATTGAGGATTGTGACTCTGATATTGGTTGACAGGTGGTTTGAGTTCCATATGTTCTTCAATTGTAGGAATGCTATCCTTGCTTTGACAATCCTCGTCTTTACGTCTACATCTGATCCTCCTTGTTTATCGATGATGCTTGCCAGGTATGTGAATGATTCTACATCTTCCAGACTATCTCCATCAAGTATGATCGGATTGGTGTTCTCCGTGTTGTATTTGAGGATCTTGGTTTTCCCCTTGTGTATGTTTAGGCTTACTGATGCAGTCTCTTCCGTTACAGTGGTTGTCTTTAGAAATTATTAAATCTAGTCTTTGTAAGTAGAATAATGCAAATAAACTAGTATTGACAGAATTTTTATTAGGTTACTTGTCTTTAAAGTATGTATTGATGATGTTTGTCTAAAAGGACAATAAATGTTGCCCCGATTATTGAACACAATTGGATTTAAATCATCCAGAATTATGAATTTTCTCAATTTATTCATAATCTAATCCTTTTAACTAGTCTTGAGTTCATTGAAACTCGTTTGCATATTTAAATAATCTACAATTCAATTGTTCATTTATGTATAATTATATTACTTTTTAAAAAAAACCTAATTAGGTTGCACAATTAAAACATACACAGCATGATATTTAGTTTGAAAAGTTCATCATACTGTATACTGATTTAGTTCATAGTTTATATAGTTTAGTGTTTACTCCACATAAATAAACAAACAAAATCTAGTGATATTCTATTCAAATAATCATATATTCATTCAACTGTTGAAAAATTATTTTCTTTTAATATTTTTTTGTAATGATAAGTCAGATTATTTATATCAGAAGGGGTTTTGTGATTTTTAGAAATTTCAATAGTTGCAATCATGAGTCAGTTGAAGCTAGACCATCATGGAAAACCTGGAAGCACTGGACTGTCGCATTAGTCTCATACTAGGAAGAAAAGGCCATCCAATGCTTCCAAGTTTTCCATGGTGGTCTAGCTTCAACTGACTCATGATTTCAACTATTGAGATGATTATCTAGAAGTTACAACGTTATATTTATTAATTACTTGTCTTGTTGGAAATCTATAATATAATTTGTTTGTACGTTGAATTCAAATACTATAAATAAGTGATATTTTCTAGTTGTCTTAACAAATACCAAACTTATTATTTTTGTTTCTTAATTAAATTACTCTAAAAGAACCATCAATTCTGGTATGAATCCCAGTCAAGGTTGTGAATCTATAGTGTGAAACGCTCTCATACTATCCACTGACCGGTGGTTTTCAATGGAATATTCTATATGAATATAAGGACTTCTATGTTTAGCACTGTTGAACAGCATTATATTAAACTATCAACTCACATTTATTAGTTTACCTATAGATGCTAATCAGTAGTTTTTTTCTTGTTGGATTGGCAGGTTCAAGAAATTAAACCACTAAAGACCTTAAACGTTCAAAAACGTTTCACTATATATAATTCCGAATTCGATGCAAAAGTAGCTCAAAGTTTAAAAAAGACTCCATTACCCAAAGAAATGATGACTGAGGTAAGAACCAAAACCTTTTTCATTATTTATATATACTTTAGAATGTAATTTGTAGAGTTTACACTTTTAGAGTTGAATTATATAAACCGAGTAAAATGAGTAGTTGCTTATAGTTACATTTTGTAGTTAACACCTTAGTTAAACAACTACGGACGACCAGGAAGCGTATGACTACTGGTTTGTTGTAGTATAGAACTCGTCATTAGTGTGCATACACAATCTCACCAGGGGAGACTAAAACCAGGACCTTAAAGTATCTTGGTTAACGCTTAGTCACTCAATCACCGAGCTGACATCCATTAGTTGTCATGTTTATCTACCATCAGTGAAAGATCAATTTCATGGGTGTTAAAAAATGTATGATAACTTACTAAACCCTCAATTCTCATATCATCGCAAAACATGCCTTCGTTTAATGACTGAAAAGTACTAGATTACGTAATTTGCATGATGACAATAGACTTAATAAGTTATTAATAAATTATAACGTGAAAAATTCTCATATATATATGATTGTACAACTTGATGGAAAGAGATCTCTTCGCTGAACTTCGTGTTTTTAATGTTTAAATGGAAATTATCTGTCAGTCGACTGAAAAGTAAACTAGATTATTATTTAAAGATTTATCAACTCTTGAGTGCAAACTTGAAGAATAGTCAAATGCAACCATTATGTGAATAGTTTTGGTTGTATTAGCTAAATATGTTTTAAAGAACTTACTAGTGTCACTAGGAAGCAGGGGGGAGTGGAAACAAAGGGTAACACTGAGGATCAATTTCTTTCTATTTCTCACTCCGTTCATGAGTCAGCTTCATCCTTGGATATCCTATGCGATAAAGTGAGCCAACATGCATTTTTACTAAATCTCACTCGGTTTATGACTGACTGGTTAAATAAAAAATAAATCATTTCTTTAAAATAATGTGTTTAGATTAATCATAGGTAAAACGTGTTCTAAAATCAACATGGAATATTATCACTTGCCTAAATGAACAAACGAAAGGTGCCGACAAAGTTAACATTAACAGGAAGACAAACACATTTCTTGTTGGTAAAATACATTCTCACATACAATACTGATGACGAATCAATAAATATTTATTGCCAAAATTCATTTGTTGACGGTTATGTAATCAAAACTGATATAACTACTAAGTATATATATATGTATATATATATATATATATATATATATATATATATACTTTGTTCAGTAAGAAGGAGATGAGTATCATACAAAATAAATGAAAATAAACATAAATTTGTTGAATCACGAACACAAAATATCGATCCTAATTTGTTTTATTTTATTTATGATTTATGAGTATATTTCGGGTTTGTTTTTATTTTTCGAAATGCACTAATCTGTACCTAAACACCTTCCTTTCAACGTATTTGTATGTTAAGTCTATAAATTAAAGTTTTTCTTCATATTAACTTAGCAAAACCATGGAGATACATGTCTACTAGTTGCATCAAAGTAGCTTTATTGTTTAACTTCATTGATTTTTAAATTTTCATCTCATTGTACGACTGATATGTAAAATCTCATAGTGAAATACTTATTTCATGATTAAAGGTTTGAATTATTCTGTTATTGATATACAGCACTGATATTGGTTAGTCTCAGTTGTTATATGTGAATTTTGTGTGTACTGTCTTGACATAACCGTTTTTCCATAAGTTTTATAAGATAGATAGATTATGGCTAGAGGCGGAATTCAACTATTAAAATTACTACAATCTCCACAAACCCCATTCTGATCATATAAAACAGCGTAGAACTGATGGAAAGCAGAACATTGAATAAATTTTGTACAAATTCCTTCTTGAAAGAGAAATTTAAAAAATAACAATGAAATATAACAGAATCAACAATGAATACCGATAACATCTTACTAATAACTAGATTACTACATATTTTACAGTATTGATTGATCTTAGACAACCATTCTACAGGAGTACAAATCAAAGACCTAACCTGAAGGTCATGAGTTCAGTTCTCAATAAGTAATCTTAAACAAACAGGAAATATCTATTCAACGCCTCATGATCTACAA
Source organism: Schistosoma haematobium (assembly GCF_000699445.3). Taxonomy (NCBI): domain Eukaryota; kingdom Metazoa; phylum Platyhelminthes; class Trematoda; order Strigeidida; family Schistosomatidae; genus Schistosoma; species Schistosoma haematobium. Next base: position 13,830,855 of record NC_067201.1, read on the forward strand.
AGTTTGTCTAACTAAGATTAATCCATAAAGCAAACTATAAAATTTGACAATATTTTAGGGGGCACTTTTCAAAAAGTTGAATGATTATTGATAATATCTATATGAAGATAATAGTCAACAGAAAATAGCTAGAATTTCTTATATGCGGGTAACGATAATGATGATGGATAATATTAATGAGTTTCTAGTGTCAGATTCATATCAGTCATTATAAATTAAGGTCATTTATTATTTTAATTTAGTTACATATCTCTTTAAAATAATGAGAATAGTTCTTGAAAAGAACATAGATAATTGTATCAATTTAATATCGAGTGGATAGATCAACACATTTTATATATGATAATAAAAATCTTGAAATTATACATGCGAAATAATTAAAATCATAAACCGATCTAAGTAAGACCATAATTGGAAATCTGGAAGCACTGGATGGCTGTTTCGTCCTGGTATGGGACTCTTCGGAAGCGAACATCCACGAACCCGCACGTGAGATTCTAATCCAGGACCTTCGGTCTCGCGTGCAACTGCCTAACCTGTTGACCACTCTACTTGCGGTATCAAACGGCGTTAATGTTTTGACATCGTGGATTAACTGAAGTTAGACGTTGACACAGTTGGATGCTGGCAAGTTCAGTGGTTTATAGGCTAAGCATTTGCGCGAGGGGCCGAAGGTGCTGAGTTTGAATCTCGCGTGCGGGATTGTGGATGTGCACTTCTGAGGAGTTTCACACTAGGACGAACTGGCCGTTCAGTGCTCCCTAGTCTCTAATGGTGGTCTAGCTTACATTGACTCATGAGTCCAACTATTAAAATTACTACAATCTCCACAACCCATAAATTAAAACATTTGAGAACACTTAATATTTTTAAACATATATTTACAACGATCTATTAATGAACTGCTTTATTATTGAACATCTTGATAACTAATATTATTTCAATAAATTATCCTCTTTCTTTATATTAACTCAGCTTTAGTCGCACACCCATGAAATATAAATGTAATAGATAGAAAACGTTTTTTATGTGTTTCCAACATGAACTATATTTTGCTAGTAGACTGCTGTGCTTAGTTTTAACACAGGCTTCGAAACTGAGAAATAAATAAATACCAATATGTATTCACCCTAACAAGGGTTTGTTTACTCAAGCTATCACATTTTACGATCTCACAAAAAAGTGGCAACTAACATAATATAAACTAATAAGGTTAAAGTGAGATTTCATCGTGTTTCAGAATGCTCAAATAACCTTATCCTACTAGACTACCACTGGAAATTCGATTAAGCCATGAATATATATGCTTGTCATATAATTTAATGTAGACTACATTTCATGGAGGTAGGATACACATTAATGTATTTATAGCATATTCACTTTTCAACGTTCTAATATGCGTGTTCTATCAAGCATTTTCTGAGAATATCTCGCTCATTTACTGGATGAGTATTGCATATGAGGGAATAATTTCCACTGAGGATTTTGTATTAAGCTTAAACCTCTTTGTTCGCCTCTTCTTCAGATGCCCTATGATGGTGTGTTCATAAAAGACATATGTAGATATCTTTATATGAGTGATATGAAGTCATCAGTGAAAATTATGCACTTATAATCATTTCTGACCGATTAAATGCATGGAAGAAATGCTTGGAAACGCTAAATACATAACCTTCATTGGACTTTGGACAAATGATGGATAACCTAACACCACTCATGTACATATGAATAAATAAACAACTGATAGGTAGAGAAGCAATCTAATATAATGATTAAAACATTTCATGATTTAATTATTAGGTTATCAGCTAAACTCTAAACAACGCAGTATCAGGTAGAGACCAGTATAGTTCTTTCTAACCAAATTTAAAGGGAGTCATAGACATACTATTCAGTTGTTCCAAGAGAAAGAGATTGAGTGATGTTCCAACCTATTATTTAATAGTTAAAAGTCCAACGCCCTCATCAATGAGCCACCAGTTTAGTGATACTGTAGTGAACGAGAACACAAGTGGGGATAATCGGACGTATTTGAATACAAAATTACAGAACATGTTTGTAAAATCTGAGAACCATACAGTAAATATTTCATTTGCATTATGTCAGTCAATCGTCTCAGAGTTCATTGTTCTTTCGTTTTCACACTAGTCGTTCTTTGTTCTCGTTCTCTTTTCTTTGATCTTCTTAACCTTTTGCCTCCAGGCACTTCAATTTCGATCGATGACACATACTACTTATATCTGTCGACATCAGTAGCACACGCCACAATACTAGTTAGCTTGTTATCTAGTCCGAATGAGGTGAAACTGAGTTCAAACCTAAAACGTTTCTGTCATATTATGAAGCCACTGTTCCCTGTGTTTCTCAAGGAATCCAAGAGCATATGAAATGCTGAAATTTTAAAACTTCATTATTAGGTCGTATGTAACATATTTAAAAATCAACTTATAAATATTCAAATATTCTTAGTAGTTTTTGATAAAAATTAAGATATCATGATAAATAATGTATAGGAACAGAAAATGTAACCATGAAGTTTTAGCTCAACTGACCCTCAGTATTCACTATGTATGCAATAGCTAATAATACTTCACTCATCTAGTGGGTAAATTTTAAATACGAGAACATTATTTTCATTTCGACCTTTAACTTTTATTTACTGTTGTTATCCGATAACTTAGCATACGCTACAGTATCCTGTCGATAGCTCTGAATAATTAAAATAAAATTTCCAATGAAAATTATACTCTTACATACAGTTCTGATTCAAATAATAAAATGAAAAGTGGTAGAATATACTAACTGCTGCGTTTTATATTGATCATTGAAAAAAGAATGTTTATCTGCACAAATTTACATGTCTACCGTTTTTACTCACAGTTTATGGTAAGCTAACTATAGTACTCTATTTAAAGGTAATAAATAGCAAATCTCAAATAGCAGTGAATTTGAATTTAACTTAGAAGTTTTAAAATTAAAGGAGATATAAACTAACATCTTGTTTAAATGTTGTCTGTTTTTTCAGTTTTCAATATTTGACATGTGTGTGAACCCTAACAAATTTTTAAGTTCGAACATCATAAAATAGTTTAACTGAACGCAGAATAAAAACGACGAAGGCATCTTTTTTTTCATAGTTTTTCCTCGGAGAAATTTAGGCTCTTGTTAGTGTATGGAAACAAGTAGAGTGATTTTGATTTCAAAAGATCCATTCAAAACATGTTTATTTGTTAGGTGGCTTTATTTAGTTAAGCTACATTTAGTTCACATATATATTACTTGGCATGTTTTAATATGGTAGTTATCGGTCAGTTTTTGATATAAACAATGTTTACTTCATCCAGCTATGAGAAATGCCTGTCCGAATAATTTGTCCTAAAATAATTTCTATTACTGAAATACGTTTATAAGTCGAAAATTTGTTTACCTTTGCAAATTCTGGTTTGTTAAGAATTCACTAGAGTATTCAATACACATGTACCAAGATAAATTAAAGAAGAGAGTTACTGAATGAAAATATTTACCGAAGAAATTAAATTGATACTCTTATACTAAGGACAGACTGACTATGGTCTTTTCTGAATACATAAATAAGTATTTTGACAACTACTGCACTATTAAAATGCAGTAAATACATGTTCGATTATTTTGTAATTGTTTTCAAGTTTATAACTGTCAGTTTGTACACTATTTCAATAGTGAAAGCATCACAAAACGGAATCATATTCATAATGTCGGTTCTATATACGATGAAAACATCTTTGTTAATTCTTCCATACGATCCACTGAATCTCTCTGTCTACCAAGGGAAACTAGTCATCGTACCCACATGTTTTTTCCGGAAATTCTGAGTTGTGACAAACACTAAGCTTAAAATTAATAAGAATTTTATATTGCAACATACAGAAATCTATCAAAGCATGTTATCACTTTTTAATTGTGTATTACGCATAACAGATATATAACTAACTAATCCATTAACTATCATTGTTATATACTTATTTTTTCGAAACAGTCGGATGCTGAATACAATCGACAATACATCGAATATGCCAAAAGAATTAGACGTGCTGTAAATGTAAATGATCCAGCAGCATATTATGTATGGCAGTACGTAAGTTTATCAAAGTAACTTTTTGCAAATCCACTTATTACTCTCGGTAAACATGATATCGTATTGTTTGCGAAGAAGGATTTTAAAAATCTCCATTTAGTAAATTAAAACAAAATATATAAGCGAACAATATTATTTTCCCATTTAAACATTAAAAACACGATGATATTAATCTTTTTGTTAAATTAATTAGCTCCGTGAAGACATATGAACAAGGAATAAACATGATGATGTAGTGGATTACGTAATATGAATAATAGCAATAAAAGATTGTTTGTACAAATGTGAAGCCTTGTGAAATTCATAAGCTAGCGACGGATTATGATGTGGATGAAGTAAAATGATTAAAATGTTTTTGTCAAAATAATTATGGGTTATAGAGGGGTAAAAATGAAATGAAGTGATCTTAGAGATAAATCATGAGTAAAATCATGAGGATATGTGACATAATTAAAGATGTTCAGGAATGGAACTTTTAACTGCTTTCCTGTTAATTACATTTGAGTGTTTCATAAGAAAACCTTCTGGATAACCCATTTCAAATAACATATTGTGAATAAGCTCTACTTCATCAATTCCTGGAGCATGATACTTGAGATAGTGTTGTTCACACCTTTGATTGACTCATTTAACAGAAGACTGGACAATTACAGAAGCTTATTAGAAAGGTATTAACATAGACCGTAAACCTTCTGTTCTTATTACACAAATCTAGACACGAAATCTGATCTGGATCTTCCTTGTTTATAGCGACGTTTGGGTATATATTTCTATCTCTATTTAAAAGACGTCTCACTAAGTTTCTCTTGTAAAGAATGGGTACAAAGCTCAAGAAATGTGTCATGGCTTGCTAATGGCTTTTTTCTATACGCACTTATACTGACAGAACCACTTTCTTTTCTGTTTAACAAAACGTCAAGTAAACATAGTTTGTTATCAAGTTCTTCCCCACAAGTAAATCTGATTGCTTAGTGTATATTGTCAAATTGCAATAAGAGTTCTTCTTTTCTGATTTTCTGATCAACGATAATGAAAGTTTCATCAGTATAACGGCAATAAAAGTCAAGCTTATCAATAACCTTTTTAAGAGGTCTGTTTTCTAGTCTTGCAGGAAAAATTCAGCAGGGATAGAACCGAGATGTGAATCAATCACTGTTACATCAACTTGTCGACAATATGTGTTAGTAAAGAAAAGTTGAGCGTTCGTTGTAAATTCCAAAACACGTACTTTGAAATTAATCTTTTAACTTCCAATATTGATCTGTTTTTCAAGTAGTTAATGACACACAAAGTCAATTGCCTTAGTTAATGGTACATTGGTAAACCAAAAAGTAACTTCTGGCTATATCATCCGTTTCCCACTCAAGTTCACATGCTTAACCTTGAAAACAAAACCGAAACCGTCTTTAAGGCCTCTGTTAACGACTAATTTGTGCAGAGGAGCCGAAATTCAAACTAACCACTTTACATTTTTATTTTGTGGAGAGTTACTTGTATGTAAAAATGGATGATTATTAAATATTAACTCAATTCATGGAAACTTTTAATATTTCTATCAACTGAAGTGATTATATGTTGGATGTATTTGTATGTTATGTATAGACCAGTTTTTAAAAAAGTTTGAATATACGATCGAACTACTATGATAATTACAAGTAATTTAGTATGCTAACTAGTAATACACAAAACTGTCAAATTCGTACTTCAATAGCCACGTATGAACCAGTATTCAAGTCACAGTGAACTTTGTGAACACTATCAAAGGTAATGAGTTTGGGATTCGTAATAAGAGCAAAATAATGTACAGTGGAATTATTGTTTCATGAAAGCATCGCAACTATCTATCTATCTGTTTATCTTTCAATCTATTTATCTAGCGAGCTAACTAACTAATCAGCTCAAAGCCACGATTGTTAGCAAATTCTAAATCAGTTAATTTAAAATACAATCTTAATAAAAAGGTTAAGGACTTGCGTTTATGCATCGACACAGAAGTTAGATTCACGACGTTTTACCGGTTGTCTATTTCCATTAAAACTCCCACAAAGTTCACAGTAATATCGAGTCAACTATACAACATTACCAAATATTGGTGTTAATCAATATCCATTTCTTGTTATATAATAAATAACTTTATGAAAAATCAGATTTCAAAGTCTATTATAATAATTTCGTATAATCTATATATACCTAATACACCTTTTTTAAATTACAGCTCAATGATGGTAATAGTGTTAGTCCTTTGATTGGACTTGATATTAATTTATATCCAATATTCTTGGAGGATGTCACTGGCAGAGGAACAAGTGTTGTTATATTAGATGATGGATTGGATACAAGTCATCCCGATTTACAAGCCAATTACGATGAGACGATATCTGTTAATATGGATAGACCACAAGAGAATGGGTTAAGTCCACGTGGACCACGCAAAATTATTCCTGAGAATGATGGGTAAGTGTATGCTTATTTTCCGTTTTTAATATTTTTAAAAACTTTATTCCTAAGTACTTTTCACTATTTTAGTGACTGCTATTATCACAAACTAATAATAATCATTGATAATCAGTAAATATTAAAGGACTGTTCCATCCCATATTGCTTTGTTTCAATGATATCCATCCGGAATCATATGCCGAATTGAGGTGAAGACCTTTAGTTTCCTTTTTGAAACGAGCACGTTATAACTCAACCACCGAGTCAGAATTTAAAATGTAGTTTCTCGTAGTCTCTTATTCTTCATTTTATTAACTACTGAGAAATCTCTACCGATTTTGTAATTCGTTACAGTCAGTGATAGGATAAACCGTAAATTTATTCATATTTGCACAAATCTTGATCGACTGACCAATTTTCACATAGTGATAAGAGTAATATTTACAAAATAATATTTTTTAACTATTAGTCCCTTTTACGAATTTTAAAGCTGTAGTGAAAAGACAGAGTTGATGTGAACAACGCCGTTTACTCAAACAAAACATTTCTAGTAACTTGATATTTTGAAACATAAAGGTATGATCAGATTGTTTGAAATGTAAGAAATAAATTCATCATATTATACAGAAAAACTTTATTTTCTAATTACTCTTTCGAGAATAGTTTCCATGTAGATAGTTTTTAACAGAGGTGACATCATCTCAGGTACTAACTTATCACATAATGACTGCTTTTTTCTATCAATTTGGATAGTGTCTTCACATATTAATAATGAAATAAATAAACGTACTGATTAGAGTATAGATAAGAGTGATAATCCTTGCGGCTCATCGATCCGTTTATTTCGTGAACAACTACTACTTTTACTCGAAATTTGCTGAAGAGTACTCCACGTCATGGTACAACTGACAAATATTCTTGTAAATGATTAAATGTTGGTGTGAAAAACTGTCGAATTCCATTATGTAATAATTCATTTGTTACACTTTCATTAAAACAAGCAGCAAAGAAAGTCGATATATAAAATAATTCAAATTGATATAGATATATTCTTTTCATATGTTTATTAACTCTGTATTTCTGATCACCAGCCAAGTGATGAGTTGCTATCAGAATATTAACCAGAAGGTTAGAGAAACGAACCCAATCCTATCTACCACACTTTACTCACTTAAGTAGTTTGATTAGCCCTAATATAAGACGTATCTTTCAAATTTCTCTATACGGCACTGTATTTAATCTCTGAATTACATAATAAGAATACACTATTTTTTTCCATGTTAAAAAGGAGTATACCGATGTTAAACTGTATTAGATTCCATACCAATGCATAACTTATTCATTTTTTTATCTGTTAGAATTCACATGAAATATTATTATTGTTATTACTATTATTATTATGAGTTCACCATTTCATATATAATGTTATGCTAAGGGCTTGATAACTTATGGAAAGAGTATTTGATGTGTAACCTAAATTAGTCAGGGTGATATTTTATTAATTATTTTAATGTTTCTGTTCTTCGTTATTTTCAGTAAAGACATTTCAAGACCTTAAGTCTAATTGATATAACGTCTTGATAGACTGAAATTCAGTTTTAATCGTTCATTCTAGTTGCTTAATAACTAAATTGAGTTAAATTATATATACATATATATTTCATCTTTTAGACATGGGACAAGATGTGCCGGTCTTGCTGGTGCAGTAATTAATAACAGCTTCTGTTCTCACGGTGTTGCACCAAAAACTAAATTAGGTGGTAAGTTACAATTAAACAATGTTCTTTATGCCTTTTTGATGTTAATTCTTTAGTCAGTAAGATATGTTTCACATTTCATTACAACATTACCATAATAAAAGGTTAAAATTAATAGTAATTTTTGGCATATAAGTTTTCATTTAGCATACAAACATTGTTTGATGAATATAAGGTGACATAAAATTAAACTCAATAAATTAAAATACCTTCAAGAAAAGTGTTTACGTTGCTTATTCCGTTTTGGATTGGTAGGGTTTAAGTTCACACTTAGGGGAAATAAAACGATATAACCGATGATATTACATGGTAGTAGTTTACAAATCCACAAAACTAAATTTGTGAATGTAAACCGTCTGACATAAATTTAATGGTCTAAAGGTTAATATTCATCTGATAATTATCCACTCGATTCACTATGGTGGGACTATGGATATGCATCCCTGAAGAGTCACACGTAGATGCCTAGTGCTTGCTGTTTTTAAACCGTTATCTGATTAAGATTAGTCGATGATGTAAACTATATACATATACATATGTTAATAATCTAATATATATTATAGTGGTTTTGATCATCCAGTATTACAATACAGTTACTTTTTTCTTTCCTACTACTTCCTCCTAGGTATACGCATGTTAACTGGACCAGTTACAGATTTTGTAGAAGCTAAAGGTTTATCGTATAAAGTTGAATTAATCAATATATTTTGTTCATCATGGGGACCATCTGATGATGGTATTACAATGGATCTACCACATAAATATGCAAAAGATTCATTAAGTCATGGTTTAGCAAAGGTAACTTTGCACTTTTAATTGATAAATATATATTCTCAAAATTATACATCTTATATATTCGGTTTGAGTTTTTCTCTTCTTACATGGTATTCGAATATTCTACTTAGCTATATGGATGGACGAAACAATAGTTGAGTCTTTTTACTCATTCAAAAGGCAAGTGTCCATCAAACTGGTAGTCTTGTAGTTAAAGCCATGTCACAATCGATAATGGCAATCTCAGATAGGTTTATTTATGTAAGGCTAGATTAATGTTTATTGAAAAGTAAACATATAGAAATAGAATAAATGCTCAGTGATTTCCTGTGTAGTGAAAGTAGAGAAGAATTTCAATCACAACAGTTTTTATCAATAAAAAGAATGATATTTAACAACTATTCTGGACGTTCTTTTCTTTTTCCTATCAATTAGACAATTGTATCTATTAGATAACAAACAATTCATTAAGATAAAGCGGTTTGTATCGATGCAGTTTGCTACGAAGTCATTTTTCATTACAAATTGACACTAACTGGGTAACATATGAAAACTTTCTAGTAATGAACAATCATTTCTTTCTCGGTTAGGGATTTATTATATTTGGACAGCCACAATTATGCAGACGACTCGAATTAGAAAACTTTCAAGTTTATTGATAAACGTAATAATTCTAGATCATTTAATCAAAATTCATTCGTTTATACTTATTGACTACAGTTCATTTATTATTCACCCATCGAGGTCGTTGAAATATTTATGTTCTTACTTATTCTTTGAAGAAATAGAATTCATACTTTAGATATGTAATACTATGAAAAAGAGATAGTATTAAAGAAAACGTTTAAAAATGAAGATAAATGACTGTTAAGCATTGTTGAATATGTTCCAATACATATTTGTTATGATTATGTAGGATTTAAATTCATAATTTTTCTGGTTAGCGTTTTTTACTGAGTTGGTTTTCGACGGGATGGGGTCGCTAACCTAATGCATAACCCTCCTCCTTTATCCGGGATTGGGACCAGCAGAAGCCCCAGGAGGGACTCCAGGCGGAGTTGATTTAAATTCATATAAGATATCAATGTGTTATAGTACTGAATAGTTCAATAATAAACAGGACTACTATTATCATTGATCGATGGCATAGTTGTTAAGACGTTCAACGTCTAACCATTTAGTTGTAGGTCCAAATCTCACCTAACCTACCTCAGTTTGGTTTACCGATTAGTATTTCTAGTACCTGAACCTTGAGTGTGACTCTAAGTCAAGTAAATAAGTCTATACCACATAGTAAGTTAATAAAAGTAAAGGGTTGTGAAGGTTGTTGAATTTCATTGAAATCATGAACTTTATTGACATTTATCATGTCCTCAGTGATGTACAACTTCGAGAGATAATTCTCGAAGTTTTATTAAGAAACGGTGACCAGTGGAGCTCATCCATGTTGAATGTGAAGCAGTTACCCACCGAACACAATGGAACATCGTTGTATAATATCGTGGATTGATTGAAGTTAAACATCAACACCGTTGGATGCTGGTAAGCTCAGCGGTTCATAGGTTAAACGTCCGCGCGCGAGATCAAAGATCCTAAGTTTGGATCCTGTGTGCAGGATCGTGGATGTGCACTTCTGAGGAGTCGCATACTAGGACGAAACGGCCATCCAGTGCTTCCAAGCTTTCAATGCTGGTCTGACTTAGATCAATTTATCGTTTCAATTAATAACAGTAATTTATAACGAGTACCATTATCATAATGTTATTATTTGTAAATTTACTTTCAATTGTTGTTATAATATTGTTAAATTGTAGTAAACATCTATTCAAAATCTACTTATTTGATTTTCTACACCTTTGATAGGGTCGAAATGGTTTAGGTTCAATTTATATTTTTGCTTCTGGAAATGGTGGTTTGTCCGGTGACAGTTGTGGTGCTGATGGATTTGTCAGTTCACCGGATGTAATTGCTGTTTCAGCAGTAGATAATCTTGGTCAAAAAACTATGTATTCAGAACCTTGTTCTGCAATCCGTGTATCAGTTCCTGTTGGTGGATCACCTGAAATGTCTGATATGAATATTTTGGTAAATAATACAAATAACGAATTCTTGTCTTTTAATCGTGTTATTTTTAACTATCAATAAAAATGGTTATAAATTTGATTTCCACTTAAACTCACGGTAACTGTTACTTGCAAACGATCGATATTATTTAAATACAAATAGATTTCATGGTGCACTCAATTGAATAGCAACTGACAAACTACAGCAGTTCAGTGCCAATGATCTTCACCCTAATATAATATAAGGAAGATAGAACTTTCAGGGTAGATTTTCTTGTTCACAAAAAAAAATTAAAAAATTAAAATGGAACCAGTCTGTTTATGATAGGATTAGCCAATGGCCTTGAGACACAGCAAATTAGAAAACTAAGAAGGACAATAGCCAACCAGATAAAACCAAGGCATACTGAAGGAAATGTGAAATTGAAAAATGTTGAGAAAGGTTAATCTCTAAGGCAACGACTAACATGTAATAACGAAAACTGCATAATTTGAGCTCTCCAATATCAGTTACCATGTATTTTTTTATCTTATTCCTTCAAAGTAAATGGAAATACTACTTGTCTATGGTCGATTAATATCTGTTTATGTAGGTCGCAAATATTTAGATATGAGATATAACATCCTATCCGTTGTAATAAATTATACATAGTTCGATATATCGCTGAAAAGCTGTGATATTTATTGCTTATTTCCAGATAAAAGAAATCAAAAGGTTATCGTATCTAATTTCTAATCCTTTAAGGATCTCATTTACGACCTCGATATTATTTAAAATTTGGATTAATGAATTGAGCAGTTGACATCATTTTATCGAATAACGATATCATTTTATTGTTAATTTTAAAATATTGACTAAGTGTGCTTATAATATGTTCCAGTGACCTTAGTCAATAAAAACTTGTTAACCTGGTGAGCTAACTTACATTTTTCAAGTTGAATTCCAGTCCTCAACACTAACTTCACTTAACCAATGATTCCACTGCATATAAACTATACTTTTAAGATAGTTATATTCGAATACTTGTACACCTCTGAAATCTATTTCCAATTACTAAATCAAATATATGTAAAGCAAAATAAAGTAGAATTATATCTGTTACACTCAACTGTATGCCTTACATTCTAATGTTAATGTTCATATAGTGATACGCCATCCCACCTAAAATTGATCACTTGAATATCAGTAACTAGATAATAGTATGAACACTATCTAATAATACATGAGCAAAGGTATTTACAATTCTTTGTAGTATAAAAAGAAATTTAAAAAGTAATTAATCCATATAGTTAATACAAAGTAAATATGAACTTTTTATAATTCAGTGAATAACTAACAAAATTAATTTATATAATTATAGCTTTTAATGATTTAATAATAAGAAAACAAACGGTTGACAACATAATATGAAAATGATTATTACTAGTATTACCATTATTATTGTTATTATTATTATTATTAGTAGTAGTAGTAGTGGTAGTAGTAGTATTGTTTCAAAATGAATAATGAATTCATTAAATTTTATTGTATATCATAGTTAATTTAAGAGATTCTTATCATTAGCAATTGGCAATTAAATGAAAAAAAAACTAAATATTTGATACATATTTAAGTGAATGTTTAGATCATACTTTGATGTATGATTTGTGAGTAATATGTTCAATGTGAAATTGATTCATATTATGAATTAAAATTTCAATTGATGAATTGTAATGAAAATCTAAGGTTAATAATTCGAACCATCAGTATATACTTATAAACCTAAGAAGTTATTGAATCCTTACCTGTTCAAGCTTCATGGTTAACTAAACGATATTCACTCTATTGATGTACAATATTTTGATTCATATTTCTAACTTATCTGAATACATACTGAGTGCAGAAATAATTCTTTCCAAATCGGTCCTTTTAATGACTCTGTACTAATATAAATACACGTATCATATGTTAGTACTATAGAGAAAAATGACAGAATGTTGTTAATGAAACGACTACCAAATAAATTAACTAATCGTTTATTTCATGAAACTGATTGTGTATGTATAATAAAAGTAACATAGAATGTAAGCGTATGCATAGAATTATATAAATGATCAGATTAGTGAAAAATATCGTACAAACGTTCCTTTAATCATAAGTGTTACGTATGTCTATGTATATTCCTATGACTATATCTATATTACAATTTAAGTGAGTACTACTTAAAAACTACCTTGTTATTAGTTAGATGACTATTAGTTGACCAAATGCAAGAGAACAGTTCCTCTTATTCTTTTTTGTTTGTCAATTTGCACAACTGTAAATAGGTGGTGTTCGAAAATCCGATGATAAATTAACTTAGTTGCACGTTTATAGTTAAAAAAGAGAATGAATAGGTTTATCATGCAGAATAGTATTATGAACACTTTAACAGCTTGCCTGATTATTAAACATTGTGTACGTAAAAATAAGATATCTGGATGAAAAAGTTACTTTTGCCGATCTTTCGATTAAATATATGATCAAGATAGAGAAAAAGGCTACAGTGATGTATTTGAATGTATGAATTAGATTTATTTATGCTGATTATTATAACTTGCAATGTATTTTTGTTTGGAAAAATATTGAATCAAAGTGTCAGTCGATTAGGGTTTCATAAATGACATGAAGTGTGATCTTTACACATTAAATTATGATAGAGTATCAGCTAAATGTAGAAAAACGGAGTTTCTGATTATCAGTTATCTGTTCTTCACTCAACCAACAAAGCAAAAAGTTAGAATAAATTTACTTGTCTAGCATTACTAGTTTCATACGAGCATTTAATCCGGTAAATGCATGTGGACGTATGACAATTAAAATGTTTCATTACTTATTAGGTTGATTAATGACCAATTAACGAAGTGAAAAACAACTCTTCAAGTTAGTCCGCACTCTGTAGTTTAGAAATTATCATTTTCTCGAAAATACTACTGGTGCATTCACCATTATGAGTAAACCGGTTCACTAGACTCAAATTTCTCTATGATTTCCTTTTTATTATCCTTATACAATGAAATTGAATCCTATCATTGTATTTTTATTCTGTAATAGAAGCAAACTCAACTGGACATCTCTTGTAGATTATGTTATTCATCCTAAGTTCTTTTCTAGAAATGTGAAAGTTTAATTCATTTAACAATAATGCAAACCTTTAACTTTTAAACTACAACTTTCAAAATACTTATTTCCTAACCTCATTTAAAACGTTCTGTTAACGTTGAACCTTGCAAAAACAACACATAAACTATTACTAAATTTTCGACTAAACTGTTCGTTGAACATCTTACAGCGTTATCTTTTCTTAAGCCGATTAGTCTTGAAAAAAAATCGAGATAATGGTTGCTCCAAATGTACAGGATCAGTGTAACTAGTGTTATCTTTTTAATGATATAAAATTTAGCATTCAAAATAAACAATATTTTGGTCATTTTCGTCAATATGATCAACGATATTTTTGGCGAGATTCCTTTTTCTGGGATACGGCCGATAATTCCAAACCTAAACCCCTTTGTTTATCAGGAATTCGGACTGGCAGTAACACTAGAAGAGCTCTGACTGGAATTATTTCCATTAATGTGATGTACTGAAATAACTTTCACTGTCAAATTATTAGTAGTAATATAATAACAATTTTAAAAATTTCGTTTTGTAGCCTACTACAATGGAAAATGATAAGTGTATGAAGAGTTTTATGGGTACTTCAGCAGCTGCTCCAATGTTTGCAGGATGTTTAGCATTGGCACTAGAAGCAAAGTAAGTTGTAAAAGAAAACGGAAAGAAGAACGATGGTTTTTGCAATTGTTCTTTTTGGCAAGGTCCTTTTAAAGGATAGGTTTAGTAACTATATGCCTATCCCTCTTTCTTTACCAGAGCTTCTGACAGCCAGTAACCCTAGAAAGACTACAGCTGAAAGAAAACAACAAGACTAATAAATAACTGAGCAAAGTCAGTATCATTCATGGTGTTTTATACAGGATATTATACAGAATATCTGTAGTTAGGAGTGATTGTTTGAAACATGTTCAGTTCTATCTAATGAGTTGTTTAGTTCTGAAGTTTTAATTATTTTATTACGCAACCTTATCACCATATCCCTCAAAAAGAAATAAGTTATTAGAATTTCTCCAAAATTTGAGTTGATCTGGAATTTGGTTGGTTGTTATGCACAACAATGTGATTTCTGTTTGCATATTTTCCTTGATTGTCTTCTTCCTTGGCATTACATAAATATATGATGAAAATCAAAAGGCATTGAAATCGCGTTTCACGCCAGTTTACAACTATTCACAACAATCCTTAATCCGTAGGAGAACCGTCAAAATTTAGGGATGCGATCATAATTTTGATTGAAATTTGACTTGAACATTATTGGATTTTAACTCATTGGTGTAAAGGTCAAATGCTCGTGCACAAAACTGAGGGGAATGGATTCGATATCCTGACGTGAGGTCGTGGATGAGCACTAATGAATAATTTTGTACTTGGACGAAACAGTTGTCCAATGCTTTTAGACTTTCAATGTTTGTCTGACTTATATCGGTTTAAGTGAACTTTGAATGCCATTAAATAGGGATTTTTGATACCAACAAAATTCTCATTTAATATCAGACAATAGGTTAATGTGTTACACTTTTAACAAAGTGACATCAACATTCGAACCATCGGACTTATTAAAACAAGAGTAACAAAGTATGGAAATTAATGTCTCATTATAAATACTGATTCTAATAATGTCATATTCATAATTTCTATGCTTGATTTTTAAAACTGTGAACTGTCAACTTTATATTTTCTTCCAGTCAAATTAGCAATCCACCTGGTTTCACAATGAAGAAAGCTATTGAGCCAGAGATATTATAGAAATATATCAAGTTAAATACTTCAAAAATACTTGTCATATTAATAATCATAAATTACATTACTTTGAACTGAAGAAATGCCTTATGATGGTCAGACTAACGAGTAGTACTGGTACATGGACTCTTTAAGTTTTTGATAAGATATGAATCAGTAATAGACACAGGAGAACCTAGTACATATATGTATTAGTTCAATATGTCCCACTAGTAAGTTGAAGTTATCAAAAGAAATGCCAGAATGGTGGAAGTAGTAATAGTACCAATAGTAGTATGAAAAACTGAAAGAAGAATCCATTTATGGAATAAAAATTATGAAATAATTATAAAACTCAAGATCTAAGGGAGGACAAAGATTGAGTGTACATGTGACATTGTCACTGATTCTTAGACATGCCACTTTTACCAGATAGTCTATATCTATCTGTTTAGCTTAGTTCAACAGTATGAAAAGTTGTAGACCAAATATTTAGGTAGGGTTTTGTTCTCTGAGCTGGATGATTTGGTTGTCGAGCTTTTATTGTTCTTTTGAACAGCATCATCAAAACAAACTTCAACTAGAAGCGAAGTCTTCGAATTTCTCCATATATGACTCACAGCTTGTCCCGTAGAGATTGATCTTGATTGGTTATTGTTGGCCTTTAACCTGTCATTGTAAACAACAGAGAGCAAAGCCACCTAAATCATCCACCTGAGCTACAAATCCTCTGCATCATACCAAATATTTCGTTCGTATTTAGTCTACTTTTAAATTAAGAGAATATCATACATAAGATAGAATTACCTTTTTAAACTTCGTTACTGATTATTTTCTCTATTTAATGGAAAACTGTTTTTTGATCATATACTAGTCCTAAATTAACATGGCGCGATATATCACATTTATTACCATGGAGTTCACGTATTCCTAATCCCAATGATAAAGGTTGGTTAGTCAATGGTGCTGGACTATTTCATCATCCATTTATTGGATTTGGAACAATTGATTGTTATCGTCTAGTGAAATTAGCTAAACAATGGAATTTTGTCGGACCATTATGTGTTTTAACTTATAAAAAAGAAGTATATAGTGTACCAGACAATTGGGCTAGTTTACAGGGTAAAAAGAAAACGAATAATGTTCAACATTTATTTCAATGTGATGACCAATGTTCAGCAGGAATTATTCATCAGTATAAATCAGAATATGCACAAAGCTGGTGATTGATCATTTGTTTTAGTGTTTATTATGCTTTCATTTACACTGAATTAATGTAACTAAACTTATCTACTGATTAGATTTTTTTAACGAGTGGCTATGATTATAAATTGGCTTTTTAGATCAGTTATGGTTATGAAAAGTGTAATTTTAAATTAATCATTGTTATAATTGAAATTTTCCAGAAGAACGACTGAGTGACTCAGTTAATTATTGAATGAAAATGTATAAGTGACATATATATATTCAACCTTCGTTTATACTGATTGGCTCAAATAGGTAAATGAATTATTAATGGGTTAATATTCTATAGCATCATATAACTTACGGCTCTATGGGTTCTAACACATGATACGTGATACACTAAAACATGGATTTCAATGCTTACTCACTTAAAATTACAATATCATTTTTATAAAAATTCATTGTAATCTCAGTCAGTTGTTAAATGCCTGTTGTTATTTAAATGAGCTCTTTGAGAATTGCTCAAAGCTCAGCCTATTCATACTTCTACCTAATTGAACTGGTCAAACATATAAACTGTTGCTAAATTCTTCATCCATTTTTTCAAATTCTCGAATTTCGATATTATTTACTGCCATATAAACAGTTCACAAAACTACATCGAAGTCAACATCAAAGTGTGAGCTAATTTGTGAAACTGTTCAAAGTCGAAGATTTCCAAGGTGAAGAAAGTCTTGAAGTCAGCTAAAACCATAGTATATCAAATGTTTCATGCTTACGCTTTTGCTACATAAATACAGTTTAATTCATCACTAGCAAGTAACTTGGATTACATTGTCAAAATCTTTTGTTCTACTGATAATGTTAAGAAACTATCACAGTTTCAAGTATATCACAATTGAATTTGAAGAACGTATGACAAAAAGAGTGATAGTCTACATTTTTAAAGATTTATTCATCACAAATAATTGCTAATCACTCATTTGCTTCTACTGTTTTTTGCCTGATTATATTAACTAAAAAGATCCCAGTATGAATGTGTAATTTATATGCTCAGAAATCTGAATTTAGAGTAGAATCTAATAGATCAAATTAAAAACTTCAGTAGATTTGCAGTATATTATGATACTCAACTAACATTGATATTGATTTACTCTTTAATCATCGGTTTGTTTTATTTGACAATCTACAGTTATCTACCAAACTCAAAACATATTTTTCCCATGAACCCCTTATATTTATTATGAACTATGTCTAGGAAAACAGGCGAAATATCATTTATGAATTACTGTAATATTGTAAAGTTAACCAAATTTTAGTATATTTTGATTATAACTAGTAATGGAACACAGTAAATACTACTGCGTATTTGGTGGATATACCTTGACTTCATTCAGGATGTACATACGTTAACGAATAATTCAAACTTAAGACTTGAATATTAATGACAGAAAAATACAAAACATTGTAAAATTGTCTTTTTAGTTTATTTTCTCGACCAACTTATCTAATTTTAGTTAATTTATTAATTTGTCTATTTTTTTATTATTAAAAAGGCCACTTAAATCTCATTCCGATACCATAATTGATTTCAATTTGACCGATTTATCTGGACTGACTCAATATTCATTACCACAGAATATTGTAGAAAATACTCCATGTCAGGTAGACATTGTTGAACAAGCTATTCTTGAAGTTAAATGGAAACATTCCTGTCGTGGAAGTTTAGAGATACGTTTAATTAGTCCATCAAATACTGACGCATTAATATTAGGTCAACGAAAATTAGATACATATGCAGGTGAAGGATCAATGATATTTACGTCAGTGGTACATTGGGGTGAAATTGCTGCTGGTTTATGGAAGTTAAAGGTAAATGTGAATCAATATTATCGTCATTATTATTGTTATTATAGGTACTATTATTATTATTATTGACTTCATTCAACAAATGTTTCAATATAGGATTCTCTGCATAGAGTATTTAACTAAATTCCTTTTAGTATTAGAAGGGGTTTAGTGGAGGTTGTAGTAATTTTAACAGTTGAGATCGTGAGTCAATTGAAGCTAGGCCACCATGGAAAACCTGGAAGCACTAGACGACCGTTCCGTCCTATTGTGGGACTCCTCAACAATGCACATCCACGACCCCGCCTCGCGGGATTCGGACCTAGGACCTATCAGTCTCGCGCTAGGCGCTTAACTAACTAGACCACTGATCCGGCATCCTTTTACAAAAGAAAATAAAAATACAATAACCGCACATATACACATAAATTAAGTTAATAAAATACCCTGAATTAAATGAAATACTTTTTTAATAAGTTCCGGATCTGTACAATCTTTAGTTAGAAACATGTTTAAGAATCCAAGTTAGTAGTAGTAGTAGTGGTAGACAACTTCATAGTACTTTAACACATTTTCACATATATCTTCCATATGTATATATACACAATCAAAAGAAGTTTTATGGAACGTTAAGCATATTTCCTACTGTTTGGTAGTTCAAGATACCTTGAAGTAAAATGCTATTTTTGCGAATACCCACTATTCTTGTCAGTATAGGGCTGTGGATATTCAACTTCGCTTAAATCATGAACCGATCAATGACAGATCACCATTGGAAATTTGGAAGCAGTGAACGACCATTGAGTCCTAGTTTGGGACTCTTCACTAGTACGCATCTGCAAACCCACACTCGGGAATCGAACCCAGGACCTTCAGTCGTGGATTGATTGAAGTCAGACATCACAACGTTGGACGCTAAGTCAGTGTTCTAGAGATTAAGCATCTTCGTGCAAGACCGATGGTCCTGGGTTCAATTCCCGGGTGCGGGATCGTGTGATGGGATTAGTGAGTAGTCTCGTGTTGAGTTGACTCGGCCGTCCAGTGATTCCAGGATTCCAATATTGGTCTGTCATTGAACACTTCATGATTTCGATTCACGACACTTTTTTTAAAATTTATAAAAATACATACGAAGCTTTTTTCTAATGATTGTGTTTCTTACTTCTGAAAACAATTCATATCAGTTGGGTTAATTTCAATATTTTAAATACTAATTTACTGAATTCATTAAATCTTTGAGCTGAATGTAAATCTTCACAATGATTCTGTTGTAATTGTTGTTACTACCGTTGAGTTCACTGAGTTAGACGATTGAATTGTGGAGCTTGCATTGTTCTTTAAAACAACTTCATAATCAGCTCCACAACTAAACTGTTCAACTGAATGAACTCAACGACACCAAAAGCGTTCATCTGAGCTGCAAATGTTTTCTATCACTTCAAAAAGAATTGAATATTTAAAATTTTCCAATATCTTGGCACAGAATGAAGCTGTTAAAATATTAATTTATTCTTCTTAACAGTCATTTAGTTGATACTGGATAGTAGTAGAATACCATCATATAATATTACATATGATATGGCGGGCCATGACTTAATCAATTCAAATGCTATTGACATAAGAAATTAATCTTCTTCCAACCGTCTGTGCCACGTAATCACATCGTGAGATGCAGTAATTATATGCATTAGTCAATTAGTTCGATCTTCTAATTTAATGAAATTATATGTTCAAACAATAAGTCATTGATTAATTTGTGTTATATCTTGCAGCCTTGTGTCTTATTAATATATAACGTAATGACACTATCAATTAGAGAACAGTGACTTGTTGACCGGACCAATGACGCGTAAACCCGTACGAGCAGTTTAGAGTCTTTATCGGTCTTTCTTCCCATCAAGCCTTTCCTGTTGAGTCCGGAACACCAGTCTCAGCCTCCGCGATATGAATCATATATATACAAACAAAACAGACCACGTCGTATCATAAAATAGAAAATAACATTTGTCCGAGATCTAGCCAAAAGTAACTGTGAGTGTGGGAGACTGTAATCAATAGATAGAGCATAACTCAAGAATGGTAAATCGTATAATAATACTCTATAGGTCAAAATATAGCTTTTAATAAGAGGAACATGAACATGCATAACTTAGCTACTTAACAATTATACAATGAAAATATCTGTATCACATTGGTTCATAAATAGTTCTCAAAAGTTACCATTCATAATTCTCGTCGGGATATAACAATTTGTTATAAGTACTACTCAGTTAAATTTATACAAATTTGACCATAAAGAAATCATATAAGGTAATGTATTCACATATTGTCTCCATCTATTTCCGAAGTCAAATAAATTCATATCAGGAGTGTTAGTACTTTTACTACACGTTGTCAGATTTAGGGTCCACTGCTTAGTTTAATATCTGATAAGTATTTAAACATCTTAATCCATCTACTTTTATTTCACCAAGAAAAAATATCTAACGAATTCATCTATATTCGTTTATTTCTATTCATTTAGATTCATGATCATGGACAATGCAAACTAAAACAATCCACTGATGATAATAATAATAATATCAATGGTTTTATCACAGGTGTTCAGCTAACAATTCGTGGAACATCTAAAAACAATAACGGATTTACTGTGAATAAAAATCTACTAGAACCATTATTGACAACAGTTGGTAAAGAAGCTTTGGTCACTCGTTCTGGACATGAACTACAAACAGAAGAAATTAAAAAAACATTTATAGAACAAAGAGATTTATCATTTTCACTTTCTAAATCAATATTTTAGTAAGTACTTTTTTTATTACTAACTGTTACTAACAGGAGGTTTGTGGGGGTTGTTGACTTTCCATAGACTTTTTTATTCATTGATTTTAGCTGGATAACTATTGAAAAAGTAGGTACTGGAGAGCAGTTTCGTCCTAGTACGGATTTCTTCAGAAGTGCTTGCGAGGTCGAAGGTTCTAGGTTCGTTCCCTGGTAGGGTTGTGAATATATGTTGCTAATAAGTCGCATAAAACGACGAAGCCACTGTCTTATGCTTCATATTTTTCGATGATTTTCCACCTAACTTCAATGAATGATGTAACTTACAAAGTTTAATCACTAGTATTTTTACCACGAAACTTTTAAGAATGAAAAATACTGAATTAATCAAGTGAAGTTGACATTTCATTCATTGTTCATTGGATAGATTTAACTTTAGCGTAGTTTGTTAATCAGACGTTTCTTCTATTCATTTTATTATTTTGGTTTTATTTATAATGCTATGATTATGAAGATAATCGTTGTTTAAACCCTTAATTCAAATGAAGAATTATTAGGAATTGTGGAGTATATTGACTAGATATTTCATTCTTGATTAAAATACGCTATAGCAACACTCCTACAATGAATTTCAATTATAGTTAATTTTGGTTAAGCTCTTCTATCACCTTACATAACAGACAATGTTATTAGAACAGTAACAATTCGCATATTCCTTTGTACTATTATGATCACTATCATATATGTAGAAATGTTTAGTCTTGATCACACGACAGCCTATGCACATCTTTCTTTAGCTTAAATGTTGATGGCTTAAATATCTCTTAGTGAATCATTTTCTTCCTCAAGTATATTTTGTACTCGAGTCCTATTATTAGGCATTGTCTTGCGTAGTAGTGCCTTATTTGATTTGACTAGAAATTTGCCTCTGTATTTGCTTTCATACACACATTCGCCCCTCTGCTTCTAATTCACCCGGTGTGCTTGTAGCTTTGTTATTCATGTTTGTTTTCTAATTGACTCATGATTTCAACTAGTGAAAATCTCCATAAAACCCCTCTTGATAATATCCGCTAATAAACTGTAGTTGCCGCTTCTTATTGCCTTCTGATTTCCAACACCATTGAGATTTATATAATAACGGTTACAAAGGTGATTGATTAACGAAGCAAAGCCACTTCAACTTTTATCTTGTTAACCCATAATTTCATAGGGAATTGAAACTGATCATTACCTATTCATGAAAACCATAAGCTTAGTACTATTTTATTTACTTAATTGGTGTCAAGTTATTCATAATTCCAGTTTCCGTCTATTTATGACACATTAGTATCGTTAGTTAACCCCATCTACGAACTATTGTCACATTTCCAACTTCATTGCTTAGAAAAAAAAGAAAGAATTTATTTTCATCTTGATAAATAAGTCTTTATTCAAAATGGAAATTATAATCAAGTGTTTGAAATTCAATTACTTCATTCATTATATCATAAATTAAAAAAGTTTGTAAGTGATTTATCTGTCAATTCCCAAATTTAAATTTATTATCTGAAGGGGTTTTGTGGATATTATAGTAATTTCAATGGTTAAGATCATGAGTCAGTTGAAGCTAGACCACCATGGAAAACGGCCGTCCAGTGCGTCCAGATTTCCCATGGTAGTCTAGCTTCAACTGACTCATGATCTTAACCATTGAAATTAAATTTACTACTTAAATAATCCTAAACTATATTAAATTTATTTTCGTAAACTTTTTTGTGTTGTATCAGATTAGGAGTAAATTAGAACAAGTAATTTTATGATTAACGTCAGTTATTTCAGTGTCTATATTTTTTTCTAATCATTAACCTATTTTCCATTATGTAACATTGACTCAAGTCTTTGTTATTCTTATCACAACTAGTATATCTGTCATCACACTATCGATTTGTACTTTTCACTTATTATGTTTAGTTATGTAAGTTATTTCATTGTTACCATTGTTTCATAAATTGCCTTGATTAGTTTAATAATTTGATATATGCATATAAATACTACTGTATATTAGAGTAAAACATGGTGATGATCTAATCGAAAACAATATTGTTCGTCTATATATGTCAGTTAATCTATGAAAAATACCTTCATATTGTGATTGTATTCTAACGGTATTGAGTAATTTTCAATGGGTACAATTAATGTGGCGCGAAAATTATATATATATATATATATATATATATATGATTATTTATCCTAAACTCCATTAGTTAGGATATAAGCTATTCCGTTTCAATAAGCGATATAGTAAATCAGAATACAGTAATTCATAAACTGTATAATTTAATAAACTGAAATTTGAATATGATGTTTGCCCCATTCAAATTTACCTCCTCTTTGTTTTTTTTCTTCTTTCATATTATTACAGACAACTTTCAAAAGACTAATTGAAACTTAATGGTTGTGAAAATTTTTCCTCTATTTATTGCATACATAATTTACATATTTATTCTCATACATATCAATTAATAGAGAGAGAGACAGACAGAATGACAGATTAATTGTAAAATGTAATTTATTACTCAAAATGGATTTTTCTTATTTTAGCCTTATAAAATCTTTTCAGATATAATTCATATTGAAATTATTCAACGTTTCTTTTGAAATTTTGACTACAATATTCCAATCAATGTATTATAATTTGTCATAAAGACAAGGTATAGTGCAGTAATACAGCAATTTGAAAAACGCTCCCGGTCTCCCATTTTGTACGAGCATTCTATGTACCTAAATAAAAGATTGCTCTGGTTGTCAGAAGGGACATCAGCCTCGTGACTTCCGTAGGAACTCGGCTTTCACCATGAGGCATAATAACTTTTCTAAATGAAGACCTTCTGACTCCTAAGGCAGAGTTTAAGTGGTTTGAGCAATTTTTCTGGTTAGAGATTTTTTAGTAAGTTAGTTTTCTATGAAATGAGGTTGCTAACCCCATCCCCA
Organism: Schistosoma haematobium; assembly: GCF_000699445.3. Lineage (NCBI taxonomy): Eukaryota > Metazoa > Platyhelminthes > Trematoda > Strigeidida > Schistosomatidae > Schistosoma > Schistosoma haematobium. Next base: position 13,855,641 of record NC_067201.1, read on the forward strand.
ACCCTCCTCCTTTATCCGGGCTTGGGATCGGCATTGGCCCCGTAGGGGCTCCAGGCGGAGTTGATAAGGGATAGTGGATGAAGTTAAGACTTTGTGGTGATAATTAGTTATATAATGTATGACTTTGTTATTGTTCATTAGAAATAATATGATTCATGCACTACTAATAATGAACTGAAAGATGAATGAGATAAGGTTTGCTGTGATTGATAGATATTCGGTCAGTAAGAAGTTAATACTTTACTATATAGGTATAAGAAGCCAGCTATATCATCCTTAATTAGTGATAAATTCCCTTGGTATTAGTTACCTGAATCTTCCCATTGTTGTTTAAGACTGTAATGGATAAGTCTTTTGTTGGCATATGTGCGTAGTCACTATCTGTAATTGCATAATTACTTATGTTCGAAACTCATAATGATAGTCAATGAAGTAGAACAAATGTTACACGAACTGCATGGACTGAGGTCTTTACAGGTAGAAGTTGCGGGACCTCACATACCATGAGCAATACCGCGAAGTCCACAAAACAGCCCACAAGAGTTTAACAAAGAAATCTAACCTTTCTCTGTAAAGTTAAAAGAATGAGGGAAAAACTTAGGTCACAGTGAAATGATGAAACTAATGGCAAATTTTGAAAAGCTAGAATCATTTGATCATGAACTCTGGGACAGTCTAGAGGAGAGTATATAGCAAGCCTGATAAAAATGCTTTAGAATGCTCATAACGCCTGTTTTTGCAAATAAACCAGATGATGAGAGGTGTAGGAAGAGTTAACATAGACCAGCTTTGTAACTAATTTTTGTTGTTATTCGCAGTCTCCTCTAAGCGTCACTCCGTTTCTCCCATTATCTGTCTGGATCAATGAATGTATTAAATATACGTATTCAAAATTCATTCTCGAATTTGGCTTATTTTACTCCGTCATTTTCCAGCGAGAATTAAGTCGACAAATATATACGTGGGTTGGCAGTGTGTATAATTCGATAACATACGATATAATTGGTCAGAGACAAAGAAAATAAAGAGGATACGTCTGTGGGATCAGTGAAGAAACATTGGACACTAGCCAAAATACTTACCATGCTGAATGTATTCTTGTATCAGGCGGCTTATTTCCGAGTGCTTTATAGTTAATCACAACTCACAAAGGTCGAAAATGGCTAACGTCGACATGGAATGATATGCCCAGAGGACTGGTCGTCTCTAATACATTACCTTACTTCAATCAGAAACTTCTTTTTAGCAAGATTTTGTCTGAGATCTAAGTAAATTAAAGAAGCAGGATATGATGACCCTAAGGTTAAGGTCAACTGTGGTAAAATCAGTGGTCTTTGCTATTCTGTACAAAATAAAATAAATGCTACAATGTTACTTATGCACTGAATATTGGACCACGAAACTAGATTTAAGATAATCATACCAGCAAACTAGATCAAGATATACACAAATAAACAATTTTGATCAACAATTAAGGACCAGATAATAAAAATAGGAATTTCACTGAAAGTATATGTACTTCATGCACAGTCGAACGTATGCTTGAAACCAATTCTAAGAAGGGATTCTCAATGTAATACAGTATCTCGTACATTTATGAAAATTAATGATATTTAAAATCCCGTCAACACTGAGTATGAGAAACAAAAATTTTTGTATCGAGCTCTGTGGTATTCCGCCAAATACTGTTTTTCAAGATGAGCACATGGAGTTCATTCGTACTTCTTTAAATCAAGTGGAGAGTTCCTAAACCACAAAAGTAGATGCTCAGTGATTCCCATGCGTCCTAGCTTAAAACGGAGATCAATGTACACGACATTCTTGAAACCTTTGCTAAAGTCTATAGCGATAACATCTGCTGCTTTTACGTTATTTAGCAACTCAGCCTTATGTGATATTTTCTATGCCGTATTGATTCTTTTATGTGATGTAACAAATATAATACTTTCAGTTGTCCTCATCAGCTTCTATCTGACCAGATTATTTCGATAATTTTTAGTAGGCACATCCATTCGATTACTTTCAGTTATTATATTCTGCCCGTTCCTCGTTAGTGGCAGATTAGTTTTGTGTGACAAACATTTCCTCATCCTAGGTTGTGCACTGATTAATAATACACTGGTTAGTCGCTTTAAAATTTCCACCATAACACTCAGAAGGCAAACTACTCTTTAGCTTATTGGATATTAGTTCGGCACTACCTTTCAAATTGGTGTATTGTGTTTTTACGAACTAATTATTCTTTTGTACCTGATATGTGCCTGATTGTGAGTTCTAAATATAATACGTTCGTCTGTGCTTATTCCCCCTCTTGCACTTGCTGTCTTTACTAATGCTTAATATATCCTCACATCTATCTCAAACATAAGTCTTGATTTCCAAATTACCTTGCGCCCTCTGCTTGAACCTGTGTCTATTTATTTCTATTTCAACACTATTTAACTAGTCTGCTACTAATCACTTTCCAATCATGCCTCTAAAAATTTTGCAAGCTCCTGTTTCTAGGCATCCAGCCAAACATAGGAAAATAACACTATTTAGAAGTGCCACCGAAAAAAACTTCAAGACGTTTCAACGACTCGTGCTACTCCATCCACCCAGAAACAGACTAGCCTGAGCCAGTTCTCGCCATTCTATACATCTTCAAGACTCTCTTAGTAAACAATGATGAAAATGGTCACTGCAACCGTATGGATGACATAAGAGAGCTGGAAGTTCACATGTACATTCCTAATATACTTAAATACCTTTTCAACCCCAACCTCACTGAAATCTCAAATCAAATGAGTGAGACAAATAATTTCCTGGATTTCATTGCTTAAGAGGTGTTTGAATGAATAAGACGATCCGGAAACCCATTCGTGTTTTATGTGCAGGCACACACATCGTAAAAATTACCAAGGCTAAGTTGCTTAAAGCCAGTAATATGACACACATACCATGTCTAAACACAAGGCCAAAAACGTCACGCTGATATGCGTCTACCGATGGTGTTTAAATTCAGCACATCGGTAGATGTGACTGGGCTTCTGGGTTTCTCGAATACCATCAGAAAAAAAAACAGATTTCCAGAGATGTTAAGATTCTCTCGGATAAGCCATTATGTCAGAGAAAGGGGAATAAGCAAGTTATCACTAACATCAAGATACCAAACGTATCGTAATCCTGAAAATCATAAAATCAAGTATGATCCTGAAAGAATCTCAGACTTTACAAGTAAACCACCACTGATAAACTCGACCAATCTCTTGAACTTCATAATCTAGGAGACCTTATCATGAACGGTTTTGCTGGTGACGACCCAGATGATACAATTAAAATTTCTGCCAGTGAAACACCATGTCGTAGTAGATGCGAAACAGCCAGCGGTCGAATTAGTGGGAAAAAATATATAACCGACCATATACCCTTGGTTCTCAACCGCAAGATCCTCGAAACCGAATATACGATAACTGGGAACATTTGTATTCAGCACTTAACACATAGAACAGTCCACAAATGGTTGATGCAGTAACCCTTGATGATAATGGCATAACACAGTTATACAGGAGTGGTCATTCTATGTTATTTTCTCCCTTCCACACTAAATATATTATTCCATCCTTAGACCAAATACATTCTTCAGAAGCGTTAAGTAGCATATCTCCGACCGTCAGCACAGACAATGACGTGACTTTCACGTTAGATCTTACTGGTTAGGTAGTCACATCGTGGCAAATCTACAATTTATGAATTAGGTCTATCATTCTGGTAGCGGATAAAAATATACTTAATACCGAGCTAGTCAGTAACCCTATATAGCTATTTGGTATATATGATCTTGTGGATCGATGCCTAGATATCAACATTGGAAACGTACTGATAAAGGTTTCGATTTCCGTGTTGTAGAATTACGAGATTCGGCAGCTGAACTTCTCAAAAATAGTATTAAGGTCGTCTACAGTGCTGCCGTTAATTATGAAGAACCTAGTAATATTGAGAGGATTCGATTTCACGCGAGACTTGAGAAGCCGAACTATTTGTACGTCTGGTTCCTTTTTACCTGAAGCTTTATTCGAGGTAGTTAAAAGATACTTTTGTCGGCATTAGTCGTTTCTGTCAGTTGGCTTAGGTACAATGTGAAGCGCATACATGTTATGATGCCCGTGATAGCGTAACACCAATTTTCTCAGCTTTACCTTGAACAGTTAAGGAGTATTTTGGCTCCTATTAGCGTTATAAATGACTGCCAATATTTGGAGCAGTTCAGTTAGAGCCATGCGCCAACATGTGGTATAAGTCAAAAAGCACGATGTCAATGTTGTTTGTAGTGAAGTACGATTCCCATGGTAAGCGTTGAATACGAGTTTCAGTGCGCCAGCATGTTTTGTTGTCTAAACTGCATGCTCTGGTACTGTGTTTCAGACTAATAGTTCAGTGATATAGTGTATGGATAATGAAATATACTCAATGACACCTTATGGTCACTCATAAAACGCTCATGACTGAAGTGCACCGCTATAGGGCCGAATTTGATTGCGAATATCAAGTCAAGTATATCATTCATCCTAGTCAGCTTTCGTACCTGTCGGGCCCATTCAAATAAATCTTTAGTTTCAACCGAATTGTCACATTGTTACGGCACCAAAGTCGAATTCCACACAATTTTTAGCAGAATAAAACCTCTTCCAGTTGTTTCAAACGTGTTTATTTAGGGGGACAGAACGGAGAATATGTTTGTTGACAATTTGTCAAATTTAGTATCCACATGGAGTATCCGGTAATACATAAACTATCAGTAGATGACTTTTCGATCTGCAGTTTACGGTAGCTCAAGTGGAGTCAGCATTGGCGTCACGATGTTCACTCTCAAACTTACATCCTTAAATGTTCGAACGCATATAGATAATTGTAGTGCCTTCCACTTCATGACGTCTATCGAATTGAAGGAAATTGGGCGGCCAAAAATGGATTCTTTTTGCCACGTCTCCGTTGTGAGTACAGTGCTTTGATTTACAAGCTATTAAGAAGTTTAAGAGTAGCTTTTTGCACTATTTATTTTGGTTGCGGATTCGCAGTAATACGTGTTAAACATAGCGATGAATCGTTCTACAACCTTAGAAAATCATGACCTGTTTTCCTTTTCATCCCTATTACGCTCATTCGGACTGGCTAAAATAAAGCTCTCATGCGCATCTAACCAAAAGCATGAAGCGCTGGTATACGTACATAACCAATTCACCAAGATAAATGGATGCATTTCTCAAACTAAGTAATGCCAGTAATACTTATTTGACAGGAATATATGTAGCATAGACACCTGAAAACACGACTGAATAACTGGAAACACGAGGCATGTCATTGTTTCATAACGACAGAGAAACTGGACTGGGAGGCGCCGCTATCATATACCCACTCTTGCTTGGTTAAACATCAAGTGTACACTCAAGCATCCATGAATCTTCATCAGTTTAAATGGTGCCCATTAAGACTGTGTTACACTTCAGGACGTTGAGTTGAAATCATCTGCAGAAAGCTCACTGCTGAAACTGAGTATGACAACTGAATGCTGAAGCTATCACTCTGCTTCAATCATTTGTGATACACTCACATCCTAATCTTCAGACAAATGTCAGTCTTCATAAATTCATCTTCACTGAACACATACACAATGAAAGTAGTGACTATACCAAAAATTTATTAGAATTCTTTATTCGAGTATTAGGATTATTCAGAAGTGTTAACTTGGTAAATAAATGGAGAAAAGGCCAGTTTTCATCACACTTAGACTGTATCTTTTCAAATGAATAATTCTTAATTGAGAACTTCTTAATCCTAGCTCTCCTTGTAAAACCCGTTACCACATTATATCCTTTGACTTCATTACCAAAACTATGATCAAATATCCTACTGATAGGAGTTGGAATTTCATGCATCTAGATATGTCAGCTTTAAAAGAAAACATACAGCAGGTGAACAGGGCATTTATCCTCAACTTGATGTAGTTGCTCACTGACGTTTCTCACTCCACACGGCCTAACGGGTTTCAAATCAGTTCATCCCACAAACAGTCCCTAAAAGATACGTGCAATTTAAAGTGATAAAGAATAGCACTCTTCGAATGCTTATATTAAAAAAGGTGCTACTGGTGGGAATACAAATTAGCCCGTGATGAAAACATACATTGGTGGTTTAAAAAAACAAAAAAGCAATGCAGAAAGGGGCTGAAAGAGGATAGGCTGCGCTATTAGATCGAGCTAATGAACAAATATGTATCAAATCGGAAAGCGTACTGCAGCCTTTTTTCGAAAGGACATGGCCGTAGTCTCCTAGTTATTAGTTTTTGATGGATACCCAAACTAACAACTAGGATTATGCCACAAAGCTCCTAACACGACAGTATTTTCACAGATTTTAGCCATCACATGCAATGTAAACCAATAAGAGCTTCACATACGACTTAAAGTGGGTCTCAGAGGCAAGCTTAAGAACTTGATTACTGTATTAAAAACTACACTATCTAAATAGCGATACTTTTCATGCCACTCATTAAGCGGAAAACCATGGGCTTACTTTCTACAACAATCAAAAGTGTAAAGTAGTCCATTTGGAAGATGTCACGAACGAAACATAAAACTTCGATGTTTTCTCTCAATAATATGTATTCACTTGAATTCATAAATTCAGAAATCGCCTTATAATTAATTGAGTCATCACAAACACTGTTTAGCATCTCCCCAAATTCTTACCTAGGCCCAGTTACAACAGGAATCAAAGGTGAAATATCCAGAAATCGGATGCACAGCGCACTAAATTTCACTAAAGACAAGCCTTATACTCTTTATGAATAGTTAAGTCCCAGAATTCACTGACTGTTGGAATAGTTCAAGAAGCCTACTTGGAGTCCTTCGATAGAAAACTTGGTATATCCTCAGGGACTCGTGGAAGTATTTCATTACAACTTACTAAGATTTTCCTTCCATTTGTTAAATATGCATGCATTCCTAAATGAGGCATCGGTGACCCAGTGGTAAAAGAAACGAAAGCCTGCTTAATGAAAGCTTCTCGTATCACACCCACAACCATTAAAATCATTTGGACCATTACAACAGGCAACGCAAAAGTATCATCGTCCAACAATCATCCCCATATTTCACAACCAAACAGTATCACAAGACTGAATAGTACACTCTCCCTCCCGTAACGCTGTGAGAACAAGTTGATAGCCACGTGGATGAATTTATGTAAAATTGAAGAGAAACTGCACTAACAAACGTCTTGCTATCAAGGAGCATAGCTATGATCAGTCAGAACAACGGAGCTTCTCCGTTACCACCAATAGGACTTGTGTACACATCTTCGGATGCTCCAAAGCACAGATGAATAAACTTTCTGGTCAAAGGTTCACCAAGAGCACGGATTAAATGGTAGTTATTAATGAATCTCACCGAGAGATCGTCGCTCTACGTGGAGCACGACATGCTATTCAACGTACGGAGAACTAAGTCGATTATGTAGTATCTTGTTCAGTGATTGCTGTGATGGTTATAGCGACCATCAAATGCACACTTACCTCCACGAATTAGATCTTTGACATGTGCATATAAAATATGACCACACTGCAACATGTACTCATTTAAACGTTCAGAAACACATCTCAGTCTCACACACTGTCTTCGTCGTAACATAAGATGCATTTTTCTGCTATTACTTCCTGTCTCATTCTCTCTAATCGTCCGCAATTAATAACTACAATCTTGGTTATGAAAGCTGTGAGCTCATTTACAAGAGTTTGGAGTGATCTTGAAATTTGAAATTGATGGTACTTTGATTATATCCTTTGCCTCAAGTTTTGGGAAACGTTGAAGATTCTTTATTGCGTTATACAGACGGAAATGTAGGTTAACGTCTGCCTTACTCTTCTCCTGAGATGTTCTCTTAAGTGTATATGAGCACTTTCCACACCGTTGTTTGTGTGGTTACCCAGGCTTAGTTCAGGCCGCTGATAACAGGAACGCACATTGACTTACAGTCAATCCGGTTATTTCTTATGTATCCACAGGCTCGTGAGAAATGGGTTCTCAGGCACTCTCACTTCATAGTAGATCTTAATATAGTAGATTATTAAAAAAATGAATTTGACGTGTTAGATCGCCTGGTTCTTATAAGATATCCCAAGAGTTTGCGAAGATCAGGACCTCTGAACTACAGCAAATGATTTGTGCAGTTAGTGCTTAGCTTCCTGAAAAGTACTCCTAAAAATTGGAACGGTCATAGCACTATGTCGGCACGACTGTGCCCAGACTGTACTACGGAATCCATAACAATTTTGTGTGTATTATATGTACCACACGTGTCTTTGAAGTACTCGAGTAGCCTTACGACGTCTTCGCATCATTTTTGTCTGCGAAGAGCATGCATAACGATGTTCTCTTGCCTAAGATTGTCAGTAACGACTAGCTAGAACGGTGAAAAACTTCGAATTAAGGTTGTTATTACTCGTTACTTCCTCAACCTTGTTGTCGAGGCGATATATACTACCTCTAGAAACGCGTGGCAGATAGCCATTTTCTCCCTGCTACTGAAACAAATCATAGAAATATTCCCATTTTCTCCGAATAATTCTGTTTGGTTGAATGCTCTATAAGATCCCGTTGTTATGTTTAATGTCAAAACTCAATTAATTCGACTATATGTTTAACAACCTGGATACAACTGTGACGTAATTATGGCAACATCGTCCTCGGTAAGCTGCTTGTGAATTTTCCAAGAAACCAGATGTCGAATGCTACGCATTGGTGTATTACTCAACAAAGACTGTATTAAATATAATCGTTCACTTGACAACAACTGTCATCTCGAGTGATCTACAGAAGCATATCCTTCTGGGGAAGGATAGTTGTGCAGGGTTTTAACTGAGGTAACTTTAAGCTCATCATTTGCTGCACGGACCCGAAATCCAGTGGCAATACTTTGACCTTAAGGATAAGTTCATTCGAAATGAAGCATACGTAGATGACCGACGTCGTTTTCCTTGTCTAGCTTGTGATGGTGAGTTGGGAGGTGTATGCTCTTTGCAGGAATGCTGATCACTACCACTATTTGCATCCTGATGACAAGTATCTGGTCCCGGTGTGCTGATCAACGTAGAGTCGAGTCTACGCCTGAGCTGCCAATTTGGGGGAAAATTTGGACCATTTTGGGGAAGCCGCTATAATAAATTTTGAAGGAATGGCACAAAACCTCCGAATTTCCCCCAAACGTTGGGGAAGTCTATTTCACTTTGAGGATTTCCCCAAAGTTGGGAATTTGGGCGTCCATTTGTACAAATATAGATGATGAAAAATACTTTGGAGTTGGGTCGTCTCTGTTTTTTGTATACTGATATAACATGCTTAGTGTGCGTATACTATACAAAGAACTATTAATCAAGGATGTTCTATTACCTTATGTACTTCAGGCAGGTCTCAAAATTGTCCCAACCGGTAAATCGTCGCGATAGCACAATATCAGTGCAGATTCGTCCTATATTGTACATCGTTATGTTAAGATCATCTCCGTCACTTAAAGGATGAAGGTTATCAGACAGTGAGGCTAAACCCAAATCAAATTTGGGGTTATTTCGATTTGACCGCTTCTGCTAAACCTTACGAATTGTCGAGGTGACGCACCAATGGTTTTACAGCAGTTTGACCTTCAATTGCTCAGTTACATCCACGATGGGCGATGCCACTGAATCATTGACTTTTCAGTGCACGGATTGATTAAAGTTAGTGGTATTTCTGTTTTCCAGACCAATTTATGAGTCCCCTTTCTAATATCGTTTTCTAACTTCATGCAATGGTTAATTTTTTTCACCACTTAAAATTTCTAACCACTAGTATACTAGTGGTTAGTCATCCAGCTAGATGACGTTTTCCAGGGTAATTTCCCAAGCAAACGAAATGGGAAATAGAGGCGAACTCGGGATAAATCTTCGTGATATTCCATATGCATATAGAGGACTAAAAATAGAATTGTGTCGGACCCCCTTTCGCTTTATGTTTGAAATGTCGCCAAATTTCCTCTTTTCGCCTAGCCACAAATGTTCTCCTTGTTCCCCCTTATTTCCACTACAAAACAAAGGTTTGATTGCGCTTGATTAATTGTAAAAACATACTGGGCAGAAACCTTTATTAACTGGAAATAACAGTTTGCAGGTAGATTATTAGCAAATAGATGCTCGTCACGCATTTTCATTTGGTGAATGAGGAGTACTGAGATGTTAGCATTTCATCGTGAATTTATTTCCATTTCCAGCATTTTGATGTAATGTAAACCATGATGAATAACAGACCGACCCCAATTACCAATACATTCAGTGTGTTTTATCCTACCTCAAGTTTGCTGTTACTTACGATGTAGTAGATAAATTAAATGTAATGCGTTATTCATTGTGTCATAATTGTTCAGTGAATATGAAATCAGACACGCTATAACAATATACACGTAATTAGTCTCAACGTACTACATCCAAGTGAGGAAGTAAATGCATGGTAAGAGAAAGTTTTATTAGGAAATTAATTTTAACATAAAAATAAATTCCCAAGAACCCCCCCCCATTTTGAACTGCAGTGTTACTATCCTGAATCAAACTAATCCTCTCGTGAATTCCGAAGTGTAATAAACCAACATCTACAACAATGTTTAACTCCCATCATTTTTTAAAATGAGATTTACGGTGATGTTCGTTAATGCTGAACACTGAACCCATAGAAAGGTTATCATTTGCAATTAGTACTCGCATTTTCTATTTTCTCTCCATGAAACTTCTGTTATGTCTCTCGTTCCATGGATTTGCCCTTGCTTCGCGACGTTATATAGTTTGGTAGGTTCTTCCTACGTGACGGGTGACAATAAGAACCGTGATTTTAGCGTGCCTAGTTGGGAAGAAAAAAACTTCGTGTGTTATTGTGAAACATGCACTTCTGAGGCGCTCTTTTCGATAAACTACCAGATAGTCAGATGTGTCTGGCAATTTCAGGTTTTATGACGTATGACAAGATATAGCGCATGGGGTTTTTAGGATTATCATCTATTAATCGCATCACCAATGTGTGAGAGCACTTATCACTTCTCAGTTGCTCACACCATAGAAAGATGCTTCTTATTGAGAGACCTGAAGAACAAACTGGATTAGTGACAGTCTTAGCTACCTGGGAGCGTAACCTCAAGGCCCATGGGACATCGTCTTAAAACTGGTCACACACGACTGTCTTGTGGCAGGCTTTTTATGTGTTAGCTTCAAAAGGTACTACCACAGTCAGTCAGCTACAACGTAGGACCAGGCACATATATGCATCGGTCCAAGTTGCCATACCTCATTAACACAACAAGATGGACACCGGATTCATAAAAGTAGTTAATTCAGAGGTGGTAATATATAAAAGAAAGATTGCAATAAGGATATAGTACAGGAAGAAAGGATTAGTTCGTAGAAAGAAAGATATAAAGCAATTTTAATCTCTTAGTTTAAGAGAAGACAGAGAGTGTATACACCGACGCCATTGTGACCCATTCTGAGCCATGTCACCAAGAGTCTCCAACCATTGGTTACGATAGTCACGCGGACCCCAACCAAGTAGTCTGCATCTACCAACATGACTCAAACTAGAAGTTAGTGACTTTGTGGACTGATGCCAGGCTTTGGTTTGGCCGCCCCTAACTTTCTTCCAACCATCCCGAACACCGGTTAGCATTGCACGTCGTGGTAATCGGTGTTCGGGCATACATAACACGTGACCCAACCATCTCAGTCGATGAAGATTAACAAACTCATCAACCGATTTACCATCATTCCCTAATACCCTGCGTTTAACCTCACTTTTACTTACCCGGTGATCCCAGCAGACGCCAGCAATATTTCTAAGGCATCTGTGGTCAAAACCACAGGAGATGGCGATTCGTGGGGCAAGATGCTTACGCTTGTTACCCCTCATGGAGGAGCATAGGTCGCTCACCAGCATTCTCCATCCAACTCTATCCTGGGCAATCCTTTCCAGCTGCTATTGGTCCTTTGTGACGTCTGCTACCAATTATCGACGCAGTATGTTGTTTAGGCTTCATCTTTTTCATTTCTCTTCAGGATTCCAAGTTAGTGCCTGCCTCGTCATGCAGTTTGATGATTTCTTCAATGTGTGCCTTATCCACTTCCAACGTCTGTTCTTGATTTCCTCAGCTGGAAGTTGGTTTGTTCTCTCACACAGGCTGTTTCTGATGGCATCTGGCTAACGGACATTCAGTATTTTACGTAGACAACTGTTTATAATTACTTATACGTTCTTTATTATGGTTGTGGCGATTCTCCAAGTTCCAGATCCGTACAGTAGGACTGTCTTGATGATCGTATTGTAAATAATATGTGATATATGTACGGTCGGGCTTTTCTAATTCCTTCCGTTGTAACAGGCTGGCGTCGCTATAGGTGCTTGTTGTCTGATGCAAACGCCTTAGTTATCACACTTCACGGTCAGCAGCATAACATCAGACCGCTAGCTTGCTGCTCTTAGTCTTACTGTCCCTCAAATGATTTTCTGGAGTAGCAAGACCTAAAGAAAAAAGTATTCCAGCCAATATAGATCAACTGGAATATTACTATATGCATGCCTGATCACTACGTCAAGGAAGCAGATACAGTTGAAAAACAATAACGAGGTGGGGTACATGGACATAGTTTACAACTCTCTTTGAACCAAGAAGAAAGACGAAGTTTAGTTCAAGAAGGTTGATTTTATGATCAAGTGGTTGCCGTAGACTTCATAAGCGGAATGATCACAAATTAGTATCACTTTTGATGATAACAAGAGTGGAGTGGTAAAGTGCGTATAATTACAGAAACAAGTATTTGAACTGAATATTTTGGTAACTTATTTTCTACTATCTTTTTGCTTAAGTACCAAATAATTTTAATTGTCGCCGTTTATTAATTTTAGCTAAGTAGTCGTCATTCAATTTATTCTTGTGGACGAAAACGCTTATAACGTAAACCACTACTTATAATGGTTATGAAGCAACGTTTAGAACTTGATCCGAAAGTAAGTTTGTGATTCATCTATTACAACGAATAATACAAGCTGTTTTTAGCTAAAATAAAGGAAAATCGTAAGAAGATTTTTAGTATGGTGGAGAAATTAGCGGAACACTCCGTTTTATTCAAACAACATGCCAAAGAATTTTCCAATATAGCAAAAAATCTTATCTCTGCTATGAAATCTACAGACGATCATACAGTTTATCTAAATTCCATAGTGGAAACAGAACTCATTATTTTCTCGTTGAATGTCATGTTAAAATCATCAGGAGCTCGTCATATTTTAGTTGAAAAGGAATTGTTTGCCTCATTGAATGAATTAGATCAATCACTTAACAGTATTTCACCTCCATTTAATGATGCAACTTTGAGAGAGCTGTCAATACAGCACCAAAATCGAGGTATGTTATGTTTAAATATCACGCTTAATCTGATCATTTGAAGTAAGGCAGTTAATACAGTTGACAACTTTATTTAATTTATTCATGTATCGCAATACAGAATTAGAGTAGAAAATAAGATGCAAAATAGTGTTTAAATTACAATAGCTTCGGAACAAAAAGGGGTATGGCAATGAATGACACATAGGACGAAAGCTCATGTTCTGTAGAATAAAATAGGGACACAAATAAGTGTCAGTGTTTTACAAGCTTTGAATAAAATGAAATAACGTCCCGAAAAATAGCTTTCGTAGTTTGTCAGGGCTTCTTGTTTCCCTGTTCACATCACTATTTATCCACATATGTACATCTATGTGCCTTGATGTGGCATGATTACTAATTATCTCGGTGTGCTGTTACCGCTGTTTCTGTCGCGTTTATCAAAGAATTCCAGTTACTTTCTTGTGTTGTTTTGTAAAAATCTAGAAGTTGAAAATTGTTTAATAAGTGAAGTTGGTCTTTTTCCTATGTCTTTTTTGTTAACAGATCAGCATAATTCGATTGAACAAGATCCGGGTCCAGTGGGAATTTCAAATGACAATAATGATATTAAATCAAGTGTAACTAATCCTAATGAAGAAAATTGTCAAATACTGTCTCGTGTTAATAATAATAATGTTATTAAGGCTGATTGCAGCTCCTCTACTGAGCAGTCAAAACGCAAATCTTTAAAACGTGTGAGAAAGCTTAGTAGTAATGATGAGGAGTGTTTGACTTGTAAATAAATCAGTTTTTACATGATCATCTTTTCTTGTTTTTATTGTCTTATACTACGTGTTTCGACTGTGATCAGTAGTGTTTCCTATTTTGAATACCTTAATAAATCTTTGAATCAGGTGGTTTACTCAGTGTTGGATCACAAATTGACTGTTAAGTAATTAACAATTAGTTACTTCAGTATATCATGAGTACCAAATGAACTCTCAGTTCTTCATTGGTCTACAAGGTTGTAAATTATGCTATGTATCAATCGGCAAAGCGTGTTCCTGGTATAATCTATTATTCGAAATAATATCAAGATATTCGAAATGCGATCTTTATAATTCTTATACATTCCATTCTACAGGGACAACATTCGTCATTAAGGTGTACCTGGAAACTTGACGAAATAGACATAACACCTATAATTCGAACCCGGATCACCCAGCTTTATGGTAGAAGATGTTATCGCTACTAGGCTATTCAGGGCGCGATTGATGTCCTTTAGTAACAAGAATATCTACATCCCTTGGTTACTTTTTTGATTGAATTCTGTTGATCAGCACTAAAGGCTATTCGAAGATGATATTGGTCACCATTTAATAGTCAGTTTGTGAATTTCACATGTTGATGATAAACTCAAATTTCTAGATATACTTTTTTTAATCGTGGTAAACCTGACAATCAGACACTTAGGCTCCCTGTTATTATCACTTATTATTTAATATAAAGGATACTAATCAGCTCATGAATAAGAACATGTCCTCTGGAACTGGTTAATTCGGTCGTGTTGATATAGTGATATGGGGCAAAATATTGGATGAAGATATGAAAGTATGATATAAATAACGTGAATTGTATCAATCATCTTGGAAATTTTATCAAGTAAACTTAAGTTGTTTTCACTGTGTTCATAATATTTAATCGCTCAAGTGTGCACCTCGATCGCATGAATCTATGAACTGTACAATGTCCTTTTCGATCTACCGACTACATAGTGTAGTAGAAATATTTTGAATGCAATCCCTCTGTCTTATAACTGTGGTTGAGTGTTAATCATAAGCAACGCATATACTAGCGCGTATGTTCGTCAGTTCAAGATCTAAAAGACTGTTTCTGCTTCGTTGCAATTGACCTTGAGCCTTGTCAGTCTCCAAACATTGGTCCCATTAGTTTCTCAAACCATGATCAAGTAGTCTACACCTACCAACATCACTTAGTTCAACTGCCAATGACATCACGGACTGTTGCCATCTTTCATCCCGCTTACATAAGCAAATATCACCTATCAAGATAGGCAACGGTTGATGGTCTTACGTTATGTATTAAAATTGTTAGTAGGTTTTGTGTAAAGCGAATAACAGTTTTCTGTTTAGTATTTTATTTCTAGTTAAAGTGATTCTTAGGTGTAGATTGATGATGTGTTGGTTGGGTTCAGAGGTAGTACAAATCAAAAATCTGTGCACTGCAGAGGCCTTAGAAATTGATTGGTTTAGGCGCGACTCTGTTCAGGAGCATCATGAGCTACCTCTCATTCTACCACGATCTTAATACGTCTAATTTTTCAAACACGGTCATTCCTTGTTGATATCATCATCAAATTCTTATGTTTGTGGCTGTCATCTCCAGGTTTTCTGTTGCTCCCCGTATCTATGTTCTCATCAAGTGAACAATTATCCCTAGTTCCTTCAACCCAGAAACTGTTTATGTCTTGTTATCTTTCTTTAACCTTGTAGATCGTCACGTAACCCGCTTGTGGTAATTGAAGCTAGATTAAAATCTTTACAGAAATACACAGGTTACTAAGGTTAGGTTATTCTAAATATTAATATACTTGTTACAACTTAGAGAATGAATAATTTGAAAGATGTAACCTGTGGGTAATTGATGTTTTAAATGGCTAAAAACTGAGATTTCCATGATTCTAGGAAAATGTACGACAGATGTAGATTTCACTAACCTCCGGAAAAACATAACGAGAGCCTTGACTAAACGCACTCATTTAACAGGTAGATGTGACTATCGTTTGATGAATAACCAAGAAAAATCATACATAACTGAAATAAACGTAATAAGAAAACGGATTTTACATAAATACTGCGTGTTATACTGAGTAAATATTACATTAAATTAAAACATGATCTCTCGTTTTAGTCAGTCCTAACACAAAATTGTAATGAAGTTGGTAATAAGGTTTCTATTAACTGAGTACTTATTAATGCGGAAAATCATTCGAAGATAGCATGTCGATTTTTGAATTATAGTCATAGAATTTTCTATCTCTGACTGACATCGAACAAGTAGAAAGAGTATAAACTACTCCGCAGCACTTTTAATGATAATTAATATAGATTAAGTTTGTTTCCGTAAGGATAGATCGTGTGCAGACCAAATCGCAACTCTACGGATCATTGTGGAACAATCAATTGAATGGAATTCATCACTCTACATCAACTTCATTGACTACGAAAAGGCATTTGATAGCGTGGACAGAACAACACTATGGAAACTTCTTCGACACTACGGCGTGCCTCAGAAGATAGTCAATATCATACAGAACTCATATGATGGATTACACTGCAAAATTGTGCATGGAGGACAGTTGACAAAGTCATTCGAAGCGAAGACCGGTGTTAGGCAAGGTTGCTTACTCTCACCTTTTCTCTTTCTCCTGGTGTTCGACTAGATCATGAAGACGTCAACGTCTGAAGGGAAGCGCGGGATACAATGGACATCTAAGATGCAGTTGGATGATCTAGACTTCGCAGACGATCTGGCCCTTCTATCCCAAACGCAACAACAGATGCAGGAGAAGACGAACAGTGTGGCAGCAGCCTCAGCAGCAATAGGTCTCAATATACACAAAGGGAAAAGTAGGATTCTCCGATACAACACAGAATGCACCAATCCAATCACAATTGACGGAGAAGATTTGGAAGATGTAAAAACCTTTACATATTTGGGCAGCATCATTGATGAACAGGGTGGATCTGATGCAGATGTGAAGGCGCGGATCGGCAAAGCAACTGTCAACCAACACAAAGGTCAGGATTTTCAATACAAATGTCAAGACAGTTCTACTGTATGGGGCAGAAACCTGGAGAACTACGAAAGCCATCATCCAGAAAATACAGGTGTTTATTAACAATTGTCTACGCAAAATACTTCAGATCCATTGGCCGGACACTATTAGCAACAACGTACTGTGGGAGAGAACAAACCAGATCACAGCGGAGGAAGAAATCAGGAAGCGCTGGAAGTGGATAGGACACACATTGAGGAAAGCACCCAACTGCGTCACAAGACAAGCCCTCACATGGAATCCTGAAGGTCAAAGGAAAAGAGGAAGACCAAAGAACACATTACGCCGAGAAATGGAGATAGACATGAGAAAAATGAACAAGAATTGGAAGGAACTAGAAAAGAAGGCCCAGGATAGAGTGGGTTGGAGAATGCTGGTCAGCGGCCTATGCTCCATTGGGAGTAACAGGCGTAAGTAAGTAAGTTTGTTTGTAAGTAGTTTCGTTATTATTCATACTTCACATAGTCTGACTTTATTTGCACCACAAGAATGTATCCATATATATATATATATATATATATATATATATATATATATATATATATATATATATATATATACAAATTTAACTGTAATAAACATGTGTTAAATGGTAGTCGTCTACCATGATCTTGTTACCTGACAGGTTAACAGAATGAGATTAACTTAGTCTTAATTTTTACAATCTCGAGCAAACTGGCTTTCCAAACCTACAAGTTACATTATTTTCGTTGTTTGTATTTGAAGACAAATTATAATATAGTTCATTTTGTCAAGAAATAAAACGAAAACTATTTTTAGTTGAATACTCTATAGGTGAGAAAAAAATTCAAAAAAAGGAAACATGTATACGAAATAAGAGAATGATCTGATCCGTAACAAACTCTACGTTATAGTTATCAATTCGATATCCTATAGCACATGAATGAAGTTAAGTATGAAAACCAATTTGAGATTTAAATTCTTCTGAAAAGTTCAACACAGACTGATCACTAAAGATCGATTAGTTAAATGAAATCAGAGAACGAAAAAACGGACTTTATTTAACTAGGAAATTATCGACGTTTCAGTAGGTCAATCATAATAAAAACATATTCAGAAGAAAAATAATAATAACTAAGATTCACTAACAGAATACTAAATATTTAGAAGATTCACAAAACATCAAGGAATAATTTCAAGTGAATAACTTATTTTGAAGAGTGGTGAGACTATAGTTTATGGACAACCTTTGAGCGATGCTAAAGTGACCTTGAGAGTGTCCACCTAATAGCTAGGACTAAATGAGGGTTATAAACCTGTGTAAGGACCTTAAATCGTGATTTGCAGTTGACGTTTAAGGTTAGGAATAACATTTAGGGTTTTTATCACGAACTGTCATCAGCTATAATGCCGAAACTTTATTTTGCCAAATTGATGAATGGATTTCGCGCCAAAGTCTAAAACATGTTATCGTAAATCTGATCGGTTCGTCCATAAATTATAGTCTCGCCTGAAGAATATACATAAGTAATTGAGAAGTTGCGAATGCTCATCCATAAAACGAGTATGTATCGATATCTTGCATTGTGTTAAAATAATCTGTTTAGATCTCAATAGATAATGATCATTATCATCAGTATGATATACTGTGAATAGTCTGCATGTCTTGAATACGCACTAACATTTTATTTATTTATTTGAACACATACATATTGGTACAAGGAGCGCCAATATATATGCACCACACAAAACAATGAGAATTTAAAGGGAAGGAAAAAGAAAAAGTAAGGAGGGTAAAAAAAGAACAATAAGGAAGAGATTGGTGTAAGGTAGTGTAATAATAATAGTGGTAATAATGGAAAAACGGCAAAGTACAATCAGAAGAAACCCTTCAGTTAAGGAAGAAACAGTCATTTTTTTATGGAGAAAGTGAAAGAAGCTTACAGCAGGATCGCCACTGGCTTCTATTCTGAACCATATCTGATAACGTCTCTAGCCACTGTGTTGCACCATCTCTCGGACCCCAGCCAGGGAGTCGTGAAGAGCCGACAGAAGCCAGCCGTTTGCAGCTTTCTTTCATACCACGACACCATGTCATACACTGACCACCTCTCCGTTTTCTCCAACCAGTCCCAGCGTCCGCAAATAATGCACGGCGTGGAATTCTCTGGGACGACATTCGGAGAACATGTCCAAGCCACCGAAGTCGGTGTTTCAAGATGGTGACACCGATTGAATTATCATCTCTGTGCCCGAACACTTGATGCCCAACCTCTGCATTACTAACATGGTGTTGCCACTGAATGTCAGCAATCCTTCGAAGACAACGATGATCGGACACAGAGAGTTGTCTAACGTCCCCAACTCGGAGAGGCCAGGTTTCACAAGCATAGAGCAAAACTGCTCTCATCGACGCGTTGTAGATCCGACCTTTTACAGCCAGACTAACATCACGAAGGCGCCAAAGGTAGCCCAGATTGGCATGAGCCGCTCTGGCTTTCACTATACGTGCATTGATCTCATCACTCACACCCTCACCAGCACTTATACAGCTACCACGGTACACGAACTTCTCGACTACTTCTAACTGCTCACCATCCAGGGTGAGTACAGGATTAGAATCCTGCCAGTTTTGTAGAAGTACTTTGCACTTCGAAGGTGCAAAGCACATACCATACCTACGGAAAGTGATTGCCAACTGATTAAGCGCGGATTGCATGGCCTGGGCATTATCGCACAGTAAGACAATATAATCCGCATACTCAATGCGGAGAAGTCTTTCTCCAGGCAACAGATCCACACCACCATTACTTACATCCATCACAGCTGTTTCCAGAATGTCATCGATGGCAAAGTTGGAGAGGAATGGTGAGATTGGGCATTCCTGCCTAACCCCACTGCTCGAATGGAACAATGGAGAGAGGTGGTTGTATGCCCTCACTCTGCCTGAGGTGTTTGTATATAGGGCTTTTAGGATGTTAATAAACTTCTCAGGCACACCCTTCTTCAATAGACAACCCCAGAGAACAGTCCTGTCCAACGAATCGAAGGCAGCCCTGATGTCAAGAAACACTACGATTGTTGGCCTTTGATACGTATGGTGGTGTTCTAACATTTGGTGGAGGGTGAAGATATGATCAATACATCCTCGACCAGAACAAAACCCAGCCTGCTCCTCGCGAGTCAATCTTTCTCGGGTTTTGAACAACCTACGAAGTATGACGGAAGCCAATAGCTTGGACGCAATCGGAAGTAGACTTGTCCCCCGATAGTTGGTACAGGAACGACGTGAACCGTTTTTAAAGATAGGGACAACTATCGACTCATCCCATCACGCTAATACACTCTCCAGCTCCCAGACCTTTGTAAACAACGTCGTCAATTCCTTAGTCAGAAAGGCACCACCATCTTTAAAAAGAGCCGGAGGTAAGTCATCTGGGCCCGGTGACTTGTAGCGCTTCAAGAGTTAAAGTTCCTTGCGGGCTTCCGCCTCATTTGGTGGATCAGTCGTCACCTGCCATGGAGGGCAGGACAGTCCGACCGATGTTGCCGAAGCAACGGGCTAGTTGGACTGTCCTTCGAAAAATTCTGCCCATCGTCCAAGAAGTCAATTGATGTTAGTGATTGGCGGTCCGTCATCTTCGTAGATTGTTTCGCTCACACCAGACTTCATGCTGCCAGTGGCTTGGACGAGTTGGAATAACTGGCAGTTACCAGATGCAGCTGCTGCTTCCAGTTCATTAGCACGCATCGACCACTAGGCTTCTAGGAACTTACGCAAGCTTTGCCCGATTTCCTTACGTAACATCCTTCGTTTGTGGTCAAACTCACGGTCACCCGGAGTAGACCGACAGGCTTCAATGATTTGTAAGGAGCCAGAAGAGACCCAGTACTTATAAGCGGGACGTTTCGCGAAGCCGCAAGCGGCTTAACTCGCCATTTTGATGGCGTCATGAAGTTGTAACCAGTGCTCATCTGTACCTCTCGGTGGAATGATAGCTAGCCTAGAAGCTCAATTCGATAATTAGTTGCAACAGAAGTTGCAACCAACTTGCTGACATCAATCCTTTGGTGGTGGTCACTTCGTTGTCCACTAAAAAGTAAGGTAAGATTGGCGCAGACCAAGGCATGGTCAGAGTCCAGATATGTACTCCAAAAGGAGCGGCAGTCTTGCACACAACCACGCCAGCGGTAGCTGATCGCGATGTGATCATTCTGAGTCCAGGCTTGAGATGCAGAGGGAGGACGTTAGGTGGCACATCGGCGATGACTGTGCCGAAAGTTGATGCTAGCCAGAAACAGGTTATGGTCTGTGCAAAGTTGCAGTAGACGGTCCCCGTTATCTGTCCTGCGACCAACGAGTCCCCATCGGCCACCTAAACGACTCTCTTCTGTGCCTAGACGCCCGAACTGAGTATTCAAGTCTCCGGCTAGTACTACAATATCTGTCGAACGCACTTTCTGGAGAAGAACAGATAACTGGTGGTAAAACTCACCCTTGATTGCATCCGGGCTGCAATCTGTCGGAGCATAGACGGAGATGACGAAAAGATAGGGTTTCTCACGCCGATCTCTTCTCACTTTGATGGAACTTTCTAATCTAACAGCACGTAACCGACTGTTAATGGGGATCCAATCGATTAGTGCTGCCTCAGCTCTATAGCTTAGTGCGACACCAACACCAGCATGACCAGACAAAGATGCTACAGGGTCCCCAGATAAACGCACGCAAAACAAGCTTTTTGAAGCGACAGATGGAGAGCGAATTTGTAGTACTTCACCAGTCTTGAATACGGGTCTCGGATAGACAACAAACGTCGATATTAAGACTTTCCAATGACATAGCCAACCCTATCTGTTGTCCGACCTGAACAAGTGTGCGAACGTTGAAGGCAGCCAGTTTGAATGGTGCACGTGGTTTCAGAGAAACTGCTTCAGTCCTCGTATTCGGTGGTAACATACAATTTTCAACCGGACGGTGACTCGAGAACGTTTAGATAGAGTCGGATTTCCACCAAAGACGAGCCGCTGTATAAGTATAAAAGAGGGTGAATAATGTAGCAAATAATAATAATAATAATCGTAATCATTTGATTGTTAGTTGAAGCAAGTAAAGTAGTTTCCATAATTATAGGCAGTTCATCATATTTGTGTGTGAGCTGTGGTACTGCCCGGGTGCCGAGACCGAAGCAGGTAGTTTTCTTAGGAGGCCACACCCCGAGCCTTTGACCCAAAAGTCTGACCTACAAGGAAGTGGAGCATCGTAGGGAGATGCAGTCCCATGGTAGCCGGTGACCAACGATTGGTTCATGCGCCATTTGTTCCCGCAGGATACTGGAGCCCATGTGCACCATTGGTTTGGGATCCGGTTAAAGCGCCGGATATTCGCTTTTCGTCCTCTCATTTTTGTAAACAACAACCCCGCCACGAGAAGGCAGTGAGTAGGACTTCCCTAACAGAGGCTGTATACGCGTGGCCTTGTGAGAGTATTTCGAGGGAGGGCGAACCCACCCTGCTCTTGGCCATACCAGGGCATTCGGGGGCGCACTAACATTTGGTAGGATTTCAGTATCATTTACAAGATATCTCAGTTTATTTTAATATCAGATATATGAATACAACTGTACTGATGTGTATTTATTTGTTAAAATCATAGTAAATGCGACCGACCCTCCGTTAATTGTGATATTCAAAGATATATTTCATAAATTTTATGAAACTCTAAATTATTATTAGTAACGACTTTTATTCGTACAGTGTATTGTATTAGATTTATACAATTGCTGTGGACAACTACAGATTTAATCTTTACATTGGTCACTTTACAATATAATACTAAACTGCCTGAATTATTAAATGATCACATTTTTCTAATTTAATGTACACAATTAAACTGTGTTTTGTGCGAGAGCCAATGATACTACTGATAACTGACTAATTAAAATTAGCTTAAGCAGATTATGTAATTGTAATTTATCAGCCGAAAGCTAAACGCTCAAATCATTTAACTATTCACTTCTCTATGTTTTTAATAAATGAGCTAAGAAACTTATGGTACAACAGTAGAATTAAAGTAAAAGTACACAATCAAGAAAATATTGTTATCAAATTCACTGAAAACGAAAGACTAGAAACTTAATTTAGCTAAAAAAATTGAGGAGTATCAGAATAGATTGAAAAACAAACAAACAAAGAATGAATGAACGAAATTAAAGACACGGTTCCTATTTTCTTTAGAAGCAAAAGTTATTAATTAGTAAATAAGATCTTTCGTCTAAATTGACCGGATAGTCCCACAGTATTTAGGCGCCGAGTTGATGTGAGACATTAAAGAGGAAGAATGTTATTACAGTTACGAAGAAAACAAGTCAAAGTTTGTCACATAATTAATGTTGTGTCATATTTATTTATTTTAACACATAGATATTGGTACAATGAGGCACCAAATACATATGCGCCACACAAATCTCATTCGATATATGTGAGGGCTGTGATACTGCCCGGGTGCCCAAACCGAAGCAGGTGGTTATCTTAGGGGGCCACACCCCGAGCCTTTGACCTAAAGATCCAACACACAAGGCAGTGGAGCATCGTAAGGAGATGCAGTCCCATGGTAGCCGGTGACCAACGATTGGTTCATACGCCATTTGTTCCCGCAGGATACTGGAGCCCATGTGCACCATTAGTTTGGAATCCGGTTAAAGCGCCGGATATTCGCTTTTCGTCCTCTCCTTTTCGTAAAAAACACCCCGCCACGAGAAGGCAGTGAGTAGGACTTCCCTAACAGAGGCTATATACGCGTGGCCATGTGAGAGCATTTCGAGAGGGAGAGCCGACTCTCCCCACTCTCGGCCGTATCAGGGCATTTGGGGGGATGTTGTGTCATATTAACAAAAAGTTAATAAACATTAGAAAAATTGTGGTTTTAGCAATTTGTACTTATTTTATTCAAATGAAGTAATCATTAGTTGTATGATATACTGTACTTATACTGTTGACAATGTTTATCAATTGTAAAATGAATTCAGTTATACATTTTTAGGTTTAATAATTTGTAGTAATAAACAAATAATAATAGATATTCTATAAGATAAATGAAATGTAACAAACTAAACGTTTCGTCGTATTTTGAACGTGTCATTTGAATATACCTGAGTCTTGGAGTCGATGTTCACTAAAGGGTGCACAAATTCAGGACCATTTACTTCAAACACTCATCGCGTTTTCAACTGAGTCCATATAACCAACTACTCATATCTATAATAATTTATGTATTTTATTCCCATTTGTAATGGTTTTTAAATTACCTCATTGTTGAATGATCAAAATCTAGTAAAGAAATACCAACGAGATAAGCCAACAACCACTTCACACTGAATGACAGTTGATAGTTCTGTCTTTTATGACTAATTCAAATGAAGTTTAAGAACTGATCCAATGATTAAACATTAAAAACCTAATCATATCATCCATCCTAGTCATTTTATCAATAAACTAGGACATCTTACAAAAAAGAAGGGTAATTATCCTTGTTAAGTCAATTACAAGAAGAACTTATAATCAGTACAATGACAAGTATATTTTCATACACTAATTACGCAATTCGGTACTTCAATTGACTTCATTATTTATTCTTTAAACTAAGCAGCTCAAACAAATGAATTACTGATATCTTTCTTCTTAAAAAAAAAGCACACATTGAATATTTTACTCGGATATTATATTGTTTAATTACATACATAGATTTGCTTCTTTTCCCTACTATTTCTTGTGCACAAAATCGATTTCCTATTCACAATTCATATAAATGCTGTTAATTAATAATAATAATAATAAAAAAGAGAACAACATTAGAATATGGTTCTTTCTACATAATGATCTGTACACATTTCAATCATACAAACATCCTATATATATATATATATATATATATATATATATATATATATATATATATATATATATATATATATGATTTGATTCAACATTGATTAGCAAAAGTAATTCCGAACAATATTTATAAATATGTACACATTTAAATGAGATTTATAACAAATACTATGAAAGCATAACTATCATCTGCATTCGTTTCTATTACTTAAATTATAGAATTATTTTTAATATAATGATGATTTCTTAACCATACATCAAATGCTTCATGACATGCACGTATAAGACATTCAGGTGAACAAAATAATCCATCTAAACGTGGATCATCTAGAACTGCAGGTTTTGTACATGGACAAAATGGTATGAAATTTTTTTCATCATGAATACTATTGTTAGTATTATTATCATTATTATGATAATGATGATTGGTAATAATAGTTGTATTATTGGTCAAAGTATCTGATTTCAAGGGAAGGAATGTAGACAAAGGTAGATCATCATCTTCATCAACTGAAGTTATATTATTGTTTTCCATAATATCTGAATCATCAGATGAAGAGAACGAAGCCTGAAATATGAATAAAATGTAGAATTTGTGAGATACATTAATAGGTAAATTCAAAAAAGACACTGAATGGATAAACGAATATAACAAAAATGAACTATTCGAAATAGTTTGATATTAAACAGGTTCCACATATGCATGCGAGTGTGTTCGATAACCGTCCGGTTACAGACCTTACACTAAATGGTGTATTTCAAACTGGAGTATCCATATATTTACTTGATTAGTGAGATGAAGCGCACAACAAATAATTCAGGTAATTAATTTGTGTACCGCTTTCCACCAATAATGAAAACAAACACCAAAAATATATGTTTTAATTTGGATGGACGAAATCATAATAAATTTAAGACAAATTAAACATTATTTAGGATTGATTCTGATTACAAATGTATTCTAAATAAATCATAATTATATATTTCCTAAAGCTATTTGCAACATTCTTATATTCTTAGTGTTAAATCCTGAACTGGCTTTAGCTAAACCACCAGTAGAAACTTGGAGGCATTAGATGATTGTTTTGTCCCGGTAAGGGACTCCTCAACAACTCATGACTTAAAACTGTGAATGTACTACAATTTTCTCAAGTGATCTTCATATTCATCAAATGTGTTTTACTCAATACTTCTGATCATTTTTTTCAGTTGAGTGCTTAGAATGACAGAGTTATTATCATTAAATATATCATCTTAAGCCGTAATTTTTAGTATGTGAAATTTCCATCCAGTAGATTTGGCTATACTACCACATTGAATGTATCTGTAGAACAGTTCTAGATAACTCCAACCTATTCTAATAGATTTTAGAAAATGTACAAGTCATTATACTTGGAATAGTAAATTAAACTTTCAAATATGATTGTGTGATTATAACCAGATAGTCTGATAATGAAATATATAACAATATATTTTGACTAATCTTTAACAAAATTGGTGATAAGTTGTGTATTAATCATATTGAGTCATGAATGAATCGTGAAAGCAAATTATTGAGTTCTACAGTCATTCAGTCAGTAACAACGTAGAACTTCGTACGTATGTACATCAGTTCGAGTTGCCAAACTACAGTAGAACATAAAGAAATTAATTAACTTAAAGTAATGAAGAAAAAAATTATTCATTGATACAATTCAAATATATCAACTCGGATCGTTAGACAAATACAGTGTTCATTACAAATTAGATATAAGGATATGAGTGAAGTAACTCCGCCTGGAGTCCCTTCGGGGGCTACTGCCGGTCCCAAGCCCGGATAAACGAGGAGGGTTGGGCATGGGGTTAGCGTCCCCATCCCGTAGAAAACTAACTCGCTAAAAAACGCTAACCAGAAAAAATTATTCAAACTTTTAAACTCTGCCCTGGGAGTCAGAAGGTCTTCATTTAGAAGAATTATGACGCCTCATGATGAAAGCCGAATTCCTTCGGAAGTTACGAGGCCGATGCCCCTTCTGACAACCAGAGCGACCATTTATTTAGGTACATGGAATGTTCGTACAATGTGGGACACCGGGAGAGCCTTCCAAATTGCTGCAGAAATGAGAAGATACAACCTAGAGGTACTTGGGATCAGTGAAACACATTGGACACAAGTTGAACAACAACGACAAACTACAGGAGAGCTCCTGTTATACTCCGGCCATGGAGAAGAAAATGCTCCACATACACAAGGAGTTGCATTGATGCTGTCCAAACAAGCGCAAAATGCACTTATAGGATGGGAATCTCATGGACCAAGGATCATCAACGCCTCGTTCAAAACAAAGAAAGAGGGGATTTCAATGAACATCATCCAATGATATGCGCCTACCAACGACTACAATGAAGACGCTAAAGATCAATTCTACAATAGACTGCAGTCAATCGTCGAAAAGTGCCCAACAAAGGACCTGACTATTCTAATGGGAGATTTCAATGCCAAGGTTGGAACGGACAACACTGGATATGAAGACATCATGGGACGACACGGACTGGGAGAAAGAAACGAAAATGGTGAGAGATTTGCAAATCTATGTGCCTTCAATAAGCTGGTCATAGGCGGCACCATATTCCCACATAAACGCATACACAAAACCACATGGACTTCACCGGATCACTCTACACAAAACCAAATCGACCATATTTGCATCAACAAAACGTTCAGGAGGACTATAGAGGACGTGAGAACCAAGAGAGGAGCTGATATAGCATCAGATCATCACTTGCTGGTCGCCAAGATGAAATTGAAACTCAAGAAACACTGCACAACGGGGTGGACAATATCACAAAAGTTCAATACGGCCTTTCTTCAGGATACTAACAAACTCAACAAATCCAAGATAGTCCTCAGCAACAAGTTCCAGGCCTTTCATGATCTACTCAATGGAGAAGGAACTACTATGGAGAGCAACTGAAAGGGGATCAAAGAGACAATCACTTCAACATGTCATGAGGTCCTGGGTCACAAGAAGCACCATCACAAGGAATGGATCACTGTTGATACACTGGATAAGATTCAAGAAAGAAGGAACAAGAAGGCAGCAATCAATACCAGTCGAACAAGAGCAGAAAAAGCCAAGGCACAAGCTGAATACACAGAAGTTAACAAACAAGTGAAGAGGAACATCAGAACCGACAAACGTAAATATGTGGAAGATTTAGCAACGGCGGCGGAAAAGGCTGCAAGAGAAGGAAACATGAGACAACTGTATGACACGACAAAGAAACTCTCTGGAAATCGCCGCAAACCAGAACCACCAATGAAAAGCAAAGAAGGCAAGGTAACCACCAACATTGAAGGGCAACAAAACAGGTGGGTGGAACACTTCGAATAACTCTTGAATCGACCAGCCCGACTGAACCCATCCAACATCGAAGCAGCACCCACGGACCTCCCAATCGATGTTGGCCCACCAACAATTGAAGAGATAAGCATAGCCATCAGACAAATCAAGAGGGGCAAAGCAGCAGGACCGGACAATATCCCAGCAGAGGCACTAAAAGCAGATGTAGCGGCAACTGCAAGGATACTCCACATTCTCTTCAATAAGATTTGGGATGAGGAACAAGTGCCAAAAGACTGGAAAGAAGGACTTCTGGTCAAAATACCGAAGAAAGGCGATCTCAACAAGTGTGATAACTACAGGGGCATCACTCTTCTCTCAATACCGGGAAAAGTCTTCAACAGGGTATTGTTAAACAGGATGAAGGACTGCGTAGACGCCCAACTTCGTGACCAACAGGCAGGATTCCGTAAGGATAGATCGTGTGCAGACCAAATCGCAACTCTACGGATCATTGTGGAACAATCAATTGAATGGAATTCATCACTCTACATCAACTTCATTGACTACGAAAAGGCATTTGATAGCGTGGACAGAACAAAACTATGGAAACTTCTTCGATACTACGGCGTGCCTCAGAAGATAGTCAATATCATACAGAACTCATATGATGGATTACACTGCAAAATTGTGCATGGAGGACAGTTGACAAAGTCATTCGAAGCGAAGACCGGTGTTAGGCAAGGTTGCTTACTCTCACCTTTTCTCTTTCTCCTGGTGTTCGACTAGATCATGAAGACGTCAACGTCTGAAGGGAAGTGCGGGACACAATGGACATCTAAGATGCAGTTGGATGATCTAGACTTCGCAGACGATCTGGCCCTTCTATCCCAAACGCAACAACAGATGCAGGAGAAGACGAACAGTGTGGCAGCAGCCTCAGCAGCAATAGGTCTCAATATACACAAAGGGAAAAGTAGGATTCTCCGATACAACACAGAATGCACCAATCCAATCACAATTGACGGAGAAGATTTGGAAGATGTAAAAACCTTTACATATTTGGGCAGCATCATTGATGAACAGGGTGGATCTGATGCAGATGTGAAGGCGCGGATCGGCAAAGCAAGAGCAGCATATTTACAACTGAAGAACATCTGGAACTCAAAGCAACTGTCAACCAACACAAAGGTCAGGATTTTCAATACAAATGTCAAGACAGTTCTACTGTATGGGGCAGAAACCTGGAGAACTACGAAAGCCATCATCCAGAAAATACAGGTGTTTATTAACAATTGTCTACGCAAAATACTTCAGATCCATTGGCCGGACACTATTAGCAACAACGTACTGTGGGAGAGAACAAACCAGATCACAGCGGAGGAAGAAATCAGGAAGCGCTGGAAGTGGATAGGACACACATTGAGGAAAGCACCCAACTGCGTCACAAGACAAGCCCTCACATGGAATCCTCAAGGCCAAAGGAAAAGAGGAAGACCAAAGAACACATTACACCGGGAAATGGAGATAGATATGAGAAAAATGAACAAGAATTGGATGGAACTAGAAAAGATGGCCCAGGACAGAGTGGGTTGGAGAATGCTGGTCAGCGGCCTATGCTCCATTGGGAGTAACAGGCGTAAGTAAGTAAGTAAGTAATATGAGTGAAGTTGTACACACGAATAGTTGGATTCCGAAATAAAAATCTATGGCGCTTACAGGAAGACCTGGAAGTTTGTTCATTGTATTTTCTAAGTGAAATGAATCAAGTGAGTGCAGTTTTGATTATTAAACTCGAAAACATCATCAACACTCAAATTACGTTGACAGAGTTAAAAATGAATCAATCTATAGTCATTGACATTTATTGCTAAATTAATCTTATAAAAATCACTTTTTATCAAGTATTCAGACTGACTGGGTTGGAATCGTAATTGTTTTATTATTGTGAACTGTCTGAACTTCGAAATGTGAACTAGTGTGGAGATCTCGACTCAGAAGTCTGTAAGTATGTTGATTTTTGTAACAACACTTTTTTGAGTAAAAGTTTGATCCCTGAAGACAATGTGACTTTTCATAATTTTATTTGAAAATCAAATACAGTAATAAACAACAGTTAATATGACGTGTGTAAAATAGTATCATTCAACGTGTGCTAACTTGAATCGATACATAGATGTACTATGTTCTATGTTTCATAAGACTGACCAATATATAAATACCACCATTAGTGTAATTGTGAGCTGAAATTTTAGAAGTATGGGTTTAAAATTCATATCAAGAAATGAACTATCATACACCTTTTCCTTTAGATTATTACTGAAATGATGATTACTATAAATAAAATAACCCTTTATTTTTAAAGGAGAGAAAATAACACTAGACAATGTATGTTGACTGTAAAACTGGACTTTAATAAGCAAAAAAAATAGTTTCGCTAATTAACACACAATAAACACGTGAAAGAAATAGGGACTAAGTCTGAGTAATGACAGTTACATTATGTTGATCAGATTTTAACCCTACGAACTAATAAATAAATTGGAAACCTTAGTTGTTAAATTCTATTATTTACAAACGGATAACTTTAGACATGTACACACACAAAAGCGAATATAAGTAATAAGTAAATCACACTTGAAACTTGTACCCTATCCAGTTAAGTGTGGAATGAGGGATAAAATCTGTTACTTATCTATAATCGACACTGATCATAAAGAAATGGTAAGAAATAGACTTTTCAGTTATGTAAATGACTCAGCCTCTTGAAAGTTAAGTTCAAAGGGATATTCCGGATACTATTAATGAAGTTAATTATGATAACGATTAGTAATTTTTCGCTTCACCATGAAGAAAAATTCACTGGGAAGATATAAAATTCATGTACGATAATTAAGTTGTATAATTATATTCGAAGAATACTACTTAAATACTGAATATAAGTCAGTTTATTTAACACATAAACATTGAAACAAGGAAGCACCAAACAGATATACGTCACATAAATCATTCGATTTATGTGAGGGCTGGGGTACTAACCGGGTGCCCAAACTGAAGCAGGTGCTTTTCTTAGGGAGCCACACACAGAGCCTTTGACCTAAAGGTCTGATCCACAAGACAGTGGAGCAACGTTAGGAGATGCAGTCCAATGGTAGCCGGTGAAAAACAATTGGTCCATACGCCATTAGTTCCTTTAGAATCCTGGAGCTCATGTGCACCATTCGTTTGGGATCAGGGTTTTTCAACTCCCCTAGGTGGATCCTCCGTATCCGCTAACACGGTTAGAGCGCCGGATATTCACTTTGTAAACCACACCCCGCCACGAGAAGGCAGTGAGTAAGACTTCTCTGGCAGGGTGGTATGCACATAGCCACTTGAGAGCATTTTGAGAGGGAGAGCTGACTCTCCCCACTCTCGTTCTTACCAGGGCAAATATAGATTTGAACACAAGTTTTTCATGTAGGCTTATTACATCAGGACCAAAGACACTATTCGACTAGATAATGAAGATGAAATACATTTAGAAGTTGTGACTCAAAACACACATACAACAGTTCAACATATTGTGTTAATTGTAGGTAGTTGAGAGGAATCGCTTGAACTGATTTTTTATCAGTAATGAAAACGTAACTGCAACCTTGAGGTAACTGATGCCCTCTGTCAGAGTCTAGCACACACCATCCAGCTTACAATCTGAGACTTTACCACTAGGATATTTGGGTCGAGACTAACCTACTGTACCACTGGTATTTGCAATTGATTGGTCACTAATCAGTGAACAATCAATCTCATAAAGCTGTATTTTGAGATGGAATTCGATTATTAGAACACAGGAATATTTCTTGCAAGATATAGGATACATCTTCCTGATAAGCGTCATTGAGTACAAATAATAATTTGTTTCTTGTACACTATACCGATTTAATCAACGCACATCAAATAATACAGGATCAAGCTGATATGCTGTTTAGCTTAATGACCATACAATATATTCCTTAGTGTAAAAAGGTATATCGTAACAAAGGATGATAGCATTATGTTAATAACTATATTGTGACTAGTGACTGCTAACTTTAGAATGTTCGATACAAGTCATACCATACTTTGTAGTTACATCACTTGATGATAATACGACTTCCTAACTATTTTTACAAATCTCACTAGGAATTTCACAAGAAGTTATTCATATTACAGCTGAACTACTGCATTGGACTGATGTAGTATGTCTTGTGGTAAATAATTTTAATAAGTATATTGATAAAAAGTTTGGTTCACTAACTTAGATGGACCTTATAAAACCAGACAAGATTATGTTGTTGATAAAATTAAGTTAACTAACCTATATATTCTGATATTACTCATGATATATCAAACAAATGTTTTTTAATAACTGATATGAAGTGCGAGTTTATGTACTTTCAGTCATACTGCTTATGTGTGGTCTAGTAGTGATAGTCTTCATATACTCAAACCGAATTAGGTAGAACGGTGTTTGAAACTAAGATTTGTTAGTCGATAATAGTGTTTTTTCTACTATATACGTGATAGTAACTATGAGATCCGAATATTTAACGCACAAGTAACAGAACTAATTTAGCACATTCTCTCAATATACAAAATATTCTAAACAACAATAGAATTATACGCCTGAAACCTGTGATAACCTTGATATAATCACACTTAACGAATTGTATTTGAATAGTTATTAAGTGCATAACAGAGCGTGATATTTATCTGATTGTTTGTTCAGTCAAAAATGAACACGCTGAAATTTGGAAAAATAGGACACATAAATACGACGTACATGTTCTACTACTAATTATGTATTTTTTACACGTTTTTCAGAAATCCTCTCTAAGTTATGGATTGAGCTTTGAAATTTGTTTTCATAAATATTGCGGCTAGACGATATTTTGGACGTGATTCAGTTTAGTTTTAACTTTTATTATTATACAGACACTAATCAGAAGTATTGGTAAGTAAGGAATATTGGACAGGCCTTTAACGTCCTAGTTTGAAACCGTTCGTCAATACACGCTAAGTGGACGTGCACGGGGATCAAACGCAAGAGCTTTAAGTCTCGTGGTGAGCAGGATATATATAGACAGAATTTAATAACACTATAAAATTCATTGAGTCAGTGTTTACGCGCAGATAATGATAATCCAACTCAACAAGTAAAAACTAGACTTTGAGAGGCCTAGTGCTACTACCTATCTGCCTAAACCGAAATAGGTGGAGGTTAATTGCGAACTGAAACGTAAAGATTGAAAACTGAACGTCTTAACCACTTATCCACTGCTTGTTGGACAAGGCGTACGACATGCAGCCACTATATTCTAGGTTTGAATCCCGCTCCACCTACTTCGGTTTGGGTAACCAGATTGTACCGTCAGCCTTATATTTAAAACGTGACTCATACTCAAGTATGTGATGAGTTAATTATTACCATTATTAACCTACTGCTCCACTCGTGCAAACATCATTCAATCCTAGACAATATTAGATACTTAAACGACGAGCCATTTGTGTAAGACTAATTCAACGAGAAACCTGAAAATAAATGATTGTAGATTGGTTTATATTAATGAAGTCTTGACGCATATTATTATTATTATTATTATTATTATTATTATTATTATTATTGTTATTATTATTATCATGATTTTGATTGGTCCAGAACAGTATTCTGTCCATCTAATTTAAAATAAAAGAGAACTCACCGCAATATTTTATTGCTCATATTTTTTTGTGGAATTACTTTTGATAATGCGCTACTTAACAATAGAATAGATAGGTTGACAAACACACAAAACATTGCAGATTGTCAGAGGAAATTAGGCGCAAAACTAAAACAACAGTCACATTAAGGGATTATCAAGATTTCCATAAAACTGTGTAATAAATGTAAACAATGAAAATGTGTGACGATAATGTAAAAAAATCTTTTACAAATTCGACGATTATCATAACCGAAAGGAATGAGTCAGTAAGCAATAACTAGATATTATATAGACAGACGGAAATAGAGCAATTTATAGTTATGATACAGAAATGAGTTCGCATGTCCCTTTAAAAAGTAGGTAAATTAATGAAACGGACTGAATGTCCAACTTATGAAAATAACTAGACAGATTAATAACTTATAGGAATTGTGGCTGGTAGTGAAATTTAGAACGTATGTTTCGTCCTATTTAAAACTCATCAGTTAGGTTTGTCTGCCACACTCAGTGTTTAAGCCTACGTTTAGACTCACACCACGTATCTTTCGCGTCAAATGCCGATGTTACTTACTGAACTACTAACTTCTCCAAAGAATATGATTTTGACGTCAATATTAGTAAGCATTTGAGTTATCTTGTTGATAGTCAAGACCGAAATTTGATTATTCTCTGCTAGTATATGTGAATCCCATGAGGATTACCTTGATAAAGATATTTTTCAGGAGTACATCAAAGCACATGAATTGTGGCTAATAGTAGGATAACGTATAAGATAATTATGAACTCAATATTCGGGACAAAGATAATCAATTTGCAACGATGTGGTTGATTTTGAGGTTAGATTAAAAGGAATTTTCAATCAGTAATTACGGGAATCCTACTGACCTAACTTATTAAATTTAAACTTTTCCTAGCTGACCAAATCAATAATCAGATACCTCGAGACCGATTTCACCACTAAGACACAATTTCCTGTCCCACTTTTATACTCAAACCATTTTCATTTGATTCTCTTAGCGATGCTACCTAAGTCACGGTTTAAGTAAAAGGAATAAATCAAAACTAGCAATATTCAGGCACCAAAAAATCTTATTTCACTAACATACATATCTTAAAGCTGTATTACAAAAAAGAACGTACTGCTAGGTTGTATACTCGGTACCAAATAGACATTAGAATATCTCCCCAGTACATATTACAAGACTGTTTTTGTATTCAGGTTTTATCTAGTAGCGGCGTAAAACTTTCGACACAACTCCATAATTAAGAATATTCACTCTTTACTGTAAACGAGGACTTTCATGTAGGTCAGACATGAAGAATCATTATATTAGTCAGTTAGCCATAATCGGCATAGAACCTGGGGTAAATGAGCGTTTGCCAAGTTGTCACACTGCATTAGCTCAACGGGATGAAATTAGTAAGACGAATAACATTGGATGTAAATTGGTGTGCTATCACTCAAAACTAGGAACTAAATATTGAGAATATGAATTGAGGGGAGAAAGTGTAAAGATGTGAGAAAATACCGGCATTGGTTATCGATAGAAAGGTAGAGTTAATGCGTCAGTGTCATTAAGAGAAACTTTGAACAGCGTTACCCAGTTTCTAACTAATGGTCGTGATTATCTGGCGTACCCAACGTTGGTCAGAACAACGGTCAATGATTTCAAAGGCTCTCATATCTTTTTTGGCCACCTCCAGCTTTTTTCTAACATCGCACGTCGACGTCACTGTTGGGTTCACGTATCATACGTTCCAGACATCTAATTGGCTGACAATTCAGTTTTATCAACCGATGATATCCTAGCCTTAACCTCATGACTTTTTACTTGGTGTTGAGTGATACCCCAGCTTCCAAGATATCTATGATCAAAAACCTGCAATCCACACATGTCTTCTACTTGGATAGACTATGCTTTTATCATTGAGATTCATGAAATATTTATCGACGAAAGATCGTTCGTACATGTTCATATCTTAATTTAAGCTTTTAATAAAAGGTGAAATTGGGAAAGTGTAGATTGTGGTCCTGATTCTTATCAGTTCACAAAATATTATCCATAAAAGCTAATATAAGTATGGAGAAAGGAACAAACGAAATGAACTGCCTACTCAATATTATTGTGAGCAGAAAAATGAAGATCAGAAGTCTTAATTGTCTTAAATACAAGTTTTATATTGACTGGTGTGAAGTCTGTACATCTGAACTTGTTTCAGAATCAGATCAACTGTGAATAGAAAAATTCTAAGCCAGATATGAGAATAGAAACTCTCCCCCTGGTTTTCTGTCGATACAACTCAGCTACAGATGGGACTTATGAAATATTCTATCTTTTCAGATGCAGTGTTTATCAGGCTTATTTTTATGACTACCAAAAAGAGAGATTTCATTTACTTTTTTAAAAAAAGAATTAAACCAGTTAACAAAATTAACCCTCACAATTTATAATCAGACTAATATCAACTTCCCGATTAATTAAGGATCATCATTCCGAAAGCTACATAGAACTGTCTAAAGCACCAATTATCTACTAACACTACATTTCCCAAACTCATAGGCAATTAATTGGCGGTTAAAACTTTTAGGTCAGTATTCTGACCAAAGAGTCAAAAAATGGAAGCTACCTGAAAGTTTAACCTAAGATTTCTCAAAATCGCTAATCCATTGCTTCCGAAGTTTACTTTCCTCGAACGGGTTACTGAACATCAGAAATCAATGTTAATACTGTAAACTGTCACATTATGAATGAATCTGTTAATTTCAATACTCACATTACAACTTCAATTATTACCGAGGTGTCAAGTCATTTGTGTATTAGCTCCTTATTTTCTAGTGTTCACAAGCAATGAAGAAAAATGCATTATGCACCGATGTTGTTTAACATTTACTAATCTTAAGTAACAGACCACCTCTCAATTTTATTTTAAATTAAGATAAATGTAACGCTTAAACAATGTTGCAATGAATTCACTCGGTACTGTTTGCTTGTATCTTCCGATTGTTGTTTAGGACTGCAATTGATCAGTCTCTTGTTGGCCTATGAGAATCCTGTGCAGACTGCCTCAATATTGCCTTAAGTCACAAGCTTTGTAAGCAAGGATGGATGGTGGCTAGCAGTGGAATCCAAGACGTACGTTGTGTTCTATTTGGGACTCGTCATCTGCATCCCAGAGTTGAAGTTCACTTCGAAACTCGAACCCAGTACCGTTCGCTTGATCTCCTTATCTGAGATGCTACCAACATTTACCTGGATGCACAAAAAGATGGGTGCCTGAACTAAATCATGATCGTTGTTCGGAGAAACAGTGACCACTTAGAAACCTTATATAAATGTAAATCATAAAGATGCAAGCTACGTAAGATTCTCATCAGTCGCCCTTTTGTGGTAGATAATAAAAAGTACGAAAGGTCAACTGTTACAACAAAACTGTATTACACAATCACTACTTCCAGTGTTTTGAATCAAAATCAAGAAGAATATCTTCCAAAGTATTTTTCTCCTCAAGCATTGAAATCATTGCTTCACAAGACTAATCTTGAGATAAAAAGTTTACAATTCAATATCAAAGCTCAGCTGGAACCAAGGTTGTCAGATTTGTACATGACCACTGTGAATATTGTTCATAGCTTTTAGCAGAACTTATAACCTACATCACTTCAAATTCAATCAGTATGAGTGAGTACAAAGACTGAAAACAAATATCGTCTTTTTAAGTTCACCTTTAAGCAACTTAAAAATCAGTGAAATTTTAAGCCACCTGGTTTAAAACTTATTTTAAACGGTTAAGGTGTACTGATTCTTTTCCGTTTCTATGATATCCCTCTGATATGACTGGTAAGAATTCAGATCGATAGTCAGGTCTTAATTTAATTAGTTGGTGAATGACCTGAAAAATTACTATCCTCCGATAGCAAATATGGAATCATATAATATTCACTTCTTTATATATTTTGTATATAGACATTATATTTTATAAAAGAAACAAATCTATTTTACAGAGCAATTGTACATTGCTTTGATATCAGTTGACTTGAGGCTTATACATAAAACTTGATCTTATAAGTAACTATAAGTCCGCCAAATCGTATGGCTTTTCCTCCTCTGGGAATCAACACTCTACTCACTAATCTTAGCAATCCCAAAGTGTGCTTATAATGTGCCAGTTCTCCTGAATGTTTCCTCCATAACAATGACGAAATTCCATTTTGAAGTGTCGATTGGATTGTTAATGAGTTTGTAAACTACCTTTCGTGAAACACCCTCGCATACTAAAGAACTAGCAGATTTAAGAATAGTGACTGAAGAGAAGAAAGACAGTATTTTTATGATATATCTCCTAGTTTAGTTTGTGGTACAACAACTTTCTTCGTCGTCCAATGATTCATATTATGACCAGGTTAGTTTGAAACTTTCCAAACGAATATGGGCATATGATAGGAGATGAAGGAATAAGTCCTCCTACAAGTTTTACTATAATGGAACAACTTGATAAAAAGAATAATAGTTTAATTGCTATAGCTAGTGGTTCAACGTAAAATATTTAAGATCTAGGTTATTAGATCCTAAATATTCAGAACATTTTATTAGCTGTCACATGTAAAGTAATCATTTATATGTTGGTTTAATTCTTCTAAATATTTTGTTCACGTGGTAACATTTAAAGAGACTTATATGGCGAATCCATATGGACTTTGCCTCATAGTAGTAATTTATATAATGCAGCAATAAAAATACATGGAAACTATACCTGACCATGAATCTTATTCGCTTCCAATTTATTAAATGAGTAAACACATAGGGAGCCACGGTTTACAGTCATATTGTCGCCATCCTTGACGGACTTAACTGAGTGCTAAGGGAAACAATCGACAATATAAATATGCTTAAAAATTGAATATCCATAAATAAAAGGTATCACAAATATGCCACTTATCCTTGAGCTTGACACTACTTAGGTTGGCAAGCCAACTAAACACAGTTAAGAAAGAATATTTGGTAAAAGACAGGGTCTGCTAAAGTTTCTAAACATGCACAGCAAAAGAACATTATGCCGAAAAATGATGGAAAAGGATTCGAATTGAATAGAATTTATAATGAAATCATATGACGAAAACAGACTGAGAGCATGTGAAATAATAAAAGTACAAAGTAAGAAACCGATAGAACATTTATTTGCTGTTTGACCGGTTAGCAGTAACACAACTCCCAAGTTTCACAAGATTAAGTAATGTGCACTATTTAAAGCAGTCACTTCATTAACTGCTTATACCCATTAATTAGGCTGAAGGTAATCTGGTTTTAACATTAATGCTGTCCTAAGAGATTTTTGTTTGGATATACCCGGATCCCCACTATTACAAAATAAACTCACTCGAGAAGTGATATATCACATGTTAACGAAAAGCTTTAGGACGAGACTAATATATATGTAATGTTTAAAAAACCACTATATTTATTATATTTGACTAGGGGTGTTCGAAATATTTCTAAAACAGAACAAAACCACAAAGAAAACGATGCTAATATAAATGGGAAAGTCTCAAACAAAGTAGAAGCTAGTTAATGTTGCATAACTATCAATTCACATGATAAGAACCATGATCTGTTATCTCAAACTTCTGTAGATGCGCTTACCAGAGTACGACGAAGGTAGTAGGAAGCAGAGTTACACGGCTAAGACATACCAACATTTTATTAAGCCAGTGAATGTGGTTAATTCATGTTAAAAGGGAAAGACTTCCTGGTCACAGTAAATGAAAAAAATAGGATCCCAGAATTAATTGAGTACCTATGAATCAGCGGTGTGACCAGACTTCGTTACGCAAGTGATGCATTCAGACGCATATAACCAAGCAAACTAGGCTCATCGCTACACATATTGAAGGGCTATATTAAAAAACTGTTAAACATAACATTTCAGTAGTAAGTTAAACAGCTATCACTTTTACATCAACTAATTTCGGGAAGACGAACCCCCGTACAATTGCTCAAAACTGGGTGACAAAATAGAGTAAGAGTACAAAACAAAACTTGTGTATTTTGAAACTAACAGATGGATGTTTGAGGAAACGTTTTTCAGCAAGGGATGTTGAAGTCATATCAACCCGTTCAATACTACTTGGGTGAGATCCTACATCCTAAAACCAGTATCAAGAACATTATGAAACACTCTTACATGCAAAGAGACAACTGGTACGAGTGATTCTAGCTGGAATAAGGGCTTCCGACTCCAAGGATTTTCGAAAAGCCTCTGCTGGTCTACTAGAGCCGCCATATTAGGTTTCGAACGTCTTGCAGATGGTTTTCTCTGTAAAAAAAAAGAGAATTTGTTACTAATAAATGACTATGCTCCCAACTAGGTTATTGAGTTCTTCAGAAGCCATAACTTTCTGGAATTAGGACTGCCTTTCATGACATTGTAACGCACACAGTATTTAGAGCGCGCTATCTGATGATGTAAATAACAACACATGCCAATTCAGTTCCAGTTTGAAAAGGACAGAAGATCAGGAAGCTTCCGTTAGTCTTGGCAGTAGTGGTCTCTCAGTTGATTCAACTTTCTTTTGAAAGCGTAGACAGATCGAGCTTCAATCACGTGTTGATTTAATGCATACCATTCGTTGATGATTCGATGGGGAAGTCGATAGTCAGCTGACAAGTAATCTGTTCTGGGATTGTGAACGCTTTAGAGTGTCCTCGTAAGTTTTCTGTTCCGAAAGACAGGAAGAGTGAGGGCATATCAGATGCAAATTTACCACTAAGTAATCTAAAATCTGTGGTCGAGTCACCTCTCGTTCTTTTATATGACAATGGAAATAGGTTTAGTCTGGCCAGTCGGGCATCATATAGGAGCTTCACCATCCCGAGAATCAGCTTAGTTGCGGTTCTCCGAACCCTTTCCGACAACTCACTGCCTCATTTTGGCAGGAGCTAGCCACCTGTATGCAATACTCGAGTTTAGGACGAACGAGTACTGTATACGAAATCAAGAGTGTTTTAGCATCGACATGGCTAAAGGCCTTACATATTGATCATAAGGTTCTAAAACTTCTATAGGCTATCTCACAGTAGTTTGCAGTAGTTTTGAAGTCTTAGCTAGGGATGACTCAAAAAAGATCGTACGGATGCCTAGATTAATCATCTAAGCAGAGCCTTACACCTTGCTGACGCTCGACTGAGAGGTCCTGACTGCAGTTAAACTCAACTCGATTTCGTAATTGTAGCAGTCTGCATGGCGACAAATCAGAATGAAGTGGAAATTATTATATCCAACACCTTTGTAAGCATCGGCAGTCAATTTTTTTCGTTCCGTTTTTTCCCACCGTTTTTTCTGTTGCTGCTTCATTTGGTGTTTTGCAGTGCTGAAATATCCGTTGTTAGTGTAATGCTCTAAGTGTTGTCACAAATTTTCTTTGAATCAGCCTAGTTTTCTAGGGTTTTTCTGCTGCTACTAAAGTCAGTCTATTTCTTCAGGCAAGCTCGCTTGTCTTATGTCATAAAATCTTAATCCGTTTTATTATTAGTACTATT
The DNA here is from genome assembly GCF_000699445.3 of Schistosoma haematobium. Lineage (NCBI taxonomy): Eukaryota > Metazoa > Platyhelminthes > Trematoda > Strigeidida > Schistosomatidae > Schistosoma > Schistosoma haematobium. The sequence continues at coordinate 13,897,342 of NC_067201.1, forward strand.
TTGTAGATATCGAAAGCCAAAATTAGTTTTTTCAGCTAAACTTAGTGTTGTTGCCGCATGGTACACTCATTGTCTACATGTTCGTTTCTAACTGTCATTTATGATGTTATCGGGAGCAATCAAAGAAAATGATCTCCGGTTTGTTATTTTCTTCAGTATTATGGATAATTCAAACTTAATAACGAGTCAAACTAATGCTGCCTACCCAGTAATTGTGGATGCCAGTGATGTTTTCGAGAGGATTATGAAACCCAGGCACCTCACAAGCCGGAACTAAATCAGAGATGCTATCGATCTGTTGCAGAAAGTTTGTTATTGAAAATACACTACCTAACATTAATAGATGAGTGATGTGCAATAGGCACATATCTTAAGATATGAGATCATATCGGCACAGTGCTGAAATGGTGTAGCAGTAGAACTTTCCCATGGTTTTCTTCAGAATAGAAATCAAAGTCTTTTTAAATGTATTTGTTAAGTTAATATCCATATTCTATGTCTCAGGTAATCAATGAAAATAATTCGCGCCATGTGCATCTGCTGTATATTGCCGTTGTACTCTCATTTTTAAATTCTGTCATTATTAATGGATTTTTCAATATTATATTTTGGTACAACATAGAATTCTCAGCACGAGTTATTTCAACAAATATTACTCCCAATAAATATAAGCTTTATATTTAGTGAATATAGGCTTATTTGCTATGATGGCGATAGGTGGGGGTTATGACATATTTATTAGGACTGTAACGGTATTTTCACCGGAAACCTAAGGGAACGCGTAGACCCCTGTGCAATACTTTACTCGGTATCACCATGTTCTTAGTGCTCCGTAAGTCTAGTAAAGGCACTACTTGCATATCAGGGCATCCCATCAAGCATCTATGGGATTAGATGCGTGTTCATTCACAGACTTCCGTGACAAGTCATGGTGGTTGTACTATGTTATAAGAAGTCCCGGAGTGTAGGTTTTCTAAGAAAACAACGAAGATGTGGGCGAGACTATAATTTATGGACGAAATAATCATGTATAAGATAACAGGTCTCGAATTTTGGCGCGAAATTCGCTCACCCATTTGGATAAATAGATTTTTGCCATTAAAGCTTATGTCAGTTCGTGATGAAAACCCGAAATTTAATTCCTGAGCTTAATCATCAAACAGATTCATAACCGTAATTTGGTTCTGGTTGTTAAGTGCACTTAATGAACGCTACCTTATAATACATAGCAACAACAGCATTCATGCTACTTTTCTTCATATTTGCAAGCAGGTTGATTAGAATCGGTATACTCATTAAAAGCGGGCTGGTATTGGAGTTGCATCAGTCTTAAATGTGATGTATAAATAAGTGTAAACATGATATATCAATATAACGTCCTCGTGACTCCTCCTATTCTGCACAAAGTCTAAGCTCACAACATTATCTTCCTGTAGTTACATACACCGTAATGCATACATAATTTCACACTGGTCGTTTTCTGGTTGTGACGCTTCGGCATGCTAAAGGAAATGGGTGAGTAACTCTACTTACTAAACTGATTGCCTTCATTATTTGCCCCAAACACTATATCGAAGTATAGTATGATTGTATCTAACGAAGTTAGTTACACGATAACCAAGAATACTAAATTAAGCATGTGTCATATTTATTGTCTCATTTGCACATACATGTTACTCAAAGTAGTTAAATGTAGTTAACTAAGCCCACAAACTCAGAACACGAACTATAGGCCAGTACGACTTAACAGAGGACAAAATATACTGTTTTTAAAATGAAGGCAACAGTTTACAGTATTTTACAGCACAATGACTCCTTCTCCAGTAACATTATTCACTGAAGGTCTACTTAAAAACAACGATGTGATTAAACTAATTATAACTTAAAACATTATTCTAGGGTGCAATTTAATGTAGATGACACTTATAGGTAAAGTTTAGTTAGTGAGATAAAAATCACCGGTTCTAAAGTCATGCTGATTTTCAGAAAGAACCCGGTTTTCGTCGAGATACTTAGACAACGCCTCCTGAATAATCTTTGTTAAAATTTTAAAAACTACGCTAGTTAGGTTTACGAGTTTATAGTTCTCGGGTTTATGTCTCGTATATGTTTCAAAGATACGACTTACTATAACACTGTCCTAGTCTCTAGGTAATCGACCCTGGGTTACAGATAGATTAAAATATATACTTAAGGGACTCGCGACACAGTTTGCTAATTCCCGTAGTAATCCATGGATTTGCCTATATCAAGGTCATTTAACAGACAAAAGACAGCGTCCAGTATGTGTGTATGGGAAGAGGCTGAAGAGCAGTGTATCGCCGCGGTATATACATTGCCAAAGTAATTTTAGAATAACCGAGCTTTACTATAATCTTCCTCCACTGATGATGCAGTACTACTGTCTTTCCATGATACTGGAATGTTTCATCTTCCATTGGTCCTGTAGTAGGTCTTTTGATATGTTCTTCTTCGCACAACCTGCTGGATTGGCGGAGGGTCGAGGTAAAAATATTTCGAGCTTCCCAACATTAAAATTTCGTTTTGTCAGTATCCATTAACCTGTCTCTCTCACGTTCTTTGCCTCTTACAGAGAAGGGTGCTAAACTGTCTACTGAACCACGGTGGAGTTTGTCGAACCCCTCGGTGTAGTTCAAGGCATGTATGGTGCAGTGACCTTTACCCATAAATTTCCCACCACATCCCAAATCGTTTCAACGAGGGATTCTGGTTCTATTGACCAATCTACCAAGGAAGCTATATGTATAATATCTTGCATATTTGCTTTCCAGCCGTTTGGTCTTACTTGGGCTGACACATCCTCATTGTCGAAAATTACATGGAAACCAAAGTCCAAGGACCACTTTTGCCTAGGGGTGGCGCATAATAGAGGATTGGGCTATCATCTTCATGATGGGTTATTATGAGATGTAATAAGGACTCGAAGAAGATCCGAAGAACATTTAAATTGATTAGTGCTGAACCCAGAGTAGCTTCGGCGTCATCATTTGTCAAGGCGTCACCACCCAAAAACCTTCAATTCTAAGGCCCTTCTCGCGATTATCTCGCCCTAGTTTTACTTTTTTCAATTTCTCGTCTTTTCATACGGTCCACTAGTGGACAAATACTCCTGATCCCGTTGGTTTATGTCGATTCTCTAGTTTTATGTCACTCATTTATTTGGATGCTACTTTTAGCAGCCTGATTTGATTCTGTCACAAGTCCATTTGGCTACCTAGTTTATAAACTACGATAAGTCTCCAATTTCTCAGCTACCGTTTGGTGTATTGAAATTTCTTTAGTAACACTAGGTCGTTTCTTATTCTTGATCTGTACCTATTCATCAACATTCACTGAGTAGCAATCACAGTCATGCTACGCACACTGTGGAATCCTGAAAGATACTCGATGACTTAGGTATTCAAGTTTTTATCTTTAAGGCCATAAATGACTTTGCATTGCTATCCAGTTTTGAAGACGTTCCCAGTGCACTGTCACTCCGAGAGTGAGGGACAGAATAAAATCCCTTTCTTGAGGTTTCACTTCTAACATACCTCTTTCTAGGTCATCCTTCCTCCGTCGACCCATGTACGTCAAGCAACTCTCTGTTTATTTGAGATAACTTCACATCAACTTGTGTTTCGACCAAGCGAGTATCATTCGATGTGTCCCAATTATGCTTGCTAATACTCCTTTTAGCAGAATTCAAAATTGCGGTGGCTCCGAACGGCAAGCTGTTCGCATCCGAGCATTGACATTCACCGGACTGCTTGATGGACAGTTTGGCTTGAGTTCAGTGGCATTTCACAAGGTTGACACAACAAAACAAACGTCTAACAGATACATTGCAATCAAGGACCTATATTCCAGGCTCTAAGAAGGCACGATTACAATTGTACTTTAAATATAATGGGCACATGTAAATACTCAAGAATATCTTATGAAAGTTATAAGTTGCACTATATGCTCAAACGTTATGGGAAATTAAACGAGTAACTGAGTATTAGTAAACAGAATCGAGTAATATGCAAAAGGCAGTGGAACAGGAAAAAAATATGGAGAGAGAATATAATAGAAGTTAACACTATATCTCTACATGTATTTAGACACACCGTCAATTGAAATAATTATAATCTTATTTGTTTGTCTTTGACACATCTTATATGAGAATAATGAAGACTAGCATTGTCTGATTCTATCGTACAGAGAGTATCTAAAAAGCTAAAATGCACAGACAGTAACTTAGGAAGGGTTATCGCTACTATTATCACTTTCAAAACTTTTTCCGAAATTCAGTGAAGTAACCGTACTTTTCGTACTACCAACACCCTTCAGAATGCTAGTTATGATTTCACCGTTGAAATATCGTTAATAGGCTTTGATAACCGTACAGAAGAGTTGCATATACCCTATCAGGGAAATTGTAAGCTGTAAAAATGGGCAATATCGACTTGTAGGTACTGAGGGTTCTCCAAAATGCGACATTCTCCATCCCCAGAATTTGATAATAGGGAATTGGCTTTAGAAGCGGTTTACCTAATTGCTCTTTTTAGTTAAGTTCTATTTACCACGAATCGTCTTCCAAAATGCTTTGAGAGATTCATAACATTGGTACCCCTAGAAACTAAGGTTGTTACTCAGTGAACCTAACCCGTTTCATTTGTATTATCCCAAAATAAAAAATAATCACAGCTCCAACCGAGGTTAACTAACTGTACATCATGCCATAACTCTGAACTTTGCTTTTGAGTTTCTTGAAAAACCTTGAATAATTGCTCCTATTCATCTCGAATGCGGCGATTCCTTCAACTTAGATGCTGGGGAACGGGGACCACAAAAATCACTTACGGACCAATAAACTAGCTATAGGAAAACATCTAGAAAATATACAGAAAATCAATCTTGATGATTGATAATAGTCTCCAGGCTCTAAGTTATTTATTCTCCCTAAGAGATGAGTTGTTGCAAAATCAAAGTCACATGAAAAGACACAGAACATGGTATTCTTATCTAGTGTACACAGACCCTAATAATTTTACTAGATTAAATACAAATGAAGATTTGAAAAACGTTCAAAGTGTTTTCCACTGAAATGCGTAGTTGTAATTCCATTAATTATCATTGTGTTTATTGGTGTTGCAAGTAATTAATCACCATATTTGAGAATACCATTATGTACTCTGGTGTTCCATCTATTTACATCGATTATTAGTTGTCTGAAGGCAATCACATGATTGCTCATTTGAAATAAAGATGTAAAAAGTGTAACATTTCCTGAACGGTCGAGTCATGGAGCTGATACATCGGTATCGTTCAGTAGTTTTAAAAAAACGCCCCTTGGCGCCGACAGCTCTAAATTTGCAGCTCCGGATGTGGTTTACGTTGAGTCCAGTGATTCGACATTTCTCCATTGAAGCGCGCGGTCCATCAGAGTGACCAGCATGGGTATGAACAATACTTGTTCCTACCATTGATATTTAGACAACTGTAGTCAATTAAACTTCCAAATTACCTCTATGGTTAAAGACCGGAAATAGACTATTTGGTCACAACCTATACATATAATCAAATATAGATCTTCTAAACGATATAGATAGACAAGAAATTTTTAGACAGTGACGTTTCTGTTCGGTGATCTACTGGTATAATCAGTTGTCAGACTGTAGATATTTCGTATAATCAATACGTTAAAGATAAATAACCGATACCAGTTTTGAAGAAATCTAGTGTACAACATGCAGAAAATTAACTAGACTTATAACTGTTAACGTTTCAATCCGGTCAACTTGACAAGAAAGTAAAGGGAGCCATAAAAATATTGTCCAGATCTATTACTGCTGGCTGAATTATTTTTAAGTGAAGAGACATTTGTTGTTCAATCTAATTCATTTTCCACCTAGTTATTTACAATAAAGATATATAGAACCCATTAACCATGAATAGAATCAAGTCAAATCATACTAGCTAAAAATTAAAATCCACCCCTTAGGGTCTACTTAGACAAAAAATAGTACCGATGACATTTAAAAGTATCTTTCCCTTGAACCTATTTTATTCCAAAGTGATATTCATACGTAAAGAAGTGCACATATACGTATACAAAAGAATCAATTTGAATCTCGAAATTAAAATTAGATGAAGACAGATTATAAATATTCATTTTCTTCATAACTTGGAAGAATAGTTTGATGAGTGCAAAAGTTATTACATAATTCCATTGTCCAATTACATATCTACTCGTAACATTCAATCAAAGGTATACACTGTTTGATTTTGTTTATTCATTTGATGAAATAAAACACAAAATAATCTTATCAAAAACCTAAAGAGCTAAAGTTTAAACATTTACAACCTATAAATTTTATATAATGTAAACTGTTTTATGGCTTTAATCAGATATAAAATCAAGTTCATAATGACAAATAACAACTAATAATAATAAACTTGTAAAACATGTTGAATTGAAAATAAAACCAGGCTTTCAAATAAATTCTAACGAAAATGAGATACGATGAAAACGTTTAATGTACATTATGAGATTCATGGAGGCCATGTAGATGATATAGTTTCAGGATTCGATAAACTTGAAGATTGTGGTAATGATCGACGACTTAAACGTACAATCCAATCTAAGATTCTCATTTGGATACGTATTATCTGAGCATTTGTTGTTCGAAGAAATGCTGGGACACCTATACGTTCTAAAGTTAGCTGTTGTTCAACAACACGTCCATCTAATGAATCCAATATTCTTAATGATAGATTACGTAAAGCATCAGTTTGATTTTTCAATAAACGCTAAATAAAACAATTTTAAAAAAGTATTTTCTACATTTCCAATTAGTATTTAAACACTTACTGACTAGGGAGATAAAAATAATTCATGTATATTAAATGAAACCAGTTAGTCAGTTAAAAGACTGTGGAAGGATCCTTCATATATATATATATATATATATATATATATATATATATATATATATATATATATATATATATATATATATATATATATAACCTTACATGTACCTTATACGTTGTCTATTTGCAAACACAAAGATGATTCATAGTTAAACAGTTGAAGCGGGTCCTTTACGGCCTCTTCTATCTGTACCCCCCTATTAGCTTTCTATATTCATTGCTTTCTTATTGTTAGTCTGTGGTCAATGTTCATGTTTAAAATATATAAGACATTTCTCACTCAACTTTTGTTTCTAAGGTGTATTACAGTGATCGGTCGAGAGAGTAGATCATCGTCATTAGACAGGAGTCAACGCGCGGCTTTAAAAGTACACATTTCTAAGATTTGAAAAAAACTCTTGAAAATGAAGTACAGATTTTTCAAATCAATAGATAGCATGAAACAACAACAAACATCTAAAAACACAATGTAGAAAAGAATAAATAAAATGGAGTAATTTACGTGCATTTCTTGTTCATGTTCTTTTTGTAACACCGGTAGATGATGTGGTCGAGATGCATTCATAGACATTTCTTCTTTATGTTTTCGTCTTAAAGCAGATCGACAAGCTAATGTTGAATGCAAAAAGAAGCTATTAATTTTTAAACAAGCACAAATTATACAACGATAAAAAATGTTCATTTTTAGTTAAGCCAACTATAAAAAATAAATTATCAAAATGAAATGACTATTGATCTCATTTGGCAATTTTCGAATAAGAGTATACACAAGAAGAGGGGGAAGAGATAGAAGAGAAATTAACAAGATTGGAAATAGGAAAATGCAAATCACATTGTGAAAGATTGTAAAAAAGGTAAAGTATTACGTCCTCTACTTGATTACAGCAGAGTACGATATACAACTAACTTCATCAAACGTGTAGAACCCACCGGTCGCAAATCAGAAGACGAAAAAAACAGGGGGGACTATTGGGCAAGAGTCAAAAATGTACATAAAAACAGGGGTATTTAGATTTTTTAGTATTGGCTATAACATCATTATAATTCAGTCAATCCGCAAGGAGGCAATTTATGTTATCGTTCAACCGTAGAACGCCACGTTGATATTCTAGGGGGTTCTACCAGGTTCTGGCTGGATGGAATCTCTCCAGCTCCTTTAAAGGCTTTAGAAGTCTCCTCGTGATTCTCGAAGCCGTCCCAACACAAACAACTTTCTAACTGATTGACCAATGAAGAGATGAATGTAATGTTTATCTAATCCTTTAATGCTGATTAGAATCTAATGGCCAACTAATGATGTGGTCACTAATCTGAATAACTCAACATTATATGCACTATATTGAGGTTTTAATTGTTCGGAAATAGTAGACAGAAAACAATGGGACTAACTTTTTTATTAGTTAACATTAGTTAAAAAGGTGTACTTGGAATCTTCAAGGGACTGGTGCTTCTGTTGGATTCGAATGGGGATTACCCAGTCTGAGACATTTACACTGAGCTACTAATCTCCTATTGTACTGATATATTTACAATTTACTAATCACTGAGCGTTGAAATATGTCATGTTTGTTTAGCCCTTTTTATGATAATTTAATCCCATTGATTAAGTTGTAATATGTTGAGAAACATTACCAAGTATCTATGATCATTTAAACATAGGCTGTCCCCACTTTTGAAAAGGAACTCAAAACCAAACATATCTAAACAAACCAAGAACGATAATATTCACAATCAGCAAAGCTGAAAACTGACATTTGTGTTCAACACGTGTCTTTGATTAACATTCAACTAATTTAGTAGCAAAAACAGAAATAACGTTAAGAAATAGACTTTCATCTTTCGAGAATCCACGATTACGATTCAACGATTTCAATTCAATTTTCTATTTTACCTTTCAATATTCTGAAGATTTCTTTTCGTACAATAGAGTAACAACATTTTGGGACAATGATTCCAAGTGGGATTTACACATTATAACTATAATCGTAAGCATATCACACTTAGCTACTTTGATAATCCAACAGTCATGGCATTTCAAGGATTTCAGTAAACAAGCTAGAAAACTTTTTTTATATACAGTATACAGACATAGACTTAGTTAATTCATATATCAATGAGAATGAAAATTATGTCATAGACATTTGAAAAACACAGTTAAATGAAAGCATTGAAATTATAGAATGATTGATCGAAACGATAAAAACTGACCAGATTGTTCAGCACGTAAATCAATCAATTGTTTATGCAATATTTGTTCTTCTACACGTTGACTACTGACTAACTCAGAAACCGTTGGAAATATTTTACCCTCTGCTAATATATGCGCTAATTGTGTGATCATATCTTCCGAAATTCCTGTTTGAATATCACTAGAGGGTGACAAAAGAACGAGGATGGGAATTTCAGGAAAAACATTGATTTAGTTATCACATGGTAAGACATAGCATCCAAGAGTAGAATGAATCGTGAACTGGGCATTCAGTTACATTGTTATTGAATGAATATTACAGAATAATAAACGATATTCCAGCCTGGAACTTATTAGCTGAAAATCAGTCCTCATAAATAAAGTGTTGAAAATAAAGATTAACAATATTGTCCATTTCAGGATAACTTTATTTCATGCAACAAACGAAAACGCCACTGAGGAGTCCCGTCTGGGACAAAACAGCTGTCCGTGCTTTCAGGCTTCTAACAGTTGTCTACCTTAGGTCAGTTCGCGATTCCGATAAAAGAAAACAATAGAAGACTCACACATTGACTTGTGTTTTGAACTTTAAACCACTGTTGAGCTATAGTCGGTGGAATAAGTCAGAATGTGAAAACTGATTGTAATGGCTAATATATTTTAAACATTGTCAGACAATAATTGATAATCTTAATGAATATTATAAATCTCTGATAACAATAGTTAACTGGAATACCGTAATACCAAAACAAATCATTCCCAGTTCCGATGCACATTTTAGTCGTGCCGTGATCTTTCTAAGATTTGCTCGCATGTTTGAGAACTGCGTTGTTTATCGACTGAGTAAGCTACGTTGAATTAGTTCGTCGAAAGTATGGAGTGTGGAAAATTCGTCAGCGATGTAATTTGTTGCATAAGTTTTGTCGTCGGGCTCATCACTTTTAGGTGGCACGGTATCTGACTCTAATTGGGTCGTAAGAATGATTGTTATCCAAATATAAATGCTGTCAACCCTCGTATAAAATTATCGACTTAAATCTCGTTAATGAATAACGGAACAAAATAAGCCAAATACGAGAATAAGGTTTGAATACGTATATTCCATACAATCGTTGATATGAACAATCAGAGAGACAAAGTGAAGCAAGCGAAACGAATTAGAGAAGGCATGTTAGCCAACTCGATTTAACCAAGCGTGAATCGATATTGATAGTCGAATAAAAATAGGTTATAAACACATAATGAGTAGGGTAAGTAATTAACACACATACGATCGTATAAAAAACGGTCAGGATTTATAAGCGAATAAGTGATAGGGTAAAAATGTGGCTTGAGAAGAATGAATAGATTGGTCTGTCCAGAGGCTAGAACAACTTATCTGGGCTTGACTTAGTACCAGCCCCTACAATATCTTACACAAAAAGGAACAAAAATAGAGAAAAACCATACTCTATCGCAAGTGTATAGTACTGATGAATCCAGGACATGATGAAATTAATCAGGTATTATTTTATACTTTAATTTTTATTTAAAATTGTATTAACTTTTGTAACAACTGAAATTCCAAAGGGTTTTTGTTCATAAAACTAAAGAGTGGACACCAGAAAATGAAACTTACAAAGGAGCTTGTTGAACAAAATTACGTAATTCATTCAAATAATAATAAATTTTTTGCTGAAAATATTCTCTATCAACATGATTATCGCTTAAATCAGTGTTAGTATGAGTTAAATAATTCGAATTTGATACATCTGATGAATAATATGGTGATGATGACGACGATGATGCTGGTTGAAAACTCATTATGATATGACAATATATTTAGACTCCTAGATAAACAAAAATGAAGAAACAATAATACAAGAAAACAGATTAAAGATTTGAAAACCCTATTCTATGTAGTAATTAAAACAAATAGAAGTGTGTCTTATATTGAATGATAAGGTACCTATGAATTCAATTCGACAGACTAATATAATGTGGCGAATAAACAGCTTAGTGGTTTAAGCGTTTAACTTACAAACAACCGAAGGTTTAAACCCAGTTTTATTCATTTTAGTTTGTGGTAGTAAAGTAGTGTAACTAGTCTTTATACAAATAGCTTTGTAAAATATCGAATACATAAACACCTTTACATGGCAGATAGGTTACAGTTCGAAAAAAAAAAGAATAATCTTGTTGAACGTGTTGTGTTTTCTGCGTTAAATGCTTTAGTCTAGCTCATAGTTAACAATACCTTCAGCGGACTCATTCATCATCTGGTCGTTTTCTTGAACATAAACAGTACGCTCTGTCCCCAATAATTGAATGGTAAACAATGAATTTCCGCTTTAATATTAAGGGACTTTAGACAAAAAAATCTGAATGTCAAGAATCCAAAAGAAGGAAATGCAATAAAATGCTGCGCTAACCAGTTTAGTTTAACTTAATGTAACCGAGTAATCAAATTTAGGTTCGTTTACTTCTAATTTAACTAGGTTTTTAGTTTTGTTTGAAAGGTAGCGAGCGATACTACTCAGATGCCTACAACGATGTAAGACACCTGATGCTTCTAGTTGCTTGAACCTTATATATATATATATATATATATATATATATATACCTACATCCTGAAGTTGATTTTTACTCTGAGACTCAATTGTAGTCCCAACATCAATGGGAAAATCCAAACAATCGATAGAAATGAATTTAAATTCACCTCATTGTATAAACCAGTGGCTATCTGGACTCAGTAGCTAAGTGGATAACAAGACAACATTTGGAGTGGACGGTACTTGTTTCGAATCTCAGACTGAACATCTACTCTAGGATGCAGATACATCCCAGCTGACGAGTCTCAAATAAGATGAGACGAGTATCCTGCATTCCAATACTAACCATCATTAATTTCTGTTTATAAAACTTTTATGGTTTAGAGTAATGAAATACAATTGTGAAAATTCCTGAAGTAATTTATTCTACTCAAACTTAATCTAGTCAACAATTTAATATTATTGTATAATATGTATTGATACAATTCGGAAATAAATAAATAAACATATAACTCTTGTCAACAGCATTATGTAAATTTATGTAAAATAAGGTAAGTGACGTTAATAAAACAACCAGAGTATCAACTATATACACGAAGTGATATGCATTAATTAATTATTTCATCAGTATTTATCTAAATTAAAAGAAATCTATACTAACTATTCAAGAATATAATAATCTTATTATTAATCCCAGCTAATCAATTACAAAGATGGAATAATCTATGAAAATTTAACTTTCTGAGTTTTGTTCTCTAAGCTAAGAGAATAAAACTTCATCAAAATCATTTACATGAGCTACAAATCTTCACCATCTCCAATGAGAATAGTATTCAAGTTACTAGTGATGTATTACAAGTTCATTAACAACAATCGATCTATCTATCTATCAACTCAAAATGTATGTATCTAACTTATACAGAGAATCTGTATAGTATTCAATTATACTAGTTAAGCTATTACACTAAACTCTAGATTTTAGCCAGAATTAATTGACTTTAATGTTTATTTATATTTTTAAAACTAATAAATGTATTACTAAAGTAGTAAGAATAATAACAAATATGGTAGAATGATATAGATTCATCTATTTCTGCTTCTTTATAACATATAAAGAAATGTAATAATGATTTAAAACGAATATTATACTACTGAAAATCAATGAAATCATAGTAATAAACATGAAACAATCCTTTTATGGTTAAATGTTGTAATGATTAAATATTTATATTTTTATCATTTCTAGGAAAATGAAAATTGATGTCAGAGGTTACGTAATAACAACTATATTAAGAAAAGGAATGAAAATTTAAGTTACTAGGATAGTGTATACGAGGTTGACACAATTGTATCTTTCTAAATGTACAAGTTCGATTTAAAAGGGATACAATTCTAAATCTTGTACTATTCTAGTGAGATTAATTTTCAATACTTAATTGGATAATTTTTCTTTGCTTCATTTCTCAGTACTTTTTTTTACGATTTATTCACTTCACTCTGCTAATCCATCCATTTGCATAGTTGTAAAAATACATAAATTCCGATATTCATTTTCATTTTCAAGAAACTTTTCTTCTTATGTACAACACTGAAATACAAAGACATAACGAAATATTGGTTGCTTAATGCAACTCTCTGACTAAAAACATAGTCAAATTGGTAAGATTACACATGGTCAAAAGTGTTTGCAAGTTGACTAGACAACTTAGAACCCGCGTACTCCTTACTAATAGTTCACATTGAAAAAATAAATCACAAATAACTGTTTTCTATTTAAAAATTTTTTCAAAACACTTGTCATTTCGAAGATAAATAAACATTATTCTAGATTACCACTATCTCCAAAACATTTGCACATAATTACCAGAGTGAAATTGTCTATATAGAAATATCTTTCATGAATTGCTTTTTAATCATATATAACCTAATACAATTGAACGATAGAACATATTTAGTGTACGCTACTTATGTTGACAGACAAATCAGAAGTGAATGGCAGCAGGATGTTTAGGAAATCGAAGAGAAGAGAACGGGAACAGAGAGTAGTTGTAATATCAATGAAGGAATAAAGAAGTTTGAGACAATTGGTGGAGGGTTTGCAAATGAAGTAATTGATGAGTGGTTTTCACAGTTTACGAAAGAGCTCTGTAATTTTGTGTTAAACAATAAATTCGTTATCCCCATCCAAGTTCTCTTTCATTACACATACACTAACAGGTACATAAACCAAGACATAATTGAACAATACTAATGGTATATAAAAAATTCAAAAATAAAACCAACACCAGTAAACTGGTGAAAAAACGAGAATATTGGAAAACTATTTCATTTAATTACATTGTAAATTGTCAATCAGTATTATCATCAAATAAATAAGTCTATGGAAAAAAAGGTTGAAACTGAAAAGTTTCCAACTGCTTTCTCTATAATGCACTCAAGAATATACCTAAAACTAAGATGTCGAGGATGATCCAGGTATGAATCAACCAGGAAGCATTAGTTGGTTTAAAATTAAAGGTATGTTATGCTAGGCAGGTGTCAATTAGTACACAACCTAAGTTCAGGATTTTCAGCTGACTACCTCCCACTTCTTAAAATCAAAACATAATGTATGCGATGTCAAATCACCTTAACTGGTGGTCAGTCAATCGATAGAATTCGACTAGACCTAAAAGTGACTGAATAAACATGACTCAGTGAGTCGATCGATGTTTAAAACTTATTAGGTAAAGAATAATTTTTGGAAGTTGATGCTTAAAGCTAGAAGTAACTGGTGTTTTCTTATTTTAGGATAGTGAGGTTACTTCACAGGTTGATATTAGATGGTACTTTACTGATCGAGACTTTAAAAAGTGCTGACAGAAAACAGTCGATATTTTCTCTTTGAAGTATACCACAAGACATTCACATTGATTGCTTTGAATTCAACAAAAAACTATTTTGCTTATTACTAAATATGTACATTTATGAAACTATATACTAGTTAGTCGCTTCATTTTGAAACATAGGATCGAATACAAAACCAAAGTTGTACACTACCCTGATACAAAACTCAATAACTACAAGCTAATAGTATATTTGTCTGGAAAAAATCTCACATATTAATCAAATTATGTGTGTCAACATAATTAAATCAATTTTTTCGATAAGCATTTGCAACTCTAGATGGTCAACTGTATTTCTATCTTTGTTCCTTGTTGTTTACTTCGTGCTTTCAAATATCGTCTTGTCATTCAGCCATAATTGTATTAAACAATCATTTAGAATTTTTTTGTCTTTTATCTGATATGATGTAGAAAAAACATGCACTTAGTTATGCTGAAATTGAATAAGTCAAAGCAATTCGATTGTCATGAATAAGTTATCGGTTTAGTTTATTAACGATAACTTTTACCTAAGGATCAATACAAAATTGAGTATTAATGAATCAGGACTACAACAGAAATTAAGTTGTGAAGACATTCAGATCAACTAAGAGTGATTTACACCGACAAGCTTCAAGTTCCGTAGCCAAATCGATAACTTAAAATCATGGAGTTGAATCTGTGTACGACCGGTGCAGACTGTTAAAAAATTTTAAACCAAGAAAAGGCATTTATCGAGCCTTCTCTACAGTTTTCCAAGGTCCCTCAATTAATGTTATTTCATGATATATTCTGACTTTAACTAGAATAAAATTCATCAATCGCTTATTGAAAAAATTATTTCGCAAGAAATTAAAAATAATTTTCAGTCACAAATAGACTTTCATTTATCCGTCGTGGATTATACTCTAAATGAACATGTAGTTAGTGATTGATTTAAGAAGTATACAACTTCTGACATTTGTAAAGTAAATAAACCTCAAAACTAAGATTCAATGCTTTAATAAAGAATAGAGAAAATAAAATAAGATGGAAACTTTTGACATATTCAGTTAAAGATTGTAGAATTATCAATAAGATGAGACAGTAATCTCGAAATTCTACTGCTAACCACCATAACCAATACCGAGTTATCTGTTCAGAGTTGATAAATATGAAAAATAGAAAATCCTTATACTCGATATCTGTTAAATAGGAAGTTGTCCACCGTAAGTCTGTAGCCTAACATGTATAGATAATTAACCGTCTAATATTTAAAGAAATAATTGGGGAAATAAAAAAAAACATTAAAAAAATAAGGAAAGAATATTCAGTTGAGTCCAATAGACAATCATGTATACATCCTGTATTTCAGTGACACCCAGTTCCAAACACAATTTATAACTTCATTCAAAGTAAATGCTAGTAATTCAAATGGATTGGGGAATCCGTAAATGATTAATAGATTACTCATGAACAATATTGAATTTTGTATATTTTTCTTCCCCAATCACTGGTCAAACTAAAATATACATCATCATTGGATGCACGAATAATTACCGATTGAGCATTTACTGAAATCCCTCTTCAACTGTAGAAACAAGACTTTGCACATGCTTCAAAATACTGTATGATTAATGTTAAGAATTATAAATTATAGGAATCTCTAATTCTTGGGTAAAGCATATTCGACATTAGTACCAATCTGTATTGTTTTTATATCTAGTTTCAAGAAGATAGAAATATAATTTACAATTCTTATTTAGATTTTAAAAAAACATTATACATTGTGTCATTACACATAAGACTTGTTTTGTTTAGAATACACTAATAAATATACTCAATTAAAATCTTTATAATAAACATTCTCTTTTGCACTAATCATTATCATTATTGATTTAGAATAAAAGATAGATGTTTGGGACTAATACTCCTATTTAGTTCACTATAACGCACTGATTGCATTGCTATAGAGATTATACTATTTCAATGTATTGAGATGTGTACTAGATATTGTTCAGAATAAAAACTAGTAACAATAATGCTATCATTCTTATTACATCCCTCAAATAAGTAACATGAATATTCTAAAATTAAATGAAACTTATCTTTTTCGAATTTAAACAAAATTATACGCTTTATCCATTAGCCTATACTTGTTTATTTCTCTTTATTAATAATACGACTACTTCCTCAACAAATCTGTTGTTTTGTTTTGATGTATCACATTCTCTATAAGTGTTTAGTTGTACTGAATGCTTATGTGATTAATAAAATTTATAATCACAGCTAGTGCTAAGTATAATTATTCCATGTATTTTCTTGGTCAACAACAGTACTGTTTACAATTATCTAGAGATCAGTCTTATAAAAAGCTTTAGGAAGAAAGACATTGTAATAAACGGATCTTGAAGATACGTACAAGTTAGTCACTGCCGTATTTTTAGTATTATAAAATCTATAAAACTTGATTAGATCGACTGTATTTTCAATTTTCAATATTACTATTGCAACAAAATTTTACCGGGTCGGAAAAATTCATTTTTACTCAAGAATACTATACAATGATCTGAAACTTATTTTTAGGAAGCAGGCTGTTCATGTGGATATATTGTACAGTTATTCTTTAAAACCGTTATGTATACTGCATTATCTATAAATCAGAACAAAAAAATGCCATGTGGTTGAAGGTAATCGACAGGAAATCCTGGGGACTGTTGCAACTGCGAGCTTCAGGTGACCGATGCGCCTTGTACGATTACCCAGCGTCCCAGTCTGAGACATTTTCACTCAGATATTTGGATCACGGCTGATCTCCTAATGGACTACAATATTTAGAATTGATCAATCACTTAAAAGTGCCTGGTTTCATGCTTGTATATTCCTTTATTGCTAATCAAATTCTATCGATCAGGTTGCAATTTAGTATTTCATCCTCTGAGGTAGACAGCTTAACTAAACCATCGAACAAAACAACATTGTCCACCTGAGCTATTAAATGTACCCACCATGCCAAATCGTAACCCGGTAATCGGACTGAGTGAATCAACACTGCAGGTGCCTGAATGTACCAGTATCACAGTGCTTATATTGAAACTACGACCCGAACCCATTGTATTTAGTCCCGAACACAAACCCGTTGTCCACTAAGAAACTGAGTCTCACTCAGCATGAACATTGGTACTGGGATCCAAATACATTCCAGTTGATGAGTCTAAAATGGGACGAATGTGTGTCCTACATTTTAATGCCTGTCGCTATGTGGACTTGTATAAAAAGTTTTGTAAATCATAATACTGAACCTATCCGCTCAGGGTGCATATATATCAACACAAACTGATTATTTTCATAACTTAATATTAGCAGATGGAAAATACGAGCCGTTTACAAATAAAAACAGGTATTATGGTACTTGTCAAGAATAAAACAAACAGATAATTTGGTGATGAATTATATTTCTCAGTGAATTCATTTATACTACAAATTTTATATGCAGATATTAGACAGTTGACTTAACTACTAGTTCAATACATTCACATTTATTATTGACTAGAACATTAAAAATGATACGTAGTTTATGAACCCTGAATGTCACTTAGTGGTTGGCGAATAAATCACTCCATTCTACAATTTTATTTTATTCATTGCGTCAACAAAAGCAGTCCTGTTCCGTTGTATTAAGTAGGAGACAGACAAATGTGATTCACAGTTATAGAGATCAGTAATTAACTCAAGTCACAACCTTAACAAACCAGTCATGTTTCAAGTTATTACAGTAATAAAAAAATACTTTTACCGCAGCTGAACGTCTACATGATAAGATTTTTTTTTAATAAAAATGAAGGCGTAGCGCTTAGAAAGTTAGGACATTATTTTAGCAGAAAAAACGCATCAGCCACTGGACCGGACCGAGTATATGGATACACATTTATAAGCCACTGTGAAACATTACAAATAGTGAGAGATTGTAAATGATATCATCTATGATTGCTCATACATTTTTTTTATTTGTATCGATTGTTTGAATTTTCACATTGATGTTGATATTTCCAATTGATCAGTCTCTTTTTTAGAATATGTGGATTCTGTGCAGATTGCCTCGACGAGCGTCACGTTTTACTTAAGACTCGTCAACGCGATGTGCCTGCATACCGGAGTTAATGTTTACTCTGGGACTCGAAGCTAGCACATCGAATCTGGGATGCACGTACAGCCTGCTGACGAGTCTCAAATGGAACAAAATGCATACCTTGGATTTCATTGCTAGCCACCATCCACCACTGATTACGATCATACATAACGTTGTTGATATGTTCAAGTTTTCATTGTTTTTTTGTAGGTAAAAAAGTTCATACTAGTACTATTTTATTTTCTGAAAATGATAACTTACATGGTGTTGAGTCGATTAATGATGACCACTTTTTTCAGAGTTCAACATTCACTGTATTTTTATTTTCTGTAGGATAGTGTAAAAGCTAGAATTCAGATGACCATGGATTACACATTAAGATAACAGGTAGCTCTAATAAAACATCTCTCTGTCGATATTATGAATATGATAAAAGGATTATGCAATATATTTAATTTGATAATAAAAGTAAGTATGAATCAACTTTTGTCTAGTTTTCTTAGAGAATAGGTTTACGTCAATCATAGTTTACTATATTATAATTATTTAGTTTAGTGTTATAATAGTCTCAACTTGTCAATAAAAATCAAAAAGGGAGTATTTGTTATTCTTGGTGAACATTTCACAATACTGTTGCTGAGTCAATGTCATTGAGAATTAAAAAGAAAAAGAAACTTAAGAATATTTCAGAAGGACATTAAATTTGAGTGACAATTCTTTGGAGGTCCGAAATATTGATTTCATAAAAATAAAATCATTTAGTCATAACACATATTGGATGTTTAGATTGGTTTGTAATCCACGTTGTTGAATGCTATTTAATAAGTTGTATAAAAAACTTTTCAAGCAGTAAGAGCATATACTTTCAATCAAAGACTATAGAAAGATAATCCTCAGAAAACACCGTGGTTATTGATAATCAGTGATCTTTGAAATTACCTTTCTCATTGGCGAATGAGCAATCATAACACGAAACGATCAAATTTATATATACGCAAGATTTTTCACCATACACAAACTCAAAGATATGAACAGAATTTTGTGTTTCGTTTTTTTAAAGAAGTTGGACTTTATAAAATAAGTATTTAGTCAATTTAATAAGTGAGAAACAACGAAATACATAAACGACTGATTTTCTGGTTAAAAAAAACT
This sequence comes from Schistosoma haematobium, assembly GCF_000699445.3. Taxonomy (NCBI): domain Eukaryota; kingdom Metazoa; phylum Platyhelminthes; class Trematoda; order Strigeidida; family Schistosomatidae; genus Schistosoma; species Schistosoma haematobium. Next base: position 13,917,106 of record NC_067201.1, read on the forward strand.
TGATGGCAGAAGCATTTGAACTACCTTAGAAACCCTCGATTATATGAAATATGAGTTACAATTTCATCGCACTCTGATAAAGAATTATCTTCCTATTTAAATCACTATTCCTACATACAAATCTCAGTTTATCAACCAAAACAATGTCAAATAGCCTAATAAATAGATAATATACCGCACAGTGATTTGTAGCTCAGGTGGACGGTTTTGGTGGAGTTTCATACTCTGAGCTGAGTGACTTAATTGTGAAGTTTCCATTATTCTTCTAAACAATACGTTCAGCACAAGCCTTAGGTAAAAGTGAGCTGTCTACATTTCTCTAAAGATGACTAGTAGCTTGTTCTGTCGACCTTGATATTAGCTGGTAGTTGTTGACCTTTGTCTTGCTATTGTCCGTCAACGAAAATAAGGTCAAGAATCGGGTCAAAAGAGATATTTAAAATAAACAATTAGGTGATGACGAAACAAGAGTTAGCAACCAGTTAAGATCAACAGAGCAAGCTGTTAGTCATAAGCGAAATTCGAATAGCACACTTCTATTTGAAGTTTGTGAAGAACAATGGGAACCTCACCATTAAACCACTCAGTTGAGAAAACGAAACCTTCTGCAAAATAATATATCACATGGCCTAACTTAATCTAGAAAGGACTTACTTTGGTTACTTAAACTTAGCAGTTACATCAAATCTAGCTTAGTTGTTACTATTAGACTTTTTCCTAAAAGTCCACAAATATTTCATAAATATAAAGTGTCAACTATAGACTTAGAACATATCACTCATCGCTTAAACATATGTTAACTGGTGATCTAATTAGTTTTTGCTCAAAACTATACGCTAAAAGGTTTGATGATAATGATATGATTAATAAAACTCACGAGGGAAAATGTTTATAAAAAATTTTTGTACAACCACTCTTCCTCCCTACCTTGATCATCAAAATAATCGATACTGAAGTGATTTACAAACTTATTACGACCTCCTTTGTCAACGTTCTCATCGTTTATATTTTTATATAGCGTTATCTTTATTCTTGCATAACCGATATCATTATTATTCAACTTTGTATCAAATGCATAGCAATTATTGGTAATCTATCGATGCTGCAATACCGTATGTTCTAATTCATTTATTAATCAATGTCTTTGAGTATTAAAGTTATCCTAACCATTTACACTATTTATTTATTGCTATTTAATCAGCACTACTTTTAAAAATACTTAAGAATTTGTAATATTGCTACATAATATGCTATCTTTCGATTAGTGCTGACTTCATTATCATTAATGTAGAATCTTAATGATGACAAATGTATTAAAAAAATAATCTTTTGCCGTTCTATTCACTTTTCTCTAAATAAGGATTTGTGCTTCAGTGATTTAACAGCTAAGAAGCATGTTTAATTATTATTAATGTACTTTTGAGTCACGTTAATAGATGTAGATTTCCTTGGTTGAGGTTCGTGCGATTATCATAACAAAGGGTTCGAGAACGCTGGGTGACATGGTTCATAATCCTTTGCAGTCGTAGAGGTGCATCCATTCCTAGTCTTGCTCTAGAACCTGAGTCCCGAAATCTCTCTAAAACTCTTTCATTGGCTACTGCTGATATTGTTACTAATTCTGTTGCTCTAGGATTTGTCTTGAAATAATTTTACCTCGATGTGCACATGTTTTATGGCAAATTGAATCAATCTACATATGTGTCAAGTCCTACGTTGCTTATGATGATGACTACTATCCTGATAATACTGACAATAAACGTGTGTAAACGGCGTGGACTATCAATTTCAACTGTTGTGTTGCAGATATAAGACAGGTTAGATATGCTTAAGTCTCGATAATAAAGCATAAAATAAAAGTGTAGCTCAAGGATTAGTACATGGAGCTGTACGATCATAAAAATTAAGATTCAATATTTATGAGGTGCTTATAAAAAACTAACAGTTGTAGCTGAATGACCTTAATTATTAAGGGCTAAGATATAACAAGAGAAAAAGCAAACAATGAACTGATATACTTAGATTTTAAATATGTATGTAAAACAGTAGTAAAGTGTACCAGTAAATATAATTCATAGTATAATTAGATTTCAAATAGGCTATATGAAAAAATTTCCAGTAAATGAATTGTAAAATAGAAAACATCTGTCATAGTATTACGTTGCTTTAACCAAGTATAATCAGTAATAGTTTTTGCTCTCTTCATAAAAATTCTACTTTTTACTGTTGTGATAAATTTTAGAAATTACTTTTCAACGACCAATAGCTAGTTTATATATATATATATATATATATATATATATATATATATATATATATATATATATATGTTTAGTTAGAAAAAGATGACTTATCCTATGTAGATTGTATTGAAAGCGAAAAATTATCTAACTTAGATATGTTCAATAATCTCCACAACCACATACAGACAATAATTGAGTGTTCATCAATAACCAGTTTTGAAAGACTTCTGGAGTTCTATACAGAAGTCGCAATCAGTATAGTTTAACTGTATCGGGTGTGAGAAAAATTCTCACCTAATACAATAAAAGATTATCACGCAATATCTTGGATTGATTGAAGTTACACTTGTACACCAATAGATTATGACTCAACGATCTACAGGTTAAGCATTAGCACTTGAAACCGAAGACCCAGGGTTAGGACCCCCCTATGGTGTGGCCGTAGGTGATTGAGAAGTCCCATACTAAGATGAAACGACCTTCCAGTGCTTCTAGCTTTCCGATGATTGTCTAGCTTGAATTGATTCGTGATCTTGATAATATATATAGAAGTTGAGTTATCATTCATTAGTAAGAAGAGTGAGTAGATCATGGTGATATTTATTTCACAATTACATTCAATTATTTTTTTATGTTATACGAATGCGTGGATGATCTATTGAGAATAGGAGAATAACGATGACATTGACCACAAGATGCGTAAACATAATTAATTTACCAACTGACAAATTCATGTACTCGGCTTTTAGTCATGTATTAGTTGTAATGTTGCATACCAAAATAGAAGTGGGTAGGGGTTTGAGTCTACAGCTTAATAGATGGAAGAATTGTGGAATGTGTTAGATAACAAAGTTTTGAAATATAAGTGTGTCGGTCTTTTAAAAGAATTAGTGCGTTGATTAGTCTGATGTTCTATATTTACTGAAAAATTTGTCTCCTTAACCAATATTCAGTAATAATCTTGCCATGTTGACTAACATATATTATTTGATAATAAACAGTGAACTATTTAGTAATAGAAGGGATGTTTAAGAAAAGTAAAGCACATATACTTTTAGCGCAACCATTGTAAGTGTGAATGTTGTTCACAAGGGCCTCCACTTTCTTGTTGCATGCGAGAGCATCTCTCTAACTATCATAACTTGGCAAAACAAACCTGCACCGACTACATTAACTATTCCGTAAAATGTACTAAATTTAGCCTTTGATAGTTAAAATTGTTATAAATTTACGATAAAAAATCGCTATACTAACATTCTTACAAAAATAATTCGTTTATATACTTAAGAGGAATGTGTATGTGTACGACTATACAATTTTGAATATAGACTCACTGAAAAAATGTATTCAAATGAAAAAAAAATATTTGGTATGGAGGTGAGCGCTAACAAGAGCATAGACTTCCTTAGGATTGCAGATATACCTTATTATATTAAGTGTGAACTAAATTATGAAATCTAGACTCAGATCATATAGTCAATTCCCACCACCTTTAATGATGTCCATCGTAACACTGAATCAATTAATCAAGTGGCTAATATTTTAAACACAAATTGGGTAGAATTAGATCACTATATGAGACATTGTATTGATTACTACTCAGTGATAAATCAGTTAGATATATTGTGGCATAGTGTTTAAAGCAAACGACAAATCAACCAGTAGGTGGCATAATATAATCTCGTTGCACATATTTAGGTTTGAGAAGCAGAGTAATATCACTAGCACCTACAAATATAATATGATTAACAGCTGAGTACATAAACCGGTACTTAGTAGGTAAACTTATATATATAAGCTGTTGTATATAAACCTAATCATAAAATTTAACTCCTGACTACAGAATTGACAGAAGTCCAGGATACCCGACCAATTACAAATACAATAACACTCACACACACAAACACCAAATACAAACATACATATACGTATAACTTTTCAAAACATCATCGATAAAAGACAGAAAAAACAACAAGTATCAATTATGTCATTTATTTATTCACAGTATAAATTGTTAAGAAAAAAATATATGAAGGCACAACACTCACACACCCAGAGACAAAAACACGCCTTTTTCGGACAAACATACCGACAGAATAGTAACAAGCACTGACATAGATCATAATTGCAAACACCTATAATTCTGAATGTTAATATAAGGCAGAGAAACGAACCAATAAATGGTAGAACTATTCGCTTACAAAAATATATGTTGTAAAAACCAAAATTCATTTGTATTTGTTCCACACAAAAAAAAGAGAATTAACTGACACAACCAAACATTGATAGCGTAATGTATATGCCTAATAAAGAATTATTATCAACTTAGGATAGACCAAAGCTATTTTTATCAAAATTGATTTAGATAAAAAGAGAGGGGGAAATATATATATATATATTGTCATGTTTTAATGAACAAAACCAAGATGAAATTAATTAATTATCCAATTGTCAATAATTAGTTAAGTGAGAGAAAATACAAATTCCAAACATTATACAGCATATAACAAGGCACTTTTTTTCTCTATTTAGTAGAAATCACACTTGTTTATATTATTGAAAGAAGACAAAACAGTAAAACAGGGTATAGGCACAAATTGTTTTCATTGATATTCCATGAATAGCGTATATTAGTTGTTCGGTTTAAGAGAGAGTAGAATACTACGCATTCTTGACGTATCAATTGCAGTTTTTTGCTTGGACTGAAAAATGAAAAAAAACGGGAGTGGAAAATAAATATGGAAAAAAACCCTGTAAATGTAACAAATATTCATTGAACACATTATGGAGACAAAAAACAATATATTTAGTTAACATAATTAGTCATTGAAAAGGCTTATTCAAAAAACAATGTATACCACGTTGTGTCTTTTGTTAACAATTACCGATATTACTTACTCACTTACCCCTGTTAACCCTTGTGGAGAATAGGCCACCGACCAGCAATCTCCAAACTACACTGTCCTGGGCTTCGGTTGGTGGTTGCTGTGTTGTATTTCAGGATCTTGATTTCTCCGTTGTGTATATTGAGGCCTACTGATGCAGAGGTTAAGGCTACAATGGCTGTCTTCATCTGCACTTGTTGCTGTGTATAGGATAAAAGGACTGGATCACATGCGAATTCCAAATCGTCTAGGTGCATCTAAACTGCACACTGTATTCCGTGCTTTCCCTCAGATGTGGAGGTTTTCATAGTCCAGTCAACTACCAGAAGAGAGAGAAAGCAGGAGATTAGGCAGCCTTGTCTGACACCAGTCTTCATTTGGAATACATCTGTCAAATGTCTTCTATGCACCACTTTGCAGTGTAGTCCGTCGTATGAATCCTGTTTGATGTTGACGATTTTCTCAGGTACACAATAGTGTCGAACAAGGTCCCATAAGGCCATCCTATACACACTGTCAAATGCTTTCCCATAGTTCAGGAAGTTGATGTAAAGTGACGAGTTCCATTTAAATGATTGCTCAACAATGATCCGCAGTGTTGCGAATCGGTCTGTGCACGACCGATTCTTACAGAATCCAACATGTTGATCTCGAAGTTGGGCGTCTACTGAGTCATTTATCCGGTTCAGCAACATTCTGTTGAAAACCTTTCCTGGTACTGATAGTAGTGTGATGCCTCTGTAGTTCTCACATTTGTTCAGATCTCCTTTCTTTGATATTTTGATGAGGTATCCTTCTTTTCAGTCTGTCGGCAATTGTTCTTCCTCTCAAATCTTCCTGAATAGAATGCTGCGAATCCTTGTATGACTTCAGTGATTCAGTTGGCATTTTGCCTGGTCCTGGTGGCCATGATGATTTCTTCGATTGTTGGTGGGGTGACATCTACGAAAAGGTCTGTAAGCGCTGCTTTGAATACTAACAGTAAGTAAATTGGATTTAACAAAGTACAATTCTTAAGGGAACTTAGAAGATTGCTGGAAGTAAATCTCTATACAGAACACACTTTCACATCTTAACATTACAAGGATTTCAGTTGTTAGCTAGACATATCTCTAAAGTACTCTGAGACCAAATACGCAGAATACCTAAACCTTATGGGAAGAGGAAAATGAAAATTTAGATATTTATAACTGTACATATGCTGTTTGTTTGAAGTTGACGAAATAGATTTCACTTTTCAACAGATCATTAATAGAACAAGCTCAATAACAATTTTCCTGAGGCGTTGTGTCATTAAAATAGCAACTGTCTACTAATCAGTCGTAAACGATACTTAAGAGACAACTGTTCTAACTCACTAGAATTAAAGTACATAGTACCATATCGTTATAATAGTTAAAGATAGCAAAGGATAATGAATACAAATTAGAGAATTTATAGAATGGCCTCATATCTTCGTCTTTCAGACATTGGTCTTCCATTGAACAATTCGAATGCCAACTAGAATTGTATGTCGCTAATTAGGCGGTTGTAATGTTTCATAGTTTCAACAATTAAATAAGTGAACAAATAAACAAAACTCCAAGACTATAGAAAATTACTTAAGGTTAATTCGTGTACCTCCGGTTTTCCATCATGTACAGCCTTATACATAAAACTCTGTAGATTGTATAATTTATAATAATGTGATTTATTGGGTCGACGTTCCACTTACGCGTACGAACAAGACCATGAATATTTCCGCATCTGACAGTGATATATTAGAAGTACATATTTAAATAAATGAATGAAAATAGAATCCAGTTAAGAAATTTAAACTGTGTTCAATATAGTCAACGAGGACTTAAAATGAAATTAAATAAGAGAACAACTTAATGCCAAGTTACTTAATATATCTAAAACACGGAAACACCTAAGTACTAATTACTTTCTTGCCTTGAGATTTACGTATTTCATAATTAAAAAACAAACAAACTCATACTGCTATTTGACGGGTATTTTTTAATCGTTTTTTTACTGATCATTTTGACCAGATGCTGAATTAAGTAAAATTGCGGATATAATCCGAGACTAAGTACCAAGGGCTTTAAGCTATAACACAACTGGGGTTGCTCTGACTAAAATAAATAGAGCAGGATTCAAACAATTAAAATCCAGTGATTACACGTCGAGTCTTGTGTGACCAACGCTTTTAATTAATGTGTATTTTTTCTAACCATGAAAGCTCTAATTTATCTTCAATGAAAAGAAATTAACAATTTTTTTAACAGGTTAGGTAATCAAATAAAATAATATCTTAAACGCATACTTGAAAATCACATAAATTGCAAATACTCTCCCAAACGGCTGTATCTTTCACAGATGGTTTGCTACCATCACCATTCATGAAATGACCATTTGAATCATGTTTTTTCTCACGCAATTCACGGGATTTTGTTTCTAATCTTTGGTGATATTCTTTGTACCAATGATTTAACTCCTATGAATATATTTCAAATGAAATATTGAAAAAGCAATAAACGATAAGTGACATGGATTCTCTTAAAGATCAGATTAAAATTTAGCAATAGACTGGTGAATTATTGAACAATAGCAGTATATATATACTGAAATCAAAACAGAAGTAACAAAACATTTGAAAGCTTTGATTACACGATAATTAACTTATGAAAACCTATTTTCGTAACCGAATATGAATTAACGATTCCACTAGACTAGTGCTTTAGTTCTTGCAAACTGACCACGATACGAAAATGCACTAACAATTATGCAAACATTTGAGCACTAAGCACACAATTGTAATAATTTAAAAAATATACCAATAACTACCCAGATGAAAAAAACATGAACATTCATTATGAACCAGTGCAAAAACATTTGACTACCTGTTTTGATGGTGTTTTAGAATATGATTTAAATCAAATGTCTTCAGCTTTGCTTTTTATTTCGTCAAGTGAAAACAAGGAAATGATTAAGCCTATGTGTAGTACGAGTCCAAAACGTGAGAAAACGTGATAACCCAATGCAAATTTATAGAATCAACTGTCAACTGCCTTTTATGTACGAAGGATAATGAAAGGACAAAGTAGCGTGGACTATTAGAATAGCGGTTCGACTACACAAATCTTAGAACGATCTTCGCATTTAATGATAATCCTTAACTAATCATATTCAGAAGTGCCTAACGTAGGCCATTCATGACCACTAGTGGTTGGTACTGGTTTGATATACTACAGTTTTAATCATTAGGATGCATCTGGGACTTATTTATTTAAACGCATAAACGTTGGTACAAGAAAGTACCAAACAGATATGCGCCACATAAATCATTCGATTTATGTGAGGGCTGGGGTACTAACCGGGTGCCCAAACTGAAGCAGGTGCTTTTCTTAGGGAGCCACACACAGAGCCTTTGACCTAAAGGTCTGATCCACAAGGCCGTGGAGCAACGTTAGGAGATGCAGTTCAACGGTAGCCGGTGATCAACGATTGGTTCATACGCGATTAGTTTCTTTAGGATCCTGGAGCCCATGTGCACCATTGGTTTGGAATCAGGGTTTTTCAACTTCCCTAGGTGGATCCTCCATATCCACCAACCCGGTTAAGGCTCCGGACATTCGCCTTTCGTCCACTCAATTTCGTAAACAACACCCCCGCCACGAGAAGGCAGTGAGTAAGACTTCCCTGGCAGTGGTGGTATGCACGTGGCCACTTGAGAGCTTTTCGAGAGGGAGAGCTGACTCTCCCTACCCTCGGTCGTACCAGGGCATTTGGGGTATGTTTCATTGCAACAGGCAGATCTAATCCACAAAGCTGGTAGTCATCTCAGCCAAATTTATCAAGTTGAACAGTAATCGGTATTCGTGTAGAAACTACAATGAAAAAGGCCCACTTTTCTACCGTTGATGCATACAAGCTACTCAATAATGTCAAAAGAAAATCAGATATCATTAAGACCCAAAGAAAATGGACAGAACACAATGTAACAGATTATCAAAAAAAGCCGATTATCTGAAAAATTACCTTTTTTCCTGTTTCCATCAACTCAGCACATTTTTTTTCTTCTTCAGCATCTTTAGCCTTAATTCTTTTCTCGAATTCCTCCCGCCAAGACTCAGTTCCACCAACATTACTGTCGGATGATACAATTGTGTTGAAATCATGAACAGAAATGTTAGCTCTACAATCAGGTTCAGCCAAATTGTGTCCAAAATTAGAGCCATTCATTGTAGATTGTCCATTAAGAAACACATAACTGGGATCAGAGACCTCGGTATCTAAATTATTCAGTGAGAAAGCTCTCAAATTAAGATATGATGAGAGAACCGACTAATTAGTTTATAAAACATCGAAAGTGTGGGCAAACTATACACTCTGCTCAATGTAGCAGACATGTTAAAATGTCATGATAAAAATTTGAAATACTAATATGATGGGAAAAATAAATCCAGAGCAGTTAGGTTTTAAGCCATTGAAGCGTAGCCAGTCAGTTAGTCATACGGAACGTAGGATATAAACATGTTTATATCTGTTCGAGTTTCCATACCTCATTAGCCCACCAAGATGAAATTATCGGGGCTGATCCCCAAGTAGTACACGAAGTAACAGTTTCGATGGTAATTTAAAAGATTAGACATTTAAGATACAACCTGAGAAAATATAAACTAGAGAAATAACGAAAAAATTTGATGAGGAATTTAAAGACTTAAAATCTGAGTGACGACAAAGGGTGAATGCACCTAAGCAATTACAAATGATTATAAACCAGGTTACTGAAGTCCCTAATCGTTAGTTAACATTATCACACGGACACCAACCACGTAGTCTGAACCTACTTACGTGGTTCATTCCATTAGTTAGTGTTTTCCGACTGATGCCATTTCTTAGTTTGGACGCCATTGAATTTTCACGACCTACTTTACATAAGCCACCATAACGCATAGAGGTAGTTGACGGATGGGCTTACGTAATACATGTCCTAACCACATCAGTCGATAAAAATTCACTGATTCGCCATACTAGTACTCTGTATCTAAACAACAAACCGATTTCCTTCTGGTTTTTATGACATTTAATTATATCAGAAGGGTTTTGCGGATATTATAGTAATTTCAATAGTTGAGATCATGAGTTAATTTAAGCTAGACCACCATGGAAAACACGGAAGCACTGGACGGCCGTTTCGTCCTATTGTGAGACTCCTCAGAAGTGCGTATCCACGATCCCGCCTCGAGAGGTTCGAACACAGGACCTATCAGTCTCGCGCGCGAGCGCTTAACCACTAGACCACTGAGCAAGCATCCAACGTTGTTAATGTCTAACTTCAACTAATCCAAGAAACTGAGCGACACATTTAATTATGTTTATTTTGTATTAATAATTTATGCACGAGTATCATATTACTATGTACAATAAAAAACCAATTATTTTGACTAGCCGTCTTGTTGAATATTATTTTATAACGAGTTTTGAGACAACAATTTGATCTCGTGAACAATTATCACTCAACCAAACTTCGTACCGTTGTATTTCATCTATTGATAAGCATTTTATTTGATTTTTACTGTCTAAAATCTGCTCATCAATTAATATTATCCGTGGCAACAAAATGGCCTTTTTAAAGGTGACATAAAGTACTCCAACTACAAAATTTACCATAATATGCTATTAATATTGTAGATCATAACCGGACTACCTACAGAAAATAGCTATCAACGTTGTGTTATGTATTTTTGGCCTCATATGAAATTTAAAGGTGGTTACTCAGGATTATTCATCAAAACGAATCAAGTGTGAAGTAAATTTTGGGAAGTTTAATTTGTATTAAAAAGTGACGGAGCTCATAGTATAAAAATCACTAAGAATTCATTTTAGATAACGGAATTTTTAAAATATTAAGCCGTATACTTATAACGACCGATACCTACGAAAGTATCTACAGTGCATAGTGACATAAAAGTTAACTGAAACTAGCAATAATTATCGATAGTTAAAACTTTAAATTCCTGTGCTTCTAATACACAGGCATTTAGTTTTTCAGGCACATGATGCGATAGGGATGTGAACTAAACAGCTAACTTATACTCTCGTCATATCATACCAGTACGAACGTCGAGACAGTTCTCGTGTACGGAACTGTAACTTGGAGAATTACCACAGCCATCATCAAAAACGGACAAATAAACAATTGTCTAATATACTGAATGTCCGTTGGCCTGATGCCATCAGAAACAGCCTAATGTGGGAGAGAACAAACCAACTGCCAGCTGAGGAAATTAAGAAAAGACATTGGAAATGGATAGGACACTGTGGAAATTATTAAACTGCACCACGAGGAAATCCTGAAAATAAACGGGAAAGAGGAAGGTCAAAGAATACACCGCGCCAAGAATTGGGAGCACATATCAAAAGGATGAATAGCAACTGGAAAGAATTGCCCAGGACATAGCCGGTTAGAGAATCATGGTCGGCGACGTATGCTTCATGAAGGGTAACAAGCGTAAGTCATGTCCCTACCCACTTACATCTATAAAACAAAAACAGACCTATATTTCTCAGCATGTTTTAGGTCACGTCAGTGACTTCGTGCAGTCCAGTACACTTAGCTCTCTTTATCTGTTGCTACAATAGCTTGTACAGACATTTTAACTTCGATCCACACTTTGTATAGGCTAATGAAACTACCAAAACACTAAAAGTGAAATAGGTAGATCGAGGATTAAACCTGTAGCTTACTGGTCAAGAGTCGAAAAATTAAGCTGCACAACTTAATTTCGCATAAAAATAATGAGAGAACATTGGTATGGCACAGAGATGAAACTGAGAAAGAAACATAAAATTGTCGACAATAAATTTGATGTAGCATATTTATACAATTGGAGCAAAGTAGCAACAATAATAGAAAGAAACAATTATTCTTGGGAATACGGTTTGAAAAGAAGAGTGGGATGGTATGCGTGGGAGGATATTGGAATTTAAGATAAAGAGTGGATGCATCTTCCAAGATATTAGTAAAATCATCAAATGCACATATTTTCGACAGATTATTTAAGAGCATAAGTTTATCTAACAAGTAGATGTCGAAGAACAAAACGATTGATTATTTGGCAGATGACGAAAGTGTGACCACGACATGCCCGGTCTTACAAATTCTTACGGTTTAAGTTTGATTAAAAGAAGACATACCTCGATAATTATGGCATTCTTTAAGTAGGAGCTTGTTAGAGAGGAGAAAATTTGTTCAATAATAGAAGGATAAAGTACGATGAAAGAGAAGCTAAGGGATATCTTTTTGATGAATAATATGAAAAGACCAAACATAGTGTCGATCCACGCACAGCAAATGAAAGGGTAATGCAATAAAAATATTACCTTACCTTAAACAGCTCGAGTGCTTGTGGGTTAGACTTTGAAGCGGTGGTCTTGTGTTTCAAGCGTCCGAATTCCAGTCCCATGTTTGAGTACCAATCTACCTACTTTAGTTTATGTAAATGGATGGTATCATAAGCTCTCAAACTTAAAGTAGTTCGCAGCCAAGTACCTAGCACATGCATTAATTTAACTTAATTCTTGAAGATTCTATGGACTACCGAAAACGCACTAGCCGTTAGCAGAACAAACACCAACGTATTATCTAGCGAAACATTAAGCTGGGATTCTAAAACCCTACAATTTGAAACTTGGAATCAAAATTAATTCAAAACATCAATCCAATTCACATGGATTTAAGAACACGTTTTAATTTTTGTTCCTTGCTTGCTGTTACATCTATCAAGACTGTTACATATAAGGCATTTAGAATTTGACACCTTATGATTACTAAAACGTAATATATTTACACCTCACTATTTATTTATTTACTTATTTTAACACAAATATTGGTACAAGGAGGCACCAAATACATATGCGCCACACAAATCTCATTCGATAGTGTGAGGGCTGTGATACTGCCCGGGTGCCCAAACCGAAGCAGGTGGTTTGCTTAGGAGGCCACTCCCCGAGCCTCCGACCTGAAGGTCTGATCCACAAGGCAGTGGAGCATCGTGAGGAGATGCAGTCCCATGGAAGCCGGTGACCAACAATTGGTTCATACGCCATTTGTCCCCGCAGGATATTGGAGCCCATGTGCACAACTGGTTTGGAATCCGGTTAAAGCGCCGGACATTCGCTTTTCGTCCTCTCATTTTTGTAAACAACACCCCCGCCACGAGAAGGCAGTGAGTAGGACTTCCCTGGCAGAGGCTATATACGCGTGGCCATGTGAGAGCATTTCGAGAGGGAGAGCGGACTCTCCCCACTCTCGGCCGTACCAGAGCATTTGGGGGCACCTCACTACTTAAATTATGAAGTTTATACAAGTAAACAAATGCAGCTGAGATTTTCAGCTTCCCCAACTGTTTTGAATAATACTTAAGTACACACAGAAAATAAACATAATCCTAAAATGTGATCTCCTGACTTAAACCTAGTTATGGTATGCGGATCACACCTTTATCATTACGAAAGATGCATTAGACCAATCTTTTGAACGTAATAACAGTATATCAGACAGCACCAAGCCCCCTAAAAGGATTGAATTTGCTTAACGTAAACATTCCTCGACTGTTTATTCGAAAGAGACCAGTGTAATTGTTAGAAAATCAAGAAATTCTGGAAGCCAGAAAATTTTGCGAAATAACCGAAATATCGGTCAACATATCCTTATTAATAAAAAAGATTACTGAGCAAGTAGTGGACAGATTCCATTATTATTCTAAGCAAACGACAGACAAGGACATTGTTGTGAATGTAATTGTATCTACACAGAGAATGAATGACTACTCTCGAATTTAAAAGAATCAATATTGGAGTAAGGTAAAAGTCCTAACGAAAAAACGGATTATTTAGTAGTTATCTCACACCCGACGGTATCGCAAGCATGTGAGTTATCATCAAGATCACTTAAAACAACTGTTGCTTTTTCAGCAAAATTAATATTTTCGAAATGACTAATTAGGTTTTAGTGTGAAATTCATCCATCCACATAGCTAGAAACAAGTATTACATGTCAATTTTTATGCGTGTGATAAAAAATATCCGTAAATTCATGAACGAGAGTTTATTATTTATGTTAAACTATTTATCGATCATAATCTTATCACCTTACATAAAAAATCGTCTCGTAACCAAACACCGTTATCGCGCATTTCAAAGAGTAGTTCAGAATCTTACAAATGCTTTGCTTTCATCGTCCTTTTCCATGCAATATTTCAGACTTCAGGAGTGAAAAACTTAGGATGTGGAGTGGATCTCCTTCCAAATTCGCTGCTTTAGAATCGATGTTTATTCGAATCCCAAACAAAAGAAATAAAGGCGACAATTCCGAGGACAGATCGGAATGAGCAAAGGCAGAGCGCGCGAGAAACCCCTGCGTCATACCCTGCCAAAAGAAAACAGTAGAAAGTTGTGTCTTAACCTCTCCCTATGGATTAATGTCTTGAAATTTACACCAGGGTTTACTTTCCATCGAAAATTATTTTCTGGTCAAACATTTTAATACGTATGAGTCTCTAAAGTAGTAACGGACCGACTTGAGAGACACATATGTGGATAGGCATATACAATGGTTGAGAGATGAAACAGTGTTATTAACAAAGCTAGCAGTTCAAGCTGTCTGAATATAGATGACGAAGCAAAATGGAACAAAATTGTGGACAACTAACTTGAAATATCTTCGTTAAGCTTCAAATCATCACCTAAATCCCCAAGAGCCTCCTGTTCGCGAGCAAGAAAGTCAGAAACTGGGTCAAAATCAGACATTTGAAATATATGTAACTTGAGCAGTAGAACACTTTCAAATAGCCGGCAAATTTAGTGTTCCAATAACTGCCCTGAAAACTTCATATAAAATATATATCTTTTTCCTTCGGTCACCATTGCAAAATAAGCCATTTTTCTCACGTTTCGTGACCTAATGTGGTGGGAAAAATGTCAGGGATGTGCGTAAATAATAAATAAAACTAATTAAAAAATATAAAAGATACAGGCGAAAAGGCTTAAAAAACGTTACTTTTCACTTAGCGTGAATTCATCAGATAACGAAACCAAAGTCACTTTCCGTACATCGCAAGACATTTAAGATACTGTCGAACGTTTTATAGAAAAGACCGAACATTGAAACAAATTTTGTAGTAATTTGTAGAAACAGAATCGGAGTGCGGGTAGTTAATGCAGTAAGAAAAGCTCCGTAGACACCGTCTGTGCACAGTAAAGCACTTGATTCTGGACGCTTCACGTTTGTAAGAACCGTAAAAATGCAGAAGCGTAAAGGAGAAGTTGCTCTATTCATTAGAAATGCCATTACATTTATCGTCATTGATAACGTATCCCACAAAAGCGGAACGTCAGAATTAATTGGTCGCCGCTTGAAATACGCAAAAAGAGCTGCTGATTTGTTTGGTCTACCGCAGTCCAAACTGCGAGGTGAATCGAGTCTCGCTAGATGGTCTCGACACCTGGTCATCAAGTAGTCGAGGTTTACTCTTAGGAGATCTAAATGCACCTACGCTAGGCTGGAAAAATCGGAGGACTCAATTTTTTGAAAATTCTGTCGAACAGTAACTTGTTGATGTGGTTATCGAATGTACCCTAGTGCGACATGTGAGAGTGGTAACTAGGTGCCACCCGGACTCCGAATCATCCTTACTAGATCTCGTAATGGCCCACTATGAAGATAATGTCGCAATCCTTTATTATACGCCACCTCTAGGCAAAAGTGACCATACAGTTCTAGTCTTTGATTTTCATATAGTTGTCGGCAATGAGAATGTGTCAGCCCAAGCAAGATCAAACGTCTAGGAAGCAAACATGCAAGATATTACACATTCAGCTTCCTTAGTAGATTGGTCAATAGAACCAGAGTCCATCGTTGAGACGGCTACACCAAGGGGTCTGACAAACTCCCCACCGTGATTCAGTAAAGAGGTTAGCACCCTTCTCCGTAAGAGGCGAAAAATGTGGGAGAGAATTAGGTTACTGGGTACTGACGAGACGAAATCTTAGTATCGGGAAGCTTCAAAGACGTCAAAACTACCGCACACTGCTGTGGGATAGCCGACAGAGGTTTTAGAACCCTATGGTCAATATGTAAGGCCTTTAGCCATGTCGATGCTAAAACACTCTTGATTTCGTATACAGTACTCGTTCGTCCTAAACTCGAGTATTGCATACAAGTGGCTAGCTCCTGCCAAAATGAGGCAGTGAGTTGTCGGAAAGGGTTCGGAGAACCGCAACTAAGCTAATTCTCGGGATGGTAAAGCTCCTGTATGATGCCCGACTGGCCAAACTGAACCTATTTCCATTGTCATATAAAAGAACGAGAGGTGACTCGACCACAGATTTTAGATTACTTAGTGGTAAATTTGCACCTGATATACCCTCACTCTTCCTGTCTTTCGGGACAGAAAACTTACGAGGACACTCTAAAGCGTTCACAATCCCAGAACAGATTACTTGTCAGCTGACTATCGACTTCCCCATCGAATCATCAACGAATGGTATGCATTAAATCAACACGTGATTGAAGCTCGATCTGTCTACGCTTTCAAAAGAAAGTTGAATCAACTGAGCGATCACCACTGCCAGGACGAAGACAGGCCACCTAGTTTACTGTCCCTCCCAAGCTGAGACTGATTCAGAGATTTTCAAACTGCAGTAGAGTGTATCTGGAGCGTATCTTATAGCTAAATATTACGAACATTTTTAAAGCGAGTTGAAATGTGAAAGGTTTGTAGCAACAAGTAACCCATAATTTCTTATGCGCTTTAATTTTAATTCAACACGCTCCGAGTTTGAGTATTCACACTATTCTTTTTTTTAGTTTTCTAAAGAAATACTCTATATAGACAGTCGGATACCTAGATAGGTACTCCAGATTGTGAATTTAAAGGTATAGAGGAATAAGATTTTGAAGACAATAATTTCTTCGGTAAAGTGTGTGCAGTTTTTGTTTAAATATATACATATATATCATGCAAAAAGAAAGTGAACATTATTTGGCACGTTAATGAATTCTATAGAAGCTCTATAGAGTTTTAATGAAGATTTCACAGTCAATAATATTTATGAAGGCCATTCTATACATAATCATTGCCATGAAATTATCTTTATGTGGTGTTTGTGTGAACTAATGTTTCATTTTTACTAGATGCCTGCTTGACTTCATATTCCAAGTACAATACGTTCGTTTCTAGTCACCTAGTTCTTATTGGTCTAAATTTCGCCATTGCTGTTATTTCTAGTTTGTACAACAATTCAAATACTCCAAATCATCACGCTTTCCAAACTAACCATCTGCAACAACATTCCTCAGTGATGACGGAAATAAAAAATAACTGTGCAATGCACCAGTTAAAAAGTCATCATAGTAGGTTGCTTTATTCAATATCTTGCTCAAAAGGGAAAATCACGAATATAGATGATCTATATGAATGACTGTGGTCTAATTGTGAAGCCGCCTAGGTAACATCAGAACCATATCTCTCGGCCGATACTGAATATGGATTACATTTTTTACTGTACCTAGACATTGTGGCTTTTTAATGACCATAAAAAATAAACTTGAATTCATTTCGAATGAATGTTTTACTAAAAACTGGATGGACGAACAGTGTGTGAAGACCTCCTCATGAACCTAACTATGAAATGAAATTAAGAAATTTTTGTAAGTCACATCTTATTATGACGATGTTTTCTAGGATATTTGGAGAACGGTGATGTGTGGTCTAACATAGATGTGTTTAAGTCTGATGCACGATTTGTCTGGGCTTGTTGACATTCACTGAACTAACAAAATGTTAAAGTAGTGTAACATGCGATGTGTGTTCACAAACGATAAATGCTAAATATACAAAATAAATAAGAATATAATTGTTTGTACAGTATTGTGAAATACAATGAAGAATTTCAAAATATAAGAATTCTTGGTTTACTCATCATCGTATGTCATCTTGTGCGCATACTTATATTCACCAGCACTATTCAAACTTGAAAACGTTAAACATTTTTATTTTCAGCTGATGAATAGTAATCACAGTGCAATGTAGCCTTAGTGTTTTAATATTTCAGTGTCATAGAAACAAGGTCGCCCAGTCATTCATATCACATATCGTGTTTCGTTGGGAAGTGACTCTTTTCAATTTCTGAAAGAATTATTTTTTGTCTTTTTTACAACACAACCTTTCACATAATTCTATGAGAAGGTACATGGTATGTTACCTCGATGTTACCATATCCCAATCTCTCGAATCTGAGGAAGCGATAATTGAAAATTTTGTGGAAACGGTATTGAAACCACGAAATTTCCTCAGAATCTTAGTACAATTTCTTGTAGTCGTTCCGCATTCATTTATAACACAATCTGAAAATTTTTGGGTAATTTTATGAAATCTCGGGAAAATCACTAAAGTTTGGTGGCTTCCACGAAATTGTGAGATTAGAAAAACCACATAATTTATCAAAATTTGGGCAGACTACGCGTTTTTTTCCTAAGAGTTTCGGTTCCTCCGAACATTTTCTTTGAACTTTGGTGAATGACCTTATATTTTACCTATTTTTCCTCAGAATCTTCCCAAGCTGCCAACTTTGAAGATAATTTGGTCCGTTTTGGGGAAGCCGCTATAGTAAATTTAGGGGAAATGAGACGCAATCCTCAAAATGTCCCCAAACTTTGGGGAAGGCTATTTCACTTCGATGGTTTCCCCAAAATTTCCCCAAAGTTGGCAGCTTGGGTTATTACACTTTTGAAAAATTCTTCTATATTTATTTATAAAACCGCTGACATTTGCGCGATTTCGGTTAAGTAATTCAAAACGTCTCACTTTACCGCAATACATCTTCACATTTTCGAAAGATATCACGGAAAAGCCTGGCGATAATAACTACCAAAACGTTTATACTCAGGTATTCAATTTTGTACTGTCAAGTACGCAAAGTAAATACAGTGCCAAAGAATCTTAACAGCAATCGACATATCGTTGTAGTTGAATACAACTTACGAATATTTCTTAATTTCATTTCATAGTTAGGTTCATGAGGAGGTCTTCACACACTGTTCGTCCATCCAGTTTTTAGTAAAACATTCATTCGAAATGAATTCAAGTTTATTTTTTATGGTCATTAAAAAGCCACAATGTCTAGGTACAGTAAAAAATGTAATCCATATTCAGTATCGGCCGAGAGATATGGTTCTGATGTTACCTAGGCGGCTTCACAATTAGACCACAGTCATTCATATAGATCATCTATATTCGTGATTTTCCCTTTTGAGCAAGATATTGAATAAAGCAACCTACTATGATGACTTTTTAACTGGTGCATTGCACAGTTATTTTTTATTTCCGTCATCACTGAGGAATGTTGTTGCAGATGGTTAGTTTGGAAAGCGTGATGATTTGGAGTATTTGAATTGTTGTACAAACTAGAAATAACAGCAATGGCGAAATTTAGACCAATAAGAACTAGGTGACTAGAAACGAACGTATTGTACTTGGAATATGAAGTCAAGCAGGCATCTAGTAAAAATGAAACATTAGTTCACACAAACACCACATAAAGATAATTTCATGGCAATGATTATGTATAGAATGGCCTTCATAAATATTATTGACTGTGAAATCTTCATTAAAACTCTATAGAGCTTCTATAGAATTCATTAACGTGCCAAATAATGTTCACTTTCTTTTTGCATGATATATATGTATATATTTAAACAAAAACTGCACACACTTTACCGAAGAAATTATTGTCTTCAAAATCTTATTCCTCTATACCTTTAAATTCACAATCTGGAGTACCTATCTAGGTATCCGACTGTCTATATAGAGTATTTCTTTAGAAAACTAAAAAAGAATAGTGTGAATACTCAAACTCGGAGCGTGTTGAATTAAAATTAAAGCGCATAAGAAATTATGGGTTACTTGTTGCTACAAACCTTTCACATTTCAACTCGCTTTAAAAATGTTCGTAATATTTAGCTATAAGATACGCTCCAGATACACTCTACTGCAGTTTGAAAATCTCTGAATCAGTCTCAGCTTGGGAGGGACAGTAAACTAGGTGGCCTGTCTTCGTCCTGGCAGTGGTGATCGCTCAGTTGATTCAACTTTCTTTTGAAAGCGTAGACAGATCGAGCTTCAATCACGTGTTGATTTAATGCATACCATTCGTTGATGATTCGATGGGGAAGTCGATAGTCAGCTGACAAGTAATCTGTTCTGGGATTGTGAACGCTTTAGAGTGTCCTCGTAAGTTTTCTGTCCCGAAAGACAGGAAGAGTGAGGGTATATCAGGTGCAAATTTACCACTAAGTAATCTAAAATCTGTGGTCGAGTCACCTCTCGTTCTTTTATATGACAATGGAAATAGGTTCAGTTTGGCCAGTCGGGCATCATACAGGAGCTTTACCATCCCGAGAATTAGCTTAGTTGCGGTTCTCCGAACCCTTTCCGACAACTCACTGCCTCATTTTGGCAGGAGCTAGCCACTTGTATGCAATACTCGAGTTTAGGACGAACGAGTACTGTATACGAAATCAAGAGTGTTTTAGCATCGACATGGCTAAAGGCCTTACATATTGACCATAGGGTTCTAAAACCTCTGTCGGCTATCCCACAGCAGTGTGCGGTAGTTTTGACGTCTTTGAAGCTTCCCGATACTAAGATTTCGTCTCGTCAGTACCCAGTAACCTAATTCTCTCCCACATTTTTCGCCTCTTACGGAGAAGGGTGCTAACCTCTTTACTGAATCACGGTGGGGAGTTTGTCAGACCCCTTGGTGTAGCCGTCTCAACGATGGACTCTGGTTCTATTGACCAATCTACTAAGGAAGCTGAATGTGTAATATCTTGCATGTTTGCTTCCTAGACGTTTGATCTTGCTTGGGCTGACACATTCTCATTGCCGACAACTATATGAAAATCAAAGACTAGAACTGTATGGTCACTTTTGCCTAGAGGTGGCGTATAATAAAGGATTGCGACATTATCTTCATAGTGGGCCATTACGAGATCTAGTAAGGATGATTCGGAGTCCGGGTGGCACCTAGTTACCACTCTCACATGTCGCACTAGGGTACATTCGATAACCACATCAACAAGTTACTGTTCGACAGAATTTTCAAAAAATTGAGTCCTCCGATTTTTCCAGCCTAGCGTAGGTGCATTTAGATCTCCTAAGAGTAAACCTCGACTACTTGATGACCAGGTGTCGAGACCATCTAGCGAGACTCGATTCACCTCGCAGTTTGGACTGCGGTAGACCAAACAAATCAGCAGCTCTTTTTGCGTATTTCAAGCGGCGACCAATTAATTCTGACGTTCCGCTTTTGTGGGATACGTTATCAATGACGATAAATGTAATGGCATTTCTAATGAATAGAGCAACTTCTCCTTTACGCTTCTGCATTTTTACGGTTCTTACAAACGTGAAGCGTCCAGAATCAAGTGCTTTACTGTCCACAGACTGCGTCAACCGAGTTTCTGTAACTGCGTTTATGACCAGGTTTGTAGTATCTTTTTACATTTTATTTCACGTACATACTTTGTTGATTGATGAGAAGAGTTCCTTCAAGATTACATTATTCCTCATGCTTATGAGTATTCGTTTATGTACAGGTTCTTATCGATCGAATTTCTTTTTATTACGTAGAACATGTAAGCCTTAAATACACATGTACTTTATTTAGCTGGTAAAAGTGTGGTGTGAGCTATGTATGCAGGCTGATTTTATTAGTAATTAGTAGAAACTCAAAGTGAAATATTTGTCGGCAGAAGATTGACAGAAACAAAGTATGGAGGAAAACAGAAAGTGATCGGTATAACAACAGAACTTAAAGAACTATTTATTATGTAATGGACAACTCAAGGAAAATGTGCAAATGATGTGTTTAAATTATGATTTAACATATTTCAGTTACTTGGTTTGCCGCAAATGAATTTTCGCTCACTGCTTCTGAAGAGAGATCACAATTTATTTTAAGAATTGACATATGATTGTTTCCTTAGTATTGCTCCTTTACACTTTTAAGGCAAGCAGTTAAGCAATTAAATTGTACAGAATTTGATTATTATTTATGAAAGTTTACTCAGTCGACATAAATGCATTTTAGTTGATTCTTGTGATTTTTCTCATCTTCGTTAGTCATGTTTGACAATACTGCTGGTTTTATAAAATATTTTTTAGAATATTAAGTTCACGCTGGGTATTAAAAAGAGAGTTCATTACACTTAGTATCATATTTTCATCTTTGTTTGAAATAGGCGATTTGTGTAGGAACTGTAACAGCATTTAGGGATTGCACCGAAAGTGATAAGTAGAAGACAATTCCTGAGTTTTTGCAGCGCTTTCATAAAAATATTTCAAAAAATTAATTAATCAAAATCAGTTTAAATAGTTAACCATTTCAGTCATTACTTACTTAAATTTTCGAAATTAGTTTCCATGCTTTTCTCTTTATGTTATTTTTCAGTTGTTCCTTTGATCTCTGTTGGATATTTCTTCCTGAAACTATTTGAAATATACACATTGACAATATCTTGCAATTATGATTGGGGAAGTTAGTACAAACAAATTTCTATCAGTTTTCTACAGCATTGGGAGTAAACCACTAGAGATGTGGGATAAACATGTAGCTTGTCCGTTTCGTAATATAACGGACTTATCTTGAACTCAGGTTTGTAATGGTCGAGTTTATCGAACGACTGATGAAGAAATTCAATCATATGTGTTGGAAATTCTGGGTCAAAATATAAGGTTAGACATTTTAACAGTCACCTAATTTGTTTCTTTAGTACAACATATATTACTTGTCCTAATGCTAAAAAGAAAAGCCTTGCAGTTAAAATGCCAATTTTAGTAATTGTTTTAAAGAATCTGAATAAATATTTCAGTTTCGAAGTTCAAGTAATCATTTTACATGACTACAGCTAATGTTTAGATTCTTGATGATCAAAACTTGAAGCGAAGATTTCATGCAAGTACTTGTCAAACGACAACAGTCGTTAAACCATTTGCTTGTATGATGCCAATGAAACTTGATGAAGGTTGGAATCAAGTACAATTTGACTTAGCCGATTTTACTCGAAGAGCCTATGGAACAACTTACATAGAAACAGTGAAATTAAGTGTAAGTTAACCATGTACATAACTTTCATGTTAATACTTATTGATTTTAATATTTTATTAATATGCTATTAACTGTAATACTTTAGCGCACATAAACATTGAACTCCTTTGTTCAAAAGATACTGTAAAATGTGATTGATAGACGAACCCACCAATAATAAGGGAAACGCCCACCACCACATCAACTCCTTTTGACCTTGTACGATTGTATCTCTTTATTAACCAATCACAGTTTAATGTTCATTGTAAAACAATTTTGGCTTGTTGACTCATTTTTCCTATTCTCTAGCTACTGTTCGGTATGTTATTTGTCTCTGTTTTTCTCTGTATTAATAGACCGTACTGTTTGTTTGTACGCTAACGATGTTAATTTATGTTTTAGAAACAGATAAAGTTTATATAGCCAAATAGCTTACTTGTTCTGACTTTGGCTAAACCAAGACTCTGTACTCGACAGTCTAGAGATTAGCTTAGAGTTGAATCTGTAGGAAATTGCTTCCTACAAAGTTTCGAACAGTAGTTTCGATATACCTACTGAAATGACTTCCAATAAACACTACGATTCCGATGAGATTCCAGAATTATCACCACATCATTCAGCAGTTTATGACGAGGATCAACTTGGAAAGAACGAACTCAAAAACAACAGCATGATAGAACTAGAGATAGCTAGGTTGCGCATAACCCAGTTAGAAAAGGAAATTGAACTAGAAAAATTACGCTGCCGGAGATGTGAAGGTTCCGGCCAATCAGTAAGCAACAGTGAGAATACAATATTAAAAAATCTGTATTTACCAAAAAGAGAAGTCATAAGGTTTGATGGTACACCGACAAATTATTGGAATTTCATTAGAAATTTCGAAGAATGCATTGGGAGTGAGAATATTGGATTTAGAGCTAAGCTAAATTACTTGATTCAATATTGTGACGGAGAAGCGAAAGCCGCTATCCTCCATTGTACTATACTAGAACCAGAGATAGGTTACCATCAAGCCCTAAAGCTTTTAGAAGAAACGTTTGGCCAAAAACACGTCGTAGCACGCACGTTTATCGATAATTTGTTAAACTTTCCCAATATAAGGAGAAATCAACCAGATGGTTTGAGAAGACTATCTCGAGAAATGCAAGCATGTAGTTTGACTCTCGAACAGATGAATTACGTTTCTGATTTGAACTCTTCTAGAACTATTGAAACTATGGTTCTGAAATTACCAACGCACATTCAACAAGAGTGGCTAAAGGTAGCTTTTAAGATTATCAGAGGAGGCAGAGAGCCTCTGTTTACCGATCTTGTTGAGTTTGTAAAGGAGCAAGCTGATATAGCTAATACTAGATACGGCCTACTCGTCAACCGCGGTAGTAATAGTGACAATAGAGATGTTGGCGTTTTAAAAAGGAAAATTAGTACAGATTACAATGCAGCAAGAATATCTTATGCGAGTGCTAGTGATGATAATGCTCTCTTACGCAGTTCATCTTGTTTGGAGTGCTCCAGTAATCATTCTTTAGATTAATGTCAGAAATTTAAAGACAAGAATGTTAGAGAAAGGAAGGAATTCGTTCTTAGACACAAGTTGTGTAATGTATGCCTGAAGGCAAACCACGTAGCAAAAAACTGTCGATCGCCGAGGTCGTGTGCTGTCGAAGGGTGTGGCTGGAGACACCATACTCTGTTACATGAGTTGCGGGAAGAACCAAGGAATACTAATATTGATGCACACATTAACACCCAGCTATGTACGGAGAAAAGTGTTGAGAGTGTACAGAAACAAGCAGCATTCGCAATAGTGCCTGTACTGGTAAGAAATGGAGAAAAGGTAGCACAGACTTGCGCCTTCTTAGATAATGGGTCGGATGCCTCTCTTATTACAGAAGATCTAGCTAAAAGGTTGAATTTAGAAGGAGAGCCTAAGACGATTTCGTTGAAAACGTTGGATAACCATTCCACAATTCAGTGTAAAGAGGTTCAACTAGAGGTTTCATTCTTAGACTCGTCTTCGTCATTTAGAATCCCAAACGTATGGACAGTCGAGAGATTACCTATGTTGCACAGGACGGTACCAACGACGTCTCAAATGAAATCCTGGACGCATTTAAAAGACATAAGTTTTCCTAGAGTAGAGGAAGAGAATGTCGAACTGTTGATCGGGTGCAACGCACCGAGTGTACACGAAATGAAAGAGGTAAGAACTGGAAAGCCGAATGAACCATTCACCGTGAAGACTCCGTTAGGTTGGACGCTGTTCGGTTCCTATGGGGAACCCTGTAAAAGCAATCGTGTACTCAATCACCTCTCAGCTAAAGAGGAATTAGAGGATAAGTTTGGACAATCGTATTCAACTGAATTCAAAGACCTACTTAGTCGTACATCATCGATGTCTATGGAAGATCGTATAGGATTATCAGAATCTGCATATGGTGTCGCGGAGTATACTCGTCCCGAAGATGTCTCTCGTCAAGTTCATTGTTCGTTTTTATTAACTAAGTATAAGGTTGTTAAGCCAAAAACTGAAGCATCATCTGCTAATAAATCCAAATCAACTCTAAGAAAGCTTAAGGAAAAGAAGGACATCAAACTGAGAGTGAAGACTACGAAAAGGCCGAAGACCACTGTAACGAAGAAGCCAGTAACTAAGACCCTGAAGAAGCAGGTAGCACATATTCGCCGTGGTATCGAGGATGGTGTTGAGAAAGACGCCCTTGTACGAGTTGTGAACAAGAGTAAGGGTACATCTGGTAGTTCTGTAGGATCCAATGCTATTCTTAGATCATGTGTAGTTGGAATCAGAATAAGATAGTAAATGCCCTTTTGAGAGAGGTTGCGAATGGCGCTTTAAACTTCCGAGGTCTAGTCAACGAGACGGTGTATGGGGACGCATAATAAAGTCGATAAGAAGAATTCTGCGATCACTATGGTTTCAGAAGGTATTGATGGATGAGTCTTCGAGAGACTTAGTGTTATTAAACAATGTTGGCTCACTGAGAAGTCTATGGTCCAAAGCTATTGTCGAACAAGTAAGCTATGGCTTTGACGGACGAGTTCGTACGGCAAAATTGAGAACCTCAAACGAAGAAACTGCTCGGGACGTACGACGCTTATGTTTACTAGAAGGAGCCGGCTGTCTGACGGCGACGACGACCCTGGACAACGGACGTGGTGCGCGTTTCGGGGGTGTAAAATGTGATTGATAGACGAACCCACCAATAATAAGGGAAACGCCCACCACCACATCAACTCCTTTTGACCTTGTACGATTGTATCTCTTTATTAACCAATCACAGTTTAATGTTCATTGTAAAACAATTTTGGCTTGTTGACTCATTTTTCCTATTCTCTAGCTACTGTTCGGTATGTTATTTGTCTCTGTTTTTCTCTGTATTAATAGACCGTACTGTTTGTTTGTACGCTAACGATGTTAATTTATGTTTTAGAAACAGATAAAGTTTATATAGCCAAATAGCTTACTTGTTCTGACTTTGGCTAAACCAAGACTCTGTACTCGACAGTCTAGAGATTAGCTTAGAGTTGAATCTGTAGGAAATTGCTTCCTACAAAGTTTCGAACAGTAGTTTCGATATACCTACTGAAATGACTTCCAATAAACACTACGATTCCGATGAGATTCCAGAATTATCACCACATCATTCAGCAGTTTATGACGAGGATCAACTTGGAAAGAACGAACTCAAAAACAACAGCATGATAGAACTAGAGATAGCTAGGTTGCGCATAACCCAGTTAGAAAAGGAAATTGAACTAGAAAAATTACGCTGCCGGAGATGTGAAGGTTCCGGCCAATCAGTAAGCAACAGTGAGAATACAATATTAAAAAATCTGTATTTACCAAAAGAGAAGTCATAAGGTTTGATGGTACACCGACAAATTATTGGAATTTCATTAGAAATTTCGAAGAATGCATTGGGAGTGAGAATATTGGATTTAGAGCTAAGCTAAATTACTTGATTCAATATTGTGACGGAGAAGCGAAAGCCGCTATCCTCCATTGTACTATACTAGAACCAGAGATAGGTTACCATCAAGCCCTAAAGCTTTTAGAAGAAACGTTTGGCCAAAAA
This sequence comes from Schistosoma haematobium, assembly GCF_000699445.3. Taxonomy (NCBI): domain Eukaryota; kingdom Metazoa; phylum Platyhelminthes; class Trematoda; order Strigeidida; family Schistosomatidae; genus Schistosoma; species Schistosoma haematobium. The sequence goes on from NC_067201.1 coordinate 13,944,469, forward strand.
CACGTCGTAGCACGCACGTTTATCGATAATTTGTTAAACTTTCCCAATATAAGGAGAAATCAACCAGATGGTTTGAGAAGACTATCTCGAGAAATGCAAGCATGTAGTTTGACTCTCGAACAGATGAATTACGTTTCTGATTTGAACTCTTCTAGAACTATTGAAACTATGGTTCTGAAATTACCAACGCACATTCAACAAGAGTGGCTAAAGGTAGCTTTTAAGATTATCAGAGGAGGCAGAGAGCCTCTGTTTACCGATCTTGTTGAGTTTGTAAAGGAGCAAGCTGATATAGCTAATACTAGATACGGCCTACTCGTCAACCGCGGTAGTAATAGTGACAATAGAGATGTTGGCGTTTTAAAAAGGAAAATTAGTACAGATTACAATGCAGCAAGAATATCTTATGCGAGTGCTAGTGATGATAATGCTCTCTTACGCAGTTCATCTTGTTTGGAGTGCTCCAGTAATCATTCTTTAGATTAATGTCAGAAATTTAAAGACAAGAATGTTAGAGAAAGGAAGGAATTCGTTCTTAGACACAAGTTGTGTAATGTATGCCTGAAGGCAAACCACGTAGCAAAAAACTGTCGATCGCCGAGGTCGTGTGCTGTCGAAGGGTGTGGCTGGAGACACCATACTCTGTTACATGAGTTGCGGGAAGAACCAAGGAATACTAATATTGATGCACACATTAACACCCAGCTATGTACGGAGAAAAGTGTTGAGAGTGTACAGAAACAAGCAGCATTCGCAATAGTGCCTGTACTGGTAAGAAATGGAGAAAAGGTAGCACAGACTTGCGCCTTCTTAGATAATGGGTCGGATGCCTCTCTTATTACAGAAGATCTAGCTAAAAGGTTGAATTTAGAAGGAGAGCCTAAGACGATTTCGTTGAAAACGTTGGATAACCATTCCACAATTCAGTGTAAAGAGGTTCAACTAGAGGTTTCATTCTTAGACTCGTCTTCGTCATTTAGAATCCCAAACGTATGGACAGTCGAGAGATTACCTATGTTGTGCAGGACGGTACCAACGACGTCTCAAATGAAATCCTGGACGCATTTAAAAGACATAAGTTTTCCTAGAGTAGAGGAAGAGAATGTCGAACTGTTGATCGGGTGCAACGCACCGAGTGTACACGAAATGAAAGAGGTAAGAACTGGAAAGCCGAATGAACCATTCACCGTGAAGACTCCGTTAGGTTGGACGCTGTTCGGTTCCTATGGGGAACCCTGTAAAAGCAATCGTGTACTCAATCACCTCTCAGCTAAAGAGGAATTAGAGGATAAGTTTGGACAATCGTATTCAACTGAATTCAAAGACCTACTTAGTCGTACATCATCGATGTCTATGGAAGATCGTATAGGATTATCAGAATCTGCATATGGTGTCGCGGAGTATACTCGTCCCGAAGATGTCTCTCGTCAAGTTCATTGTTCGTTTTTATTAACTAAGTATAAGGTTGTTAAGCCAAAAACTGAAGCATCATCTGCTAATAAATCCAAATCAACTCTAAGAAAGCTTAAGGAAAAGGAGGACATCAAACTGAGAGTGAAGACTACGAAAAGGCCGAAGACCACTGTAACGAAGAAGCCAGTAACTAAGACCCTGAAGAAGCAGGTAGCACATATTCGCCGTGGTATCGAGGATGGTGTTGAGAAAGACGCCCTTGTACGAGTTGTGAACAAGAGTAAGGGTACATCTGGTAGTTCTGTAGGATCCAATGCTATTCTTAGATCATGTGTAGTTGGAATCAGAATAAGATAGTAAATGCCCTTTTGAGAGAGGTTGCGAATGGCGCTTTAAACTTCCGAGGTCTAGTCAACGAGACGGTGTATGGGGACGCATAATAAAGTCGATAAGAAGAATTCTGCGATCACTATGGTTTCAGAAGGTATTGATGGATGAGTCTTCGAGAGACTTAGTGTTATTAAACAATGTTGGCTCACTGAGAAGTCTATGGTCCAAAGCTATTGTCGAACAAGTAAGCTATGGCTTTGACGGACGAGTTCGTACGGCAAAATTGAGAACCTCAAACGAAGAAACTGCTCGGGACGTACGACGCTTATGTTTACTAGAAGGAGCCGGCTGTCTGACGGCGACGACGACCCTGGACAACGGACGTGGTGCGCGTTTCGGGGGTGTAAAATGTGATTGATAGACGAACCCACCAATAATAAGGAAACGCCCACCACCACATCAACTCCTTTTGACCTTGTACGATTGTATCTCTTTATTAACCAATCACAGTTTAATGTTCATTGTAAAACAATTTTGGCTTGTTGACTCATTTTTCCTATTCTCTAGCTACTGTTCGGTATGTTATTTGTCTCTGTTTTTCTCTGTATTAATAGACCGTACTGTTTGTTTGTACGCTAACGATGTTAATTTATGTTTTAGAAACAGATAAAGTTTATATAGCCAAATAGCTTACTTGTTCTGACTTTGGCTAAACCAAGACTCTGTACTCGACAGTCTAGAGATTAGCTTAGAGTTGAATCTGTAGGAAATTGCTTCCTACAAAGTTTCGAACAGTAGTTTCGATATACCTACTGAAATGACTTCCAATAAACACTACGATTCCGATGAGATTCCAGAATTATCACCACATCATTCAGCAGTTTATGACGAGGATCAACTTGGAAAGAACGAACTCAAAAACAACAGCATGATAGAACTAGAGATAGCTAGGTTGCGCATAACCCAGTTAGAAAAGGAAATTGAACTAGAAAAATTACGCTGCCGGAGATGTGAAGGTTCCGGCCAATCAGTAAGCAACAGTGAGAATACAATATTAAAAAATCTGTATTTACCAAAAAGAGAAGTCATAAGGTTTGATGGTACACCGACAAATTATTGGAATTTCATTAGAAATTTCGAAGAATGCATTGGGAGTGAGAATATTGGATTTAGAGCTAAGCTAAATTACTTGATTCAATATTGTGACGGAGAAGCGAAAGCCGCTATCCTCCATTGTACTATACTAGAACCAGAGATAGGTTACCATCAAGCCCTAAAGCTTTTAGAAGAAACGTTTGGCCAAAAACACGTCGTAGCACGCACGTTTATCGATAATTTGTTAAACTTTCCCAATATAAGGAGAAATCAACCAGATGGTTTGAGAAGACTATCTCGAGAAATGCAAGCATGTAGTTTGACTCTCGAACAGATGAATTACGTTTCTGATTTGAACTCTTCTAGAACTATTGAAACTATGGTTCTGAAATTACCAACGCACATTCAACAAGAGTGGCTAAAGGTAGCTTTTAAGATTATCAGAGGAGGCAGAGAGCCTCTGTTTACCGATCTTGTTGAGTTTGTAAAGGAGCAAGCTGATATAGCTAATACTAGATACGGCCTACTCGTCAACCGCGGTAGTAATAGTGACAATAGAGATGTTGGCGTTTTAAAAGGAAAATTAGTACAGATTACAATGCAGCAAGAATATCTTATGCGAGTGCTAGTGATGATAATGCTCTCTTACGCAGTTCATCTTGTTTGGAGTGCTCCAGTAATCATTCTTTAGATTAATGTCAGAAATTTAAAGACAAGAATGTTAGAGAAAGGAAGGAATTCGTTCTTAGACACAAGTTGTGTAATGTATGCCTGAAGGCAAACCACGTAGCAAAAAACTGTCGATCGCCGAGGTCGTGTGCTGTCGAAGGGTGTGGCTGGAGACACCATACTCTGTTACATGAGTTGCGGGAAGAACCAAGGAATACTAATATTGATGCACACATTAACACCCAGCTATGTACGGAGAAAAGTGTTGAGAGTGTACAGAAACAAGCAGCATTCGCAATAGTGCCTGTACTGGTAAGAAATGGAGAAAAGGTAGCACAGACTTGCGCCTTCTTAGATAATGGGTCGGATGCCTCTCTTATTACAGAAGATCTAGCTAAAAGGTTGAATTTAGAAGGAGAGCCTAAGACGATTTCGTTGAAAACGTTGGATAACCATTCCACAATTCAGTGTAAAGAGGTTCAACTAGAGGTTTCATTCTTAGACTCGTCTTCGTCATTTAGAATCCCAAACGTATGGACAGTCGAGAGATTACCTATGTTGTGCAGGACGGTACCAACGACGTCTCAAATGAAATCCTGGACGCATTTAAAAGACATAAGTTTTCCTAGAGTAGAGGAAGAGAATGTCGAACTGTTGATCGGGTGCAACGCACCGAGTGTACACGAAATGAAAGAGGTAAGAACTGGAAAGCCGAATGAACCATTCACCGTGAAGACTCCGTTAGGTTGGACGCTGTTCGGTTCCTATGGGGAACCCTGTAAAAGCAATCGTGTACTCAATCACCTCTCAGCTAAAGAGGAATTAGAGGATAAGTTTGGACAATCGTATTCAACTGAATTCAAAGACCTACTTAGTCGTACATCATCGATGTCTATGGAAGATCGTATAGGATTATCAGAATCTGCATATGGTGTCGCGGAGTATACTCGTCCCGAAGATGTCTCTCGTCAAGTTCATTGTTCGTTTTTATTAACTAAGTATAAGGTTGTTAAGCCAAAAACTGAAGCATCATCTGCTAATAAATCCAAATCAACTCTAAGAAAGCTTAAGGAAAAGAAGGACATCAAACTGAGAGTGAAGACTACGAAAAGGCCGAAGACCACTGTAACGAAGAAGCCAGTAACTAAGACCCTGAAGAAGCAGGTAGCACATATTCGCCGTGGTATCGAGGATGGTGTTGAGAAAGACGCCCTTGTACGAGTTGTGAACAAGAGTAAGGGTACATCTGGTAGTTCTGTAGGATCCAATGCTATTCTTAGATCATGTGTAGTTGGAATCAGAATAAGATAGTAAATGCCCTTTTTGAGAGAGGTTGCGAATGGCGCTTTAAACTTCCGAGGTCTAGTCAACGAGACGGTGTATGGGGACGCATAATAAAGTCGATAAGAAGAATTCTGCGATCACTATGGTTTCAGAAGGTATTGATGGATGAGTCTTCGAGAGACTTAGTGTTATTAAACAATGTTGGCTCACTGAGAAGTCTATGGTCCAAAGCTATTGTCGAACAAGTAAGCTATGGCTTTGACGGACGAGTTCGTACGGCAAAATTGAGAACCTCAAACGAAGAAACTGCTCGGGACGTACGACGCTTATGTTTACTAGAAGGAGCCGGCTGTCTGACGGCGACGACGACCCTGGACAACGGACGTGGTGCGCGTTTCGGGGGGTGTAAAATGTGATTGATAGACGAACCCACCAATAATAAGGGAAACGCCCACCACCACATCAACTCCTTTTGACCTTGTACGATTGTATCTCTTTATTAACCAATCACAGTTTAATGTTCATTGTAAAACAATTTTGGCTTGTTGACTCATTTTTCCTATTCTCTAGCTACTGTTCGGTATGTTATTTGTCTCTGTTTTTCTCTGTATTAATAGACCGTACTGTTTGTTTGTACGCTAACGATGTTAATTTATGTTTTAGAAACAGATAAAGTTTATATAGCCAAATAGCTTACTTGTTCTGACTTTGGCTAAACCAAGACTCTGTACTCGACAGTCTAGAGATTAGCTTAGAGTTGAATCTGTAGGAAATTGCTTCCTACAGATACTGCTATCTAGGAAAGTGTGTAAATCAATAAACTTAACTATTTTCTTAACTTTAGGAAGTTGGGATAATTCAGTGATGTCCAACCTAATCGAGACTTTCTCATTTTTCTTAATCAACCATGTGGTACTATAGTAAACAGAAACAAAAATCACAGAATCTCCTATTAAAATCTACGATCCATACAGTAAATAATCCATTTACAAAATGTTCATCAATTGTCTCAGACTTTGTTTTTTTTCTTCGTTTCCATACCAACCACTTTCTGTCCTCCTTCTCTTCTCATTGATTTTCTCAACCTTCTGCCTCTAGGTATCCCACTTTCGACCGGTGATACTACTTATATCAGTCAACTTCAGTAGCAGACATCCATAGTACAATTATTTCTGTAATTAAATGTGACAAAATTTACGCTCAGTTTAACTTTTTCATTTTACTGTGAATCACATACTGACTATAAACCATGTTAGTTTGAAAATTAATTTTTTAAAAGTAAAGCCATTCGTTTGGTCATCGAGAAAGTATTGAAAATTTTATGAGTTTGAGAATAGTTTTGCAGGACACATTGGTAAACATTGGACAAAAAGTTTGATCAGTAGCATCTGAAATAAATTTAATTAAAAAAGTAAATAGTTATTTTGTTTATTTGAACTGTAAATTTATGTCTTGAGGTAGATTTCTACCTTTGACTTACCAGGCTAAGCTTAGCGTTTTAGGTTAAATTAATAACTCAACTGATGAGACTATACATTTTCAACGAGTTGGATGGATTCAGAGCAGGACACCGCTTCAGACAATAAATTTTTTGACCGTTAAACTGGTTCTTATTACGAGTAGTAACTTCTTCAATTGTATCCCATGAAATTGTCATAGTCCACGACTGGTCATTGATATTAGTATTTTGATCTACATTTTTTTCTTAGTTTACTCATTTTCTATCTCTATCTCTCTTTGTTCTCATTTGGACTATGATGATTTGGATCGATACACATTTGTGCATTGACCCACCTAGTCAATAACTACCTTACAGATTTTATTTTCTTCTCCTGACAAAAATTAAAATTTAACCAACAGTCTATTTTTCAGTTTCGCTCGACAATGCTTAAACTCTAGATAACTAAGTCAGGATCAAACAGTTTTAATGTCTAATTTCAATCGATCCATGATCTTGTGCAACCCTTCATTCATTGTTTTCAGTGGGTAACTGTCTTATATGCGACACGGATAGGACTCCACTTTTCACGGCTTCTCACTAGAATACCAGGAAATCCATCTTGATGCTGGTTACTAATGGTCTTTAGATTATTATCAGTATGTGGTTTTATAGAGATCGTTATATGCTAGTGAAGATTACATTACGAGTAACTTCTGAGACCTGTTAACTGACTAATATTATCTATATATTATTAAGGTATTCAGTAATTAGATTATGTATATTTATATTCCCTTATTATAAGCTGTATTTTGACCTGTATATTATTGTTATACGATTTACTGTTCGTTAATTATACTCAGTTTATTAGTTACAGTCTACCACGTTCACAGCCACTTTTTGGCTTAATTGTGTATGAATGTTATTTCCTATTTTATGGTGCGTTGCGGTCTGTTTGTTTGGTATATAAATCCAGTATGTCTGAAATAAATGATTGGCATAGTGGAGGTTGTTATTGGTATTCTAAAATAAGCTGGACAGGCTAGGCGAGCAACAGACCAATAGGACACTAGGCTGATCAAACCGGTCGGACGTCATTGGTTTAGTTGTTATATCCCGGTGAAGATTAAATTACAGGTAACTTCCAAGGACTATTCATGGACTAATATTCTATAAATATTCTTATTGTATAACTACTCAACAATTATACTATGTATATTTATATTCCTTTTATGATAAGCTTTATTTTGACCTATAATTTATTGTTGTACGATTTACGGTTCTTAAGCTACGCTCAGTCTATTAGTTACTGTCCCCCTCATTCACAGCCACTTTTTGGCTTATTTGTGTACAAATATTATTTCCTATTTTATGGTACGTTGCGGTCTGTCTGATTGATATATAAACCAAGTGTGCCTGAAATAAATGATTCGATTCATATTACGGAAGCTAGTGTTGTGTTCTGGACTCAGGTGGAAGGGCTCGGAGGACATAGGACCAATAAGGACGCTAGACTGCTCATACCGGTTGAACGTCATTGATTTGGCATAGTGCGAAGATTCGTATAAGTCGTATTCGGATTGGTAGATAAATCGTGTGATAGAAAAGCCAGACGTCAAGGTCATAACATTAGTACAGTATAAGAGGGAATAACTCGTATTTTGATTGGCTAATGGATTATGTGATAACTAGCGGGTCATAATGACACAAACAGAGATTATGGTATTTTTACAGTTAAATTCATAAGGTGATCTAAGCCAAACCACCATTGAAAATCTGGAAGCACTAGACGGTCATTTCGTCCAATTTTTATTTTATAGTTCAATATAGTAATTTCAAGATTCATTTGTTTTCCAATTAACCTTGATTATATGGTACGAAATTGTACTCAATAACTTTTAAACGTTAATGATAAATACCATAATGGATCCAATTCATTCATTCTATGAGGTTTTCAATGTACTTTTATAGTTTCACATAAAATTCCCCTAAACAAAAGAAGTCTTCATTTCATAATCTTTATTATATGTATATAAAGATAAACAATAAACTTGTGAACTGCAGAGGTTTGCAGATTTCATTTCATTTTCTGATTGTTTTGCGTGTTTATAATCAATAGAATAGAAAAATTTCAATTAGACCAGTTTATTCTTCAATTAGTTTTCCTGAGAAGTTTAGTAAATGATTTTTATAAAACAAACAACATGTCGTCAATTGTTCCATACGGATTTCTTTTCTATTCAAGTCTTTTTTTTTAAAAAACAAAAACTTTAACATACAATAGAGTGTGTAATGGTGAGATGAAAATGATCACTTTCTTGGAAATTAATCCTTTAACTATCTTAACAATAAGACCTTTAATTCTTATTCTGATTGTTATGATAATCCTTTTAAGTTGTTTAAGCTTCTATCGCTATAGTTACATAGTAAATGACACTCGTTTAATCTTAAGATTATCAACAATAATCTTATTAATTCTTTTTTCTAAATTCTTAAATATAAATTAAAGGGAAAGAAAAGTCATCTATTTGAAAAGTACATTGAACTATATAATGAAATAGTTAAATATAATTTCTCTAGTTTATATATAAGTAATTAATAAAATAAATTTTAATGATAAATATTACTAATATGAGTAGTTGATAATTATTCACAACATTTTTCAATGTTTAATTACCATTCATATCATTAATATTTATTTAGGATCGTAGATAAGTGAACTAAATTGCACCATACAGTTAAAAGGGTTAAAATAAGTTTAATTCAAATGAAACAGATTGTTGAGAGACAAGATTGAAATCAGAATGAAGTAGTTAGGCGGAATATGATTGTAAAGTCTCATCATTGCATATTACTGATCAGAACTAAGATAATAAACCAGTTCGTGTACAATGATAATGATCGCAGTTGAAACAGAGTCTTATTTTAAGATTATATCAAATGGTTATAGGTTAAACACTAACTGAATGCTTCCATGTTTTCAATGGTGTTCTAGCATCAATCGGTTCAAGTGCTCAATCAATAACTAATTGATCTCCACAACCCTATACTGATAATTACCATGTGCTCACTAGTGACTAACTTCGTGAAGGAATTCTCGGAGTTCTAGTGAGGAGCCGTGACCAGTGGAGTTATTCTGTGTCGGGTAGAGACAGGTATCTACCTCAGTAAAATGAAAGATGGTCGCGCAATTTCATGGATTGATTGAGGTTAGACATTAACACCAATGGATGCCGGCTCAATGGTCAAGTAGGTTAAAGCGTTCGCACGCGAGACTGAAGGTCCTGAGTTCGAACCCCGCGAGCAGGATCGTGGGTGCGCGCTGCTGAGGAGTCCCACAATAGGACGGAACGGCCGTCCAGTGCTTCCAGGTTTTCAATAGTGGTCTAACCTCAATCCGTTCATGATCTCAATCAAAAACTTAACAATCTCCACAACCCTATAGTGATAATCTTGAACTACTTATACACATTAGCAAGATGTTTTATTTGACCTTCAATTGAACTATATTGATACTACTTAAATTAATATTATATTTTTTTATGTGAACATGATTTTTCGAATGCAGTTAATGGTGAAATGGTTCTTTACTAAGATTTTATGTTTCTGCATTACTTTTCACTTTAATTGCTGATATTGTGGTGAACAAGAACACCAGTGGGGACAATCGAATGTATTTAACACAAAATTACAGGACTTGTTAATAAAATCTAACAATCATAAAGTAAATGCTTAATTTGCAAAATTTCCATCAAAATGACTCCGACTTTATTGTTCCCGCATTTTCATACAAATTTCATTCTGTTCCCATTCTTTACTGTTCGATCCTCTAGTATCTCTGCTGCCAGACCTTCTGTTCACGAGTAACGTCATATACTACTTATGTCAGTATAAGTGGCACACACCACAATATTACAAATACTTAGATAAAGTATTAACAATTATTTCCAGATTTAATGAAAGTCTGAAAGAATATTGGTTATTTATAGATATTACAAAAGGTAGACTAAACAGCTTGATTCAGTTATAACTAGATACATTAAAAACTGATTTAATGCGGGATAGTTGAGTTATGATTCCTGCCCATATAAAATGTAAATCAATTTGAATCTTCCCATTGACATTTAGAACTCCAATTAATCAGTCTCTTATTAGCATATGTACGTCTTGTGCGGATTGTCTTGATATTGCCTTAAGTTACATACATTATAACCAGAGATGGATGATAGCCAGCAGTAGAATTCAAAACACACTTTTCTTCTTATTTGGGACTCGTCAGCTGGACGTAACCGCACCAGAGTTGATGTTCTCTCCGAAACTCGAACCTAGAACCGTTGGCTTCAAACGCCATCGCGTTACTCATCTAGCTACTAAGTCCAGATAGCCACTATTTTGTGCAATCGTGTGAATTTCCTCATTGATATTTAGGACTGCAATTGATCAGTTTGAAACAACCATTATGAAAAGAATACATTATTTATTTTTTCACTGCAGACAAGTCAAGTGTTACATCCACGTTCCTGAAAATTCTCAAATATTCCTCTCTATTCTCTAACAGACTCAGACGAATTAAAGTCTCACAGTTTTAAAAATGTAATGAATAATTTCAGTAATAAAAAGAAAAAAAGATCTCGGGACTACTGAGTAAGCAATGGTAAGGTTAAAGCAGTTAGATATGGCAAGTTATTTGATGAAGCAGTAATTATTCATTGACTGAGGTGTTTGATATTACGTTTGCCCAACAAATACAAATCTTTACACTCGGTATTAGTTGTTGTAGGACTTCGTTGTGAGAAGGCTAGAAATGGGAAAACATATCGCATCAGTCAATGAGACTTTTGACTATTGAACAGTATCTTGTAGATAAATAAAGACTATCTGTCTCAGATCCACTTGATTATTGTAACCAATGTTTGAAACGAACTCGAATTGTACAAAATCCACAAACTATTAAATCTTAATAATTAGTCCTTAAACCGAAATAAAGTAATTCGATGGGTTTTTACGTAGTTTAAGCAATGGATTCAAAACCTGCCTTTCTAAAGTTTTTAGTCAGAGTTGACTATCAACCTTCTTTGTTGATGAAATCATCGGACTTCTGCAATCTCTTGTGCTTTTCTACCGTCAACTGGCTCTGCAAATGAGCGTTGATCTTTTGTCTTTTTTTGGGAATTTTATAGTCAAACAATTGTAGAGAAACGTTTCGGGTTATTCGAAATATTTGTGAACATCGTCTCAAAATCTTTTGCCATCCAAGAAAAAGTTTAAAACCTACCGAGTATCAAAACTTTGATAGAACTTAGAGTTTTCATAAAATGGCCATCAGTAATAACTAATTTTCATTCTTGATATCGTGCCTCAAGTCCGAGGACTTCTATATATATTTTTTGAATAATTAGAGAGTGGTATTGAATAAGTAGGCTGTCACAAATCGAATTATTTGTACTGTTTTGTCCTTATGAATTCCTTTAACATATTCCTTGAATAAAGTATGTATTGACTATAAACTCTGACAGTCCTATTTACATATACTAATATAATTGTAGAGTGTAGAATGATTGTAATTATTGAACCAATAAAATCGAATATTAATTGACTGCTCAATCAATCATACAGACAATTATCTTTAAAGCATTTGAACGGACGAATTTCACTTTCCGAATTTTACTTGACTAGTACAATAGTGAAAAAAGCAATAAATTGAAAATTGTAGGTGAACGTTCAGGTACTTATTCCAAATTAATGAGCGACAAAATTATCACCTGAATTACAAGAATCAATAACTGGTCAACTCTATGTTATATTTCATCGTTGTCTAAACGACTTATTCGTCTATCTTTACATCTTATCATAATAAATGAATATACAGAAGCACTATACTTGATAGACTAATCAATCAGATTTATAACAGGGTCTCTTGGATATTTTGCGAGAAATTCACTCATCTATAAAGCTACAAAACATTCTTGCCTCATAGCTAATGTCAGTTAATGGTGCTAACCCTGCTCTTAATTTCGCAACCTAACCATTCATCCTAATTCCTGTCTAGCCCAATAAGTGGTTAAAATTTTTCAGTCAGTTTTAGATCGTCCATTAAGTATAATGCTACGGAATATTTAACTTTCATAGCCTAATTTAAATTCAATCAGAAATAGATAATTGAACGAATGTTTTCCATATTTTCGATTTATAAACATTCTTATTGAAATAAATTAAAAAGACCCTCGGTATTTTTGTATCTTTTTTTTTCATTTAGATTCATGCAAATTGTCGATTGCGTCGTGTTTACTTTTGTGATCGTATTTATTCAGAAGATGAATTACCAAGAGACTATAAACTTTATCTTCCTCTTCATCCAATATCATCTAGCAGTAGTCGAATACACCATCATCATAATCAACAACCGAGAGCAATATCAGATGGGAAAACTTCATCAAATCGTTGAAAGATTTTACCCATTTTTTTTCTATTTCCATAACAATAATCTTTATTCATCATGGCTATCTCATCATATTACATGACTGGATATCTTTAAACTATTTCTTATCGATTTTAGTGAACGAAATAATTTATTTCATATACATTGCTTTCATATGTTAGTCTCTGTGAGATTACCATCATCAATGATTGAAGATGTTAAATTAAATGGCTGAGAATCAGTCAAAATAGCTCAGATGCATTCACTTTTTATCATCTCTGAGATATTGGGTTTTAAAATTATTTTATACTTCTTTTCAGTTACACAAACTCATATTTTCCTTTCAAATCCCATTCTATATATCTAGTCTTTTCCATTATTACTAACAGTGTTGTTAATTTCACTACTGTGAATTTCATCTCACTATGCTGTTGTAATCCGGTAACTTGGATCAATGCATACATTGTATTTGACTAGTCGACTCCTGTTCATAAGTATCATATCTCATTTGTTCCCTCCATATTGTTTTTAATATTCATAACTTTGCTTTTGATGTATCTCTCTTTCGAATAACTAATCAAATGGAGAGAAACTTATTTTTATTCTATGCATATCTGTATAATCTGATTAACTATGTTCAAATAAACAAACGCACATGATTCACTGTTCCAAGATATATATAAGTTTTTTTTCCAATAAGCTTTATTTTAACATCCAATACATAAGAAAGGAGATAATGAGCCGCTGAATTCTGTAGTTCTCGAGGTTATGATAAAAATACCTCTAACAGCACTCAAGACTGTGATCAGAAACATTTATTTGTGTTGAATATATTAGATAGCTCTCTCATTTGTAAGAAAAAATAGACTGGTATTTAAGCAAAATCATTCTTTACTAATCAACCTTATCAAAAGAATGTCATTCGCTCAGTTTAGGAACGAATATCAATTTACATATTGATAATTGGATAATATTTATGGTCATTCAGTGAAGACAAATTTTATTAGTAAACAGCAAAATTCATTTGGATTCTCAGTAATTTTTATTATTATAGAATATGTTTATTTATTAGTACTTACTTGCATACGCCTGTTACTCCCAGTGGAGCATAGGCCGCCGATCAGCATTCTCCAAACCACTTTGTCCTGGGCCTTCCTTCCTAGTTCTATCCAATTGTCGTTCATTCTTCTAATGTCTACCTCCATTTCTCGGAGAAATGTGCTCTTTGGTCTTTCTCTTCCACTTTGACCTTGAGGATTCCAAGTGAGGGCCTGCTTTATGACGTAGTTGGATTATTTATTAATATCTCAAATCTTAGTAGTGGTCGAATTCGTATTTACTAAAATCAGTAGTGCTTTACATTAATTAATTAATAACTTACTTTATGGACAGAAATTTACAGCATCATAAAATTAGACAGTCAAAACCAATGAGCATAACTAATTTTTCAATATTATGAAACTACTCCTTCTTAAGTTGTGATTACATAATACAAATGATTGGGGAAAATCAATATCATAGGCCGTGTACACTTCAAACAATTAAGTTCTAGCTCATTATATCATATTATTAATCATAATTCCTTATGTTTTATTTACACATTAAAATAATTTAGTTGGGCTGTTGTTTCCCAACCTCCATTAGTTTGCTTAATATCATCATCGTAGAGTATATTTAATCTTTGTGAATAAAGACAGAATAGCATAGTTAAATTATGAAGTGCAAAGGGGTGTTCACAGAAACAAGATCAGTTAAATTCCATATAAAAGTCAAAAATGTATTGATTTCATTGTGAGCATAATGAGATTCAAGAATGGAGTCATACAAAAATAAAGTGTTGTATTAAGGTCATTTTTATAAAAACTGAAATATGATAAGCAATTCCGACCTTATAAAAAGATTGTGTGCAATATTTATATTTAACTAATTAAGATATGATTGTTTGTCATAGACGGTTGAAAGGAATCATTTTCATTTGCACTTCATTAGGATATTGCTTACCATAAAGTTTCCTATTCGAACTCCTCCCAACCGATACTTTGGCTTGGACAGCCGAGTTGTATCTCTGACCCTGTTAGAAAATGTGTATCTGTGGGTTGTTTATGATAGATTAGGATAATCAGAAATCACTAAATGACAAGTTCACATGATTGGTAAGGAAATAGCTTTCATATGCAAAGGATTATTAATAAACCCATGACAAGCTAGATTTCTTAAGATAATTATATACATATATATAAAAATGAGTACACAATTATATGATTCAGTTAAATCAAGTAAATTTCCTTTCTTATATTTTGTATCTTCTCTCTCGTAGCAGTGCTTCTGTATAGAAGTGGTGTGTATCAGTATTAACTCTGGGATATTGTACATCAAAGCAGTGTAATCCTAATTGTACATGATGAGTAAACTGATAAAGTTTCCACGAAATCCTAATAGTCTTCAATTCATTAAATATAATGTTTTCACAATTTTGACATTTAATACTGTTACACATCAGAACGAAATGACAAGAACCCATTTTTCATGTTCACAATTACTTAAGTTATACACAAAAGCATAGAATGATTAAAAGTAATTACTCAAGACATACTTCTCAAAAATTACGTTAAATGAATCAAGTAAAAGCACTTCCATCATAAATTAGGTACAAAATTTCCATGTAGACATAACCCACATTTTCTATCAGAATACTATGTAGAATAAAGTTAAATCATTGAAAAGAAAGTCACTAATGTCAAGATTATATTGCTTTTTAAATGATAAGTGAAGAATTGTCGTATTCTAACACTGATCCGCCAGGATAACATTCAATTAGTATCTGTCTATCTATTAGTTTATTCCGTTTATAATTTCTCAATATACTAATTTCTCTTTTATTATGGTTTTATCAGTGCACGGTATTCATTTAAGAAAGATTTTGTAAATCAATTTGTATATTACAGCAGTTTGAAGATCCCTATACAATACTAAAAATCAAAGAATATTTAAACGAACAATTGGTTACAATTACTTCATCATCAATCTCCACAGTTATAACTCCATAATTATTGTTATTTTTTTACAAAGGAATAGCAATAGGGACACCACTCAGCTGATTCTGGCTTATATTTTTTTCTAGCCAAACTGGAAAATGGACCGTTGATCGGCATCCTAAATAAGCTAGATTATTACTGTCCATACATTAGATGATACACTAATAGTGTGTGACGAAACTATCGACAAACAATAGTTGTTGAACAGTCACAATAGCGTTCATCCGGTTATTAATTTCACCAGCAAAGAAAAGAACGGTAATATTATAGTTTTCCTTGATGTCCTACTTTCTAGAAATGTAACGGTCTTACACAAAGAAACGTATTTAGAGAGAATACTCGGACGAGTCAGTATACGATTTTCATATCTTTACACCCCTTTAATGCAAAATAAACACGACATTTGGATACTTTGACTTAAAGGATCTGGTGAAAGGATATTTCACGCCGCCATGTTACATATATTTTTATTAACCAAACCAATACTTACACAACAAATCAGGGATAGGTTACTGATAATGGGCTCCTATATGTGTTTATACCGATTCAACTGATCTTGTGGAACTAGTTACATAGGCCGTACTCAGATATTATTATAATTGAGTGCTCGTGAATATGGTTAATAAATCTATTAACAGCGCCACTCTTTCTCATTTGATCGATAGTGAACGTCATATTAAAATAGAAGCTTTCTGTTTTATATCAAGTTCCTAATAATCTGCTAAATGAGCCAGATCACGACACCCTTACATAACTGAGGCTATCTAGATCAATTCCAGAACTTATGTATCCAGAAGAAGTATATCCAGCCTCTATATTTACCTAGGTCCGCAAATGGATCACTATATATTTTAAACCTTTTATCCCCCTCCCAATCCCTTTTACATTTATCGTTCTTAATATGCACATCCGTCTTTTCTAATCCACATGGATTTTTTAAAAATCATAATTACTTTAACAACACATCTCTTATTACATATTATATTCATACGTTATTATTATCATCTCGATTAACAAGACGAAATTCTCCTACCATAAATTTTATCAACACGATTCAATATCTCAACAGTTGGGGTCATGAGTCAATTGAAGCTAGATCACCATGGAAAACCTGGAAGCACTGAACGGCCGTTTTGTCCTATTGTGGGACTCCTCAGCAGTGCGCATCCACGCCCCCGTCTCGCGGGATTCGGACCCAGGACCTACCAGTCTCGTGCCAGGCGCTTGACCAACTAGACTACTGGCTTCAAGGGATATATCCTGGAGTTCTAGTGAGAAGCAGTGGCCAGTGAGTTCAACCGGGTCAGTTGTGAAGTAGTAACTCACTGATCACAACGGTGGATGTGTCGCTCAATTCCGTGGATTAATTGGAGTTAGACATTAACACCGTTGGATGCCGCCTCAGTGGTCTAGTTGGTTATGCGCCTGGCGTGAGACTGATAGGTCCTGAGTTCGAATCTCACGAAGTGGGATCGTGGATGCGCACTCCTGGGAAGTGCCACAATAGGACGAAACGGCCGCTTAGGTTTTCCATGATGGTCTAGCTTCAACTGTTGAAATTACTATAATCTCCGCAAAACCCCCTTCTGATACGATTCAGTATATTACTATTATATTGATTATAACGTGACACTTTACTACTAATCATTTTGACCTTTATTAAATGACCTTCCTTATTAACAAATAACACAATTCTGAAGTATTTATGTCATAACAGATGAAAAACGTTCATCAATTCTTAACAGATAACATCATCAAATCCATTAATGCATGCCTTATTTTGATCTTAATAAAATATCACAATAATTATGGAGTTATAAATGTAGAGCTTAATGATAAAGTTATTGAAAGTAACTGTTCGCTCAAATAATCTTTGTTTTTGAATAATTGGTATATATGTGATTTATTTATGAATAAACTAATCTTATTATCCAGGGTTAGATAACAGTTATTATGAAATACTACCGATATGAATACTTCTTGTAATACACATCTGACTAACAAGCTCTAATAGAAATATATAAAACTCAGATTAAAATTTTATTGATAATTGCTCTCACAATTGTTAAACATTGAAATTCCAATCAGTTAGCTTTATAAGAATTTCGCAAATTTAATTGACGGATTACGGTCATATGGATGTGGTTGGTTTCAACTGAACACACAGGTTGGAATAGCTAAATTTTCTTAGTAATTCTTGTTTCATGGTGTAGTTCGACTCTGAGTAACAAGTGGACCGAGCTCCTAACGTTTTCTTGTGAGTTTATTATTTCAAACTGTGAATGTACTTATGCAAAAAATAATAATGAAAACTATAATTTAATAAAACAAAAACTCAGATTCTACATAAATAACCGTCTAATAAGTAGTTCTTTTCACGGCTCAGGAACAATCCAACACCAACAAACATACATGTCAATCCTTATTCATTATAAAATTCATATAAAAAACTCGTTCATGTTATGAATCATTGTCAAGTGAGATGGTTGAGAGATGCGTCACGTATGTTCGACAGCCGCCTAACTAGCTCATCAGATGATGTTAGCTAATATAGAATTTTGAAGAAGGATACGGATAACCAGACGTAGATGTGATATCAGTCTACCAAGTAGCTATTAACTGTCCTAAGTAATGTTGGTATATAAAGACTATTTGATAAGAATCAATGCAATAATAGCTATCAGAGGTAAGAGATCATGAACGATAAAGAGCAGGATCGGTCAAAATAGAGTAGGTCTTGAATGCGAATAACCCCTCATATATTCCCTTTCCCTCTATCACATCTCAAACAATATTCTCAATATTCAATACTTCTCATTATTATTGCTATTATTTCATTGTGACTCCATCGCTATTCATTTTTTTCTGTTTATATCTTATATTAATATAGTCTGTGAACTTGAGCTAACGCAAGTTTGTACCAGACCCTAACATTCCAAATCACAATGACTAACTGACAATATTCAATTCAAAACATAATCTACTATAATTTACAAGAACAAAACAGTGTTATTTCCTTCTTCATAACAGTTTTAATCAACAACAAGAAAAAGGGTTAACCATTAAGGAAAACACTAAAAGATAAAAGAAAACGAAATGAAGGTAAAAAGCAGCAAACATAGAAATCAACAAAATAATGGAATAAACAACGAATCATGAAAAATATTTTTTTTAAAAAGAATAAAAATCCCTAATTTCAACAAACAAAATAAAACAAATTGAACAATGAATAAGAAAACAAGCTGTTTTACAATATTTTAAAAAAAATGGGTTTTCTCAATGAATTTCATGGAGATTCAACCTTATTTCAACATTAATTATACGGGAACATTTTTCACCCGGTCGATTTGAATGTTGACAATGATGATTGATGATTTATCTCAACTTTATTATTATCATCAATATCAAGTGAATTAGACTTGGAATTATGTGATAATGTTATCGATTGAGCATTATTATCATCATTATTATTATCACCAACATCATCATTCAAAACAACATTTAATTTAGATGACGACCGTTGAGAATTATTGACAGTTGATGTCTATGGGAATTGTGGTCAGATGTTAAGAAAAAAAGTGTGTTGAGAAATGGATTATCGGATAAAACGGTTGTTATCACTATCTATCGTTAAAAGATAAAGATAATATCAAAATCTGATTGATAACGTGACGGAATATCATTGGAAATTGTCACACTTATACACAGTTGATTCATGCAAATACATATCTACATGTATATTATTTACATGCTAAATCATAAATTGGACATGTTTATACCTGTCTTCAGTGTGTTATCTTTATACACAAGAAACTGTAAGTATGGGATAATGGAGTTACATAGAAATAATGAACAGATCAATGCTAGGCCACCAGTGAAAACATGGAAAAACTGAACGGCCGTTTCCCACTTACATTCATCATGTGCTCACAAGTAAATAGCTTCAAGAGCAAGTTGTTGGAGTTATGATGTGAAGCCATGATCAGTGAATTTCAAATGTGTCAGCTGCGACCGAAGCTACACATCAACATTGTTGGATGCCAGCTCAATGGTCCAGAGACTAAGCGTTCGCCCCAAAGTCCAGGCTATAGTTCCTGTGTACGTGGTCATGGATGCGCAACTTTGAAGAGTCCCATACAAGGACAAAACGGTCGTCCACAGTTTCCAGGTTTTCGATAGTGGTCTAACATTGATCGGTTCGTGATTTCAATGAGAATAACTTTAATGAGTAGTTTGGTTGAGACAAGGAGACTTTTCAAATACAGAAATCTGGGTAAAAGTATAGTATAGAAACAAACCAGTGAAAATCGAGAGTGCGACTTCTATGTTCATGGACGAAATTCAACTAACATGTATAACTAGAAATACAAATACCTTTCCATAATACTAAAAAAAACTATATTTTGACATCAGCAGGCAAAGATGAAAATGTTAAATGTATTGAATCCTTGATTCTTCATCTTCAGATTGTGTATGACAGGCAAATTGGCACTATCATAAAATCCTGACACTGAGACGAAACGTAAATTGTTGGTACTAGATTTTATCAGCAAACTAATCAGACAGCGCTACTTCGATTTTTAAAAAAATTCATCAACCTTACATAGCATTTTTACACCTTAGCTGATGTCAATTCATGATGAAAAGGCAAGGTTTAAACGTTAGGTCCTTTCGAAATGTGCCCGCCCTTTCGTTTCAACGACCCTGAACGGCTTGACTAGAGGCGGTCATTCCGTATTTCAATTGCCGTGGGTTGGTTGGATTGCATGAGTATCAAGTTTTTTCATATATAAGTCATCTTATGCTACATAAAAAAGCACGAAATAAATACCAAAACCATTAATTTAGCGTTCTCTGTTTTGTAGTGTACACTTTGGCTCTGTTGTTGCTTTGTAATTTGATCTTTGATCCCAACAACTGTAGTAAAGCTCAACGAAATGTCAAGTCACAGGTAAATCCTAAGTATTTGTAGTATTTCCTTGGGTTATTATTGTTGCAAGGAATAACTTTTTAATAATTAGTCATGTCTGTTTTTAGTGCTTCATGCTCAAGTGACATTTCAGTCGACCTAACCGATGCCTTTCGAAGTATGATACTGAACAAGCGTTTCGTGTTGTGGGATGATTTTGAAAGCGCCTTAAAAGAGTTCCAAAAAGTATGGAATTATAATTTTATCGCTTCTCAGACTACTTATACTCGTTACATCCACACAGAAAGCAGACTGCTGAAGGATGTCAGGTTCAAATACCTGTTTGTATCGTTTAATTGTACGTTTGGTCATAAACGGAAATCGGAAGGTTTGAAAGTGAGGCAAAAATCGTAAGATCTTTAACTAATATCTTATGTTTAAGGTCTAAATTCCGTAATTGTCAATCTAAATTCCGTGTAAGACTAGAGGAGCAAGGATATGTCATCAAATCCTACAACATGCTCCACAATCATCCATGTAGTAATTCATGGATGGTATGTGATCCATGGACAAGGAGATTATCGTCAGAAGAAAAGAGAACTTGAAGCCCGTAATACTTCACTGTGAGTCAGCAGATGAAGTTATCGAAAGTATTAAGGAGAGAACTGGTAAGCAAGTAACTGCTGCCGATGTCAAAGGTATGAAAGCTACACTCTCCACTGGTAAGTGTATATAAATATATTTCAGGTTGTTTTACTCGGAACCAGGTAATGGATATGCTTAGACAGAAAGGCGAAGTGAAGGAACATTTAGAAAATGGATATGCCACTAGAATATGTTTCAGTAGTTATAACCAAATACAACTGTACAGGAAATATCCAGAAGTTGTGTGCATTGATTCTACGTATAATACTAATAATAAAAGTGAATATGTTTATCGTTGTATTTTACTATGTAGATATTCCTTATTCCAGTTAGTGGTGACGGATAATTGCGGTCGAGGTCGAACTGTAATGTTTGCGTGGACTCGAGGGAAAAGCGTGCCGATGTGATATGGATTTTAGATCAATTCAAAGAGATAATGGGTGACACAATGTTGACTGAAACATTTGTGATGGATTGCGCACGATGTGAAAGCGCGGCTGTCTGTATAACACACGGACATGCAAACATAATTTTGTGCGCCTTTCATGTAATTCGCGCTTTCCGGAAAAAGGTACACCAATGGTTACTTATATAAAATTGCCCTTAGACAAACGACAAAATAATGAAAACGTACTTAACTCGATTGGTAACTGCGGAGACGGTTGGAAGGTAATTTTTGTAATGTGTTTATTCACTAGATTTAATCAATATTACAGAATAATAAATCGGCGGGACAGATTGATAGGTCAGTACCTGTCACGTTTTGGATGGCACGTAAGACAATGTGGGCGCGTGCCTTTTACGGTCATGTTTTAACATTGGGTAACAGCACGAATAATCGTGTTGAATCACTAAATAGGCAAATAAAACGATATGTACGAAAAAGTGATAGTCTGTACAAATGTATGTACAAGGCTTTACAATGGAGTGAATTGACGTCAACTAGAAGAAGTATCGAAGATCAAGTGATAGCCGGAAGATCTTATAAATATAATGCTCCACAGCGTCTTATACCCCTGCTAAACATTTTGACCCCATTCGCAAGATCTAAATTGTTATACGAACTTAAACAAATGCGTTTCGTCTACGTGGAATATGAAGGCGGCGACTGGTTGTTTATGGTTGACCGCGGACAACCTTATGAAGTGGATATAAGCATTTGTCAATGCAATTGTAACACATTTATGATGTGTCGATATCCCTGCCGTCACATGCTATTTGCCTACATTAAAAGACGAAATCTTACAGGTAAGCTATATCAACTATGAAATACTAACTGCATAGCTCATCAACTTCTTAGGTATTGTAGCAGATGGAAGTTACATAATACCCAGAACTTCCAAAATTATACATTAACTGCATTACCACGACGGAGTGAAGTGCATATAAGTATTCAACGAAGCCAAAGAATCCATAAGCATCGCATCATTGAGAAGTATGGTGAACGTTTCGCAACGGAAGTTGAGAAGAAAGTGGACAATTATTACTTAAGAATTCTTAATACCAACTTGTAAACTTGATTTTCTGCTTTAGCAGCAATGATTATTCAATAAACTTTCATAATTTTAATTTCCATCTTATTCCTACTTTCATGGGAATGAATAGCAATGATGTTCATGTGTAACTGTTTGTAATAATTAAGAATGATTAAGAAACCCTACATCCACGTACAGTCTTGCAGATTAGGCACCCACATATCATATTCACCTTCGTCGGATTACGTTTATCATTAAAATCGTATCAGTAGCTAAGTATATTTTAATTTCATGTGATTAGTTCCGCTTATGAATTGAAATGAAACCAGGAGAAATGTTGATTAACAGTGGTATGCATTCATTATAACTAAATATGCATTAGGATTTAACAGTGATGTGGAAACAGTTGACATACTTGACTATGAATAATTGAAATGAAGTAGTCATTATTGATAACCTACTTCATTTCAATTATTCATAGTCAAGTATGTCAACTGTTTCCCACATCACTGTTAAATCCTAATGCATATTTAGTTATAATGAATGCATACCACTGTTAATCAACATTTCTCCTGGTTTCATTTTAATTCATAAGCGGAACTAATCACATGAAATTAAAATATACTTAGCTACTGATACGATTTTAATGATAAACGTAATCCGACGAAGGTGAATATGATATGTGGGTGCCTAATCTGCAAGACTGTACGTGGATGTAGGGTTTCTTAATCATTCTTAATTATTACAAACAGTTACACATGAACATCATTGCTATTCATTCCCATGAAAGTAGGAATAAGATGGAAATTAAAATTATGAAAGTTTATTGAATAATCATTGCTGCTAAAGCAGAAAATCAAGTTTACAAGTTGGTATTAAGAATTCTTAAGTAATAATTGTCCACTTTCTTCTCAACTTCCGTTGCGAAACGTTCACCATACTTCTCAATGATGCGATGCTTATGGATTCTTTGGCTTCGTTGAATACTTATATGCACTTCACTCCGTCGTGGTAATGCAGTTAATGTATAATTTTGGAAGTTCTGGGTATTATGTAACTTCCATCTGCTACAATACCTAAGAAGTTGATGAGCTATGCAGTTAGTATTTCATAGTTGATATAGCTTACCTGTAAGATTTCGTCTTTTAATGTAGGCAAATAGCATGTGACGGCAGGGATATCGACACATCATAAATGTGTTACAATTGCATTGACAAATGCTTATATCCACTTCATAAGGTTGTCCGCGGTCAACCATAAACAACCAGTCGCCGCCTTCATATTCCACGTAGACGAAACGCATTTGTTTAAGTTCGTATAACAATTTAGATCTTGCGAATGGGGTCAAAATGTTTAGCAGGGGTATAAGACGCTGTGGAGCATTATATTTATAAGATCTTCCGGCTATCACTTGATCTTCGATACTTCTTCTAGTTGACGTCAATTCACTCCATTGTAAAGCCTTGTACATACATTTGTACAGACTATCACTTTTTCGTACATATCGTTTTATTTGCCTATTTAGTGATTCAACACGATTATTCGTGCTGTTACCCAATGTTAAAACATGACCGTAAAAGGCACGCGCCCACATTGTCTTACGTGCCATCCAAAACGTGACAGGTACTGACCTATCAATCTGTCCCGCCGATTTATTATTCTGTAATATTGATTAAATCTAGTGAATAAACACATTACAAAAATTACCTTCCAACCGTCTCCGCAGTTACCAATCGAGTTAAGTACGTTTTCATTATTTTGTCGTTTGTCTAAGGGCAATTTTATATAAGTAACCATTGGTGTACCTTTTTCCGGAAAGCGCGAATTACATGAAAGGCGCACAAAATTATGTTTGCATGTCCGTGTGTTATACAGACAGCCGCGCTTTCACATCGTGCGCAATCCATCACAAATGTTTCAGTCAACATTGTGTCACCCATTATCTCTTTGAATTGATCTAAAATCCATATCACATCGGCACGCTTTTCCCTTCGAGTCCACGCAAACATTACAGTTCGACCTCGACCGCAATTATCCGTCACCACTAACTGGAATAAGGAATATCTACATAGTAAAATACAACGATAAACATATTCACTTTTTATTATTAGTATTATACGTAGAATCAATGCACACAACTTCTGGATATTTCCTGTACAGTTGTATTTGGTTATAACTACTGAAACATATTCTAGTGGCATATCCATTTTCTAAATGTTCCTTCACTTCGCCTTTCTGTCTAAGCATATCCATTACCTGGTTCCGAGTAAAACAACCTGAAATATATTTATATACACTTACCAGTGGAGAGTGTAGCTTTCATACCTTTGACATCGGCAGCAGTTACTTGCTTACCAGTTCTCTCCTTAATACTTTCGATAACTTCATCTGCTGACTCACAGTGAAGTATTACGGGCTTCAAGTTCTCTTTTTCTTCTGACGATAATCTCCTTGTCCATGGATCACATACCATCCATGAATTACTACATGGATGATTGTGGAGCATGTTGTAGGATTTGATGACATATCCTTGCTCCTCTAGTCTTACACGGAATTTAGATTGACAATTACGGAATTTAGACCTTAAACATAAGATATTAGTTAAAGATCTTACGATTTTTGCCTCACTTTCAAACCTTCCGATTTCCGTTTATGACCAAACGTACAATTAAACGATACAAACAGGTATTTGAACCTGACATCCTTCAGCAGTCTGCTTTCTGTGTGGATGTAACGAGTATAAGTAGTCTGAGAAGCGATAAAATTATAATTCCATACTTTTTGGAACTCTTTTAAGGCGCTTTCAAAATCATCCCACAACACGAAACGCTTGTTCAGTATCATACTTCGAAAGGCATCGGTTAGGTCGACTGAAATGTCACTTGAGCATGAAGCACTAAAAACAGACATGACTAATTATTAAAAAGTTATTCCTTGCAACAATAATAACCCAAGGAAATACTACAAATACTTAGGATTTACCTGTGACTTGACATTTCGTTGAGCTTTACTACAGTTGTTGGGATCAAAGATCAAATTACAAAGCAACAACAGAGCCAAAGTGTACACTACAAAACAGAGAACGCTAAATTAATGGTTTTGGTATTTATTTCGTGCTTTTTTATGTAGCATAAGATGACTTATATATGAAAAAACTTGATACTCATGCAATCCAACCAACCCACGGCAATTGAAATACGGAATGACCGCCTCTAGTCAAGCCGTTCAGGGTCGTTGAAACGAAAGGGCGGGCACATTTCGAAAGGACCTAATGTTTAAACCTTGCCTGATGAAAACTAACTCTAAAACCTCAATCATAATTAAGGACAATGTGAAGACTCGTAAAAGTTCATTTGGCATTTATAAGTTCCAAAAGACGGACAAACTATATTCATAATTTTGTTGTTTTTTATTTAGAAACAGAGTAACATGCAGAAGACGAGAATAGATTTATTAATTATATAAATCTGTTCATACTTTGCAATATTGTTATTTTCTTTTCCATAAACTATCCACATACAAAACCTGTTTTTTGATTGGCTATAAACTATCTGAAAATTTACCGTGGTTGTTTTGATTCCATGCTTACACTAGACTTTTGCTGAAATTTGTCTAAATATTTCCTTTTTTCATTATTGGCTTGCGAAAAAGGAAGTGTCAAAGCAGACAATCAGAGTCAACAAAAGATTACTTAATCAGCTTTTGGGATAGTCAGGTTATAAGGTCAAAATACTCATAGCCGAATCCATACAAGCTGTTACAAGGTTGTAAACAGAAGTCTAATGTACCAAGGCCATTGATAATCTATAAGTTAAATTCTATACATAGGCGAATTTAGAGCCAGTATGTATTCGAGATTATCACATTATATGGCCTTGGTAATAAAATGGTCTCAATTAAGGATCCATTCGAAATAATAAAGACCTCGATATAGATAGGACTATTTGGCTCGAGGTCTTACAAGGAGTTCTTAATTATTAGAAAATCGAGTGGTAGCTTAAACCGATGCACATATGTACAGGGTTTTGCGTTGCAAATGACTGACTTACACATTTCCAATTTCAGCCCATTTATCATACAACGCGATGATCAACCAATGGTGTTGGCAACAAATAATTTGCCTCCGATGTGTATGAACATTAGTCGCGGTTATACAAAGCTAGAGCTTCAGGAAGTCCTGATTCTAAACCGATGGTGTACATGGACTGCAGGATCTTGGGGAAGCGAATGGAGTATGAATTCATCCTGATCATCGGCTATCATGGAACGGTATCGCTTGATATTGCCCCACTACCTTTTGTATTATATCTCAAAGTGAAAGGGCCGGGGACCGACCTCTTAAGAAGACTAACTGCTCTAGTTCGGATGTTCATATATATATATATATATATATATATATATATATATATATATCCATGATTTCACCACAATGTTATTCGATTTTTAATTACCATTTATATCAGATTTTATAAGTATTAAAACTAACTAAAATTGTTCAATGTACATACAAAATAACAAAAGCAAAACAGTAAAATTTATCTTAGTAATATTAACTTACTTGAAGTGAATTCACACTAGTCCCAAGTCTTGGCCACTCTGTTTCATCTGTAACTAATCCAATAGGTTTTAAGCTTGAATCAGATAATTTTCTGTTAGACGGAGTACTTTTTATTATATTAACCTCAGTATTTTTAATAAAATACTTTTTATCTTGATTGATTGTTTTAATTCTACTTGTAACAGAGTTAATAGTTGATGTAATGATAGCATTATTATGACTAATACAAGTATTAGTATTGGTAGTGGTATTAGTATGATTAGTCCTAGACTTGAAACTGTTCTTTTTATACTCATTACGAGGCATACTGTTAACTTTTTCCATCCCAGTTGTATAACCATCATAATACTCGTGTTGGTACTGTTGTTCCTGTTCATTTAAACAATTCTTAGTACTTTTACGGATATTATTATCATTATTTACTTTAGCAATATCAGTAGGGTTAAGAGCATGAATCGAATTATGACTGCTACGAGAGGTAATGACAACATTTTCATTGGTACTTGCTTGACCATTGAATCGCTGTTGATGATGACCTATATGATTAGTAGAAGCAGTAGTATTGTGAGTGTTACTACTACTACTAGTAGTAATTATAGTTTTACACTTATCAGAATGAAATTTCTTTATTCCATTGGTAGGGTTTCGTTTTAACGCACCGATAGAAAGTGAATGATTATTATTACTATCATTATTATTATTATTATCATTAATATTATTTTTGTTACCATCAATAATTACACTATTGTGAATAAATTCTTCTGATTTATGATGGTGAAGAACACTTTCATCGCCTGATGAATGCTTTTGTAACCTTTTATGAAACTCTTCAACCGACCCACCACTATAAGTGCTACCATTTTGATGATGATGACGGCGACGCGTTTGATTAGTGTTATGAGAGTTACTAACACAGTTAATACGCACTTGACTTGTCAACTTATTCGATGTAACAAGTTGTTTTCCATGGAATGGTAAATATTGATTACTCTGAGGACATTGTTGTCGCGGTGAATGAATCATCAACGGTGTTGTATAATTTGATTGTGGTAAACTATTTATAAAACTATGAGATATTACATTGTCCGAAGGACAATGTTCATGAATATGACATGGTTGTCGACTGTTTGTGTTGACAGTAGTAGGGTTACGATTCATTTCTGAGTGTTGAAAAGGATAATCTGGAGATGGTAAACTAGGATATGTGCATGACCAATAACTGACGGCTAAGGGTGCCATAGGTATACTTGGTGTGGTCGATAGTGTTTGCTTTTGTATATGTTGACAATTCGATCCGAAATATCCTGTAAAACCACGTCGACCAGAGTCATTATGTAAATACATTGTAGCATCAAGATCACATGAACCGGGCGATGGAAATACAAAATTATTTTGATAATGATATTGTGAAAATCCACCGGGATCATAACGTGACTGACCAGTAGGAATATCAACAGACTGTTGTTGTTGCCGTTGTTGATGACTTTCTTGAGGATGATCTTGAAGGTGTGGATTTGGAAAAGGTAGAAAATGTTGACCATGTTGTAAAGCTGGTGATGTATACGGTCCAGATATGTATCCACTGGTATGACCTATAGTGATTGATTTATCAAAAAGTGTATTTCTTTTTGATTGGAAATTAAATTTCGATAATTTGGTGAAATTTATTGGCCAAGCTGTGGAACGAGATTCAGTAGAAAGAAAAAAAGCAGATAAAACCGTGTACAATACAGAAAAATTGTCAGTATTACCAAGAGCATAACACAACAGATGAAGAGTTACGTAAGCAAAAACAATACTTTTAATTATTTTCCGTAAACTGTCAAATTTGTTACAACAGTTAAAATCATGAGGTCATAATACCAACTAGTCATTAAATTCTAGAATTCTATATCAACCAAAAAACGATTTACTGAAGTTTTGTATGATTCTTTTTGCGTCGGTTCCAAATACTTTGTTTATCGAAAAGTATAAAATACTTTTAGTATACTTGGTATGTACTTAGCAGTGGAATTCCTGATACTCGTTCCATCCCATTTTGGACTCATTAGACTTATGGACCCGCATTCTAACGTTGGTATTGAAGCTCGAACTCGCCACATTTTCTTTCAAATACACGTGTTATTCACTAAGCTACTGGATCCAAGGACAGCTTCTAAAGTGCTCAAAGGGTGTGGAGATATCAGTAAGCGTTTGTAGTTTCCTTTTGTTGATACTCAGGACTGTAAATGATCAGTCTCAACACCAACACCGAGATCTAGGCACCTTCAGTTGATGACTCTCAAATACGACGACACGCGAAACTTGCATTTCATTGATATTTAAACACAAAGTTAACTAAAACTTGTGAGATCAAATAATATATAGGTAATCCGCTCAAGGTGCACACATATATCTACTGAGACTGATAATCAATCTCAGTTGTGGATATCACCAACGAAAAGTTACAAACCTTTATTTGGAAACAGCACCCGACGGCCGTTTCGACTTAGTATGGAAATCCTGACGAGTGCGCACCCACGATCCTGGGTCTGAGAATCGGACTTAGGACCATTTGTTTCGTGCGCAACCCTTAACCTTTAGACTACTGAGCCAACATCCAATAATGTACAACTATTTTACACCCGACATGTACACTAGCTTAAAATAGTTCGTGATTTAAACTATGAATTTTTATTAATTAATATTGGAATAGATGTGAAGGTTAAATTAAAACCACCGCAGTACGAATTTTATCTTAATAAATAGACAGCACTAAATTACAATGTTTAGAGGTTACCTTAAAACAAATTTTTTTTTTCTCAATGACGCAATTATAACACACGTTAATGAAAAGCTCTAATTAGTCACACTGAATGATGCCTACAACTTTAACCAAATATTTTATCTGGCGTACAGACTATGTTGGATCCGCAGTCATATTGCTTATACTCGACAGTTGGAAACCACTCTAATTCCTTGATCCTACTGCTCACAATTCGAAACAAGAACCACGGTAATTCCAACGACATAAACAGGAACACGAAAGGCTGGTGCAATGAAGATTCATTGGCTCTCTAAAAAACAATTCACTTGTTAATCCCATCACATCACCGACCAATTACAATAGGAAGATCTCTCTGATAAAGGTCGAATATCAATGTAAACAACTTGGGATATATATATCACACGACGGTGGGATGAAAGTTCAATCAACCACACAATTAAAACAGTAACACGACAATGAGTTAGTTAAGTAGACACAAGTAACCGCACAAGGAAACATAAAACCTCAACTAATAACTTTCTATATTTAGAAATATTTTTTTAAATAGGCCTAAAAAGTTATTAATAAAAACTTTTTAATAGGGGTATTATTGCTAAACAGTTAACCTTTGTCTGAGGTAAAGAATTTTTTTAGCTAAATGTGCATAATTTACCCATCATTAGGCTATTAAATTAAATTAATAAGAAACCTAGAGGAGTGGTCAAACCAAAACAAGACCGAATATCCATTTACAAAAACAATCAATTATTCCACATGGATAGTTTTTTAAATGAATGAAAAAGGTCCACATTCATATATATATATTAATCATGTATTATCACTTATCATCCAGTAAGCTAAGTCTCTACTGTCCAATTTTAATGTATAAAATGAAGAAAGATTCAGTTAAACTATATAAAACCTATAAAGATTATCACATCGGTTAATAACAATTGGTGTGAATGTATAAAATAATGAAGATGCTACAACTGCTCAGCAGGACGAAGTTAACGATGCTAGACTTTCTGAACTGAATAGTTTATTCGAGCTGCTTTCCAATGTTTGTTTCTTTCGAAAAATTATTAGAACACACTATACCAAATCAGAAAATATAGACAGTCTTAAGATGATAATGATAAAACCAATCACATGACGGTCATTTAGTTACACATATTAATAAAAAGAATACTGATACACACTACTTGAAAAATGGAACTTTTTCGTTAAGTTGAATATTTGAAAGAAAAAAACTACTCGAATATAAACTCAGCAAAGTAATTCTATCAGGCTTTTCTCACGTACAAAAGTTTAGAAAACCGTTTAACTGAATAGACAGAATAAAGTATAAATACTATTTAATTGAAAAAAACAACAACGAGAAAACATGACAGTACAAACAGAAGAATAAAAAGTTTACAATGACGACCTTTGGCCCAGTGACTAGTTTTGAGAGGAAATTTCTAGAGTTCCAGTGAGAAGTCGCGATCAGTGGATTTCAACTGTGTCAGGTGTGAGGTAGATAAGCACCGAACACAATGGAAGATGGTCATGAAATATCGTAGGTTGTTAGAATTATAAATTAACACTAATGGATACCGACCCAATTGTCTAGAGATTAAGTGTTCGTCTGTGCGACTGAAAGTCCCATGTGCGTGGTCGCGGATGCGCATTGTGGAGGAGTCCATGTTAGGACGAAACGGTCGTCCAGTGTTTCCAGGTTTTTAATGGTGGCTAGTGATTTTTAATCGAATTCGACATTCTCAACAACCCTTTACTAACACAACTAGTAAAATTTATTGAAATGTGCGTTCATATATAACATGATGAATTATCATGCTATTTATAGTCAATTATATCGGGTGTATCATTACTTGGCATTGACCCACACTTCAAGTTCAGAAGTTAGTGTTACTAAAACGTTGCCCAAGCAGAAATATATTCGGCGCGACTCGAACCTAGAACTTAGTGGCCTAACTGTACATCATAACATGTGAACCACTCTTGAACAGTTCAGATTTTATTCATCCAGCAAGTACAAGGTAAAAAAGGTAAAATGAAAGATTCTTCAGTAAATGAATTACTCAGAGAAGTTGATGTGTTAAGAGTACATCACCAGTTCACTTGTCAAATTCAGATGGTGAAGATCTGTATTTCACTGGATGACTTTGATGGAAGTTTAGTTCTCACAGTTAGTTCTTTCATCACCACGCTTTTATTGTTCTTCCAAAGAACATCAGCAGAAGCATCAGATCAGTAATAACCAATCAAAACCAAAGTCAACAGCACAAGCTGCCAATTAAAGTAGTTCACTTCTACCTGAACTTTATACTGATAATGTTGCTCAGAAGAACAATGAAGGCTTCATGAT
Source organism: Schistosoma haematobium (assembly GCF_000699445.3). NCBI lineage: Eukaryota > Metazoa > Platyhelminthes > Trematoda > Strigeidida > Schistosomatidae > Schistosoma > Schistosoma haematobium. The sequence goes on from NC_067201.1 coordinate 13,976,852, forward strand.
TAAACCATCCAGTTCAGAAAACAAAACTCCGCCAAAAAATCATCGAATTGCACAACAGATTACATCCTTCATCATTGTAACCGGAAGCTGAAAAAACTTTCCTTCGAAATAAAAATGTTAAAGAAACACACACATACACACGAGATTAGTTTACAATTAAAGAAAATCTGTTCGATCACACAGAACGAGGTAAACAAACAAAACGAATTAATGTATGGGTTATATTTACACAAAATTGGTTAGTGTTATTTATAAAATACCTATTTTTAATGCATTAATACCGTTCGATTAGTGTTATGAGACTATTTATTATCGTTGGCAGTGTGCTGTGATTAGACTACAACAATAATAACAGCAAGCTGTTAACATAAAAGTCAATGGATCATCTACTATACCTTTACGAAGGATGGACAATTCCATTAATTGCATCATTTTCACTTTGTCTTCCTTATCCGACTGTTTTTTGTGTGTATGAGTGTGTGGAGACAGAGGGAGAGAGAACAAGGAAAGTTATTACACAAGACATGAGAAGATATATGTACATATACACATGATAGATAGTACCTATGAAAATATAAGGTACATTGGAATACTTCCAATTCTGATCACGATGACTGAAGATCCTGGGGTTTAAGTGTCGAGTGCGGAATCATAGACGTGTACTGCTGAGTCTCATACTAGGTCGAAATGGCTGTCCAGTGCTTTCAGGTCTTTAACAGTGGTCAAGCATAGATCGACTCGTGATTTTAACTGTGTAAAGACAAAACGGGTTTAAATCGTTCATGAACAAACTCCGAAAACTCTAATTTATGGATTAAATCCTAAACTATTTTGCTTCTTCGAATGATTTGGTATTAAAATAATAAATACCATAGGTCGTGTATAATGTGTTTAACAACGATAAAGATTGTATTTCACTTAAAACAATTTATCTCTACTGTAAAAAACCATTACGATATACATTAAGGGAGAAGTATACTATCAAATCAATCAGCTTTTAGGTTTAAGAGCGAAGTTTGAACTGCAATGTTAGCTATTGATCGTCGACAAATAAATAGTCTATTTGGCTATCATATGAAGTGCAAACGATTTCGTATGAATGGAAAAAAACATGAAATCCTTGCTTACATTTCTAAATGCTAATTGTGTTAGCAGAGTAAATCGATAAGGTCTGATGTTTGTTCAAAATTAACTCTTAAACAAATCATATTGTTAGTAATCCTCATTGGATATTAGATAGGTATACAAATGTTATCCATTTATAGATTGTTTTTCGATAACACCTTTTAATCAACCTAGTAAAACCTGTGCAATCAAATAGGTGGTAGTTATGCGGAGTGGTATAAAGGAAGTCAAACAACCTGAGGGAAATAAATTGATGCCCAGGAAAAATCACCTTCTAAAACAAACACACATCGTTTCTGATAATGAGAAACTGATTTAAAAAGTCGAAAATAGATGAATCTTTTTTTTTTGAAAGAACGTTTTACAGATAAAAAGTTCAGTTATTTTGAACAATACTTCATACATATAATGCAATTTGTAGTCATTGTGACTGAATGTCTTTAGTAAAACTAATTTACAAGATTATTTCCTCTAAAGGTTTTCACTAACTAGGATTCCTCAATGACATGATAATATTAGCTTCATCATAAAACTAAATATCTGGCAGAACATAGTATTGCCATCAGTACCTAGAAGGCTATTGTTCTTTACATAAAACAGCTTGAATACATAAGTATTTTAGATGACAGCCCTACATATAAAATCAATAATCCACAACGAAAAACTATGTATAAATAATTCGGTCGAATGACAACAGTACTTAAATTATGATGAAAAACCAACGAATTATAAATCAATCAATTAGAGAGATTTCTATCCTAACATATCATGTAATTCTTCGCACATAGCAAATGTAGATCTACCTAACTAATAATTACATGTTTACCATACAACAAACCATACAACAAAAATATAAACAATAATAATTCAAAAGATGGTTCCAAAAGTTCCAAATGCCCCACGAATTCGTGCTTCTAAATGCCATGGTACGGTAAAGGGAGGAGAGAGTCAGCTCTCCCTCTTGAAATGCTCTCACATGGCTACGCGTATACAGCCACTTCTAGGGATGTCCTGCTAACTGTCTTCTCGTAGTAGGGGTATTGTTTACGAAATTGAGAGGACGAAAAGCGAATGTCTGGTGCTTCAACTGGGTTAGTAGATATGGAGGATCCATATAGAGGGATTGGAAAGTCCTGATTCCAAACCACTGGTGCACAAGAGCTCCAGGATTCTGAGGGAACGAATGGTGTATGAACCAATCGATGGTCACCGGCTACCATGGGATTGCATCTCTCAACGTTGCCCCACTGTCTTATGAATTAAATCTCTAGGCTAAATGCTTGAGGTGTGATCCTCTAAGAAACCATCTGCTTCGGTTTGGGCGTCCGGGCAGTATTCCAACCCTCACACAAATCAAATGAAGTGTAGCACACACACATTTGGTGCCTGCTTGTACTAATGTTCATGTGTTTTAATAAACTTTTCATCTTGTTACAACACTAGTGAGAAACTATGATCATACCGCATGTTGAGCATTTATCCACGAATGGTATTAAGATGGTCGCACAATAACACGGATTGACTGAAGTTATTTAGACATATAAACTATGAAGTTCCGGCCTAATGGTGTAAAGCCTAAATGCTCATCCTGAGGCCTGAAGGCCTCGCATTCGATACTCTGTGGTGAAGGTCGTGAATACGCGCAGTTGATGAGTCCTTCACACTAACGTAAAACGGTTGTACAATGCTTCCTAGTTTCCAATAGCTCTCTCTAATTAAGACCAATCTGTGAAGCAAATTATAACTGCCTACCTACTTCTCTATTCATTTATCTACATATTTATTTGCAAGTTTCTCAACCTTACTATGAACGTAACTGATAAATTCTCATCACTAGATATTCAACATTATTATCACTGAGTGAAACAAGTGAAATGGAAATGACAAGATGAATAGTGGCAGTTTGGATACAAACAACGGCATAACTATTCTAAAGAGTAGAATAAATCACTTTAAATTAAGGTATACTGTGTACACAGTTAAAACTAATTACTATCACTATCATCGTTATTATTATTATTATTATTATTATTATTATTATTATTATTAGTAGTATTAGTAGTAGTAGTAGTAGTAGTAGTAGTAGTAGTAGTAGTGATAGTAAGTAGTAACTATCATCTGCATGTATGTGTTATTATATCACGAGATTGAAAAATAGAAATGAATAAATAAATAAATACAGAACCATATAGGTAGTTTGAAAAGTAATAAAAATGACAATATATATTCACGAAAATAGATCATTTTGACGTTAATGCTGACAATACAACACGTGGTAATGCATTGTACACAAATGATTGTGGGGAAAACAACACTTTCGCTTACCAAGAGAGAGAAGAAAGCAATTTATGGTAATAAAATCAGGCAATCAATGAAAACTTAAAATGAGTTTAAATCTCATTAATATGACCATAGAAATAGAAAGATGTATAAATATTAGTAATGACATGTACGCTGGTTGTAATACCTATTTTACATTCACTAAGCATGTTCTTTTCTGAGACAAATTTCTTAATACTAGCTTATAAGAAAATAGAAATGCACTTAAGTTTAAATTCATCTAACGTAACTCAGTAAACAAGTGCTTTGAGTCCCGATTCTATGTGAAAAACTAAATGTACAAAACTACGTCGAGTTGGTGGTACGGAATTCAAATCAGTGACACTGTAGATAAATGTCGAGTATTTTAACCATTAAGTCACTAGTCCTCTTTTTTGTATATATCTTTTGATCGATATGACAACAATAATTATTATTTGACACGATGATGTCCAGTCACTAGTTACTTTTCTATTTTCAAGTTAATAACAATTGTTACAAAATTATATATCATAATCAGCTTTATCATTCAGATTTTATTCAAGATTATTGTCTGACATTACCTAAGAAATTTGAAGTCACAAGTTTCAACACGCTATAAAAATGCATTTATTCTGAGCACACACACATGCATAAAGACTGAAATATGTCTCACACAAGAAGAAAAATAAGACTAAAATGCGATTTATTGTACTTACTACTTTTACACTTTCCTGTAGAAACATACTAATATATTCGCTGGCTTTTTCAAGTCTAACTTTAGCACGATTTTCGTAATCTTCAACAGTAATTAGAACATGCAAATTGTCATTTAAATGATGCTCCGAGTTTGGCCGAACAAAATTTGCTCCAACCTAAATTCAAATACCATGGAGAATAGAAAATAAGTGTTTTTTGTAAATAATATGAACAATGACAGAAATACAAAAATTTGAATGAATAGCCGATCGTAGATACGCACTGCTGAGGAGCCCCGTGCTAGAACGAAGAGGTCGCCTAGTGCTTCCAAGTTTTCAGTGGTGTTAGAATAATCAGTTAGCAACGGTAGAATCTGGTAAATATTTAGATTGGTTTCAGTTTCCAGATTACATCAACAAATCGAGATGTGATTGTGAAGACAAATGTTAGAGTATTAGTACAAGTAGTAATAATGTCAGTGTTAATTAGATAGACCAGGCATGAACATTATGATTTTTAAAGAAATGAATCCGCAGAATAAAATATGTACGGTACTTTTAAAAATTAATATTTGAGGGGAGACAAGAATTGAATGCATATGAGTCATGTCATACATCTTCAACCAGGTAGTTTGTATCTGCCAACATGATCTGACTCAAAAGTCAATTACTTCATTGACTGATATCATGTTTTGATTTGCCTATATAGATAACTTTATTCCAACCTATTGCTACCCCAGTGAATATCGCACGTCGAAATAGGCAATTGTTGGATATTTGTAACAATACATGTCTGGACCACTTCAGTAGATGAATCATTACCTCATCAGTCAGTTTGTTATCTTTACCTACAAATGTGAATAATTTATTATCAATGACAAACTTGAAATCGAATACAACAGAACTATCTCATGAATAATGAGTCCACACTTCAATTTTGATGGGAAGATAATGTTTTTCTACACATGTACTGACTTGTGTATTGATGGATTACTTCCTATTTGACTGGCTTAACAACCACCACTCACAAGGAATAGTAAAAAGAGTAAAATAGCTGAATAAATCAAGTCGTGTTGAACATAATTTTAATCGCCACTTAAATATTATGATGCAGCCTAGTCAGAAAGATGTACTGATTTCGATTATTTAAACAATGAATTATGAAACAATGAATTAAAGTTGATTCAATAAGAATGTCGTTTTGTTGACTTTCCTAATGTATATTTCAATTATTTCTACTGTCATGATGGTCATTAATCTAAATTTTGTTCATTTTCAATGTGGTGTGAGATGGAAAAACAAAGTCGATGATAAACTAATTTAAAGTAGAAAATGGTTTTGTTTTTTCGCTGACATTTAAAAAAAATAGATACTTCTGGAGTAGAATTTCTTTGATAACACTCAATTGATAAATAATAAAGAAAAGCTGTGACCAGTGGATTTCAATCAGATGTCTACCTCATCCAACGGATGGAGAGTTGAGCAAGATCATGGGTTAATTGAAATTAGAGATTAACACCGTAGGGTTCCGGCTTAGTGGTGTAGAGGTTAAGTGTTTGCGCGCGAGACCGAAGGTCATGGGTTCGAGTCCCGCGTGCGAGATCGTAGATGCGCATTACTGGGGAGTCCCATACTATGAAGAAACGGCCGTCCAGTGCTTCCAGGTTTTCAATGGTGGTCTAGCTTAGATTGACTCATGATTTCAGCTATGAATATATAAATATTATGAAATAACAATGTATTGATGAACAGTGATCTATGTCAAGAATACACTCACATAGTGAGATGGTTTTCAATCTATAAGCTGGTTGAGATTCAGAGAGTTGCCCCATGGTGCCTAAGTAGGTGAAGGACTTTGGTAAAGAGTTCAAATAACCTCCATCTACTTTCCACTTGCCTATTAATTAACAGTATAAATTTACAACTAAATTAGGCGCCAGAATTTAGTTGAAATTAGAAGTTTGGGGAAGCTTCGTGAAACTGAGTGAGATCACTGATTGTGTCCGGGCTTATAAGAAAGAACAGAAGGACTAATTCAACTAATACAGTTTTTAAAATAATGGCATTTAGAGTTATCTGATACTTAGGTAGGACTTTGAAACAGTAAACTTGAAAAATCCAGACCATTCTTTAATCAGGAAATGGATGCAGTCACCTAAATTTCGATCTTCAAGTTCTGAAGCATAGACATACTTACCGACACTTACCGTCGCTGTATTTCTTAACCTGCCTTATACGATTCCATTGATTGGTCAGGTTTATATTATCATTTTCTATTGAAAGGGATATTAAAGAAGTACATAAACCTCTTAATAACTCTTCCCTTCGAACCCGTTTGCCAAATAAACGCCTGCAGATAACTCATAACGATATTTTTCAGGACTGAACGATCACCCCCTTATCTGACGCCAGGCTATCTGATGTTGAATACCACTGTATGTCCAAGTCAGGTTCCAGACTAAATAAATAGTTGACTGAGTTTTATGCCAGTTCTCTCGACTAGTCAGAAAGTTGTGTATATTAATTACAGTATTATTTTAGATTTTTTCGACCTTAGACAATAAATTTTTATGTATTACTGGGATAGTCAAACTATGCATTTGGTTTGTGATATTATGATTCTGTAATCTAGAAAGATTGTTAAACCGCTGTCTAAACACATACCATAATTTCTTTTTTCCTCTCACCACTCTATCGGGCCCAAATCCAAGTACACGTACACACACATATATACAATGTTTGTTTGTCTTTCCATTTTAAACCATAAATTTGATTTTCACTCTTCCAGCAAAAGTAACATGCATTGTTGGAATAGAAGTTGTCGATATATGAATGAATGCCCGGGAAATTATTTCATTCTAGTTACCTGTGTACTCGATGAAATTTATTTTGCTAAAATAAACACACACAGGATCTACATGTGCATTTTCAGTGTTTATATAAATAGAAACCGTAACTAGTCGAGTGGCTTCTGAGATTTAATTTTTAGACTACCTCTAATTTAAAATGTTAGTATTGGTAATTCAAAATCATTATTTACTATCGGAGTACAAAATTACTTTCGCTACAACTTCTGCATATATACCGTTTTGACTTAGAATGTGTACATTATACCCCTAAGTATGTGACAGATACTTTGGGAGATTTTTTCCTGAATAAAATAATGTAGAAGTGCATCATATTAACATTAAAACTCAGTGTGATATTTATAACGAACTTGAATCCAAATACGTAGAAGACTATCTGTGCAAAACTATATCGTATTTTGAAGAAATACGCTCCTTACAAAGACATATAACAGGAAGTTGTGAAACCCTCACATAATCTACAGTTACATTTTTTTCTAAAAAAAAATAAAACGAATTTAGGAGTGTAAATACGTTCAGCTATTTGCAGTGACCTTACATTGGACAAATAAGAACATTGGTATTCGAATGTTTAAATGAATTCTAACCCTACGAAAATAATTTTGTACAAACATGAACGGAACAATTTTTACGTATACCTCCACTACTACTTACTCTAACGTGTAGAATGACGCTTAGGAGTAAGTTGAAAAAAGATAAGAGTAGGTAAATCAAGAGAATGACATTAGTCCATAAAATCATTGGCTGCTGGTTTGATTGGTGCTAGAAGATGTAAACTTTTTAGCTTGAGACAACATTGAGTGAAATAGGGCAAATTTAGTGATATTACCAAAATTGCAAGCATTCTCTACCTTCCATGAAATCAAATATTGCGCACAATGGAGACGTACTGAAATTAATGAAAGTCTACTTCAATATATACATAATTTATCGATTTATGCGGATGATGTTTTACTGTGTAATGATACTCAAGCCAAGCAATCCGCATGTGATCAGTGCCCTTAAGTACGACATGTGCTTTGGACCTATTAATTTTAAAGTACTTTTACAAGACTATTAGGAGCTTGTAACTGTCCTCACTCTTGTTAGTGAACAGTTAGAAATTGTAACATACTAATAATACACTACCATAATTATTCATAATTCAGTATTAACGATTAAAATAACGTTAGTTATCAAACAAATAACCACGTTCATTCTGATAGATTCTTAGAAAGAATATTTTAAGACCTCTATACGATCCCGCTACTCTTATTGCTTAGTATTTTTCGGATACATTACTCGACTAGTCCCCGAAATCAGAACACGTTTGAACAGGGACAAAATTAGACTTTAAATAAACCAAGTTGACTGAGAGTAATAGTCATAAGGCGAACTGTTAGTAAACTTATAATTTATACACAAGAATATTTTAGAGTCTTCTTTATATATCTCCTAGAGCTGATTGGCTAAAAATGGGGCAATCAGCGCACCCCGATATCATCCTGTATAAGACATGGGTTATTTCCAATATATGACCTGTTAACAAAATCGCTGAATGAATACGCAATTTCACAAAATGTACTATTCAAATAAAAATAATAACACATAAATGTTAAATAAATTTCATTAAAAAACAAGAACCCTCACTTTAGAAAAACAAGATTCAATCACAACTCACTTTTGTTTGATCTCGCATAGATCCACGACCACGAATCATAATTCTTACTCCTAAAAATTGTTGTAAACATTTAGCAGTGGATCCGTGAGGACCAAGAATTCGTCCAACAAAGTTGTACTACATAATATTATGCACGTTTATGAAGACAGGGAAATATCGTTTGGAAATGAAAAATAAACACAAATAAAGATAGTGCAAATTGATGAAAACGATACCAATAGAGATAAAGCGGGATTCAAACATACAATCTAATTGTTGATTATTTAAACAAACTACGGAATTATTACTTTTACAGTCGAAAACAAGAAAAAAGACAAAAGTGATTTACTTTGAATTTACCAGATTGAGTAATAACTGTTTAGAGCTTTAGTAAAATTGTAGAACGTTCGTAAATCTTTCAGTCTAACATTTAAGGCGTTTGTTATCTTTCACGACAACGACCAAGAAAAAAAGGTGACTAACCATGCAAATCAGTACCATTTAAACGTTGGTATTCTTAAGTTTTAACAAGAAAAACGTTAATTGTCATTTTTCCATATTATTCACTTGGAACAGGTGTAACCTACAATTTTTACGCGGTACGAAAATCGTACAGATAGACATAGAACACATAAACCATTATAGTGTACAATATCATGCTAGGTATATGCAAATATACCTCTTAAAATTCCACTCAAATAAAAAGCAACTGTTAAAAACGATAACAAAACAAATGATCCTATAAAGGCAGCATATATATATATTTTTCTCTCTCACTCGTCACAAATCACAAAAAATAGTAAAGTTTGTCTCCTCTTAAAATTTTCATTACACTTAACAAACTATCTTACACAAAGCAAAACCCCAATAACAGCAAACATTTTTTCCGTAAAAGAAAGTTGAATGTCTCCATAAAATGATACTAATTATGGTAACAAATCGTTGATTAAATCTAAACAAAACTGAATTCATAGAAATAGTTACTTCAGTAGTAGTTATATTATAAAAGAAAGATTGTGCATAAGGATATAGTGCAGGAAGAGAGAATTAGTTCGTAGAAAGAAAGATATGAAGCGATTCTAATCTCGCGGTTTAAGGGAGAACAAAGAGAGTATACACTGACGTCATTGTGATCGATTCTGAGCCATGTCACATAAAGTCTCCAACCATTGGTTACGATAGTCACGCAGACCTCAACCAAGTAGTCTGCATCTACCAACATGGCTCATATCAGAGGTTAGTGACTTTATGGACTGATGCCACGTTTTTGTTTGGCCGCCCCTAACATTCTTCCACTCGTTTTCAACACTAGTCAGCATTGCACGTCGTGGTAATTGGTGTTCAGGCATACGCAACACAGTCGATGAAGTTTTACAACCTTATCAACTGATTTACCATCATTCCCTAATACCCTGCGTCTAACCTCACTATTACTTACCCGGTGATCCCACCAGATGCGAGCACTATTTCTAAGACATCTGTGATCGAGTATCTTCTAGTCTTAAAGACCACGTTTTGCAGCCAAAAAGTAGAACAGAGCAAACTGCCGCACTGTATACTCGTCCCTTAATTGATAGACGAGTATCTCGCCTTCGCCATAGGTGAGACAAGTTGGCAAAAGCCAAACGAGCTTTTTGAATCCGTGCAGAGATTTCGTCAAACACCAACCCAATAGGGCTGATGAGACTTCCGAGGTGGTGAAGTTGTCGACGTGTCCGACTACTTCACTCTCTATCCTTAGTTCAGTTGTTGACGCAGGCCAGTCCTGAAGCAACAACTTACATTTAAAGGAATAGCAACGCGTCTCAAACATTTCCTTCGTGGAAATCTTTCTACATTGGAGAGACCTGAAATAAACTCCCATGTTATACAATATATGGACATTAGCTAACATATTGTCTCAGTATTTTTCGTCATTCATAAATGTATACAAAAGGTTATCATATATACTTAACAAATGTATTGTTATGAGAAAACATTAAATTGACGATGTTTTCTCTTAATTTATTAGCTCGTTAGGTGACCATACTGGAGTTTTTTCCAATCCAACTTAACTCATGCCAGAATGACATTAAAATAGTGTCAATGCATTCAATTTATGTTTGTCAGTATGATAATTTTACATCAAGATAATGAAGGTCAATCTTTCTAATAAGCGCTACTTGTCATTTTGTCAATTGGCAACTCTACATAAGCCATCACTCAACATGATTCATATGGGATTTCGTGTAGGTAGGCGATGAACTACAAATTTTAAGGCTTCAGTCAGTCACTCAGCTACAACGTAGGACGAGGCACATATATGCATCGGTCCAAGTTGCCATACCGCATTAGCACAGCAAGATGAACATCGGATTCATAGGAGTAGTTAAGTCAATGGTGTTAACCTAATTAGGTCAATATAACTTACCGTAAGACGATTTTCATCTACCAATAATTATGTGACTCATCCGTAAACTACAGATTTATCAACTCGGCTTTGAGTCCCATGATTTTGTGTGGGAACTACTGATGCCACTTGGTTGCCCAAATCAAAGTACACAGTGAGGTATTCAAACCCGTAACTAATTATTTGAAATCCAAGTGTTTTAACCACCAAGTAATCAACCCAAGAGAAAAATTATACCTCGATACGTTTAGTTAGTAATACTGGACTACCGTTACCATAAAATTCACACTATGACTATCGCTGCCTGCGTTGTTACTACTCTTTATAGCAAAACATTAGTACATGACTAAATACAAAACAAGCACTCCAACAAGCTAACCATATCCTGGTATTGCAAGCCTGACTTAAAGTTGCTTCTAATGTCTACAGAAAACATTTTATTTGCTAAACCAATCACAAACTAGGTCGCAGAATTCGAGTATATTACATATAGAAACAGAATAATATGAAGTCTTTTTATTTTCTAAGGTCATGTTAACGGTTTACAATTTTGATCAGAAAGCATTGAATAATCAGTTTGATAAACGTAAACAAATGGGATGATGGTTTTCATTCAGTCTGTTGAAATATACTACCATTAGACGAATACTCTATAAGGACTAAAAGGAGATCGATTATCGAGAGCTCGAGTTTAGGCACCCGGGTGGTATCCCAGCCCTCACACAAATTGAATGATTTATGTGGCGCATATCTATTTGGTGCCCCCTTGTACCAATGTTTATATTTAAATAAATAAAGAGTATTGAAAGCACAGGTTACGCAGTAATTGTAAAAATATTCAAGGAATCTAAACAAATTTGGAGATATAGTAAAGTACGAAATACACTATCACGACAAGGATAAATTTTGTGTGGCAACAAATAAATGAGTGGATAAATTATCTAATGACTGATGTTAGAAACATCCAAATTAATATGATTGATAAACTGATAGCTAATCCCTACCAAATGTATAGGTTAGCTTTGAGTACTTTGATAACAAGTACCTCAGCAAAATGCTACAAAATCGCACTCCCTTGTTAATTAGTTATTTAAAATGACTTCAAAACGTACACAATAAACCAGCCATTAAGTAACGATTGTACAATCTCATTATAAAAAATTTCGACACCTTTAAGTCACAGCTTTTTAAATGGTTATCAGAAATATGAATCTGTTCCTACCGCCTACCTATTTTGTAGTTAATTGTTTAGGGAATTTGATCACCTTTAAATGTGAGTGACAAAACTCAAGTGCATTTGCACTGTATTATGCTTGACATGTTATTATTGTCGGATACTCATTTTCCTACACATATGTTTCAAGTTGTAAGTTTTGTCACGGAGCAGCTTTAAAACAAAAACAAGGTACTGTTTCGTGCATTTTTATGATAAGATTTTCATCTATGATTTGTCTTTTTAATAATATCCACCAAAAAACAGAACTACAGAATATGAGTATGATGATGTCTCGCCTCTTAGACATCGGAATTTAACAAATGATTCAACAGAAGTACTCATTAACTGCCAGTAGTAAGTTGAGTGAACAACAAAAGCGTAGGCATACAGATGGTGAAGAGAGGCATTCACAAACTAGTTGCCTATATGAAAGCAATTAAGTAGCTATCTCTATGCCACTAAAAGCACCAGAGACCAGTCCGACAGGCTACATTAGCTCTGCAAATAACGTGTATTGTTTTTTACTTGGTTGGTTAATGAATGTCATGTATAAAAAACACCTGAAATTTTATTTGCTATACTACAAAAAAGAACAAAATACAGTAGAAGGAATACAAGATGAAAATTCAAACACATAAAATAAGATTTCTAGGAACGAAATTTAGAACAATAGAAAAAAACTGAAACACAAACATCTGCAGTGTGATGAGAATCAAATGAGAAGTACAAAGCCGCATATATTATTTAATAAATAGTCGTATTTGTGGTTCAAACAGTTGATATCAGACTTGATTGAAGTAACCCAAATAAAGGGGGATTGAAAACCGACGAGTGAGTATCTACCTCACAGTTAAATAACTTTACCAAATAATAAGTGGAATATTATTTACGGAGGATTATGTTTGATTGCCTATTTAAATTATTATAGGGTACAATTCCAAATAGGAGCATACACAATAAATTTAAAGAAAAATAATATGAAAAATACATTGCTTATCACTTACATTGTTGGTAGAGTCCATCGGCATATATATTTTAGCTTGTAGATTAACCTTAGGGCCATCGGGTTTTGGCAATTCCCTTTCTTTTATTGGACAGATACCGGATGTTGAAAACAATTCGCTCTGAACACGCAGTATTTCTTTTAAAAGAGATAAACTAGAATACAATTAGTACCTTCCCCCAAAAGTTTTTCAATATGAATGTATAAGCCAGGAGTGGCTAAGAGTTTCATGCGATCCAGAAATAGTTCCTTCAAGTAATCAAGTAACTGCCTCGTATTTTTTAATTCTGAGGCTTTGCCGGAGCACATTAGGATGCGAGGTAATTAGCTTATTGATTATTAGGTTAAAGAAGGGGTTAATTCATTCACAAAACATTTGAAAACTAGCAGTGCGAGAGCACGCTCGTGTTGGTGTTAGATTATTAGCAGATATTTAGAAGAGACATTTTAAACAGAAATGGGTAATCTGAAAGGTAAAAGACACAAAAACTGTAATAGACAGATGAAAACTCCATGATTTTTTATTGCCTAACTCTCAAGCATCATAGGTCTAGTATATCTCGATTAAACTAACTGCTATCCTCACCCATGTGAATTAGAAGTCACATTTAAAACAGGATGAACTGTGATATTTAACACAATGAACACAATAATGGACATATTTAAATCATTACGGTGTTAGAATAATGAGTTGTGAATCACAAGTGTAACCCATGATAATGAAGATAAACGACTATGATGATAGAATTACATTTAGTAAGGCTTTCAATTAGAACCCTTAATTTAGGAAATGAATTCCAGGAACTAAGAGAAATTGTGGATTCGATTAAGTCATAACAGTTGTCACAAATACGAGATATCTTTAAATTAAAAGATTCTAGGATAGTGCTGGGCTTTATTTAGTTTAAAACCTTTGAATGTGAGCTCATACTTTTGGAACTTGCTAAGTTTTTAGTCGTGAGAAAAACCTGTCGTACTCAAACACATTTCGTCCTAAACAGTTGATAACAACATACAGAAATAAATTAAGAGCTGAAGTTCGTCTATTGTTTTTATCACAGCATGTTTTAATGAGGTCCACCTAAACCACCCAGAAGTTTGCCCAATGAGAGTTAATAACACACTGAACAATAAAATACTATTTTATGTTTTGTTCAACCTCATCACAGATTTACTGCTGAAGATAACGTTCTCGTCGACTGAATTTCCAGGAATCGGTATCCTACAAAGAGATAAGCTTATCGACTTCGAATATCCAGATGACGTAGTTCTGTTTGGTGAAGACGCTGATAAAATGCAGTCATTTGGTAACACTGAGCAACAACACCAGGATTTTTGGGATGCGCTTCTCACCCCTCTAAATCCAAGTTGTTGCTTCAGGACTGGCCTGCGTCAACAACTGAACTAAGGATAGAGAGTGAAGTAGTCGGACACGTCGACAACTTCACCACCTCGGAAGTCTCATCAGCCCTATTGGGTTGGTGTTTGACGAAATCTCTGCACGGATTCAAAAAGCTCGTTTGGCTTTTGCCAACTTGTCTCACCTATGGCGAAGGCGAGATACTCGTCTATCAATTAAGGGACGAGTATACAGTGCGGCAGTTTGCTCTGTTCTACTTTTTGGCTGCAAAACGTGGTCTTTAAGACTAGAAGATACTCGATCACAGATGTCTTAGAAATAGTGCTCGCATCTGGTGGGATCACCGGGTAAGTAATAGTGAGGTTAGACGCAGGGTATTAGGGAATGATGGTAAATCAGTTGATAAGGTTGTAAAACTTCATCGACTGTGTTGCGTATGCCTGAACACCAATTACCACGACGTGCAATGCTGACTAGTGTTGAAAACGAGTGGAAGAATGTTAGGGGCGGCCAAACAAAAACGTGGCATCAGTCCATAAAGTCACTAACCTCTGATATGAGCCATGTTGGTAGATGCAGACTACTTGGTTGAGGTCTGCGTGACTATCGTAACCAATGGTTGGAGACTTTATGTGACATGGCTCAGAATCGATCACAATGACGTCAGTGTATACTCTCTTTGTTCTCCCTTAAACCGCGAGATTAAAATCGCTTCATATATTTTTTTCTACGAACTAACTATCTCTTCCTGCACTATATCCTTATGCACAATCTTTCTTTTATAATATAACTGCTACTGAAGTAACTACGCCTATGAATCCGGTGTTCATCTTGTTGTAGTAATGATGTGTGGCAACTTGGACCAGTACGCATGTATGCCTGGTCCTACGTTGCAGCTGACTGACTGATTTTATATCCACGGCTCAATGGATTATGATTTAGATCCACGAATCATTTGTTGACAACGGATATCAAGCACTGAATCGATGATGAGTGTTATTAGTTGAGTCTTCCCACAAATGATTTGGTATCTCCACAAAGCTTCAAATGCTCTTTTTAATTGAGTTTACGGTCAATGAATCTCAGCTAACCACCTAGGCGAATGTGCTCTGTACCTGAACACCCCGAGGCATTCAACCTGTTGTTGGGGGAACAACTTATGCTTTATGAGATGTATTAATGTTGTCCAGTTGACAGTAAACTCATTATTGATCGCGTTCGAGCTAGAGTGTGAAAACTTGAAAAACGTTTTTCTCACAAATCTGTTTTAACTGTAATTAAAGTCTCTACCCTAGTGTTATTCTAATAACATTGGAATGCAAATGACTTGTAATACTCTGCTTCAGAGGAGTGTGACATCAGTACCAGCTAGGAAGAAAATGATAAAAAGGGTCGTCAATAAGCTCACAAGCAGAAAAGAGGGCTTTTTGTGACTATTTAATGGAAATGCTCTCTACCTTAATCATACAATCACACTTAAGATATCACTCTCCGTATTTAAAATACAAAAATTTAATTAATCCAGTACGGTATTTCTTTAGGGACTATTGATTATGAGATAAGGTACTGGATACATGACGCAAGTGACAATTGCAAAAGTAACGAAATAGTGAAGTTAGTATCGAATAAGAATTGATCAGTTAGTTGCAACAAATAGATCCACATTCGACCAATATGACGATCTGAGTACCCAGATAAGTCGAACAATAGGTGATAGCACTGTGTAAAGCAAATAAATTCGTCCTTCGTCGTCGAGTAGAACTATATATAATGACAGTAGCAATTACTGACTTACGCCAGATTTTAGGTACAAAACTGACTTACTACGGCTTATCTAGGCGACTTGAGAATTTGGAAAATAATAAGGTAAACGTGGGTTGGCATAATATAAACTTGCAAAAATGGACACTAACTAAGCCAATAGAGTAGCTTACAACATTTTATTTACTGCTGTTGCACGCAGAGTAGCGTGCACTGGATAGTGCCCTGGCCCTCACACAAATTCAATGGTCTATGTGACGCATATATATTTGGTGCCTTCTTGTACTAATGTTTATGTGTTTAAGTAAATAAGTAAATAAGAGTAGCGTTAGAGGGCTGGGAAAGAGATAAACTAATAAGATAAGTCGACAACCTAGCAAGAGCACAGGGTGAACTTACACTTAACAAGTGAAGCAATCGACAATAATCTGTAATAACAAAAGCCTCAGACTCAAATGATCTTAAAACCCGGACTAAAACCAGACAATCCAACCCGCTACAACGGGAGCGCCAGAAATTACCGCTCATTTAGCGATTTCAAGGACTTTTTGTGTCCCATATGCAAAATTTCATATCTTTACAACCAGTCAACATAGGTGCTTACTTCTCAGTGCCAACAGTTCTAAGCACTAATGACAGAAAACGAAGAGGTTTGTACAGGTCCTTAAAAAAGTGAAGAATTATTTAAAAGATCTTCACTAAAATGACATCTTAAGGTATTATATATACCAAATGTCCTGATGAGTAATTATGAAAGCAAACCGTTTCGCTTTTATTTCAGTTTTATTGGTTTCTAAAATTAATGGTAACTCTTCTGATTTTACTTAACACTAATCTAGACCAAGGAATCATAGAGGCGACCTGATGGCATACATTATCCTTAACAATTCTAGACATTCCCTTAAACACCTACTTAAGCTTGGCCCCAATACAAACCTAAACGGTAACACTCAGAAGTCGGAGATACAACATAGCAGAACGGACCGTAGACACAACCTCTACTCCTTATGAGTTGTCAAATGCTGGAATTCGCTGCCGACTGAACTAGTCCAAGCGACCTCCCAAGAGTCCTTTAAGAGGAAACTTGACCTATGCTTGAGGACTAAGGATAACATCTTGTTATGAGTTACCAATTTCTTTTTTTTATAGTCTGTTATAGTTAATATATCTAGGTTCCTGCCTGGAGGTATTAGTCATCCCCTGCTACTATACACCGGAGCCTGTTAAGCGAAAGCTTCTTCCATTCTGTCCACAACCATTTCAACTTGGTCAAGAATCCGCATCAGATTACACTCGAGTACGTCGTGCTGCCCACCTTTTACTATTGTAGTGGTAAATAAATCCCCAAAATAAATAGCTCTGTAAGTTTTCGACATTGGATGCTGACCATATGCTTTAGTGGACTCATCTAGCTGAAGGCACTCGGTCATGCATCCGCACCAGATCACGTGTGGTAACGCTGTGCTCAACCTCTTCCGCAATCGCTAGCCAGATTAGATCTGAGAATTCCGATATATTGGTAATCGCCAAATACACTCTTCCGATCTCCTCGACTCTGTCTTTTGATTTCTCATGGTGGGTACGCCATATATTAGGTGTTGCTGGTAAAAGCGTTATCAAACACTGAATACCTGTGCCATTTGCCCTATAACTAGTTAGGTAAGACTTTAAACACTTTAACTCATCGACCACTGTCCGAATATATCTTCGCATAACTTCGTTTTCGATTTCCTTTTGGTTGACTCTGTGATCCTTGTATATATAGTTTCCAACAGTAGTGTCCGCAAATCCTGAGTATCCGTGATATTCTCAGTAGAATAAGCAAGATGTCTGTGGAAGTTATGTGAATGTTCTACCCAACGCCATTTAAGTAAGATGCAGTTTGCCCCTGATGAAATAAGAAAATTCACTCAATCAAACCTGAAATATTATTCACAAACATCTTGGTGGTACGTAAGTTTTGTGAAGAAATCATTTCGAGTTTCTTCAGAAACGCGTTTATGCGCAAGTTTCAGCAATATTTGCATCATACTTGCCATATTTAAACAGGTTCCGTAGAATATGGAAGGATATTGATCTGAAGTTACATAAATGAACAAGGGAAAAGATGACAGAAGGAAACATGAAATGTGTAAATAATTTGGTAAGTTCTTTAGTGAAGACAGGATAAGAATAAAAGGTAAAATTTTTAAAACCGAATAAACCCAAAAATAAATAAGAAAATAAATTGGTAATGCAGTAAGATTTGACGGTAGAGTAAGAGTTTGTCCAGTAGTACTTTAGAAAGATCTTACAAAAACTAATCATCAAATAATAATCTGTATGAGTCAAAATCGTGTGATGAAGATAAAATGAATTGGAAAATTTGATTCATTTAAGTGTAATACAAAATAATGTGTATTCATTCATGAAATTTGGATGCTTAGTAGTGAAATTTGTATCGCAGTAAAAGAGAGGGGAAGAAAAGCGAACAAAAGGAATGACTAGCGTTCTAAGGGATCAACCATGATAATAATAATAATAATAATAAATATGAACATAGTTTCAGTACAACCGAGGTTTACTGGGAATCTGTTTCACATGAATGAATAGCGAATAACGAAGAAATTTTAGAGTAAGTTTGTGTGGCTTGCCGAAATCGATAGAATATTTTCTTTACTGCGCAGATTGTAGGATGTTATAATAGGGTACGAAGGGATGGACGTCGTAAATTAAGAAATACATAAAGATACCACAAGCATTTGGAGTTCGGCAACACCTTAACAAATAACACCTCTTGTAATCGAGACGTGACAACCCAGTGAAATCAGAATCACATACGAAGAGGCTCAAAAATATATTTGGTAGGATATCGAAATAACAAGAAGTGACTGATCTAAGTTGGCTAGTGGTTGTACGAGAAGTTGAGCGCAGAGTACCCCAAAACCGCTCTAATGTATTATATTTGAACATTAATTTCATCAAGTCATTATGTCTGCAATTACTGTACACTAGAACATTATATTTAATAATGGATATGATACATATTTATGCATTAATAATATCGATTCAAAATTACTGAACTTTATCATTACGAATCCAATGAGCTTTTTTGCTTTGGATACTTGTGATGCAATGTGCTCGGAAAAGTTCAAGCCGTTGCTAAACCTCAAACCCGAGTCAAGAACAGTAATGAGGGGTTTCGGTATATTTTTGTGAATAACCAGTTTTAGATCAGGCATGCTACTAATGTGAATAAATTCACCCTTTTGAGCACTCATTGATGGATTCCACGACACAGTTCTTTCGTATAACTTGCTTTTGTCTTCTTAGATAACCGCTGGAATAATTTTTGGAAAGAGACGAGAACGAATGAATCACTCTTAGATCATCGACATAAAGTTGAGATTTCCTGTGTTGGAAGAGTGAGCACACGTCAGTGATGAGAAGGGAAAACAGTGATGGACCAATCACACTTCATAGTATAGCTCTACTGGTCATACTCATAGATGTGTAGTGGCATTGAACCATGACCATATAATCCTCAAAGCTAAACATGAGATCATCAGGAAAATAGATGTTCAATATTTAACGCGGAGAAATACCTAAGGATGGAGAAGTCGGACAATTCAGGAATATCTAACTCGGCTTCAAAGTTGGGCGGACAACAACGGAATTACTTTCAACACTTCGAAGTGTAAAGTTGTTCCTTTAAAACGTGTTGCAGACTACGCACACAAATTGTGGAACTCCACTCTAAAGATGCCTCATCTAGAGGATGAAAATATAGGGTTTCCACTTCACTCTAAAGGGTTAAGGATATACTGGATGGTATCCAACGCCAAACCATGAAACCAGTTTGAGGACTCAAATTCAAGCCTCTTGAAGAGCTTCTCAAATAGCTGAATCTTAAATCATTATAGTGCTGGAGTCCTATAGGCAACTTTTTAGTGACTCATAGCTTCCTAAACACTACCGAAACGTGATATATTCCTGAAGAATCAGGACAGCATTACACTATAATTTGCCATTTCCCTTTTCATCGTTTAATATACCTAAGCGCCTACCTGTAGGCATCATTGATCTACTGCTGCTAAGTGTTAAGGGAGAGCTTCTTCTATTCCTCCCCTGACCATTTGTACCATTTGATATGTAGGTCACTTGGGTCGAAGTATGGCGCGTGTATTAAGATTTATCACTGTCAGACAAATTCACCGGACGGCTGATCTTCAAGTTGGGGGATTATTTAGGGCTAGGTTTGTACAAAATTGCATAAAATTTTAACTGAAAGACGTCGGTTGCCTCCCAGTAACAACGAGTGGGGACCTTTAACCGATTTACCTGACTACATTGTCATAGGTTTGTAGCTGAATTGACTAACGTAATATTCAGGAAAGGCTAATCCTCAATTTACAAGCCAAGGACAAAGGCGACGAGCTATTCAGCAATACGAAGTGTCTGTAAGCCATTGATCTTGTGTTGACGCGGCATCTTATCATGTAGAACAAAATAATCCAATTAGTTGGAGAAATGAAAGAAACTCAAGAAAAGCATGCTAGGAATATGGGAATGAAGGAGAGCAATACCAAAATATTAAAGCAGCAGTGTCTTCGAGAGAAAGGAAATGGAAGTGCATAAATACTTCACTAACATTGATTTGCTAAACTTCTACTTGATACCTAGGCAATTTATAAATAAAACTGTAAATTATCCTACGTTTAGTATTATTTTCTAACTGAAAGCTCTGCTCAAATCCTTGTACTTGAGTGCTCCAGTTCGCGATTGTCTATGGTAGATATAGATTTATATTCACCAGAATCTGCAACAAAATATCGTTGATTTACTTCAATTATGTAATACCTTACGTGCGTATCTGGAATAAACCAGTCTAAATTCTAAAGTTCTGTAGAAATTTTGTTATTTAACTACGTTACTAGATCTCTGCACGGTTTTCCTCGGTTATTTTCACTAATGGTAGTAATGGATATATTGACCTGTGTTAATATTGCCTCAATAATATTCCTCTAACCTTTAGTTACCTCATTCAGTTTTCAACGACACTATTGGGACCACACAGTCGTGTCTCTCACTTCAATGATATTTTTAAGACTTCTCTATGCTCTTCATTAGCCAAAAATTCGATCTCACCGTATCAAATGGTGAAAATTTCTTGAATTCCTGTTTGATACATTAGGTGAGTATATTTTTACCTTACCATCAGCTTCTACATGAGTCTGCCTCAAGTTCACACGCATAAAAGTAGCGCTGCTAACTGCTTGCGTTGTACACGTGGCCAGAAGTGATTATTCACGGGAATATCCATAATTTGTTTCCATTAGGTACAAACTAGACATTCCAAATTATATATTCTATTAAAACCCATGAAACATGTCGATATGTTTAGCTTAGGTCTCGAGTACATCAGTCAAGAATACATATTGGTAAAATTAGTGAGATTTCAAGTTAATGCGTTAATAACTGGTTAATCGATAAATTATTTTCTAATTATTACTCGTTCGTTATCAGTAGCTGTTCAAATTACTAGTGAGTCTTCCATCCAAATATTCTTAATAATTTATATTCCACAGTACTAGTGATATTAGTTTTTTAAAACAGTTTACCTCTGACAAGCTTGTGTATTGCAACGAGTAGACGAGGTTTGTCAAACTATGTTATTATCTTAGTGCAATACAACCTGAACAATTAAAGTGGTAGGGTTTAAAATACGTATGGCTAAGACTGCGAAAAACTTAAGTATTCTCCCCAAACAACGATGATTTTATTTCAGTGAAGAAATATTCAATTGCATATAGTTTTATTTCAGTAAGACTGGATTCTGGTCTTCTATATTGCTGTTACATCTAATTTCAAACTGCTTTACAGCAAACTAGATTTATTTAAGTGTATATATGGACAATGCCTCATATGTAGATAGTTTTCCTGTATTTGAAATATTGCCTCTAAATACCCCGGTACAACTGACGGTGGGGAGAGTGCGCTCTCCCGGTCAAAATGCTCTTGCATAGCCACGCGTGTACAGCCACTGTCACGGAAGTTTTACTCACTACCTTCTCGCGGCGGGGGTGTTGTTTACGAAATTGAGAGGACCGAAAGCGGATTTCCAGCACTTTAACCGGGTTGATGGATATGGAGGATCCAATTAGGGGAGTTGGAAAACCCTGATTCCAAACCACTGGTGCATATGGGCTACAGGATTCTGAAGGAACAAATGGCGTATGAACCAATCGTTGGTAACCGGTTACCATGGGACTGAATCTTCCGACGTTGCTCCACCACCTTTTGGATCAGACCTTTAGGTGTAAGTCTCCGGGTGCGGTCACCTAAGAAGACCACCTACTTGTATCTGGACACTCGGGTATTATCAAAGCCCACACACAAATGAAGAGACTTGTGTGGTGTAAATGTACTCGGTTCCCCTTTGTACTAATGTTTATGTGCTTAAATAAATTTAAAATATTACTAGTATTCTGTTTTCTTCCAAAACCATTTTTACCGTACCGTTTGTAAAATTCTAAGCTTCCTAATAAACATTTGAAGGGTTACAGTACATGACGACCTCTTTATATCACTTACTCGTTTATGTTTGGTGATAATAATGGCAATCTAGAAAAAAGAATGTGACTGTTCAGTGGAATGCAATAACTTCACACAAATCTTAACATACTGCAGTAATACAAATATCATGAAAGGTGACTATTGAGAATTTTGAACAATGGTTGCTCTCTAGATATTGTTCTTACGATCATCGTATAATGGAGTAAAGTGAGTTAATGAGTTTATTTCACCGATAAGGTTAAACTGAATGTATTAGTGAGTATTGGCTACGGAATTCTTGTTTCAGGCACTGTCTACTAACATTGGAGAGTGTACTGTATTCTAAGTATTTATTTAAATATGAAATCTTAGGTATTATATGTTACTCGTTCAGTCAGTGGTATTGAGTGCTGTTAGAGGTATGAGGGCAGTTATCACTTCCCGCTTGCCCACACCGTGGGAGGGTTCTTCTAGAATTATCTGGGAAGGAAATTGGATTAGATGTGGTCTTAGTGACCTGAGAGCACGACCATAGTGCCCAAGAGACAACTGCTTGAGGTCGGTTACATACGACCTTTTTATGGATAATTTTCGTGTTAGCTCCGTACTTGTCGAGACCTTGCCGCTGGAGACGGATATCTGTGGGATAAGGCGAGGTGTGCATTTTTGTGGTCGACTTTTTCTAACCACACCACTCCTTGTGGTAAGGCAGCATCGCTGTTATGCTGGTTGCCTGAAGGAAACTGTTTTAGCTTGTCAATGTTTTCCGAAATCCCCGTCGCCAATTGTTATATCTTGTTGTTTGAATACTTCTTGTTATATCCTGTCGTCGCTGATTGTTATTTCGGAAACGCTTATCACTTATACTCGGGACGAGGGACATCTGGAATTCCCACAACTCGAAAATAAGAACACAAAGTCTGGTATAAGTGAAGATTTATTGACCCCTAAACACGACGACAAAGATCTAGTCGAAAGCACACTCATTTATATATTGATTGTACACACACATTGATTAATAATTAGGATGAAATCACATACATAAAAATACTCAGTTATCACAAATCACATGTTGAGCATAGTTTATGTCAATGGAATACAAGAATATCGCATATTAGACAGAATAAAATATCATACGAGAAAACAAAACAAATATTAGATTGAGTAATCATTACATTGAATCAAAACGGAAGTAATATTGAACAAAACCAATAATTATTAAATCAATCGGAAATCGACCTTTCTTTCCATCATATCAGAAACACCTTACTATCGTCACACCTCTGTACAGTCAGCAGTACGACTTCGCCTTCGAACCTTGGGTTTACTGCCTTTAGTTTTGCCGTTCTTCAACCGACCTGTCTGGCATGGTAGGACCTTCAGGAACGACAGTTCCAGTCAGTATAGCTCGATTGGTTCATTACGATAGACAAGCCCGACCACTACGTCGAGGCAGCAACAACGGTCGGTATGTTACTCGTTAGTAATAGAATACTTAAGTCCTACGAGACTCCTCGAGTTTGTAAGTATTTCCAGCCGATGAATTTATAGGCTTGTCGTGTCGGTTACTATGCTAAGCCCACATAACTTATTCTAGCTTCTGGACAGGCCAGTTTATCCATTCTTCTAGGGTTACGTCTTGACCTTGTTAATTATTCGCTTGTCAACTCTGACTGTTTTTATATAAGCGTATGTTTGTGCATTTCTTTTCTTGCTCATCGTATATCTGTAACTTATTTCTGCCTGACTATAAATATCGATTAGCGCTTGATTAAACTGAATTAGTTCATACGCCTTCTCCACTGCGCGTCATTTATCTTCGCTTCTCCCTGATTGCCTGCTTTAATCAATGGGTGCATGCGATATGCATATTCAAAATCCATTCTCGTATTTGACTTATTTACTTCCGTTATTCACTGACGCGGATTAAGTAAATTATTACGTACGAGGATAGCCGACATACTTATTTCAATAACAATCACTCATGCGATCTAAATGGAGTCAGATCTCGGGCCACTAAAAGTTACAGGTATATATGCATCTTACTAAGTCGATTATTCAGAAATCATCTCTTTTAATCAGCATTATTCTTGTTCACCTTGAAAAATCACTTCTGAATTAATTACACCAAATGATTGAAGGCATAGATACAGATTTAAGTTGTTGCTTGTGAATTGCTTTGATCCTTCGTTACCACATCAGCGGCTTATTTCTATTTGTTCCTGTTTACTTGCATCTATTCATATATTTCATTTTAAGAACTCTTTGCGTTTTTGTGTATTCAGATACACAATAATTGCTTGTCAGTGTAATTATAACATGTAATCATAAATCTTACAGGGTATACGCGTACGGTATCAGATAGTTAATGGATAAAGGGACATTGTATGAAGTATTCAGCTTGAAATTCGACTTCAAGCACCTCGGTATGCGCAGCCATAATATACATATAATCCGACTGCATAAGTAATTTCATATAAATGTGGATATTTTCAAACCATTCACATGGGAAATTCACTCTTAACAAACTAGTTATCTCTCCTAACAGGAACGAGTTTTTGTATTAATTGGACTCTCAGGTTGTTTCTCAGTCTCATAGGTAATTTCCAAGTAATTAGCACTGAAGACTGGAAGTCAAGTACAAATTTTATCCTTTCAATTTATGGCACTTCACACATGCGATTCCAAGTGATCATCTATAAAACACAATGATTCTCAATCATAAAACGAGAGATTTTGCAGTAAACGGAAAGCTCGTTGCAGTCGAGTGAATAGTATTTAAGTATATCAGATGCAAAATAAGGTGTAACTATGTAAATGTTTTTGTAGCTAAATTAACAATATTTTTTCACATAAGAAGCGATCTGTCGATTTGGATCGATCGGACGATTCAGTGTTGCGGTGCAATAAAATTTTACACAAATTGGTTGTCAGTTTTCTAATTTCCAAACCAAGTAATGAATTTGAATTAGTGTCTCGAAAAAAGTCAATTATTAGGGATTCTGGCTTTTACTTAGTGAATAAAACAGGGATTATCTATCATACCTCTTATTTGTTGATAAGCAAAGAGTAAATTACTTAATTTTTGCCTATAATGGTACCAGAAGTAAAGTGATGGACTACCAGTTAACGTACACAATATTCAATCATATTCCTGCAAATTCAAACATATTCTAACGTCAATTCTTGCAACCAGTTAGTATTACCTATCTGACATAAAACCTCCGGTTCAGAGTTATGTACATGCTTGTGAACTTAGTTTGTGGGCTACAACGACATTATTGATTTAAGATCAATGTAACTTCTACATTTATATTTAAGAGGCAAAACTAGCTAAATTTTATCTTGTACAGAGTTTCTGTTTATTCATATTCTGTGTTGTTTTATTTATTTTACTCAATATTTTGAATACAATTTTAGTTCATAAACATATCAAAACGGTATGTGGATGATACTATAGTCCTATGTGACAAATCTGAAAATGCAAATAATCTGTTAAAGAAACGTTTGGAAAGAGTATATGTAAAGGGATATATATATATATATATATATATATATATATATATATATATATATATATATATATATATTTATAAGGAGGCAATCGTGGTCTAAGTATGAGGGTGGTTAAACACATATCTGAATGTTCACAAAAACAAATGAGTTCCAATAGTCTAATAAGAAGATATGATAAACAAACACTTAACTCCATTTCTAAGTATTTAGTCGAAGTCGGTCACAGGGGTATATATCAAATCAGCCTTTGTGGTGTTGTGTAAACGTTTCCAGGGGCGAATACTAAAGTTTATTGAGGCCTTAGACTTACGAAAAATCACACCATTTCTTTGCATGCAAGGCCAGCTTTTTTACCTCCTAAACCCGCCTTGGTAATGTTGATTTATCATCCATAGTAGTGTGATTCATTCTTATCTTCCAACTTATCTAGTTGATCTTCATTTTTCACATATAAAGGTCAGGCGCCAGCCTAGAAACCTGAAAGTCCTGGGTTCGATCCACGTTGGGGTCATGGATGTATATTGTTGTAAAGTCTCATAATAGGACGAGATACAGAGAGATTATAGTTTGTGGATGACCTCAGAGCGACGCCCACGTGACCTTGGGATAACTCATTTATTAGGATCTAAGATGGTTATGAATTAGTATGAAGAATTAGGATTGTGACTTAGGGTTAGTCATTTAATTAAGAATTTTCATCACGAACTAACATCAGCTATAATCTCAAAATAATCTTTGACTAAATAGATGAGTGAATTTCATGAAAAAAACCAAAACTCACTATCCTTAATATCATTGGTCCATCCATAAATCATAGTCTCACCAGATTACACAAATATTTTAACATGTAAATATGTGATCAGATTTTTCAAAATGTATTTCACTAATATGTCACGTAATTTGGACAAATATTTATCTCCGCTTTGAGTTGTATAAAGTTACAAAAAGTTTAATTGTTGGAAAAAAGTGTTTGAATTATCAAGAATTTAATGTTTCATTAGTCTTCTTTACACTGTCAGTCAGTCAGCTGCAACGTAGGACCAGGCATACATGCGTACTGGTCCAAGTTGCCACACATCATTACTACAACAAGATGAACACCGGATTCATAGGCGTAGTTACTTCAGTAGCAGTTATATTATAAAAGAAAGATTGTGCATAAGGATATAGTGCAGGAAGAGATAGTTAGTTCGTAGAAAAAAATATATGAAGCGATTTTAATCTCGCGGTTTAAGGGAGAACAAAGAGAGTATACACTGACGTCATTGTGATCGATTCTGAGCCATGTCACATAAAGTCTCCAACCATTGGTTACGATAGTCACGCAGACCTCAACCAAGTAGTCTGCATCTACCAACATGGCTCATATCAGAGGTTAGTGACTTTATGGACTGATGCCACGTTTTTGTTTGGCCGCCCCTAACATTCTTCCACTCGTTTTCAACACTAGTCAGCATTGCACGTCGTGGTAATTGGTGTTCAGGCATACGCAACACAGTCGATGAAGTTTTACAACCTTATCAACTGATTTACCATCATTCCCTAATACCCTGCGTCTAACCTCACTATTACTTACCCGGTGATCCCACCAGATGCGAGCACTATTTCTAAGACATCTGTGATCGAGTATCTTCTAGTCTTAAAGACCACGTTTTGCAGCCAAAAAGTAGAACAGAGCAAACTGCCGCACTGTATACTCGTCCCTTAATTGATAGACGAGTATCTCGCCTTCGCCATAGGTGAGACAAGTTGGCAAAAGCCAAACGAGCTTTTTGAATCCGTGCAGAGATTTCGTCAAACACCAACCCAATAGGGCTGATGAGACTTCCGAGGTGGTGAAGTTGTCGACGTGTCCGACTACTTCACTCTCTATCCTTAGTTCAGTTGTTGACGCAGGCCAGTCCTGAAGCAACAACTTACATTTAAAGGAATAGCAACGCGTCTCAAACATTTCCTTCGTGGAAATCTTTCTACATTGGAGAGACCTGAAATAAACTCCCATGTTATACAATATATGGACATTAGCTAACATATTGTCTCAGTATTTTTCGTCATTCATAAATGTATACAAAAGGTTATCATATATACTTAACAAATGTATTGTTATGAGAAAACATTAAGTTGACGATATGTTTTCTCCTTTCTTCACTATGGGAATAATACTTCAATAGTAGTCATAGAAGTGAATAAGAATGATCGATAAATGAATGTCATTTTGATTGGTTGTAAATCAGCTGACCAATAAAATATAAGCTGTTCATTATATTCTCTCTCTCTCTCTTTCTCTCTTCTCTTTTCATTTCTATTTACATATATAAGTTATCTGAAAATAACTTGGAAACCGTATTCCGTTCTTTTTTCTAGTGTGAGAAGTATACATATACAAAAATGAAATTCATTTTAGCAGCACTTTTACTTTTACTTGCATCAATAAGTCGATTTGTTGTTATTCATAATGGGAAAATTGGTCAAAAAGAAGTTGTTGTTTCAATACCTATTCATGAATGTTATCGTCATGTCACAAATCTGTATACGTATCCTCGTGTAAGTTAAATATTTATTTAAACAAAATATCATTCAATTTGATTATATTGATTTTATCCTAATTTCAGTGATCACCTTTGCTAGAAAACTGACGTTCATTGAAGAATCAATAAAATTTACAAAGTACTTGAAAAACTGTTTGATCCTATTTCCTATCATGCCAAATGTACCGACTAATCATGTCAGTTGGTCACTTATGATCAATGAAGATCATGACGCAAACATGAGTTGTCTTAATTTGATATTACCACAATGTCCTAACTATTTGAATTTAACAAGATAAATAAAATAAAGGAGTAGAAATATTGTACTACGAGTGATAATGAGAATGATTTAGCATTGTTAATATGATTTAAAAAGGTAAAGAGGAACGGTAAATTTGAAGAAGTGCTGGGATTCAAGATCTAGAGTAAGGCGAATGATAAACATATATATGTTATTTCGACTTATTTTAAACCATTTCGCCCAACTCCTTGAACCACTGATCACTTCGATGCCCAATCAGGTAGTTTGCATCTACTAGAGTGATTCAAGACCCTAAATGCCCTGGTACAGCCGAGAGCGGGAACAGTCGGCCCCCTCTCACATGACCACGCGTATACAGCCACTGTCACGGAAGTTTTACTCACTACCTTCTCGCGGCGGGGGTGTTGTTTACGAAATTGAGAGGACCGAAAGCGGATTTCCAGCACTTTAACCGGGTTGATGGATATGGAGGATCCAATTAGGGGAGTTGGAAAACCCTGATTCCAAACCACTGGTGCATATGGGCTACAGGATTCTGAAGGAACAAATGGCGTATGAACCAATCGTTGGTAACCGGTTACCATGGGACTGAATCTTCCGACGTTGCTCCACCACCTTTTGGATCAGACCTTTAGGTGTAAGTCTCCGGGTGCGGTCACCTAAGAAGACCACCTACTTGTATCTGGACACTCGGGTATTATCAAAGCCCACACACAAATGAAGAGACTTGTGTGGTGTAAATGTACTCGGTGCCCTTTTGTAATAATGTTTATTCGCTTAAATAAACTAATAATAAATAATTAAGGATGATTACAACTAATACTCAGTAACTTCATGAACTGGTGTTGGATCGAGTCCAAGCCTATTTGGTCTCGTGACGAACCTCTACAGAACCACTCAAATCAGCGAATTAGTTCGTTCGTTATTGTTCAAATAATAATTTGTTTTTTAGATTCTCTTTTGATGAAAAAAGTCATTCTTAACTGACGATAATATTAATTGAGATCATGAACCGATCAACGTTAGACCACCATTGAGAACCTAAAAATACTGGACGATCATTTCGTCCTAGTATGGGACTCCTCGACAGTGCAGATCCAAGATCCCACATGCAGCATTCAAACCCATGACCTTCGGTCTCGTAAGCAAATACTTAACCTCCAGACCATTGAGCAGAAATCATACGGTGTTAATCTCCAATTTCAACCAATCCACGATATTGTGTGACCATCTTCCATTTTGTTCTGTGGTTAACTGTCTTACTCTCGATACGGTTGAATTCCACTGGTCACAGCTTCTCACCAGAACTCCGAGAATTACCTGTCGAAGTTTTTGCTAGCGAGCACATGATAATTATCAGCATAGTAATTCTATCTTTTAATTTTTAAAATAATTTCCCTTCATGTTATGATTGAGAAGAAATTCGCCTTCCAAGGACTCAGCCTCAAGGATGATGGAATAGCTGATAAGATTGATTTTAGCTTGGAATCCATAATAATCAAGATGTATCCAGCTGACAAGCTGATACTTTTGGACCAAAGAAACCGCTCACTGTAAAAGTCAAGTGTGAACGAATTTCTACTTGACGTTACTTCTATTCATATCAACCAGTTTATATACATATATATAGGACAGAGAGGAGGGTTAGTGTTCGCATCTCTGACTACATTCTACAGAAGATTGGGTGTAAAGAAAAGTACGTTCTTAGCAGTTCAATTGAATGTCAGTTGCTTGGTAGTGGTCATGGAATCGATGTTTCAAAGTCTGTCAATATAGTTGGTAAACAAATAATGTCGAATTTACTATATCTCACTGAATTAGTCGCCACAAAAAGACTTAAAACAAAATTTTTCATTCATACATTTTATCTGCTCTCAATTCATCAATTCTATTTCGCTTTAATAATTACATAACTATGACATTGCTATTTCATGTCTAAATAATTCTGTTTCTATGCTCTTAGTTTTTATGCCAGTATATGTACATATTCAACCGATAAATATTTGTAAAACAAGACACTTGTAATTTTTCAATACTTATTGGTCTTTTCATTCATTCTCACTGATAAAAACCTTCCTTATATAATGCTATACACTGAATTTAAAGAATAAATACTACTATGTTTAGGTTGTAAATAGTCATTGAGAAACTACGAAATAGGATTGAATTCACGTCACTCTGTTACGTTTATCGTGCCTGCTATGATCAAATTTATCAACAGGAAAATATTGTATGAAATCATTTCCTACTTTTCATTCTCCAATCATTTCTTGTGAACTATACTTCCGATATCTACATTTCTTCTGTAGTCCATGACAATATTTTGCCTCCTATTAATTCTTTTTTGTGATATGCTGGTCCAAAGTGGGGGTCTCCTTGATCCAATGACTATTTGTATCAGATCCTGTGTAGACTATGACTGAATGATCATACCTGCTTTGATATGTGTAAGTCTTGCATTTGATCCTATGTAGGGTTGTGTCTTCAAAATTTCACAGAGTATTAAACCGAAACAAAGCAAATGTTCCTCTTTTCTTTTGGTTTTTACTGGTTCTCCACATGAAATCAGCTTTTAATGAAAGATATTACTTACTAAATAGAAAAACTTTCAAAAGAACTACTCGAAATATTTATACTCAGAATCATTTTCATCATTCTAATCCCGTTCATTAATAAACCGTCAATAGACACTTTGAATAATGTGATTTTGAATGAGTGGAATTGTTCCATTTTATCTATTTGTTTTTCCTTATTCTGTCTTACAGTGGATACCTTCCGTTTTGTCCATAGAAAATTTGACGAAATCACTTCATCTTGCTATTGGTGAAGAATTTGTTATGGTGGTTGATTATGGATTTTTAGGTAAGATATATTTATGAGTGTCATAAAACAATCATTAAACCATTACTTTCATTGTATGCATGGTTTGATACAATTTCTACCTTAAATAATTTTCTATCAGTCGAGAACAACACCCAAAGCCCCATGACACATATTCACTTATTTTGTACTTTATCTTCAACTACTTATAACTCAGAACAGTAGCATCAAATGTAAAGGCTAAAAATTAATGTCATATCCACGAGAACGTGTTGTCATACGAAGTGACATCTATGTAAATTAATAAAAAACTTTAGATGTACATAAGTTTGTAAACATCATTCATAAGATCGTTTATTAAATCAATGAACACGCTAAGGAAGGAGATGGAATTGAATGCAGCAAAAGAAATTTTAATAATGGAGGGATTATCCTATAGATGACAAGATTTCATCTTCCAGCAGAGAAAACCAAAATGAACAAATAGAGTTAGATAAACAGAGTTGAGAAAGGAAGCAGAACAAAAACGGAGTTTTTTCAGAAACTGCCTGAATTTACATGCTACATGGGAAAGTATTTAAATGTGTGGTCAATAAAGCAATTTAATATTAACAATATCGTTATTTTGAATATACGAATTTTAATTTCAACCTTTTAATGACTTCAAAAAGCACAAAAAACTCAATTCTATCTGTCTACTGACTATTTTTAATGGTTTTGGAGATATTTCCGTCAGTGTCACCATTTAGTACACGAATTGAATACATTCTGACTTTTGTAATCTTGATTTTTGAAGAATGTTTAGTTGGAATTACATTATGTTTAAAATTTCTCTTCCGTTTCTGTAAACTGCTTATCTCCATGCAATACCCATTTGTATACATCATAGAAACAAATTACCTTATGAATGTGTTAGTTCTTGAAAAAGTTGCTAATTACCACTACTAGCATGGCTGTTTTTAATGGCTGAGAAAGGACTGTTTTCGCTCCTTGTTCAGCTTAACAGGACCTAAAAGGCTTGCTGCCTGATATTACAGAAATAAATATTTATTTCAGAATGTACTGGTTGAACTACACAGTGGTCAAAAAGTTCCGACCCATCTCTGTAAGTTGAGACCAAGTTAAGATATCAAGTGTTCCAATTGAATTTAACCAAAAATTTCCACTTATTTCGATTTTTATTAAGTAGTCAATATCTTGGAAGAAATATTATACGAGGTGTTACTAATTTTAGGTAGGTATCCGTTGCAGTTGTCTAATGTTACCAAATGAATTCAGTGGTAATTGTTTCACTTAACTAAACAGAATGAATGACGTATTCAAACACCCACCTCAATAAATCAAATACCGTTCAATCAAAACATATATCTCTGTACCGTCCAGTCACTCGGTGAACATGAATTTTGTCTACGTCGTTTATCAGTTTATAAGCAAGGACTATCATCATCTCCTTGAGATGTAACGAGAAAATTTAATCATACTTAAAGATTGATATTAAATTATTGCGCGATGTGAATAGCTAAGAATGTTTCTTTAGTTAAGATTAGATAGTAGAAAATTCGTCACAGCACGTTTGTCTATTCAGATAAGTAATACATTTGTGGTGTTTTTATTATGTCTGTCAGTGAAGAGAGATGCCTCATCATTGACCAGTCAGTAGGTTATATACTTTGTACAATGTATTTCTATTTGTCGGCCACGTTGCTAAACATAAATTATACATCATTGTGATAAGTTTTGCCCAATAAAAATTCACTTCCTACTATGCAAACAAGTTAGTGTATAACAGAGTATGTTTATTTATTGAAATTTACAAATGAAAAACTTACTTTCTAAATTCGTCGTTACAGGTACTATGTCCTATGTTGCACAAATATTATCTATTGAGCCAAATACCAGCTTCACCTTTATCCTAGACGACTGGTTAGAGACAAGATTTGATTTTTCTTTCACCTCTATTGACCAAGAAAAATCCAGGATGAAATTAACCATCAGCTCAAATAAAAATAACATGTTTTATAAAGTAAGTCATACGATCTTGGCTTCAAACTTTTACGTGAATAATGTAACTACTAGTATTTATTTAAGTAGTCAAACTTCAAGAAATAAAATGTCTTGGGTATGTGCTGCATCCCAATTCTATAGTGTTAGTTCCTTAGCCACTTTACATCAACTATAGAAAATTGTCCTCACAGTAATATTTCATTTAATAATAATTGTTCGACGATTTGTCAACATATAGATCTGGAGTTCTAACTAAAGGTTGTACATATTTCACTCTAGATATGTGGTCAATATTTCTAGGCTTCAAACGTTAACTGTAGTTCAGAGTGTTGCATTCAATCATATGCGAGCCTGGTTACTAATATGAACAGTATTCAACACATTAAGGAATAAGTTCGATTATATTCGCCCTCATTATAGTCATTTAATAATATGATCATTTTACTAGATATGCACAGTGATTTTGTTTACATTGCGGGTGTTTGTAATTTATTTAAATGTGGTCTTATTCCTGTCACATATTTTGAATCATTCTCACCAGTTTAATCTAATTTACTGTATTAAAAAGACTGAAGAACGTATTGTTAATTTGATCTTTGCATCCTTTATGATTCATTCTCTTTCGGGCTGATACATGAGTAACTCTCGAAGTAGAAAACTTCTACTACATGTTTGTTGTAATGTTTATAATCAAATGATCGATTCTATATCTCAAAAAGATTCATACGCTGCTGCAGATCCGAACTCACATTGTTGTAAGTCTATATACTAAATGCGGTAATTATTAACCGGAAAATCAAATAAATCTAAAGAATACTGAATTTGGTTGTCTGTCAGTCTTAATTCAGTTAGGTTTTGTGAACTACACGAATATTCACTGGCTGAGATTGTATTACTACATGTAAAATCTAACTACTGATACATATATAAGTAGTCAACTACCAAAGGATAAAACATGAGTTGTTTAAAAAAATGAGCAAATTCACTGAAAATGAAGCAAATGTTTGCTTGAGTACAATTTCGCTCATCGAATCTCACTGCTTAAAAGTGAACTTATTTGGATGAAGCAGAAAATTTACAGAAAGTTAAATATCTGTATCCCAGTGAGTAAATTAAGATAAATTCCTTAATTTAACATACATTTCACTTGATATTGTTTTACTTGAATCTTCCCGTTGATGTTTTTAGGACTGAAATTGATCAGTCTTTTATTGGCATATGTGCATACTGTGCGTATTGCCTTGATATTGCTTTAATTTACGAGCATTATAAGCAGAGATGAATAACGCGATGGCGTTTGAAGTGAACGGTACTGGGTTCGGTCACAGAGTGAACATCAACTCTGAGATGCAGGTACATCCAGCTGACTAGTCCCAAATAGGACGAAACGCGCGTCCTGGATTCCACTGCTAGCCACTATCCATCTTTGCTTAACATACATTTGTTTTTAGAAAACGGTTACATTACTTGGTTTATGAACTATAAAAGGGATAGAAACCCGACGTAATTCTATTAAAAGTCTGGTTACTTAGTTTGAGCTGGCTATTAAAGCTTGATGACTGGACTGAAGTGAATCTTAAGATCTTACTTCTTTTTATTTTTCACACAGTAACGGAATAGCCGTACGATTGTTCCTGATGTTTACATCCGATCATAGTGATCTGCGATTGGTTAATGAATGCAGACAGATAATTATGTACATTTTGTAACTTCTTGTTAAGAGTTGTATTATTATTTGAACACATAAACATTGGTACAAGTAGGCATTGAATACATATGCGCCATACGACCCATCGCGCCACAGAGGCGCCATAAGTGACGTAGTATAAAATAAGGAAAAACGAATTTTATCAAATGATTGTAAGTGGGGTTTGCCTGGAAGTGAGTTTAAGCAAAAGTAATCTTTCCGTTAGTAATCATCATTTGGTTTTTGTGAGGGTTATGATACTGCCCGGATGCTCAAACCGAAGCAGGTAGTTTTCTTAGGAAGCCACAATCTGAGCCTTTGACCTAAAAGT
Organism: Schistosoma haematobium; assembly: GCF_000699445.3. Taxonomy (NCBI): domain Eukaryota; kingdom Metazoa; phylum Platyhelminthes; class Trematoda; order Strigeidida; family Schistosomatidae; genus Schistosoma; species Schistosoma haematobium. The sequence continues at coordinate 14,012,890 of NC_067201.1, forward strand.
TCAATCCATAAGATAGTGAATCATCACAATTGATTGATCACTGGGTGGTGATCAATCTCATGCTTGTCTAGTCCTTATTAGTGCAGACCGAATGCTATCGATCATGTTGCAATGTGGCCACCAGTCTAGGTGACTCGACACTGCGGGCACTATGTATTGAGATTAGATGGTGGTTGGAGGTAGTCAACAGGAAACCCTGGACCCGGGTTTCGTGCTACTTGGCACTCGTCAGCAAGGTGTACCTGTAATCTTGAGGGATAAGTGCACTATTAAGGACTGTTGACTACCTCCAACCACCATCTAATCTCAAAAGTGAATCATCGTTAGGAGATGCAGTCCCATGGTAGCCGGTGACCAACAATAAGTTCATACTCTATTTGTTCCCTCAGAATCCTGATACTCATGTGCACCAGTGGTTTGGAATCCTGGTTTTCCAACTCCTCTAGGTGGATCCTCCATATCCACCAACCCGGTTAAAGCTCTGAAAATTCGCTTTTAGTCCACTCAGTTTCGTAAACAACATCCCAGCCACGAGAAGGCAATGAGTAGGACAGTGGCAGTATACGCGTGGCCATGTGAGAGCATTTGGAGAGGGAGTGCGTGCTCTCCGCATCTTCAACCATACTGGGACATTTAGGGTCAAAGAGTTGTAATATATGTGTGTTAGTCACACTGATAACTTATATCTTGATCTGAGTTTATTTAGCGTTTGGGAGATTAATTATCTGATCTGAGTATCTAGAATTAATACATGTCAATCATACACATAGTTCCCTTTATTATTTTAAAGAGAGTAAGAACAAAGGTTGGTGCAGAATAATATGAATTCATTTTATTTCGTTAGGTTCTCATCAGCTGCTTACAACCTAAAATATTTGAAATTCAACGTTATTATAGATATTGACATACTTATACAACAGAGGGCGATGAAGGATACATCATAGAATCATCCCTGTCGTTCGTACAAAGAAAACAAGAGTTACGGTATCCCTTCTGGAAAAATCTAAGATCCTTTTAGTTTTTTTAATCTTGATGTATGTTTTTAAACCAATTATTAGTTGATTAAAGAACAGCTTTTTTAAATGAATCATTAATAGGGAGGAAAACAACAGTATTATAATGTGTAAACAGGTTACTCTACTTATATATCGAAAAAAGGAAACAATTACAATACAATTATGTTTAAATGGATATAGATCTTCAACTTTCTCCCGAACTCTGATAAAGATTCAATTAGAATTTAATTAGTCTATAATGAAATAGAGTTAAGATTTGTTTCCGGATATAAAGTTTAGGGTAAGAATATAAGGTTAATATCGATTTACCTGGTATATACAATCGAATATGACAGAATGAAGTATTTGATACATTTAACCCTATTATTTATATTCTATAATAGTTCTGAATACTATATAAATATATTTCACTGCTTATGATACATGATATCTGAATTCCGATTACCTCATCCTTATAATATGCTTTGCTTTTATTTATTTATTTATTTCAACATATAAATATTGGTACAAGAGGGCATCAAATATATATGCGCCACACCATATGCGTGTGTGTGTGTGGGCTGTGATATTGCCCGGGTGCCCAGACCGAAGCCGGTGGTTTTCTTAGAGGGCCACACCCCTAGCCTTTGACCTAAAGGTTTGACCCACAAGGCAGTGGAGCACCGTGAGGAGATGCAGTCCCATGGTAGCCGGTCACCAACGATTGGTTATTACGCCATTTTTTCCCGCAGGATACTGGAGCCCATGTGCACCATTGGTTTAGGATCCTGTTAAAGCGCCGGACATTCGCTTTTCGTCCTCTCATTTTCGTAAACAACACCCCCGCGCACGAGAAGGCAGTGAGTAGGACTTCCCTGGTAGAGGCTTCATACGCGTGGCCGTGTGAGAGTATTTCGAAATGGAGGGCGAGCCCACCCCACTCTCGGCCATACCAGGACATTTGGGGGAAATATATATTACTTATTATAAGTAATATGCTTTACTAATCAATGGTTGTATCTTCTCTTCTTTTTCTTTCATCATTATTTCTATGTTTCTTCTCTTTTAGCATATCATCTTACCAATTGCTCATTTATACTATACCAATTGGTTAACACAATGTTTATTACGTTTTCAATTAGCATATTCTTAATGAATAATTTAAACGCAAATTTATATACAAAAAGAGTAAAAAAAGAAAAACGAAGAGAAAAACAAAAATAAAAAAGAATTTGAATGAATCCCATAGTGTAGTAAAAAATATTGATTTTTGTCGGATTCAATTATGGGATAATGTTTAGAATGATAATCGACTAAGTGCCTATATATTATCATTGTACTGTATAATATTTCGAATTGTTTGTTCTTTTTGATATTCAAATACTGAATAAATTGTGTGTGTGTGTTTTTTATTAAAAAAAACCCACTTTGGACCATGACCATTGTTCTACATTTTTTTGAATTTGGTTTCTATAGTAACATTACAGAAAGATATTATTTAAGGAAAAAATTAAAATTTGTTTTATTAAAATGATATTTTATGAATCGGTTGAAGTTAGGCATGAACACCGTTGGATGCCAGGTCAGTGGTTTGGAGGTAAAGTATCGCACGCGAGACTGATTGGTCTTGGGTTTGGATCTCTCGAGGCTGGATCGTGGATGTGCACTGTTGAGAAGTCTCATACTAGAATTAAACGGCTGTCCAGTGATTCCAGGTTTTCTATGGTGGTCTAGCTATAATTGACTCATGATCTCAACTATTAAATTACTATAAAGTCTACAAAACCCCATTCCTGAAAATAATATTGCGTATAAATTCAAATGATACGTTTTGTTAAATAATTACGAATATTTATAGTGTCCAATACATTGTAGATCAGATCTGATTATTCCCTATTGGTTAATAAGCTCAATCAGAAGATGCTTTGATATTATATTAGGTTATATGTACTTACTTATACCTGTTACCCTTCGTTCAGTAGCATAGGCCGATCACCAGCGTTCTTCATCCAACTCTGTTCTAGTCAATCCATTCCAATTCTTTCCAGTTGCTATTCTTCCTGTTCATGTTTGCTTTCAATTCCCGACTTAGTGTGTTCTTTAATATTCCTCTTTTCTGTATCCCTTCACGATTCCAAGTTAGCGATCCCCTCGTGATTCAGTTTGATGATTTCCTCAATGTATATCTTATCCACCTCTAGAGTCTATTCATAACTTCCTCTTGAGCTGGAAGCTGGTTTGTTCTCTCTTATATTAGGTTGTTGCTGATGGAATAGGGTAAACGGACATTGATCTGTAACTTCTGACTGGGATATTTATTCAACAGAGCTCCATAATCAAAGTTGTAACGGTATAATCATTGCGTTTATAGTATTATATCATCAATTTCGACTTATAATATCTGTCAGTTTGAATGTGATAAAAAATACCTATGGTATTATAATACAATATTGATTATAAGTTAGTACCTGGAAGACAATGTATTTTTATAACCAAAGCAATGTAATATTGTCTGTGTGTAGGTGTTTGTGAGCTATATGAAAGATAAATTAACTTGAGTATGGTAATATTCAGCTTTAATTAAACTTTGAAACATTGTAATTTTGTAGTGAAGCATGTATCACGTGACAGCTATTGCACTTCAGTTATTATTCTGCAAATATCCCTTTTTTTTCTGACCAAATCTCTGAACCTTAACTTGGAAGTAAAAAGAAATTGATGTTGGTACCACCCGACACTTCTAAAAATACATGAATTCTTTTCATTGAGAATTTTATTGTTGTCCACACGTCAGATATTACTATCTTAGTTCTTCAAAACTTTTTGAGGCAAACATCAATAAATAACTGCTCATATATTAATAATTCCACGCTAACTAAATCTTTTCGTTTGGTAGTAGTACTGTGGTGTGTGCTACTTATATTGAAATAAGTAGTATACGATGATAGTCGTGAACAGAAGGTCGGGCAGCAAAGAGACAAGAGGATCGAACAGTAAAGAATGGAAACCAAATACAATTTGTATGAAAATGCAGGAACAATGAAGTCTGATTCATTATGAGACAATCGATGGACATTTTGCAAATTAAGCATATACTTTAGGATTGTTAGGTTTTATTAACAAGTCCTGTAATTTTGTGTTAAATACATTCGATTGTCCCCATTGATGTTCTTGTTCACTACAGTACTACGAGTAAAGATGATCTTTTAGTATACGCTGTTTTATGGAGGTTGTTGTTTGTTATAGATTTTACTAAACGATGAAAGACAAATATTGACAACAAAAAGGCACAAGACAGCGTTTTTGGAGCTATCGAAAAGTCCATAGCTGCTGCGTAACCTGAAGAGTCTCACACTGTGATGACAGAGCTAACCAATGATTCTTCATTTTAATTGCATGTCTTTCTTAGATGGGTTCGTAATCTAAAAAAAATTCAACAATCTATACTCAGAAGTGCCTAATTGCTAGGGGTAATTACCTTAGTTATTGCAGACAGACGTGACTAGTGGCGTGCAGTGGCTTCCTGTATGGGGCAGTTACCTAGCGAAGACAACTAAAGATGGCATTGTGATATTAGGAATTGATTGAAGTTTGATACTAACACTGTTGGACGCCAGCTCAGTAATCTGGAGGTAAGGTAGTCGCACGCCAAACTGAAAGTCCTCATTTCCATCTCTGGATGCGCGATCGTAGTTGCATGCTTCTGAGAAGTCCTATACTAGGATGAATCGAGTATTTTCAATGGTGGACTAGCTGATATTAGTTCGTAATTTAAACCATTTCGTAATCGCACATTACGATTTCACTGGTCGAAATATCTATTTTAAAGTTGGAAAATGGTGTCTACACTTAATTAAAGTTCGGAGATACCTACCCTCCCTGTCAAATATCATACATAAATAAGGTTTACTGACACCGATAATCCTTCGTGATTTGTTATGAAGCAAAACATGTGTGAATATATTTTAACTACTTCTTAGTAGTATAGATCTATTGTATAAATTTATACCCTGTATGTTAACCAGCGATCGTAATCGAAAAAAGTATCACTTTTCGCAATAAAATATTAAGAGCTTTCAGAAAAGTCCAATATATGTCATTCCGCTTATCGGTTGTCCACATTCAAAACAAAAGCGATTGGGGCTATCAACGCATGCGTACTAATTGACGGACAAAATGACCTTGAGTATAAGACAAGAAATCAACGCACTGAAAGGAAAACTGACCAGTATGAAAACAAATTCCTTAAGTTTAAGGATACACGTATACTAACAAAAAGCGATAAAAATTCAGTCAGCAATCTTTAAAACGAGGCCATTCAAACCTTTATTATTATAATTGGGCGGCCTGCTTGAGCATCTGGGCTACCTGTTCCTGTCATCTAAATATTTCAACAAGTTATCTATTTTTGTTTGTTTTAATATATCATTATGTATATTAATCGCATAACCCATCCTAGTGCATTTCTGAAAAGTTTACAACCTTTCGTTGTCAAAGTTACAAAAAGCTCAATAAGAGATAATGTGGTCGCTGGCAATATGCAGAGAAAAGAATATACATTATTCAGATGTTTATTTACTGGACTGCTAACATCTAACTGGCTATCACTCAATATTTATCGTCAGGATCGACCAAGAAGAAAGAAACGGAAACTTGCTTAAATACTTTGTGCTGAGAATTCTATATTGTACCAAAAATATAATATTGAACAAAGCTTATAATAATAATGATAATAATAATAATAATAATAATAATAATAATAGAAATCAACACCACACTGAATAAACAAGTTCGTGTCTACCTGGATTAGTAGATCAAGGGATAACCGATTACATCATAGTATTATCCATTCGTGATATGAGTGGTATATGTAAATGCAAGTTTTGTGAGTTCGAATTTGAAATGGAACCTATTAACAGAATTAATCAGTTGTTTAGTATGATTAACTGCTGTGAGATAGTAACTCATTGAAAACGGTGGGGGATGTGTCGTTCAATTCCGTGGACTGATTGAAATTAAACATTAACACCGTTGGATGCCGGTCGGCTCAGTGGTTTAGTGGTTAAGCGGTTGCGCACGGAAATGATAGGTCCTGGGTTCGAATCTCGCGAGGGGGGCGGGATCGTTGATGTGCACAGCAGAGGAGTCCCACACTAGAACGAAACGGCCGTCCTATGCTCTCGATTTTTCCATGGTAATCTAGCTTTAATTGACTTATGATCTCAACTATTAAAAATACTATAATATTCATAGAAACCCTTCTAACTTATATTTGTTCAATACCTCCGAATTATTCATAATAACAGTACATTTTTATTGCCTTTAACTGGCTTGTATCTTTTGAGTATATAATGATTTAATTATTAATTGTTTTGGCTTATAGTTTCCGGTGATAGTTATTTAGAGTATTTGGTTTCATAAATCATTATTTGTAAATAGTATTTTCCATAAAAAAAAAACAATCATAATGATGAATGATAAATAGCATTATACTTTTCTGTTTGAATTCTATAATATAATAAATTAAAACTAACTTTCAAGTAATTAATCCCTTTTATCAATTTCGATTGAATAATGAAAAGATAGAGTTGATCTATAAAAAAAATTAGTGTAATGTATTTGCATTATGCATTAAGCAATCTGATTACGTATAGACTTGTCAAAGTATTAAATGAAAGTTCAAATAAGTAGAATAATAATTAATATCAGAAGGGGTCTTGTGGAGATTGTAGTAATTTCAACAGTTGAGATCATGAGTCAATTGAAGCTAGACCACCATGGAAGTAGTGACCAGTGGAGTTCAACCGGGTCAATTGTGAGATAGTAACTCACTAATGACACTGGTGGATGTGTCACTCAATTTCGTGGATTAGTTGAAGTTAGATATTAACACTGTTGGATGCCGGCTCAGTGGTCTAGTTGGTTAGGCGCCTGGCGCGAGACTGATAGGTCCTGGGTTCGAATCTCGATGGTGGGGGCGAGGTCGTGGATGCGCACTTCTGTAAAGTCCCACACTAGAACGAAACGGCCTTCCAGTGCTTCCAGGTTTTCCATGGTGGTCTAGCTTCAATTGAATCATGATCTCAACTGTGGAAAATATTATTTGTAAATAAAGGAGAAAGGGGGGAGAGAGGATAAAAAACGAACATCGTATAGAAATTTTAAAAAATAGGAAATCGTCGTATTATCATAGGCCATAAAATGTCTTAAGGATTACTAGGGTAAATTCAAGGTTTAGACAAATTATTTTTGTATATATATATATATATATATATATATATAAGGGGTGTTTAAATTTATGAATTGTTAAAGCTTTTATTAACCTGATTTTTTGTCCTTGACAATTTCTATACAATGTTTTAAATGTTGTATTAATGTTAATTTATGGGCTATCGATGAACGTGGTTTACTATTTTTCATGTTGATCGGAACACATGAGATTAACTGATTTTGAAGCTAACAAGGCATATGTTCCATAACCCATGATTTCATTGTTCGATTATATCTCTCTATTTATATGTGTCCACACAAACATGTAAATTGGTAAATGCTCTTGGTTGTGAAGTAAACGTTTGTGGATTTTCTAGGTCTATTTGTAATCATGAGCTTAGTCCTTTTAATCACAACCTGTTTAGCAGTGTAATAGGTTTTTTTCGATGACTGCCTTTAGTTTCTGCCTTAGATTCACCTCTAAATAGTAGAGAGATAAAAACAGTTGAATGATTTTTTCACCTATTTATAAATTTTAGTGGATAACTATTTGATATCAGTGTGTCAGTCAGTAGTTTTGCATCTTCTTCAACGGTATCTGTGGTGCATATTCTTTAAATCCTATTAAAGAGACCCTTGATCAAGCCTCAGTTGAGTTGCAATGGACAGAAACTGAAGAAATTTAAATTTTAACCCGTTCAGATTGGCTTCTTATAAACTAAACGTCTTATAGTTCCATCTTCCTCTCGACTGAAAAGGGCAATCGGTTATTACTTTCTTTCTCATAGGTCAATACGATATCATTCTGTACGCTGTTTAGTTTATTTAATAACTGAGAAACCTCAAAATCTTTATCATATATAACTAATATATCATCCATGTATCTTCTATACAGAGTTACATCACTGATGAGCTCACTCATCATATTTTTAATATATGACATAAATACGTCACTGTTGAAAGAATTACTTCTATACTGCAAAAGCTCAATTCACGTTTGAAGGTGATCATCTTTTACAAGTTGATGATATTGCTATGGGAAGCCCTTTGCGATTTCTCTTAGCTGATGTATTTATGTCATATATTGAAAATATAACAAGTAAGCACATCAGTGAGGTAACTCTGTATAGAAGATAAACTAAATAGCGTACAGAACGATATCGCACTGACCTATGAGAAAGAAAGTAATAACCGATTGTCCTTTTTAGATGGATATCCCAACTGTTCGTACCTGAGACGAAAGATCCAGGGTCCAATTCAATGTGGCGAGATTGAGAATACTAACCTCTGGAGGTCCCATGCTAGAAAAACCAGCCATACAGTACTTCCTGGCCTTCAAAAGTTGTCTAGATAGGACTAGTCTCTGATGTAAAATCCATGAAAAGTCTATGATCGACATGGTAAAGGGCATGTGACTTAATATTCTGTGGCGAGAGATCTACTGTAAGGCATCATTTATCTGTACAACCATTCATTCGCAGATTGTTCTTAATATGTTAGAATATTATTGATATTGTACATTAGGAAATAAACATTATATATAATATGATTGACGATATTCAGAGAAGATAAAAATCTAGTTTATTGAGATACAATGAATGAAAATAAATAAAAGAAATGTAAACCGGATTCATGCATGATAGTTTAATAAATACACATCCCCACTGTATTCATCTATCCTGTTTCGTTATTTAAATGGACAGCTAAATTGTATTTTATGTATGTGTCTTGGAGATGCTGTCCTCAACATATTCTATTTGATAGTAAACAGAAGGAATAAACAGATATTTTGAAAACCTAGACGTTTAAATATTGTTAATACACGTTCAATCATAGACATGATGCAATTATGAAGAATGTGTGTATGTACACACACACGCACACACCAGCTCACTTCTTTTATGCTCAAAGAAAAAAAAGCAATTCCTGTAGAGAATAATTTGTGATTCTGTTCAATTTCTATCTTTATTTCCGGGAACATGGTTATGGATTTTTCAATCATCATCATTAGAGTAATAATAATAATAATAATAATAATAATAATAATAATAATAGCAAATACAATAAACGTATAAATGTACGATATTTCGGTGTGTATCAGCTAACATGTACACACTAACACACATACCCTCATGTACATGGGAAAATATTGTCTATTTATGTCATGGATTTTTTATTCCCTATTCTCTATAAGAAAAATGAGATAGAGAAAGGGTGATAAACAGAGACAATCACAAATATACTCATGTCGTTTTTAGGCACATAATTCATAACATTTACATTGTAGGATGAAAAATCACAGAATCATGTGCGTGTTTGTGTTTAAAACAGAAAGAAAGAGGGAGAAGACAAAAAAACATGAAATACGTTATTGTTTCATTTTTTTAAATCAGTATAACGGAGAAAACATATTATTACTCAAGCCGGAAATTGTAGCATAACGAGGAATAATGCATGTGTATATATAGTCTACAGAGTTATTTTTTTTAGTCGTTGTATAGAACTGAAAAAAGAAAATCAAAATGTAAGATAATGTAGAAAGAATCTAAGCATAATGAATTAGGGTTATTGATTCATTTTTTGTTGTTGTTGTTGTCGTTGAGATAATTCGGTCACGAGCAAGCGTGTAAACCAAGCAACAGAATGAATTTGGATACAGATAGTCTGTTTGAGCGTGTCCATATATGTATATGATGATAATGATGATGACAATGACATTCATGAAGATAGCAGTAATACTAAAAGTGAACACCATCATATATGTTGTTCATCTGTTCGTTTAAGTAATAATTACGATTTTATATACATCGAGATTCATTCATTAAATCTTGCTTATTATTATTATTATACTACTTTTGTGTTTAATATTTCTGAATTATAAAGAATTTAGATTCCTTTTTAATTTAAAAGGGGATCTATGTCAACTGGATAGACCAGAGGATTACAAAACACTTCAACGATGATCATTCCGACAACTGAAATAATGAGAAGAGAAGGAAGATATACTGGTAAAGATCACAAAAGAATTAAACTATATTTAAATTTACTCAGATGAACGTATGCAATTAGATCCTGATCAAGCATTAAACCAAACAAAACAGTTTACGAGTTAGTGATAACAATGAATTAGTTCATATCACCAAATATTATCAATAAAATGTATAAATTGATAGTGTGATGATAGTTGTACTAGCCATGATAAGAGAATAATAAAGACTTAAATCAATGTTCCATCATAAGAAATCAGTCACAGACTTAAATATAACAGACATTACTGAGTGTATACTATTAAATTGTTTTCTTTTCTTTTCTTCCTTTTCTCTCGAATATTCTGATCTCTGATAATAAACGTTGCATTAGTGAAAGTTTTAATTTTTTTTAATTCATATTATTTCAATATTTATTGTTCAATGTCTCTAACCGAGAGAGAGAGAGAAAGAGGGGGAAGGGGGAGAGAGAGAAAAAGGGGGGTGACAGATTATTTGATTGATTAACGATTATTTCAATGTCTAAAATAAAGAATGAAATCTAAAAATACAGTAAAGAAATGAATAAAAAGAAAAACAATATTCTCTTAAACAAGATAAAATTTAACAATGAAATTCAACGAATATCATGAATACAAACAAGATAGAGTACATATAACATATAATAAACATGATTTACAATATGCATATATATATATATATATATATATATATATATATATATATATATATATATTGATGGAGATTACAAACGGTTATCATGACTTATAAGGTCATAATATGAATATGAACAAATAAAAAAAAGGAAACGGAAATGAAAAAAATAACATTTGCTTTCAAATCTCATCTTTTTTTTTAAAAAAAAGAGAAAGATAAACTTATATAGGATGATGTAATGCTATGGTTATTCACCTCTCTCTTTTACTCTCCCTCCCTCTCTCTCTCGCTTTCTCTCTCTCTCTCTCTGTGTATGTATGTTTCTATCCTTTTGTTTTACTAAATGAAATCAAATTTACCAATTATAAATGACTCATCTATTTTTTTTTACTAATGTATTGTTTTAATCAATTATTATTATGATTACAATGATTACAACACGTGAACATTGATCAAAGTTAATTGTAACCGTGTTTTTTTCTTCTTTCTTTTTATTTATTTATCTATTTTTCTGCTTCTTTTTTTTCTCTCAAAATGATTAAAAGAATGAAATAATTTAGTATTAAAGTATTATTTTCCCCTTTATATAATCATAAAAGAAAAGAAAAGAGAAATAAAGTAATTTTCATGGCCTTTAACAATGTTGTTTGATTTAACTTTTGAGTTTATGATTATAAAGTCTAGAACATTTAGAAATGTTAATGTAGAACTAATCACATTGATCAATGAATATAAAGTGATTTTGTAGTGAAGGAGAACACAGGTGAGGACAACCGAATTATATTTAGAATACACAATTACAGAGTTACTTGGTAAAATAGAAAAATCATACTATAATACTTAATTTGCAAAATGTTCAATAATTGTCTAGAACATCATTGTTCATGCATCTCCATACTAATTGCTTTCTATTCTTGTTCTTTCGTTCTTGATCTTCCCCATCTTCTGCTGCCAGACATTACATTCCTGACTTGCGTCATATACTACTTATATCAATATAAGTAGCACGCACCACAATTTTTAAATGATATAATGTTTTTAATATATTAAAATTTCATGGATTGGTTGAAGTTAAATATTAAGAGCATTGGATACCGGCTCAATGGTTTGAAGGTTAAGTCTTCGCACGTGAGACTGATAGGTCTTGGGTTCGAATCCAGCGAGGCGGTATCGTGGATGTGCACTACTGAGTAGTCCCACAATAGGACGAAACGGCTGTCCAGTCGTTCCAGGTTTTCCATAGTGATGATCTAGCTTCAGTGAACTCATGATTTCAACTAATAAATTACTATAATATCCACAAAAACCCCCTTTCTGAAAATAATATTATTACGTATAGATTCAAATGATACATTTTGTTAAATAAACACGATTATTTACAATGTCCTATATATCCTATATATTGTAGATTAGGTCTGTTGGCAAGACTAATTTACGGACGATCTTTGAACGAATCTAAAGTGACCTTGACTATTATTATACAATCAGAAGACAGTATAAAGTAAAAATATATTATAAAAAACTAAAGAATTAAAGTAGATATTCTTCTTTTATATGATTCAAAAACTTATTAAGGTTTGATAGAGGTTCAGAGGTTCTGAAACCATAGTAAATACGACATAGAATCTCATCCATATGGCTCCATAATAGTCGACCTCTGCAGCCGTGATACGGTCTTAAAATCTCCTTCAATCTGAACCACATGGCTTCTATATTATTAGTATGAACGCCGGTTTTAGGGTCGAAGAAATGGCGCTTGTGCACTACGACATGATGCACATACCCAATTCTATGAAGGCATTTATATGCTCTCCAACCATCTGCATATACCATAGTGCCCGGCTGCACGTATTCCTGTATAATTGGTATTATTGTGCTTGCTTGCCGGTTTCTGACCCCCTGAAAATTTCCTTTTTGGGTTGATCGATCATAAGTTCCAAGTAACTGGCAGGTATATTTACAGAAGTGCTACTTACACAATCTTCCTTAATACTACGTCCCCTGTTGTATTTTAGCTTTCGTACTACTATTTTATCTATTTCCACAATACTCCCGACTCCTCCGAATGACTCGTGTAAACGTGCCATTTTAATTGCATATGTGCTACGATAATACTCATACCACTGGACGGCTGGAGTTCCAGTAACATCTGCAAATCCTGCAGCCAGTGTTACTGGTGCTTTTATAATCCAATTTGCAACTATTATCATGATTTTTCTCAGTCTCAGTCGCGATCGAGTGAAGAAAGTCCCCGTTCGAGCAGACTTCTTTCTCCAACATAAAGAACATCGAAACACAATGTCATCAAGATAGTCTGCACACGGCACTGCAGTCATTTGATTACCGCAGTCACAGGTAAAGGAACGTCTTAGTAGTCCCATCTCTTGTACTCGCTCAATAACCACCTCTTCTCTAAAATCCGCTGTAAACCGATCGTACGTGAGCATCAAGTATTGAAATTGGCGCTGTGACCTTGAATTTCCCCAAACGCTTCTGATTGGCTCGTCCATAAATCAGAGTCTCGCCGAGCTGATTATTCCCTATTGGTTAATAAGCTCAATCAGAAGATGCTTTGATATTATATTAGGTTATATGTACTTACTTATACCTGTTACCCTTCGTTCAGTAGCATAGGCCGATCACCAGCGTTCTTCATCCAACTCTGTTCTAGTCAATCCATTCCAATTCTTTCCAGTTGCTATTCGTCCTATTTATGTCTGCTTCCAATTCCCGACTCAGTGTGTTCATTGGTATTCCTCTTTTCTGTATCCCTTCACGATTTCAAGTTAGCACTCGCCTTGTTATGCAGTTTGATGATTTCCTCAATGTATGTCCTATACATCTCTAGAGTCTTTTTGTAATTTCCGTTTGAGCTGGAAGCTTGCTTCTTCTCTTCCACAGTAAGATGTTGCTGATGGTATCCGACCACCGGACACTCAGTATCTTACGTAGATAATTATTTATGAGTACTTACAGATTTTGATGACTGTTGTAGTAGTTCTTGAAGTTTCAGTTCCGTACAGTAGAACTCACTGAGTTGACGTTCGTATTGAAGATTGTGACTTTGATATTGATTGACAGTTGTTTTGAGTTCCATATCTTCTTCAATTGTAGAAATGCGGCCCTTGTTTTGCCAATCTTCGCCTTTATGTCCGCATCAGATCCTTCAAGTTCATCGATGATGAGTGTTTCCATTTCTTCCAGAGTTTTGCCACCAAGTGTGATTGTGTTGGTGTACTCTGTTTTGTATTTCAGGATGTTATTTATTCCCTTGTGTTTGTTGAGGCCTACTGCTGAAATACTTCTGCTACACTGTCTGTCTTGACCTACATTTGTCGATGTGTAGGGGATAGAAGAGCTAGGTCGTCTGCGAAGTCCAAATATTCTCGTTGCATTCAACCTATCCATTTGATATATTTTTGATTTGTAACTCTTCAATGGAATATATAACAATTTTCTTATCCTATTTAGGATAGGACAGCTTGATGTGCATGGATTTTTAAATAATTGCTTCGATATTGTCCGTAGTTAGGATAATGATTATAATTAAATACAGATTATGTTTGTCTCAAAAATATTCATTCAGAAATTTCTACTTCTTTACATGGTTCATTCTAATAACTAATAACTGGTAATTAAATCGACTTAGTTCAATAGACTATCCTGTAATAATATTCAGTGAATTAGTTCTTTCTTAATAGCTATTTCGCCCAAACACTATGTTAGGATGAAAACGAATTTCAGAAAAAAATGAATGGAGATAAAGTGTTTAATGTTAGATCAAATGTAGTACAGGTTTACATAAGGCCTTCTATAAAACAAACAGAACCTTTTTTTCAAAGTTTACTTTCTTACAATCAGTGTAGCTTCATTGATAGATATTTAACCAGGGACGAAAATTTGATTTTCCAATCAAGCATAACTTACCATATTTCAACGTTTCAGTAGGGACGTTAGCTTTTACGATAAATAGTTAGACCAACTTTAAAGATATTTACTGTTTTATCTTTACGCCCGATTAATTATATCACGTGATACGACCGCCAATTAGAGACAGTGACTTATACAACCAGACTAATGAAGCATAAACCTGTGCGAGTAGCTTAGAGTTCTTAATGGTTTGCTGAAATAGTAGCTTTTCTACTAACCCAACCGGTTCAGTCCAGAACGGCAATATCAGCCTCTGTGATACGAATCATATATTTCAAACATACTGGGTTTATATACGAGCAAACCAAACTACATCATACCATAAAATAGAAAATAACAATTATACTAGATCAAGCTAAAAAGTGTCTGTGATTGTGAGAGACTAATACTAATAACTTGAGAATAACTTAAGAATAGCAAATCGTATAATAATAGTCAATAGGATAAAAAAAGCTTATAATAAGAGGAATATGTATATACATATAATATAGTCACTAGATTTACAATAAGAATACGTGTAATAAAAGTCCACAAATAGATCCTAGTGGTTACTATTCACTTATTCTTCATCCATACATAACATTTACATAGTTATTTAATTCTGTTTTTCTACCTTTAAAAAAAATCGACATTCGATTACAAGGACATACGTTATACAAACTTATCCGAATCTAACTTCGATGTATAATTTGCCAAACATATCAGTCGGTTGAAAATATGTTAAATACTATCAGTCCAAGTTATTAGATTTTAACTTATGACTGTTAACCCCCTTGGAGTATAAACTGCCAAACACTAGTCTCTAATCAATTCTATCCTTAGCTCTCTTTCTCAGTTGTTAAGGCAATGTTTTTAGCAACCATCTTTTAAATCCCTGGCAGTGAACCAATTTAATCAGTATCAGAAGGGGTTTTGTGAAGATTGTAGTAATTTCAACAGTTGAAATCATGAGTGGAGTTCAACCGGGTCAATTGTGAGATAGTAACTCACTAATGACACTGGTGGATGTGTCACTCAATTTCGTGGATTAGTTGAAGTTAGATATTAACACTGTTGGATGCCGGCTCAGTGGTCTAGTTGGTTGGGCGCCTGGCGGGAGACTAATGGGTCCTGGGCTCGAATCCCGCGAGGCGGGGTCGTGGATGCGCACTGCTGGGGAGTCCCACAATGGGACGACACGGCCTTCCAGTGCTTCCAGGTTTTCCATGATGGTCTAGCTTCAATTGAATCATGATCTCAACTGTTGAAATTTAATAAGTACAAATCTCTTGACTCAAGTTAGCTAAATGATTGTAACTTTTCTTCTGTTTAGTTTGGTTGGATGATATATCAAACTAGATCTAATTAACACAATTACATTTATTATTTGCCTTCATTTATATCTAAAATTATAATATAACTTCATAGATTTTATTTCATAAACTAATTCCTTTTTTAAAGAAATTAAATTTTCCATGTTTAATTCTTACTAGTACTCATTTGATTTCCATCTCCTCTCTTTCATTACATTTGTACAAATTGTGAAAAGTTAAAATGATGCATATTTGTACTAGACTTGTATATTGTTTACAAGTGACTAAATGACTATTGATACTATTGACTCTAGTACATTGTATAAAATTTGGAGATGAGTCTTCCAAATAGTATGTAGATCATTTCTATGATGCATTTTGGATACCAATGCTGACGTAATTACGAAATACACCCAATTATATCCTCCCTACTGATTGTTCAGACGAGTTTAATTCACTTAGTTTGAAGCTAAAAAGAAGTAAGTTTAATTCATGTCACAGTAAGGCGTCACTAATTCACTTTACCCGAAGTTCGCCTGTTATCCCAAAATTAAATATCCGTTCAAACAGTTATACGTCAACTGTTCAGACCATAGTACTCTCAGTAGCAAAAACACTTGTTTTTATTTATACTAATAACATTTTACATTTCTCCTTAAAAGAATCAATACTGTGAATGGATCAATGTTAGACCACCACTGAAAACCTCGAAGCACTGGACGGCCGTTTCTTCCTATTGTAGGATTCCTCAGCAGTGCGCAACCACGATCCCGATCTCAACTATCAAATTGTTTTATAGTTAGATTATATTTCTATATTCCTAGTCTTGTAAGCTGTCGTTAGATTCACTAGCTACCGCTATACATCTTATTATTCCTCAGTTATTGCATATAAATTGTTACCTCATTCTCTGTCAATTATTATGTGATTGTGTAAATAATATTGTAACGAACAAGTACACGAGTGGGGTCAATCGAATGTATTAAACACAGAATTACAGAGCATCTCAATAAAATCTGAGAACCATATATCAAATCGTTAATTTGCAAATCGTCCACCTGTTGTTTCAAAGTGCCTCAGACTTCGTTGTACTTGCATTTTCATACAAATTGCATTCTATTCCCGCTCTTGCTTTCTTGATCTTCCCCCATCTTCTGCTGCCAGACATTACATTCCTGACTCGCGTCATATACTACTTATATCAATATAAGTGGCACGCACAACAATATGATCGGTAATTTAGAATGTATTGTGATTTGACAGATCTGTGTACAAACCTATAAGTATTTGAGTTATATTGGCTGATTAAGGAACAAAGCTTACCAGTCATTGTGTCTTTTTCCTTCGAGCTGAAAACTGTGCTAGACGGAGAAGTTGCATTATGAACCAGTAAGAGTTAAAATGGTCTCTTCCATAGCTCATGGTTTCATTGCCAGTCACAGTTTGAAATTAGTCGAAACATAGGCGGTTAACATATAAACAAAGGGGGTATACTCGGTCTATCGATTAAGGAGCTTATAAAAAATCTCAAGGGTCACAATAGTGTTTATTGAGTACGCAACTACATCCTATACTTTTCATATGATTTCTAAAGGTTTATTTGAGTCTTTTAACAATTAATATCAGATGGGTTTTGTGGATATTATGGTAATTTCAATGGTTAATAACATTAGTCAATTGAAGCTAGACCAATTACATGGTATATTTTGTTGAGGCATTGTTTGTTTTTCACATATATGTATATATAAACTCCGCCTGGAGTCCCTTCGGGGACTACTGCCGGTCCCAAGCCCAGATAAAGGAGAAGGGTTGGGCATGGGGTTAGCGACCCCGTTCCGTAGAAAACTAACTCGCTAAAAAACGCTAACCAGAAATATATATATATGGTTCACAATGATTGAAATTTGTCAAGTATCCTGATGACTATAAACTTATAGGTTCCATGAGTTATGGAAAAAAGATTCAACAGTATTTTACACATTTTATTTCATATGTAAATCAAATATATATGTATATATTAGATGAAATCAATGTATTAAATTACAAAACAAGGTAAATAAAAATCAATAAATACATTGTGAGTATCCAATATATTCAGTCTATGCATTGGAAACAATAAACATATAGAAATTAAAAATATATATTTAGCTTATTGATAAATTGATTGTCTTTTGCAATTCATTCGAATCTGAATAACTGAATGTTGTAGTTAAAGATGATGATGTTGTTGAGGATGATGATGACGATGACGATGATTGTCCATCTTCTGTTACTGTTGTAAACCATGAATTTATTCTATTCATTGGACTAGTTGATGTTTGAGTCATTATTGGAAAACATGATCCAATCAAATTCGATGTCTCCATTAATGGATTTATTGATTTAGATATAAAATTTGAATTTAAATTATTCTGATCAATATTAGGTGAAGTAGTTAGAGTTGAACTAGTTGAGTTTGTAAGTAGTGAGTTAACACTGTTATTATTATTATTATTATTATTATTGTCTTCCATGTCAGGAAGTATTCTCATCCCATGAAAAAGTGATAGATTATTATGTGTAGTATCTCGAATTAGATGAGTAGTAGAATTGAACATATTTGATGTACTCAATTCATCATTACTATTGTTATTATTCATAATAGTAGTGTTATTATCATTATTGTTTTCATTATTATTATTACTATTATTACTTAATTCCATGTTGTCTAGAATCCCATTTGAAATGTATTCATTCGCATTAGAAAAATTTTGTTTGGAACTTTTTCCAAAAAAGTTTTTATTTGACATTTGATTAAATGTGGATAAATGTGTTGATGATTTATGCTGATCAACGTGTATACTATTCTGATGTAAGTCATGCTCCTGGTGTTGTTGTCCATGGGGAGAGTGAGGATGATGGTGATGATGTTGATGCTGCTGGTGTTGTTGTTGTTGAAGTAAATGCGACTGATGAAGACGTGATGAATCAAAATCATCCAGTGAATGAAATTTACTTGTAAATAACGAATCTGTATTCGTCATAATCATATTAGTTCTGTCATCATCCACTAAATAATTGTTTAAAGATGACATATTATTATTATAACTATTATTAAGTGGTGATATTAAACAACACGCCGCTGCAGCCGCGGCCATACGTGCAGAGTGTAATACATCTTGAGTATAGGAACCGTTAGAAAGTGAATAAGTAGGATTATTGGATTTATTCTGTGCAAAATTACCATAGTAAAATGAATCAGTGGGGTATTCTGTTCTGTTCAAACTACCATTATCGTTCATAGTCTCTGAAGTATTAGTATGTAATTGTCGGTGATTCGATCGAAAATCGATAGGATGTGATCCTAATCTTGAAATATAGGATGGTGAAGAACATGAATATGTTGTGTTAAAGTAATTAGAAACGTTTGTTGTATAAGGAAATAAATCTGCTGATATGGGATTTGTTGGACGAGAAGAAAATCGAGTATTAAAATCATTACGATTAATATTATTATTACTATTGTCATTATTATTACTGTTATTACTTATTGATGCCTCATTAGTAGTATGATTATTATTATTTAAATTAGGATTTTGTGATAGTTGGGTGGACACTAATAAATTAGAATAATGTGTACCGGCAGTTGGTGCTAAATTATGATTTAAATTTACTTGTGTTGATGGATTCATTATGCCTAATCCATGACATACACTTGGTAATAATAATGAAGATAACATTTGTGAACTAGTGTTCATTGTATCAGGACTTGGTGAATTACCACATGTTGGCGGTTGCATTGCTTGAGCTAATCCACTAAAATCAAACTTATATGCATAACGTTTACCATTTATCTGAAGTTAAAATTTTGAAAATATATACAATTAATTAATATGAATTAGTAATTTTATGCAGAAATATAGTTAGATATTCATTTGTATTGGTTGTTTAAATCGTATCGTTAATGTTGTAAACTACAAATAATCAGTCTCATGTGGAGTATGTATATCCTGTTTTATAATTTGGGAAGGTCTAAACAATCAATAAAAATAAATTAGAATCCACTTCATTGTACAAACCAGTGGATATTAGGACTCCATCGCTAAGTGAATAATGCACTAGACATTTAAAGAGAATGGACCTGGGTTTGAGTCCCGAAGTAACCATCCAGATTGCAGAGCAGGTACACTCAGCTGACAAGTTCAATATGGAACGAGATTTACATACTGGATTACACTGTTAGTCACTATTTAACTATACTTATAAAATGTAGTTGGATATGTTTCGAAATGACCTTTTATTGTTGAGTTTATTATTCATAAGATCTATAAACGATTTCGTTTGAAATTATCTTGTGAAATTCTAGCTACTAAAAGGAGTAGTAGTAAAGATTGACTGACATTATAAGTAATAGATAGTCAGCTTTATAATAATGATTTAGATTGAAAACATATTCATCTAATAACTTTGATTTTATGCATTGTATGTTGATCAAATGATTATTAAATGTAAATTGTCAAATTGTAATATAATAAATAAAGCTTTAAATCTTAACTTCAGAACTGATTACTAGTATAATAATTTATATACTATTCAAACAACAAGTTCCATTATATGAATCATCTTTCTACTATTATCAGCAAAATAACTCACAGATTATGTCCAAAATGTAATCATACCTAATACAGAAATAATCTTGCATCATATAGAATGATATACCGTACTTGTCATATGATCAATAACCCACTAATATTCAGAGATTCCCAAATCTTTAATCAGAATAAATGCTTTAAAATATCTTTAATATTCTTTTAATGCATGACTTATTCAGACCGCAACTCATGATAACTTACAAATCTCAATATGTACATAAATTAACCAGAATAAAATTCTAATAACCATTGTCCTCTGGAGATGAAACTCAGATTAAAAAAAGTAACCTTTCATAGTTTTTTTTAAACAGTATTTACTGAAAACTAAACTTCAACTCAGTTTAACATTACTGAGTAAGTTTTGAGGAGAATGTTGAAAACAGTTAAAGTACAACAATTCTGCTTGTTAAAATTATGGACTAATCTTAGACTACTATTGAAAACCTGAAAGCACTATATGAACATTTTACTTTAGTATAGAACTCCTAGGCAGTGCGCACCCATGAACATGTTAGGTGCGGGGCAGTTAACCACAGGAGGGAATGGAAAATGATCGCTTACCATCTCTGATGGATTGAAGTTAGACGTTTACATCGTTAAACGCCAGCTCAGTGGTCTAGAGGTTAAGCGTTCTCTCAAGAAACCGAAGTTCTCACATGCTGGACCGTAGGTGTGCACTGCCGAGGAGTTCCGTACTAGGAGGAAACGGCCGTTCAGTACTTCCAGGTTTTCAAGGGTGGTCTTACGTTGATCGACTCATGATTTCAATGAAACTCGACAACCTGCACAAAGTCATAATGATATTCTGTTTGTCAGTAAAATGATTGATGAATGTACTTGATTAGTTATCGTTTAATGACACTGAATATGTTGAGACCAATGTTTGTAGAAAATCATCAACGGACTTAGGTGCACTAATTTATTTTGTAAATTAACGTTATTTAGTTTTTAAATAAAATAGTCAGTCTTATAAACATTATTATAAGGGACTGTTAGGAAAAGTATCTCTACCTTTGAATAAGGCTTTGTAGGGCTTTAGATTTTTCTTTTATTGACATCGAGGATTACAAGTGACCAGCCACTTAGTTGGCATAAATGCATACTAAGTGGAATACCTGAAAGTTCTCATTTGGTTACAAATGCTCTTACAGACGCAAATACAAATAATTCCAAATTACAAACTACTCACTTAAAGTAAATACGTTGAACAAGTTTTTGCCTAACCAGATACAGTAGTTCAGTTGATAATCTGTAAACGTTTCGAAAGATATTAGTGCATACCAAATCCCAGTGCGATTATCGACACTGAGATCTAGGTAAATCCAGCTGATGAGTCCCAGTTGGGACGAAATGCGCTCATACTGGATTTTGCTGCTAGAAACAATCTAGCTTTACTTGAAAATCTTGGAAAATCGTTTATACACACAAAACAATTTCACAGACTTACTTTACTCATAATATTCTTATCATAGTAATAACGTAGCGCACGACTTAATTTATCATAATTCATATTCGGTTTTGATTTACGTTCACCCCATCTTCGTGCTACTTCATCAGGATCGACTAATTTAAATTCACCATTAGTTCCTTCCCATGTGATACAAGCTAAATTTTTAGAATCCGATAATAGTTCCAATAAGAATTGCCATAATTGTATTTGTCCAGAGCCTAATATTATGAAAAAGAAAAGAAAAATCGATATCACTAAAGACTCCTAACAACAACAATAATGATGAAATTGCAATGACAATTTGGTGCTTTTTAAACACTCAAAACCGCAGTTTTCAAATGATGATGATAATAGCAATAGTAGTAATAATCAGAGGTCTTGGTCTGTTTTTAGATGAATTAGCTATTAAGAGTTTTGTTGAATAGATTTAGTGGATTGGCTTGATTTTCGAGTCGTGTTCATTATAGGTTGATCTCGGTTTAGATACCAGTGGAAACTAGGCGGGATTGTGCATATGTTCTGTTATAGTACGAGAGTCATCAACAGTGAGTAATCACAACCTTAAAATGAACCAATCTCGAGACCATCAGTTTTTTTACGGCGAAAGCTTGACCACTAAAACCACTGAGTCTGTGTTAAATGGTAGAATTTCTACTTCAATCAGTTTACAACTTATCACAACGACTATCGGTAACAACTGTTACGCTACATACCTGATCGAAGGTACCTGAGAACGAAATGTGGTAAGTCGGAACTGGGGGTTAAAAGCTTCATTCCGAAATCAATCCTTTATTCGTTTTGTTTGTCTTTCATTTTTGTGAAAGTTGTTTTGTCAGACCGCATAAAAAGCACTTCAAACTCAGAACCATTAGACAGTTGGTGTTTTTCTAGCTATTAACTCTCGATTAGTATGCAAACACTACTGCAGATATAATAAAGAAAGAACCCAAGGATTCCAAGTTTCATTTCAACTACATCACTCATAGATCATCAAACAACTAAAGCACAAAATCTTCAGAAATTCACTCAACAAGTCATGGTGGATCAACAGTAGTCAGTTCCATTAAAGTACTTTCCTCTCCAAAACTTCATTTCTTTTTTTATTACCGAATCTCAGTATTGAAAATAAATGACCACCATAGAATCTTACAAAGTTAAATTCTAAAAAAACATATCCAAGCTATCATAACCGATGTTTCAAGCTAGTGACACTAACTGAATTTTCATCAATGTACTTTAAAACTCATTATTAAACTACATTTTTATTTACATGATGTTACCATTAAATCCTTCGATGATACTGACCATATTAATAATTAATGATATATTTTCTGGGACTTAGTAGTGTTATTGAATGGTATCAAAGATAAATGAAAAAGTTGGCTTTTACTCATCCTCGGATTTTCATTGATCTAGGTAATGATGTCAATCGGTAATAAAATCTACCTTCAGAATAAAAAAAGTGTCTACCAATTATTCTATTTCTTAATTATCTTCTAAATAGATAATTTAATACATTGTAAGTGTTATATCTAACAATAACAGGAATTTATTAGAATACTGTTTAGTATCAAATTAGTAGTCTATACGATTTATTTAAAATTATTTGTTGAAGTTAGACATGAACACTGTTGGATGTCAGCTCAGTGATCGAATGGTTAAGTGTTCGCGCACGAGACTAACAGGTCCTAGGTTCGAATCTCTCGAGGCGGGATCGTGGATATGCACTGATGAGGAGTCCCATACTGGGACGAAACAGCCATCCAGTGCTTCCAGGTTTTTCATGGTGATCTAGCTTCAATTGACTCATGAATTCAACTACTGAAATTTGTAGACTCTAACTATTTAAAGGTAGAAATATACCATATCACCTTAAATTGTTTATTTGTTTGCACATATTTTTAAAAAAAAGAAACAACTAATTTTCATATAATTCATATTGTTACATCATTGTTTTATTCAATGTTTAATGCACCTCCAATGTTACACCATACAGTAAAACAAATATATATAGGTGAGAAATTTTTCACAACACAAACTTTGCATATTGTTTCAATAATAATTCTTTAATTTGCTACATTAATTTATGTTTGATTAAACAATACTTAAACAGGAACTAACAATAGTTGTCCTATATATAACATTGAGAACAAATGTACTCGTGTGCACATATGTATAGGAGGGTTGATAGATAAATAGATAAGCAGGTATCTACAACTTAAACTAGAATATATATATATTCCATATATAAGAATTTCTGTGATTGTAATTTTTATTTTATTTTCAAAATACGGGTGTGGATTTCTTAGTAATAAAAATAAACTCTAACTGCTTCAGTTTAGAGAAACTAAGGCAAAACTACCTTCAGCGTAAACAAATATAGGAGTAAATAAAGTGAAGTGAAGGAGTAGAGAGAGGAAATTTACTTGAATCGAGAATGTTAGGCATGATAGAAATTCTCCGACTACACCTATGTAAATGTATGTGTACATGAAAAACATCCGGGTTTGTGACCCTAACCCTCTAAAAAAAGAAAATTCTCAAAAAAAATATCTACACAAATTTGGCTTTCTACTGATAGATAGTATGAATAAGTATTACCCGCATTTTTATCTGCCTAAATAGAGTTAAAAAAAGAAAAAAAAGAAATGAAAATTTTAGAATTCCTAAAAAAAATTTATTCATACTATTCTTGATGTTTTCACTTGTTGTAACTCAAAACAAAAGGAGAAAGAAACAAATTAATTAAATGGATACAAAGAAAAAAATAATGAAAATATTGATAGACAAAATAATCAATTTATTGATTACATTGATTGGAAAAATCAATCAGTCATATACAAAAATTCAATGAAACTGTCGATGATGATGATGATGATGATGATGATGATGATGATGATGATGATGATGATGATGATGATGATGATGATGATGATGATGATGATGATGATGATGATGATGATGATGATGATACGTGAAGTTTAACTTGATGGCCTAAAGGCGTATTTTATGGTCATTGTGAGGACTTAAAATACTGAACTGGTTTCCATGTCTAAAGTTGTTGATCTGAAAAACAACAACTAAATAATCTCTATAAATTCAAATGGCATGTTAATTATCTTCATATAATTCATTTCTTAGCTTGTGGAAGTTTATTAATGTCAGTTACTGTACAAATAAGAAGCACTCAGTAAAAAATTGCCATTTCACTCTAATTAGAGACTTTATAATAGTGCTTACGCGCGACTCAACAGCAGATTAAAACCATGACCTTTAAGTATCGTTGCGAGTGTCGAACCATTCGATCACTAGAATGTTTCCTAAAATCTAACCAAATTGTAATATAACTGAAAATCTTGACATGTGGAGTTCAAAATGATTTAGAGTGAAACAGTCATCAATAATCACACTGAGTATTACCCACATCATATCATGAGTTGCTTAGATTTGGAGATGCGTACCGATAGGTGCCAACCAGTTGTTCTAATCACTAAACAGTTCCAGTAACAGTTCATGATACTGGTTTTGGTCACTAGCGGAGTTCTGGTTCAGTGCTACTCTGCAATTCGATACTAGGATGAAAGAACTGTCCTTTGCTTCATAATTTTCAAAGATATAACAACTAAAATCATCCATAAACTTATATTCATTCATTTCAATAATGAAAGTTGTGATGAACAAAAGTAGCAGAGGAAAATCATCAATAAAAACAACAACAAAATATCATCAATGATTATTCCATAATAATAAAAAAATTAAAATACTTACATTGTGGTCTCCATTGATTTGTACCAAGTGAGGAATTAGTTTGTTTTGTATACAATGACAAATTTGTATAATCATAATCATTTATATGTGTAGATAAGCCAGTTTCATTATCTGAAGCAATTTTCATTAATTTTGTACCATATTTTACAAATGGCTCATCTAAACTATGATTATTCATTGTATTCTGATTAGTATTATTCATGGATTTCAGATGATTTTTATTCTCTTCATGTTCATTACTATACTGATTTAATGTATCATTAAAATGTGATTTGCCTAAACGATGAGTTATATCAATATTATTTGATAAACTACCACTTGAAGTAAAGATATTACTTAGTTCTGAGTTATTGTTATTTGGGAAAAAATTAGTTTTGTTTAAACTTGTTATTGAAACGGAAGTGTTGACATCCATTGTAACATTTGGTATCAAGTTAGATCCAGTTATATTGTTATTTATAGAATGATGAACAGTAGTGTTGATATTATTGTTATTATCATTCTTTGTAGTAGTAGTATTATTATTATTAGCAGTAGTAGTTATAGCAGTAGTAGTATTGAATGTGGAGCGTTTTCGCCTTTGTGATGAAATTAATTCTTTTAAATTACTATTATTACTGTTATTATTGGACTGTTTATTATGATGAACTGATAAACGAGGCTTATACTTTAAATCATATTCATCAGCTGCTGTGGATGATATATAAGATCTGTTGGAACGATGTAATTTGTTGTTGTTATTATTATTGTTGTTACTAATAACAGCAGCGGTGGCCGTCCCAGCAGTAATGGTATGCTTACTTTCTCCACGATAATTCCCATCTATCCGATTATATACATCTGTTGATAAAACCTCCGGTTTCATAGTAATCACAGCATTCATTGTTCGTGAATAGATATTCGTATCACACAGACTAATAGATGGTAGACGAAATAATCCTGATGTAGAAGTAGGTGAAATACTTTTATCTGGAAATTCTTTATGAATTCCATCTGTATTGTTAATATTATTATGTTTACTATTAAAATCAGATATACTTGTTTTATAACCATTCTGTTCAACATTAAATGCACTCGGTAGAAAATCTTCAAATTTGTACTGTTGTTGTGTTTGTAACGATTGTTGTCGTTGTTGTTGGGGATGATGTTCATGATGATGAGGTCTTTGAAGAGAAAGAAGACCTTTAGTGTATTTTTTAGGCGATGACGACGTCATTCCCATAAATTTCGGCAATGAAATAAAGTCATTCTCTCTTGAGATAGAAGTACTGTTATTAAGACGATGAGCTTTATTAGCTAATTCTAAAGCCATAGTTACATCTTGACTTTCGGGAATCGATGATAACGTGGCTGACGTAGATGATAATGATCGTGTAGATGTTAACGAAGTGGACAAAGGTGATAGTGATGTAGTAATGGCTGGAAAAGTATTAGTTTTAAGTGATGTCACTGGATAATTGGTTGGATGATTTATATTCATCCATGTCCATGGATCCAATTGTTGAAACGACCTTGAGACATCAGATCCACTCATCATACTACTGTTTCCATTAAATGTAGTATTGCTGGAAGTTTGTGGAAAAACCATATCTCTATAGGAAGAACTAATGTCTGATAATCCTTCATTATGTGTATATGGTAGAATGTTGCTAAACATGTTGTTTGTAGGCTCTGTGGTCAATTTTAATTGGGAATCAGATGTAGGAATTGTATTCACATCATTCTGTACCACAGTAACACTTGAAGATATGTAAAATGAATCCAGTTGACTGGCACTATTATTATTACTATTATTGTTGACAGTTGCATTATATTGACTAGTTTGATTCGATGAAATTGGTAATAATCCATAATTCATAAATTCCTGCAATGTACTCACATCTGGCGGCAACAATTGTTGGTGTTGTTGATC
Source organism: Schistosoma haematobium (assembly GCF_000699445.3). Taxonomy (NCBI): domain Eukaryota; kingdom Metazoa; phylum Platyhelminthes; class Trematoda; order Strigeidida; family Schistosomatidae; genus Schistosoma; species Schistosoma haematobium. The sequence continues at coordinate 14,040,722 of NC_067201.1, forward strand.
CTCCCGTTGTTGTTGTGATTGTAGATCGTTTTGACGTGAAAGTGGATTGTGATGTAGAGGAGGAGGGAAAGGCGGATGTGGTAACGTTGCAGATGATGGTAATAGCGCTGGTGGTGGAGGAGAAAAAGATGGGGACGTTTGTAGTTGATGATTGGTCAAACCATTATTAGCGTTACTATTATTATTATTGATACGTGATTTCTCATATGCATCCACAGTATTATTATTATTGAATGGAAACATCATTGACCAATTTGTTGGTTGACGTGAATGGAATAGTTGTGTATCAGATATATTCATCTTTTTTTAAACTAGTGTTTATATGAAGAGAAAAAATGGTGAAAATAATTCATTTTACAGCATAATTTTCAAAAAAATGTTTCTAGAAATTCATTGAAATGATGGATAAAATCAATATGAAATAGCGTTATTTGCGGTTAAACATTTTAAATAGTGACTTCCTAGTAATGAGATATATCTTTTATTCTTTCAATTTCAAACGAAAAACGTGCAAAACAGTTTACTTTAAAGATTCAGTTATATATATGACGTAACAGGATTCAAAGGATTGTGTGGTCATTATATTTTCTGTAAAATAAATCATGAAATCGGTAATTGTCCAATCAGGATAATGAAAACATGATTCATTGCTTTCTAGAATTCACTTGAACGTTTCTAAGGATTGCTATTTCGTTAAAGTATTTAGAGCAATTTTGTTGCTTCTGATGGGTTCCATTGCGGGTATCCCAAGGTCTCTGGATGATATATATATATATATATATATATATATATATATATATATATATATATATAGAATGAGTAATTTCAATCGAAGAGTCATTAAAATTCGTTTTGTTCTATTTAGAGACTTTCAAACAGAGGGAATCATAGATTTGAGACTTAGTTGGCATAAATCAGAACATTGCACAATAAAGAATATTACGGTTAACAATATCAGAGAAGAATTAGTAATATTGTATGATTTAACAATTGGGGACTACAGATAGACACTGTAGGATATCTACTAATTTTTATTCAATTGCCTTTCACCATACTTGAATTCTATTTCAACTTGTTAATCAACTAGCCGATCAATAGTCAAGTTTATTGACTAGATAAATACTACTACTACTGTAGTGAACTAGAACACAAGCAATACAACCAAATGCACTTCAATCCAACATTACAGAATATCTTGATAAAATCTGAGAACCATATAGTAAATACTTCGTTTGCAAAATATCCATCAATTGTCTCAGACTTTGTTGTTCCATCGTTTCCATACCAATCACTCTCCGTTCTCGTTCTTTTCTCTTCTATTTTCTCAACATTCTACCTCCATGCATCCCAGTTTCGATTGCTGGTACTTACTACTTACATTTGTCAACATTAGTAGCACACACCACACTACCATTATTCAGTTTTCTGTTAGTTGTGAGTAATCTAAAATTCTGTTCTACAATAATATATTGAACTATTATTTTGAAGGATCATTATTCCAATGCTTTGAATAAGTATCTGTGTTACTTTTAAAACAGCTGACAACATTTATTTAGAGATATCAATAAATCAGTAATACATACTAATAATATTGTCAAAACTAAAGTTTATAAATATATATTCTTTTCGAGTCACTCCATTAACTGCATTACAACAGTCGACTAGATATTTTTGGTTAGTGATTAAACTGTTTCTAACAAAATATTTAAAAATGTTAATCGTTACAAAATAACGAGTGTATGTGTGTGTGTGATAGAGAGACAATAATCTCTTAGCTTCATCCTAGATTATACTGAATAACAAAAACATTCTGTGATTATAGATAGAGTTATCCTTTAAGATTAAACACGGAATACCTATAAATCAATAAATCGGATGAGATTAGAACCGTTATTGTGATGAGATCTATGAGACAAGTGTTGAGATTGACCCCAATCAAATTCATTATTATTACATATCAGGGTTGAAATTACAACATCGATTATTTTAATCACTTTCAGCTTCAAAATTATGATATGTCAATGTCACATAGTTGACCCAAATTCCCACTAGCTTCATGATATTCTATGATATTTACTTAATTTAGTAAGTTTTCTGCAAACTTAAAAACGCTCTAAAAAAGTCCCATCTTATCTGTTTTTACTTGAGTGCGGTTATCATCGTTGAAGTATCGTTGTGTTTTAACAGTTTGATCTATCTAAACACGTTATGTCCTATTATGTATCAGAAATATTGCTCAGTTCTCAGAATCCCCATTTTGAATCCATATATCGATATTAAAAATGAACTGAAAATATGAAAATTTTAGAAGTCAGCGAAGGAAAACATAAAAACGTCTATTCTATGATACCTGTGCTCATAAATTGTTTGCCTTGACAAAAAGAAATAAAGTAAAACTGATTTTAGTATTCAAATATAATTTTGATGATTGGAAATTATTCGATTAAAATGTTATATGGGAGTAATACACTTACAGGAAGGTAAATTGATTGATCCACTTTTAACAAGTGATCTAATAACAGTTATGCGCATTATATGTATAAAATAGCAGCTGCTTTGTCCTAATTTTTTTATTTCTGTGTAGCGTGTATCTATAATACCTCTATACAGGACTAGATCCATTACACTGGTCGATTTTAAACAGTTTATATCTACTACTTTAGTCAACGATCATCATGTAATAATGCAATTTCAACTTGATTGAATATACAATTCATAATGAAAATGTTTCTAAATGTTATCTGATTTTCAGTGGTTCAACACATAACATCAATTCGTGATGAAATGTATGTTCACTAAGACAACTGTTTATATTTTGTGACAGGTGTTATGTTGAACATTTACTTAATCGATTCGATTGCGATGGAATTATGTAACTGATTCTCTGTGACATTTTTAGGAGGAATAATTACATGACCTAGTCAATTAGTTATATCTATTGGTTATAAATATTTAACTGTATGATCTGGTAAATATGTGCTTATATCGTAAATTATTTATACTAATCTGACTGTAAGTGAATTATATGATAAGCAATGTATTCAAATACAGTTTCGATTTATTTCCAATGCCAGGTAAATCCAAATCAATAATTTTTATGTTTCACATTACACGTCGTCTGATTCTGGGTTGCAGTACTAAGAACAGATCAATTAAATATCCCACAGATATACACTGATAAACATAATAACAGGATTTCGATACTAGAAAACAAAGTTATAAATATATTCATGATAAGACATCTTCTAACCAATATCTTAATTTAAGTATTAAACATTAATATTGAATTGTCACAAATATTTCACGATATTAGTTTCGCCAACCTACAGTTTCTAAATAATCAAACTACTTATAAATGATAGTAGTAGTGTTGTACGAACAAAGTTTTCAAGTGAACTTGTTCGAAATAATATTGTTTAAATGAGTGTATCTTTAATTTTGAGCAACACACCGTTAGGTGTGAAAGTTAACCTTAAAACTCTATTGGCCAGATCTACAACGGTCATAAAAAACTCAAAATATTTAATCCATTAGTATATAATGGAGAGTTATATAAATCGAACCACTCTTGTAATCTAAACTTGGAAGTACTGGACAGAAGTTTCGTCCTGGTGTGAGATTTCTCAGCAGAGCACATCCACGACGCAGCACATGGAACTCGAACCCAAGGTCTTCGGTCTGGCGTGAGAACGCTTAATCTCCAGACTACTAAGCTAGCATCAAACGGTATTAATGTCTAAACTCAATTGATCCATGACCTTGAGTAACTCATAATGTAATGGTGTAATGTATGGAAATACAATCAATCATCTTATAAATTTCCTAATTGTGAGTGATATCGACAATTAGCATTGATCAATCAATATGACAGATGAACTCTGCAATATACCACCAACCAATAACTAATCATTTATGTGATATGTGTAGAGATTAGGGCATAAAAGCAGAAGTAGACAACGTTCAGAGTTCAGAAGACGAAAAAACAAAATATCAATTTGTAATAGCCGACAACAGAAAAATATAAAGCTTTACGAATAAAAAAATTTATACCAATCACACAAGTTAGCGATTATCGGGACACGTGTATGTTTAAAGAGAAATGTATTGATTAATCTTCGTTTCATCTCGTTTTAGTTGGAAGTTATTTTAATGATACATCAGTATAGTTTAGCAAGGGTGTAAATAAATACCCTACTATACTATATTGATGTGTCTTCAAAATAAATTCCGACTAATTTCCTTCATGTTATAATTAGCTGACGAGGATGAATTCATGCTATTCTGCTAGAATGTTTATTCTTGCTTTCATCAAGATGATAAATGAAACTATGTATATGAGATTATTCTTTGCTTCATTTGTATTTTTAATATCACAATAGAAACATTTAATGAGTTTATGCTGAAAAATATATCAATCTTAGAAATGAGGATATGAAATTAGAACAGTGATTGAACTGAGAAAAAAAGCACTTCAGTAACTTTTAGAATAATTGTTTCGAAAATATCTAAATGTAATGAAGGTCAGTTACGATAATGCTTCCATTCATAGATATTCTATGCTATTTTAATTCAGCTAAATCTATGATAAACGTTTTCATTCACAAGTTATAATTGAGCTACAAATTTCTTACATTATATTATTGTATATTCATTAATGAGTTATTAAAACAAATTCATCTGTCCAAAGATATTAACTCTTAAATTCTTTGTAGTGATTATGTAATTTATTAATTCATAGCTCAAAAGATTATTAACAAGTAAGTAGTAAATTGGAGAACTACGAAAGCCATCATCCAGAAAATACAGGTGTTTATTAACAATTGTCTACGCAAAATACTTCGGATCCGTTGGCCGGACACTATTAGCAACAACCTACTGTGGGAGATAACAAACCAGATCCCAGCTGAGGAAGAAATTAGGAAGAAGCGCTGGAAGTGGATAAGACACATATTGAGGAAAGCACCCAACTGCGTCACATGACAAGCCCTCACATGGAATCCTCAAAGCCAAAGCAAAAAAGGAAGACCAAAGAACACATTACGCCGGGAAATGGAAATAGACATGAGAAAAATGAACAAGAATTGGATGGAATTAGAAAAGAAGGCCCAGGACAGAGTGTGTTGGAGAATGCTGATCGGTGGCCTATGCTCCATTAGGAGTAACAAGCGTAAGTAAGTAAAAGTAAGTAGTAAATTACTTTCCAAGAGAAAAATCAATATGTTTGTTTGTTTTCGAAATGATAATCATTTTGTCAAATTTATCATGTTTCATGAAGTTTTAAGCTATCGAATGTTAAATAATTGATAAGAGTAATTGATGATTAAAAATGTTAAATAAATTATAGATCTAAAACCAAAAACCCTTTCGCCCTATTAAACTTAAGTAGTTACTATGATAACGAAAAGGAATCCATTTGTTCAAGTATTAAAACAGTGTATACCCACTCCATCTGAATAACCTGAATAAGTATCGGTTATCATTCAATCCTGTGTTGTTGTTGGTGGTCGTGTTGTTTTACTTCACCCCATGTGAGAAAAGATGGTCGTTTATATCATTTAACTTAATGTTGCTTAAAAAGACACCTAAATGGTAAACGACTTATTTATTTAATGTTCAATAATTGTGTTTGATCATCAATTAAAAAGAAAAGTAAAGGCCAGTTTAGTTGAAACTGACAAATATTAAAAACTTGAAAATTTACAGTTATCATATACTTGTCTGTTTAAAGGAAAAATTATTTAATGACCTGTTCAGTGGTTCTAAGCATCAACGTACCACTAATACTACGTATTGCTCATACATCCGAGGAAATCAAAGGTAATTCTAGCAATCAGATAATGATCATCATTTCTCTGGAGTCAATGAAATACATTTTTAAGTTTTTACGAGAAAAATTTCTACCGGATTATTTATCCACTTCCGCGTATATAAATGAAAAACTGTCATCTACATACATACTTACATACACACCAATATGCACAATATATATATATATATATATATATATATATATAAATGTATCAGTGTTAACTATCTATCAATCGTCAATAACACTCATAAATAAACAAATATATAATATGTACCCATATAAATATAGTAACTTACGTTATTCGTTTATTTCCTATTCCTTCACGTGATTTTCAATATTATTTACGGCTAATTATATCACATCGATGGTAAAGAAAGTAAGCGTTGAAGCGGAAATCGTCAAAGATATCAGTTGTTGTCGTTATTGTAATACAATATCCGAAAAAAAAATCAAGAAAAAAGAAATTGTAAGTGAACATAATTACATACGCACACAATAATAAATAAATAATATATGCAAATTTTATTACTACTATGTATATGTGGTTTTAATATTGCATTTACACACATTGCATTATTATTATTATTATAAGTAATAGTAATAGTCAGATGTAATCTTGTTTATTTCATTCGGTGACCGGATGTAGATCGTTACAATACACTAATCAAATCGGGCGGAACGAATCCTAGTTTTATTCGTGTAGTAGTACAATACATATTTAAAAAACATAAATATAAATCCGGATCTTTGAGGTATGAATGAGTAGAAAGGAAGATTGTAATTATCCAATAGATATTTTTATATATTCTCTTAGATAGATAGATACACTTTTTTCCTGTTAAGAAGTAGAACGGAACAGGAATCCAAGTCTAGACGGTGCTTCATTGAATATATTGAAGAGAAGTTTAACACAAATTTCCTTCCGTTAGTTAACATTAATTTGATAACATTTTTCGTTCAATACACACACATACTAATAATAATCATAGTAATAGTAATAATAATAAGCACTATATTATTATTATTATTACCCTCAGAAAGATCAAGAATCTGTTCTGTATGCACAATCTATCAACTTCCTTCCGTCCAACAAAGACAGTTAATTTCTAACATATAATATTATAAGCTTTTGTGATTACAGAAGTGGAACTTTCTGTTTCCGCCCTAATCATCTAAGTGCGATTGGATAAAATGCATGAATACTCATAAACTTTAGTCTACCAGAAATAATGTGAACAAATATATCCCTAGTAAAAATATTCCATCTGTCTTAATTATACACACGTACACATCACTGTTCCATGCATCTCAAAACACACACACACACGCATATATCAAAGACTATTTTTCCCTCTAGATAAAATAATCTCTTTAGGGAAAAAATGGCTAAAATTCGCCTTGATTCTGATTTTCGTTTTTTTTCTTCGTAATTTAATAGAAACTATGGTAACTCCCCTTTCCCATAGGTTACAGTAGAAGAAATTCAATTTATTCATCTATTGGTTAATCAACTAACTAATAGACTTAAAATTCATATCACTTCCGTTTTTATTTTGTTTTTAGTGAATATTAATGCCTAGTTTATTTAACCAATCAAATAAAAGTGATTTTTCAATGTGATTCCTATTATCTCTTACCACCTTCTTATGATAGTTAGTTACCTTATATCCCTTAATATAAAAATTGATTAAAATTATGTTTTATTACCTCTTCAATGTAATAAACCTGAGAAGAATGAGTTTTATACAGGAAAAAAGTATGTCTGATTATGACCAATACAAATTATTTAAAAAGGAGAGTGAATGCTTGTTTTCTTATATATTTCTATATATTTAGTTAGTATTCATTTGACAGTTTTACTCTCTTTATTAATACATTCATATACATTTGTACTTGTTATCTGTTTATAAGTTGAAATAAATATAATGAATTTAATCAATGATATTATTATTGATTCTTTTTTTATTGTTGTTGTTGTTGTCGGGAAAAATCCTTCCATATAGTATTAACTGTATATAAATGGTAGGTGGTGGTATAATCAGTCTATAGCCTGTCTTTGATTTATCCATCTATCTATTCATTCAATAACTCATTCATTCATTCACAATATGTAGTTCAATAGACAATAGAGAAGAAATGCTTTTCTCGTGATTCTGGCTACTTAAGAGGTAGATTAACAAAAAGCTCCCTAAGAAATTAATAGTTTATTATTATTATTATTAATGATCTATCGTTTTGATAGTTTTTTAAAACTATGATTAATATCTTATGTTTGTTTAAATAAAACAAAGAATTACTGAGAAATTAATTGAATTTAGATATATATACCATTGAATTCCAACTAAGTGGTTTAAAGTTAAAGTGCTCACTGCGATACATGTAACCTTTGAATATGATACCTCAAAGAGTTGTAAGTGAGCATTAATGAAGAGTTTCATATGAGAATGAAATAGTTACTAATGGTCCCCAGTTTCGAACAATACTCCAAATGATTTCAACTTATAATAAAAATCGCCTGGAAAAAAATTTATGCAATCATTTGTAAACTTATAAACATGAGATTAATTGATCTTGATTCTTTCCTCTAGATCGTATGACGAAAATAACGTAATCAAATGAAATATTTTCATAATGAAAAGCTATGAAGTGGAAACAAATGAAGATTTCCTAAGAAGGAGAACATGTGTATATGTCAATTGCATTATATCTATGTTTAATAACAAGTAAGCAATTTATATTTTATGAACTGAGTTGTATACTACTACTAATTATAATACTAATAATAGTAATACTCGATTAATCTAATGCTGTGCATTTGAATGCAGTAAGGTATTCTCAGCATATGATATACAACAATATTCTCTTACTAGAAACATTGAACTTGTGAGTATTATAAACAAAATATATTTAAAATGCTTTTTAAAGTGATTTGTTGAAATTGATATTCAGTAGCAACTGTTTACGATCAATCCTGTTACTATGATACCCTTTTTATCGTATGGTGTATTTGAGTAAATAATTATACTATAATAGTTATATCTCGTTTCTCTAAAGAACAAACGAGAAGGAAAATACATGCCTATCACGTCGATTGTGTAATATCTTCACATATTCTTTTACTGAACTTACTTTAATGTATTAAGTCAAACGATAGTGAATACAGCGAGTACTATTATTAATATTATTACCATTGTTATCGTTATTACTAATGTGTAGTCGATTCTCCACAACCATTGTTTAATTGTACATTGTAGTTACCCGAAATTCTTCTTTATAATCAATCACTATCAAGTAAAAACATGATATCAGGTGACTACAGTTTAGAACGGGTAAGACTATTATGGATCTGATATTGATTTATACAAGTCTAGGTAGGGATAAGCTTTTGAATTGTAAATTGTAAAGGATCAGTATTAGTGTATATTCCATGTCGATATTTAGACAGTCAATAGGACAGTTAACTGGAAAATTTGCTTAGTAGACACACTTTAGTAATGCACAGCTATAAATTTTATATTGACTATTGGATTCGAACCTACATTAATCGTTTTCACAGGCTAACACATCATCACTAAGATATTCAGGATTCGGTTGACTTCGTGCAGAGCTGATATAGTAATTAGTGAGTGTTTATTGAGTTGAGATCACTGTCGTGTTCGTCCGATCTTTTAGTGTTGATAAGCTTCTACAAAAAACCATTAATAGTCACGATTCGTAGTTAAAATTCTGAAGTTATGTTTATGAATTATTGAAGCCTTAAACAAAATTAAATTCAAATTGTATTCATAGTAAGAATTTCAATTTGTGGTTCTGATCTCCCAATGACTCATGTATGGGAACATTTTTGTATAGTGTAAAGCTAGGATCAGGCAACCAATCGGTGTTCTTCAATTCTTAAGGTAATTTTCCAGCTGACATCATTTTGTGGTAGAAAAAATCTCTTCAAGTAGGATCAAGAAGTCACACAATACAGACTGAATATCGTTAGACAATCACTGAAGACAAAGAAGAAATGGATAGCTTTTTCGTCATAGAATGATACTATCCAGAGGTATTCATCAATAAATTAATCAGAAATCGAAACCAAGACTTCCAGGCCTCGTGAAAACGATTAACCTTCAGGACAATGAGTTACTATCCAATAGTTCGCATTCCTAATTTCCGTTAATTAGTTATATTATGTGACCACTGTTGATTTTTACCGATAACATCTGTTCGATGCATGGCTTATTTGAGCAACACCTAGCATGGTTTTTCACCATGACTTAGGAAATTATCTCTGTAAGGTAGTCACAAAGCTAGTAACGAATCAAATGAAATCGGAAATACAAACATTTGGGTATCAACTGAATATTCCGGAGTTTATGTGCTCATCAAAAAGGCGGACAGTTCTAGTCGTGAGTGCATATAGTTGATGAGCTCTATACTAGTAGGAAATAGTTGTCTAGTGTTTACTATTCCTCAGTAGTTCCATAACTACATTCTATTCGTATTTTGAAATTTATAATTAAAAAATCTTCACAACAGTCTATAATCAATAGAAAATGAAGATCTGGAGATGTTGTAAACTTTACGATACTCTTAATACACAGTTAATTCACACTTTCCTGGTCACATTATTATTCAGTGTACAATGACTACAATGGAAAGTGTTATTTGCTTAAGTGCTGAGACAAAATATCCAGTTTATTTTAGAAGTAAATGGATTATAATATCGATTAAATAATTGAGTTTTGAGTTATTTTATTCTTTCATGTAAATAATGATAGTTTAAGTTGATGAATAAATGCATTATTTATATTTGGTGATCAGTAATATCGAAGTAAATAGACTGTCATAGAACATGAGATATAATCACGATTGATTGATCACTAGGTGTTGATCAATGTCTTGTGTGTCAGTCCTACAGGAGGCCGGTCGCGGCCCGGATAGCCCAGTGGTTATGTCTCTGACTGTGAGGCTGGGTGACATGATATCAAATCCGTCAAGGAGCATCAACTCCCTCAAGATTACAGGTACACCTTGCTGACGAATGCCAAGTAGCACGAAACTCGGGTTCATGGTTTCCTGTTGACTATCTGCAACCACCATCTTATAATGTGCTCACTAGTCATTAGTTTCGGAAGGAAATTAGAGATACTTTGACCAGTAAAATGCAATCATATCGGATACCGACTCTGTGGTTTAGAGGTTGGATGTTTTTGCGCGAGACTAAGGGTCCTTTGTTCGATTCTGGTGTGTATAGTCGTAGAAGTGCACTGCCAAGGAATTCTATACCAGGCTGAAGCGATCGTCCAGCGCTTCCAGGTTTCCAGTGGTGACCTAACATTGGAATAAAGCTTTTTTCAAATCCATAAAGGGATCTACCATTGATCAGTTCATGATTTCAATAAAATTCAACGAACTCCCTAACCCGTTACTGGTAGCTTTATCATAAGTCTTACTCAGCAACTAAATGGTATTTCTTAAAATAGTTTACAACCTCGGGTATTTCTTGTAAAATCTAATAATTTTAAATTGATTTCTGACAATGATCAAACGGTTATATGTTTATACATTAAAAGAGCACACCTGAAAAAGACTTGTTTTATGGGCAAAAACGTGTTCGTAACACTGAGACAACTGGTATTTCCCATTGGAAATTTCAATTCCTACGAAAAAAACACACTTTAATTTACAGTTTTCTGTTGGATACTTCTACCAAATAATATGCACTGTATTGTATTGGGTTACTAAAGCCTAGTGATCACACTATAAATCTAATTGATAGAATTCTATCAGTAGTAAGTATTAAACAATATCACGTTGAAAACTACACACTGATCTATTATTTCTAGTTTCTAAAGACTTTTTTAAAGACCTATCGACAGTTGTCAATAAAACAGGCACTAAATTATAATTTTTAAAAATGTTTCTGAGATGTTGTAAAGCAAAAGTTTAAAATCTCATATAATCTCCACTTTCTGGATAGACTGAAGTAATATTATCTCACATAGTTGATAATGTTAGGTAATTAGATATATAAGTATAAGCGAGTTTGTTGAGATAACTGAAATCTTAAGTTTCAAAACGTTTTTATCTTCGTACCAGTAATAATATGTTGAGCTGGTATCCAGTGGTGTACAAGTCTAACTTCAATCGACCCACGATATTGAGCAAATATATACCATTGTCATCCGTGGGTAGCTTCTGATACTCAACACGGTCTTTCTCTCTCCCTCTCTCTCTCTCTCTATATATATATATATATATATATATATATATATATATATATATTTATATATATAATTACTCAACACTACCATTTTCTCGACTTCGGAGAATTACACTGCCGGAGAATCATATATTACAATGAAGCTAAATGACCTGCACTATTTGATGGCTGTATAACCATGTAAAGTGAAAATATTTTCAAGTCAATTGTTTTTTCCTGTCAGCATTAATTGAAAGTAAAATTCATTATGACGTGACATGAACTTCAGGAGTATCGAAAATTATATAACATTGGACAACTGTTTCACCATAGTTTGAACTGTTTCATAATATTCAAAGCTTTCGTTTAATTATTTACCATTTGACTGCTTAATCAAGTCAGTTTTTCATAAAACACCGGTAATCAGATCCACTGTTGAGTTGTTATTATTTCATACTCAAATCTATTAACTGATAACACAGATTGTATCTCCCGCGTAAAGAGTATCGTAAAATCAATCGTGAAATTATTCACGAATGAAAAAGTTGTGAAGATGTCAGACACAGTAGTAATTATCAACGCAAAACTAATTTCATTAAAGGGAACCATTAGAGATTTGACAGCATTGAATTAATAGATGGTGGAAGTTCTCATTGATGATAAGATGTTGAATAGAAACATTATTATTTGTCTTTTTACAAAAAAGTCAATAGATTAATATTTATTGTAAAATCCGATAAATCTAATTGAATTTGTCAAGTTATGTTATGGTTTCAGTGTAAAACGTATAACAAAAGTATTTTTCATTGAAATCATGAACTACTTAAGTTAGATGATTAGTGAGAGCGTGGAAGTCCTGGTTGACCGCTTCATCCTGATAGGGACTTCTCAGCAGCGTGTCCGCGACCGCGCATACAGGAATTAAACCCAGGACCTTCGGTGTCATGCACAAATACCTAACCTCTAGATCACTGGATCGGTATCCAATCGTGTGCATGTATAACTTCAGTCGATTTGCGATGTTGCGTGACGATCTTCCATTGTTTTCAGAGGATACTCTCCTCCTATCCGACATGAATGAACTCCACTTATCACGACATATGAGTCCTAAAATTTTAGGTATGATTCCTGCCTGAAGGATCATGTATGTGCACTGCTGAGGAGTCGCGTACTAGGATGAAGCAGTCATCTAATACTTCTAGGTTTGTCACTGGTTGCCTAAATTTGATGGGTTCGTGTTCTCAACAAAACCCAACAACCTCTGCAACCTTATGCTGAAAAGTGTTTTGGGTCACTTATGGATTGCGCTCCAAAATATCTTGATACGATAAAATATGATGTGTAACTTTTGGATGTTATGAAAATAGCTGATACCAAGCTCTAACATCAAGTACTGAATTCGGTTATACAAGCAATGATGAGCAGCATTGACTGAACAGCTATTTTGTCCGATAGGACAGCCTTTCTAGGGATTAAAAGTGGAACACTTCATGGCAAATGCCTGACCTTCGGAGGACTGACTTTTCTAACCCTGAAGGTTGTTGAACTCCACTAACTACGTCTTCTTAGCAGAACTTATGTAGTTATCCGGTGAAATGAATGATGTTAGAAATATAAAGCACTGTATGTCCATTTAGTGGCTTGGAGTTGTCCAGTGTTTGCTACTCTGTAATGTTCTATTTAGAATAGTATCAACCATCGATATGGGTACGTTATCTATTATACAATCAAGTAATTCTTTTTTTCTCTTGATTGATATCGGTACTTAGTAATGAAATTATGCCCGATTTAGTGTGCTCATATGAAATCAAATAAAATTGGACAAATCTTTCATTTTGATCTGTGATTTCTGAGAAGTGCATATCTACAAACCCATTTCTAATCAAACCTAGAACCTTTAATTCTCTCAGCGAGTGCTTATTCATTAGAATTTTAGTAAAGTCCAGACAAATCAGATGCAAAACAATAGACACTAAAACCATTGAATTTTCAATGCACTATATTGCGATTTGATTCAAGTTAAAAATATGTACCTTTAGATAACAATTCGGTAGTTTGATGATAAAGCACTAGCTACGAGAAATGGAAGTTTTGGTTTAGATCTCTAGTAGTTTATTAGATCTCCATTGTTGAAGAATCCCATACTAAAACAAGATATTCGTTTAATATATTTGGTTTTCAAGTTTAACATAAATGAGATCAATCTTTAATGAATAACATCTACAGAATAAGCTAATTTCCACAAAACTCATCTATTGAAAATGATTTCTAATAATTTCTTTGAAGAAGGATAAACTCGAACCAAACTATACAATATGAAACATAAAAAATAATTCTAGGTGATTTGTTTTTCTTTTTTTACAGTAATAGGGTTTTCTTCATAATGATTTAAAATCATTCTATTACTCAACAGTAATATAACTCTTATCAACTACTTGAGACAGAAAAAAAATCATATTTTAATTAATTTAATGTATTCATAATTAGAAATTGTTTCATTAAATATTTATTAAATAAATTTGTTGCCATGGCAACATATTTAGGTATAGTAACTAAAGAATGAAATATCTTTGCAGAAAAAAATTTTTTTGTTTAGTTACGGAAGTAAGATATAAGATTTCGTGATATTATGACATAAATTAATAATCACAAGTAATTTTTAAAAACATACTTTATGAAAAGTATTCAGTAATGTCTGATACATCAAGAATATGATTTTAATTTTAAGAAAATATGGAAAGAAAAAAAAGATAGATATTAAATAGTTGAGAATAGTCGATAGGAAATCTTGATCGATCAGTGTTTCGTTTTGTAATTCTTTGTTGTTCGTCAGTAAAGTACATTTGTAATCTTAACAGAATCGGTATACCTTATGGTTAGATCTCAAGCTATGCAACTTCACAGTTGACTACCTACAAATAACTTGTATTTGAATACAGTGCACATGATGTCAAGTACATTAGATAACTAGTTACTCCTCATTCTCATTTGATTGGTAGAATGGCATATTTCTATTGATTAAAACTTTTAATCTTAGAGAAGTACTAAATAATAATCATACGGATGATTAATACAATTGTAGTGGTAGATAACTCTAAAATAGATGGTTGTGTAAATGCTCGATATTGATACTAACCTTGGTAGTTTTAATAAAAACTAAAAGCCAGAGGCATTCGGTTAATTATCACCACCAAACCATAGCAAAATCAAACATGAAACTCGTCTTTTTCTTTAGATAAGCAGTTTAAATGTTTGATATTCCACTAAATCTGCCTAGAATTAAATATATTTTTTCATGATAACTATCATCGACTTCTCCCTTGTTTGTCATCGAGGGAAAGAGTTGGAAGACACTTGTAACCTAGTATTGTTCAATCCTGTCTTGTCCAATATATCTTCAATGTTTTGTATATTTCTATGTACACAAATACATCAGTTTTGTAGTGATAATAAAAGGTCACTCGAACTTATTATTCATTTAAATTGTAATAAAATAGATATACTATATCCATTTCAATGTGAGTTTTTATTCAGCAGTTGAAGACAATCGACAGGAAGCCCTGGTTGACCTAGATATCATCATAATAAACGTTCATCAGCAAAGTGTAGATTCAACTTTGTTTGGAACTAATAACTAACATTGAAGTCAAACCCGTTCCATCAACTTTAAGGATCAGAAATATAACAATAACGTTGTTTAGACCATGTATGACCTCAAACAGAATCACGACGTTTAAACATAAACTGATGACTTGTTAGAAGTAACCAGTGCTATACTTGTTTGATCTTTTGTACCAATCAAATTTCATTGATTAAATTGTAATAAGCCATTAAAAATGCAGGATATCATGACATCATTCCAGAAAAATCTACTTTCTCCGTCTTAATCATTGAGTTGTCTAGAATTCATATTTATGCATACTAATTACTTATTATTATGGATATTGATTTTCGATGCATTCTGCCTACTTTGAAAGTTGTTCACTATTTTTTCTCTGTTTCTACGTTCTTCTCTATTTCAGAGTTTATGCGCATATTTTGTTACTCACATAGAACCTTCCGTTTATCTTCCAACAGTGATGTATTCAAATAGCGAACCAAAATCTAACTATATCAACCAATAAATGTTATATTGATATAAATATTTTAAAATATAAACATTGTTAATTGTTTACATCATGTTTATTTCTATTAATTTAACATAAAAAGAAGTTTGATTATAAGCAAAGATGGATGGTGGCTAGCAGTGAAATGCAGGATGCGCAATTCGTCCTATTTTGAACTAATCAGCTGGATGTACCTGCACTCCAAAGATGATTTTCACTCAGGAACTCGAACCTAATACTAACAAAAGACTGATCAATTTCAGTCCTAAACATCAATGAGAAGATTCAAACAAACAATACAAAAATGAATTAAAAGTTTGGTTATATTTGTATTTTCTCATTGTTAGTATTATGGATGTTACAACCGATTAATCTCTATTGAGATACATCCATCCTAAATGAACAGCCTATTTAGTCACAAGTTCTTATTAAAATTAGTTTACAGTTAGCAAGTACATCTAAAATGGGATGAAACTTTCGTTAGAATTAAAAGATAACATATAATTTAAGGTAACGTTTAAGCCAAAAAACATCACAACCTTGAACAGTAAATAACATGTCACCATGTAAAGAAATGAATTGTCATTGAAAATTTTTTAACTCATGATAGATTTAGTGGCTTTAGCGCCGAATACCTTCATACCTGCTGTGATATATGTTTTTAATTTCATTGTAAGATTCAAATGTAAAGTTACGAATTATAAATATTGGTATTGCTTACTATAAGATTAAAATAATTAATTTCAGTATTAAATTGTTTAAATATTATATTGCTTTAATGGTTGAAATCATGAGTTAATTGAAGCTAAACCACCATGGAAAACCTGTAAGCATTGAATGGCCGTTTCGTGCTATTATGTATCTCCTCGGCAGTGTTCATCCATGATCCCGCCACGCGGCAATCGAAAGCTGGACTTATCGGTCTCTTGCACAAACGCTTAAACCCTAGACGACTGAGTCGACCGGCATCCAACGGTATTAATGTATGACTTCAACCAGTCCACGAAATTGAGTCACACGTCCACAATTGTCTTCAGCGACTTACTATCTCACAACAGACCCGGTTGAACTCCACTGGTGACCGCTTCTCACTAGAACTTCAAGATAAGACGAAACAGCCGTCCAGTGCTTCCAGATTTTGCATGGAGGTCATGCTAGAAGTGACTCATGATCTCAACTATAAAATTACTATAATATCTATAAAAACCCCTTCCTGATATTACATTACTGTTTGACAATTATAATCGAATAAATTAACTGATTACAATATGTAGACGGTTTATGGTAATTCTTTGTCATTGTTTCATTAAAATTTCAATAATTAAAATATGATTTGTTATTAATTGATTAAAGTCCCTGGTGTTATAAAGCATAAATCAAATATTTAAAATTTCATTAGATAGTCACATGTATGAATGTTTAAAGGGATATGTCTAATTTCGCTTGTTGATATGATGATTTTTAAGATTAAGACTAGTGTACTTAAGAACTTCTAGGCGGTAACTGAAGTCTGCTCACTGTAAAAAAGATACAATGTAATCACTATAGATAAAACTCGTTTATAATTCATATTTACTAGGTCTTATCAGTACGTGTACGTGGTATGGCAACTCGAACTGATGTACGTACGTTCGAAGTTCTACATTGTTACTGACTGACTGACTATCAGTACGTGTAACTATCAACTTGATAAAAAGCATACGGTTTTAAAAGAATTTCAGTGGTACACTTAACTCTTGAGGTTACTTAGTGTGTTTACATAAAATAATTTTTTTCAAAGCTCTTTATATGTCTCGATAAAAATGTCGAAAACTGGACATATTTCAACAAACTAATCACTTTAATTTGATTATTGTTTATGTGATTATAAAAAAAACAAAAACATTTTAGATTTTCATATTTTCCCAACTGAGTTAATTATACTTTGTCGATCAGTCAGTTAGTTGGTAATCACCAACGTGGAATTCGACAAATATGTCTATCAGTTCAAAGTGGCACACCACATTATTACAGCGAAATGAAATTATCGAGACAAATTTCCTACAGTAATAATGGAAGTAGTAACAGTATCATTGCTAGTAAAATAGAGCTAGGGATAATTGATATGATTCTAGAAGAACGAATAAATCTGCCAGAAAAAAAGAATAAAGTGGTTTCGAAACTAAGGATATATAAATAAGGCAGATATTGAATACATCTATACAGATATGATTGATTCTAAGTGACGTAACCTATCGTCTTAAATTTTCGATTGAGATGATCAGACGAACCACATAGGTTTACTTCTGAACAATATAAAATGTCCTATCAGCAAACTACCTTAAAACAAACAAGATATGATTTTAAGATGATGTTGACTATTTATAAAAATAGTTCTAACGAAGTTGAATTCCTTGAATAAGGGGTGGTTTCATTATAAAGTAGACAAAAAGAAGACAACCTTTTTATAATAACGGCAATTTTCTTATTCAGTATTGTAAACACTGTTGCAGTAAGAAAATCTCGTCATCGATTGTGCAATAATATGATGAAATTCAATTTAGACACATTTAAATTGTAATTATCTGGAAACGGATATTTCACTGGAAAGCCGTTTCGTCCTTGACTCCTCAACATTGCATATTCACCACCCTGTATCCAACTATCGAACTCAAAACGGTCGGTCTCTCGCAAAAGTGCCTAATCTCTAAACCACTGAGCTAACACCAACGGTGTACATGTCCAGTGTTAGGCAGTTTTACATCTGAGACAACGGAAAACGGTCACGTAATGTTGTAAATTGTTTGCGGTTAAGCGTGCATAACATTCGGTGCCAAATCAGTGGTCTGGAGTTTGAGCGTTTGCTCGAGGGAACGAATAGTTTGGGTTTAGTATGCATTACTGAGGTTTCATATTGGAACGAAACGCCCGTTCAGTGCTACCATATTTATAATAGTGGTCTAACTAACATTAATTCAAGATTTAAACCATGTGAAGATTTTTCCAATAGTCAGTATCTGCTACCTATTCTCAATTACGAAGTCTTTCTATGAGATTTACTGCTACAACTATTTTTTTCCGTCTATCATATAACGATGAATAAATGAATTCCAATGTACTCCGTTCTTATTTCTTCAAAGCATAGAATACATAACCCAATAATTCGCTTTTCTGACTGAATCCTTCATTATTTAACGGTAAAATGAATAGAGTGAAAACTGGCGAGACTCTAATTTACGGACGAGCCAATCAGAGGCGTTTTAGAGATTTCAAGGTTGCGGCACCAACTTCAGTGCTTAATACTAACGTACGATCGGTGCGCAGGGAATTTTGTACAAAACGTGATAATTGAGCGGCTATAACAAATAAAACGGCGAGACTATAATTTATAGACGAATCAATCAGGTATAAGATAATAGATCCCGGATTTTAACGCGAAAGCCTTTCATCCATTTGGCTAAATAAATTTCTGGCATTATAGCTGATGTCAGTTCGTGATGAAAACCCCATATATAATTTCTAACTAAAGCAAATTATGACAATTATTGCGAACTGTATAATAAAAGCACCAGTAACACTGGCTGCAGCCAGGTACTACAATATATACGGATGTTTGAAGAGCCTACAGACTCCTACATAGGCTTGGTTGTGTGCATCGTGTCGTTATCCACAAGCAGCATTTTGTGCACTCAACAACCAGAGTGCACATAAACAATGTTGAAGCTATGTGGTCGAGGCTGAAAGAGCTTTTGAGACTTTGTCATGGCTCCAGAGGTCGACTATTCTGTAGCCGTATGGACGATTTCCTCTATTGCATGCATTACGATTTTAGAACCTGTGAACCTCTTTCTAACCTTGACAAGATTTTGAACCAGGTATAAGAAGTATATCCACTATATTTCCTTGATTTTGTATAACATCTTTTTACTCTATAGTTACCGCTTGCTGATTGGCTAATATTTCCTAAGTTCGCTAAAGATTCGTTCAAAGGCCGTCCATCAATCAGAGTCTCGCCTGAAAACTTTATGTGGAAGTACATGAATACATTTACCATTTATAAGCATTCAATTTAAGTGAATTTCAAATAGAAGGTTAATTTAAAATAAATACATACATAAATGTAACCTGTACAATATAAACGTTAAGTGTCTAGTCATGGTAAGAATCAATTAAATTCATTATTGACACTATGTATACTATAATTTATTTATAAAGATAAATCTAACGACTCCCTTCTCTATACACTTCACATATTAACAGTATTATTTAGTAAAATAATATAAATTTTAATAATTAGATCATTTAGTATAATTCGTTCAATTAAGAAAATACTCTTCAATAGCAAAATGTCTTATATAATACATAAAATAGATTTAATTCAGAAATGTAAATTCATAAAAAAAATTTATGAGAAAACAAAAGAAAAGAAATTTATTTAGTGACCAAGTCATGAATACATTGATAGTAAGTATATTTTATTTCTATCGGAGCTGTTATCAGGGTATTTTTTAAAATTCCTTCATTAGTGAATGCCTTGATATGGAAGAAAACACGATGAACAACATGTGAATAAGAACACAATAGGGAACAATCAGTCCGTGTCGGGTAGAGACAGGTATCTACCTCGGTACAATGGAAGATGGTCCTGCAATTTCATGGATTGATTGAGGTTAGACATTAACACCATTGGATGCCGGCTCAGTGGTACAGTAGGTTAAGCGTTCACGCACGAGACTGATGGTCTTGGGTTCGAATACCGCAGGCGGGATCGTGGATGTGCACTACTGAGGAGCCCCAAAATAGGAGGAAACGGCCGTCCAGTGCTTCCAGGTTTTCGATGGTGATTTAACATCAATCGGTTCATGATCTCAATCAAAAACAATCAATCTGTTTTAATACAAAATTACAGAGTTACTTCAACAAATCTGAAAACCAAACATTCAATACATTATTTGCAAATCCCTCATCAATTGTTTGAAATTTTATCGTTCCTTCATTGCCATAAGAATTACTCACTGTTTCCGTTCTCTTCGATTTGATTTTTCCAACCTTCTACTACCAGCCATTCCACTTCTGACTAGTGTCATGTACTACTTATACCGACATAAGTAGCACACACCATATATATATATATACACTCAAGAGATTCATAGGATACAGAATGACCTTTCATTTAAGTATAAATAGAAATATCTATTGTAGTCATAGTCGATCTCGTTTGTTTCTAGCATAATCACATTTCACAATCTCTCATTCACAAAATAAAGACGTAATCAATAATTCGAATGAAATTAAAATCTTGTAATTAATTCTAATCTATTTCTATCTGAATCGACATTTCAGAAAATATCATTTTAATTTCTATGTACATCAACAACTACTGACCTCATTCATCTACACTGCATTATCACCTCGACCTCTTGGTTTACAGATGAATGAATCTTTTATCAACTAGAAACATATTAAATAATAATAATAATAATAATAATAATAATAATAACGAAATAATCAATAAAACCCTTTATTTTAATACACTCAATTGGCATGTTTCTTTTCCATTTTCTTTATCATATTTTTTCTCCTTCTTGTTTAACATAGATATTTAATAAAAACGGAATAACGCTTTTTAGAAGAAAAGAAAATCCAGAGGAAAATATATGTACACGCAACAATAAGTTTTCTTCAATTTAAATGACCCTAGTAAACCTCTCGCTTATAGTAAATATAATTTTTTTTCTTTCAAAAAAAAAGAAAAAAAGTTAATCACTAAACAGAAAATGATGTAAAAGATCATGGTGATAGTTTAAAACAATATGACTTTTCAATTGGTAATAGATCAATGTATAAGAGATTGAAACAATGAGGAGAACAATAGGAATGTGTATATCTATCTGTATATACATACGTCCGTAGATGTTATGTACATGCATAACTATGTAAGTATGTGTGTATATAATAAAAGGCAGAAAGAGAGATTGAGTAGCATGACTGTTTATATATATAATGTTAAAGAAATTTATTAAATAAAGGGAAGTAGAAATGTAAACTATATGTATCCGGAAATGGATAATGTTAGTGTGTATACATAGTAATCTCTGTACACATGTGTATATATATACATGGATTTCATATGTTCTAAATTATATAAAAATGATTAGTTGATAAGATACTCAAAAATGTTTCAGTAACAAAATCAGGAATTAGTACATTGAAATTCTATAGATTTTGAAATACCTTTAAACAAATCTATAAATGCATAGATAAAAACACAGTAACACACACATGCACAACATATGAATAGAAGGAATAACTAAGTATGTATGTATATATATACCTACCTTAACGACAACCGGAACTTACCTGAGTCATAAACAAGGTGAACGAAAGATGTATTCTCTTCTATTTTGGACAAGTGAAGTCTATTTCAAACAAACATATAGATAATAATAAGGATGATGAAAACAATGACAGTATAAGTGCTAGTAACATCTCAATGATTTACACAAAATTTATTTACTACTATCTTTACTGATACTAATGATAATAAAAAGGAATAGTCCGGGGTTAGGGTAGGGTACAACAGAGTAGAGTACATTCATTTTATTTCTTTTGTTAAATCTGAAGAATAAACATAATTTTTTTCGAAATTTTATTATGATTTGTTAGTTTTCTCTATTTATGCTTATCTCACCTACTAAGGTATCCATACACTTATTCACTCACTCACTCACCGATTTATCGTTCTATACTAAATGAAGTCTGGCCAAGAGCAATGATACGACGAGATTGTGAATGGTCACAGAAAAATTTATCTGTCCATAATGAATATATGTCTTCCCTTCATTTGTTTTTTTCCTTGTATAGAAGAACTGAAAAAACGATCAGAAAGAGAATGCATATTTGAGAACGAAAGAGGGAGATGTAATCAGGAGAGGATGACAACAAAAGAAATACAAGACGAATAACGAAATTACTTTTAAACCTTAAGAAGAAAATGTAATAATAGTGTTAATCTATTTGGTAATTGTAACATTATAACTCCAGTAGTGAATGTGTATGAATTTTTAACATTTTGAGACAGTTGAAGGGCAACTTCATTTGGTTGAAGTTTAATGATAGTTTACACTTGTAAACAAGATGTATCTGTACTTCTAAGGAATCTGATACACTCTGTGAAATTCAGAAATAAGAGCTCTAGTGTTAAAGTCAGGGCTTTAATCTTTGACATATTCTAAGATGTAATTTATCCAATAGTTTTGGTTACTTAAAACTAGAGTTTCAGTTACCTCGGAATCTTTGTTTCGTTACAAACGCTGGTTGAGATTATTGTAACTGAGCAAGTCCAAGTTTTATATTTAGAGCATTAAGTTAGTTACACGCTTGAAATGATAAAGAGCACGATTGATATTGAGATTTACAAATAGATTACGATGAAAGACTTTAAGTTCTATACATATATTTAACGATATAAACAATCTATTCACTTTTTACTAGTTTAATAGTTATCAACAAACGAACGAAAAAGAAACTTATTTTCTATTGTCTCTTACAGTTGTTGATAGTCATGTAAATGATAGTAGGATGAGAATTTCAATCATCTGTGTAAATAAAAATGTATTCAACCAAAAAATGACTAGTATTTACTAATCTTGCTAGTAACAGCTTATTTGGTTTTACAGAACATCAGTTAGATCTCAAATGAATTCACGTTAAATCACAATACACATGAATATATCGGTACTAAAGACCAGAAAAAAAGGATACTGACTACTACTCAGTGATTAATGAGTTGTAAACATGTCGTTCTTAGAGGACGTCAGTCACGATTCATGTAGCTCAATGGTAACGTCTCGGACTATGACGCTGGCTGACGCCGGTTTGATTCTAGTTAGCAGCAATGTGTACCAATTAATATGAAACTCATGCTTAGAGTTTCTTATCAACTACATTCCACCATGTATTATATATGTATGTGATTTTCCCCAAGCATTGATCTCAGTTAATATATCATTGGAAGTAGGAAAGATAGACAAACGAATCATCATTAAAACCATTGGATTGTTATCCATTACCCCGTGAATACTCGAATGAAATTCATATAAAAGTATTTATTCGGAAATGATATACTTAGACTACTACTATCGACCATCCTATTTTCACAAAACACGTATGTTAATTCATTTCTGTCTGTTTTCTTTGGAAAAAAAATTAAACAATCAACAGAACACTGGAATGATTTTGGCATATATATATATTGAAATTTTTTGTGTAAATGAGTACAAAATTTAAATAGAGACACTTTTAAACAACCGGAAATAAGATGGTCGATCATTCAAGTTGGTAGTGGGGAATAACTTCAAAGAGGAGAAAAGTTGAATTTATTTAACTATTAAATTTATAGGAATGAATGTAGAACTATGAATGAACGGATTATATATATATATATATATATATATATATATATATATATATAATATAAGAGATTTCCTGTTTTTAAAATAATTCCTGTGAAACTACACTCTAAAGCACATTTATTCATAGAAGAATTGATGTATGTTCCCAACAGTACGATGGTTTGTCTTCAATTGTCCATATCTATCGCACAAGCACAAATAGCTAATAAAATAAGGTGAAAACGCATTATTATTATTATTATTATTATTATTATTATTAGTAGTAGTAGTAGTAGTAGTAGTACACTTGATAACTGTTTAACTGCTTATAGTGCAATTCTGTAGGAGTAGTAGTAATATTATACCTGTAGTAAAATAAGACTAAGCCAGTTTAATAAGAATTCTCTTCTCAAAACGCTAACTGAACGATTTTAGACAATAAATCAGGAAATTTTCCAATTCTCTATGTATATATATATTCAAATATGTATAGAGTAGATGTTTGTATTTTTGTTATATATTCTAGTTATTATATTGATATTTGAGTATCAGAATACTTGTACGTGGACACATCTATGTATACGGATAAGTTGATAATACTCTACATACTCGTATTTTATTCACAAGTACTTTTGAATTAAATCTTATATGAAAATATTTAGAAATAATTCAATTCATCAACAGACTACTTAAACAGGAAATGAGAAAAAAACAAACGAACAAACAAACACAAAATACAAAAATATTCAATAGTTCCAAACCGTTGAAATAAAAAAAAAACACAAGTTCTGCCACCACTACTACTATTACTACTACTACTACTACCATTACTATTACTACTATTAAATAAAATTATTAATTTTTTTCATAACTTAAACAGAAAAATCAGTAAGAACAAATGTATGAAATAAAATTTCTGGTTGCCGGAAATAATAATCATTCTTTTATAGAAATTATTTTTAAAATTTATTAAAGGAATAATGGAGTAAATTAATTTCCTAGGCATAATAAATTCTATCCTCTTGCATTTAAATTAAAACAACAACAACATCAACAATAACCAGATAAGTTAATATTGGAAAAGGGGAGGGATGGATAGATAGACATACACTCTCCCATACACACACATACATACATACATATCTGATGAGGCAAATTCCAACGAAAGTAAATCACTAGTCTTTTAACATGGTATCATTAATCACAAAATGATTTCTATCTAGTCATCAATATTGTTGTTATTCAATATTGATATGTACACATTTGAAAAGAACAAAAAAACAAGAAAAAAAACAAATCATTATACCATCAATCATATTTAATCCCATTAGTAAATAAAATGTAAACTGAAAAGAAAAACTTTTTTTTAGTCAGTCATGGTTTCTTTTTGGAAATAGTTTAGTGATTTCCACATATATGTTTCCGCCTATATTGTTTTACTAAGTCGATTGATTAATGAAAATTATATACATCTACAATAATCAAATGAACAGTTAAAATTTGATATTCCATTTCATGATAAAATCAATATTCATTGAAGAAACATTCAAGATTATGTAACACTGAAAATGTGGGGGGGGAGGAATGGAGATTTTCTCGAATTTTTGGATTACCACTATAAGCAAAAAGTGGATGATGGCTAGTAGTGAAATCTAGGACTCGTGTTTCATCCTATTTGGGATTCGTCAGATGGATGTCCCGTGAAATGTTATTAGAAAAAAAAAACGAGTCGTTAGGAAAATCAACATCTGATGGAGAAAATAACACTAAAAATCTTATCAGGAATCGATTGATTTAAAACATTCATCTCACAATGTTTTCGACTTTTAATTGACATAAGTGGATCATTAGAATGAATGGGACATTTAAACACTAGGATGAGTTTACCCTATTGAAGATTCTGCTGGCCTCTTAGTCTGTCTTAAAAGTACTTTTTATTTCAACAGGAAATATATTGGTTGCACTGCTAAATATAACTACGAATTTTTAAATGTGAATCCAAATCTAACTGTTATGGAATTGATTTTATTAACGTTTATTTTGTATTGAACCTGCTTGACTATAACTAAACATACAGTTTTCATTAAATACCTGCTTCATGTTGGTTTGAAGTTTTTCAATACCAGTCAACCTTACAATAAATCGAAAAGATTTTCAATCTTTCTGGTGACCATAATTTCATGAAAAAACTGAAATAAATTGGTTACAAGCAGAAATGATGGTGGTTAGCATTTCAATCTGGAACTGTATTCCACTGCTAGCCACCATCCATCTCTGCTTATAATGTTTGTGATTGAAGGGAATATAGATGCAATTCGAACAGCATGTACATATACCGATAAGAAACTTACAAATTACAGTCCTAAACATCGATGGGAAGATTCAAATCACCATTACAAAAATGAACTAATTTGGTAATTATTTCAACTATAATCGATTTACTGATATAAACCTATGTAAACTGTTGAAAAATACAACATTATGAAAAGAAATAGCTGCCTAACATAATTTTCAATAATGTACCCTTTGGAAATTAATGTATAATGTGAATCGTTTTTAAATCATAATACACTATTGATTGAAATAATAATTATGTGAATACAGTTTATATAATTGAATTGAACTTAACGTACATAATGGTAAAAGAGTCTGACGAAATTATCAGATTTAAAATAAGGTTCATTGAACTTTTTGCACGGAATGGCAGATAGGTAATGATCGATGGTAACTAACATTGGAATATAGGACGCGCGTTCCGTTCTATTTGGGACCTATCAGTTAGATGTACCTGCATCTGAGTTGATGTTCACTCTGAGACTCGAACCCAGTACCATTCGCTTCAAACACCATCACTCTATTCACTTAGCTTGTTTTTATTAAAAGCTAAATAAATCCTATTAATGTTCGGTTATAAAAATGCCTGAAATTGATAAACATTGAAAGACTAAACAGTTTGGACCATAATTTATGAATTTCGAAAGGTAACTTGAAAGTTTTCAATGTGAAGGAAATTAACTAATTAATTGTTCATCTATATCGCTAGAAAATATAGGGTTCTGCCTAGCTAAAAGTTAATTTTACTATTCCAAAATCACTTTGAGCTTGGCTGAGTATCATAATTAAAATATAAGTTCAATAAACACTCTATACTGTTAGATATAAACATTTTTTAGCTATGAAATATTTTACTACATCTTATAATTTTACACCACATATTGACTTTAGTTAGATAAACACTAATAGGTACATTATTAAGTACAGTGAACAGTTATTTATGCAATGATTCTTTGGCGAGAATCAAACTATGCTGGGCGGACATCGAATGTAGATGCCTCAGCAGGCCGCTGGAGCGCAGGCGTTGAACGTCCCAGGTGCCGGGAGGATGTCGGATTTTGATGCCCCGGAAGGTCGACAGAGCTGTGGAGGTCAGCGCGCCACAGACTCAATATTTTGATTGAGAGCGTTGCAAAGACTGCAAAGAAGAAGAAAGTGGCACGGCGAGCAGAACCACCGCAAGAATGAATGCTTCAAGTGGGGGATGGCTGTGGTGTGGGTTACTTATTTCCACATAGGTAGTATATAACAGTGGTCAAGTATAGAATGTATTTCAGTATAAGGTCAATGAGGAAAGAAAGGGAAGGAAACGCAATCGGTATGAAAACGCATGAACAACCAAATCTGAGACAATGGATGAATGTTTGCAACCGGAACAGTCAAGTTTGATATGATGGATTGATATTCTGCAAATTAACGATTTACTATGTGGTTCTCAGATTTTAGTCAGATGCTCTGTAATTTAGTGTCAAATACATTCGATTGCCCTCGCTGGTGTTTTGTTCACTACATAACAAACTTCGATAATTTTCATAATCTTCCCTATATTTACTTTTTACATTACGTCGTAATTCAATCGTATGAATAAATGTTTGCTAGAAATTAAATATTAGAAAATATATATATACTTTTTAAAGATCATCATAAGTCAGCTGTTCATTGTTCGATTGTTGTAAAGTAATTTATCTAATTTAGAATATGGTCAGTGATTTAGATTCAATTCCAACTGCACAGATGAATATTCACTCTTTATCTTTCTTTTAGATTGGTTCTGGAAGAGAATGATGATCAGTTAGGATACACTAAATGGAGTTAAATCTAGGCCTGAATTAGAGACGAAGACTCTGAGAAACAGGAACTGAGTGTGAGAAAGGGAGAGAGAGAGGTTAAGTTAGATCGCACCAAGCCATCAATCCAATTCATTGATTGTATATTATGAAATCTGGCAGTTCTTGTTCTGTGTGTTTCCAAATTTTACAAATAATTTTTCCAGTCAGTATAATCATTTTATTCTTCCTCTTTCAATTACTCAATTAATCACTTTACATTATTTTCATAATCACTCAATACTACTACTTAGCTATTATCGCTTTATTGTTGTAAATTTTTTTATATATATATAAAGAGAGATAGAGATCCATGATGAAAAACTAATTGAAAGGAATATTCCTTCATTCCGTTCGTCTTTTTGTTAATCTAACCTCGTCGACCGACATCCATAACCAGACACGGTATCGATATACTGAATCTTCAGAATTCCCTGTTATTATTATACCGCGGCACTATTGAACTGAAATTCAATTATCTGCATTCATAAAATTATAGCTGATTCTAATCGGTCATAATCAATGCTAAACTAACTCACTATTGACATTTTATCCCGTTACAGATCACAAGTACATACATACTTTTGTAAAGGTGAAAAATTTGACTGAACATTAGTTCAATGATCTTCATGTTTCACATAGCTCATTAAAAAAATTAAATCAAAATTGTTGCAAGCTTAATAAAAGAAATCACTTCAAAATTGACCATTTAATTTTTAATTTGAACGTTTCTTAACATTTATATATATACTAAACAGAGATGGATTGTGGTTAGCAGTGGAATCCAGGATGCATGTTTCCTCCCATTTTGGACTCGTTAATCGTAGGTAACTGAATTTCAAAGTTGATGTTCACCAGTTGACGAGTCTTAAATAGGACAAAAAGTGAGTCCTGGATTTTACTGCTAGACACCATTTATCCCTTTCTATAATGCTTATAACCTAATGGTAATATCGAGGTAATTCTCACAAGATTCACATAAGCCAAAAAAACAACAACTGGTCAATTGTAGTCACAAACATTATTGGCTTGATTCAAGTGATCAATACAAATTTTATGCAAACATTTTTTCAAGTTTAACCACCCAATATGGTGTTTTCGGTAAGGCTTAGCTTGTTACCGACCCTCCACCCGCAAACAAAATTATTTACTTCAACTCGTCAATACAAAAAATATATAAGTGAAATAATAATTAACAATATATGCATTAATAAATCTCTCAGTAACTAAATTAATTATGATTTGATAATTGCAAGAAATGTTTAGTGTAAAAAATGGAAATAAATAAAATATTTAGAAGTAGAAGGAGGATTTGTAGAGAGTCTAGTTCCATACTTGAACAAAATAGCCGTTCACTACATCTATGTTTTCAGTAGTGGTCTAGTTAAAATCAGTGTGTGATTTAAACTATGAAAATAAATATTTTATTCATATACATTGAAAAACCAGAATAAATCAAGATCGTAGTGTATAATGTGGACACTCAAACACTGATTATGCAATGAAATTTATGATTTCCATGTGGAAACTATTTATGTGATTATCTGATTGGAAAAAACAGGATGAAAACTAATTTTTTAAAAATAATAATGTAACGATAACAACAACATCAACAACGCGAAAACTGACAAAATAATAAACGACAGTCAATAAATCTGTTGTTGTCCTTTCTCTCTCTCTCTCTCTAAAGAACACCTAGACATAATGAATCTCCTTAGAAATTAAAAAAATTGCATTGGAAACAAATAAACCCATAAGTTATTATGTATGTTGTTGTCTTTTTCACTGTGTATTTGATCTCCAACTGTGAATCAACTAATTACTACTTTGCATTGAAATCACGAACCAATCAATGTTAGATCACCATTAAAATCTGGGAGCACTGGACGCCCACTTCGTTCTAGTATGAGACTTCTCAGCAATGTGTAACCACCGTCCCGAGCGTTGGAAACGTACTCAGCACGTTCGATCTTCCTTGAAGTTGCTTAACCTCTAGACCACTGAATTGGCATCCAACGATGTTAATATTTAACTTCAATCAATCTATGATTGTTTCGCCAATAGAGAAAATCATTTTTTTTTCTTGGGTTCAATGTATTACAAGTATTTACTAGTTTGAAATATATATTACTATGTGATCTGTTGTATCATGATCAGTGCAGTGGCCTGTAGGAAAAGTTTAAAATGTAATTTCCAAACAACTTAATATGAAACTACTTAGGATTCTAGTGAATGTTTAATTTAATCATCTCAAAGTATTGTGATTGTTACTAGACGTGTAATCTCTGAGTTCAGTCTATCAAAGGTAGAATAGTGAATGTAAAATACCAAGTTTTAGAGTATAACAAAGCAATTATTTAATATTTCATAAATTACAGTCGTGGTGTGTGCTACTTATATTGATATAAGTAGTTTAGTACGCGAGTTAAAGAACGTAATGTCTGGCAGCAAAATATGAGGAAAGATCAACAAAGGAAGAGCGGGAACGCAATGTAATTTGTAAGGAAACGCGTGAGCCATGAAATGTGAGACAATGGATTGATGATTGTAACAGCAACAGTCCGGTTTGATATGATGGAATATTTTGCAAACTAACGATTTACTATTTGGTTTTTCTATTTTACCGAGTAGCTCTGTAATTTGTGTACTACATACAATTCGATTGTCCCCACCCGTGTTCGCCTTCGCTACACGATGATTCCTTCGTTGAAATAAATTTATTAAGGTTAGCTTTATGTTGAGAATATTTTTAAAACTTCACAATTAACTATCTCAATCTATGTTTATGCGCTTAATTTATAGTTAACACAAGAACAATAGCCTTTGTAACATTGAATTACGAAACCAATTGTTAGTTAAAGAAATGTTAAGTTGATATAATCTATTTTGTAAAATAATCATGAGTATTATGATACTCATTTTATGATCTGAAATAATCAAAAATGGTTACTTTCCTGATCATTCGAAAACTAGAACACCGTACGTTAATAAGTACTGATAATCAGTAAATAACTATAAATGACGTAGTTATTACTAAGGATTAGTTATTGCTAAAAGAGTATGATATAATGTTATATATTAGTGTTTAATAGAACTTAGTAGCCTATTAAATAATGAGTTTATGTTTTTGAAACAATCGGCACTGATTTTTAATCTGACTATGAGTATCAATACATGTATGTAGATCTACCTATTGGTATGGGTCCCTAAAAAAACCACCTGCTTCGGTTAGGGCATCCAGGCAGTATCCCAGCCCTCACACAAATCAAATGATTTTTGGGGCGCATATATATTTAGTGCCTCCTTGTACCAATGTTTATGTCTTTAAATAAACACATAAGATACACTTAATTGGCAAGTCGTAAACAAGGTAAAACAAATCTCTTGAAGATATAATTTATTCCATTCTTTTATATTGGTTATTAGATTCTCCTCGTTAATGTTACGAACAATAATTGATCAGTACACTCTGTGAAGACTACATCGATATTGCCACTAATTTACAGGCATTTAAACAAAATTGAATGATAGCTAGTGGGGGAATCCAAGACGCGCGTTTCGTCTTATTTAAAACTCGTCAACACGATGTACCTGTTTATAATTTATTTGCTTTGCTTAACTGAAAATAATACAGTAGGAAATGAGCTTCAAATAAAAATGTATATTTATAAATTAATTATTGTATTTTAATAATAAACAAGGACAAATTGACAAAATAACTAACAACTTCAATGTCTCACAAATAAGTATCTCATTTATTTCCCGATGAGATCCAATGTTTCAAGGTATTTATTACGATAATAAATAAAAAATTACACGTTATCTACCAAATATACTTTGTGTACTCAACTTTGAGTTACAAATTTAGTGTAAAAGTTAATGATATAGCATGATTATCTAGACTGAAGTCGGTGTAATGGGCTTTGAGCAGACGACATACTGGCTGAAAATCGATATTTCTTAACCATTAAACTACAGTTTCATATTAACAGGTTAATGATTCAATTTTATATGAACATCAAACACATTCTGGGAAAGTACCATGCGGATGTTCATACTGGGATGTGAAGGCTGTACGGTTCTATCCAAACGTCAATAATGAAATGCTTTGGTTTCATGTATTTCAAGTCCAACACTTAAGCTTAAGGCTTTCAAGCCTCATAACAAATTTGTTACCTGTAGGTAAGGTGAGTTGGAACGCGTAAGAAATGAATGGGGATCATATGTCTGTACCATTCGAACTCGTATCACTTTGTCTCATGATGAGACATTATCACTGAGCTTTTCAAGGCGCGACCGATCTTCCGTGAGACTGAAATATCGATACTGATGAAAACATATTGCTTCTGATGTCGAGTTACTTACACTAGTAGCCGTATTGCAACGCGGTCAACAGAGATTCATCACCAATAAGAGTGAACACAACATTGGTCAGTCGGTGATCAATGCATTTAATTATTTTTTTTCTTCGACAAAGAAAAAATATTGAACAAAAAACAAAATCTATCATTTGAAAAGTTGATTTTATGGAAGAACAAACGATATAAATATGCATGTAACAAGATGAAGAATATGTACACAAAGATATCAAGTAGGAAATGATGTTTGGAAATAGTGTATTCATGTTAATAACGGTTTGATATTTAGCAAGAAAAATATTATCGAATAGAAAGATTTAATTTTTCAGCTAAAACTTGAGCAATATTCTCATGTAATGGCCGAACGTCATCCACTGTCAAAGTTTTATGTTGATCTCGATAGATAAAACGATAGCAAAGACTTTGTTGTCCGGTTTTAAGATCATTGTATGAATCGACCAAACGAATCTACATGTAAGTGGAAAATGAAAATAATTCTGATGAAATATTAATAATTAGGAATCTAGCTACTCACTTACAATGTCAGTAGTATAAATTCTACGACAAATTTAACTAGTAGGCTAGGAATGTTGTCATTATGGGTTTAATCTGTACAGCCAGAGCTATAATTTTTATTTGTAAAACTGTTTAAGTGATTTGTAGGAAAAGTGATTCATCTTTACCTGTTCTATGAGATCACCAGCTTCGGAACGTACAATATCGAAAATATCCCGTTCAACTATCTTTATTCTATCTAATCCATCAGAATTGGAAGACAAAGATGATGATATTGATTGAGAGTTGTTTAACCAAAATGAAAGATCCAATACACATGGAGGAAATATACTGACTGGCTGATATAATATACAAGAACAAACAAAAATGACACATTGATAATAAGTACTGAAAAACTTTATTTTTTCGTCATAAATATGAAAATTTGTTCATACCAAGAGGTCAAAATCATATTCTATCATATTCATATTTTACAGGAGTTAAAAATCAACGCTGAAGTCAAATATAAGTTTGCGTAGGTCAGAATTAGGATACAGTTTCTGAATGATAGTTAATAATATTAATATTACCACTCAAATACTTACTACCTGAACCGAAGAATATGAACTGGATTGGAATCTAAGATTCAGTGGTTAAAATGCAAATAGACCTTAAGAAATAAACTACCGATCACAAGACTATTTTGTTATTTTCAAAGATACTTTGTCCCGTAAATTTTTAGCCAGATAATTAGTCTGATGAAAAATATTACTAATATTGATGTAAGAGCAAGAATGATAATGATTGGTTGTCTGCTTAGTCAGACATGTAGATGGTCTGATAGGTATCAGATGAGTTATATATATCCCCCATCCTTATTATTATTACTCACTTATTATTGATTGTTCATTATAGTTGGATTGTGTCGGGTTTTTGGTGTGGAAATATATTTACGTTCTAGTCAGGCTAATCACGTGTTCTTGATCTGAGTTGTGTTGAAGTCCTGTAGAATAGATACTGGGAGGGAATCTAGTGTATATATTTGTCTAAGGTAAATTAACGTCCCATACGTGTAAACGTGGAGACCCAACCGTTATAACATTAGACAAATTAAAACCGAGCGTTATAACAAATATACAAAACATTTTTAAATGATAAACACAATGAATCGTGATGCATGTCGATTGTATAACATGTTTCCGACAATTGATGTAAACATTCGCTTAATATTCGAATAATAGTATAGGTTGTGTCTTGTTACTGGGGTTCAGTACGTCCAATGATATTACAGATTTGGGAACGAAAACGATTGAGTTTCTCTTATACGATTGATTTTTGGCTTTTTTGATTTTGATAGAAAAAGCTTACAATATTTTATTCATGTTGCTATTTTAGGTCGATTTCTCTTCAGTATAACTTTCGACTATAGACTATTACAACTTTTAAAGTAAACAATACTGGTGCTTGTCATACTTCACTTACTATTATTAACAGGTTAAACTTTACATAATCTGACCGAAAAAAATAACTGAATGAATTTTTGAAGTATCATTACAACGATACTCATCATCTAACAATAAATAGCCTAAAGAACCAATTGTAATGAAGCTAGCCTAGTATTCTAAAGTTTGATCAATGATACTTGTCGAGCAGTAGGATTAACCTAGACTTGAGGTCTAAATAATCTTAACATCTAATGGCCTGGAGATGCACACGCCTTCTTCAATCTTCAGTTTCGAGTTGAGATAAGAGAATACAACAAATAAACTTATATTATTGTATTTCAGGCACATGTTATTTTTATTTTAAACACTCATTAGTTTGTATACATGAATTATGAAAGCACACAACGCACCCTCAAATAAGGAATTATACTTTATACAAATAATCATGTCATCAGCGGTAGAGAACAGGGTTAGAAAAAATGAATAATTAATTCGTAATAATAAGAGAACAATAAACTATACAACAATAGTTAATTGATCCGATGGAAGCTCACAATACAGGAAATACAGAAACACAATAATCCAGTTATCTCAATATGATAAAAGTATGAATAATAATAGTCTGTAAAATAGTTTTAACTTCCTTAATACTCTACTACAATAAAAACCATTTTGTAGTATTATGAGATAAACAAAACTATACACATAATAAATAGTTCTTAAGATTAAGTCTTTAATTCCCACTTCTACTCAGTGACTTGAAGACTATGAAGAGAAAAAAAACGCAATCAAAACACACATGTCATTAGTAAAGATTTATAACTTCATGTCATTGTTATTTAGGATTATAATTGATCAGTTTCTGTTGCTATAAAATGTATCCTAAGTGGATTGGTTTCATATAGTGTTCTGTCACAAATTTCATTATATTTGATATGTATCTAGAAGTTGAATACAGGAAGCGAATTTCATCCCATTTAGACAACACGTTTGAAACGAAAGGTTTTGGGTTCAAGTCTCATTGTAAACACCAATAAAGAGATGTAGGTACATCCAGTAGATGAGTCCCGAATAGTATGAAACGTATGTTCAAGGTTTTAAAGCTACTCGCATAAGAATTATATTTAAACACATGTCATCAGATGTGTCCAGAAGAAACGGATATGATAACCCAATTATTTTTAGTCTCTCACGAATCTAGGTTAATAATCCATGACAAATTTTATTTACCAATTAAATTAATCTCCACAAAACTGCTCAATAATTAAACTTAATAAGCCAAACAACTACATTAAAAACTTTAGAAAAGCGACTATCTACCTTATATTTGATTGGTGCATGAATATCATCAGTTATAAACTGATTCAAAAATCCTTCATCTTTTGACCAAAATAATCGAATATCTGGTATTTCGTATAACTGCATAGCCCAACGTTCTAAACCAAGACCAAAAGCATAACCAACTTTATTAGGTATTCCAGCTTTCGAATAAGAAAAAAAGACAAATAAAGATCAACAAACTGTCGAACAGGAAACAATAAAAATGTAGTATTCGACACCAGCATTTCGTGTTATATATGCGTTATCTTATATTTAGAACAGATGCAATGTGGCTAGTAGTGGAATCTAGAAAGTGTATTTTATCCAATCGTAAATTAAACTAAAATTCATATTCATTGCATAAATGAGTAGCCAAGTAAATAACCCACTGCCATTTGAACCAAAAGATACTGGGTTCGAATCCCGGAGTGGATATCAACTCTGAGATGCATATAAGTTCGGCTGAAAGACCCAAAAAGGAGAAAATGGGCATCCTGGATTCCATTGTTAGCCATGCCCCATCTATTTTAGTATAAACTTGTCATACTGGCTATATCGAGGCAATCAGCACAGAATGAACATACTCCAATAAAGACCAGTTAAAATTCAGTCAAAATATCAACAACGGGATAATTCAAAAACCATTACAAATTGGATTAAGTGGGTTACTTTTTTTCACAATAATCAGTCGTTTGTGATCCATTGGTGTCATTTGTCTCTTTTTTACAGACAAAGCATGCACAAAATACATGGAAATGAGTCGGTTGTAAAAAAACCCTTTAAATCTTGCTGAGTTTAAATCCAATTGGTATTGTTTACTTGAATCGTCCCATTGATGTTTAGGATTGCAATTGATCAGTCTCTTATCGGCATATATGCATACTGTATATATTGCCTTGATATTGCCTTAATTCACAAACATTCTAAGCAAAGACGGATAGTGGCCAGCAGTGAAATCCAGGACGCGCATTTCGTCCTAATGGGGACTCGTCAGCTGGATGTGCCTGCATCTCAAAGTTGATGTTCACTCTGGGATTTGAACTTAGTGCCATTCGCTTCAAACACCATCGCGTTATCCACTTAGCTATTGAGTCCTGATAGTCACTTGCTTGTGCAATGAGATGAAGTTTGAACTGATTTCTTAGCTGCGAGAGCTAAAATCTCGCCACTCTCTATAATGACATTTACTTTTGTTTCGTTGATTCACTTAGATTTTAATATCATTTTGTCCTAAATCTTAGATGATCAATTTAAAAACTACTTATCCAGTTTGGTTATAAAGCAAAACTAATCTTTCATTTCTGATTAATTGAATGTTTTAATAATGATTAAATTGCTATCCAATTAGGTCAGCATAATTTGTAGTTTATTTTCCGATCTTTACATTTTTAAATGAGTAACACAGAAGAACATAATGAAGTATTAAACTAGGATGGATTATTGATATAATAAAAATCAGCATTTTTTAAAAAGGATATTTTTAGTTGAGTTTACACAATAATGAAAGCTTCATAATTAAACCAACTAGCTCAAAGAATATAATACCTGATTTAAAAAAATACTATGATCCAGTAATTTAATGAACAAACACTTACAACGTTCTAGTAATTCTTGTCGCATTATACCACATCCCAACATTTCAGTCCATTCTTCAGGCTTTTCACTATCAGAATCGTCATCATAGTTAGAGTAGCCAGAATTTGTTTTGATTTCTAATTCCCATGATGGATGGGTAAATGGGAAGTAAGCACTAACCCAACGTAGTTGTATGTCTGTGATTAATAATCAGGCAACACCAATAAGAAAATACTGAAACTGGGGAAGAGAATTGCTCATAAATCTGTATTATTATGAAAACTCATAACTAATGAACATTACTAAATGGAGCATTTCACTGAACGAAGAAGCATAAAGATTAACATACGAACAAATTAACAATGGCTTCATAGAATATGATATGACGATCAAGAGATTATAATCACCGCCACTATATATTACTAAATCGAAGAGTCACAATTTGTTGACGCTCTGGATGGAGCTTGTATATTGAGAAAACCCAATAAGGCTATAATGGTAAAGAAATTTATTTCTTGAAGACCTAACACGTCAAGCAGGTGGGTTGGATAGCAATAAAAACCAAAAGCAACAAATTTAAGGTTGGATAGAGAAATTTATTTGTTAACTTTACTGGAGTGAGATAAGAGTAAAATGTCGCCCTCATGGATAACCAGAATATACAGAGGTGCTCCCTTCTTATCAATGAATTCGGATTGGAAGAACATCTGGCTTGAAAATAAAGCACTTCCATTTTCCTCAACTATTTTTAATACCAGTGATAAACCATGAAAACTTTTCAGAAAAAGGTTGTGGACGACGAAGGACCTAGAGAGAAACTGTAGCGTTTTAAAGTCAATATATCTTATATTGGCGAGAGAGCAAATTAACAAAATGAACATCAGAGGAGAAATAATACCAAGTGTAATGTAAAGCTAAACACGATAAATATAGTTTAAAAGGTATAACGGAAAGAATGGGATGGTAACAATCTCAAGAATCAAAGAAGGACAAAGAATGAATGCAAATGTAGCAAATTTTGATCCATTTCTTTCAATAGCTCGAGCAATGCATTGCAACTATGGCGTGTGCCTTAACTAGGGAGTCTGAGTCTCTACCATACAGCTGACACCACTGGCCAATAATTTCATAAACTGATGTCATATTTTAATTTGGTTGAGATTATCTTTATCACGGATTAGTTCTATGCTAGACAGTATTGAGTTACAGTAAAGGATGGTTAGGCATGAAAAACATATATTTAAACAATTTCAGTAAATAAAGACTTACAGTTGTATGCAATAATTTACCATCAGTTTTGTCTAGTACCTCAAACCTAATAACTATGTGGTCCCATCATATGTAAGTAATGCTTCAAAGACAAGTATGACCAGATTTTACGGTCAAACGTCAGTACAGAAATGACTGCTGCCCAGTATACTTTTCCTCTCTGATGG
This sequence comes from Schistosoma haematobium, assembly GCF_000699445.3. Lineage (NCBI taxonomy): Eukaryota > Metazoa > Platyhelminthes > Trematoda > Strigeidida > Schistosomatidae > Schistosoma > Schistosoma haematobium. Next base: position 14,079,991 of record NC_067201.1, read on the forward strand.
GAACTTGCCTCAAAAGTGCTTTAGTTTGGTGAGAGTCAAATGGAATTTCTGTATCGGCTAGTAATTCATCGGAGACGGTGAGGTTTTGAGTCAGAACAATATTCCCAGTAGCTATTGATAAAAAACTGGGTGGTCCTCTTGACCTGCCCCCTTCATATGTATCCTTTAATAATGGACGAGAAGAAATATAAAGTGGGAAATAAACTCATAAACAGTAACAATTGTTAGCATTATGCACCAAAATACAAATAGTAAATAGATAGAATTATAATAATACCTGGGCCAAACAAAAATTTAGCCATTTCCTGTAGGAGGGTTTTCAATTCAAATTCTAGTAGCATTTTAGTCTCTGTCGTATGACTAATTTGTCTGTCAGGCGGAAGCATATATGATGGAAAAACCTTGAATGGATGAACATCTGGTTCACTATATGGTGAAGACGATGGGATGTCTTCAAACAGCCGAAAACATTGAAAAGGATCAGTAGCATTTCTAAATAACTACAAAAAGGAATAATATAACTACATAATACACATGATTTCGAATTACTAATTAAAAAATTCTTACAGTTAAGATGTAAAAACTAAATACTGAATCGATCTCAATCAATAATTGATGCCCCTAGTTGTGAATTATATGAGAAACAAACGACTTTGATCCTAGCCAGAGAGTGGTCAATGATAGACTTGACAATCTAGTATGTCGTTCTTTCACATTCCGTCACCACTTCACTTTTTCCAACTAGTTCCATCCTCAACAAATAATGTACGATATGAGGTTCACTCAGACAACATTCTTGGCACATGTTCAAGCCGCCGAAGTCAGTGTTTTGACATAATGACACCAATTTAATAATCGTCAATGTGACTGGACACGCGTTACCGAAACTTCGTATTACTAACATGGGTTTTCTATTGAATGTTAATAACCCCCAGGAGACAACGATGATCAAACACAGGAAGTTCCTTAACATCAATTGGTTACTCCTAATCTTAGTCAATATTGATTGAGATTGGAACGCTTGTCTGAATAATACGGTGAAAAGTAAACACAACTTGACAACTGAAAATATGCTGAAATCGAGTTGGTCTCTTCATTTTGTGGGTTGGCTAATTAAACAGAGTTCCAAACCAGGATAACGACAGTTAATTATTTAAAATCTTTAGTGGTAAAAACTGCCTGTCCAAACAGTATAGCATAACAGTCGAACAGCTACTGAACTATTTCACTGCTGAAGAGTCCCATGCTAGGACGAAATAGCCGTCTAGTGCTTCCAGGTTTTCAACGGTGGTCTAAAATTGATTGATTCATGACATCGATCATTTAATTTAACTAATAACATATGATTTGAGTAAACATGGCAAAATGATGCAAATACATAAAGACAGTGAAGATGGTATTGTGGTGTATGCTACTTATGCCGACATATATAAGTAGTATGTAGCACCAATTGGAAATAAAATGCCTACCAGCAGAAGATTAAATTGAAGAGAACAGGAAGGGAACTGGAGAGCAATTGTAATAAGAATCATGAATCACGTACAAGACAGCTGAAGGAAGATGCGCAAATAATGTATTTAACGTATGGTTTCCATATTTTACGAAAGCACTGTAATTCTACACTAAACAATAAATTGGTTTTCCCTACTAAGTCTTCGTTTACTATAGAATGAATGAATGCAACTATCTACTCAACTATAATGTAATACATTATTATTTGTAAGAATGTGAATTGTCTCATTGTTAATATTCAAGTCTAAATTTTGATCGGTCTTTCGTGAAATATAGTTATTTTATTAGAATGTTTTATAGAATAACTGGACTGGATCGATAACGTACATTTCATTTTACTTGGGACTTATTATCTGGATTTACCTGTGTCCCCGGTATTGATGTTTATACTCGGACTCGAATTCGGTACTTTTCATTTCATACGCACTGACCTATTGAGTACAGAAAACCACCTATTTGTTCAATAAGTATGATATTTACATCATTATTAACAAGGATTTGAATTATCCCAGCTAACGGAATACTCCTCCTGAATTTCACTACTAACAAAAATTCTTCTGTTCTATAGTGGTGAAATAGTTTGTAAGAAATACACTGTGTGAAAGGGAAAATTGTTTTTCGGTTTTTAGAATTTACAAATTCTTACTTCCTTAAAGTTTCAATAAAGTAAAGGCCTATAGTTTCTCAAAGTTCAAAATATGCTACTGTTTATTAGATCGATTTCACCATTGAACTAGCCGAATCATGGGGGATGTTTGCTTTTGACAGATCTTGTGTGTGCACTGGTGTTCTAAATGAAATAGGATTCAGTTATCCATAGGTTTTAGAAAAAAATGTAATCTATTAGGATAATAACCTGTTATAATGACCTCCGACAACTGCCAGCAAATACTACACACAGGTGAGATGTAGGCTGAGCCCATTATATAAACAAGTGCACAGTCCTAACGTGTTGTTTAGAATCTCTTAAATCACTTAAGTTTTGAGGATGCTGGATCCTCATGTGTAACTCAGGGTAAGAAAACCAATATCACTTTAAGACAAATTTCCGTTACATTAATTTACTCAGTGTAAATACTGTTCATTTTAATCGATGGATAACTGATTATCTTAAATAAACTTTGAATCTTACTGGGTCTTGGCTGACAAAACTTTGTACGGCAACTGGAATTCTCACTCTGGTTAGTGGGTTACGTGAAAAGAGAATAGGAATAATCTCGTTCACCGTGTTGAAGTTAGACTTAAGAAACAGCAAGTTAGTGCATTAACATATCATTAAGTTTTACCAAGGAGAAGATTTTGGTAATGTTATATTTCCTGAGCTGGACAGTTTATAGTTGAGAAGCTTTTATTGTCATTTTATCACTAGAGGATGAGTTAGACTTAATTAAGAGGCTTTGGCTAATTGAAACATTAATCAGTGACAAATACCGAGTAGTGGGGTAGTTTAATTGTTGAAACAAACGACTTTCAACCATAAGTTCCAGATTAAAACCTCACCACAGCTATTTATCGTGGCCAACTAGTATCACTAACCTTCATATCAAAAGTGTGACTGGAAGCTAGTTACACTAACAATTAACTATTTTCATGAGATGTCACAAAATGAAGGCATTGAGGAAAAACCCTTACTTCATCCGATGTAAACAGTCGAACACCTTCTAACTGATGAAAGACAGGATAATGCAGTGAATCAATATCGTCACGTCGATAAACATCACCAGCAACAAGAAAAGCATTTAAACCGGAATTGATTAAATCTAATTGATGCGCTGATGTATGACTACGTAATACAGTTGTTTCATTTAAATAATATGTATCTGTACGCAATCGACTTGGATGATCTGGTGGAATAAATAAACTGTCGAAGTTTTTTCGTACTGTTACCACTGGTGATAGATGATCATATAGGCTGAATAGTGGTGTACCACCTTGATTATTATTGCACACATGACGAACATGACGCTAGTTGATCAAAAATGACGAAGGAGAAAAAGAAGACAAGTGTATATGTTAGGCAAACTTAACAAAAAACTGACTGCACAACTGAATCATTTATTTAGTGTAAATAGATAGTCAGGAAAAAACTAAGATTGATCAGACTAGGGTATGACCAAAAAAATTGTGAAGCCATTGACTGTTAACAATAGAGTCTAAAAAGCTGGAAAGAGATAGATAGAATCAATTGAAGCCAATTAAAACATCACATTTCTACGCCTGTTTATAGTTTATTTTATTCAAATTACTTTACTTGTTCAGTTTACTTTTTTTCGAAATCTTGTTAAATCTCTGCTTCGGTACTGTTGTAAGAAGGGAAAACTTAAACAAAATAAATTTTTCATTGTCTTCGTATAAGTACATTCTATATTATTCTACTTATATGAGCAATGACAACATATGTTACGTGGACCTCAACAAGGTAGTCTGCATCTACCTACATGGCGCAGTCCAATAGTCAAGGACTTAGTGGACTGGTGATACCTCTTTGTTTGGTTGCCCCAACTTTCTTACAACCTACTTTTGCACTAGCACGTATTACCCGTTGAAGTAGTTGGTTATCGAGAGCGTAGGACCTATGAACAAATAAGCACTAACCTAGCTTACCATACTAAACTAGTATAAATTCTAACAAAGAAACTGGACCGATGGTGATATTATTGAGGGTAATCAGATATAAAGCGTGTAGTTAGAAAAGAAGGAATAAAAAGTGTGGGATAAGATTAGACCTATCGATTTGGAAGAAAACACATTCGTGGCACTGTGGTCGTTTTTGAACCATGTAACCCGTTTTTCAGATGCCAAATACGATAGTCATATGGACCTACCTTTGGCAGGAAGTCTACACATATATATCTAAGGGTAACAATTGACGACTTGATGAAGTGATGTAATTTTGGCTCACCAACCTTACTTATGACCTACTACTGTCCCTATTCTACTTGATGAACCTAAGTATTTTAAGTAAAATGATAGGTGTAGTTGTTGAAAGGTTTTTAAAATGTACACCACATTATAATAGGCTATGTACAACGATTGAGAACTATAGTTCAAACGGTTTGACAGTAAGCATGATTTAAAACCAAAAATTATCTAGTTAATTTGAAGAGAGACAAAAAGCAAGAATATGGGAGCTAAATGTAATTCCATAAGATTGGCTGCAAAAACTGGCTAGTTAATTAGAAGGGTTGGAAATTCTTTTGTGAAAACCATGGAGAAATGTGTCGGAGTAATATTGTCTAAAATATTACCATTCACAGTCAATCGACGCTTGGTTGGAGCTCGTAAGTAACAAACGCAGGTAAAACCATGCTAGTTTCAGACCTGGATGTGATCTGTAGATTAAATGTTCATTGTTTGTCGGGTTTTTAAATACAATGATAATTACTGACACTCAACTAAGGTTGTACCTCTTGACTTTAGAACCGTATTTGACGCAAGTGATCAGCAGGTTTTGTGGCAGTAGCTACGATAAACGGTGTATCCTACAAGTAGATTGACATATAAACTTGGAGTGCCCAATAGAAAATTGTAGCGAACAATTGGGGGAAGGTATATTGAACTAAAATACGAGTAAAAACTACACAGGTTTCTGAAAAACAACGTATAATGATGCAAATCAACCGATAATGGCTGTAGGTATGAATCCGGTATGCTATTTCTCGAAGATATACAGTAGTAGTAAAAGATTTATTTTGATAAACTTACTCTAAAATGTATACTGCCCCACAAATGCCCTAGTAAAGCCGAGAGTGGGGAGAGTCAGCTCTCTTTCTCTCTTGAAATGCTCTTACGTGGCCACGTGCATACAACCACTGCCAGGGACGTCCTACTCACTGTCTTCTCGCGGCGAGGGTATTGTTTACGAAATTGAGAGGACGAAAAGCGAGTGTCTGGCGCTTTATATATATATATATATATATATATATATATATATATATATATTACTGGAGACAACATATGTAGCAATTTTCAACATAGAACATTATACTTACCTTAAACATGAAGTCCACGATACGTTGTTTAATCAAATTTAAAGGATGATGTTGTTGGTTATGCAGTGACCTTTTTGTAAGTTCAATCATATGGGGAGTTAAGTTATACCAAGAATCTTTGACAGTAGAATGTCCACCAATAGAAACCCAACTAGAGGTTGGATTTTCAGCAGTTGGTTGTAAACTTTGTTTAGTCTATTAGGAAAAGTACAGTAATGATTAAAGTAGGAAGTAAAACTTTACACTTACACAATTGTTGTAGAAATATATGATTTTAGAAAGTGATGGGTGAACATTGTTAGTCTAGCCAAAGACAATCAACGTTAGTACTGTCGTGTTTTGATTGCTTGATTGAATGAAAAGTGAAAAGAGCTTGAATTCGCTATTTTGTGAGGACGATATCACGTAGCTAAAGTTAAGATTGATCTTAACGAGCTTTAGTGACCAGTACCAAAGTTTAAGAAGACTTAAATTCGAGGCATTACATTGATAATCTATACTTACTTAACAATAACAACGTGGGGGGTAGTTTAGTGATTAAAGCATTCAGCTTTACCAAGTAGGGCAAAAGTTTGAGTTCTGGCTCACCTACTTTGGATGTGTAGGGGATTTTCGAAGCAGAGAGAGGATTTCCCTCTCCCTTCACCATACCAACAGATTTCAAGGCAATGATTTCGACTAAAGTCACAGAGTACTTTGAAAGACTACTCAACTGTTACATTGTCACGGTAACTTCAACCAAATCATCTTATACATTTTGGCTGGTGACTACTTTTAAAACATGTCAGCCAACCCACAAGACCCCCTTAATTTCTGGTTAGAAAAGTGAACGGACTGATTGAAAGGACTTGTAATCTAAGAGATGCTTCATCGCTTTAGTGAGGATTATTGTACACAAAAGTGAACTACGTAAAACACATCATAATTACTGGAGTATAAGCTTATATTCAAAGCCATTAATAATACTAATAAAATATTCACTCCCGACATACCCCTGAGAGTCTGAACTGTAAAGGACATTCAACTTGGCGTGGAGACTATAAGGTTGCATTGGTCGTTTATAAACTCTCCACTAAGCTTTATATCGCTTTTTTTCTGGATTTACGAACTAACTATATGATATTTTTTCCGCTAAATATTCACACAATATCGATTTTTTGTGACACATTTCTTAGTCCACTATTGTACCGAGTTTTCCTTGTGGTGATAAACAAAATCTTACTCTGAATGATCCCATTTTAAAGAATGTGGCTTTAGTTGGGATATGGCTCGATTATTTAGACATCATAACAAATAGATAGTACCCGAAAATATGGGAGACGTCACTTCCATTCGTTGACATGTTATCTTAGGCAACACCATACATGAAGTTCCCGGCACACTAAGGTGCTTCTGCATTCAACCTAGTATGTGGTGCATATGTATCTGGTGCCCTTTCGTACCACTATTTATGTGTTCAAATAAATTAGTAAATAATATTCAACCTAGTGCATATCACACTTTAAGCGACCGAATTTCCAATAATGTAGCTTCACTATATTGGCGTGATAGACAAAAATCTGTGCAAAATGACAGCTACAAAAAAAATGAATAAACTTCTGTGATGTCTGGTGGTCAATCTATTAGTAATGTCTTGTAATGGAAACTTAGTTTACGGAAACACTCATTAACGACGAGAGATTCGAAATATATGAATATGGTTCGAAAAGAATATATGTACAAAATAATAAGTACTTTTAACATTACTACAGTCAATATAGCTTACACTAAGTAGTCTATGGGGTTGTACACATGAACTGCGAAACAAACGAAAATAACATGAACACAAATTCAAGCGCATCAGCCTTTCCTAAAAGTAAACGGATGTGTATAAGAATATTAGGATAACATAAAGGACAATAAATAAGTTGGTTCATATAAACAGGAATAAATATCAAGTCACAGGATAGTGAAAGTCACATAGTTTCCATTGTCAAACTCTGAACTATATTTGTGGAAAATATGAAGACTATCCTCACTGTCCAAAACTATACATACCGCTTGTCTAAAAGGATGTTAAATACACTTCATTCAAAATTTAAGTGACTAATAATCACGAATGCATATAGGTGGACAACTAGAGCAGCGATCTTTAAGATAATGTTGGTTCGACCGCTTATCTGTAATCATAGTTGGGGCTCAACAGTATATGATGCAACCAACTTTTTTGGTTTGAACTAGTGAGTGAACAAATAAGTAATGTACTTTGGTCCAAAAACAAGACTCACATGAAGATGAACACAATGATATGAAGCAGAAACATTCCTTGAAAAAGTCGCAGTAATGCCATCTTTTTTGACGAACATGGATCAACAGCTTGACATCAGTTCTGAACCTGTTTCCTTTAAGTGCACTGTTAACAGATGTGAAGTAAGTAAAGTGCTTTGGCGTCAGTTAGTGTATTTTGTGAAGTCAGAACACATTTATTTACAATCTCCCAATTATTGGGAAAATTTCGTCAGTTTTGGGGAAGCCACAATAGAAAATTTTTAGGAAATGCAACAAACTCGAAAATACGAATTTTCATGAGTTTGAGGGAAAACCCGCAATTCCTAATAATTTTCATGCAATTGGGAGATTGGATTTATTTGCAAAAAAAACACGTGACTAGAAGTTTTTCATTGGGACTTTCGAAATGACAGGAATCCAATCACATACGATTTCTGATTGGGAGGAATTTTATACAAGTGTATGAAATTCGATATTGGGGAAAACTCAGATTTTCCCCAAAGCTTTTGAGGATTTCGCAAAATAACTCGAAATTTTAGAAAATCCCAAAACTAGGAAAATATCCTGGGTTTTTGTCGCATTTACTTAAAATATTATGTAGTGCCTTTCACGAAATTTTCCCAAAACTGATAAAAAATCTCCCCTGACATCCAAAGATTGAAATTTCAATATTAATATTGTGTCCAGATTACTGACGACATAAAAACTGATAATGTAATGGCTGTAGCTGATATTCGTGTGTAATATTTCCAGTCTTTTGTGGGAAAAACCTTGTCTCCCCAAAAATCCCGTACACTCACCCAAATCTTGAGGATGTGATTTATGTGAACAGTAACTCTGTAGTTGAATATCCGCTGAAAGACTATCCTCAAATAGTTCAAGTGGTTTTTAGATGGAATAGAAAAAGCTTTTGCTTAATGGGCTTCCGTATCTAGTAGCAGCGGATCACCAACACGTCCAGACAGGAACCCAAGTATATTGTCGATAATAAGGGAAAAAGAAATTGGTAACTCATAGTAAGATACTATCCTTAGTCCTTCAGAATGTCAGTTTCAGTTTGGAAAGGACAAGAGGCTTGATGGCCTGTGTTAGTCCTGGCAATGGTGGTCTCTCAGGTGATCCAACTTTCTTTTGAAAGAGTCGACGGATGGAGCCTCAACCACGTGCTGAGGTAATGAATTCCACTCGTTGATGATTCGATGGGAAAGTTGATAGTCAGCTGACAAGTAATTTGTTCTGGGCTTGTGAACTTTTTTGGAGTGTCCTTGTAAGTTCTTTGTTTCGAAAGACTAGAAAAAGGAGGGCATATCAGGTGCAAATTTACCACTAAGCAATTAGAAATCTATAATCAAGTCGCCCCTAGTTCTTAGACATGACAACGGGAAAAGGTTTACCTTGGCTAGTCGAGCATCACACGGAAGCTTCGCTATTCCGGTAATCAGCTCATTTGCTGTTCTCTGAACCTTTTCCAGAAGCTCACTGTCTTTTTTAAAGCAGGGGCTAGCCGCTTGTATGCAGTACTCAAGTTTAGGACGAACGAACACTGTATACAAAGTCAAAAACGTCTTAGCGTCGACATGACTAAAAGCCCTACGTATTGACCATAACGTTCTAAAACTTTTGGCGGCTATTGCACGGCAGTGTGCAGTAGTCTTTAAGTCTTGACTAACGATAACTTCTAAGTCATTATATGTCTGGACGACAGGTAGCTCAGTGTTATTCATCGTGTATGTATCTGTACCTTGATGATCGATATGCATCACAACATACTTGGAAGTATTTATTGGCAACTGCGAGGCTTGAGACTATTCAGATAATTTCTTCAGGTCATTTTGGAGTTCTAAGCTATCATCCTTACATCGTATCGTTCTCTATATCTTGACATCGTCAGCACATAGCAAGACCGAAGATGATAGGAGACGAGGAGGGCTATTTACATACAAGAGGAATAGCACTGGCCCCAAAACTGTGCCGTGACGTACTTCACTAAGCACAGTTTCCTAGATGGATAACTTTGAGTTCACCTGTACTCTTTGTTGGTGCCCAACTAGGAAGTCTTTTATCCACATAAATAGATTGCCTCCAATTCTGACATTTCTTAGCTTATGTAACAGCCGGTTGTGCGGAACTTTGTCGAAAGCTTTGCTGAAATCAATGAAGGCTACGTCTACAGGTAACTTTTGGTCCTTAAGAGCTCACCAGCTTTCACGAGCCACTAATAAGTTAGTGAGACAAGAACAACCAATTCTGAAACCTTACTGTTTCTCTGAAAGGACTCAGTTTTCATCGAGATACTTAAACAGCTCCTTCCGAATAATCTTTTCTAAGATTTTAACAACCACACTAGTTGGGCTAACGGGGCGGTAATTCTCAGGTTTGTGTTTCGTGCCTGTTTTGAAGACAGGACATACTATGGCGTCCTTCCAGTCTTTTGGTAAACGACCCTGCGTTACGGATAGATTAAGGCATATACTTAAAGGTTTCGCAACGAAGTTAGATAATTCCTTCAGTAGCCTAGGAAACAATGTCAAGTCTTCCCTCAAAATACTCCTGGAAAGTCACTTGGACTAGCTCAGCCGGTAGCGGATACTAGAATTTGACTGCTCTTAAGGACAAATTAAGATTACAGTGTTGAAAAGGCCACAAAGAAACGACAGAAATTCAGTCCAAACATAATAAGAGAGGCATTCGCCAAATGTTTATGAATAACATAAATCTCTAGTTCCAAAGGAACATGGGCATCAAACCCAATGTCCAGTATCTGTGTGATGAGCTAAAAACCCAATACAAAATTTTTATACACGAATAAACTAAGTTTGAGAGATTCTGGATCGCTGCTTGACGAATCACTGGGACAGTGAAATTTTGTGGTTTCGTCATCACTGGCGCAGAAGCAAGCCTTCTTCACGCAAATACTAAAGATCATCTGCATGAACCGGTCTTCATCTTATAAGCGGCAAGTGGAAAACCTATCTCTATACACGGTAAGCGGTCAGTTTATCATGTCGTGGGTTTACGCAAACCTATCCATTGTATTTCCGTTGTTGAAGACGTCCCTATGCCAGTCATTGGTACAGGCCTGCAATAACACCGTAATCTGACAATTGCAAACAGATATCAGTAGACGGGAATAATAGATTATGTGTTTGTGAAACCTCATTTTCCGGTTTTAGATTATGCCCAGTCACGATTGAACATAAAATCGGTCCCCGCTTCCAAATAATTCTCGACAAAAACCCCGAACTTTTCAAAAACGGGAAATATTATTGTGTGCAACCAGCAATGCCATGTTGCAACTCGATGTTATGGAAAAGCTGGTCTAACCTTTGTCGTTCGGTTTGGTTCCCATGTTCAGATATAACCATTTTTAAATTTTCATAAGATTCAGAATCATCACTAGTAAACATACTATATGAGAAGTGCCTGTTAAAATCGCACGGTAGTGCCACACTGTTGCGAATAATTGTGCACGTGGGTCTGTCTCGCTGTGCTCGCGGAAGTCAACTTCTGTGTATCAAGACCAGGCTTTTATATTGTTGGGCCAGAATGGAATGGATTTAAAGATGGGAAGTTCAATAGTCTTGATCCTTAAAAGTTTAGATCTCTGTTCCGTCGTAATAAAGATAAAATATACAAATGAGTAAAAAATCCAAAAAAACACAAAAATAGTGTCACTATATGTAAAAATAGTGACTAAAAAATAATATATAACGTTGCAACGGTGAGCAAACACACGGTCTATTGTTTAATGTACCAGATCGTGTTATGATCATCACTAAAGATGCTGCAGGTTTTAGAGCCTCTTATTACCCATAACACCCTTATAATCGAAGTATACCAACCCAGTCAAATCAAAAGTCAGAAATGGAGGGGTCCGAAGATATATTTGGAAAGCTATTGATATGTCAGGAAGCGTTTGGTCATGCGTTCGCACTAGATCACGAGTGAGTACGTCGTATTGTTGGGTCCCCAATGCTACTATACTCTGATGTTATAGTTTTGTGAAAAATAATAGGAGACACAGATGAATGCGTACTTCAGGCAAACTTAAATATTCTGACTATCTGGTATGAAAATGGCTGATACCTATCAACTAGACCAAGTTTGTCTACATGCACTTTGGGGAGACAAAGGTGAGTAGGTACGGCAAAGAGGAAATGCCTGTATCCGCGGTATGGTCTCATAAGGATCTTAGGTTGACAGTGAGTCATGATCTTGAGGACACGACTCACTGTTGTGAGGTTTCATTCAAGAGGTTCAGAACCGTATGAACTTAACGATGGACATTCACCAATTTAGATATTATTATGTGAACCATGGCATACACAACTTTAATGAGAACTAAGCTTGGTAACTGCGTTTAGTCTGCAAGCCCCTGTTTTGAAGATGACTCGAATATCTCCGAAAAATTACAGAAGGCAGCCGCGCGTGCGATTTCAGAACCCCGGGGTTCACTGTGCAAAGATCGGCTCGAAAAGCTAAACCTCTTTGCTCTCTCCTATAGCAGATTAAGAGGGAATCTGATTTTGATGTATAGAATAGTAAGAAGTGATTTTCGATCTAATAAATCCTCTCCTTCTCTACTTAATAGATTGAGACATCCTGGAGGACATGGCAGGTGAGTAGAAACGTCAAGAACGAGGAAAGTACCCATAGCATACGGCTTTTCATACCGAGTAATGAATTCTCGGATCCTGTTATTCGAAGCAGTGGTGTCCACATATTACACTAACTCATTCAAGAGAAAACTAAACGGTCATGGAAGTTGAATAGCAAAGGGCTGACATAGGCCGTAGGCTTCTTGTCCTCACAACACATGTCTGAATCTGTAATCTGAAAGCTATTGGACTTCGCATGACAAAAGCGTGTTTTCGTACTTAACGCTACTTGGACTAACGTTACTCTTCTGGGGGCTTAGTTTGTTAATGTCACAAGGTGTTTCAGCAGTAAGAATTTTGTTGCTTGGGGAACGTAAGTATCTCGAACAGATTATTAGTATGTGATCTTGAAGCCTTGTCTGTTGTACATGACATACTTAGAATTCTGTCTAAATACTGAAATGATATGAGACATGAATATTGATTTTAGGACGTAGGGAGCAATGATAAAGTCCATTTCACAATTTCATGAACGGTTGTTTCGATGTGAATCTGTTATTTTACCAATCTTTATGCTTATCGCTAGAGATAGCGTCGGTCAAAAGCATACTTTCAATTCCCCTTCATCATTTATTTGTATCATAAAAGTTGTCCCCTTAATTCCAACGTTGTTATTCACTACTTTTTTTTTATCATAATTCTCATTAGAACCTGAATAGCGCTTCATATAGTTTGTATTCAGTTTGAGAGTAGCAGGGATCGTTTACGCAGATAAACTCCATAATCTATAAAATTTAAACGTTGACTATACTTTACGCTTGAAACTTATAAATTCATTGTGTTGTTTGTTGTTTCGTTTGCATCGGTAATTACCTGCCTAAGTTCGTAGTTTTTATGTATATTGTGATTTTGTCTACAACTGATGGTTAAGTTGTACGTACAAATGTTTTGATTAAATCATACCGGATTAGCACCTGTATGAAACTAAAAAGATGAGTTGCAGGGAAGTCGAAATGATAGTATCAACAATGATACTGGCGAAGGCTATAGGTTGAAAACATAATTCGAAAAAACAGATGTATGAATTAGTACTAAAGCTCACGATGGAAAGGAAAATCAAGAGTGGGTGAATCTTCACCTCTGTGACCAGTTTTGAACCATCTCCAACCACCAGTTGTGGTTGCTACATGTACCTGATTCAGGTAGCATGCATCTCGACAAGCTTCAATCTAATAGCCATTGATTTCATCAACCGATGTCACGTCTTGCTTTGGCTGTTTCTATCTGTTAACCTCTTATTCCAACATTGTGCGTCTAGGTAGATGAGAAATTAATGACTACATTACTAGTCTGAAAGACCTTACCTATCGACATTAGATAAGCAAAATTGTGTGGGCAAAGTAGGACATAGACCTCATTACTCTAGGGAAGAGAAAAGAGATTGCACACCACTTATTGAGCTCTGTTTTCGTGGACTCCAACTTCAATAACTAGATATTGGATTAAAAATCAGCTGTACGTTTGTTATTTGTGCAGTCAGGTAGTATTATCACTTTCCACATGTGCTACAAGTAAGAAGTTAAAGGTATTAATGTTTCGGAAGAAATCTTTTCAGTCTACATTTTAATTGTGGTTTATTTGACTTCCCTATTTGATAGATCAATGAATGCGGTTCAAGAGACTTCATTCTGTCTAATTCAGTTCGTCATGTTTTAGTCTATCAGTAATGTTTGTGGACATTATTTAATTCAGTAAGTAACTTGAAGCTTCACATTTCGCGCTGCTTGTTCAGCTTAGGATGAACTTAAATAATAGGTGTAAGATTAAGTTTTTGACTGTTGATGTCAGATATTTTAGCCTGCAAAATAGATAGGGAAGAAGGAAATATGGAAGTTTAGCTGTGTATTATAATGTGGTGTTTGACCTAGTTGAAAATCGATGTTCCAATTGACGTCAAACACATCCATAATGATTTCCAACGTTCTCATCAAGTATCTCCAAGATCGTCTAGTCGTTTTTAGGCAAGATTAGTTAGTCATTGGCAAATGGTTTTGTTAAATTCGGCGCACAACCTCACGTAATAAGATTAAAACATTCCCTAATATTCAAATGGATAACTTAAACTAGTGAGATGTCTAAATGTGTAAACTCGATTACCAGTTTTTCAGGTTTAATTATTTTTAAACAACTACTTTTTGGCTCCTTACTGATTATCAGAGTTGTTCACCTTGGAAAATGCATTTCCGATTCATTCATATATCTGTCTAGTACTCAACTTCCTGGTAAACTATGATACATCCTTGATCCGCCTGCCTAATAATATACAGGAGGAAACTTATCTCTATGTAGTCTAAGATTCTGACGTGACAGGTCAACTTGTTCAACCTTGAGGCTGGTAATGCGTGAGTTCGGATTGTGGTTGATAGGCGATAAAGAGAAGTCATTCGGAACACTACTCGATTTATTCCTAGTTCAAATCAATGTAAGAAGTTATATGAATGGATAGATCAATAACACCCACAACACACAAACAATTAAAAAAATGCGACCATGTACAAACTAAGCATAGGGGTAGAAAAATGAAGTACTAACTGCTGCGTTTAAATTACAATAATTTCGGTATAGAAAAAGGGTATGTCAGTGAATCCTGCATCGAATGAGAACCTATGGTTTATAGAGTAAACCAGAGACAAAACTAAATGTTAGTATTTTACAAACTTTGAATTAAGTAGAATAATGCTCCAAAAAACAGCTTCCGTTGATCGTTATGGCTTCTTCATTTCTCTATTCACATCACTTTAACAATCACCGATTATTTTTGTGTGAATTTTATTCCTCTTGGTCACTCAATAGTAGTTCTTTTAGTAAACCTACACTTTGTTAACATTCACCAAAGAAATTAGCAATAACCTCGTCTTTGTATGATCTTCCAAAATTTTGTCTATGTGACGTCATTCACTAATAGTTTTTTGATGTTAGCAACATGGCTTACAAATATGTAATACTCTCACATAGCTTATTTATTTCTTTTAAGTTGTAGATTACTGATCAATTTACATAACAGCCAAAAAACATTTCATCTACCCTCTTTATCGTTTTACATGAATACTCTTAATATATTCTGACTTTTCCATTTTTCTTTTGTACTAGTGATTAGGCAAATAATTTATTTTATTCTCAGTTCTGTATCGTTTCTCTGTTATTTCATATGTACGTAATTTTTTATAATTTTCAGCTCGTGTTGGCAAAACAACCCTCATTCTTTCATTAGTAAGCGAGGAATTTTCGCCTAAGGTTAGTCAAAAGTCAAACAATTGTTGCTTAACTTTTGTTATTGAACCAATCAACATATATAGTTGACTCACTTAATATGAGCAAATATAAAATAATCCCAAGCCTTCTGTCTAATTCCGTCTCAGTGGAGTTACCAGCTTAAAGTTAAGCGCATAAAAACTATATTTATAAAATCAATTACATTAATTTTGTTTCCAAACGATATAATAATAGTACTAGTGGATTTCCAAATTGTCAATAGTGCTATTTTTGTTCAGATTTTGTCATTAAACCGTGGAGAATTTTTAAAATTGGAGTAAATCGGCTGCCACGTGAGTATTATAAATGGCAGGCAAGGTACTTGTTGGCGATTACAAGTTTATAATCTCTCAGTTTAACACGCAGATAGATATAGAATCAATTACATTATGATAACTGAGGTAATAAATTGATTCAAATTAAATGGCCAAGATCCAATAATGAGTTTATATCAAAGATCCGTGCTTCGGATTACGATTTAGTTGCCAGGTAGAATTCTGTGTATGCTAGGTTTTAATTCATGGTTGTTGGTGTGGATCATTTCGTCACATGTAAGTGCGTTGGATAGGTTCCTGATTTACACACGAAATGGGATTCATATTCTCATGTGAACTGACTTTATTCATGTCGTTTGCTAAGTTGCGTTATGAATCTCAGAATTTATTCCCTTAGTCTTTTCTTTGATCGGTTCAATCTATTTGAAATTCAGTTGCGAAATATCATTGTTAGTTATTTGCCAAGTTCGTAGGTTCATAAAATCGTCACTTAGCCATATTATTTGTGTGATGGTTACTAAGATTACTAGGCTGCTTAAGTAGAAATGGGTAGAATGGAATTCTGCTGTGTTCTTGTTCTGTTTTATATTTTTTGGACTTTTGATATTTCGTAAAATCAGAACACGGATAGAAAGTGAATAACATCCATATTCAAATAACCCAAACAACAGAGGTCAGAGCTATATCTTGTCGGAAGGTTCCAAACTTGCAATCCAAAGGTTGGAAGCCAAGCCTTCATTCACCACTAAACTACTGTTTTGTATTAAAAACTTTATTTTGCTTAATGTGCATAGTACTCAAATCGGTACTTGGTTACTGAGTTATATTAAAATTACCACCTAATTGAAGCAAAGCATTTCTCATTAATTTTCCTTGTCAATCTTGGACTGAGATTAATAAAAAAAGACTAAAATCGGGAATGTTTGGCCACAATTTATAAGGTTTTAGGATATAATACATTGACTATCCATATTTAGAAAAAGTTCCTTGTGTTGGATGAATTCGTTTGTCTAAGATGTTTTACAATGTACTTGAAGGGAAAGTTTTGTTTTGGATTTCTGTCTTTTGAAATAAAGCTATAAGCCTGTTGTTATGTGCAGACTACCAGGTTGAGGTCTGCGCAATTATTTTAACTAATGTTTGGAGATGACGGGTGATTTGGCTCAAAGTCAGTCTCAATGGCCCAGGTGCATCCACTCTTTATCTTTCTCTAGACGTTGATTTTTAAAATTATTCTCTCTATATATACTATATTCCACGGAGTTATTCTTCTCAAATCGTATTTCATAAGCCTAGTCTTTTAATACCACTGACTTTATTACTACTTTTACTACTCTGACACGTCTTAATAATTTGATCTGGCTGTGCTGTTATAATGTGACAACCTGAACCGATACAAATATGTGCCAGGTTCCACGTTGCATATAACTGGCTAAATTGAATAAATTTTATACAACATATCGAAATTCACTTGTGTACTAGCATATTTGTCTTGTTAAATTAACAAATATTTTAAAGATTAATAGATAATCGTAATTTCGCTACAAGTACAGTGGTTATATTCCTAATCTAAATGATAGATTATTCACTGCCCGTACGGAGTAATTATAATGTATGTTTTCCTTCACTTACTACATATTAAAAGTATTTCATAGATCCTGTTTATTACTGTAATATGTTCGTATAGATATGATGATATTGTTTATTCAGCCTTTTTTTTCTCGTTTGCTTGTCTAGATTATTTGAACTCTGCTATTTACCAGTAAAGCTATCAATTGCAAATTGCATTTTTATAACTAAATGCTTGAGTTTTTTTTCTTGAAGCCGAACAGTTAGAGAAAACAACTTTTTAAATGTACATTCTGGATGATGTATGTAGTTGAAGATGATAGTCTACAAGAAACCTCGAATAGTTCAGTGGTAATTTGTCAGACTGTGAGACTGGGTGATACAGTTTCAAATACTTCTGGGAACATCAGTTCTCTCAAACAGGGTTTCCTATCAACTTCCTCTAATACCTAGCTCTTCAAATTAATGTATATTATGTCGATTCACGTAAACTAGTGATTATATTTCAACTTGGTCAGTAGAGTTCAATGAACAATAAAGGACTGTATAAACACAACATTGATCACTACTCAGTGACGCTAATGGTACTGATAGTTTAAAGCACTTAGCTCTCAACTAGTGTGTATTATAGTTTCAAACCCTTTCACATACAATGTAGCTTTGGAGCCGATTACATAAACACCGGCATTTAATGAGTTGCATTAAATAATGAACTAAAGGTTTAGGTATTTATTTGTTGAAACTTCATATTGACAAATGAGGTGGTTGATGAAGTGTTATTTCGTATTCGTTTGTAGCTTTCCAATCAATAAAGATACCTATTGTGAAAAGTAAAACAACACATATAAGCGAACATCATCAGGCTTTGCTCTAATAAACACGAATATTTAAATGGGTTTACGGAAATATTAAACCAATTAAGGCAACTTATTAGTCAGTGATCATAATGAAATAGATTACATAGCTACACATTATAGCTAAAATATACAAATTAAAAGTAAGAAGACAGGTGCATTAGTAGTAGTGATAAAGATAGTTCAACATAGGAAGTAGGTTGAGCTTGAATAAATAGATATTCTAGGGTTTTGTGGGAATCGTGGCATTTTCAGTTTGACCCGCAAACTGATCCTAGTTAGGCCACCATTGAAAAAATAAAACCACTGGATGGCCATTCTGTCCCAGCGTGGGACTCCTCAACAGTTCGTATCCGCAACTCCGTATCTAGGAATCGAGTCCAGGAAAGTTACTTGCAAAGCTTTTTGAAGGATTACATGTATACAGAAAAAAGGAAGGTGGAGGTATAGACGGCTCATAATGAAGTCCTTTTCCTAAAACCACAGCTCATTGGGTTGTAACTAGCGATTTCCTGGATGATCACTTAGTGAAGGTAGTTAAAAGAACATTCTGTACAGTTAATCTTGCATTAGCGTTTTACAGTCGACTAGCGATATCTACTCAAACAAAGGATAAGTTACTCGAGTTCACTTTTTTTTATGCGTTCACAAATTCAGTAGCTATATTAGGCCTACTACCAGGGAACTTATGGAAAGAATGAGTAAGTATCTACTTGCATGGTTTGGAAAAGGGCCAAACTAAGACAATACATATCTTTATCTTGGCACACCTGGTTGACAGTAGTCATATGGTATATAAGACCAAGTCATTCCGGTTGATCCATCTTATACCTTCGTCATCTTCCACTGGGGTTTAATCCTGTCTCCTACATATAGCAGAAGCTATAGGGACCCGAACCTATAACTTTAGTTTATGTATCCAGAAGAAAAACGACAAACAATTGGACTATTAACTGACCCATAAACTATTTTCTTCCTTGCCCCTTGATTAGTACGTAACCTCATTTGTTATTTAGTCTCGAATCGATTTTGTGATGCAATCTTTTCTATCCTCCTATAGACATATTTTACAGATAGCTATATATACGAATGTACAGCTTAAGTAAATGATTTCGTTGAAAAGAAACTTTTTTCTTCGCTGAATTCTTTTTTTCTTATTCAATGACACTATGGGTTATTTTAATTAACGTTGTTTTATGGATGATTCTAGACTTCAACAGGTTTGGTTACTATTATATACACATTTTTATTGTCGGGTTTTAAATCAGAACAAACTATGTTTATTAGTTTTATTAATAATCGTCTAATTGTAATAACTTCATCTTGAAAAATCGTTCTTTACGTTTGTCGTATTTACTAAACTGCCAGATTGTACGAGAAAATTTTCATTATTTTGTAAACTGAGACGAATTCACGATAAGTACTTCTGTGAGTGTTTTCAATATTCGACTTATTTCAATATGTTATTTTTTACTCGTCGGTAATCATGTATATAGATTTATGAGTTGTATGGTATGAACGAAGACTTTTGTATGACTATGTTAACGTTATCTATCTAACCACTTAGACGGGATTCAGGGAAATTTGGGACGTTACTTAGTAATTCCAATAATAAAATTCGATTGCTTAAATCGTTAGATTATAATTTTTAAAAGTGCTCGACAAGTAAGTAATTATTCACTGGATGATATTTTAAATCAGACTAATGTTAATTGTGAATGGTCAGTGTACATCAGGATGTATTTCAAAAATCTTGACTAAAATATAACTAAAATTCAGTCCACTCTGGTTCTCAGTTTAGATCTTGAAGCGGTATCAATCTATGTTTATGATGAGCTGATAAATCACTCACTAGACAACTGACTAACCGTGAGTAAAATCGCCCTAGTTCTTAAACTAAATATTATATTTATAAATGACTAAATTAAAAGTACTTGAATCCCTTAGTTTAGTGGAGCGCTCACTTTTCATAGTTTAAATCAACCTGAATTTGGAATGAGTAAACCTGACTAAATAACCACTACATATAACTATAGTAGTTGGCTATGCATCTTCCAGGCTAGTAAAATATTCGATGAGAAAAGTGAACTTGGATTCTACCGTAATTTTGATCACTGTAGCTTGATTCCTAGCACACCAGGTTGCATTCTTTAAACCAAAATTATTTTTGTATGAAATAAATAGCTGGATTATATTGTTATTAAAATCTATGCCGATTGATCTGTTTCTTTTTGTCTATATTTGATCCAGGTACCTGCACATGCAGAAGAGATTACCATTCCTGAGGATGTAACGCCTGAACATATCCCTACACAGATTGTAGATTATTCTGCACAAACTCAATCCCATGAACATTTATGTGCAGAGATTAAACGGGCGAATGTAATCTGTTTAGTACATGCATTAGATGATGAAAATTCTTTTAAACAGGTTAGTATTAATTTTATGTGAATAATGGATCCATAAATTTCTTGTTTAATAAACATTTTAATTATTTATCACTTTAATATTGAATTATCAGCGGAAGTTGTTTAGCAGCTAAAGCCTTGATTTACATGCGTGTTTGCCTCATAACAGTAACGGATGTCTAAAACGCCGAAAAAAATCTTTGCTGACTAAGTGTCATGCTGGGTTAGTTATTAAAAGTTGGATGATAAAGACTGAGTTGTAGATATTCATTGATCCCAAAACCTGTGAAGAGCAGTTTCCTCACACTTTCAATTGTTCGACATTTTTTACATTATCCCGCTATGTCAAGTCAGCTTAGTAAAGACGTTAGATTTCGTCTCGAACGCTTTACACTCGATTTCTGTCCAGCAAACAATTGAGAAAAAGGTAGAGTTGACTGAGTTAAAATATCACTTCAAGACTGTATTTTTACTTTAAATATATACAGATTTACAGACAAGACAATAATAATAATAATAATAATAATAATAATAATAAGGAATATAATTGTTTATACACACTACACAATCGGTGGGACTATAATTTATGGATGAACCGATCAGATTTAAGATAGAGATATTTGGATTTTGGCGCGAAATTTATTCATTCATGTGAACCAACAACATTTTCGGCATCGCAGCTGATGTCAGTTAGTGATAAAACCCTAACTCTAATCCTCTGACCCTAACTTCTAACTGTAACTATTGTCCCTAGTTCCTCTCACTAGTGTGCAACCCTATATTAAATCTAGTAAGCGGTTCAAGTTTCTCTAGGTCGTTTTGGTATCGCCTTAAGGTCGTCCGTAAATTATAGTCTGTCCACTATTATTACTATTATCAGTCCCACAGAGAACTATCAACTTCTTAGTTTTTCAGAGACACTATTGGTATCGGGAACCGATATCTGAAAGGCAAATTATTTATTTATTTATTTTAACACATAGATATTGGTACAAGGAGGCACCAAATACATATGCACCACACAAACCTCACTTGATATGTATGAATGCTGTGATACTGCCCGGGTGCCCAAACCGAAGCAGGTGGTTTTCTTAGGGGGCCACACCCGGAGCCTTCAACCTGAAGGTCTGATCCACAAGACAGTGGAGCATTGTAAGGAGATGCAGTCCCCTGGTACCAGTGACCAACGATTGGTTCATATGCCATTTGTTCCTTCAGGATACTTGAGCCCATGTGCACCATTGGTTTGGGGTCAGGGTTTTCCAACTTTCCTAGGTGGACTCTCTGTGTCCATCAACCCTGTTAAAGCGCCAGACATTCGCTTTTCGTCCTCTCAACTTCGTAAACAATACCCCCGCCACGAGAAGGCAATGAGTAGGAATTCCCTGGCAGAGGCTATATACGCGTGGCCATATGAGAGCATTTTGATAGGGAGAGTGGACTCTCCCCACTCTCGGCCGTACCAGGGCATTTGGGGGCGAAAGGCAAATTAATTTATCTAAATCGAAACTGATTTCGATAATTCAGTTGCTGGCAATTTATTATTATTTGTTTTGAAATATCCTTTATCTCAAAGTTTACTACCCATAGATTGTCTGTCTGTAAAATTGAATGAGATAGCTGTCCCTGATTGGATGAATGATTTCTCCGTTATGACAACAAAAAGTATATATTTTCTGGTTTCGCAAGCCTATTTTATTTCCGATGCAAATGTGAATGATGCATATACGAGTTATGTTTCAGAGAAAAGGAGAGGGAGATAGTGTGCAATATTGCGATATGAATGAGATCAGATACGTGTCCGTGATATTGTAGCATATCTGTCCTCCAAAGGTCAATATTTCTGCAATATCTAGCATTTTTCCGTTCATCCAATAAGTGGGTGCTGCATATTAGAGCATAATTTTGACTGAACATTTCACTTCAAGCTGTAAATTTCATTTTATTTTTTCTATCCGGCAAGTTGGGATATGTTACAGTAGTCTATTCAAAGAAGACATATACAGATAGCCTAAGATGATTGAAAAGAAATCTCCATTAAAAATTACACTCTTATATGTGGTACTGGCCCACTAAATGAACGTCAAAATGCTAGATATAGCACTTTCATAAATCAGTAAAACAAGATGATTATCCTCGCACATAACATACTGAATTTAAGCATAATGATTCTTGATCGATTATTAACGATAAAAGGGATCACGTGTGATAATTTATATAAAACTGTTGGGTTGAAAACTTGTTTAAACTATAGTGAACAAAATAGTTTATTTTAAGAATGTTATTCCTCTAATTATTTGAGCATTGGAATCGATGTAATATGCAAAGTTTTAATTGATCGAAGTACGAGTGACCCACAAAGTTGATTCCCTCCACTCGTATATATAATCTAATCGTGTTATTTTTATACGAACAATTTTGCTGATAAGCATGTTATTTTATTACGCAAAAACCTATTCTATTGGTCAGCTGTCCTGCCTTCTGAAATCGGTTCATTTTAGGACTTCTTTGAATGATTCGGTCTCGTGCGGTCATCACTCAACTTCATTATGTCAGTAGAGATAATTTGCCGACCAACATTTTAATCGTTTAATATGACGATTGGAAATTCATTCATAACATTATGAAATCTTAATACATAACAGAAATAATATCAACGAATGAGATATCCATTACATTGTTGGCTTACGCTTTCATCTCTCTATTTACTGAGTACTTACCTCGTAAATTCTATAAAAGATAATATTCCATATTAAATGTGGAAGTGATCAACTGTAAAACTTTCCAATGAACTGATATCAAACGTAATACTATAGTTAAATTGGTTAGCTAAATAGATTAATTTTCTGACAAACCCAATTAATAATCATTCAACAAATAAATAATTATAAATATGATTAAGGTTATGTAAGGCAATAAAGCAATTGTAAGAAACAAATCACTCAACCAACTATCAATGAAATTAGTGTTATAACTTGTGACCACCGATTAGAGGGCAGTGACTTGTCGATCGGACCAACGACGCGTAAAACACGTGCGAGCAGTCTAGAGTCTTGATCGCCTCTGCTTCCCGCCTAGCTCAGCCAGTTAAGTCCAGAACACCAATTCGAGCCTTTGAGATATGAATCATTATATTTCAAACATACTGAGTTTATATACCAATCAAAGAGACCACATCGTACCAATAAAATGTGAAACAACATTTGTACAAGAATTAGCCAGATGTGGCTGTGAATGAGGGAGGTAGTAATTAATATACTGGGTATAACTCAAGAGTGGTAAAACGTATAATAATAGTTTGTGGGTCAAAATAAAGCTTATAATAAGAGAAATATGAATATGCTTATTTTAGTTACAATAGAAATATACGTTTAGTATTGGTCCATAAATGGACCTCAAAAGTTAACATTCATTATTCTTGTCGAGACATAACAGTTAGTCTCATTATTCGGTCTTATTTATCTCTTAACAGTTACTATTTCATTAGTGATCTGTTGAGCTAAAAGTTGTGCATTCTTAGATCAATTTTGTGTTAGAGGTAATTTTTGTAGAGACTAGTTCATTTTAAAGGTGGTCTTACTTGTTACATATTAAAATCAGTTTCGCATACCACTGAAAATCAAGGAGCTCACTGAAACAAGTGTCTCTTTCCAATGTGAAACACCTTAACGATGTTAGTTAATAATCAACGTCAAGACTCGCATATTTACTTTGGCCCAAGTCATCATACGTCATTGGAACGACGACAAGGTGAATAACAAAAGTGACAGAAATAATACGCTGGCATTGATGATAGGCAATGAAGTAGTTAACTGAGATGGTTGGTACATATATTGGATTTGTATCTTGAATGCCTAATATTTTTAATTATCATTAATACTGTTACTACCTCTACTACTGTGGGTTTTGTCCTGACAATTTCATCTTGCTGTGCTAATGAGGTATGTCAATTTGGACAGGTTCTACGTTGCGTTTGGCTAACTGAACTGACTGAGTAGCAACAATAATAAAAATATTGAATGTTGAAAATATGATACAAAAATGTATAATGTAATGGTGTGTTTGATGGATTACTAGAATACTCAGTATCTAGTATAAAATGATATAGATTAAATGCGCCTATGCCACTGTGACCAATTCTGAGCTTTGTCATCCAACACTTCCAGCCACTGATTACTGTCATCTGTATGCTTTTAAAATAATTAAGATTAATAGTAAATGACCTTAACTATTTCACACACTCACAATCTCACTAGGAATCTACCTGTCAATACATTTAACTCATACTATGCTTTTAAGAAGTGTTTATTTATTTATTCTTCTTAGATATCATCCTATTGGTTACCTTTAATTCGACATGTCAGCACTGATGCTGATACACATATTCCCATTGTAATTGTTGGTAATAAATTAGACATAAATCATGAAAGTAAATTAAATGTAAGCAGAATTATTTTATTTTATATTTATACATTATTCTTTTTAAAGTATTTTTAGTAAATAGAAAAGGGTACTTGCTGGATGCTTATATTATCTACTGAGCCAGTGGAAAAAGTGGGTAAAGAAGATAGGCGTATGTTCGATTTGTGTTTCGATAGAAAAATAGCCGATCGTCGTTTAATGTTAGTGAAATAAGTTAGCAAAACAAAAAAAAAACCAATGGCTCGAGCTGCTCTCCACAATGAAGTAGCATTATTAGCACTCACTATTATAGTGTGGTTCCTATTCAAGTCTCCAGCTACTCAAACCGAAGTAAGTAGTGCAGGGTTCGAACCTGGTACGGCTGACGGTTCATAGAGTTCGCTCAACCTATCCAAATGCTTGTATGGCCGCAGGTATATAGCCACTGTCAGATAAGTCCTGTCCACTACCTTCTATCAGTGGTGTTGTTTACGAAATTGAGAGGACGAAGAGCGAATGTCCAGCGCTTAAACTGGGTTGATGCGTACGGAGGATTTGAATAAGGGAGTTGGAAAACCTTGATTTTAAACCAGTGATACACATGAGCTACAGGATCCTAAGGAAACAAATGGAGTATCAACCGATTGTTGGTCGCCGGCTACCATGAAACTACATCTCCTGATATTTCTCCACCGTCTTGTGGGTTAGACCTCTGGATCAAAGGTTCAGGGATAAACCCCTTAAGAAAACTACTTGTTTTAGTATAGGCACCCGGCCAGTATCCCAGCCCACACACAAATTTAATCATTTGTGTGGCTCATATATATTTGGTGCCTCTTTGTGCCATTGTTCACGTGTTGAATTCAATAAATACGTAGTGGTTGAAAGTCGAGTGCCGGAACCACTACCTTAAACTATCTGCGACAGCGAATGATTGCTATCATATTTCTGAAAATCAAAATTTACTTAGTTTCTTAACCGGGATAAAATAACCATGCCAAACTGTTTGGGAAATCTACGTTGTTTCAACAAAAGAATAAATTATTCGGTAAGATTATTCAGAATATATTGCAATATGAATTTAAACTTTCATCTTATCAATCAGCAGCCAAAAACGTTGATATTCGGTTCACATCGCTCGCTAGCTCTTCTTGATCGTAGTCTATGAGCGTGATCAAGATCTAAGATAGCTTTAAACCGTTATTCCCAAAATATCTAGCCATAACTATGATTAGTTGTGAATAATGGAATCAAAATGAACCAAAGATACGGCAATAGACAATATTAATTATTTGCGAATACGATATTTAGTGCATTTATCGCAAAGAAAATTGTTTCAGCGGTCTATTAAGCGTATAAACTAGTGACTGGAAGTACAGGAATAGCACCTAGAGGAATAGCTTGGCTGGTGTTTTAACTCGACTTAATGGTTGCACGCTGTGTCTATAATCAATTTAAATGAAAGACTGACATCAAAAATTTTCAGGTATCAGCGAAATTGATAAAGCCGTAAGTAATATGAAGCAGCGGAAATCAGTAGTAGATCTCGTTGGGTCTGTTAGAATTTGGATCCGAGTAGTAGTAATAATAAGGATAATAGTAATAATAAATGGATCGACTGGAAAATTGGTTACAGCATGGAAGTTAGGTGCAATTCTATCTTGCTTGTTCAGATTATTCATTGTTCTCCAGTTCTGAAGAAAGCATTGAATTTTTCAGATAATAGCTATTTAAAAAAAATCAAGTTCACTAATAAGTAGCTCTCTTTTATCTGGAACATAGGGAATAATTGAAATTTTAATGTAAGCAACTTAACTTTTAAATATCAGTTTAAGAATTTGAAGTCCAGTCAAACTAGATTCTGATTTTCAGCTTTGTAGCTCTTATTTCTAAGACACGTATCATAGCTGAAACCCTATCATCACTTGTGATTGAGATTCAATTAATAATTGACATTAACTAGGAAGTTATCATTAAACATTCTCTTTAGTGATACAGTTTTACTTCAGAACTTATTTTGTTGTTATTATCATTTAAACTTGTTTTAAATACAGAAAATGCTCCCGTTAATGTCTGAATACTGTGAAGTGGAAACATGCATTGAGGTATGTGTACAGTTTGAGGAGGTAATGATGGGGAAACGGGTTGTCGTTTTATTTCTTTGTACATTGTTGATAGCCTTTAAAACTATAAGAATTAAATAATCACAGTTTTTGTTATGGGGTAGTGTCAGTTGGAGAGAACCATTGACAGTTTATTATGAAATAATGATATATTTGTGATATTTCAATAAGTAGACATTTGGATTTTTAACATTTCGTAATTTAATGTAAGCTGTTTCTTCAGGGTAAATAAATAATTAAATAATCAAACTAACACAAGTTTAAGTAGTATACAAGAACAAGGGAAAATATTTAGTTCAATGGAAATACATATAGATTTGATAATGTTAACGTTACGTGAATTTTTTGGTCAAGGTGATTCTATATGAGACACCGATGGATTTATTCGTGTGAATATGAAAAAACCATATCAAGAAAAATCCCAGAGTTTTCGGAGTAAAAACAGTAGTAGTGAGGTCAACGAGAACACAAGTGGGGACAACCAAATATATTTAAATACAAAATTACAGAGTCTCTTAGTAAAATCTAAGAACCATACACTATATACTTCATTTTCAAAATGTCCATCAATTGTCTCAGACTTTATTGTTTCTTCATTTCCATACTAATCACTCTGTGTTCTCTTCCCTTCAGTCTTCCGCCACCAGGCATTCCATTTTCGGTTGGTGATACATACTACTGGTATCTGTCAACATCAATAGCACACACCACAGTAGTAGTGGAAAAAATTAGGTACACGAAAATAAAATAAGAAGGTTTAAATAGAATACAGAACTCAGCTTCTAAAAGACGACAAGAGGTGAATGCACCTATGTCATTGCAAAGGATTCTGAGCCATGTCACCCAAAGTCCCTAACCAATTTGGTTAAGATAATCCCGCGGACCCTAACCGGGCGTTCTATATCTATTTACATGACTCTATCCAATTGTTAATAACTTCGTGGACTAGTACCACGTCTTGATTTGGCCACCTCTAGTTTTCTCCCAACCTACTTCTATACCAGACAACATCACCAGTCGAGGTAGTACAGTATAATAATAATAATAATAATAATAATAATAATAATAATAATAATAATAATAATAATAATAATAATAATAATAATAATAATAATAATAATAATAATAATAATAATAATAATGCACTTGTATGTACATACTCCCTTAATTTTTTAGAATTCCTTTTTATTTTAATTCTTGTTGAGATTAGAACATTTGTCAAGCAAATTAAATCACAATTTACATAAAATGCAAGCTGTAATTTAAAAATGAATTCGCAGAATAAAAAACGTATATACAGGATAATTTTGAATTCGAAATCTAATCGGAAACTTAAAGTCAATGGATTTGTAGCATTGCGATCAGTTCTAAGTCATGTCAGTCGGTCAGTCATCTACAATACACAGGACCAGGCACATATAAGTCATGTTACTTAAACTAGTATCAAAATATTCAAGATATTTGATATTCAATTTGAATTTCCCATATATTTTATAATTCTCTTGTCAATTTTTCATTCACTTTCCAGTCTCTTATTTATAATTTTTTTTCTTTCTACAAAAAAATACTCGTTTTTTAGTGTTCAGCTAAAACTATGTTAAATTTAAGTGAAACATTTTGGTTTGCTCAAAAAGCTGTTCTTTATCCGACTGCTCCTTTGTATAATGCTGAAAAGAAAGAAGTAAGTAAATGTTTTTCATTGATATTTGTTTGAACTTTGTAAGCTAGATGGCCTAAATGTGGAGCTTTCATTGCCGTCTTGTCCAACATCATCAGGGCTTATTTCATGTACGAGCATGCTTTATAGTTATACCACAAGTGTTGAATCACTTCATCCCAATAGCCGAAGTTGATCTATCAACCTATACGGAAAAAATCAATCAACCACATAATCAATGTGTTATGACCTTGGATCGCTTTTACCCCGTGATACTTGTTATGACTTGACCTTGGTCTGTGTAGTCTAAATTATGACCTTGACGCGTTAGGCTGAGTGGCTTAACCTTGAGTCTAATACGCGTGAGTTCGATTGGGGTAGAGAGAACTATTCTAAATCCTGATTGGTTGGCAAGCACACACGTGAAAGAAGACAAGACAGTTGGAACACTAAACTCTGGATTCTCTGAATTCGGATTACTACAAAAATGTACATGAATAAATAAGTGCATATCTTGACCACGACGTAGGATAATTTGGAAAAATACAGTTATGCCCGAACAGGGAATTAGGGTAGAAATTATAGTGCAAAATATAATGTTTAAATTACAATATTTTTGGAACAAAAAAGGGTATGCTAGTGAATGATACATAGAACGAAAGCTCGTGTTATGTAGAATAAGATAGGGACAAAAATAAATATAAGTGTTTTACAGGTTTTGAATGAAATGCAATAATGTCCCAAGAAAATAGCTTTCGTAATTGTCTGGGCTTCTTAATTCCCCGTTCATAACACCTTCCCCTTTAAAAAAAAAAAAAAAATGGTTAGTTACTATATACAGGTAAGTGCTGAGATATCATCATTGATATCTTCCTTCGGAAACGTATGTTCTCCTCTTTGGGTCTACCTGTAGAATATCTGGTCTTCTGCGTTTCCGTGATGCTTTCCTAATAGGACTTTGTTCAGGTTGCGTGGTCTTCTGAGTCGCTGAGCATTTTATGTCAAAACTGTCCAGAATGATTCTCCACATTGAGTCTAATTTCTCGGTTTTCTGTGAAGTGCCAGCATTTTCCAGTATGTGGTTGACATGGCGTGTCCACTTCTGTCCTTCAACTTCCACCACATACATTACGTTCCCTTGTCTCTTAAGTATGCGTCCACTGGTCCATTGTGGAGGTGAATATCGGAAATCGCGGACGTATACTTTTTGATTTTTCTGGAAAATTCTGCGTTTCGCCCCATGATGGCGATCAAATTGGTTTTCCATCTTTCTGTTTCTTTTTCCGATGTCTATTTGCTGTGGTTTCATGGCATCGAGGGCAGTTCTTACTTTTCTACCAAACATAATTTCTGCTGGGGACATTTGATTTGGTGTTGATGGGTTTGGAGTTGTTCTACAGACCAAGAGAAAGTCATCAAGAATCTCCTCTATCTTTCCCTCCCCTTTTGCCTTCAGTAGCGCTCTTTTGAAGGTATCTACAAACCTTTCGGCCTGACCATTCGATTGTGGATGGTACGGAGGTGAACGGACATGTTTGACTCCAAACCTCTTGCAGAAATCTGAGAAGATGGAAGAAATAAACTGAGTGCCGTTATCTGTCACGAGAACATCTGGAACTCCAAAACGGGAGAATAACTGCCGTAGCTTCATGATAGTCTGTTGCGAAGTGATTTGATTTATAGGAAAAATCTCCGGCCATTTTGAATAAGCATCAACACAAACGAGGAAGTACGTACCCTGGAATGGGCCAGCAAAATCAACATGTATACGCGACCAAGGTTCTTCTGGAGATGGCCAGGAATGTAGTTCAGCTTTTCGTGGACACTTAGAAACCTCAGCACATTTTCTGCACGCACGCACGAAATCTTCGATGTGTTCATCGATATTAGGCCAATATACATAACTTCGAGCAATAGCTTTCATTCTTCCAGTACCTGGATGGGCTGTATGCAGTTGTTTCAGGACGAGTGAGCGTAAGTTATACGGAACCACTACGCGATCAGCAACCATTATACAGTCATTGACGATGGATAAAGATTGGCGTCGTTGATAATACTGTTTCAGTTCATGAGATGTTATACGTGGGGGCCAACCACGCTGGATAAATGTAGATAATCGTCTTAAGATAGGATCGCGGCGAGTGTGTTCAGCGATTCGAGCAGCTGTCACTGGAAGAATTTGTCGAAGATGGTTTATGTAAGATACGGACGACAATTGAGAGGAAGCAGAAGACTTTGATGTAGACATAACATTAGAAAGAAGTACATGAGATTCCGAAGTTTCACCAGCGCATACTTTGTCTGAAGTATTCGATTTGGAAATTTTATGAGAAGGCAATGAATCGGCGGTATTTGATTTGACATGGTGAGAACACATAACATTTGAATTGTTTGATTCAGAAAGATCATAAGAACATGTTTCATCAGAAGCATTTAATTCGTTAATATCCAGAGAGGATGATTCGTCGGAGGCATTTGATTTAGAAATATCATTAGGGATTTGGATAGAATCATAGGAAACATTTTGAGAACATACCTCATCTAATAATTTGTTCAAAGTATCAACATGTGCAATCCAATCTAATCCCAATAGATCTAAATCGTGTCGATTTGTTAGATAACAAACATCTGTAAATTTACTTCCCATAAGTTGAACATTGCATAGGACCTCTCCTGTCAACTTTACTATGTCTCCTGACGCATTTCGGGCGACATGTTCTGTCGGTCGGATGGATGGGCATCCTAACTTGTGCCATGTGTTCTTTGAAATCAACGTGACATCAGAAGCAGTGTCCAACTGAAGTCGTATAAGTTTTTCATTTACTAATAAATTTACAAATTTCCGCCTATTTTTAAATCCAACTTTAAAGGTTGCAAACGTGGTTTTAATCTGACTATTTGATTGTTGCTTTGAATTTTCACTACGATGTTTAGTCTTGCGTTTATTTAACGAACAATGACCTTCTTTGTGGCCAATGCGATGACATTTGCGGCATTTATGATTCTTAAACGGACAGAATTTTGCAAAATGCCATGCTCCGCAGAACCAGCATGGTGATGGGGGGTTGGCAGGTTTTTTCATGCTTGTACAGTTTTGTTTCGATGATTTTATGGATCGGAGCGCATTAATTGAATCAGAACCGGAAGGTTTACCCTTCTGTTGCACCATCGCAGTGTCATGCTTGAGATTAAGTAACCGCTGACATTCGGTTGTGACCATTTGTAATGTCATATTTGGTTCTTGTTCAATGCGTACCAACATTCTGGTACGGACATCTGCATCTTCTTCATTCTTTAGACCACATATGAAAATCAAGCATTTAAATTGGTCCGCTGTGATTTCGTTTATTTTGAAGCGTTCGCACTGTCGATTTACCTTCCCGGCATACGTGAGATAATCGTCCTCTGGAGATTTCGTTATTTGGAAGCATTTATAGCGAGTATTAAATAATGAGGACTGTTCATCGAAAATATCAGATAAAATCTGGACTGTATCTTTGAATGATACATCTCGTGGATTTTGCGGCAAGATAAAATTCACATATTTATTATATTCCTGTGTTCCCAGTCTTCTTAAGAGTAAGCGGACTTTTGCTGCGTCATCAAGATGCGAGCATTCAACGCGGAAAATATCTTCACAGCGGTGAAACCACGAACTGAAAATGACATTAGCTTCAGGATCATACTGGAATTCAGAAATAGAATTTATGATGCTTTCATGCTTATCTGATTGACAAGCTGAGGACGACTGTAATGAGAACATTCGTGCGAATGCATCCAAAAGCTTCGTCTGATTTGCCTCATTTTGTGCTTGCTGCATTTGAAGAATAGTTTTAAGGTCATCCAATGAAACAGGCATTTTGTACTGGATCAATCAATATAGGAAAGAAAAAAATTCTCCGTCGCCAGTTGTTATGACCTTGGATCGCTTTTACCCCGTGATACTTGTTATGACTTGACCTTGGTCTGTGTAGTCTAAATTATGACCTTGACGCGTTAGGCTGAGTGGCTTAACCTTGAGTCTAATACGCGTGAGTTCGATTGGGGTAGAGAGAACTATTCTAAATCCTGATTGGTTGGCAAGCACACACGTGAAAGAAGACAAGACAGTTGGAACACTAAACTCTGGATTCTCTGAATTCGGATTACTACAAAAATGTACATGAATAAATAAGTGCATATCTTGACCACGACGTAGGATAATTTGGAAAAATACAGTTATGCCCGAACAGGGAATTAGGGTAGAAATTATAGTGCAAAATATAATGTTTAAATTACAATATTTTGGAACAAAAAGGGTATGCTAGTGAATGATACATAGAACGAAAGCTCGTGTTATGTAGAATAAGATAGGGACAAAAATAAATATAAGTGTTTTACAGGTTTTGAATGAAATGCAATAATGTCCCAAGAAAATAGCTTTCGTAATTGTCTGGGCTTCTTAATTCCCCGTTCATAACACAATGGTTAACTGAACAAAAGCAATTGAAGACAATGAAACCAACGAAAACAACCAATCACAAACAAGACCATCAGGTCGAGCTGATTGAACACTTATAGAATAGCTAAAAACTCATTTATACTTGGGGTAAACTTTTATGGTGTCCAAAGCGACAATAAAAGCTTTGCAATTAGATTATCTCGTGTTGAGAACCCAACGGTACCAAAAGGAGTCGACTGAACTTCAAATCTTCTCCATCATGTTCTTTTTTAACGTCTTGGCTATCTTCATACATTGTTCCGCTTTTCTTTGTGAAACCTAAACTAATGATATGTGAACTGATTACCTCAGCGTTTAGTGTAACTTTCTTATGTTGTCCACATTAACTCCAGTCGACAGACCACACAAGTTCTTAACTCAAATTTCTAATCAGAACACCAGTGAGAATGTCAAATGATCTTAATGGATGAAAATGGGCTTTGAGGCGGTGGTTGTGTTCCAGCTACATTAGTTGGTGAATCTTTTTCTGGGGACGCTTATGTAGGCCCTTCCGGAAAAACACTATGTTTTCAAGGCTCACAACCCCACCGCGTGGATGTGGTTTTGTGGGGGACCGTGGCCCCGCTGGTCTGTTTGTGTTTCTCGGTGTCGTAAGAAGAGCAAGTAAAGGATTTTTGAAGTTTTTACTAACCCTGGATAGATATAGTCTACATGCATATTAGGTAACACACGGACTTTCATCCACGTATTCCTTGGTATACATACAGATATACCTATTCTGTGAACAGATATACGTTACATGCACACAGGTAACACACAGGTTTTATTCCATTCATCCCATAACATACATATAGGTGGATATTCACCGCTCCCATTGAAACGTATTTTCTGTAACAGACTGTCTCTTCCACATTACATGCATATCATTCAGCTCATGGCTAATGCCTTAGTGCTTCCTAACACACATAAGCATAAGCATTTTCTCAGGGGATGTTGTTGGTTGCCTCTTCCTAGTATTTGCTGTCATGTTTTTTTATGTCTTCGACCTGAGAGATTAGACTGCCGATTTTATTATACACAGAGTAGACAGTATTTCAGCTAACGCTGCACACCCTGTGCATACAATTACATACACGAACCACATAGGCCCGAGGACTTCTGCAATTCTTATACATAAGCATACATATCGGGTGACCCGATGCGGTGAAGTGAGCCTCGAGTTGGAACCCGAGTTGACCAAGGATACAACAGAGTGGGTGGTCAGTTCGACCTCCGTCGCTACTTCAGTTGGTTAGCAAGGTTGTTCCTACTATCCAGCAGCGCCGCAAGGAGGCCTTAGGTCGAATTTTTTAGGTCTATCATTCATTATACATTATTTGAATAATGACTATTTGAACCAATGCATAAAAAAAGTTGGTTTTTTTCCACTCTCCTCAACAAGCGATGAATTATTATCGGGAAGTTTATTCTTTCACGTATCTAAACACTTCTATATTGAGATTCTGATATAAATTGTTTCTTGTATATAAATTAATAGTGTAAGTCAGTTATTAAAAAAGAATGTTGTATTCTCAGTGATTTATACACTTGATAACTAACCAGTGGTTTATAGATATTGAACTTATTTCTCTATTTAGTGAGACTAAATTAAAACTACATTTTTGAAAAAAAAATTACCGTTATCAATTGATAAATACTGGAAATGTTTTTTCAAGCGACGATCGTTCTTCTTTTTGTGAATGATTTAGGATAATTTCATTGTATCAATGCTAAGCAACGATTCTATTAATGTCGATTCTCGTTAGTGTTGAGAAATGCTTTGCAGAAGACAATTTCCCATTCCTTCTTATTCAATAAGGAAATCGAATTGTTTAACTCACTATATATAAACCTGAAAAGTCGGTTTTAAGCCACACTATGTGTGAACGTTAATTATACTACTATCCAGCTGTTCGAATTGAAAGTAGGTGAAGTGTGGGATTTAAACCTGCTTTGGGTGGTTGAAAGTCGAACTGTTCAATCACTGATCCATCGTCACATTGTAAATTTCTGTGTTGTTATTTGTTGAGGTAATATAGGCCTACATAGAAAAGTGACACAATAGGTCAATCAGACATTGTCCAATTATCAAGCCTACGCGATTGACGGAAATATGACTTCATTTTCAAACTATTGAGATATTTTCCATGACTGGGAATAAACTCTACTCTCGTTCGCAATTTTGACCTTGCACCTTGCAACCAACCAAAATGGGTGGGAATTATTATTTACGCTATCGCAATTCATCATGGAGGGCTTGTTCAGTTCTTTATCGTTTTAGCTGGCACGCATGAAAAGTGTAAAGTTTTCTACGACGATAATGCCACTCCACCATTCTACGGACGTGTGAAGTGTAGCGCAGTCAGTCAAGATAGATGAAAAAGTACAATATAGCAAAAGTCATACTTCCAATTAATCCTATCACGAAAATTATTCCAGAATATCTACAACTGAGTGACCAAATAAGCAAAAACAACCGTAATTAACGACTACGATGCACTCACAGCTGACAACATGGAGTCTATCCCCAGCCCCTTTCGTTTGTGGTAAATTGTGCCTTAAATTTCTGAAGGACGAGTCTACAGCCATTTATCGATTTGGTGAACCAATTAAATGCTTCTTTTATCTATTTTTGGTCTTTCGATTCAGTAGCTGGTTTGAATGTGCGTATAGGAAGCTTATGTTATCAGTATTAGGATAGGACTTTGTACAACACTCACTCAATCACTAATTTATTTCGAAATACAGTATTGTTTGATGTATGTATATGTTATAAAAGTTTGGAAGGTTTTTAAACCAAATGATATGGTGATATTGCTTTCTGAAATCGCCAAATTTTTTATTTGAGCTGTTTGGAGGAAGTAGAATATTATTCATTTATATATTTCTCTCTCTATCCGTGTCGTACTTGGTTATACCAATAGGTTTTTATTTCGATTACCTCAGTGTTTATAATGTGTAAATGTAAATTTTAACACATTGAAACATTGTACTTTTGTACATGATTCTAACGTCGTTGCCTCCGGATTCCCTGGTACGGCCAAATATTGAGAAAGTCTGCTCTCACATGGCCACACATATACAGCCACTGCCACGGAAGTCCTACTCAATGGATCCTCGCGAAGGGGGTGTTTTTTATCAAACTGAGAAAATGAAAAGCGAATATCCGGCGCTGCAACCGGGTTGGTGGACACGGAGAGTTCACTGAGGGAGTTGGGAAACTCTGATTTCAAACCAACGGTGCACATGGGCTCCAGGATCCAGAGGAACAAATGGCGTTTGAACCTATTATTAGTCACCGGCTACCATGGGACTTCATCTACCGTTGTATTACTGCCTTTTGGATTAGAGCTCTAAGTCAAAGGCTCAGGGAATAAACCCTTAAGAAAACCACCTGCTTCGGTTTGGACGTATTGGCAGTATTCCAGCCCTCACACAAATTGAATGGAGAAGTGTGGAGCAGATATTTTTGGTGTGTCCTTGTACCAATGTTTACGTGTTTAAATAAATCAATGAACTATCGTCGTTAGTGGTATTTTCAGTTTTTTTCTTTATCTTATAAAACGTAAAAGACCTTGTAATTATCTCACTGACCTTAAACGCTTTTTTTATGTACAATAATAATAATTGTTAAGAGTGTATCACATGTTTTATTGTCTCATGATTACTTTTTCGAATGGTTGATGTGCCGCTGTATTTATTCAAATATAAATATTCTCATTTATTATTATTATTGTTAGCTTACACCAGAGTGTATACGTGCTTTAACAAGAATATTTCGAATATGTGATACGGACAATGATGGTTATTTATCCGACCGTGAATTGGAAGCGTTTCAGACACGTTGCTTCTCTATTCCATTAACAGCACAATCATTACATGATGTAAAACAATTGGTTAAACAATCATGTCCCGGTGGTGTTACTGTGAATGGATTAACTCAAAAAGGTTAGTTAATAAATGCATCTTTTTATTTAAAAGTACACTTGTCACCACTACTTGTGTATTTAATTACTTTTATTTAAATGTATAGAAAAGAATGTTCTTGTTTTTTTAGGATATCAGTCTTTTATGTAGTCGTATGTACAATTTGTATGGTTCGAAGCACTAAAGATTCTCCGAGTAATTATTTGGAAATCATACTAAAATATACCTTGTTAGTTGATTGGAAGTAATCTCTGGGACGTCCTAGACATAGTTTTGTACAGGTCGCCACTTACCAGCATTTTGTACCTGCAACATTAACGGGATTAAAGCTTCTGTTGGACTCAAGCCCGTTTAGTAGCAACGTCCCAAACTGTGAAAATAGATGACCCATTCGATTCTTGCTGAGAGCATCAGTTCCATAACGATTCCAGGTACTCCTTACTGATACATTCTAATTGGCATGAAACTTCGGTCCAGGGTTTTTTCCTGACTTCCTCCAACTACCTAACGTCTCAACATAGTACGGGCGATCTTGAGTTATTTGGAATAGTAGCCAGATTGCAACTACATCGATAAATTTGATCAGCATTAAGACGACTAGACAAATATGTTTTTGGTCACTATCAAGTGATCAATCACTTGTAAGAATTGAGCCTCTTGGATTAAAAATTACCAGAAGAATTTTAAGATAACGGTTTCATCCTCTCTGGAATTCTCATCAGTTTGATTGAGTTCAATCTAGAAAAAACCATAGGTAATAATATCAAGGTATCTACTCAAAGAACTTAAATGTCGACAGCGGTGGTTGATTAATTTGGCCGTGAAAATAGTAATGGTGCAAAATTCAAAAAATCCTAATCGACTTCTGTTTGTCTCTTTGAAGCATGCGTAAAGCATTCGTTCAAAAGACTCTCTTGGTTGTGTCTTAAACATTTGCTGAATTGACAACGCTTTGTTTGTTCCCATTATCTTAAGTATCCATTTCATTCAATAACTGTAATTGATGTTTTTGTTCGTCTATCGGTTAATAAGCTGACGAGCTTCACGAAAATCATTTATTAGTTAAAGTTCACACGTTGATTTGTTGATCTGAGTTACTATTATATACAAACCCTTATAAATGAAACTTATAATCAATGCACAAACTAGTAGCTATCTTAAATTATTAGCTCAGGAGATAATGCACTGACAGTGGAGGCAAAAGATTATTATGTCCGGGTTTTAATGTAACCATCAGTACTGGGGTACAGGCAAATCAAGCAGGCGAGCCTCAAACAGGATGAAATGAATATCTTAAAGTCCACTGCTAGTTGCTAACCGACTTTAATTCTTTGAATTACTGTTTAACTATTTACAAGAGGTGTATAGCAGATGATTTCAGCTCTGTTCTTTATCTAATGCATACAAGTAGTGGTCATTTGCTATTCATTGTACTTGTTACTACTATAAGTGTTTTTCTTTTTTTTTCTTATTTATTAAATATATGTTTTAGGATTTCTTTTCCTGCATTTAATGTTTATACAAAAAGGACGTCATGAGACTACATGGACTGTACTACGTAGATTTGGCTATAGTAATCACATGAGATTATCTGAACAATTTATCTATCCAAAGTATGTTGTTTTCTATTTTTCTTAAAAAAGAAATTAAGCATTCACCGGCTACTTTTCGACACCGTGCTGTGACCTACTACTACTAGTAGTAGCAGCTAATAATCATGTAGAGGTTTATGTACTCGACTTTTAACATGTTCTATTACCTACTTGTTGGTTAATTGTAGAAGGATGCGTCAATAATTAAGACATTTACCTTTTGTCCACTAAGCTGTGTGTTCGGGCCGTGTTCCATTTTGATGTGGGCAACATGTTACCGTTCACGTCATGAGTATAGCTCAAAGTTGAATACACGATTCTGTACCGTATAAAGAGTTAAATTAATTGTTTAGTCCAATTTTTTTAAAATATAAGTTTGAGATAATGATAAATGACAGTAAAAACATCACAACTAAGTTGTCCAGCTTACAGTAAATGACACCTTAAAAAAACTGTCAGATTTGAACTTGAAACTCACTCATTGAAAACCATATGTTTCAACCTAATAACTTGTGCCCCATTAATATATAGCGTAATGATACCGCCAATTAGAAAACAGTGATCTGTCGACCGAACCAATGACGCATAAACCCGTACGATCAGTCTATAGTCTTTATCGGTCTTTTTTCCTGTCTAGCCCTGCTTGTTAAGTCCAAAACACTTATCTCAGCCTCTGCTATATGAATCATGTATTTCAAACATACTAGGTTTATATATATAAACCAAACAGACCACATCGCACTACAAAATAAAATATAACATTTGCATAAGGTCTAACCAAAAGTGGCTGTAAATGTAAGAGACTGTAATTAATAGACTAGGCAGAACTCAAGAACGGTAATTCGCATAATAATAATCTATGGATCAAAATAAAGCTTTTAATAATAGGAACATGAATATGTGTAGCTTACCTATCTAACAATTATATAATAAAAATATATGTATCATATTGGTCTATAAATAGTTCCCATTAGTTACCATTCCTAATTCTCATCGGGATATAACATTAATAAATTACAAAATTTTTTTTGAAAAGTTCTTGATCTTTTCTTATTTTTTTAATCATGATTAAAGTTTTTCGCATTTTTTTCTCTCTAAAAACATTCACTACTGATATATGACTAAACACAAATTCTAATGCAAAAAAACGTGTGGATAATTTCAATCAGTGAAAATGTGCATGTTTTTTTATTTAATTAATTAATCCCAAATTATATGATTCAACGAAAAATATACATTAAAATCCAATAAATATCATCTGTGTTTAAAATCTAAAACTGAAAACTTAAATGTATGTTTGTAGTTGAATTCATAAGTCGATCAATGGTAAATCATCATTGAAAACCTGGAAGTACTGAACGGCCGTCTCGTTCTAGTATGGGACTTCGCAGCAGTGCGTATTCACGATTCCATACACGAGACTCGAATTCAGGACAATCTGTTTCACGCTATACTGATCATAAATGTATGTTTAAATAAAGCGAAGTGAGTAGGATCTACGGAATTACATGAATTCACTATGTTTCAGAACAGCCGAATATCTGTCATTACGACCTAAAGTTACTTAATTAATATTTATATGCACCGTAATCAATCAAATTTATTTCGAAACGATATACGAAACATGAAGAGAAAACAACATATGTGATGTGATAGTTAAGATTGATTGGTATTTTAGATATTGAAGATGAAGTGATGTAAAGAAGGGAATGAAGTTATAAATGATAAAAAAAGAGACGATAAATAAAAACAAATTGTTAAATTAGTGATAAGCAAGGAATCTATTTAACATAAAATTAAAATTAACGTCTTGAATAATGAAGTTTAGTGGGATTTTTTTCATCAGTCATAATGTAACTGAATAGTGTTAAAATAATATAACTCTCTTACCATGACAATGATAGGTTTACCACACTTTCTTTCTGTATACAAAGGTCAAGTTGGAAGTCATCGATGATAATAGTCCTTGTAAAGTGGAGTAAAGGTGGTGTGCGTTGCTTGCTAATTATTTTGAATACTTTCAAAATGCCCGCTTCATTTCCATTACTCATTGAATATTTAGTGATCGCGCTTGTGAAAACACTAATTGCTGTTAAGTACAATTTATTAGGAATATGTCCCGAAAATCTTGTAGAATAGCCTTCTTTCAATCCTTCCTTTCACAAGTACATGTAAATTCGTAAATACATTTGGCAGTGACTTCAAACGGGTGTTGATTGTTTACCATGGTTGACTACAAAAATTCCAATATTTCGTCAATCTACTTTAATTCCAGTAAATGGATAGTATTATTATTAATGTTTATAAAAAATGTCTCATTCTAAAAGTTAAGTGTATGAATCTGTACTCGACTAGTAAGATACATTGAACTAATGTTTATGTTTGCTTTCGTCGAATTGTTATTCGTAATTGAAAACAAACTGAATGTATTCACTTATGCAATAACTCGTGGTTTTTTTTATAAGAAGGGGTTAAAGAACATTTACATGTGTTAAGCAATAAGGTTGAAGCTTCTTTTTGATTTATCCTGTTGTTACATGGCCTGAA
The DNA here is from genome assembly GCF_000699445.3 of Schistosoma haematobium. NCBI lineage: Eukaryota > Metazoa > Platyhelminthes > Trematoda > Strigeidida > Schistosomatidae > Schistosoma > Schistosoma haematobium. The sequence goes on from NC_067201.1 coordinate 14,121,506, forward strand.
TAATTTTATCCTAATTTACACTATTGTTAGACCAATCATCATGTATCATTCAAATATTTTTTATATACTAATATGTATATTCTGAAAAGAATAATAACAGAGTTCATGCCAAATACAGGCATAATCAGCTTGATAGAAATAGCAATAATAAACGCGGGGGACATATGTGATATTAAATTGTGTGAAGTAGTCTAGTTCAAATATTGTTTAGGTAGTACATTTTTCACATGTATTACAACAATGCAAGGCGTTTGCCTGGAACTATTAGTTCTTTTTAAATGGCTATCCTATTGATATATGAACGATGTATTTAAGGTCAGTTACAGTGCCATAACGGATTGATAATACTCTTCAGGATCCGAGAGATGGTGCGACACAATGGCTAGAGACGTTATCAGATATGGCTCAGAATAGAAGCCAGTGGCGATCCCGCTGTAACCTTCTTTTACTTTCTTCATAAAAAGTGGTTATGTCTTCCTTAACTGAAAGATTTCTTCTGGTTATACCTTTCCGTTTCCCCCATTATTATTATTATTATTATTATTATTATTATTATTATTATTACACTTCCTTACATTAATCTTGTCGTTATTGTTCCCCTTCTTTTTTTTACACTCCTTACCTTTTTTTCTCCCCATTCTCATTGTTTTGTGTGGCGCATATATATTTGGTGCCCCCTTGTATCAATATTTATGTGTTCAAATAAATAATAAATAAAATAAAAGATCATACTCTTCTACAACTAGTGAAAATAGAGAGCATGGAACAACAAAAGCAATATTCACTACGATAGGTCAGTCAGATCTACCATAATATATGTACCAGGTTTATTATACGATCGAGCTAGATGTTATCCAAATCAGCTAAGATAATCAAGGATGATGTTTGTTTAAAGTATCAGTAGGTAGGTTTACTTAGTGAAGTCAGTAATAAGAACGATTAAACGTTTAAAGTTCTTATAATCTCATCTGTGGAATGAGATATACATACAGGTGTAAGCACATCTAAGGCATTTTCAGAGGAGAAGTAAGCATCGATGCAGCGAATAAATGATGCCAGTGATTGTATTTCAGACAGATCGTGGTAAATTATTCCAGAGTTTCGAAAAATTTGCTGGTAAAGTAATTCATATGGAGAGATTTGATATGAGATTGTTTCACTAATGAAAAAGAGTCGGGGATGCTGTAACTAAGAGTTTATAGATATTGAATCACTCCATTGGATGTAAAATATAGTTTACTTAGTATTCTGATGTAATTTTAGATCAATAGAGAAGTGGTTGAAGAGTTTTATTTTTGACAGACATTAGTTTGTTTTTTCGTAGGCCATGTATTGACTTCTGATATTTCTACGACCAAAGTAGAAATATAAACTTTTCGGTTTGGGGTAGTGTGCTGCAGGGACAAATAACTGTACTTGCTGTCAATTCTTATGTTATCAATGTGATTCCGTCTTTATCATCATATCGATTCGTCGGTTACATTACTTCAAATGTGAATAACAAAAAAATAAAGCGGTTTATAAAATTGTAGGGACGGCCCACAGCGAACTCAAGGAAGCTCTAAGAATCTCTGAAAGAGCCAAAGACATTCCATCCAGTCATCTTTTGGAAGAACATTCCAGAATCTCGATGTGTAGCTTCCCGTTTGGACAGTTGCTAAAAATCACTGCATGTGGATTGGATGACTGTAATGATGATTTTATTTTTACTAAAAACTATAAATACCTGAGTGTTTTGTACCATATTTGACACTGTTTGGAATAATATTCCTTCCTACTGTTCTTCTGTCTTCTAGCATGTTACTTGGAGGGTTCTGGCGTTTAAGTGCTCAGATTGTACACGGTACAGCAAGAATACAAGCTCTAGATATAACAATAACGTTTTCACGTTTCTTGTAAGAAAGTTATTTACTGTTATATCTTCAACATATAACCTATGACCGATGACAAGTCCCACACAACACAAAACAATCCTTTTTTTACTCCACTGATAATCACTTACTGTCCATTTACTATCTACAAAACTATCATGTCATTCATATAAATAGATTTCTGTTTACCGAGAGATAATCACTCAATAAATTCAAGGAAATCTTTTCTATTTTTTAACGAATAAATTAATTAGTATGTTTGTATCTCTCTAATTTCAATTAATTATTTATTATTTCTACTAGATTTTCCATTGCTTCCGGATGCAGTACAGAAATATCACCTGTAGGGATACAGTTTTTAAACACATTATTTAATAAATATGACTTGGTAAGTTCTGCTGTTATATAATTCACTCCTTGTTATTGTTACGCCTTTTGGTGTCTAATTCTTAACAAACTTCAATTATTATTTATACAAAACTTATCGAAATCTACACATAAGTAATGGTTGTGAAACATTTCACCAGTTTTTTTTATAAATTCGAAATGAGATGATACAGAATATTTGTAATTCAGAATGTAGATTTTGGCGGTGTTGTGTTCTTCGAGCTGGATGGTTTAACTGTGAAGCTTTCATCATCTTTCTAGACAACTTTATCAGCATATAGTTTAAAGAGACGTATGTTTTGATGATATTGTCCAGACAGGCAATAAAAGCTTCATAGCCAAACCACCCAGCTGAGACAGCGAAATTGGAAACAGCAACATGATAAAGTACACACAGTGTATATTATAAAACTATTAGTCGAAATTGTGTTAAAACTTATGGGTGAGGATTATACAACCTGGGTGTCCATGCTAGAACATGCGATCGAATCTGCCGAGATTTATTCTTTAGGAATATTTCGTAATGTGTGAGAAATAAATGGAAAAATGGATATCATTTAGACAACATTAATTCTTCATTGTTCCCATGACCCTAAAATACGAATTACAATAGTGTATTAGAAGAGATAACTTATTTTAAGCTACAAGCAGGAGGGAATTACCCAAACAAATTGTGCTATTACCCTATTAATTATGATATAATTTGGTATGAAAATGAACCAGTATGAACCTCGATATGGAGATAGGATACATGTTTGTAATTTATGTTTAATGTTTGTTCAATATCTAAACTTTTCCCGGTTATTTAATTAGTGAATGCTGCATGTAACAGTATGATTTAGACTGAGGATTTCATTCCTAGCTGTAACTTTCACTTTGCTTGCTTCTTTCATTTGTTAATTTGGGATGTACTACAGTTTTCCATTCAAAGAAAACACATGTAGATAGATTAAGATACTTTAAATGAAATTTCCACAGATAATTACACTTTTATATGCGACATTGATCCACAAAGTGGACGTCGAACTTCTCAAAAAGGCTAGATGCAGCAGTATGCGATTCTCCCCCTCGAAATGCAAAGTGTTGCTTCAGGATTGGGTTGCATTGACACCCAAACTAATGATAGGGAGTGTAGTAGTTGAGCGTGTCGACCGCATCACTTATCTTGGAAGTCTCATCAGCCCTTATGGTCTGGTGTGTGACGAGATCTCAGCACGGATATAGAAGGCTCGACTAGCTTTTGCCAACTTGCATCATTTATGGAGTAGGCGAGATATCCGTCTACCAACCAAAGGACGTGTTTACTGCGCATCAGTTCGTTCCGTCCTTCTTTATGGCAGTGAAACATGGCCGGTAAGAGTAGAGGATATTCATAGGTTACTAGTATTCGACCATACGTGTCTTCGAAACATTGCTCGTACATCCTGCGACCACGGAGTAAGTAATTCAGTTGTTAGAAATCGGGTACTGGGTAAGGATGGCAAACCGATTGATGAAGTAGTGCAACTTCATCAGTTGAGATGGCTTGGACACGTGTTACGTATGCCCAACCACCGACTGCCCCGACGTGCAATGTTTTGTGGTGTAGGACTAGGAGTAGGTTGAGGGAAAGCTAGGGGTGGCCAGACCAAAACATTGCACAAATCCATGAAATCACTGCCAAGTGGACTGAGTCATGTTGATAGGTGTAGACTGCCTGGTTGGGTTCGGCGAGATGATAGCAACGGATGGTTGAAGACGTTGAATGACATGGTTCATAATCATCTTTGTGTTCTCCCAAATTCTAATCTTCTGAATTTTTCATGTCCCTTTCGTTTTTCTCTTTACAAATTTATTTCACAGTATTATAATCCTTGAATAATATTTTCAAACCCTAATGTTTCTGATTACAGCTTATAATTTTACTACATCTAGCACTACGGGATTTGAATCGACCACTGCATCTCTGTGCTAATGTGGTGTGGCAACTTGAACTGATGTACGTACGTACGAAGTTGTATGTTGTTACTGACTGACTGACTGAGATGCAGCAGTTTTACTGAATAGACGGTCATCCTCATATTCAATATAGATAATGTAATACTAGTAAGCTTGATATTCAAAGTGATTCTAACAAATACAAACAATTGAAAAAGAATACAAATAATCAAGTGAACCAATACGAGAATAAATAAAATGGTTATATTGAACGATATAATTAAATGACAAATACAGTTAGTACCTTGCTTTATTATTTTTTGTTACAATTAATTCCTAGATAAATAAAAGATAACAAGGTTGTCTTATGATTATTCAATCAAGGTACACCTACTTCTACACCTTTCTAACCACACTAAAATTACAAAGGAGTATCTGGTTAAATAATTAGTTCAAGAATATAAGTGTATGAACTATCCAATGAGAATAACCCGATTACGTTGAATCATGCAATGAAAAAACTTTTGTTTCATCAGCCTATAATTTTAAATGCTGATATTTAGTTAAATAAATTATTTTCGATTATTAATAATATTATTATATAGAACCAAATGTTATTGTTATATCTTCAACTAGAAATATTGTTTGCTTTATCCCTGCTTGATCGGGTTACTTTTTATTTTGAAGTAGATAACTACGGTGTCGTCTTATAGAATATCTCATCTATATTGATTGTACAATTTTCTAATTTACTAATGAACACAGCGACCAATAAATAAAGACAGAAACCTCAGTGCTTTGAGTTTCTTTCAACCTAGTATCCAGTCAGAAGACTAAGTTAGCAAACTGATATGTTCTCTATTGTGCAGTTCATTATAAAACTCAATTCATACAACAATACAGGTCAATTTCCTAATCAAACATCCACAATATCATAATCACTACACCATTTATTTACTGATTTAAACACATAAACGTTGGTACAAGGAGACACCAAAAATATCTGCTCGACACTTCGCCATTCAATTTGTGTGAGGTCTGGAATACTACCCATACGCCCAAACCGAAGCGGGTGGTTTTCTTAAGGGTTTATTCCCTGAGCCTTTGATCTAGAGATCTAATCCATAAGGTAGTGGGACAACGTTAGGAGATAGGATTGTTATTAAGTAACGTAAAATATACAACAGTAGTTTCTACTTCAAATGAAAGATCACAATTAAGAGAATATTAAAATACAATAATCCAAACATTTGTTAAAAATTTATTGTTATAATTTTTCGCATGATTGCTCCCACGATTTACAGAATCCTCAGTATTCATACTATTACAATAGGTATTTAGTTCATTTTATACCGTTTAATATCGTCTTATGTTGTTTCATTTATCAAACAAATACTGAAAATTAGCTGTATATTTTGTTACACGATTATATCTAATCATTACAGTGAATTTATTAATCAACAATTATTGCTTTATTCATTTTTGTCTATCGTAATATCCGGCCAATTTCCTAGCTTTTAATTCATCCATCCATATGATGATAGATAGGAACATTACAATATAAATAACACAGTATCCAATTTATTACGGTATATTCCCATATTCGTGTAACTACTGATGTAACCTTATTAACGTGGTGTAGTATTATTACATAATGTTTGACGTCGGCATCGTTTATCTGTTAATTTTACTAAGCACAGTTACTATTTCATAAGCGCTATTTGTTGTACGTATATATTTTCAAGATTTTTAATGTTTTCTTCATTTAACCACTTTTCATAGTCATATTTAAAATGGCTAATCAATCTTTTGTATAATTAATTTAATTCGTGTTACGTACACATGCACGCACAAATTTCGTTGTGAATGCTAGTAATACTACTCGGCTGCCCAAACAGAAGTAGATGGGGCAAAGTTCGGATCTGTGACTTGGTGGTTAGGTGAAGTAAGACATTTTGTAAGATCCAAACCCGTTTTATTTGGTACCAGAGTTATATAATCTCGTAATTACTCTGGCTAACAAGAAAACACTGCATATTAAAATGCTAAAGGGATTTATGTGTGTCGATAAAACACTTAAAATGTTCTTATACTACTTATTACATAGAATTAATTTAGTTTATATTTTAATCTATCTAAAGAATTATTCAATAGTAATCATTTCAGTGCAAGACTTCTTGGAGTAGTTCGTGTTTGAAATACTTCATTCTTAATAATAAATTTTTAAAAACAAATAATTTTTGCTTATTAATGCGTTACAGCATTCTAATCAGTCGATTGTATGAAATACAGCTGTAGTGTCTATGTACACCTATCCAACTATCTAGGCCAAATTACATTGAAACTGATTCGAAACTGTATAACCTAACTGATTAACTAAAAACATGTTTATCAATTGGTTTTTCAGAGCCGAAAATTAGCTAACAAATTATTTTTCTTTTTACTCAAAAAAGTCTCTAAATATGTTTTATGTAATCCGGGCATTCATTTTTCTTAAAAACCAATAATAATCATAACATTTTATTGGTTAGCAGTAAAAGGGAATAAAATTCTACGCTAAGAAAATATGTATTCAACACGAAATACATCAGTCAGATGATCTCGGTTGCCGTTGTAGGTATAAGGGCGGTTGTCGCTTCACGGCTGCCCATAACTCGAAAGGATATGTGTTTCTGAAGAACCTGAAAAGAAAACTGGATAAATAGTGATCGTCACGACCTGGAAACGTGACCGTGAGGCCTGAGGGACAACTGTTTGATGATGGTCACGCACGGTATTTTTGTGGGAAGATTTTGGTGTGTTAGCTCTGTTTTTTGGAGGGCCTTACCGCCGGAGACAGAAATCCGTGGAGTAAGTTGATGTGCAGCATTCTTAGGCCCGACCTTTTCTAACCCCTTACTTCAGTTTTTAAAAAGACATATCGCTCCAGATTCTAGTTGTCCGAGGAAAGCATCTTACTTGTATCACGCCCTTTTATAGTCGGCAGTAAGCCTTCGCCCGCGGGCCTTAAGTTTCTGTTTCTAGTCTTACCGTCCTACCTGACATGTTAAGACTTAAAGAAACATGTATTCCATTCAATATATCTTGGTTAAGTCATCACAACAGGCAGGTTCGACTACCACATTAAGGTAGCAGCTACAGTCGGGAAAGACATCAGTACGTAATTAGGTAACTCAGAAAACGCATAACTCTAGATGTTTGCTGGCAATGGATGAAATTGGAAAAAGGCTATAGGGCGTATAAGCCAAGACATATTATCAGTCCACAAAATCATTGTCTGTTATCGGTATAGGGTTGTAGAGATAGTTAGGTTTCACTAAGATCATGAACCGATCAATTTTGGATCACCGTTGAAAGCCTGGAAGCACTGGACGGTTGTTTTGTATTAGTATGGGACTACCCAATAGTGTATATCCACGATCCTGTAAGCAAGGCCCAAACACAGGAATTTCGGTCTTGCATCCGAACACTTAACCTGTAGACCGTTGAGTCAGCATCCGATTTTAATGTCTAACTTAAACTAATCCATGATGTTGCGCGACCATCTTCCATTGTCTTCGGTAGGTAACTCCTTTACACTCGCCATGGTTGAACTCCTTTTGTCACAGTTTCTCACTAGAACTCCGTGACTCGCCTGTCGAAGCTAGTCATATGATAATTATCAGCATAGGGTTTTAGAGATTGATGAATTTTTGTTGATATCATGAACCAGTGATCGAAATCGATCCAACCTATAGACCGCTCAGAAAGCTCACAAGCAAATTTGGAACCAAGCATCAAATCAAAGGAGATACAATTGAAATAAAGTACCAGGTTAGTGGTCAACAATAACCAATCAAGATGGAGGTCGACAGGTGAGAATATGAGTCATATGTGAAGAAATTCGAATGCTCGAGACTTCTGCCCGAAGTTTGTACTGATGATGTTGTTCAGAAGAATGATGGAAGCTCCACGACCAAACCATGCATCTGAGAGAACGAAACTGCACCAAACACAACTTTATACATTAGTTTATTCAATCATACTTCGATAGTCACAATTGATTGATCACTGGGTGGTGATCAACGTCATGCTTGTCTAGTCCTTATTAGTGCAGATCGAATGCTATCGATCATCGAATCCACCAGGGAGCACCAGTTCCCTCAAGATTACAGGTACACCTTGCTGACGAGTGCCAAGTAGCACGAAACCCGGGCCCAGGGTTTTCTGTTGACTACCTCCAAACACCACCTAAATCTCAATACTTCGATAGTGCACATATATAGAAGATAACAAATCGAAAACTAGATTTCTAGTAGTATTGATAGTAGATGAGCTGACAATGATTATGCTGTAATCAGCGAAGTCTTTGAAAGAGTAAATCATTTTATAGTGTTAATCGAAATCACACACTGCATTTGTAAAATATGGAAATAATATATTGAACAGAACATTCACACATCTTCCTTGAATCGCCTTTCACAAACTCCGTCATTCTTCCATTTCTCTTGCTACTTAGACTGCTTCCATATTTCATTCTCTTCTCATGTTCTTCTGTCAGTAAGAATCTTACCTTCAATTCTTGATATATACTGCTTATATCAGCTCATATAAGTAGTACACATCATAATGGTAGCGTCCAGAGAAAAAAAGTTGGCTAATAATAATCTCACAAGCTAGATATCTATAAATGTATTATTGTATGTATCATTTGAATGATTGGCTGTAATATTCCTTTATGGGATTTTATACTTATGTTGACTATATTAAGAATTCTGATTGTAATAAGATAGTTCATAATATTTAACTTTTTAGTGGCCCGCGGATCTGACTCCTGTTTAGATTGTATGGATGTTTGTTATCGCCTTTTCTCGTATATCATCGTCGACTTAAATCGCGTTATCCAATAACGGAATTAAATAAGTCGAATAACGAGAATTGACTTGAGAATACATATATTTCGTACATGAAGCGAATGAAACATAGCAAAGCGAAAATGACACGTATGGAAGATGGCTGGGAAGCCAACTCCATTTTAGTCAAGCGTTACTCAATATTTATAGTCAGACAAAATAAAGCTACAGACATGTGATTAATAGGATAAGAAGGGCACACACATATACGCTCATATAAAAACAGTCTAGATTGATAAGCGAATAAATAACAAGGTCAAAGTATGGCTCGAGTAGAATGAATAAAATGGGATGTCCGAAAGCTCGAATAAGGTATATGGGCTTGGCATAATAACTGACACTACAACTTCAAAGAAATTTATAGCTCTCGGAAGTACAATATTATTTTAAAGTTGATTCATTATAAAAATATATAAACGATTGATATTTTCATTTTAATGAATGGTTATTAGTCTAGTAAAATAATTCACTTATAGAGTTTATGGTAAGTTTATATAAAACCATATCTACCTAATACTTTGTGTCATTGAGCATTGGAATCAAATATTATCAACTTGTCGTCTCTTGCATAAATGAAAAGCATATGGTCTGGCTTTAAGAAAGTCGATTTTGTGATATATCTGTCAGACCCTCACTTAAAAGAAAGTCAAATATTTAATACTTACTGTGATACATTTATTCCTTGAGATTTCAGACAAAATATTTTACTTTAAAGATGTTATATTCTGTGGACTGAATGGTTTAATCGTGAAGCGTTCTTTATAAACAACATCACCGATACATACATAGTAAAGCAATTATGTTTTTTATTCATCGAGAAAGATAGTGAACACCTAATGAATAAACCATTATCATCCAGTTTACAGAAAATAAAATATCTTAAAGGAAAATGATTTGTTTATTTTTATGCCAAGGTTCTAATTCGCTTAGAAAACTATTTGTTGTATTTTTGAAGTAGCCTATGAATTAATTGATGGTTAAGTCATTCAACTTTAAACCGATTTCGACATAACTAGTAACCAGATAGTAATCCTAACCCATGACTTCTATACATATATACATACACAAAACAGTATAGTTCTTAGTTGACTCCACTAACCTCATCTTGATTAACAGTAATATAAAAAATAACCTCGTTTATTTGTTGTATGATTGATTTCATCTCCATATATACATATTTTTTTATTTCTCATATAGGATAGAGATGGATGCTTGTCTACAGCAGAATTAAGTGAATTACTTGCTACTTGTCCAGAAGATCAATTAAACCATGTAACTGATATGAGTTTATATGTAGCAACAAATTCTATGGGTTGGGCTACACGTCAAGGATTTATGGCATTTTGGATGTAAGTTGTACACTGAATAGAGAGATATTGAGTACCCTTGATTTACTTTTTTTCTCGTTAAAACCATCGGGATCATCTTTCTTAAATGTTGTGTGTGTGTTTAATATGCAATTACATTTAACCGCCGTTATTACATGGGGATTCAAGTGAGTAAGTTGTATTTAAGTTATTAAATGTGATTAATACAAATGAGTTATAGTTTTCCTTCTGATTTATATTTCATGTATAATTCATTTACATTAAGTTTAGTTGCGAATAATTAGTCAATTGTGCATCAAAGAAATGGGTTAATCAATAAATAACTTCTATAAATTTCATAATTCAATGTTGAATGCAAATATATTGAAGTATTTATTTGTTCCAAGTTATATGTGAATAGATAATTATAATTCATTCGTGATCTACAGCAAGCGTGAAACTGGGACTAAGTACAAGTCTTTCCTTTAGGTTATAGATATTCCCAAACCTGTTAATAAGTTGTAATGAAACAATATTAAACTTCATATTTTTTTTAAAAGAATGTGTAAACAAATTAAAATTTGATTTGAATCAATGTTTATAACCATAGAGAATAATTGTAGTTTAGATGGATATTGTGGGTATCATATTGAGTTCTTTCTGTTTTTTAGTTTAATTGAAAAGAGTTTATTGTCATTCTGGACAATATCATAAGGATGAACTCTTTTTAATATAACGTTATATCGAGACTGGCTTAACCTTGAGGCTAGTACGCGTGAGTTCGAAGTGGGGTAGAGAGAAGAAAGCTATTCTAACACCTGATTGGCTGGCAAGCACGCGAGTGAGAGAAGACAAGATAACTGGAACACTACTCGATTTATTTTCAATTCCGATCTGGTTCCCAATTTCCCGATTTCAGATTCGTGTAAAAAGGCACATTAATAAATAGATTGCTAACCTGACCACAACGTACAATAATTAGGAAAATACAACTATGTCCAAAACTGGGGATTAACGTAGAAAATAGAGTACAGAATAATACGTTTAAATTACAATAGCTTTGGAACAAAAAGGGCTATGGCACTGAATCATACATCAAACGAAAGCTTATGTTCTGTAGAATAAACCAGGAACAAAAATAAATGTTAATGTTTTACTAGCTTTAAATTAACTGAGATAACGTCCCGAAAAATAGCTTCCGTAGTTTGTCAAGGCTTCTTGTTTCTCTGTTCACATCATACACGCCTTTGCTAATGCTTTCATATTCGTTCAAAAAGTTGTTATTTCGACTCAGGACCAGTAAAGAACGCATCAAGCGTTTGAATTGAAGGGTTCTAGGCTCGAGTCCCAGTGTGAACATTAACATGAACATAGGGATGCGAGTAGGTACATACGTTCACAGCTGACGAGTCCTAAATAAGACGAAACGCACTTCCTGGACTGCTCTTTTAATTGCATATCAAATAAACTAGAACTAATTCATTCGCTGATGAACTATATTTTTTAAATTCACTTCTACTTGAAGTAGGCACTGATGACATTAAGATTCGTTTGAGGAAGCCTACTTTGTTGGTTTCTGTACATACATACTAATGTCATAAACTAAAAGTTTGGTTATTAGGAATTGTCCGTGTACTTTATTTTTAAGTATTCTATTCATATTTGTTTCATATATCCTTAGGTATGCATGAATACTTCGGGACAAAGTCTTTTGTTCAAGAATAATGAGCATTTTCCAAAAAAAACCATTTTTGTACCTCTATATAAACTAGAGAAACTAATAAAATAATTCACTTGTTTAACTAAAGTACAATTTATAATAAATGGCTGTGGGTGTTATTTACTAAATAATTAATTTATATTGTCCTGGGTTTTATTTTTATGGCACTTTTTGTGATCGGTTGGAATGAGAATAATTAAATGACCTTCGTTCCCATCCTTGATTATTGATCTGTTAACTGATAGGTAACATATAGTAATGTTATTTTAACTGAATACTTTTCACTTAAATCACATTTTTGAATTCTAAATAGATGCATTGGCATACTCATTTTGTGGGGTTCGGTTGTGGAATATCTGTTTAGTTTCATGAACAAATTCATCACCTCGGTTTGTTGATCGAGAGGTTCTTTGACAGTGATTTTGTCACTAAAGGGTATATCAAATAAGTACACAAACTTTGTGAGCTCTGTCTACCAAATAACTATTGGTTTTAGTTAGAGCTTACCCCGAACTATCACCAGAATTGCCAACGTGAAGTTTTGTCTATCAGGGTTTCCTATTTAATGTCGCAGATATCGTCCTAAAGACCGCCTTGTGTTCATCTAACTCTTCAGCGATTGAACTCTTAAAAGAGGTCCATTTATTTACTTAAATACGCGGACAACGTAGTCGTCTTTGATGAAAAAAATCCAGTGTCTTCTGATCTTTTTCAGCAACAATGCAAGCATGTTCGGTGTGTACTTCTTTCCGTGGAAATCCGAGGTGTTATTTCATTAGATTAATTGAATCGTCAATCAAAAGACCCATTATTAAACAATAGATTAGTGACGTCTGAAGTTTCAGCTACCAGATTTCAAATATTATATTGTTCTGTTTTGTTTAAAAAACATGACAACACGGTATCGTGTTTTTTCATTACTCGATTATGAACCCACAATACAGTCCTCCGGTAATTTTGTTTTGTCTTTTGGCTTTATTTGGCAACGAGCAAACATTGTAAACTAATGGAACTTTACTTCAACGAAGATAGTACGACGGCGCTTAGTGCTCAAAACACAAATCCCAATCAAATTGATTGTCATTTTCAATAGTTCCATCTCACTTTGTTCTGTACAGTCGAGTGATAGACACTATTGACCTTCCAACATAAAGGCTGTCTTAAATCTGATTATGTAAACTACATAATAAAGATAAAAATCATTTGTTTCCTTCACTGCCTTATCATTACTTCTTCAGTTTTATAAGATCATGACCATGCTTTGGTAAATTTATTAAATCAATAACTGCGACTAATCATAGGTTTTCAGTATGATTATCTCTTTTACTGTTTTATTACTTGTCTAAATCCCTCTTCACTGCACAGTTAACCGACTAAACACATTGCTATTTCAGTGTATTAAAAAGTTAAAAACACAAGCTGAATAAAGAAATATTTCTTTTCAATTAGTTTTTCATCTCAAAACTCCACACGAAAAACTGGTACAATGAAGATTTACAGACTCAACAAACAAGACGTCTCCAAATAAGTCCCAAAATCATATTGTCATTAGACGGAAATCTAATCATTTATAGACTAATTTTCATATACACTTAATGATATCACATTAGGGGAAATACTGTAAAAAAACAAAATTAAATTTAGTTCACCTGAATTAATACAGGGAATATAATTGTCACATTGAACGAGAGTACACACCCTGATCATATAGAATAAAGTTCATATCCAGTCACTATGATTGTATTCATAATAAACGTATTGGTTGTCAGCTAATGGTCCTAGGAACGTTGAGGAAAGGTATCACAGTGGTTATCTATTGATTTTTTTTTCGGTGAGAAATTCTTTCACATAATCTCTCTACATCATTAATATTAGATAACAGAATAAAAAATCCTGGTCTGTGGATTTTTTGACGCTCACTATTGATTATTTCTTTTTGTTTTATTGCAGAGGATTTGTGGAGATAGTTGGATTTTATAGTGTACAACATTGATTGGTCTTTGTTAGACAAACATTAAAAACTAGGAAGCGCATAATTCCTACACTAACAATAATCATATGCTCACGGGTGACTGGTTTTGAATGATGATTCCTGGAGTTCTGGTAAGAAACCATGACCAGTGGAGTTCAGTCATATCGGGTACGGGGCCGTTACTCACTAGTGATATTAGAAAATGGTTAGGTAATTCGTGAGTTTAGGAAAGCTAAACCTGTAAAAAATGGGATATTGCCCCAGCTGTCTAGAGATTAAACGTTCTTTGTAGGATTTGAATGTCTTGGGTTTGATTCTGTATGAAGTCATTGATGCACCTTGTTGATGAGTCTCGTACTTGGGTGAAAGATCTACCCAGCGCTTCCTAGTTTTCAATGGTTTTTTAAATCATATCAATCTGTGATGCAAACTATAAAGTTATATTTGTCTTCCTACAAAAGTGGTGTACCAATATTTTTCCACTGGAAATGGTTCTGAATTCTCGTTTCAACATGTTGCATATAGTTTTTTGTTTGTTTTTCTATCCATTATGTAATAGGCTGACAGCTTATCTCGAACCAAATCGACTGCTTGAATATTTCGCTTATTTAGGCTTCACGTATTATGAGTCTGGATCATTATGGCCATCCGTTGTAAATGGTGATTATAATCATTATGATAGCGTTATGCCAACTGGAAATAAACAAACAAATACAAATATGTCATCATTAACATCGTCATCAGTAATACACAAGACGTCTGGTTTAACTGGATCACAACTACTTGCTTCACATCGTTCTGACTTAAGTAAAACATCAGGTAGTATGACTGTTGCAAATGAAGCATTATTAAGAGCAATTATAATTACTAATGATAGACGTATAGATGCTATACGTCGTTCAACACAGCGTACTGTATTCTATTGTCGGGTTTATGGAGCTCGTAAAGTGGGAAAAGTAAGTATCATTGTTAGTGTATTTATGTTTTACACTAAACTTTTAGAATAACTTTTTTCCTTCTTGAGATTAATTTGTACTGTAATCTCACTAACGAGTTATTTTTAGAAGAAAACGTTTTGTAAGACATTGAGAAATTTCAGTCTGATTTTCTCCCCTCTTGAAAGTAATCGAACATCTTATTGGCGATATATCTTGTTTTAATATTAGTTATCATGTGTTCGCAATCCAACAAATAGTATCATTTCCCTCACCATTGTTAATGAACCTCGTTAATAAGTTTTAGGTAGCGGGAAAACCTAAGTATGGAGCTTCCTGTTGATTGCTTCCAATTATCTATCGTCGAATAAAGGCGTCACGGTATCACGCCACCTAGTTTATTTCATGCATTTCACCGTAGTTGATCGAACTCGATTAACACATATAACCATACAACATAACATTGATTGTTACTAACTGATCATATAGTGCATGTATCTGTAAGCTGTCACTGCTTTCCTGAACTGATTTCTTCTTAAAAATGTCTATCGCTCGTCTAAACATTCAACTTGGAACCAGTCAACCACATATTCTGTCAGTCAGTTAGTCAATCACTTTAGAACCTAGTGCAAATGTGCTTTAGCTCAAGTTCTGTTACTGAATTAGTACAACGCGATAAAATTGGCAAAATTGAGTGAAAAAATAGTAGCGGTGATAGCGAGAAAGATCATATATTAAGCAATACAGTTTAAAAAGAACGATTGGAAAGGTATTTCTAAATGTGTACTGGAATTCAAGATCTATGGAAAATTAAATAGTGAATTTAGCTTCATATTCGAATTCAATCATTGGGTGTAACCTATAATAATGCAGATATTTTCATGCTTGATCTTTTTTCAAATATTAACTTATCAGTATATATTTTTCTGTATTCTGTTCCCATAGTTATTGTTATTATTTGAACCCCTTTTTCTGTTCATCTTGATTATATTCCTCTCTTACTACGTTAATAATAATGATGATAATGTGAACTGTTGCAACTTGGGCCACCTATGCATATATTTTTGGCAAATTGTATCTCGTTTATTACGATTGACTAACTGATAACTTAATATTAAATCTAAAACCTATAGAACGTTTTGATCTGAATGATCATAGAGATGATCTTTATTGTTCATGAGAAATTTCAACATAATCTGTAATTGAATTATTTCATAAACTGATATTTAATTAATAATTTTCACATAGAGAATTAAATGAGTTCTGCTTAGGATAATTTTCTCTTGTAATATAATCTGAACTTATTACATAGATACATATCATAAATGTTTAGAAACTGTTTGGTGTTTGTGTGTGTGTAATGAAGATTTATAAGTGATGCTGACATAAAAACTGTTCAACGCTGAAATTTTAGAAATTTCCAATAAATGTATTGATTAATAAGATAAAGTGTTTTTACTGTTCTTTCACTATAAACAACTGATTATCAGTTGTAATTAGTTAGATGTTTGTATTTAGAAGAAAAAGAAGGTAATGACAGATATAATTCATTTCAGAAAGGGGTGAATCACTAATCCAATATATTCTTCTGTCTGTATCAAATGTAAGACTATGGTGGACTGTAAAATGAATATGTAATTAGTCTTAGTAGCATTAAAGTTGTTCCTTGACATTATATTTAGAATTGTCACGGTTAAATTATTCAACCTATAGGCTAAATTATCGGTCGACAATAAATTCATGATATTGCCACGAGTAATACAAATTATTTAACACTTGACAATAACTGGATCGTTTTCTGCAGTTCACGCCACAGGTTGGTCTTCGTTAGACAACTAGGAGACACCGAACAGCTGTTTTATCGTAGTATGAGACTCGTTAGCAGGGCGTATCCACGACCCCACTGGTGATCAAACCTAGATTCTTTCAAGTTTCGCGACAAGAGCACTTGATCTGTAGATCACGGAATCTGTATCCAATTGTTTTCATTTCTAATTCCAATCAATTCACGATATTGTATAATCATGTTTCATTCTCAGTAATAATGACTATATGTATTAGTTCAGTTGTGCATTTTTTCCATTGCAGACATGTTTAATGCAAGGCCTACTTGGCCGTAGTTTATGCGGTTCTGGTGGTACCGGTATCGGTGGTATAACTGGCCGTACATCAAATTGGGTAGCTGCATCAGGTGTTCCTGTCTATGGTCAGTCAAGAACTTTATTAATGCATGAGATCAGTGCTAGTGCGGGTGAACAAATGTCAGCCAATGAAGCATTAGCAGTAGATGTTGCCTGTTTGGTGTATGATGTTTCAGATGCAGAGTCATTTCGTTATGTAGCAAATATATTCCTTGTAAGTTTTCTGTTTATAAATATTTTTTCATGTGTTAACAAAAAAACATAATTCATTAATGTTTGGGGAGATCCAAGATATTCCTCGGTAAAGTCCATAGGCACCTAGAAAACGCTGGGAAACATTTTATACAATCAGCGTTGAATAGAAGCTTCTCTGGAATATCTGGAAAGTGAAGAGTCACGTTTTTGATTTAATAATTACCTATGCCGCTACTATATTTAGTATAGTTCCAGAAACTCCTAGAAGCCTGAAGCCGTTTGGAATATTTTAAATACTCTTGTTTTTCCGTACAGAAACAAACCTTCAGGTACCGCGTTTCCTTTTCTCTTGCGTCCAAGCTCCTGTATTGATTTAGCCTGGGGTTATTACAAGTGGCTAGGTAATCGAACCGAGCGTTCAGTTAGAAGACTTATCAGTTAAGTTTAATTTATAATGGTTCAAATTATCTGGTTATTGATATTTTGACTTAGATTTGATTATTGCTGGTTGAAATATTTGTGAATTCTGTGCGAATTCACTCAATATAGGTATTATGACACAAGTTAATATACAGCAGGTGGAATGCGGCTAGCAGTGAAATCCAATACGCGCGTTCCTTCGCATTTAAAACTCTCCAGCTGTGGATGTACCCATATCCCAGAGTATTTACACCGGGACTCGAACCCATCCACTAAAAATTACTTGATAACATAGTACAGTTTAGATGTAATTTTTCTGATCGTAAGTTTATTACTTTGTTTTTGACTTAATTGTCATTTAATAAACAAGTGTATAGATGACTAATAAACAATTCTTAACAACAGACTTTACAACTATAGGTTTTACAGACTACGTTTTGAATGACTTTCAAGTTATTGGTTCTGAATGAGATTGGCGTCTATCAAATTTTTAGTTGTCACGTTATAAAAATGAGTCAGAAATGTATGAATACGATTAAAATCATTGTGTCCGGTATTTGAATTGTTACGATTATCAATCTGAACAGAATAAATTTGATCTTTTTTCTCACCACATTTCACGATCATTTTTGGTCTAAAAGATGTTGTTCTTTCTAAAGTTCAGCTTCGTGCTCAGTAGCATTCTCTCCCAATATTCAGGTTTATGACTACTTTTATCCTTGAAATACCATCTACATCTTGTTTAACCATCAAGTAAGCTGAGCTAATGTTGTTACACCCAGAATGATGTATTGCAAGTCTTAGTTAGTTGTCAATGTAATGCGAAATATACGTAAAATCAAATATATGTAAAAACTATAACATACAACATCCTTCAGTGAGTTGCTAACAATAAATGTCATACCGTAAATAATCTCGTTCGAGTAAGAAGTAACCGGGGTCTATCAATTTCATATTACGTGTACTGCAGCCGTCAATTGTTATTTTACAGACTAATTGTTAATGAAGTTTGCGGTATATTGAGACAATTATATGCCCACCAAATGAATAAATGCATGCGACTGGTCAATAAACGGCTTGCACTTCAATGGGATGAGACATACACCACTGATAACTTCACTTCCCAAGGTATATATATAATTGTACATATATTCCTGAATCGATTTATCCAAGTAATTTCGTTCTGATCCAAATAACTGGTTCCGGTTGTGTATAGGAAGATCGTGTATTAGTATCAAAATTAGACACCATACAACACAATAGTTTATTGTCATAATTTTTGACAGTGTTATTCAACAAACTTTCTATTTCTTTTTTTCTTTAGAATTTTTATCGTGGGACCCGAGTACCATGTCTTTTTGTTGCTGCCAAATCTGACCAATCACATGTCATTCAAAATTATCAAATTGATCCTAGTGAAATGATAACTAAATATCACTTACCACCAATTGAATCATTTTCTAGTGTTTATTTATTACCAAAACGTAAAAATTACTCACCACTAAATAATTCATTCAATCATCTACCTGATGCTACTACTGCTGCAACTACTAATACTAGTAGTGGTAATGAACCTGATGGTACTAATACTGCTACACTGTCGACACGAAGACGTGCTGGTTCAGCCGATCCTATTTCTAGATCTTCAATCACTGGTAATACATTAACAAATAATTTCAATCGATCACTGCTTAATTCACATGACTCAACGTCGTTAGAAAATTCATTGAATGGTGTTTGTGATAGTTCACATTTGGTTACGAATGGATCACGTAGCAGACATCATTCACGTTCTGATTTATATAATAGTACTAATCGTAATTTAAACAGTCAGACTGAACCAGATTTTTGTTCTGTATACATATTGTTGTGTACAATGGCAAATTATCCGTAAGTTGATTAGTTTAGTAGATACAAATGCGTATTATATGTTTCTTGATATTATCGCACCAATGTTACATGATACAAAATAGATGTTTAATGCTATTCACAATTCCCTGTGTTCATAAAATATTGACTAATAAGTTCATATCTCCTGACATGACCCAGATCAACAACCAATGAATTCATTAACTGATGGCATGTCTTGGTCTGTTTGCTTTTAGGTTTGTTCCAATCTCTTATGTTAATCATGATTACTCGCAAAGCTAAATGATGGTCAGGCGCATATAATTCGTAAGATGGTGGTTGGAAGTAGTCAGAAGGGAACCCTGGACCCGGGTTTCGTGCTACGTGTGTACCTGTGATCTTAAGAGAACTGGTGCTCCCTGACGGATTCGATCCCGTGTCACCCAACTTCAAAGTCAGGGATGTTACTACTGGTCTATCCGGGCAGCGTCCTACCTCCTGTAGGACTGATATGTAATCACAATTGAGTGATCACTGGGTGGTGACCAATGTCATGTGTGTCAAGTCCTTATTAGTGCAGATCGAATGCTACCGACCAAGTCAGGGAGCACCAGTTCCCTCAAGATTACAGGTACACCATGCTGACGAGTGCCAAGTAGCACGAAACCCGGGTCCAGGTTTTCTTGTTGACTACCTACAAACATCTTATTTCAACATAGTGCACGCAGTGTCGAGTCACCTAGACTAATGTCCATATTGCAACTTGGTCGATAACACTCGATCTGCACTAAGAAGGACTTGAAACACGACATTGATCACCACCCAGTGATCAATCAATTATGCATATAATTCGTTGCAGCTACTTCAGTCAATAAACATTCACGTCAACCGTTTTGTCATATTTATCTAGTACATGATACTGAACCTAAGAATTTCTTTGGAATATATTACGCATATCTAAACTCCGTCTACTCCGACGTTTAATGATAGCTAACAAAATAAGGTCAAAAGTTTGCGAGCAACCTAAGTGAAAACAAAGAATTATCACATGAATTTGCTTATTCATTGGTTAACTTTAACAGTTACCAGTACTGTAAGACGTAGTATTGTCTATACAAGTGTAGTTCTCAAATTTAATACAATAAATGTATATGCTTTACTATATTGATGCTTATTTTTTGTTGGAAAATGTCTACTTTTAGGCATTACCGTGGATTTGAATTAGCGCAAACGGATCATGCGTGGAAATGGACATTAGCAGCGACTGTCTTAGCAGGATTTGGATTTTTCGCGTTTCAAATGGCGAAAACCCACATGTAGTATATACATATTCACACACATTTCTTTCCCCTGTATTATATTATTATCTTCGAAGTGGTCTCAACCAGTTGTCTGCACGCTTTTCCACACTTTCTGATGACGACTCATTACAACATTGCTACATATTTAGCCGGACAAATTCCAGGAAGTAATAAATTGTTTAGAAGATTATTGTTCACAGTAATTGTAATAACTATCGTCACTTATAAACCACAATCCTTAAAGTATATAAATATACATAACCCAATAGTCATCGGGGTTTTCCAAAATATCCTACTTATTTCTTTTTTGATGTAGCTGCATTAATTAGTGGCAGCAAAAAAGATTTAAAATTCCTGTAGGGTCTGTAGTCTAGAGTTACTTTCTCATAATCTTGAAAGTTTTTACCGTCGAAATTAACGACCAATCCGTGTCGACTATCGATGATGGGGTTTGTTATTTCAGCCATTTTCGTGACCCAGTATGTATGACACCCCTCGTTCTCTGTTATCATCGCTTATTTTTCATAGTGCTGTAGTTATGATTATTTAAGTATGCAATCATTGTGATGCATTTGTGACGCCCTCTATAATTACGTTCTGTTTATCAACTCGGCTGAGGTTCATCTTCAGAGTGCATATAAATCCAATCAATCTCTTTTATGAATTTCTAAATCTTCGTTCTAACAAATGGATAATCTAGTTTTCTGAAGTTTTTGTTGAGGTAATTTCAACTAGTGTGAAACTTTTGATATCAAATGTTCTACAAAGGTGGCATTTTGTCACGTATTCATTCTCTGTTAGTATTTTTAACTGTGAGTTCTAATTATTGACGCTGCAAGCTGTCGATGTTGCGTAATGAACTACTTCATGGTGATCCTCAGTTGTCCACACTCACGGAGGACGTGATTTATTCACCGTAGTAGTGATCCCTACTTATCTATTAACATAGATTCATGTTAAGTAAACCGATAGTCTCCGGTGACAGGTCGCTTTTTACTCTTACTGCTAATAAACAATGAATATTAACGATCGCAAACTAAATCATGTAGGTCTAGAATTACGTCCACACTAATTGAACTCCTTTAATTGGTCACGTACGGCATAGTATAATCTTTACTGATGTAGGTACCATAGGTTTTTGTGACACCATCGATCATAGAAGTCCACTGTCAAATCTACACAAAGCGTCCTAATGTACAGAAGGTGTATCTATACAAGAACGATCATTAGTAAATATGTATAATTCAGTGTAGGTATACTCTACTTGTTACACTACTCACGGACATACATTACCAACTATGCAACCAGTCAGTTTTGCTTACCATATGACTTGCACAAGTGAGGAACATTCACACTACACTAACACAACCACAAATAACTGTATTAGCAATGATAGTGGAAAAGAACACTGGAGATAAGGTTCGTGAAGATGAGATGAAAGACATATATTATCATGAACTATTTTTATCGGCCCAATGAGATATTAATTTGTTGAATCTGCTGAATATCCATGAAATACGTTGTGCACTAAGACAAGTGATTTTCAGACATCCTCAACCTGCGTATTTTTGAATGATGCTTAATTATCTAACTTAATAAAGAGCTGATATCTACGGTTGCTTTATAACTACTATCTTGTTAATGTAATTCCTCTCTACACACTGATGAAAGGTTCCTAATGGCAATCGTTTTTAAACACACGATCTCTGAAGCTGGACATACAATGGCTGAGAAGACTTACTTTAGACTTTGGACAAATGGAAAAGGTCAAGAAAGACGAACGCTGAAACGATCAATAGTGACTCAGTTGCTCGGCTATACAACCGTGGTCACTCTATGTAGCTTCTTGGCACTTATATAAAATAAACTATATTATGTTTGGTCCAAATGTGCCCCTAAAAATTTACTACAAATATCACTGGCTGTCACAACACGATGTGCCAATATAGAAGATCGTGTGAATTCAACGTAAGAGCTTTTAGGTTGGATAATCACATCATGGCAAGTCCACTACATTGGATAGGGTCTATTATTCTATGGCCATAAACAAATTCATTTAAACAGTCTTACCCAAATCTCACAAGTTCTGTAAATCACACGTTGGTAAGCATTAGATGCAAAGTAAATAAAGCTCCTCAGAAATATTAGTCATTTTCTTAAAGATTTTCACCCAAAATATCTTTTCTAACGCGTTACATGAGGACACCGTCGAAAATCATTTCTTCGCTTTCAGCTGGTCTGTCATAAGGATTGCGAAAACAGCAACATCTGATGTCAGGACCAGTACAGAATGAAAAAGTAACGCATCTTACTGTTTACAGGCCTTAATTCATCCCTTTATCCGGTACTGATCTATGTATCAATACAAAATAGCATTAAATGAAATATTGGTGGTAGACCTATGTTGACATGAATCCTGCTCAGGTGAATTACCTAGACGGATTCATAGTCCCATAATGTCATAAACTGCCACAAAATGATTAGGATTACCTCAAAACTATTATATATGTCTATAGCTTATCATTAACCCTATGATATATGACCAGGCTAGAAGTCAAATAAATGTCAGTCCGAAACGTTGGATAAAAAACTGACCTATCTGAAGAACATTTATGATTTTTTATTTACTTGTGGGACCATCGTAATAACACTGGGTCCTAGACAAATCATACGTCAGGTTGAAAAGATTTTGCAATAGACGACTGATCACTAAAGGTTATATAGATTGTCAAAGATTGTTAACGTCAAGGATGACCCATTGTGGATCGATCACTTGCACACCATGTACTGGCCCGTGCAACATTGATGGCACCCTGTTAATTCAAAGTATTCTTAAAATGCACTTCATCAATACCATCATGTTTTTTATATACGATTATCAAAGTAATCACAGGACCTGGATAATAATAAATGTAATGCTCACGTTAGTTACTTACCATGAGGTATGACTTCAAAGTGAGTTAGGAAGTCACGTCATTCCGTTCATCTGACTAAATCACTATCGTCGACACAAGTCTACATGTCCAGCAGATGAATTGCAAACTTCCCACACGACTCATAATGTTCATATAGTAAGAATAACGAATAACCAAATCCAGGTCTGTCGGATCATCGTCAAACAATCAGTTGAGTGGAACTCGTCACTATACATCAACTTCATTGATTATGAAAAGGCATTCG
This sequence comes from Schistosoma haematobium, assembly GCF_000699445.3. NCBI lineage: Eukaryota > Metazoa > Platyhelminthes > Trematoda > Strigeidida > Schistosomatidae > Schistosoma > Schistosoma haematobium. The sequence continues at coordinate 14,145,592 of NC_067201.1, forward strand.
ACAGTGTAGATAGGAGGACATTATGGAAACTTCTTCGACACTACGGAGTTCCTGAGAAGATTGTCAACATTATCTGGAACTCATACGACGGACTACAGTGCAAAGTAGTGCATGGAGGACAGCTGACAGATGCATTTCAAGTAAGGACCGGAGTCAGACAAGGCTGTTTACTCTCTCCCTTCCTCTTTCTTCTGGTGGTCAACTGGATTATGAAGACCACGACATCTGAGAGAAAACGCGGAATACAATGGACAGCTCAGAATCAATTAGACGATTTGGACTTCGCAGATGACCTGGCCCTACTATCGCATACACATGAACAAATGCAGATAAAGACGGCCAGTGTAGCAGCAACCTCTGCATCAGTAGGCCTCAGCATACGCAAGGAGAAAACCAAGGTCCTCAAACTCAGAGCGGAGAACAGCAATCCAATCATTCTTGATGGCGAAACTCTGGAAGATGTAGAATCCTTCACATACCTGGGAAGCATCATCGATTAACAAGGAGGTTCAGATGCAGACTTAAAGGCGAGGATTGGCAAAGCAAGGGCTGCATTCCCACAATTGAAGAACATATGGAACTCAAAACACCTGTCAATCAAGATCAACGTCACAATCTTCAATACGAACGTCAACGCAGTGAGTTCTACTGTACGGATCTGAAACGTGGAGAACTACTACAACCACAATCAAGAAAGTACAAGTATTTATAAATAGCTATCGACGCAAGATACTCAACATTCATTGGCCGGATACCATCAGCAACAGCCTTTTGTGGGAGAGAACAAACCAGCTTCCAGATGAAGAAGAAATTAGGAAAAGACGATGGAAATGGATAGGACATACATTACGCAAATCGTCAAACTGCATCACGAGGCAAGCTCTAACTTGGAATTCGAAAGGAAGCGGAAAAGAGGAAGACCAAAGAACACATAACGTCGGGAAATAGAAGCAGATATGAAAAGGATGAATAACAACTGGAGCTGGAAAGGATTGCCCAGGAAAGGGTTGGATGGCGAATGCTGGTGAGCGGCCTATGCTCCTTCACGAGGAGTAACAGGCGTAAATAAGTAAGTAAGTAAAGCTAGGTCTGTGTTACTACTATAATTAACATTTGTGTGGTTAGTAGTAACAGCACGTTTGTAGTTTGTTGGACAGTCATCCACACCACTTCAAATCGGTTGAAGAACAGCAGAAAACTATTGAGTAATAAATGTGTTATTTCTATTCGTTTTGTACCTCAAAGCAGTTCGATAAATTTAGCGAAGTTACAAACACAGATTCCTGGGCTTCAACTTAGAAGCCCCAAGGTGTTAAACCGTTGACAGTTATGACTTGGCACTCATTGCGTTCAGATCTGGAAAGATGCAAAAACAAAGGCGGATAATTCGCTTCAAAGGTTACATCGTGGCCTTGACGCCCAACCTTGGAAAGATGACCGTCGATCAGGTTGTAATCATTTTATTTCTCATAATGTCCTAAGTGTCTATCCTTTATTGAAAAAATCTTCCAACTACTGTTTCGATTGCTTCACTGACTTACTATCGGTAATTTTAATTATCCCGCTGAAAACCTGCGAAATTTCGGCCTGGATAAAAAAATGATCATGCCTATTTAGTTAACACACCAGTTGCGGGCAAGACAGAGTCATCACTTTATCTCCAGTGCATCCTAAACATAATAATATTGAATTTACTCAACACCTAGGTGTTGAGCTTACGTTTGTTTTCAGTACACTATTGAATGTTCAGATATTCGGATTGTACATATTGTACATATGAAAATGATCTTTGTAGCCCATATACATCTACAAGTTAGTAGCCCTTTATCATATATATCAGCAATGTCTTTTCGAGCATAGTTGGCTTTTCGGAACCACTAAACACCACTGATTTTTTTGTCATTGAATTTATAAATATTATAACTATGGTGCTAGTCAAGTATATACTAATCGAGAGAGTCCATGATTTGTAATTGTCTAGATGTCTGTTTCATGCTGAGTGAAGGTTATCATAGTTTCTCTCGTAACAGGTACTAATACTTACTGAGAAACATTAGTAAAACCTTTTTCTAACCCTTCTTAGTGTATGTCATATATATGTTAACGGGCGATGACAATAGAATACAACGGTCTTGCCGTATTTCAATAAGGAAAACAATTTATATATAAATTGTTTGCGTCTTGTCTTTGAAATCTCCATCACTATGTGTAATGAGCCTATTATTTACGAATAATTTCAGAGCCACCCTACTTTGGATGCAACACGCAAGACTTTTCTGGCACCTATGGTACGTGTTTCAACACATCCCATGCGTCTTCTGTGTCTGGAATATGGTGCAGATTATGTGATTTCTGAAGTATGTTGGGTTGTTTCGTATAAATTCACTGATTAATATTACTAAGGACTGTATTTGTTATTGAGGCATCGTTGTATTTCGTTGTTTCAGAGCTTTTTTAGTTATTAGATTTGAGTGCAAATCCATCTACACAGTTGAGTACGTGGTTTTAATTAAGAATTCTAAGAAATACTTTTGTTTTAAATGATGAGGCTGTTTATTCTACCTTTCATTGTTGTAATCCTAATCTCACATACTATTCGGGTTTGTTTTCTATAACTTCAACATTATAGACTGCGTTTCTTTACCACAAGTATATATTTTCTCAAACGATAGCTTATTCGAATTGTTTTCCAAAAGGTAATCAAACCAGTACTGTGGCTTCCGATGCATATTGAGTTTTTAGTCAAGATGTTTGGTACATGGGAGTTTATTGGTTGGATTTAAACGTTTTATGATAGTGGATTTGCGCTGGTTGCCTTGAGCGATCGAATCCAAATTATATTATGGTGCTGAAACAACATAAGTTATGTATGAAAGCAGATTGTCCTATTTGATGCTCCCAAAAATGTGGTAACCAACAGAGTAAATAGTAGTCTACAGTTCTAACTTAGTTAATTTCTCTGTGGTTAGAGCCTTTATTTATTTATTTATTTGAACACATAAATATTGGTACAAGAGAGCGCCAATATATATGCGCCACACAAAACAATGAGAATTCGAAGAGAAATAGAAAAAAAAGCTAAGGAGCGCAAAAAAAAGAGAACAATAACGAGGAGATTGGTGTAAGGTAGTATGGTAGAAATGAGGGAACGGAAAGGTACAATCGGAAGAAATCTTTCAGGTAAGGGAGATACAACCACTTTTTATGAAGAAAGTAAAAGAAGGTTACAGCGGGATCGCCACTGGCTTCTATTCTGAGCCATATCTGATAACATCTCTAGCCACTGTGTAGCACCATCTCTCGCACCACAACCAGGGAGTCGTGAAGGACCAACAGAAGCCAGTCCTTTGCAGCTTTCTTTCATGCCACGACACCATGTCATGCACTGACCACCTCTCCGCTTCTTCCAACCAGTCCCAGAGTCGGCAAACAATGCACGACGTGGAATTCTCTGAGACGACATTCGTAGAACATGTCCAAGCCACCGAAGTCGGTGTTTCAAGATGGTGACATCGATTGCATTATCATCTCTGTGCTCGAACACACGGTGCCGAACCTCCGCATTACTAGCACGGTGTTGCCACTGGATGTCAGCAATCCTTCGGAGACGGCGATAATCGAACACAGAGAGTTGTCTAACGTCCCCAACTCGGAGAGGCCAGGTTTCACAAGCATATAGCAAAACTGCTCTCACCGACGAGTTGTAAATCCGACCTTTTACAGCCAGACTAACATCACGAAGGCGCCAAAGATGGCTCAGATTGGCATAAGCTGCTCTGGCTTTCACTATACGTGCATTGATCTCATCACTCACACCCTCACCAGCACTTATGCAGCTACCCAGATACACGAACTCCTCGACTACTTCTATCTGCTCACCATCCGGGGATAGTACAGGATTGGAATCTTGCCAGTCTTGTAGAAGTACTTTGCACTTCGAAGGTGCAAAGCACATACCATACCTACGGACACTGATTGCCAACTGATTAGGTGCTGATTGCATGGCCTGGGCATTATCGCACAGTAAGACAATATCGTCCGCATACTCAAGGTCGAGAAGTCTTCCTCCAGGCAACAGATCCACACCACCATTACTTACATCCATCAGAGCTGTTTCCAGAATGTCATCGATGGCAAAGTTGAAGAGGAATGGTGAGATTGGGCAACCCTGCCTAACCCCACTGCTCGAATGGAACAATGGAGAGAGGTGGTTGTATGCCCTCACTCTGCCTGAGGTGTTTGTATGTAGGGCTTTTAGGATGTTAATGAACTTCTTAGGCACGCTCTTCTTCAGTAGAGAATCCCAGAGAACAGTCATGTCCAACGAATCGAAGGCAGCCCTGATGTCAAGAAACACTACGATTGTTGGCCTTTGATAAGTATGGCGGTGTTCTAACATTTTTCGGAGGGTGAAGATATGATCAATAGATCCTCGACCAGAACGAAACCCAGCCTGCTCCTCGCGAGTCAATCTTTCTCGGGTTTTGAACAACCTACGAAGTATGACGGAAGCCAATAGCTTGGACGCAATCGGAAGTAGACTTATCCCCCGATAGTTGGTACAGGAACGACGTGAACCGCTTTTGAAGATAGGGACAACTATCGACTCATTTCATGACGTTGGTACACTCTTTAGTTCCCAAACCTTTGTAAACAACGTCGTCAAATCCTTAGTCAGAAAGTCACCACCATCTTTAAAAAGAGCCGGAGGTAAGTCATCTGGGCCAGGTGATTTGTAGCGCTTCAAGAGTTGGAGTTCCTTGGGGACTTCCGCCTCATTTGGTGGATCAGTCGTCACCGGCCATGGAGGACAGGACAGTCTGGCCGATGTTGCCGGAGCAGCAGGCCAGTTGAACTGCCCTTCGAAGAATTCTGCTTATAAGCGGGACGTTTCGCGAAGTCGCAAGCGGCTTTACTCGCCATTTCCATGGCGTCACGTAATTGCAACCAATGCTCATCTATAATTTTCGGTGGAATGGTAGCTAACCTAGAAACTAGCTCGGTTCGATACTTACTAGCAACAGAAGTTGCAACCAGCTTGCTAACATCAATCCGTTGGTGGCGGTCACTTCGTTGTCCACTGAAAAGTAAGGTAAGATTGGCGCAGACCAAGGCATGGTCAGAGTCCAGATAGGTACTCCAAAAGGAGCGGCAGTCTTGTACACAACCATGCCAGCGGTAGCTGATCGCAATGTGATCAATCTGAGTCCAGGCTTGGGATGCAGAGGGAGGACGCCAGGTGGCACATCGGCGATGACTGTGCTGAAAGTTGGTGCTAGCCAGAAACAGGTTGTGGTCTGTGCAAAGTTGCAGTAGACGGTCCCCGTTATCTGTTCTGCGACCAACGAGTCCCCATCGGCCACCTAAACGACTCTCTCCTGTGCCTAGACGCCCGATCCAAGCATTCAAGTCTCCGGCTAGTAGTACAATATCTGTCGAACGCACTTTCTGGAGAAGAACAGATAACTGGTGGTAAAACTCATCCTTGATTGCATCCGGGCTGCAATCTGTCGGGGCATAGACGAAGATGACGAAAAGACATCGTTTCTCACGCCGATTTCTCCTCACTTTGATGGAAATTTCTAATCTAACAGCACATAACCGACTGTTAATGGGGATCCAATCGATTAGTGCTGCCTCAGCTCTAGCGCTTAGTGCGACACCAACGCCATCAAGACCAGATGAAGATGCCACAGGGTCCCTGGTTAAGCGCATGTAAAACAAGCTTTTTGAAGTGAGAGATGGAGAGCGAATTTGTAGTACTTCACCAGAGTCTTGAATACGGGTCTCGGATAGACAACAAACATCAATATTAAGACTTTCCAAAGATATAGCCAACCCTATCTGTTGTCCAACCTGCATAAGTGTGCGAACGTTGAAGGCAGCCAGTTTGAATGGTGCTCGTGGTTTCAGAAAAACTGCTTCAGTACTTATATTCAGTGGTAACATACAATTTTCAACCGGACAGTGACTCGAGAACGTTTAGATAGAGTCGAATTTCCACCAAAGACGAGCCGCTGTATAAGTATAAAAGAGGGTGAATAATGTGGTAAATAATAATAATAGTAATAACAATCATTTGAATCATTTGATTGTTATTCGAAGCGAGAAAAGTAGTTTCCATAGATATAGGGAGTTCATCATTTGCGTGTGGGCTGTGATACTGCCCGGGTGCCCAGACCGAAGCAGGTGGTTATCTTAGGGGGCCACACCCCGAGCCTTTGACCTAAAGGTGTAACCCACAAGGCTTAGTTTACCAGTTTGAAATATGAACCACCTTTCTCATTTTCAAGCTCGATAGTGTTTATCAAATTGTAGTATATTCTCTCGACAGGTGACCCATTAATTCTATTGAGATGTATAGAGTTTATTGATAAATGTTTATGTATAACTCCAACACTTAATGTTTTCAGGAATTGATCGACCAAAGAATTATCCGCTCTTCAAGGATAGTAAATGGTAAGCATTAATCTGATGATTTCTTTGATTTGTTCTCTATGTTTTCATTAGCTGAATTGAATACCATTGATTTCGTTCTACCCGGTGGTTCAGTGACATTTCGTACATCGGCGGAAGAGAAAAACCGCGTTATTGTCCAATTAGTATGTCGTTCATCATGTTTGTTATATAATATCGTTTATAATCATTTTCAGGGAACTCCAGAGCCTGGGACAGCATTACAAGCCGCCAAAATGCTGTAAGTTTTCTCTGTTCCACTTAATCTGAGCCAAACAGGGAAAATGATGTTATGGGTATTGATGTGAATATGGGCTGTCCTAAAGCATATTCTATAAAGGTTAGTATATATATGACTATCATTGATTTTATTGTGATATCACTTGTTCATACATTATTATGAGACTATTACTTAGCAGATTGTTTTTGTTCATCAGTTAAAAGGACACCAGAAAGGAGACATGAAACAGTGAATCGAGTTACTGTTGTGTGGGCTAGTTATACCATCTAGATGGGACAGTCTTAATAGCCGAGTGTTTTGACCATCAAGCCATCACTCTATATGTAACATAGAAATAGGAAAAATGAGGTAAATTAAAATGAGCTGTAAAAGAAAATTTCATGGACAAAACAATAAGTACACACAAAAGTAACTAGATATCTAAAATTCAGAGCAAAGTGGGATACATTTTATTTCCACTATTGAAGTTGATATTAAGAAGTGCTATTTGACCTGTTTCATCACAAAATTCGTCCAAGAAATTCACAGTCGACAACTGCCTAAAACTCAGCAGTATTTTGGACTGCTACCATATTGTGGTCGGGATATCCTTAATCCTCTACATTAGTCAACAAAACACTTTAGAGTGAAATAGTTTAATATTCATATAGAATGTATCAAGAACTGTAGTGTTTCTGTTTGTTTCCTAGTATTTTGTATTGTAATGATATGTAAGCCTTTTGAGATAACGCGTAAGTACCCACGGCCAACAACGTTAATTATTCAGTTCAAAGAAATTAAAAAACGAAGGATTATTACATTACGTACACAGATGGAAAATAGTTTTCTCAAACGTTTTAGCAGACTTCCTACATTAAGTTATCTTAGATTTTGATACAAACCACTTCTATATGTAGTAAATATCCATGAAATTTTGTCAACATGTTAATTAACACAGTTACGCTTGATATTAGCCTTATAATTTGTACAACCCAGTTTGTCTTTTAACTTTTCTTGTTTGCTTCAAGGGTGGGATGGGAGCAGCCTTACTGACAAAACCAGAAATTGTCAAAGACGTAAGTTGTTTATCTTTATGACGATAATGATGTCAGAAGTTTATCTGTACTCAAAAAGTCTATATCTTATAACGATTGTATAGTATGTCATATATTAATTTACGAAAACAACAATGAAAACGAACCAATTTATAAACATATCACTTACAAGTGTTGGGATTATCCGGTTGTTGATGTTATGTGCTGCAACTGATCGACATCTTCCGGCATATAGGTATTTTGAGCAGATTACTCAGATAGTACCATTAACTCAAAAATATTTTCATCCAAAGTGTTTCAACGTAGTCTAGCCCTATTCGGGACTCATCAGCTGGGCGTACTTGCTCAATAATGTTGATGTTCGCTCTGAGACTTGAACGTAGTTACTGCCACTCGAAACTTTCGAAGCATTATTCACTTAGACCCTGGCATGTGAAAAGGGAATAAAATTCAATTTCACTTGTAAGGAAGTGGAATTAAAGTAAATAACGCGTTGGGGTTTAAACAGAAAGCCACTGGGGCCAGGTCTCGGTGTTAATATCAACATTGGGGTGCAGGGACGTCCAGCTGATGAGTCTAAAATAGGACGAAAATCAACTTAATACCACTGCTAGCTACATCGGAACACATCAATATAGTGATATTTTAGATTATCATAAATTTTGGTAAAAAGTGGACTAGTATTATGCAGTTAGTTCCCTTTATGAATTTAAATAAAGCCAGAACAAATATTGGTGCAGAATAATATGAATTCATTATATTTCGAGGTTTCTCGTCAGCTGCTTACAACCAAATATGTATTAGAGTTTAACATTGAGGTAAGAAATACTAGAAAACAATTGACATAACTGAATGTAAAGAATTGGAATGACCAAGGTTAACAATAATAACCATATATATAATAGGAATGCAAGAACAGGTCAGAAGTTATTTACTGTTAGAATCAAGGAAACATTAAGGATGGGTAATGAAGGATCCATGGATTTAAAAAACTGATAAGATGGGTTACGTAATAATTGAATAGAATTTGAAGAGTTCACATAATTTAAGAAGATCAAGTGAGCGGAAATGTGTGAATGAAAGGGTGGTTTAAGAATTCAGTAATGGAAGAGAAATATAACACAAACTAAATATTCTAAAAAAAATAAGTAAATAAAATAACACTAATAACCAAAAACAAAAAAACAACTAAAAAAATTGGATTACCAAGGTAGTAATAAGTTTATCACTGTCTCTTTTTGAATACATAAATCCGGTTTAAGTTTTGTTATCGCGATCTCTTCAGCAAAACGGAGAGCAGCCGTACTTCTTTGTCTGCTAATAATTTTAAAAACATGAGGAATGTCAATGGTATGCCCGATGTCATGTAAATGCCGAGCTTTTGCACTGTTGAGAGCCCTAGTCCCTCGCAACCTCAATTTCTTTGGAACGTGCTCAGAAATGCGAACATGTACTCTTCTCTCAGTTCTTCCAATGAATTCATATTATTCTGCACCAATATTTTTTCTGACTTGATTTTAACTAATATTAGTTGCTTCTAATAATTTTCGCAGTAATTTATCTTGTCAGCTGAAAATCAATTTCAGTATAGTTAAGATGTTTCACTTTTTAACGTACTTAAATTACGTTTAGAATGTATACTGATTAATTGCCATAATTTTATACAAGGCTGAAGTGTTGTTTTTCTATTGGTCTTTCATTTTTACTGTTGCTTTAACAACAACATCGAATTCTACTACGCTAACACATTGAATATAACTCTAATATTTGAATCAATTATTCATGATTTCAAGTCTTACCATAAACATCTATGCTCTAGTGCAAGCGCGTATTTGTCTGCGTTTTGATGGACGTAAGAAAGACGCTGCAAGGAAACCTCTTAGGGTCCTACTTAATGATCACCAAGCTAAGAATTTATTTCAGGAACAACTAGAAAAACAGTTAGGCAGTCATGTAAGTGATGCCCACCACAAGACAGCGTGGAATGACATCCGAAATATTGTGGTGATATATGCTAGTACATCAAACCATAAGGTTAGGGAGAAACACTGAATCTCACCAGCATCAACCGCACTGATGGATGGCTGGAAACTCCTTCCATCTGGCTCTGAACATAACGAAGAGCGGAGTCAGCTTAAGCACAGGCTGATAAGAAGCCTATGCAAAGATCGCAAACAGTGGTGGGTAGCGAAAGCAAGAGAGATGGAAAAGATAGCGGCAGTAGGTAACAGCAGACAACTGTTCAGACTCGTTAAGGAAACCGGCATTAGGAACCCCAACTGTTGGGAAAGTATCTCAGAAAAAGATGTACATATTATTCATTTTCAATCCAAGGGATTTGATCGATGGACAGAACACCTTATGGATCAGTTCAACTGGCCTTCAGCCGCACTTTGGTTTCTCACGATCTCCAGTCGACCTGAATGGCAAGTTAATTTAGGTGCTCCGACTCTTTATGAAGTTGAAAAAGCTATAGGAAATCTGAAGCGAGGGAGAGCAGCAGGCCCTGACAGGTTTACTCCTGAGATTTTTAAGGATGGTGGTCCAGTATTAGCAATGAGATTAACCGAGGTCTTAGGTAGAATTTGGGAACTGGACGTAATCCCATTTGACTGGTCTAAATCACTGATTGTGTCAGTCAGTTTAACTAATATAGTGTCTAAAATATTAACTTCAATAATACTTCGACGCTTAAGCAAAGCTCGTGAAGAGCAGACTAGAGAAAACCAGGCTGGTTTACGACATGGACGAGGTTGTATAAACCAGATATTCACACTACGTCAGGTCCTAGAACATAGACACACGTTCGGACGCCCCACAATCGTAGTATTTCTCGATCTTAAGGCGGCATTTGACTCGGTTGATCGTGAGGTACTGTGGCAGTGTTTGTCACTGAAAGGAGTACCAAAGAAGTACATTAACCTTATAAAGGCTCTCTACTCGAACACAACTGGTCGAGTGAGAGCTTATGGCGAACTGTCATCAGAATTGATTACATCAAGTGGTGTTCGTCAGGGCTGCCCACTCTCTCCATTCTTGTTTAAGTTTATCGTAGACATGCTTTTAGAGATAACATTTTCCTGATCCAAATTTTCAAGGGTTGAACTTCTACCAGGAGATTCACTTGTTGACTTCGGATATACCGATGACATATTTGTATTTGGTGAAGACGCTGACAAAATGCAGAGTCTCCTGACCACTCTAAGCAACAATGCGGTCATGTTTGGGATGCGATTCTCCCCCTCGAAATGTAAAATCTTGCTTCATGATTGGGTTGCATCGACACCTGAACTAATGATAGGGAGTGTAGTAGTTGAGCGTGTCAACCGCTTAACTTATCTTAGGAGTTTCATCAACCCTTGTGGTCTAGTGTGTGACGAAATCTCAGCACGGATATAGAAGGCTCGACTAGCTTTTGCCAACTTGCATCATTTATGGAGTAGGCGAGATATCCGTCTACCAACCAAAGGACGTGTTTACTGCGCATCAGTTCGTTCCGTCCTATTTTACGACAGTGAAACATGGCCGTAAGAGTAGAGGATATTCGTAGGTTACTAGAATTCGACCATACGTGTCTTAGAAACATTGCTCGTACATCCTGCGACTACGGAGTAAGTAATTCAGTTGTTAGAAATCGGGTACTGGGTAAGGATGGTACACCAAATAATGAAGTACTGCAAATTCATCAGTTGAGATGTCTTGGACACGTGTTACGTATGCCCTACCACCGACTGCTCTGACGTGAGGTGTTTTGTGGTGTAGGAGTAGGAGTAGGTTGGAAGAAAGCTAGGAGTGGCCAGACCAAAACATGGCACAAGTCCATGAAGTCACTGATAAGTGGACTGAGTCATGTTGATAGGTGTAGACTATCTGGTTGGGATCGGTGAGATGATAGCAACGGATGGTTAGAGACGTTGAGTGACATGGCTGAAAATCGTTTGCAATAGTGGAGGTGCATCCACTCTTTGTGTTCGCCCAAATTTTAATCTCCTGATTCCTCCTTGTCTCTTTTTCCTCTTTCGAAATTTATTTCACTGGATTATACTCCTTGAATAATATCTTCAAACCCTAATGTTTCTGATTACTGCTTAGACTCTTACTACCTCTAGCACTATGGGATTTGAATCGACAACTGCATCCCTGTGCTAATGTGGTATGGCAACTCGAACTGATGTCCGCCCGTACGAAGTCCTACGTTGTTACTGACTGATGTTGGGATACAGATATATTCAGCTGATAAGTCCCAAATTAAATGAAATGCGCCTCCTGGATTTCACTGTTAGATATGGTTACAAAATTGAAGAATTACAACACCCAATTCTATTGGTACATGATGACTACTGTTCGTAAATCGATGTTTATATTTCAAACTGCCAATATCCCCATTATAGTTTATATATAAGTAGTATTTATATGGATTTTCATCAAGTTTGAAATGAGTTTAGTTTTACGTAAAATAAGTACCATGTAAGCAGAAGACAGAAAACGTAATTTGACATATATTTTAAATGAACTCATTGAAAAACGTCTTCACTGAATTATTTTGTGACTTGATGGTGGGCATATTCAAGTAAATCTTCAATACACTTGATGATTCTGCTTATTTTCCTGAAGAAGTCCAGATGAGACTTTTGAATGAAATATGTTAAAATTTATTTAATTTCCATCGGTGAGATATTTTACAAATAGAATTTTATATCTAATATAAGTAGTATTTCATGTACCTGAATATTTATCATTCACAGTATTTGTAGGTAATTATATTCGTCACAGATTGATCTTATGTTGCATACCACTGAAAATCAGGGAGGATTGAAGGGTTGTTTTATTCTAGTGTTATGACGTTTTAGCAGTGCGTACCAACGAACCTACCAGGAACTAAAGTTGGAATTGTGCGATTGGACGACGGTTTAGAGATTCCTGATTCGATCCCTGGAAGGATTGTGAGTGCTCATTTTTAAGGATAAAACAGTTGCCCAATTCTTCCTGCTCTTCATTCGTATCCCAAACTTAAGAAATCCGTGACGAATACTATATGCAAGTCAAAGTAATCTCTTTAGAGTCCCTTGAGCTAAACACTCATTATTTTTTGTTTGTAGATTCTTACTACTTTGACTACAAATCTCCGAATTCCAGTTACTTGTAAAATGAGGATTTTACCTGAAGTATGTGATGATGATATGTTATCATGCTATGCTTTAATTGAGTAATTAAAATAGTTTGAATTAAATTACAAATGGTAAATATGGTAGGCAATTAGGTCGATATGAATTCATTTGTTGCAAGGATGCATGTCAGCTATATATATATATATATATATATATATCATCAGTACGTCATATCCACTTTTGATTTTCTACTTCTGCCGTTTACATTACGTCTCCTTGTCTCTTAAGTACTCCCCCAATGGTACACTGTAAAAGTGAGTGTCAGAAGTTACAAACATACACCTAGTTGATTCCACATATTCGAGACTACGCTTATGGTGACGATTGAATTGAATTTCAATTTTCTTGTTTCTTCCGTTTCTTGATAGCTTAGGTTTTATTGCGTTGAGAGCCATTTCAAGCTTCTGGTTAATCATGATTTCTGATGTAGACAATTGGTTCAGTGGTAATCGATTTAGTGTTGTCCGGTAGAATAACAGGAAATTATCGAGACTTTTAATTATCGTTCTTTCGCTTAAATCTATCCATTAGTATTTCAACTTAACCATTTGACTGAAATTGGCGGTATATTTAGCTGGGTGTATCCGTCTTCGATTACTGAATTAAAATAATTAAGTTATTTATTAAAACAAATGGAAAATTCAAACATCCAGTGAATATGAAATAGTATAAATTACATTTTTTCTTTAAATTTATTATAGTTAGAAAAAACAATTGCTTTGGCTAAGCTAATTGAATCGACAGGTGTTGCAGCGATCACAGTACACGGTAGAACGATCAATGAACGTTCAATGCATCGGAATCGTAATGAAGTTATTCAAGCAATAGCTCATTCAGTAGGTATACCTGTTTTAGCAAAGTAAGCAGATAGATGACACTGTGAATAAATTTTGAGTTATATATATTTGTGTTTGTATCATAATTATAGCTTGTTAGTATTCAATTCTTGGAGTATGAGGTCAAATACAGTTTTAAAAAGTTGTCGAACGGCCTTTTCTTCAGGAAAATTGGGGTACGTAGTAGAATTTCTACTAATGAAATGTTATCAGTTCACCATTCAGTATCTTTGCGTTGGTCAATGAATCAGGCGTAATCAACAAAGTAGAATTCGGCATGGTGATGTGTCAGTTCCAATGGCCACACTTCACATCTGGACTGCGAGACAGAAAATTAGTAATTGATGGAGTGAAAAGGAAGTGGGAATCTAAATTTGAGAAACACAGTTCAGAATTGTCAAGTTAGTTTGGAGAGTGGAGTGTTAGAAATAACACAATTGTAATCCTATGGTAACTGATGGTGAGGACTAGGCAAATATAATACTGGTTATTACTCAATAATTAACCAATTGAAAATATTTCAGTCCTTCAGGCGGTCTGTTGCGATCCAAATAGCTCAGCGGTAATGCTTCAGGCTGCGAAGTTGAGTGATTTAGGTCTGAATACCATAGAGGACATCAATTCCCCCATGAATTCAACCACCTCTTGTTGACGAGTGCTAAATAACACGAAATCTAGGTTCTTATACAGGGTTTCCTACTGACTACCTCCAACCATCTAACATATCAATAATCAGTTGTAAGTAGTTTGATTGTGTGGAACTCGCAGTATTTTCCCATTAAAACCCTGCACATCATATGGCCATTATTTACACCTCTGTCAAAGACACTATTCTCTTATTAGTTTAAATATAATGGAGACTTTTAAACGATTATATTTGTACACATATTACCGATCCGATTGATCAAATTTTAGTAAAAATGATTGGTATATATTGTAGTCAGGACTAAGGATTTCCCTATTGAGACAGTATTATGGCATACGTAATAAACGCCCTGACTATCTCTATCATTTGGAACATACTACCTCATCAACCGATTTGCAATCTTTTTGTATTACTGTATAACTAAACTCAACATTACTCATTTGATTTTTCCATGAAACACGAGTAATGATTCAAGGATACCTATAATGAAGAACGTATAGCCTGCACATGTATTCTACCTCCATGCATTATGTATCTTTGTAGCAATACAGTGCTAATTTAGTAGAATAAGTATAAACCTTTGTCGTAATGATTAACTGACTAATAATCTGTTATGCTACTCTTTGGGAATAATTAGCTATTTACATAGTTATTATGTGTTAAAATTGCTTTTTCTGCTTGCTTGAATAAAATTATCCTCTGTTGTGTATTTTTCTTTTATTTCTATTTAAGTGGTGGTTCTCGTGATATAATTAGAAATCATGAAGATATTGAATATTTTCGACAATTAACTAGTGCAACCGGTGTTGTTATAGCCAGAGCTGCTATGTGGAATCCTGCCATATTCAAATCACTTCAAGTTGATGAACCGTTACCTAAACTTGAGGAAATTATTTGTAGATATTTAACTCTGGTAAACAATGTTTCTTTTTTGTATATGGTTTTTTGTTGTGTATTACTTAACAGTACTGAACAAGCTTATTTTCATGTTGTGTTAACCTGGCATATACATATATCTTTCATGATGTTTTTTTGTTTGGTGCAATATGTTGAGACTATCCTTCTCATCACTAGTATACCGATGCAGTTGTCCAGCCAACCATTCATCAGATGTTGAGCGCACGATATTGGCCAATATATGAATCCTACTTATTAATACACCTCCTGTAGTGAAGGAGAACACGGGTGAGGACAACCAAATTGTATTTAGGACAAATTACAGAATTACTTGGTAAAATAGAAAAACCATATAGTAATTCGTTAATTTGCAAAATATTATTCTATCATATCAAACCGGACTGTTGCTTTTGCAAACATCAATCCATTGTCTCGCATTTCATTGTTCATGCGATTTCTTACGAATTCCATTGTTTTCTCGCTCTTCTTTTCTTGATCTTCTCCATCTTCTGCTGCCAGACGTAACGTTCTTTTGACTCACGTTATATACTACTTATATCAATATAAGTAGCACGCACCACACTCGTCCCCCCTTTTAACAAGTTGCTGTCGTAGTCTTTCTGATCTCCGTACCGCTGTGTTCTTTGGTGCTTTTCGTGATTCACACCCATGATGATCTTGAAACCATCTCTGTAGTTGACTAGCATTTACGCGCTTCTGCTTGTCTTCTCTCCGGATCGTGTAGACCGAGCCGCGTCTTTCCGTGATAACATACGGTCCTCCCCATTTTGGGGCCAGCTTCCCCGACCCTGCTCCCCCTGCTATGTCACTTTTTCGTTCTCTACACTTTACTAGGTCCCCCACTGCAAAGGGTTTCCACGTTCTCCTCTGTTGTTCTGCCTTCTTTGTGTCTGATATTTGTTTCTTTTCCACGTTCCTTATTGCCTCTCTCCTCTCTTTTCTTAATCTTGTTGTCGTCCACTTCTGTTGTTGTGGCCAGGTCTTATTATGCATTGGAAGTCGTGGTTGTCTGCCATACATGAGCAAGAAAGGTGACTTCTTGGTTGTTCCTTGTGTGGAGGAACGATGTGCCAGCAAAATCAATGGTAACTCTCTCTCCCAATTTCCTCCTTTTGATGCTAACCATTCCTTTAACGTTCGATTGTTTCTCTCTGTAAGCCCGTTTGTCTGAGGATGATACGGTGTAGTTCGTATTCTCTTGATGCCAAACTGCTTTAAACGGGCTTTAAACTCGTCACTTTCAAAACAGGGACCCTGGTCAGTTAATATCATCTTCGGTATTCCGTGACACGCTACAATATGCCGGATTACCACCTCGGTCACTGTCCTTGCCCGCTGGTCTGCAATGGGTACGGCATCTACCCAACGTGTAGCATGTTCCGTCATCACTAACAGGTACTGGTTACCGCTCGCTGTCTGTGGAAACGGTCCCATCACATACACCGACCATAGATCACCGACTGCGGTTACTGGGATTGACTGTAATGGCGGTTGTCTGTATCGATCGCTTTTCATTAGCTGACACTGCTGGCAGGTTAACACGTATTCAGCCACATCGTCTCTCATGCTCGGCCAGTATGCACTTTGTCGTAGTAAGTCCGTCGTTCTTGCGATGCCTGTATGTGCTACCTGGTGACACTCGTGTATCACTTTACGCCGCCAGTCTTTCGGGATCACCGCCACCCAATTCTCATCATCGTCCTGCCAGGTCAGGACTCCATATGAGTTCACTCTCAGTCGTTCCTTTTGCCGAAGCAGCGTTATTACCTCCTTGTCCATTGTTCGTTTATCTACGTCTGCTCCCTCTTTTATCACTCTGATTACCTCTCGAAGGTTAGGGTCAGCTTTCTGCTGCCGGACGAGTTCTAATGGGTCTCCCTCTAAACTATTCACCGCGTATGCTGTTAATGGCAGGTCGGCTTCCATGTCTGGTCTTGACAAGTAATCCGCCATTACGTTTTCTTTTCCTGGAACATGGCCGATACTGAAATCGTATTCTTGCAGGCGTATCATCCATCGCGCCAACTTCCCTCGGGGGTCTCTTGCTGTTTTCAACCACTGCAGGGGTTTATGGTCGGTCTCAATGTGAAATCGTCTACCTAAGAGGTATGGTCTCCATTTTTCCACTGCCCACACGATCGCTAAACACTCCTTTTCGATGGTTGAATACTTCTGTTCAGCGGGTGTGAGGACGCGACTCGCATATTCCACCACTCTATCAGCCTGACTCAACACAGCACCTATACCATGATCACTCGCATCTGTGGCCACTGTAAACAGTCTTCCCGGTTCAGGCAGTCTGAGCGTCATCTGGCGATCGTCTAGCATGTTTTTGATTCGGTTGAACGTTTGTTCGGCAGTCTCAGTCCACGTAAACTTGGTGCTGCTCAATAACTTATATAAGGGTGCTGCTATTTCGTTGAAATTCTTGACAAACCGACTGTAGAACGCCGCTCTTCCCAGGAACTGTCTCAACTTCCTTTTCGAATTAGGTACTGCAATATTCTTTATGGTAAGAATTTTCTCCGGCAATGGTTTTATTTCTCCATTTCCCACTTTATGTCCCAACAATGTGACGCTACTTTTCGCTATCTGCGACTTGTCCTTATTAATCCGAAGTCCAAATTCGTCAATTCGCTTTAAGACCGCTTCCACATGCTTGATGTGATCTGTTTCTGTTTGACTGTACACAACTACATCGTCGCCATATACCTCGACATTATCTAGATTCTTGAGCAGTAGTGTCATTAATCTTCTGAACGTGAACGGTGCACCCGCCAACCCGAACGGCATTCGTTTAAATTGATACTGTTTATCACGTACAGTAAACGCTGTCTTGCTTCGATCACTCTGTTTTATAGGCAGTTGCCAATAACCTGACCGTAAATCCAGCACTGTAAACACCGTGGCATTCTGTAGCCGATCTAATGTTCCCACCACTGTTGGCATTGCACAAGGCTTCAGGTCTGTTATATTATTCAATTCTCTGAAGTCGACACAAAATCTATACTTTCCATTTGGTTTCTTTACCAAGAGTACCGGCGAGCTATATGGGCTGTCCGCTTCCTCAATTATACCTTCTTTTAGCATTTCCTGGACCTGACGATTTACCTCGGCCTCTAAATGCACCGGGACACGACGTGTTGCAAATATATTTACTCGACTGTTCTTTATCGGTATTTCGTGCTTTACTCTGTCACAAAATCCATACGGCTCCCCATCTCCAGTGAATAGTTTCGCATACTTTTTGCATAACTCGTGAATGTTTGGTTTCTTTGACGAGACATCCGCTGCAACTCTTAAATCAGCCACTTAGCTACTTTCGTGTATTGTCAATGAACCATATTTCGTGACCACCTTACCGCTTCTTAAGTCAACTATCGCTTTTACTTCTCTTAGGAGATCTGCTCCTAACATCGGTCTCGATAAGCTTGTGGTTACGACGAACGGAAAATTTATCTCAGCATCCCCCAATTTTACGATACTGTTAGATACGCCAAACACCTCTAACATATGGCCCCCTATCGTGTGGACAGCTAATGTACACGGCTTGATTCTCTTACATTGCTCTTTGCCTATTAACGATACTGCTGCACCTGTATCGATCAGACAAACTAAATCTCGCTCATTTATGTTCACTCTCGTATATACTGCCCCTCTGTCTACTAACGCAACAATCCCCAGATTCCTAGGATAGAAAGAACACTCGTTGTAACGTCTAACATATCTGCGTCTTCGTCTTGTTGGACAGTTTATCTTCCAATGTCCTGTCCCTCCACAAGCGTAACATTTATCGTTCCTTTTATTGTTCACTCGTATTGCTGCAATCTCACGCTCCAGCTCCTCAATCTTCTTCTCGACATTACTCATCTCCTGTTTTTCGCACCCGACCGGAGCTACTGTTCGCGTCATCAGCTGACGAGTCACCTTCGCCAGTTCACTGATATCCATCGGTTGCGCTGCATTCACCAGTTTCAGCTGTTGGGAGACGGTGGCAGGCACACTCTCGATAAACTGTGACGCCAACAACTGTGCCTCCGACTCCTCATCCAGACTCGGCAGCGCACGGCGTAACAATCTGGTAAGCTCCACAGCCAGCACCAGTGGGTCACCATCGACCGGCAACCTCGCCAGCCGGAACTTCTGCAGCGCGTCCTCCCTGTCCACCGGGCTGTCAAACTCCGCCGCCAACCGCTCCGTGACTGTCTCCCATGTCGTCTTCCCGCCAGCACCGTCCAAGCTGTCATACACAGCCTTCGCCCTGCCTCTCAGAAGCGTCCCCAGCACCACCAGCTCCGCCTTCGGCTCCTTCACTCCCACCAGCTCCGCCACGGCCTCAAACTCCTTCGGCCATGGAATCTTCATCCTTAGTAGAGGCAGCGACACCTCCTGTAGTGAAGGAGAACACGGGTGAGGACAACCAAATTGTATTTAGGACAAATTACAGAATTACTTGGTAAAATAGAAAAACCATATAGTAATTCGTTAATTTGCAAAATATTATTCTATCATATCAAACCGGACTGTTGCTTTTGCAAACATCAATCCATTGTCTCGCATTTCATTGTTCATGCGATTTCTTACGAATTCCATTGTTTTCTCGCTCTTCTTTTCTTGATCTTCTCCATCTTCTGCTGCCAGACGTAACGTTCTTTTGACTCACGTTATATACTACTTATATCAATATAAGTAGCACGCACCACACTCCCACTATTAATTAAAGTTGGCTAACAGCCATTACCGAAAGACCATTGAACCAGCATTTGTTCAAAAGTGTTTGTTACAATGTTCTCTCGTAAAATCCCATCACCTCTCTCAGTACTTTGATTTATATTACGTCCGTTTCCTAATGGTTGCTTCAGATGTCCATTTTCATCTTTTCTCAAGTGTTCAGCTCTGTTATCATCAACTGAATTGTTTACTTTTGGTTTTGTCCATCTACTGAGCATTTTGGAATAAATTCAATTTATCCATCTTTTAGTACAAATTTGTATTTTCAGATTTAGAGAAAAGGTTTTTATGGGAAGATTTGTAACAAATATCTTTCTGCCCGAGCACTATTTTAACTTACTATTAAATGATTGGTTGTCGAATACTATTGTAGTGAACGAGAACACCAGTGGGGACAATCAAATGTATTTAACACAAAATTACAGGAGTTATTAATAAAATCTAACAATCATAAAGTAAATAGTTAATTTGCAAAATGTCCATCGATTGTCTCAAAATGACTCAGACTTCATTGTTCTTTCATTTTCATACAAATTTCATTTTGTTTCCATTCTTTACTGTTCGATCCTCTTGTCTCTCTGCTTCCAGACATTCTGTTTACGACTAACATCATTTACTACTTATGTCAATATAAGTAGCACACACCACACTATAACCAATAACCCATCAGCTTTCATTCCTAATGGGCATCCATCATAATTGATGATTTGCTTAAACTACTGACGGCAAAATATTTCTAAATGTAAACTTACTAGCTTCAATATTCCCGTCGTAGAATTGTTTTAGTTGATCAATTTCATTTGTAAACCGCATGTACTCACGTGGATTCATAAGATGCTTACAATCTGTAGCAAATTGAGATACTGCGAAATTCACCAACAATTACCACAGTTATTCTTATGATTTTCTCTTTATGTTTTCGATCGAGAAATCAGATACAATTACTTTAGAATTCATCGATTAAGTATTTTATACAATGAAAAAGAAAAACAATTCCATAGGCACAAGACTAATTGTAAACAATCATGGATAAATATAAATGACAGTTAATTAGTTTTTCAAATGAATTGGGCAAACTGTTAATATCAGCATGGGGATTTGTCGAGATTGTTGCATTTTCACAGCTGAACTCACGAGTAGATGCTGGCTCAGTGGTCTAATAATTAAGCATCCGCTTACGAGACCGATAATCCTGGGTTCGAACCCCGCATATGAGATCGTTGGTGCGCACTACTGGAGAGTCCTATACTAGGACGAAACGGCCGTCCAGTGCTTCTAGGTTTTCACTGGTGGTCTAGCTTAGATTGCTTCACGAATTCAACTGTGAAAATTTTTAATAATAAAAATAATGATGTACTTGTAATAACCTATTGAATAGAAGATTAAATTTTCTGACATTTTGTGACTCAGTGTAAGACACTTCTTCAGAGAACAAATCACAGTTTTTTAAAAAAAAAGCAAACCTTTCTATGCATAGTTTTTAAATATTCACGAGTTGAATGTTTGCAGAAACGGTAATTTTGTTGTTATTCTACATAGTTAGTTTTAAGAATACTTTACTGTAAGCCAGACATTATGAAATAAAACTTATATATTTGTAGGCCATCATGTTTTAAATAGAAGTGAAAATGTGTTACAGATTGGTTTTTTCTTCTACCAACCGTTCAAGCCATAAATACTTTCATATATCATGCTGCATTCCTTTTAAATTAATTGTTTCGTGGTTGCTTGTAGCTTAGTGCTTTACATTTTTAATTAAAGCTCTTTGAGACTCTAACGTCACCTCTTTTTGTATTGTCTGAATATACATATATGTATAATATCTCTTTACAAAGTTAACCAACATTAAATTCATCTTCTATGCTGTTTGTATATTATTGTATTTCTAGTCTGTTCGTTATGATCATCATATAGCTGGTGCAAAGTATTGTGTTTTACGGATGTTACACGATTTCGGTGGTACGCCGATATATGAAGATGTATTAGCCTCGAATGAACTACGTGATCTATGGTATTTATAATTTGATTTCAGTTCAGATTTATTAATTAACATAAGATTTTGTTTGTCTATCTACATATCTGTTTATTGCAACTCATAATTGGATAGATTTCTTAAAGTTGTACTTAATATACACAGTAGTACGTACTGATGGCTTCATCAGGGCTCAAATCCAAAACCTTCAAGTCTCTTGCAGGGTGCGTCACGTTTTCAAGTCAAGAAATCGTAATTCAATGGTTTACATTTCTAGCATCAATCACTTTTCAGTAAAGCACGACATATTAATTAAACCAATCTTTATAAACTTGTCAGCCACATATTTGGAAATCATCTGTAGAATTTTAAATTATTGTTTTTGGATATGTCTAATTAACGCCTCTTTCAATCTATGATTGTAATCAAACTAGTTAACAGAGTGAAAAAAATCCCATAGTAATCAATCAAGTCAAATATTAACACTTATCTATAAACTCATTAACTCGATTTTTTCGTTATCTACGTGTAAAATGTTAACTTCCAAGTTGTGGGATGCATTTACCACTCAGTAACTAAATATATACAGATCTCTATGTAACTATTAAGGCACATTTTTGTGTTTATGTGCATGTGCGAAGCTTAGTGATGCTTAATCTATCTACTTATACTTAAGTGAATAACTAAACTATTTTTACCACCAAAATTGGATAATTTTGTTTATGTATTTATAGCTAACTGATTGTTATTTCTACTTAGCGAATGATGTAATAATAATCATAATGATTTCTAAGATAGCTTACTGTAAATAAATATTTTCATATAGAAATATCACCGTAAAATCAACGGTTTGATCAAAGAATACTTATTGAAAAATGGACGAACTAATTTATTTAATCAGAAATGGATGGTGGCTAGCAATGGAACCCATGACATGCGTTTCGTTCTATTTGGGACTCGTCAGCTGGGTATACCTGCATCCCAGAGTTGACGTGTGATTCAAACAACCAATACAAAGCATGAATTAATTCGTTGAAGTTTTATAGTTCTCCTTTTTTCATTTACCCCTAACAATTTCTTTATTTTAGGGATAAACTATAATTTTTATCCTATTAAAAATCTGTGTAGTAGTTAAAAAGGTTTACTCAAAGAAAGTTCTACTACAAATCTTGCAAATTTACAAATAATTAATGTTATGTTGATTGTGGCGTAGAGCGATTTTGAATAACAAACGATTGGGGGATTCTTCTAGTACGAAATTAGATCTATTGAAACTAAGTATGAATGGTGCACTACAATACTTCACCCTTAGTAGTCTTCCATACAATCATAGCAACAGACATGACTTTGAAATGTAGAATTATCTAAATAAGAGCTAGAACAACTTATCAGACCACGACAAAGATTAGCGGAGGTGTTTAAATAGGAAGAAAAAAGCCACGGCTTTCCTGACACGTCAGAACAATCATTTATATGAACAGAAGTTTTAAAAAAACTAGATAATTCGAAGTATTCCTAGCAACTTATTCATCAATCGTTCATCTAGCACATTTCTATTCCTAACATTATTAATCTACTAGGTTTCAGTATCAAGCTCAAATTAATTTACTTATTGTAACTAATGGTTAGAGACTTTAAATGATTTGCCTGAAAATCGTTTGCAGTAGCGCAGGCTCATCTATTCTTTGTCTCCTCTAAAATTCTGAGATTTTGGATTCCTTATAACGTTTTTCGTATTTTTATTTCGTTAAATTATATTTTATTTTCGACTAGTATCTTTGATGCCTAATCTTTTCTATTACCACTAATACTGTGAATACCTCCACCATTCTTGGATTTAACTTGACAATTTTATTTCCCTGTACTGATAGAATATGGCAACTTGAACCGATATACATACAAATCACGTTCTACGTTGCAACAGACTAACTGAATTTGCTTACTTCCTTATTTATTTATTTCGAAAATTGTTGTACATACTTTATTCCGTTTATTCCCTTTCTTAATAAATCAAATACTTATTATTACTATTGTGTTCATCTAGTGCCATATGGAATATGTTAGATGTTTACGATCATGAAATGTCTAATCGACTAGAACGTTTAAAGAATCATCAACTTACATTAAACAATTCAACAGTTAATTGTAATCAAGAAATAATTTCATCTCCTTCACTATCAGTTTCTTCTGACTCTCTCTCAGTTCCAGAGAAACGACCTCGTGTAGAAGAACATTTATCAAATACTACAACAGTATTAGTGAATGATAATAATGTGCCTGGGGTAAAAATAAATAATTTCGAGGAAATTGTACTCTCTATTCCATATGAACGTAGATTTTGGCCTGATCATGGAACTAGTCCAAAACAAATACTTCGTGAACACTGTAAATTATTAAAATGGGATTCACCTAAATACGAAACTGTAAGTCTTATTGTCTAGGATATACATTTTAAAATTTATTTATCTCTACAATCCGAATTTTTTTCAGAAATTTCATGTTTTTCTGAAGTCTTATACTCAAGCAATTTTTTGAACAAATTCAGTTTATCAGTAATTATGTAAACAGTTAGTCTGTAGCCGAAAAGCACTCAAGATGGTACACGTTCAACGTTTTCATCAACACTAGTGGTCAACATTCATTTTGATCTTGGATCATCCTTGCAGTCTTGACAGTTTTTCACCGAGTTTCACCAGAAACTTTAATTACTCTGTATACTTTTTGAGTAGAGCTTGTCAATGGTAACACTGAGACATTTTGATATTATTTATAGTTTTAATTATATCTTATTTTAATACTCTTAAAATGAGATTGTATACTAAGTATAATAGTGATTTTTCTCTTGTTTACTTTAGTCTCTGTTATATTTTTCATATCAGACACCTTACTGATTACTAAAGCTTTCATTTACACGCAAAATATTAAATCAAGCTAATTCAAATCAGGATAATGATGCACTAAAAGAAGACAAATCTTCCTGTATTCGCCTTTTGATTGGACACTAAAGAATAGAAAGAAGGAGCTTTGCAAAATATGAAGAGTTAGGATTCATGGTCATTTGTGTTATTGGTTAAAGAGAAGGTCGTTGTTCTGATTAACGTGAGCGAACTTACAATTAGCAGGTTCTATTATCAAGTGAGCCGGTTAAGCGTGCAATAAAGAAGTCTGAATTCATAACGACTTAAACAATGAGTTTGTAGGTATCACTGGATTTGATGGTTTCAAATAAAATGAGTATTGAGTAGAAAGTTAATAATAAGATTTATTTCCTTTAAAGAATTAGTTTACATTAAGTCACGAAACGTTAAAAATGCCATTTTTGTACTCATTGAGATATAGCAAGAAATATATTTATTACTGACTTGTTGAACAGCAAGGAATTATTAGCACAGATTAGAATAACGGTCTAAAAATCAACGGATGACCACGAACTTCTTCCCTTCATGTCACTATCATGCAAATTACCTTCAAACAAATTCACGTCTGTACACTTTAATAGTGTTGGTGGTTAGTTTGTGCTATAGACTCTTACCTTACCATTAGTAGCTAGAAATGTTTTTAGTTACTCTCTTAGTAATAGAACCTTATTTTCACCCATTCAAACTCATCCCGTAGTATACTGAGCAATGCTGACTAGTGTTGGAGACGGTTGGAAGAAAGTTAGAGGTGGCCAAGCCAAAACGTAGCATCAGTCCGTAAAGTCACTAACTTCCTATCTGAGCCATGTTGGTAGATGCAGACTACTTGGTTGGGGTCTGCATGACTATCGTAACCAATGGTTGGAAACTCTGTGTGACATGTTTCAGAATCGATCACAATGGCGTCGGTGTATACACTCTCCGTCTTCCCTTAAACTGTGAGATTAAAACTACTCTATACCTTTCTTTCTACGAACTAATTTATTCTCCCTGTATCATATCCTTATATGCAATCTTTTATATATATTACTACCATTGAAGTAACTACTATGAATTTGATGTTCATCTTGTTGTGCTAATATAAGGTGTGGCAACTTGGACCGATGCATATATGTGCCTAGTCCTACGTTGTATCTGATTGACTGGGAGTATTAACAATAAAATGAAACACATTTTTACACATAAACCACTTTATACCCAATGAAATTAACTCTACATTAGATTTACATCGAATTACATTACCACGATTATTAGTCATTTGAAAGATACGAGAAGTCATACCGTTTTTATAAAATTATTGTATGTTATAATAATCGCTAAACTTATCTGTTATTGTCATTCCAAATGTGTGTTTGTGTCTCTGTAAAATTTGTAGATTGAAGATCGTAACAAAAGATCATTTTTCAGCACTGTTTTAGTGAATGGTAAACGTTATCGAAATACCAGTGCGTAAGTAATATGTAGTAATTAGTATGTATAATGTTGTTATCTATCCATATTTTTTTGTGTAGATCTCTTTTTTTTAAATGACCGAATAAAGTTGCATAATCATATGACAGTTTATCTGTAAAATGGTAAACTACTACATTTTTGATCTTACAGTTTATGGGGTTTCGCGGTTTTTGTTAAAAATATTCAACTGGTTGTTGTAATATGTTGTGATAGTCTACTTGATTATTTGAAACATAAGTCCTTTGAATGTTGATCTAATCCACTTCGATAGGTGTTGTAAAGTCTTTTGTTTGTATTTTTCTTAATGATCGTAACGTATATTTTAAAGCTTTCTGTTGTATAGTCTAAATTGTGTCACTGTGTCCCAGTTGTATTCATTCATTTTTTATCTTTATTTAAATGTCATTTATAACCCTTCATTCTTTGATCTCATTTGTTCTTTTAGAACTTGGAATCTTTAGATGTCTAGATTTCCTTTACACAGTTGAAAATGATTTGTCTCGTTTACTTCCCATCTTTCTGTACTTCTATAAGTTATGGCAACTTAGTCTAATGCATATTCATACCATGTTATATGCTCTATATGATAATCAACTGATTAGTTGTTTAAATTAGCTAGCAACCTATAACAATGTCTTTAAAAGTTTTAAATTTCATTTATTGATCTCTTTCCTTTCAATTCCGCAATTGCAAAAGTCACTATGTTGTATAACTTCTGTAAATAAATTCATAGTATAAGCGATGACGATAATATATCATTCATGCAAGGTGTCATTCTCAAAATTTACTAACTTCTGGTCAAAATCGAATGTGGATTGTTCCATTTTTCGATTGCACTCGGTAATTAAATACCTTTTTGTAATATAACTCAAAGCAGCAAAATTCAGAACACACATATCGAACTAATAGGGACTCGTCAGTTTATGTACCAACATCTTAATGATGATGATCATAGTAAAGAGAAAGGTGTTGATTTTATTCCCAGTGTGTAAACATCAACATTAAAGCAGGCGTACATTCAACTAATGAGTTTCACTTAGTCCAGAACACATTTTCTAGATTCCACTGTTAACCGTATATTGTATAAACCGAAGCTTCTATGTTCAGTTTATTGTAATTGTTTATTTATTCTATCTTAAAAAAATACTTTCTTTCTTTTAACAGATGTAAATCAAAAAGGTATGCTGAACAAGCAGCTGTATTAGTTTGTCTACATGTGTTAGGCATACCCGATGGAAAAGTTCACGCTGATGAAAATAATAAGGTTAATCTTAATAATAAATAATTTCACATAATATTTTTTATGATTTGTAAACAAAACAAAAATGTAACCAAAAGAGAGGTTTTCTTCAATATTTTGATAAATTTGATTTTTGGATAGAACAATTGCTTTTTTATTGAGTTATGTATTTGTTAACTTATATAGAGATATAACATCAGCATCTCCAGCCATATTCAACAATTCTAGTTTTAGTTTTAAAACAAATCTGTAGTTCCTCAGATTTTTTTCCAATACGTCCTGATAATGGTAACTAAACTAGGTTTGAAAGTTGTATTAAAGAATAATCGCTTTCACTTCCAACTTGTGTCATTTATAGCGTAGGCTAGATATCCGTCTACCGACCAAAGGACGAGTGTACTGCGCATCAGTTCGTTCCGTCCTTCTTTATGGCAGTGAAACATGGCCGGTAAGAGTAGAGGATATTCGTAGGCTACTAGTATTCGATCATAGGTGTCTTGGAAAAATTGCTCGTATATCCTGGGACCACGGAGTATGTAATGCAGTTGTTAGAATACGGGTACTGGGTAAGGACGGCAAACCGATTGATGAAGTAGTGCAACTTCGTCAGTTGAGATGGCTTGGACACGTGTTACATATGCCGAACCACCGACTGTCCCGACGTGCTATGTTTTGTGGTGTAGGACTTGGAGTAGGTCGGGGAAAACTAGGGGTGGTCAAACCAAAACGTGGCACAAATCCATGAAATCACTGATAAGTGGAGTGAGTCATGTTGGTAGGTGTAGATTGCGTGGTTGGGATCCGCGATATGGTAGCAACCGATGGTTAGAGACGTTGAATGACATGGCTGAAAATCATTTGCAATAGTGGGGGTGCATCCACTCTTTGTGTTCTCCCAAATTCTAATCTGAATTTTTCATGTCCATCCATCGATCATCCAGTATTAAATACCAGTTAGTTTCTTTGCGCAGTTACATTCAAGCTTGCTCGATAGAATCCCGTTGATGCTAACACAATTAAACATTTCTAGTGTTAGTTGATTGACGGTAATTTGCAAGAAACTGTGTGTGTGGGTTTTTCACTAGTTGACACTCGTCAACAAGGCGTACGTGCGATCTTCAGGGAATTGATGCTCCTCATGGGATTCGAACTTGTGCCACTTAGCTCCACAGTTTATGATGTTACCAACTAGCTGATGTCTTGTTACAATATACGTAATGTCGATTCACATAGACTAATGTCCTCATTACCACTTGTTTGATAGAATTCACTTACTGCTAAACGGCTAGATAAATATGATCTTGGTCACTACTTAATGACTGATCATTTATTTGTCAATTGACAGTCAATTAAAAGCTGATGAAACGTCTAGCCGTTGCCATAGTGAAAGGAACAAAAGTAAAATATTTTGTAAGAACTACATGGCTGTCAAATGATCCATTTATAACTTCATGTAGAGTTGATTGTGAATGATGTTAAATATTAAGTTGGTGGTAGGAGGTAATCGACAGGAAACCCTGAACTTTTGTGTTATTTCTCACTCGTCAGCAAGGTGTACCTGTGATCTTGAAGGAAATGATACTCCCTGTCGGATTCGACCACTTGTCACCCAGCTTCACAGTCAGAAGTAAGCACCTGATATACATGACATTGTTCACAACTCAGTGATCAATCCGACAGGTAGTATCATTTCCCTCAAGATTACAGGTACACCTTACTGATGAGTGCGAAATAATACAAAACCTAGGCCCAGGATTTCCTGTCGACTACCTCTAGACACCACCTTACATCTCAACGCAGTGCACATGATGTCGAATCACTTAGACTAATGATCATATTGTAACTTGATCGATAGAATTAGACTCAGATCAAGAAGAACTTGACATACATCTCATTGGTCACTACTCAGTGGTCAATCAGTTGTAAATAATTAGTAGTAGAAGAGTGAAAATATGCAACAAGTTATCAATTAGTCATAATCAACGTAGAACTTTGCATAAACATGGATTTTTTCAATTTTTCATACTATTACAACAAAATGAAAATAATAAAATAAATAGCAAGAGGTTCAAATCATTTTGATAGCAGTAATAATCGAGAAGTATATGATTTATGAGAACAGAATGAGATATGTATCCAGAGAATACCGAAACCTAAAGTGTAGGGTAAGATGAAGAGTAAATACATCTGCCCCATTGTGACCGATTGCAAGCCAAATCACCCAACACTAACTTCTGTTATAGCGAAGTCAGCTAAATAGTCTGTATCTACCAGGATGAATAAATTATTGATCAACGACTTGATGTGCTGGTGCCACGTTATATCAAAAGTTAGAAATAATGAAAAAAGTGAGAGTTTGGTTCTAGATGTATCATTACTTTCGTTAGTATTCATTCTTGTCTTCTTTCTGCAGTAAGTAGACTGCTAGTGTTTAGCCTATATACTTGATTTGCTCAGCAGTACAACGCCGTAGTAGAAAATTAAATAAACACTGAGAACTAACAAGTCAATCAAAAGGTTCTGTGTCTAAATGTCTACTTTACTTTCAAAAACACTTAAAGCACATCATAAATATAGATAGATTGAAAAATATTATAAATCAAAGACAACACACGTTTATAATTAACACAAATATCAAACAACGAGATTAATTTTAGCTCTGCATCTCTGAGGTAGTGAAATAGTCTGAGTTAAATATGATTCTAAATAGTAGTGTGTACTGAAAAAAGGACAATTCTAAATAGAAGAATTAGCCGAGATATTGAAATGAACGCATAAACAGATAAAATAATTAGTTCGTTGAAATAACTAAATATCACATGTAGCAATAGGTAAGCCGTAAAATGGTTATACTACTTGTTAAGAATAACAAACCATAAAAATATTGAGATTGTGAAACTTTCAAACCAACTGTAATTATTTGAATAATTCTGCCGAGTTAGCATAGGAGATGACTGAATTAGAAGTGTTACATTGTGAACTGATTCTGTGATGTGTGCTACTTTTGCTGATAGATATCAGCAGTAAGTAGCACCAATCGGAAGTAGAATTCCTACCATCAGAAGATTGAATTCAAGAGAACAAGAAGGGTAATAGAAAGCAGTTGTAATAACAGAATTGGAAGAACCATGAAACTTGTAAGGAGCAACTAAAGGAAGATGTGCAAATAATTTATTTAATGTATGGTTCTCAATTTTTACGAATCCAATAATAAATAAGCTTTCACAATCATGGTCATCACGTTCGGTAGTGAATCCCTGAATTTAAAATCACTGAATAAGCGGTTAGTGGTTTGCATTTTTAACACCAGTGAATTCGCGATATTGTGTGGCCTTTGTGGATTCCTTTCTCATCCCCTATTGATCCTTGTGATCCATCTATTACAGCTTCTCAACTGAAATCCTAATATTTCATCTTTAAGTCACACGATTATTTTTAGTATAAGAGGTAAGTGGACACTGTCTGATTTTTAATTTACATCACTAGTTCCTAGGTTCAATGAACTCCAACCCTTCTTTTTTGAGATTCAGTTTATCCTACTCAAAATTTATAAGTAGCTCAATAATCTTAGCTTAAACATTTCAAAATGAAAAAAATTACGCTTCAGCTTGACAATCAAGAATTTCGTGTGGATAACCCAGAGACAAGCTACGATGTAAAGATCATACAGTTCATTGGTTTGGTTAAACTGACAATATAAGAAGTCATGTTTTTCAACCAATCTGATTATACTGTATATTGTAGTAAACTGTTTGTATACTATAAATTATTTAATAATATCGATAACTTCAATACCCTATACTATCCTCAAAACAATAAATCAGAACTATCTAGCTGAGATCTTCAAATCTACATCGTCCACTTGTAGTTTAGCTAAAGCTTCAAGACTGATGTTGTGGTTGTGTACCATCATGTTGATATCCTTTCTAGATAGAGCGTCAGCGACAATGTTGGAGGAGCCTTTGATGAACTGGATGTCCGTAGTGAATTGAGAAATGTAATCCAGTTGTCTGGCTTCCCGTGGAGAATGTTTGTCGTAGGTCGTGTTGAAGGAAAAGCAAAGTGGTTTATGATCAGTCATAATGGTGAAATCGCGTCCCTGAGGGAGGAAGTTGAAGTGTTTTACAGCTAAGTACATAGCCAGAAGTTCGCGTCCGAAGGTGCTATAACGCTCTTGAGTTGATGATAATCGTTTGGAGAAGAACGTTATAGGAGTAATCTTGCCGTTAACGCGTTACTGTAATACTGCTCCTACTGCTTTTTGGGAGGCGTCAGTGCAGAGGATGAGGTTTGTTGTGGGATCGGTGTTTAGGTGCTGTAGCATGGTAGCATTGGATATCATCAACTTTGCTTTCTCGAATGCTGTTTTGGCGTCAGGGGGTAGGTTGAATGTCTGACTCTTCTCTCTCTTCGTACCTTTTTTGTCGGCTTTCAGCAGATCGGTTAATGGCCGTAATACTTCAGCACAACGTGGTAAGAAGCGGCGATAAAAATTACACATACCGAGGAAGCGTCGTGATGACTTCACCGAGGTTGGTTCGGGGTAGTTAGTAATATCTTCAACTTTCGTCCGAAGTGGTTTGATCCCTTGTGAGTCGATGTAATGTCCCAAAAACTCTAAGGCTGGGACTGCGGATATGCATTTCGAAGGATTGATGACAACACCATGTTTTTAAAACGATCAAAAAGGATCTGGACATGTTGGATGTGCTCTTCTAAAGATGAGCTTGCAATCAGAACATCGTCGATGTAGGCAAACACGAAATCAAGGCCTCTTGTTACGTCATCCATGAAGCGTTGGAATGTCTGCGCAGCGTTTTTCAGTCCGAATGGCATCCTTAGAAACTCAAACAAACCAAAAGGTGTGATTATGGCTGTTTTCTCGATGTCTTCTGGTGCCATCGGAATTTGATGGTATGCGCACACGAGGTCAAGTTTCGAGAAGATGCATTTACCATGTAAATTTAACGAGAAGTCATGTATATGAGGGATAGGGGACCTATCAGGGATGGTTTGATTATTCATACGGCGATAGTCACCACACGGACGCCAATCTTGGTCTTTCTTTGGTACCATGTGTAACGGCGAGGCCCAAGGGCTGTTGGATGGTCTGATAATACCAAGTTGCATCATATGTTCGAATTCTCTTTTAGCTACTTGCAACTTGCTTGGCGGTAGTCTCCTCACCCTGGCGCTAATAGGTGGACCGGTGGTAATGATGTGGTGTTGCACCTGATGTGGATTACATTCCCTTTGATAATCTGATCTCGTGATGCATTCGTATTCTGACAGAATGTCGTTGAAAACGTTGTTCGCAGGTTTCATTATCCGTACTCCATGGATTTCATAGTCGTTGGAAGGTGTACCATCTACTTGTAAACGTGTATTTGCGTCGATTAATCTCTTCTTGGTCATATCTACTAACAAATTGTAGGCACTGAGGAAATCAGCTTCGAGGATGGGTCGTTTGACTTGGGCAACTATAAAAACCCATGTGAATCGTCTTCGGAGTCCGAGGTCTAATATAAGAGGTCGCTCTCCGTAAGTTTTGATAATTGATTCGTTAGCCGCAATGAGAGACAGCTTAGTGTTTGTTGTCTTCGGGAGAGGTGAAGTGGGATAATGCTAATTTCTGCTCCTGTATCGACTAAAAAATCCGAGCCAGAAATGCAATCCCTGATGTAAAAGAGACGGCTAACTTGTTGGCCAGTAACAGACGCCGCCATTACTGTCTGGCCGGCTCGTTTCCCTGATAATCTGGCTTGTTTGTCGTGAAGTTGCACGGTTTAGTGCAACGACGTGCTTTCTCTCCATAATTCGAGTGATACCAACAAATGTCAGCTGCCCGTTTGGATGACCTAGTGCTTGATCGGTTTCTCGAGATCGATCTGCTGGGACGAGAGTGGATCGTGGCAATGCTCGCCTGCAACGATGCTAATTGCTGAGTTAAGTGTGCTATTTGCTGCTGAATGTCCAGAGGGGGTTCATCGTGTCTCTACTAGAGGTTTGTAGTGCATTCAAACACCGACTGTCGGAATAAATCTCCATCATCTTGTCTGCCATATCAGCTAGATCGTCGAGATTGACGGAGGTTCCTGATACGCTGAGAATTTGGGTGACGTTCTGTGGTAAACGTTGAAACCACATCTGTTTAAGTAATGCGTCGTCTACCTTATATGACCCTGCTAAATGTTTCATATGCCGGAGTAATTGCGAGGGTCTCTTGTCCCCCAATTCACAAGACGTTAGCAACTGATGCAGTCTCCTCTCGTCTGAAACCGAGGTGCGTTGGATTACGGCTGTCTTTATTTTATCATAAGGTTCTGATTCTGGTACATGGTCGATCAAGTCTCCTACTTCAGCAGCAATCTCTATGGGGAGTGCGCCAACTACATATGCATACTTTGTTGCCTGTGATCGTATGCCTCGTGCCATAAATAATGCGTCGACTTGTGCAAACCAGATTCTGGGATTATTTACACCTTATGTTGGTAATCTTAACTCTGAAATTGCGTTGATCGAGTTTAAAGAATTATCTTCTGCTTGTGAAGCGTTAAAGGGATTGGTCAGTGGACTATCTATATCTATGAGTATACCAGAAGAGTTCATGATGGCAAAAATAAAAAATATGGTGTCGTGTCAAGTGATAATAATTATTTAAAAAACGTAGATATATATAGTAAATGTCTATAAAAAATAATCGAGGCTCACCAAATAATTGTGGTGGACCAAAAAGTATAATAACCAAAAATTAGCGATAAAGTTATTACGTCCAAAAGTTAATGCGACAATAACAATTTATAAATTAGTAAGACAAATTAAAAGTTCAGGGACGTTACTTAAATCAGCTAGTTGTTGCGTATTCTGTTGAGTTTTGGTCCCAAAAATCCACAATTATAAATGAGTAATAATTCCAATGAGGTAAATATGACTCCAGTAAGTTTCTTTGACGTAGGGTGTAATAGAAATGGCACAGCAGTCTAAAATGTGGATAATATTTGATTTAGAATGCGATCAGCTCGATAACGCGTGAGAATAGAAAAAGGAGCGTGTGTGTGTAATAGTGTATTTGCGAACAACAAAAATGTGTCACACTACGTAAGTATCACAACGGAAAAAGTTGTCACGACCACTTACTAAAACAACAGGTACAATCAATTAATCATAAATGTATATGTAGTGAGAAATTGACAAGAAAAACACCAATAATATTTAAAAGTATTTAAAAAATAAGGTTGCCAGACCTATCGCCACACTACTACTACTGCTACCAATACTACAAATGTGATTACTACTACTATTACTACAATTATCACTATTACTGTTACTGCAACTGTTGTAATTATTATTATCACTATTCTACAAAAGAACCTAGTGATTATGACGAACAAATAAAAGAAAAAAACACGGCTTTACATGGAAGATGCACACCATCAGGCAGAAAAATGCCAAACAACGATTTAAAGCTATGCAAAACCCGGACATGTTTAAAACGTCCAGGCCAAGCAATCAAAAAGCCTGGACGTCATGTCCATTTTGTAATATAAAAAATGAAAATAAATTTTCTAACTATTCACATTTGTGTTTTTGATTGTTTCACTGGTCAATAGTGTATGGGGTATCGTACGTGTTACTGTGGGATGAATGTAAATCGCATATAATTCTCATGAATAATAAATTCCAGGAATTCGACCATGTCAGAGCACAGATTCTAAGGAATCTCGAGTACTGAGCGTTCACGACAGTATTTAATTTTGGATAGACAGGAGCAGTAATAGTAGAAATAGTAGTAGTAGTAGTAGTAGTATTAGTAGTTTTTGAAATAGCAGTAGTTCGAATAGCAGCAGTAGTGGTAGTAGTAGTGGTATTATTATTACTATTATTGTTATTATTACGAATATTAACGTTAGTCAGTGAATTTCCTCCATGAATGGATGTTCATCATCTACTCTTATTGGATCACTTGATTTTATTTGTTTCTGCAACCACTTAGGTACATGTTCGCACACCCTAATTTGGAGATCACGATTACTCCTCCACATGTATATGTGGCCAAACACACATTCAAATCGACAAACACAGTGGCATGTGACGCAATCGTTTCCATGTCTTTTGCGTTTTTGCTGAGACATGGACATTGTTTTCTCTTTCATAAAGACCTTTGCTGCATAATACGTCCTGTTAACAACTTATTTAAGCCTCTGTTTCAGTAAAAAGCTATTTGAATCACCTCTAAATCGAAAAATGATGTAGACAGGTTTCTTTCTGCTAAGGTTATAGTAGGCCTCAGTATACCGTGACCTTTCCATCTATTTATGAATTTTAAGGGATAGCCAGTTTCCACTAGTGTTCTGTTTAACAACCTAACGTCCCCATCAATAGCGTCGTTTGTGCGAACACGATTAATTCTATTAAACAGACCGCTCATCGAACCTCATTTGTATTGCACCGGGTAGTAACTATTGTGACCAAGGTATTGGCCCGTCAATGTTGGTTTTCGAAAGATGGATCGTTTGCTTGAACCATCTTCTCGTCTACTTATTAGCATATCTAAGAAGAGAAGCCGATCATTCTTCTTCTCTTCACATGAAAGGCTGATGTGATTTTGCAGAGTGCTAAGTCTACTCAATAAACAATTCATATCGTTATTTCTTTCCCAGATAACTAAGATGTCATCTTCATATCTCTTACAAACAGACATGTTTACGACTAGGTCTTCAGCTAGATTTGCAACGTGTGTTATGAACACGTCTGCTAATAATGGTCTAATGGACCAACCATAGCAACCAGTCGACCTGGCAAAACTATTCACCTTCAAACATGAACTGGACGTTGTCAATACATAGTAGTGCTAAATCTTTGAGGATTTTTAAAGGAACAGGTAATTTTTTAAGGCTGTTCAAAGATATGTGGTCACATAATATATCAATAGTCGTTTTCAGTGGTATATTTGTGAGCAGGGAATTCACGTCAAATGAACATATTGTGTTTCTCTTGATATTAATATCACTTAAATGATTGACCAACTCAAAAGAATCCTTCACAGAATACTTATATAAACGTGTTCCAACAGGATCCAGTAATTTAGCTCGGTTATGTGTAGGTGATCGACGCACTGATAAAATTGGGCGTAAACAAATGTTTGGTTTGTGAATTTCAGGTAATCCATGTAAATGACGATACTCAGAACCAATAGGCTTTAGGAAATTAAATTCCTCCCTACCAATAATATTCATGTGTAACAGTTTCACTAGGTTTGAATTTATTCTTCCCTCTACTTTGCTAATACCTGCAAATTCACCATCAGGCATAAATTTACTTTCATCACTGAGAATGGATAATGTCTTACTTTTACATTCACATTTGTTCTTGACAACCACGCCTGATCTTTTATCAGGCTTTAACAAGACAATATCAGGGTTTGTTCGTACTTATTTTAGTGATTTAAAATACTGAATAGTTAATATGCTTCTCTGCTTTGGTCCACGATTAAGGAATTGGTGAGCTATATCCAACAGTTTAGCTTTGTCTCAGCTTTGATTATTTAAAGACGTAGGGGTTAGCGTACTCAGTTGATCCAGTATCCGACACTGGATGTCAATTAGTCAAGTAAGAACAGGTGAAATCCTACATCCACATAAAAACTAGTTCATGCCCTCTGCTAAACCAACAAATTCGAACGTGACACGGATAAATATTCATCAAACTTTAGTTATTTCGACTGGAATTCAATAAATATTTCGCCTTCATTCACTTTCATTACCAACATGATTGTCTGTGGATTCGAAATGGTCTAACGAATTACCAACAATCTCAAATAGTCTAGAACTTCCACAACACCCAATCAAGAAGTCCAATTCCAAGTAGTCACAACAAAACTGTATTGGATAATTATGACAGATTAAAAGACAACACAAAACATTTAACTGTACAGTAATTATATTGTCCGATTACCACAACTGACACAGACTGTTTGTCTGTCCACGTGTCTATAACGTGCTCTTAGTTCATTGTAATTGTAATTGTCAGATCCTCTCAATTGTCCAAAATTCTCATTCTCGCTTTCTTCTCTTATCTGAAATCAGCATTTATCTACAGAGTCATCATTATTCAGGGAATCATCGGTGTCCAAATTGCAACTACCTGTCTCAAGTTCACAATTATCTACACCATTAAAAAATTTAGTTAAACACAAAACAGAACTAAAATTAAAATCACTTACTTCATTAGCTTCCACTTGTTACACGTGTCCGCTATCAACTGAATGGTCAGTTCAATCAACAACCACTATCATCCGATTGCTCATACTCTGAATTATAATTCCCGTAGATGGTCGATAGCCTCACTCACTTGTTCAAAATCGCGCGGATAACTGTACTGATAGATGGACTTTCTCACCTCGACAGAAACTGCCAAAACAGTGTGGCCGATGCCAATGAGTTGAGAAACACCCCACGAAAATACTCTCACAGCATCGGACACATCCAGAGGTGCCTTGGTCAAAGTGACAACAACAACAACAGCAACAGCAACAATAATAACAATCTACACTCGGACCAAAATTAGAAAACATACACGGATATGTAGGAGTCTACCAGGAAAACTGAATCTTCACTGGTAAGCATACACCCAGGATTAACACAGGTCATCTGACCTACTATTATTCTTATTAAGGACAGTGGTATTTTTCCTCGCTGAGTAAATTTCTTTGTTTTGATCGTTTATTACGTATCAAGACTACTGTTTTTCACTTTAATTGAATTTATTTCAGTTAAAGTATTCGACTAAAGTATCGTTTTTGCTGTTTTGTCGTTGGTACTCTTGAGTACCTCTTTTTCAACTGTATCTGTTAGTACTTTTGGTCCTAGCAATCTACAGCCCTTCACTTTTGGTCATTGATAAATTTTTTTTGTTCTGAGTATCGTCACAGTTTAAAAAAGAACCCCTCCTAAATGACCGGACAGTGTAAAAAAAGCAGGTGTCAACGTCCGAGTTGTCGTTATCCTGTTGAAAGCGGCATGCAGTGCGACGAGTGCAAAGGCTGGTACCACGAAGTTTGCACGAACTTAACGCCTGCTGCTTTCAAACGGTTCAGTAAGAAGGGTTGTGTGTGGCTTTGTCAACAGTGCTGCTCGGATGCAAACAGTTTGCTAACCGAGGCCATCTCACTGGTTGATGCTGCAAAGAAGTGTTTTAGCAAGCATAGTCGGAACGCGTCAAACAGCACTCGATCTGTCGACACGCAAATCAACGTGAAGGAAACTAAGGTTAGTCCGGTGATAGATGACTCACGTCCGTCAAAGAAGGAAAAGCAGTCTCCAAAGAGGCCTGCCTTAAAAAAAGCTCAAGAAAAGTAGGGTCTTCTGTTCCCCGTCTCCCAGATGGGATTCAACAGGAAACACCTAGG
Organism: Schistosoma haematobium; assembly: GCF_000699445.3. Classification (NCBI taxonomy): domain Eukaryota; kingdom Metazoa; phylum Platyhelminthes; class Trematoda; order Strigeidida; family Schistosomatidae; genus Schistosoma; species Schistosoma haematobium. Next base: position 14,184,611 of record NC_067201.1, read on the forward strand.
AGCCGCAATCGCAAGGCTCGATCGGTTTCAAATGGTAAACATAACCTGACCTCTCAGGTCGTCGACAACCCCCCAAAACCCAACACTAGGTTTGACGCAACTGTTATTGCTTCTACCAGCACCGTTGACGAATGGGTAAAGGTTGTAAGGAAGAAAAGTATTGATATAAAAGGGAAACCTGCCCCCGTAAAAGTGGTTGAAAAATCGAAAGCTGATCATAGCGACAGATCAGCTATTTTTCATAGAATCAAGGAGAGCGAGAGCTCTGAACCTAAAGCTCGTTTTGAGCATGACATTGTACTGATTAGGCAGCTGCTTAATCAACTCATGCCTCAAAATATGACTGGGGTCACCTTGCTAAAGGTGTACAGACTAGGGAGTCTAGCGGACTCGAAACCAAATCATTCCAGACTGCTTAAAGTAGTATTCGGCTCTTCGAACGAACGTGACCTAATTTTACAAAATGGACACAAATTAAAGGGTTCAGGAGTCTTTATCCGAAATGACCTACCGTTGGCAGACCGTGTTAAAAGACGGGAAGCCGAGAAAGAACTACAACATAGGTTAGACGCTGGCGAAAAGGACCTGAAAATTGTAAATTTTCGGGTTGTAAGACTTCGACAGAGAATGATGCCGAAGCCACTCTGGGTGAAGCACGAAGGCACTTAAACAGGCTTCGGATCTGTTACACCAATGCACGAAGCTTACTTAATAAGCGATCGGAACTAGGTGTACAGATTGACTCTACAAAGCCAGATATAATCGCAGTAACAGAAACCTGGCTGACACAGGCTATAGATAGTATAGAACTTGATTTCGAGGGCTTTACGTTAGTAAGGGCCGACAGAACACAAAAGCGCAAAGGGGAGAGTAGCTCTATTCATTAGGAATGCTATCCCATTTGACATTACCGATAGTGTATCCCATGAGGGTGGGACGTGTGAATTAGTTAGTCTCCGCCTAAAATGCAAGGGACAAGAGCTGCTGGTTGGTTTGGTCTATCGTAGTCCAAGCTGTGAGGCAAATGAGATCCTGTTAAGCAGTCTCAATACTTGGTCCCAAAGTGGTCGATGTCTAATCCTAGGGGACTTTAATGCACCTATGGTAGACTGGGAAAATCTGCGAACTAAATCGTCGGAGAATTCTTTCGAGCAGGAACTAGTTGATGGGGTTATCACATGTGCTCTAGTGCAACATGTGAAAGAAGCGACAAGGTACGATCCGGACACTGAATCATCCTTATTAGATCTTATACTGACTCACTATGAGGATGATGTTGCGAACCTCCATCATATGCCACCCTTAAGTAAAAGTGACCACGCAGTTTTAACTTTCGACTTCCATATAACTGCCAGTCATGAGGACGCGTCAGTCCAGTCCAGACCCAGCGTCTGGAAAGCAAACACACCAGACATCATGCACTCAGCATCGTTAATAGATTGGACAATAGACCCAGAGTCCTCCATTGAAACGGCCTGGGACGCATTTCGAAATTCATACTTAAAAGTTACCACACCTCACATCCCTTGGACTATACCAAAGGGGCCGAAAAACTCACCACCATGGTTCAGTAGGGAGGTCCGTATCCTTCTCCGTAAGAAAAGGAAAATGTGGGATAGATTTAGGTTACTGGGGACTGATGAGTCAAAATCTCAGTATCGAAAGGCTCGGAACACTTGTGCCTCGACCCTCCGTAAGTCTAGAAAATTGTACGAAGAAAAACTTGTTAAGGAATCCATAGAATGTCCTAAACGCTTGTATTCTTATATAAACCAAAGGACAAGGAGAAAAGGAAATATTCTTGCTCTATGGGGAGACAGTACTTCTTCATCGTTAGTGGAAGACGACTTTGGTAAGGCTCAAGTGTTCTCGAACTACTTTAGCAACGTGTATACCATAGAAGCGCCCTTCCCGTCAGTGTATACAGATCCCCCATACATACACTGGATAGCGTGACCATCAGAGAACTCGATGTCTTTGGTCTGCTAAATAAGCTTGACATAGGCAAATCCACGGGGCCCGATGAATTACATCCTAGGCTACCGAAGGAATTATCTAACTTCGTTGCAAGCCCTTTAAGTACATGCTTTAACCTATCCGTTACGCAGGGTCGTTTACCAAAAGACTGGAAAAATGCCATAGTAAGTCGTGTCTTCGAAACAGGTACGAAACACAAACCTGAGAACTACCGCCCCGTTAGCCTAACTAGTGTGGTTGTTAAAATATTAGAAAAGATTATTCGGAGGGAGCTGTTTAAGTATCTCGATAAAAACCGGATCCTCTCGGAGAAGCAGCACGGCTTCAGAATAGGTTACTCTTGTCTCACTAACTTATTAGTGGCTCGTGAAAGCTGGTGTGCTCTTAAGGACCAATAGCTACCTGTAGACGTCGCCTTCATTGATTTCAGTAAAGCTTTTGATAAAGTTCCGCACAACCGGCTGTTATATAAGCTAAGAAAAGTCGGGATTGGAGGCAATCTATTGATGTGGATAAAAGACTTAACTCCGCCTGTAGCTCTTCTAGAGTTACTGCCGGTCCCAAGCCCGGGTAAAGGAGGAGGGTTGGGCATGGGGTTAGCGTCCCCATCCCGTAGAAAACTAACTCGCTAAAAAACGCTTACCAGAAAAAATAATTCAAACCATTTTAACTCTGCCCTGAGAGTTAGAAGGTCTTCATTTAGAAGAATTATGACGCTTCATGGTGAAAGCCGAATTCCTTCGGAAGCCACGAGGCCGATGCCCCTTCTAACAACCAGAGCAAAAATTTTTATAGGTACATGGAACGTTAGAACAATGTGGGAAACCGGGAAGACCAGCCAAATAGCAACGGAAATGAGGAGATACAACTTGGCAGTACTGGGAATCAGCGAAACCCACTGGACCCAAGCTGGACAGAAAAGGCTAGCTACGGGAGAGATGCTGCTATACTCCGGTCACGAAGAGGAAAATGCTCCACACACACAGGGAGTTGCTCTAATGCTGTCCAAAGTAGCACGAAATGCACTTGTAGGATGGGAATCCCACGGATCCAGAATCATCAAAGCATCATTCAAAACAAAGAAGGAGGGGATCTTAATGAATATTATCCAATGTTATGCACCCACCAATGATAGCAACGACGACATTAAAGATCAATTCTACGAGCGGCTGCAGTCAATCATAGAGAAATGCTCAAGAAAAGGACCTCACCATTCTGATGGGAGATCTAAATGCCAAGGTCGGAATAGACAACACTGGATATGAAGATATTATGGGACGACATGGACTGGGAGAGAGGAACGAAAATGGAGAAAGATTTGCAAATTTGTGTGCATTCAACAAATTAGTCATAGGAGGCACAATATTTCCACACAAACGTATACACAAGGCTACATGGATCTCACCGGACCACACTACAGAGAACCAGATAGACCATATTTGCATAAAAAAATTCCGAAGGACAATGGAAGATGTGAGAACCAGGAGAGGAGCTGACGTAGCTTCAGATCATCACCTAGTTGTAGCCAATTTAAAACTGAAGCTAAAAAAGAACTGGACAAGTGGACAAACAGCAATACAAAGGTTCAATACAGCCTTCCTTCGAGATACTGACAAACTCAATGAATTCAAGATAGCTCTCAACAACAGATTCCAAGCCTTTCAAGATCTACTGAAGGAAGAAGAAACTACCATGGAGGACAAACGGAAAGGCATCAAAGAAACATTGACTTCAACGTGTCAAGAGGTTCTGGGCCTAAAGAAACACCATCATAAGGAATGGATCTCTATAGAAACACTGGACAAGATCAAAGAAAGGAAGAACAAGAAGACAGCAATTAACAACAGCCGAACACGAGCAGAGAAAGTCCAAGCACAAGCTGAATACATAGAAGCAAACAAGCAAGTGAAGAGGAGCATTAGAGCCGACAGGAAGAAATACGTGGAAGAATTAGCAACGACGGCAGAAAAAGCTGCTAGAGAAGGAAATATGAAACAGCTCTACGATACAACGAAGAAACTATCAGGGAAATACAGTAAACCAGAGAGGCCGGTCAAAGACAAAGAAGGCAAGCCAATCACTGAAATTCAACAACAGCGAAACAGATGGGTAGAATACTTCGAGGAACTCCTGAATAGGCCGGCTCCAATGAATCCACCGAACATCGAAGCAGCACACACAGATCTTCCTATAGATGTCAACCCACCAACGACGGAAGAAATTAGAATGGCCGTCAGACAAATCAAGAACGGGAAAGCAGCAGGACCCGACAACATACCAGCTGAAGCACTGAAATCAGACGTCGAAGTAACCACAAGCATGCTTTACCCTCTATTCAAAAAGATTTGGGAGGAGGAACAAGTGCCAATGGACTGGAAAGAAGGACACCTCATCAAGATTCCAAAGAAAGGAGATCTGAGCAAATGTGAAAACTACAGAGGCATTACACTACTGTCAATACCAGGGAAAGTCTTCAACAGAGTGTTGCTGAACCGGATGAAGGATGCAGTAGATGCCCAACTTCGAGATCAACAAGCTGGATTCCGAAAGGATCGGTCGTGCACAGACCAAATTGCAACACTACGGATCATCGTCGAACAATCAGTTGAGTGGAACTCGTCACTATACATCAACTTCATTGATTATGAAAAGGCATTCGACAGTGTAGATAGGAGGACATTATGGAAACTTCTTCGACACTACGGAGTTCCTGAGAAGATTGTCAACATTATCTGGAACTCATACGACGGACTACAGTGCAAAGTAGTGCATGGAGGACAGCTGACAGATGCATTTCAAGTAAGGACCGGAGTCAGACAAGGCTGTTTACTCTCTCCCTTCCTCTTTCTTCTGGTGGTCGACTGGATTATGAAGACCTCGACATCTGAAGGAAAACACGGAATACAATGGACAGCTCAGAACCAATTAGACGATTTGGACTTCGCAGATGACCTAGCCCTCCTATCACGTACACGTGAACAGATTCAGATAAAGACAGCCAATGTAGCAGCAGTCTCTGCATCAGTAGGCCTCAGCATACACAAAGGGAAAACCAAGGTCCTCAAATTCAAAGCGGAGAACAGCAATCCAATCACCCTTGATGGCGAAACTCTGGAAGATGTAGAATCCTTCACATATCTGGGAAGCATCGTCGATAGACATGGAGGTTCAGATGCAGACGTAAAGGCGAGGATTGGCAAAGCAAGGGCCGCATTCCTACAATTGAAGAACATATGGAACTCAAAACAACTTTCAACCAATATCAAAGTGAGAATCTTCAATACGAACGTCAAGGCAATTCTACTGTATGGAGCTGAAACTTGGAGAACTACAACAACCACCATCAAGTAGGTACAAGTATTTATAAATAGCTGTCTACGCAAGATACTCAACATCCATTGGCCGGATACCATCAGCAATAGCCTTCTGTGGGAGAGAACAAACCAACTTCCAGCTGAAGAGGAAATTAGGAAAAGACGATGGAAATGGATAGGACATACATTACGCAAATCGTCAAACTGCATCACGAGGCAAGCTCTAACTTGGAATCCCGAAGGGAAGCGGAAAAGAGGAAGGCCAAAGAACACATTACGTCGGATAATAGAAGCAGATATGAAAAGGATGAATTACAACTGGAAGGAGCTGGAAAGGATTGCCCAGGACAGGGTTGGATGGAGAATGCTGGTGAGCGACCTATGCTCCTTCACGAGGAGTAACAGGTGTAAGTAAGGTAAGTAAAGGATAAAAGACTTCTTAGTTGGGCGTCAACAAAGAGTTCGGGTGAACTCAAAGTTATCTAGCTGGGAAACTGTGCTTAGTGGAGTGCCCCAGGGTACAGTTTTGGGGCCAGTGCTATTCCTCTTGTATGTAAATGACCTTCCTTGTCTCCTATCATCATCGGTCTTGCTATATGCTGACGATGTCAAGATATGGAGAACGATACGATGTGAGGGTGATAGCTTAGAACTTCAAAATGACCTGAAGAAGTTATCTGAATGGTCTCAAACATGGCAGTTGCCGATAAATACTTCCAAGTGTGTTGTGATGCATATCGGTCATCAAGGCACAGATACATACACGATGAATAACACTGAGCTACCTGTCGTCCAGACATATAATGACTTAGGAGTTATCGTTAGTCAAGACTTAAAGACTACTGCACACTGCTGTGCAATAGCCGCCAAAAGTTTTAGAGCGTTATGGTCAATACGTAGGGCTTTTAGTCATGTCGACGCTAAGACGTTTTTGACTTTGTATACAGTGTTCGTTCGTCCTAAACTTGAGTACTGCATACAAGCGGCTAGCCCCTGCTTTAAAAAAGACAGTGAGCTTCTGGAAAAGGTTCAGAGAACGGCGATTAAGCTGGTTCCCGGAATAGCGAAGCTTTCGTATGAATCTCGACTAGCCAAGCTGAACCTTTCCCCGTTGTCATATCGCAGAACTAGAGGCGACTTGATTACAGTCTACAAATTGCTTAGTGATAAATTTGCACCTAACATGCCCTCATTTTTCTTGTCTTCCAAAACAGAGAATTTACGAGGACACTCCAAACAAGTTCACAAGCCGAGAACAAATTACTTGTCAGCTGACTATCGACTTTCCCATCGAATTATCAACGAGTGGAATTCACTACCTCAGCACGTGGTTGAGGCTCCATCCGTCGACTCTTTCAAAAGAAAGTTGGACCAGATGAGAGACCACCATTGCCAGGACTAACATAGGCCAACGAGCCTCCTGTCCTACCCAAACTGAAACTGAAACCGAAACTGACTATACTGCATCCTCAAGGTCGACCGAATTCCCGTCTACTTGATGTTAAATTTAGTTCTCGTGAAAATGTCAGTCATATTCCAACCAGTCCGAAAGCAGTGTATGAACAAACCTGATCATCCTTCTTATCCTAAGATGCTTGTACAATGTCCACCTCTACTCTGACCATTTGCTTAATCTAAACTCACGTTTTTCATTCTTATTCCAGAATGAGATTATGCTCACCAAATCAGCCTTCATGACTAACGTAAGTGGCTGACTGACTAAGGTTTTCCGTCATTTTACTCCTTACTCTCATCATCGTTCTCATAAATGACATTGATTTCGAACAAGCATTCTTGATTGATTTACAGTCACGTGACTCGATTGACTTTTTCTATTCAAATTTGAATGGAAATACTCTAAACATATGTCAAGTCTATATAATATCAGTCTAGAGCGATGATAATCAGTTTGTAAAAACTCATTTGCTGAGCGGTCTAATCATATAACGCTCGCAAATAAGTGATTATATCTATGGACAGTCATATGGATTGTGGACAAAACTGTCTTAATGATTGTTATTACCATTATTTCTACTGCAACTACTACTACTACTGCTACCAATACTACAAATGTGATTACTACTACTATTACTACAATTATCACTATTACTGTTACTGCAACTGTTGTAATTATTATTATCACTATTCTACAAAAGAACCTAGTGATTATGACGAACAAATAAAAGAAAAAAACACGGCTTTACATGGAAGATGCACACCATCAGGCAGAAAAATGCCAAACAACGATTTAAAGCTATGCAAAACCCGGACATGTTTAAAACGTCCAGGCCAAGCAATCAAAAAGCCTGGACGTCATGTCCATTTTGTAATATAAAAAATGAAAATAAATTTTCTAACTATTCACATTTGTGTTTTTGATTGTTTCACTGGTCAATAGTGTATGGGGTATCGTACGTGTTACTGTGGGATGAATGTAAATCGCATATAATTCTCATGAATAATAAATTCCAGGAATTCGACCATGTCAGAGCACAGATTCTAAGGAATCTCGAGTACTGAGCGTTCACGACAGTATTTAATTTTGGATAGACAGGAGCAGTAATAGTAGAAATAGTAGTAGTAGTAGTAGTAGTATTAGTAGTTTTTGAAATAGCAGTAGTTCGAATAGCAGCAGTAGTGGTAGTAGTAGTGGTATTATTATTACTATTATTGTTATTATTACGAATATTAACGTTAGTCAGTGAATTTCCTCCATGAATGGATGTTCATCATCTACTCTTATTGGATCACTTGATTTTATTTGTTTCTGCAACCACTTAGGTACATGTTCGCACACCCTAATTTGGAGATCACGATTACTCCTCCACATGTATATGTGGCCAAACACACATTCAAATCGACAAACACAGTGGCATGTGACGCAATCGTTTCCATGTCTTTTGCGTTTTTGCTGAGACATGGACATTGTTTTCTCTTTCATAAAGACCTTTGCTGCATAATACGTCCTGTTAACAACTTATTTAAGCCTCTGTTTCAGTAAAAAGCTATTTGAATCACCTCTAAATCGAAAAATGATGTAGACAGGTTTCTTTCTGCCAAGGTTATAGTAGGCCTCAGTATACCGTGACCTTTCCATCTATTTATGAATTTTAAGGGATAGCCAGTTTCCACTAGTGTTCTGTTTAACAACCTAACGTCCCCATCAATAGCGTCGTTTGTGCGAACACGATTAATTCTATTAAACAGACCGCTCATCGAACCTCATTTGTATTGCACCGGGTAGTAACTATTGTGACCAAGGTATTGGCCCGTCAATGTTGGTTTTCGAAAGATGGATCGTTTGCTTGAACCATCTTCTCGTCTACTTATTAGCATATCTAAGAAGAGAAGCCGATCATTCTTCTTCTCTTCACATGAAAGGCTGATGTGATTTTGCAGAGTGCTAAGTCTACTCAATAAACAATTCATATCGTTATTTCTTTCCCAGATAACTAAGATGTCATCTTCATATCTCTTACAAACAGACATGTTTACGACTAGGTCTTCAGCTAGATTTGCAACGTGTGTTATGAACACGTCTGCTAATAATGGTCTAATGGACCAACCATAGCAACCAGTCGACCTGGCAAAACTATTCACCTTCAAACATGAACTGGACGTTGTCAATACATAGTAGTGCTAAATCTTTGAGGATTTTTAAAGGAACAGGTAATTTTTTAAGGCTGTTCAAAGATATGTGGTCACATAATATATCAATAGTCGTTTTCAGTGGTATATTTGTGAGCAGGGAATTCACGTCAAATGAACATATTGTGTTTCTCTTGATATTAATATCACTTAAATGATTGACCAACTCAAAAGAATCCTTCACAGAATACTTATATAAACGTGTTCCAACAGGATCCAGTAATTTAGCTCGGTTATGTGTAGGTGATCGACGCACTGATAAAATTGGGCGTAAACAAATGTTTGGTTTGTGAATTTCAGGTAATCCATGTAAATGACGATACTCAGAACCAATAGGCTTTAGGAAATTAAATTCCTCCCTACCAATAATATTCATGTGTAACAGTTTCACTAGGTTTGAATTTATTCTTCCCTCTACTTTGCTAATACCTGCAAATTCACCATCAGGCATAAATTTACTTTCATCACTGAGAATGGATAATGTCTTACTTTTACATTCACATTTGTTCTTGACAACCACGCCTGATCTTTTATCAGGCTTTAACAAGACAATATCAGGGTTTGTTCGTACTTATTTTAGTGATTTAAAATACTGAATAGTTAATATGCTTCTCTGCTTTGGTCCACGATTAAGGAATTGGTGAGCTATATCCAACAGTTTAGCTTTGTCTCAGCTTTGATTATTTAAAGACGTAGGGGTTAGCGTACTCAGTTGATCCAGTATCCGACACTGGATGTCAATTAGTCAAGTAAGAACAGGTGAAATCCTACATCCACATAAAAACTAATTCATGCCCTCTGCTAAACCAACAAATTCGAACGTGACACGGATAAATATTCATCAAACTTTAGTTATTTCGACTGGAATTCAATAAATATTTCGCCTTCATTCACTTTCATTACCAACATGATTGTCTGTGGATTCGAAATGGTCTAACGAATTACCAACAATCTCAAATAGTCTAGAACTTCCACAACACCCAATCAAGAAGTCCAATTCCAAGTAGTCACAACAAAACTGTATTGGATAATTATGACAGATTAAAAGACAACACAAAACATTTAACTGTACAGTAATTATATTGTCCGATTACCACAACTGACACAGACTGTTTGTCTGTCCACGTGTCTATAACGTGCTCTTAGTTCATTGTAATTGTAATTGTCAGATCCTCTCAATTGTCCAAAATTCTCATTCTCGCTTTCTTCTCTTATCTGAAATCAGCATTTATCTACAGAGTCATCATTATTCAGGGAATCATCGGTGTCCAAATTGCAACTACCTGTCTCAAGTTCACAATTATCTACACCATTAAAAAATTTAGTTAAACACAAAACAGAACTAAAATTAAAATCACTTACTTCATTAGCTTCCACTTGTTACACGTGTCCGCTATCAACTGAATGGTCAGTTCAATCAACAACCACTATCATCCGATTGCTCATACTCTGAATTATAATTCCCGTAGATGGTCGATAGCCTCACTCACTTGTTCAAAATCGCGCGGATAACTGTACTGATAGATGGACTTTCTCACCTCGACAGAAACTGCCAAAACAGTGTGGCCGATGCCAATGAGTTGAGAAACACCCCACGAAAATACTCTCACAGCATCGGACACATCCAGAGGTGCCTTGGTCAAAGTGACAACAACAACAACAGCAACAGCAACAATAATAACAATCTACACTCGGACCAAAATTAGAAAACATACACGGATATGAAGGAGTCTACCAGGAAAACTGAATCTTCACTGGTAAGCATACACCCAGGATTAACACAGGTCATCTGGCCTACTATTATTTTTATTACGGACGGAAATGAATTTTGTAGTTGTTGTGATTATACTTGCTTTTGGTACTTATTGCACTAAAAAGCATTCTTGGTCTACTTTAACTAAGAGTTCTTTGGTTAAAATTTGAAATTTTTTGCTACATTTTGTCCTGAGTATCTGTTTTTAGTCCTTGACTAACACTTGTGTTCACATTGTTATCATTTTTTTGTTTTTAAACCTTTTAAACCGAATTACAATGGTTGGTAAGACTCACAAATGTGGGCAACCAAATTGTTTGTTCTCCGTTGAGGAGGGAATGCAGTGTGACGACTGTAAAAAGTGGTATCACAAAATGTGTACACGACTAAGTCCGACGGCTTACAAAAGATGCTCGAAGCCTAACTCGCATTGGCTTTGTATGTTCTGCTGTACGGATAAAAAGGTAGTAATACAGGAGGCTATGGGCCTATTGGCTTTGGCCTGCAAGAAAAACGATGGCGGAAGCACTGATAACAGGAGCACTGACGATGAAGAATGTGTCAGTGTAGTAAGTGCTGCTACAGGACCCATTAAACACCTGACTGCGGTTGACGGGAATGTGAAATCTCCATTGACTTTAACGAGAAATGGAATGTCGCTTGATATTGACATCGGCAGTCATACACCTCTAGTCGAAATAGAAGATCCAGATAAAACTGTCACCGTTCCACATAGTCCAGGTGTGGCTGTTCTGAGTGGTGACAAATGGACTTCGGTAAGAAGGAAAAAAATAAGAGGAAAAAGGCTCTAGGCAAAACGTAGCTTGTCAGCAAAACATTGGAAGGAATGTTATCAGAAGAAAAATCCTCACCGCGTGAAAAGACGGATCTCTCTGAGAGATCATTCATTTTTCATAAGATAAGAGAATCTTCAGATACTGAACCAAAGGCAAGATTTGAACATGATCTCAATCATATTAAGACATCATTAAGTAAACTACTCCCAGATACAGTTTCAGGAGTCAGTATTTGTAAGCTTTATAGAATTGGAAAAAAGGCGGATTCCGAAAGTCCTCAGAAAAACCGCCTCCTAAAGGTTACATTCAACACGGTGGAAGAAAGGAACCTGGTTCTAAGTAATTCACGTAAACTGATTGGGTCCGGAATATATGTCCGTGAGGACCTCAGCCTAGCTGATCGTATTAAGAGAAGAGCTGCAGAAGGGGAAATAAACGAGCGTCGCCGAAACGGTGAAAGAAACCTCGTTCTTAAGGGTTTTCAAATTGTAAAAGTTCGGAGCAAAACGATCCCCAAGCCACTCTGGGTGGCAAGGGAAAGCTCTCCACAGACTTAAAAGTGTGCTACACAAATGCTCGCAGCCTACTAAATAAAATGGCGGAGCTGAAGTCAGTGGTGGATAAAGAAAAACCGGACGTTATCGCTGTCTCGGAAACTTGGTTAACGTCAGAAGTATTAGATAGTGAAATCCAGTTGACTGGTTTCATAACCAGTAGGGCTGATAGATTAAACCGAAGGGGAAGCCGGGTTATTGTGTACACGAAAAGTACCCTAACCATAAGATTAGCTGAGACAGTAGCACATGTTTCAGGGACATGTGAACTGGTGAGATGTAAGTTGAAATGCCGAAGGCAAGATATTGAAGTAGTTGTAGTTTATCGCAGTCCAGAATGTGTAGCAGACGATTTTCTCCTTAGTAAACTTAAGTCCTGGTGTAACAACGGTAAAAGCCTTGTAGTAGGCGACTTTAATGACCATATATAAACTCGGTTAACTTAGAAGTAGGGTCATCCATATCGTCGTTCGACTCCAAACTGTTAGAAACCTCGATTGGACTAGCATTATTCCAACACATTAGAGATATCACAGGATACGACTTAGGAAACTCTTCTCTTTTAGATTTAGTCTTCACACACGGTGATGACGTTGGCCAAACAGCTTTTCTCCCACCACTTGGGAGAAGTGACCATGCAGTCATCTTATTCAAATTCATGGATGAGATTGCTTGTCAAACAATTGCGCCGGCCCGTCCTAACATATGGAAGGCAGATATGCAGGCAATTAACTCCGCAGCATCGGCTGAGAACTGGGAAATTGACTCAAAGGCATCAGTACAAGAGGCATGGACTCTATTCAGGCAGTTATACAATCAGGTAACTCAACCATACATACCCTGGACTGTCCCAAAGAGAAAGAAGCACGGACATCCCTGGATAGGGCGGGATATTCGGCGCTTACTAAGACAAAAGAAGAAATGCTGGGATGTTGCCATCCGCCTTGGCACAGCAGGTACGATGGAACGCTACAGATCGATAAGAAACGAGTGTATAACGAAAATTCGGGAAGCTCAATTAAAATATGAAATGCAGCTGGCACAATCTGCACTCAAGCAGCCCAAGAGGATATTCTCGTACATAAACTACAGAACAAGGATTCATCATTGGATTCCCAACCTAATTAAAGTAGGAAGTGAATCTGAAATGATAGAGGAAGATCAGGAAAAAGCTGAGGTTATGGCTGACTACTTTGGGGCAGTTTTCACTCAGGAACCTCCTCTGGAGAAAGAACCAGACCCAATTACAGAGTCAACAAACCAGCTGCTCACCGTGGACTTCGACCAAAACGATGTGCTTAAGGCTCTTAGCACCCTAAACATGGAGAAGTCAACAGGACCAGATGAACTACACCCTAAAATCTTGAGACATATTGCCGAATATATCGTAGCTCCACTGACTGTGATATTCAAAATGTCACTTGACCAAGGTGTGTTACCTATGGACTGGAAGGACGCAATCGTCACTCCCATACATAAAACAGGTCTACGACAAGTTCCATCAAATTACAGACCCGTAAGCCTCACCAGTGTTGTAATTAAAATACTGGAAAGAATAATCAAACGGACCATAACAGCATTTATGGAAACCAATAACTTGCTGAACATGGCACAACATGGTTTTAGAAAAGGTCTATCCTGTACAACGAACCTCCTTATAGCTAGGGAGCTCTGGATTAATGCACTAGACAACGGAAACTCAGTGGATGTTGTCTACATAGACTTCAGTAAGGCTTTTGACAAAGTGCCAACTAATAGACTGCTATTGAAGTTGGCAAACCTTGGTATTGCCGGACCTCTTTCAAAATGGATTAAGGATTTCCTAGTAGGTCGTAGGCAAAAGGTAAGAATAAATTCCAAGTGCTCCATCTGGAGACCAGTACTTAGTGGAGTACCCCAAGGTTCCGTCTTAGGTCCTTTACTTTTTATAATGTACGTTAATGATCTTACAAGTATAGTACAGTCTCCAATGTTATTATACGCTGACGATGTAAAAATTTGGCGAGTAATAACTGGAGACAAAGACGCATTTACTCTTCAGGCGGACTTAAGTAATATGATAAACTGGTCTAAAGAGTGGCTAATGCCTATCAACTCGGAAAAGTGTGTCTACATGCACTTGGGGGATTCAAAGGTTAATACGTACAACATAGGGGATGTGTCATTACCCGTAGTCCGGTCTCATAAGGACCTAGGGGTGACAGTGAGCAATGATCTTAAGACGACGGCCCATTGCCGGGAGGTCGCACTTAAGGGGTTTCGAACCTTTTGAGCTTTAAAAAGGACATTCACTAAGCTTGATACTACCATGTTCACCACATTATACACATCCTTAGTGAGAACTAAGTTAGAGAACTGTGTTCAGGCTGCAAGCCCCTGTTTAAAAGGTGACTCAGACATACTAGAAAAGGTACAGAGGGCAGCTACGCGTGTAATTCCGGAACTCCGGGGTTTATCATATAAAGAGCGGCTTGAAAAACTGAACCTCTTTACTCTGTCCTATCGCAGACTAAGGGGAGATCTAATATTGATGTACAGAATACTGAGAAATGATTTCGGACCTAACTTATTCTCTCTCTTTCTTCCCACTAGATCGGGACACCTCAGAGGACATAGCAGGCGAGTAGAAAAGCCAAGAACGAACAAAATACCCGTGGCATACAGGTTTTCACACCGAGCCATCAATACTTGGAACCTGCTGCCTGGAGCAGTGGTGTTCGCACCTTCAATTAACTCTTTCAAGAGAAGACTGGACACTCACAGAAGCATACTAGAAAAGGAATAACATAGGCCGTAGGCCTTCTGTCCTTACTACACAAATCTGAATCTGACTATACTGCATCCTCAAGGTCGACCGAATTCCCGTCTACTTGATGTTAAATTTAGTTCTCGTGAAAATGTCAGTCATATTCCAACCAGTCCGAAAGCAGTGTATGAGCAAACCTGATCATCCTTCTTATCCTAAGATGCTTGTACAATGTCCACCTCTACTCTGACCATTTGCTTAATCTAAACTCACGTTTTTCATTCTTATTCCAGAATGAGATTATGCTCACCAAATCAGCCTTCATGACTAACGTAAGTGGCTGACTGACTAAGGTTTTCCGTCATTTTACTCCTTACTCTCATCATCGTTCTCATAAATGACATTGATTTCGAACAAACATTCTTGATTGATTTACAGTCACGTGACTCGATTGACTTTTTCTATTCAAATTTGAATGGAAATACTCTAAACATATGTCAAGTCTATATAATATCAGTCTAGAGCGATGATAATCAGTTTGTAAAAACGCATTTGCTGAGCGGTCTAATCATATAACGCTCGCAAATAAGTGATTATATCTATGGACAGTCATATGGATTGTGGACAAAACTGTCTTAATGATTGTTATTACCATTATTTCTACTGCAACTACTACTACTACTGCTACCAATACTACAAATGTGATTACTACTACTATTACTACAATTATCACTATTACTGTTACTGCAACTGTTGTAATTATTATTATCACTATTCTACAAAAGAACCTAGTGATTATGACGAACAAATAAAAGAAAAAAACACGGCTTTACATGGAAGATGCACACCATCAGGCAGAAAAATGCCAAACAACGATTTAAAGCTATGCAAAACCCGGACATGTTTAAAACGTCCAGGCCAAGCAATCAAAAAGCCTGGACGTCATGTCCATTTTGTAATATAAAAAATGAAAATAAATTTTCTAACTATTCACATTTGTGTTTTTGATTGTTTCACTGGTCAATAGTGTATGGGGTATCGTACGTGTTACTGTGGGATGAATGTAAATCGCATATAATTCTCATGAATAATAAATTCCAGGAATTCGACCATGTCAGAGCACAGATTCTAAGGAATCTCGAGTACTGAGCGTTCACGACAGTATTTAATCTTGGATAGACAGGAGCAGTAATAGTAGAAATAGTAGTAGTAGTAGTAGTAGTATTAGTAGTTTTTGAAATAGCAGTAGTTCGAATAGCAGCAGTAGTGGTAGTAGTAGTAGTGGTATTATTATTACTATTATTGTTATTATTACGAATATTAACGTTAGTCAGTGAATTTCCTCCATGAATGGATGTTCATCATCTACTCTTATTGGATCACTTGATTTTATTTGTTTCTGCAACCACTTAGGTACATGTTCGCACACCCTAATTTGGAGATCACGATTACTCCTCCACATGTATATGTGGCCAAACACACATTCAAATCGACAAACACAGTGGCATGTGACGCAATCGTTTCCATGTCTTTTGCGTTTTTGCTGAGACATGGACATTGTTTTCTCTTTCATAAAGACCTTTGCTGCATAATACGTCCTGTTAACAACTTATTTAAGCCTCTGTTTCAGTAAAAAGCTATTTGAATCACCTCTAAATCGAAAAATGATGTAGACAGGTTTCTTTCTGCCAAGGTTATAGTAGGCCTCAGTATACCGTGACCTTTCCATCTATTTATGAATTTTAAGGGATAGCCAGTTTCCACTAGTGTTCTGTTTAACAACCCAACGTCCCCATCAATAGCGTCGTTTGTGCGAACACGATTAATTCTATTAAACAGACCGCTCATCGAACCTCACTTGTATTGCACCGGGTAGTAACTATTGTGACCAAGGTATTGGCCCGTCAATGTTGGTTTTCGAAAGATGGATCGTTTGCTTGAACCATCTTCTCGTCTACTTATTAGCATATCTAAGAAGAGAAGCCGATCATTCTTCTTCTCTTCACATGAAAGGCTGATGTGATTTTGCAGAGTGCTAAGTCTACTCAATAAACAATTCATATCGTTATTTCTTTCCCAGATAACTAAGATGTCATCTTCATATCTCTTACAAACAGACATGTTTACGACTAGGTCTTCAGCTAGATTTGCAACGTGTGTTATGAACACGTCTGCTAATAATGGTCTAATGGACCAACCATAGCAACCAGTCGACCTGGCAAAACTATTCACCTTCAAACATGAACTGGACGTTGTCAATACATAGTAGTGCTAAATCTTTGAGGATTTTTAAAGGAACAGGTAATTTTTAAGGCTGTTCAAAGATATGTGGTCACATAATATATCAATAGTCGTTTTCAGTGGTATATTTGTGAGCAGGGAATTCACGTCAAATGAACATATTGTGTTTCTCTTGATATTAATATCACTTAAATGATTGACCAACTCAAAAGAATCCTTCACAGAATACTTATATAAACGTGTTCCAACAGGATCCAGTAATTTAGCTCGGTTATGTGTAGGTGATCGACGCACTGATAAAATTGGGCGTAAACAAATGTTTGGTTTGTGAATTTCAGGTAATCCATGTAAATGACGATACTCAGAACCAATAGGCTTTAGGAAATTAAATTCCTCCCTACCAATAATATTCATGTGTAACAGTTTCACTAGGTTTGAATTTATTCTTCCCTCTACTTTGCTAATACCTGCAAATTCACCATCAGGCATAAATTTACTTTCATCACTGAGAATGGATAATGTCTTACTTTTACATTCACATTTGTTCTTGACAACCACGCCTGATCTTTTATCAGGCTTTAACAAGACAATATCAGGGTTTGTTCGTACTTATTTTAGTGATTTAAAATACTGAATAGTTAATATGCTTCTCTGCTTTGGTCCACGATTAAGGAATTGGTGAGCTATATCCAACAGTTTAGCTTTGTCTCAGCTTTGATTATTTAAAGACGTAGGGGTTAGCGTACTCAGTTGATCCAGTATCCGACACTGGATGTCAATTAGTCAAGTAAGAACAGGTGAAATCCTACATCCACATAAAAACTAATTCATGCCCTCTGCTAAACCAACAAATTCGAACGTGACACGGATAAATATTCATCAAACTTTAGTTATTTCGACTGGAATTCAATAAATATTTCGCTTTCATTTACTTTCATTACCAATGTGGAAATATGACTGACAAGCTTATTTTGTAAATAGTTTTTAATATTATTTGTATTTGTTTGTCAATTTTTCACTGTATGTACATTCATCATTAAATGTCTGTACGTGTTGTTTTAGTCAATGACCTTGAACACACTTTCCGTTGAGCTACTACATAGCGTGACATATTCTTGCTGGTTAACAAATACATTACTACTCACGCATTCCTCGTTCTATTTTCATTTGTGATTGAGCTAACGGAAGTCTAAATCAAATACTATCTACATTTATAGACTATAATCGGAATATATCACATCCTACGTTGGACTATATCGCTAGAGAGTTCGCCAACCTGCTCAGAGTCACCAAGCATTTATAATTGTGGATTTACATTACTGGACCTAATCAGAACGCGCAACGTTTGGGCAATTTAAGTAACGTCCTTAATTATTATTGTATTTGTAACAATTAATTGTATATATTAATATTACTATTGATTTTTAATAACTTTGTTTATACGTTTCGCGTTCATATCTGTTTGGTCCACCACAATTATTTGGTGAGCCTCGATTATTTTTTATAGACATTTACTATATATATCTACATAATTTTTTATTATTATTAATTGGCACGACACCATTTTTTGTTTTTGGCATTATGAAGTCTCCTAATAAACTTATCGATATAGATAGCCCATCAACCAACCCCTTTCATTCATCACAGCCAGAAGATAATGTTTTAAACTCAATCAACGCTATTTCTGAACTAAGAATACCAACGTACGGTGTTAATAATCCCAGGATCTGGTTTGCACAGGCTGAGGCATTATTTTTGTCGAGAGCTATACGCTCGCAAGCGACAAAATATGCATACGTCGTTGGAGCATTACCCATAGAAGTGGCAGCAGAAGTCGGAGACCTGATAGATAATGTATAAGAAACGGACCCCTATGACAAAATAAAAGCCGCAGTAATCCACCGTATTTCGCAGTCTGATGAAAAACGCTTACAGCAACTACTCACCGCATGCGAGTTAGGGGACAAAAGACCTTCACAGTTGCTTAGACATATGAGACAACTAACAGGCTCATACAAGTTAGACGAAGCATTACTTAAGCAGATGTGGTTACAAAGGTTACCACATAACGTCAGACAAATCCTCAGCATATCAGGAGCCTCTGTCAGTCTTGATGATTTAGCAGACATGGCCGATAAGATGATAGAAATGTATCCCGATAGTCGCGGCGTTAACGTGATACAATCCTCAAGTAGAGAAAACATGAGCGACGCACTCAACATCCAACAACAAATAACACAGTTAACACAGCAGCTAGCATCACTGCAGGCGACTATCTCCACCATCCATTCTCGACCTCCCAGATCTACGTCCAGAAGGAGATCAGTATCCAGACATCGTCTTAGGTCACCTAAGCGGGCAGCCGGAATTTGTTGGTATCATTCGAATTATGGTGAGAAAGCACGTCGTTGCACAAAACCGTGCAACTTCACGACAAACAAGCCAGACCATCAGGGAAACGAAGTGGCCAGACAGTAATGGCGGCAGCTGTTACTGGCCAACATGTTAGCCACCTCTTCCACATCAGGGATCGTATTTCTGGCTCAGACTTCTTAGTCGATACTGGAGCAGAAATCAGCATCATCCCACTCCATCTCTCACGCAGACAACATACGACAAGCACTAAATTGTCCTTAGTAGCGGCTAACGAATCAGTTATCAAAACTTACGGAGAGCAATCTCTTATATTAGACCTCGGGCTCCGCAGAAGATTCACATGGGTATTCATAGTCGCTCATGTCAAACGACCCATCCTCGGAGCCGATTTCCTTAGTGCGTACAACCTGTTAGTAGATATGACCAACAAGAGATTAATCAACGTAAACACACGTTTACAGGTAAATGGTACACTCTCCAACGACAACGAAATCCATGGTGTTCGAATAATGAAACCGGTAAACAACATTTTCAACGACATTCTAACAGAATACCAGTGCATTACGAAATCAGATTACCAAAAGGAAGGTAACCCACAGCTTGTGCAACACCATATCATTACCACCGGACCACCCGTTCGCTCCAGAGCGAGGAGATTACCACCAACAAAGTTGCAGACAGCTAAGAGAGAATTTGAACAAATGATGCAACTTGGTATTATCAGACCATCCAACAGCCCTTGGGCCTCGCCGTTACACATGGTACCAAAGAAAGACCAAGATTGGCGTCCGTGTGGTGACTACTGCCGTCTGAATAATCAAACCATACCTGATAGGTATCCTATTCCACATATACATGACTTCTCGTTAAGTTTACGTGGTAAATGCATCTTCTCGAAACTCGACCTCGTGCGTGCATACCATCAAATTCCGATGGCACCAGAAGACATCGAGAAAACAGCCATGATCACACCCTTTGGTCTGTTTGAGTTTCTAAGAATGCCATTCGGATTGAAAAACGCTGCGCAGACATTCCAACGATTCATGGATGATGTCACAAGAGGTTTAGACTTCGTATTCGCCTACATAGACGACGTTTTGATCGCAAGCTCATCAATAGAAGAGCACGCCCAGCATGTTCAGATCCTCTTTGAACGTTTTAAGAAACATGGCGTTGTTATCAATCCTTCTAAATGTATATTCGCCGTCCCAGCCTTAGAGTTTTTAGGACATTACATTGACTCTCAAGGCATCAAACCACTCCCAGAAAAGGTTGAAGCTATTACCAATTACCCTGAACCAACCTCCATAAAGTCATTACGCCGTTTTCTCGGGACATGCAATTTCTACCGCCGATTCCCACCATGTTGTGCGGATGTGCTACAGCCGTTAACTGATTTACTGAAAAGTGACAAAAAGGTACGTGTAAGGAAAAGAATCAAACATTCAAGCTACCGCCTGACGCCAAAATGGCATTCGAAAAAGCAAAGTCCTTGATAGCCAACGCCACCATGTTACAACACCTCAATACTGACCCCACAACTCATTTGATTCTATGTACGGATGCCTCACAAAAAGCCGTCGGGGCAGTATTACAACAACAAGTAAACAACATGACTACTCCCATAGCGTTTTTCTCCAAAAGACTGTCACCAGCCCAGGAACGCTATAGTACTTTTGGACGGGAGTTACTTGCTATCTACTTAGCCGTTAAACACTTTAACTTCTTACTACAAGGACGAACTTTCACCATCATGACCGATCACAAACCTTTATGTTACGCATTCAACACTTCGTACGACCGACACTCACCTCGCGAAGCACGACAACTGGATTACATCTCCCAGTTTACGACAGATATCCAATTTGTCAAAGGACACACCAACGTCGTAGCTGACGCATTGTCACGTAAGGATGTAAATACCCTGTTACGTAAACAGGACATCGATCTAGAAACAATCGCAAAACTACAAGTAGACGATGCAGACTTGAAGGTCTGCCAGGAGAAGTCTAACTTGAACCTTAAACCAGTACCCATCCCCTTCTCAAATACATCTATCATTTGCGATGTTTCAACGGGTAACAATCGCCCTTTCGTACCTCTAGCATGTCGTCGACAGGTATTTCGTCAACTGCATGACCTTTCTCACCCAGGAATCAGAGCCACAATCAAATTGGTTACTGAGCGTTTTGTGTGGCCAAAAATCAATTCAGATATAAAACGATGGACGCGAAGCTGCCTACAATGTCAACGCAGCAAGATTCAGAAACACACGATCAGTCCAGTTGGCAAGTATCCCCTGCCGGAAAAACGTTTTCAACATATCCACTTAGACATAGTTGGTCCATTGCCACCATCTAATTCATTCACGCATATTCTCACTGCGGTGGACAGGTCCACAAGATGTGCCATAGCATGCCCTATTGCTGATACTTCTGCAGAAACAGTAGCCGGCGTATTCCTTGACCGTTGGATGGCAAATTACGGAGTACCTTCTATCGTCACTACCGACCGTGGTCCCCAGTTTCAGTCTATCTTATTTCAGGAATTCACAAGACTTCTGGGCGTGAA
The DNA here is from genome assembly GCF_000699445.3 of Schistosoma haematobium. Classification (NCBI taxonomy): domain Eukaryota; kingdom Metazoa; phylum Platyhelminthes; class Trematoda; order Strigeidida; family Schistosomatidae; genus Schistosoma; species Schistosoma haematobium. Next base: position 14,206,588 of record NC_067201.1, read on the forward strand.
CCACATCAAAACAACAGCCTACCACCCAGCAGCTAACGGCTTGGTCGAAAGATTTCACCGCCAATTGAAAAGCTCGCTGATGGCACAAGATGATACGACAAAATGGAGTGACGCATTACCACTTGTACTCCTGGGTATCCGTTCAACTATAAAGAAAGATATAGGTTGTACAGCCGCTGAGCTAGTTTATGGTACAACCCTTACATTACCAGGTCAACTAGTGGACCCAAACACTTTAACACCAACGGACCCAAGTCGTTTTGCTAGCCAACTGCTGCAGACCATGCAACAGATCAAAGCCATACCGCCTCGTGAACATAACAATCGAATACAACTCAACAGAAATCTAGAAACATGCAAGTTTGTCTTTGTTCGAGTTGATGCTGTTAAAAAGCAATTGAAACAACCTTATGAAGGACCATATCAAGTAATTAAAAGAACGAACAAACACTTCATAATCAACAAGTGTGAAAAGAAAGAGACTATCGCTATCGATAGAATAAAGCCTGCTTTCTACGAAGCACAACACGACAAAGAACATACTATTTCACTGAACCAACCCCGTCCAGCAACCACCACTACAGCAGACATGGAAGAAAAACTGAGTATCAAACCTACTTGTTTAACGCGCTCAGGCAGAGCTGTAAAAAAACCCAAACGCTATGTACATTTCGCCGAATAAAAAAAACCTAAACGAACAATTATCGATGTACTATACCATTATACTCACCCGATTTTCCCCAACAAAATCTATGATTTTTTTCCTTTTTTTACAGTGTACATAATTAACCATATTTTTTTCCCCACAATTATTCGTTTTGTCACATTTTTTTATAGAAAAAAATTTGTTACAATAATAAACGAGTAAACTCTATTTAATTATTCACTTGCTGTACACACACACAAGAAAAATAAGCAGTTCATTTTTTTTGGGTTCAGTAACAGTTCTGTACATTATTATCATTGTTAGCAAACCAAGATTTTAAATGACGGTATTCTCATTACTTTTGTTTGTCATGCTATTTTCACGCAATAACACACTGTATAATATTAACGTACATGTCATACGCATCTCCACATTGTTAATTGGTTATTATTGTAAATATTATTATTTTTGTATAAAAGTTTTCTTATTGTTATTGTAACCAGTGTTACCTCCGGACACTCTGGGGGGAGCTATGTGGAGATATGACTGACAAGCTTATTTTGTAAATAGTTTTTAATATTATTTGTATTTGTTTGTCAATTTTTCACTGTATGTACATTCATCATTAAATGACTGTACGTGTTGTTTTAGTCAATGACCTTGAACACACTTTCCGTTGAGCTACTACATAGCGTGACATATTCTTGCTGGTTAACAAATACATTACTACTCACGCATTCCTCGTTCTATTTTCATTTGTGATTGAGCTAACGGAAGTCTAAATCAAATACTATCTACATTTATAGACTATAATCGGAATATATCACATCCTACGTTGGACTATATCGCTAGAGAGTTCGCCAACCTGCTCAGAGTCACCAAGCATTTATAATTGTGGATTTACATTACTGGACCTAATCAGAACGCGCAACGTTTGGGCAATTTAAGTAACGTCCTTAATTATTATTGTATTTGTAACAATTAATTGTATATATTAATATTACTATTGATTTTTAATAACTTTGTTTATACGTTTCGCGTTCATATCTGTTTGGTCCACCACACCAACATGATTGTCTGTGGATTCGAAATGGTCTAACGAATTACCAACAATCTGAAATAGTCTAGAACTTCCACAACACCCAATCAAGAAGTCCAATTCCAAGTAGTCACAACAAAACTGTATTGGATAATTATGTAGCGGTAAATAAATCCCCAAAATAAATATCACTGTAAGTTTTCGACATTGGATGCTGACCATATGTTTTAGTGGACTCATCTAGCTGAAGGCGCTCGGTCAGGCATCCGCGCCAGATCACGTGTGGTAACGCCGTGCTCAACATCAACCGCAATCGATAGCCAGAATAGATCAGAGAATTCAGATATATTGGTCATCGCCAAATATACTCTTCCGATCTCTTCGACTCTGTCTTTTGATTTCTCTGGGTGGGAACGAAATATATTAGAAGGTGTTACTGGTAGAAGCGTTGTCAAACACTGAATACCTGTGACATCATCATTGGTGAGACCGACGTGATCTGGTACACCTTATTGCAACTGTGAGTCTGTTCCTTTTTGGGATTTTTATATATCATTGCCTTATTTTTTATTTTTTTTTAAACATTGTGATTTTTTTTCGTGTTTTTTCTTGGATATATATATATTTTCCCCTCGTTCATTATCGTACTTCATACTTCATCATGACTGAACAGACACCTAAAGTACTCAAGCTTAAGACTTTGTCCCCGCCTTCGTTTCAACTGATGCCTTTCTGGCCCGACAACATCGAAGCCTGGTTTTGCTACGCAGAAGCCGACTTCTCCGAGCACGGCGTGATCGACACACGTGCACAATTCCTCGCAGTAGTCAAGGCACTACCGCGCGAATTCAACAGGTACGTAACACCTAGTATGTTTACTAGTGATGTTTCCGATCCTTACGAAATCTTAAAACGCTCGATTCTTAAACGAGGAGATCTAACCGATCGACAAAGGTTAGATCAACTCTTCAATAACATCGACCTGCAACACGGTTCTGTGACGGACATGTTGCAACGGATGAGAGAGGTAATAGGCCCAAGAACTTTCGACGAAGGTCTATTCAAACAACTCTTCTTGTCAAAACTTCCCCAACAGGTGCAAGCAGTTCTGGTCTCGTTCCAGAACAACGGCTTAGACGAGCTAGCTGCATCTGCCGACCGCATTCTAGAAATTACGAAACCTACTACCGAGGTATTTTCAGTCAAAGAAAAGCCTCACACGACTCAGAATGATATAACCGAGTTATGTCACACACTCACGCGTTATCTTAATCTTCGTACCGACCGTAAGAGATCGCGCACACCACGTAGAAGCATGTCACGTAAGCGATCTGTCTCTAGACCACGAGAGACAGATAACCCCGACTGGTGCTGGTATCATAACCAGTATGGAAAGTTTTCCAGAAATTGCAGAAAACCCTGCAACTTTCCCAACACGAAACCGAGTGACTCGAAAAACAACTCGGGAAACTTCCAAGCCGGCACGCGTTAACGGCAACCGTAGCCGGCGAGCAAAGCCGTCTGTTATTCGTCACAGGTGTGACAACGAGAGTTCGCTACCTCGTCGACACTGGCGCAGAAGTTAGCGTTCTCCCAGCAAATCCTAACGACCGACTACACCAATCGACCCTAAACTTACAGGCGGCAAACGGAAAACCGATCGCTACGTATGGCAAAAGGTACGTTTACCTTAACGTGGGTTTACGCAAACCCATTCACTGGATCTTCGTTGTTGCTGATGTTTCTATGCCAATCATTGGTATGGATCTTCTACAACACCATAATCTGATCATCGACACGCGCAAACGGAGGCTTGTAGACGGAAACACTAATTTATCCGTTTGCGTAACTTCTTTTTCTGGTTGTAGATTATCTCCAGTCACAATTACGCATACGATAGACCCACTCTATCAACCACTTCTCGATAAGTATCCTGGGATACAACAAACGCAACCGAGATTACCGTGTGTAACCAGCAACGTTACACATCACATCGCGACTACAGGACCACCTGTATTTTCTAAAGCACGACGACTAGCTCCTGAAAAGCTAAGGTTAGCGAAAAACGAATTCGACCATATGATAGACTTAGGAATCATACGACCGTCAAGTAGCCCATATGCATCTCCGTTGCACATGGTCCCTAAAAAGGACAGCAACGATTGGCGTCCAACTGGTGACTATCGGCGATTGAACGCGAAAACCATTTCCGATCGTTACCCGTTGCCTCACATTCACGATTTGACAGCTACCTTGAAAGGTACAACTGTCTTTTCGAAAATCGACTTGGTTAAAGCGTATAACCAAATCCCTATGGCTACTGACGACATTCCGAAAACAGCTATCATAACTCCCTTCGGACTCTATGAATTTTTGCGAATGCCTTTCGGTCTAAGGAACGCTGCTCAAACATTCCAAAGATTCATAGACGACGTTTTTCGAGGTCACAAATTCGTACATGCGTATGTTGACCACTGTCTAATAGCAAGTCCGGACAGAGAAACACATCTCAAGCATCTCGATCTTGCTTTCGAACGGTTACAAAAACATGGCATTACTGTAAACGCTCAGAAATGCCAAATTGGAACCGACTCGTTAGACTTTCTGGGACACACTATCGATGCTCAAGGTATCCGACCCCTTAGAACCAAAGTGGCGGCCATTCTGGATTACCCAGAACCGACCACCGTCAAGCAATTACGCACGTTTAACGGCCTCCTAAGTTTCTATAGACGTCTCATACCGAAATGCGCATTACTTATGAAACCTCTGACCGACCAACTTCGTGGAAATGCGAAATCCATTAACTTGGACGACACCGCACGAAAAGCATTCTCCACAGTTAAGGAACTGATTGCTAGAGCAACAATGCTCGCACATCAGGACACCCGAGCACCCATTAGTATCGCAGCAGACGCATCCGACTCGGCAATCGGAGGAGTCTTACAACAATGGGTTAAACAACTCCTGGCAACCCTTGGCATTTTTCTCTAGAAGGTTGCTAGACACCGAATCGAGGTACAGCACATTCGGTAGGGAACTCCTAGCTATGTATTGTGCTGTACGGCATTTCCAACACTATATCGAAGGCCGTGAATTCACTCTTTTCACGGACCATAAACCGCTCACTTTCTCGTTAAGCTCTCCTTCTGACAAGTACTCTCCCCGTGAGTCTCGACAGCTGGACTACATTTCGCAGTTTACTTCAGATATTCAACATATTTCTGGAGCAAACAATGTAGTTGCAGACGCTTTGTCACCAATAACTTCCTTGAAGAGTTTCCAAAGAATCGACCTTCTTAAACTCGCCCGGCCTCAAAAAGAAGACATTGATCTTCAGCACGAGTTATCGTCTACAACACTCATGGTTTGCATCAAACAAAGGGGAACGGGTAAGGAAACCTTACTTTGTGACACGTCCACAGGTAGGGATCGCCCAATCGTGCCGAAACATTATCGACGCAATGTTTTCAACACATTGCACAAACTTTCGCATCCAGGTGTTCGTGCAACCATCAAGCTTATAGCAGAACGGTTTTGCTGGCCTGGCATGAATAAAGACGTGAGGGAGTGGGCAAGCTCCTGTGTAAGCTGCCAAAAATCTAAGGTTATCAGACACAATCAATGTCTCTTAGGCTCGTTTAAAACTCCCGATGCTCGTTTCGACCATGTTCATCTGGATTTGGTAGGGCCTTTACCAGATTCAAATGGATACTCTTACCTCTTAACCTGCGTAGACCGTTTCACTCGATGGCCAGAAGCAGTACCTATCAAGGACATCACTGCTGAAACAGTGACCCGCACATTCGTCGAACGATGGGTAGCAAACTTCGGTTGCCCTTCAACCATCACTACAGACCGCGGACGTCAGTTTGAATCTGATCTTTTCTGTCGTCTGACCACACTTTTAGGAATCACTCGCTTCCGAACGACTGCCTACCATCCACAAGCAAACGGGTTGATAGAACGTTTTCACCGACAACTAAAAGCTTCACTATCAGCTGCAAACGTTTCACAGTGGACCGACGCTCTTCCACTCGTCCTACTAGGTATCCGCAATGCAGTGAAAGTTGACATTGGATACACTGCGGCTCAACTGGTTTATGGAACGACACTTCGACTTCCAGGAGAATTCGTGGATCCTTCATCCTCTTCAATGAACATGGATCTAACCTCCTACACGAACAGGCTTACAAACGCAATGCGTTCAGTTAAACCTGCTTCCACTCGACCTCAATCAGTCGATGTTTTCGTTCAACCTGACTTACGACATAGTACACACGTTTTCGTTCGCCGAGACTCGCATCGACGACCATTCGAATCAGCATACGAATGACCATTCAAAGTTCTTCAACGTGAATCTAAGTACTATATAGTCGATAAGAACGGAACAAACGATAGCATCAGCATCGATCGCTTAAAAGCAGCGTATTTAGAAGGAAATCCTATCTACGTCGATTTTCCTTCGGTACAATCGCACAACACGACTCCTACACTCATTCCTCAACCGACAACCAACACTAGCGATGATACTCCGAATGTATCTGAAAATATACCTAAAACGACGCGTTCTGGAAGAAGAGTAAGATTTCTAGAACATTTAAACGACTACTGCACGTAAGGCACTACTCGACATTTTATATTATCTCGATTTTTCTTTTTACGATATAAAATTTTTTCTTTAAAAAACAATTTTAATATGCCTATATATTTATATTTTAAAAAAAAAACAAAAAAAAACGAAAAATTATTTTTTTTAACGCTATTACGTGTGCTCGAGTTTATTTTCCTTTTTTTCGCCGACATTGTGTTTTTACGCACATACGAGTGTATTTCGACATGCACTTACATTTTCTTTTTTCTTTTCCAGGACGGCTGGAAAAGAACGATGCAGTTTACGAGGAGTCGAAGTTTTCGTTGTAACTTTTTCTTTTGTTACTATGTTGTACCTCGGTCCCATATAGTAAGGAAAGACGACCAGACGCTGCTACACTTAGTAAGCTATCAGAAGAGTGTTTACCAACGACAAACTCGTTGGGTTTAAACTTCTGGCTGGCCACGTCTTAGGGTCGTCACTGCCCCACTAGGGGGGAAGTGATCTGTAGCGGTAAATAAATCCCCAAAATAAATATCACTGTAAGTTTTCGACATTGGATGCTGACCATATGTTTTAGTGGACTCATCTAGCTGAAGGCGCTCGGTCAGGCATCCGCGCCAGATCACGTGTGGTAGCGCTGTGCTCAACATCAACCGCAATCGCTAGCCAGATTAGATAAGAGGATTCCGATATATTGGTCATCGCCAAATATACTCTTCCGATCTCCTCGACTCTGTCTTTTGATTTCTCTGGGTGGGAACGAAATATATTAGAAGGTGTTACTGGTAGAAGCGTTGTCAAACACTGAATACCTGTGACATCATCAATTATGACAGATTAAAAGACAACACAAAACACTTAACTGTACAGTAATTATATTGTCCGATTACCACAACTGACACAGACTGTTTGTCTGTCCACGTGTCTATAATGTGCTCTTAGTTCATTGTAATTGTAATTGTCAGATCCTCTCAATTGTCCAAAATTCTCATTCTCGCTTTCTTCTCTTATCTGAAATCAGCATTTATCTACAGAGTCATCATTATTCAGGGAATCATCGGTGTCCAAATTGCAACTACCTGTCTCAAGTTCACAATTATCTACACCATTAAAAAATTTAGTTAAACACAAAACAGAACTAAAATTAAAATCACTTACTTCATTATCTATCTTAGCTTGGTCTCTGTTAAACTCTCCACATAATTATACCTCTTTCGCATGATTATGATTTATCTCCTGCAATATAATCATCTAGTGTCTAATATATCTAACTGTAGAAGGTGATATTAACATCTTGGTATGTGTTATTATCATCTATAGCATATACATAATGTTTAGAACACTCAGGACACCTAATGTTTTCACTATCAACCTATTTCTGCCATGAAAGTCGGACAAAACAGTGAAAATCAGCCGAAATTGTGATAAAGACGGGAAAAACGATAAATCCAACCATGGTATCGTTAGTTGTAACGCAGTTTTGGTAGCCTTGACGACAATCCAATTTTTATGACGATATATGCCTCAATCATGCTATTTCATAAAAAATAAAAAAATTGTCTACCATCAGTGTATACCTAAGTAGAAATAAGTGCTAGTCTGCGATGCAAACACTAAAAATGTATTTTCAAGGACTTCGCGATACCATGTAACGCAAAATTGAAAACCCCTTTTCACCTAATTAGGAAAACGGAAAATAGACTTTCAAAACACATTTGGAAGTATTTATCGGCAACTGCCATGTTTGAGACCATTCAGATAATTTCTTCAGGTCATTTTGAAGTTCTAAGCTATCACTCTTACATCGTATCGTTCTCCATATCTTGACATCGTCAGCATATAGCAAGACCGATGATGATAGGAGACAAGGAAGGTCATTTACATACAAGAGGAATAGCACTGGCCCCAAAACTGTACCCTGGGGCACTCCACTAAGCACAGTTTCCCAGCTAGATAACTTTGAGTTCACCCGAACTCTTTGTTGACGCCCAACTAAGAAGTCTTTTATCCACATCAATAAATTGCCTCCAATCCCGACTTTTCTTAGCTTATATAACAGCCGGTTGTGCAGAACTTTATCAAAAGCTTTACTGAAATCAATGAAGGCGACGTCTACAGGTAGCTATTGGTCCTTAAGAGCACACCAGCTTTCACGAGCCACTAATAAGTTAGTGAGACAAGAGTAACCTATTCTGAAGCCGTGCTGCTTCTCCGAGAGGATCCGGTTTTTATCGAGATACTTAAACAGCTCCCTCCGAATAATCTTTTCTAATATTTTAACAACCACACTAGTTAGGCTAACGGGGCGGTAGTTCTCAGGTTTGTGTTTCGTACCTGTTTCGAAGACACGACTTACTATGGCATTTTTCCAGTCTTTTGGTAAACGACCCTGCGTAACGGATAGGTTAAAGCATGTACTTAAAGGGCTTGCAACGAAGTTAGATAATTCCTTCGGTAGCCTAGGATGTAATTCATCGGGCCCCGTGGATTTGCCTATGTCAAGCTTATTTAGCAGACCAAAGACATCGAGTTCTCTGATGGTCACGCTATCCAGTGTATGTATGGGGGATCTGTATACACTGACGGGAAGGGCGCTTCTATGGTATACACGTTGCTAAAGTAGTTCGAGAACACTTGAGCCTTACCAAAGTCGTCTTCCACTAACGATGAAGAAGTACTGTCTCCCCATAGAGCAAGAATATTTCCTTTTCTCCTTGTCCTTTGGTTTATATAAGAATACAAGCGTTTAGGACATTCTATGGATTCCTTAACAAGTTTTTCTTCGTACAATTTTCTAGACTTACGGAGGGTTGAGGCACAAGTGTTCCGAGCCTTTCGATACTGAGATTTTGACTCATCAGTCCCCAGTAACCTAAATCTATCCCACATTTTCCTTTTCTTACGGAGAAGGATACGGACCTCCCTACTGAACCATGGTGGTGAGTTTTTCGGCCCCTTTGGTATAGTCCAAGGGATGTGAGGTGTGGTAACTTTTAAGTATGAATTTCGAAATGCGTCCCAGGCCGTTTCAATGGAGGACTCTGGGTCTATTGTCCAATCTATTAACGATGCTGAGTGCATGATGTCTGGTGTGTTTGCTTTCCAGACGTTGGGTCTGGACTGGACTGACGCGTCCTCATGACTGGCAGTTATATGGAAGTCGAAAGTTAAAACTGCGTGGTCACTTTTACTTAAGGGTGGCATATGATGGAGGTTCGCAACATCATCCTCATAGTGAGTCAGTATAAGATCTAATAAGGATGATTCAGTGTCCGGATCGTACCTTGTCGCTTCTTTCACATGTTGCACTAGAGCACATGTGATAACCCCATCAACTAGTTCCTGCTCGAAAGAATTCTCCGACGATTTAGTTCGCAGATTTTCCCAGTCTACCATAGGTGCATTAAAGTCCCCTAGGATTAGACATCGACCACTTTGGGACCAAGTATTGAGACTGCTTAACAGGATCTCATTTGCCTCACAGCTTGGACTACGATAGACCAAACCAACCAGCAGCTCTTGTCCCTTGCATTTTAGGCGGAGACTAACTAATTCACACGTCCCACCCTCATGGGATACACTATCGGTAATGTCAAATGGGATAGCATTCCTAATGAATAGAGCTACTCTCCCTTTGCGCTTTTGTGTTCTGTCGGCCCTTACTAACGTAAAGCCCTCGAAATCAAGTTCTATACTATCTATAGCCTGTGTCAGCCAGGTTTCTGTTACTGCGATTATATCTGGCTTTGTAGAGTCAATCTGTACACCTAGTTCCGATCGCTTATTAAGTAAGCTTCGTGCATTGGTGTAACAGATCCGAAGCCTGTTTAAGTGCCTTCGTGCTTCACCCAGAGTGGCTTCGGCATCATTCTCTGTCGAAGTCTTACAACCCGAAAATTTACAATTTTCAGGTCCTTTTCGCCAGCGTCTAACCTATGTTGTAGTTCTTTCTCGGCTTCCCGTCTTTTAACACGGTCTGCCAACGGTAGGTCATTTCGGATAAAGACTCCTGAACCCTTTAATTTGTGTCCATTTTGTAAAATTAGGTCACGTTCGTTCGAAGAGCCGAATACTACTTTAAGCAGTCTGGAATGATTTGGTTTCGAGTCCGCTAGACTCCCTAGTCTGTACACCTTTAGCAAGGTGACCCCAGTCATATTTTGAGGCATGAGTTGATTAAGCAGCTGCCTAATCAGTACAATGTCATGCTCAAAACGAGCTTTACGTTCAGAGCTCTCGCTCTCCTTGATTCTATGAAAAATAGCTGATCTGTCGCTATGATCAGCTTTCGATTTTTCAACCACTTTTACGGGGGCAGGTTTCCCTTTTATATCAATACTTTTCTTCCTTACAACCTTTACCCATTCGTCAACGGTGCTGGTAGAAGCAATAACAGTTGCGTCAAACCTAGTGTTGGGTTTTGGGGGGTTGTCGACGACCTGAGAGGTCAGGTTATGTTTACCATTTGAAACCGATCGAGCCTTGCGATTGCGGCTCCTAGGTGTTTCCTGTTGAATCCCATCTGGGAGACGGGGAACAGAAGACCCTACTTTTCTTGAGCTTTTTTTTAAGGCAGGCCTCTTTGGAGACTGCTTTTCCTTCTTTGACGGACGTGAGTCATCTATCACCGGACTAACCTTAGTTTCCTTCACGTTGATTTGCGTGTCGACAGATCGAGTGCTGTTTGACGCGTTCCGACTATGCTTGCTAAAACACTTCTTTGCAGCATCAACCAGTGAGATGGCCTCGGTTAGCAAACTGTTTGCATCCGAGCAGCACTGTTGACAAAGCCACACACAACCCTTCTTACTGAACCGTTTGAAAGCAGCAGGCGTTAAGTTCGTGCAAACTTCGTGGTACCAGCCTTTGCACTCGTCGCACTGCATGCCGCTTTCAACAGGATAACGACAACTCGGACGTTGACACCTGCTTTTTTTACACTGTCCGGTCATTTAGGAGGGGTTCTTTTTTAAACTGTGACGATACTCAGAACAAAAAAAATTTATCAATGACCAAAAGTGAAGGGCTGTAGATTGCTAGGACCAAAAGTACCAAAACATACAGATGAAAAAAGAGGTACTCAAGAGAACCAACGACAAAACTAATTGACAGAACAATACGAACGATACTCTAGTCGAATACTTTAACTGAAATAAACTCAATTAAAGTGAAAACAGTAGTCTTGATACGTAATAAACGATCAAAACAAACAAATTTACTCAACGAGTAAAAATACCACTGTCATTTTAAAATAAAAAATACACTCGGACCAAAATTAGAAAACATACACGGATATGAAGGAGTCTACCAGGAAAACTGAATCTTCACTGGTAAGCATACACCCAGGATTAACACAGGTCATCTGACCTACTATTATTCTTATTACGGACGACTATATTGCATCCTCAAGGTCGACCGAATTCCCGTCTACTTGATGTTAAATTTAGTTCTCGTGAAAATGTCAGTCATATTCCAACCAGTCCGAAAGCAGTGTATGAACAAACCTGATCATCCTTCTTATCCTAAGATGCTTGTACAATGTCCACCTCTACTCTGACCATTTGCTTAATCTAAACTCACGTTTTTCATTCTTATTCCAGAATGAGATTATGCTCACCAAATCAGCCTTCATGACTAACGTAAGTGGCTGACTGACTAAGGTTTTCCGTCATTTTACTCCTTACTCTCATCATCGTTCTCATAAATGACATTGATTTCGAACAAGCATTCTTGATTGATTTACAGTCACGTGACTCGATTGACTTTTTCTATTCAAATTTGAATGGAAATACTCTAAACATATGTCAAGTCTATATAATATCAGTCTAGAGCGATGATAATCAGTTTGTAAAAACGCATTTGCTGAGCGGTCTAATCATATAACGCTCGCAAATAAGTGATTATATCTATGGACAGTCATATGGATTGTGGACAAAACTGTCTTAATGATTGTTATTACCATTATTTCTACTGCAACTTCTACTGTGGTGGATCAAAAAGTATAATAACCAAAAATTAGCGATAAAGTTATTGCGTCCAAAAGTTATTGCGACAATAACAATTTATAAATTAGTAATACAAATTTAAAGTTCAGGGACGTTACTTAAATCAGCTGGTTGTTGCATATTCTGTTGAGTTTTGGTCCCAAAAATCCACAATTATAAATGAGTAATAATTCCAATGAGGTAAATATGACTCCAGTAAGTTTCTTTGACGTAGGGTGTAATAGAAATGGCACAGCAGTCTAAAATGTGGATAATATTTGATTTAGAATGCGATCAGCTCGATAACGCGTGAGAATAGAACAAGGAGCATGTTTGTGTAATAGTGTATTTGCGAACAACCAAAAATTTGTCACGCTATGTTAGTATCACAACGGAAAAAGTGGTCAAGATCATTTACTAAAACAACAGGAACAATCATTTAATGATAAATGTACATGTAGTGAGAAATTGACAAAATAAATACCAATAATATTGAAAACTATTTACAAAATAAGCTTGCCAGATCTACCTCCACATAGCTCCCCCCAGAGTGTCCGGAGGTAACACTGGTTATAATAACAAAAAAATATACGAATACGATATATATGTATATACAGAAATAATATTTACAGTTATAGCTAACAAAAATGTGGAGATGAGTATGACATGTAGCAGAGATGTAGCATAGCATAATAAACACACACACAAAAATGAAGACACTGTCATTTCTTGTCTTGGTTGGCTAACGATGATAATATTAATGTGCAAAGCTGCTAGTGATCCCCCCCAAAAAATGAACTGTTTATTTATTTATTTATTTTCTTTTTTGTACAATAAATGGGTAATTAAATACAGTTTACTCGTTTATTATAGTAACAAAAAATTTTTTTATAAAAAAAATAAATGTGACAAAACGAATAATTGTGGAAAAATGTGATTATGTACACTGTGAAAAAGAAAAAGAAATTTTTTTTGGGGTGAAATAAGTAGTGTGTGACATAGGTAGGTGTGTGCTTTGTTTTTGTTTTTTAATCGATGAAATGGACATAACGCTTGGGTTTGTTTATAGGTCTGCCGGAGCGTGTTAAACAAGAAGGCTTAGTATTAGGTTTTTATCCTTCACTGGTTTTTCAGTCACTGATGAGAGGGGTTGATTGTCAACAGCGTTGTCTTCTTTGACTTGAGTAGCTTCATAGAAAGCAGGTTTGATTCTGTCTATAGAAATAGTCTGCTTGTTGCCATCTCTGATGATGATGAAGTATTTTTGTGTGCGTTTAATTACTTTATATGGACCTTTGTATGGTTGTTTCAATGGTTTTTTAACCGCATCTACTCGGACGAAAACGAATTTGCACGTTTCAAGGTTTTTATCAAGTTGGACTCGATTGTTGTGTTCGCGAGGGGATATTGCTTTAATATTCTGCATCGTTTGTAATAGGCGACTTGCGAAGTGGGTAGAATCCCCGTGCGTTGTGGGTTCATAGCTGACTAGTTGACCAGGTAACGTTAGAGTTGTACCATAGACTAACTCGGCGGCTGTACATCCAATGTCTTCCTTTATGGTTGAACGAATACCGAGGAGTACAAGCGGTAAGGCATCGCTCCACTTCGATGAGTCAGCTTGCGCCATCAGTGAGCTTTTTAATTGGCGATGGAATCTTTCAACCATGCCATTAGCTGCTGGGTGGTAAGCTGTGGTTTTTATATGGTTGACCCCTAGAAGTTTAGTGAACTCCTGAAAAAGGACAGATTGAAATTGGGGACCACGATCTGTTGTGATTATTGATGGTACTCCATAGTTAGATACCCAGCGGTCGAGGAAGACTGAAGCGACGGTTTCTGCCGAAGTGCCTTTTATAGGGCAGGCTATGGCCCATCTTGTGAACCTGTCCACCGCAGTGAGAATGTGGTTGAAGGAGATTGACGGAGGGAGTGGCCCAACTAAGTCCAAATGAATATGTTGAAAACGTTTGTCGGGAATAGGGAATTCCCCAATCGGGCTGATAGTGTGTTTTTGGATTTTGCTGCGTTGGCACTGGAGGCAGTTACGTGTCCAACGTTTAACATCCGAAATGATTTTTGGCCAAACAAAGCGTTCTGTGATAAGCTTCGTGGTAGCTCTGATGCCTGGATGCGACAGTCCATGTAGCCGTTGAAATATTTTTCGTCGATAGGGTTGTGGCACAAAGGGGCGATTGTTACCCGTTGAAGTGTCGCAAATAATAGATGCATCTGAGAAAGGAATGGGTACAGGTTTAAGATTCAAGTTAGACTTCTCGTTGCAGATCTTCAAATCTACATCGTCCACTTGTAGTTTAGCTAAAGCTTCAAGACTGATGTTGTGGTTGTGTACCATCATGTTGATATCCTTTCTAGATAGAGCGTCAGCGACAATGTTGGAGGAGCCTTTGATGAACTGGATGTCCGTAGTGAATTGAGAAATGTAATCCAGTTGTCTGGCTTCCCGTGGAGAATGTTTGTCGTAGGTCGTGTTGAAGGAAAAGCAAAGTGGTTTATGATCAGTCATAATGGTGAAATCGCGTCCCTGAGGGAGGAAGTTGAAGTGTTTTACAGCTAAGTACATAGCCAGAAGTTCGCGTCCGAAGGTGCTATAACGCTCTTGAGTTGATGATAATCGTTTGGAGAAGAACGTTATAGGAGTAATCTTGCCGTTAACGCGTTACTGTAATACTGCTCCTACTGCTTTTTGGGAGGCGTCAGTGCAGAGGATGAGGTTTGTTGTGGGATCGGTGTTTAGGTGCTGTAGCATGGTAGCATTGGATATCATCAACTTTGCTTTCTCGAATGCTGTTTTGGCGTCAGGGGGTAGGTTGAATGTCTGACTCTTCTCTCTCTTCGTACCTTTTTTGTCGGCTTTCAGCAGATCGGTTAATGGCCGTAATACTTCAGCACAACGTGGTAAGAAGCGGCGATAAAAATTACACATACCGAGGAAGCGTCGTGATGACTTCACCGAGGTTGGTTCGGGGTAGTTAGTAATATCTTCAACTTTCGTCCGAAGTGGTTTGATCCCTTGTGAGTCGATGTAATGTCCCAAAAACTCTAAGGCTGGGACTGCGGATATGCATTTCGAAGGATTGATGACAACACCATGTTTTTAAAACGATCAAAAAGGATCTGGACATGTTGGATGTGCTCTTCTAAAGATGAGCTTGCAATCAGAACATCGTCGATGTAGGCAAACACGAAATCAAGGCCTCTTGTTACGTCATCCATGAAGCGTTGGAATGTCTGCGCAGCGTTTTTCAGTCCGAATGGCATCCTTAGAAACTCAAACAAACCAAAAGGTGTGATTATGGCTGTTTTCTCGATGTCTTCTGGTGCCATCGGAATTTGATGGTATGCGCACACGAGGTCAAGTTTCGAGAAGATGCATTTACCATGTAAATTTAACGAGAAGTCATGTATATGAGGGATAGGGGACCTATCAGGGATGGTTTGATTATTCATACGGCGATAGTCACCACACGGACGCCAATCTTGGTCTTTCTTTGGTACCATGTGTAACGGCGAGGCCCAAGGGCTGTTGGATGGTCTGATAATACCAAGTTGCATCATATGTTCGAATTCTCTTTTAGCTACTTGCAACTTGCTTGGCGGTAGTCTCCTCACCCTGGCGCTAATAGGTGGACCGGTGGTAATGATGTGGTGTTGCACCTGATGTGGATTACATTCCCTTTGATAATCTGATCTCGTGATGCATTCGTATTCTGACAGAATGTCGTTGAAAACGTTGTTCGCAGGTTTCATTATCCGTACTCCATGGATTTCATAGTCGTTGGAAGGTGTACCATCTACTTGTAAACGTGTATTTGCGTCGATTAATCTCTTCTTGGTCATATCTACTAACAAATTGTAGGCACTGAGGAAATCAGCTTCGAGGATGGGTCGTTTGACTTGGGCAACTATAAAAACCCATGTGAATCGTCTTCGGAGTCCGAGGTCTAATATAAGAGGTCGCTCTCCGTAAGTTTTGATAATTGATTCGTTAGCCGCAATGAGAGACAGCTTAGTGTTTGTTGTCTTCGGGAGAGGTGAAGTGGGATAATGCTAATTTCTGCTCCTGTATCGACTAAAAAATCCGAGCCAGAAATGCGATCCCTGATGTAAAAGAGACGGCTAACTTGTTGGCCAGTAACAGACGCCGCCATTACTGTCTAGCAGTAGTTCGAATAGCAGCAGTAGTGGTAGTAGTAGTGATATTATTATTACTATTTTTGTTATTATTACGAATATTAACGTTAGTCAGTGAATTTCCTCCATGAATGGATGTTCATCATCTACTCTTATTGGATCACTTGATTTTATTTGTTTCTGCAACCACTTAGGTACATGTTCGCACACCCTAATTTGGAGATCACGATTACTCCTCCACATGTATATGTGGCCACACACACATTCAAATTGATAAACACAGTGGCATGTGACCCAATCTTTCATAATTCGACGGTGATGCCTAGAATGGAGACAAAATATTTCATTAATAATAAGTGAATCTCGAAACTACACATAGGTCTTTTTTTTAAAGTTTGTGAGTGATATATAACGAGTATCAATCTGGTTCTTTAAGCAAAACATGATACTAACTTGATGGTTCCAACAATTCTTACATCACTGAACTCATGAAAAGAATTAATTGATCGACGATCGTTAATTATATACCCAAGACAAGCCAGAAAATCAAGAATGATCAGGAAGCATTTAGCGGGTAACCAAATGGAGATATATATACAAATACATTCATATATATATATATATATATATATATATATATATATATATATGCTAATAAAGTTGAACTGAATCATGGTTGGTAGTGTGCACCCGTCAGCACATCTCATCATTTAACGTTGAATTGATATGCTTGGTTTGTTCACCTGTAACGTTTGTATGAACTGATGATTCTTTTGTACTTCATTTCCCGCTTAATTCCTAATTCTAAATATAGTATGTTAATTTGTGCTCACCTAGTTCTATTTGGCTTAAATTGTACGATTTTGAGAATTATTAGTTCATACATTAATTCGAATACTTCTAATCATCATACGAACCTACGAGTGTACAATAATCACCATAAGGAAATTTACTCTGTTATGACTTCTTTACTTTATTCAATGTTTCACTAAGTTTTTTTGTCAATTTAATCGTGATTCAGTTAATCGAATGGAACTGCAACTCAAAGTCTTATCTAGGTTATAACTATTGATTATACCCATTTGATGAATATAATTTCTCTAAAACTGTTTATTTTGTGCCAATCAATCAATAGCTCGTAATATATTCTTTACCCTGAAAACTGTCATTCAGAACTCCAGGTAGATCAAAAGAGTATATCGCAAAGTTTTTAGTTGTCAAGACTTACAAACTCAATTGATTGTATACATAATATAAATAATAAATCTCAGTATGTAAATAATTAAGATATTTATCTACGGGAAACGATTTAATAACAATTAATTGGTCAAATAAAAGCTTGAAATTAGGATAATATAAAGATTTTAGTAATCAAATATTATGAAATTATATACACACAGAGGATAACTTCTAAAGTTTCTCATTTTCAATTAATACCCCTCATTTTAACAGTTTACCCAAAGTGTATAATACACTTGTATGGATTATTGATGAATAAACATTATCACTGTAGACTAATGAATCTTATCAAATAAATACTTCACATATATGGATATCAAAACCGATTTATGTAAACAATATCTGTTTGTTTATTTGATTTTAAGTCTGCACACACTCACGTGTACATTTATCAGTAAGCTCAAAAACTCCATAGGCAAATGCAATTTACTCCTCATGTAGTGTATATATCCAAATGGTACTTGAACAGCATATACATTCGTGTATGTATGTGCATTCTTGTGTAGTTAGATGCTCATTTGGATTACAGTTCTTTTATCTATCTTAATATCTCTCTGCCTGTTTGTTTATTGGGCAAAATTATTATGCATAAATGCCGTCAGTAAATAAATGAATTCATATTTCGTAATAATACCGACAGTTGATTGATCTTTTTTTAGTCATTGTTGATGTTGTGCCATCTCTTGTACTTTGAAATTACTAATAAATTGCTTCAGCTACATCTATTCCTAATGATACCATGATTATCATAAATCTTGACAAATGACTATAAATACGACAAACATTAAAACGATCAAAACTACAAGTACATTATTTCAATAGGAGAGAGAAACTATTTTAAACTCCAAGTGAATTGGAACAAAAGATACTTTACTGCAATATCAAGTGTGAAGATTCCATAGATATTTGTAATGGTTCATAGTTTTCTTGAGAAATTGAAATGTTTTACACAGTAAAAATGTATGTTTAGTTAGGATAAGAGAGGAATTGAGTTAAGAGTTCCATTTTGTTTTCAACAATTAATCAAGTCGAATTATTTGACTAAACTAAACGTTGATTGAAAGGTTGTTAGTAGTCGACATATATTTTGACTGAACGCTTAAATCGGTTTCCTTAGCTCTTCTAATAATACCAGGCTATAATATTTGAATTGTAGTATGAACTAGGAGTCCCAGAAATAACGCAATTGAATTAAGAAGTAAGACACAAGCACAAACGAATGTATTGTATTTGGAATTCGAAATCGAGCGTTCAACAAGTACAAAGGTATCATTAGTTCGTTCAAACACCACACAGGCTTACACTACACAACAACCAAAATACGAGAGGAAAAGAGTGCAATATGGAAAGAACGCTTTACTCCAAGGTTCATAGTATTTCAGATCACCTTGGGTTTCTGGAAATTTCTGGAACCATACTAAACATGGTAACAGAATACGTAATCATTCAGTCAGAAATGTGACACGAGACTATTTATTTTCCAGATGCTTCCGAGAAATTTTTATCCAATGGTGATTAGATAAGATGTTTCCAAGCGTTTTCAGGGTCCCTTGGGCTTTTTTCGAGGGATTTCCTAAGTCTCCTCATCAGTAGTATCCATCCACATTTACCAAGATATCCTTATTTCCAAAGTATTTAGAACAGTAGAAACATTTTAGGTATCAGTACAAAGGTTCAGCTTGATACTTTCAAATAGAATGAGCGTTGGATAAACAGTTAACAATAAAATAATGATATATATGTGTGACATCTCAACGAGTAGGAATTTGAATTGTTGATGTTTGAGGACTTAGTGTAAGTCGCTTCTACTACCTCATACTACAAATTGCACATTTTTCAGAACCAGTATCATACACACAAATATACACAATGATTTCGCATTGAGAAGTCCCTCGACCAAAACAATTCACATGACTGCTACACAATCAAACTTACTCTAATTGAACTACGTTACTTATTTATCCTATTTAAACTTGTGATAATTCGGTGATTTGTTTACTTATTTTGAAGAAATAGTATACTGTAAATCATAGTGCCGCAAACTGTTCATGATACTTAGCTTCATTGCAAATAAACACAGCAAAATTATAGTCATGAGAAAGATAGCGTTATCGTCATTAGCGTTAACAACTATTTTAGTAGATTAGCTTCGTTAATCAATTTGATAACCGTTATTACATAAATCCCCAACGGTGTTCGAATTCAGAAGGCAATAAGAAGCGGCGACTATAGTTTATTAGCGGATAGTACAGAAAACAGTTACAAGGACATCAAGAGAATTTGAGGCATAGAGGCCGATGTGTGCGAGCGAGTAAATACAGAGGCGAACTATTGGTCAAATCGAATTAAGGCAACTCTGCCCGTAGCTCTTGTAGGGCTACTGCCTGTCACAAACATACATAAAGAAGGAGGGCTAGGCGTGAGGTCAGCACCCACATATAAGAAGCACGTTTTCTTTTCCACTCTATCGTATTTAGCCAGAGGGTTGGTATGTATCACAGCATGTTCTGATGTCATTAATTTATCTATATATATGAATAAATGAGTTCATAAAGTCGATTACCTGCTGATTTAATGAAATATATACCGAATAAATTGGAAATTCTGCTTAATGAAAAGTGTAGATTATTTTTTCTACATTAGTTTTCATTTTCATGTAGTAACCACAAAGAAATGTAGACAGTGATAGGATGATAATATAACAGAAGAAATAATGTAGTCATGTAAATGTATAGTCGATTGCTTGAACTGATATTGTGATGTGGGTTACTTATATCCATAGAAGGTCGATAAGGAAAGAACGGAAATGGAATGCAATTAGTGTGAAAATGCATGAACAATGAAATCTGGAACAATGGACTGGTATTTGCAAAGGAACTGTGAAGTTTGAGATGATGGGTTGACATTTTGTAAATGAACGATTTACTATATAGTTCTGAGATTTTATTGAGATGCTCTGTAATTTCGTCAAAAGAATCGTTTATTGATAAGTATCAGAAGGGGTTTCCGGAGATTGTAGTAATTTCAACAGTTGAGATCATGAGTCGATTGAAGCTAGTCCACCATGGAAATCCTGGAAGCACTGGACGGCCGTTTCGTCCTATTGTGGGACTAAATGATACAGACAAAATACATTAAAGAACATAATATACATCATAAAATATAGATGATCTTAAAATGTAAATTTTTCTTAGGTCAATCATCAGTCTATAAAATTAAGACTTAACTATTATGCTTATAGAATAAAGAACAAAAATCTGAGGTTTGATGAAGAACATTTGCAGTTCAACATAAGGAATTTAGAAATCAGGTATTTTCTAAGTTAGATGATTTAGTTGCAAAGATTAAGTCCCTTTTTCAGACAAGATTAACAGCACACTTCATTCTTCTTTTTTAAGTTGTATTGATGATCTTGTCTGAAATGAAACAAAGTTTCATGACTAGACTATCCGACCCAGATAGTATAACATTCTGAAGATCTGAAACTTACTCACTTGGTTACAAATCAGTTTCATTTACACTGTAATTCATTGATAAAGAACATGAAATTATCCTTCGACAAGTGATTAAGATTAGCTAAACGTTTCCGTATAAAAAACTAACGTATCCGAAAGTTTTTTCTAGTTAAAACTAAAAAACAACAACAGACAAATTTATGTATACCCAACAGGATTTCAAAAGTATGCTCACTGACATAAATCTTTGTCTTCAAACGATTTTTTACATGCTGTTGAATGTTTTGTCAAAAGCCTATAGGAACTGAAAGTCAGTCAATCAGTCAGCTAAAACGTCGGACCAGGTACATATATTCATCGGTTCAAGTTGCCACTGAGCTGAAAACATAACTATCATTCGATTCTTGAACAAATGAATGACTAAAGTGGTAGGTCGAATAAAAGGGGAAGACTGTTGTAGTTCAAAAGGATTTTATTGTGATACTTCAAATGGATTTTTTACACATAAATATAGCATGATTGTATATTCAAATCTTGGAGGTGTTCTACGTTACATACACTGGATGACGTAATCATAAAATTTTCATCTTCAGTATAAATACATGGTATGAACAGAGAAAATTTTACGAAAATATGGAATAAAATTAATTTATATTCTAATACACTTTTAGTCTGTTGTAATGATCCGATTTAAAAGGATAGCAAGGTTTTAAGTACTGAATTTTTCATCTTAAAGAAGTTAATACCTCAAAATATCATCGATTTATTATATTTAAAAACTTTCGTAGTCAAATATAATATATAGACATACCTTTGCATTATTATTACATCCTGTTGATGAGTCCCAAATAAGACGAAACTTGTGTCCTCGATTTCGCAATCATCTCAGCATATGATGCTCATGACTAAGCGCAATATCGAGACAGTTCGTACAGAATGCATATATGCCATTAAGAGACTGATTAATTGCATACCTAAACATTTGTGGGAAGATTCAAGCAATCAATACAAAAATATATATTAATATTATTGATTTAACATTATTATTAATTTCAATAGTTGAGATCATGAGTCAATTGGAGTTAGAACACCATGGAAAACCTGGAAGCACTGGACGATCGTTTTGTCTTATTGTGAGACTCCTCAGCAGTGCTCATCCACGACCCCGTCTGACAAGATTTGGAGTTCAACTGCATCAGGTGTGAAAACATTAACCACCAGAGAAGATAGTAACGTAATATAATGGGTTGACTGAATCCCTGTTAAGTCATTCTTAAGTTAAGCATTCACGTGAGGGAATGAAGATCCTGAGTTTGAGTATCTATTAATAAAGAATCCCGTACCAGGACGAGACAACCGTCTAGTGCCTTCAAAATCTCAATGGTTTTCTAAAGTATATAGTTTCATAATCTTAATAAAATTCAATAATCTCCACAACCCTATACTAAAAAATATATACAAATCAGATTGACAAAAGCACATAGACATTGAGAAACAGAACATAAATGTAAATTTTGTTTGACATACTCTCTATCTCTCACATACACGAGCCAGGCTACATATAGGACAAACAATATGTAGAATAACAACAAGAAAAAATATATAATACTTATGAGTCCTTTTGAAGTGTTCCGAAACTTGAAGTAATTAAGTAAGTAAGTAAGTAAGTAAGTAAGTAAGTAAGTAAGTAAGTAAGTAATGAGTCATCTAAAAATCCACAGTCCTAAATTCACAGACTATTACTCTAAACTATGTATGTTATCTTAAAACTGCCGAATATTCCAATTATTAATTTGGATATATAATTGCAGGACTTGAAGAAGATTTATTGAAAAGACAATTTTTCATTCATATGTCAGTCTTTCAATAGATGTTTATTAAGTGTGTTTATCATGAATATTTTTTAGACTAATAGTTCGTAATTTTATCATTTAAAGGATAGTGAAAACTCAATATTTCACAACATTGTGAACTGCTGACGAGTCCCAAATGGGACAAAACGTGCGTCCTGGATTCAACTGCTAGCCACTATCCATCTTTGCTTACAAAATTTTGTGATAAAGGTTTCAAAAAAGAAAAAAGATCATATTTTGTGGTAGAATATTCCTTCTTTAATCAATTGTATGAATTATCTTTCTTTGGATTCTATCATAAATGCATTGGGTAATTGGGTAACACTAGTTCAGATCCTTTGAGATACATCTTGAAGGTAAGTGGAAACTGTGAAGAAAAAAATAATATTGATCTTTATTGAAGTTAACATTCAATCAACTAGCATGTATTGAGTTGAACTGACAGGAAGATTGTTTTAATATACTTTCTTGAATTCGCGTAAGGTTTCATAGTTAAGGAATTTCTTCAGTCCAGAATTATTTGATACTCTCTAAAGAAATTTAAATATTAGTTCCTAAGAGGAAAGGATTAAATACTTAAATATTGAGTTCGTTAGGGAAATATTTTATTATCAGTTTAGGGGTTGTGGAAATTATTAAGTTTTTGATTGAGATCATGAACCGATTGATGTTAGACCACCATTGAAAACCTGGAAGCACTGGTCAGCCGTCTCGTCCTATTGTGGGACTCCTCATCAGTACGCATACACGCCCCCGCTCACGGGATTCGAACCCAGGGCCTTCTGTCTCGCTTGCGAACGCTTAACCTACTGGACCACTGAGCCGGAGTGCAATGGTGTTAATGTCTAACCTCAAGCAATCCACGAAGTTGCGCGACCATCTTCCATTGTTCTGAGGTAGACACCTGTTTCTACCCGACACGGATTAGCTCGACTGGCCACGGCTTCAATCAATTTTATTGATCTTATTAGAATGAATCAATAGAATCCAAATGAAATCAATACTTATAGGATATTATTTGTTATAATCATAGTACACATATAACTTACTAAGGATTAATGGATTATACAATAGAGGGATTATTTAAAAATTAATGACAATCAAAACTCAATCCCGAAAATTATATGTGATAAAAATGAATTTAAAATTAGATATAATACATAACAAACATAAAAAGATGGGTCGAATAACCGATAAAAATGCTGTGGTGTGTGCTACTGATGTCGATAGCTATAAGTAGTATGTAACATCAATTGAAAGTGAAATATCTGACGATAGAAGGTTAAAAAGATCGAAGAAAAGAGAACAAGACCAGAGAATAATTTGTGTGGAAATGAAAGAACAATGATGTCTGAGACAATTGATTGACATTTTGCAAATGAAGAATTCCCTGTATGGTTCTCAGATTTTACGAAGAGATTTTGTAATGTGGTTTAAAAGACAACTGATTGTCCCCGCTTTGTTCACGTTCACTACATTGTAAGGTTGTATATTAAATTAAACCATAAGTGTAGATTACATATACTCGTTTGTATAGACAAAATAACAACATTAAACACATAGCCTATTCTTGACGACATTATTACAAACATTTTAATTTCAAACGGGTTATATAAGAAATGTTATAAAATAAACAAATTAATTGTCGACCAAAGAAAATAGAAAAAACTTAAATTCCTTTTTCCGTCTTTCATTAGTTATTAGCTTATAGGATAGTAAACTGATTCGTATTTTCAGAAAGGTGGTTTGGTGGAGATTGTAGTAATTTAATAGTTGAATTCATTAGTCTATTAAAGCTAGACCAACATGGAAAACCTAGAAGCATTGGGCGGCCGTTTCGTGTGGGACTCTTCAGAAATGAGCATCCACGACCCCGCCTGGCTGGATCCATACCCGATACCTACGGTCTCGCGGGCGGATGTTTAACCTCTTGACCACTGAGCTTTCATCCAACGGTGTCAATGTTTAACTTCAATTAATCCACGAAATTGCGCCACCGTCCACCATTGTCTTCACAGAGTAACTGCTTATTTTCCAGCGGTAAACCAATATGAAAATACAGTTTTAACTGTAAGTTGACATATAAAAACAGGTATATGATTTTAACTTAATACAACTATACATACAAATATTTATAGATGACTGAATAGATTATAGATATCACAAGTACAAATTAATTCACCGATTAGTACCATTTGATCTATGCAAAGAAAATATGATAAACATATCACATTGGAAAGAGAAATGCAGCAACATGGTTACAATCAGTTTTGAGGAAAATTCTCGTTAACTGTTTAAGATGACTTGGGTGAGTATTAATGAACAAACAAATTATTCTTTGAGTCAAGATTACCTCTTACATGTTCTTCTTTGCGTTTGTCTAATAAGATACCTTTCTACGAAGTTCTATATTTATCTTATATTTAGTTGTGTTTGTCAAGTGTCAAAAGTCTGTACAGCAGTTAGAAAAATCAGAAGAATGTAATAATTCGGAAAGTTTGTGAGATTAATTAAGTGTATATGTCAAACAGATATTGAAATGGTTGAGAAGATTTGTAATTCAGTTGGATGATTTCAATGTAGTTTTATTCTTTGACACAACCAAACCATCCAGCTCAGAAAAACAAAACTTTATCACAGTCAAATGGATGTTTTCTTGTCTTTTTCCTGTTAAACTTGTAGGTTCGATATGCCAGAAAACAGTTCCATTTAAAACCTTTAAGGTTAGATAATAATAAATTTATACTATGGTAACTAAATGTCTTTTTAACATTGATTGATTCATTTAGTAGTAGACAAATGTGTTCATGATCTAGTCGGTAATGTACAGTAGTTCAAATTCGTTTTGAACGAACTCCATAAATGTTATCTTGGAACTGATCTTTAAAAGTGCCTTATCTATGAGATAATTGTCAACATCTGTATAACTATTTGAATTTCATTTTAATAAACAGATAAGGTGGGACACTTTCAAAGTATTTGCCTATTGAATTTCAACTTCATTTAATCATCATTAATAATAATAACATATTTGTAATATCACAATGAGTTTGTAAATTTTCTGACGTTTCCTAACTCAGTGTAAGCCACTTCACAGAATAAATAACCAGATTAAATTAACCCAAGTTTAAATAGTACAAACGAATGAAGCAAAATCATTCAGTGCGATCAATCAAAAAATATGTCTGATCAAGTCACTGTCATGTCATTCTAGTCAAGATGATTAATATGAGGCATGTTTGTATATTGGTATGTGTCTAAGTGTGCTAATGGATTAAAAAATGTGATATTTGTGATGCTAAAGGATAGAGTTGAATTTGTATGTATGATAATGGTGTGAGATGTAAATAGAATCAGAAATGATAGTTCGGATAGATAGTAAATCCTTCTTTCTTATTGAGGGTAGTAGGATTAAGCATTATATGAAAATCTTCATCTATTCGCCTTTCATTCTAGTTGGAAAAGCCTTTTTGTTTTATTTTAATATTTTCAATATTGACTTGATGGTTATGGAAATTGTCATGAACTGCTATTAACGAGTTAATTTAGAGTCTTTCCAGTTCTATAGGATTATTAGGCGGTTTTTTGTGTGCCTGAGATGTTCTTTGGCTCGAGTCAAGATTTCACGAGATGACTCTCCAACATAAAAAACATCACGATCTGAACATCCTAACTTACAGACTCCATTCCGTATAGACATAGAGAGGATTTTTTCTTTTATACGATTTAAAACATTTCTAAGGGTGTTCGTTGTTTGGTAGTTCCGGCGTCCAGTTCCTATCAGGAAGAAGCTGAATGATTTAGGTTTGAATATGTCAGGGAGTATCAGTTCCCTAAAGATTACACATATGCTAACTAGAACATAACGCAGACACAATATTTCCTATCCCAACATTATGTACACGATATCTAGTCAGTTAGACTAGTGACAACATTCTAACTTGATAGATAATCAGCACTAAAAGTACTAAAGAAACGTGAGATTGATCATTATAATGGGAATTACGTAGTTCGATTGTTTGGTCAATGATAACTTTAAAGTACGTAAATGCTAAATGTAGTTTACAAGTTTTTATTGTCATAAGTTATGAATAACCTACAAAGTTTAAATGCCTTGTTATCAATAACGATATGATGCCTTTCAAATTGATGTAACAGCTTGGTGATTTTATTTAACTAAATAATTTTTTTTATTTTTCATTACATTATGTATATCAGTTTACTAACTGAGCTATAAATATGTATTATTTAGCAAAGATGAATGGTGGCTAGCAATGGAATCCAAGATGCATGTTTCGTCCTGGCCAATTATATGTACCCACATCTTAGTGTTGATATTTACTCCGGGACTCAAACCACAATAACGTTCACTTCAAACACCATCGCGTTATCTACTTAACTACTGATTCCAGATAGCCACTAGCTTGTACAATAGGGTGAAGTTATAATTTATTTTTGTATTATTTCTTTAAATCTTCCCATTGATGTTTAGGACTACAGTATTATATTATATATTATTTAGCCTTTTTTACATTCTCTTTCATTCTCCCATTTATTGGTAACAATAATAAGAATATAAGTACTTTAGTAATTGAATGTTTACACATTTTATAGAATTCGTTTCATAATTAAGACCAAGGTCAACTTATGTCAGCGGGTGTTTCAATAAAATAACCCAGTATTTATGTCAAAAGATCATATGATTATATAAAGTGAAATCTAAAACTGACTAAAAATATTTATTGCTTAATTAATCTAGTAATTATTGTTTTTCTACCAATGTAGCATTTATTTTAACAATATAGAGTGAAATGGTTTTCATGAGGATCATAGTTCCAATAATACTAGGCTAAGGTAATCAAACAGATAATCAATTATAAAACTAACTATTATGGACTTAATGGAGTAGAAATTAAGAAGTATAAACATAAAAGTAAATAACAATGGTAAGTACTAAAGTGAATAGTTTATTAGATCATAAATGGTTGATTAACTATGAGCTGACAGATCGTAGATAATCATTGTGATTGAACTTCTCTGTCTAGTGTGTTATAAAGTCCATCTGATTAAAGAGTGTTTTTATTCATTCATTTGTCTATGAAAAATGGATGTATTAAAATGTTTGATCTACTTACATCTTAATATTTTTGAAGGACTAAATTTCTGATGTTTTGAGTGATCGGTGTATAATAGTTCATACAATCTTTAATTTCTATTCATGTTTAATTGTTAAACTCTACTTTCTATATTTGATTAGTTAACTTAGAATATATTTAACATTCATGTGCATTTGTAGACTTACTTGTTGATTTTGGTAAACAACAGAAATCTGTCAGATTTTATCTCTATAATGCTCACTTACTTACTTACCTACGCCTGCTACTCCCAATGGAGCATTGACTGCCGACCAACATTCTACAACCCACTCTGTCCTGGGCCTTTCTTTCCAGTTATATCCAATTTTGTTCATTCTTCTCATGTCTGTCTCCATTGCTCGACGTAATGTGTTCTTTGGTCTTCCATTTTTGCTTTGGCTTTGAGGATTCCATGTGAGGGCTTACCTTGTAACGCAGTTCGGTGCTTTCCTTAATGTGTGCCCTATCCACTTCCAGCGCTTCTTCCTAATTTCTTCCTCAACTGAAATCTGGTTTGTTCTCTCCCACATTAGGTTGTTGCTGATAGTGTCCGGCCAACGGATCAGAAGTATTTTGCATAGAGAGCTGTTAATAAACACTTGTATCTTCTGGATGATGGCTTTCGTAATTCTCAAGGTTTCCGCCCCATACAGTAGAACTGTTCTGACATTTCACTTGGTATTGTTTTGCTTGTATCTTCCTATTGTTATTTAGGACTACAATTGATCAGTCTCTTATTGGCATATGTGCATCCTGTGCCTATGCCTCGATATAGCCTTAAGTCACAAGCTTTTTAAGCAAAGATGGATAGTGGCTAGCAGTGGAATCCAGGATGCACATATGCCAGCAAGAGACTGATCAATTGCAGTCTTAAACAACAATGGGAAGATACAAATAAAGCAACACCAAGTGAATTTAAACCTCACCCCATTGGACAAGCAGGCTGCTATCAAAACTCAGTATCTAAGTGGATAACGTGACATTTGTGTTGAAAATTCTGACCTTGGTGTTGGTTGATAGCTGTTTTGAGTTCCAGGTGTTCTTCAGTTGTACAGATGCTGCTCTTGCTTTGCCCATCCGCGCCTTCACATTTACATCAGATCCACCGTGTTCAATCTCTACAATGCATCAATAACAATATATTCACTATGGTAGCTGACCATTGACCACTATGTTAGTCTATGGTAACTCAGGCGTACTTGTTGTCAAAACCGTCTAGGATGGGAAACTGAACGTTTATATTCTTTCCATTGATTGGTGACTATAATTGATTAGTCAGTCAGCAAATACAATAGTGAGATTTGAAGAAATAGATGATTAATTTAAATCTCAATGTGAACATCAACATGCGAATGCAGATACTTTCAACTGATGAATCTTGAATGGAAAGAAACATACATTTCTGATTCCAGTGCTGCTTACTATCTAAAACTATTATATTATATATTTATTAACCCATTATTAGAACCAACATTTTCCTATTCTTAATCTCAATGTATATGTATGTATACGAAAATAAACTGGTATAGAAACAACCTTACAACCAATCTCGATTATGGTTAATTTTGGTTAAGCCCTTTTATTAACTTACTTAACAATGTTATTCGAACAGCAACAGTTCGCATGTTTCTTTTGTACTATTATGATCACTACCATATCTGTATAAAAGTTTACTCTTGATCAGATGACAATCTACGCCTATATATATATATATATATATATATATATATATATATATATATATATATATATATATACTCGGATCTTATTATTAGCCTTTGCCTTGCATAGCTCCGCCTTATTCGATTTGACCATAAATTTGCCTCTATATTCACTCGCTCGTGTATACATATTCGCCTTTCTGCTTCAAATTCTCTTGATACGCTCATAACTTTGTTATCTTTGCTATAGGCTAATAAACTGTAATTGTCTCTTCTAATTGCTTTCTTTCTTCATCATTTACAAATGATTAGAAAGTTATTGTATTTCAGTTCTTAAAATGAGAAAATCATTTATTATTATCATTCGCTTATGTCCTAATACGCTTAGAGATATTATTTATGAATAAATTTATAAAGAAAAAAATTGATGAGAATCATTTTATCTGTGTTAATACCCATTGATACTACTACTACTACTACTACTAATAATAATAATAATAATAATAATAATAATAATAGTAATAATAATAATGACATAATTAGGTCATATGCTCAAGAAAAGAATAAAACTGAAAAAAGAGATAAAAGTAGAAATGATTTTTATTTTACTTAAATAAAGAGTGTTTCAATCTATTGAAAAATGAACAATATGTAGAATCAATATAAGTTGAGATAAACACTCATAAATTCAGATTAATGAATGAGTATATTTGAGTCAACAATCTATATGAGCATGAAAGTATTCATTAGATAATGAAATGTGTATTAAAAAGATTTAGGTTATTGTTATCTGTCTTGTATTAAGTCACGTTTTCTCCCTGCATGGTCTACAGGATTGAGGTATTAAGTTATCACTAGTTCATACAGTTGGCATTTAGTACCAGTATCAACAAAACAGAACCCATTTCCTTCATGTCAGCAATCAACATTGTCGTTACTAGTGAAGCTCATGTGTGTCGGATATGAGGTAGTTACCTACCAAAGGCAATGGAAGATGGTTTCTCAATATCTAGAATTGATTGAATTTAAAGATGAACATCATTGGATGTTTCCTTGTAGTTCAAAACTCATATTCAACAAATAGGTAAGACTTAATATGAAATTGAATTGAATATCTCTGGTTCTTAGAGCGATTACCACACAATTAATTCAGTGAGTTGAAACTCATAGTTGTACAGTTTCATATCCAGTGAACCTCTGTTAAAAGATTAATCTTCATTAAGTGTTCAAGTAAAAAAAACTGATTGAATCCTGATTAAAACTTTTAACTTGAACTTAAGGAGTTAGAAGTGAAAAATAATTATCAATGAGCGCACGGTCACTACTGAAATAAGTAGCTTGTGAAAATTCACTAAATTTTTTTCAAAAAGCACCATCCTTGACTTTTATTGAAAAGAAACAATAAAGACTAGTTGAGATTCGCATGATTGTCACGAATTGAGAAACGAAACAGCGATTAACTTCCTTAGAATATTGATTAAATATTTTCACATTTGTTTTAAATGATAAAGAATAGCGGGTTCTTAAGTATTTATCTCCTTGATATGGATTAATACCAAAGGACAAAACGATCATGGCAATTGTCACTACTCAGTAATCAATCAACTATAAATATTTCAGCCCTACAAAAGCTCAAATGTCTCCTTAATAGCTCAACGTTACTGCTTTAAACTGTGAAGTTGGATAATGGCGGTTTAAATCCCAGTGAGAGGATTAAATTCTTTTAAGATTACAGATATGTCTTGTTGACGAGTACAAACCAGCACAAAATCTACGTCCAATATTACCTAATGAATATCCGTAAACGGAACCGCAAGGACTCGGAAAGATAAGGACACTCGTCGATGCCTATTCGTCGTCTCTGCCTACTCTCCCACTGACTGCGTCTCAGATGATGTAAACGAAGAGTTTTACAGAAAGCTTTCCAACCTTCTCCGAAAAGCTATGCGCTCTGATGTAGTAATAGTGGCTGGTAACTTTAATGCTTAAGTAGGTAAACTAAGTAACAGGGAAAGACACCTGGGTGGATGTTATGGTGTCGTGGCTCAAAGAACAGATAACGGCGACCGTCTGTTGCCGCTATGCTGAGATAGCCGCCTGTTTCTTTCAAACACTAACTTTAAGCATAAGAAAAGACATCTCTTGACATGGCGACCCCGAATTCGTCACCACGTTCGACCCAAATAGATCACAGCGTTATCAGCCACCGGTGAAGGTGATCGATAAAGCGAGCGCGTATTTCTCTGAGTCTTACTGGACGTAGGAAAGACGCTTCAAGGAAACCTCTTAGGGTCCTACTTAATGATCAACAAGCTAAGAATTTATTTCAGGAACAACTAGAAAAACAGTTAGGCAGCCATGTAAGTGATGTCCACCACTCAGTTTGACTAATATAGTGTCTAAAATATTAGCTTCAATAATACTTCGACGCCTAATCGAAGCTCGTGAAGAACAGACTAGAAGCTGGTTCTCGACCTGGACGTGGTTGTATAGATCAGATATTCACACCACGTCAGGTTCTAGAACACAGACACACATTCAGACGCCCCATAATGGTAGTATTTCTCGACCTTAAGGCGGCATTCCACTCTGTTGATCGTGAGGTTCTGCGGCAGTGTTTGTCACTGAAAGGAGTACCAAAGAAGTACATTAACCTTATAAAGGCTCTCTACTCGAACACAACTGGTCGAGTGAGAGCTTATGGCGAACTGTCATCAGAATTGATTACATCAAGTGGTGTTCGTCAGGGCTGCCCACTCTCTCCATTCTTGTTTAAGTTTATCGTAGACATGCTTTTAGAGATAACATTTTCCTGATCCAAATTTTCAAGGGTTGAACTTCTACCAGGAGATTCACTTGTTGACTTCGGATATACCGATGACATATTTGTATTTGGTGAAGACGCTGACAAAATGCAGAGTCTTCTGACCACTCTAAGCAACAATGCGGTCATGTTTGGGATGCGATTCTCTCCCTCGAAATGCAAAATGTTGCTTCAGGATTGGGTTACATCGACACCCGAACTAGTGATAGGGAGTGAAGTAGTTGAGTGTGTCGACCGCTTCACTTATCTTGGAAGTCTCATCAGCCCTTGTGGTCTAGTGTGTGACGAAATCTCAGCACGGATATAGAAGGCTCGACTAGCTTTTGCCAACTTGCATCATTTATGGAGTAGGCGAGATATCCGTCTATCAACCAAAGGACGGGTTTACTGCGCAGCAGTTCGTTCCGTCCTACTTTATAGCAGTGAAACATGGCCGTAAGAGTAGAGGATATTCGTAGGTTACTAGAATTCGACCATACGTGTCTTAGAAACATTGCTCGTACATCCTGCGACTACGGAGTAAGTAATGCAGTTGTTAGAATACGGGTACTGGGTAAGGATGGTACACCAATTAATGAAGTACTGCAAATTCATCAGTTGAGATGTCTTGGACACGTGTTACGTATGCCCTACCACCGACTGCTCTGACGTGAGGTGTTTTGTGGTGTAGGACTAGGAGTAGGTTGGAAGAAAGCTAGGAGTGGCCAGACCAAAACATGGCACAAGTCCATAAAGTCACTGACAAGTGGACTGAGTCATGTTGATAGGTGTAGACTACCTGGTTGGGGACCGCGAGATGATAGCAACCGATGGTTAGAGACCCTGAACGACATGGCTCAAAATCGTTTGCAATGGCGCAGGTGCATCCACTCTTTGTGTTCTCCCAAATTATAATCTTCTGGACTATTCATGTCCCTTTCTTTTTTCTCTTTCCAAATTTATTTCACTGGATTATACTCCTTGAATAATATCTTCAAACCCTAATGTTTCTGATTACTGCTTAGACTCTTACTACCTCTACCACAATGGGATTTGGATCGACAACTGCATCTCTGTGCTAATTTGGTATGGCAACTCGAACTGATGTATGCTCGTACGAAGTCCTACGTTGTTACTGACTGACTGAATGAATATGCTTAATTCTCTAACAAATGGAAAATGCGCTTAAAAGTTTCTGCAAGCATCAAATGAATTTTATTCATAACTTTCTGTTAATGGCAAATTAAACATTTAGAAAGAAATTATCATTAGCTTTTAATAAATTGATACCATATGAAATTACATCTTCTATTAGATTAATATTATTTTTCTTCTTTTTGTTCCAGAGTGAACATGAACTCCGGGATGCAGGTACATCTATCTGACAAGTCCTAAATAAGACAAAGCGCGTGTCCCAGATTCCACTGTTATCCACCATCCATCTTTGCTCATAAAGCTTGTGACTTCAGAGAATATCGAGACAATCCCCACCGGATGCACATATACCAACAAGAGATTAAACAACAATTGAAACATACAAGCAAACAATACTAAGTAAATTAACATATAAACGTTTGTCTTAATTCATTAGTATTCATTTCCAATCAATAAAACCTTGAACATGTTTGTTTGCTGAGGAGTCCCATACTAGGACAAAACGACTGTTCAATGCTTCCAGATTTTCCATAGTGCTCTAGCCTTAATTAACTCATGAATCCAACTAATAAATTAATAATAATTTCAATAGTTGAGATCATGAGTCAATTGAATCTAGACCACCATGGAAAACCTGAAAGCAATGGACGGTCTTTTTGTCCTATTGTGGGATTCCTCAACAATGTGCATCCAAGATCCCGACTCCAGCTTCAATTGACTCATGATCTCAGCTATTGAAATTATTATAATATCCATAAAAACCCCTTCTGATAATAATAATAATTTGTCAATCATTTTATATGTGGAAATTTTGAAAATAAATTACTTATATATTCAATATTCTACAATAAGGTAACTTATCAATATTGTTTGTGGAAGAATAAACTGTTATAGTTTCTATTGTTTAACATAATGCAATAGACCATGTTCAATATCTCCTATTAAATTGAATTGTTTATTTACATGCTGAATAGATAATCATTTCTTTGTTTTAATTTAAAATTTAATTAAATTAATTTCTACCTCATTGCTAAAAATAACTTGATTAAATTAGTAAAACAGATTGTAATTTAAACTGATCAATAACCAATTTCCCATTTGTCTATTGTTTGTTGCAGACGTAAAGGCGAGGATTGGCAAAGCAAGTGTCGCATTCCTACAATTGAAGAACATATGAAACTCAAAACAACTGTCAGCCAATATCAAAGTCAAAATCTTCAATACGAATGTGAAGGCAGTTCTATTGTACGAATCTGAAACGTGGAGAACTACAACAACCACCATCAAGAAGGTACAAGTATTTATAAATGGTTGTCTACGCAGGATACTCAAAATCCATTGGCCTGATACCATCAGCAACAGCCTTTTGTGGGAGAGAACAAACCAGCTTCCAGATGAAGAGGAAATTAGGAAAAGACGATGGAAATGGATAGGACATACATTACGCAAATCGTCAAACTGCATCACGAGGCAAACCCTAACTTGAAATCCTGAATGGAAGCGGAAAAGAGGAAGGCCAAAAAACACATTACGTCGGGAAATAGAAGCAGATATAAAAAAGATGCATAACAACTGGAAGGAGCTGGAAAGGATTGTCCAGGACAGGGTTGGATGGCGAATGCTGCTGAGCAGCCTATGCCCCTTCACAAGGAGTAACAGGCGTGAGTAAGTAAGTTGTTGCTAATTAGATACGATAGATCAATTCACTATCAATCTAAGTCATTCGACATCATGGTCGTTATTATCTGATGTTAAATGACTGGAACCCTTGAAGCTAAGTTCGCTGTGACTCGTCAGTCCTTGATAAAGGATCCTAAGAAAACCGATCCTAGGACTTCTTACGAATAGTTGCTATTCATGTAGAGTAGATAAAAATAATTTTTAGACTAGTAGATAATAATCCTTGGCTGTGCTGAAAGTGTGAACTTCCTGAGGAGTGTTTCTCTGTTTCCAGTGTTACTTCAACTGTTATGAGTACCATTTACTTTATAACTACGTTTTCATATTCTAAACACATAAATCAGTAATAATTTTCAACCAGATTTATGAATGTTAATAGTATTCATCATAGTCTAATATGTACTATTGCAGTGAACGAGAACACAGTTAGGAACAATCGAATGTACCTCAATAGGAAATTACAGAACGTTTTAGTAAAATCTGAGAACTATACAGGAAATATTTCATTTGCAAAATGTCAATCAATTGTCTCCGACATCATTGTTCTTTCATTTCCACACAGATCATTCTCTAATCTTGTTCTCTTTTCTTCAATCTTATTAACCTTCTATCGCCAGACATTTCACTTTCAATTGATGTTACATATCACTTATATCTATCGACATCAGTAGCACACACCACAGCCTTGTAAACAACAAGAATTTGACATATGACTTATATATTTTTTTATTTGTCAGTAATTGATTCTGTTATAACAATTGAAATGACTTGACAAATTGTCTAGGATACAAATCATTTCAAGTTAACAGTTGAACAAAAGACTGATTAACATGTACGTGAATAAAATAGGGAATAAATTTATGATGAGATTACACGTACAACTAGATACATTAGTTGTATTTATTGATCCTGACATCCCTATTTTTCCATTAATACTGAAATGGGTTTTCACAATAAGTTGCATATAAATCACTTGTAAGTTGACTGATTTATAGTTTATTCATGCTTGAACTAGTAATCCATATACGTTAAATCTATATAAAGTTAAGTGTGCTGAAAATTCTGTAAAAGCTACTTTGAATCTCATAGTCGAGTGTTTGAATTTTGAATAAAGTCTTTAATTGCCATCTGTCTTATATCGAATCACGTTTTCTCCATGCATGGTCTACAGGATTGAGGTTTTAAGTTATCATTACTTCGAAAAAAAGCTCGATAGCTCATACAGTTGGCATTTAGTATTGTGACGTGTGCTACTTATATTGACATAAGTAGTATATGATGTTAGTCGTAAACCGAAGGTCTCGAAGCAGAGAGACAAGAGGATCGAACAGTAAAGAGAACCCATTCCCTTCATGTCAGCAATCAACACTGTCGTTACCAGTGAAGTTCATGTGTGTTGGATATGATGCAGTTACCTACCAAAGACAATGTTAAATGGTTTCCCAATATCTAGAATTGATTGAATTTAAAGATGAACATCACTGGATGCTAAATTTATGATCTCACAACTAGTCGCTCTTCATGAGACCGAAAGTCTTGGGTTCTATATCCGGCCGAAGGCTTGTGGATGCACACCACTGCAGAGCCTTACGGTACGTCGAAACAGCTGTCAAGTAACAACAAATGTCCGATTGAGGTTGGTTCATAATACAAAATTCATGTTTGCTACTTTTAAATTCGTGTCCATGGCTTCAATCCACAATTTATAAACGTAAAGTATAGTGATACTTATCACTTTCCGGAAATTATGTTAAGAAGGTTTGGATCTATGACTTGGCAACTGAAACTTTAATCCCATAACCACTGAATCATCACATTAAAATTTATGTTATCAATGTGAGTAATAATAATTAACAAAAGATTATATTCACAGTATGGGGATTTATGGAGATTGTAGTATTTTTACAGTTGTTGAATTCACGAATCAATCTTAGCTTTACCGCCATAGAAAACCATGAAGCACTGGACAGCCGTTTCGTCCTAGTAGGGGACTGTCCAACAGTACTCACCGATTATCCTGTACATGGGACTCGAAACTAGAACCTTCGGTCTCGCGCGTGAATGTTCAACCTCTAGACCTCTAAGCCAGCATTCAACAGTGTTAGTGTCTAACTTTAATAAATCCATAATCTTGCGCAACCCTTCATCGATTGTCTAAGATGGATAACTACCTCACACCCAACATATATTAGATTATTTTTTGGAATAATTTTGATATAACTTCTCATGTTATTGGATATTTCTTAAGTGAAAATATAAAAGTATTACTTCTACTATTTCTACAGTTTATTTTTTTTATTGAGATCAAGAACTGATTGATGTTAGACCACCATTGAAAACCTGGAAGCACTGGACGGCCGTTTCGTCCTATTGTGGGACCCCTCAGCAGTGAGCGTCCACGATCCCACTCGCAGGTTTCAAACACAGGGCCTTCAGTCTCGCGCGCGAACGCTTAACCTACTGGACCACTAAGCCGGCATCCAATGGTGTTATTGTCTAATCCCAACCAATCCAACAGTTTATTGTTTGATATTCTGCACATATTCTACTTTGATATGAGACAATGATTTCCGAATAATCTACATTTGATTTTTCTACATTATGACTTATGAAAAACCAACATTAATATTGATTATAAAGTACATTATCAGAAGTAAATTAATCTATTAGTTAACATGATATACGCATAACTCATTGAAGTTGTGCTTAAAAACAAAACATGACATTTAAATAAGATGTAATGTATATGTATATATATGTATATATATGTAAATGTGTGGCTAGCCAGCTGGCTAGCAAGCTACCTGCTGCGTTTATAACATAAATATTAATATTTCCTAGAATATTTTGTAAATAAACTATTTCAACATAATCAATAACGTCTACCAAGTAGACACATGCTTAACTAAGCATATCATTTCTTTCTCTGTTTATTCTGTACATCTTCTTCTATAAAAAAAAACATTGGAAAGGTTTTAGAGATCTGTCGATTGTACGATTAAGATAGATGAATTCAGACTAGAGGTTTTTTCCTTCATTCTAAGCTATATTGATAAAGTATGTCACTAAAGCAATATGTTTTCATATTTCTGTCTATCAACATTCTATATGTGGATCCTTCAAGAATTTCATTAATGTATAATTCAACCCAAAAAGTCATTTTTGATTACGATAAAATGGATTACTGATTCTTAAAGACTAATTCAGTATCTTGGTGTTACAACAACAGTTAGTATTTATGTTAGATGATTTGAGATAGATGGCAGAAAACGGTCGGACATGGGTTTTGTACTAGTTGGAACTCGTCATCAAGATTTGTCTGCTATCTTGAGGGAATTGATGCTCCCTGGTGGATTCAAACTATTGACATTTATGCATTTCCAAGGACTTGAAGCTTCCTGTTGTTGGTGTTAAGATCTATAATTGATCAGTCGCTTCTGGAATTTGTGGATCCTGAGAAAATTTCTTCGATATTGTCATTATTTACAAGCATTTTTAAACAAAGTTGGATAGTGGATAGCAATGGAATTCAGGGACGCATTTTTTGTTCTATTCCGGACTCGTTAGCTTAACGTACTTGAATCACTGTGTTATTGTTTACACCAGAACTCAACGGTGGGATGAAAGTACACCCAGTTGACGGATCACAAATATATTCTTCCTGGATTCGAATAAATTCCACTATCCAACTCTACTTAAAACTATTGGTATTTATACTTATCAGCTAGTCTTGTTTTTAGTTTAAAAGTAATTCACAACATGAAGAAGTAACCTAATTAATCTATCATGATTTTATATGTTACATAATGAAAACAGATTAGTACATATGAAATATGGTATACACAGTCCACCTGATAACCTTGAGCAAAGTGAAAAATGACAAAATTTATAGAATGAAATAAATTCTTCATCCAATTTAAAGGCTTCATTCTCATAGGTTGCAGGCAGCTTGAAGTTACAATGAAATGAACATTTTATAACATCGATATGTATATTTAAGAATGGATTAAAGAATCCAAGCGAAAGTGATGAAGACATCAAATGGTTAAAAATAATGTATATTTCTTTATTGAAAGTTTAATTGTATATAGAGCAGAGATGATCACATGACAAGTGATATCAGTCATAATGAAAATATAACTAATTACATAATCGAGATTCATAATGAGAGCAAAGTCAACCTAGTCAGTGAACATCAGTGTTTGATGGCAAACAATGAGAGGAGTAGACTCTCTATTTTCTTTTACTTCGTACACATTAGTGAAACAATAAAGCTTGATGTAAATGAACTTTAAGAAGCCGAATGAACCTAGCGTTCACAGAACTAATCGAAGTCAGTCTGTTAAGTGCTTATTTGGAAAAATAGTTGTGACTATTGGCTAAGAAATGGATTCACAATCAATCAATAAATTAGGGCTTTCATTCATCAGCGATGTCAAATTACACTAATGTACGGAATAATATTTTCTCTTTTACATATATTGTGGTGCTCCCTAAAAAGAAATCAGAAATTAGATTTATGTTGACTTTATTAAGATCCTTTCCATTGATAATAGTTAGCAAAAGGATTTGTGAACTTCTTAGTAATAACTAAGGTAGGTTAGTTGTTGCCTGAATAGATCACAGGTTACACCTCTGAACATGAAGCTGGATGACGCTGAATGAAATCCTCCACAAAGCATCACTGACCTCAAGATTACATATACACCTTGTTCATGAGTGCAAAAATAGCACGAAACTGAAGCCAAACAGAATTTTCTGTCGACTATTACCTCCAATCACCGACTTGTAAGTAAACACATGGAATGTGTTGAAGAAATAAAGTTAGCGATAGGTATTAAATGTGATAAAATACTATGGACATATATCTATAGTAAAGTATGATTGTTAGTAATACAACAACTTTCCTTATCAAACATTGATTCCCTAAACATATTCTACAAGCCTAAAATGGAATAAAACCATTCAGTAATACAGTTTTTAGCCGTTCGAATCGGTTATCATAAGGTCTTACAAGATGATTAACACACAATCAAGTCCTAGTCTCTTTTTAATTTTCTAAAACTGTAGGATACCAGAAAAAATCACTATTTGCTAACCTCCCTTTGATGTATTAACAAAATTCTTATCTATAGTAAGCTTTTCTATGAATTATTTTTTAACTGACCATGCTAAACTCAATGATCATTAGCTACTCTAACGTAAGTGATGCTTCAGAATCTACATTTGAATATAAAATTTGATTGTAACATCTTATTTGACATATCAAAATTACAAATATAGCTTGTTGGCAAATGTCATCTAGGACAAAACTTCAGCCGAACTGAGCATCTTGCTAACTACCTCTAATCGTGTTAGACAAATAAATTTTAATTTACAGCCTACCGAAATCATCATTTCATTTTAGTATTAATAATCATTAAGTAAGCTGAAATATCGTTGGCCAGTCATGTTTTGTTAGGTATTTCATTAGGAAAGAATAACAAGATGTTGATGTTAATTAGATTAAGACAAATACATAAACAAGTGCACACACACATATATATATACAAACTTTGTAGGTTGAAAAACATGGCAACATTTAATTTTATTCGAAAAGAAAAGACTCAATCAA
This sequence comes from Schistosoma haematobium, assembly GCF_000699445.3. Classification (NCBI taxonomy): domain Eukaryota; kingdom Metazoa; phylum Platyhelminthes; class Trematoda; order Strigeidida; family Schistosomatidae; genus Schistosoma; species Schistosoma haematobium. The sequence goes on from NC_067201.1 coordinate 14,247,604, forward strand.
TCATATTGACTTTGATAACTTATCTGTTCGTATACGCTTGTGTACATATGCAAGTGACCTAATTACATGATAACCACCTACATTAATCGATTAAACAATTATGAAACTTCGAGAAATCTATTTGGACATATCCCATGGTGATTTTAGCCTAAAACAACTTATGAAAACAGAAGGAAAACTTTGTTGCAGAAAGAAAGAGAAGTAAAAAAAAACTAAGTAGGGTAAATAAAAGTGTTGTTTTAGTGGAATACAAAATATATTCTGAAACTGATGTAATGTGGCTAGCAATGGGATCCAGGATATGCGTTTCGTCCCATTCGGGATGCGTCAGATGGATGTGACCACATCCTAGAGTTGACTTTTGAATCGAAAGGTACTGGGTTCAAATCCTGGAGTGAAAATCAACTTTGGGATGCTGATTTGTTCAATTGACGAGTCCCAAATCGAAAGGAACGCGCGTTCTGCATCCTACTACTAGCCATATTCTATCTATTCCGTATAAACGTCTTTCATGATGACTATATCTAGGCAATCCACACATGATATATAACCATAGTAGATCTTAAGAAATCGAGATGGAAATTTACAGAACACCGTATTTTCAGCTAGTGAATGACCTGAAGATGTCTATCCTAACTCATACAATTAAAATGTGTATTCAGTCAGGGATCATTATGTATACTGATAACCGAAGAAACTATAAGTATCTTAGGAGGTTAATATATCAATATGACATCGTTAACCAATAAGAAAACTTCATAGATATTATTAACGGAGTTCGTAACAATAACGTGGAGAGAATTCGAGGATGAACAAAAAATTACTTACTCTCGTGTAAGGGTTGGAGAAGGAAAATACGTCGATGAGTTCTTCAGTTCAATGTTCTTTGATTTCAAAACAAAGGAAGTTGTTCTTAAAATGGAAAACTTCATTAATGATGTGAAAACCGTTAGCACTTTCTAATTTTCCTTACTATATTTTATAAGTCATTCTTCCATAACACATTGAAATGATAATGAATTTCTAACATTCATTTAATCAATTAAATAATTACTGTATTAATTACTATAGGGGATTTATAGAGATTTTTAAATTTCACAAATAACATCATGGGCTGATTCAAGTCAAATAATTATCTACAAGTAGGAAGCACCAGATATCTGCTTCATTCCAGTACAAGCTCCTGAACAGTGTACATCCACAACCATACCACCAGGGATCGGATCTAGGACTTTCAACATCACACGCGAGAGCCTGTAGTGACTCACTTTTTTACGAGAACACGACTGGTTTAATGAAAACAATTATTATTATAACCAACTGTACCAGTGCTTGTTTTAATGTGCTTTTGTTTAACTGTGCTAAAATCATCCATTATACACACTTCGATAGTGACCTCGCGCGAATTCGGTTATGCTCTGTAACCAAGCTTATATCCTGGCACGATCTCAGTATTCTTTCGATACTACGAGATCACCAGCAAATATATCTCGACTTGATCCATTAACTGCCTTCTGATATTTGGCTTCCGGGGGATTTTATGGATATCCTGGCACGCGTTCCTTGGTAGCGGTGTTCATAGTAAATCTCGACTCGACGCCACGCTACAAGCTTAACTTATATGTATGGTTAACTGAAATCAGTCCATGATCCCAATTCTAATTATAAAATCACTGTATCATATGATATTCGAAGTTGGTAAAATGGGTGGTAAGTATTTTTCTATGTCCCCATAAATATCATCGTGAATAAACATTTAAAATCTTGCATACTATTAGCAAGTGTTATTTTATCAGATAATAACCATGCACTTCATTCAAATCTTTTCCCTTGTGTACATTCCAGTAGATTGAGACATGAATACATTATGATTCGTAAATCTAAGCATATTCACAGAATCACTCCATTACATTGGCTAACTCATCTATTATACAACGAACAGGTTGTTAAAGCTAACTTAATCAAAAAATTAGAATCGTAAACAGATTGCCTGTTTACAGTTATTTAGATTCTTATCTGCTTGCTTACGCCTGTTACCCCTCATGGAAGAACATAGGCCGCTCACCAACATTCCCATACCCACTCTGTCCTGAGCAATCATATCCACTTGTTTCCAATTACTATTAATTCTTTTCATGTCTGCTTCCTATTCTCGGCATACTGTGCTCTTTTGACTTTCTCTTTTCCGCTTCCCTTCAGGATTCCAAGTTAAGGCTTGTATCGTGATACAGTTTGATAATTTTCTTAATGTGTATCCCATTCACTTTCAGCGTCTTTTCCTAATTTTCTCTTTAGTTGGAAATTGGTTCGTTCTCTCCCACATTAGGCTATTGCTGATGTTATTTGAATATTTTGCGTAAAAAATTGTTTATGATTACTTGTATCTTTTTGATGATGATTGTAGTACTTCTGCATGTTCCATTTCCGTACAGTAGAACTGTCTTGATGTTTGTGTTGAAGATTGTGACTTTGATATTGGTTGACAGGTATTTTGAGTTCGATATATTGTTCAACTGTAGGAATTCTGTCATTGCTTTGTCAATCCTCGCCAAATTATTTCGTTTAATTCTATATAATCTATTTATTCATGTACATATATATGAAGATATATTTTTGTCCGCAATATAAGAAAAGTAAAAGAAACTAGTCAACATATAATAAGCTGAGAATTCCATATTGTGCTAGACATATAATATTGAATGAAGCAGTTTATATTAGTATCATTGTTATTATTATTACTATCCAATAGATTTTCCCGTTTCCGTCATTAATTTTATTATGACTGTAAGTTAACTAATACTTAGAGAAGTGATTCACGAATCATAATCCTAGCTACAATTTCTCTACACCTGATTATAATACATCGTCTATCGTTTGCATCCTAGGCCTCAAACAATTATGTTTTTGGATTAGCTAGTTGGACCTTTTATTTGAAGCAAAGAGTAAAGTCAACACTTGTAAGTTCAGAACATATTCATTTCTTCTATTTCCAGTCTTCAGTCTGACCTTAACGCACCAAAAAAAAGTCTGAAATCATACTTTAAGTATGATCTCTCATAAGTCCCTTAGAAGGGTAACAAATTATATGTAACTAACTAACAATAGATAAGGAAAAAAACATGAATCGTATAACAATAATTAATTAATCTAATGAAAGCTTACAATACAGGTAATATAAGGATACAATAATTCAATTATCTAATAATTGTACAATAAAATATATAAATAATAATAATCCATAAAATAGTCCAGAAAGTTCCAATATCTTCAATATTTGCATCGTTATAAAATATATTAAAATATAAAAGCTGAAGTGTAGCCTCATGGATTAAGTTGTAATCTCATACTGGGACGAAATGGTCATCCAATACTTTTAGGTTTTCAATGGTGGTCTAGCTTAGATCGACTTGTGAATTCAACAACTGTGAAAATACTGCAATCTCCACCAATCCTCATATTGATAATTGATCTTTTTTCTCATTAGTTAGTTATTATTTATTATCTGACTAAGAAATCTCAGTCATAATGTGATGTATACTTATCGACATAAGTAGTATGTAAACCAATCAAAAGTGGAATACCTAGTAGCAGAAGGTTGAGAAGATCAAATCGAAGAGGGCAGGAACAGACTGTAATTGTAATGAGAATGAAGTAACGATGAAGTTTGAGACAATTGATGGAGGATTTGTAAATATGGTATTTAATGTATGGGTTTCAGATCTTACAAAAGAACTCTGTAATTTTCTGTTAAAATACATTGATTGTCCCTACCTGAGTGTTCATTCTCTATAATAGGACGTTGATTAATTTTTTCTTGTTGTTATTTTAAAAGTATTTGTTTCAATTATTGAATGATACTTTTAGTCAGTTATCAAGATGTGATTCCTCAAGTTCTCAAAAACTTCATCTTACGTACTATTCAATTGATCAGATTTTTTTTAAATAGTTGAGTTCATGAATTGATTTAAGCTAGACCATCATTAAAAACGTGAAAACTTTGGACGGTTACTTCGTCCTAGTATAGGACTCCTCAGCAATAACCATCTACAATCCATTTAACCATTACCTAAATTAATACCATTACCTAAAGTAATAATCCAATCCTAAATTAATCCATTTCTTTTTTCTCATCAATACAAGAACACTTCCAATAAGTTTTTTCTAATTGTCTTTTTCAGTTTTGTTTTCATTCTCCAAATAAACTTTTCATGAATAATAAATAAAGATTGAAAAATAAATAGGAACTTTTTAAAATACTAAATTCTACTACTATCCTTATTCTACTTGTATTATTATTATTATTATTATTATTATTATTAGTAGTAGTAGTAGTAGTAGTAGTAGGAGGAGGAGGAGGAGGAGGAGGAGGAGGAGGAGGAGGAGCAGTAGCAGTAGTAGTGGTAGTAATGATAACTTCTAACAGGGTATTCCTTTGAGTACAAAATAAAGTTTTTTTTCAATACTTTCACAATTACTAATTGTATTCGTATAATAGTATGAGTTATTGTTTTATTTTCAACTTTTACTGGTCATTGTTAATAAAAGAGAAACAAACAACACACAAACGTACTTCAATTGTTATCTCTTTATCATATTTATGCTTGAATATACAAACTTAAATCTAACTTCAATAAGTCATTTACATTTCATTGTGTTTGAATTAGTTCCCTCTTTTCAATATTTTCAATATACTTTTTATCCATAATGAAGATTATTGATTTCATACGTTGGTTATTCAAGTATCATCTCTTTTGTTTACTGTTTATTTATTAGATGGTGGTCGGAGGTAGTCGACAGGAAACCCTGGACCCGAGTTTCGTGCTACTTGGCACTTGTCAGCAAGGTGTACCTGCAATCTTGAGGTAACTGGTGCTTCCTGGCGGATTCCATCTCGTGTCACCCAGCTTCATAGTTAGAGACGTTACCACTGAGCTATCCGAGCCGCGACCGACCTCCTGTAGAACTGAGATGTAATCACAATTGATTGATCACTGGGTGGCGATCAATGTCATGCGTGTCTAGTCCTTATTAGTGCAGATCGAATGCTATCGATCATGTTGCAATGTGACCACCAGTCTAGGTGACTCGACACTGTGGGCACTATGTATTGAGATTAGATGGTGGTCGGAGGTAGCATTCGATCTGCACTAATAAGGACTAGACACGCATGACATTGATCGCCACCCAGTGATCAATCAATTGTGACTGTTTATTTATGTTTTTTTGAAAGTGTAAATAATAATAGATGGGTATGTACAAATTAATTAACTCCACCTAAAGCCCCACTGGGGCTTCTACGGGTTCAAAGCCCAGATAAAGGAGGAGGGTTGGGCATAAGGTTAGCAACCCCATCTTGTAGAAAACTAACTCGCTAAAAAGAAACGCTAACTAGAAAACATAATTCAAACCATTTAAACTTTACCATAGGAGTTAGGTCTTCATCATCTGTTTATGTACAAATCAGTTTGTTGTTTTCATTTGAGAATACATAGTATAATTAACACTCAATGTAGTTTTAAAGCTATTGAAAATCAAAGAACCACTTAAACAGATGATGAATATAAATTTGGTATATTCTATATAGTAATTCTCATTACTAGTTCACTATTTTGATTTAGATATGTTTACACTGACTCCTAAATTTAGGATAAATTGAATGATGCTTCTATTATAAACTGGTTCTAATGATTAGATAAAGTAAATGATTTATGTAGTGTAAAATTTCAATGATAACAACTATAAACGAGTAAAAAAGGAGATTGAATATGGAACTCTCTAGAGATGACAAGTAAACACTTCAGATAACACTCTATTTCTTTTTTAAAAAAAGAAAAGAAAACAAGGTAACCAATAGAAACATGCATGAATGACTTGGCATTGAAACATTACAAGAAATATAGCAATAGTTGTGGTAGGAAAGTTGTCGATAATATCTTTAAAGGGTCACAATAGTTAGTTTGAACCAATCCTAAGATTGATATTGACTGAAGTATCATTTAAAGCTATATCCTAGTTCAAGACTATTCAGTAAGACTTGTATATCTTCAATTTTTTCACCTTGTGTAGGGATGAATAACCGTTTTCAATAATTTCATCATCAGGCTCTACAATTATAAGTTCATAATTATTGTGTTTCCAAGCCTCAAATAAAATATGCAAGTGAGTTTGGCAATATTGCTTGTTAAAAAAAAACGATGAACTTTGCAAGGGAAATAACAAGTTTGCCATGTCTAATATAGGAATGTGGTAATCTAATCGTAGACCAAGTTAAATGCAAAGGCTTAAAATATCGCTTTTGAATACATAATTTCGGTCTTCTGGCATTGTTCATGAAAGCTTCAGCTAAGTAGATAAGTTGTATCTTGATCCTTTAGGTAGATTGTTTGAAATGAGACGTAAAACAGAAAAGGCTTCATCCATATAAACATGACTTTTACTATCTACCATCAAGTGAAAAGGATGAAGTTGTTAGCAGATTTTATAGCATCTTTTCTCAACCATGCTGGTACATGTTCGTGAGCCAACAACGGAAAAGCCTTCTGAGTAAGATCTATGTAAATAACTCCAATGGAGCAATTACACTGATATACACAAACGAAGGAGCCCATCATCTATATCCTATCCAGGCCAAGCAAGTATAGGAGTGATAAATCTACTGATTTCGCCATCCATTTTTCCATTTAGCGTTATGGTGAGGTTTTATGTAAATTTATAGAGTTTTTAATCTCTAGAACCTCTGTCTCATCTGGAGGAAGTTTCGCTTTTATAGATTTAGTAAACTGAATACAACATCTGATTATTTAAATAGTTAATAATTAGGACGAATAAATTTCAGTCAACTTAACATACTGCCTAAACACCACTCAATGTCATCATTTTATGCTTATTTCACTCCTGATATCATCGTTCAATGACATTGGAAATCGAACAAATTTACTGAGGATGGACGTTCGGATCAATGGATTTCGACGTAATGAAGTGAAGGCACCAACTTCAACTTGGTCTTGTACTGGGTGTAAACGCATGCACTGCTGATATATGCCTAAATGAAACAGGATATTTGTTCAGTAAGTCTTGATTTTCATAATTTTACACTCCGCGTAATGAATCATTTTTCACTGAGTAATTGCTTTAGTTAGGTGCATTTTGTAGAGTTTGGTTCACTTTTTAAGTTGTATCTGTCACAGATTGATCTTAGAAGCTTAAAAGTCCTAGACTTGAATCTTGATAGGATCGTGCTTTTGAGGCATCTCATGTCAGGACAAAACAGCTATCCAGTGAATCTTAGTTTCCAAAGATATCCCAAGTGAAATCAGTTTGTGACGAATGCAGCCTACAATGGTAGATATCATTGATTCCCGTTGATCTAATATAAATATTATATCAAACAGAACATTCACTTATACATTGATACGTTACTACACTGAAACTTTACGCTATCTTGGATAACTTCCTTTCTTACATATTTATATCAAACATGTACTCTCAGTAGTAATAGCAAGAAAGAATCATTCATTAGAATAATAATCAAAATGTCGAAAAACTTGGGCGTTCCTGTTACTACTGATGAAATAAACAAAAATAAACCAAAACTCTATTATACTCTTAGGTTTAAAGTTTCAAACATGTTTGTATAAACACTCCCTATATCATGTTCCAGTTTACTTGGAACAAAATGTTTTCTTTCTCATTTATTGAAGAAGTAAAAATATAAATAAACAAAAACTGAAATATAACTGAAGTCATTTAAAATACTTTACTGATCATGTTAATGAATGTGACGTTAAACAATGTCTCTTTATATTGACCAATCAAATCTCGCTGATTCCTATATGCTATCAGTAACCGTGTAAATGAAAATCAGAATGGGGTTAGTGGAGATTGTAGTAATTTTAATAGTTGAATTCTTGAGTCGATTAAAGGTAGACCACCAGTGAAAACCTGGAAGTAACGGACGGCCGTTTTGTCCTAGTATGGAACAGTGTGCATCCACAATCCCGCATGCGAGACTCGAACCCAGTATTTTCGGTTTTTTTGCGAACGCTTAAACTCCAGACCAGTGCTTCTACAGTTGGATATATATATATATATATATATATATTGTTGAAATGCAAGATCATCTATCAATTCTTAGTAATAACCAAGCTGATTTCGTTAAGTGGAATATTTTTTTCTGTTAATTTCATTGATAGACATTTGAAAATAATTGACAAAAAGTTTTAGGATAAGATTTCATTCCTTTTGACATCCATTATTAAATTGCATCTACAATATTTGAGAAAATGATCTTGACTACCGGAGTTGGATATATCAAACACGATTATACCAAATTCACTTGCTGTTGTTTTACTTGTATCTTCCCATTGTTATTTAAGACTGCAATTGATCAGTCTCATGTTGGATTATGTGCATCCTGTTTGGATTGCATCGATATAACCTTGAGCCACAATGTTTTTAAGTAAACATAGATAGTGGCTGACAGTGAAATCCAGGACATGCGTTTCGTTCAACTTGAGACTCGTCAGCTGGATGTACCTACGTCGTACGATTGATGTCCAATCCGGGACTTGAACCCAAGATCATGCTAGTTTGTCTGTTTAATTGTAGAAATTAGTTTAGTGTATAAATGGCTTTTCGTTTACATGAACTGAGTTCAACTAGTAAACAGTTGAAAATCAGAAAATATTGGAATTTCTCAGATACACATGCCTAAAATCCAGAAATCCCAGATCTTTTGTAAAACACATTATCAAAAAAAAAATGATGACCTACATTTCCGAATTTATTCAGTTCATATTATAGAGTATCAGTTATAGTTATGCTAGAAGGACTTCACTAGTAATATCACCTCTAACTAGAACATTATAAATATACATCGTAAAGTTCGTTAGTCACTTGTTGAATAATAAAAAAAATAATCAATTATTGCCACAAACTAATCATCGCTAGACTACTTTTCTGTCAAGAGGTGATTATTTGAATCCGAGCATATTAACCCAATAATCAATAAAAGAATAACAGTAAGAGAAACACAAGATAAAATTGATACTTATTGTCTAATATTTATTTATTTTTCTCTCTCCCTCTCACTCTTATTCTTCTTGAAATCTTGTAATAATAATAATAAGAATAAGAATAAGCATGTTTATCGTTTGTTTATACAAAACAAAAATGTATTTGTTTATCAGTTTTCTTGATAAATTTACTCGGTTACATGGTCCTCTTTTTTTAATTATGTGAAAACATGACTGTTTACTTTGTCGTTTGATTTTCACACAAAAAAAGAAAGAAAAAAAAGAAGATAAAATGTAAAACATTGGTCAATCATCACAATCGTTATAATAATAATAATAATAATAATAATGATATAAACAGACAAATAATGAAATTACATATTACAGATAACATTTGGTAGTTAGTAATCAGTAGTAATAGTAATATGAAAAGAGGAATCATATTACTAATAAATGCATTGATTTGTATTGCAAATATATAAAAATGGACAAGGGTTAACATTTATCATTGTCATAATAGGAATTTATATCTATATATATCTAAACGTATGTATCTTTGCATATATCTGTATATATTATAATGTATAGGTATCCTTTATTATGAATATAATTTCTAACCTAATAGTTAACAAATAAGCATAAAACAATGAGGCACACAAGTGAGAAGAATATAGGCAACTAAAAACAAAACAAAACAAAAACGAAAACAACTCAAGATAAACTTGAATGTACATAGTCTATAAACAGGTAAATAAGAAATAGGGGAGTACATGAATATTAATGATGAATAGTTGACATAAAACAAAAAAAATAATAAACGTTTATAAATTCATTTGAAAAAAGTGGTGTGTGCTGGGGGGGGGTTAACAAGCAATAGAAGAAAACATTACGATAAAATGTTGCAGTTAATTTCACTTTTTACATATCAACAAGAAAAAAAGTAGATATTATTGCCATAACAACATAATTGATAATGATGATGATGAATAGGTTAATGTTATTCACATTAATTCACATTGATTTATTCAATATATTTTGGTTACTATTAATATTATTCCTACTTGAAAGAATTAACTTCATGTACACAAACTGATATCAATTGAACAATGATTCAGGAAAGAAGTAATGAATATGTGTTTATCTCAAATTTACATTATTAAAAAAATACAAATCAATAACTAGTGTTCTTTGATATTCAATAGTTTGTTTTTCTTCTTCAATGGTTATCAGTTAAAAATAAAGTGTACTTTGCGATTATATACAATTGTAGACTTTCACAACAACAACGACAACAGCAACAAGAAAGCATCAGTTGAATAGAATTGTTTCATTGAACATCACACATTCATATGTTGATTATTATAATAGTTTAGTGTTTAAAAAATTAATAATCTAAATTGTTTAAATGTTTATCATGATACCGACAATCATCATCGTTGTCGTCGTCATCATCATCATATTGGTATTCAATTAAAAAGATTCAAGGAGATTCAAAACACTAATAACAATGTCGTCTATTAAAACAAAATCATTTAAAGGCTTCATTGGCAATTATAAATAAAGTTATCATGTGTCTACTTATTTTTCAGTGTTTTTTTAAGACAGTAATTAAAAAGTATTAGAAATCATTTACAATTTCATATATATATCGTATTGTTTTGATGATTATCATTTGAAGAATGTCGAAAGAACAAACTCAGAAAGAAAGAAAGAAGGGAGGAAGGAAAGGGAGAAAAGAGAAGAGGAAAACTTACCAAAATATATAAACTAGAAATGTACAATGTCTGTAGATATGCAAAAACAATAACTGTTATCGATTTTATCAATAATTAAAAAAAGAAGTTATCTTTCTCTCTTCTCCTGGTGACCTATGTAAAGCATCATTACATGGGTTGTTTAATTATCAATATTAATTGTTTACAAATGTTTGATTATATTCTTATTTTATATAACCATTATTTGATTGAATATTGAATTTAAAATGATGTACCATCACTTCCACCACTGTTTACACCACTCCCACCGGAACTTGCACTTGTACCGATTCCACCAAGACGTCTTAATGGACTAAATTCAATTGGATGTAGACCAGTATTATTGTTGTGTATGATGGTGGTGGTGTTGTTAGTGTTATCACTTTTATTACTGTTATTATGTTGATGAGTAGGTGAATGTAAATGATCAAACTTTGTTGATAAATTACTTGATAACACATTATTATTATTATTGGCATTAATATTAGTACTACCACTATTATTACTATGATGATGATTGGGAATGCAAATATTTGTTTGTGGTGATGGCATTGCTCTTAAAATACGTGATATTGTTAAGACAAGTTCTGCAAATGTCGGTCTATGTACACCTTCAAAATTCCAACATTGTTGCATAACACTATAGATTGATTCTGGACATCGACTTGGTCGTGATAAACGTAGACCTTGATCTAACATTGCCAATATTTGTGCACCTTTCATATCCTAATAAAAAATATATAGACATACGTACATAAAGTGATGTTAAGTTTTTTTTTAGAAAAGACTATACTTCTGTTTTATTTTGTAATAAAAATATGAGTAATTAGCTTCCTAATATTCACAACGATGGCTGATTTTAACAAGACAACATTTTCTAAATCCAGAAGTACTGAACAATTGTTTTGTTTCGCTGCCTACTTACGATTATTCTGGGATTTTGAAGTCAACACGTTTAAAACACTGAATGATGATCATTTTTATCCAACTTCAATTGACTGCAAATATTGTGCAATATTACTCAATGTTATTAGTGAGTAAACGACTCACTCTCTGCACAATCTACATCTAACAATCAATTCTTATTGAAATTTAGAGAGTTCATCTAGAAAATGGTCACTAGTTAGCAAATAATTAATGTTTATTTCAAAAATTTAAGGCGGTTATTGATGATATGTAAATTTACATCACAAACTATCATGGACTACGGAACCAGAGAATTGCGAGGAGCGCTGGGTTATTATTTTATTTAAGTATGAGCCTTCTCCACAATGGATACATAGATTCTAACCAAGTATCGGAGCCAGGAACTTAGTTATTCACAGTGAGTCAGTTACCTAAAGAATGCTGTCTCGAAATTTATAGTCGCTTCAATTTTGTTCCAGTGATGAAACATAGTTTCGTTCCAACTGATCAAATTAATTTACTGGCAGATGTCAAATGCCTGTAGCAAAAATGGCACTAGGAGAATATATACATATATATGTTGATGAACGCACAAACTTCAACTCACTCTATATGGTCTTTCACCGTAGGAGTAAACTTCCCATAAAGTTATACCATAACTCCATACATCAGACTTTGAGTCAAATCGAAAGTAATATATACATTCAGGTGCATACCATTTTAGAGGCCATTTCCCAGCCGTTGCAGCCTATTTAGAAAAGAACACAAAATAGGTTTTGAAATAGAAAACACTACTCAAAAAGAATCTCTCTTCCTAATGAAAATTGCGATTTGGAACTTCAACTAATTTATATTTCTCTATGATATTTGATTTCGTTACTTACCTACTAAGCTAATTTTCCCGACATTCCAAGTACCTATATTAATTGTAGTTCTAGTTATCAAAAGGGACATCAGCCTGGTGATCTCCGACGAATCTCGGCTTTCACTACGAAGCATCATAACTCTTCTAAATGAAGATCTTTCAACATTGGAAGTAAAGTTTAAATGGTTAAGTTGACTTTTTCTGGTTAGTGTTTTTTCAACAAGATTCTCTTCTGCAGTATGAGGTCGATAACCCCATCCTCTACTCACCTAAATTATCCGAAATTAGGACCACCAGTAACCCAAGAAGTGGGGGTTCGACCTTATTAGATAAAAAGATAATTGACAGAAGTCTGTGTAAACATGATGTCGTCCATTGACTAGATTTCACTATAATGAAAAATACTGGATAATCAACTGAAACAAGTTCATACTGTTACTGGAAATACATGAACAGCTGAGTGCTTAAGTTACTTCCGTTACAATCCGTCTAACGCTTTGGAAATACTTGAAAAAAAATTAGTCAGTTTATTCCACAAACAGATTCTGGAGCATTATCGTTTTGTAATGCCTAGGTAAAAATCAGTATGAAATAGTATAAAATACCTATATTTGACCATCATTTAATTTGATATATCCTGGTATTCCTATAATTTAAATATAAAAGGTCTCTTTTCATGGATTATTTGAAATAAGAGAGTAGTGGTATTGTAGCGAACGAGAACACAAGTGGGGACAACCGAAAGTATTTCAACACAGAATTACAGAAGCTCTTAATTAAATCTGAGAACCATACAGTAAATACTTCATTTGAAAAATATCCATCAACTGTCTCAAACTTGACCTTTCCTTCTGCAAATGTCAATCAGTAGTCTCAGACTTCATTGTTCATTCGATCCCACACCAGTCATTTTTTGTTCTTGTTTTCTTTTCTTCGATCCTCTTAGCCTTCTGCCTCCAGGCATTCCACTTTCGATTGATGATACATACTACTTATATCTGTCAACACCAGTAGCACATGCCACAGAATATCATATCCTTCAAAATGATTAATAATAAGTAATGAATCTTCTATTTTAATGAATACGTTATATGGATTTTCAACTCGTTTATGAACTTGTCAATTCAAAGTAGGCTAATCAAAATAAAGTGATCGTTACAAACCGTATCTGGTAAAACGTTCGGCATTACCTTAACCACTAGTACAAAGACATTATATAAATAACCATTGAAAACCAGTTGTTTCATTTTGATATGAGACTCTATACCAGTACTCATTTGCCTATGTTTATTCTACGAGTTCTAATGAGAAGCCATGACAAGAAAAGTTAAAACATATAGGTTCACAAAGACAAATTGTGATGGTCGCCCGAAATTGCGAAATGACTGAATGCATGAATATAAACCACAGGATGTCAACTCAACTGTCTAAAGGTTAAGAGTTGGCCATGACGCTTAGAGTTTATAAGTTCAATCCCTAGTTAAACACATAGTTGTATACTTCTGATCAATCCCATACTACGAAGAAATATCTGTTCGATTATTAGTAGTTTCTAATAGTTGTTTAAATAAGGTTACCTTGTGATTCAAACTACAAAATTTTCCAGTCTCCACAAAATCCTTATGCTGAAAACCACATTATTTGAATTTGTTATGTTGGAAAATTTTGAGTAAAACTTACCCGATAATAATCACTACCGAAATTCAATGCTTTACTCATTCCAAAATCACTAATCTTTGCAAAATGACGTGTAACCAGTAGGACATTACGAGCAGCTAAATCTCGGTGTACAAATTTACATGATTCCAAATAAGCCATACCCAATGCAACTTGATGCATCAGTTCAGTTAGTGTATGCACACTGACATCACTAAAAGTATGAGGCAAAAACAAACAACTTTATAGAAAAGTGATATAATGAAAAAGGATTTAGGAGTTTTCTGGTAAAACAATATAGTAGTTTAGTGATTAAAGGATGCACTGAAATTATGAACCGATCTAAGTTAGACCAACATTGGAAACCTGGAAGCAATGAACGGCTTTCTCGTCCTAGTCAGTCAGTCAGTCAGTAACAACGTAGAACTTCGTACGTACGTACATCAGTTCGAGTTGCCACACCACATTAGCACAGAGATGCAGTTGTCCATTCAAATCCCGTAGTGGTAGAGGTAGCAAGAGTATAAGCAGTAATCAGAAACATTAGGGTTTGGAGATGTTATTTAAAGAGTATAATCCAGTGAAACAAATTTGGAAAGAGGAAAAAGAAAGGGACATGAATAATCCAGAAGATTATAATTTGGGAGAACACAAAGAGTGGATGCACCTGCGCCATTGCAAACGATTTTGAGCCATGTCGTTCAGGGTCTCTAACCATCGGCTGCTATCATCTCGCGGTCCCCAACCAGGTAGTCTACACCTACCAACATGACTCAGTCCACTTGTCAGTGACTTTATGGATTTGTGCCATGTTTTGGTTTGGCCGCCCCTAGCTTTCTTCCAACCTACTCCTATACCACTGAACATAGCACGTCGAGGTAGTCGGTGGTTGGGCATACGTAACACGTGTCCAAGCCATCTCAACTGATGAAGTTTCACTACTTCATCAATTGATTTGCCATCCTCACCTAGTACCCATTTCCTAACAACTGTGTTACTTACTCGATGGTCCCATGATATACGAGCAATGTTTCGAAGACACCTATGATCGAATACTAATAACCTACGGATATCCTCTACTCTTACCGGCCATGTTTCACTGCCATAAAGTAGGACGGAACGAACTGCTGCGCAGTAAACCCGTCCTTTGGTTGATAGACGGATATCTCGCCTAAGCCATAAATGATGCAAGTTGGCAAAAGCTAGTCGAGCCTTCTATATCCGTGCTGAGATTTCGTCACACACTAGACCACAAGGGCTGATGAGACTTCCAAGATAAGTGAAGCGGTCGACACACTCAACTACTTCACTCCCTATCACTAGTTCGGGTGTCGATGTAACCCAATCCTGAAGCAACATTTTGCATTTCGAGGGAGAGAATCGCATCCCAAACATGACCGCATTGTTGCTTAGAGTGGTCAGAAGACTCTGCATTTTGTCAGCGTCTTCACCAAATACAAATATGTCATCGGTATATCCGAAGTCAACAAGTGAATCTCCTGGTAGAAGTTCAACCCTTGAAAATTTGGATCAGGAAAATGTTATCTCTAAAAGCATGTCTACGATAAACTTAAACAAGAATGGAGAGAGTGGGCAGCCCTGACGAACACCACTTGATGTAATCAATTCTGATGACAGTTCGCCATAAGCTCTCACTCGACCAGTTGTGTTCGAGTAGAGAGCCTTTATAAGGTTAATGTACTTCTTTGGTACTCCTTTCAGTGACAAACACTGCCGCAGAACCTCACGATCAACCGAGTCGAATGCCGCCTTAAGGTCGAGAAATACTACCATTGTGGGGCGTCTGAATGTGTGTCTGTGTTCTAGAACCTGACGTAGTGTGAATATCTGATCTATACAACCACGTCCAGGTCGAAAACCGGCCTGGTTTTCTCTAATCTGCTCTTCACGAGCTTTGATTAGGCGTCGAAGTATTATTGAAGCTAATATTTTAGACACTATATTAGTCAAACTGATTCCTCTGTGATTGTCACAAGAGGACTTTTGTCCTTTCTTATAGACTGGCACAATCAGTGATTGAGACCAGTCAGATGGGATTATGTCCAGTTCCCAAATTCTACCTAAGACCTCGGTTAGTCTCACTGCTAATACTGGACCACCATCCTTAAAAATCTCAGGAGTAAACCTGTCAGGGCCTGCTGCTCTCCCTCGTTTCAGATTTCCTATGGCTTTTTCAACTTCGTAAAAGGGCCGGAGGACCTACATTAACTTGCCATTCAGGTTGACTAGAGATCGTGGGAAACCGAAGTGTGGCTGAAGGCCAGTTGAACTGATCCCTAAAGTGTTCTGCCCATTGATCCAATCTACTGGATTGAGAATGAATAATACG
The DNA here is from genome assembly GCF_000699445.3 of Schistosoma haematobium. Classification (NCBI taxonomy): domain Eukaryota; kingdom Metazoa; phylum Platyhelminthes; class Trematoda; order Strigeidida; family Schistosomatidae; genus Schistosoma; species Schistosoma haematobium. The sequence goes on from NC_067201.1 coordinate 14,264,149, forward strand.
TACATCTTTCTCTGAGATTGTTTCGCTAACGGTCGGGTTCCTAATTCCGGTTTCCTTAACGAGTCTGAACAATTGTCTGCTATTACCTATTGCCGCTGCCTTTTCCATCTCTCTTGCTTTCGCTACCCACCACTGTTCGCGATCATTGCGTAGACTTCTTGTCAGCTTGCGCTTAAGCTGACTCCGCTCTTCATTATGTTCAGAGCCGGGTGGAATGAGTTTCCGAGCATCCATCAGTGCGATAGATGCTGCTGAGATCCAGTGTTGCTCCCTAACCTTCTGGTTTACCTTACTAGCAGATATCACTGCTGTTTCCACAGCTTTTCGGATATCATTCCATGCTGCCTCGGGGTGGGCATCACATACATGGCTGCCTAACTGTTTTCCTAGTTGTTCCTGAAATAAATTCTTAGCTTGGTGATCATTAAGTAGGACCCTCAGAGGTTTCCTTGCAGCGTCTTTCCTACGTCCAGTAAGACGCAAGCAAATACGCGCTCGCACTAGAGCATTATCTGAATCTAGGCATGTGCTCCAGAATGAGCGACAGTCTTCTATCGAGCCCCTCCATCGGTGGCTGATGGCGATGTGATCTATTTGGGTCCAACGTCGGGACGAATTAGAGGGTCTCCATGTTAAAAGATGTTTTTCCGTATGTTTAAAGTTAGTATTTGCAAGGAACAGGCGGTTATCTGAGCATAGCTGCAACAGAAGGTCGCCATTATCTGTTCTTTGAGCCACGACACCATAAGATCCACCTAGGTGTCTTTCCCTATCGCTTAGTTTACCTACTTGAGCATTAAAGTCACCGGCCACTATTACTACATCCGAGCGCTTAGCTTTTCGGAGAAGGTCGGAGAGCTTTCTGTAAAACCCATCTTTTACATCATCTGCGCTGCAGTCAGTGGGAGAATAGGCAGAAACGACGAAGAGGCAACGACGAGTGTCCCTATCTTTCCGGATTCTTACTGTTCCGTTTAGTCGGACAGCGCACAAACGACTGTCTACTGGGATCCACTCTAAGAGAGCTAGTTCTGCCCTGGGACTCAATGCTATACCTACGCCGGCGAGGCCACGGGAAGCAGAATCAGGGCTTCCAGATACACGAAGCGTAAATCGAGTCGGTTCTTTATTTTGACATGGTGAGGTCAAATGAATGACGCTACTTGGATCCTGTATGCGCGTTTCGGAGACGCAGCACACATCGATGGCGCGAGATTCTAAAGTCCTAGCTAAGGAAGCCTGCTGTCCTATTTGGCACAGTGTTCGTACGTTAAAAGCTCCTACGTGTAGTTTAAAGCGTGGTTTCAGGAGACCAGGAATAGCGTTCCACGTACTCGGATCGTTTGCCCTAGCGGTGCGAGATGATAAAGAGACGTGAGGAGGGTTAGTCATGGAGATAAGAGAGGTATTAGGAGGTGTAGGAAGGATTTGAATATGACCAACTTGGTCTCGTGTGCTGTTACGGGTATGAGGGCTGATGTCACTTCCCGGCTGCCCACACCGTGGAAGGGTATTTCTTGAGGAACCTGAAAAGGAAATTGGATTAGTGTTGGTCTTAACGACCTGGAAGCGTGACCGCAGAGCACAAGGGACAACTGCTTGAGGCCGGTCGCGCACGGCCTTTTTGTGGAAGGTTTTTGACGTGTTAGCTCCGTTTTTCAAAGGGCCTTACCGCCGGAGACGGAAATCCGTGAGGTAAGGTGAGGTGTGACATTTTTAGGGTCGACCTTTTCTAACCCCACCCCTCCTTGTGGGAAGGCAGCATCGCTGTCATGCTGGTTGTCCGAGGGAAACACCTTACTGCTGTTACACCTCTCTACAGTCAGCAGTACGACTCCGCCCTCAGACCGTGAGTTGCTGCTTTTAGTCTTACCGTTCTCCAATCGACCTGCCTGGCATGGTAGAACCTACAGGAACATATGTTCCAGCCAATATAGCTCGGTTGGGTCATCACGATAGGCAAGCCCGACCACCGCGTCAAGGTAGCAGCTTCGGTTGGGTCTCGTCCTAGTATGAGACTTCTTGACAGTGCGCATCCATCAACGTGTGCGCGGGTTTCCAACCCAGAATCTTCGGTTTTGCACGTGAACACTTAACCTCTAAACCACTGAGCCGGCATCCTACAGCGTTAAGGTCTAGCTTCATCCTGTAGCTCCAGGTTTTCAGAGGTAACCTTATTTGGATTAATTCAAGATCTCAATGACATTTAACACCTCAGTGCTGACAATTTAAGGATTCACTCAGTCAATCACGACGTAGAACTTAGTACGTTTGAACATCGGTCCATATTACTATAACCTACTAACACAGAGAGGTGAAATTGTCTGACGAAATTCCAGAGTAGTAGAGGTAGTGAAAATATCACTGGTGATAGAAAAGATTAGGTATCAAAGATGCGGTTCAATAAAATATAATTTAGTGAAGTCAAAACAAAGAAAATTGTCAAGAATTAGGAAGCTTAGAATTTGGATGACAAAATTGGATGCACATTCGTCATTGCAAACGATTTTGAGTCATTTCGTTTAAAGCCTCTAACCTCTGGATAGATAGTCTACATCTATTAATGTGTCTCATTCCAGTTGTCAGTGGGTTCATTGACTAATTAAGGTATTCAATTTTTCTACCCCATAAGAAGTGTAACTTAAATTATTGACCTCCCTACTTGAGTCTAAACAGTAGAGCGGCATTATTTGGCTGCCCCTCTACACCTTAACTGTGATTTTTGAAGATAAGCATATGAGATTGTAAATGATTATTGAGTTATGACTTAATAAGACTTAACTTAAAAGTAGCAGTGTGCGAAATTGGCAATCAGTCATAATCTTCTCATTTCTTTTCATTTGGTTATCAAAGCTTATGTAATCAAAATGCTTCCTAGCAAAAAGTAATCAATTTAGTGAATTAATTACATTAAGAACTAATCAAGAAATATTTCATAATATTAGTGTATGCCTAACTGACTAATTTAATTCTAATTTAATAGTTGAACTCATGAGTCAATTGAAGCTATACCACCATGGAAAACCTAGAAGCATTGAACAGCCGTTTCGTCCTAGTATGGGACTACTCAGCAGTGCACATCCACGACCCTGCCACGCGAGATCTCAACTCAACACCTTCGGTCTCACGTGCGGACGCTTAATCTCTTGATCACTGAGCCGTCATCCAACGGTGCTAATGTCTAGTTTCAATCAATCCACAAAGTTGTGCCACCGTCCACCATTGTCCAATGCTTTCATGATGGTCTAGCTTCAAATGAATCATGAATTCAACTAATAAATTACTATAGTATTCACTAAAGTCCTTCACTGATTATAATTTCATTTTACTTAGTTATTTATTAATACAGTTTTTCACTGTACTACTGACTAATAGTATGAATAATAAAAATGATTATATTTTTCTCTTTGAGGTAAATGAAAAACATGATTCATTTATGACATCATTATTTATTACCCCTGAAAAAAACCGTTATATCATATGATACATAGACTTAACATTGTCAATAATGTGAATTATACCTATAAGTAGGAGACAGGGGGATAATAGATAAAACTCTTGAAATTCACCAATTAAGTTGAAGATATCAAGGCAGTAAACAATATCACTGGTAATCAAATCGAAGTTGTAGACTAAAATCTATGTACATGAACACCTAATGATTTATATTAAACCAAACATATTCTCAATATCAGTAAGGGGGTTTATGGAGATAATTGAGTTTTAATTGAAATCGTTAACCGATCAATGTTAGACCACCATCCAACCTTATACTGGTAGTTATCATGTGCTCACTAGTGACTAGCATCGAAAGGTAATTCTCAGAGTTCTAGTGAGAAGCCGTGACCAGTGGAGTTCAACTGTGTCGAGTGTAAGGGAGTTACCCACCAAAGATAAAGGAAGATGGTCGCTCAACATCGTGGATTGGTTGGATTTAGACATTAATATCGTTAGATGCAGTCTCAACAGTCTAGAGGTCGAGTGTTCACGCGCAAGACCGAATGTCTTGGGTGTGGACCTCGCATGTTGAATCTCGGATACGCATTGCTGAGGAGTTCTGTATTAAGACGAAACAGTCGTCCAGTGCTCCCAGCTTTCCAATAGTAGTTGAGCGCATGAATTTAACTGTGAAAGTATCCTTCATAATAAATGCAAATCATAAAAAATACGTAAGGTTTATAACCATAATGTTCAGTATACTTTAGCATTACATACTTATATTTAATTTTATGCCTCAAATTTCATTTTATTTGCGTCGGAATGCGTTACATTAGTATATTCATACCAACAAACAAATATAAATAGATTGAGATGCTTGGACTGAAGTCTTCAATCAAATATACAGCATTCATTTAATAAATGAACATGAAAATGCTAGATTTTGTACACTTATCGGACATTAAAAAACAAAACAGAAAGGGAACATCACACCAATAAGAATAAAAATATTCAATCTTTATTAACTTACGGGCGTTTTTTCAAATATTTATTAATTGGACCTAAAGGCGCCAATTCAAGAACAAGCATAAATTGTTCCTCTTTACATACACCTTTATTATTAAATAATAAACATGAAAGGGAAATATTAATGTAAGGAAAATTCTATTTCAAAGATAAAATTACATAACTTTCAAAAGCAAAAAGAAAAGGAGAAAACGAATGATATGTTACTACATAAATGGAAAAAAAGTACTGATTAAGCATTAAGTGGTTACAACATTATCATACACGGTTTCGTTCAGTGTGTCTGGTTTAAATATATCTTTTATAGATCACAAACGCATATGATCTATGTCGAATGATTAGGGGCCTGCTAGAGTTAGACGGGAATGGTGTGACGAACCAGCTTATGTCGAAGCCACATCTCGCGGTCAGCACCTTACGTGAATTACTAAATTGACGTGTCAAGGCACTATAGATGCTTTGAAGACTGTACAACACAAAGCACATTATTGCAGAAATATATTAGTTAAAGTAGATACAAGCGAAAGTAAGACCGCCGCCGCATGGGCCAGTCCATGGCGTACGATTAACTGATGCGCATTGGGTGTCATTGACTTTGATAGAGATCGATGATCTGTTTGATATTCAGTGACTTAACTGCCGGATGATTTGTTTAGGGCTCAGTGACATTTCACTGGCCCTATACTGTAAAACAATGACCAATGATATCCGTCTAATCCATTTTTTGATTTGTCAGTTGCATGTTGCTTTTTCACACAGAACTCTATACTTAACTCTCTAATTCCCAAGAAGTGATTTTTCTTTAATACCCTGAGATTGACAGCCTTTAGATCGACTCAACAATTTTCTGATTATATAGATAATAAATCTTTTAAATAATAAGAACTCCGATCCTTTTCTGTTCATGTATAAACACAGCTAATAGTCTTGTATGGTAAATGCGTGGTAGATTTAGTTCTCCGTAAAGGAATTTTTTCTCTGAGCAACATCATTTCTACCGAAAGTCGATGCTAATGATATTGTTCAGGAAAATAATGAAAGCCTCATAATCAAATTATCTAGCTAAGACAATAAAACTATTAATATCATACATTTGAGCTATAAATTTACTTCATTATCTCAGATTTAGCGTAATTGAATATACACTATTAGTTAAACATTAATTCATATAAATAGCTTACCAATTAATCTTACAATATGTCGATGTTTCAATTGAGCCATTGTACGTGCTTCAGCGAGAATTTCACGCTATTTTGTTTTCCATAGTTAATAAAGACAGTTTGCAGAGAGACAGGAACAAAACAGGATAAAGAAAATTCTTTTGATTAAACAGAAACAAAATCATACTTCGTGGAAATAAATGAAGATTATGATAATTTTAAAAATTAACTTTCAAAGTTAGCTAATCTACATAAATGTAAATCCTGGTATGCTATATTAGGAGGATAAGATTAAATTAAAAAGATGGCAGCTTATAAAAGACTGAGCATTGAGAATGTAGTTCAGAAAGACAGTGTAAAAATAAATATGAAGGCGTACTGGAATCCAAAATCGGGAGGAAGGTAAAGAATGAATGCATATGCTCGATTTTGACAGATTATATGTCATGTCATATATTATCTTCAACCTCTGACTGAGACTATCTAAAGGACCCCAATCAAGTAAACTGTATCTACTAACATGGCTCACGTCAGTAGTCATGTGACTTCATGGATTAATCACTACTTTTAGTTTGACCTCCGCTAGCCATAGATAGCACGTATACTAACCACCACCGCCATCTTTCCTCAATATCTTATTCTTAAATGTTCAACATTATTATTTATCGGGGGTGGGGAAGCTATATTCACGAATAAACAACCCCGGTTTAGTGAATTCATTTAAAAATTTATTCGTAAACTCAGATAATTTGAAATTTTACTCTGAGTTAATTGGTAGCTAAAAATGCAATCCAGGTTGCACGACCAATCATGGAGATTTTGGCGGGATATACTCGTATCTCAAAGTTGGTATTCACTCCAAGTGTCTAATCCAGTATCGTTCACTTCAAATACCATCATATTATTTAATAAGAATGAACGAAAATTCACATCATCGAACAATCCATTGGCTACCTGAACTGAGTAACTTTATAAATAACTTGATGACATTTGATGCAGGAAATACTGGGATCCAGTTATGGGATGAACATCAACTCTAGAATTCAGACACATTCAGCTGCCAAGTCCCGAAACAGAACAAAACGTGCCTCCTGGATTCCACTGCTAGCCACTATCTAATTTAAATTAATATGCTTTCGACTTGATGAAAATATAGAAGTGATCCATATAGAATGAATATATGTTTAAGAGATACAGATCAATTACAGTCCTTAAACATAACTGAGAAGATTCAGACAGTTAATATAAATGGATTTGAAGTTTTGTTTTTGGTTAAAAGCCTTATAAAAAATGGTGTTTGAAATCAAACTAAATTTAGTGTGAATTAGGTTAGTGTAGAGTTTATTTATGAAGTCGAGTGCTTTCATCTTAAATATCCCAAACGTTAAATAATCACTTCCGCGTGACTATCGTAAACAATGGTTGGAAACTCTTGGTGACATGGCTCAGAATCGATCACAATGGCGTAGGTGCATACACTCTCTTTCTTTCCTTAAACTATGAGATTAAAATCACTTCATATCATTTTTTCTACAAACTAATTCTTTCTTCTTGTATTATATCCTTATATGCAATCTTTCTTTTATATATTGCCAACATTGAATTAACTACTTCTATTAATCCAGTGTTCATCTTGTTGTGCTAATGCGGTATGGCAACTTGAACCGATGCATATATGTGCCTGGTCCTACGTTGTAGCTGACTGACTGACTGACTGATTTTCCATGTGAACAATATTATAACAATGATAACAAAGAAGTATTTCATTGAATGATTTACATTTAAAATATAACATTGATAAACATATTCATTATTAGTAATTATTAAAGAAAATAAACCATACAATTAAATACATTCATTCCTATAGTAATTGAATAGAGTTTCTATGTTCATAAATGAAATTAATTAATTGAGTCAGAAAAATGTCTTTCTATTACAAACATATGCTATCTTCTTACTATTATTATTATTATTATTATTATTATTATTATTATTATTATTATTATTATTATTATTACTGTCAAGTGTGTTATATGCACATATATATATACCCTTTTCTACTACTGACATCTACTTATATACATATATGTATATATACATAATTACATTCAAATGGAAAATCCTATTCCATAATTAATTTTTATATCTCTCTATTATTTTCTACTAAGTTGACTCGAAATTAGGTATAAACATAATTTACTGGTAGGATTAGGGTATTTATTATAATAATAATATTATTATTATCCTATGATGATGATGATGATGATCAATCTTATCAGCATGAATTTAGTATCATTGAATATACCGATCGTCAATCAATTCACCTCTATCTGATATCATATTTATCATCATTATCCTTATTATTAATGCTGTCATAATAAAAGTTTTTGGAAAATAATCAAAATACACTTATTTGATCAATACATTCTGGTATATACCTGAAAATTTCCATGTCTACAATTTAGTTTTAAAACATTCTATAAATGTGTGTGTGTGTACGAAAGAGATAGCCTGAAGAAAACATTATAGAGTCGAAATGTTAGGTAGGAAAACAAAAAGCGTGTACAGAATATAGAATAGAAATATGCACTAATAAGAGAATCAGTGTAGACAAATGGTAATGAAGCGTTTCTATCATTTATTTTGTTATGTTTTCTAACGGTTACTAGACTTTATGTTAAAAATTCTAATAAGGTGGTTAGTGAGATTTGTTTGTTTACTTATATTTTTTTCCCTCTTTCTTTCTTCTTTTAATCCGTTCCAATATCTTTTTTTGTATATCCTTTGGAGTAAAAAGGTTGTACTGTGATTATGAATGGATAAATTTATTTATCCGTGAAATGTTATTTTCATTTTTAGGTAGTTCATCCCCCGTCACCCCCACTCATCGTGACGGGCCTGGTTAGCCCGATTTTTTCACACCGTTTTACTGGTCAGATATCAATAATGTCAGAGGATAAAAGATGCCAGAAACTACAAATCGACTGAAGTTAGAAATGTAACCCATAGGCTAACAACTAGTTGTCTTAATCCAAAATCTGAAGGTTCTGGATTTGATACCTGGCGGTTTAGTGGATACCGTCTGTTATTAAGTCCCATACTATGGTGAGACAACTGTTTAATGCTTTTTGGTTTTCAATTGTTATCTAGTCAAATTTAATCAGTGATACAAGACTACAAAATTTAGCAGTTTTCACAACTTCTTACATCATTGCCCAACTCTCTCATGTTCTTTTACCCTAACTTTCCGAATAATCCAATGCTATAGGGACAAGATCACTGATCTCGTGAACTCGAATTGATAAATGATTATAGAAAAAAAAAGACAAACAAACGATCACGTAATACGTTTAACCACTAATTACGTGGATTTATACTCTTAGATTGCAGTGAAACAACTGATTTCTCAGTTGTTTAAATGCAACAATAGTAATTCTACCATTCAACAATTTGCACATATCGATCATAATGTTCAACTCACTTCACCAGAATTGACAATTTGATTTGGTTTCAGAGTTTTCACTGCAACTGGTACTTCTTGTCCTGAAGGAGTACGATACAAACCTTTGACCACATGACCGAAATTCCCTCCACCTTATTAATGAATATAGTGATTTATATTTGATGAGAGTAACTAGACAAAATATAGCATTAAAACTTTTTTAAAATGTTTTTAAAATACATAAGATCTATCTAAAAACAACTGTACGTACAACTTATAGTGGAGTGAACGAGAACACAATTGAGGACAATCGGATTTATTTTAATACATTACAGAATCTCTTGGTAAAATCTGAGAACCATCCAGTAAATAATTCATTTGCAAAATGTCAATCAACTGTCGCAGACATCATTATTCTTTCATTTCCACACAAATCATTCTCTGCCCTTGTTCTCTTTTTTTATCTTCTTAACCTTCTGCCTCCAGACATTTTACCTTCAGTTGATGATACATACTACTTATATGTGTCGACACACCAAAATAGCTTATAACTAATCAAATGTAACACATGCGCCACACATGCAGATGAACATTTAACTGGGTTGTGTGTTACAGATACATGAATTCTAATGATTTTAGTGATTAACCCATTAGATTTATCATTGATATAACTTAATACTATTTTCATCTTGATAGTATCATTCAATCGACTACCTAGCGATATATGAATACATTCCTTTTTTCAGAAATATTCATTTCTCGAAGATCCTTAATCATTTATGTCAGTGAAACTGAACTATATATATATATATATATATATATATATATATATATATATATAACTGAAGTTTCGTTTAAACCTACCTAATCGTTCTTTCAGTGTTACTGTTTGTGAGTTTAACAAGAAATTCGATGGTGGCAATTCATCATAAATTTGTTGAGCATTCTCTGGACTGATTGCATTTGCCCAAGCGCTACGACTTGATTGAGTTTCTATTGGTCCGATACTACCAACAGTATTATTATTATTATTAGTAGTAGTAGTACTAGTTGAACAAGGTATTTCATTATTATTATTATTATCTGTAAAATTTATTTTATTCATTAAATGATTTGAATTATTTAATGAAGAAGTACGACGCGTTAACGTTGGACTAATCAATGGTAAAAATGGATTATTTCCAATAAATGTGGATAAATTTGTATTAGTTGGTGTTAGTCCAGAATTTCCACAACTTCCAGCACCACTACTACCACTATCAAAGCCACCACCAAATGATCCACCACTACTGGATGTACTTTGTGCATGTTCTGAGAAAAAAAAACGAATTAATTCTGAAAACATCGATAATAAAAATATTAGAAACGTTTTACCATATATATATATATATATATATATATATATATATATATATATATATATATATATATATAACTGGAACACATCCGATCAATACTGTCGTTCAATAAAACTATATTTCATTTATAAATTGACGAAATTATTTCTGAAATAAAGATCAGGATGCCAATAGAAATGGTACAACTAGTAGGTATGGTGTAACAGTACACTTGAATCTGAATGAAAGATCATATTTTGAGTAAATTTTTCAGTACAGTTATTATACAAATTATTACGTAAACATGGTCACAGTTCATAAAATAATTGACTGTTAGCCTAGACTGTAATTAAAGCCAAAAACTGAATGAATGGTATTTATGCGGCAACCCCTAACACTGGTTGGATAGATTGGTTGACATGATTCAAAAGTGGTTTCAATGGCACAAAATATACAGTTTCTTTTTCTTCTTAGTTTTGTTCTTAAACATTATTTACTACATTTTATCAATTTACTTGATTTTTCCTTTTGGAACCATATTCTCCAATGTCTGATCTTTTGCATAGACAGTGATATTACGATTATGTCAGCTGTTTGACGATTCACCATGTTGATTTCTTTCCACTTTCCTAATATACTATGCTAACTTATGTTAACGTAAATTTATTCCACCTTATCTTGGAGTATAGCATAGATAATAAGCAGAGATGAACAGTGAATAGTAGTGGAATCTAAGAGGCATGTTTTGTTCTATTCGGGACTTGTCAACTTGATATATCAATACATATGAATAGCATAGATTATCAGTATTTTTTAAAGAAATGAAGTTAACTTATTTTGATGGATAGTTTACTAGTGAAATAGTTTCAACATTTTAATTAGTTTAACATCATAAAAATTTATCACACCAGGTTATAATTAAAACACGTTTCGTTTTGGTTAAATGATTTGTGGAAATTAATCAACTAATATGAACTTAACAACCGCTATAAAAATAGAGAGCACTAAACATATTTTAATTCATAGTATTAGGATTCTTTTTTAATGAGTCACCAAGAGAGTACAACATTGATCGGATATACAACTTTAAGCTTTCATAATAAATATATTATCTTCAAATCATACATTTGAATTTCGATAATAATCAATCTGCAGTTCTTTTGACGATTATTATTCTTGGAATGACAAAAAAAGCTTAATGATTAAATCAATCTGTTTATTTTAGTTAGCGTGTTATTTTTAGCAAGATTATTTTCTACGGGACCGGGTCGTCGACCCTATGCCTAACCCTCCTTCATTTACCCGGGTTTGGGACCGGCAGTAACCTTAGAAGAGCTACAGGTGGACATGGAAAGGATCAATAGCAACTGGAAACACAACTAGAAAGGATTATTCAGGACGGAGTTGGACAGAGAATTCTGGTCAGCGGCCTATGCCCCTTCATGAGGCGCAACAAATGTAAGTAAGTAACTAAGTAAGATTAAATCAATCCATTCAGAGAATGAAAATCCACCAAGAAAACAAGAGAATGTTATTGTTAACAGTAATGATGCATTTAAACATGTACTTCTCTCTGTGATATCAATTAACTAATTCATTTCACTAATCCTTGATCTAGCATATATTATAATTATGAAAAAAACTTTAAAAATCTTTTGGATCTTAGAATTCATATTTTTGTTTCCCTTTTTGATATACATATAAATATATATAAATACAATCATTGAAGCCGATCACCATGTAAATAACTAGTTCAAAGATAATAATAATCATAACAAGAAATAAATTACAGAACAGCTGTGTTTATTCTATTTCACGTTACCATAAGATGACATGAAGGTCATTTGTGAAAATTATGCAACATATGGTCATGGTTTCATTTTTTTTTCTCTTTTTTTGGTATAATAGTAGTCATAATCTTATCAAAAATGAAGATAATGTATATAAATTATATAGAAACATAAAAGTATGTAGAAAAGAAATGAACAGCTTATAAAATATTTATGATTTAAGGAGAACAATTAACAATCATAATTGTATACGATATAGAAACATTATAGTTGACTTCGTGATTATTTAAGCCTAGAAATGGATAAATAGTCTATAATAATAAAACAAACACGCTAAGAGACACATAAGTATACCCCCAAATACCCTGGTACGGCCGAGAGTGGGGAGATTCCGCTCTCTCTCTCCAAATGCCCTCACATAGCCTCTGCCAGGGAAGTCTTACTCACTGCCTTCTCGTTGTAGGGGTGTTTACAAAATTAAGAGGACGAAAAGCGAATGTCCGTCGCTTTAACAGGGTTGGTGGACATGGAGAGTTCACCTAGAAGAGTTGGAAAACTCTGATTCCAAACCAATAGTGCACATGGGCTCCAGTATCCTAAAGGAACAAATGGCGTATGAACCAATCGCTGGTCACAGGCTACCATAGGACTGAATCTCCTAACGATGCTCCACTGCATTGTAAATCAGACCTTCATGTCGAAGGCTCCGAGTGTGGCTCCCTAAGAAAAGCACCTGATTCAGTTTGGACACTCGGGCGGTATCACAGCCCTCACACATATCAAACGAGATATGTGCGGCGCATATGTATTTGGTGCCTCCTTGTACTAATATCTATGTGTTAAAATAAATAATAAATAAATAAAACTTAACTTTAAAGCTAAAAATCATCTATACTACTAGTTGAACTGTTTAACTCATCCACATTTAGTATACCTTCACATTTATACAAGATACAATCATGAACATTTATATTCAATCACTTAACATCTCAAAATATTGTAGATCATTTTTAGTTATTTAGACTAGTGATAAAATTGTAGTTTGATCAATAAAATTCACTTAACACTAAATTATTAGACAAAAATGACATTAGTAACGACTCACTGATTGATCAATGATTTTAAATATAACTCTGTCTTAAAGGAAGTCAGTTGCCAAATAGATAGCTCAGTAACAATATCTGATACTGTGAAGCTAGCTTACATGGATTGAAATCATACAGAGGGTATCAGTTCCCTCAAGATTACAAGTGTACCTGATTGATAAATACTATCTAACACAAAATCTTGATTCAGGGTTTCCAATCAATTATTATTAACTATGTAAAATATTTAAGTATGACACAGAGTATTGATAACACTTGAAACAACTGACTAACAATTCAAACTATTTGTAGAACTGAGTATAGTTGAAAGTGGATAGAATATAAATCTAACGTATTTAATTTAAGACACAAAAGTTCTAAACCATATTTAATGTAAGAGAATATTTAGGTGTATATTAAGAGTTCGACATTAAAAAGAGATAATTAGTCATAGGCTAGTGTTGTTGAACAATTTCACATTTGTTATTAGTTTATTAGTAGAAACATCTTGAGAATGAACTAAAAACTAACTACTAAGTATTAATAAATATTTTCAGTACTTATTCTATTATGCCGTTTTAAAAGTGGGATAATTGAATAGATTTTTCATTTCGCAGTAAAGTTCATTATTTTCAAACTATTTTACGGAATACACAGTAGGCATCCGAAGATGAGCCAACCAAATGGTGAAATGATTTATTTTCAAACATATATATCACTGAATTTAGATCCTAAAGTATAGAGGTGAAAAATTCATGTAAGATCGAAAATTTCAGATTTAATCCGTTACACGGTCATGGATACGTATTACTGAGGAATCCCATAAAAGGAGGAGACAGGTGTCCACTGCTTACTTAGTCAGTCAGTCAGCTACAACGTAGGACCAGGCACATATATGCATCGGTTCAAGTTGCCATACCGCATTGGCACAACAAGATGAACACTGGATTGATAGAAGTAGTTAATTCAATGTTGGCAATATATAAAAGAAAGATTGCATATAAGGATATAATACAAGAAGAAAGAATTAGTTTGTAGAAAAAATGATATGAAGTGATTTTAATCTCATAGTTTAAGGAAAGAAAGAGAGTGTATGCACCTACGCCATTGTGATCGATTCTGAGCCATGTCACCAAGAGTTTCCAACCATTGTTTACGATAGTCACGCGGACCCCAACCAAGTATTCTGCATCTACCAACATGGCTCAGACTGGAAGTTAATGACTTCAAGCACTGATGCCACGTTTTGGTTCGACCGCCCCTTAACATCTTTCAACCATCTCCAACACCGATTAGCATCGCGCGTCGTGGTAATCGGTGTTCAGGCATACGCAACACGTGGCCCAACCATCTCTGTCGATGAAGTTTTAATACCTCATCAACTGATTTACCATCATTCCTTAATACCCTGCGTCTAACCTCACTATTACTTACCCGGTGATCCTAGCAGACGCCAGCAATATTTCTAAGGCGTCTGTGGTCAAATACTAGTAGCTTACGAGTATCTTCTACTTTTAATGGCCATGTTTCGTTGCCATGGATTAAAACAGAACGGACTGCTGCGCAGTATACTCATCCTTTTATTGATAGATGGATATCTCGCCTTCTCCATCGGTGACATAAATTGGCAAAAGCCAAACGAGCTTTTCGAATCCGTGCGGAGATTTCGTCAGACATCAACCCATTAAAGCCGATCAGACTTCCAAGATTAGTGAAGTTGTCAACGCGTTCGACTACGTCACTCCCTATCCTTAGTTCAGGTGTTGACGCAGACCAGTCTTGAAGCAACAACTTGCATTTAGAGGGAGAGAAGCGCACTCCAAACATTCTGGCATCGTTGCTTAGTGCTATTGTGGTGTGTGCTAATTATATTGACATAAGTAGTAAATGATGTTAGTCGTGAACAGAATGTCTGACAGCAGAGAGACAAGAGGATGGAACAGAAAGGAATCGAAACAGGATGCAGTTTGTATGAAAATGCAAGAACAATGAAGCCTGAGTCATTTTGAGACAACCGATGGACATTTTGGAAATTGAGTATTTACTTCATGATTTATAGATTTTATTAAGAAGTCAAGTAATTTTGTGTTAGATACATTTGATTGTCTCCATTCGTGTCCTGTTCCCTACACTATTAATGGTTGTCTAACTAATATCAGTTTATGGTTTTAAATATAAAAAATGAATATAATCAATAATGTACTCGCTTATTGATTTATTTACACATTTCATACTTATTTTAAAAACTAATGCTAGCCACTATCCATCTTTGCTTAAAAAAACTTATGACTTAAGGTAATATCGAGGCAACCCACACAGAATGAATACATGCCAATAAGTTAATAATCAATTACAATCGTAAATAACAATGGATAGATATAAACAAACAACACCAAGTGAATTTACATCTTTTATATACTGACAATTCAGCGTTGAAATCAATTTGCATGGTGATTAGTTTTGTCTATTTTTCTTTATGTGAAAAATATGAAACGTTTATTCATTTTTTTGTTGTTGAGGTTTTTTTAATTTTATTGTTGACATTTTACAGATTTCTTCTTCACAACAAGTTTCTACGGAATTCACCTCTTCATACTTTTATGATAAACAGTCTGTTGTTTTTTCTTCCTTTTTTTTACTTTTCCGATTGTTTATCGATGATCTGTTAAGATAAATCATTTTGAACTTCAACTAATTTCAATGGAAGATTTAAAACCCAATTTGTTTTAATCCAATTCTTTATCATGTCCATAATTATTATAATCTTATCTTAGTCTAAACGTGAATACAATGTAAACACATAGGAAACAGCATCAAAATATTATCTGCTGAGATTTTCCTTGAAAAGAAGAATAAAGTAAAGTGAATCATGAAAGGTGATTTAACAATACATCAATCAATTCTAGTGTAGTGTGTATTACTTATGCGGATAGATATAAGTTGTATATAGAAAGAATTGGAAGTAGAGTGTTTACTAGTAGAAGAATGAAATGAAGAGAAAAGAAAAAAAATGAAAGGAGATCGGAATAACAACAGAGTCGAAAGAATGATGAATAATGTAAAGGATAACTCAAGGAAGATATGCAAATGTTGTATTTAATGTATGACTTCCATATTTTGCTAAACCATTGTGTAATTAGGCAAAATATAACTAATTGTTTACCGTAGCTGGGTTCCAGTCACTACACTAGTAGTTGTGTTTTGTTTATCTCTATAATTATTTCTTTTTTTAAGTAATTAGTGGATAGATAAGTTTACTAAATTTGTCAGTAATGTTTTCTCCTTGTAGCCAGATATAAACCGGAAATTCATTAAAAGTCAATAAACACTTGTTAATTGTTTTTTCTTTGTTTAGATCTACTTATCAGCATTATATTATTCACGCCTGCATACTGGATCATATACCATTTGTAATACTATATTGTGAATAGATTAAAGATGTATAAAATGGATCAAAGGATTGCATTTTTTCGATGGATGAATGGTATAGTATTCTCTGGAATAATACTTATGTGAACACTACTGAAGTCGTAAGTGAAAACAATTCGATTGGTCCAAGATACATCAAAGACTGACGTTAGTTAGACAACCATTAAAGAACAGAAAGTATTGGACAGCTAATTTATTGTAATATGGAATCCCTAAAAAGTGCCCATCAATGATACCACCCGGGATCAAACCCAGGACCTTCAAACTGGACAGGGATTATTCAGTCGGCATTTAATGGTTTAAATTTCCTAACTTCAGTCAATTTGTGATATTGTGAAACAACTGTCCACTTTCTTCGATGATACTTGTTTGAGGCCCATTATGCTTGAACTCTGCTGATCATGTGCACGATTAGATATCGATTCAGCAGTTCAAAGGTTAAGCTACTGTTATAACTACCAAAGGTTTTATGTTCGATTCCCTGTAGGTTCATAAATGTACTCTGATTTGTAGTTGTGGATTTGTATTATTGAAGAGTCCTATACTCAAACAGAACAGATGTTCGGTGCTTTTCGATTTTCAATGATCATTTTATGATGTAAACAAATAAACTGTCTGCAATTCTATGGTTTTTAATTAATCTCCAACTGTCATCAGTTCATAACGAAAATCACTATCAAAATATAAAAAAACTATACTTCATATGTTAAATGAAAAATATTTTCGGATATCAGCCATGAGAAATTAAATGTTTAGCAGATAAAAGAAAGAACAAAGCTAAACTCACCTTCACTACAATCTGGTTCTTCCCATGGTGTATCCAATATCGGAGGAAAATGTAATGTTTGTGTTGGGAATTCTCTATTAATAATAGTATTAGTGATACGTTTGTCAATAATATTCACATTATCATTATGATGATCAATAGTATTATTAGCAGTGGTATGATTACAGTGATTATGTATAAAATGAGTATTAACACAACTATTATTCTTCAAATTATCTGTACTTGGTGCAATCATAGTTGTCATTACTGTAGTGGTAGTTGTTATAACATTTGTAATTGTACCAGTTATTGGTGATATTAATTGTCTGTTAGTAGACGAAGAAGAGAAAGCATTTGATACAACTTGTGCAATAGCATTGTCCACTTCAGCAAATGCTTTACTCATTGTTGTTAATGGTTCGTTTAATCTGATCGGTTTTAAACAACCAACACGTGAATCTCTTCAAAGATAAAAAAGAAGAGGGCGAGAGAGAGAGGGAATCAGAAGAAAAGGATAGTAACTGATGATAAATGTCAGGTACCAATGTTTTTTTTCTTTGAATTATTAATTTATGAATGATAAACAAAACATCGTAAAAACAAATACAATTAAATAGATAATTCGATGTTTATCTTTTTGCGTATTATAAATATTTGCTACTCAAATGAGGGTATATAAATATAGAAAGTATATCTGATAGGAATTAGTTAAATGGAAATTGATTTTTTGTATGAACTATTCAATGGTTTATTTCAGCAATTAAATTCCATATGCATTCAAAATATCTCCTGGAATTAAACGAGTTAATATCTTAAATTCACTTGATATTGTTTTACTTGAATCTTACTATTTGATGTTTAGGAATGTAATTGATCAATCTCTTATTGGCATATGTGCATATTGTGTGTATTGCCTTAATTCACAAGCATTATAAGATGGAAAGTGGCTAGCAGTGGAATCCAGGACGCGCGTTTCGTCCTATTATGTACTTGAGATGCAGGTATATTCAGCTGATGAGTATCAAGTAGGAAGAAACGCGCGTCCTGGATTCCATTGCTAGCCACTATCCATCTTTGCTTATAAGACTTAATATCTTAATGGAAATCAATTATATCTCCATGTAAATAGTTTTATGTATATTGTAATAATAATCCAGTTTAGACTAAATAAACAATAAGTCAACCAACGATATGTTCGAGCATCGAGATATTACAGTACATCATCGAGCAATCTGTAATTATTTGTACACATTCATCACTTAGCCAGTTAAACTGCCTTGTTATCGTTAACTTTCATTATGTTAAACAAGTATACTGGAAATCGACAATTGATTGATCATTTAATAATGACTAATATTATGTATATTAATTTCTTTTCGAGGTGATCCACTTCGATTGATGAATTTTTAATGTCATCACTGGTTTAAGTGACTTGACATCGCATACACCATGTTGAGATGTTAGGCAATCGTAGACAGTCGACAAGAAACCCTATTTGACCTAGTTTTCATGTGAATCAACACTCATCAACAAGGCGCACCTATAATTTTACGGGAAGTGTTCCTCCCTGGGGGATTTGATTACCTTTAATCACCTAAAATACGGGGGATGCTTGTTTATATATAACTGTATTCCATCATCTCCCTTATTCAAGATTGATTTGAAATATACAAAATGTACAGATTAAAAATATTGTCTATCGTTTCATATCAATGTAATTCAAAGTTGTCGAAACCAACCATTTATAATTACGTAGCAAATCATTAGCCTTATTATTTAATCATTATTACTGTAATCAAAAATGTGATTTTGTACAAAGAGGAAGTTAACATACTCACACATACAAACGTTATACAAGTCAATTAAACAATTTCTATAGCACCGTGTCAAATTGATCGTCTATGGTAGACTCATATATTATTCAAATCATTATGATTACTTCATACTGGTTCGTATGACATTTAAATAAATTTATTACAGTATCCAACTGGTTACATTCAAATCAAAGAAAGACATTCAATAGAATAATAAATTTATTTATTATCATTATAATTACCAATATTTTTATAAGCAAAGATGGATAGTGGCTAGCTTTTGACTTAAGGTCATATCGAAGCCATCCGTACAGGATGCATATATACCATTAAGAAACTGATCAATTGAAGACCCAAACAACAATGGGAAAATACAAGCAAACAACATCAACAAGTGAATTTAATATTTTTATAAGTTTCCTTTCCCTTTTTTATGTTCTCTCATGAACTAGCCTCTACTTCGCATTTATCCGAATTCTGTTTTTCTTATTCAAATAAACATTTTTATGTTTAGTACAAATAAATGGAAAAGCTATAAATCGATATTTGATTTCTCTCTCCGTGTGTGTGTGTGTGTATTAAAGTGTTTTGATCTAATATGTTGTGTAATTTTGGAACAAAATATGTGGTTCCTGCTGTGAAATGAATTTCGCATGCATATTTTATGTATATTAGATTGATGATAAGATTATTACAACTAAAATTAGAATTAGTAACAAGAAGTCATGCATTAATTATTTATGCCGAGGCATTAATATTATTATTAAATGCAGACTAATGAAATGATTTCATAATTTTCTTTTAAAAAAAAAATTATTTTTCAAAACTTGTTAATGGAATGACATCAGATGGAATACTACCGAATACCTAGGAAGAATTGTTCGGATACTTTATCATAGTTTTGAGTTTAGGATCAACTTCCTCATTCGTTAGTTAGTTAGTTATAAAGAATGTAGGAACCTGGGATAAATATGTCATGCTCACAGTTGTGACATCATACTACCTTAGTGAGATAAATAAGCAAGATGTAGTAGTAGTAATAATTTCAGTGATAGTAAAGAAGAGTAGGCGTAGAGAATACAATCAGAAAATGAAAAGCTAATCCACGGAATAGAAAAGTTCAAATAATTTTAAAACTCAGAATCCAAGAGAAGATAAACAGTTAATACATTTGCTGTTTTGCGACGGACTTTGAGTTATGTTAACGGATATTCCCAATCATCGATCATATCAGCTACATAATCGACACTGGATAACCTGCAATTACCAACACGGCTCAGACTAACAGCCTATGAAGTCGTAGACTAATGACATGTTTTTGGTTGAACGTCCCATAGTTCTCTCCCAACCAAACTATGCACTAGACAACATTGTACTTTAAGATAAACAACTCTTGAGCATACCTCATACAAGTTATTACCCACTCAGTCGATGAGGCGTTACTCACTCGATGGTCCCAACACACGCAAGTAATACTTTGAAAGCATTTATGATCAAATACTAGTACGTTTTACCCATAAAGGACATATTTTACTCCATAAGTAGTTGAAAATACCATATTCCTGTCTCATGATTAGCTGACACGAGTCTAGCATGGAATTAACTAGGCAGTTTACATCACCGACGTGAGTCACTGACCAAATTATGTGCATATTTACATACATTAATTACAACAGTCAAATTATTACTATTGATTTAAATACTGAAATGATTTTTTTAATTAATATTTATTTTAAGACGAATATAGTTATACAATTTGTCACCCTCAATAATTACAATAGTGTAATAAAAAAAGGTTTACTCCAATAAGTGTGTGACCAAAAAAGGCGAGTTGCCTACATATGTCACGTAGTAAAATAGAGTGTCAAGAAAAAGAAAATTCAAAAGGGATGATTGAAAATATAAAAGCTGAGGTGATATAATTAAACATTTTAAACATAAAATTAGTCAAGATTTACAGTTTTTGTAACGAACAGTTTGCTTCCTTCCCCCCTTTAAATAGAATGTAAAAAATCATATTTCCCTTAATAGACTGTAATGTAAAGTGGAAACTTTCCCTCAGCTCGAGTCCAGGAGTGAATATCAACTCTGAGATGCAGGTACATCTAGTTGACGAGTCCCAAATAGGACGAAACGCGCGTCCTGGATTCCACTGCTAGCCACTACCCATCATTGCTTACAAAAAGCTTGTGAATTAAGGCAATATTGAGGTATACGCACAGTATGCATATATAGCAATAACAGACTGATCAATTGCAGTCTTAAACGTCAATGGGAATATACAAGCCAAATAACACCAAGTGAATATCGAGTTTTATGGTTGAAATCGAAAACTTGAATAAATATCTGAACCTCATTGAATCACACTACCTAAGTTAATACTAATTCAATAACTATGAATCTCTTCTGTAAACTTAACTCATTATACAATTTCTCAACGTATTGTAATACTGTAATACCTTTCTTCCAGTTAATATCAAATATGAAATTGTTATGAAATACCGGTTATAGTCCTAGCAAATAAATTTTTTAATGTACCTTTCATGGCAATGACATAACATTTAACTAATGCATTATGCCACCTTCAAAATGCTTTCTTGTACTTTAATTATTCAAGACCACTTCAGACTTACATGTTTATGAAGGTATTCATTCCAATAATAATTCAGTGATCTAAAATAACATCCATTCAGTACATACATTTTACTTACATTTTATGCTCTTTTTTTAAATAAATAATAAAAGCCATGAGCTTTTAACGATTAAAGACATAATAAAACTAGAGATTTGGTAAGACGGACGAATAAAGCGAAGAGATTTCCTTTAAATTAGTGTTTCATCATGGCTCCACTCTAATATTTATATATGGGATTTGCAACAATGAAATAACACTCATTGAATAATGGTGTTACGTAATAATTATTTTATTGACACGTTGATGATAAAATAATATTGAGTAACAGTATAGGGTCGTGGAGAATGTTGAGTTTGAATTGAGGTTATGAATTGATCAATGTTAGACCATCATTGAAAACCTGAAACAACAGTTCACTGTTTCCAGGTTTTCAATGGTTGCCTAACACTAAACAGTCCATAATCTCAACTAATATTGAGTAGTTAGACGAAAAGGGATTATAGTAATCAAAGTGATTGTTTGAAAAAGCAAGCAGTTACTACATAGTATAAAATATAAACAGAAAGAATTGACAAAATATTTAGATGTAAGGTCAGTAATATAGCAGTTATGTTAGAATCAAACTAAGAATTTTGAGAGTATGTAAAATACAAAAGTGAAAGAAATCAGAAATTTATTTGAATATTCTTGACAGAATGAGTTAAATGAAAATTCATCTAAAAGCTCACACCTATCCCGATGGCTAAACTAGCGAAGGTGGTTCTACAAACATTTTTGAATGCAAAGGTTAGATTGGTGAACATAGATTTCGATAGCTTCAGAACTATGCAAAAGACAAACTCGTAAACTGTGTGGTAAATTTAATGATATATAGTGGAAAACCTTAAATGCCTTATTCAAGTCAACTTGATTTCTTGTGTCCACCAAGTGAGCGAGAATAGAACTCTTCATAAATCCTACCTATCCTTTGCTCATTCAAGACGGATGGTGTTTTGCCCTGTGATGATGGAATGCTCATGTGAAGTCAGTTATACAGGGCTTGCGATTACGTAACTCAACTACATGATGAGTATTATTTCATTGTTGCAAATCATATATATAGAGTCGTAATGGAAAACTAATTCAAAAGGAAATCCTTATCTCTGTTCTCTCTTTTCACTATAAATAAATATAAAATATGGTTTAATACATATTTCAATAGTTGAAATGATGAGTCAATTGAATCTAGACCACCGTGGAAAACCTGGAAGCATTGGACGATCGTTTCGTCTTATTGTGGGACCCCTCAGTAGTGCGCATCCACGATCCCGCCCCTCGCGAGATTCGAACCCAGAACCTATCAGTCTCGCGCGCGAGCGTTTAACCACTAGACATATTTATCGAATTCATTATCTTAAATACAGAATGTATGTTCCATTCGATTTCTGAACTCATCAGATGATTATGCATGAGACTCGAACATAGTACCCTTGTCTTTAAACATTAACTCATTATTCATAATTAGGAAATCAGAAAATTTCTTATAACTGATAATAAATTAAATATAACATTTGAATGTTTGATAATCACAAATAAACAGATTTCAAATGTGTGTCCTACAAAAACAGAAACTCATTGTATTTTAAACATAATAACAAACAAACAAATATCATGTTTACTAAATAAATAAAAAGGAAATAAACATATTCAAGTAAATAAAGGATTTTTCTTCTCAGTAGTTGACATCATGAGTCAATTGAAGTTAGACCACCATGAAGAACCTGAAAGCACTGGACTGCCGTTTTGTCCTAGTATGGGACTCCTCAGCAGTGCGCATCTTTCTTTTTCTACATAGAACTAAATGTCATATTTGTTATTAAACTGCCATTCATCGATATTCACCATTGAAAATCAAAGGCAGTTTTAAACAATTTCAAACTATGGCATATTCTATGTTCAATAACCAGAAACAAAAACAAAACACACAATAAATGTCATTTGGAATGATTAATTACAATAATAATATGAATAACTTATGTATATCTTAACTACTAAGTTACAAATCCCATTATTCTTGCCTATAGAAATAATTAGTATTTAAGTAATGTACACAGATTTACAATATCTGAATGGATTGAAGAATGCTAAGAAAACAACAAAAACTATTTATTTTGACATATCTATCAATTGATGAGTTGAAAACGCTTGAATTAAATCCATAGATTGACCCAATGACTGTTTACTTTTATCTTTGTTAAAATAACTTTTAACATCACTACATGACAATTGATTGTAAATATTGTGTTTCATTGTTAATGTAGAATTTCAATTTCTGGTTATATTATTAAAAATAACTCGATCGAATTGTGTAAGTAATTAAAATGAGAGAAGATAATTAATAGTTATGATGGAAGGTGTTTTCAATGATATTGTCGTCTTTGAGGTTCTGGAAAATATTACCAGCACTCCATTTGTGCAATTAGTTATTTAGTCATTTTCATTATCATTCAGTAAACAGTTCAATACTTCCACCTAATAGATCAATAATGGTGAGTGGTTGTTATATCCGGATGAAGTGAATAGAAACTGTAAGGATTTACTTATGGACTGTTGTTATATATATGTTCTTGCTGTATAACTATTGAGTGACTAAATTATATGTATATTTATATTTCTCTTATGATAAGCTTTCATTTGACCTATTGACTATTACTACTCATAAGTTATTCCCGATTTATTGATTACAGTATCTTACACTCACAATCACTTTTTGGCCTGATCCAGTTTAATTGTTATTTTATATTTTATGGTATGATGTGGTCTGTTTTGTTTGTATATAAATTGCTTATGTCTGAAATGCATGATTCATAAAGCAAAGGCTGATATTGATGTTCTGGACTCAAAAATTCAGGGCTATTACTCACAGTTGACTCTAGACTGTTCGTACTGGGCACCGCATCATCGGTTTGGTACAGTATCAGAGCCATAAAAGTCAGTGTTCTTTATGGTAGAATTAATCATGTGATATAATTAATAGGGCATAGACAACAACAGTAGTTGACCCTTGCTTATATTGCATTGTTTTAACAGTGAAGCTTCTAATCAGAATACATTAAAACTCTAGTCTAATAACAAGTTCAGATCATAAAAAATTGAGACTATACAAGCTATCAACCACTATGAATGCGTTCACCTAACAATCGTTTAAATAATCGACCCGTAGAAGTTAGTTAAACTTAAAAACAAACTTCTCCAAGGAGTACCATGAAGTAGAAAACTGTCAGAAACTAGAAAGCACTCGATAAATGTTTCACTCAATTCCTTTTTTTAAGAATCCCTAAGAATCCATCTACTATAAAATCTAAAAGATGTAGATTTGACTTTGTGTATGGATTATTGAGGAGTTACAAACTAAAATTATTGTCAAAATCAACTTACTTTACGTTAGCATTACTACTCATAGTAGTATTATGTGTGTTATTACTAACAGATGTAGCTTGTCCATTCATTAATTTAGTAACTTCATTTATTTCTCTATCAAATAAGGCCATTTGTGGTATAAGTGTAGATCCTATTAACATAGCATTTGTGAAATTACCAGAATTTGATGTTGTAACCATTGCCGATTCTGCTGGGGTTGTTGTTGTAACTTTTGCTGTGGATGTTTGAATTAAACGATTTGATGAAAGATGTTTGTTATTATTATAATTATCATTATTACTGTTAGTCATTTTTAATGGTGTTTGTCTAGATGATGATAAATTAACGATGGATGGAGTGAATGATGTTTGTGGATTTGGATAACGATTTATAAAATTACCAGATTGTTCATTTGCTGTTATCGTTGTATTAGCTCCTGGAACAATTGATCCAGTTGTTCTTATTATCTCATTTGATGAATTCTAACGGAATAATAAGAAATATGGGTAAGACATATGCGAGAAAATGTTATCATTATTATTGCTATTTATTACAACGATGATTACAAATGGAACAAAATATTTTGTAGTTCGCATCACGAACAAGCATTGATTGGAGGTAGTTACCTATCAGTCTGATTAGATAATGGTTGTACGATAATGGGAATTAACTGAAATTAGGGTGGTGACTGGCAGTGGAACCCAGGATGAGAGTTTCATCCGATTTGTGACTCGTCAGTTCGATGTACCTGCATCTATGTTGATGTTTACACTGAGACTCGAACCTAATACCTTTTGCTTTAAATACACGTTGCGCTGTCCTCTGTGCTGCTGAGTTCAGAAAGCCACTAGCTTTGTGTGCTGGATTCGAGTTCTGGTATGAATATTAACACTGAGATGCAGGCTCATCCAGATGACATGTCAGAAATAGAGCAAAAGCCCCGTCCTAGAATCCTTTGTTAGCTATTAATTCATATTTAATTACTAACAGGGGAATTAAACAAAGAACAAATTACACACATACAGTTTTCATCATCACTTCGTAACATCAGTTAGTTTAATAGATAAGGATTATTTAACTAATGAAAAACACGATTTTTGAGTATAGTGCTATGATAAATCAGTCACCCAGTGTTTCTACTTAGCTGTTGAGTTCAGATAGCTAATACCTTGGGCAAATAATAACTACTATTATTTGGTTCACAATAGTCTACGGGGAATTCGTGCTCTTCATAGCAAGGGTTCATATCATACATAGGAATGAGAGCAGACACACTATTACATGAATTTCATTCATTGTCTTTGGTAGCTCTTAGTGACGATGCTGATAAAATATAACTACATTTTAATTAAGTATTGCATTGAATGAGAGGCGAAAATGGAAACAAAAAAGCATTTTATTTTTTACGGAAACTCTTAGATATTTTTCTTAATTTAGTTAAGTCGAATAGAGAATGGAATTATGTTTGATCAAAAAAATTCGTGGTTTGGTTGAAGTTAAACACTAACAAATTTGGATGCCAGCTCAGTAGTCTAGAGGTTACGTGTTTACGCGCGAGACCGAAGGTTCTGTGTTCGAGTCCCGTGAGTGGGATTGTGGATGTACACTGCTGAGGAGTCCCATACTAGGCCGAAATGGCCGTTTAGCGCTTCCAGGTTTTCAATGATCATCACGCATTAATCGACTCATGAATTCAACTGTTAAAAAACTTAAGCTTACAGTTTTATTTTAGAAAATATATAGGTAGCAAATTAGTTTTTTTGAAATAATCAAATCAGAAGAATAGATCACATCAAAGTTAATCACACTTGGAGTTCAAAACAAGTTCATCAAGCTTCATCGTAAACTGCCTGAAGTTGAGATTGTGCCATCAATCGTCGATCCAGTTATTCCAGTGGTTCACTGTAAAACCTAAAGGTCCTGAGTTTGACGGCTGGAGAGATCATTGGTCCATACTGCTGATCAGTCTTATAATGAGACCACACGCCCTATGGTATTAAATGGTATCCTGTCTATAATGAAGACTACCTACTAATTTGACTCAAACTAGTTAACAGATCTCATCAGTAAGAGTCTAAAATTTATTTGAATTATGATAGGAGGCAAATAATATCAACACTTGAAATATATTTCCTATATTTACATAGTTCACCCATATATTTGACAAACAATTTTCAGATGTAATAATAACTGTTCATTACACAGATAATTTATTCCAAAATGTTGCATTTAAGGTCCATCCGCCCATTAACCATACACATATACAAACTATAAACCAGGTTGGACAATAAAGGATATTAATTTAACAAACATGAACTATGGGATTTACTACTACTGCTAAGAAATTCTAAATTACAACTAAATAACTAACCAGTACTACTTGGTCTTGAAAAATTGGCTCTTTACCTGATTTTAATCTAAGGGCAAACATAAAATACTTGAAAAAATAATGATATGATCATTAGTGAAATAGCTTTAAGATGAATTTGATTAAATACCAGTCAGTAGATATGCTTCAAGAGGATCTTATCAAGTTAAGAGTGAGTTAATTACCTACAGATTATGATACAGAATGAGCTTTTTGCTACATTTTAGATTAAATTAAAATTAAAATACAAATCAATGGATTCCAAGTGAGTAACTTAATTGCATGATACTTTCAGCAAAATCTATAGTTTCCAAGGGTTCGATTGTGTATGTGTACTGCTGTAAAAGTGTAAAACAGTTAATAAAATACTTTGGTTCAGGGTTTCTTGTTTTTTTTTAAAAATTCTCTGAATAACATCATTTCAAAATAAAAACCTTCGGTTGAAGTACACTGGTGAACAAATGTTAAGAGAATGACTACTAAATTATACATAGAGTTCGAACTTGATGATGGATAGCTTGTATCTTTATGAAACCTACCAATATGTACTTACTAAGATTTCTACAATTGATAACATGATAAGACCAATATATCGAGAGTAGAATTTATGATTTTCTGAAGGTAAATCAAAACTTATTTGTACTCAAAACTAAGAAACTAAATTCATAAACACTAATCCATATGGTTGCAAAATATTTCTAACATTGATTCTAACCATCACACCAAACTACTGACAACTACTCTATACCTTAAACATATTATATGGCAAATCATTCAGCTTTTACAGCTTCATTCTGATTGGTTAAAAATGTTATTCATTTTCTAGGGTCATTTCAAGAGTTACTGATGTTAGTCAGTCAAGTTTGCTTGAATTAAACTTTATTCTTAAACTCTATTTTATGATCAAATAGGCCTATTGATGACACTCTTAAAACGATGTTTTGTATGAACGAATAAGTGACATGGATACAAATAATGAGTGAATAGCAATGAATGAACTATGAAGTTCGTAACTGTTGAATTGAATCTTGGTCGTAGGAGAAAATTATTCGGTTGGGGTCCATGTGATAACCTCGATCTGTGGTTAAAGACAATGAGTGACAACTCAGGATCATTCGCAATTGTGTAGATTCATTCACTTGTTTTGACTTTCTTTATTATTTCGTACTTTTGATTTCCCAAAACTTATCCTCTTTTTTTAAACAACATTCTTCAATGTTTAGTCTTTCTCAAGGTTAATGTAGCTACTATAATTTAAATTCTTTTCCAATTCATCTTGTTAACGACATCTCACTTTGACGATGTAATGCATCAACTTGATCTGATATAACACTATCAATTAAATCAACCACCAATTTACTGCATATGTTTTACAATAATTAATCGATTCATTTCTATAGAAAGAAAATCATTGTTTATTTCATCTATCTCTTTTAAACAACAAATAAACTCTACTCTATATCATCTCTGAACATTCATACACAAATATACATGTACACGTACACAACGACACACAATTATCAAAAAGGAAAGAATAAACAGTCAGAGGTGTTTGCCATATGTTAACTGCAAACAATTACTCTATATATGCATGAATTTATCACATAACTACTCTTCTAATTTCCATCTTGGCAAACAAATAAACTAACTACAGAAAAAAATATATATTGCATCCCCTGTATGACTTCACTCACTTGATTGGATAAAAGTATTGTAACATTTGGCCATTCATTGAATGAAATTAAATCTTGTCTGCTTGGATTTGTAGCAAGAGTAGGAGTACTGTTAATAGTAGAGGTAGTAGTAGTGGTAGTGATACTAGTAACAGTAGTGGTCACCGCTGTTATTGTTTTCGAGGTTATTGTATCGTTTACACCGTTACTCACTATAGATTGTATATTAGTAGTAGTAATATTGTTAAATGGATTAACTCCAGTGACTGGAATTGAATTAAGAGATGGCAATGAATGACTACCATTCCAATTATTTGACGTAATTGTCTGTGGTTTACACTGTTGACTTTTATCGGAAATAATAGGAATCTGTATATGAAGAGGTAAAGCGAGAGAGAGATGAAGATTAAATATCTTTCATCTGCTTAACCTATTTCACACGAAACTATTTAAATAATGTCAAACCTGAAAAAAATCATGATGTTTCATTTAACATGATACTACTTAAAACAATAGTTCAAAATACATTGATTTATATTTTCAACTTCATTCGACCAGAGATGATTACAAAGCTTAACGAACTTAGATCATGAGTTAATTATCATACATTTAAATCTAAGCCTCATGCGAAATTGTAAAATCTATCTGTATGAATGCTGTCATGTGTTGAAAACTCCCGTTTAAATGGTGATTGCGATGAGACATTCAATGAATCGCTCATGAAATCGTGTCTACTATGAGTTCTGAAAATTCTGAAATTCATTCTGAGTTAAATAATGGTTCAGTACTGTTTAGGATTTACATAATAGAACAGAAGAACTATTTATTCAACGACAGTTTTTAGTGTTTCAACATATACCTGTAAACACTATATGCTTATAACTGAATAATTATAATCTAAGAACTTTCAAGCTCAACACCAACTCAATAAATATCTTTACATTCATTTACCTAATCAAAGTTTGACAAAATAAAAAAAATAGCAAAGAATGTAACTTTAATATTTGAAAAGAAAAACGGAGTAAAACCTAACCCAAACAATGATAATGCTGTGATGTATCAATATTATGTACCCCCACACAGTATGTTACACCTATTACTGCCCGAATTACATATGTTAGAGTACTTGCAATCATTTCTAATAATTTAATTAGTCTAACTCACTTTTCGGTAAACTTTTTAGTACTCCAAGAATTCATGTAAATACATAAATAATCTTCACATCATCTTTTTACAAACTTTATGAAGTGATAAAAATTGAGAAGTTAAATTCAATTGGTATTGTCTGTTTGAATCTTCCCATTGATGTTTAGAACTGCAATTGATCAATATCTTGTTGGTATATGTACATCCTGTGCGGACTGCCTAGATATTGCCTTAATTCACAAGCATTATAAGCATGGATGGATAGTGGCTAGCAGTGGTGGAATCCAAGATATGCGTTTCGTCCGATTTGGGACTCGTCAGCCGGATGTACCTGGCTATCAGGACCAAGTAGCTAACTGGATAACATGATGAGGTTTGAAGCGAATAATACTGAGTTTGAGTCCCGAAATGGACGTCAATTCTAGGATGCAGGTATATCCAGCTGGCAAGTCCCAAATAGAACGAAACGCACTCCTGGATTCCACTGTTAGCCACCATCCATCTTTGTCTAGAAGTTAATTAGAAAAGTCGATATCACGACTGTATAAAATATATTTCATAGTTTTTTTTGGTTTAAATGTTTTTTTTCTCTTAGAGGCTCTTTGGTATTAACTAAAGTACATAGAAATTGTATATTACTTACAAGCTATTTTGTCAAAGCTCAAAATTCTTCAATAACGGATAGCTACAAACATACAATGGCTTAAATTTCCTTAGATTATGTAATATAACCCTCAAAAGACATATGAGTTTTTTTCCATAGATGTGAACTATAAAGATTCATTCGAAGTGCAAAAAGTTCTTATCATGGATTAACATCTACCGATAAACTATTGAAATGCAGGAAACTTTGAATAATTTACTCCTCTGAGTTCAAACCTTTGCAGAAATGTGTCAGATGTCCTTAGAGATAACTAAATTTAAAAGCTTAGAGTTTGATAGGAGGCATAAATCTACCAATCAGTTGAGTTGGAACAGAATAGTTCACATTTCCAACCACAGTTAATTTGGGATTTAGTGAGGTTATCATCCAACGAGGTCCTTAATCATAACTGTTTCTCATTATCGATATGTTCATCTGCAAAGATTACGCTCCATGTATCGAATTGATTGAAGTTGGAAATATGTACTACTGAATTAGTGTGAATGTTTTCGTGATTTCAGAGAATCGCCCATATTCTATATTTTATAACTTATTTCTACACTAGTTAGTGGTCTCAAGCTAGATGGAAACGTCTGTTGACTAATGACCAATTTCTAATCTGTATTCAATAAATATTGAACCGTTATAAAATTTATCTTTGAATGATAATTTACTCTAGCATTTTATGATTCTTATTTGAAACTATTTATGTCTTAGTGAAAGAAAGATATTAATACAGAATCTTACGAAAAATAAACAGGCGAAAGTATGCATGTTACATCTGTACATATGTATTATTGACATGGAAGCATGGAACGGTTAGTGGAGTTCAACTGCATCAGGTGTGAAAACATTAACCACCAGAGAAGATAGTAACGTAATATAATGGGTTGACTGAATCCCTGTTAAGTCATTCTTAAGTTAAGCATTCACGTGAGGGAATGAAGATCCTGAGTTTGAGTATCTATTAATAAAGAATCCCGTACCAGGACGAGACAACCGTCTAGTGCCTTCAAAATCTCAATGGTTTTCTAAAGTATATAGTTTCATAATCTTAATAAAATTCAATAATCTCCACAACCCTATACTAAAAAATATATACAAATCGGATTGACAAAAGCACATAGACATTGAGAAACAGAACATAAATGTAAATTTTGTTTGACATACTCTTTATCTCTCACACACACGAACCAGGCTACATATAGGACAAAACAATATGTAGAATAACAACAAGAAAACTATATAGTACTTATGAGTCCTTTTGTCAGTGTTACAAAAACTAAGTAAGCAAGTAAGTAAAGTAAAGTGAAGTAAGTAAGTAAATTAAATTAAAGTAAAGTAAGTAAATAAGTAAGTAGAGTAAGTAAGTAAAGTAAAGTAAGTAAAGTAAAGTAAAGTAAAGTAAGTAAGTACACTCTAATCTAAACTTAATACAATCGTTCATAAAAATTTATAATTAACTCATTTGATTCTACATTTGAAAAAAAAAGAAAATCAATCACAATTTCACCTGGTTTATATTTAGCTTTCAAAAAAGAAAGTAGATTTGATAAGAGAACAAATTGTAAATGAAGAAAATAACTGTCTCTTTAAAGAAAATCTATTTGAAATGAACTTATTCTTATTTAATGCATTAACTAATCAAATTGTTCAATAATAATATGAATAATGTAAGAATTATATTCATATATATACATATTCAATGAATGAATAGCCAGACTCACCTTGAAGTCATCCTTTGTTGTAATTTTTGATACACCACCGGAACCTTGGTAATTATTTTTTTTAAAAAAAAAAATAGCGAAAAAACGAATACAAAGTGAAAACTTATCAAGTTAAGATAAATAATTTTATATGAATAATAAACATTTAATCTTCACGAAATATAAATTATAGATAATAAATAATTATTGAGGTACTTTTCGTCATAAATGGATCTATATTTGAGTACCATTAAGAACTAGGGAGTGCATTGATAGAAACTGATATTATACTATACTAATCTAGTGTTCTATTAGTTAGGTGATTGCTTTAAAACTTAAAGGTTATCGATTCAACCCTTGATGATGATATCACCGGTGTTCACTGATTGGATGTATCATACTAGAATGAATTAACTGTTCAATACTGCTTGGTTTTCATCGGTATCCTAGATGAGATCAGTCTGTGAAGGAGAAAACCTACAAATGAAACAAATCTCCATAGAACACTAACTAAATAACCATGTTACTAAGTACACTGAGATGATAAAGAAACTTATTTTTAGTTCAAATAAACACATTTCTTTAGTGCAACATTCTCTGAGTTGATTGGTTTGATCGTGAAGCTTTAATTTTCTCCATAAATTAGCACTGTCAT
Source organism: Schistosoma haematobium (assembly GCF_000699445.3). NCBI lineage: Eukaryota > Metazoa > Platyhelminthes > Trematoda > Strigeidida > Schistosomatidae > Schistosoma > Schistosoma haematobium. The sequence goes on from NC_067201.1 coordinate 14,297,661, forward strand.
TAGTGAGGCGATTTAAAACCAAGTGGTAGTTTAAGAAAAACAAAGTTCAGAGGATGTAACAATTAGTTTTATAAAAACATACATTTGCAGTCTGTGCTTATTACAATGAATTTCATAACTGTTTTCATTTGTATCACTGATAGTGTTTGTTTAAAAAATAAATAAACTAGACAACTCAAGGTTGATTAATACAGATGAATTATGACTAGTATGGTGCACGCTATTTATGAAGACAGATATAAGTAGTATGTAGCAGCAATTGTACGTGGAATACTTACCAGCAGAAGATTGAAATAAAGATAAAAAGAAGGAAAATAAAGAACAACTAGATTAACAACAGGATTCAAAGAATGATGGAGTATGTAAAGGACAACTGAAGGAGGTCATGTAAATGATGTATTTATTGTGTGATTTTCATATTTTACAAAGACACTATGTGAATTGAGTTTTCGTTCACTACACTAGCAGTGAAATCCAAGAAGTGCATTTCGACTTTATGGTGACTTGTCAGGTAGATTTGCTTACACCTGAGACTTGAACGCTCAACGCTAGAGCACACTTAATTCTAAGTTTTAACTGAATGAAATGCATATCCTAAATTCTACTATAAGCCACAATTCATATGTTCTACATAAGTTGTAACAGAATCATTACATTGGGGTGATTCGTACATGATGCACACACATGATAATTAAAATTCGTCAATGATAATATCGCTGACAAAATAATCTGAACAATTTTGCTGCAATAGCATAAACTAGATGTTTAGCTAGTTTTTCTTGGTTCAAGTTGTTTGTAAACAATGTTGTATTTGGTTTATTTTCGTTCACGATCAATTAACAGTTAAGAAATTAAATCTATGATTCAATGAAATCTCTTCTCTTTAAAACATAATTTACATGAAGTACGCATTATAAAATCTATTTCAATACTGATACTATGAAATCTGATGTACTGTTTTGACGTCTTAGTTTGACCTCCCATAGATTTCCTTCAATCTATACCAGAAAACGTGGTCGGTTCATACCGACTAAAGTACTCCTAAAACCCATCAAACACTGAATTGCTGTTTTTTCAGATTATGTGAATTTTTAATAATACAGAATCACTACACTATTAATGATTGATTGCCAGATCAATAGATTAATGAAGCAAATGCATTAATTTTAACTCAGTTACCTCCTACCTAGTAGTCAAAATTTCCTACTTAAACTAATTTGTAATTTACGTCAACAATTAATCAGTCCAATTGGTGGCTAACTGCTTTACTCCTGATATAGTTGAACTCCACTAGTCATGATGTATTCTCATTACAACTAAATCCTAAATGTAAGTAATATTTTTTCATGGGGGAGGAAGAGATGATAAGCTAAGCAAGGATAGTCACATTACTTATCTGTGCTCATATGTCATCTAAAGGTTAAGACGCGAGTGCAAAACTCAGAAACGTGACATGCTAGTGGGAAAAGTGAGTTGTGAACCTACTCATGGCCCCAGTCTTTATATCCCTGAATGGGCTGAAAGTACAATAGTATACGTACCTAAGATTTGTGTATATTAAAACTCGGTTAAGTAAATAAAACTTTATAGTCATTCCACTCTTTTTTTGTAGCATAGTGTATTTAGAATTCCGTAGAAAGCTTACGTGTTAATTAAATCGAATCGTTGATAAGACATTAATTACATTTGTTTTGAAAATAATAATTACTACATTAGAACTGACTCTGTTATATCATGTCGCCTGTAAATTATTACGTGACAAGATCACCAATTAGAACATCGACCTATACAACTTTAGCACTGTATTAAACCAATAACTTGTTAACCAGTACGACCAGACAAGAGTAATCTCTGAGTCCTTATTAGTTCTTCTTGCCTTGCCCTGACCTTTGAGTCCAGAACACAATCTCCGCTTCTACTACATGAATCATATATTTCAGACATACACAATTTATATACAAACAAATCAGACCACATCATACCATAGAATAGAAAATAACAATTACACAGAATCAGGCCAAAAAGTTGCTGTGAGTGTGAGGTATTGTAACCAATAAATCGGGAGCAATTTATAAGTAGTAATAGTCAATAGGTCAAATGAAAGCTTATCATAAGAGACATGAATATATATAATATAATAATAGTTTATAAATAGCTCCTTACAATTACTATGCACTTATTCATCGTTATGATATAACAGGTTCTTAACATATTTTACGACTTATCACGTTATTATCTTTATACACATTGAAACCAATCTTATGCAAAAAAGAAAAGAACTATTTACTCTGGTTAATAAGAAAAAACCAATATGATTTTTGATTAAGTTTTCACATAGAGAAATAAAGATATCATGAGTATGTTAGATGAAACACCTGTTGTTTGTTTGTTTGTTTGTCTATTCATTTATTCATATATGGTTACATCCATAGATCTATGATAAATTAGTTACCGATTTGTTACATTAAACAATCTGTTACTAAGATATTCATTCATAAGTATTTCTTTCTTTTCTAATATTATTGTCCAAATTTTAGTTCATAATGAACAAATTTTATTAGATGTGTGTAAATAGAAAATTATTTCAATAACTTAGCAACCAACATAACAGATATTCAAAGTCAATATATTTTTTTCGTTTTTTTTTGTTGTTGTTGAGAGAATAGATAACATGAACATTTATTCATTAGTCAAGATCATAAATGAATACATACGGAAACCACAAGAAATTCTATTTATAGAATTGTTCTGTTTTTTTTATTAATGTAAACAAGTTAACGACAAATAATTATTACGTAATTTGACATAAACCACGAATTTCTCATCCTAATAAAGATCATATAGTCACTAATGAATAATTTCAAGAGGCAATTCTTGAAATTCTAATGAAGAATTGTATTCCGTTAAAGTTTACTATATTCAATCTGAGGCAATTTTACTTATCAAGATAGTTGTTAAATATCATGAATCGATTAAAATTAGTCATGTTTAAAGATTCACTTGTTGCTACAAGACCTAAAGGTTCTGAGTTTTATTCTCATTGCGGTATGTAGATGAACATTACTGATAAGGCTCATGCTAGTTTAAACAGTTATACAATACAATATACCCTTGTGGGCCAGAGTAATTTTACATTGGTTTTCAGGAGGACCAGACACCATCCGGACTTTCACGTGAAAACCCAAACAGTACAGCTCAACCCCGTTTAGCAGGGGAACCAGATACCGTATAATTTAAAACAGCTGTCTAAATAATCTTATAGTGGTTTTGTTTCGTTAATCAATCACTCTTGTAACCGTTATTATATAAATTTTAACGGTGTTTGAAGTGAGAAGCGGCAACTACAGTTTATTAGAGGATAACGAAGATCACAGAGCTATAAGCACATCAAGAGAATTTGAAGCATAAAGGCAAATATGTATATCTCACTGTCAACCAATCATACGATCTAACTGGAGTCAGATCTTGGGCCACTAAATTCCTGATTCCCAATAGTGTGTTGGTTAAATTCGGTTCAGAATATAAATTACAGATTTCTATAGTCGATTAGTTATGATGAGTACAGTCGTCTGTTAGTTTCTGTACACTAATGAGGGGTTAGATTTTTAGTGACGAATAAGATCGTAAACCAGTTTTATGAAACAGATTTTAAACTTTATTCAAAAAGTTAGACGATACCTGAAAAAATTACAATTTTTTCCTCATATGGCTTTACCATAACAATTATTACATTTAATGAAATATAAGACAATATCATTTTATTTTGGGCTTACTTAAAGTAGAAAATCTGTTAAACACAAATGTGAATGTAAGGGGTGGTTAGAAGAAGTCAACAAGATATTCTCGACCTAGGTTTCATGTTATTTGGCACAGGTCAGCAAGTTGTACCTGTAAATCCTAAGGGAAATAATGCTTCATGTCGTATTTAATCCCATTTACCCAACTTCATAGTCAGAGACATTACCACCAAACTATCCTGATCGTGATTAACTTCTTATAGAACTGAGATGTATTTTCAATTGTACTAAGAAAGACATGACATTTGTCATTACCGAGTGATCAATCAAATGTAAAAAAGATCTGAATCTATATTTGTCTTGTTATAGATTACTGACAAACTAGTAACTAGTTTAATTGTATCAATAAATAGGTTACCATTAACTTTCAAATGTGGCAATACAATAATAACATTGATATGATGTAACTTTCTATAATTCATAGACTTACCTGAAAATGAACGTGTGAAATTCGATACTGGTATTGGTTTTTGTAATTTACATAATAATCCATCTTGACGAAAATGATAATGATCAATTAGCTAAATAGAAGGGGAAATAAATCATATGAAAGCTGAGACAGTGAGAAATAAATATATTTTTCTCTAAATTTGTGAAAGCATTATATCATACTATTAGAAATATTTAAATTATTTCGCTGGCTACTGATATTGTTTTCTGATATATGCATATATATAATCATGAACTGATCTTGAGTAGACAACAGTCATGTAAAAGGCACTGAGCAGATGATTCGTCCTAGTATCCACTACTTCATGGGGGATCTAACCAAAGACTTTTTTCTCCATGCGTAAACTCTCAATTTCCAGTGCTTCCCGGTATTCAATAATGGCCTGGTTAAGATCAGTTCTTGATTTAAACTATGAGAATTCTAAAATCCCTCTAAATCCCCTATTATATATATATACTGTTATCTAAGGTGTGTATTTGTATGTCAATGATCATAACAAATAATTTACAGACCCATTATTTCTGGTTATGGACAATAATGTTTTAACTTTAACAGGATCCACATAAAAACATTGGTTATCGTAGTGAATAAATGGGATATAGCATTGGAATCTAAGAAGTGAGTTTTTTTCTCTTTGGAACTCGTCAACTAGAAAGGTCTTCATCCCAGCGTTAACGTTCACACTAGGACTCAAACTCAGTACCCTTCAGCTAGAATCCTAATGCGTTATCGGTTGAGATAATATTCACAACAGGACGATACATACCCTCACCAATACTCTTATAGAACTACCCAATAATGGTTCAAATGAATAATTACTAAGAAGCCAATTTTAGGGCTAATTAAATGGATTGTATGAGTAGAAGATTTACAAGATGAACGTCGTTGATTTGGTCGAAAGTAAGCCTGTAATGAATGTAAACATTTCATTAAAAGTATACTATACCTATAATGAAATAGTTACATTACATCCCTCAGTTCTTATAAGTTGAATCTCACCTATCGATTTTTTTGTTTGCCTTAGTAACCTTATATAAAAATGTTATACTAATCATATAAAATTATGTGTCTAAAACATCAGGACAAATGACTCTAAACAATAAATATTGTGTTATTTCAACAAATTTAATTACAAATTTTCTTCGGGAAGATTGTATTAGCTTCTATATATACACTGTAAATACTTTACTGACTGATCACAAAAGGCTAAAAACTCATCAACAAAAAACAGATGTATCAGAAAGGGGTATTGTGGAGATTGTAGTAATTTCAATAGTTGAGATCATGTGTACTGTACATAAAACTGATGTTCATCACAAATATTTCATTTCATAGAACCATTGGAACAATCTAAACTCTAATAATCAATCTTTTTACCCATCCTAGTCTTTTTACACGTATGAAATATTTATATTATCCCTGAGAGACGTTAGAAATCAGATAACACCATGAACAGTCATTTCACGTTAATTTGAAGCTAAACAGCACACATACACACATTAGATCAAACCAAAAAACCCATTTGATTCTCGTTGGAAGTATGATTCAATGCAAAACTAGCAAACAGACAAATCAATATATAACATTATATAAATATAAATAAGAACACTTACTTCCATGATAGTTTCAAAATATTGTCCACCTTCTATAGACCATCTACTTAAATATTCTTCAATACGATAATGTTTTGGTTCATTTTGACTTGTTAAACTTAATACATATGTTCTATCTTCTTTACGATAACGAACTCTATATGTTACATTATTATTATCATGATTGTTATTAGTGTTGATTTGTTAATGGGGTTATATTTTAATACAACAAAAAGGATATACAAAAACAATGATACGATTACTATTATATTAATTACATTTATGAAGTTAATATATACATCTTTAATTTTATTAGATGGTTTATCTCCGTTGAATTTGTCTTATAAAATGTACTTTTATTCTTATTAAGTATATAATCCACCTACCTACCAGGTTTAACTGATTACTTAAAAGCAACAAAAAAAGAGAGATAATTCAACGGAACCGGAATTCATTATGTAATGAGTCTGTATAAAACTATAACTTAGTTCTATTTATCTATTGTTCAGTCAATTAGTCAATTCTGATTAACGTAGATCCTGGTATAGACATATGCGTTGGTGAAAATTACATCACATTAGCATAAAACAATAAAATTCACAAAATGAATTTCAATAGAGATTGAAATAATGTTTGTCTATCCATAATTAACATGAAAGATTACAAATTATTGATAAAAGTGTTGCTAGACTATCAAGAGTATTTTGATAGTGTTGTTTTTCACTGAAGTGACCAAATTCCTTGAAAATCTATTTAGTATAGGTGAATTATACGGTGTAATATGGTGAAGATTTGTAGCTAAGGTGGATGATTTTGGTGGAGTTTCGTTCTCTGAGCTGAATCGTTTGGTCGTGGAGCTTTCTGAACGACATCATCGACACAAACTTAAAGTAGAAGTGAAGTGTCCAAATTTCTCCACATATAACTCCCAGCATTTTTAGTAGACCTCGATCTTGATTGGCTATTGTTAACCTTTAACCTGTCATTGTTGTTAAAGCTCCACGATCAAACCATCCAACTCAGAGAACAAAATTCCACCAAAAATGGTATAATATTCACGTGATTTCTCCAACTCTAATTTCCATGTTCATTTCAATGTTTCCAAAAAAATCTTTTTATTTTAATCTCTCCAGTGTTACAAAGTTTGGTATCTTGCATAAAGTTATTCATCCTTGTATGTATTCGTTTTTTGAATTTTTTAATAAAAATTCCATTAAAAGCTCCATAGCTGTTAATAATTGATCAACTAGTAAGTAGCTAACATCCTGTTTCTTCCAACCTTTATCGATCAAGATACAATATACAAACTATGTTGTTTATTAAATGACATGACATCGTGATGCATGTTTCTTTGATATTAGGTAGTTAAGAAACATTCACAGGAAATTTTGACCGATCTAAGTTTTAAGACAAATAACAATCTGATTGATAAAAACTTGAATCATTTTACGATAGTTCCCCTTCAAAAAATGGAAAATCTGAAATTAATGTATCGGAACTTAGTGGTTAAATACAAGTTCTTAAATTTGGCTTCAGACGATATAACTTAAGAGATAGCTATTTGTAAAGTTATACACAGGATTACAGTAAACGAAGTAAAATGGAGTAGCATTCAAAACTCTAACACAATCATTAGATATTGGATGTTTTAATAATTAAGTCATTACTCCTTAGATATTGAACAATCTATTTTATTCTGATATGAAGTATCATATATTTATTTCATTAATTTGGCAAAAGGATAAATGAATAGTGATGTATTACACTACTAGATACTTTTAAGTCAATGTCCAGAAGAGAAGTTCTGAATTTTCTCATTCTCAATCCATCTCTGCTCACAAGACAAGTTGAATAGCATTATAATTGTGGAACACCTAGTAGGTATACATTCCTTATTTTTTAAAAAACGTTTTAGATTCTATTTTAGTACTAAAAAATCCATTATTTAACTACTTTTCATTAAACTGTTCGAAATTACATTAAAATATCAAAATACTACATTGTATCACGAGGGAAGAGCTAGCTTGGAATCCTGAAGGGTAAAGGAAAAGAGGATCACCAAGGAATATACATTGCGTCGAAAATTGGAGGCAAACATCAGACGAATGAATAACAACTGGAAAAAAACTGGAGAGGATTACCCAGGACAGAGGTCAATAGAGAATCCTGGTAGGCTGTCTATGCTTCTCCAAGAGAGGTAACAGCATCAGTGAGTAAAGAATTAGGTAAGTGAAATACTAAAAACCATGTTGGTTGATATGATAACTTCACTTTCATTTACTCTATTTCTTACTTTCATTCTCTCACTTGTTGCTACACTAAATCGAAGATGAATTCATTTTATCAGATATTTCTATATTGTGTAAATCAATTATACGAATATTTGGGTGAATAAATAATCAGTTAACTTTAGTGACATGTGTAAGTCAGAAATATTTGATAGCAAAGGTATTCTAAGTTTTAGGCTTGAACATCAAGTAAACATAGTAAAATTAGGTTGATAAGGTTATAAACCTTTAACAATCACGACGGTTGAGATTCACACTATACTGGGTCGATGGTCACCGAAGCCGATAAAACATGTTGGCTAGTACAAAAGTAAATTGGACGAAAGCAAAGGATGGTCAGATTATGATTGTTATTCGGTGCAGATAAGAGTATTTTGAGTTGCTCTTATGGAATTTTTTTCACGTAATTACAATCTGCGGCTGTGAACGAAACAAGTCGTAGTGGTAAATATACTAACAGTTTAGACTGATTTTATTCTTCCTATGCTGTAATAAATTAAGAATCATAATCTATTCTCATGGTTATTCTTGGCAAGTTTTTTTCACTGTTTTGTCAAAAAAGCGTTTGAGGAATACGAGTGAAGTCATATTTATTAACCATATTTTTGTTTCATTCAAAGTTGACTGATTTACAATATGGTCCCATGGGTCCAAGTTACTCAACATAGCACAAAACATATTTTAATGTAAGGCAATTGAAGTTAGTCATTTGTCACTAAGGTGCACCAAACATTTTGAGCAAATTAATGTTATCTATGGGGTTGGAACCATTGTAAAGAAGCTTCGATGTCTGAGATGTTACTACTGAGTTATTTGGGCAGAGAGAGATTGACCTCCTGTTGGACTGAGATGTTCGAAATTAGTTGATTCCCTCGCATTGCGCTTGTCAATTCACATCAAAAAGATTTATTTATTAGTCTTAATCGTGAAATGATTCTAGTTAGAGTACCACCGAAAGCCAGGAAGCAATGAACAACTGTCTCGTCCTAATATGAAACTTCCCAATAATGTGCATCTACAACTCCATTGAGGATCAAACCAAAGAACTGAATAATAATGAATGATAGTTGTACACTGTCTCAAGCTGATTACAGTTAGAAATTTAAACCATTAGATATTGGCTCAGTGGTCAGAAGATTAAATACTCACCTTGAAACATGAAAACCTTGAATTCTGTTTTCGATGGGGCCGTGGAGACGTAGTATTGTGATGTGCCTTATTAAGACGAAACAAGTGTTCATTTCCTACTGGTTTTTAGGTTTTTTAAATAACCAACACAACTATAAATGATAACGTGAAACAAACAACAGACTGGACAGTGTATAACCAACATAACTATAAAACCGTTGTCATCACTGAATTTTCCTATCCAGTTTCTTTCGAATACCTTAATTTCTAACTCCTTATATATTATCGATAGCCAATTTGTATTTTGAATACAATGCATCTATATTTTTTTCATTTATAGCATTATTATTATTATCACAATGACCTAATTAGTGCTCGGCTACTTCATTCTTGTGAAATTTGTTTGGATCGCCCTCAAAATGTGTTCTTGATTATTCAATCCGATAAGTATAAATCGCGATCTCAGAAATATCATAAGAATTCTAAATAGAACAAATAACTGGACAATTCAAACAGGAAATTTCAAAAAGTTAGTTAACTGGGGATTATTGTTATTTGAGTCGTACTCTTTGTATTAACGACTTATCGAATCTAAACTGGAAACTATTCAATCACCATGATAAAAGTATTTTCTTTCCTTCCAACTTTTCTAAGAAGTTGAAACCTCCCATTTATTTGCCAACATGAATGGTGACTTTTATGTTAAACAATAAACGTTATATGTTTGATAAGTGATTTAAATACAAGAATCAGTTCCCAGTAATAATAATATTAATAATAATAATAATAATAATAATAATAATAATAATAATAATAATAATAATGAAAATTTCTTACGAAAAAGTTGAATAGTGTATTTTACAAAACAACAACACAACATAGATCCCAATTAAATTATATACTTACAAAAATGCACCGTCTTGATTTCCTTCACTAGCCAAACGTGATTCAGCTTCATATCGTCTTATAGTATGATGATACCATGGTTGTAATAAATGTAAATCTTTTATCACTAAAAAGCGTAAATGATTACGCATTGGTCCATTTAACGCTTCTTCAACACTTTGGCCCTGTAAGTAAGTGAAACAAGAGGATAGCAAGGTGAAATATAAATGGGAGAAACAAAATGGATGGTGACTAGCAGTGAAATTCAAGACGCACGTTTAGTCCTATTTGGGACCCGTCAGCTCGAGTCCAGGAGTGAACATCAACTCTGAGATGCAGGTACATCCAGCCGACGAGTCTCAAATAGGATGAAACGCACGTCCTGAATTCAACTGCTAGCCACTATCCATCTTTGCTTATAGCGCTTGTGATTTAAAGTAATATCGAGGTAATCCGCACAGTATGCACATATGCCAATAACAGACTGATCAATTACAGTGCTAAGCATCAATGGGAAGTTTCAAACAAATAATACGAAATGAATTAATGAATGTGGTAAAGTTAAGAATGTAAATTGATGGATATTAGTTTAAGAATTCGGAGGTTAAACATTCTCTTCGAAGCCTGAATGTGATAGGTTTAATTTTTAAGTGGGTTTGCAGATGCAAAATATTGAGAGTTCCATATAAGAATACAACAACTGTCTACTGTTTTCCTGCTTTGAAAGACTGTTTAACTAAATTCGGTCAGTAATATAAAAACAGATGATTATTGACCATTATTTAACGAATAAGCATAGGTTCATAATTTAAACTGTGGAAAATCTACAATCGCCACACATCCCCTTTTACCAACAACAATCATGAGCTCACTAGTAGCTAGTTTTAACATACAATTCTTGGAGTTCTAGTGAGAAGTCATGAAAAGTGGAATTCAACCATGTAGAGTGCGAGACAGTTATTCACTGCACCTAGTTGATGAGGATTAGACATTATCGTGAGTTGATTGAAATTAGACATTGGCACTTTCGAATCCTTGTTCAGTGATCTACATGTTAAGCATTCGCGCTTGAGATCAAAAGACCTTAGTTCGATTCTCAGATGCAAGTTTGTGAATAGGCACTGCTGAGGAGTTTCATACTAGCATGAAACAGTCGTACAGTGGTTCCAGATTTTCAATGATGGTCTAGTTAAGATCAGTTCATGATGTAAACTATGGAAATTTTACAATTCCCACAAATACCCCATGATAATTATATTTTCTATTGAATTGTATATATACAGTGAAATAACGAGAGATTACAAGGCATTCTGTAACTCGTTAATCAATTTCACGGTAAATATAAAAATGGCACTTCAAAAAATGAATAATGAACTGGAATTTCAGCTGTACCATAGGGGAAACTAGTTATTTATTTTGAAAATATTCATGTGGTTTCACTTAACCTTGTTTTCATGGTTATACGCCTCATGAACACAACAAACGAGAACTGTTCCAATAGTCATTGGTTCCTCTGAACAAAGCAACCAACAGCATTTTAAACGAGTAAACATATGAAATGTCTTTTCATTCACAGGATGTATTTTATTCAAGGTGATGGCTGTGGATACTTATCTTTATCAATATTCCAGTGAACTACAAATTATTTTTGCGAAATTCGCATAAAGGCCTACAAATCAATGCCTCAAAATTTTTCAGCCCAGAGTCATTTGATAAGAGACGAATCTACCAAACTGTGTCAATATGGATCAATAGTTTAATACTTTTCCGGTTTTTCTTTAGGAACGCAATTCTATTTATGATATATATATATATATATATATATATATATATATATATATATATATATATATATATATATATATTGCTCAGTGTACACATGAACAAAGATAATAAGAAATTCGAATTTACTTTTGCGATTAAACTATAAAGGCCTGAATAAAATATGCAAATATTGTCTAAGTCAAGTCAAATGACATTTGCATCATTTAATGTGTATCTCTATACAGATTTCTCTGTTTATATTTATGTGTGTATAGATTACAAAGAGTGATTCTGTCTGTTTATGTAAACTTTAGTTGGTCTCTCCTTTTCCTCATAAAATAAGTATGGGTAATAATGATAATAGCAGTTAGATTTTCGTTTTAACATCCGTTCTATTTGTGTTACTGACTTTATTCTATTCAATAAATAGACAAGTTATTTCAGGAATGCTAGATCGAATCTATCTCCAATGACCTTGACTGACGAAAATAGATCATCCAATCGTGTTGAAGATGAATGTATGGATTAGGATTGTGTGATGGATACATAAGCATATTTCTATTGTTTTATTTTTATTTCATTTATATTGTAAATAATTTTTCTATCCCTTTAAGCAAAATTTAGACAGGAAAATTAATTTATGACTGATCGAACAATTAGTTCCATAATTTTGTATCTGATTAACTTATCCGAGAGAAGTTAGACTTCTTATTTCCAAAATTCTTCACCCGAAAAATACTATGAGAAATACTATGACTGATGGATTAAGCTTTTGTGAACATGAGATGGCTGAAGTGAGTCGATTTATTCAAAAGCATATGTTTGAGATTACAACCAAGAATTCTCAGCGCAAAATGTGTAATAATTGAGGAAATATCTTTTCTTAATACCATACATCCATTATACGGAAATTCGATACAAGAATTCCTATAATATCACTTCTCAGTTATTTTTCCAAAGGACATACACTAATGGGACAACATATCAACTGTGTTAGCTTCGCTTGAATTGTGCAGTAGTTTATTTTAAGATAGGTAGCAAACCTTTTATAAAAGCATCTGAACGTAGTAGGCAGCTAATATACATCATTTGCAAAAATAAAACCATGATATATACTTAGTTATAAAGAAATTAAAGTGATCCTGAAGTTTTGATTGAATCATTAATACCGTTTAATAACTTAATTAGTGTGTACAATCGATTGATTACTGAGACGTTTAGTTCTTTTAGATTTTTATCAAATTCTGTCGATCAGGTTGAAATGTGACTACTATTCTAAATGACTTGGCACTGCAGAAGCTGATTTTGATTTAAAGAGGTTGAAACCAGTCGGAAAGAAACCCTGCACTTAGATTTCGCGCTAGTTGGCACTCGTCAACAATGTGTACTTGCAATTATGACGGAATTGGTCCTCTTCGTGGGATTCAAACATGGGTCACCGAGTTTCAGTCCGACATTGCGCACTAATCAGTGATCAATGTATTGTGAGCATCTCAGTATTACAAGAGGTCAATCAAAGCCTGAGTAACTCATTGCTAACGTCTCAGACTAAGAAACTGGCTGATACAAGTTCATATCTCATAGAGCGTCAGTTCCTTCCTTACTGATAAATGACAACTAGTATTAAGCCTCAATCCAGGGATTATTTACGTCTACCCTTAGCCATCTACCATCTGTCACTGTGCATGTAAATGATGAGAACGATAAACTGTCCACAGTTCTTGAGCTATTTTCCTGAAGTAATTGGTAAGAAAGCAAGTGTTTTTATGAGAATTCATATGGAACTAGATAACTTGATAATGAACAACATAGATTTAAAAATTTTTATTAACCATACATCACAAACAAATCATTACGGAAAAATAGCATGATTCGTTTGCCAGTGCAGCGCGGTGATAACGAATAACTTGGTATTGCACTTAAAATTTTCAGAAAGTAGACATGTTATTCACAATGGTGATTTAATCTTTTAATATAGCAGGTGTTGACTGCAGGCAGTCAACAGGGGACCGTGCTTGATATATATTTTGTGTAATTTGAAACTCTTCAGTGAGGTATACCTGTAATCTTTGGGGAACTGATGATCCTTGGCGGGTTCGACCCAATGATACCAGATTCACAGTTACACAGCTATTGGTACCACAAGTGAACCCCTGTATGACTGAGATACGTTGACAGTTAACTGATCAATAAGTAATGAACAATATCATCTATGTTAAGTTCTTTCTAGTGAAAATCGAATTTCATTCGATGTTTTAATATTTTAGAGTAAAGGTGTCATGAATTTGGGATAAGAACAGTTGGTTTTTTAGATGTAATTAGGTTTCGGTTATTAGAAGTTACATGAAATAACTGACAATCGATTTGATAAGTATTCGACAACATGAGTTTCATGAGTGAAATTACCAATATGCTAAAAATGACTAGTTTACAAATAGTGTATAACATAATCTAGAACTAATTAAAAAGGTATAGACTCGTTTATTTCCATCTTGAACAATTCATTTTTTTGTTGCTTAGAGATGGGCTTGCATAGTTTAGTTTAGATTTAAGTTTGTTCACGTAACAAATTGATACAATCCGAGGAACTAGCTAGGAAAAAACCAGACAGTTACTTCAATTTTATTTGAAACTCCTTAACAGTGTGCGTTCATCGCATCCATCACATATTGAATCTAACAAGATCAAATCATGTTACCTTTAGACCATTTAGTTGAAATCTAAATGGTCTACATTTCTAACTAAACTGAATGATAATAAGTTCGCTAGAAGTATTACACTAAGAATTTATGAATGGTGAGGTTCAATCTTTATCAATAATAGGAAAGTCAATTACTAACTAATAATCTTGGATAATTTTGTGCTACATCATCAATTCATAGTTTCACAGGTTGAAATCATGAGTCAGTTGAAGCTAGACCACCATTGTAAACCTGGAAGCACTGGACGGCCGTTTCGTCCTAGTATAGGACTCCTCAGCAGTGCGCATCCACGAACCCGCCCCCGCGGGATTCGAACCCAGGACCTACTGGCTTCGCGCGCGAGCACCTAACCACTAGACCACTGAGCCAGCATCCAACGATGTTTATGTCTAACTTCAACCAATCCACGAAGTTGCGCCATAGAACACCATTGTCTTCAGTGAGCTGATATCTCACAACAGACCTGGTTGAACTCCACTGGTGACGGCTTCTCACTAGAACTCCAGGAGGTTCTCCTGAAGTCAGTCATTAATGAGCAGTTGATTATTATCAGAATGAGTTTTGTGGAGATTTTAGTAGAGATTTTAGTTAGACATTAACACCGTTGGATGCCGGCTCAGTAGTCTAATGGTCAAGTGCTCGCGCGCGAAGCCAGTAGGTCCTGGGTTCGAATCCCGCGGGGGCGGGTTCGTGGATGCGCACTGCTGAGGAGTCCTATACTAGGACGAAACGGCCGTCCAGTGCTTCCAGGTTTTCAATGGTGGTCTAGCTTCAACTGACTCATGATTTCAACTTGTGAAACTTACTAAAATCTCCACAAAACTCATTCTGATAATTCATAGTTTGTTTGTTTGTTTTTTCTTTTAGATTTGTATATCATCTATTTGATTATGTAATTGACTATCTATTTTATTACGTTTCATCAATGTACTAAATAATTAAATAGAATTCATTAAAACTCTCCTATTTCCTTTCTATGCTTACAACACATTAAACAATGTACGTTGATTTTTAACCGATTCCCTTTATGTATTTATGTGCATAGGTGTGTATGTGAGGGTGAGTGGTGTAACACTGCCGATAATAATAATAATAATAATAATAATAATAATAATAATAATAATAATAATAATAATAATAAGAAGAAGAAGAAGAAGAAGAAGAAGAAGAAGAAGAAGGAGAAGCAGAAGAAGACATGAACGCATAGATTTCTGAATTCAAATTCAATATGTTATAAATTTGACTGAAGAAAAAAGAAAGAATGAGAATGTAAGCAACGAAAAAACACAAGAAAAAACAACCATATTCGATAAAACGGATAGGATATACAAAGCCGTAAAAGACGTTATCAGTTTCATGTTGTTGTTTTTTTCTCTAAATTTAAAAGCAAAACCTTGTATATTCATTTATTTTGATTGGGAAAAAGGAAGACAAAAAGGGGATAAAAATCTATTGTAGACATATTTTTAATGTTTAAATCAGTTTCTTTTTTATTTAAAAGGTTGGATTAATTTTATTTTTCATTGAAATTACTTGATCAGTAATTTTCAACCAAGTCTGTTGTGAGATAGTAACTCATAGAAGACAATGGTGAACGGTGGTGCAATTTCGTAGACTGTTCGAAGTTAGACATTGGTACCGTTGGATGACGGCCCAGTGGTCTACAGGTTAAGCGATCGCGCGCGAACCCGATAGGTCCTGGATTCGAATCCCACAGGGTGAGATCGTGGATGAGCAGTGATGAGGAGTCTCACGTTAAGACAAAATGTCCTTCCAGTGCTTCCAAGTTTTCCATGGTGGTCTAGCTTCGATTAACTCATAAACTCAACTATTAAATTACTACAATCGTTACAAAATCCACCTTCTGATAATGTTTTTAATGTTTTAATCAGTTCCTTTTTTAAATTTGCTCCGTATTGCTCACTTGAATCTTCCCACTGATGTTTGGGACTGCAATAGGTCAGTCTCTTATTGGCATATGTGTATACTGTGTGGATTACCTCGATATTGCCTTAAGTCACAAGCATTATAAGCAGGGATGGATGGTTGCTAGCAGTGGAATCCAGAACATGCGTTTCATCCAATTTGAGACTCGTCGGCTGGATGCATCTGCATCTCAGATTTGATGTTCACATGGGGTTACATACAACTATTAAGTATAAGGTGGTATTAACTCAAAAGGCATTTCATCTTAATTTTAAGATGATAGATAATTCACAATAAAATGCCTACAAAGTCATATACAGGATCCAAATTGAAGTATACAAGTCACATAACAGACAGATAATTGGTTTCAGTCTAATGATTCTGTATTTTTACCGAATTTCCATCGATTCAATGTAATTAATAAATAACTTTAAGTAGAGTCGAATTCACTGAGAATTAATTGAACTAGGAACTCCACTCAACTATTACATCACCCATCCTTAATGTTTCCTTGATTCTAACACCAAATAACCTCTGTCCTGTTCTTGCGTATGTATATATATATAGTTATCTTGGATAACCTTTGTCGTTCCTATCCTTTACATTCACTTATGTCAATTGTTCTATATTATTTCTTATCTCAATGTAAAATTCTAATACATACTTGGTTGTAAGCAGCTGATGAGAAACCACGAAATATAATGAATTCATCTTATTCTGTATCTATATTTGTTCTGGCTTTATTTAAATTCATAAAGGGAACTAATTGCATGAAATAAGAATATTTTGTATAATAATTATAGACCTGTTCTGAAAAGAATTTTTAGACAGAAAAATGATCGATGAAGTCAACAAGGTGTGTGAAGTAAAGATAGAATTTGAAACCTTGAGACATTGAGAGATAGTTGTTATATGTCGTGAACAAATATATGAATAATTTAAACAGACTCCATAAGTGAATGATATTGTATACAACAGGCGACCTTATAGTCTTGAATTCTATATCATTTGAAAATCTATGGTATGCACTTCTAAACAAATCCTAAACTAAAGATAAAGTTATTAAACAATCTAATGGTTCCTCATGTAGATGTCAACCTCTCACCAGAGTTAATCTTAAAATTATACAACTGTAGGATAAAAACACATGCATGTAAACATAAATATTTCTTTCTCCATTTAATATTGATTTCAGGGATTTAATTTTTAGCATATATTATATAACTGTAAAGTGGTGAATGGAGATTATTGAGAGGAAACCCTGCTTGACTTAGGTTCCATGCTATTTGGCACTCATCAGCAGGGTATACCTGTAAACTTGATGGAACTAATGCTGCCTCACGGATTCAACGCCTTGTCACTCAGCTTTACAATCAGCGATATTACCACTGAGTTATTTGGGTAGCAAATGACCTCTCTCATGATGTATTTTGTGTCGACTACCTCGAATTACTACGTAACGACTCAACACTCACCGGACCACACTACAGAGAACCAGATAGACCATATTTGCATCAACAAAAAATTCCAAAGGACAATGGAAGATGTGAGAACCAGGAGAGGAGCTGACGTAGCTTCAGATCACCACCTAGTTGTGGCCAATTTAAAACTGAAGCTAAAAAAGAACTGGACAAGTGGACAAACAGCAATACAAAGGTTCAATACAGCCTTCCTTCGAGATACTGACAAACTCAATGAATTCAAGATAGCTCTCAACAACAGATTCCAAGCCTTTCAAGATCTACTGAAGGAAGAAGAAACTACTATGGAGGACAACTGGAAAGGCATCAAAGAAACATTGACTTCAACGTGTCAAGAGGTTCTGGGCCTAAAGAAACACCATCATAAGGAATGGATCTCTATAGAAACACTGGACAAGATCAAAGAAAGGAAGAACAAGAAGACAGCAATTAACAACAGCCGAACACGAGCAGAGAAAGTCCAAGCACAAGCTGAATACATAGAAGCAAACAAGCAAGTGAAGAGGAGCATTAGAGCCGACAGGAAGAAATACGTGGAAGAATTAGCAACGACGGCAGAAAAAGCTGCTAGAGAAGGAAATATGAAACAGCTCTACGATACAACGAAGAAACTATCAGGGAAATACAGTAAACCAGAGAGGCCGGTCAAAGACAAGAAGGCAAGCCAATCACTGAAATTCAACAACAGCGAAACAGATGGGTAGAATACTTCGAGGAACTCCTGAATAGGCCGGCTCCAATGAATCCACCGAACATCGAAGTAGCACACACAGATCTTCCTATAGATGTCAACCCACCAACGACGGAAGAAATTAGAATGGCCGTCAGACAAATCAAGAACGGGAAAGCAGCAGGACCCGACAACATACCAGCTGAAGCACTGAAATCAGACGTCGAAGTAACCACAAGCATGCTTTACCCTCTATTCAAAAAGATTTGGGAGGAGGAACAAGTGCCAATGGACTGGAAAGAAGGACACCTCATCAAGATTCCAAAGAAAGGAGATCTGAGCAAATGTGAAAACTACAGAGGCATTACACTACTGTCAATACCAGGGAAAGTCTTCAACAGGGTGTTGCTGAACCGGATGAAGGATGCAGTAGATGCCCAACTTCGAGATCAACAAGCTGGATTCCGAAAGGATCGGTCGTGCACAGACCAAATTGCAACACTACGGATCATCGTCGAACAATCAGTTGAGTGGAACTCGTCACTATACATCAACTTCATTGATTATGAAAAGGCATTCGACAGTGTAGATAGGAGGACATTATGGAAACTTCTTCGACACTACGGAGTTCCTGAGAAGATTGTCAACATTATCTGGAACTCATACGACGGACTACAGTGCAAAGTAGTGCATGGAGGACAGCTGACAGATGCATTTCAAGTAAGGACCGGAGTCAGACAAGGCTGTTTACTCTCTCCCTTCCTCTTTCTTCTGGTGGTCGACTGGATTATGAAGACCTCGACATCTGAAGGAAAACACGGAATACAATGGACAGCTCAGAACCAATTAGACGATCTGGACTTCGCAGATGACCTAGCCCTCCTATCACGTACATGTGAACAGATTCAGATAAAGACAGCCAATGTAGCAGCAGTCTCTGCACAGTAGGCCTCAGCATACACAAAGGGAAAACCAAGATCCTCAAATTCAAAACGGAGAACAGCAATCCAATCACCCTTGATGGCGAAACTCTGGAAGATGTAGAATCCTTCACATATCTGGGAAGCATCGTCGATAGACATGGAGGTTCAGATGCAGACGTAAAGGCGAGGATTGGCAAAGCAAGGGCCGCATTCCTACAATTGAAGAACATATGGAACTCAAAACAACTTTCAACCAATATCAAAGTGAGAATCTTCAATACGAACGTCAAGGCAATTCTACTGTATGGAGCTGAAATTTGGAGAACTACAACAACCACAATCAAGAAAGTACAAGTATTTATAAATAGCTGTCTACGCAAGATACTCAACATCCATTGGCCGGATACCATCAGCAATAGCCTTCTGTGGGAGAGAACAAACCAACTTCCAGCTGAAGAGGAAATTAGGAAAAGACGATGGAAATGGATAGGACATACATTACGCAAATCGTCAAACTGCATCATGAGGCAAGCTCTAACTTGGAATCCTGAAGGGAAGCGGAAAAGAGGAAGGCCGAAGAACACATTACGTCGGATAATAGAAGCAGATATGAAAAGGATGAATTACAACTGGAAGGAGCTGGAAAGGATTGCCCAGGACAGGGTTGGATGGAGAATGCTGGTGAGCGACCTATGCTCCTTCACGAGGAGTAACAGGTGTAAGTAAGTAAGTAAGTAAGACTCAACACTGTTTACGCGATGTTGAGTCATTTGAACTAGTATTTACATTTCAACTTCATCGATAGAATTCGATTATTACTAAAAAGGAATTGATACACATGACATTGGTCATTACTCAGCGATCAGTTAACTTGTAGTGTTACATAACTGATTTATCATTAAGTCCTTAAAAAAACCCTTTTGACAGAGGAAAGACTATCTGATGAATTAGTATTCGCTCTCGATCATTTCTATGAATCAAAAGACTAAATAATTTTCTTTGTATGTCTAGTGGGAAACAATCACAATTACTGTCGGTAATCGATTACAAAAAACATGTGCATCCTGTTATGTTTGTAGTCGAAAAAACGACAAAATTGATATTGAATATTAAAAAAATAATAGGTGTTGGAATGAAAGGGATAATAATGATAATAGTTGAAAAGGATATTAAAAACACAACCACATAAATGGTTAAGATAAGAGAGGTTCCAAACATTTGATTGGACAAAATTAAATCAATAAGGCTAATTCATAGTATCATAAGTTAAGAATGAAAGTTTGACTAAAAATGTACACTGAAAGTGTTATTTTGATCAAATCAAAGACTAGAAATTTTTACAAATGTTTGAATGAAATCAGATAAATAAAATTTGGGGTAGGATACGTGTCCGTCAATCTGTAGTTCAACTGATTGCCAATGTTCATTATGTATCTTGTAGTTAGCATTTTTCCCGTTTATTTAGGGATTTTATTTCAATCTCTAACTCTCACTTTTACAACGGGGGTGGGTAGTTTTATTCATCTAGCAAGCTAGGATGCTCTATCTACCGTATCATGCAAACCTATATGGCTAACTTCAAATGACTGAAATATAATCCCCAGTAAAAATTACATAACTATTTATAGTAATAAACCGCTAAATGAGCAGAAAAATGCTCAAAAACACTAGATATTTCACTCATATTGAACACTAAGAAAAAATGTAAATCTTCACATCAAAATTTTTAAAAAATTAACTAAACATAAGAAAGCAAAGATCTATCATTATCACACTATTAGGTGAACCAGAAGTTCCTTCTTTATACATAAAGTTAAGATCAAACAACGAATGGCTAGCGCTTCAACTGTTATTCTACCATATTAATTGTCTCATTTTTTTGCGATTTTCATTATATGTTTGATTGATTACTTGTTATCTGATAATTTATCATGTCATAATTAACTATTTTTCCTACCATAAATGACAATTTTTATTATATAAATTATACGATAATGGTAGATTTAACCAATCTAACATCAGTTCTGTCTTCTAAAGTTTCTCTTCACTTGAAAACTTTTTTTATAAACTATTCATCTAATATAGTACATTAATCATTCCAATAATTTGAGAGATCAATTATTCCATTACGAAATAGCAGCGAAATCCTCATATACATTTTTATTAGAACATGTGTTTTCCACTCAAATTTGTAATGTTTATTAACAATAAGAATAAGTTGGGAAATAACTGAGAAAAGTTAGAATAAGACATAACACTATGCTCTATCATGTCTATCATATTTCCTTTCAATGTACACAGTATTTACCCTTGAACTAACAGATTTAACTAAGATCATAATACAAATGGTTACATATCAAAGCATTAGACTAATCATTTGGCATTGATTTGTACATAAAGCTTTTGGTTGAATGAATTAAGGATTATAATATAACAAGAGAAAAAAACTAGAGCTGATCATTTAAAAAAAATAATAATTTGCCTCAATCATTAAAGTTACTCTTAATCTGTCAACACTAGATATATTTTTTTCTCAAAATCATTTTATATCTATGTTATGTTTTTATTCTTGTTGCTAAGTAATTCTGAAAGATAATAAGATGATCTATTTTGAACTATAAAATGAATACTGTAATTTTTATTGATATTCTTAACAGCCTACCACCCTAAACAAAAGATGTAGTTTGAAGCGAATGGTACTGACTTTGAGTCCCAGAGTGAACATCAACTATGAGATGCAGATACATCCAGATGACGAGTCTCAAATAAAATGAAACGCATGTTCTGGATTCCGTTGCTAGCCACCATCCATCCCTGCTTATGATGCTTGTGACTTAGGGCAATATCGAGGCATACGCGCAGTATGCACATATGCCAATAACAGACTGATCAATTGCAGTCTTAAATCTCAATGGGAAGATAGAAGCTAAACAATACCAAGTGAATTCGAAAGATGTAGTTATCTCGTGGGATTTTCTCTTTAATTTTCATATTAAAATCATTTATATTATAACAGACTGTTAATTGTTATACATCATTTATTATAGTGTCTAGACTAGTGTCTCATGAACTACTTATTGTCTTTGACGAATAAATGTATAAAACTAATCTATTTTTCATGTTTTTAGAATATTTCCAATCACCATTTATGATTAAAGACAGTTAATAAGCATATTGTACAAAAACAATAGTAGTAGTAGTAGTGGTAGTAGTAAGTTTCAGTACATCATTAGGTATGCCTTTGGATTGGAATCAATCAGTTACAAACCTCTGAGTCATATGCACATACACAGAAGAGGTTTACACAAGTTATTTATGTATGCGACTAAAATTATCTTTTAAAAAATCGATAACAAAAGAAAGTAGAACAAAGCTTTGAAGAATTGATTGGAACAAGATATCTAGTAGACTGTTAAGTTATTAAAATACAATGGAATCTTGGTTTAACAACAATTTGAACAGTAACATCTTAATACTTGAATATATTATTGTATTATTGAATGACCCATACATAATATATATTATTATTATATATTGTCATGGGGATACCATATTTTTGAATAGATAGATTATGGATGGTCGTAGAATCCAAGAAATGTGTTTTCTCCTGTTTGGGATTAATCAGATGGATGCATTATTATCCTCGTGTTGATGTTTCTAATATGACTTGAGTTCAGTACCTTTCACTTAAGACTGGTCAAAGCTCAGTCTTGTTATCAACAATGAGATAATTCGATACTTTACTTGTGATAACTCTGAGATGTCGTATGTTTACCGAAGAGTTTTTTGCGCGACCAGTTTTTTTAATAGAAAAAAGGGGTTACTTTTCAAAAACTATACTCCTTCGGAAATATAATCAGTTTGTTTGAAGTTCCTGTTATAGTTTTTCATAGACTGGTTGTATAAAATCAACATTTAGCTCTCTTGAGTGGTACAACACATGATCCTGAAAATTGTAACACTATTTGCTAGTCACTAATTTGAAAATTCATTTGAATAACTAGATATAAATCAGGTTTTATTGTTTAAAATACTGAGGTATACCAATAATTACATATTGTACTTTCGTAGATTAGATGATGCTTGTTAAACCTGTTGTACTAATCATAAAGTACCTACCATTCAGTGCACAACAAACCGTCTAAGAAACTTGATCGAAAAAAAACAAATAAGACGAAACGGCCGTCCAGTACTTCTAGGTTTTCTATGATGGTCTAGCTTCATTTGACTCCTGATCTCAACAATTGAAATTAAAAATAAATTGTTTGTAATGAAAAACATAAGTCACTTCTGACTGTTTTGTACTTTTAGTAATAATATATGCCATAATGAATGGCTATTTTAATATTTCTAAGACAAATATGATTTTAATTCTACTTCACAATGATGTAATCAAAAGTATGTCACATATATGTCTTTGGAATAGACAATAAAATAACATTCTGCGTTTTCTCAGTTGAAATCCAGACGACTAATCAAAGGATAATATGATAGCATATTTCCACTAATTTACTGACAGACTACTAAAACTGCATGAAGAGCCCTTCTAGAAGTACTCCTGATCCCAAGCTCAAGTGAAGGAGATAGATCGGGCATGAGGTTAGTAACCCTATCGAGTTAAAAAGAACGTTACTTAAAGTATGTTAACCAAAAAAGTCAATAGACCATTCAAAATGATAATAATTTTGATATTTTGTACAGAATTGATTCCATAGTTATGTATCAGAAACGGTATTTATTTATGATAAACCAACAGTACATTATGTTCCAGCTTTCAATACCAGGGATTAATTAGATTATCCTTCAATGAATAAAAACCTTGTGACGTCACAGTAATAGACAGTTACATACATCAATAAATTTGTTTAACTGATACATGTAACAGAAATGATAAGTACCAGAAAAAATATTTCACCGTAACAAGTGGAAAACTGTATAATTTTTGATAATTAACGTTAATTAAAAGATAATTTCTATGAACATCTTAACGATAATTTGTACGCCTTTAAGTCTACCCAATAAACAAAACTATACTGCAATGAGTTACACTAAATCAAAGTTGTCTAATACGAAACGATCAAACTTTATTGTAACAATATGTTAACCGATTTTATTGTTTGTATCAAATGCCTGTTATCAATGTAACCATGGTATTGCATGGTCCATGTGTTACCTCATTACAATTCGACCAAAATCCTTGTTTTCATAATTGTTGTCAAGTTATCTAAGCTAGATGGTTTGATTGTGAAGCTTTTATTGATCTCGGCAACACCATCGGCGCTTACCTCATATAAATGGGTTTTTTAGTTACTGAACCAGCATTAAATCAATTTATTTTTTTAGCCTTGTTTGTAATTGATTATTTCTCTTGATTCTATCCTCAGAAAAGTAATGGACATTCATTATTGATTTCTTTTAGGTTTCCAATGTTACTCTAATATATATCATTCCATGAAGAAAATTACCTTCAAAGTACATTTCACTATATCCATTTGTTTGTTTTTATGTGTATATGATGTTCATATAGATATACTTGCATGTGTATACAAAGCTAAATTATGAGTCTACAATAGGAAATAAAGAAAAAAAAGGTACTCTATCTTCAGCTATATTAGTATTCCGTGTATAGAATTTATATGAGTCAGAATAGTTTTTAAAAAAAGAAGAGCAAATAAGAAAAATGGGAAGTAACAACGGACAAACAAAAAAACGAATACAAAGTAATGAGTCATAAATATATATAATATGAAATTTATCAATTCCTCCTCTACTTCTTCTTCTGTTAAATAAAAAGACAATGGATTGTACAAATATTCTTGTTTACTCAACAATACTTGTTCAGTGAGAACAGATCATTTAAAATAGCAGATCTTTTATTTTGACGTGAAGTTCATTCACTCTTTTAGCATTATAGCTGATGTCAGTTTGTGATGAAAACATTGATGAATCTAATTTCTAACACTAGCGTTCAATTGTAAGTTCTAATCCTAATTCCTGAGACTAATCTCAATATATAGTGCCCGCAATGTCGAGTCACCTAGACTGGTAGCCACATTGCAACATGAGCGATAGCATTCGATTTGCACTAAATAAGAACTTGACACACATGACATTGATCACCACCCACCCAGTGATCAATCAACTATAATCTTCATTTGTCCCTAGTAAGTATGATGACATTCCAAGGTCATTTTAGCGTTGCTCGAAGGGCGTCTATAAATTTTAGTCTCATCGGCTAACGACAATTTGAATATAAGAGAAAAGTTAGGAATTTTGAAAAAAACCGCTCTACTCCAAGGTAAGCTCATGTACAGCAAAAACTCTGGGGTATTTATAGTACTTCAAACGGCCTTAGGCCTCTGGAAGGTGCTGGAACCACTCAAACACATAGCAACAGGATAGGCAATCATCTAATCAGAAGTTGAAAACCAATACGTTTATTTCGAGATATTGAATTCTCTACGCTAAAATGTCAATGGAATATTACAACCAATCAAGTAAATAAATAATTGCAATTGATTTGAATAGAACCTCACTAAATCAGTGAAGTGAGACAAAATACAGAAATAATCTATCAAACGATTAACAAACCAGAAAATACGACATAAAAATTGGTTATATAGAAGAGCTCAATCAATTATTAATTTATTTGTTTACCATAATTATGAAATCAATGTTTATATTTATGTATTAGGGAATGATTACAACCTGATTAAACGACGATAAAAATAACAACCAATTAAAACTCTCATAAGTTGATACAATTCAATACATTTAACATCTTTTTTAAATAATTCAAAATTTTAATAGTTGAATTCATGAGTCAATTGAAGTTCGACCACCATGGAAAACCCAGAAGCACTGGATGACCGTTTCATCCTAGTATGGGACTCAACAGTGCACAGTTGGTGCCGGCTCAGTGGTCTAATGGTTAAGCGCTCATGAGCGAGACTGGTAGGTCCTGGGTTGGAATCTTGCGGGGAGGGGGCGGGATCGTGGATCCACTCTGCTGACGAAACCTATTCTAGGACAAAACGGCCGTACAGTGCTTTCAGGTTTCCCATGGTGGTCTAGTTTCAATGGACTCATGATTTCAACTATTCTTGTTATTACTAGATTATCTTTCACAATAAGAAGAAGGGAATAATTCTCTCAATTTTCATTTTCTCTTTCTCTAGTTTTCTAGAAGTATCCTATTCTTATATGATTTTTTTTCGACTACCTTTTTTATCTAGTTTCTCATTTCCTTTTCTTTATTTCCCTACGAAACAGACATTCCATCTTCATTGATTTAACATTATAATAATGTAATTATTTATTATAAAGATGTAATAAATTCAGAATTTTATTCCGATGGAAGTAAGAAAAAAAAACCACGAACGTTTCCCACTTGTTTTATTCTGATTTGTTCAATGTTAAAAAGGTTTAACTATTTGAGCTACTAGAAAATCAGTATAAACCTAGAAACAACTGAATTGCTATTCCATTCTATCGATGACACTACTACTGAACTTCTGGACTTAGAATAAATCAACTAAAGTTCAATAGTTCAAATTGTTTAGCTTATTATAAATCTACAATATTAAATGACTATTATTCAGTGTCATTATTGATTTATAGGTCAGCATTCCGAGTAGCAACAAGAATGAAATAACTATGGAACTTATAAAAGATAATTCAAGAAACTCAAGATGTGCAAACAATGTATCCAACATATGGTTTTCTAATGCAATATGTAATTTTGCTTCATATAATAAGTTGGTTTACTATAACAAAGTATTCGTTCATTACAACTGCCTTTTTTAAATGCTAATATGGTTACCGTTCTTGTGAAGTGTGTAGATTATTTTAAAATATCTTCCCAGTAAATTTAAACTTTGATTTTTTTTTACACAGTGAAGTAAACCAAAGTTTTCATTTAGAAATTTTAAAAAATCAATCACTAAGGCGGTGGGAGGATAATTATTGGCTATTATCTGCATATTTCAGCGTTCATAAAATATGTTACACTGATCACTTTCTGTCATTCTCTTTTCATTTATGTAAATGGATAAACGTTGTATAGTAGAGTGTAGTTCTCATTAAAAGTTTCATTTTAAAACCTTATATTTAAGTATACTCATCACATTTCATCCAGTATGTTGAAATGATCTACATTGGATATTTCAATCGTAAACAGCTGAGAATAACTTTACCTATTTGAAATGAAAATTTCACTTTAATACACAGTGCTCATCCACTAAATGCATGGGAAAATCAATCAAAACTAATGAGTGCAACACATTTAATGAACTAGTTTGGGGGTTGTGGAGATTATTAAGTTTTGATTGAGACTATGAACCGATTGATGTTAGACCATCTTTGGAAACCTGGAAGCACTGACGGCCGTTTCGTCCTGTTGTGTGACTCTTCAGCAGTGTGCACTTACGATCCCACTCGTGGGATTCGAACCCACTAGACACTATCATCATTGGATGCCGGCTCTGTAGTCCAGAAGGTTAAGGGTTCGCGCGCGAGACAGAGGGCCCTGGGTTCGAATCCCGCGAGCGGGATCGTGGGTGCGCACTGCTGAGGAGTCCCACGGTAAGACGAAACGGCAGTCAGTGTTTCCAGGTTTCCAAAGCTGATCTAACATCAATTGGTTCATGATCTCAATCAAAAACATTTAATGAACATGAAAAACATTGTTAAAAGACTCATCCGTATTTTTTCCATGTTAAATACTCACTATGGCTCTACATTTATATTTATCTTGAAATTTACAATACAAGTCAAATATGAATAAACTAATGAAGAGTAATTTAAATTAAACCTATTCAAAACTAAAGTATTTATAAGAATAACAATGAATAATTATGTAATCAGTTCTTGATGTCTAAGCAACTAAGGTAAGTGCAATGTTCATAGGTAATAAGTGGTGAATAATTTGTAAAAGATTATTTTAAAACTGACAGATTACAATATAGCTAGTAAACTGTTTGAGAAATTTCCATAAAGAAAAAACAGTGAATATCATCTCCAATCACTTAGAAATATATTTGAAATATAACCGACACATAGTTTGTCAATTACTTTTGTTAGATAACGGTATAAAGTCATTAATAGCTAAGATGTTTAAGGCAATTTTACAAATTTTGCCCTTGTAGAATTCACTCTTTAATAGTAAATGAATTGAGGAATTCACCAAGAAGAGCCATATTCTTAGGGATTGTATTCATTACTACATATTGGTATCAAAAAGGTTGTCAACCTAAGTGTATGCTTTGATTCCAATAAATGTTTTCTCTAAAAAGCTTCTCACCCATCGTGTCACAGTCTTATTAGTGATTGTCAGCTCTAAACAATAATTTTATGAAAAATCGGTTGTATTGGAATAAATTAACACAAATGTAAACAAATTTACAAATTCTAGAAGTAATTATGATAATACCATCTAAATGTTTACAGAAAGAGGAAATTTAATTCACTTGATATTGTTTACTTGAATATTTCCATTGATGTTTAGGATTGTAATTGATCAGTCTGTTATTGGCATATATGTATACCGTGCGGAGTGCCACGATATTACTTTATCACACAAGCATTATAAGCAAAGATGGATAGTGGCTAGCAATGGGATTCAGGACGTGAGTTTCATCCTATTTGGGACTCGTCAGCTGGATGTACCTGCATCTGAAAACTTAGGATTCAATGTTCACTGGTGATTTTGTATCAAGGGAACATTTAAAGTTAATTAAAAATACGAACACACCTGATGTAGGCAAGTATTGAAAACAAGGAAACACTAAACGAACATTTTTCCTAGAATTGAACTTCCCAGAGAGACAGAAGATCCTAGGTTTGATTCCCGGTTGCGAATTCATGGAAATGCACTAACTGAGAGGTCCGTAGTAGGACAAAACAACTTACCACGGCTTCTAGGTTTTTGATGGTTATCTAATTTTGATCGTTTTTTTTTTGGTTTCGATGAATTTCAACCGCCTACACAACCCTATACTCTCAAAATTCGATTAGGAAACTTTAATTTCCATTTTAAGATGAACATAAGGAATACGATAATCGATAACAATACTAACTATCACTCGTAACTGATTCATTATCTAGATACTTTCCCATTTGAGGCAAGACATGAACATCTTCAATTTAATTCAAATTATCCCTTATAAAAATACAAAAATATTAGGTTTTCAGAAGTTTCTAGTTGATAAGAGTCTATTACTAAAAATCTTCAGAATCGAATATAATCGAGTTAGAAATTGAATAAGCGACACATTACATTTCTGGACAGAACGATCATATATGCAGGGTCCATCGTTTAAAAAATAGATGGTGTCAATAAAATTATTTATCAGAGGAACACTTCATTAAGTATCATGTAACCCATCTATAATAGCTGTTCTCTGAATAGTGGCCAATGTCACATTTTTCTACTTCACTCAGTGATTAATTCATGCAAATATAGCAATCCTAAAGGAAATCATTCCAGGCCTGACTCAATCATTGGTAGTGTTTTAGATTATGAAACGGGGAGACCCGGATTTGAATCTCATAGGGAGCACTAATTCCCACCAGATTGCTGATAAGTCTTAACTAATATCAAACTTATGTTCAAGGTTTACTTGTGGTTCATTCTAACCACCGAACATCATACAACTCATTTATTTATTAGGCAATAATCAAACATTTAAAAACTGAAAATTCACAATAACTAACATTATCAGATAAGACTTACTTTTAATCCCATTTCTATAGCTTTTAAACGTAAATTATGTTCCAAATCGTTAGCATTTAAACCTTGTAAAACAATTGGTGACATACCAACTGGACGATTTAATGGTAATTGAGCTAATGTAAGAAAACCATCCAATTGCGTTGAATGATGTTGAACTAATTCAACTGGACCAACAAATTTATGGCCTATGATAATTATGAAAATTAAAAAAATGATTGAAAAAAAGGCTTATATTGAATATGATTAAATATTAAGAATATTATAGCTTATTCAACAGCAAAATATTATCAGGTGAAATCTCATTACAAGCTTAATTATTTTCATCCAGTATTCCAATATTTAGTTCGAGCATTGTAATTTTGAAAAAAAATCACCTCTAACCAACACCTTACATCTTAACATAGTGTACACCATGTCGAGTCACTTAGACTAGTGGTGTGGTACATGCTACTTACGCTTACAGATATAAGTAGTATGTAACACCGATTGGAAGTGGAAAACCTAGCATCAGAAGGCTAAGAAGATCAAGTTCAAGAGAATAGGAAGGAAAATAGAAAGGAATTGTGAACATGGGGAATCATACAGAATTTGAAGGTAAAATTATGGAAATTTGCAAATGAAGTATTCAATGAATGATTCTTATAGTTTACCAAGATACTTTGTAATTTTGTATTAAAATGCATTGGTTGTCTCCAGCTGTGTTCTCGTTCAGAACAGTATTGACCACATTGTGACTTAATCGATATAATTCGATCATCTCTTAGGAAAGACTGGAGATAAACAATACTGGTGATTATTTAGTAATCAATCGGTGGTGAACACACTTCTGTCATACAGGAATCTGAGTGACACGCGATCGAATCCACCAGGGGACATTAGTGCTTTTGAGATTACAGGTAAACCTTGCTGAGTGACAAATAGCATGAAACCTAGGCTGACTAGCTCTAACTACCATCTTCTATAATGAGGCCTTAAATAACTGTTTAAAGATTGGCGCGATTCTATTAAATTAAATAAGTAAAATAGCTTTGATTCGAATGTAGATGAATATCAGAATTAATTTCAGTGTAGAAAATAAAATTTAGTGTTATAGAAACTCAAAATATCCATCGAAAAAGTCCAGAGGGGTCTTAAAAACTCTGGAAAACATCTTATCTAATCAGCGGTGAATAGATGTTTCCCAGAAACATCTAAAAAATGAAGAACCACGTGTCATACTTCTGATTGAATGATTACCTATCCTGCTGCTATGTTTTGTACAGCTCAAGAACCTTCCAGAATCCCAAGGACATCTGGAGTACTATATAAATAATCTCGGTTTTCTGTACGTGAGCTAACCTTAAAGTGAAGAGTTCTTTTCACACTTCGCACTTTTTCTTTTTTATTCAAGTTGTTAGCCTGAAGTTATTCAGAGTTTATGAAACCGATTCAAGCGTTCAGTTAAAAGATTTATTAGTTAAGCTTTTGGATACTAACTTGAAAGTTATTAATCGTTTAAGAAAAATATGAAAATTATTTATAATTTCTAAAGTGAACTAATTAAATTATATGAAGAATCCTGATGAGCAGTCTATGCCTCTCCATAAGGGGTAACAGGTGTAATTAAGTAATTAAATTAGAGTGAAATATTACTGAAATCGAACTAACGAACTGATTATCTAAAACTTATTGTACAGACACTTTTTTTGGTTTTAATGAAATATTTAATGATAATTATTGACGAATAATAACAGACATACATTTCTGCACTAGAAAATCTGTTTAAAAAGAAATATCTACATACTACTTATATTACTATTAATGTCATTAGTAGTATTAAATTGCATTATTTTTATCAGTGAAACATTCACATTAAATAACTGCATTGCATGAAAGTATCTTTCTTACGTTGATAATAAACATGATAACGATAGGATGTATCTCATTTTACCTAGATGTACATATTAGTTTAATGCAAAAAATATTGATTTGTTTATTTTATTCCGTAACATAATTTATTAACTCCGCCTGGAGTCCCTGCCTGGGCTTCTGCCGGCCCCAAGCCCGGATAAGGAAGGATGGTTGGGCATGGGGTTAGCGACCCCATCTCGTAGAAAACCAACTCGCTAAAAAACGCTAACCAGAAAAAAGTATTCAAACCTTTTAAACTCTGCCCTGGGAGTCAGAAGGTCTTCATTTAGAAGAGTTATGGCGCCAAGTTCCTTCGAAAGTCACGAGGCCAATGCCCCTTCTGACAACCAGAGCAACCATGTATTTCGGTACATGGAATACTCGTACAATATGGAAGACAGGGGGAGTCTTCCAAATCTCTGCAGAAATGAGGAGATACAACCTAGAGGTGCTTGGGATCAGTGAAACACGTTGGACGCAAGTTGGACGAGAACTACTAGCTTCAGGAGAGCTTCTGTTATACTCCGGCCATGGTGAAGAAAATGCAACACATACATATGTGATGTGAAACACTATACAAGAACTCAGAATAAATTCGGTCTAAAGAATAATTTTGCTTCACAATAAAGATTATTCATTTTCTATCTTGAAAAAAATTGAATTTGTTACATTTTTGAATGTTAAGTGAACATTAGTAACAGCTGAGATCCTATAAACTTAAAATTGATTATCAAGACAGGAAGAGGAAAATAATGTTACCTGAGTAACTAAATGATAATGTCTTTGTCATATGGATTGATTTGCCTATCAATATCATAGGACACATTAGTTCCGTAAACTATTTTGATACACCTTAATGATAAGTATCTAATGATAAAATACTCGAATTTCGTACTCTCTTTTAATCGCCTCCAAATGCCTTATATTAAAATGTAGTGAGTATGATACCTTACTACGTTAAATAGTCTCTATATTACTAGATTGATTGATAATGTTCAACACAAAGCATTAGGTAAATAATACATCGTTTACTCCTTGGCAATCAGCCAGTTTCAGTAACCTTGTTGAAAAAAATAACGTATTGAAGAAAAAAGACAAATATAACATTGTAGTACTTTTCTTTAAATTTTCAAACGGTCTACAACAACTTCACATTTGAAACTTCCCTAAAGATATATAATTAGATACTTTACAGTCAAATCGGTTAATCATTCTGTAGTCATTAGGAAACATCCTATACCTAAATAAGAATATATTTATCCATGCAATGACATACAAGGTTATCTACATAAAGATAAAAGACACAAACTGAAAATCTACTGAATGGATTTATGAATAATTAGATTACAAAATAGACTTCTCTCTTCTTTTTTTTCAAAAGAAAACGAAAATTTTTATGAGAAAAATTTCGTTTTAAAACTGATGTTTAGTAACAGATAGACATTGTGAGTATTTAAGATCATCATCGTTATAAATTTCCTTCCAGGAAGCCAAAAAACTTGTTTTTCCCCCTAAGATAAATATAATACAAGGTCAAAGGATAGTTATACTATTATCCATGATACTTGTTATATATTGTAGTAAATATTAATTTAGTGAACGAGAACATCAGTGTGGACAATCAAATGTATTTTAATACAAAATGACAGAATATCTTAGTAAAATCTGAGTACTTACTTACTTACGCCTGTTACTCCTAATGGAGCATAGGCCGCCAACCAGCATTCTCCAACCCACTCTGTCCTGGGCCTTCTTTTCTAGTTCCATCCAATTCCTGTTCATTTTTCTCATGTCTATTTCCATTTCCCGGCGTAATGTAATCTTTGGTCTTCCTCTTCTCCTTTGGCCTTCAGGATTCCATGTGAGGGCTTGTCTTGTGACGCAGTTGGGTGCTTTCCTCAATGTGTGTCCTATCCACTTCCAGCACTTCTTCCTGATTTCTTCCTCCGCTGGAATCTGGTTTGTTCTCTCCCACAGTACGTTGTTGCTAATAGTGTCTGGCCAAAGGATCAGAAGTATTTTGAGTAGACAACTGTTAATAAACACCTGTATTTTCTGGATGATGGCTTTCGTAGTTCTCCAGGTTTCTGCCCCATATAGTAGAACGGTCTTGACATTTGTATTGAAAATCCTGACCTTGGTGTTGGTTGAGTTGTGTTGTTTTGAGTTCCAGATGTTCCTCAGTTGTAAATATGCTGCTCTTGCTTTGCCGATCCGCGCCTTCACATCTGCATCAGATCCACCCTGTTCACCAATGATGCTGCCCAGATATGTAAAGGTTTTTACGTCTTCCAAATCTTCTCCATCAATTGTGATTGGATTGGTGCATTGTATAAACTAGTAATTATCTGAACTCAATAGATCAGTGGATAATAAGTTGGTTGTTCAAGCAAATGATATTGAGTTCGAGTGTTACTGTGAACATCAAAACTGAGACGCAGGCGCATTTCAAATGGGACGAAACACACGTTATGGATTTCAGTACAAGCTACCATTCAACTTTATTAAAAAAAAACTTATATACTTTTGTTTAAGTAAAATAAAATACTATCATTAATGAAGAAAAGGAAGAAACGAAGAGACTGTATGACAGAGATGTTAGTAATCACTGGCTCGATATTGGGCGACGACCTTCCATTGTCTTCGGTTGGTAACTGCCTCACACACGGATTAGCTCCACTGGTCATGGCTCCCTCACTAGAACTTAGAGAATTACCTATCGAAGCTAGTCCCTAGTGAGTCCAGTCATCCGATTACCTCATATCTCCCGCTGAGGTAAGATGTAATGATCCAAATTTAACCATACTACTAATAATAACACTGGCTGAATTAACGATCGTTAAATAATTTCCTACGTAAATTGATAAATACTCTAGCATTTTAAATATCCTGTCATGTGCCTAAATTCTGATAAAAATCCCAACTTAAATATTAATTATATTATAAATACAATGAAATAAGTATTCTAAATTCCAATTACGCTAACTAGTAAACAAAAGAGAAGATTGGATCAAACATTTGAAAAGAATAACATGATCTTGTGAAGAGAAGATATGCAGAGTTGTGTTCCTTTTTTATCTTGAAGCTCAATGTGGTTTGTGTTGTTTGAAGGTGTCTTCGATTTCGTTATTTGATAAACCGTGCTAATGAATGATGGCAATATTTATATGTATGATAGTGGACATCAAATGAATCTGACGAACATGAGTGTTCCCTTAAGGGACTAGTTCTAGACTTAATGTTCTGATCTATCGTTTAGAGAGAGTAAACATTGATTACATATTGACTCTGAATCCTCCGATGTATATGAATTTTGTATGTTACCCATATTCAGTAATAATCATATAAAAAAAGAATTTATGCTTTGGTATACAGAGTAGAGTCTTACACCCTCTCTTGCCTGCATCTGTTCAGTTTTCGTATTGAAAACCTAGGAGCACTAAACGGCTGTATCGTCCTAGTACGGGACTCCTCAACAGTGTTCATCCACGGTCCCGCACACAGGACTCATTAATGCCTAATCAATAAATTCATTGTACCATCTCTTAATGTTTGATCTCTATGTTAAAATACTATATGTAATTGGAATATTGAAATATTATTAAGTAGATTTTATGCGTAACTGATAAGAACTTTAATAAAATACAAATAGATTTGTGATTTAATTAAGAAATATGAAGACCATTCAGTGAAGCAAATTCTCTTTTGAACAACGTCATTTCCTAAATCTGTACAAGCGTTTTTTACAGGTAATTTGTTTATATACAGTAGTCTATATATTCAAATAAAGGAGTTTTAGACAATTATCATTGATAGTCAAACTTATTTTAGAGGGGTATACAAATCGATCAACAGCTCAGTTTTTAAACAAATGGTTAATTTAGGTTACATTCAACCATATGAATTACCGTTCAAAATCTTCTACAAAGTAGGAAGAACAGGCTTAAAAAGGCTTTAGATGGAAAATTTGTAAACAGTTGAGGCTATAAAAATTCACTTCTTATTACTTTCCATAACTATCATGTAACTTAATTTCTTAATAACGTTTTGATTACTTTACTGATATGATGAATTACCATTTATATTCACAATGCTTGAAAAATTAATTACATTGAAATAATATCCTTCCATTAATTAATTATTGCATTCAATACTTGAGAAATGTTGATAATGTTGACCATATTGTGTAATACCACTATATTTCCACTAACTTTAATTTAAATAAAGTTGGTTATCTTCATTTGGTGTTGTTTTACTTGTATCTTCCCATTGTTATTTAAGACTGTTGGCATATGTGCATCCTGTGCGGATCGCCTCGATATAGTCTTAAGTTACAAGCTTTTTAAGCAAAGATGGGTAGTGGCTAGCAGTAGAATCCACTGCTAATATTTTTTTAAAAGTCCTCTATTTTCCTAATATACACTACTAAATAGAAACAAATTATTTAGATGATTGTATAGCTTGAAAAAATGAAAAGAAAATTTACTTTACCGAAATGTATTCATTCTTTTCAAATGAATCAATAGGTTCCTTTCATTTATTTGTCATTATCTCAAATTTAAGTGGATTTTACATGCCAACTAATTCATCGATTTACTCTTATTCCTTTCTCATTCACATTTTTGCTCACTCGCTTTCCTAACACAAAATGTACCTTCAGGCAACATGTGAACCATTACATCATTTACATTTTATTGAAAGATTTACTCATTAAGAAATTCCACCAATCTAATCGAGTTGTATCCTGGAAGTAAATATACATCACTAATTCAAAGGTAAAGCATTCATTGCGAGAAACTAAAGATTCTGGATTCGAACCAGAATACGATCAAGAATGTGCATTACTGAGGAATTTCAGATTAGGATGAAACACCTGAGATCATTCGCTTCCTGATAGATGCTATGAAATTAAAATCGATTTATTATCCAATTTTCATTGAGTTTTTTTTATTTATTTAAAAAAATAGACAAACATATGTGTATAAACAAACAATTGTACTTTATGTGAATAATAACTTGTTGTTGTTACAGCACACAATATTTTCTTTTTTTCTCTTTTACGTATTTAGGACAAGGTTATTTCACTGTTTTCTTGAAGAAAGATAAACATGATTTTATCAATCAACACAAATTCCAATACTGACCTTTTATTGGCTTAAAAAGTTAAACATGTTGATATAATCAGTGATAACATAATTAGAATTTTCCAGTTATTTACTTAAGATTGTAAATGATTAATGATAGTCGATAGGAAATCTTTTTCTGTCTAGGTTTCGTACTAGTCAGAGCGAGTCAATAAGGTATATCTGAATTGTTAAAAGGAATGAATACTATCTGTTAGATATGAACTAAGATCACTTGGTTCTATAAACTGAAATATTACCACTATGATATTTGATCAGTAGTCTCTTCGTAATATTTCTTTTAAAAAAAGGTGGCTGTTTATGGTACACGATTAATTCTTATCACAAAGTTAGTGTAATCTTTGGAAATAAACTATTGAAAATCTACAAATTCTGAAAGTCTTACGTATTATTTCAAAACATCTTTTAATAGTCTATTCTATTGACTTCATACAATACTGAATCAATTAATCTCAGGTTGAAACCACTGGATTTGGTTCCAAATAACATAATGATTATCATATTCATCATGAGTTGTATGAGTCTTCAAATAATTTTATATTCTCTCTTGATAAACGAAACACAGTATAATCCAAACGATTCTTTGTTTCACAAACATTCTTCAGCTTATGTTAGTAAATAGTTTAAGTGATACATTAGTGCATTTTCAAGTTTGGTTATGTTACAACATTATTTTAATTTTAGATAATAATACTTTCTAAAATATTTCTAATATTTGGCATAGAAACGCATTAGAGTCGATATAATTCAATGATAAATAATGATAATTGATTTAAGTTTTTATACATGAACAATGATATCATAAGAAGAAGTAATTAAGAATAGAGAGAGGAAGAGTACTGTAAACTATTTTATAGTATGGGACTTCTCATAAGTACACATCCACGATCCCGCTCTCGGGTTTAGAATCCAGGACATTTGGTCTCTCGTCTAGTGCTTCCAGGTTTTCAATGGTAGTCTAACATCAATCGATTCATGATCTTAATCAAAAACTTAACAATCTCCACAACCCCATACTGATATTTTACGGTAGTTTATAACTTCATAGTATTTTACATTTATGACTGCGTAGTAGATCATAGATTTTTGGTTGTAATGTATCTCCAATTGACAAAAGTTAATGATTGTATACCAAATTTATAATTAAATAACATTACATTTGTCATGATACATGACAAATCTAAATGTAAAATTTACAAAGAATCAAAATGCTACAGAATTGTAAACTTATACAAAAACATATCAAAAGGGGTCGCTCAATTTCGTGGATTAGTTGAAGTTAGACATTAACACCACTGGATGCCGGCTCAGTGCTCTAGAGGTTAAGCGTTCGCGCGCGAGACTGATAGGTCCTGGGTTCGAATCTCGCGGGGGCGGGATCGTGGGTGTCCACTGCTGAGGAGTCTAACAATAGGACGAAACGGCTGCCCGGTGCTTCCAGGCTTTACATGGTGGTCTAGCTTCAAATGACTCTTGATCTCAAATGTTGTACAAAGACAGTCAATTAGCAATGTCTATTTTTCAATGGTCATTTAGTGTTAATGAGCCTCTCATATTAAAAGAAAAACTATCAAATCTCCACTAAGAACAAAATCAAACAACTGCTTATGCTTAAATATGATAAATAGAATTAAATACTTCATAATTGCGTAATACGATAGAATATCAGTTAAACAATATATGCATTTTACGAAGTTTTCTTTTACACAATATGTATAAAAATCATATTCAGGAACATTGATAAAGATATCAAGTGTCGAATATAATGTTATCAGAGACTATTAATTTTCGTCAAAATTAAGAATAATAACTCGATTTCTCTTCTGGAGCGTCTTACGGTATACTCATGAGATGATTGAGCGATTTGAATTGAGGAAAGTAAAGCATAATTCAGACTTATAATCTTGTGGTTGGAAAGTTAGCGGCAAACACTACTAAAAACAAACTCTATGTACTATAATTCGTTTGTATTTTAGTTGTATGAATCTTAACATTGATATTTCAAAATTATAATTGATCAGTCTCTTTTGATATTTGTCCATTCTGTAAGGATTGTTTCAATATTGCCATTAAGTCACAAGCATTATGATCACAGTCGGATGATGGTTAGTAATGGAATCAAGAATACACGTTTCTTCTTATTTGAGACTTATCATCTCCATCTCGAAGTTCAAATTTACCTTAGGATTCAAACCCAGTACCGTCAGCTTTGAACGCTATCGCGTAAACCACTGAAATAATGAATCCAATTAATCCTGAATTTCACTTCTGATCACCATCCAACTCTGTCTATAATGTTTATGTACATTACACTTGTCTGACGAATAATTATTTAAAAATATAACAATACATAATGTGACGAAAGATTACGTTCGAAAAGATTCACATCAGTCGAACAATTGCTAAGAGCCAAAAACTGATAGGACAATCATAATATTCTAGATTGTAGTATATCAGTAGTAAGTGCCAATGAATTCATTTAAACGAGACAACTAGACCATTAATCTTATTTTCAAATAGTTCTCTAGTTAATACTGATCCACAATGTCAAGAACAAGAATCACTCTGAATTAATTTTTATAAATTATCCAAATGTATATTTATATATATACTACGAATGACCAAAAAGTGATTGTAACCAAAGAAGATAATTTTAGCAGAAACTAGCATAAACGCAAAAACACATAATAAACCTTAAAAACCATCATTTTAATGTACCTTTTTAACAGCAATTCATTGAAACTGAAAGCAACGGATAATTTAAACACTGGGTAATTTATTGAATTTTTTAGTAGTATTCATCAAGAATTAGTCGAAGATGAAGTAGTCACCACGAGAATTGAATCATTAGATGAACTCTAGGTGTTCATAGTAGAAAGATCTCATAACCGAAAAAAATAATTGTTCAGTTCACCCTAATTCTCAATGTAACTCTGACTGATGTCAAGACATAATGAATACCTACCTTCATAAACTTCATTTAATAAATTTTATCCAACGATAAATTAGTTACTAAAATGATGTTTAAATTTTTAAGATGAAAGTATTCCCTATTTTCACACACTTTTATACATAATATCCAATCGAATATTCATTCAAGTAGAAACAAAAACACTTGTACCTATGGATTTTCTTCTGTTAATATGATATAACAGTATACTCGAATCATCTGTGAAAAAACACATCTCATATATAAACTATCTATGAATCCGATTTTATAGTCTATCAACAACTAGATGAGCCTATATCATCACAATCAGGTGATATTTCTTAGAAAATTTGAGTTCATTGCTTACTACTTAAAATTCTTAAAGTATGTATTATATTGATGTATGAATTCAAATAGATAGAATCATGTGAATAACAATTATGCTAAGAAATGTCAACATTTTACAATTAATTACTCCATTCAACTTGGAATAGATGAATTATAGCAAACAATAGAATCGATGATACTCAGTTCATCCTATTTGGGATTTGCTAGTTAAATATCTTTTCATCTTAAATGTATTGATGTTTATATTTAGAGCCAGACCAGGTATCTTTTGAATTAAATGCTCAATAGTTTATAAACTGAAATAGTGAATCTAGACAATTATTAATCTTTCCAGCTAGTCTTGTATTACTTTTAAAATTATTTACATCATAAACTAATGTTGTAGATATAAAGTATGTGTTAAAAGATATGAGGGACTGAACAATAGTTGCTTCATTTTTAACAGTTTCTCAACTGTAGCCTTCAAGTTCTTTAAACTATTAATTTAAAATCTAATTATTTTATTGATCTTGTTTTTCGTCTTGAAACAATGTCATTAATGTTGTCATTGTCTTGATTCAATATTCAATTAAAACTTCAGAAAACTTTGTTTCAATTGATTTTGAACACTAAACAGTAAATCATTTTAAAATTACATATAATTCGCTCAAAACTTATCAAGTTAATTTACAAAGAGAATTGAATGCTCTAATCATTGGTTCATTGATGAGGGGTTATTTATGAGTCAAACTTTAAAACACTGGATGGCCATTTCCTCCCAATATGGAACTTCTCAGCAGCGAGCATCCCTGATCCCAAACTAAAGGGACTTTAGCCCAAGACCTGTGGTTTAACGATTGAACGCCTAACCTTCAGACCACTGGGGTGGTATCAAACGGTGTTAATATCTAAATTCAATCGATCCATGATCTTACGCAACCATTCATCGATTGTATGAGGTAGATAACTGTCTCACACCTGACACCGATTGAACTTCACTGGCCATAGCTTCTCCCTAGAACTCTAATAAATCCATCTTGAAACTAGACACTACTGAGTAAATGATTATTATCAGTATGGAGATTTGTGGAAATTGTAGTAATTTCAAAGTTGAATTCACGAGTTCAATACTTCCAGATTTTCAATAGTAGTCTAGCTTAGATTAACTCGTGAATCCAACTTTGAAAATATTCTTTATTTCATATTCTTTATATTCATATATCTCCTCGATAATATTTACCAGGAATAATGAAAATATTTATCTTTTTTACATACCGAATCATTGAACTCATCCGTTTTCTTATGTAATTTTATACAACATATTATCATTACAATATTTGAACATGTAAAAGTAATTGGAATTAAAATCACA
Source organism: Schistosoma haematobium (assembly GCF_000699445.3). NCBI lineage: Eukaryota > Metazoa > Platyhelminthes > Trematoda > Strigeidida > Schistosomatidae > Schistosoma > Schistosoma haematobium. Next base: position 14,339,662 of record NC_067201.1, read on the forward strand.
AATATGAATTTAAATGAAATAAACAAAGTGAACTGGTTCAAAATTATATCTTATTAGTTTATTGTTAGTTTACATATTTGGTACAAACTAAACTAAAGTAGATCAGATATGACAAGAAAACATCATCTATACCAAGAACATACTTGTAACTGACAAAAAGAAAAAAAAAGGAAAAAAAATATCCTAAAAACTGGATTATATTGTCAAAATTCTTTTAGTGATAAACAAAAGGAAAAAGTTTTCTTTCGCATAAAGATTTGATGACAAATAGGAATTTCAATGGTTAATATCATGAGTCAGTTGAAGCTAGACCACCATGGAAAACCTGGAAACACTGGACGGCCGTTTCGTTTTATTGCGGGACTCCTCAGCAGTGCGCATCCACGACCTCGCCCCCTGTGAGATCCGAACCCAGGACCTACTAGTTTCGCGTGCGAGCACTTAACCACTAGACCACTGAGCCGGCATCCAACGGTGTTAATGTCTAACTTCAACCAACCCACGAAATTGAGCGACACATTCACAACAGACCTGGTTGACCTCCACTGGTCACTATATTAATTTAGGTTAGTTCAGTTTGACTAGTGTGCTCACTTTCAAAAATAAAGAACTTTAACTTAGAACATAAAAATAGTTACTCAGTACTTTTCAATTTGTTTATTTGTTTGTTTTTGATAGGTTTTGAGCCTATAGTGAAAAGTACCTTCAAGTTCTTTTTCAAACAACTTATCAATATTTTAATAAAGTTGAGTTATGAGTACTCATCGAATTCAGAACGCAAGTTTTATCCCATTTAGGTCTCATTTGCTGGATATATCTGTATCTCAGTGTTAATATTAAGGATGGAAGTCAAACACAGTATCGATATAATTATACACCAGCATACCTAGCCCTTCTATCGCATACACACCAACAAATGCAGATAAAGACAACCACTGTAGCAACAGTCTCTGCATCAGTAGGCCTCAACATACACAAGGGAAAAACCAAGGTCCTCAAATACAACACGAAGAACACCAATCCAATCACACTTGATGGAGAAACTCTGAAAGATGCAGAATCATTCACATACCTGACAAGCATCATCGATGAACAAGGAGGATCAGATGCAGACGTAAAGGTGAGGATTGGCAAAGCAAGGGCTCCATTCCAACAACTGAAGAACATATGGAACTCAAAACATCTGTCAACCAATATCAAAGTCACAATCTTCAATACGAACGTCAAGACAGCCAGTTCTACTGTACGGATCTGAAACGTGGAGAACTACTACAACCATCATCAAGAAGGTGCAAGTATTTATCAATAGTTGTTCACGCAAGATACTCAACATCCATTAGTCGGATACCATCAGCAACAGCCTTCTGTGGGAGAGAACAAACCAGTTTCCAGATGAAGAGGAAATTAGGAAAAGACGATGGAAATGGATAGGACATACATTACGCAAATCATCAGACTGCATCAGGTGGCAAGCCCTAACTTGAAATTTTGAACGGAAGCGGAAAAGAGGAAGGCCGAAGAACACATTACGTCGGGAAATAGGAGCAGATATGTTAAGGATGAATAACAACTGGAAAGTGCTGGAAAGGATTGCCCAGGACAGTGTTGTATAGAGAATTCTATGCTCCTTCACGAGGAGTAACAGGCGTAAGTAAGTAAGTAAGTAAGTAAGTATACTATCCACTTAGTTATTCGTTTCAACTAGCCAATAGCTTATCCCCTTATATTCTTGCGTCTGTTACACGAACTGAGTTGAAAATTTTCTTCAGATTTGTTTAATTATTTCATAGTTCAGATCAATTCTCCAGAAAATCCCATAACCAAAAAAACAAGATAATTTTTTTCACGTCTCAAATATAAAACACGATAATATTTGTTTTTCAGTCATGACCATTAATCTGAAAACTTGTCAGCTTACTAAAAGAAAACTATATGATTAAACCTATTTAATGCATAATAATAATGCAAAATCTCAGTCCAACTGAACGCTAATCCAAAGTCTGGATACCTAACTAGCTAATAGCTTATCTCGTTCAACCACCAAATAAATAATTTTAACTGTTTTAAACACGATGTATCATCTGAATAAAACTGACAACTGACTTCAAATTCAAAATACTACCTTGTTACAGATTAGTTGACAAATTTGTCCTCACTACATATAACATTGAATATACCAAGTATAATCTATCACTTTAACGTTAAATAAATAGGTAAAAAAAGGTATGCCAAGACTGTTAGGCCTCTAAGCAATATTCACATTATCATGGTACATTATGGTTAGAACACTGTGAAATTATTTTGTAAGCAATGATGGATAGTGGCTAGCAGTGGATTCCAGGACGCGCGTTTCGTCCTATTTGGGACTCATCAGCTTGATGTGCCTGTACCTCAGAGTTGATGTTCACTCTGGGACTCAAACCCAGTACCATTTGCTTCAAACGCCATCGCGTTATCCACTCAGCTACTGAGTCCTGATAGCCACTTGCTTGTGCATGTGGCGTGAATTTAAATTTACTTGGTATTGTTTGAGTAACGCGATGGCGTTTGAAGTGAATGACACTGGGTTCGAGTCCCAGAGTGAACATCAACTCTGAGGTACAGGCACATCAAGCTGACGAGTCCCAAATAGGACTAAACGCGCGTCCTGGAATCCACTGTTAGCCACTATCCATCATTGCTTACAAAAAGCTTGTGAATTAAGGCAATATCCAGGCATACGCACAGTGTGCATATATGCCAATAACAGACTGATCAATTGCAGTCTTAAAACTCAATGGGAAGATACAAGCCAAACAATGCCAAGTGAACTGTGAAATTATTGTTTAAACTTATCGGTACAGCAGATAAAATGGATTGTATACGAGTTAAATATAGCCTTTATAATTATAGTGGAAACATACTTTAATGGTATTTGTTCGACTTCCGAAAAAAAATAATCGCATCTAGTAATTTACTTTATTACCATAATAATTAGCCATTTAGTAGGTTTCCACCAAGTCTAATAAATTTCTACAATTGGGTGATCACTTGGTAATGAGTGACCAATATCATGTATGTCAGGTCCTTCTTGGTGCAAATCTAGTTCTATTGATCAAGTTGTAATGACCCACTAGTCTAAACGACTCAACATCCACTGCACTATATTGATATGTAAGGTAGTGTTTGAAGGTAATCGACAGGAAACCCCGAATAAAGACCTAGATTTCGTGCTATTTTGCACTCGTGTAACCGTAGTCTTAATGGAACTGATGTTCCTTGAGGGTTTTAATCCCGTTTTCTGTCGACTACCTCCAACCACCACCATTTTATAATCTAATAACTAATTACAGCCAAACTAACCTAGATTTAATGTTAACCTACTGTTACTATTGCCACCTTACTACTGCTACTCTACTATGTGTATGATATACAATGTAATTCGATAGTTTGTATTTACCCTAAAACTATAAAAGTTGGAATAGTGGAAAATTAGGCTGTAGCTTTAATATTTACCGACAGAACTAATTGTTTGAGTCCGATCCTTAGTGGAGAGAGAATGAGAACTCATGAGAATTCTAAAACAACGAAAAAGAAAGCCATTTGGTACGTGCTTAGTTTTCAATCATTCTAAGTCTAAGATGATAACTAATTTGAAAATACAATTACTTTAGGGGATTTGGGGAGATTGTTGAATTTCATAGCTTACATCACAGAAGGATCTTAGGTAATTAATGAAAACCGAAATATATTGCGTAGGTTATTCTTTCGAGCGTGAGACTCTTGAGCTGCTCACATCTATAAATCCAGAAGAAATATAATAAAAGAGCTTAACCTTTAGACCAACGAACCAACGCCAAATCGTTTATATGTTTGATTTCAGCCCATTCGGTATATTGCGCAACCCTCTGGGTGTGCAACTGCCCCATACCAAACATTGCTAAAACCTGGGGAGAGATCCCCTCTAGAACTCTAAGAATCAGCTCTCGAAACCAATCGCTGTTCAGTAAATGAATATCATGACTATTAGGAGTTTATACCACTTAATAAATTTCACAGTTTACACCATCGACTGATTTTACGTAGAAGATTAAAAACCATGAAGTATTGAAAAATCATTAAATCTACAACTACTAATTAAAGGATAACTTACCTGTTTGAATTCTATACGAACAATCTGTTTGTCGTTCCACATTGTAATGATGTACACGACCCAAATGACATATAGATACAGCGTAATTTCTATTTACTGATTCACGTAATAAAAATAGACCTTCGTTAGCTCCATGTGTAAATAATAATTCTTCAGCTTGTTCACGTGTAATTTTTCCATAGAAATAATTTGTTGATTCAGGTGGAATAGCTCCAGGTAATAATGTCAGTAGATGTGCTGGTGTCACTACCACATTATTAGTTACATTCATATTATTATTACTGTTATTATTAATAATAATATTGTTATGTATGGAATCAACCGTTTTGTTGGTTTATTTTTTAATGTACAAACTGGTGAAACATTTACATGAAAATTTGTCTGCATAAATGTGAACTAAAAGTGAGTTGAAGCAACAAAAAGAACCAAGATAATAGGTCAATATGAAATAAATTCAAATAAACTATCGTTTTATTATCTCCCTAACAAATTAACAGTATATATATAATCAGATACTAAGGCAAATAAATTGTCAAGATTAATTTAGTTCGAGCAATTTATGTTATAGATTGACACGTTATATGATGTTCTATTAAAAACCTAGAAACATTGAGTAGTCGTTTCATCAGGACTTACAATTCGAAGAACTATCAGTGAGCTGTTATGAGTTAAACCCTATCAAATATCACTTGATAAAATGGTCAATTAGAATACCAACTTCCATGATATTGTCCTTGCGCTAAACCAATGACACGTCAACCAGCACTACTAGCTTTGGATCAACCCTGGATCCTTATTAATCCTTGATTTAGTAGCTTCTCGCTTAACCCTGCCCGTTGAGTCTAAAACACAATATCCGCATCCAGTGTATGAACAATATATTTCAGATATACGTGGTTTATATACAAACAGACCAGGATCCACGCACCAAAAAACGAAAAATTATAATTAAACAAGATCAAGCCAAAAGTGACTATATAGGAGACAGTGACTGAATGATTGGGAATAAATTAAGAGCAATAAGTTGAATAATAGTAAATAATAGGTCAAATGAAAGTTTATGATAAACGATATATATATAATCTAATTATTATCCAATAAGAGTATATACGACAGTAGTCCACAAATAATTCCTAACAGTTACCATTCATTTATTCTTTGTTCGGATATGACATGAACAAACCTAAGAACTACAGGTTTTGTTACATCAAATAAACCTCATTTTTAATTTCAATCCGTTCTCTGTATATAATCCGTTACCACTGTTGAATAACTGCTGTATACGTAGTAATGTATGAACTTCACCAGTTATGATTTCCCACTAAAACTCATTTGATCCTTTTCTAGGTTATTTACCAATGGGTATATGATTATCGTAGTTCCTTAAAGTTTTGTAAGATCTAAAATTTATTTGCATCATCTATCACAAGTTTTAATGACCAATAAAACTTTTATTTACCATTTAAAATTATTTGATATTTCAAAACTCCTGTTGAATAGAGCACCTCTGAGTTAGTATCTAGAAAGAACTATCTTCAGTAAAAAGAAACCATCATTGTTTAGTATTTTGTCTGGTTAAATAAACTTATTGTGTTTTTTTTTAATCAATAAAATGTTCAACTATCATCAGATTTTGTTCTCTTCATTGTATGGTGTAAATCACAGTTTACTCGCTATTTCTATCTACAGTCTAATTTGATTTAATATTTCATGTAAGTCTTTTATAATCAATAATCAAATTTGCATTATTAAGACATCCTATTGAAAAGAGACAATAAAACCACATGAAGTTAGTACCATTATTTTCTAGAAGCAGTTTGTATTTAAAAACTTTTTCTCCTCATCAAATGAAGTGTTTCTAAAAACAACAGTTATTGTAAGGTCAGTCTGATTTGTGACCATACAGATCAAATTGTGTGAATAACACACAGATAAGATCTTACACAAGAATAAACCGATGACTTCAAAAAGATTTTAATCTGATATATATATATATATATATATATATATATATATATATATATATTGAGATCATAGACAGATCAATGTTAGACCACTATTGAAAAACTGGGAACAGTAGACGGCCATTTCGTCCTAGCATGGGACTTCTCAGAAGTGTCCATTTACGACAATGCGCGCGGTAATCAAACCTAGGATCGCCCGTTTTTAATGTTTGTCCAACTTAGATCGACTCATAATTTCAATGAAATTCAACAATTTCCACAAATCTATATTGGTATATGTATTTATTCGACCAATAAACGAAAAATTGTATAAACAGAGTATAAATACTTTGTTTTAATAAAAAGAAGTCGGTTACAACTTTTGAAAAACAAAAAAAGTGATTAAATATTTCGGTTAGTGTTAATTAACTTTGTTAAACTAAATAAGAAAAATATCATTAAAACAGAATAATATGACCACGTTTATTGTCTTAATGACCTTAGTAACACTTGTTATTGGTGGAAAGATGAACATTATGATTTAGTATCTGGAGACCAAAACATTTCTATCAGACTACTTACTTTTCATAATAAGTAAATTAAAAATTTCAACACGTGTGTAGTGGATAAAAAATACCATGGTCGGTATAATTATATGTTTGAAATAAGTGAACAACTAATCAAGTAGATTAAGCGTTCGCGCGTGAAACCGATAGGTCCTGGATTCGAATCCTTCGGGTGGGATCATGTATGCACATTGCTGAGGAGTCCCTTACTACGACCAAACGGCCATCAAGTGCTTCCAGGTTTTCCATGGTGATCTAGCTTAATTTAACTCATGAATTCAACCATTAATCAAGAACACCTCAAATATTTAATTATTTTTAAATAGTATACAGATATTTCCATATTCAAACAATATAATCCATTTAAGGTTATAACAAATATAATCAGTTTATAGAATAATGAAAATATTAACTATTATCTAGCTGGTGGCGATCAAAATAGACCAGTTATACTATAAAACTAACTGTCATTCTACATTCACACTGGTATAAATGTTGTATATGGATTATGATTACCAGTAGAATCTTAATAACAAAAACAACTATATGACAGATACATCAAGCTGAAAATCCCCCCCCTCAAAAAAGAATAAAAAGATACATCCATGTCCTGTATTCCACTGCTAAACATGATCCATCTATCCTAAAATTTGAAAATATTCGAGAGTATATTTCTGTGGTTACGAACATTTACGAATTGTTCGTAATATGGTTTCAATTGTCCAAACAGATGTATAATTTGAGGAACACTATAAAGCATATGGTTAAATGTATTACAGAGATTAAAACAGTATTTAATTTTAATTCTTCTCAACTCATTTACCAGACATTATTATTATACTTGTGTTTGACTCATACTTTGACTGAGCACAAATCATACTACTTAATACTTCAGTGCAAGTTAGGCGGAGTGGGATTCAAACCTGGAACTTAAAAGCTGCAAAGTGAGTGTCTAATCCACGAAGCGACGACTCCAAATTAAACGCTAGTAAATAATCATGACATATCTTTAAGACAACCTGTTAAGCTTTTTTCGCTTAACTCTTAATTATAGGTTCAGTTTTACATTTTTATTATCTCCGAACACGTGAAAATGTAATAAAAATGTTTTAGTTCATTTTATAACTGGCACTATTTACGTAGTAAAATCGACATTGAAATTAACATCAACTTTATCAACTAAATTCCTCACGAGTCGATTTAAACTAGACCACCATTAAAAACATGAAAGCATTGGACGTCTGTTTTGTCCTACTTTGGTCCCTTGGTCTTTTATTCTTTTTTTTAAAAAAAGGAATTACAAAAACGGTTAAAAAAAACTGATCGAAAATCATATGTTAGAAATAAACCTCAACTATTCTAGAAGAAGAGGAGGAAACAGCTCAATAAGAAGTTCAATAATTGAACACCTTGTGAACACAGGTCACTCAATCAAGACAAACACGACGTTCAAAGTCATCTACAAGGTAAGTAGAAGTCTTCCAAAAGCAATTAAATTGCATCTTCTTAGCATTGCCGAAGCGATATCTATACATCTGGGAAGACCAGGATTGTGTGTACAAAAGAAATTGGTACGACCTCTTCTTCTACCATGGTCTTAATGTCTTATAATTTTTTAGAATATTAAAGATTCCCATTGTGAAAATTAGAACAACACATATAAGCGAACAATTGTTTTCAATTAGATCGTCATCAGGCTTTACTCTAATATACATGAATATTTATACGAAAATTTTAAACCAATCAAGGCAATATGAGTCAATAATCACAATGAAATAGAATAAGTCACTACACATAATAGGTAAAAGTACAAGTTGATAGTACGAAAACAGGTGAACAGATAGTGGTAAGAATAATAAACTACAATAACAAACCCCAATCTATGTGTACAGAAGAAATACGTGACTCCCCTATCCCTTCCATGGCCAGTTATAACTTAACTAACAATTTTTATTTTATTTTTTATTTTAAATTTTATTATTATCATTATTTATTTTATTCTATCTGTGTTATTGTTAACCTTATTTCCACATCCATTATTTGTTTGTCATTATCCGCCTCTTTGTATTCTTCACTATCTAATTATTTACACACATCTTATTACGTAATGACTTTTAATGTTTTGTGATTACTATTCCTAGTCTATTTACCCATGTTTATTTGACCTTCTATTTCCAACGATTAACTATTGATAAGAGCTTTGTTATTGTAGTTTATTATTCTTACCACTATCTGTTCACCTGTTTTCGTACTATCAACTTGTACTTTTACCTATTATGTGTAGTGACTTATTCTATTTCATTGTGATTATTGACTCATATTGCCTTGATTGGTTTAAAATTTTCGTATAAATATTCATGTATATTAGAGTAAAGCCTGATGACGATCTAATTGAAAACAATTGTTCGCTTATATGTGTTGTTATAATTTTTTTCTCTCCTTTTTTTCTTCTTCATACTCTTCTTCCTTTATAGCCATCTGCTTCCCCTTCCATCTTTCTCTTAATCCTTCTATCCCCAGCTGGTTTATTTCTGTTTCTATGTTCCTCCTGATTACATTTAATCTCAATTTCAACATTTTATCTTTTCATGCTGAGCTATCCTTTCCCAATGATAATCTCCCTATCTACCTTTTGATGAATATTTAAGCCATTAACAATCAATCGATTATTAGTTTCCTTATTTTAAAAAACTTTTTTTTAATACCTTTATTTATTCTACTTCACTGTCACCATGTCTAATAGAAGTTCATTATCATTATTATTGTAATTATTAACACCCTGAAAAATAGGTATATATATTTGCGATTGTACAGCTTTGAAAATGAATTCGCCGTAAAGAGAACTCTTCGCTGAATCAATCTTTCTTATTAAATATCTTGATGGGTGTATTCCGTTTACATAATAAAATAAACACAAATTGTAGACTAAATATCAGAAAATATATATCTATCTTAAAGTCAGTATTTATCAGTGATCAAAGTAAAAACATAAGTTCTGATTATCATTATTAAAAGCATGATTTATCAATTAAACTGAAGGGATCATAGAAGAAATTTTGATCAGTCGATCAACAGTTAAGTGAAATAGTTACATTACTGTTAATTTATAAACTGTGTTGAATAAGAGACAGTTATCTACTGTAGGAAATATTGTGAATCGATTGAAGCTAGACATGTACACCATTTCATTATGGCTCAGTAGTCTATGGATTAAGGTCTTACGTTTGATTCCTGGATTCAGAGTTATGAATGTATACCGCTAAGGATTTCCATACTAAAGTGAAACGGCTGTTTATTACTTCGAGTTTTTCAGTAGCTGTCTAAGTGAGATTAGTTAGTGATTTGAACTGTGAAGGTTCTACAGTCCCCACAAATCCTATTATACTATGTCTAAATACATTATTAAATAGTTAGTGGAGTAGAGATCTGCTCAAATAATAATGCTCTTTTATCTAGTATGTATGCGAAGACATTACTATCTCATTGTACACTTAATGATATCAGGCTAAATATTTCAAACACATTACTAAGTAATTTAAATTATGTGGGTAAAAAATGATACACATTGAAGCAAGTAATTGAATAATAGACCGATTAGTAATTACACTTGAATTAAATAAGTAGATATATTGATGAAGATTATTATATGTTCCCATGTTTCTCGTTCTATCAGCAACAGCCTAATTATGGGAGAGAATAAACCAGTTTCTAGATGAAGAGGAAATTAGGAAAACATGTTGAAAGTGGATAGGACACACATTGTGGAAATCATCAACCTGCATCACGAATCAAGCGCTAACTTGGAATCCTGATGGGAAACGAAAAAGAGGAAGACCAAAAGAACACACTGCTTCGAGAGTTGAAAGCAAACATAAATAGGATGAGTAGCAAGTGGAAAAAATCCCAATCACATTTAACTAACTGTACAGTCACTAGTATGATCCATACTAAAATCCCATCCGTGCATATCGTTTTTTTATCAGTAACTTTTGTGAAATGAATCAACGGAAGTGACCTATATAAGTAGTCACTTTGTACTGCCTAAAATTAAACTGGTTGGTAATTTGTTTTACTTGTCTTAAAGTTTATGAACTTTTCTACCTCAAACACAAGATATATTATGTTTCTTGTTAATCATTCCTCTTTATGGGTGAATAAGTAATTACCTTAATCAAACAATTCAAGAAGGTATATGCTCCAATCACATATCAATCTGACCTTATTCGTCATAAATATTACGTTGCATTTAATTTATTATCAGAATGAGGGTTTATGGAGATTGTATTAATTTAATGGTTGAATTAATGATTTGATTTAAGCTAGACCACTATAGAAAACTTGGAAGTACTGGATGGCCGTTTCGTCCCAGTATGAGATTCCTCAGCAATGAGCATCCATAACGCCGCATGCAGGACTCGAACCCAGAATCTTCGGTCTCATGCATTTTATTTAGATGTCTATTTTCTAATCCAGAGTCATTACTCCTTTCCTCAAATGGTACTATGTCCTTTTATCCCATTTTTATGAGTCATCGAAATTCGGTATTTTTTACACTTTTTTATGTAAACATCTGCAACCGATTATTCTAACATCTGATACATAATCTTAGCAATAATCAATATGTTTTGAAAAAAACAATTAAAACTCTATCACTTTAATCAGCCATTCTAAAAAAAGACGAAATTTCACTTGCATCACTGACTGACATTGGTCAGACGTGGAGTGAAATCCATGACAATTCAGACAACTGGATGTCTAATTGAGATATGTTAATGATTCATAGTAGACCAGTATTCAACATTCCTCACAACCTAACCCTGCCTATATTAAAATAAATTTCATTATATTTCAGTTCTGAGGCATCTATGCCTTTCACTACTACATGATCTCGATAATATTTCAAACCTATTCATAAAATCTGAATGATTTCATTTAACTAGAATTTCTCATCATAATAATGACAGGAATCTTTAATTTAAGAAAAAATGGTGAAACACACACACAGTCAGTCATAAGCAGCGGTTCAGGTTGTCTCATGATAGCAAAATTACTTACTTACTTACGCCTGTTACTCTTCGTGAAGGAGCATAGAATTCTCTATACAACACTGTCCTGGGCAATCCTTTCCAGCACTTTCCAGTTGTTATTCATCCTTAACATATCTGCTCCTATTTCCCGACGTAATGTGTTCTTCGGCCTTCCTCTTTTCCGCTTCCGTTCAAAATTTCAAGTTAGGGCTTGCCACCTGATGCAGTCTGATGATTTGCGTAATGTATGTCCTATCCATTTCCATCGTCTTTTCTTAATTTCCTCTTCATCTGGAAACTGGTTTGTTCTCTCCCATAGGCAGCTATTTATAACTACTTGTACCTTCTTTATAGTGGTTGTTGTAGTTCTTCAAGTTTCAGCTTCGTACAGTAGAACTGCCTTGACGTTCGTATTGAAGATTCTCACTTTGATATTGGTTGAAAGTTGTTTTGAGTTTCATATGTTCTTCAACTGTAGGAAAGAGGCCCTTGCTTTGCCAATCCTCGCCTTTACGTCTGCATCTGAACCTCCTTGTTCATCGATGATGCTTCCCAGGTATGTGAAGGATTCTACAACTTCCAGAGTTTCGCCATCAAGAGTGATTGGATTGTTGTTCTCCGCTTTGAATTTGAGGACCTTGGTTTTCTCCTTGTGTATGTTGAGGCCTACTGATGCAGAGACTGCTGCTACACTGGCTGTCTTGATCTGCATTTGTTCATGTGTATGCGATAGGAGGGCCAGGTCATCTGCAAAGTCCAAACCGTCTGATTGATTCTGAGCTGTCCATTGTATTCCGTGTTTTCCTTCAGATGTCGAGGTCTTCATAATCCAGTCGACCACCAGAAGAGGAAGGGAGAGAGTAGACAGCCTTGTTTGACTCCGGTCCTTACTTGGAATGCATCTGTCAGCTGTCCTCCATGCATGACCTTGCACTGTAGTCCGTTATGAGTTCCGGATAATATTGACAATCTTCTCAGGAACTCCGTAGTGTCGAAGGAGCTTCTATAACGTCCTCCTATCTATACTGTCAAATGCCTTTTCATAATCAATGAAGTTAATGTACAGTGACGAGTTTCACTCAACTGATTGTTCGACGATGATCCGTAATGTCGCAATTCGGTCTGTGCACGATCGATCCTTACGGAATCCAGCTTGTTGATCTCGACGTTGGGCGTCTACTGCATCTTTCATCCGGTTCGACAACACTGTTAAAGACTTTTCCTGGTAGTGACAGTAGTGTAATGCCTCTGTAGTTTTCACATTTGCTCAGGTCTTCTTTCTTTGGAATCTTGATGAGGTGTCCTTCGTTCCAGTCCATCGGCACTTGTTCCTTCTCCCAAATCTTTCTGAATAGAAGGTAAAGCATGTTTTTAGTTACTTCGATGTCTGACTTCAGTGCTTCAGCTGGTATATTGTCAGGTCCTGCTGCTTTGCCGCTCTTGATTTGTCTGATGGCCATTTTGATTTCTTCCGTCGTTTGTGGATTGACATATATAGGAAGATCTGTGTGTACATGATAGCAACATAGAGGTTAAATTACGAAGAAGAATGTCAATGTAATGGAAGTAGGTAACAGCATCAGTGGTTTTTGTATAGATTAACCATAGACAATATGATTCGAGATGAATGAATGAATTTACGAAATAAAAAAGTACGAAATACTTTTAAAATTCAAGGGAGATGAACAATGAAGGTATCTATTTCATCGGTTCGTAGTCATATAACTCAACATCTCAGACTGGTAGTTTATCCACTAAATGAAGGTCGAAATGCTAGATATTAACACATATTTTAAACACTGGGATGTAGATACGTTACAAATTCACAGACAAGTATCCCATCTCATTTCAATGATGAAAACATTTTAAAAATATAAGTTATTTACCTATTTATACATAATATACATGATAGTCGTGTGGTTTAGTGAACATAGTCCAGTCATTTTCGGACAGTGTCATTTATCATTATTATTATTATCAAATCTTTTGTTTAATTCCACATCATTTGTTTGCAGAATTTAACCTTTGAAACCATTTTTAAATGCCTAAAAAAATTCATAATGGGAAATTTCTCTCAAGGTTAACAAATATGTACGACCAAAAAGTAGGAAACTCTGGTTATTGGATAAATAAAAGTACACACACATGCACAAAGACATTTGCACACACAACGCACACGCCCACGTACACAGATTGGCATAAACACAGCTTAACTACTAATAAATAAAGTCGTGTAGTTGAAATGTTGATACGAGTGGACAGACAGATAAGATTGGAAAGTAATTCATTGAGTCATGCTAATGAATAAATAGCAACATATAGTATTCAATTTCAAACAGTAAACAACGGATATCACATGTTTGCTGCAACTGTATGTTGATAAACATGTTGATATACTCCTATATATTTATGTTAAAATAAAGGTTATTAAATTACATTTCCTTTAGGGAAATTGACTATGGATCCCTAGGTTTTTTTGACAATAACGTTAACTGTTTCACTAAGCGGTTGAAGGTAGTCGACGTACAACCTTATTTGACCGAAGTTTCACGGTATTTGACATGTATCATTCATATATGCCACCGCATTAACAAACAGTTTTTCACATCTACACTGTCTGAACTCTTCAAACTTGTCTCCTGATATTATAAATAATTTTAAAGTTGATATAATCGGTTATTATTGTTGCATAAAGACGGATATGAAAGCAAATAATTTGTATATTTATTATCATTTTAATGATCATTATCACTAGTTTAGATTCAAGTTACAGTCAAAGATAATTTGTGTCCCAGATTGCTATGTGTTTATGCATAAGGCCAATAAAAAAAGTTTAGCTAGGCATATTAAGCAAAGATTTTCTACAACACCTAAACCAATCACCATAGTTTTTTTCAAAATATTTATAATTACAACCTCAAATTTTATCGTAAGGGTTAAAGGAAAAACCACGGTTGTTTCCATACCAACTCATCTTTATTATTTTAAATATCGTTTAATCAACAAATAACAAATTAGACAATATCAGTGATTAACATATTATTATTATTATTATTAATTTCAATAGTTGAAATCATGAGTCAATTGAAGTTAGACAACCATGGAAAACCTGGAAGCACTCGATGACCGTTTCGTCCTAGTATGGGACTCCCCGGCAGCACGCATCCACGGCCCCGCCCCGCGCGAGACTCGAGCCCAGGACCTATCAGTCTCGCGCCAGGCGCTTAACCAACTAGGCCACTGAGCCGGTATCCAACGGTGTTCATGTCTAACTTAAACTAATCCACGAAATCGCGCCACCGTACACCATTGTCTTCAGTGAGATGATATCTCACAACAAACCTGGTTGAACTCCACTGATCACGGCTTCTCACTAGAACTCCAGGAAATACCTCTTGAATTCAGTCACAGTGAGCAGATGATTGTTATTATTAGAAGGGGTTTTGTGAAGATTTTTAGTAATTTCAACTATTGCAATTAGTAAATATCTCCACAAAACCCCTTCTGATATTTTTATTACATAATATATTGTCATAAAAAGAAATACTTCTGCCTTCGAACTTAGAATGATAAATGAAAATAGTGAGGGGAAAACGGTGAATTTCTACTTATAATAAATAGAGAAAAACAAACAAACAAATAAATAAATAAGTAAATAACTTCTTATTCCTACATAAGTTTTGTTTATTTAATTAATTTTCATTGAGAGAAAAATAGTATACAAAATGAAATGTTAGACAACTTTGTTTTCAAAGGTCTCACTGATACTGACCTACAATAAATAACACAATAACAAACAGTATTAAAAATATGGATTGTTGTGTTTTTTTCTGGAAAGAAAGTTAGTAAACACTATATATCAGAAGTGGAATATTCATACATGAAAATAGGAAACATGATAGGTCACAATTTACATATAGGCAATATATATTCCGTGGATTTGTTCAAGTTAGACATTAGCATCGTTGGCGGCCGGCCGGTTCAGTGGTCTAGAGGTTAAGCGTTCACGTGCAAGACTGATAGGTCTCGGGTTCGAATCCCGTGGTGCGGGATCGTGGATGCGCACTGCTGAGGAACCCCCTACAAGGACAAAACGGTCGTCTAGTGCTTCCAGGTTTTACATGATGGTTTAGCTTTAATTGACTCTTGAATTCAATTATTAAAATATATTCCAATGTTCGACCTGAAGTAAATATGTATTCATTCATAGATTTGGTAAGTGATACTGTCGATCGTCGACAGGGGAAAACTAATGGTATGAAGTAGAATAGAGTCATGGATGAAACAGTATCAAATAATAATTTATTCATGAGTTTTAAGGAATTTAAAAAAGAATGATTGGAACTGAATCACTACGATTGATTTTAAGTCATATAACAGAAATTATCCAGACTACAAATCATAGTGTTTTCACCTTTCAACATGACTTCAAACATCAGTCAATCACCTTATTGACTGCTACCATATCTTCATATAGTCTCTTTTAGGTTTTTTCACTACCAACCCCTATTGTAGATAATACATGAATCCCGTGTAGGTAGCTCCCAACCAGGTAAGATACACATCGTCCATGAAGGTCTGAAATTTCACTAACTTTCATCTAATGCTTCACGATTTATCCGAACACTATTCACTCGATGATTCTATCATGTCTACATAACGTTTGAAATATACTCATAATAATTTTATTTAAATAACAAGATGCATGGTCATTTATGTTCGTTTTTTTTTAGAGATAAAGGGAACAGATTGATGAAAGAAAATATTCAGCACTGAGAAATAATTCTTCACTCAACAAAATGAAAAATTAAATGACAACATAACAACACTAAAAAATAGAGGAAACGATAGAATAGGACAAAGTATATCAATACAAATTGAAGAAAAGCTTGTATTATACAGTTTTAACTTATTGATCCTAAAAAGAACTAACAACACTAACAGTTAACCGACAGGTTCACACTGACCATACTAATCATTTATTAGCACATGTCTACAATCTAGCTTAAGTGATTGTAATGAATGAATGAATGAATATTGTTGCTTTTTTCATCTGTTTGCAATTCTAAAATAATATTTATTACATTAGATTGTTCATTTAAATAATTTCCTTAGCACAAGTGAACACTGGCCAATATAAAGAGTTGCGATAAAAGTATACAACACCTACAATCTGGTAAGATTTATCAGTCAATCAGGAGACAGAGTTCGGGTAAAAAATAAAAAATAATAAAATAATAGTGGAGTAACAGTTTTAATATTACTGATTAACCCTAACACGTTGAATTATTCGTTATAATAAAAGAAAAAGGCTATTTTGATAATGATACCATAACCAGATTTTGATATTAAGAGCTACAAGTAGTCAGTTTTTACATGTCTATGTACATCCTAAGCGGATTACCGCGATAGTTCTTTTTAGTCAAATGCATTTTAGTATATCTGAATGGTTTGTAGCAGTCGAGTGTAGTGCTTGTACTTCGCTAACCAATCACCCTCGTACCGTTACCATATAATCATCAAAGGTGTTTGAAATCAGAAGACAAAGAGAAGCAGCAACTACAGTTTTATTAGCAGATGACTCAGACCACAAAGCATTGAGGCGAATGAATGAGTCAGAGAACCGATAGTGTAGTGTGTAAATGTACATGTACATATATAAGGAAATGAATGGATCATCGAATCAATTAAGCAGTTGATAAAAAAGCTAGCAGAATGAATATATGTGTAGGCGGTAAACAATGATCGCACATACATATTTCATACAAGCACAACAATAATAAAGGTACAATAAGTTGTTATAGTACGGATGACTGTCCGCCAAATAAGTTAACAAAAAGGCTTAACCGAATTAAATGAGAACAAACTCAATTGCACGTGAGTTGCTATAATGAGTTCAGGACACTCTCGCCTTGTTTTGGATCCATTATCTGGATTCATTATCATTTCAGTGTTGATACATACATTGAAATTCGGTAAATTAAATGATAAGGCTGGAACTTGAAGTAAACATATTGGATCATAGTAACAGTGTGAGCATCAACACTGAAATTCAAGCACATCTAGCTGAAGAGTCTTAAATAAGACGAAACGTGTATCCTGGATTCCACTGTTAGCCACCAACCATCTCAACTTAAATTTGGCTACTTATGCTTTCCGAAGATAACCAAAGTTTGAGTAATAATAATATTAATAATAGCAGTATTAAGTTTACAATTACTAAATAAAGAAGAACCAATCGATCCCACTAAACGTGCAGTTTTCCACAAAAAATATTAAGACAATCCATCATCAACGGTAACAACTGACTCACTCTAGGTGTAATTCAACTCCACTAGTAAATAATTCTTTCCAGGAATTCAATAATCCACCTTCAATTTAATCGTTACACAGTTAATGATTATTATCTAATTGAATAAATGAAAAATCTCTCTGAATACATATTACTAATCTTATTAGTTCATTCAATTAAATGATGATAACGCTATCTTTACAATAGTAAAACTTTAAAAATAAATTTGTTGTCAAGGTGTTTCTTAGCTGAGATGA
Organism: Schistosoma haematobium; assembly: GCF_000699445.3. Lineage (NCBI taxonomy): Eukaryota > Metazoa > Platyhelminthes > Trematoda > Strigeidida > Schistosomatidae > Schistosoma > Schistosoma haematobium. Next base: position 14,357,879 of record NC_067201.1, read on the forward strand.
AAAGTAACTTATTTCATCCATTTAATAGATAGGTATTGATTCAAGATAAACACCAAACTAATCTCTGAGTAAAATGGTATATACATATATATACATGGACTATACATCTTCGAATATGTTGAATTCACACAGAACTGAATGAAGAAATGATAAATAAACTAAGGATAGATATCTCAGTACTAACTAGAAGTTTATTATTATTATTATTATTATTATTATTATTATGAATAAACCTGAAAAACGGACACTTTTTGATACTATTTTAATCAATTCATTTAAATCATATACAATACTTTTCATATGTTTCATTTACGTGTTGGAGAAAGTTTCCGAGCATAAATTTTCTTCTCTTTTCTTTTCTCCTGAATAATCGATTAAAATTACTTTTTTAAAAAAGTCAATAACTGATAGAAATGAGCTACAAATAACCATTTCTTATAAAACTAATATATATATATATATATATAGGTATAGAAAAGCATAATAGTATGCATGTGGAATGCTAAAGAATAACATTTTCAGAAATGACAGTAATAAAAATGAAGTGTATAGATTGTAGGTTATTGTCATTAAGTTTGATGAGGTTGATTGGCATATATAGTAAGTAAATGTATCATGCATAATGTTTTGTGCTATTTTTTCACCTAACAACATGACATAATCTTGCGATAGTTGATAACTCTCCTTCTATCGATCTTAGTACAAATCACTTAGATCTAGATCTCATATTGTGCTATTCAAGTTCCAGTTCGATCATCATTAATAGATAAAAAATCACGACATTCGCAACTATATGATGGATGGTTGGTACCAACCACAAAAGTGTGGAAATAACTACTCTATTAGATGGTGGTTGGAGCTAGTCGACAGGAAACCATGAACCCAGGTTTCGTACTACTTGGCACTCGTCAGCAAGGTTTACCTGAAATCTTGAGGGAACTGGTGCTCTTCGACGAATTCGATCCCTTGTCATCCAGCTTCACAGTCAGAGATGTTACCACTGAGCTACCCGGGCCACGACCGACCTCCTGTAGGACTGAGATGTAATCACAATTGATTGGTCACTGGGTGGCCACACTGCAACTTGGTCGATAGCATTCAATCTGCACTAAGAAGGACTTGACACACATGACATTGGTCACCACCCAGTGATCAATCAATTGTGATAACTACTCTATCTTTAGAGAAAAAGTGAGTGTGAAGCCATAGTTAAGTCAAATTTTTAATGCAAAATATTTATAAAAATCAATAAGAACGTCTAAATTGCTTATTATCCAAGTATTGCTAAAATTGTAACTATGGATATGTAGGTTATTGGTGCAAACAAATAACTTTCAACCAATAGATCACAGACTTGTACATTGCCACACGTGATAAGGTGTACGCAACAGGATAAAAGTGATAAATCTCATTAAAAAATACAGCAACTTAAAACCGAACACATATAAATGTGCATTTGGTAAACGGCTTACATTTAAATTTATCTAGTTAGTCTTTAAAAAACACCTTGTTTGTTCAACTTACTACTTAAATAAGACGGTTAGAATTTTTCAGTAATTTCATGTCCGTAACGTGTATAGTTCCTTACACGTACACGGCATAGCCTTATAATTCGTATCCAATAAATTTCACATAGGCTTTAATAGCACTTAGCTAACTTCTTTTTATCAAGTGTTATAGTACACCGTTGGTAGTGAAACCAATATTTTAGTTTCAGAAATGTCGATATGAAAGTATGTTTGAAACTTTCAATATCACATCGTATTTCGCTGTCCTTTGAAATAAGCATGAACTTTTCTGACAGTTCGACTTATTACTTACATGCCATATGCATAAACCTATTAAAATTTCATTATAAACTGATAACAATTATAAAACCTACTGAAAAGTGTGGAATACTTATAATTTATTTTGACCCTATTTGGAACCTACCACTTTCGCCCATATACTGACACAACACAATGTTAAACCTAGGACTTTGTTGATACATGAAATCCAATGATCACCATTTTCATATTTAGTTATATTTTTAATTTAATAGTGTCACTATTCAGTATTATGGAGGGAACCTTAGCAACAATACTGTCTTTAGCCTGTTTACCTGAGAAATAATGATGTCCACGAGTCAATATCTTGTAGCACAGTAAGTAAAATGTAAGACTTTTGTTTATCCTATATTTTTAATGTATGTAAAAATTACTCTACATCTCACAACCTTGCATCACTGGCTGACCACCTTTCTAGTTTATAATTCAGGCCATTGAGACAGTAAATATTGTAAAGTACGAAAACCGCTGATATAAGCTGCATAATATGTGTCATCTGATAGCTTTAATGATAACGAGAGTAAGATAATCGAAGTATGGTCTATTATTGAGAAATATTGGTTTTAAATTGCTAACACCAAATGTCATATAGTGTCAGACAAATTGCTAAAAAATGTTATACTCTTTCATTTAAATATCAAGTTAAAATGAAAGTGATATTGTGGTGTGTTCTACTGACGTTGACAGATATAAGTAGTATGTATCATCAATCGAAAGTGAAATGAATGGAGGTAGGAGGTTAAGAAAATCGATGAAAAGAAAACGATAACAGAGAATGACTGGTGTGGAAATGAAGGAACAATAAATTCTAAGACGATTGATTGACATTTTGCAAATGAAGTATTTACTGTACGGTTCTCAGATTTTACTAAGAGATTCTGTAATTTTGTGCTCAAATACATTCGATTGTCCCCACTTGTGTTCTCGTACTCTACAATGCGACCTAGTTGGCTTAGCTTAAATGAATTCATTACACAATATTACATATGGAGTGCTTAATACATTATGATGGAATGGCTTTCAAGTTTTCATATCACTTTTATGAGATTAAGCAGCATGGTAATAATTACTGCGACTAACATTCGACTACTATTATGTTCCAGTAGTGTACACAGTAATTTTATTGATGCAAAGATTAGTACAATGGTTTGGTTGAGATGCTCACTCAATATTCTAGGGGCATTTTCATCATAAGCTGCCATTAACTGAAAAACCATCAGAAAAGAGGAAACACCAGGAAAACATTTTATTCTACTCTACTATTCACTAACACTAGATGACTCATAAATTCCCATGGTATCTAACCCTTTGTTTCTAATCTCTTATATCTCATGACTTGCACAGAATGTACTTATTTTGCAATTATCTCATAAAAAACACCACTAAGCACGCAGTGAAAAATAATACCTTGGTGGTGGAAAAGATTTATAGGTCAAGTAGATGATTTAGGTAGAGTTTTGTTCTCTGAGCTGGATGATTTGGGTCATAGTGTTTTCATTATTCCCCTGAATAATATCACCAGTACATACTTCTTCCCGAAGTTTGTACTAGTGAGCCAACTCAGAGGACAAAACTTTACTTAATACCTAGGTGTTTCTGAAAATAAAATTTATCGACTAAGAGAAATTGTATTCATTATAACTAGCTTGTTTTAATCCTATATGAATAAATAAACATATACATCTACATGAATTCGTTCGATTCTAATTCATTTATTTACTTCTATCAAATTAACCTAATTTATTTATACGAATATTCGTCAAGATTAGAACGAATAGTTTGACAGTAATTGAGCGCCGAGTATAGAGAAGTCATTATATGTGAAAATTATATGTGAAATATTCTCAGCGATTGAAATTTAACTAATTCCAACGTTTCGTCCAGCTAACTTGTCTGGACTTCTTCAGGGTAATAATCAAAATCAAAATTATCAAAGAAATATATAGCTTTTAACAATCAGGATTATACTGTGTTAAACCAATCATATTTGGGTGTTGATTTTTTGTAAAATAGGATAAAATGAGTCAGTTGACTACAAATCATGTGATGAATTCAACTACATGGAAATACTTAACTGAGTAACAAATCGTATGTGTGTGAGTGTGTGTGTATGTATGTATGTGTGAGAGATTGATATGAAGGAATAAATAAAGTTCAAGTTCAAGGATGAAAAATTGATAATGAAACATCGATGTACATGTCAAAACATAAATTGTATTGTTTAAAAACTCATTCAGTTCTTTCAATAATAATAACGATACATGTGATATTAAAAACAGGTTTAAACAAGAGATAGGTTCCAAATTTACTTGTCAAACGAAATTTGCCAGGTAGTTGCCATTTGAATACCATCTTTTCGGTTCAGGCTGTTCTTGTTCGCCCATATATGCAGAGCTTCTGCTGTCAATCTTTCTTTATGGGTGTTAAAACCTTTCTGAAGTATTTTGGTCCCTTCAAAATTAATCTTGTGTCCTGTTTCTAACGCATGTAACGCTATCGCTGACTTATTTTCAAGTTTCTTTAAATCTACCGAGGATTTTGGAACATTTTTCAAGCATTGTTTGTGTTCCTTCAATCTTACATTTAATTGCCTGGATGTTTCTCCAACATAGGTAGCATTACAGTCATGACAGTGAATCTCATACACAATGTTCTGTTGTTCTTCCTTTGCTAACTTGTGAAAGTTAAGGACAAGTTAGCAAAGGAAGAACAACAGAACATTGTGTATGAGATTCACTGTCATGACTGTAATGCTACCTATGTTGGAGAAACATCCAGGCAATTAAATGTAAGATTGAAGGAACACAAACAATGCTTGAAAAATGTTCCAAAATCCTCGGTAGATTTAAAGAAACTTGAAAATAAGTCAGCGATAGCGTTACATGCGTTAGAAACAGGACACAAGATTAATTTTGAAGGGACCAAAATACTTCAGAAAGGTTTTAACACCCATAAAGAAAGATTGACAGCAGAAGCTCTGCATATATGGGCGAACAAGAACAGCCTGAACCGAAAAGATGGTATTCAAATGGCAACTACCTGGCAAATTTCGTTTGACAAGTAAATTTGGAACCTATCTCTTGTTTAAACCTGTTTTTAATATCACATGTATCGTTATTATTATTGAAAGAACTGAATGAGTTTTTAAACAATACAATTTATGTTTTGACATGTACATCGATGTTTCATTATCAATTTTTCATCCTTGAACTTGAACTTTATTTATTCCTTCATATCAATCTCTCACACATACATACATACACACACACTCACACACATACGATTTGTTACTCAGTTAAGTATTTCCATGTAGTTGAATTCATCACATGATTTGTAGTCAACTGACTCATTTTATCCTATTTTACAAAAAATCAACACCCAAATATGATTGGTTTAACACAGTATAATCCTGATTGTTAAAAGCTATATATTTCTTTGATAATTTTGATTTTGATTATTACCCTGAAGAAGTCCAGACAAGTTAGCTGGACGAAACGTTGGAATTAGTTAAATTTCAATCGCTGAGAATATTTCACATATAATTTTCACATATAATGACTAACCTAATTTATGTTTCTCACCAATGTTATTTATTTTTTTAAATCCTCTGCCTATATACCATTTCAATAGTTGAGATCATGACTCAGTTGAAGCTAGACCACCATTGCGAGATTCCAACCCAAGACCTATCGGTCTCGTGCGCGAACGCTTATTTTCTAGACCACTGAACCGTCATCCAATGGTGTTAATGTCTAACTTCAACTAATCCACGAAATTGAGTGACACATACACCATTGTCTTCAGTGAGTTACTATCTCACAATAGACACGGTTGAACTCCACTGGTCATTGCTTTTCACTAGAACTCCAGGAAATACCTCTTGAAGCCAGTTACTAGTGAGTAAATGTTTAATTTTCAAGAAAATGACATGAATCAATTTTCATTTTGTCTATTCAGATAGATATATAAACACTATTGGCGTCAATGGAATGTTTCAAGCAAATATATATTTTTTCCACCTATAGAAAATGTATCCAGACAGAGTTATACATTAGACAATCTTCCTAAAATACAATACAAACCTTATTGTAACAAATAGTCTGATAAGTAGATAATTCGATTAGAATGAAGCTAGTTTGTTTATCGAATTCGGCTATACTGTTTGTTGAAAAAAATGGATCGAAATCAATTAAGGATAGATAGCGGTAACAATAATAATATGTATGATTGCCAAGTGAAAACAGTTAACAAGAAATTACTAACTGGGATTTTGTGATTGATCAATAATCAACTATCACATATTTCAGTGTGTAAATTATTTGAATACTGTGTCTTTCAGTTGTTCCGTCTTATGATATAAATTTTTAAGTGAACAATATCTTACAGATATTTTTTATAACAAGTTTGTAATCTATAAAGAAAGATCTTACCCAATCTTTTTACCATTGAATCTAAATTATTTTAGCATCGTTTTGTCTATGGTAACTCATTAATTTCTCCTAGTACATATTTATGTAGTTGACTTTCAATTACTTTGTTTATATGAGTGGTAGTGTTGTTAACCGACTATTTTAACAAAATTAGGTAGACGGTTTTGAATCTGTAAGATATTTGTTGAACGTCAAGTGTTATAGTCATGATGCCACTAAATCAGGTTTCGTTATTTCTCGTTATTGATGCACATAATTATAGTTGACCTGTCAATGCTCTTGTGTACGTACTGAGAGGATCGTCTTGACATAGTATTATATCACAAGTTTTAGTATATTTGGTATATAGCTAACAATGTAATCTAAGATGTGCGTTTCGTTTTATTTAGGACTAGTCATCTGGATGTACCTATATCTTAATTTTGATGTTCAAATTGCGACTTAACCTCAGTGTCTTTAAATTTCAACGCGTTATACACTGAACTGCTGACCCTAACAGTCACTTACTTATTCAGCATACCTGGAGGTATTCGTAAGAGTTTTTAATTTCCTCACTGTGAACATCAACAATGAAATGCAAGTAACTGTAAATGATGAATTTCAAATAGAGTGAAATTCCCGTGTTAGATCCCACTGTTAATTAGTTAGTTGATAATAACTGAATAAGCAAATTTAAATGATCAGCAAATATATATGTAAGTGGATTAAACATCGGAAGGTGAATGAAGTGATCAGAAAAGATTTAAGTAATTGTGCAAATCACAACATTAAATTGGTGCATTAAGCGGATTAAATTAACAAGAAAGATGCATAAGTTGGAACAAGTCAACCAGTGTTCAGATCTATCTCTACCGATTTAATCTTAAATGACCCAGATGCTGATCCTATTTACTATAGTGATTTAGTATGAGGAGACTTCTGTTCTTTGCTCATGACTAATTTTTAGATTAATAACTACAGATTTATGATAGAATCTACATACTCCCCATTGAAGTAGTTTGCCCATAGGGTCAATGCAAATTGTCTAATTTTATGTTTCACATCACGAATTGACCTCGTTTATATAACCATTTAAAGTTAGGAAGCACTGGGTAGTTGTTTCATCTTAGTATGATATTTCTAGGAAGTGAACACCCATAACTCTAGCAGGAGTCGTACCGAAGAGCTTAAAATCTTACTGCACGTACCTACTCTCTAGGCTAGTGAGTTAGAACCCCCTAGTTTATATTTTTAACTTCAATCGATTCACAATATCGCATAACCATCTTTCAATCTCATTATTGAGTAACTCCCTCTAACCCAAAGTGGTTGAACTCATCTAGTTATGTTTTCTCACTTGTATCACCTTTTGAAGTTACTCATTAATAAATATATTATTATTAGTGCGGAGTTTGCAAATGTTGTGGACTTATAGTGGTTTGCATGGTGAATTAGTAGTCTAGAGAATAATTGCTTACTGCAAAACTTAAAAGTCTTGGATCCAACTCCTGTTGAACTTATGGATGCTCACTGCTTGGTAGTCCTCAATATACTATTACAAACTATTCATTCAATACTCCTTGACTTTCAATGGTTTTATAAATGAGATTAGTATGTGATGTACATGATATAGATACATTTATTGTTTCTTACGATTCAGTGATTTTTCCAGGCATTATATATTACGATTAAGTGGTTGGAGGTGGTCGACAGGGAACCCTGAACCCGGGCATGACACGCATGACATTGATCACCACCCAGTGATCAATCAATTGTGATTATATATTACAATGATTCATATCTATTGTATTAGACAAAATAATAGTCTAGTACTTTATTTCACATTGGATTAATTGTGGAAAAAAACTAACTCAATTGTAAAATGTCAAATAATCATTTAGCTTATAATGAATAAACCATTATTTAACCTGTCGAACAAAAGCTCAACACACATTAAACACAATATAAATTATCATGTACAAAATATTTTTTTCATAACTGTCATCCATTCAATGTATAATACAATATTATGTTCATTTTTATTATGCTAAGCTTCATATTACATTTACAATATGCAACAATGACAGACATTCTGTCGTGAACACTATTGAACAGGTTCTAAAATCCATGGTTGTATAAATAATAATGGTGTGTCGCTCAACTTCGTGGATTAGTTGACGTTAGACATTAACACCGTTGGGTGCCGACTCAGTGGTCTAGTGGTTAAGTGCTCGAGCGCGAAACCAGTAGGTCCTGGGCTCGTGGATGCGCACTGCTGAGGAGTCCTACAGTAGGACGAAACAGCCGTCCAGTGCTTCCAGGTTTTCCTTGGTGGTCTAGCTTCAACTGATTCATGATCTTAACCATTTAAATTACTATAATATCCACAAAATCCATCTAATATTAATTAATAAGTGTTTAGTAAAATTGTATAAATTGTTTCTAACTCTCTCAATTTCTTGACCGTGTTATATAACTAATTGAAATAATATAAAATATCATCTTGTAAAATGGTAACTAATGAAATATATCCTTATTCTAAATCTACTTGGATCCATTCATAAGTTTTATTGAACAGAAATAAAATGAAAGGATAGAATTCTATTCATATTGCTTCATTAATAATGATAAGCTTTAATTTATGTGAAATCTAAGAGGTATAATAATAAATAATAAATAATAAGAATAGTAATGACGTTCACCAATTCTATACTTAATACATACTGAAAAGTGATACCCCAGAGGTTGAATAATTCAAATGTCAACCAATCACTGAGATTCACTATATTAAAATAATAATGTAGATGAATGACATTTAAATAGTCATAACTCAACTTGTGTCCTTTTTTTAAAAAAAAAATACTTCGTAATTAACTGACGAAATTTTACTAAGTCATTTATTTAAATTAGTTAACAGCTAAAAATTAGCTAATTATTTCTTGAATTACTATAAATATTTGTGACGAATTTCATGCACGAGATCGAAAGCCCTGGGTTGGGGTCCCCTGTGAGGGATCATGGACGTGCACTGTCGAAGAGTCTCACACTAGGACGAAACGACTATCCAGTACTTCCAGGTTTTAAATGGTGGTCTAATATTGATCCATTTATTATATCAATCTAAACCCAATAATCTCCACAATCCTATACTGATAATTATCATGTGCTCATTAATGATTAGCTTCCAGATAGATTTCCTGGAGTTCTAGTGTGAAGTCGTGATTAGTGGAGTTCAACCATGTTTGTTGTGAGACAGCTGCTCAAAATAATGTCAAGTGAATAATCATTTGAAAACCATGAAGTACTCAGAACCAACTTTATTTTTATTTGTAAACTAGTCATGAATGACGTATCCATAACATTAGATAGAATCCGATTAAATTCATTTTAGCTTTCAGTAATTCTTCAGTCAATGACAATTATTTATCATCCTTTCATTAGTCATTCCATATGGAATAAATAAGAAAAAGAAACAACATTTTTTTACAATATAGCAATGAGAGTTTGTATACGAGAAATGAATATGCCAGAGGATATAAAGGTATGCATTACCACAAACATACAGTGCACCAGCACATATATATATATATATATATATATATATATATATATATATATATATATATATATATATATACAAGTAAAACAAAACACATTCATCTACGATTATTAATTTTCTATGTTAAAAAGGGATTTCAATTGATATAACAATGAATAGTTTATTTTGAATCTCCGCCACATGTTATTTTATGCATTAAAATAACAATGGTAATAACCAGACACAGGTTATTGATCAATGGTTAATATGAATCGTAATGATAAAGAAAAGGAAGAATTTCATCTTTAATTGATTATGATTATATTATAGAAAACAAAACATTCATAATATAGGAGAGATGTAAAACAAAAATTTGTAGATTATTCTGTATTCATAATTTATCATGATAATAATAAATTGAACAAGTGAACAGAACATAAGCCATTAAATGACTAATCAAACTAACCAAGACTGTAATAAAATAAAAAAAGAATTGAGATAAAAGAGAAATACACAAGTATTTGCATAAGTAAATTATTAACTTTCAGTAAATGGTAAACACAATATAATAAATAATAAAAGAAATACATAGTAGTATATACATGCTTGTGACTAGTTAATATGCATTTGGTCAGTAGTGTGAATCAGAAATTAATTTTCAATATTTGATAATCATAATCATAATGATAATAATCAAATATATATTGAGTAAACAAGTTGTTTGGTTACTTTGTCTGGAGGTATATATGTGTACATGCACAATACCATAATGCCACTGATCAGTACCATATTTACTTAACAGATTATGTATTTGACTAAGTGAATTAATGCTAAAATATATACCTAGGAAGTGTGAAACAAGTTCTGATGTTTCCAGTGTAGTAGTAGTAGTAGTAGTAGTGGTAGTGGTAGTAGTAGTAGTCGTAGCAATAGTAACAGAACGATAAAGTAAAAATACTCTAATAAGGTCAGTAATAATTTACTGTTTGAATAAAATTTGTTCAAATAAACTTACTATATATATATATATATATATATATATATATATATATATATATATATATATATATACGAGTTCCAAAAGGATAGAACGTGCATCCTGGAATCCACTGCTAGCCACTAACCATCGTTGCTTAGAATGTCTGTGAATTAAGGCTATATATATATATATATATATATATATATATATATATATATATATATATATATATATATATATATATATATATAGCCTTAATTCACAGACATTCTAAGCAACGATGGTTAGTGGCTAGCAGTGGATTCCAGGATGCACGTTCTATCCTTTTTGGAACTCGTCAGCTAGATGTAACTGTATCCTAAAGTTGATGTTCACTCTGGGTCTCAAGATGCATGTACGAGTCCCAAATAGGATAAAACGCTTGTCCTGAATTTAACTGCTATCCACTAACCATCATTGCTTAGAATACTTGTGAATTAAGGTAATATGTACAGCATGTACACATGTCAATAAGAGACTGATCAATTATAATCCTAAACATCAATGAGAAGATTCAAATAAAACAACACCAAGTGAATTTAATCACTTATTACGGCGAAACTCTAATTTAGGGACGAGCCAATGAGAAGCGTTTGAGCAATTTCAATTATTAGCCAATCAGAAGACAGTATAAAGTAAAAATATATTACAAGAAAGTAATGAATTACAGTGGATATTCTTCTTTTACATGATTTAAAAACTTGTTAAGGTTTGATAACGGCTCAGAAGTTCTGAATTCATAATGCATATTGTATAGAAACTCGTCCATAGGGTTAGGGTTTGGGGTTAAGGTTAGGGTTAGTGTGCTAACATGCGATCGGTTTACATCGGATTTTAGAGAAGAGGTGTTTATTGACAGGCTAAAACCCCAACCGTAACCCTGACCCTAGCCCTAAACCCTAACCTCTAACCCTAAACCCTAACCCTAACCTCTAAAATCCGTTGTAAACTGATCGCATGTTAGCACCCTAACCTTAACCCTAACCCAAACCCCTAGCCTTAACCCTAACCACTAACCCTATGGACGAGTTTCTATACTAAATGTGTTATGAATTCAGAGCCTCTGAACCTTTATCAAACCTTAACAAGTTTTTAAATCATGTAAAAGAAGAATATCCACTGTAATTCATTACTTACAATATATTTTCACTTTATACTAACTGTCTTCTGATTGGCTAATAATTGTCAAGGTCATTTAAGATTCGTTCAAAGGTCGTCGCTAAATTAGAGTCTCGCCCTTATTACGTTTATGTCTATTTCATTTCTCTCTTTATATGCATTAATAATTCAAACAATAAAAAACATGTTACAAGTAATTTACATTTACAAAACTTCTTCATTTGATGGGAACTATGTTATTGTTTTTTTTCTAGAAAACAATACCCAATATTACTTAGATTCACTCATCTGTATACATCTTTTACGATGTAATATAAAATTGAAAATTCCTCATTTCATACTGATACTTTGTATTTGAAATGAAGGAAATTTAAATGACGTATAATATCTGTATTAGCCACATTGAAACAGTAGATTATATTTTTAGGCAAGATATAATTACAGTCTGAATACATTCATATTAGAAATGAATAAAACCAATCTCATCGTTGTTAAATTTTTATGTATAACTTCTATTGAAGATGTATAAAAAGTAATCAACTATAGAATGTATAAACTTGTTATCGGTTGTGAGGAAAGATATGAAAAAATAATTCTTATTATAAAATGATCCAGCTGTCACCTACTTATAATGCTTTGTATGAAGCGTTTGAATAACGCATTGGTGCTTAAAGCAAAAGACACTCTATAAACAAAGATGGATAGTGGCTAGCAGTGGAATTCAAGACGCACAATGGTGTTTGAAGCGAACGGTACTGGGTTCGAGTTACAGAGTGAACATCAACTTTGAGATGCAGGTACACCCAGCTGACAACTCCCAAATAAGGTAAAATGCACGTCCTGGATTCCACTGCTAGCCACTAGAGGTCTGCTTATAAAGCTTGTGACCTAAGGCAATATTGAGGCAGTCTGCACAGGATGTACATATACCAACAACAGACTGGTCAATTGCAGTCCTAAATAACAACTGCAAGATACAAGTAAACAACACCAAGTGAATTTAAAAAACACTCTAGTTTAAGTTCCAATATCAGCATCAACTCTGGAAGGCAGGCATATCCAGCTGGTGAATTTCATACAAGACGAAACAAGCATTCTAAATCCCACTACTAGCCACTATCCAATTTTAATAAAAACTGTAGCTGCTTCCATTTTTATTCACTTTTACTATAAATATACTATCCGAGGTAATTCTTTCTTCGTATGGCAATAGGAAAACGTTTGAGATCACTTTTCTCAAATAAGTTGATATAAAAGTGGTTGATATCTCAGCAAATTTACTGGTAAGAGTCAGGGTTTCATGATTTATAAACCAATTTTTAGTTGTTAAAATAAAATAAAAAAGTGCTGATCAACAGATCACATGTTGTGATACGAAGGGGTCACATGACAGCTGTTTAAAAGACCTAATTTATTACGTAAGCCCCGAGTGATTTGAGATCAAAGATGGAACTACTGATCAAAAGAATATATTATTTTGTAATAAAATAACATGCCTAAATACAAACTAATAACAGATAAATAGGGATGATTAAATGTTATGAAGAATTTGAGGAAATCAGTCTCATGGGTTGTTCACGTTTCAATCATTCAAGGCCTCTATTAGATCACAAAAGGATTTTAGTTGATCCCAGAGACTTTTTCACTTTGATAATTCTGTCAGACCTGTTGATAGTTGACACTACCTATATGTAAATACAAAAATTTGATCTGCCTTTCTTCAATATACATCATCTTTGTCTAAAGATGAGTGTATTGCTCACTAGTTTGCAATGATATTCTATAGAAAGGTGTAATGAAAGCGTTAACAATTTCCATCAGTTGAATTAACCAGGATATGTATTATGGCATGACTAGCTAATAAATATCAATAAATAACTGTTAGTCAACTTTACTTTCTTATCAAACTGTATTAAAAATGATACCTGAATAAGTCTTAAAGAATCAGCCTTTTAAAACGACAGAAGTCGCAAACATATTCTTTTCTTTTTAAAAATTCTTGTATATATATACTTTAAAGAATTCTGTGAAGTATCAAACAAGCCTGTATATTTTTCACTTGTCTTTTTTTAGGAACCAACTCTTTAGTTAACAAACAATTTTTTCACATCACTTCTCTTTACTAAATAACTAGACAAATCTTAGTCCGACTACTGAACGTAATGACAACTTTAAACTCCTGAAAGGCTACAGAAACATAGTCTCAATATAGTATATCTCCTACACATGTTCCTTGCAACCCTAGGACGTATTCAAGCAATATTCCATTTGTATACAGGAAATATGAATACGTTTAATTGAATTACACATAACAAAAACAGTAGTAATTTCTTAGAATTTGAGGCTGGGTGACTCGGTTTCAAATTCCATAGGGAGCATAAGTTTCATCAAGATTACAAGTACTCCTTGATGAAGAATGCCAACTAGGATTAAATCTAAGTCAAATAGGGCTTCATACTGACTACCTCCAACTACATAACATAACAAAAAGTGTAGGTGTGTTTCTTTAAATAATACTTTTCAGTCGTTTAGTTAATTTGAAAATTTGTGTAGTTATGTCACAGACTAGCTTCAGTTGACAGACTATTGCGGGCCAAAGTAAACTTAATTGTTTCGTCTCAATTTTAGATTTCTCACATGTGAGAACCTTTTTGTTTATAAAGGATTCTACTCTTATAAACTAGTTGAATATCTATCACTTTACTTATGCTGCAATAATACAATGCATGAATGGGCAACATTCAAAAAAATGTTACCTTTCAATGGTTTATGTTATGAATAATGACAAACATTTGGATCCAGAGCATGTGCTTTGTCTTATATGGATGAATAAGCGACCCGAATACTACAGTTAGTATTCCAAACCAAATAATCAATCAATAGAGATATTATTGAGTCATTCATCTATTCAATGATCCCATGTACAACCAACGGTCGATCAGTTCAATCTTGACCATTCAAACGATGGTATATCAGGTTAGTGCATGAGCTTATTAATGATAATAAGGTTATATTTGATTACGAAAATCTTAAATTCTTCATATTATCCATGATCAAAATTTTTTAATATGAAATTTCTCAGTTTTCCTGTTGTAAATGCGATCATTAGTCCAGAGGGAAATATATTTTTCTGGATAAGATAAGATATTAAGCTGACACATATTTTTTGCCATAAATCATGTGAAGCTAGAATGACATCCAAATTCATGGAAATTAAAATCTCAGCTTAATAAATAGTCCTAGATTCTTTAATTCTATAATATATTTCTTGAATTTTATTCAATGGATAACTTAACATATCAATAATAAGACAGAAAGAGGAGAGAACAAGCAGAAACACATAGGATATAATATGAATACAGATTTATTACTATGGGTCAATCATTGTTCACTTATTCTGACCTTCATAAAATAATTCATTATATATATATATATATATATATATATATATATATATATATATATATATATATAAATCAGTTAAGATTGACACTAATGTATTGATAATATTTGAAAAAAGTTCTACATTGGAAACCAATGTAACTCAACATTCACCGTTTAATCAATATGTCAAAACTGGTGTTTATAATCAAATTGCACATAATTTAAAGAGATTTGATTCGATTAGAATTAAATTACAAGAGCTACATTTAGAAAGAGCTTTTAATCTCAAAGGTTAGACTAAAATAGGCTGAAACAGAGGACTTTTTTTTAATTGCTATTTAGAAGGATTCAGTCTTCACGTATGAACTTAGACCTGGCCTCGAAAACTCGTATTCTAAGTGGTTTACATTGAATCGCTCTAAACACACATTTCTTTATTGTATTACTATAACAAATATATTCTTACATTTTCCAGGGTTTTTTCAATCGTTGAGGATTTGGAGAAAGATACTAATACTGGGTGGTTTGAATTTCGAATGTTAATAGTTATGTTTATGAAATTATTTCTTTGAATAACATAACAGGTGTATAACATAGAACAAATACCGATTTAATACAAATTGAAGTTGATAAATCAATAATACATCAACATAATTGTTCTTAGTTTACCAACAGCATTTAAATTGAAGCACAGTAAATATTTACCACCTACCGAGAAGATAATGAAAGTGGATATCGAAAGATAATAATCAAAAGGAATTTCCTTTAGAAAAACTACTGGTACATTTGTATATTTTTACAGTTCATTGGTTTGTTTAACTTCAGTGAACATTATTTTTCCAGTATCTCATTTAATCTTTATTTAGATATTTGTCAACTTATATGAAAAATAATTATAATTTTGTGCTCTTTAATTAAACAGAATATACCTATTATGTGAAGATACTATACAGTTGAATAATATGTGTATTACAAATAAACCTATATATTAGCTACTGGTTTTGTTAGTTGACAAGTTGTACATTTCTGAGTTCCATAATTTACATCTTGAACTGACTTTATTTAGACAACGATTGAAAACCAGAAAGCACTAAGTGACGGTTCCGTCCTAGTATAGCACTCCTCAGTGGTGTTCAGTCATGGTCGTGCTACGATGCCTACTCAGTGGTCCAAAAATTGAGTGTTTGCTATAAGAATTGAAAAGCCATGGGTTCGATCCGCAATGAGGTTGCAAGTCCACACTGCTAGAGGTCAACATTATAGAGTGTAACAGCTGTACTATGGGTTCCTGTTTTTCAAGCGGCTATTTAAGATCGTTGAATGTAATAAACTATGAAATTCTACAATCTCAAAAGCCCCACTATATCTCTGATTACATATATATAGTGAATTCATTTTTGTCACTGTAATAGGTTTAACAATTCTAAACTCTCACCTATTGACTCCAACATAGTACAAAGTAAAACCAGTGATATCCTAGCGACAAATATCTTGTTGAAAGGCGTACAACTAGTGTTTTATATCAAACATTAGTCGATTATGTATCTTATAGTATTTTATAAACAATGAATAACAATTGTAAATATTTCGCCCATGAAAAAGGTTAGTTCGAGGCATTGGATAAATAAAACACTAATGCTCTATGTTTTCTATCCTAGTTAATAATTTATGTAATTTAATAATAAAACTTAATCACTAAAGAATAGAAAAATGATAGTATTTTAATAAAACGGTGATGTCAAAAATCAACTATTGAAAGGAAATGAAATAATAAAAAGAAAATTCACCAAAATGAGTTTTGTACATGAAGTGGTCACATCCTGGAAACCATAGATTGGTGTGTTTGTATTTTGTTAAGGTAATTAAAAGTTTTATTGACCAATAAACGTGATATAGTTACTACACTTGATGATGAAAAATTGTGTCGAGCTTAATTTCAGTGCTAATACTTAAAACCAATGAATAAGTCATTGTGACGTAGCATTTTATGGTTTTTTAAACAAACATCCATGAGATTTGTGTCTAAACTTGACAGAATACAGTATCAAATATTGAATCGCACGAAATTTAAATAATGTCTTGTGGATATTAAGCAACATGAAATCTTGATCTGAAACTGCTTATTAATTGTGCTCAAGCATCTAACACTTTTCTGTAGGCTAATGTCAAAGTCTTAAACTTAAAATGTTTCAAATTAGCCTTTCTCAAAAGATTTTACCTTAAAATGAAACTAAAGTGAGAGAATAATCGATTTCATTCAAAAATGAGAACAGTCTCAAAAGTTAAAAGACAGGAATGTATACATTAGAATTAGTTTTAATTACGACAAATGAATTTAATGAGTAAGAGGTGATAATAAAGTTTAACTCAAACAAAACTTCGTTAAATTAGCTTCTTATCATTCTAATAATTCAAGTGCCTTAAGGAGACAAGACTTTTTAGTTTTCACTACCAAGGTTTTCTTAGGTTCTTTGAATAACAACCTCAACTGAAACATATTTATCTCAACTCCTTCGTTGACATTGAGTGGGATGGCTGAACAATTTTTAGCCATTTAATAAATGAGTGATACATAGAAAAATAACTTAGAATTGATATTTTTTGTAACGAATCACATAACAGCAAACATACGTCTATAAAAAGTGAATACTTCTAAAATATTATATTATTCAAAAAACTGGCACTCTATAGTCTGCAAAATGTTTTTGAGTGGTGAGATATTTAAGTTGTTTGTTATTTTTTTGATAGTAACCCCGTTCCTTTGTCTTATTTACATCTTACGAAAGATTATCCCGACAATTGAGTACAAAGATATACCGTATCAAACCAAACTTTAAAGCGCAGCCTTAAAAATATGAAACTCAAACGATTTGTTTACCTGTAAAAGCTAATATACTTTACTCAGTTTACTAAGAAGAAATAGAACTAATGATTTTAATGGACATTCTTCCCATTCTTTGGCTATCAAAAAGAATCACGCTTGTGATTCAAAAATGATTGGAGTCTACTGGAGACTTGTGATCTTCGGTTGAAAACCTTTGATAACATGAATCAAAGTCAGTCGTAATAACAAAAAAGTATTTATTCTCCATTTCCCTTTAAATTTTGAAATTCTACATTATTTCATCACTTTGTCCCGTTCTATCTCTTCATCCTTCCTAATCATATTCTCTACTCCTCATCTTGTCTACCACTGTAGACGTCGCCGCTGTTTCTACATTTCTATTAGTCATCTTGTTCATTTGGTAGTGTGGCAGTGTGAGCTGAAATCGATTTTTTTAGTCCTGAAGTGACGTTCTCTGACCATTTATAATATAAAAATCAGATTTTCACAAACAACATGACCAAAACTCCCTTTGACTTGGTATGAACCTTATCATAAATACTCTGGCAAGCATTTCCATAGGACCGTATGATGAAGCACCAGTGTGACCTTAGGCGCAGTAATCACTAATAAATATCTCTGGCTGCAAAAAATCTAATTGAAATTATTGTCATCAAAATATTTACTTTTTGACATTACATAAACTTAAGAAGATTAAATATACCTAAATGAGCCAGAACACGATAAAATACCAAAGATTTTTGTCGATACGTACAAAGATTGGTGAATCAAGTCGAAAATACCTCCTTTTACCTTTTTTATTTCTGCCTGTCACAATAATATATCTCTACAAAATATGTGAAATAGAATCTAAGATGATGTGTGAATACCTTGAGCGCTTAAAGTCCAAAAACTTACCAGGTTTTCAGAATAAAAACCCGAGCCTAGATATTTTCCTATTAAATATTTCATTTCAGTTTTGCCTCTTAAAATAACTATTCATAAAAGGAAACTGTTTAATGTAAATACAGTCCTGTTCACTTAAAAGTTGTCGCTAAGGTAACTGATTTCTTCTTATAAATAAAGTGAAAATACTGGGAATATCTGTTTTGAATGACTACCTATACGATAGCCTCTAGTTAACAAAGTACATAAGGATTAAAACGCTTCATATTTTAGAAGGGAAATAAATGTTTAACAAAATCATACCTTATAAAATATCTAGAAACTTATGTTCTGTTCCAGAGTAGAGAGTAAAACGTGGAAAATGTTCAAATTAGGACGCTCTAGCAAGAGCGTACTATATGCATCTACGAATTAACTAATCTTTTCACACTGTTTTTGCTTAGTACATAAAGGTTTCAAGGCATCAGTTTTCCGCAGCTATGTCAAACAAATCACTGTATCTTTAACGCTAGAAAAATCAGAATACACATTATTTATTGAAGACATAAAAATTAACTTCTATTTTCAAATTCACTCGTGGTAATTAACTTCGATTGTTTCAGATGTCTTAAAAAGTCGAAGTTCAACATATCCAAAGTTAAAAACCAAGATAAGCATATATTCAAGTTTTATAATTCGCACCATTACCACTTGTAGAAGTAATCAAACGCAAAAATGGGTGCCTACTAGATAACATATTCTACGGAAAGGTAAAATTTAACCATGTGTGTTAATTATTTGGGTCTTATAATATAACTGGTAGATTAAATATGGTTTGTCACTATAATTTATGGACAAATCAACCATGTATAAGATAACAAGTCACAGATTTTGACGCAAAATTCATCCATCCATTTGGCTAAATAAAGTTTTGGTATTAAAGCTAATGTCGGTTCGGAATGAAAACCCTAAATCTAATTCATAACCCTAACCATGAACTGTAAATCATAATTCTAATTCCTCACGCTGGTTTATAGTCCTCATTTCGTCCCAGTTATTAGGTGGATACTCTCAAAGTCACTTTGCGTCGCTCAAAGTTCGTCCATAAATTATAGTCTCATCGAAAGTTGTCTCAATACTTGATTTAAAAATGTCAAGCCACAAACATAAAGTCTCAAAATCAAAGCGAAAAATGTATACACATTTATGTACACACATGTATTGCAAAGCAACACAAGACGATAAAGAAGTCATTAATGGCTTACATAACTAGATTTTCAGCCAATCGAACTTTGAGGAATCGATTCTACTATTCACAAACTACACATCTATTTGACGAATGTGATGTAAGTTAAGAAAACGTGAAATAAGACAGGGGATACGTGATAGACGTGTTTTATCACAAACAATGATGTAAGCAGTCTTAAAGTTTGCACATATTAAAACGTTCTTATTATGAAGAACGGTGAAAAACCCAACTAAAAAGCATAATACGTACACAAATTAGTTGAACAATTCATTCTGTTTCTTTGAGTGCAGATAAAAGCAAATTATTTACTTATAACGGCAAAAGTATCACTTAGTTTAGTAAATAGATACTTACCAAGATACTACTAAGAATTATGCGAACAAATTATCCGTAGATAGCAACGATAATGACTCATGATGCTTCATAAATAGCGGTGTTTAAAGCGAAAAGAATACATGTAAATTGGTTCATTCAAACAACAATACGCGTTGGTTATAGATCTTTGCTATCTGCAGCCTTCTATATGACTAGCCAAATACCAGCTAGCTATGTCAAGCATAAAGAGTGATATTTGACAATAATTTGCGATTTATCCATTAATCACCCGTACCAAACGTTACATAACGTCGGTAAAGCATTTGATTCCATGCCGACATATCATATGTATATAACCTACGAAAAGCTCAACATACCAGGCTTTGGTAGTAAATGCGCAACGTAAAATTTGCCTATGTGAGATAAAGTAGTCGAACAAAGCTGTGCATACGTTGTCACTAATATGCTAGAAGATGCTTTTGAAGGAATGGAAGCGACATAATCTATTGCATACGTCAAAAATACGATACCTACGAAATCATATTATCTCTGCTAAGTCACGGTGCATTAAAATGTTGGTTTTAGACTGTGTCTGAAATAAATCAATATTTATGGAGCAAAACTCAGCAGATCATGAATCAATAGTTCAGAACTGTTGCTGATATAGACTCATTCTTTATATTTATAATAAACATAATTAAATATTTATGAAAAAACTTTTCGGCAGTTTGTTCAAAAATGTTCGTCGGCAGGCGTCTGTTTTTTTCAAATGATAATCGCTTGATAACTTTTAGTCAGACGGCAGATAAATTTTCGTCATCTCGCGGTTAACGAACAAGATATTAGTTTCTCATGTCGGTGTTGCATCGTATTTTATACAAAATGAAGAAAGGTTTCCATATTGCATCCTGCCATAGTTTTACTAATCCATATCATTCTAACAAAAACATCTTACACAAAATCGGCATGGCGACCCTGTAGGCGAAATTCTATGACATTCGTTTCATCATCATCACCATCATCTGTACGATCTTGTTTTGTAATCCCATATAACGCACTATGAAATAATTGCTCATTCGATATAGCTGCTAGGGTTTAGTACCCTGGTCACTGTTCTATACGAATAAGCTTTGCTTTTCGGGTTGTGAAGGGCTTGAATAGTGTCCAGATCACCTGGAAAACCAATATAAGATCACACCTTTCCAAGCTTTTCTGTTACTTTGCAGAGAAACTCTAGGTCTCATAGATTTCCTTATCTTCAAAGAAAACTTGAACAGGATAAGCAATCGAAATACTGGGAGGTGTCTCACTCCAAACATCATTAAATACAATATACAAATGTATAACAGCAGTGATAGATTCACTTCGAAGTTCTTGACTGATTTCAGTCTCGCACTAACACTTGATATGTCACAACTCAAGTATAAAGCCAAAAATTATACCAAAACATTATTAATCACACAAAATTTTCTGTAACTACACAAATAAAACCAATTTTATAATGAACGACGAGGTAATAACTTACTTGCTTACTTCACGCCTTTTGCCCCTCACGGAATAGCATAGGCCGACCACCAGCATTCGCGATCCAACTCTATCCAGAACAATCCTTTCCAGTTCCTTCCAGTTGCTATTCATACTTTTCAAACCTGCTTCCGATTCTCAACACAGTGTGTTCTTTGGTCTCCCTCGTTTCCGTTTCCTTTCAAGATTCCAAGTAAGAGTTTATATTGTGATGAAATTTGATTTTCACAATGTGTCCCATCCACTTCCAAAAGCTTTTCTCCAAATTCCTCTTCATATGGAATACACTGTGTTCACACAGCCAACGAAAATTGAATACTTTGGGTCGAAAATTAATTATCAATACTCGTCCATTTCTGACGATGGATGTAGTGTTTCTCCAACTTTCAGCTCCGTACGGTAGAACTGTCTAGACGTTCGTTGTGAAGATTCTGACTTTGATTATAGTTGAAAAACAGTTGTTTTGAGTCCCTTGTGTACTTCAATTATAGAAATGCTGCCATTGCTTTGACAACCCTTGCTTGTACGTCTGATTTAGATCCTCCACGTTCATCGATGATGCTGTCGAGGTTAATGTACGTTTCCACTACCTTCTGAGTTTCTCAAGAGAAGATAATAAATGTCAATATAAAAGCCCTTTAATTAAAAGTTATCGTTTGCAAAAGGCTGCAAAGAGTCGGTGGTGGTATTAGTTCTAAAACACATTATCTTTGAAGCTCAATAAACGATAGCAAAGAAAATATTCACTCATTATTCAACACTTGAGGAGGTTAAAAAATGTTGAACGGGGAAACATTTAATCAGTATGGTATGGTTCGGCCATGCAAGCGTTTTAACCACTATATAACCTCCTGTTTTCGTGTTAAATATAGTGTTCCCTTCCCAGCCAAAATGTATTATTTGAAAGTCCGCAACCACCTTCACTTTGTTTCACTATAGGACGAGTCAGTATACATAATAGTGTGATTTCCACGTAAAGTCTGGTAGATCAGGTAGTCACATCATGGCAAATATACAGTTGTGGAATCGGTCTATTATTCTAGTAACATTGATAAGTTTACTATTACCAACCTAGACCATGATACTACAAGTTTGTAGTTACGTAGTGCCAAATGATACGAGAGAATGTGCACTTTCCACAATGTTTTTGATATGAAAAGGGCAATAAATCTTGCAAAGATACCAATGACCCGAAACACGCGTTACTTACAGCTTACAGTCAATGTTGTGACTGTATAACCATGAGCGGAAGTAGACGAAAGCACAACATAATTCACACTCAACAGAAATCAATGGAGACTAGCTTATCAGCGCAACAAATGATATATTTTTCTCGAGATAAAATGTCCTGTAAGTACTCGATATTGATGCTCACTTTTCACGTTTTGTCTTACACATTCTGGCTGGGGGAACTCAGTCAGCCATCTTCACCAATCACGACAGGGCAGCTTAGATCACATACTTCTCGATGCATCGACCATAATCCAAATATATCCCCGAACTACTTCATTACTGACTTCTGGCTTGACCGGCTTTGAGCCCTTAGATTATAAGAGTCTAACGGATAATAGCATAGCTAATCACCAAATACCTGTGAAGATGGCACAGGTATCCAGTGTTTGACAACGCTTTTACCAGTAACACCTAAGATAATCCGTACCCACCCACAGAAATCAAAAGACAGAATCGAGGAGATCAGAAGCTGTATTCGACGATTGCCAATACATCGGAATGGTCTGGTCTGGTCTGGCTAGCGATTGCCGTAAATGTTGAGCACAGCGTTTTCACACGTGATCTGGTGCGGATGCATGACCGAGCGCCTTCAGCTAGGTGAGTCCATTAAAACGTATAGCCAGCATCGAACGTCGAAAACTTACACAGCTATTTATTTTGGGGGTTTATTTACCGCTACAGATCACTTCCCCCTCTAGTGGGGCAGTGATGACCCTAAGACGTGGCCAGCCAGAATTTTAAGCCCAACGAGTTTTGTCGTTGGTAAACACTCTTCTGATAGCTTGCTAGGTTTAGCAGAGTCTGGTCGTCTTTTCTTACTATATAGAACCGTGAAGTACAGTATAGTAAAAAAAGAAAAAGTACAATGAAAATTTCGGCTCCTCGTAAACTTCATCGTTCTCTTCCACCCGTCCTGGAAAAGAAAGAAGAAAATGTAAGTGAATGTCGGAATACACTCGTACGCGCGTAAAAACACAATGACGGCGAAAAAAGTGGAAAACAAACTCATATACTCGTAATATCGTTAAAAAAAGGATTTTTATAATGTTTTTTAAAAATAAAAATATATAAGCATATTAAAATTGTTTTTTTTAAAAAACATATTACATATTGTAAAAAGAAAAATCGAGATAATATAAAATATCAAGTAGTGTCTTACGTGCAATAATCGTTTAAATGTTTTGGAAATCTTACTCTTCTTCCAGAACGCGTCGTCTTAAGTTTATTTTCTGATACTATTGAAGTATCATCGTGTGTGTTGCCTGTTGGTTGGGGTATAATAAGCGTAGGAGTCGTGTTGAGCGATTGTACCGAAGAGAAATCGACGTGAATAGGATTTCCTTCTAAGTACGCTGCTTTTAAGCGATCTATGCTGATGCTATCGTTTGTTCCGTTCTTATCGACTATATAGTACTTAGATTCTTGTGAAGAACTTTGAACAGTCCTTCGTATGCTGATTCGAATGGTCGTCGATGCGAGTCTCAACGAACGAAAACGTGTGTACTATATCGTATGTTAGCTGACTCACTCGTCATCAAAAGAAAAACTTTCTTTCTGTCTAGCGCTACTTTTGTACATTTCGGTACTGCCACTTTCATATATTGGTTGTCCAGATTGGTTTAAAATAGTGACTTCTCTGGAGAACTCTGTTGCATCTTTACTTTAGCATTATTCTAATAATATTTTGGTAGTAGACCAGCAAAGTTTTGTTATACACATTATGCTGACTAAAATTGTAAAAAAACTGCTAACATCCTGCATCTTATTTGACGAATAGCGTGGGGCTATGCAATATTTGGTTTCAACTTTCTTAAACCTTGTGTTTAGCAACACTAGTCCCAGTTTTGGTGTATCTGTTCTTCATAACAAGCCTGGTGTCACAAAAATGACTATAAATCTGTGTAGTATGTATAGGCTTATATGATTTATCCCACTTAACACAGCGAATTCGTATTCATCTCCCATTTCTCTCATCAAATAATTGTTAGAATTGCTAGATTCTAGGATTTCTTAATGATTACAGAACGCTTTGGGCTTCTTAACTATTCTAGACAATTGTTTACTAATTCGTTTGTGCAGTGCACATCGGAGGAAACGATTGTAGTAGTTAACGATCTTCAGACTTGTCACGCGTTCTTATAACTGGGTACTGTATGAATATATTGCTTATAACTGTACAGTTTATAAGTAATGTTAAGATGAGTCATTTTCTGATTTCCCGATAAGTGTAACTTTTCACTCCACTTACAATACCACTTGTGTTTTCGGGCTATCACGTCATCGTTCAAGTGTATTTTAGTTGAGTTGATCAAGCACACCTTCCCCCCTATGCTGTACCAACCAGCAGATTTGTAGCAGCATGGTATTCTGTGCTTTCAGATCTAAGTTTATCTATATTTTGACCAGCCAAACAGTACAGTCTGTTAGACTATTTCGAATACGCCAGTCCGTCTGGCTGCCTACAATACGTTGCGGTACATCAAAGTTCTGGATACATCTTTCTTATTTATTTAATCACACAAATATTGGTACAAGGAGCCACCGAGTATATATTCACCATACTTCATTATTCGATTTGCTTGAGGAATAAGATACTACTTGGGTGCTCAAACCGAATCAGGTGACCTTAAAGTGCCACTCCCTGAGCCTTTGACCTACTGGTCTAATCCATATGCAGTGGAACAATTTTTGATTCAATTCCATGGTAGCGAGTGACTGACAATAGGTTCATACGCCATTTATTCCTTTAGGATTCTGGAGCCTATGTGCACCATTGGTTTGGAATCAGGGTTTTCCAACTCCCCTACGTGGATCCTCTATAACCATCAACCCGGTTAAAACACCGGACATTCGCTTTTGGTCATCTCAACTTCGTAAACAATACCCCTACTGCGAGAAGGCGATATGCTAGACTTATCTTGCAGTAGCTGTACATGCGTGCCCATATTAAAGCATTTCGATACGTCTTCAGTCCACTTATAATCGACACCAAAATAATCACGGAGTTTCAAAACCGAATTCAATCACATTTAAAACAACCAAACTCCTAGTTTATTCCCACTAGCTCATTTAGTCATAAGATTCACCTTCAGTTATATTCTGCAGATACTTAGACTAATTTACGTCTGTGTGTTTGCTCTTGCAGTTTTGGGGTAAAAATTCACCCTCAAAGCAGGATTTCAGTTGCTGTAATACCAAGTTACCACTCACTAATGTTAAACACAACATATCACTTGAATAAAAAACATAATATAAAAGGTCAAATAGGCGAGTGGAGGGTTAGTAAAATTTTCTTAGCAAGTATATGTGTTATCAGATTGTCCGGAATGTATTGTGCTAATATATTACACAGTTCTTATAATCCTTTTATTATTACACCATCCAGATCTATCAAAGAGACTAACTGCTTTATATACCAGTTGAACTTTAATTCAATTTATTTGCGTCCTTATGTCCTTCATACGGTGACTGTAACTCTATATCCGCCTTTATTCCACTACTCAACTATTTTCTTGTCATTATCTTACTGTGATTCAGAATCTTTATTTTATTGTTTATTTATTTGAACAAAAACATTGGTACAAAGGGGCACCGAATACATATGTGCCACACAAGGCACTTGATTTGTGTGTGGGTTGTGATACTGGCCGGGTACCCAGACCGAAGCAGGTGGCTTTACTAGGGAGCCAGACTACTATATGTAATGTATATAAGAAATTTTTATTATTTCGGTTATCAACCACTTATTATACCAAGCAAATTCGTTTGTTTTCTTTTCTCATTGTTTTAGGTGCATTTTAATGCTCTAGGAAATAATTGCAACAAAACTTTACATCTTTACTATGTCTAATGGGTAATACCATTGCTCCGAGGATCGAGAACGCTGAGAAGACTGGTGTTTTACAAGTCAGTGGCTTAAAATTAAAAAAGGTATGGGATAACGACTATTACTCCTTTGTTAATTAACTTAAAAGGTTCCTGAACAAGTAAAACACCTTCGTAATCTTCGGAGTTTAGATCTCTCAAATAATAAAATTGAAAATATCGACCCATGGATATCTTTATTAAAAAATCTTAAGGTTCTAAACGTTGAAAACAACAAATTAAGTAAGTTTCTGTTCAGTATTTCATTATGTTGTATCAGAAAGTCGTTTGCCGAATGGTCTGAATATTATTAAGTTCTATCATACTGTTGCTTTTAATAGCCGGAAAATTTCTACATTTCCATCAGTGTTTAAAAAAATTCGAATTGTGTTAAATATCGCGCAGTTTATTACACTAGCAAGCAATATTGTTAAACTTCTGTGTTCTAAAGAATACATTTATGTATTTGAACACATAAATATTGGTACAAAGGGGCACCGAATACATGTGAGCCACACAAGGCACTTGATTTGTGTGTGGGCTGTGATACTGCCCGAGCGCCCAGACTGAAGCAGGTAGTTTTATTAGGAAACTACACCCGAAGCCTTCGACCTAAATTTTTGACCCACAAGGCAGTAGAGCAACGTCAGGAAATGCAATCTCATGGTAGCCGGTGACCAACGATTGGTTCATACGCCATTTGTCCCTTCAGGATCCTGGAGCCCATGTACACTATTGGTTTGTAATAAGGGTTTTCCAACTCCTTTTGGTGGGTCCTCTATATCCACCAACCCGGGTAAAACACTGGACATTCGCCTTTCGTCCTCTTAATTTCGGAAACAACACCGCAGTGAGTAGGCCTGTCATACTTAAACAGACGTTTCGGCTTGTCAAAATGCCTTTTTTTACCTGCAACAAATGTACGTCAGTCATACCTCACGTCACCATAAAGTTAGGAAGTTAAAAAAGAAATTAGCAGTCAAAAAGAAGATATTAAATTTACTGGGATAGAAAACCAAAACATGGGGAATACATCTCAAATGTGATCTCTAAGTGAGCAGTATAAATAACACAAAATTTAAGATTTTTAGAAAAACACAAAGAGTGATATCGTTATCCAAATAAATTAGGAAAACTTCACGATCAAACTGTCTAGCTCAGGGAATAAAACCTCCAAAATTCTCATCCTTAGATGCAAATGCTCCCCATCTGAAAATCGTCAGTGCTACACTTACATATTATTAATTGTATATGATTATTACTGTAATCAGACTAATTGTTCATTACATTAGTTGTCAAAGTGTATCCTGTTATATCCTAGATTAGTATATATTTCAATGAGCAAAACATATTTCGTATTGATTAGGTTTCACAGTTTCTCCTAGTTTTCACTTCATTTTATATCTTGTGCCCTCCAATTTTCTCGCAACTAGAATTATTGAGTACAGTAGTTCTAACTTTTCTGTGTATAAAATATGCAAGAAAGTATAAGATAATGTACTAAGAAGATCGTACCTTCTGAAATGATGTAGAATTGCTTTATGTATATTTATATTTTTCTCAGTCAGTTAGCATTGATGGAGTGTGAGCATAGTGATAACGTCATAAGGAAAGAATTGATAATCAGGTTAGCGATCTAGTCGTGTACAAGGTATTCTCGACTTCTGCTAGAAATATGTGGGTAGTTATGACTTCCAAGTTGTACATTGGAAAAATACTTCATATTAAGATACCCGAAAAGGAAACTAAATTAGTAACGTTCTTAGTAACCTAAGAGTGTAACTGCAGAGCCCAACGAAAAACTACTCGAGGCCGGTCGCACATGTCCTTTTTGCTACTAGTTCTTGATGTGTTACCCCCGTGTTTCAAAGGCATTACTGCCAGCGACGGAAACCCACAGGTTAGTATATGGTGTTCTATTTCTAGGCTCTGCGTTATCTGACCCTTTCCTTCCCCTGTAAGAAGGGAACATTACTACAGTTCCTGGCTGTCCAAAGGTGTTAGCGGGACATAGACTGGATTAAGGCATGCTCAATGCACGATTGCTTTGGTACACGCTGATTAACTAGTTCCCAATTACTTTATGCATCGATCTCCCCTCGAACCTTGAAATCCTACATTACTTCACACACCTAGTCTTTTCGTACTGCTATAGATATTGTTATTGTTCCGATCTCTTTTCCAATCATCTTGTTAGTTTCATTGTTTGCTTTAGGAAAGTAGTATGGCGATCTGAACTAATTCGCACATGCGCTAAGTCCTACGCTGCTTTATAACTAACTGAGCAATAATAATCCAATAACTTTGACACTGACTTAATCACGTAATACATTCATATTTAGTAACTCGACCATTCGGTAGTGAACCAAATATAGGCCAGAACAAGAGTTCATTAGTACAAAGCAAAGAGGTCGGAAGCATATGTTACAATATAAATAGTTAACTAGTTTGTGAATTGTCAGGCTTATATATGTGCTGTTTTTGATAAATCACGGGCCACATGAACACATGAATCAATCATAACCAAATGTGCTATATTTTCCTTACTTGCAGAATGTTTTCCTGCAGAAATATATCTACTAACAAAATTAGAATCATTAAATGGAAACAGTAATTTCTTAATTAATTTTATCACACCTGGAGCAATTGTCAATTTAAATGAATTATCTTGTCTACGTACTGTAAATTTGAGTCATAATTGTTTAACTGAATTTCCTGTGGAACTGTGTTTAAAGTCAATACCTATCAATGTGATTGATTTGTCAAATAATCAAATTAGTATTATACCGAATGCTATTGCTTCATTACAGGTAAGAGTATCTGTTGATCATAGCATCTGGTCTAAATAAGTTTTGGATGTGTATAGATGCTTATTCGTCATTTGTAATGTATATATCTTATGTTAAGCTTTCATTGTGTTAGATGTCGATGTAAAATGTAGTAAATCAAACTAATACACCATATATATATGGTCAAAAGTTAAATTTTGTGCTGCATAAAAGTTGTGTTAAATGTTATTCCCCTCACGAATCACAAGTAAACAGTAATGACAGACACACTCAGTAACTATTCAATCAAACGATTAGCTAGTGAACCCAAACCAGAAAGTTCCCCACCCTCCAACTTGACTTAATTAAACAGTCACTAACTTTTAAGACTGATACCATATTTTTATTTGATCTGTCCAGAGCTTCCTTCTAATCTACTTTTATACTGTCCACTATTGTGTGTTGGCTCAAATGGGGACTAGACATGATTAATATATCCCCTAACTACCTATGTTTCTTGAGTGCTCACAGCTTCATAAAGTTATTTACTCTCTATCTAATAACTTACGCCAGCCCTTATCGTCGTTTATCTGGGTGTTTCACTATATACGGACAATGCTGCTAAGACCAGATATCATAAAATACTAGCAATCTACGCGTTTCACCAACCTTGCGAGTTTGTTTTACAGCCAAAAAAAAACAATACAAAGTCAAATGTTAAGCACTATGTTTACTCTATAATAGGTAAATGAAAACTAAATACAAAGATAGGGTGAACCATAAAACAGACCGAAATGATGTAAGACGTAGAACACTTAAATATTGATAGTGTGAGATGTTTTTTATGCGTTTTGTGTAAACGTAAATCCATGTGAATAGAGGGATTTTCATAATACGTAGAATTCATGTGTATTTCATTACTCCCCCTTCAGTTATATATAAACTGTCAATCGTAAATTATTTGAAAGATAAAACAAATCGATGTTGATATTCTTACAAGTTAACACTTACCTACTAAAAACAGTATGATGTCTACTGAAGTGACAAATTTTATTACAAGCTGAATTAGGTGCTAAATTCATTAAAAGTCAATTGTTTAATCAATTCACTTAATCCTTACTCTGGTGTTTATCGAGCATGTCCTAGTCACATTAACAAATATAAGCTAATCACACCTTTGTCACAACCGCTGGATGTTTCATTGTCACTTGTCATGCATAATGACTATTATTATTATTATTATTATTATTATTATTATTATTATTATCATTATTATCATTATTATTCACTTATTACCAGGTAAAGACTCATGTATTTGGCTCTGAACCCCACTTTAAACGTTAGGACTAGTAGTACGACCGGTTTAGTAAACCGAAGTTCGTGGGGCGGAGTTCGGACCTTTGATTTAATGGTTTGAAGTCTAACAGCTTAATCGTTAAGCCACAGATAGTAACCAGGCTGTAGTATTGCATTATCTCAATCTATTTAATCATTGTTAATTTGATCTAATATTTTTTTCCTCTTTATCTCATCTTAACAACAACAAAATATTTCTATTCAGGCCATTGAAATTAATTTGAATTCGAATAAAATATCAATTATATCCAATGGCATAGCCCAATGTGAACGATTGAAAGTTTTACGCTTAGAACATAATTGTTTACGATTAGAAAATTTCCCAACCGAACTACTAACAAATTCACAAGTCTCCTTAATATGTGTCGATGGGAATTCATTCAATATGAAAGATTTTTACAATTTGCCCGGTTATTCAAAAGTTAGTTATTTCCGTCATTATTATCTTTTTAATCATAGTTTTCATGCACATCTACCCCCATATCGTGTCACTTCAACATGTTATTGAATATCTAAGCATTTGAATTAGTGATTTAATAATAAACATATTTAGGTTTGATTACTCCTACTGTAGTCATAAATATTTCTTTAGGTAAAGTGTTAATTGTAACTAAAGAGACTCATGCGTAGTGCATATATATCTGGTGCCCCCTTGTACCAATATTTATGCGTTCAAATAAATAAAGAGACTCCTAGTTTCATTGAAGAGGAATGAAGACAATTTAGCGAGGAGAATTTTCTTTATGACGATTTCATTCACTTAAGCTGTACAATCATATTTGCAATCAATTTTATTTACTAAAATAATAGTCTTCAGAAAAATCAAATTTTGAGCGGAAGTTATGTGAACAATTCATGACAAGACACCACTTCAAGCTTGTTTGTTTTTCATTATTCTATTTTACTGCATACTGTTATTTTAGCAAATAAAATTAAGTATAAATACAATTGTACAGATTATGTAAATGAAATCATCGGAAAGAAAATTTTCTTTGCTGAATTGCCTTCATTCATGTTAAATGTTGATTAGTTGACAAATAGCCAAATGTTAAACAATTAATCTAATCGGTCGAATTCCATGAACTCTTGTTCAGTCAGTCATCTACAAGATAGGATCAAGCACATTCCCCTCAGATACTTCTAGAAGAACCCTTCCACGGTGTAGGCACCTGGGAAATGATGATCACCCTTATGCCCCCAACAGCACTCTATGAAGTTTCGTTAGTTTTGATTAAATATTAAGATTTATGATTTTTTTTCCATTAAAAAAATCATTTGAATGCAAAGATTTTTTACGTCGGTCCACTCATCTTAGAATAACAAAATTAATAAAATATCAAGAATTCATGAATGAAAATGTCTAACAAAAGTCATAATATTAACGGGTGAATTCTTTCGCAAGATTTATCCATACTACTTGACAGTCTTAGTTTATAAAAACCAGTGAGCGATAACAAACAATCGTCTATAGGAAGTATCACTAAACTATACAATATTGTAAATACATCCCACTATTGATTTCTGCTCTGAATTTCATAGTGTGTGAATTACTTTCAGTAGATTCAATGGATAGTCTAGTTTAGTCTGATTCCGAATCGTGTCTGTTGGTCATAGCGTATACATCCATCTCGTGATTGCATAGTCTGTTTTATGAACTAATCAAACACTTATCAAATATATAAGTTTATTTATATAATTATTATCAGTGGTCTTTCAATGTACGGAAACTTATGAATCGGAAAACCAAAAATATAACCCGTAAAATTTTACTACTTTCAAAGCATTTTAAGCAGAGATGGACAGTGACTAACAGTATATTCGAGGATGCGTGTTTCTTCCTATTTTGGGTTCGTCAACTGGATCTACTTGTATCCCAGATTTGATGTCCACTCCGGGACTTGAACCCAGTGCCATTCGCTTCAGATGCTGTCACATCATCCACTTAGCTACTGAATCCAGACAGCCACTGGCATGTGCAATGGGTTAGGTTTTAATTCATATGTATTGATTGTTTGATCCTCCATCATCTTTTAAGACTGCAGTTTATCGGATTCCGGAACGAACATCAAATTTAAGATACTGGTTCACCCGACTGATGATCCCACTTTTAGCCACTATCCATCTCTGCTTATTGCATTATTTTTTGTCTTTCGTTGTATCACACTATTATAACTAACTAACGAACTGATTTATTTAGTCAGTTTGCGTTATCTCACTTTTGTAGTATATGGAACGTTTTACAGCAATGAAGAAAAAAGCTGCTTAGAAAACATACAAAAACGAAGACAATTCTTTCTGGTGAAAATCAAACACAACTGTTACCGTTATCATACTCTCTCTGACTGACTATTTCTGCTAACTTTTCACATATTTATATATGCATGTGCGTGTATTTGGCGATTATTATTTCATAATCTTATCACCCAAACATCCACACACCCGTCCACTTGCCTACTTTTGATTTCCTCTTCTTTTTTCTTTCTGTAACTTACTTTTTTCAGAAAGTAAATATTTACACACGGGTTGTTTATACAGTGTAAAACCGTACAATACTGAGTAATATAACTTGTTTATTAATATTAGTGTTGTAGCTGTTTGTAATTAGATGCTTAATTCTGCACGTCAAATCAATCTGAGACTTGATCGAATGATATAATTTTGTGGGAACTAACAGTTTGCAAGCTTTAAAACGTTAGGTGTATGCCTAAAAACTAATTAATTATGTCGTCAAAGTCATAGTCAGATAGATGTTATGTCATTTAGACAAATAAATAAGAGTAATGAAATAGTAGCATGTAGAGGCAGTTTATATTGAGTAGGAAAATAGCATCTACAAATAACTAAACAAAGAGGTTTGTAACATACATAAGATTTCAAAAGGTAACCCACAAGAGGATTTTTAAAAGCAAAAAATGAGAATAGATACCATTGAATGGAAAATTACAATTTACAGAGTGGAAAATGAGATAGGGTTCTTCTAACGGGACTTTACATAATGTTAATTAATTATACCAACACCTGATAAAATGAATTCTTGAACCAAAAAATTCAAAATGTTGCATCAGGTTTAACTTGCGTTAGTGACACGGGTTCATAAGACTCGAATTGTTTTTGTCAACTTGCGTCATTTGTGGCATAGGGGACATATCAAAACGATGAGTTTACTGCACAACAGTTCGCTCCATTCTACTTTGTCGGTGTCAAGTATCCACCCCCTCCCCCCAAGAATAGTAGATATTTGTACGTTACTAGTATTCGATCATAAGTGTTTTCCAAGTATCACTCGTGTATTTTGGAAGCACGATTCAGTAATGTCGAGGTTCCAGATAGGGTATTTTAATAACGAAAGGTGGTAAATCGATTGATTAGGTAGTAAATCTTCATCAAATGAGGTGGTCGAGGGATGTGTTACATACACTCAAGTACCGATTACCTCGACATGTGGTCATGTTGTCTGGTGTGGTGGTAGATTGTGAGGAAGATAGGAGAGGTGAAACCGAGACGTGGAATCAGTCCATGAAGACACTGACTATTGGATTCAGTCAAGTTAATAGGTGTAAATTACTTGGTTGTGATCCACGTGATTATCGTAACCAGTGTTTAGAGACTTTTGGCAAGATTGCTCGAAATCGTCTGCAATAAAGCAGGTGCATTCATTCTCTGTCTTCTCTCTCAAATCCTAATCTTCTGAATTTTGTCGTATGCTTTTATTTCACTAATATATATTTTCTTGAATCTTATATTCGACAACTGATCTTTTATATTGTCAATGATACTGTAACTGCATCTACTACTCTGGGATGTGTCTTAACAGTTTTGTCTCTGTGCTAGTGGGGTATGACAACTTGAAGCGTTGTACATACATACCAGGTTCTACGTTGCGACTAACTGACTTAAATATAGTGAGTATCCATGCATTCAACCACATCGAATAAGCATATATTTATATTGTTACAACGGGTAGAAGTGAAAGATCATTATCTAAATTTAGGAAGATAGACTGCTAATGATCGCTTAAGAAAAGCAAGGAAAACCCAACGATGTTGACTTATCATTTTCCTACTAATCATATCTGGTGGACAGACCGAGTAGATGCAAGTTTATCCTATAACTGTTTAAAGAAACCTAATGCTCCAAGTCCGGTCTCTTTTGGAAAGCAGTTTTTATCTCCAGCTTATTCTTATTCATATTTTCATAAATTCGAGTGAAGTGAATTTTAGGAAAACGATATTTTGACAGGAAATAGTGTAACTGTCACTTTGCACTCATTATTTTATTGATTTTCTGTTATTTAACAAGTAACAAGATTATGTTTATTTGATTGAATATCTTGTATACTAAGTCAACTCATTGAATTCATAAAATAAATCATTAAGCCAATGGTTCTGTCAACCAAAAGTTATTTGCGGTGTTGAGATTGAATGATCAGTTGTTTTGTAAACAAAATTACAAATCCTGTCACTTACATCCATTTCAGTAATGTCATGAAGTAATTATGATGTCTAAATGTATATACATATAGCAAGTATATTGAATATTGTGTTTAGTTAAATTTATTTATCTATACTATATACATTTTGTCATTAGTACAAATTGGTGGATAATGTAATTGATTACCGTCTATCTATAGACTTGTACACTAAGTTGTAACGTACACAATCATGTATACAGGTTAATTACACGAAGTGGATGTTGACACAATAGTTCCCAGCATTATATAGCTGAAATCAGTTCGAGATGAAGGATTACTCAGCAAACTGAATTCACCATTATTCACCCTCAGCTTTTATTAGCTCAAGAGAGTGATCAAATATCAATATTGTAAAATCTATCCAAAAAATCCTGTCGGATTATTCTCATGCAGTTTGGAAAGGAAGTTGAAAATTTACTTTTTGCACGATTCAATGCATTCCAACAGCTAGATGGAGACTCAACACATCTCTGCATACCGTTAAAACACACCTACCTCTCAATCTAGGTACCGTTAATAACAAGACATCTGCTTGTTTGGAGGTTTTATGATGACCGTTGTTGAGTCTTGCAATTTACGTCACGAAACGACCTTGGTTAGCAAACCAGTGAAAATCAGGAAACATTTGAGAGTTATTAAGTCATAGGATATGACTCACTAACAGTCCCCACCCACAAAACCAATGCGGAATCGAACCCTAGACTTTCGGATTTCGCAGTGAGCACTTAAACTTTAGATCGCTGAGCCACTATCCAATGGTTTATATCTTTAACTTCGACTAATTCACTATACTGTGCAGCCAACTCTCAATACCACTGGTACGTAATTGGTCATGACATCTCAATAGAAATTCAGGAACTATTTCCCCAAAATTAGTCACTAGTGGACACATGATTATTATCACTGTAAGAGGTTTGTGGAAACTGTTGATTTCCATAGTTTCACACCACATATTGACCTTAGTTAGGTAACTATCAACCACAAATTCTCCTTAGTTTCGAGAATACATATTGAAGCTATTCAACAGTATACACACACTCATTGTTTTGTCAGGCGCTCTGTGGAGATTGGCTTGTTGCAATGCTATCTCAGTTATGATTGTAGCCATGCTAGGTTTGGCTAAAAAAAACGAAGAATATGAATTATGCATTTGCTATATTTCAGAGGATAACTGGACTGCAAGTGTTACATGACAAACCATTATGTGGATTTACGGTTAGTGAAATGTGACAATCGGATCAAAGGAGTGAATATGAGCTTGTATTCAGTGGACCGATTTTGAAAAACTATTCACCTGTCGATTGACAACAGTTATGAAGTCAAAAAATGTTTTCTAAAAATACTAATTGTCCAATAAATACGCAAACTGAGATCACAAGGATATTCATTGCAAAATTGAGCGCACCTTAATACAACTCTGATTGAACGGTAATACCAGAAACCCCATGCTGCATCCGTCGTTTAAAACATCCCTGGAAGATCTCAGACGTCAGATGTCTCTGTTTTATCGTGTAAGCCGAAATACTCACAAATAATTATAAATGGTTCAGTTTGTTTTGTTTTTTTCTGGATGAACTTCATGAATTAATAGTACTTAAGTACAAATAGACTATCAAAATTATATTGATTCAAGAAGGTTGATGTATGCACACAATTTAACAGATTGTTTGTTCAGCTACGTTCATAACTAACAACTTTAATAGTTCAGTTTGCAATTTTATTGGACATGCGTATAAATTATTTACATCGATGAATAATAACACCGTACTATATTATTGTATATATTTGTGAATAAAAACAAGACACAACATACAAATGTCAGAGAAATGCATTTACATGGAGAAAGTTTGTTTTAAGTGTAGAAATAGAAAATAGGCAGAATGAAATGAAGCACAAATAATGAACTTTGCAGATGACCTCCTATTGCATACGCACGAACAAATGCAGATAAAGACAACGAGTGTAGCAGCAGTCTCTGCATCAGTAGGCCTCAACATACACAAGGGAAAAACCAAGGTCCTCAAATACAACACGAAGAACACCAATCCAATCACACTTGATGGAGAAACTCTGAAAGATGCAGAATCATTCACATACCTGACAAGCATCATCGATGAACAAGGAGGATCAGATGCAAACGTAAAGGTGAGGATTGGCAAAGCAAGGGCTCCATTCCAACAACTGAAGAACATATGGAACTCAAAACATCTGTCAACCAATATCAAAGTCACAATTTTCAATACGAACGTCAAGACAGCCAGTTCTACTGTACGGATCTGAAACGTGGAGAACTACTACAACCATCATCAAGAAGGTGCAAGTATTTATCAATAGTTGTTCACGCAAGATACTCAACATCCATTAGTCGGATACCATCAGCAACAGCCTTCTGTGGTAGAGAACGAACGAGTTTCCAGATGAAGAGGAAATTAGGAAAAGACGATGGAAATGGATAGGACATACATTACGCAAATCATCAGATTGCATCACGAGGCAAGCCCCAACACGGAAAAGAGGAAGGCCAAAGAACAAATTACGTCGGGTATGAAAAGGATGAGTAAGAACTGGAAAGAGCTGGAAAGGATTGCCCAGGACAGGGTTGTATGGAGAATTCTGGTGAGAAGCCCATGCTCCTTCACAAGGAGTAACAGGCGTAAAGAAGAAGAAGACTCCCATTACCGTAGACAATGTAAATCGGGAAAAGAAGCAATGATAAGACATGTTTATATACAAAGGAAAAATCAATTTAAAAGGAGTATGTATTTCAAAAAAAGAGAGTACATTCAGTGTAAATAAAGCACTAAGTATATCAGGAACTTTTTAATTAAATTTAGAGAATAAAAATGATGTGTTGAAAAATCAGTTTTGTGTGTACAACACACTACATTAATGAGAAAAATAGCATTTATGGCGATAACATGTATTATTGTCACATAATGCTTATTTGGTTAATACCAATGAAGAAGACGACTGTTGTGATGATCAACCGCGCATTAACAGAGCACCCAGTTGAGATGATACTGACTGAATAAATTTTGATTAAGTATCATAACGAGATAAACAATTGAAATGTCCTAACGTCCACTCTTTCAAAGATTCTATACAACCATCCAAGCATCACGTTCTTGTGATGTATCAGCCAAAGTAAATGTTTATGTGGAAATTGGACAGAAAAAATGAAACAAAACTTGAAACAGTGAAATTTGAAGATGTCGATTGAATGTGCACACACACACACACATGGTCCAACTACTCATATACCGGATTTATGCACTCCACTTTGAGGTGCACTGTAAGTACGTAAGCTAGTGCAAGCATTACCCGGTATTTTTTCAAGAGTTTGAACCTGTAACATACCTCTTATAGCGTGAGTGCTGTAAACATTAGATCATTTGTTTTATAGAATGAGCAGATAAATGTTGTGCAAACTACTGGAAAAAGTCTACAATAAGAAAAGTAAGAGAATAATTTTTTCGGCACAATAAGCTCTGAAAATGAAATTTTAATCCAGTATTTTAAGTGTACCTCAACGAGCAATAAAACTTGTAGGTACTCAATTGAGTCCAGAAAATTAAGAGAATACAATACTGAACGATTTCCAAACTGCCGAAAAATAACTAGTTCTTTACAGATATCTGAATTTATCTAACTGATATTGAGTCATTATGAGATGGCGAAAAATTCTGTATAAAACAGAATGTGCTAGACAATTTTCCTTTCACAGTTGGGTTGTAAGTCAGTTAACTGTACTAATTTTCAGGCACAAGGTTGTGGGTTCGAATTTCGTTCCATCTAGCTCCGTTTGGTTTACAAAATGAGATATCATTAAATATCTTTTTAAAAAATCCATGCGATACATGTTGGGTGGAGACAATTATGTACCTTAGACAATGAATGAATGGTTGTGCAAGATAATGAGTCAATTAAAGCTAGACATTAAGATTGTTGGACACTGACTCAGTGGTCTAAAGGTTAAGCATTCGCTCACGAGACTGAAGATCCCGGTTTCGAGTTATTTTGGTTAGGGATCGTGGATGCTCACTGCTGTGGAGTCCCACACTGAGATGAAACGTCCGTTCAGTGCTTCCAGGTTGTCAATGGTGGTCTAGCTTACATCGATTCATGAATTCACTTATTAGAACTACTACAGTCCCCACAAATCCCCCTTCCGATGTTTATTTATCTTAATTTAACGACCGTATCAATCAGTTGTCATCGAATAACTTAGTTTTATCAAAGCAATTACAATACATGCTCAAAACATACTATGAACATTTCACATATTTGAACTATCAGTAAACTGTGATTACAACTGACCTCTTCATAAAAAGGTATCATGCTATAATACCCGTTATATCAATATTTTTGAGACGTTTTTTATTATTAAACATATTCAAACTGTCTCAGATGTCTACCCAGGTTACAAAATTCTATTGAATTTGAACAGTGATATAATACAGGGTTTGCTGGTCACCTACAGATACAACAGAAGCCTATTATAGGTGTGTTTCTCTCTTTTCATATGCGAAATGTTGCTTCGGGACTAGTTTCTATCACAGTCTAAACCGACTGGAGTAAGTTATGTAGTTGAGTGTGCTGACCACTTCATTTTACTTGTCAGTCCAATCAGCCCTGAAGAATAGGTGTCTGACAAAATCTCTCTACCAATTCAGTAAGCTAAGTTAGTTAATACCGAATCACGTCACTTTTCGCTTTGGAAAGGTGTCCGTTTACCTATCAAATGACTAGTATGATATTAAGTAATCCAATCTCTATTACTATGAAGATGAAATAAATATGCGTAGACTACAGTTTCGTGAGTATTTGTCCTTTAAAACATTTCTGATTCATCGTGGAGCCAATGAGTGAACAATATTGAGTTCATTTATTTGCCTTTTTGAAAATGTAGTTATTTGGTATATGAGACCAGATCTTCACGAATGAAAAGTTTCGGACATGTGTCATTTCAGTGTAATTATCATCTAATCCGATGCGTGATATTGACTGATGTTGAAGTAAGGTGCGGTCAAACTGACGGCGGCTAAGCTCGTGGTCACTTATGTAGACAATAAATAGCATAGTTCAGAGTCGGTAACAGTTAAATAGATACACGTAAATCTTATTGTTCTTCAAATCTTGTATTGCTAGAGACCTGTTTGTGTACATTTAGATTCTGTATTTCTCATTATCATTTCATATTGTCGTACTTATGTGGTATAACGGCTTGGTTTAATGATCACAACTGATTGGCACGTAACATTATTCCATAAATCTAGTGAGTTTAGGCTATGAATCTTTGGTGATTATTTGGAAAATACATTTTCCAGAACAGAACAAATTTCTCAAACAAACTTGTATTCTATTTAAACTTGGTTGATAAGGCAATTAATTAAATATCAATACAGGATCTTCAACAGGATTCCCGAACAAATAAGATTGAACTAATGTGATCAATAATTGTGATGGACATTTTCAACCAGTATTTTATTACAAGTCGTTATATATCTGTAAAAGAAATTGAAATTTTTTATTATCCTACGAATTTAATTGATTTTACTATTATTATTAAGTGGTTTTATTCAATATTACATTTTTGGTACAATGTGGGACTCTCAGCACAAAGTATTTCAACAAGTTTTCTGGCGAGACTCTAATTTAGCGACGACCTTTGAACGAATCTTAAATGACCTTGGCAATTATTAGCCAATCAGAAAACAGTTAGTATAAAGTGAAAATATATTGTAAGTAATGAATTACAGTGGATATTCTTCTTTTACATGATTTAAAAACTTGTTAAGGTTTGATAAAGGTTCAGAGGTTCTGAATTCATAATGCATATGGTATAGAAACCCGTCCATAGGGTTAGGGTTTAGGATTAGAGGTTAGG
Organism: Schistosoma haematobium; assembly: GCF_000699445.3. Lineage (NCBI taxonomy): Eukaryota > Metazoa > Platyhelminthes > Trematoda > Strigeidida > Schistosomatidae > Schistosoma > Schistosoma haematobium. The sequence goes on from NC_067201.1 coordinate 14,399,549, forward strand.
GTTGTAGCCTAGGGTTAGGGTTTAGGGTTAAAGTGCTAACATGCGATCAGTTTACAACGGATTTTAGAGGTTAGGGTTTAGGGTTAGAGGTTAGGTTTAAGGTTAGGGTAAGGGTTATGGTTAGGGTCAGGGTTTAGGTTGGGGTTGGGGTTGTAGCCTGTGAATAAACACCTCTTCTCTAAAATCCGATATAAGCCGATCGCATGTTAGCACCCTAACGCTAACCCTAACCCTAAACCCTAACCTTAACCTCACCCTAACCTAACCCTAAACCCTAACCCTATGGACGAGTTTCTATACTAAATGTGTTATGAATTCAGAACCTCTGAACCTTTATCAAACCTTAACAAGTTTTTAAATCATGTAAAAGAAGAATATCCACTGTAATTCATTACTTTCTTGTAATATATTTTTACTTTATACTGTCTTCTGATTGGCTAATAAATGAAATTGCTCAAACGCTTCTCATTGCCTCGTCCCAAAGTTAGAGTCTCGCCGTCCCATCTGTTGTAACCTCTCATTATTCACCTCCTATCTAAAATCCGCTGTGAACCGATCGTTTGTTAGCATCGCGTGTTGAAATTGGCTCCGTGACCTTGACATTGCTCAAACGCTTCTGATTGGCTCGTCGCTAAATTAGAGTCTTGCCAGTTTTCTTTATCTTGTTTCTTAAGCGACCCATTCGATAAATATTGGATGGTCACCAGTTAGATGTTAACAGTTCAGGAATCTACATCTGGTTAATGTATATTGTTTTCTATGCATATTGCCAGCAACCACGATATCTTTGATTGGGCTCTTTTGTAACTTGTACAGCGAAATGTCGCAAACTTTTCACAAACACACCTGAATAGGTTATGCGGTTATTAGGCCTAATGATGTATTAAAACAAACAAGGAAACAGATAACTTGTTGAAATATACAGATGTCAAGAACAGGTAGCCCAAATATTCAAGCAGAACACTTTGATTACAATCCATAACTACTGTTGTTGAATACAATGTTATTCTATCCATCTCGAGATTTCATATCAACTGAAAGGTTTGATGTCCCTTAACCTTGTCCGTCAACAGATTTGAAACATATTCATTGACAAAAGTTATCGGTTTGATGGTGACTTTATTAAAGTCGACATGATCAATTGTTTTAACAACCATTGAATATGTTTAATATGTTGTATTCACCAAGTAAGTCTGAATAGATCAAATCAGTTAACAAGTTGTCTTGAATGACATCATATTGCAATAACTGACATGAGACAAACACAAAATGGCGAAACTTGTGATAGTTACTAAAAACGGAAGTGAATTTGAATTACCCTTTGTAATAAACTTAGTGTGTGCTCATAATTTTTGGAAGCGAATTCGTAGTTAACTGAAATGTCAAAGAAAGAACAAATAATCATTTTGTACAGTAAAATACATATTAATGATTGGTCTATCGTTTTGTAAACGATGAGATTAACTCCAAGCAATTGACTATGTACTTATTCCTACTACGTCACATAAATTGCTCATAAATGTTTTCGAATTCTCATAATTCATTGACTTTCTTCACAATATATGAATACTTGACAAACTGTTTGTATGTGTATGAATCTAAAGATTCGGAACATTTCAAATTCTCTTCTGAACAGTTTCTTTATTAAAGATATACAATATTTTATTACTTATACTTACATAATGCTTTGTTCCATCTCCACAAAATATCGTATTTCTTAGAAATTAACTGATTCAGAGCCTGAATATCTAGAAGGAGAATGAGAAAGGTTTTCCATCAATTTTAAAAGTATACTGATGAATTCATCTTAACGTTTTATACCTTTTCAGTTTGGTATAAAATGAAGTATTTAAATGAATAATTGTAAACATAATCATTAGTTATACTCTTAGGAGTTCAACGGCTATTGTCATGTCTGTTAATAGATGCTAAATGCTTTCTCATATGAATGTTCATTACTTTAGAATTAGGATGTGAGTAGTAGGAATATTCAGAAATTAACTTTGTATAGCATGCCATCGAAATTGTAAATAACTGATGATGCATTATTTTATTTTACAAGCTTATTGTTTTCATTTAACTGTTTGATATGAACAGACGTTCATGAATTTGTATGGTTTGTACACCATTAATTGTGGATTTTGTCAATGGGGTTTGTGTTATCAAAGTGTTGCCTTTGATTTCTTAGTTGAGCCATTAGATTTTCTGTAGTCCGTGTAGTTTTGATACATTTTTTTCCACTAGACTATATGTGAACTTCAACTTTAGCATGATGGACGATAATTTAATTTGGTTCACGTACATTGAAAACACATTTGTAAACCGAGAACAAGATTTGCAGAATCTATGATACTTCTAGAGTTTCGTTGGATGTAAACGGTTAGATGTTACATCGGTGAAATTGTTATATACATTAATCGATGAAATGTAGCTGTTATATTATTTCAAACTTTGTATGGAGCAACATTACTAACGTCAATTTGGACCAATTGCAGTGAATAAGAAGCACTGAAATGCCGTGAATTCATTTCATTCTGCAAATCCCAGTCTTCTCAACTTATTCAAATTGATCAAGCACTCAGGAAGTATGAAACATTTGGAAAATATGGCGTTTTTATCAGATCAATTCAATGAATATATTAGTGTCAATCGTTTGTCGCTAGAATAACTTAACTAATTTGTTCATGTTGGGGACGTTAGATCCCCAGAACTCACTTGGGAAAGGACCTGATTTTGTAATTTTATATAGTAAATTCGAATTTCTTTGATTTTGCGCCAAAGACGCTCTCGTCACCTTCATGTCGTATTTTCCACTGGTAAATATCTTAAATGCTATTGGTCCGTTGCGTCTTTTAGTATACTATTCGGTAACTTTCCCCAAGGACGGTTTTGTACTGTATATATACGTTTTGTATTGTGTTTGTTGTTATCTCTCGTTTCTGGCTGTTTGCAGAATATACTTCCCCATTCCAAGCTTGGATTTCTCCCTCTAGTTGGTGGGGCTGGGACCCATCAATAGCTAGCTTACTGGTCTTTGGTCACCGTGTCTTGTTTGTCGTCCACAGATTAAGTGAACTCGTGATAGCTTCAACCCTAGCAGTTCATAAACAAGGGTAGTAGACAGATAATTGTTTCACTAAATCGCAAACCGACCAGAGTTAAACAACTATTGAAAACCTGGAAGCATTGGATGATCATTTCGTTTTGGTAATAAACTTCTGAACAGAGTGCATCCACGACTTCACTGGAGCGAATCAAACTCAGTATCTATGGTCTCTCACGCAAACGCTCAATCTATCAACTATGGGGTTCCGATCCAACAGTGGACATGTTCAACTTTAATCAGTCCAAGATGGTTTTGTATTTGATTTTGACTCTTGTGGATGTGAACTCGAAATGCTGAAGTTTCAGGCTAGGACGAAACGGCCGTTCCGTGCTTTGAGTTTTAAACAGTCATATGACTTTGCTCATTTCTTTATTTTAATGAAGTTCAACAATCTCCAGAACCCTATACTGATGGACAAACACTTGATAAATGAACGTTCTTTAAAACTCCGAGAAAGTAGCTGTAAATTTCTGATGATATTAGAAACAAATAATTAGTTACAATTTATGAGAACACATCGTTGTTTAAATGCATCATAATGAATACCACTTATTTCAATTTACCTTGTTCAGAGAATGTCCTAAGTGGTTTGCAAACCTCATTTTTGCTATTAGACTTCTGTCCTGGAAATAAAATTCAAACGAATAATTTCACATTGGTTTTGTTACTTAAACTGATCAGTATTTGAAGTGGATAGAAGCTTTGAAAATTCCTCAAAAACCAGTAGTCTGATTAAATATAAACGTCTATTTCCCTAAACATTCATAGCTGGTCGGTTAACATTATTTCAACTTTAAAATACTTCACGAAATGAATTATGAAAGTTATCTGTTCAGAAGAGGAAGATGAATCTTTCATAATTCGACCATCCAGATGACAGCGAACAGAAGAATATGTGACGGAGAAGGATATATTTTATAATCTTTTTATAAAATGTCAGTATTTTACATATTTCTCGATTAGTATCATCAAGTTCATGCTCTATTGGTGATCGAAATAAAGCGGTGAATTCATTATCATTTATTGGTTTATGATAAGAACGATCGAAGTTCTGGTTCGTTCAGCCTTGCTCAAATTTATTTACATTGCCTATCCTCGAAAGTGGGTCTGAAATGACAGCCACTCGAATGACTATTATAATGTGAACTGTATAAATGTTATGTTTTATCATGTAAACTCAACATATCTTTTAATAGTGTAATGACGTAAAATGTAATATTCATTCTTAGCTGTTGTCATTGTATTGAGTAAACTCGCAACAACAACAACAATGCAATTCTAAGTGAAATAGTAACAAATTTTGCTGACATCATTTACTTAATCTGAATGATTAGGTTTGTGGTCTTTCAAACAATTGTATCACTTATATGAAATAAGTGGGGTTCTTCTTGTTGAAAATATTCAAAGTCCAATACCATTTGAAATAGGTCAACTGTACGTTGGTTGTTTTGTGAATGTTTGTATTTTCCAGACATTTTCATGATTTTGGAAATCCTCTATTGAATTGTACATGTATTATTCACCAAGAATTTATGTTGAAAGGATCGATTAAAAACGAACAGGAAACAATGAACACTAATTGTCTTTTAGTTATAGGTCTAGGAATGCATATCTACAATTCATTCATTATCAATTTGTCTACAGTGAAACATCATTTATATTTATTCAATTCATGAATGTGTAATGATCATCTGTAAACCTTATAGACTATTCCAATTTCTTAACTAAGTGAACAATAGCTTAAATGCAAAACAGGAGTGCCAATTTTCATATAGTAATTGAATGAGAAATGTACATATTATTTATGTAACTACATATTTAAGAATATTTTCACTGACTTTCTAAAATCTTTACTTGTTTTATGAAGCAGTCCTTCAGAGTTGAATAATCAGGAACTGTAGTATCAATGATACACAAGAAAAGTAGATGAAATTAACTTCAAAATTATAGAAGGAAAAACAGATTACTATAACAACCAAATGTCAAATCTACTACTTCAATTCAAATAGTTCACTGTAATGAAAACAAGTGACTGCTTTTGTTTTCAAAAGTTATATTTACATATATACATACATATATTACGTGTATGAAAACATTTTCGGAGAACAGTACACAAAAGTGAATATTGTAAATAGAAGTCTTCAACATGATAAGCACCATCGATATTGAATCTACATTCAATATGATAAGGGTCAATTATTTAAAGAAGAAGAAGAAGAAAAAAAACACAAAATCATACATGACATTAGATTTTTATTTTCAAACTGTTTATTCATTTCTAAAAGATTAAAATGAAGATAAACAGATTTTCATTTGTATGGCATCTAACAATAGGAATAATGAAATCTGATTTTGATTATGAGAAAAGATAGATAGTGGTTAGCAGAGGAATCCAGGACGTGCGTTTCATCACCCTATTGCACAAGCAGGTGGCTATCAAGACTCAGTAGATAAGTGGATAACGTGATGGCGTTTGAAGCGTACGGTAGTGTGGTTCGAGTCTCAGAGTGAACATTCATCTGACGAGTCCCAAATGAGACGAAACTCGCATCCTGGATTCCACTTCTAGCCCCTATCGATTTTTCTTTATAAAGCTTGTGACTTCACGAAATATCGAGGCAGTCCGCACAGAATCAGTAGCCGCCTATAGTTAGAGCCAGTTTTAAACAGAAAGATGATTGAATGCACACAAATAATGGTGACCAGAAATTGTCATGTTATTTAAGCCTACAACTTTATTCACTTCAAATTATGTGGTTACATCTTGGTAGTGATAATATAAGAGAGATTGTCTGCTGAATCTGGATAGTTTGAAACAGGGTATATACGCTTTAATACCATCCTAATTCATTTGGACACATTTTGTTTAAATGATCTGAAATGTTCATGGTTTTTTTTTAACACAGATCAGGAATGTTATCACGCTAATTATCATTTCGTCGTTTAGTGTAACTTCTAGAAAGTAAGTATAATAAAGAAGTAGGATGATTTATGATCCTATTTGATTTGTGAAAAATCAAAATGACTGAAACAAATCAGTGTAATGATGTATGCGTGTGAATGATGAGTTAAGAAGATCTACACTTCAACAAAAGTTTATTTGTAATATCTGTTCAAACCTTTGAGAAATAAACTGAAGGATTCTTCATGTTGTTGTTTATTCTTACACCTTATGTCTAAAATCAACCATGAGATTTAATGTAAATAATCTTGATTTTAAACATACATTTTTGGATCGCTTTAAGTCTTTTAGGTTCATTCTGAATAATGTTATCTGAAAGAAACAGACATACATTTAAACGATAAAATGTATTCAGTTTTGTTTTTAGAAATTCTTCAAACAAATAATTATTTAAGTATGAGAGATTAGTACAGTTCATTGTTCACATCATTGCAAACTAAGAAACACCTAGACTTCTGAGCAAAACGTATCCAAACCATGTGTTTTATCTTCTTGATCGATGACGTTTGCACACTACTGAGGAGTTTCATGCTATAATGAAACACTTGTTGAGTGCACGTAGGTTTATGCTGGTTGTCTCACTAAGACTAGACTGTGATGTAAATCATGAAACACGACATTTATCAGTCACCTCACCGGATGACTATCCCTTATTTAGAAAAGTACTGATAGACATAAGGATTAAGTTTGTGTGATATATGCCACTACATGCCAGAATAAATAGCAGCGCAAATCCATGAGTCATGCGTATATAACTGATAGCATCACTCGATCGCACTAACTCTACTGTTATTCGTGTAATTACATGGTTAGAATCTTGATGAGGAGAAATATATATGTTTCGAAAGTTTCAACTCCTCAATTTAACGTTGGAACCACTGTGAGGCAAATAGGGAACTGTGTTTGAAGTTTCTTGGATTAGTTGTTGTAAAATGAATTTCAGTTAGACACCATTCGAAAAAGACTAAGTAGATAAAATGTACTAAATAATTCGTTACTATATATAGTTGCTTTGTCTTTTAACTTCCTTTTTACATGTTAATAAGTCGTGCTATGCATGAAAGTATGTTTATAACATGTAGATTTTCTTAGTTATGTATTTACGTACAGAAATCAGTTCATATTTCACTTACTTATTGTGGTCTGTAGCAACTTTTCATTTTGTCTGAAATAAGCCATACCGCTTTCTACATCATCTGTAAATTGGACAAAGAATATTCTATTGAAAATGTGAAGTTCTTAACTCAGATTACAATTTGACAATTTTAATGATGACTATTGATATCATCTTCTTGAACATCAGGATTATTTGTACAACACAATGATACTATTCATTATTTATAGGTCCTGGGTTCGAATCTCGCGAGGCGGGATCGTAGATGCACACTGCTAAGGAGTCCCACAATATGACGAAACGGCCGTCCACTACTTACAGGTTATCTATGGTGGTCTAGCTTTAATTGACTCATGATCTCAACTATTGAAGTTACATTATTTATATGCTAAGTATGCACGCTCATAGACTTATATCATAGAAATGAGCAGAATAATCACAGTTTGTAAAATATTATTATTTAACAACTAATATATCAATAGTTGTCAATGTCTCACTTATATTCAGTGATAACTCAACTAGGATGGTTTCGAGGCAAACACTATTAAATGAATTTTTCAGTTGATGTGTGCAGAGTTATAAATGAACTTTATTCAAATAAACACGTATTTCACAAAACGATATATGTAAGCTTTATCTTCTCGAGTTTTACAAATTGAAACATACTTATTTTTTCCAATTCGTCCCAATCAACTAAGTTTAATGAAAAGAAACAGAATTATACATACTCCTGTTGGAGTATTAAGTCAACAATATCTTATTCATTACTTATTTTCAAAACATTTATCACATGAAAGTTATAAATTGGAATTTGAAATGTTTAATTGAACCTAACAATCTTTGTAACAGTTGGTCTGCTTTAATATTGTTGATCGTTCACTTGGGAGTGGACAATGGTTAATTGTTTCAGTTCAGTAGATTGTTGACGCTAACATGAGAAATACTAACTAATCAATTAAATATCGGTGACTAACTATGTAAAATGGTGTAAATTGTGAAATATCAATCTGAAAGAGATTGATTATGACATAATTGATGTATCATTCTTGTTATGTCGAGATAAGCATAATGAATGGTAACTTTCGTCTACTAATTACTACCTCCCACATTCACAGCCACATTTGGCCAAATCTCGTATAAATGTTGTTTCGTATTTTATTGGTACGATGTGGTCTGTCTGGTTGGTATATAAACCCCGTATGTTTGAAATAAATGATTGATATTGCAGAGGCTGCGATTGGTGTTCTGGACTTAGCTGACTGGGCTAGGCAGGAAGCAGGACCGATAAGTACTCTACACTGCTCGCACGGGTTTTATGCGTCATTGATCCGATCGATAATTCACTGCTCTCTCATTGGCGGTATCGTTACGTATACATTAGCAGGGCACTCAGGCCATAAGTTATAACAATCCCCCTAGGTGAACTTGAACCTTTGTCAATAAATAGCATAGCATTTTGTAAAAGAACAATCTTTCCACAAAGATCATGTCATATTTAATAATATACACCATCTATCAATGTTTGACATGACTGTTCAAAGTATACATAAATCATGAGTTAAGTGATGTATATATATGATCGAGATATGATTTGATGACTTACGAGGTCGAGGTATAGCTTGAAAAATATTTCAAAATATCAATTTGCATAAATAATTTAAATGAAGTAACAATGTAGATAGGTAACGTTGTCTTAAATCATCTTCTAAATAATACCTATTCTGGTGTGAATTGTAATTCCCAGTGGGTAAACAAACTGTCAAATATATGATTATCTCATGGATGAGGCTGTTGATGGTAGATTATAGATCTGGTTTAAGAAAAGTATTTTCTTATATTGGAATATTATGATTGGATATCAGCAATTCCATTCAAAGAGTGAATGGGCTGTATTATTTACAAGATAAGATAGTTCTATGAAAAGATTGGTAATAGATTCTATTGATTTCTTTCAGGAAATAAAAATCGAATTAGTCTAATTTATTATAACGTTGTCGTAAATTTCTTAATAAAGCTTGTCTATTATTGTGTGTTTTACTTTTTCGCATGAGTGATTAGATTACCGTTTATAAAGAGGGGCTTACTAATGCTTTTAATGTTAAATATTGTAACTAGTTAACTAAAAACAACTCCGCCTGGAGTCCCTCTGGGGGCTATTGCCGGTCCCAAGCCCGGATAAAGGAGGAGGGTCGGGTATGCGGTTTGCAACCCCATCTCGTAGAAAACTAACTCGCTAAAAAACGCTAACCAGAAAATTATTCAATTAACTAGAAACTAGTGATAAATATTCTCAAATGGTTTAAATGTAAATCAGTAATTTGGTTCAATTGATGTATGATTTTATTTTAAGTTACTCTTGTCTTAATACACAAATGAGATGTGTGTGGATGCCAAAACGCTTAATTGTTACACAAAAATCGAATTACCACAAGTTTCATTTAATTTCGGTGATTTATTTACTCTGAGGAAGTGGTTTATACTGAGTTTCGAAACATCGGAAATACAATTTTTCTATTTATTGGGATATAATAGAAATATATTTACTATTAACTCTCTATCTAATGCTTAATTTATTTGAAACTACCAAGTTCAATCTTGGTAGTGATAACTCTCAACTTAATCTGTTTAATATTAGAAGGGGATTTTGTGGAAATTATAGTAACTCCAATAGTTGAGATCATGAGTCAATTGAAGCTAGATCATCATGGAAAATCTGAAAACATGGTGATTCCAGGTCTAGCTTCAATTGACTCATGATCTCAATTATTGAAATTAATCTGTTTAGTGTAGAAATGTAACTAAATGTTTCCATCAATTATTTATTTACTGAGACTTTACATCTGTATTTGAAACAATTCAAGCTGTCTCAGTTTTTCACATTTTTAAGTAAAAATATAAAAATTCGTCAGTAACATCTCCTTGCATAGAGCAAAACTGTTTTCCAATTTATGTAGTCACCTTTAAATCAGAATAACGGAAGTAGATACACTTCCTCATTTCGATGATCATACAAGTTTCATAAGAATGTATGAAATACAGTGATGAGTTCGACAGTGTAATTACTATTACAAATATGAACTAGTGAATGAACATTGTTCGATAACTTACGTTCATTTCCCAATGCTAGTAAAAATATAAGATGTAAGTATATTTATAATCAAAAATATAAAACGGTGTATCCAGGAGAATGTTTCACTTTGAAAGCAGTTTAAACAATTATGGTTGATTGTTATTGAGACATAAGTTATATTTCTTAGCACGAATCTTCCTAATTGATTTTTATATATATTTGTACCCTTAATAGGTGACGGTTAGCCATTGACTTTTATTACTGTACTATTGCCTATAATGATTGGTTCATTATAAGGGATAATTTACAAAGTAACTTTAAATGTTATTACTACTGATAAGTAGCAATTATGCCTAATGGGTATTTATTTCACCGGAAATTTGAAAGTTCTTGAATCCTCATTGTAGTATTAATAAGCTCAGAGGATACCCACAAAGAAATTGAAAGACAGTTGAATATCTTTATTATTTTCTGACAATAATAATAATAATTATTATTATAGTAATAATAATAACAGGTTTGAAACTATTGTAGGAGTCGATGTTCACTGAATACATTATCATTTTGATACTAGTCAAAAGGCGCTGACCGCGTTTCTTAACCTGTTCTGTCTGTCTTCCAGCTTTTAGCGTCCATCTTATCGATGCCAATCATTACCGAATAGTTTTACCATATAATCAGAAATATGTTGTTTGTGAATGACAATGACACAGTGAATACATCGAAATACGTCTACAATATATTATACAGATTCATATCAATGTGTTGTCGTTATTCTGAAGTACATCTGATTAATCATCACTGAAGCATAGGGTCATTTACGGATCGTTTGCCATTGCCTAGTGATATACGGTTTTGTCAATCTCTTGAACCAAGACAGGAGTTTCAACTTGTTCAGTGGCTGTCGTGTTCACTAGTTTGCATTATCATTTTAGTGTTTACACTGTGAATGAAATCTAGTTCGTATGGATTTCTTTTCAGCACCTCATCCGACAATCTATTGAAACTAAATAATATTCAACTGGTTCATCAATTGTAAAGATATTGGTTAGTTGTTAAATTATCACACAATTGATATCCCACTACTAGCTTTAATCCAGAATTATAACAAAGAAAACCTATTCAACAATTATGAAGTGTTGTTTTTAGTGACTAGCAGTAAACATCATGATTCTGTTAGTCTGATTAGTTGACTGCACTTGCACCCGCGTTTATATTCACATCTAGACTTCAACCTGTTAACGTCCGCTTCAGACACTGAATGTTACACCTACTCAAATTCTTATTACAAATAGCCACTGAATTGTGCAAGGAAGATGTAATCTTATCGGTTTCTATCCTAGAGGACCCTCAGAATGTTGATTGAAATGCTCTTGAGTTGACATCAATACCACGTCTATCCATTCTGAATGTACGTATTCAAAAAGAGACTGATCCATTGGAGTGATTAAAATCAACAATGGGATGACATAAACCCTCACAAATGAATGAAAAATTCTATAACGATAAAATTTTCAAGACTGTTTGAGAGAATGATATAGAAGGAAAAATATTAGTTGGGAAATGATTTTCACTTCATGTGAGTGTTGAATGTAAATTTGTATTTAAAAATGAGAACTGGTTTATTATTATCATCTCCGATGATTTTACTTCGAAGTCATTGATAGGAATAAATGGATACGTTTATTTATTTATTTATTTCAACACATAAATATTGGTACAAGAGGGCACCAAATATATATGCGCCACACCATATTTGTGTGTGTGTGGGGGCTGTGATACTGCCCGGGTGCCCATACCGAAGCATGTGGTTTTCTTAGAGGGCCACACCCCGAGCCTTCGACCTAAAGTTCTGACCCATAATGCAGTGTAGCATCGTGAGGAGATGCATTCCCATGGTAGCCGGAGACCAACGATTGGTTCATATGCCATTTGTCCCTGCAGGATACTGGAACCCATGTGCACCATTAGTTTGGGGTCAGGTTAAAGCGCCGGACATCCGCTTTTCGTCCTCTCAATTTCGTAAACAACACCCCCACAACGAGGAGGCATTGAGTAGGACTTTCCTGGCAAAGTAATACGTGATTGTTTTTGTTTTGATCTATTTTAGAGTTGTACTCCTGAAATCAGAATCCATCAGTTTATTTCATCTTAAGAATGAATCGAATAGAAATATTTAGTTTAATGAATTAAACATTCATGAAAACAAGATCAACATGGTGTATTTTATAAAGACAATATTCCATCACTTACTCTTGTCGAATAGTACTTGTAGAAAATTGTAAAAATAAAGGAATATATGTTTATACAAAACAATAAAGAAATGAAATACACATAAACTACGTACACAGATCTATATTCTTCTTCTTCTCTTTTTTTATATGCAAATTATTAACTCATATTGATTCGCTAATTTGTCATACTGTGATGTATACTACTGATGTCGATAGATATAAGTAGTAAATATTGTCCACTACAATACCTGTTCAAATTGTATCATCCACAACTCATTACAATAATGTAATGCATATTTATTGCCAATATTTCAAGGATATTTGTATGCTTTTTATTGATTCAATAAGTCCTTTGATAAAATCAGTTCCATGTAAATGTAACTATATTACAATGATAAACTTTATGTTTCCAACATTATATTTTGTGTGGACTGAAAATAGTCAAGTTTGTATTAAATGGCTTACCATGTACAGCAGCTTATAGAGAAAAGGATCAATGTGATATGAAATTTGAATAAATATGTAAAGCATATTCGTTAAAGAATAGAGTTACGGTAGTAGAAAGTTATAGCTTTAGTTCAGAGAAATACTTTGAGTGACTTTGAAACTGATCAAACAGATGTAAACTGGTTCAGAGTTCGACTGCAGTGCAAATAGTACACTGTATTAAATTGTATAATTATAGAAGAGATAGTATTTTAGAACTTAGAAATAGTAGAGTTTAACTCGACCAACCAAGATAAAACATCACTAACTCGATAATTTATTTTCTAGGTCGTGTAAAATAAAACTTGCATATTACAAAGAAACATGGCCTCTCTATTACAGCGCTATGTCTAATAGCTGTCTTCATCTTTACCTAATAAGAATTCTGTTCTTCAATAATTGGCTTTCCGTAAGTAATGGACGGACAGATAATCATGTAAACTATCTGAATGACGCAATCTCGTCAAAAACAGATTTTGTTTTGCATTAACTGGATATTCATAAACACATTTAGAAACTGCGTCGTACTCCAGTAATCCATATGTTCTTTCTAAATAATCAACTCTATTCGATTGAAGATAATCAGTATAGTTTAGTTCTACACATTAAAATTGAGTGACAATTATTGTGAACTAGCTAGAAAGCATTAAAATGTACTTGATGAGACTCATATTCTATGGATTTAAAATTTAACATATTAAATGTTGAAGAAAAGTTGATACTTTTCTAACTGTATTATACCATGTTTGAATAACGAAGAATATAGAAAATGCACATTTCCACTTGTTGTGGTTAGGCTGTTTTCATGAAAATGCATTAACTGAGACTGATCAAATGGACAGATTATACACGAATTCAGCATATGATCAGCAAAATTCGAATGAATAAATTGAATATTACAAAATTCAACTTACAGTCTGGTAATGGAATGTGAAAAAGTGCAACAAATGTGATTAATTAAGATTGAGATGTAAATCATATTGGTTATCAAGAACATTTAGTGGTTGATATACGTTATCAATGTTATCAATATGTAATGGTGAACCAATAATTCATATTGTTACACATCAGTCGATTGTCATTGATTCATTATAAAGAGTAGTTTAAAACTAAACGGAATGTACTGATTAGGAAATCACAGAGTTACAAAGATTAGTTTGGAGAAAGGTTGTGTTTTCGGAGAGTTCACTTGTGAAGTGTACAATCTCACATAGCATGTTTCTCATAACGATATTCAGTAATTTGCCCATTACTGTTATCATGATGTGAGGATGATGAACTAGATAAATGTTGAATGACATGTTAAAATGAAACGGTGATGTTCATATGAACCATGATTGGGATGAGCATGCGAAGAGAAATATATTGGTTTAGTGGTAAAGTTGTGTGGTGGAAGAAGGAGATAAAGTGATAGATTCGGAAAAATGAGGACGATTGAGGCGATGTAGAAGATTGTTTCTGAATATCGAGTGGATGGATAATACTAATTACAGGGTGTGTGTAAAGAAGAGTATTTTGAGAGAGAGAAAGGGAGTTGGAAATGGAATGTCAGCATTGAAATGGATGTTCGTATACAGAATTTTGTTTAATGTGAAAGTTATCCGTACTCTGAATATAGGTATCATTACCAAGTTTTGATTTGATAATTTCGGATAAATTGAGCATTGGGTAGATTGTTATAAATGAATAGTATATTTGTAATATCTCAATGAGCAGAAAAATTAGATTTTCTGACGTTTCGTGGCTTGGTGTAAGTCGCTTCTTCAGAAAATCTAATTTTTCTACTCATTGGGATATTACAAATATACTACTTATTTGTACTCTGAATAGTTTGAATATTATACTTATATCGACAGGCTTCGATGGATATTACTGTGAATGATATCACTACTGATAAGTAACAAAAATACTCACCAAACATGTATTTCGACAAGAGAGATGATAATCGAAATACATACTTGTGAAATTATAGAGATGTTCTAGAATTGTCGTTGTGTTAGTTGTGATGGCAGTCTCAGTAATAATATTAGAATCATCAATGCTGTTAGTGTTGGTAGATTATGTTGTTTTAGTGAGAGTTTAACGGTTGTACGATAGTCTAGGATGTGTGTATATATCCACAAAATAAAGTAGAAAGTCAACTTAACATTAATATCAAATGATAATAATGAGGGATCTAATATAGTTGATGCGAATCATCCTTGTGAATTAACCATCATTTATATAATTACCATAATAAGCTATTACTCTTGATTCTACTATCCCGTCTGCTTCTCAATTCAACAGTGCAATCACACCGAAATAAATGAATAGGGAAGTGTGTTACTGTAAAATGAGAATTATTTTGCATTTCGACTAGTCATTAACAATACATTATCTCCCAAGCATTCGAATGGGACATTTGTATGTGCCTCGTATTCAATAAGATCAATAAGTGGTTGTATTACAATTGAAGTGACTTGGAATTATTGAAACGAGGTTTACAATTTTGTGTGTGATATTCAATTTGTCTGAATGAACAAGATAATTCTCATTGGATTCGTTGGTTATTTTTAGATAATTAAAACGCATACTGAAATCTGATGGCTGTTTATCATACAATTCTCTAAAAACAGCATGCTTTGTACAAATATGACCGTAATAAACATTCTTGACAACATAAAATTTGGCATTCATTTTATCTTCATTTGACCTCAGTTTTCTGAGGTATGTATGAACTTTTTAGTCAATGTCTGATTTAGCGAGCACTATGGAAGGGTTATTTTATTATGAGCAACATGTGCTATTCGAAATGACAATGACGAGATATGTTCATTGATACACGTCTTCGATTTTATAAATATTTTCGTCATTTTGTTATCTGTTTTCTGTAGTTTATTTGATAGGCGGTGATTATCGTGTTGTTCAATATTACGTAAGGATACACTATCTTATCATAGTTGTGGATCATGGCATATTACCTTGTTCGCTTATACTACTGTGATGAACGCTACTCACGAGATCACTTGTAGGTAGTTACCTACTTACTTACTTACTTACTTACTTACTTACTTACTTACTTACTTACTTACGCCTGTTACTCCCTATGGAACATAGGCCACCGACCAGCATTCTCTAACACACTCTGGGCCTTCCTTTGCATTTTATCCAATTTCTGTTCATCTTCCTCATGTCTGTCTCCATTTCTCGACGTCATGTGTTCTTTGGTCCTCCTCTTCTCTTTCGGCCTTGAGGATTCCATGTGAGGGCTTGTCTTGTGACGCAGTTGGGTGCTTGTAGGTAGTACTCATACACAACTAAACTGTTTGGAAAGTGGGAAGTATATTACGTTGACGAAAATCTACTTGTGAATAATGGATACCTAATGGTTCCAATAAACAAGTCCATACAATTCTCGAAGTTAACTGTTTGTATTGATTATCCGATGACCAGAATTATACCAGTAGAGAATGCTCTAAATTTATTTAACCTAACTCATGGTTTTGAAGTTGTGAGTAATAACCAAGTTGAAAAGCTTATGCAACTCAGAACACCTGTCAACTAATATCCAAGTCACAATCTTCAAGACAGTTCTACTGTGCGGAGCTAAAACTTGTAGAACTACCACAACTATCATCATAAATGTACAATTAATTGTGAACAAGTGTCTGCGTAAGATACACAATGTCCGTTGACCGGATTCCATCAGCGACAGCCTACCGTGAGAGAGAACAAACCAGATTAGAGTTGAAGAGGAAATTAGGGAAAGAGGTCGGTAATGGATAGAACAGATATCATGAAAATCATCACACTTCATTACGAAGCAATCCCTAACTTTAAAATCCTGAGTGGAAACGAAAAAGAGGAAGGCTGTTGAACACACTTTGTCAGGAATTGGAAACAAACATGAAAAGGATGGATAGCAACTGGGGGAGATTACTTTGGACAGAGTCGGATCATGAATGCTATAAGGAAGACCTATGCTTCTCCACGAGGGATAACAAGAGTAAGTAGTGGAAAAATTAACGTGTATCATATTCAGAGATAAATTACTTTTGTTTGAAAGAAGATTTTGTCAATTTTAAACGATAATAAATACTCCAAATACACATCCTTACTATCATGGCGAAAATAGTTTCATTAGAATACATTGAATATTAGCACTTAACTTGATTATAAATAAATAATATATATATGTAATGTCCCAATGAGTAGAAAAACTAGATTTTCTGATGTTTCGTGACTTAATGTAAGTCACTTGTTCAGAGAACAAATAACCAAGTTAAAATTAATCCAAGTGTAGATAGTACAACGGAACAATCAGAATAATATGTGATCAGTCAAAAAACAGGTCTGAACTAGTTAATGTCATGTCATTTCGTTCAAGTTGATTCATGTATGTGAATTTGTGTGTATGAATGTATGTACTGTTTAAGGATGAAAAACTGTGTGACCTTTATGGTAAGAAAGGATAGAATTTAATTTGTAAGATAAGTCCATGTAGGATGTATGGTAAGGCCTTCTTTTCTATTGAGAGCAGTACAATTAAGCATTATATGGAACGCTTCAGCTACTCTCCTTTCTCTGTAATTGGAAAAGCCTTTTTACAACATTTGGATATTTTTTGAAATCGATTTAGTGGTCGTCAAAAAATGGCATGAACTCCTATTGCCGATTTAATTTGAAATTTATCCAGTTCTACGGGATTGTTAATAATGAAACCTCATAATCCCGTAGAATATTACAAATCTATTATTTATTTATTTATTTATAACAATCTACCCAATGCTCAATTTATTCGAAATGATCAAATTAAACCTTGGTATACTGATACCTAATTAACTTGATTGTTCAAACACTATTTTAAACATAAATGAAAGAGTATACATTTTGAAAACAAACTTACGGCCTCCCATCGCAATTTGGAAATGTACGACAACCAAGATAAAATTGAATAATACAGTACAGTACATTCTTCTTTAAAGAATATTCATTACTTCATTTCATTTTATACTATTATGATGTGATAGTGATTCGTTAATTTTAATCTCTACCCCACAGTCTGTAATGATTGGTTTGTTTTAAGAAAAAATTATTTTTTTATACTTTAAATTGTACTGTCACTGATCAGCAGATAATGAATTCATATCTATAATGTATACCCAGGAAGTTTAAAACAAGTTCTGATGTTTGCAGTATAGTAGCACTGGTAATACTACTACTAATAATAATAGTAATAATAACAGAACGATGGTAGTAATGATAGTAGTATCAAAAGCGATGTGAGTAGTAGTAGTAGTGTGATTAATATTAACAATAGTAATAGAAATTGTAGAATATTTATTAAAATTATTGATATGATTGATGAGTAGTAACCAAAAATAAAAATATCATATCAAAATTATTATTGAGTGATAATATTTCGATACACCATATATACTTAGTCTCATTTAGTAACACCAGTGTTTTATGAAGTTTCTAGGTTCGAGTTTCACGTGCAAAGTAGTGGATACTCATTGCTGAGGAGTCCCATACTAGGACGGAACGATCATCCAGTGCTTCCAGGTTTTCATTGGTAGTCTAATATTGATCAGTTCATGATCTTAATTCAAAAACTCAACAATCTTCACAATCCTGTACTGATAGATCCCAGTTAGTTGTAACGAAATTTAAGTTTACGGTGAATGATGTTGTGATAATGTTTGTGTACTTATTATTACATATCCAAGTATAGATATGTCGAAAATGGCGTTGTGTCTTAGTAATACGAACAATAAAGTTATCTTATAAATTAAAAAAATAAAGCTTGTTTGAATGGATTTTACAGTTCCTTTGCTCATGTTTTTATATGCTGGTTTTGTCCATTTAACACATAAGTAACATAAGTACCATTGTATATACATATCTTAGTAGTATAAAAGAGTCGAAATGAATAGTAGATTATCAGGATCTTGAAAATTGAGGCTAGTGAAGTTAAATAACCGATGAAGAAAGAGCGTAATTGATGCACTGTAACATTGGAAATATTTTGTAAAAGCGAAATTTAGAAGCTCAAGACACATCAGAATTTCGTACACTATCGAGTTACTGACTGGTTAGGTACCAAACTTAGTTATTTTCAAAACTTAAATAGATCAAGTAGATGTGTGAAGTACCCTATCTCAGGAAAATTATGTGATAACGAGCACCAGTATATGATTGAGCAGTTCACAGTTACTCTATGCATAACACTATTCTCGAGATTTAAATGATGATAAAATTCAATAAAGATTTCACTATTTCCATCAAAGTGGGATGCATAGCTTGTTGAAGAGCATCCTTCTGTTAAAATTTCAGTTTTAATTCCATAGGGAAACTCGAAACGACTAAAAGTGGATACTTTGAGTATTATATCATCCGATGTGCTCGATCGAACGAACGAATGAACAATATTTAACAATTCACTTTTCATCTAAATAAGAAAATCGTGGATTTCATATAACAAGTCCAATCTTAAGCATTTGAAAATAATTCTGGTGAACGGCTACATGTTCAAATAAGTTATAATGTTGATAGAAAATCTTGAAATCATAAATTGGCTCATTCACAATTCAGCTCGTTTCTTCAAGTTGACTTTTTGACTGGATAAAATAATCATACCTTACACTTTGAATATCACATCATCTGTCTGTAAAATCTGATTGATTTGGGAAGTAGACTGATGTTCAAAGGTCAAATAACAAGTATAGGCTTACTGTACAAAGAAATATGTTAGATTTCAATGTGGATACCAGTATCATGCCACAATACTTTTCATCTAATTAATAATAATAATAGTAATCTATATATTCTAAAAATAACAATCACAGAATTCACGCCAGTTTACAGGTATGATCAATTTGATATAAATAGTAACATTGAATGTACAGAACAAACATGTGATAGAAGAAAGTTTTAAGTATGCTAGTTCAGTAGTTGTTTAGGTAGTACATGTATTACAGCGATCCAATGCATCAGCCGGGAATTCTTACTATTTCTTAAATGGACAGCCTGTTGATTTATGAAGGGAGAGTAATTAAGGTCAATTCGTGTGCCAGATCGAATTAATGATAATAATCTACAACTAGAGAAATTAAAACGAAAACAGAGAGCACGGAACAACAAAGCAGTAATTACCAAAATATGTCCATTAGGTCTACCAAAATGCGTGTGTCATGCGACACAGTGATATACTGTTGATGTTATTCAAATTAGTTAAACTTGCTGGGGACGGTGTTAACATAAAGTGACAGCAAGTAGGTGGTTTTATTTAGGGAATGCACTACTAATGATGGCTAAACATTTAAAGTTTCTATAATATCACTTGTGGAATGAGATACAATTACAGGTGCTAGAACATTCAATGCGTTTTCAGAGGAGCTGTATGCATCGATTCAGCGAACAAATAATGGGAGTGATTTTATCGTATGGATAGATTGTGGTAGATTATTCCAGAGTCTTGAAAATTTACAGGTAAATTAATTCTCATAAAGAGATGATTTAGAATAAGTTTGTTTCACTAGTGCCAAGGAATTACGGATGCCATAATGAGAAGTCTCTGCACATTGAATCACGTGATCGAATGTAAAGGATAGTTTATGAAGTAGTTTGAAGAAAAAGATAAAATTTAGGTTGAATCTCCTCCTCCATAAAGCGTCTAGCCCAAGTTTATTACATCTAGAATTATTAGTTAAGGTACAATCAGCTCCAAGAATACGAAGTGTAAACTATCTCTGTACTGATTCCAGCCTTAATTTATCATTTATGCGCTCACTGCTAAGAATAAACGTGCAATATTCTAGAAGAGGTCGAACACAAACTTTGTACATTAAAATACGTGACTCATTGCTATAAAAGTTTCGAGTTATGTAACCTACTAGACGTTGAGACTTAGAGGTCTGTTTCAATGTCTGTTCTGTAAACGACAAGTCTTGGGAGTATTTAATTCCTAAGTCTACTACTGTATGTAACCTAGATAAGACTTCTCCATTTATGGTAAGGTCTCGGTTGAGTGATGTATCGCCGAAGCATATCCATCCATATTTAGCCGTATTTAGCTCCAGTTGCCATTTTAAGCACCACTGTGCTACCTTCTTAAGCTCCATGCTGATGCAATTTTGCATAATTTTCAGCTCATGTGGAGAAAATGAATATACTACTTTAAGATCATCTGCATATAGAAGGGGTTTACTCACACAGAAACTTTCACAAATATCATTGATAAACACTAAAAAGAGCAAAGGGCCTAAGACACTACCTTTTATTACACCACTTCTAACAGGAACAGCGTTAGACAATGAAGAGTTAATTTTAACTATTTGATGTCGATTACTGAGAAAGGAATCAAACCAAGCTAGCAAATGATTTTGAACCCCATAACATGCGAGTTTACCTAACTGAAGTTGATGACTAACCATGTAGATGGCTTTAGAAACGTCCAGATATAGCATTAAGACTAGATATCCTTAGCTACGTAGAAAATAGACTAAATTAAAGAAGTCAAAATGACATGTCATGCAAGATCGATTTCTAAGATATCCATGTTGAGTATCATTGATAAATTTTCCAGCGAGTAAATAGTTGGAAAGTTCACCACTTATAATTTTTTCCATAATCCTAGAAATAACTGGAGTAATATTAATCGGCCAACAATCGTTCATGTCAGTCTTATCTCCAGATTTGTAACGTGGTATGATGTACGCAGTTTTCCAACAGTACGGGTAAGAACCAGTCTCCATAGAGAGAGAAAGGGAGTAAACAACTTCAGAAGAAGAAGAAGAAGAAGAAGAAGAAGTGGAATATCTGGACCACCATATTTGTAGAGAAAGGATGAAATCCCGTCTGCTCCATGACCTCTCGAAAGCTTAAGGGTATTTGTAACTTATTAATTTTCATGCATGTGAATGAGATAGATTTTATTGAGTTGCTAGTCACATACATAACTCTTGAAGCAGAGCCACTTATGATTCCTACACCATTGTCAAAAACACCACTGAAAAGATCTGCTATAGTTTCAGAGTCGTATATAAAAGTGCTATCATACTGGATGCATGGTATATCAACATTTTGAGTTGCTTTAGTGCGTTTATTGAAAAGGAGAGTTACGTTTTGTACCTTTGAGTTAGTATTGAGTGCTAGTATCTTGAATTTGGATGCACTACATACTAGATGTACTTGTTATTGTTTACTGATTTGAGGTCTTGCTAAATTATGTTAATCCAATCTGTTTACAAGTAGTGAATATAGAGTACTTTATCATTTAAATGTGTTTCACTTCCAAGGTTTACTGATATTTAAACTATTTACTATGAGCATAGATTTAATAAACAAAATGATTTGCTATAATTTAAAGTATATAGCAACATTCCAAATGCATGATGTTTCCAACCATGTAGGAATTAGAATCAACAAAGGAATGTATGAATTCATTATTCTTAGTTTATTTAAGTTCACAGAAACAAAACAAATTCTGTGGTTTGACCATAATAGCACAAAGTGTCACGCTTTAGTATTACCGATAGTTAGATTCCATAGCTTTCCGTTTAAATGAATTTGCGTGTTGGTTGGAATTTATTTAAACTATTGCTTTGCTGTGTATACTAATATCTCAAGTCTTGGCAGATTTCAGTCCAACATAACCATTGAGCGCACAAGTAGAACTGCCATTCCTATGTCTTATTTCTGAAGTTTTCTGTACCGTTTTCATCAATACATTTGTTGCAGTATTTGGATTTCCTTGTTTCACAATAGCTGATATTTTATTTGACCGCTGATGGTGTATTGGAAATAGAGAACGTGTATCCTTTTGACTTTGAGTATTTTAAGATGAGTGAAACATCACCCAAATGCATGAATCAAATCCTCATTGTGCCAAATAAAATCATCTCCACTTTTCACCTCATTGTGGTTTAGTATTGTCATTTTCGTTCACATCGTCTTTCTGATATTTAGTATTGTTCGTTACATGAAGGACTGAATATTTGAAGCCACAAATAAAGTTTCAAATCAATGTTGCTTATGTATGTATGGATTGCAATACTTCATGTCATAAAAAATCAAATGAAAACCAAAAAAGAAGACAAATACAACGGTATTCATACATGTTAATTATATTAACTGCCATCACGGTTGCAGTTGGGGATATGTATGGTGAGATGTACATCAGCGGAATTGTTAAGCGTTAATACCATATTTCCTAAAACTAGATAACTGTCAAAAGCTGAAATAAAGTAGTTGATTCCGTTCTTTTCAACGCTATTTGTTATATCAACATGAAATCGACTCACATTCACATGAACCACATTTTGATGCTGTTGACAAGATGCTGATAAATCTACAAACATATTGTTGTAGCCAGATATTGCTTTTCCAAATAACAAATTCTTGAAATATATGTTACTAATACAGGTCGTGTGTCTAAATTCACAGGAATGTTTCCAACAATCGCAAATCCTCATTTACGTTGTAAAATTGAGCTATTCAAGAAGTTTGATTTCAGATAGCATATCATCTGACATGAATTACAACCGTTCAATTCACTCACCTTGATTATTTGATTATGACTAAGTTCAGGTGTATATGTATCATCGGAATGATGTTCCAGATTCTTTTCATCATATTCCCAGTTAATACGTCTCGTTTGTAACCTCATGATAGTTCATCGAGTAAAGATGTATTCGTTTGAAGTTACAAATTTAGATCTATGAAAGTACTATACATATTGCGTTGATTAACAAACAGCAAATAATTTCGATGTTTAGTGGGTAAGTCACAAAAGAATGTATATAAAACATAAAAATTGAGATGGTTCAAGGCCCCTTACAAAACAGAGTACAACTGGTTATCATATGACATTGAATAAGGCGGTCTAATCAACTGCGTGTCCACAATCCTCATGTGATCATTGATAAAGTTATCAATGAAGAACTGATCAGCGTCTTAGCTTGGGCTGCATTGTTTTGATGCAAGAATATTCGTATATATCAGATGTTTAAAATCACAAATATGTAGAGAGATATGTATTATGACGGGATCAACAGTCCATATATGTGACAAATTGCAGAGCATGTTTTCAGTTCGATTCATATTATCTAGTCGTGTCCACTTTGCTCAAAGTTTTCTGTTTCCCATAGACATATCATATAAAGTTAAATTAGATGAATTTTACAGTGTCCATTGTGAGTTATATCAAAATTAACATGTGTTGATATTTCTTCTTAACGACTGTTGTTCCTTGTCTGGGAAAAATGTATAATGACATTATAAAATACGACATTTTACAAATACTATAATATAGTTGAAAAATATACTTTAAATGAGTCATATTCTGATCACATTTCAGATGTCATTGTAGCAAATGCCGAGTGCTCTCACACCTCACACATGGAATGCAGAATCCGTATTCAATACTGTGATGATGACAAATGTTCCTGAAATAGTCTCGAAACCAGATTGCTCTGATGTGATGTTGCTCACATAAATGGAAAAATTAAATTAAGTCACCAATTTTAACAGTTCGAAATTCATGGTAAGGCTCTATGAGTGCAATAGTAGAAATGAAGATCTATTTAGGATAATTGTGACTGACTCACACACTGACTCAAAAGTTCATGCATACCTCAGAAAACTCAGATCAAATGAAGATAAAATGTATACCAATTTCATCTTGTCATGAATGTTTATTACGGTCACATTTCTACAAAGCATGCAGTGTTTTCACAAAACTGTATGATGAACAGTCATCAGATCTCAGTATTTGTTTTAATAATCTAAAAATGCCCAATGAATCTAATCAGATTCATCATGTCTATTGAGAGAAGGTGAATTTCACACACAAAATCGTAAACCTCGTTTCAATAATTCCAAGTCACTTCAATTGCAATACAACCACACATTGATCCTATTGAGTACGGAGTACATATAAATGCCCCATTCAAGTGGTTGAGAGATAATGTGATCATACATCCATCATATGTATTGTTAATGACAAGTCGAAATGCAATCTGTTTCTTACTATACAGTAACACGATTCCCTATTCAGTAATTTCGGTGCGACTACACTGTTGAATCGAGAAACCGACAGGGTAGTAGAATCAAGAGTAATAGCCTGTTATGGTAATTATATAATAATATGCATCAACTATATTGGATCCCTCATTATTATTATTACTATCCCTCATTATTATCGTCTCATATTAATATTAGGTTGCCTTTCTATCTTATTGTGTGGATATCTACACACATAATCGATTATCATACAACCGTTAAACTCTCACTAATACAACACCATCTGCCAACACTAACAGTACTAATAATAATACTAATATTATCACTAATACTGTGGTGTGTGCTACTTATGTTGACATAAGTAGTATATGATGTTAGTCGTAAACAGAAGGTCAGGCAGTAGAGAGACAACAGGATCGAACAGTAAATAATAGAACCAGAATGCAATTTGTATGAAAATGTAGGAACAATGAAGTCTGAGTCATTATGAGACAATTGATGGACAGTTTGCAAATTACGCATTTACTATTTGATTGATAGATTTTATTGAGACGTCCTGTAATTTTGTGTTAAATACATTTGATTGTCCCCACTGGTGTTCTTCTTCACTACAATAATACCATCACAACTACCACAACGACAATTCTAGAACTTCTCTAATATTTCACAAGTATGTATTTCGATTATCATCTCTCTTGTCGAAATTCATGTTTGGTGCGTGTTTTCGTTACTTATCAGTAGTGATATCATTCATAGTAATATCCATCGACGCCTGTCTACAAATATATAAAATTCCAACTCTCCAGAATACAGATTACTTTCACACCAAACAAAATTCTTTATACGAACATCGACTTCGATGCTGACATTCGATTTCCAACTCTCTTGGTCACTTATAATACTCTTCTTTACAAAAACCCTGCAATTCGCATTTTCCAGCCAGTCGACTTTCAGAAACAATCTTCTACATCGCGTCGATCGTCATTATTCTTCCAAATCTATCACTTTATCTCCATCTCCCACTACACAACTTTTCCACTAAACCGATATATTTCTCTTCGCATGCTCATCCCAATCATGGTTCATATGAACATCACCGTTTCATTTTACCATGTCATTCAACATTTATCTAGTTCATCATCCTCACATCATGATAACAGTAATGGGCAAATTTCTGAATATCGTTATGAGAAACATGCTATGTGAGATTGTACACTTCACAAGTGAACTCTCCGAAAACACAACCTTTCTCCAAACTAATCTTTGTAACTCTGTGATTTCCTAATCAGTGCATTCCGTTTAGTTTTAAACTACTCTTTATAATGAATCAATGATAATCGACTGATGTGCAACAATATGAATTATTGGTTTATCATTACATCCTGATAAAATGAACGTATGTTCATTACGAAATGTTCTTGCTTACCATCAACGTCAGTGCCTGAAATCACCGATCGTTTAAAAGTAACTTGCGTTTGGGTAATAGTGTTGATAATAAAAGTAGGCTAGTTCGAGTAAATATTCAGTGACAAAGAAAACACATTTCTCAATATTAAACCACCATTCATCGATTCAAATGTATATCTAAGCAATCATACGTCTACTGTTCAATCACTACACTATAATCATTCATTTATTATATTTACTTTTTCCGATTTGCCGGAAAAATCAATCATCCTACTATCACATATTTCAAAATGACCTTTCCAATCATAGTTGATATCCCTGTATTATCGTCAAATATCGTCCACCACAATACAGTTATAGTGTTGTATAGGGAAAGTCAATCAGAAGTAGCCTAATGAGATGGTCAATTAATGTCAATCAGAAGTGATCTAAAGGGCAAGTGTATTTCATGGAGTTGAGTAGGAAATGAATCAATTTCCTAATGATTATTATGGTATGTATATGAATGAGTATTTGTCCATTTTATTCGGTTATCCAGCACACTTTCTTCCTCACTCTTGTGTTGTTTCCAGAGTATTCATTGGATGGATAGCGTGTAGTACAAGGTGTATCAGTATCAGACTTTTGATACCGCTGGCCATAACAGCATTAATAGTGTGCAAACATTGAAACAATCTATACTTCAAAAACACACAAATAAACCGAAATAAAACTATGAAAAACTACCTCACTTAACACAGCAAATGAGAAAACTATTTTATATATTATATTTTTTTCTTTAGCCGTTTTTGTCTTCGGTACATGTTTTATTTTCCCCTCCAAGGTTTGGAGGTAATTTTTCCAGAAAGCATTTCCAAGTGTCAGCTAAACGTGTGTATAAATTGGTCCTGCAAATAGACATAATAATGGAATTATTGCTTATAATGTGGATGACTAAAGGAAGTGCTCATTTACTGAAATGATCCTGGTGCTTCTAAACATGATCTTTTCAGCAACAATTCGATGATCAGTAATGAAAACTCGACATTATTCTCCATAGATGCGTGTGGAATGTATTTTTTTAGGCACATATAAATTTCATCTGAGTACCGAATTAACAGATGGTGTTAATCTCACAAATCAAAAACACTCGAAACTATAAGCATCTATATGTACTATGTAAATTGCTAGGTGACAATCATCTCCCGTTAATGTGATACAAGTACAAGAAATAGGTATGAACGGTAAATGGTTTGCCATAACTTCATCATCTGTTTCTATTGTTAGAAATCCACAATGAGGTATACATTATTTAGACTATGATGAGATCACGTTTTCGAAATAGTTCTTCACTGGAATATTTCTTGCCTGTGCTAAATAATGAAAAAGAGTACAAACATTAGATACCTGTGTTATTCTGTAAGTCAGTACTTAAATCTGAACCCATCCAGTTGGCAAGCCAACAACTGAATCAAACACACATCATGAATTCCCACATTAACATAACAATAACCAACGAAATAAGAAAGATATCACTTCCATTGATTGTGTTTGATAATAATTTCAGCAATAAAAGATTTAGCATTGAAGAGTGACATCCAACTTACCACGTATCCAAAATAAGGATTCTTAAACAAGAATTTGTCAACCAGATTGATTATTTATGCATATTTCAGTGATTAATAACAAATCACAATATCTGGCATTATAATATGAGGCTGAATTGAGCGGAACGTGATGATGGAATGTTATCTGCAATGTTCAATATAATGAGAGAAGCTATCACTGACACTTATTTAATATTACTTCACCAGATTCCATTCAATTTGTTAAGGTGACATGATAACCTTAATACGATTCCCAGAACATTTCCGGTGTAATTCATATAAGCAATATCGAATCTATCAAACACAAATGTAACACTGATGAATAAGACAAGTCATGCTCATGTTGGAAGAACTCACTATTTCGCTTTTCGAAGTGATTAGTACCTTCAAGTCCGAATTTTCACCTACTAAGACAAGTCACGCTCAAATATGAAGAAGTATTTATGTTGGGAGAACTCCCTATTTAAAGTTTCGAAGAGATTAGTAACTTGAAGTTCGAACTTTCACCTACATATCTCACTTGCATGATACCAATATCGTCAACCAACTGATGACTACTTCTCCATAAATATGTCCCTCAATTGTGGATGAGGATGCACAAAACAAATTTATAACAAATGACGTGAGAGATGTAGTGGACGATTCCAATAGTTTTGATTCGTAGTAAAGTTCTGTATACATTCTTCTGAACAATATCATACTGGGATTAAATAGTTGATCAGTGTCATCCAGCAATTGACGATAATCAAACGAATTTCAGACTCAGCTGTGAAACATAGTTCATGAATCGTCAATCTTAACAATCACATAAATTGACAAATGAAAATAGACCTAATAAGTCAACATTTACTGACCATCGCTAAATTACATGACGATTACGAATGACTTCAGCTGTTTACAATTCAAACAAAGAGGCTTCCTACTCCAACTAGTCGAGAATATAACTCAGTCAATGCAACATTCATATTAACTTATAAGTAGCAAGTTAATTGTTCTCGGAAACTAAAGTCAAACAAAATAGTAAACTCATGAATCTAATTCCCAAATCACTTGTGTACCATACACTCTGAGACAGTAGAATACATTAGTAAATAGTATGTCTAAAATGAACACTTCCTGAAAAGACATACATTGAAAGAAGGAAGGACAAATGAGCCAGAGAATATATCAGGTGAATTAATGACATTAATAAAATAATTATTATGCTTACTCCACATCAAAGATCACTAATAAAATCATTGACATTACGAAAATCAACATCGATAGTTTGTGTTGTAATGTTCTGATTAGAATGGAACAGAGCAAATCTACTCATTGATGTTAAATTACTGATAGTCAGTATATCTATTGTAGACTTGAATGAAATAAACAATCATAACTACCTACAATGCTTCAATACTATGAATAGTTATTATCAATATGATGGATGTGATCAACTTACTTACTTCTTACAGAATATGTTTCATTCATATCCTCTAATGCTAAAACCTTAAAAACTGTTTTAACTCATCTGTGAGAAACACAGAGATACACACTACTCAGACTGTTTCTCATGATGTCACCTTACTGAAGGCAAATATTCCATAAGATATCATCCAAACAGTTTATCGTATCAGATTTCTGAACACAAAATTATTTGCACTAAACATTGTTGCGACTATTCGTGTTACCATTCTGTGTTTGATTCACTTAGTGATTGACACTCATGAGCAACATTTCACATTATTCAATTCCACTTACCTCCTTTTCCTAAAACAACAACAACAATAAATGGTAATATCGTGTGATGCTAATTGATGCTAAATCATAACATATTCTTCGTAATTTTATCATTAATGTGAAGTAGAAGAACAAGAACAAGAAGAAGAAGAAGACGTCAGTTCACCTTACATAGGACACAAATATAACAATGTTTCAATATTATCAATGTTCAACTCAACTCTCACAAACATTGTATTAACTGAATTTTTGGCACTCATGAATAGTTCAGTTTACTTACTGGTGATTAATCTGAACCGATAACCCTTCTCTTGTTTTTATCAGACAATGTCAATCATCGTTTAATTGGAAACTTATCTAATTCCAGACAGTGTCAACACGCGTTCACACCATTCTCTTATTCCCTCACATATACAATGCCAAATATCACTGCTTCTCTGTCACTAAACCAGTATGAGTAAAACTAACCATTTTATCAATTATTAACACTTCAATACCCCTAGTACGCATATCATGACAGATTTTAAGTGAACAAACCAGCTTGAATTCCTAACTGATATCTCAATTGAAAGTAGATCAGATACGTGAGTGACGTTCACACAATCGTTGGTAATTCTCAATGTGCTTATACAACATATTAGATGTCATTCAGTGATGAATGTTTCTTGTGTACTCGTTTGCGTGGAGGTAATGATAGTAACAGTTTGTCACAGATCGTCAAGTTCATTTCATATGCTGTAAGTATAAACGATCGATCAATCACTGTTCATTTTGCATGAAAGATCTGTGTTCATTTGTCTTCTATTTAATGAATGGACATAACATAATATTGAATAGATTTTGCACAATACTGTCTCAATTCTCACAACACAGTATATTATGACAATGCGCGTGAACTGTCCTCCATCTTAAATCCAATATTCCTCCATTCAGCAAATCAAATTACTGCCATTATATCAATGTGTCACAAGAATTTCAGTCGAAATTCAATAACCCACGTGCTATTTCATACAACACAGAAATTAGATAGTAATTGAGAAAGAATTCTATTTCACGATCAACTGCATACAAAGCACTGACCATTCCATCACCGTACAACAATTACATAGTCACTAACTCACCAGTCGCCTCTTGCATTAAGAAAATTGAAATCAATGACACTATACCAATTGACATATCAATTCAATCTGATACCAAACCGAATTTCAGCTACATTAATACTTCTTCAATAATGGAATGAGTGAAAGACATGTTATGACTGAACATATAGTTTGCTTAGTGTAAATAATGTATTTAACTAACAAAACGCTTTATTTACCCTCAATTCACGTGTCATGCAATTCGATAATAATTTGATGATAATCGAATCGATTAATCACATTTATTTCTTGCATATATAGCGGGAATATATGGAACTGAAAACAACTGTCAACCGATATCAACGTCAAAATCTTCAACACGAGAGCCAACACAGTTGGATCAGTTGAACGTAGCTGAAATTTCGAGAATGAACATGACCATCATCAAAAATGTACAAGTATTCATAAACAATGGTCTACTCAAGATACTCAATGTTCAATGGCCGGATACCATCAACAACAGACTACTGTGGGAGATAACATAACAGCTTCCAGCTCTACAGAAATTAGGAAAAGACGGTGAAGGTGGATAAGACATATATTACAGAAAACAATAAATCACATCAAGAGGCAAGCGCTTACCTGGAATCCTGAAGAGAAACGAAAAACAGGAAAATCAAAGAACACACGGAGTAGAGAATTGGAGGCAGACATGAAAAGATGAATAGAAACTGGAAACAGTTGGAAAGCATTACGTAGGAGAGAATTCGATGGAGAATTTCATGCAATTGTTTCCGTGTATGAATTTAAATAGAGCAAGAACAAACATTGATGCAGAATAGTATGAATTCATATTATTTCGAGGTTTCTCGTCAGCTGCTTACAAACGAAAATTGTGGTAGAATTTTTACATGGTGATAGTGTGAAACAATTGACATAAATGAGTGTAAATCACCTGATTACAATAATAACTATATATATATATGCTAGAAACAGGTCAAAGGTCAAAAGAGGGGGGTTAATCCAGGGTGGGTGGTGTAATAATTTAGTGAAGTTCATAAATTGTGTGATAATTGTAGAGATTAATGGAATTAAATAATAAGGTAGATTACGTAATAATAATTAAATAGGGTTTGGAACGTTAAGATCATTTAAGAGGATCAGGTGGTGGAAATGTGTGAATAGAATTTATTTTAAGAATTAGGTAATAGGGGGGAGTATAAAATATCTTAGAATAAGTAAATGAATAAAATAACCAAACCACAAAACAAACAAACAGAAACAAAAAGATTACCAGGGTAGTGATAAGTTTGTTACAGTCTCTTTTTGAATGCATATGTCCGGTTTCAGTTTCTTAATTGCAATGGCTTCAGCAAAGCGGAGAGTGGTAGTAGTTCTTTGTCTATTGATAATTTTAAACGCGCGCATAATATCGACGGTATGCCCGGTGTCAAGTAGATGCCGAGCTATTGCACTGTTAAAAGCTTTAGTCCCTCGCAGCGCCAAGTTCTTCGGAATATGCTCAGAAATGTGAACCTGTACTCTTCTCTCAGTTCTTCCAATGTATGTGCTACGGCACGTACATGTGAATTGGTAAATGCAGTTGGAGCAACTGAGGGGAGAGGACTTGTCGATTTTCGTTTGTTTCAGTGAGCAGTATGTTTTCCATAACGTAGTCAGTTTGGCTGCCGGGTAGGTCACTTTTAAAGCGGAATTAATTCTGTGATTGATAATTCCGGCGACTTCATCTCCTTTGAAGCGCAAGGATAGGAAGCAGGTTTTCTTTCCAACTGTATCATGCTTAATCGGAGGGTTTGTATTAGCATATTTATGGATGAATTTATCCGGATATGCATTTTCACGTAGGCATTTGATGATTGTAGTAATTTCTTCTTCGAGGCATTATTTTGAGCAGCTTCTGTCCAATGAGTTATAAAAAGGGTATTGTGCGAAACCTTTTTGACCGCGCACGAAAAATGATTGTGATATTCCATAGTGTATCATCATAAATAGTTAATAACTGAATATTTAGTTTTAGAAATAGACAACTGAATGCATAGATCTGTTTAAATCATGACAGACTGGAAATGTTTGTAAGTAATGTGAGTCAGCTATGATCATATGGTGTCATCTTAGTATCATCAACTGTTTGGTTTCGGAAATTTTTCAGTTTCGAGATTACATTTTGTATAAAACGACTCATTTGGTTAATACGCTCTCACAAACATCCCAAAACATATTTTCAACAAATGGACCTTACTCATTGCTTTTACGAATAATTCATATTCTACGTGATAACTTACACCAAACAATTCAACAACAAACAATTATGGAAAGTTTAGAACGACAGTCGATCAACTATTCACAACTGATAATATCAATTTATGACTCAGGTTGTTTTAAATAGTGTTAAAAGTCCAGCACCTTATTCATCTCACAGAATCTATATATTTCCATCAATTTTATTCAACATTACATGGCTTGTAGACATCAATAACAAATAAAATCGTGTTGTGATGAAAAGTACGTCAAATGTCTACATAATTTGGGCTACACTGTCCGACAGAAACAGACGTGAATAAACCAAAGACCGTCCGACTCTACACAGATGGGATTTGTTGCGCTGCCTCATTCTGAATTCATACAATAATAGCAAACTTGACAACATGAAAATCAGGAATTATCTCTCTCATTCTGCATCAACCCTCCATTTTAATAGGTACAACTGTAAGTGAACTGTTTAAATAAGCACACAGTTATACAGACTATCATGCATCAACCGTACAACCTTCCGTACATAGATCTTCATCAATTCACATCCCTACTTCCAACAATTAATACATCCTGACATTTTACATATTCTTATTATCCGATCCATCAAATATATGATCATGACAACAGAAGATTTGTCATCTTAGGAACTGTGATTGAAGTGCTGTCGATTCTCTCACTAAATTGTTGATTCCCTTCTTATTTCTAATTACTTAGTATTAAAGGTGTACATTTGCATGTACTTCTTTGATATCACTTGAGTGTAGTTGCACTAGCATCGTCATCAAAATAACTATTCGTTTCCCTAAAATCACTTTCTTTAACAAAATCTGATGTATATATAAATATTTAATACTAACTTGATAACTGAATCTGATTTATGTCACAGCGATTGAACAGGATTCTGTTCAGTTATTAAATATATAAGAGAGAGGGATTGGTTGTTTTATACCGATAGCCAGATACTGTATATCGTTTTCATCGTGCTAACAGAAAACCACAACGACATAGTGTTATGTATCCACCATGAGTAATTTTAACAATTAAACAACATATTCAATGAAGGTGTAGATTTAATTACGTAGGAATATCGGAAGGTGAGTAAATGCAATTGAACCTCCCATTAATTAATTAAATTAATTAATTACAGAATCACATACATGTTTACAAAATACCACATAATTGCACTTATCATAATTCTACGATAAACATTCTGAGAAATAACAGCCACTTATGCAATTTATAAATTGTAGACAAAGATATTCATTACACATGAAGAATTCACACGATAAATGGGATTTTGTGCAACAGTAGTTGAATATTTCGTCAGACACTGGATACTTATTAACAACAAACACTGTGATGTGTGCCACTTATCTGAACAGATGTAAGTAATATGATCAAGAATCGGAAGTATGATTGTTACTGACAGAAGAGGAAGATGAGTAGAAGAGAAGGAAAATCAGGATTGATGAGAGTGGCAACAGGAATGGAAGAACTGTTGAGTACGTGAGAGACAATGCAAGGAATATGTGCAAATAGAAAATTCTCTTGAAACGTTTCAATAAGAGGACACAATCGACCAAACGACGTTCGTACTTCAGTAATTTCTCTTGAAAATTTTCAAAATGAGAACAGAATCGAACACTCTTACTCAATACAAACCCACACAAATGCATTAGCAACCGCGCTATCAATTTTAAATCGAATTGCAACTAATTACGAGTAGATTTGTTCATAATGTTCGGTTAAAATCAACATCACAATGCATGAGTCAAACATAATCGAGGTTCTTATGGTCTCATAATGAATGTTATTCATCCTCACAATACATTCACTCTTAGTCAATGTGAAAATTATGTTTTAAATGAGTCACATCCTGATCACATTTCAGAAGTCATTGTAGCACATGTCGAGTGCTCTCACAAATCATATATGCAATGTAGAATCCATATTCAATACTATGATGAATCAATTGATATGTCAATTGTTCACGAAATAGTCTCGAATCCAGATTGCTCTGATGTGATGTCGTTCACATAGTTGGAAACATTAAATTAAGTCACCAATTTTAACAGTTCGAAATTGGTGGTAATGCTGTATGAGTGCAGTGGTAGAAATAAAGATCTTGTAGTGACCTACTTTTATCAAGAGA
Source organism: Schistosoma haematobium (assembly GCF_000699445.3). NCBI lineage: Eukaryota > Metazoa > Platyhelminthes > Trematoda > Strigeidida > Schistosomatidae > Schistosoma > Schistosoma haematobium. Next base: position 14,434,741 of record NC_067201.1, read on the forward strand.
ACGTGATTGATTTAATGGAAACAATTATTATTGTAACCAACTTTACCAATGGTTGTGTTACTGTGCTCGTTTGTTTAACTGTGCTAAAGACAGCCATATTGCTCTCCCATTATTCTCCATTACTGTTTCGCGGTTCGTGACCCCGTTCGCACGTACTTTCTCCTACCGATTCCGCTTTTACATTTTCTTAGCACGATCTCGGTATTCATTCGATACCACGAGATCGCCAACTAAATAAACTTGGTTCTATTCCGCATTCGCCTTCTGATTTATTTGGCACGTGTTTCTTTTTGGTGGTGTTCATAATCAACTGGGTCTCGACACCACGCTACAACTGGTGAGCCGAATTTTGGAACACGCCTCAACCTCTGGTCAAATCTTCCAAAGAAGTCAATTCGGTGAGTCTATTGTTTATCTTTCCACGTCTGTCGTGTATTTTTATATTAATTTTTAATATATAATTTACTCGACATGACGGTTAGCAACAAGAGTAGTATTAATGTCATAGACTCAGACGTACAAGCCATCCAATTTCAACCTGTATCATTTATCCCTCATGATCCAGAGGTCCGGTTCGCTGCATTAGAGTCTCAATTCGAGACTCGCCGCATTACGAGCCAAAAGCAACAGTATGCTTTCGCTCTCGAATCTCTACCCGGGGACCATTTAGTAGCTGTACGTGAGGTTGTCCTCAATTCTAATGTACCCAATGCTTACGATCGCCTCAAAGAGGCCATTCTACGACATTTCCTCCCATCGAGGTAGGGACGACTGAGGAAATTGTTAGCACGTCACCCTCTGGGTGATGCTAAACCAAGCTATCAACTCACGCGCCTGCATTCCCTTTCAGGACCTACAGCAGCCGACTCAGAAATAGTTAAAGAATTATGTTTCCAATCTGCATTCGCTTTCTGATTTATTTGGCACATGTTTCTTTGTGGTGGTGTTCATAGTCAACTGGGACTCGACACCACGCTACAATCTATTTAAGATAAATGAGACCGACTCACACACTGACTCAAAAGTTCATGCATTACTCAGAAAACTGAGGTCAAATGAAGATAAAATGTATGCCAATTTCATCTTATCATGAATGTTTATTACGGTCACATTTGTACAAAGCATGCTGTGCTTTTAGAAAATTGTATGATAAACAGCCATCAGATTTCAGTATGCGTTTTAATTATCTACAAATGCCCAATGAATCTGATCAGATTCATCATGTCTATTGAGAGAAGGTGAATTTCACACACAAAATCGTAAACCTCGTTTCAATAATTCCAAGTCACTTCAATTGTAATACAACCACCTATTGATCCTATTGAGTACGGAGCATATACAAATGCCCCATTCGAATGCTTGGGAGACAATGTGAATCTACATGCATCACATGCATTGTTAATGACAAGTCGAAATGCAAAATAATTCTCATTTTACAGTAACACACTTCCCTACTCATTAATTTCGGTGTGATTACACTGTTGAATTGAGAAACAGACGGGATAGTAGAATCAAGAGTAATAGCTTATTATAGTAATTATATAAATGATGGTTAATTCACAAGGATAATTTGCATCAACTATATTGGATCCCTCATTATTATCATCTGATATTAATGTTAGGTTGACTTTCTATTTTATTTTGTTGATATCTACACACATCATCGACTATCATACAACCGTTAAACTCTCACTAATACAACACCATCTGCCAACACTAACAGTACTAATAATAATACTAATATTATCACTAATACTGTGGTGTGTGCTACTTATGTTGACATAAGTAGTATATGATGTTAGTCGTAAACAGAAGGTCAGGCAGTAGAGAGACAACAGGATCGAACAGTAAATAATAGAACCAGAATGCAATTTGTATGAAAATGTAGGAACAATGAAGTCTGAGTCATTATGAGACAATTGATGGACAGTTTGCAAATTACGCATTTACTATTTGATTGATAGATTTTATTAACAGGTCCTGTAATTTTGTGTTAACTCCGCCTGTAGCTCTTTTAGAGTTACTGCCGGTCTCAAGCCCGGGTAAAGGAGGAGGTTTTGGCATGGGGTTAACGACTCCATTCCGTAGAAATCCACCTTGCTAAAAAAACGCTAACCGGAAAAATTTTTTCAAACCATTCAAACTCTACCCTGAAATTTAGAAGGTCTTCATTTGGAAGAATTATGACGTTTCAGGGTGAAAGCCGAGTTCCTTCGGAAGCCACGAGGCTGGTGCCCCTTCTAACAACCATAGCAAACATTTTTATAGGTACATGGAACGTCCGAACAATGTGGGAGACCAGGAAGACCAGTCAAATACCAAAAGGGAGATACAACTTGGAAGTACTGGGAATCAGCGAAACCCATTGGACCCAAGCTGGACAACAAAGGCTAAATACGGGAGAGATGCTACTATACTCCGGCTTCGAAGAGGAAAATGCTCCACACACTCAGCGATTTGCCCCAATGCTGTTCAAAGTAGCATGAAATGCACTTGTAGGATGGGAATCTCATAGATTCAGAATCATCAAAGCATCATTCAAAACAAAAAACGAGGGGATCACAATGAAGATTATCCAATGTTATGCACTCACCAACGATAGTAACGACGACATCAAAGATCAATTCTACGAGCAGCTACAGTCAATCATAGAGAAGTGCCCAAGAAACGACCTCACCATTCTGACGGGAGATCTAAATGCCAAAGTCGGAATAGACAACATCGGATATGAAGATATCATAGGACGACATGGAATGGGAGAGAGAAACGAGAATAGGGAAAGATTTGCAAATCAGTGTGCATTCAACAAATTAGTCATAGGAGGCACAATATTTACACACAAACGTATACACAAAGCTACATAGGTCTCACCGGACCACACTACAGAGAACCAGATAGATCATATTTGCATCAACAAAAAATTCCGAAGGACAATGGAATATGTGAGAACCAGGAGAGGTGCTGACGTAGCTTCAGATCACCACCTAGTTGTGGCCAATTTAAAACTGAAGCTATAGAAGAACTGGACAAGTGGACAAACAGCACTACAAAGGTTCAATGCAGTCTTCCTTCGAGATACTAACAAATTCAACGAATTCAAGATAGCTCTCAACAACAGGTTCCAAGCCTTACAGGATCTACTGAAGGAAGAAGAAACTACTATGGAGGACAGCTGGAAAGGTATCAAAGAAGCATTGACTTCAACGTGTCAAGAGGTTCTGGGTCTGAAGAAACACCATCATAAGGAATGGATCTCGGTAGAAACACTGGACAGGATCAAAGAAAGGAAGAACAAGAAGGCAGCAATAAACAACAGCCGAACACGAGCAGAGAAAGTCCAAGCACAAGCTGAATACATAGAAGCAAACAAGCAAGTGAAGAAAAGCATTAAAGCCGACAAGAAGAAACACGTGGAAGAACTAGCAACGACGGCAGAAAAAGCTGCAAGGGAAGGAAATATGATACAGCTTCACGATACAACGAAGAAACTAGCAGGGAAATACCGTAAACCAGAGAGACCGGTCAAGAACAAAGAAGGCAGGCCAATCACCGAAATTCAACAACAGCGTAACAGATGGGTAGAGTACTTCAAGGAACTCCTGAATAGGCCGGCTCCAATGAATCCACCGGACATCGAAGCAGCGCGCACAGATCTTCCTATAGATGTCAATCCACCAACGACGGAAGAAATCAGAATGGCCATCAGACAAACCAAGAGTGGGAAAGCAGCAGGACCCGACAATATACCAGCTGAAGCACTGAAGTCAGACATCGAATTAACTACAAGCACGCTTCACCTTCTATTCAAAAAGATTTGGGAGGAGGAACAAGTGCCGATGGACCGGAAAGAAGGATACCTCATCAAGGTTACAAGGAAAGGAAATCTGAGCAAATGTGAAAACTACAGAGGCATTACACTACTGTCAATACCAGGAAAAGTCTTTAACAGAGTTTTGCTGGACCGGATGAAAGACGCAGTAGACACCCAACTTCGGGATCAACAAGCTGGATTAGGTAAGGATCGGTCGTGTACAGACCAAATCGCGACATTACGGATCATCGTCGAACAATCAATTGAGTGGAACTCAATACTGTACATCAACTTCATTGAGTATGAAAAGGCATTTGACAGTGTGGATAGGAGGACGTTATGGAAACTTTTTCGACACTACGGAGTTCCTAAGAAGATTGTCAATATTATCTGGAACTCATACGACGGACTACAGTGCAAGGTCATGCATAGAGGACAGCTGACAGATGCATTCCCACTAAGGACCGGAGTAAAACAAGGCTGTCTACTCTCTCCCTTCCTCTTTCTTCTGGTGGTCGACTGGATTATGAAAACCTCGACACCTGAGGGAAAACACGGAATACAATGGACAGCTCAGAATCAATTAGACGATTTGGACTTTGCAGATGACCTGGCCCTCCTATCGCGTACACACGAACAAATGCAGATGAAGACAGCCTGCGTAGCAGCAGTCTCTGCATCAGTAGGCCTCAACATACACAAGGAGAAATCCAAGGTCCTCAAATTCAAAGCGGAAAACAGCAATCCAATCACTCTTGATGGAGAAACTCTGGAAGATGTAGAATCATTCACATACCCGGGAAGCATCATCGGTGAACAAGGAGGTTCAGATGCAGACGTAAAGGCGAGGATTGGCAAAGCAAGGGCCTCATTCCTACAGTTGAAGAACATATGAAACTCAAAACAACTTTCAACCAATATTAAAAGTGAGAATCTTCAATACGAACGTCAAGGCAGTTCTACTGTACGGAGCTGAAACTTGGAGAACTACAACAACCACTATAAGGAAGGTACAAATATTTATAAACAGCTGTCTACGCAAGATACTCAACATTCATTGGTCGGATAGCATCAGCAACAGCCTTCTCTGGGAGAGAACAAACCAGCTTCCAGATGAAGAGGAAATTATGGAAAGACTTATCAATAGTGATATCATTCACAGTAATATCCATTGAGGCCTGTCGACAATCATATAAAATTCAGACTGTCCAGAATACAGGTAACTTTTACACGAAAGAAAATTCTTTATACGAACATCAATTTCAATGCTGACATTCGATTTCCAGCTATTTCTCTCTCTCTCTCAAAATTCTCTTCTTTACACAAACCCTGCAATTATTATTCTCCAAACAGTCGATATTCAGGAACAATCTGTGAACCGATTCTATGTCTATTAACCATATCATCTACTCTTCATCAGTCAGCTGTTTAGATCAAGGAGTCTATGCAGCAGAATCCGAGAACATCACTTTGTTTAACTGCGAAGAGGAACGAACGGATGAAAAAGGGTCCCTTTAGTCGAACAGATTTTGAATACAGACCATTCGCTCAAGATGAACGCTGTGTGTAGACTCACCTACTAGTTTAAAGAACTGCTGTCAGAGTCTGTGAACCGCGTTCTTCTTACCACTATAAAGATGTATGTTAGTCATCTGTAAAACTGAAACTATGTGTTCAGATGAAACTCTTCCGAACTTTACTTTCATATGTCCACATTTTTCCAAATCTCTCACTTTCTCTCCTGTTTCATCATTTAAATTCTACCCTCAAACCGATATATTTCTCTTCGCATGCTCATCCCAATCATGGTTCATATGAACATCACCGTTTCATTTTACCATGTCATTCAACATTTATCTAGTTCATCATCCTCACATCATGATAACAGTAATGGGCAAATTTCTGAATATCGTTATGAGAAACATGCTATGTGAGATTGTACACTTCACAAGTGAACTCTCCGAAAACACAACCTTTCTCCAAACTAATCTTTGTAACTCTGTGATTTCCTAATCAGTGCATTCCGTTTAGTTTTAAACTACTCTTTATAATGAATCAATGATAATCGACTGATGTGCAACAATATGAATTATTGGTTTATCATTACATCCTGATAAAATGAACGTATGTTCATTACGAAATGTTCTTGCTTACCATCAACGTCAGTGCCTGAAATCACCGATCGTTTAAAAGTAACTTGCGTTTGGGTAATAGTGTTGATAATAAAAGTAGGCTAGTTCGAGTAAATATTCAGTGACAAAGAAAACACATTTCTCAATATTAAACCACCATTCATCGATTCAAATGTATATCTAAGCAATCATACGTCTACTGTTCAATCACTACACTATAATCATTCATTTATTATATTTACTTTTTCCGATTTGCCGGAAAAATCAATCATCCTACTATCACATATTTCAAAATGACCTTTCCAATCATAGTTGATATCCCTGTATTATCGTCAAATATCGTCCACCACAATACAGTTATACAGGCACTACTATTTTTCATTCTACAGGTTTGTAGATAAATACGAAGTACTTATTTCCACTGTTTTTACACTGATGGAAATTTCCGTCACAGTCCATTCCATCTTTCAAATTCAACAATCACACTTTTTACTTTAACTTCCAAGTCTAATATTAACCGAAAATGGATCATTGTAGTGTTGGATAAGGAAAGTCAATCAGAAGTAGCCTAATAAGATTGTCAATTGATGTCAATCAGAAGTGATCTAAAGGACAAGTGCATTTCATTGATTTGAGTAGGAAATGGATCAATTTCCTAATGATTATTATGGTATGTATATGAATGAGTATTTGTTAATTTTATTCGGTTATCCAACACACTTTCTTGCTCACTCTTGTGTTCTTTCTAGACTCATGTGTAACATTAAGAATTATTGGTTTACCATTACATATTGATAAAATGAACGCATATCAATTAGGAATGTCCATGCTAACGAATATGACCCACATATCAATCTTAATTATCACATTTGTTGCACTTTTTCACATTTCATTACCAGACTGTAAGTTGAATTTTGTAATATTCAATTTATTCATTCTAATTTCGCTGATCACATGCTGAATTTTTGTATAATCTGTCCATTTGATCAGTCTCAGTTAATGCATTTTCATGAAAACAGCCTAATCACAACAAGTGGAAATGTGCATTTTCTATATTCTTCGTTATTCAAACATGGTATAGTATAGTCAGAAAAGTACCAAGTTTACTTCAACATACACTTCCTCGCTCATTCTTGTGTTCTTGCTCGAACAGTCAGTTGGGTGTGTTTCAGTGTTTCAGTGTCAGATTTTGAACACTAACCGTTATAACAGTATCAATAGTGGCCAAACATTGCAACAATCTCCATTTAGTTTTTGAACACATAAAGGGAGTTTCAATTTCTGTATAGCCAAGGCTTCAATAAACCTTAGTATACGTCCTGGAAGGCCTTTGTATAACACCACAAATGCTGACTTGACTTGTTGATAGACAGGCATCATCCTCCATTGCGAAACATTTGATTAAGACTGATCATAAGGTTGATATACGAAAATGAAAATGTACATTTCAACATCACACAAATAAACTGAAATAAAATTATCGAAAACCAACTCATTTAAGACAATAAATCATGAAAAATTATATATGTTTAGCTACTAGTCGTAGTACTATTTTTTGGTGTGATACACGTTTTATTTTTACCTCCAAGGTTTGGAGGTAATATTTCCAAAAGGCATCTCCAAGTATCAGCCAAACGTAAGTATAAATTTTTCCTGAAAAGAAACATGATAATGAAATTAATGATTAAAAAGTAAATGACTGAATGAAATTGTTCATTTACTGAAATGATGCTGGTGCTTTTAAACAAAACCATCTCGGTAATATTCAATAACCAGTAATAAAAATTTGATGAGCCTCTACAGATGCGTGTGGAATGTTTATTTTCAAGGCACATATAAATGTCATCTGAGTACCGAATTAACAGATGGTGATAATCTCACGAATATAAAACACTCGAAACTATAAGCATCTATATGTACTATGTAAATTGCTAGGTGACAATCATCTCCCGTTAATGTGATACAAGTACAAGAAATAGGTATGAACGGTAACTGATTTCTCATTACTTCATTATCTGGTTCTACTGTTAGAAATCCACAATGAGGTATACATTATATTGACCATAATGAGATCAAAAATATCAATATCATTTCAGTAATAAATGATTTAGAATTCTAGAGTGATATCCAACTTACCACGTATCCAATATAAGAAGTCTTAAATAAGAATTTGTCAATCACATTGATTATTTATGCATATTTCAATGAATAGTAACAAATCACAATATCTGGCATTATAATATGAGGCTGAATTGAGAGCAACGTGATGATGGAATGTTATCAGTGCTATCACTGACACTTAGTTGATATTACTTCATCAGATTCCATTCAATTTGTTGAGCTCATATCATCTAATCAACATGTTTCTCAGAATATTTCCGGTGTAATTCTTATCAACAATATCGAATCTATAAAACACAAATGTAACACTGTTGAATCAGACAAGTCACGCTCAAATATGAAGTAGTATTCATGTTGGAGGAACTCACTATTCAACTTTTCGAAGTGATTAATAACTTCAAGTTCCAATTTTCACCTGCCAAACTCACATGCATGATAACAATATAGTTTTTCACTCCAACTAGTCGAGAATATAACTCAGTCAATGCAACATTCATATTAACTTATAAGTAGCAAGTTAATTGTTCTCGGAAAATAAAGTCAAACAAAATAGTAAACTCATGAATCTAATTCCCAAATCACTTGTGTACCATACACTCTGAGACAGTAGAATACATTAGTAAATAGTATGTCTAAAATGAACACTTCCTGAAAAGACATACATTGAAAGAAGGAAGGACAAATGAGCCAGAGAATATATCAGGTGAATTAATGACATTAATAAAATAATTATTATGCTTACTCCACATCAAAGATCACTAATAAAATCATTGACATTACGAAAATCAACATCGATAGTTTGTGTTGTAATGTTCTGATTAGAATGGAACAGAGCAAATCTACTCATTGATGTTAAATTACTGATAGTCAGTATATCTATTGTAGACTTGAATGAAATAAACAATCATAACTACCTACAATGCTTCAATACTATGAATAGTTATTATCAATATGATGGATGTGATCAACTTACACACTTACTTCTTACAGAATATGTTTCATTCATATCCTCTAATGCTAAAACCTTAAAAACTGTTTTAACTCATCTGTGAGAAACACAGAGATACACACTACTCAGACTGTTTCTCATGATGTCACCTTACTGAAGGCAAATATTCCATAAGATATCATCCAAACAGTTTATCGTATCAGATTTCTGAACACAAAATTATTTGCACTAAACATTGTTGCGACTATTCGTGTTACCATTCTGTGTTTGATTCACTTAGTGATTGACACTCATGAGCAACATTTCACATTATTCAATTCCACTTACCTCCTTTTCCTAAAACAACAACAACAATAAATGGTAATATCGTGTGATGCTAATTGATGCTAAATCATAACATATTCTTCGTAATTTTATCATTAATGTGAAGTAGAAGAACAAGAACAAGAAGAAGAAGAAGACGTCAGTTCACCTTACATAGGACACAAATATAACAATGTTTCAATATTATCAATGTTCAACTCAACTCTCACAAACATTGTATTAACTGAATTTTTGGCACTCATGAATAGTTCAGTTTACTTACTGGTGATTAATCTGAACCGATAACCCTTCTCTTGTTTTTATCAGACAATGTCAATCATCGTTTAATTGGAAACTTATCTAATTCCAGACAGTGTCAACACGCGTTCACACCATTCTCTTATTCCCTCACATATACAATGCCAAATATCACTGCTTCTCTGTCACTAAACCAGTATGAGTAAAACTAACCATTTTATCAATTATTAACACTTCAATACCCCTAGTACGCATATCATGACAGATTTTAAGTGAACAAACCAGCTTGAATTCCTAACTGATATCTCAATTGAAAGTAGATCAGATTTCTCTATGCAGCAAACCAAATTACTGCCATTATATCAATGTGTCACAAGAATTTCAGTCGAAATTCAATAACCCACGTGCTATTTCATACAACACAGAAATTAGATAGTAATTGAGAAAGAATTCTATTTCACGATCAACTGCATACAAAACACTAATCATTCCATCACCGTACAACAATTACATAGTCACTAACTCACCAGTCGCCTCTTGCATTAAGAAAATTGAAATCAATGACACTATACCAATTGACATATCAATTCAATCTGATACCAAACCGAATTTCAGCTACATTAATACTTCTTCAATAATGGAATGAGTGAAAGACATGTTATGACTGAACATATAGTTTGCTTAGTGTAAATAATGTATTTAACTAACAAAACGCTTTATTTACCCTCAATTCACGTGTCATGCAATTCGATAATAATTTGATGATAATCGAATCGATTAATCACATTTAATTCTTGCATATGGAAGTGAAAACAACTGTCAATCGATATCAACGTCAAAATCTTCAACACGAGAGCCAACACAGTTGGATCAGTTGAACGTAGCTGAAATTTCGAGAATGAACATGACCATCATCAAAAATGTACAAGTATTCATAAACAATGGTCTACTCAAGATACTCAATGTTCAATGGCCGGATACCATCAACAACAGACTACTGTGGGAGATAACATAACAGCTTCCAGCTCTACAGAAATTAGGAAAAGACGGTGAAGGTGGATAAGACATATATTACAGAAAACAATAAATCACATCAAGAGGCAAGCGCTTACCTGGAATCCTGAAGAGAAACGAAAAACAGGAAAATCAAAGAACACACGGAGTAGAGAATTGGAGGCAGACATGAAAAGATGAATAGAAACTGGAAACAGTTGGAAAGCATTACGTAGGAGAGAATTCGATGGAGAATACTGGTGTGTGACTAACGCTCCTAGACGTGGACATGAGACATAAGTAAATAAGTATATAACGTTAGAAAGATTGTGTAAACACGAAAGTGGTTTCGTCATTGCTGCTAATTCCTATTACTAAAATTCATCTAACAAAACAATCATAATGTTTCACTAAACAGACATTCAATTATACAACTCGTCACTCTCAATTGTAAACTGTAAGATATCACAGATACCCAGTCAAGCAATCTCAAATAATGCACACTTTATTGGAAATAACTTCAGCTTCCACTGTTATATAATTAATATCAATTCGTGAAACATATTTCATTTCGGATATCCTCAACTGAATCAACTCCAGTGTCAAGAGATGTCAGCTCTTGTTAATGCATTTTATGCTCTTTCAAATTTTATCTGGCTAATCGCATCTCAACAAACAACTCAACACTATGCACCAATATAATTGATTGCAATTACGTAAGAAGGAAGGTAATTAGATATTGAATTATATCATCACCACGACAAGTGATCTAATTAATTAAATCACTTACACGGAGTTGTCTCTAAATGACACCTAATCAATCTGTAATCTACTATTCACTGAATCAATCTTGGTGCTTATCACTCAATGTATATTAATATTTTATTAACGTCACCTTGAACAGTACTCAAGATTCAAGAGAGAACAAATACACATATTGTTAGATGAATGCTCATGTGAAAAGTCTGGAAATCAATTGTCTATCATTCGGAATGATTTGTTTTGTGAAACTCTGAGTTGTTTCCGCTTTTGTGTTATCGCTATTTCGATTTCATGAAATGATTGGAACAGTTTGCGAATTCCCATTTCACATGGACTTGTTCGTCGGGAGTTTGTTTGCAAGCAATATCAGTCGCATTTAGCTGATCACAATACGTGTTTTTCCATTCCACTACACAACTGTTCCCTATGATATGGTTTCCTGACTACACTCGTACGATTGTGATATTCCATAGTGTATCATCATAAATAGTTAATATTTGAGTATTTTTACATGGATGGAAAACATGTAATGTGTATCTAGTTATAGAAAAAGACAAAGGAATGCATAGATCTGTTTAAATCATGACAGACTGGAAATGTTTGTAAGTAATGTGAGTCAGCTATGATCATATGGTGTCATCTTAGTATCATCAACTGTTTGGTTTCGGAAATTTTTCAGTTTCGAGATTACATTTTGTATAAAACGACTCATTTGGTTAATACGCTCTCACAAACATCCCAAAACATATTTTCAACAAATGGACCTTACTCATTGCTTTTACGAATAATTCATATTCTACGTGATAACTTACACCAAACAATTCAACAACAAACAATTATGGAAAGTTTAGAACGACAGTCGATCAACTATTCACAACTGATAATATCAATTTATGACTCAGGTTGTTTTAAATAGTGTTAAAAGTCCAGCACCTTATTCATCTCACAGAATCTATATATTTCCATCAATTTTATTCAACATTACATGGCTTGTAGACATCAATAACAAATAAAATCGTGTTGTGATGAAAAGTACGTCAAATGTCTACATAATTTGGGCTACACTGTCCGACAGAAACAGACGTGAATAAACCAAAGACCGTCCGACTCTACACAGATGGGATTTGTTGCGCTGCCTCATTCTGAATTCATACAATAATAGCAAACTTGACAACATGAAAATCAGGAATTATCTCTCTCATTCTGCATCAACCCTCCATTTTAATAGGTACAACTGTAAGTGAACTGTTTAAATAAGCACACAGTTATACAGACTATCATGCATCAACCGTACAACCTTCCGTACATAGATCTTCATCAATTCACATCCCTACTTCCAACAATTAATACATCCTGACATTTTACATATTCTTATTATCCGATCCATCAAATATATGATCATGACAACAGAAGATTTGTCATCTTAGGAACTGTGATTGAAGTGCTGTCGATTCTCTCACTAAATTGTTGATTCCCTTCTTATTTCTAATTACTTAGTATTAAAGGTGTACATTTGCATGTACTTCTTTGATATCACTTGAGTGTAGTTGCACTAGCATCGTCATCAAAATAACTATTCGTTTCCCTAAAATCACTTTCTTTAACAAAATCTGATGTATATATAAATATTTAATACTAACTTGATAACTGAATCTGATTTATGTCACAGCGATTGAACAGGATTCTGTTCAGTTATTAAATATATAAGAGAGAGGGATTGGTTGTTTTATACCGATAGCCAGATACTGTATATCGTTTTCATCGTGCTAACAGAAAACCACAACGACATAGTGTTATGTATCCACCATGAGTAATTTTAACAATTAAACAACATATTCAATGAAGGTGTAGATTTAATTACGTAGGAATATCGGAAGGTGAGTAAATGCAATTGAACCTCCCATTAATTAATTAAATTAATTAATTACAGAATCACATACATGTTTACAAAATACCACATAATTGCACTTATCATAATTCTACGATAAACATTCTGAGAAATAACAGCCACTTATGCAATTTATAAATTGTAGACAAAGATATTCATTACACATGAAGAATTCACACGATAAATGGGATTTTGTGCAACAGTAGTTGAATATTTCGTCAGACACTGGATACTTATTAACAACAAACACTGTGATGTGTGCCACTTATCTGAACAGATGTAAGTAATATGATCAAGAATCGGAAGTATGATTGTTACTGACAGAAGAGGAAGATGAGTAGAAGAGAAGGAAAATCAGGATTGATGAGAGTGGCAACAGGAATGGAAGAACTGTTGAGTACGTGAGAGACAATGCAAGGAATATGTGCAAATAGAAAATTCTCTTGAAACGTTTCAATAAGAGGACACAATCGACCAAACGACGTTCGTACTTCAGTAATTTCTCTTGAAAATTTTCAAAATGAGAACAGAATCGAACACTCTTACTCAATACAAACCCACACAAATGCATTAGCAACCGCGCTATCAATTTTAAATCGAATTGCAACTAATTACGAGTAGATTTGTTCATAATGTTCGGTTAAAATCAACATCACAATGCATGAGTCAAACATAATCGAGGTTCTTATGGTCTCATAATGAATGTTATTCATCCTCACAATACATTCACTCTTAGTCAATGTGAAAATTATGTTTTAAATGAGTCACATCCTGATCACATTTCAGAAGTCATTGTAGCACATGTCGAGTGCTCTCACAAATCATATATGCAATGTAGAATCCATATTCAATACTATGATGAATCAATTGATATGTCAATTGTTCACGAAATAGTCTCGAATCCAGATTGCTCTGATGTGATGTCGTTCACATAGTTGGAAACATTAAATTAAGTCACCAATTTTAACAGTTCGAAATTGGTGGTAATGCTGTATGAGTGCAGTGGTAGAAATAAAGATCTTGTAGTGACCTACTTTTATCAAGAGAACGTGATTGATTTAATGGAAACAATTATTATTGTAACCAACTTTACCAATGGTTGTGTTACTGTGCTCGTTTGTTTAACTGTGCTAAAGACAGCCATATTGCTCTCCCATTATTCTCCATTACTGTTTCGCGGTTCGTGACCCCGTTCGCACGTACTTTCTCCTACCGATTCCGCTTTTACATTTTCTTAGCACGATCTCGGTATTCATTCGATACCACGAGATCGCCAACTAAATAAACTTGGTTCTATTCCGCATTCGCCTTCTGATTTATTTGGCACGTGTTTCTTTTTGGTGGTGTTCATAATCAACTGGGTCTCGACACCACGCTACAACTGGTGAGCCGAATTTTGGAACACGCCTCAACCTCTGGTCAAATCTTCCAAAGAAGTCAATTCGGTGAGTCTATTGTTTATCTTTCCACGTCTGTCGTGTATTTTTATATTAATTTTTAATATATAATTTACTCGACATGACGGTTAGCAACAAGAGTAGTATTAATGTCATAGACTCAGACGTACAAGCCATCCAATTTCAACCTGTATCATTTATCCCTCATGATCCAGAGGTCCGGTTCGCTGCATTAGAGTCTCAATTCGAGACTCGCCGCATTACGAGCCAAAAGCAACAGTATGCTTTCGCTCTCGAATCTCTACCCGGGGACCATTTAGTAGCTGTACGTGAGGTTGTCCTCAATTCTAATGTACCCAATGCTTACGATCGCCTCGAAGAGGCCATTCTACGACATTTCCTCCCATCGAGGTAGGGACGACTGAGGAAATTGTTAGCACGTCACCCTCTGGGTGATGCTAAACCAAGCTATCAACTCACGCGCCTGCATTCCCTTTCAGGACCTACAGCAGCCGACTCAGAAATAGTTAAAGAATTATGTTTCCAATCTGCATTCGCTTTCTGATTTATTTGGCACATGTTTCTTTGTGGTGGTGTTCATAGTCAACTGGGACTCGACACCACGCTACAATCTATTTAAGATAAATGAGACCGACTCACACACTGACTCAAAAGTTCATGCATTACTCAGAAAACTGAGGTCAAATGAAGATAAAATGTATGCCAATTTCATCTTATCATGAATGTTTATTACGGTCACATTTGTACAAAGCATGCTGTGCTTTTAGAAAATTGTATGATAAACAGCCATCAGATTTCAGTATGCGTTTTAATTATCTACAAATGCCCAATGAATCTGATCAGATTCATCATGTCTATTGAGAGAAGGTGAATTTCACACACAAAATCGTAAACCTCGTTTCAATAATTCCAAGTCACTTCAATTGTAATACAACCACCTATTGATCCTATTGAGTACGGAGCATATACAAATGCCCCATTCGAATGCTTGGGAGACAATGTGAATCTACATGCATCACATGCATTGTTAATGACAAGTCGAAATGCAAAATAATTCTCATTTTACAGTAACACACTTCCCTACTCATTAATTTCGGTGTGATTACACTGTTGAATTGAGAAACAGACGGGATAGTAGAATCAAGAGTAATAGCTTATTATAGTAATTATATAAATGATGGTTAATTCACAAGGATAATTTGCATCAACTATATTGGATCCCTCATTATTATCATCTGATATTAATGTTAGGTTGACTTTCTATTTTATTTTGTTGATATCTACACACATCATCGACTATCATACAACCGTTAAACTCTCACTAATACAACACCATCTGCCAACACTACTAGTACTAATAATAATACTAATATTATCACTAATACTGTGGTGTGTGCTACTTATGTTGACATAAGTAGTATATGATGTTAGTCGTAAACAGAAGGTCAGGCAGTAGAGAGACAACAGGATCGAACAGTAAATAATAGAACCAGAATGCAATTTGTATGAAAATGTAGGAACAATGAAGTCTGAGTCATTATGAGACAATTGATGGACAGTTTGCAAATTACGCATTTACTATTTGATTGATAGATTTTATTGAGACGTCCTGTAATTTTGTGTTAAATACATTTGATTGTCCCCACTGGTGTTCTTCTTCACTACAATAATACCATCACAACTACCACAACGACAATTCTAGAACTTCTCTAATATTTCACAAGTATGTATTTCGATTATCATCTCTCTTGTCGAAATTCATGTTTGGTGCGTGTTTTCGTTACTTATCAGTAGTGATATCATTCATAGTAATATCCATCGACGCCTGTCTACAAATATATAAAATTCCAACTCTCCAGAATACAGATTACTTTCACACCAAACAAAATTCTTTATACGAACATCGACTTCGATGCTGACATTCGATTTCCAACTCTCTTGGTCACTTATAATACTCTTCTTTACAAAAACCCTGCAATTCGCATTTTCCAGCCAGTCGACTTTCAGAAACAATCTTCTACATCGCGTCGATCGTCATTATTCTTCCAAATCTATCACTTTATCTCCATCTCCCACTACACAACTTTTCCACTAAACCGATATATTTCTCTTCGCATGCTCATCCCAATCATGGTTCATATGAACATCACCGTTTCATTTTACCATGTCATTCAACATTTATCTAGTTCATCATCCTCACATCATGATAACAGTAATGGGCAAATTTCTGAATATCGTTATGAGAAACATGCTATGTGAGATTGTACACTTCACAAGTGAACTCTCCGAAAACACAACCTTTCTCCAAACTAATCTTTGTAACTCTGTGATTTCCTAATCAGTGCATTCCGTTTAGTTTTAAACTACTCTTTATAATGAATCAATGATAATCGACTGATGTGCAACAATATGAATTATTGGTTTATCATTACATCCTGATAAAATGAACGTATGTTCATTACGAAATGTTCTTGCTTACCATCAACGTCAGTGCCTGAAATCACCGATCGTTTAAAAGTAACTTGCGTTTGGGTAATAGTGTTGATAATAAAAGTAGGCTAGTTCGAGTAAATATTCAGTGACAAAGAAAACACATTTCTCAATATTAAACCACCATTCATCGATTCAAATGTATATCTAAGCAATCATACGTCTACTGTTCAATCACTACACTATAATCATTCATTTATTATATTTACTTTTTCCGATTTGCCGGAAAAATCAATCATCCTACTATCACATATTTCAAAATGACCTTTCCAATCATAGTTGATATCCCTGTATTATCGTCAAATATCGTCCACCACAATACAGTTATAGTGTTGTATAGGGAAAGTCAATCAGAAGTAGCCTAATGAGATGGTCAATTGATGTCAATCAGAAGTGATCTAAAGGGCAAGTGTATTTCATGGAGTTGAGTAGGAAATGAATCAATTTCCTAATGATTATTATGGTATGTATATGAATGAGTATTTGTCCATTTTATTCGGTTATCCAGCACACTTTCTTCCTCACTCTTGTGTTGTTTCCAGAGTATTCATTGGATGGATAGCGTGTAGTACAAGGTGTATCAGTATCAGACTTTTGATACCGCTGGCCATAACAGCATTAATAGTGTGCAAACATTGAAACAATCTATACTTCAAAAACACACAAATAAACCGAAATAAAACTATGAAAAACTACCTCACTTAACACAGCAAATGAGAAAACTATTTTATATATTATATTTTTTTCTTTAGCCGTTTTTGTCTTCGGTACATGTTTTATTTTCCCTCCAAGGTTTGGAGGTAATTTTTCCAGAAAGCATTTCCAAGTGTCAGCTAAACGTGTGTATAAATTGGTCCTGCAAATAGACATAATAATGGAATTATTGCTTATAATGTGGATGACTAAAGGAAGTGCTCATTTACTGAAATGATCCTGGTGCTTCTAAACATGATCTTTTCAGCAACAATTCGATGATCAGTAATGAAAACTCGACATTATTCTCCATAGATGCGTGTGGAATGTATTTTTTAGGCACATATAAATTTCATCTGAGTACCGAATTAACAGATGGTGTTAATCTCACAAATCAAAAACACTCGAAACTATAAGCATCTATATGTACTATGTAAATTGCTAGGTGACAATCATCTCCCGTTAATGTGATACAAGTACAAGAAATAGGTATGAACGGTAAATGGTTTGCCATAACTTCATCATCTGTTTCTATTGTTAGAAATCCACAATGAGGTATACATTATTTAGACTATGATGAGATCACGTTTTCGAAATAGTTCTTCACTGGAATATTTCTTGCCTGTGCTAAATAATGAAAAAGAGTACAAACATTAGATACCTGTGTTATTCTGTAAGTCAGTACTTAAATCTGAACCCATCCAGTTGGCAAGCCAACAACTGAATCAAACACACATCATGAATTCCCACATTAACATAACAATAACCAACGAAATAAGAAAGATATCACTTCCATTGATTGTGTTTGATAATAATTTCAGCAATAAAAGATTTAGCATTGAAGAGTGACATCCAACTTACCACGTATCCAAAATAAGGATTCTTAAACAAGAATTTGTCAACCAGATTGATTATTTATGCATATTTCAGTGATTAATAACAAATCACAATATCTGGCATTATAATATGAGGCTGAATTGAGCGGAACGTGATGATGGAATGTTATCTGCAATGTTCAATATAATGAGAGAAGCTATCACTGACACTTATTTAATATTACTTCACCAGATTCCATTCAATTTGTTAAGGTGACATGATAACCTTAATACGATTCCCAGAACATTTCCGGTGTAATTCATATAAGCAATATCGAATCTATCAAACACAAATGTAACACTGATGAATAAGACAAGTCATGCTCATGTTGGAAGAACTCACTATTTCGCTTTTCGAAGTGATTAGTACCTTCAAGTCCGAATTTTCACCTACTAAGACAAGTCACGCTCAAATATGAAGAAGTATTTATGTTGGGAGAACTCCCTATTTAAAGTTTCGAAGAGATTAGTAACTTGAAGTTCGAACTTTCACCTACATATCTCACTTGCATGATACCAATATCGTCAACCAACTGATGACTACTTCTCCATAAATATGTCCCTCAATTGTGGATGAGGATGCACAAAACAAATTTATAACAAATGACGTGAGAGATGTAGTGGACGATTCCAATAGTTTTGATTCGTAGTAAAGTTCTGTATACATTCTTCTGAACAATATCATACTGGGATTAAATAGTTGATCAGTGTCATCCAGCAATTGACGATAATCAAACGAATTTCAGACTCAGCTGTGAAACATAGTTCATGAATCGTCAATCTTAACAATCACATAAATTGACAAATGAAAATAGACCTAATAAGTCAACATTTACTGACCATCGCTAAATTACATGACGATTACGAATGACTTCAGCTGTTTACAATTCAAACAAAGAGGCTTCCTACTCCAACTAGTCGAGAATATAACTCAGTCAATGCAACATTCATATTAACTTATAAGTAGCAAGTTAATTGTTCTCGGAAACTAAAGTCAAACAAAATAGTAAACTCATGAATCTAATTCCCAAATCACTTGTGTACCATACACTCTGAGACAGTAGAATACATTAGTAAATAGTATGTCTAAAATGAACACTTCCTGAAAAGACATACATTGAAAGAAGGAAGGACAAATGAGCCAGAGAATATATCAGGTGAATTAATGACATTAATAAAATAATTATTATGCTTACTCCACATCAAAGATCACTAATAAAATCATTGACATTACGAAAATCAACATCGATAGTTTGTGTTGTAATGTTCTGATTAGAATGGAACAGAGCAAATCTACTCATTGATGTTAAATTACTGATAGTCAGTATATCTATTGTAGACTTGAATGAAATAAACAATCATAACTACCTACAATGCTTCAATACTATGAATAGTTATTATCAATATGATGGATGTGATCAACTTACACACTTACTTCTTACAGAATATGTTTCATTCATATCCTCTAATGCTAAAACCTTAAAAACTGTTTTAACTCATCTGTGAGAAACACAGAGATACACACTACTCAGACTGTTTCTCATGATGTCACCTTACTGAAGGCAAATATTCCATAAGATATCATCCAAACAGTTTATCGTATCAGATTTCTGAACACAAAATTATTTGCACTAAACATTGTTGCGACTATTCGTGTTACCATTCTGTGTTTGATTCACTTAGTGATTGACACTCATGAGCAACATTTCACATTATTCAATTCCACTTACCTCCTTTTCCTAAAACAACAACAACAATAAATGGTAATATCGTGTGATGCTAATTGATGCTAAATCATAACATATTCTTCGTAATTTTATCATTAATGTGAAGTAGAAGAACAAGAACAAGAAGAAGAAGAAGACGTCAGTTCACCTTACATAGGACACAAATATAACAATGTTTCAATATTATCAATGTTCAACTCAACTCTCACAAACATTGTATTAACTGAATTTTTGGCACTCATGAATAGTTCAGTTTACTTACTGGTGATTAATCTGAACCGATAACCCTTCTCTTGTTTTTATCAGACAATGTCAATCATCGTTTAATTGGAAACTTATCTAATTCCAGACAGTGTCAACACGCGTTCACACCATTCTCTTATTCCCTCACATATACAATGCCAAATATCACTGCTTCTCTGTCACTAAACCAGTATGAGTAAAACTAACCATTTTATCAATTATTAACACTTCAATACCCCTAGTACGCATATCATGACAGATTTTAAGTGAACAAACCAGCTTGAATTCCTAACTGATATCTCAATTGAAAGTAGATCAGATACGTGAGTGACGTTCACACAATCGTTGGTAATTCTCAATGTGCTTATACAACATATTAGATGTCATTCAGTGATGAATGTTTCTTGTGTACTCGTTTGCGTGGAGGTAATGATAGTAACAGTTTGTCACAGATCGTCAAGTTCATTTCATATGCTGTAAGTATAAACGATCGATCAATCACTGTTCATTTTGCATGAAAGATCTGTGTTCATTTGTCTTCTATTTAATGAATGGACATAACATAATATTGAATAGATTTTGCACAATGCTGTCTCAATTCTCACAACACAGTATATTATGACAATGCGCGTGAACTGTCCTCCATCTTAAATCCAATATTCCTCCATTCAGCAAATCAAATTACTGCCATTATATCAATGCGTCACAAGAATTTCAGTCGAAATTCAATAACCCACGTGCTATTTCATACAACACAGAAATTAGATAGTAATTGAGAAAGAATTCTATTTCACGATCAACTGCATACAAAGCACTGACCATTCCATCACCGTACAACAATTACATAGTCACTAACTCACCAGTCGCCTCTTGCATTAAGAAAATTGAAATCAATGACACTATACCAATTGACATATCAATTCAATCTGATACCAAACCGAATTTCAGCTACATTAATACTTCTTCAATAATGGAATGAGTGAAAGACATGTTATGACTGAACATATAGTTTGCTTAGTGTAAATAATGTATTTAACTAACAAAACGCTTTATTTACCCTCAATTCACGTGTCATGCAATTCGATAATAATTTGATGATAATCGAATCGATTAATCACATTTAATTCTTGCATATGGAAGTGAAAACAACTGTCAATCGATATCAACGTCAAAATCTTCAACACGAGAGCCAACACAGTTGGATCAGTTGAACGTAGCTGAAATTTCGAGAATGAACATGACCATCATCAAAAATGTACAAGTATTCATAAACAATGGTCTACTCAAGATACTCAATGTTCAATGGCCGGATACCATCAACAACAGACTACTGTGGGAGATAACATAACAGCTTCCAGCTCTACAGAAATTAGGAAAAGACGGTGAAGGTGGATAAGACATATATTACAGAAAACAATAAATCACATCAAGAGGCAAGCGCTTACCTGGAATCCTGAAGAGAAACGAAAAACAGGAAAATCAAAGAACACACGGAGTAGAGAATTGGAGGCAGACATGAAAAGATGAATAGAAACTGGAAACAGTTGGAAAGCATTACGTAGGAGAGAATTCGATGGAGAATTTCATGCAATTGTTTCCGTGTATGAATTTAAATAGAGCAAGAACAAACATTGATGCAGAATAGTATGAATTCATATTATTTCGAGGTTTCTCGTCAGCTGCTTACAAACGAAAATTGTGGTAGAATTTTTACATGGTGATAGTGTGAAACAATTGACATAAATGAGTGTAAATCACCTGATTACAATAATAACTATATATATATATGCTAGAAACAGGTCAAAGGTCAAAAGAGGGGGGTTAATCCAGGGTGGGTGGTGTAATAATTTAGTGAAGTTCATAAATTGTGTGATAATTGTAGAGATTAATGGAATTAAATAATAAGGTAGATTACGTAATAATAATTAAATAGGGTTTGGAACGTTAAGATCATTTAAGAGGATCAGGTGGTGGAAATGTGTGAATAGAATTTATTTTAAGAATTAGGTAATAGGGGGAGTATAAAATATCTTAGAATAAGTAAATGAATAAAATAACCAAACCACAAAACAAACAAACAGAAACAAAAAGATTACCAGGGTAGTGATAAGTTTGTTACAGTCTCTTTTTGAATGCATATGTCCGGTTTCAGTTTCTTAATTGCAATGGCTTCAGCAAAGCGGAGAGTGGTAGTAGTTCTTTGTCTATTGATAATTTTAAACGCGCGCATAATATCGACGGTATGCCCGGTGTCAAGTAGATGCCGAGCTATTGCACTGTTAAAAGCTTTAGTCCCTCGCAGCGCCAAGTTCTTCGGAATATGCTCAGAAATGTGAACCTGTACTCTTCTCTCAGTTCTTCCAATGTATGTGCTACGGCACGTACATGTGAATTGGTAAATGCAGTTGGAGCAACTGAGGGGAGAGGACTTGTCGATTTTCGTTTGTTTCAGTGAGCAGTATGTTTTCCATAACGTAGTCAGTTTGGCTGCCGGGTAGGTCACTTTTAAAGCGGAATTAATTCTGTGATTGATAATTCCGGCGACTTCATCTCCTTTGAAGCGCAAGGATAGGAAGCAGGTTTTCTTTCCAACTGTATCATGCTTAATCGGAGGGTTTGTATTAGCATATTTATGGATGAATTTATCCGGATATGCATTTTCACGTGGGCATTTGATGATTGTAGTAATTTCTTCTTCGAGGCATTATTTTGAGCAGCTTCTGTCCAATGAGTTATAAAAAGGGTATTGTGCGAAACCTTTTTGACCGCGCACGAAAAATGATTGTGATATTCCATAGTGTATCATCATAAATAGTTAATAACTGAATATTTAGTTTTAGAAATAGACAACTGAATGCATAGATCTGTTTAAATCATGACAGACTGGAAATGTTTGTAAGTAATGTGAGTCAGCTATGATCATATGGTGTCATCTTAGTATCATCAACTGTTTGGTTTCGGAAATTTTTCAGTTTCGAGATTACATTTTGTATAAAACGACTCATTTGGTTAATACGCTCTCACAAACATCCCAAAACATATTTTCAACAAATGGACCTTACTCATTGCTTTTACGAATAATTCATATTCTACGTGATAACTTACACCAAACAATTCAACAACAAACAATTATGGAAAGTTTAGAACGACAGTCGATCAACTATTCACAACTGATAATATCAATTTATGACTCAGGTTGTTTTAAATAGTGTTAAAAGTCCAGCACCTTATTCATCTCACAGAATCTATATATTTCCATCAATTTTATTCAACATTACATGGCTTGTAGACATCAATAACAAATAAAATCGTGTTGTGATGAAAAGTACGTCAAATGTCTACATAATTTGGGCTACACTGTCCGACAGAAACAGACGTGAATAAACCAAAGACCGTCCGACTCTACACAGATGGGATTTGTTGCGCTGCCTCATTCTGAATTCATACAATAATAGCAAACTTGACAACATGAAAATCAGGAATTATCTCTCTCATTCTGCATCAACCCTCCATTTTAATAGGTACAACTGTAAGTGAACTGTTTAAATAAGCACACAGTTATACAGACTATCATGCATCAACCGTACAACCTTCCGTACATAGATCTTCATCAATTCACATCCCTACTTCCAACAATTAATACATCCTGACATTTTACATATTCTTATTATCCGATCCATCAAATATATGATCATGACAACAGAAGATTTGTCATCTTAGGAACTGTGATTGAAGTGCTGTCGATTCTCTCACTAAATTGTTGATTCCCTTCTTATTTCTAATTACTTAGTATTAAAGGTGTACATTTGCATGTACTTCTTTGATATCACTTGAGTGTAGTTGCACTAGCATCGTCATCAAAATAACTATTCGTTTCCCTAAAATCACTTTCTTTAACAAAATCTGATGTATATATAAATATTTAATACTAACTTGATAACTGAATCTGATTTATGTCACAGCGATTGAACAGGATTCTGTTCAGTTATTAAATATATAAGAGAGAGGGATTGGTTGTTTTATACCGATAGCCAGATACTGTATATCGTTTTCATCGTGCTAACAGAAAACCACAACGACATAGTGTTATGTATCCACCATGAGTAATTTTAACAATTAAACAACATATTCAATGAAGGTGTAGATTTAATTACGTAGGAATATCGGAAGGTGAGTAAATGCAATTGAACCTCCCATTAATTAATTAAATTAATTAATTACAGAATCACATACATGTTTACAAAATACCACATAATTGCACTTATCATAATTCTACGATAAACATTCTGAGAAATAACAGCCACTTATGCAATTTATAAATTGTAGACAAAGATATTCATTACACATGAAGAATTCACACGATAAATGGGATTTTGTGCAACAGTAGTTGAATATTTCGTCAGACACTGGATACTTATTAACAACAAACACTGTGATGTGTGCCACTTATCTGAACAGATGTAAGTAATATGATCAAGAATCGGAAGTATGATTGTTACTGACAGAAGAGGAAGATGAGTAGAAGAGAAGGAAAATCAGGATTGATGAGAGTGGCAACAGGAATGGAAGAACTGTTGAGTACGTGAGAGACAATGCAAGGAATATGTGCAAATAGAAAATTCTCTTGAAACGTTTCAATAAGAGGACACAATCGACCAAACGACGTTCGTACTTCAGTAATTTCTCTTGAAAATTTTCAAAATGAGAACAGAATCGAACACTCTTACTCAATACAAACCCACACAAATGCATTAGCAACCGCGCTATCAATTTTAAATCGAATTGCAACTAATTACGAGTAGATTTGTTCATAATGTTCGGTTAAAATCAACATCACAATGCATGAGTCAAACATAATCGAGGTTCTTATGGTCTCATAATGAATGTTATTCATCCTCACAATACATTCACTCTTAGTCAATGTGAAAATTATGTTTTAAATGAGTCACATCCTGATCACATTTCAGAAGTCATTGTAGCACATGTCGAGTGCTCTCACAAATCATATATGCAATGTAGAATCCATATTCAATACTATGATGAATCAATTGATATGTCAATTGTTCACGAAATAGTCTCGAATCCAGATTGCTCTGATGTGATGTCGTTCACATAGTTGGAAACATTAAATTAAGTCACCAATTTTAACAGTTCGAAATTGGTGGTAATGCTGTATGAGTGCAGTGGTAGAAATAAAGATCTTGTAGTGACCTACTTTTATCAAGAGAACGTGATTGATTTAATGGAAACAATTATTATTGTAACCAACTTTACCAATGGTTGTGTTACTGTGCTCGTTTGTTTAACTGTGCTAAAGACAGCCATATTGCTCTCCCATTATTCTCCATTACTGTTTCGCGGTTCGTGACCCCGTTCGCACGTACTTTCTCCTACCGATTCCGCTTTTACATTTTCTTAGCACGATCTCGGTATTCATTCGATACCACGAGATCGCCAACTAAATAAACTTGGTTCTATTCCGCATTCGCCTTCTGATTTATTTGGCACGTGTTTCTTTTTGGTGGTGTTCATAATCAACTGGGTCTCGACACCACGCTACAACTGGTGAGCCGAATTTTGGAACACGCCTCAACCTCTGGTCAAATCTTCCAAAGAAGTCAATTCGGTGAGTCTATTGTTTATCTTTCCACGTCTGTCGTGTATTTTTATATTAATTTTTAATATATAATTTACTCGACATGACGGTTAGCAACAAGAGTAGTATTAATGTCATAGACTCAGACGTACAAGCCATCCAATTTCAACCTGTATCATTTATCCCTCATGATCCAGAGGTCCGGTTCGCTGCATTAGAGTCTCAATTCGAGACTCGCCGCATTACGAGCCAAAAGCAACAGTATGCTTTCGCTCTCGAATCTCTACCCGGGGACCATTTAGTAGCTGTACGTGAGGTTGTCCTCAATTCTAATGTACCCAATGCTTACGATCGCCTCAAAGAGGCCATTCTACGACATTTCCTCCCATCGAGGTAGGGACGACTGAGGAAATTGTTAGCACGTCACCCTCTGGGTGATGCTAAACCAAGCTATCAACTCACGCGCCTGCATTCCCTTTCAGGACCTACAGCAGCCGACTCAGAAATAGTTAAAGAATTATGTTTCCAATCTGCATTCGCTTTCTGATTTATTTGGCACATGTTTCTTTGTGGTGGTGTTCATAGTCAACTGGGACTCGACACCACGCTACAATCTATTTAAGATAAATGAGACCGACTCACACACTGACTCAAAAGTTCATGCATTACTCAGAAAACTGAGGTCAAATGAAGATAAAATGTATGCCAATTTCATCTTATCATGAATGTTTATTACGGTCACATTTGTACAAAGCATGCTGTGCTTTTAGAAAATTGTATGATAAACAGCCATCAGATTTCAGTATGCGTTTTAATTATCTACAAATGCCCAATGAATCTGATCAGATTCATCATGTCTATTGAGAGAAGGTGAATTTCACACACAAAATCGTAAACCTCGTTTCAATAATTCCAAGTCACTTCAATTGTAATACAACCACCTATTGATCCTATTGAGTACGGAGCATATACAAATGCCCCATTCGAATGCTTGGGAGACAATGTGAATCTACATGCATCACATGCATTGTTAATGACAAGTCGAAATGCAAAATAATTCTCATTTTACAGTAACACACTTCCCTACTCATTAATTTCGGTGTGATTACACTGTTGAATTGAGAAACAGACGGGATAGTAGAATCAAGAGTAATAGCTTATTATAGTAATTATATAAATGATGGTTAATTCACAAGGATAATTTGCATCAACTATATTGGATCCCTCATTATCATCTGATATTAATGTTAGGTTGACTTTCTATTTTATTTTGTTGATATCTACACACATCATCGACTATCATACAACCGTTAAACTCTCACTAATACAACACCATCTGCCAACACTAACAGTACTAATAATAATACTAATATTATCACTAATACTGTGGTGTGTGCTACTTATGTTGACATAAGTAGTATATGATGTTAGTCGTAAACAGAAGGTCAGGCAGTAGAGAGACAACAGGATCGAACAGTAAATAATAGAACCAGAATGCAATTTGTATGAAAATGTAGGAACAATGAAGTCTGAGTCATTATGAGACAATTGATGGACAGTTTGCAAATTACGCATTTACTATTTGATTGATAGATTTTATTAACAGGTCCTGTAATTTTGTGTTAACTCCGCCTGTAGCTCTTTTAGAGTTACTGCCGGTCTCAAGCCCGGGTAAAGGAGGAGGTTTTGGCATGGGGTTAACGACTCCATTCCGTAGAAATCCACCTTGCTAAAAAAACGCTAACCGGAAAAATTTTTTCAAACCATTCAAACTCTACCCTGAAATTTAGAAGGTCTTCATTTGGAAGAATTATGACGTTTCAGGGTGAAAGCCGAGTTCCTTCGGAAACCACGAGGCTGGTGCCCCTTCTAACAACCATAGCAAACATTTTTATAGGTACATGGAACGTCCGAACAATGTGGGAGACCAGGAAGACCAGTCAAATACCAAAAGGAGATACAACTTGGAAGTACTGGGAATCAGCGAAACCCATTGGACCCAAGCTGGACAACAAAGGCTAAATACGGGAGAGATGCTACTATACTCCGGCTTCGAAGAGGAAAATGCTCCACACACTCAGCGATTTGCCCCAATGCTGTTCAAAGTAGCATGAAATGCACTTGTAGGATGGGAATCTCATAGATTCAGAATCATCAAAGCATCATTCAAAACAAAAAACGAGGGGATCACAATGAAGATTATCCAATGTTATGCACTCACCAACGATAGTAACGACGACATCAAAGATCAATTCTACGAGCAGCTACAGTCAATCATAGAGAAGTGCCCAAGAAACGACCTCACCATTCTGACGGGAGATCTAAATGCCAAAGTCGGAATAGACAACATCGGATATGAAGATATCATAGGACGACATGGAATGGGAGAGAGAAACGAGAATAGGGAAAGATTTGCAAATCAGTGTGCATTCAACAAATTAGTCATAGGAGGCACAATATTTACACACAAACGTATACACAAAGCTACATAGGTCTCACCGGACCACACTACAGAGAACCAGATAGATCATATTTGCATCAACAAAAAATTCCGAAGGACAATGGAATATGTGAGAACCAGGAGAGGTGCTGACGTAGCTTCAGATCACCACCTAGTTGTGGCCAATTTAAAACTGAAGCTATAGAAGAACTGGACAAGTGGACAAACAGCACTACAAAGGTTCAATGCAGTCTTCCTTCGAGATACTAACAAATTCAACGAATTCAAGATAGCTCTCAACAACAGGTTCCAAGCCTTACAGGATCTACTGAAGGAAGAAGAAACTACTATGGAGGACAGCTGGAAAGGTATCAAAGAAGCATTGACTTCAACGTGTCAAGAGGTTCTGGGTCTGAAGAAACACCATCATAAGGAATGGATCTCGGTAGAAACACTGGACAGGATCAAAGAAAGGAAGAACAAGAAGGCAGCAATAAACAACAGCCGAACACGAGCAGAGAAAGTCCAAGCACAAGCTGAATACATAGAAGCAAACAAGCAAGTGAAGAAAAGCATTAAAGCCGACAAGAAGAAACACGTGGAAGAACTAGCAACGACGGCAGAAAAAGCTGCAAGGGAAGGAAATATGATACAGCTTCACGATACAACGAAGAAACTAGCAGGGAAATACCGTAAACCAGAGAGACCGGTCAAGAACAAAGAAGGCAGGCCAATCACCGAAATTCAACAACAGCGTAACAGATGGGTAGAGTACTTCAAGGAACTCCTGAATAGGCCGGCTCCAATGAATCCACCGGACATCGAAGCAGCGCGCACAGATCTTCCTATAGATGTCAATCCACCAACGACGGAAGAAATCAGAATGGCCATCAGACAAACCAAGAGTGGGAAAGCAGCAGGACCCGACAATATACCAGCTGAAGCACTGAAGTCAGACATCGAATTAACTACAAGCACGCTTCACCTTCTATTCAAAAAGATTTGGGAGGAGGAACAAGTGCCGATGGACCGGAAAGAAGGATACCTCATCAAGGTTACAAGGAAAGGAAATCTGAGCAAATGTGAAAACTACAGAGGCATTACACTACTGTCAATACCAGGAAAAGTCTTTAACAGAGTTTTGCTGGACCGGATGAAAGACGCAGTAGACACCCAACTTCGGGATCAACAAGCTGGATTAGGTAAGGATCGGTCGTGTACAGACCAAATCGCGACATTACGGATCATCGTCGAACAATCAATTGAGTGGAACTCAATACTGTACATCAACTTCATTGAGTATGAAAAGGCATTTGACAGTGTGGATAGGAGGACGTTATGGAAACTTTTTCGACACTACGGAGTTCCTAAGAAGATTGTCAATATTATCTGGAACTCATACGACGGACTACAGTGCAAGGTCATGCATAGAGGACAGCTGACAGATGCATTCCCACTAAGGACCGGAGTAAAACAAGGCTGTCTACTCTCTCCCTTCCTCTTTCTTCTGGTGGTCGACTGGATTATGAAAACCTCGACACCTGAGGGAAAACACGGAATACAATGGACAGCTCAGAATCAATTAGACGATTTGGACTTTGCAGATGACCTGGCCCTCCTATCGCGTACACACGAACAAATGCAGATGAAGACAGCCTGCGTAGCAGCAGTCTCTGCATCAGTAGGCCTCAACATACACAAGGAGAAATCCAAGGTCCTCAAATTCAAAGCGGAAAACAGCAATCCAATCACTCTTGATGGAGAAACTCTGGAAGATGTAGAATCATTCACATACCCGGGAAGCATCATCGGTGAACAAGGAGGTTCAGATGCAGACGTAAAGGCGAGGATTGGCAAAGCAAGGGCCTCATTCCTACAGTTGAAGAACATATGAAACTCAAAACAACTTTCAACCAATATTAAAAGTGAGAATCTTCAATACGAACGTCAAGGCAGTTCTACTGTACGGAGCTGAAACTTGGAGAACTACAACAACCACTATAAGGAAGGTACAAATATTTATAAACAGCTGTCTACGCAAGATACTCAACATTCATTGGTCGGATAGCATCAGCAACAGCCTTCTCTGGGAGAGAACAAACCAGCTTCCAGATGAAGAGGAAATTATGGAAAGACTTATCAATAGTGATATCATTCACAGTAATATCCATTGAGGCCTGTCGACAATCATATAAAATTCAGACTGTCCAGAATACAGGTAACTTTTACACGAAAGAAAATTCTTTATACGAACATCAATTTCAATGCTGACATTCGATTTCCAGCTATTTCTCTCTCTCTCTCTCAAAATTCTCTTCTTTACACAAACCCTGCAATTATTATTCTCCAAACAGTCGATATTCAGGAACAATCTGTGAACCGATTCTATGTCTATTAACCATATCATCTACTCTTCATCAGTCAGCTGTTTAGATCAAGGAGTCTATGCAGCAGAATCCGAGAACATCACTTTGTTTAACTGCGAAGAGGAACGAACGGATGAAAAAGGGTCCCTTTAGTCGAACAGATTTTGAATACAGACCATTCGCTCAAGATGAACGCTGTGTGTAGACTCACCTACTAGTTTAAAGAACTGCTGTCAGAGTCTGTGAACCGCGTTCTTCTTACCACTATAAAGATGTATGTTAGTCATCTGTAAAACTGAAACTATGTGTTCAGATGAAACTCTTCCGAACTTTACTTTCATATGTCCACATTTTTCCAAATCTCTCACTTTCTCTCCTGTTTCATCATTTAAATTCTACCCTCAAACCGATATATTTCTCTTCGCATGCTCATCCCAATCATGGTTCATATGAACATCACCGTTTCATTTTACCATGTCATTCAACATTTATCTAGTTCATCATCCTCACATCATGATAACAGTAATGGGCAAATTTCTGAATATCGTTATGAGAAACATGCTATGTGAGATTGTACACTTCACAAGTGAACTCTCCGAAAACACAACCTTTCTCCAAACTAATCTTTGTAACTCTGTGATTTCCTAATCAGTGCATTCCGTTTAGTTTTAAACTACTCTTTATAATGAATCAATGATAATCGACTGATGTGCAACAATATGAATTATTGGTTTATCATTACATCCTGATAAAATGAACGTATGTTCATTACGAAATGTTCTTGCTTACCATCAACGTCAGTGCCTGAAATCACCGATCGTTTAAAAGTAACTTGCGTTTGGGTAATAGTGTTGATAATAAAAGTAGGCTAGTTCGAGTAAATATTCAGTGACAAAGAAAACACATTTCTCAATATTAAACCACCATTCATCGATTCAAATGTATATCTAAGCAATCATACGTCTACTGTTCAATCACTACACTATAATCATTCATTTATTATATTTACTTTTTCCGATTTGCCGGAAAAATCAATCATCCTACTATCACATATTTCAAAATGACCTTTCCAATCATAGTTGATATCCCTGTATTATCGTCAAATATCGTCCACCACAATACAGTTATACAGGCACTACTATTTTTCATTCTACAGGTTTGTAGATAAATACGAAGTACTTATTTCCACTGTTTTTACACTGATGGAAATTTCCGTCACAGTCCATTCCATCTTTCAAATTCAACAATCACACTTTTTACTTTAACTTCCAAGTCTAATATTAACCGAAAATGGATCATTGTAGTGTTGGATAAGGAAAGTCAATCAGAAGTAGCCTAATAAGATTGTCAATTGATGTCAATCAGAAGTGATCTAAAGGACAAGTGCATTTCATTGATTTGAGTAGGAAATGGATCAATTTCCTAATGATTATTATGGTATGTATATGAATGAGTATTTGTTAATTTTATTCGGTTATCCAACACACTTTCTTGCTCACTCTTGTGTTCTTTCTAGACTCATGTGTAACATTAAGAATTATTGGTTTACCATTACATATTGATAAAATGAACGCATATCAATTAGGAATGTCCATGCTAACGAATATGACCCACATATCAATCTTAATTATCACATTTGTTGCACTTTTTCACATTTCATTACCAGACTGTAAGTTGAATTTTGTAATATTCAATTTATTCATTCTAATTTCGCTGATCACATGCTGAATTTTTGTATAATCTGTCCATTTGATCAGTCTCAGTTAATGCATTTTCATGAAAACAGCCTAATCACAACAAGTGGAAATGTGCATTTTCTATATTCTTCGTTATTCAAACATGGTATAGTATAGTCAGAAAAGTACCAAGTTTACTTCAACATACACTTCCTCGCTCATTCTTGTGTTCTTGCTCGAACAGTCAGTTGGGTGTGTTTCAGTGTTTCAGTGTCAGATTTTGAACACTAACCGTTATAACAGTATCAATAGTGGCCAAACATTGCAACAATCTCCATTTAGTTTTTGAACACATAAAGGAGTTTCAATTTCTGTATAGCCAAGGCTTCAATAAACCTTAGTATACGTCCTGGAAGGCCTTTGTATAACACCACAAATGCTGACTTGACTTGTTGATAGACAGGCATCATCCTCCATTGCGAAACATTTGATTAAGACTGATCATAAGGTTGATATACGAAAATGAAAATGTACATTTCAACATCACACAAATAAACTGAAATAAAATTATCGAAAACCAACTCATTTAAGACAATAAATCATGAAAAATTATATATGTTTAGCTACTAGTCGTAGTACTATTTTTTGGTGTGATACACGTTTTATTTTTACCTCCAAGGTTTGGAGGTAATATTTCCAAAAGGCATCTCCAAGTATCAGCCAAACGTAAGTATAAATTTTTCCTGAAAAGAAACATGATAATGAAATTAATGATTAAAAAGTAAATGACTGAATGAAATTGTTCATTTACTGAAATGATGCTGGTGCTTTTAAACAAAACCATCTCGGTAATATTCAATAACCAGTAATAAAAATTTGATGAGCCTCTACAGATGCGTGTGGAATGTTTATTTTCAAGGCACATATAAATGTCATCTGAGTACCGAATTAACAGATGGTGATAATCTCACGAATATAAAACACTCGAAACTATAAGCATCTATATGTACTATGTAAATTGCTAGGTGACAATCATCTCCCGTTAATGTGATACAAGTACAAGAAATAGGTATGAACGGTAACTGATTTCTCATTACTTCATTATCTGGTTCTACTGTTAGAAATCCACAATGAGGTATACATTATATTGACCATAATGAGATCAAAAATATCAATATCATTTCAGTAATAAATGATTTAGAATTCTAGAGTGATATCCAACTTACCACGTATCCAATATAAGAAGTCTTAAATAAGAATTTGTCAATCACATTGATTATTTATGCATATTTCAATGAATAGTAACAAATCACAATATCTGGCATTATAATATGAGGCTGAATTGAGAGCAACGTGATGATGGAATGTTATCAGTGCTATCACTGACACTTAGTTGATATTACTTCATCAGATTCCATTCAATTTGTTGAGCTCATATCATCTAATCAACATGTTTCTCAGAATATTTCCGGTGTAATTCTTATCAACAATATCGAATCTATAAAACACAAATGTAACACTGTTGAATCAGACAAGTCACGCTCAAATATGAAGTAGTATTCATGTTGGAGGAACTCACTATTCAACTTTTCGAAGTGATTAATAACTTCAAGTTCCAATTTTCACCTGCCAAACTCACATGCATGATAACAATATAGTTTTTCACTCCAACTAGTCGAGAATATAACTCAGTCAATGCAACATTCATATTAACTTATAAGTAGCAAGTTAATTGTTCTCGGAAAATAAAGTCAAACAAAATAGTAAACTCATGAATCTAATTCCCAAATCACTTGTGTACCATACACTCTGAGACAGTAGAATACATTAGTAAATAGTATGTCTAAAATGAACACTTCCTGAAAAGACATACATTGAAAGAAGGAAGGACAAATGAGCCAGAGAATATATCAGGTGAATTAATGACATTAATAAAATAATTATTATGCTTACTCCACATCAAAGATCACTAATAAAATCATTGACATTACGAAAATCAACATCGATAGTTTGTGTTGTAATGTTCTGATTAGAATGGAACAGAGCAAATCTACTCATTGATGTTAAATTACTGATAGTCAGTATATCTATTGTAGACTTGAATGAAATAAACAATCATAACTACCTACAATGCTTCAATACTATGAATAGTTATTATCAATATGATGGATGTGATCAACTTACACACTTACTTCTTACAGAATATGTTTCATTCATATCCTCTAATGCTAAAACCTTAAAAACTGTTTTAACTCATCTGTGAGAAACACAGAGATACACACTACTCAGACTGTTTCTCATGATGTCACCTTACTGAAGGCAAATATTCCATAAGATATCATCCAAACAGTTTATCGTATCAGATTTCTGAACACAAAATTATTTGCACTAAACATTGTTGCGACTATTCGTGTTACCATTCTGTGTTTGATTCACTTAGTGATTGACACTCATGAGCAACATTTCACATTATTCAATTCCACTTACCTCCTTTTCCTAAAACAACAACAACAATAAATGGTAATATCGTGTGATGCTAATTGATGCTAAATCATAACATATTCTTCGTAATTTTATCATTAATGTGAAGTAGAAGAACAAGAACAAGAAGAAGAAGAAGACGTCAGTTCACCTTACATAGGACACAAATATAACAATGTTTCAATATTATCAATGTTCAACTCAACTCTCACAAACATTGTATTAACTGAATTTTTGGCACTCATGAATAGTTCAGTTTACTTACTGGTGATTAATCTGAACCGATAACCCTTCTCTTGTTTTTATCAGACAATGTCAATCATCGTTTAATTGGAAACTTATCTAATTCCAGACAGTGTCAACACGCGTTCACACCATTCTCTTATTCCCTCACATATACAATGCCAAATATCACTGCTTCTCTGTCACTAAACCAGTATGAGTAAAACTAACCATTTTATCAATTATTAACACTTCAATACCCCTAGTACGCATATCATGACAGATTTTAAGTGAACAAACCAGCTTGAATTCCTAACTGATATCTCAATTGAAAGTAGATCAGATTTCTCTATGCAGCAAACCAAATTACTGCCATTATATCAATGTGTCACAAGAATTTCAGTCGAAATTCAATAACCCACGTGCTATTTCATACAACACAGAAATTAGATAGTAATTGAGAAAGAATTCTATTTCACGATCAACTGCATACAAAACACTAATCATTCCATCACCGTACAACAATTACATAGTCACTAACTCACCAGTCGCCTCTTGCATTAAGAAAATTGAAATCAATGACACTATACCAATTGACATATCAATTCAATCTGATACCAAACCGAATTTCAGCTACATTAATACTTCTTCAATAATGGAATGAGTGAAAGACATGTTATGACTGAACATATAGTTTGCTTAGTGTAAATAATGTATTTAACTAACAAAACGCTTTATTTACCCTCAATTCACGTGTCATGCAATTCGATAATAATTTGATGATAATCGAATCGATTAATCACATTTAATTCTTGCATATGGAAGTGAAAACAACTGTCAATCGATATCAACGTCAAAATCTTCAACACGAGAGCCAACACAGTTGGATCAGTTGAACGTAGCTGAAATTTCGAGAATGAACATGACCATCATCAAAAATGTACAAGTATTCATAAACAATGGTCTACTCAAGATACTCAATGTTCAATGGCCGGATACCATCAACAACAGACTACTGTGGGAGATAACATAACAGCTTCCAGCTCTACAGAAATTAGGAAAAGACGGTGAAGGTGGATAAGACATATATTACAGAAAACAATAAATCACATCAAGAGGCAAGCGCTTACCTGGAATCCTGAAGAGAAACGAAAAACAGGAAAATCAAAGAACACACGGAGTAGAGAATTGGAGGCAGACATGAAAAGATGAATAGAAACTGGAAACAGTTGGAAAGCATTACGTAGGAGAGAATTCGATGGAGAATACTGGTGTGTGACTAACGCTCCTAGACGTGGACATGAGACATAAGTAAATAAGTATATAACGTTAGAAAGATTGTGTAAACACGAAAGTGGTTTCGTCATTGCTGCTAATTCCTATTACTAAAATTCATCTAACAAAACAATCATAATGTTTCACTAAACAGACATTCAATTATACAACTCGTCACTCTCAATTGTAAACTGTAAGATATCACAGATACCCAGTCAAGCAATCTCAAATAATGCACACTTTATTGGAAATAACTTCAGCTTCCACTGTTATATAATTAATATCAATTCGTGAAACATATTTCATTTCGGATATCCTCAACTGAATCAACTCCAGTGTCAAGAGATGTCAGCTCTTGTTAATGCATTTTATGCTCTTTCAAATTTTATCTGGCTAATCGCATCTCAACAAACAACTCAACACTATGCACCAATATAATTGATTGCAATTACGTAAGAAGGAAGGTAATTAGATATTGAATTATATCATCACCACGACAAGTGATCTAATTAATTAAATCACTTACACGGAGTTGTCTCTAAATGACACCTAATCAATCTGTAATCTACTATTCACTGAATCAATCTTGGTGCTTATCACTCAATGTATATTAATATTTTATTAACGTCACCTTGAACAGTACTCAAGATTCAAGAGAGAACAAATACACATATTGTTAGATGAATGCTCATGTGAAAAGTCTGGAAATCAATTGTCTATCATTCGGAATGATTTGTTTTGTGAAACTCTGAGTTGTTTCCGCTTTTGTGTTATCGCTATTTCGATTTCATGAAATGATTGGAACAGTTTGCGAATTCCCATTTCACATGGACTTGTTCGTCGGGAGTTTGTTTGCAAGCAATATCAGTCGCATTTAGCTGATCACAATACGTGTTTTTCCATTCCACTACACAACTGTTCCCTATGATATGGTTTCCTGACTACACTCGTACGATTGTGATATTCCATAGTGTATCATCATAAATAGTTAATATTTGAGTATTTTTACATGGATGGAAAACATGTAATGTGTATCTAGTTATAGAAAAAGACAAAGGAATGCATAGATCTGTTTAAATCATGACAGACTGGAAATGTTTGTAAGTAATGTGAGTCAGCTATGATCATATGGTGTCATCTTAGTATCATCAACTGTTTGGTTTCGGAAATTTTTCAGTTTCGAGATTACATTTTGTATAAAACGACTCATTTGGTTAATACGCTCTCACAAACATCCCAAAACATATTTTCAACAAATGGACCTTACTCATTGCTTTTACGAATAATTCATATTCTACGTGATAACTTACACCAAACAATTCAACAACAAACAATTATGGAAAGTTTAGAACGACAGTCGATCAACTATTCACAACTGATAATATCAATTTATGACTCAGGTTGTTTTAAATAGTGTTAAAAGTCCAGCACCTTATTCATCTCACAGAATCTATATATTTCCATCAATTTTATTCAACATTACATGGCTTGTAGACATCAATAACAAATAAAATCGTGTTGTGATGAAAAGTACGTCAAATGTCTACATAATTTGGGCTACACTGTCCGACAGAAACAGACGTGAATAAACCAAAGACCGTCCGACTCTACACAGATGGGATTTGTTGCGCTGCCTCATTCTGAATTCATACAATAATAGCAAACTTGACAACATGAAAATCAGGAATTATCTCTCTCATTCTGCATCAACCCTCCATTTTAATAGGTACAACTGTAAGTGAACTGTTTAAATAAGCACACAGTTATACAGACTATCATGCATCAACCGTACAACCTTCCGTACATAGATCTTCATCAATTCACATCCCTACTTCCAACAATTAATACATCCTGACATTTTACATATTCTTATTATCCGATCCATCAAATATATGATCATGACAACAGAAGATTTGTCATCTTAGGAACTGTGATTGAAGTGCTGTCGATTCTCTCACTAAATTGTTGATTCCCTTCTTATTTCTAATTACTTAGTATTAAAGGTGTACATTTGCATGTACTTCTTTGATATCACTTGAGTGTAGTTGCACTAGCATCGTCATCAAAATAACTATTCGTTTCCCTAAAATCACTTTCTTTAACAAAATCTGATGTATATATAAATATTTAATACTAACTTGATAACTGAATCTGATTTATGTCACAGCGATTGAACAGGATTCTGTTCAGTTATTAAATATATAAGAGAGAGGGATTGGTTGTTTTATACCGATAGCCAGATACTGTATATCGTTTTCATCGTGCTAACAGAAAACCACAACGACATAGTGTTATGTATCCACCATGAGTAATTTTAACAATTAAACAACATATTCAATGAAGGTGTAGATTTAATTACGTAGGAATATCGGAAGGTGAGTAAATGCAATTGAACCTCCCATTAATTAATTAAATTAATTAATTACAGAATCACATACATGTTTACAAAATACCACATAATTGCACTTATCATAATTCTACGATAAACATTCTGAGAAATAACAGCCACTTATGCAATTTATAAATTGTAGACAAAGATATTCATTACACATGAAGAATTCACACGATAAATGGGATTTTGTGCAACAGTAGTTGAATATTTCGTCAGACACTGGATACTTATTAACAACAAACACTGTGATGTGTGCCACTTATCTGAACAGATGTAAGTAATATGATCAAGAATCGGAAGTATGATTGTTACTGACAGAAGAGGAAGATGAGTAGA
The DNA here is from genome assembly GCF_000699445.3 of Schistosoma haematobium. Taxonomy (NCBI): domain Eukaryota; kingdom Metazoa; phylum Platyhelminthes; class Trematoda; order Strigeidida; family Schistosomatidae; genus Schistosoma; species Schistosoma haematobium. The sequence continues at coordinate 14,474,188 of NC_067201.1, forward strand.
AGAGAAGGAAAATCAGGATTGATGAGAGTGGCAACAGGAATGGAAGAACTGTTGAGTACGTGAGAGACAATGCAAGGAATATGTGCAAATAGAAAATTCTCTTGAAACGTTTCAATAAGAGGACACAATCGACCAAACGACGTTCGTACTTCAGTAATTTCTCTTGAAAATTTTCAAAATGAGAACAGAATCGAACACTCTTACTCAATACAAACCCACACAAATGCATTAGCAACCGCGCTATCAATTTTAAATCGAATTGCAACTAATTACGAGTAGATTTGTTCATAATGTTCGGTTAAAATCAACATCACAATGCATGAGTCAAACATAATCGAGGTTCTTATGGTCTCATAATGAATGTTATTCATCCTCACAATACATTCACTCTTAGTCAATGTGAAAATTATGTTTTAAATGAGTCACATCCTGATCACATTTCAGAAGTCATTGTAGCACATGTCGAGTGCTCTCACAAATCATATATGCAATGTAGAATCCATATTCAATACTATGATGAATCAATTGATATGTCAATTGTTCACGAAATAGTCTCGAATCCAGATTGCTCTGATGTGATGTCGTTCACATAGTTGGAAACATTAAATTAAGTCACCAATTTTAACAGTTCGAAATTGGTGGTAATGCTGTATGAGTGCAGTGGTAGAAATAAAGATCTTGTAGTGACCTACTTTTATCAAGAGAACGTGATTGATTTAATGGAAACAATTATTATTGTAACCAACTTTACCAATGGTTGTGTTACTGTGCTCGTTTGTTTAACTGTGCTAAAGACAGCCATATTGCTCTCCCATTATTCTCCATTACTGTTTCGCGGTTCGTGACCCCGTTCGCACGTACTTTCTCCTACCGATTCCGCTTTTACATTTTCTTAGCACGATCTCGGTATTCATTCGATACCACGAGATCGCCAACTAAATAAACTTGGTTCTATTCCGCATTCGCCTTCTGATTTATTTGGCACGTGTTTCTTTTTGGTGGTGTTCATAATCAACTGGGTCTCGACACCACGCTACAACTGGTGAGCCGAATTTTGGAACACGCCTCAACCTCTGGTCAAATCTTCCAAAGAAGTCAATTCGGTGAGTCTATTGTTTATCTTTCCACGTCTGTCGTGTATTTTTATATTAATTTTCAATATATAATTTACTCGACATGACGGTTAGCAACAAGAGTAGTATTAATGTCATAGACTCAGACGTACAAGCCATCCAATTTCAACCTGTATCATTTATCCCTCATGATCCAGAGGTCCGGTTCGCTGCATTAGAGTCTCAATTCGAGACTCGCCGCATTACGAGCCAAAAGCAACAGTATGCTTTCGCTCTCGAATCTCTACCCGGGGACCATTTAGTAGCTGTACGTGAGGTTGTCCTCAATTCTAATGTACCCAATGCTTACGATCGCCTCAAAGAGGCCATTCTACGACATTTCCTCCCATCGAGGTAGGGACGACTGAGGAAATTGTTAGCACGTCACCCTCTGGGTGATGCTAAACCAAGCTATCAACTCACGCGCCTGCATTCCCTTTCAGGACCTACAGCAGCCGACTCAGAAATAGTTAAAGAATTATGTTTCCAATCTGCATTCGCTTTCTGATTTATTTGGCACATGTTTCTTTGTGGTGGTGTTCATAGTCAACTGGGACTCGACACCACGCTACAATCTATTTAAGATAAATGAGACCGACTCACACACTGACTCAAAAGTTCATGCATTACTCAGAAAACTGAGGTCAAATGAAGATAAAATGTATGCCAATTTCATCTTATCATGAATGTTTATTACGGTCACATTTGTACAAAGCATGCTGTGCTTTTAGAAAATTGTATGATAAACAGCCATCAGATTTCAGTATGCGTTTTAATTATCTACAAATGCCCAATGAATCTGATCAGATTCATCATGTCTATTGAGAGAAGGTGAATTTCACACACAAAATCGTAAACCTCGTTTCAATAATTCCAAGTCACTTCAATTGTAATACAACCACCTATTGATCCTATTGAGTACGGAGCATATACAAATGCCCCATTCGAATGCTTGGGAGACAATGTGAATCTACATGCATCACATGCATTGTTAATGACAAGTCGAAATGCAAAATAATTCTCATTTTACAGTAACACACTTCCCTACTCATTAATTTCGGTGTGATTACACTGTTGAATTGAGAAACAGACGGGATAGTAGAATCAAGAGTAATAGCTTATTATAGTAATTATATAAATGATGGTTAATTCACAAGGATAATTTGCATCAACTATATTGGATCCCTCATTATTATCATCTGATATTAATGTTAGGTTGACTTTCTATTTTATTTTGTTGATATCTACACACATCATCGACTATCATACAACCGTTAAACTCTCACTAATACAACACCATCTGCCAACACTAACAGTACTAATAATAATACTAATATTATCACTAATACTGTGGTGTGTGCTACTTATGTTGACTTAAGTAGTATATGATGTTAGTCGTAAACAGAAGGTCAGGCAGTAGAGAGACAACAGGATCGAACAGTAAATAATAGAACCAGAATGCAATTTGTATGAAAATGTAGGAACAATGAAGTCTGAGTCATTATGAGACAATTGATGGACAGTTTGCAAATTACGCATTTACTATTTGATTGATAGATTTTATTGAGACGTCCTGTAATTTTGTGTTAAATACATTTGATTGTCCCCACTGGTGTTCTTCTTCACTACAATAATACCATCACAACTACCACAACGACAATTCTAGAACTTCTCTAATATTTCACAAGTATGTATTTCGATTATCATCTCTCTTGTCGAAATTCATGTTTGGTGCGTGTTTTCGTTACTTATCAGTAGTGATATCATTCATAGTAATATCCATCGACGCCTGTCTACAAATATATAAAATTCCAACTCTCCAGAATACAGATTACTTTCACACCAAACAAAATTCTTTATACGAACATCGACTTCGATGCTGACATTCGATTTCCAACTCTCTTGGTCACTTATAATACTCTTCTTTACAAAAACCCTGCAATTCGCATTTTCCAGCCAGTCGACTTTCAGAAACAATCTTCTACATCGCGTCGATCGTCATTATTCTTCCAAATCTATCACTTTATCTCCATCTCCCACTACACAACTTTTCCACTAAACCGATATATTTCTCTTCGCATGCTCATCCCAATCATGGTTCATATGAACATCACCGTTTCATTTTACCATGTCATTCAACATTTATCTAGTTCATCATCTTCACATCATGATAACAGTAATGGGCAAATTTCTGAATATCGTTATGAGAAACATGCTATGTGAGATTGTACACTTCACAAGTGAACTCTCCGAAAACACAACCTTTCTCCAAACTAATCTTTGTAACTCTGTGATTTCCTAATCAGTGCATTCCGTTTAGTTTTAAACTACTCTTTATAATGAATCAATGATAATCGACTGATGTGCAACAATATGAATTATTGGTTTATCATTACATCCTGATAAAATGAACGTATGTTCATTACGAAATGTTCTTGCTTACCATCAACGTCAGTGCCTGAAATCACCGATCGTTTAAAAGTAACTTGCGTTTGGGTAATAGTGTTGATAATAAAAGTAGGCTAGTTCGAGTAAATATTCAGTGACAAAGAAAACACATTTCTCAATATTAAACCACCATTCATCGATTCAAATGTATATCTAAGCAATCATACGTCTACTGTTCAATCACTACACTATAATCATTCATTTATTATATTTACTTTTTCCGATTTGCCGGAAAAATCAATCATCCTACTATCACATATTTCAAAATGACCTTTCCAATCATAGTTGATATCCCTGTATTATCGTCAAATATCGTCCACCACAATACAGTTATAGTGTTGTATAGGGAAAGTCAATCAGAAGTAGCCTAATGAGATGGTCAATTGATGTCAATCAGAAGTGATCTAAAGGGCAAGTGTATTTCATGGAGTTGAGTAGGAAATGAATCAATTTCCTAATGATTATTATGGTATGTATATGAATGAGTATTTGTCCATTTTATTCGGTTATCCAGCACACTTTCTTCCTCACTCTTGTGTTGTTTCCAGAGTATTCATTGGATGGATAGCGTGTAGTACAAGGTGTATCAGTATCAGACTTTTGATACCGCTGGCCATAACAGCATTAATAGTGTGCAAACATTGAAACAATCTATACTTCAAAAACACACAAATAAACCGAAATAAAACTATGAAAAACTACCTCACTTAACACAGCAAATGAGAAAACTATTTTATATATTATATTTTTTTCTTTAGCCGTTTTTGTCTTCGGTACATGTTTTATTTTCCCCTCCAAGGTTTGGAGGTAATTTTTCCAGAAAGCATTTCCAAGTGTCAGCTAAACGTGTGTATAAATTGGTCCTGCAAATAGACATAATAATGGAATTATTGCTTATAATGTGGATGACTAAAGGAAGTGCTCATTTACTGAAATGATCCTGGTGCTTCTAAACATGATCTTTTCAGCAACAATTCGATGATCAGTAATGAAAACTCGACATTATTCTCCATAGATGCGTGTGGAATGTATTTTTTTAGGCACATATAAATTTCATCTGAGTACCGAATTAACAGATGGTGTTAATCTCACGAATATAAAACACTCGAAACTATAAGCATCTATATGTACTATGTAAATTGCTAGGTGACAATCATCTCCCGTTAATGTGATACAAGTACAAGAAATAGGTATGAACGGTAAATGGTTTGCCATAACTTCATCATCTGTTTCTATTGTTAGAAATCCACAATGAGGTATACATTATTTAGACTATGATGAGATCACGTTTTCGAAATAGTTCTTCACTGGAATATTTCTTGCCTGTGCTAAATAATGAAAAAGAGTACAAACATTAGATACCTGTGTTATTCTGTAAGTCAGTACTTAAATCTGAACCCATCCAGTTGGCAAGCCAACAACTGAATCAAACACACATCATGAATTCCCACATTAACATAACAATAACCAACGAAATAAGAAAGATATCACTTCCATTGATTGTGTTTGATAATAATTTCAGCAATAAAAGATTTAGCATTGAAGAGTGACATCCAACTTACCACGTATCCAAAATAAGGATTCTTAAACAAGAATTTGTCAACCAGATTGATTATTTATGCATATTTCAGTGATTAATAACAAATCACAATATCTGGCATTATAATATGAGGCTGAATTGAGCGGAACGTGATGATGGAATGTTATCTGCAATGTTCAATATAATGAGAGAAGCTATCACTGACACTTATTTAATATTACTTCACCAGATTCCATTCAATTTGTTAAGGTGACATGATAACCTTAATACGATTCCCAGAACATTTCCGGTGTAATTCATATAAGCAATATCGAATCTATCAAACACAAATGTAACACTGATGAATAAGACAAGTCATGCTCATGTTGGAAGAACTCACTATTTCGCTTTTCGAAGTGATTAGTACCTTCAAGTCCGAATTTTCACCTACTAAGACAAGTCACGCTCAAATATGAAGAAGTATTTATGTTGGGAGAACTCCTATTTAAAGTTTCGAAGAGATTAGTAACTTGAAGTTCGAACTTTCACCTACATATCTCACTTGCATGATACCAATATCGTCAACCAACTGATGACTACTTCTCCATAAATATGTCCCTCAATTGTGGATGAGGATGCACAAAACAAATTTATAACAAATGACGTGAGAGATGTAGTGGACGATTCCAATAGTTTTGATTCGTAGTAAAGTTCTGTATACATTCTTCTGAACAATATCATACTGGGATTAAATAGTTGATCAGTGTCATCCAGCAATTGACGATAATCAAACGAATTTCAGACTCAGCTGTGAAACATAGTTCATGAATCGTCAATCTTAACAATCACATAAATTGACAAATGAAAATAGACCTAATAAGTCAACATTTACTGACCATCGCTAAATTACATGACGATTACGAATGACTTCAGCTGTTTACAATTCAAACAAAGAGGCTTCCTACTCCAACTAGTCGAGAATATATCTCAGTCAATGCAACATTCATATTAACTTATAAGTAGCAAGTTAATTGTTCTCGGAAAATAAAGTCAAACAAAATAGTAAACTCATGAATCTAATTCCCAAATCACTTGTGTACCATACACTCTGAGACAGTAGAATACATTAGTAAATAGTATGTCTAAAATGAACACTTCCTGAAAAGACATACATTGAAAGAAGGAAGGACAAATGAGCCAGAGAATATATCAGGTGAATTAATGACATTAATAAAATAATTATTATGCTTACTCCACATCAAAGATCACTAATAAAATCATTGACATTACGAAAATCAACATCGATAGTTTGTGTTGTAATGTTCTGATTAGAATGGAACAGAGCAAATCTACTCATTGATGTTAAATTACTGATAGTCAGTATATCTATTGTAGACTTGAATGAAATAAACAATCATAACTACCTACAATGCTTCAATACTATGAATAGTTATTATCAATATGATGGATGTGATCAACTTACACACTTACTTCTTACAGAATATGTTTCATTCATATCCTCTAATGCTAAAACCTTAAAAACTGTTTTAACTCATCTGTGAGAAACACAGAGATACACACTACTCAGACTGTTTCTCATGATGTCACCTTACTGAAGGCAAATATTCCATAAGATATCATCCAAACAGTTTATCGTATCAGATTTCTGAACACAAAATTATTTGCACTAAACATTGTTGCGACTATTCGTGTTACCATTCTGTGTTTGATTCACTTAGTGATTGACACTCATGAGCAACATTTCACATTATTCAATTCCACTTACCTCCTTTTCCTAAAACAACAACAACAATAAATGGTAATATCGTGTGATGCTAATTGATGCTAAATCATAACATATTCTTCGTAATTTTATCATTAATGTGAAGTAGAAGAACAAGAACAAGAAGAAGAAGAAGACGTCAGTTCACCTTACATAGGACACAAATATAACAATGTTTCAATATTATCAATGTTCAACTCAACTCTCACAAACATTGTATTAACTGAATTTTTGGCACTCATGAATAGTTCAGTTTACTTACTGGTGATTAATCTGAACCGATAACCCTTCTCTTGTTTTTATCAGACAATGTCAATCATCGTTTAATTGGAAACTTATCTAATTCCAGACAGTGTCAACACGCGTTCACACCATTCTCTTATTCCCTCACATATACAATGCCAAATATCACTGCTTCTCTGTCACTAAACCAGTATGAGTAAAACTAACCATTTTATCAATTATTAACACTTCAATACCCCTAGTACGCATATCATGACAGATTTTAAGTGAACAAACCAGCTTGAATTCCTAACTGATATCTCAATTGAAAGTAGATCAGATACGTGAGTGACGTTCACACAATCGTTGGTAATTCTCAATGTGCTTATACAACATATTAGATGTCATTCAGTGATGAATGTTTCTTGTGTACTCGTTTGCGTGGAGGTAATGATAGTAACAGTTTGTCACAGATCGTCAAGTTCATTTCATATGCTGTAAGTATAAACGATCGATCAATCACTGTTCATTTTGCATGAAAGATCTGTGTTCATTTGTCTTCTATTTAATGAATGGACATAACATAATATTGAATAGATTTTGCACAATGCTGTCTCAATTCTCACAACACAGTATATTATGACAATGCGCGTGAACTGTCCTCCATCTTAAATCCAATATTCCTCCATTCAGCAAATCAAATTACTGCCATTATATCAATGCGTCACAAGAATTTCAGTCGAAATTCAATAACCCACGTGCTATTTCATACAACACAGAAATTAGATAGTAATTGAGAAAGAATTCTATTTCACGATTAACTGCATACAAAGCACTGACCATTCCATCACTGTACAACAATTACATAGTCACTAACTCACCAGTCGCCTCTTGCATTAAGAAAATTGAAATCAATGACACTATACCAATTGACATATCAATTCAATCTGATACCAAACCGAATTTCAGCTACATTAATACTTCTTCAATAATGGAATGAGTGAAAGACATGTTATGACTGAACATATAGTTTGCTTAGTGTAAATAATGTATTTAACTAACAAAACGCTTTATTTACCCTCAATTCACGTGTCATGCAATTCGATAATAATTTGATGATAATCGAATCGATTAATCACATTTATTTCTTGCATATATAGCGGGAATATATGGAACTGAAAACAACTGTCAACCGATATCAACGTCAAAATCTTCAACACGAGAGCCAACACAGTTGGATCAGTTGAACGTAGCTGAAATTTCGAGAATGAACATGACCATCATCAAAAATGTACAAGTATTCATAAACAATGGTCTACTCAAGATACTCAATGTTCAATGGCCGGATACCATCAACAACAGACTACTGTGGGAGATAACATAACAGCTTCCAGCTCTACAGAAATTAGGAAAAGACGGTGAAGGTGGATAAGACATATATTACAGAAAACAATAAATCACATCAAGAGGCAAGCGCTTACCTGGAATCCTGAAGAGAAACGAAAAACAGGAAAATCAAAGAACACACGGAGTAGAGAATTGGAGGCAGACATGAAAAAGATGAATAGAAACTGGAAACAGTTGGAAAGCATTACGTAGGAGAGAATTCGATGGAGAATACTGGTGTGTGACTAACGCTCCTAGACGTGGACATGAGACATAAGTAAATAAGTATATAACGTTAGAAAGATTGTGTAAACACGAAAGTGGTTTCGTCATTGCTGCTAATTCCTACTACTAAAATTCATCTAACAAAACAATCATAATGTTCCACTAAACAGACATTCAATTATACAACTCGTCACTCTCAATTGTAAACTGTAAGATATCACAGATACCCAGTCAAGCAATCTCAAATAATGCACACTTTATTGGAAATAACTTCAGCTTCCACTGTTATATAATTAATATCAATTCGTGAAACATATTTCATTTCGGATATCCTCAACTGAATCAACTCCAGTGTCAAGAGATGTCAGCTCTTGTTAATGCATTTTATGCTCTTTCAAATTTTATCTGGCTAATCGCATCTCAACAAACAACTCAACACTATGCACCAATATAATTGATTGCAATTACGTAAGAAGGAAGGTAATTAGATATTGAATTATATCATCACCACGACAAGTGATCTAATTAATTAAATCACTTACACGGAGTTGTCTCTAAATGACACCTAATCAATCTGTAATCTACTAATTCACTGAATCAATCCTAGTGCTTATCATTCAATAAAACTATTGTATCTAACCAACTAATAAAATATTAGTTCGGAATTATGGTCACAAACCAAATAACGTGGTCATAAATTATTTCTCCACACTCTATCCTGTTGAAAGAAACATGAATGCTGAAAACTCAGCGATTTCAACCATGTCACTCTTACCTATGATTTGATATTTGATTAATGTAACGCTGAACATTACTCAAGATTCAAGAGAGAACAAATACACATATTGTTAGATGTATGCTCATGTGAAAAGTTTCGAAATCAATTGTCCATCATTCGAAATGATTTGTTTTGTGAAACTCTGAGTTGTTTCCGCTTTTGTGTTATCGCTATTTCGATTTCATGAAATGATTGGAACAGTTTGCGAATTCCCATTTCACATGGACTTGTTCGTCGGGAGTTTGTTTGCAAGCACAATATCAGTCGCGTTTTTCCATTCCACTACACAACTGTACCCTATGATATGGTTTCCTGACTACACTCGTACGATTGTGATATTCCATAGTGTGTCATCATAAATAGTTAATATTTGAGTATTTTTACATAGATGGAAAACATGTAATGTGTATCTAGTTATGGAAATAGACAACTGAATGCATAGATCTTTTTAAATCATGAGAGACTGGAAATGTTTGTATGTAATGTGAATCAGCTGTGATCATATGGTGTCATCTTAGTATCATCAATTGTTGGGTGTTTTTAAAACAAAAATCGTAAGGGATTGTTGTCAAAAATTTTTCTGTTTCGAGATTACATTTTGTATGGAAAGACTTACATTGTTCATACTCGCTCCCTTTTCACTCCTTTGTATATTGTTTTATACTAATTATTTATATTCAGTAAACAGTTGTATTGCCAACAATTGTTAAACTTATGTTGTAAAGCAAGTTGTAGTGCCGTCGTTCTCTCACAAAATTGTTGATTCCCTTCTTATTTCTAATTACTTAGTATTAAAGGTGTACATTTGCATGTACTTCTTTGATATCACTTGAGTGTAGTTGCACTAGCATCGTCATCAAAATAACTATTCGTTTCCCTAAAATCACTTTCTTTAACAAAATCTGATGTATATATAAATATTTAATACTAACTTGATAACTGAATCTGATTTATGTCACAGCGATTGAACAGGATTCTGTTCAGTTATTAAATATATAAGAGAGAGGGATTGGTTGTTTTATACCGATAGCCAGATACTGTATATCGTTTTCATCGTGCTAACAGAAAACCACAACGACATAGTGTTATGTATCCACCATGAGTAATTTTAACAATTAAACAACATATTCAATGAAGGTGTAGATTTAATTACGTAGGAATATCGGAAGGTGAGTAAATGCAATTGAACCTCCCATTAATTAATTAAATTAATTAATTACAGAATCACATACATGTTTACAAAATACCACATAATTGCACTTATCATAATTCTACGATAAACATTCTGAGAAATAACAGCCACTTATGCAATTTATAAATTGTAGACAAAGATATTCATTACACATGAAGAATTCACACGATAAATGGGATTTTGTGCAACAGTAGTTGAATATTTCGTCAGACACTGGATACTTATTAACAACAAACACTGTGATGTGTGCCACTTATCTGAACAGATGTAAGTAATATGATCAAGAATCGGAAGTATGATTGTTACTGACAGAAGAGGAAGATGAGTAGAAGAGAAGGAAAATCAGGATTGATGAGAGTGGCAACAGGAATGGAAGAACTGTTGAGTACGTGAGAGACAATGCAAGGAATATGTGCCAATAGCATACTCGATGTATTGTTTTCAAATGCAGAGTGAGTTAGACTAATGCAATAAATTGGTTTACTCTAACCAAGTCTTCGTTGTAAGAACAATACCTCTGACAATGTTAGTGAGAACTCATCAGCGATGAGAAAAATTTGATCGACTATCACTGGCTTTACACCTTAAATGAAAATACACAGCTCTCTCAACAAGTTAAGTAGAAAGCTAGTAACAGAGTGTTACATATATATAGCTTCAATCATACCAAGAACCTGATGTGCAAACTCAGTGTATCTGACACACATGTGAAAAGCATCTTGAATCGAAGGAATAATCTGTAAACTTACTTGACATCCAACATTACTACTTAGATGGTGGTTGGAGGTAGTCAACAGGAAATCCTGGACCCGGGTTTCGTGCTACTTGGCACTCGTCAGCAAGGTGTACCTGTAATCTTGAGGGAACTGGTGCTCCCTGGCGGATTCGATCTCGTGTCACCCAGTGATCAATCAATTGTGAACATTACTACTTACTAACAACTTCACACATACATAGTCAAATTGATTATTACAGCTTAAATTCTGTTCTTCAATGAAATTTCATACATTCATCAAACTAGTAATTCCCATGTGAGATAGAAGGGCGCTCGCAACATGTTTGTTCAAGAGATACAAAATGAAATGTCGTCAATTCATTACTTAACATTTTTGATGAAGTCGAAAGAAGACAAATGATAACATTAGCTTAGATAATTCCCTTCAATTTCACTAGTTTTCCATGAGGCAGTTGATCTGGTTCATACAAATTTAAAAAGATGACGTGGAAATTATGCCTAACAGTAATTTCTTTATTCGTTAGTGAATGAGCGAACAACAACAATCATATCCTCCAACTATTTAATTGTCTATTGTGCCATCGAATATTTTATTTGTTATTCCGCTATGCAACAAAACCCACACCACCTGCAAGTGATCTTGTCATTCAATTTCAGTTTATTCGGGTGTTCACATCGCTAATTCGGAATTTCGAGAAACTTTCACTAGACCACATAATATCATCAAACATTCATCTGCTGACCGACATTCCACCAATCATTTCAACAACCGTACACCACTTCATCACGATCACAAAATCGAAAACTTCTTCTACGTAGCACGAAGGTTCATCAACAAAGTGTAGTGATTTGAATGATGAGGACATACAAATGTAAACTTGACTGGTAAGCTTGTAAAACTTTAATAATACATAGAAATCAAGCGAAAAATATCATTATATTAAACTACAACAGTTTCATTCTCCTGACATCTTTGTACTGTAGAATGGAGTTTTACGATTCTATAAATCCAGTGTATAGTTGTTATAACTAAATAAAACTAAAAAACGGTTTAGATAGAGTAATTAGAACACAGAGTTGATCTGAAAAATCTGATGCATTTGCGCTGTGCATGTTGAACAATCTGCTCATACATATAGATGAGTTCCAGATCGTTCATGGAAACTTTCCACCTTCACTTGAAATCTTCATTGGCAATAACTTCAGTAATTTATTGTCATTAATTAAAAATATGTCTGCTGTTTTTCTATTTACCAATTACCAATTACTGAAAACAAGTATTGCCTAAGGTGAGATAATGACTGTACTCGATATACCGTATTAAAAGAAGCGTCAATGTTCTCTATGATCCACGGCGGTTTATCTATAGTTCCAAAACAACCACAGTGCATCGACATGAAATAACCAACATCAAAATCAAAGCATTGGTAACTGTAAGGATAAAGAGAAAATGGTTCGAATTGGGGAAATGAATGGGTGGAATAAAGAATGTGAAATAATACCGAAATTCGGAATTTAAGGTAAGCAAACGAGTGGATATAGCATGGACATTACGATCGATTGTAAGTTGTATAATCCGATGTGTCCATCCAGTGACCACGTAAATCATGTGGACCAGAAATAAGTAGTCATTATCTATTAATCTGGTTCACAAATGCAGTCAATGACTTAATCGATTGATGCCACAGTTTAGTTTGGCCGACGCACAATTTTCCAACCTACTGAGACTCTGTCCAATCTCATGAGTCCAATTAGATGGCGATTTAGTATATGAATCCATGTCGGATACCCTCACTCGGCAAAGATCCACAAACTCACTTACTGATTAATCATACTCGCCCAGTAACATGTATCAAACGTAGACAGTTCGAATATATGTGGATGTGTTTAATTCCTTTAATTATTTCAATTATTCACTTCCATATCAAGGGATTTACCATTTACCCTATAAAGTAAAAATATCGAAAATATGAGGACACGTATGAGGTGAATACTATTTATACCCATAGTTTTTTTATCTGTTTACAAATTTTTGTTACAAAAACATATTCGACAGAACCTTAATGTGCGCACATCAAACATGGAACGATGAACAAATTCGTCAAGATAGGTATATTTCCAACAGCCAATCATAAACTTTGCATAGCATACAAGTGATTAAATGAGTAAAACATTGTGTCTATCATTTAGTCACATTTATTAAAATGCAAATAGTAACTTGGTCGGTCAAGTGAACCTGAATTATCTGACATTAGAAAGAAATTTTCTTCTTTTCATTATTATTTCTGTTGTCTACTTTCTCGTTAGAAGTATATATCAACCACAACTCTTCCGCTTTCCTTCTCATAACAAACCGATTTTTTTGATGAAAAATGAATGTAGCTATTAGAATACTAAGAACTAAATGTCGATTATCATTGCACAGTAAAGGAAATGGTCATATGACTAACCCATTCGATAAGGTAAGTCAACTGGATACTGAAAGGTATAAGCTACTTTACCTATCCAACAACGCAAATATTTTACACATGTTGGGTGTCTAACACGACGACAGATGAGTGACAATTTAACACAGAAACTGTTATTTATGTTTAGTTTCTATGGATAATTTCAACTTTGCTATCCTCTCTGAAAGTGTTGCATTCATTGAGCCTGTCAAACGTAATTCTGAATTCTTTATTGTCAAATTATACATATCACTTTCATGTCACTTAATGAAGACGAAGCGATCTATTGAGAATGACTTTTAAATGACGAGACGATTATCGTTTTGTAGCTCTTCTTTGTGCTGTCAGAATCTGAACAGTTATGTTCACCCAAATTTCTGATGTTACAGTCTCTAACACTGTACTTTGCATCATCAACTAATAGATCAGATCTTGTTTGACATTTCCATTCATTGCTGGAAAGAATTGGACCACAATTTATTGTAATTCTCTGGTTTTCTTTGTTTTAACTTGATCACTAATCTACCGTCTCCCTATTACAGTTAATGTCTGTAGTTATGCACAAACATTCGTATGAAATGTCGTATATCTTGGAGCTTGATACATACTTGATTTTTATGCAAGCACAGACAGTGACAAATGCAATCTTATTCGAAATAGTATTTTTTCTCCCAGTTCATGAAGAATATCCGATAGGAAGTATTTGAATTAACTGCTTTTGTCGCGTTATCACTTAGCATTTTAGTCCTGGAGGTTAACTCCCTAATAGACGAAAGATAATAATAATAATAATAATAATAATAATGTCAATGAAATATATGTCCTGTTTGACTTCCTGTTTATTCTGTTAACAAATTTCCTTAGATATCAAAGGTTAAGTGTGAATGTGTTGAAAGAATGTATATTTCAGACATTCGATAGTGCAAGCAAACAATGAGAAATGGAAAGAAATGCATGTCAACTTGATTGGTAGAAATAACCAACTCAATTTTATCAAACGTAACTCAGCATCTATGGTAGTGAAAGAGATATAAACAAGTAAGTAGACAGATACATAAATCCGCATTGCCACCTACATCAATGACAGAATGACTGTAAAAAATTGAATTAATTTATCAGTCCAAAAGTTAAGATAATTCGTATAAAACAAGTAATAGCATAGAAGCTGCTACATTATGTATAACACGAATCAGAAAGTTTTTGTCAGTTTCCAAGTTGTGTCTACCACAGAAATTCTTAACAATATGATTGAGAGCTCTCAAATGTATGTAGCAGCTCTTTTGCTTGAAAATACTTAGGATTCATAGAACTGTGTGGTGATTTGAAGTTATTTCTAAATAGTTATTCATGAAGACTTGACATATCTGAATCTTTCTGGATCAACAAAATACATGCCTTAAGTACAGATCTCCAAACAAGTCAATAGGCCGAACCTGCTAAGTTGAGATTGGTGATAATATCTTATACTGCGAATACTTATAATTCATAGTGTGATCGCCAAAGTAACTTTGCATTTCACATATTTAATAAACTATGAATTCACCTATTCACATTGAACTCTGTTAGTCATCATCATTAAACACTCACGCTTAGTTAAAATACTTTACTCAGATAAAAATTATTTCTCTATCGCAACGTTACGTTACCAAAGGTTCGCGTTTGTGAATGTCCAATTATTTAACAGACGCTTATCATCTCTTGAGATTAATTCAGACTAGCAAGTGATCATTCTTGTTACAACGTCTAGCAATCGTCTAAGCACATACGGTAACTGACATTTGTTTTGTTACGCCTTATCTAGAAATCCTATTTATTTATTCACTTTGTCATATCACTCGGGCTCATATTCCTCACATCTATGACTGATGTCAACAAAAAATATGGATATCATTCTGTCACTGCATTTAAGTGGAAATGAGACTTCCCTGTTCATTAGATTCTATGACTTATTCAGATTAAACGACGTTCGCACTTAAGTTAATTCCCTAGAAATGTTTCAACAACAGGACAGAACCGAACACTTTTACTCAATACAAACCCACACAAGTGCATTCGCAACCACGCTATCAATTTTAAATCGAATTGCAACTAATTACGAATAGATTTGTTCATAATATTCTGTTGAAATCAACATCACAATAATTGAGCCAAACGTAATCGTTGTTTTAATGGTCCCATATCAAATGTTATTTATCATCACAATACATTCACTCTTAGTCAATGTGAAAATTATGTTTTAAATGAGTCACATTCTGATCACATTTCAGATGTCATTGTAGCACATGTCGAGTGCTCTCACAAATCATATATGCAATGTAGAATCCATATTCAATACTATGATGAATCAATTGATATGTCAATTGTTCACGAAATAGTCTCGAATCCAGATTGCTCTGATGTGATGTCGTTCACATAGTTGGAAACATTAAATTAAGTCACCAATTTTAACAGTTCGAAATTGGTGGTAATGCTGTATGAGTGCAGTGGTAGAAATAAAGATCTATTTAAGATAAATGTGACTGGCTCACACACAGACTCAAAAGTTCATGAATTACTCAGAAATCTGAGGTCAAATAGAGATGAAATGTACGCCAATTTCATCTCGTCAAAAATGTTTGATACGGTCACAATTGTACAAAGCATGCAGTGTTTTCACAAAACTGTATGATGAACAGTCATTAGATCTCAATATCGTGTGATGCTAAATCATAACATACTCTTCGTAATTTTATCATTAATGTGAAGTAGAAGAACAAGAAGAAGAAGAAGACGTCAGTTCACCTTACATAGGACACAAATATAACAATGTTTCAATATTATCAATGTTCAACTCAACTCTCATAAACACTGAATTAACTGAATTTTTGGCACTCATGCATAGTTCAGTTTACTTACTGGTGATTAATCTGAACCGATAACCCTTCTCTTGTTTTTATCAGACAATGTCAATCATCGTTTAATTGGAAACTTATCTAATTCCAGACAGTGTCAACACGCGTTCACACCATTCTCTTATTCCCTCACATATACAATGCCAAATATCACTGCTTCTCTGTCACTAAACCAGTTTGAGTAAAACTAACCAATTTATCAATTATTAACACTTCAATACCCCTAGTACGCATATCATGACAGATTTTAAGTGAACAGATGAGTTTGAACTCCCAACTCATATCTCAATTGAAAGTAGATCAGATACGTGAGTGACGTTCACACAATCGTTGGTAATTCTCAATGTGCTTATACAACATATTAGATGTCATTCAGTGATGAATGTTTCTTGTGTACTCGTTTGCGTGGAGGTAATGATAGTAACAGTTTGTCACAGATCGTCAAGTTCATTTCATATGCTGTAAGTATAAACGATCGATCAATCACTGTTCATTTTGCATGAAAGATCTGTGTTCATTTGTCTTCTATTTAATGAATGGACATAACATAATATTGAATAGATTTTGCACAATGCTGTCTCAATTCTCACAACACAGTATATTATGACAATGCGCGTGAACTGTCCTCCATCTTAAATCCAATATTCCTCCATTCAGCAAATCAAATTACTGCCATTATATCAATGTGTCACAAGAATTTCAGTCGAAATTCAATAACCCACGTGCTATTTCATACAACACAGAAATTAGATAGTAATTGAGAAAGAATTCTGTTTCACGATTAACTGCATACAAAGCACTGACCATTCCATCACCGTACAACAATTACAAATCATCAAACTGAATCACGAAACAAGCACTAAGTGGGAATCCTGAAGGGGAACGGAACGTGGAAGTCCAAGGAAGACACTGAGACGATTATTGGGAGCAGATATGAAAAGGATTACCCAGGACAGAGTTCGATGAAGAATGCTGGGGGGCGGCCTATGCTTCTCTACGAGGAGCAACAGGTGTAACTCTACATAATACCCAGACATTAGCATTTGAATTTATATCTAAAGGTATAATAATAGCTTCCTTCTTGATACCACTATGACCTTTCGAAGTGTTCATAGTAGTTAATGTAATTCCAAGAGCTAACCAGCTCGTATTCTGATAATCAAGTCCGAACCTGAACTGGAAACAGAGAATAGAACGAACTCAAAGATATGTAATATATTGAAACTATGTAGTTAAGTATGTAAAAAACAATTATTAAATTGTACAAGTACCACTGATGAGAGAATTTTCAAGTATCCGAAGGGATGTAATTGTCGATAAAGCGTACGAACGACAGAACTGACTTTGTTTCATAAACAAACTTTAGCGAATCAGTCCAGTCTCAAAAATTTATTTGCTTAGTGATTTCTATACAAAGCGGATTTAGAATAAAATGATTTCGCTTTACATGAACTAAAAATGTTGTAAGTAGGTACTGGATTATACCAATTGATCTAAAAGACAGTCTCTTTATTACTTTGAAAAAGAATAGATTTATTTCTACAATGTTCATGCCAAAAATGTTTACACACTTACTGAGAAATTATTTGTGGAAATGATTGATATTCAAGTAACTATATTCAGCATAACTAATTAGGGGTTTGGTTTTTGGCACAATTTCAAATATTTGAGTTCTATTTCAATTACATTATATATACATAATGCGATCAACAAATCTATTACAATCATAGCTGAATCTGACTCCCATTTCTCTTCATCTCTATTAATTTCATTTACTTCCTGGATTAATACTGTTGTACGATCGAATGCGATTAACAACGTCAGATCAAAAAGTCGTACCTGATCAAATAGTTAGTTGAAAATCAATACAGCTTATTTATTTTACACTTTGAAACGATATAATTTGTATGGATTTATAAAATAAGAAAGAATATTGTATACGTTACCAAGGCGCACATGTAAACAAAAGAAAGTAGTACCCATAAACTCAGTAAAAATAATAACTTTATCTGTACAATCAAGATTATATAAAATAAAAATAATAAATATTATACAAAAGATACATTTGATATACATACAATGAAGAAAAATAAATTATTGAATTAAATGAGAAACTAAATTTTTCATTCTATTAATGATGGTTGTATAGAAAAGGAGTATTTCTCTTTCAGCAACAGCATTACACCTGACGGTCAGATAACGAAGACTTCAAACACCAGTCACTAAATAATGAAGATAACTGAAGTTTAAAAAAAAAGGGAACATCAGTTAGCTGTTGACAATTAAATATCACAATATGCATGACACATTATAAAATTAAGGGATATTATGAACCGTTGAACAATCAATTGAATGGAATTCATCGCTCTACATCAACTTCATTGACTACGAAAAGGCATTTGATAGCGTGGACAGAACAACACAATGGAAGCTTCTTCGATACTACGGCGTGCCTCAGAAGATAGTCAATATCATACAGAATTCCTATGATGGATTAAACTGCAAAATCGTGCATGGAGGACAATTGACAAAGTCGTTCGAAGTGAAGACCGGTGTTAGGCAAGGTTGCTTACTCTCACCCTTCCTCTTTCTCCTGGTGATCGACTGGATCATGAAGACATCAACATCTGAAGAGAAGCACGGGATACAGCGGACATCTATGAAGATGTAAAAACCTTTACATATCTGGGCAGCATCATTGATGAACACGGTGGATCTGATGCAGATGTGAAGGCGCGGATCGGCAAAGCAAGAACAGCATATTTACAACTGAAGAACGTCTGGAACTCAAAGCAACTGTCAACCAACACCAAGGTCAGGATTTTCAATACAAATGTCAAGACAGTTCTACTGTATGGGGCAGAAACCTAGAGAACTACGAAAGTTATCATCCAGAAGATACAAGTGTTTATTAACAGTTGTCTACGCAAAATACTCCAGATCCGTTGGCCGGACACTATTAGCAACAACCTACTGTGGGAAAGAACAAACCAGACCCCAGTGGAGGAAGAAATCAGGAAGAAGCGCTGGAAGTGGATAGGACACACATTAAGGAATTGGATGGAACTAGAAAAGAAGGCCCAGGACAGAGTGGGTTGGAGAATGCTGGTCGGCGGCCTATGCTCCATTAGGAGTAACAGGCGTAAGTAAGTATGAACCGTTGAGATAACGTGAAATATAGGTTATACAGTAAAAACAATACAACTATAAATAGACTTCACCTCCAAATTGTTCAAAATCAATAATTAATAAGAGTGAAACAGTGAGTAATGACAAGTAAAAACCTTTAGGTTTAAAAGGTTACAGTTACATTTACTAGAAAGAACAGAAATGAGAAAACATTGATTCAATTGTAACATTCGTCTTTTAGCCATCTATTATGTGATATATAACTCAATAACAGTAAACCATCAATAGATAAATAGAATTTCTTAATATGGTCAGTGATATGATGAGAAGAAAAGTCAAGATTCGATTGATTTACTCATTATGAGTTTTGTTCAAGATTACTTCTGTTCTGCTTCAATGTGGTGATCATTCAGTGTAGTAGTTGTTTTGTCTTCTGGTATGATATTTTATTCTGTATATTCAATTGATATGAACTATGCTCAGTCTGTGATTTGTTATTTTTCATATATATGATTTCATCCTAATTATTAGTCAAAGTGTGTGTACAATCAATATATAAATGAGTGTATTTTCGACTAGGGTCGTCGTCGTTGTCGTGTTTCGAGGATTAATAAAGCTTCACGTATACCAGTCTTTATGTTCTTACTTTCACGTCGTGGGAATTGCGGAGGTCCCTCGTTCCGAGTATAAGTGATAAGTGTTTCCGACACATCAATCAGCGACAACCGGATATAACAAGTAGCATTCAATTGACAAGTTATAACAGTCAGTCAGCTAGTTAGAAATTTTGTCTCTTTAAATCTTTTTAATTGAGATGAGATTTTGGCGTAATTCTTCAGTTCACTGTTGTATAAAACAACAATTCACCACATTGAAAATATAATCCTTATAAATAAAGCAACTTAACAATTAGTCTAACGAGACTAACACTTGAAGTTAAAAATAATAAAAGGATGTTTTCGAAGTTTATCATCAAGACATTCGAAAACTTTTCATAAATCCTATAAATATTCATTTAATTAGTGTATCAACCAGCTAAAATACTGTAATATCGGTCATACCGATATACTATTTTCACACATCACATTTAACAATGACCATTTACACATCTAAGTTAATTTCAATTACCTTCGCATATAAGATTCTTTCAGTCGACATCCTTCAATAGATTATATAATCGTTCTAAACAGATGAAAATTCTTCTCCTAAAAAGAATTGGTTTTTAAAGTAAATCACCACAGATAATATTTAAGATTAACAGAAATATGGAACACATACAATACATCAACTCCGCCTGTAGCTCTTCTAGGACTACTGCGTGCCCAAGCCCACACAAAGGAGGAGGGTTGGGCGTGGGGTCTGCAAACCGATCCCATACAAAACAACCTTGTTAAAAGAACGCTAAACAGAATAAACTATTTAAACCATTTAAACTCTGTCCTCTGAGTTGAATAAAGAATTATAATGCTTCATGGGCTTCATGAGGCCTATGCCCCTCCTAACAACCAGAGCAACAATTAACGTGGGTACATGGGATATCCGGACAATGTAAGAGGCCGGGAGGACCAGTCAAATAGCTACGAAAATGAGGAGATACAACTTGGAGATCCTCAGAATCAACGAAA
Organism: Schistosoma haematobium; assembly: GCF_000699445.3. Lineage (NCBI taxonomy): Eukaryota > Metazoa > Platyhelminthes > Trematoda > Strigeidida > Schistosomatidae > Schistosoma > Schistosoma haematobium. Next base: position 14,495,681 of record NC_067201.1, read on the forward strand.
CCCATTGGACTCAAGCAGGACAAAAAAGACAGATTTGGGAGAAGTGCTGCTGTACTCTGGTCAAGAAGAGGAAAGTGCTCCACGCACTTAGGGAGTTGCTCTGATATTGTCCGAAGAAGCACGAAATCCATTTATAGGATGTGAATCTCATGGTTTCAGGATCATCAAAAAATCCCTCCAAACATAGTAGTAGGGAATCATAATGAATTTTACCCATTATTATACACTCACCAGTGATAGCAACGACAACGATAAAGATCAGTTTTACGAGAGGCTGCAATCAATCATAGCGACCTGACAATCCTGATGGGAGACCTAAACGCCAAAGTCGAAATGGACAACACCAGGTATAAAGATATCATGGACTAAGAGAAAGGAACGAGAATGGTCAGAGACTCGCTAATCTATGTGCAATCAACAAAATGGTTATAGGCGGCACTATATTCCCACATAAACACATACGCAAAGCTGCATGGATCTCACTGAACCACACCACGCAGAACCAAATAGATCATATTTGCATCAGTAAAAAAAATTCAGGTCAATGGAAGACATTAAAACCAGAAGAGCGGGATCGTGGATGCGCACTGCTGAGGAGTCCCACAACAGGATGAAACGGCCGTCCAGTGCTTCTAGGTTTTCAATGGTGATCTAACATCAATCAGTTCATGATCTCATTCTAGATTCCGTTGCTAACCACCTCTTATCTATATTACATAAATCTCTTACAAAAACAAAATAATAAATAATATTTGATATTTTACTCAATCATAACCTTTATAAACCATTATAACATATTTATTCAATTTACTTCTTTTTAAATATTTTCTACTGCATTGTTCACAACCAAACCTCACCCCTAAAAGTATATTTTATTGCAAAAGGAAAAATAATAACTATTAAGTTTGGTGGAATAATAAATCAATTTATTTCTATTCCCAGTCATAGTAAAATAAGCCTATGATGATTCTGGGACACATATCATCTGAAAAATGTGATAAACATTCACTGGAACATTCACTTGGTGTTGTTTTTTACTTGTATCTTCCTATTGTAATTTAGGACTGTAATTGATCAGTCTCTTGTTGGCATGTGCATTCTGAGCAGATTGCCTCGATGTTGCCTTAAGTTACAAGCTTTTTAAGCAAAGATGGTTAGTGGCTAAAAGTAGAATCTAGGATGAAACGCGCGTCCTAGATTCCACTGCTAGCCACTATCCATCTTTGCTTATTCACTGGAACATTTATGAGGACAGTCAACATTAGTGACTATGGATCTAAGATGAAATATCTAAGAATTGGAGTTAGTAGAATGTTAAATGTGTTTATTACTACTAAATCAAATTTTGTTACATTTTCATTTAACGCTAATCACGACAATCACCAATCGATGTTGCTATTCGTGCACGTCATATGAGTAAAATTGAGTAATACTCCTTGATAACATTTCACAAAACAGACAATTAATCATTCAAGAAGATAATCCAAACAGAAATGTAATAATTTATGAGACTTTAAAATTTACATAATGTGCTTGAATTAATAGTGTCGATCACTGAGTTGAATATGTGATCCAATAGATGAATTCAGAATGTTTTATGCAATAAATGATAGTCTCATAATTCTCCAAGCTAAGCAATTCAATGGAACAACACTGAATAAAGGCAATAAATTAATTATTTCATATAGAAAAGTGATTTAAATGAAAAATATAAGTTAACTTATGATATGATGAAAGTGTAATCCAGCATATAATTGCACGATGAAATATGATTATCATCATCAAAACTCACCTGGATGGACCCTTTTCAGGTGTTCCTTTAAGTTGGATTTAGATGAAAACCTTTTATTACATTGATCGCATCGATATACTATTCCTAATGAAAAGATAATCGTTAATATTAGTGAATTTACTTAAACAAACTTAATATCAATATTTAAAGTGATGTTGATATAGTAAACGAGTCAGACATGACCAAACGTGAAGATTACACGATGACGATCAGAAGTGACCTGAAGGACAAGTGCATATAGCGGCTAAGAAAACGATTGATTTTTTAAAGGGTAAAGGCGCATATATATAAATGAGTATTCATGTATATTGTTCGGTAGCTTAATATACTTTCTGGGCCACTCTTGTGTTCTCGCTTAAGTAGTCAGGCGGGGGGGGTTAGAGAGTAGGATATCGTGCATCTGTATCAGATTTCGGACACTTCCCATCATAACATATATAATATTGGTTTACAAACTACACATATATGATTTAAATAAATATATTGATAAATGAAAAACCTTATATGTAACTTAATGTATGAAAAATGAAGACACTCAGAGAGATTGACAGTTCAGCACTATAACAAATCAGTAAGCATTACGATAAAATAACTTGAATTCCACAATGTCTTATCCAAACTCTACAATCTGAAAATAAGGTCGCATAATCATCAATCAATAAAAACCTGAAAAAAATGTAAACTTTTAGGGTGTCATATCACAATAACTTGAATTCACTAAGTTATTGTATTTATTTATTTATTTTAACACATAGATATTGGTACAAGAAGGCACCAAATACATATGCACCACACAAATCTTATTCGATATGTGTGAGGGCTGTGATACTGCCCGAGTGCCCAAACCAAAACAGGTGGTTTTCTTAGGGGGCCACTCCCCGAGCCTTTGACCTAAAGGTCTGACCCATAAGGCAGTGGAGCATCGTAAGGAGATGCAGTCCCATGGTAGCCGGTGACCAACGATTGGTTCATACGCCATTTGTTCCCGCAGGATACTGGAGCCCATGTGCACCATTGGTTTGGGATCCGGTTAAAGCGCCGGACATTCGCTTTTCGTCCTCTCATTTTTGTAAATAACAACCCCGCCACGAGAAGGCAATGAGTAGGACTTCCCTGGCAGAGGCTATATACGCGTGGCCATGTGAGAGCATTTCGAGAGGGAGAGCGGACTTTCCCCACTCTCGGCCGTACCAGGGCATCTGGGGGCAAGTTATTGTATGAGGTAATTTCTTGACTTTTCAGTAAGAAATAATAACCAGAAATTTTGTATCATATCAAAATTGAAACAGTTTATGAATGATTATCGTGCAATATTACAACTGTACTGAAATTGGAAATATCAACCAATGGTTCTTGCATTCAGTATTTAACAAATACTGTCCTCATCATGAAATCTAAAATTCCCTTATGTTAATATAACGCAATTTATTTGACAAGATAAATATAATACATGAAAATGTGAATGATAAAAAAATGGGCGAGACTATAATTTATGAACGAACCAATAAGATCTACGACAACACGTCTGAGATTTTGGCGCGAAATTCATTCACCTATTTGGCTAAATAGTGTCTTAACATTGTATCTGATATCAGTTCGTGATGAAAACCCTAAATCTAAGTCCTAACTCTAACCATCAACTTTAAATTATAATCCTTATTCTTTAAACTGCTTTATAACCCTCATTTAGCCCTAGTAAGTAGATAGACACTCTCAAGATTACTTTAGTGTCGCTCAAAGGTTGTCCATAAATTATAATCTAATCAAAAAATGTTTGGATATCTTATATTTTATACTATAGAACACCATTTCATTACTTATTAATTAATGAAATCGATGAAAATTGTCATACGTTTAAGTAGAAAGAAAATGTGAAAACGTTTCAAATGTAAAATGAGAACATCATAACTCACCTTCATGAATAACTTTTACATGTTCATTTAAATCAGAGTTTGTTGTAAACTTTCGATCACAATGATTACATGTATATTTCATTCCTGATGATGAAGAAAAACAGTGTGATAACTACTAACAATATTCAACATATTTGTATAAATTCAATAACCAGTATTATTTTAGGTTATATATGAGTGGATTAAATTGTTTTTAAGAAAAATATTATCTGAATAAAAGGCTATATGGAAAACTAGAACCATTCAAGTAGACCTTAATTCAATGAGTATTATATAAGGCATGAAGACAATCATAATGAAGTACTTTGACAATACAACAAAAGCTTCAATATCTATTTCACGAATCAAAAATAAAAATAGAAAACAACCAACACTGATCACTTTCATACACTATATTACATCTGTTTAACCACACAAAAATGTTGAACATTAACAACAGGAGAATATGATTGGAAACCCTAAGATGTAAAACGTATAAAAGTTATATTGTTGTTGGAACGATCTAAAGTATTCATTGAAAAAAGTCCAGATGGGCGTTAAAAACACTGGAAAACATTTTACCCAATCAGCGTTGAACTGAAGTTACTGAAAAACATGTAGAAAGTGAGAAGTCACGTGTTACATTCCTGATTGAATGATTACCTATCCTGTTACCATGTTTAGTACGGTTTCAGGACCTTCCAGAAGCCCAAGGCCGTCTGAAATACTATAAACACCCTCGATTTTCTGTACATAAACTAACCTCGGAGTACAGTGTTTTTGTACACTTCTCTCCTTTTCGAACCCGAGGTTATTAGAAAAGCTTAGGAAACTGATGCAAGAGTTCACTTAGAAGACTTATCAATTGTCAAGGATGATTTATGTACAATCTCACCATTCATTGTCATACCTACTTTTCATTCAGACACTAATAAAATTCATCTTTTACAGTGTACTTTGACACATTATTCACTTAAATGAAATGGTTTTATCATGTAGTTGCTTCCAAAAGAAAATTGTTTCCAGGATTCTCTATTATTTAATGAAACCTTCGAATAGGACCAACATTAATACATATGTACGCAAGGTGAACACGAAAAAAAATTACATAAAAACTAACCTTCATGAATACTCCTGTGATGTCTATTTAGATTTCCTTTAAAAGCAAACTCTTTGTTACATACATTACAAGTAAATTTCAAACCTAGTGAAAGAAATAATAAGAATTTATAAAACAAGAAAACAAACCATTTGATAAATGATTATAGATTGTCACTATATAAAAAAATATGCTAAATATACACATCATATATCACACAATTGTTCTACAATGAAGCTGCTGAGAAACTAGCACAGTAATCACTATTCAACAGTCTCTGATATCGACCGAACAACTTAAAAATGTCTACAGATTAAATGCAGCATATATACACATGTATAAATTTCATAAATCCTTATTGATACCAGTTGTCACAATTAATAAAGGTAAAAATATCAACAATTAATCACTTCATAGGTCAAGATAATAATAATAATAATGTATTTTAAATAAAACAATTAGACAGTTAACCAAAATCAGAAAACACCTTAATTCAGTGTTTAGTCAAAAAGGGGTTCGATAAATAAGGGCTCACTAACAAAAACAACTAATACTTCACGATTTGTCAACACTTGTGGTATTTAAATTATACCACGGGTAAACCTGACAAGAAAATTGTATGATATCGTTTACACTATGAAAGCTAGAAGTCCCGTATCCTATGATAACATATATCACTCAACACTTTTTACCATGGTACATTAATTGTGAACAAGAAAAATGATTCAAAATTTGAGTGTTTTACACACGAAAATCGCTACTTCATAGTTAACAAAGAAATAAAATTGTATAAAGCTTTGGATTTTTATAAAAGTAAACGTGAAATTTAATTATGAGTATAGGGTTGTGGAAACTGTTGGATTTTTATTGAGATCATGAACCGATCAATTCCAGGCCATCACTGAAAACCTGGAAGCACTGGACGGCCGTTTCATCCCAGTGTGGGACTCCTCAACGGTGTGCATCCACGATCCCACACGCGGGACTCAGATCCAAGACCTTCGGTCTCGTACGAACGAATAACCTTTAAGACCAATGAGCTGGGATCCAACGGTGTTAATGCATAACTTCAATCAATCTACGATATTGCATAATCTACCAAAGACAATGGAAAATAGTCGCGCAATACCATTGATTGGTTGAAGTTAGACATTAACAACGTTGGATCCTAGCGCAGTGGTCGTGAAATTTAATGTTTATTTACATGTAAAATAATGTGATTCAATATGAAATAATGAGAATGTATACAGTAAATCAGTTTCATAGTAGTGCAAATCATTATCCACCACCAAAACTTACGTTTATGAGTAACTTTTACAGGCATATTTAAACTGCATCTAGATGCAAATTGTTTACCACACTGATAACATGGATAGTTTTTTCCTAATAATAATCAGAAGAAAAAACAATTATTTAACACTAGTAAATGTTTTAAAAGCGAATTTAATATGACAATCTGAAGTTATTTAGTAATGGCATACAACAATACAAATGTAATTTTGATAAGTTTGGTAGATGAACACTAATTTCGATTTTCTAGCCGCTTCTAATAACTCTAAACTAAATCTACAAGGCAAATCGACAACAAGAGAAAAGGTGCAAAATGAGAAGAGAACGCTTCCGTCTAAGGTTAGTTTATGTACTGAAAAACGATGTTAATTATAGAGATACACAAAACCTTGGGTGCTTCTGGAAGTCTTTGGAACCATGTTGTGTGTAGTAGCAGTAAATTCAAATATCCAAGCAGAAACGTGACTTTACTTTTTAGATATTTCTGAGCTTCTACTCGGATAGTGTTTCCAAGAGCTTTCTAGACCCCTCTAGACTTTTCCAAGGAATACTTATGAACTCACCAACAAGTTTAAATAAGCATGTCAATTTCACAACAGAAAAATTATGAGTAGACTTGAAGTTATACTTATTATGTAGGGAACAGACCCAAATAAAGCATAATGTGCGCAGATCGAGAAATAAAGACCGCTAAGAAAAACTATGAGCGAGTAGAGAAGGAAGCATTGGCTAATGCATTCGCAATAAAAATGTTTCATAAAATGTTGTATGGTCGAATCAAGAGCTCTAAAACTCATATTCTGAATGGTAAACTCCAGAGGACACTGGCAACTATTTAAATATCAACATATCTTCCCGTTTGGTTAGTGATAGAAAAGTCTGTTTTGAAGAAGTTCGGGTTTTTTTCAAACACTAGTAAATATGACAATCATCGCCATCGGCAAGCAACTTGAATCACATATTCACTAACAACCACTGGATTTTGGCGACGATAAACAACAAAAGACAGTTATTACAACTAATCAAGGAAACAAGAATCAAAAACCAAGTTGTTACTGAAACTATTCAGTTCAGCTGGTATCCCGACACCCACTACCTCCAAGCAACTTGAATAATAAAGTGACTCAACCTCGACAACTGCAGAGCGATCTTCATACGTCGGTGGTGCTTTTATTAACGGAAGATACTAAATGTCCGACGATGAAACCGAGCCGACAGATACAAACAGTTTATCTGAGGCAACAGAAACACTATCATTTCAAACTAGGGGCACAAATCGGCACTAGAATCTTAGAACAATCAATGGTGCATGAACATAATGAAGTCACTCGTTCTCGCGATAGACGAGGTTGTAACGCTGCTTTACTGCCTTAAAGAGTTATCCAACCTCAACTTGATGAGGCCACAGTATATAACCATGCGTAAGACTGCTTTCACCGACACGATGTAAACAACATTCTTTTACAGCCAAATCAACACGACGGTGCTAAAGATGGGTCATATTGATATTCATCACTCTGGCTTTCCCTATGAGTAAATTTATCTCCTTTTACCACGGCACCAACAGTATTCACAGAAGTACACAGATACAAAAACCTATTCACTATTTCCAATGCCTCACCACAAACAGTGAGGCCACGCACAACCTCCAGTTAGTTTTCAGAAATATTTTGCATTTAGGTGTAAAGTATATGTCACACCTAAATACACTGATTACCAACCGATTAAAAGAGATATACTTCGGCTTTTTATAATTACACAGTAAGAAGATGGTCATCCACATGCTCAAGACCGGAAATAGATGATCTAGATCATTACTTAGTCCCTTTAGAGGCATTTCCAGAATATCATCGATGAAAAAGTTAGAGAGGAGTGGTGAAATTGGGCAACCCTGTCTAAGGTCACAAAGTTTTATTAAAAGTTTACGAAATGTTGAAAATGACTTAATTTTAAATTAGGCATTGAATGTGACATGATAAAACGTATACAGCACACAACTAAGTAGTGAAATACCATTATCATTAGCATAACTCACCCTCATGGATCACTTTCATATGTTCAATTAAATAAAATTTAGATGTAAACTCTCCACTACACTGATTACACACATATTTCAATCCTGACAAGAACTCCATTTTACTTGTTGAAATCTTACATTATTGAACATGAACACATCAAATTGAACAGACCACAATGCAAATACGACATATCTCACAATCACTCACACAATAATGCGTTCAAATACGTCTTAATTAGGATCAATTTTCTCCTGAATGACGTAAAATCAGTAGAGACATCTATGTTAGTGTTAAATGTTTAATTTATTTCACTGTACTATATAAACCTCAGCTGACCTGATTCGGTTATCAGTTAAGTGACGAAGCAACCAACACCAAGTCACGAAGCGTCAAACACTCAGTTTTATACTCTGTGGGATATTATAAATATGTTAAATTTGTCAAGTAACAGCAGTAACAAATCATTGGCCAGTGAGCGCAGACAAATAACAAGTAGACGTAACAAAAGAATGTTCCACTTTTAAAACTTATCCACTTAAGATGTCTACTTGGATTTCAAGCAATGACAGTTTGTAATTCGAGTGAATGAATAATTTTTCTGGCCTATAATTCGGCTCTTAATCGTTCAGTCGGATAGCATGTAGTCTACGTATTACGTCATCTGAACGAATAATTTAATCATGCAGTGTATCCGACCAGTGAGCAGTATATTACCCGGTCTAGAGTTAGTATATATATATGCAAGTCAAAGATCATTATCACCATCATAACTCACTTTCATGAATAGATTTCACATGTTTATTTAGATGAGATTTACTTGTAAACGTTTTATCACATTGAACACATGGATATCTTATTCCTAATAAAAAAAAATCATTATTATTGTTGTTATCGATAAATGTACTTATACAAATTTAATATAGCTCTAATGCACCCTGAATTGAGTAACCAACAAATCATTTATGGTGTATTGCAGTTCTTATCTTGATCCGCATGATAACATTACTTTTGATTCCTAGTTCAAGCATTATGAAAACTTATTTTGTGATAGATTAGCTAATCAAGTTGATACATAGAGGATAACAAAATTGAAGCACGAACTTCGTATCTGTGATCATGTAGAGTGACCAAATCTTATATCAGCATGGTATCTGTGTTATCGTAATCTTAAAAACACTGGTACAGACACACATACGACATGAATAATAACACTTGAAAACAAGAACTATAAACAGATAGAAAACGAAGCACTAAATAACATGTTTTTGATCAGAAAGGTTCATAAAATAGTATTTGGTCGATATTTTTGTATTTTCGGAAGTCACAAAGTCCGAACTAACCATTTTTGGCTCCAAAAAACGAATTTCCCAACATTCAGTAAGCCAGTTACAAAGGTACACTACCTGTTTGATGGATCACAATATACATAGGATTTCCTCCAAGCGTACTATTTGTCACTTTTTTAGAGTACACATTCGAAGCTACCTAACAAACGTGTTTCGAGCTACAATAATAAAGACTGCATATAATAAAAGCGCGACAAGACTTGACATGACAATAAGTTATAAAATACATAAACCATAGATAGCAAACAAAACCACACACCGGTGAATCACATAACCTTTAACAAAAAAAAACACGGTTTGTCCGTTATTCATTCACGGCTAACGTTTACCAATCGAATGAAGGTTCATCAAGGTGATAGCATAACGATAAGTAAACGGATCAGAATAGACCAAAAGATCATGAATTAAGCCAGACACTGCAGCCGATCTTATCGAGCTGGGAAGCATACTACAGAACTGACTTCACAACCAAGGATACAACCACAGACGCCGTGGTCACGTGTTCACACCGATTTTGAGAGTCAACTTAACAACATTAAGTAACTGATGCCAGTTGATGCAACCTAAAAATAGCCAGTAGCCATCGTCATGACTTATGCAATAACGTCTTTCCATAGTTAAGAAAGGAAGACGAGAAATTGCATGATGCATCGAACCATCAAGCCGGACTAGAGACCTCTCTTACTCTAAAGATGAATGTTATGTCGGTTACTGCTATGTCTGCGAAACGAACTAATATAACTTTTTGGGTTCGCCAATCAGAACTTCGGTCATAATCCTTTTCTACTCTGAGTATGCTATTCCACCCATAGCCTAGCGCGCTCAGTCTTAGTTAATGATAAGTTCTGATCGACACAATTAATCGTGAGCTAAAATAATTTCCGCCCCGAGTGCTTCCCCGACAAATATGCCGTCTTCTATTCCTAGCCTTGAATTAAAAAGAGAAGACTACAACCAAGCTCCTACTATTATCTTATTTCAACCATCCATCCCAGATTCTAGCCATAGCACTCATGAGATACCAGACATCGCACCATAAGACAGAAAATTACAGATATACACAAACAGGTCAAAAATGTCAGCGAAACGCGGGGTGCTTTAAATAACTGGTCTGTAACAAATCGGGAATAATAAGACATTTAGTAATAGTTAATGACTCAAACGGAAGATTACAATAAACAGAATGTGGAAATATGTTAGTTCAGTTATTCACTAATTATACAGTAAAAGTATAAACAAACTAGTTTCAAAGGTTCTAACTTTCTCAATACATGTTTCGAAATTTAGAAAACAACATTAAGTAAAATCTTTACAATTCGACCAGTAAAAATTCTGATGACATGAAATTCAAGAGACAATAGCGTATTGGGAAATGTATTATTTCTTAATATTTCTATCAATCAAAAAACGATTTTTTTATTAATAGCCTGTTCGGATTTTAAACTGTGCGAGTATCATCGAGTCAGGCTTCAAAAAACTAGTATCACAATAAGAGGATTCTCAAGGACACTCTTAAACACGTACAAACTCTCGCCCACTCAGTTGACCATTAAGAAAAGGTTCATTTTGAGAAAGCTCGATATGATACCAATCAAAACAATAGCAAATACTCCAGTGATCTTCACCAGCAACTTGAATCACAAGGTGACAAAAATACCGGTGGATTTCGGTGGCATCCACATTATTGATAGATACCCGAAAACATATCTTTTTAGACTCAGAGAACGATGAAAAACGAAGACGACTCTAAGGTAGACTAACGAAAATTGTACGCAGTGACTGCAAGCAATGCTGAGTGACAAAAGTAAAAGAGATAAAAAAAGGCAGTGGGGATAAGCGACCTAACACATTAAAAAAACAGTAATTGAAGTGGCAGTTGTGAGATTACATCAGATATCAATGGAGCTGCAACAAACCTAAATGATATAAACATAATGGAAAGGTCGAAAATTGACTTGAGAGAACGAATTTCAGTGATTTTTAAAAAATGGAGAACATCGGATACTGCTACACCTAGAGAAGCGCCAACTTCTCATACATTCAATCAAGTAATTTATGTTCCATTAACAGGGCTACTGCTTCGATCGAGGAAATATTTAAGCCATTCAAAAAGTGTATCCAACAAGAAATATTACATCACTGTGAGCATTCCTTGGAATGATAATTCATTAGTTTTTGTTTCTGCACATGATGAATAAGCTACATTAAAACAATTATTACAATAGAGTACTCAGTGACATTAGTCACTAGAATCTGAACAACTGAAATGATAACCATTAAACGTTTACGACATAAACCATGAAACTAATGAAGCCTAGACGTACTGGATTCGATCTTATATGAACTTGTGTGAATGTACAGTAAAGAACACATAAAATGTAAACAAACAATGATCTACTACGCTTCACGGTTCCCAGTGATCTTCCAATTGATATCAGTCTCGATTAGAAACCTAATACAATCGAACAGGACGATCTCCACAAATCCCGTATCCCTACATAACATATTTAGTCTGGATTAACACATATTGCAAAGTACATGGAAATATAATTGAATATAAACGTAAAAATGATTTCAGTAAAAAAATGCTTATTTAACAATGATTTGATGAGAATATACGGCATACAGTTTCAAAGTTAAATATCATTACTATCAACACAACTCACGATTATGAAAAACTTGAATATGTTGAGTCAAGTTGGATTTACAAGCAAACTTTCTATCACATTGACCACAAGGATAATTTATTCCTAGAATAAAAAGATAATTATTATAGGTGGTAAACTTACTAACATAAATTCAACATCAATATGTAGGATCATATAAGAAAGGTTTACAGTACATTTTATTTAAATATGTCCATTTCACAAGAGAAAGAATACGAACGAACGAACAACCGCTAGTATAGTAGACTTTTAATCATACTGATTGTATAGGTAGTGAAAACTCACACGGTGATTGAAAGTTAAGTACGTTAACAAGACAATTAGAGCCACATCCTCCAAATGACTCATACAGAAACGTAACGTCAAAGATTAATATTTTCTACACATTACAACATAACTGAGTGATAGCTCAACAGCGCATGCCACCAAACGCCCTGGTACGGCTGAGGGTGGGAAGAGCCCGCTATCTCTCTCTTCAAATGTTCTCACATGGCCACGCTAATACAGCCAGTACCACGAATTCCTACACACTGCCTTTTCGCGACAGGGGTTTTGCTTACGAAATTGACAGGACGAAAAGCGGATGTCCGCGTCCACCTACCTAGGGGAGTTGCCAAAAACTGATTCTAAACCAATCGTGCACATAGGCTCCAGGATCGCGAGGAAACAAATGGCGTATGAACCAAGCGTCGGTCACAGGCTACCATGGGACTGCATCACCTGACGTCGCTCTACTGCCTTGTAGGTCAGACCTTTAAGTCGAAGGCTCCGGGAGTGGTTCCCTAAGAAAACCACCTGCTTCAGTCTCGGCACCAGAGCAGTATCACAGCCCATAAATCAAGTGACTTGTGTGGTGCATATGTATTCGGTGCCCCTTTGTACCGATATTTATGTGTTCAAATAAATTAATTACCTGTAATAGCTTGTGGCCTGTGTGCCCTGTTAATGTATAACGTAATGATACCGCCAATTAGAAAGCAGTGACTTATCGATCGGATCAATGACGCGTAAACCCGTATGAGAAGTCTACAGTCCTTATTGGTCCCGCTTCCTGGCTAGCCCAGTCAGCTAAGTCCAGAACACCAATCTCAACCTCTGCAATATCAATCATTTATTTCAAACAAACTCGGTTTATATACCAACCAGACAGACAACATCGTACTATAACATAGGAAACAACATTTGTACAAGATTTAGCCAAATGTGGCTGTGAATGTGGGAGGTAGTGAGTGATTAATAGACAGGGCATAATTCAAGAATGGTGAATTGTATAATAATAGTTCATAGGTCAAAATAAATCTCATAATAAGAGGGACATGAATATGAATAGTTTAGTTATTTAACAATCATACGATAAAAATATACGCATAGTAATGGTCCATAAATGGATCCCAAAAGTTACTATTCATTATTCTTATCGGGACATAACATTAACTAACAGTGCGAACTATTTAGACTATAAAAACAGGAAAATATTATTTACAACTCGAGACTCAAAGACCTCAAAATGTTTATTGATCACTGCATGCATGTATCAGCTAGGATACTGCCGGTATCCGCAAAGTGAATCAGGTGATTTGCTCAGACCACCACTCTCTGCATCCTTGATATAAAGCGTCTACTCGGCAAGACAGAGAAGCAACATCAGAAGATACAATCTCACAATAGCGAGTGATCAGAAAACATACTTACGTTCGTTCTCTCATGATCCTAACGATAGTACATACCATTCTTTTCAGATAAGTGTTTTCCAACATTAGGTGAACCCTTTGAAAATATAAACCAGATAAGAGTGCCAGACGCTCACTCTTCGTTCACTTATTTTCCTAAAATCACCTTACAATGTAATGACAATCAACAGTACTTTCGTAAAACAGTCAACTTCCCTTCAACCGTACCACATTAATTTGTTACTATAAACTGAACATGTTATTTTATGTCGACTGAAATTTCTAATCATTTTGGCTTTTTTAAAAAACAGAAAATCCCAAATGCACATCTAACGAAATACATTTAATGATTTATTATTCTCCGAAACCATTAACTCATCAACTCACCAATTTCTAATCATGTCTTTACATTGTAATCTATCTGTATTCACAAGCAAATGTTGTATTAGGTGAACAATAAATAATCAATTGTTTGTGTGTTTGAACGAAATTCACTGATATGCTTGAATGTTATTACGAGTTCACCTTAATCGGCAAGCGGAACGAAGGTCAAAGATACAGTGACACGATAGGCTATACTAATCCATTGTTCCCGACCCTGCTAACTAGATCAAGAAGTCTTGATGAGGCGTAGAGAATGTATTCTACAAGCACCCAGAAAATACGAGGTCCTAAGCACACAAATCAAGTTTAATTATAAAGTGATAGAAACGCCTTTGGGAAAGCCACAAAACAGCGTACTAAAAAAATCCGTCAACCAATGACAGTCAAGGATTTCCGAGTGGGAAATGTAAGCTGTAGGCCAACTAAGAGTCTCTTGGAGCGAAAACATAAAATTCAAATTTTCAGAATAAAATTACAAAATAAGGACCTTTTCCAAGTGAATTCTGGGGATCTAACGTCCTCAACACACCTCCTCTTTTCAATAGCGTACTTTTCTGGGGTCAACTTGCATCTTGACTGCTGTTCACCGCTGTCGGAGAGGCCAACTTCTGGAGCGGAGATCAGCTTGTAATTGGGCTTTTTCTCGTGTTGGGGCTATCAGTAAGTTGAAGGTATCAAGCAGGATGTTCATGGGCGGTCTGGAGCTAACCGTTTGAGCATCTGATTCCAATGGCGTGACCATCTATCGCCTCCTACCTCTACTTCGTACATGACACGGCCTATTCTGACTACTCGCGCTTCTGTCCATGGACCATGGGTTGTTCTGTAGTCACGGGCAAACACAGGACATCCCACTTCGTATGTGGATTGCTCTTCAGACTTTTTCTGTACTGGTGTTGATGCATTACTCGGATGCATCGGGCCGTGGATCGTTATCAGTCTTCTTTCCATCAGGATTTCTGCTGGGGATTTTCGCTCCCGTACCGTCTCATTTGGTGTTCTTCGATAAACGAACAAGAAATTTCGCAACGCGTCAGCTGGTGTTTCCTTCTCCTTCGACCTAACCAATGCTCTTTTAAACGCATCCACAAACCTTTCCACTTGCCCATTCGACTGCGGGTGGTATAGTGGCGAGTGTAAGTGCTTGATGGCTAGCCGTTGACAGAAAGCTTGGAATTAGCTAGAGGTAAATTGCGACCCGTTGTCAGATACAATTACATCTGGTATGCCATTTCGGGAGAAAATTTCAGTAAGGGGCTGTATTGTTTTAGTTGTGGGCGGCATTACAAGGCTGATTTCTAGCCATTTTGAAAGGGCATCAACCACAACTAACTGCATAGTTCCATTAAGTCGACGTGTATCCTGGACCAAGGATGATCAGGTTGTGGTCATGAAACTGGCGGGACTTTGGCATTCACTTTTGCCGCTTGCTGACACCGAATGCATTTTCCAACCAACTCAGTGATATGTTGATCCATTAGGGGCCAGTATGCATAACTCCTGGCTACGGATTTCATTCGTTTAACCCCCGAGTGACCAAAGTGGAACTGTTTCAGCACTTTTGCGCTAAGGGACTCTGGCACAACCATTCTTTCTCCAAAAATCAAGCAGTCGTTTACAATGCATAGTGAATCCCGCCACTGATAAAGTTGTTTCATGTCACCATCAAACTTCTTAGACGACCAACCGTTGGTGACATAGCTCATCGCAATCTTGATGATTGGGTCGTTCCTGGAAGCGTTTCGTGTGTCTATTGCAGACACCGGCAATGCCCATATTGTGGTTGTCAGATAACATTCCGCGTGGTCTACCGCTGACAGAGATGCGATCACCATGTTTTACTCAGCCGCCAAATGATGATTAATGAGTTGTGATAAAGCATGTGTCTGACCGAATTGTTGAGTGCGTCGGTATTGGATCTTGAAATCATACCCCGAAAGTACCAAGGCCCATCGCTGAAGACGATTTGTAGAATGGGCTGAAATGCCCGATTTCGACCGAATATTGCGAGCAGAGGCTTGTGACCTGTGAGAAGCGTAAACCTCCGACCGTACAGAAACTTGTGGAGACGTCGAACAGCAAACACAAGTGAAAGAGCCTCTTTTCCTCTCTGGCTGTATTTCTTTTCTGCTGGGGTTAGTGTACGGGATGTATGCATAACAGCTTTTTCTGACGCGTCTGGAAACTGATGTGAAATAACAGCACCTAGGCCATACGCTGAAGCGTCTGTATCTACATAGATCGGCATGGATGGATCGTAGTGCATTAACAACAATTCCGAGCTAATTATAGACTTGAGTTTACAAAACGCCGCATCCCACTCATTAGTCCAGTTCCAAGTGCTGTTCTTCGTCAGCAGACGATTCAATGGGGCGCGAATATCATGCATCGAAGGAACGAACGCTGAATAATAGGCAACAAGTCCCATGAAGGAACGTAGTGCCTAGACATTAGTGGGAGTGAGCATCAGTTTGATAGCTCGAGTGTTCTCAGGATCTAGTCTGCGGCCGTCAGCGTCAAAAATAAACCCCAAATAGTTTATTGACTGCAATAAAAACTGGCATTTCTCCTGATGTACCCGGAACCCGTTGACGCTGATGCGTAGCAGTAACAATGTCGTGCGTTCCTGTAGCTGTTCTAATGTCGTCGCAACAATTAAAATATCATCGAAATAAGCCACGGCGCCCGAGATACCTGATAGGATGGTATCCATTAGTTGCTGAAAGATAGATGGGGCAGTCTTGACTCCAAAAGGCAGACGGTTATACTAAAACAGCCCACAATGAGTATTGATAGTAAGCAACTTTCTTGTTGCTTCACCTACTTCCACTTGCAACACAAAAGCCTTGTACTGCATATGGTAATTACCTTCGCTTGTTAGGACAATTGGAATGTAGAGTTACTTTCCGAGATTGGTCGTTTACTGGGGTATGTTATATAACGCCAGTTGATCTAAATTTACTTGGTTTAGATTGGTTCGACCAGCTAAACTTAGCTGATGTCCAGTTAAATACCAATATGCCACCTGGTATAACATCCACATGACCCTGAAGCATATACGAAGAAGCTAATGACACAGTTTTCATCTATTTTCCAACCTGGATTGGGTCGGTGTTCTGCCATGAAAGCAACGCTTCGGTTGAAACTTGGGGCTAAGCCTGTTTTCCGTCCAAAGAGACCCATGCCTTATGAAACATTACCAACAGTAGATGAAGAATCGAATCGCCTTCAACAACAAGGAGTTGTTACGCCCGTTTTTTACTCTGCTTGGGCAGCACCTATAGTTGTTATCAAGAAGGCCAACGGCACGATACGTATATGTGCTGACTTTTCTACAGGTCTCAATGCAGCTCTGGAACAGCATCATTATCCTTTGCCAGTTCCCGCAGATCTGTGTTACTATGCTGAATGTGTGAAAGTTTTTCGCAAAACTGGATCTAGCTGATGCTTATTTGCAAGTGGAGGTAGATGAAGCATCAAGAGAGCTGCTTACTATCAATACTCATCGTGGGTTGTTTCAGTATAACCGTCTGCCTTTTGGAGTTGTATTTATTAAAATGATTCGGTAATTTGAGTTTCTCATTAAATCATTAAAACAAGTTTACTCACCACTCACTCGATGAATAAACTCAACAAACATGAAATAAGCGAGATGATTCCTAATTATCTGACATTTTATGGAAAAAATATTCCGAGTAGCAATATACTGAGAACAAATCAAAGATGATGGAGCACATTCATGAAGCGAACATACAATGATAAGGCGAGAACTAGTGAAAATTTACTAAAAGAAGACTAATGACTTGGATCTTCGTATTTTCAATTGCGTTCAACGTTAAAAACTCCGAAAAGGAATTAAAATAGGAACCCGAAACCACCACAGTACCACGAAATAAGTATTAAAATTATTTGAATGACATTTGCAACTAAATATCACATATTAAGAAGCTAAATTTACTATTTTCAACAGAAATGGTGCATGACATTAGTTCATATTTACAAAAGCAAACATAACAATTCTCATAAAGTTACAGACGTAATAACGCAGAAGACTATTGTTCAAAAATTTTATTTACTCAATATTTTAAGTGTTGTATTTCATTAATGGGGTTCAATAGGGGCCTATGGTACTTACTGATCAAGTGACAACGACTGGGTCCATTTAATAAGATCGGTTCTTTTCGAGATCGACAACAGCAATTTACACAAAACATTAACTAACACCCGATGGCTGACACAGGAATCAGATGAATTGTGTAGAACTTGATATTCGAGGTAGGACAAGCCGAACAAAATGAGTCGGCATAACTCTATACCTATAGTGACAAAACATGACCTTCAAGCATATAACAATTTCCAGTTTGGGGTTGTCGAGATTGTTGAATTTCAGTGAAATCATGGACTGATTAATGTTTGACCACCATTGAAAACCTGGAAGCACTGGACGGTCGTTTCATCCTAGTATGTTACTCCTCATGAGTGCGCATCCACGATCCCGTGAGCAAGATTCAAACCCAGCATCCCCGGCCTTGTGCGCGCCCCAACTGGGAAGTATCATGTACTCAAAAGTGCCTAGTTTCGAGAGGAAATCCTCCGAGTTCTAGTCAAGAAGCTGTGACTAGTGGAGTCAAATCCGTGTCGGGTGAAAGGCAGTTACTCACCGAAGACAATTGAAAATGGTCGCAAACATCGTGAATTGAGTGAAGCTTAATAGTGACACCGTCGGACGACGGCTCAGTGGTTTAGAAGTTAGGCGTCCATGTGCGAGACCGAGGGTTCTGAGTTTATATCCCGCGTGCGGAATCGTGGATGCGCGCTCTTGAGGAGTCCCATACCAGGACGAAACAGCCATCCAGTGCTTCCAGGTTTTCAATGGTGACCAAACATTGGTCAGTTCATGATTTCCATGAAATACAAAAATTTACCGAACTAAAAGCAATGACAACCAATAAGAAAAAGGCAAAGGTGATGAGAAAAATTGAATTAGAAGAAACGTGCGAGCAGTTATCGTTTCTGGAGGGATTTCAGCATTGTTGATAAAAATTTGAGTATTCTTGTGTTTTCCTTAGCAGTAAAATAACCCTATAATATATCCTTCACCAATAAATAATCAACAGAATAAATATAGACAGACAGAAACATTAATCTTCAGACAAAAACAACAATGAACAATCAAAATTAACTCAATACATGAAACAAATATATGAGGAAATGAAACACCACTCACCTTCATGAACAGTCTTAATATGGAGATGACGAGTAGTTTCTATTGAAAGATCCTTGTTGCGTAAATCATGCGACAATTTTATTGCTATGAACGTCAAAATGATTTAGTAAATAAATTGTAAGAATAGGCGGCTTAAAAGAACAGTAAAAAGAACAGAACCTCCTACCATCAACATTACTATCGAAATAAATTATCAAACTTTTTTTCGATTTGTTGGAGACGGCAATGAAACGCACACACTTAGATAACACGGATAGTTATGAAAACTGAAGCTAGCACAGATCGGTGAACAGGTTCTGTAAGGAATGTATATTTTCTGAAAACTGGTTACGCCGTAGTATGTTACAATCATAGGTGTTCTGCTTGATATGAAGTAAATGTCAAGAGACAAACGGGTAAGGCGAGCATTACAATTAGAACTTGCACAGAAGAATAATTGACGTTACCCACCAAAACAGCCAATATTTTACAATTAAATCATCTTGTTTACAAAAGAATAAAACCTCAAAGAAAATCCAGTCAAGAAGTAGTTCAAGCTTATGGAATGGAGTATCTGATATAAATTCTAAATCACATCAGAAGGTAACAGGAAAATCCGGCAAACTTTGGAGCATAGTTAGAACTCTATCGCACTAGTATATACTCCTACAACTTTCGTTTACTGAATAAGATTCAAAATTAGGTAAGCACTATCATTACCTCACATACACCAAACGTAAACATTCATCATTGGTCATAACATCAATACATGAGTCTGTAATACTAAACATTGAGCAAACACTGCTAACTACCATCGATCATTGCTCATAAAACTTGTGACTTAAGGCAATATCGAGGCAACCTGCACAGGATGCACATATGCCAACAAGAGACTGATCAATTGCAGTCCTACACAGTGATGAGAAGATACAAGCAACCAACACCAGCTAAATCTGACTGTTAAATATTTATTAATACTATTTCTTGACATACACAATGAAAATTGAATTATATTTACACTTGTAACCGTAGATCATTTGAAGCTGAAAATAAGGAGAAATGGATGCCAACTCAATGGTTTGAAAGTACTGTGTTCACTGTGATACCTTCATGCATCGCTTATGTTCAATCTGTATAGAGCTATGAGTCCTCAATGATCAAGGGTCTCAAATTAATTCGGAACATATATATTCCTATCTGCTTGTCAATAGTTCTTCACAAATTGAGATAATGGTGAAAATAATATATTCGATCCTTAAGTTTTTCACAGAGTGCTTCGGTTAACATCAATCTACTACGATATTTTACGCAAAAAGATGTTTACTCTCATGTATACAAGTTTAGTACATCGTTATCTAAACTATGTTGAGTCGATGGAGACGATTTGATACTACTGAAGCAAGAATAATGTGTATTAAATGAAACGTAAATAATTTTTGATCCTTCAATAATGGCTCTATTTGTCAGAGAATATGGTTACCAATAAAATCAAATCTAAGGACTTTTTTCACAAAAGTCTTCAAAGAAGATGGACACAATAAATCATTAGTAAGATGGGATGTCGAAAATGAAAATTCCATCCACGAAATGGAAATATCCTACTTCTTTGAAATCTTAACAGAAGTAGCAATAAAACTGTACCGTTAAACACGCCACATAGTACAACTAATCGAACAAACACTTCTTTAGATATATGCTTACTTTCAGATTTGTAGATAACGACAAATAAACCACGTCGAATAGGTGGGGAAAAAATTTAAGATGTATGCTTTTTCATGGGTGAGTTTGATTTGCAATCTCAATATATTAGAATAACGTAAGGCACCTACCCTTTGCAGAATTTTGTCGGATAGGGTTCTGATTTGTCCTGATAAAAACCACACCTCTATCTGTAACGAGATTGCCAACAACAGGAGCTTTATCGGAATCACATTCATCTACGAAAATCACGAAAGATTGTGGTTACGTAACTAAATAGTTAATAAACATGTTGCTAGATTTATATAACAAACATGTCATGAAAATAAAAACAAATACGCACAAATGTTTGATGTTTAGTGT
Source organism: Schistosoma haematobium (assembly GCF_000699445.3). Classification (NCBI taxonomy): domain Eukaryota; kingdom Metazoa; phylum Platyhelminthes; class Trematoda; order Strigeidida; family Schistosomatidae; genus Schistosoma; species Schistosoma haematobium. The sequence continues at coordinate 14,517,105 of NC_067201.1, forward strand.
CAATCATAATTACGCTACATGTAAAATTTACATATATAGCGACAAAGAGATTAGTAAAAACAGTCAGTCAGTCAGCTACAACGTAGGACCAGGCACATATATGCATCGGTCCAGGTTGCCATACCGCAATAGCACAGCAAGATGAACACCGGATTCACAGGAGTGGTTAAGTCAATGGTGGTAATATATAAAAGAAAGATTGCAATAAGGATATAGTACAGAAAGAAAGAATTAGTTCGTAGAAAGAATGATATGAAGCGATTTTAATCTCTTAGTTTAAGGGAAGACAGAGAGTGTATACACCGACTCCATTGTGATCGATTCTGAGCCATGTCACCAAGAGTCTCCAACCATTGGTCACGATAGTCACGCGGACCCCAACCAAGTGGTCTGCATCTACCAACATGGCTCAGACTATAGGTTAGTGTCTTCAAGCACTGATGCCACGTTTTGGTTTGGCCGCTCCTAATTCTCTTCCAACCATCTCTAACACCCGTTAGCTTTGCACTTCGTGGTAATCGGTGTTCAGGCATACGTAACATGTGGCCCAACCATCTCAGTCGATGAAGATTCACAACCTCATCAACTGATTTACCATCATTCACTAATACCCTGCGTCTAACCTCACTATTACTTACCCGGTGATCCCAGCAGACGCCAGCAATATTTCTAAGGCATCTGTGGTCAAATACTAGTAGCTTACGGGTATCTTCAACCCTCAATGGCCATGTTTCGCAGCCGTAAATTAAAACAGAACGGACTGCCGCGCAGTATACTCGTCCTTTTATTGATAGACGGATATCTCGCCTTCGCCATAGGTGACGTAAGTTGGCAAAAGCCAAACGAGCATTTCGAATCCGTGCTGAGATTTCGTCAGACACCAACCCATTAGGGCTGATCAGACTCCCAAGATAAATGAAGTTGTCAACGTGTTCGACTACTTCACTCCCTATACTTAATTCAGGTGTTGACGCAGACCAGTCCTGAAGCAACAACTTGCATTTGGAGCCAATCCATCTGGGCTAGCTGCCCTTCCTCGTTTCAGATTAACTATAGCCTTTTGAACTTCTGCTAGAGTTGGGGGACCTACTTCAATGTTCCATTCACCCTGTCTAGGAATGGAGGGTAGTTGTAGAGTAGCTGAAGGCCAGCTGAACTGTCCTCTAAAATATCCCGCCCATCGTTCTAAACGTCTGGACTGAGAGCAGATGAGGGTGTCGTCTTTTTCCGGAAGTCCGACTTACACTTGACTTATTAATTCCAGTTTCTTTTATTAGTCTGTAAAGCTGTCTTGTGTTCCCTATAGTCGCCGCCTTTTCCGTCTCTTTTGCTTTCGTTGCCCACCACTGCTCACGGTCGTTTCTTAGACTGTTGCTTAACCTAGACCTGATTTGTTGTCGCTCTGCATCGTGTTCAGAACCTGATGGGACAAGTTTGCGAGAATCCATTAGTGCGATAGACCTTGAAGAAATCCATTGGTTCTTTGTAACTCTGTGGTTTAAATCACTAATAGATGTCACTGCTGTTTCTACAGATGCTTGTATGTCTTTCCAAGCAGCATCTGAGTCAGCCTCATTTTCAGAACTACCTAAGTGTGACCTCAGTTGATCCTGGAACCTACTTTTGGTTTTCTCGTCACTCAATTCAGTTCTAATTGTTCTTTTTAATGTGGCTTTTTTGCGTCCAGTGAGGCGCAAGCAGATGCGTGCCCGTATTAGGGCATGATCGGAGTCAAAGCAGGTACGCCAGAATGAGCGACAATCTTCGACCGACCCTCTCCAACGATGACTGATGGCAATATGGTCTATTTGAGTCCATCGTTGGTTTGGTGTAGGGGGTCGCCATGTTAGACGATGTCTCTCCTTATGCTTAAAATTTGTGTGTGCTAAAAATAAACGATTGTCTGAGCACAGTTGCAGCAGACGATCACCATTATCTGTTCGTTGTGCCGGAATACTAAAATACCCACCTAAATGCCTTTCTGTTTGGTTTAAACTACCTATCTGGGCATTAAAGTCACCTACTACGAGTACTATGTCTGAACGTTTAGCTTTTTGAAGAAGTTCAGAGAGCTTTCTGAACGAAACAAAATGAGATTCGGTTTGTATATCTACTCATGAGTTAAGTCATCAAAACAGTTGTAGAAATGAAAACCAGTTAAAACTGCTGACACCGGACAAATTAAAAGTCGATCGTTCGTGATATAAGTGAAGAATCTAAATATTTTAAAAAAATTAAAAATCAGTATTTTCGTCAAAATAAAAGAAAAACAACTTATTCAACTTATTTCATCTGTACTTGACTTATGAGAGAAGCTTCAGACTAGTAAACATATAGTCGACACATAGTTCTTCCTAAACCAAATCTGCATGCATCCAGAACTCAGAATTCAGGTACGTTTATCTTGCTGGCGTTGGTGTCGCACTAAGCGCTAGAGCTGAGGCAGCACTAACCGATCGGATCCCCATTAACAGTCGGTTATGTACTGTTAGATTAGAAAGTTCCATCAAAGTGAGAAGAAATCGGCGTGAGAAACGATGTCGTTTCGTCATCTCCACCTATGCCCCGACAGATTGCAGCCCGGATGCAATCAAGGATGAATTCTACCACCAGTTATCTGTTCTTCTTCAGAAAATGCATTCGACAGATATTGTAGTACTAGCCAGCGACTTGAATGCTCAGGTCGGGCGTCTAGGCACAGAAGAGAATCGTTTAGGTGGCCGATGGGGACTTGTTGGTCGCAGGACAGATAACGTGAACCGTCTATCAATATTTTGTGCAAACCACAACCTGTTTCTGGTTAGCACTAACTTTCGGCACAGTCATCGCCGATGTGCCACCTGGCGTCCTCCCTCTGCATCTCAAGCCTGGACTCAGATTGATCACATCGCGATCAGCTACCGCTGGCGTGGTTGTGTACAAGACTGCCACTCCTTTTGGAGTACCTATCTGGACTCTGATCATGCCTTGGTCTGCACCAATCTTACCTTAATTTTCAGTGGCCAACGAAGTGACCGCCACAAAAGGATTGATGTCAGCAAGCTGGTTGCAACTTCTGTTGCTGGTAAGTACCGAACCGAGCTAGTTTCTAGGCTAACTACCATTCCACCGTAAAGTATAGATGAGCATTGGTTGTGATTGCGTGACGCCATCGAAATGGCGAGTAAGCCGCTTGCGGCTTCGCGAAACGTCCCGCTTATAAGCACTGGGTTTCTTCAGGCTCCTTACAACTCATTGAAGCCCGTCGGTCTACTCCGGGTGACAGTGAGTTTGACCACAAACAACAACTGTTACGTAATGAAATCGGGCAAAGCTTGTGTAAGGACCGAGAAGCCTGGTGGTCGGAGCGTGCTAATGAGCTGGAAGCAGCACCTGCATCTGGTAACTACCGTGAGCTCTTCCAACTCATCCGAGCCACTGGCAGCAAGAAGCCTGGTGTGAGCGAAACAATCTGCGAGGATGACGGAACGCCAATCACTAACATCCATCGACGTCTTGGACGATGTGTAGAATTCATCGAAGGGCAGTTCAACTGGCCTGCTGCTCTGTCAACATCGGCCAGACTGTCCTGGCCGGTGACGATTGATCCACCAAATGAGGCGGAACTCCGCAAGGAATTCCAACTCTTGAAGCGCTACAAATCACTGAGTCTAGATGACTTACCTCCGGCGGCCAGACCAAAACATGGCACAAGTCCATGAAGTCACTGACAAGTGGTCTGAGTCATGTCGGTAGGTGTAGACTACCTGGTTGGGGACCGCGAGATGATAGCAACCGATGGTTAGAGACCCTGAATGACATGGCTCAAAATCGTTTGCAATGGCACAGGTGCATACACTCTTTGTGTTCTCCCAAATTTTGATCTCCTTATTCCTCCTTGTCTCTTTTTTTCTCTTCCCAAATTTATTTCACTGTATTATACTCTTTAAGTAACATCTCCAAACACTAATCTTCCCGATTACTGCTTATACTCGTATTACCTCTACCACTACGGGATTTGAATCGATCACTGCATCTCTGTGCTAATGTGGTGTGGCAACTCGAACTGATGTACGTACGTACGAAGTTCTACGTTGTTACTGACTGACTGACTGACCATTCGAGCAGTGGGGTTACACAGGGTTGCCCAATCTCACCATTCCTCTTCAACTTTGCCATCGATGACATTCTGGAAACAGCTCTGATGGATGTAAGTAATGGCGGCGTGGACCTGTTGCCTGGAGAAAGACTTCTCGACCTTGAGTATGTGGATGATATTGTCTTACTGTGCGATAATGCCCAAGCCATGCAATCCGCACTTAATCAGTTGGCAATCAGTGTCCGTAAGTATGGTATGTGCTTTGCACCTTCGAAATGCAAATTACTTCTACAAGACTGGCAGGATTCTAATCCTGTACTCACCCTGGATGGTGAGCAGATAGAAGTAGTCGAGAAGTTCCTGTACCTAGGTAGCTGCATAAGTGCTGGTGGGGGCGTGAGTGATGAAATCAATGCACGTTTAGTGAAAGCCAGAGCGGCTTATGCCAATGTGGGCCATCTTTGGCGCCTTCGTGATGTTAGTCTGGCTGTAGAAGGTCGGATCTACAACGCGTCAGTGAGAGCACTTCTGCTCTATCAATCCAATTTACCAACCAATCAAGAGTCATGCACAACGGGAGACACAACCAAAACAAAGAAGTAAACAATGACAAATTTAAGGTCAATAAGAACCAATCAACATCGAGGTGCACAGAACAAGCTGTGAAACACATATGGAGAAATTCGAACACTTCACTTCTATCTGAAGTTTATGCTGATGATGTCGTTCAGAAGAACGATGAAAGCTCCACGACCAAACCATCCAGCTCAGAGAACAAAACTCCACCAAAAAGTTCTGCTCTATGCTTGTGAAACTTGGCCTCTCCGAGTCGAGGATGTTAGACGACACTGTGTTCGATCATCGTTGTCTTCGAAGGATTGCTGACATCCAGTGGCAACACCATGTCAGTAATGCAGAGGTTCTGCATCGTGTTCGGGCACAGAGACGACAATCCAATTGGTTTCACCATCTTGAAGCACCGACTTCGGTGGCTTGGACATGTTCTACGAATGTCGTCCCAGAGAATTCCACGTCGTGCATCATTCGCCGACTCTGGGACTGGTTGGAAAAAGTGGAGAGGTGGTCAGTGTATGACATGGTATTGGAGTATGAAAAAAAACCTGCAAGGGGCTGGTCTGTGTTGGTCCTTCACGTCCTCCTGGCTGGGGTCCGAGAGATGGTGCTACACAGTGGCTAGAGACGTTATCAGATATGGTTCAGAATAGAAGTCAGTGGAGATCCTGCTGTAACCTTCTTTTACTTTCTTCATAAAAGTTGGTTGTATCTTCCTTAACTGAAAGAATTCTTTCCGGTTGTACCTTTCCGTTCCCCCATTATTACTAACATTATTACACTACTTTACACCAATCTGTTCGTTATTGTTCTCTTTTTCTTCCACGCTCCTTACTGTTTTTTTCCTTGTCTTTAAATTCTCATTGTTTTGTGTGGCGCATATATATCTGGTGCCCTCTTGTACCAATATTTATGTGTTCAAATAAATAAAATAAATAATCAACTGGGAAAAGGTATAATGACTCGCACTAAATATATATATATATATATATATATATATATATCCAAGTTAACATCAGCAGGGTTATTATGGTCTTCCACTAACCAGAAGTGACAATTTATAGAAATACAGAATAATAACTAGTGCAGTCAACAATATGATTGTCAATTATGGTTGTTAGGGATGTGAAATCCCCAAATGCAATGTGGAAAAAATCAATCTATAAATCGATTTAGGATTATTTTCACTCAGTCAACTCCTTTTAATTACAATTGTTTATTCAGAATGGGTCCTACTAATTAACTTTCGATTTGTTTTCGCTAGTACCGGTTATTCACTATTCTGCTAGTTGTTGATATGACAGGATGAAAAGTCAAAATATGTTTCCCTCCTCAGAATTTGGACTTCTCTCTCTAGTTGGCTGTGCTTGGATGCATCGGAATAGCTAGTTTTCCTGTCATTGTGTCACAGAGCCTTCGTTCCGTTCTCCGATTAGGTGAACTCGTAATCTCTTCAAACACAGCACTTGTTTGATTTCCAGTGCATTTCCCCTTGTATTTATTATTTCATTGTGATTCCTTATTCAGTGAAAATTACTCAGTTGATGAAATTCTATAAATTATAATCAATGAGTCGATTTATAACTGCATTAACTTAAATGTAAGTTAATTCTTCCTAGGTTTTCATCAACAAAGCCTTTTTACTAAGAACTGGACTTCTCACTCTGATTAAAGAGCAGGGTAGAAGAAGATAAAATTATTCTCGTTCAAAGTATTGAGTATTAGCTTAGAGCACGAAAGTATCAACAGCTGAAGACCTTATACGATATCACTTAAAACATATTAACAATTACTGATCGTTGAGTAGCTTACAACTAACATCGTGTTTTCCTAGTCTGTTGGTGACGACCAATTTCTGTTGAGTACTTAACAAGAAGTGAGTATATGTTTTAATAGTTATCTCGAAATCAATGAAATTTTAGAATACAGGCGAGGTCATCAGTGTTTTGTCGTGAGTGACCTAGATGAATTACTTTATGAACAGTGGGGGGTCAGAGTGCGGTGCTGTTACGTATAGTTATAGATTAATGAGATTGTGAACATGCACAAAACGACATGGAAGTACATGGCTGCGTTTGAAGAGCATACAAGTAACGTTTCATGTGACAATAATTAAAATTAATTAAGGACCGAACATTGGTATAGTTCCTACAAACAAGTTCTTACATGTTGGTTTCTAGTAACGAGTGACGATGAACAAATACGAATCTCACAAATATAATGATAATAATAATGGTTACCTACCTTCTATACATTTTTCAGGAACAACATTTACATCTTTTGAGACTAATTCCTGTGACGACCTTATAACTAGGTCATCTAACTCTACTGGTTCTTCGACCTTAAAATTTATTCCAAACCAAGGATCGAACATAGATATCTCCATTTCACTTCAATTTTCAAATGCATAGAAATATGTGGTAACTACAACAAATGGCAGAACAGCTCTTTAGCGAGAAAATATATCGCATAGAGGTTTCAACTTCAAATAACGAAAATCACTACTAGCCCCACCCTAATTTAAATTCGGTCACAAGATTACCATCCCTTTTACTTATAAAATATCTACTGATAACAATAACATTCAAGTAACATCGTTACTCCAAATATAATGAAATGTTTAGTTGCTGTTTAGCACCATTGACACTTAAAGGTTTTCTAATCTTAGCAAAACTTAATTTAGGAAGACGTTTTAATGAAGTTGATAACTCAACTTCCAACATTTTCAACCACCGATAGACTCACAGTTGTTCGGTATCACAAGCTGTGACTGATAGTTTCAAATTACCGATGGATTAGTATACTAATAGTTTTCTCTCACAATCTGAGTCACTGAGTTTACTTAGTCTTGTTCTTGAAGTCAAGTGGATTTCTTCCTCCTTGAGTCCTGAAAAAGGATTATTCTTCAGAATACATCCTTTCCTGTTTTGTAAACCCAGGTCGCAATAAAGAGATATCGGTTATACGTTGATCCAACGTATGGAAGATCCTTAAGCCCCTAAGAAAAGGCATCCAATAGCATTAGGCAAATGAAGCGTTTGTGTCTTGTATGAAGGCATGTTATGTACTGGCATAATGTGAAAAGTAACACGTGACAGAACCTAGAAGTGTAGAGAGCGTGAAAAGTGCCAGAACTAAAAAACAAACGAACCACACAGATTTTTGGCGTGGAATTCATTTCCTCATAATGGTCAACAAGCATTATTGTATTATAGCTAGTACACTAACATCTCACACGTATATCGGTTCTTAATTCATGTTAAAAGTGTCCATAAATTACAATTGTATAACTTTTCAATTGAGAATCGGGTGGAAGTAAAGAATATGAGCGACCTAGATCCTTCACCTCGAGCCGTCTTTCAGCAGGCACGAAAAATACCAAGGCGATTTGTGCAAGAAAATTGTTATATTCATGGCTGATACACAGTTCTAAAATGAATAACGGGCCTTTACATATGAAATAATAAAGTTCCCATCAAAAACAGAATTGCGGAGGTTCGCATCTAGCCAAGAGGTACGTTGTGTACTAAAGGAGTATGCAGAGTAACATGATGGTTGGGAAACAAATGGACAAAATAAAAGGTGAATCGATGACCCAACAAGCACACACAGTGTATTGTGTAGTTTCGTTAGTGAAACCAATCGGCAACAATCTATAGTGTTTGTATGAACTGCTGATTCTTTTGTACTTGATGACTGTCTGATATCAAACATTAAATGTAACATTTTCCTTTGGGTTTATCTAGTTCTGTTCTCTGTAAATTGCACTACTTCGGGAATTCGTAGTTCGCATAATGATTTAAATACTTCTAACTATTACATAATTTCCCCAAACTTGGGAGCTCGGGAATCACAAACAGCACAATTCTCATATCAAAACAATTTTTGGTTCGAAACTAGAAGCAGATAGTTCAACCTGCTACAAGAACATACGAACGCACTGCACACCAAGATCTGACTGATTCGTCCACATACTTCACTTCTATCACTAGCCACATCTAAATTCCCTTGCTCAAGGTCGTCCACTTTCATTACTTTGATCGAAGTGCCAAGGTCCCAACAAGTGAACAAAATTCAGACTCAGATCTCAGACTTGTGTAGTAAGGACAGAAGGCCTACGGCCTATGTTATTCCTTTACTAATATGCTTCTGTGAGTGTCCAGTCTTCTTTTGAAAGAGTCAAAAGTGGTGTACCCCAAGGCACCATCTTAGCTCCTCTACTCTTCCTTCTCTACGGTAATGAGTTATCGCTGCTGCTTAGGTTGTCGGCATTATTGTTTGCGGATGACGTTAAAATCCGAAGAACAATAAAAAGTGGGGCCGATCATTTGGATCTTCAAGCTGACTTAAACGATTTAGTTAGATGGGCTCGAGGTTGGGGCTTAGAAATCAATTCTAGGAAGAGTGTGCTAATGCATATCGGTCATGGTAATGGTTAACATTATACTATTGATGGTAAACCTCTTCGACGCGTTCAAGAGCATAAAGACTTAGGAGTAATAATAAGTCATGACTTAAAAGCAACTACGCATTGCAACGCAGCCACTGTCAAAGTTTTTCGTGCGTTATGGTCACTTTGCCGAGCGTTCAAATCTTTTGACGAGGAATTGTCTCGAAATTCACATCCCACCTACATAAGACCACATTTGGAGTACTGTATCCAAGCAGCTATCCCATGTCTGGTCAAGGATACTAACTCACTTGGGTGTGTCCAGCGTGTGGGAACGAAATTAGTGAAAGGTCTTTTTAAACTCCCTTACGATGAGCTTTTAAAACCCCTAAACCTTTTCCCCTTGTCGCGTCGCAGGACGTGGGGTGACCTTATACTGGCATTTCGTATCTTTACTTATGATTTGGGTGTTAATATGTCTCATCCTTTTGCTCCCTCCAGCACTAATAATCTCCGAGGTCATAGAAAGAAGGTACATAAACCGCGATCTGATAAACTTAAAGTGGGGTACTGTTTTTCTCATCCAGTAGTCAATGATTGGAACGCCTTACCCGAACAAGTGTTATCAGCCCCATCAGTGAATATTTTCAAGGAGAAACTGGACCTTCGCTGGAAGACAATCTGTCAGGATTAACACAGGTTCACCAACCTACTATCCTTATCACAGCAGACTGAATTGAAGGTGCGGACACCACTGCTTCGGGCAGTAGGTTCCAAGTATTGATGACTTGGTGTGAAAACCTGTATGCCACGAGTATTTTGTTCGTTCTTGGCCTTTCTACTCGCCTGCTATGTTCTCTGAGATGTCCCGATCTAGTAGGGAGAAAAAGAGAGAATAATTTAGGTTCAGAATCATTTCTCACTGTCACCCCTAGATCCTTATGAGACCGGACTACGGGTAATGGCACTTCCCCTATGTTGTACCTATCAACCTTTGAATCCCCAAAGTGCATGTAGACACACTTTGCTGCGTTGATAGGCATCAACCACCCTTTAGACCAGTTAATCATATTATTTAAGTCTGCCTGAAGAGCACATACGTCTGTATCTCCAATTATTACTCGCCAGATCTTTACACCGTCAGCGTATAATAACATTGGAGACTGTACTATACTTGGGAGATAATTAAAATACATTATAAAAAGCAAAGAACCTAGGACGGAACCTTGAGGTACCCCACTAAGTACTGGTTTCCAGATGGAGCACTTGGAATTTATTCTTACTTTCTGTCGACGACCCACTAGGAAATCCCTAATCTATTTTAAAAGAAGTCCTGCAATACCGAGGGTTTCCAACTTCAATAGCAGTCTTTTAGATGGCACCTTGTCAAAAGCCTTACTGAAGTCTATGTAGACAACATCCACTGAGTTTCCGTTGTCTAGCGCTTTTATCCAAAACTCCCTTGCTATAAGGAGGTTCGTGGCACAAGATAGACCCTTCCTAAAACCATGTTGTTCTATGTTTAGCAAGTCATTGGCTTCCATAAATGCTATTATGGTCCGTGTGACTATTCTTTCCAATATCTTAACGAAAACACTGGTGAGGCTTACAGGTCTGTAGTTCGATGGAAGTTGTCTTGGTTCTTCTTCATGTATGGAAGTGACGATTGCGTCTTTCCAGTCCATAGGTAACACACCTTGGTCAAGTGACATATTGAATATCACAGTCAGTGGGGTCGTGGTATATTGTGCAATATGTCTCAAGATTTTGGGGTGTAGTTCATCTGGTCCTGCTGACTTTTCCATGTTTGAGGTGCTAAGAGCCTTAAGCACATCGTCTTGATCGAAGCCCACGGTGAGCAGGTGGGTTGTTGACTCTTTATGTTGGTCTGGTTCTTTGTATAGAGGAGGTTCCTGAGTGAAAACTGCCCCAATAAGTGCAGTGTCAGGAGTGGGACTTTCAACAATGAAAGCAGCAGTCAGCATTTGGGGAGATTCGAACAAGCTGAAACTCGAGGCAGGAACTATGCAAGGTAAGATTCAGACTATTTTACAATTTTTATTTTAGATTATCGCATTCAGATGAGGTCATACGTATCTCACTCAAATAGTTCGGCTAGTTCTGAACAGAAAGTAAGGGTCTTTCGACTAACGGCTCGGCGTGTCTATTACCAATGGATAGGTAATGATCTACATTTACATTCAGATTAGATTCAGATTTGTGTAGTAAGGAAAGAACGCCTCTGGTCTGTGCTAGTCCTTTTTCTAGTAGGCGTCTGAGAATGTTTAGTCTTCACCTGAATAACTCAATTAGAGAGTAGGACATCACCTCATTAGGTAACAAGTTTCAAGAATTTGGTGGCTCAGCATGGAAACCAGTATGCCTCGTGTTGTCTGTTCGTTCTTGTCTTTTGCACTCTCCCTTGAAGTTGTCCCGACTTAGTAGAAAGAAAAATATAGGACATATCAAGTACAGAATCATTTTCTTAGTATTCTGGACACCAAAATCACACCATCTCTTAATCTGCAGTAGGGAAGAGTAAAGATGTTCAATTTCTCTAGTCTCTCGGACTATAATAAACCCAGAGTTTTGGGATAGCGCAAGTAGCTATTGTCTATACACTTTCGAAATATCCACAACACCGTTGAAATAGAGGCTTGCAGCTTGAGTGCAGTTTTCAAAGGTAGATCTCATAAAGGTTGTGTACACTTTTTGAACATGTTGGTATCCAACTTGATAAATATCCTTATAAAAACTATACGATTGTGAACCACTCAGCTATCACCACGCGTTAGTGGGACGTGGTTTGATGATCATGACTCACCGTTACTACGAATTCATTATAAGAACCGATAACGAGCACCAAATCTTCTCGTATGTTGTACCTATCTACCTTTCGATCCCCTCATTTTCATACAGACACACACATGTGCCTGGTCCAACGTTGTAGCTGACTGACTGAGGCACACTTGGCTGCGTCGACAAACACCGACTATCTCTAAGACCAGAGAACTATAGCATCTAAATCCTTCTGAACTGCATATGCATCTACGTCTCCTGTTATTTCTCGCCAAATTTTCACATCATCAGCATGAAGCAACACCTGGGACTCAACTATATTCCAGAGTTCATTTGCATACATAAACAAAGTTACGGGATTCAGTACAATCCCTCGAACATCCACCAAGTACTGGCTTCCAAGAGAAACACTTGCCATTTATCCCTACTTTTTTAGGTGTCAACTCAAAATATACCTAACAAACAAATGTGGAGAGTAACCGGCATCGGTAAGTCAAAACGATATGCTCTGTGTATCTAGAAATCATAAAAACACATCCTACTCAGACTAAAAGACTGAAGGTTCAGTTGAACAAAATTGACGAATATCAAAATATCGGTGCAGAAGTTATCGAAACAAGGAAAAATTTCAAGAGATAAACAAACTATCGATTTAGACACGAAACCTACTCTATAGAATTTCCCACCAACATATGTCCAACCGAAAGTATCAGTTTCTCACATATTAGGACGCGATACCTACCCAATGGATGGATTAAATGCTATCGTAATCCTCTGGATGCAGCAACATTATTAAACTTATTTGTGTCCCACTCACTCGTATATCTTGAAATTCAGAATTCTGTCGGATGAAATTAGACCTACTATCACTGTGATTTGCTTTTCCATTTCCTCTTCTGTCTATTAAACCCATTAAATCCACCACGAGATCACTACGGTTCGGATTGAATGCTACTTCTGAGTGCACAGCACCTGTTTGAAGACATTCCATAACACATTCATATCTGTTTTCTTCACCCTTACCATTCCAAATATGCTTGCACACGGCAGCTAACCTATGGAAAATGTGATGAAAGTACCGACTGATCAGCACCAAAGCCTTAGTCGCCATTACCTTTCAGTTATTGTAAATTTAGATCCTAAAGTCCTATGTATACGTTATTTCGAACCTGAAATATAAACGAAGTTATCCGATTCGCCTTCCACAGCGACATCGTTTAGAGCATCAAATTCATTACTGACACACCTATATTTTCGGAAAACCCAGAGGTTTACAAGTTGACTTAAACTATCCGCTAGCTCGGGGACCTCAGACACTATTTCTACAGAAACAAGACAATAACACACGTGGAATTTTCGTCGAAGAGTAGCTCGTATTCTTGTCGAATAAATCATAGTGCCCGATGATCATACGTCCAAAATCATAAACGGCACAAGACAGTTAATATCAGGAATTGAGTCAAGATTATTTCTGAGAACCACAAGAAGTCGAGAACTTCTTCATCCTCGTCAGGCAGATGTTCTTGAAAGGACGTTTCCTCTCTGTCTGCTGATTGCCCAATCTTAAGTTTTCTGAGTCTGAGGAATACTTCTATTAAATCTGGTCTTAAGTGTATTCAATCATTCAGAGATACATGATTAGGCAGCACAGCTGAACACTATTCGAACTTTTCCTGGCTTTTTATGATTCAGCACAGGATGATGTGGAACAAAATGCCTTTCTCTCTCGGCAGCTTGCACCAATCGGGATAAATACACCTTACACTCACGATTAACTAATATAATAATTTACAGCTTAGGATGATGTTCTCCTTTCAATAATCTTTTAGATAGGTAATTTAGTCGCTTTTCTATCTAGTATTTATTCGCTGTCAGAGAATATAGATATGTTGACTAGAAGCTGGTTGGCCATTCGGTGGCATTGTCTGGGCCTTGTAGATTCCGCGCGCGATCTCTCCATATGTATTTGTAGCAAGTGACGCAATCTTTTCCACAAACTCTAACAATTAACGAAATACGGTCTCTACCCTTTTTTCAGGATGTCGTCTACCGCTTCTGTCCATTTGGTATGTACCCTGTGTGGAAGTCTCATCACCACTACTTTTATTTTAGAACATTTAAAGTCTGAATTCCCTTCATTTGTAACAAAGCTGTCTCATAGTTGGCGACTTTTTCATATGAGCTTCTGCAAACCTACTACGTCACTCTGATGAAAAGAAGGACCGTTTAACAATTACATTAGGAATGCCACTGCAATGTCAACAAGTCAACCAAATTACTTAAGTAAAGCGCTGATTACCCTAGTGTAGAGTTCTTATTCTCAAATGGGACGCAATATTCTATATCATCCTTGCTATAACTTCACAATGTTGTAACAATTACATGTAGAGTTAGGTGTCATCATTAACTCAGTCCTCAACGTTTACATTGTCCTTCCATGAACATTCAAAACCCAAGTGGATCCCCACCGAATTCAGTAATTTTAGTTTAGGCTAATCTCAATATCCTTAATAGTGACATAACGATATCTACCCCTGCTTTAAGTTCAACCAACTGTAGCTTCAGATGTCAGATCTTCGGGTCAAGACTCAGATAATACAGCTCTCCGACCTTCGTTTTAAAGTTTGTTAAAATGCGTCTGCTTGATTTCTGACAGCCATTTATGAGGCTGCCTAATCTCTAACCCGACCTCTTTAAAGACTACTTTTTACTACTACATAGTTATGGACTAAAAGACAGTTATCTTTTAGGTTAGGGTCTACATTATTGAAGTGAGTGAATCTTCCTTAGGAACTGGGGAAACAACATTTTAGCTGCCAAATCGCCATTTCTTCTGAACCATCCGTATTATACTTCGTTTTTCTGACCCTTATCAATGCTGGCCCACGATAACGAACATGCAATTATAGACCAGAGTTGGCTACCATGGGCATTCACACCAGATTTTAACCTGAGTTCAGGACTGTTAAAACTATCGAAGCGTCTAACTACACGACGAACAATAACGCGCATCAGTTCTTGCCTTTCATCATTTTAATCGCAGTGTCGTACTAACACTTGCTAGACGGTTAACGTAGACAACCCACAACTTATCTTAGATAGTATTTATATTTCGCATCTCTACTCACATTTTACCTTGTTCCCAACTGGTTGTCTGACAGTTTGCTAAAAACAATCTTTACTTCCTAGCATAGATGCACTTACTCCGTCGATTACCACTCTCAAAACACGCCATTATTATTCACCCCTTCGCGAAATTTCGTCCGCCATACCCAAAATAAGGAGCTAAATAACTACTTTATTTATAGAATTGCAATTCTACAACAAGGTCATCCGTTAGTTCTTAACCATTCAACTGAGAATGTCACAATCTCTCTACCCACCTTTGGAAGAAGAGCTTACTATTCGTGGAAAAACACAACTCCTTGACTGTTTTCTGCCGTTCACGTCGATACTATTATAACTAGCGTTGTCATACGCCTACACGATTAACCCTTCTTTCGACGGATAAATCATTACAACCTGTTATTTAGTCATACATACGTGCGGCCATGAGCATATGTGTATAATCTTAAGTGTATGCATATATGTTTCTTTCATGCTTATAAATTTGCATCACATTTAAATTAAATGAAGTTGGCACAATACCTATCTATGCTGCGCTTTCGGTCTTGCTGTCTGACTGAAATACACTCACACAACTTCGTATTTGGTTTTATAGCAACGTTGTTGCCCGAACGGGATTAACCTTAGTATAATGTGTGGAATGAAACATTAGATTGTTATGGCGTTCAATGAACATTATTCATCATGGAGTCAGATAGCGGACACCAAATTAGCTCTTGTATCTATGGCTGGTAGTGTTTTGTATAACAGAAAATTTGAACGTCGATAAAGACTCGGCAGATATTTTTCAAATAAATCACATCGCATAATCAAAATTTATTAAAGGATCTAATTGTTTTAAACAATCACTTTATTTGTACAATGATGATAAATATATAAATAAAAAAATAAATAATAAACAAAATATCTATTTGATTGGAGATTCGGGGATAAATCCTATGTGCATGTTATCAATTCCAATATATCAGTTAGTTTAGTATATTCGTTTATTAAACAGCATTTGATTTCAGAGTAGTAAGGTAACAAACAATAAATGATGATGATGATAATAATAAGAAACTTAAAATGATTCAAATGATTTATAGCTCATCAAATGGATGCTTTTCGTAGTATTGCGTCCTCTCAGCTTGACAGTCTAATTGTGAAGCTATCATTGTTGTTCTAGATCAAATCATTCATTCTCATTTTCAAATAGTAGTAATGAAGTTGGTAAAATTCAAAGCTTCATATATCAGTAGTAATTTTTGATCATTACATTTGGAATATGGTAAAAAAAGACTTGATTATCACAAACCTAAATATACAATTAAATAAATCTCGATCAATAATAAGATTAATTTCAGTGCAGATTTTCAAACAAAGAATTTCCCTACATAATCAGTATGCATTATGTAACTACAGTAGAACATACTAATTAAAAAGCAGATATATATATATATATATATATCACAGTGATTCAATGCTTTGACATCATTTTCTACTATACGTTTTAATGACACCAACACTACAAGTTGTACATAAAAATATATCCCGTTTATATTTTCCTCAGTAAGATGCATCTAAAAATCTTCCATAAATCATAAAATTATTAGTCCAAATCAGTATTTCGGTCAAAGTAATTTCGAAATGTATTCAGTGGTATTATTGGGTCGAGTGACAAATTAATGTTCCAGAAAACCATTAAATATATAAGACTTATCATTGAAACACTAAAATAACAGTCATACTAACACTCTTGCAAGCATATTATAAATAATAATACATAGTTAAGTATATAATTAAAGTTTCACACACTTACATTAAATAAATTTTTAGACAACTTATGACTAAAAAATCGCGAAATGTAGAAAGAATTCACTATTAATGAGTTTTCTCAAACGACATCTTCCGTTTGGTCCAATTAAGATTCTTCTCCTTAAAAGAATAAATTCATTTCAAAAACAGACTATCACAGAAAATAATCTAAAATTAAATAAAACTAATGAATAAAATACATCAATAATACCACCATACATATATATATATATATATATATATATATATATATATATATATATATATATATATATATATATATCAAATGAGCAGGACCGTTACAAAATCCATAATTCAAAGAGTCAGTTGAAGAAGAGTGGACGCTTTATCAGTTAAGCATTCAATGTTGTTTGTTGAAAGTATATGTGAATATATGGATAAATTGAATGTATTCACATTTCATTCATATTGCGCTAAACTAATCAGCAATTAATTCATGGAAGCCACAGAAATCAAAATACTTAAACAATGAAACAAATGGATACACTGACTACGACAACTATTGTGTCTAGAAATTCAACAATAGTCAAACAGAATACTTAAAAGATGAATATTTAGATAGATTAAATGATAATCACGGAAAATGTTACACATTCAAAATATTTCAGAAAATCTCACGAAAAAAGTAGAAGGTTGTGGAGATTATTAACATTTTGAATGAGATCATGAACCGATTGGTGTTAGACCACCGTTGGAAACCTGGAAGCACTGGACGGCCGTTCCGTCCTATTGTGGGGCTGCTCAGCAATGCTCATCCACTGATAATTAACATGTGCTCACTAGTGACTAGCTTCGTGAGAAAATTATCAGAGTTCTAGTGAGAAGCCGTGACCGGTAGAGCTAATCCGTGTCGGGTAGAGACAGGTATCTACCTCAGCACAATAGATGGTCGCGCAATTACGTGGATTGGTTGATGTTAGACACTAACACCATTGGATGCCAGCTCAGTGATCCAGTAGGTTAAGCATTTGCGCGCGAAACTTAAGGCCCTAGGTTCAGATCTCGCGAGCGGGATCCTGGATGCGTACTGCCGAGGAGTCCCACAATAAGACAAAACGGCCGTCCAGTCCTTCCAGGTTTCCAACGGTGGTCTAATATCAAGCGGTTCATGACCTCAATCGGAAAAAGTAGAAAAAGAGTACTGAAGTGCGATCGTCTTTCTCATTCATAGTGTTAAAAGGTGAGCTTTAACTGAATTGCTCACAGTTTATTTCAAGGCGGTTTCCTAAACAAACTGTGAAAATCAAGCTAAATAAATCCCTACAATCATCAAATACGTCACTGGTTTGGGGCATATTTGTAAATTCCTTGCGAGTAATTGCTCTACTAAACTTCCAGTAAGAAATTGTGACTAGTGAGGCATCGTATCCTCAGTGAAGATAATAAATGTTTGTTACAATGCATTGGAAATTTAATCAAAATAGAAAGTCTATATAATTCAGAACAATGTGCATTTCAGTTTAGTTGATAAATACTTAATAAATATAAATGAACTGGAAATAACACTCACTCTCATGATTAGTTTTCACGTGTTTTCTAAGATACTTCTTTGTTGAAAATGATTTCTCACAGAGCTGACAGGCAAATTTAAATCCTAAAATAAGGAATGTGAAGATTGTTCGACAAACTGAAAGATCAACACGAATCAGATAGAAAGGTAATGCTTTTAGCAGTAACAGTAATGATAATAGTAATACTGCTAGTAATGATAATGATAACAAAAATAGGAATAATGCATCTGCTGAATTCCTTTCATCATATAATAGGAAAGAAACATTAAGATTTAATAAAATAAGATGAAAAGATAAACAAAAACACCTGACTACAACATCGCCATACATAGATCGACTTCAGACACTTAATTTAATCGTAGATGAAATAATGACATTGAGTTATGGATTATGCTTTCCAGTTACAAAATAAAATATGTAATTGTCAATAGAAGAAACAATCTCCTAAGTTTTATAACGATCAGATAACATCAATACAAGAGCAATGATTTAAATCTCAGACAAATTGGAAAAAAACCATTATCTAATGTCTCCTTAATTTTTTCTTTCAAAAGTTATTCAAAAGATTTCAACTCATAATTCTTATAACTTGTGGCCTATGTGCCCTTTTAATGTATAACGTGATAATACCATCAACTAGAGAACAGTGAGTTATCGATCGGGTCAATGACGCCTAAAACCCGTGTGAGCAGTGTAGAGTACTTATCGGTCCTGCTTCCTGCCTAGCCCAGTCAGCTAGGTCCAGAACACCAATCTCAGCCTCTGCAATATCAATCATTTATTTCAAACATACTCGGTTTATTAAGAATATATTTGTAAAATCTCAGCGAATGAATTTTAAGTAAATCCAACGTTTCGCCTGAGAATCTGGTCCAAGCTTTTTCAAGGAAAATATACTCGGTTTATAATGCCAACCAGACAAACAACATCGTACTATAACATAGGAAACAACATTTGTACAAGATTTAGCCAAATGTGGCTGTGAATGTGGGAGGTAGTGAGTGATTAATAGACAGGGCATAATTCAAGAATGGTAAATTGTATAGTAATAGTTCATAGGTCAAAATAAAGCTCATAATAAGAGGGACATGAATATGAATGGTTTAGTTATTTAACAATCATACGATAAAAATATACGCATAGTAATGGTCCATAAATGGATCCCAAAAGTTACGATTCAGTATTCTTATTGGGATATAACAATAATTAAGAAAACTGTCTTCATCATATTTAATTAATCTTTACAACAATCTATTGAACTGGAAAATAAAAGGAATAATTTACTGGTGAAAAACTAAAGGATATTGAATCAGACGTGGTCAGTATTTACCCTCATAAATCAAACAGTTCTCATTCGTTCAAAAGTAGACTCAAAACAATTATTAGTGAAACATTCAAATATTCATATGTGCTTAGAAGACGAAGATTATCAGTACTATGTGATATATTAACGCAATACATTTCGAACAATCTGGTCACACATATACTTGTTAAGAGCATTTATATATAAAAATAAAAGGTCAACTAGACAGGAAACGGGGTAAGAGGAGATAAGGATAATGATAAGAGTAATAATAATAATAATAATAATAATAATAATAATAATAATAATAATAATAATAATAATAATAATGTGAACACAAAGCGAAACCTAATCACTCTGGATAATAAGTCAATATTACCAGGGTAGGTTTAAGGTAAGAACAAACTGTTTTTGAACACATAAAGGGGTTTGAATTTTCGTATGGCTAAGGCTTCAATGAACCTTAGTATACGCCCCTTTACACTTTTATACAGCACTACAAAAGCTGAATTTAGATCAATCTTGTGACCTGTTTCAATTATATGTTTAGCAATAGAGGATGATGGATGTTTATCCTCTGCTCTTATTGGGTCACTTGATTGTATTTGTTTCTGAAGCCATTTGGGTACATGTTCACTCACCTAATGTTGAGATCACGATTACTCCTCCCTATGTATGTGTGACCACACACACATTTAAATTGGTAAACACAGTGGGATGTGACGCAATCGTTTCCATGTACTTTAGGTTTTGAATGAAGCATGCACCTTGTTCTTTCTTTGATGATGACCTTTGCTGCGCAATAGGTTTTACTGATGACTGATTTAAGTCGTTGTTTCAGTAAAAGGCTATTTGAATCACCTCTGAATGGTAAGGTGATGTAGACAGGCTTTTTCTCTACCAGTTCAAAAGAATCCTTTAGAGAATACTTACACAGATGTCTTCGAATAGGATCCAACAACTTTGCTAACCATTTAGCCAGATTATGTGTAGGTGATCTGCACATTGATAGAATTGGACGTAAAGGAACATTAGGTTTGTGAATTTTAGGCAGTCCATGGTTCAACGAGACCTACTGTAGCCTCGGTAGAGAAAAGCCTGTCTACATCACCTTACCATTCAGAGGTGATTCAAATAGCCTTTTACTGAAACAACGACTTAAATCAGTCATCAGTGAAACCTATTGCGCAGCAAAGGTCATCATCAAAGAAAGAACAAGGTGCATGCTTCATTCAAAACCTAAAGTACATGGAAACGATTGCGTCACATCCCACTGTGTTTACCAATTTAAATGTGTGTGTGGTCACACATACATAGGGAGGAGTAATCGTGATCTCAACATTAGGGTGAGTGAACATGTACCCAAATGGCTTCAGAAACAAATACAATCAAGTGACCCAATAAGAGCAGAGGATAAACATCCATCATCCTCTATTGCTAAACATATAATTGAAACAGGTCACAAGATTGATCTAAATTCAGCTTTTGTAGTGCTGTATAAAAGTGTAAAAGGGCGTATACTAAGGTTCATTGAAGCCTTAGCCATACGAAAATTCAAACCCCCTTTATGTGTTCAAAAACAGTTTGTTCTTACCTTAAACCTACCCTGGTAATATTGACTTATTATCCAGAGTGATTAGGTTTCGCTTTGTGTTCACATTATTATTATTATTATTATTATTATTATTATTATTATTATTATTATTACTCTTATTATTATCCTTATCTCCTCTTACCCCGTTTCCTGTCTAGTTGACCTTTTATTTTTATATATAAATGCTCTTAACAAGTATATGTGTGACCAGATTGTTCGAAATGTATTGCGTTAATATATCACATAGTTCTGATAATCTTCGTCTTCTAATATCATTATCGAAATTTATCAAAGGGACTAATTGTTTTAAAATTCATATGTGCATTAATTGAAAGACAAATTGAAAGACTAAACAGTTAACATATTCTATGTAATAAGATAGTGGAATCTTAAATGAATTTTACATGATAATTACTATTTAACAGTCTATTTGAATTAGTTTAATAGTGAAAATATTTTATCATTCAATATGTATAAACAAACATTTTTACAGTTGAATTCACGAATCGATCTACGCTAGATCATCATTGAAAACCCCGAAGTACTGGATGGTCGTTTCATTCTAGTGTGAGAGTCTACAGGAGTGCGCACCCACCATCCCGCACTCAGGACCTTCAGTCTCCAGTGCAAACGCTTAACCTCTAGAACCCTGAGCTAGCATCCAATGACGTTAATGTCTGACTCCAATAAATTCATAATTTTGCTCAACCCTCCATCCATTGTCTGAGGTGGATAACTGTCTCCACTGGTTACGTTTTCTCAGTGGTCTAGAGGTTAAGCGTTTGAGTGCTAAACCGAAGGCTCTGAGTTCGAGTCACGCGTGTGGCATCATGAATGTGCACTATTGAGGAGTCCCATAATAGGACGGATCGGCCATTCAGTACTTTGAGATTTTTAATGATGGTCTAGCTTAGATCGACTTGTGGATTCAACTGTGAAAATACTATAATCACCACAAATCTGCATGCTGAAAATATTTTTTTAAATAGTAAAAATAATAAATCATATTTGATATTTTCTTTAATCATACCTTCATGGACAACTTTAACATGATCATTTAATGTACTCTGTTTTGTAAATTTTTTGTCACATTGTCCACAAGTAAACCTCACTCCTAAAAAGAAATAAATAAATAAGAAGTCTGGTAGGATAATAGATCAATTCATTTCAATTACGAATCATAGTAAAATAAGCTTGCGTGTATAGACCAGACCATAATGACTCTGTGAAAGAGATCATCCGTTACATAGGAAAAATGAGATAAACAATAGAAAGCCAACTGCATAGTCAACATCAGTGACTAATGGATCTAAGATGAAATAACTAAGGATTGAGATTGGTAGGATGTCAAATGTGTTTAGATATATTAGATTAAACCTTATCATATAAGCCTGCTAGTTGGACTTGTTTAAATTGTTCTCTGTGAGACTGATAAACTGTATCATAATATTTCACACTGTATTGCTCCGCTCAAACGATAAGATAATGAACAGATAGTGTGTTTGTCATGTAAAGTGTACAACCGACTACAAATTCCAGGATGCATACAGCTATTGAAGCGAGCGAGTCGAGGTAAACATAGGTTAAAACCAATTGATTTCGGTCAATCAGAAAGCCAACTGAAAAGATACATAAAGAGGGTGACTAATAATTACTTTCAGATATTAGCTTTTGGGAGCTTTTTCATCTAATGGAACAAAATTATAGGCAGTATAGACATATTAAAGTAAATAATGATGCAAAAGTTTCCTGAGAGGGTTAGTCAACAGACCAACACATATCAGTTCAGATGGAAAATATATTTTATTAATTTTCAAAGACATAACCATATTATACAAATCAATAGTGTTACTCAGTGAAGAAGTAAATGTTTACGTAATCCAAGAACGTTCCAACAACCACATTTCGTTCAACGCCTATGATATGGAGTGGCCCAACTAGAAATCAATATTTCAAACCATCGGTTTATTGTACAGAATTCAAGTTGAGATTCAATACCGTGAGACGTTAAATAAACAAACAAACTGACATGTGACAACACCATTCATGGGTCATCATTTTTCACTTCAAAATAAAAAATAAATCTTAATCTGAAAAGTAAATTGGAAGCATGATTGATGTATATAACTTTCATGACTCCAATCTTATCCTTTTGTTCCTTCGATTTTACCGACTATTATTGAAGTGTTGTGTGTCAGCTACCGCATTATTGAACTGCTCGATGGAAACCGGTCGCATTAGAGGAATCTCAATCATTTGTAATTAAAAAGTAACTTAGATCTATTATTAAAAACCAACAGAAGAATCAGTGGAATACGACTTTACTCAATCACTCGTTTCCATGGTAAACTGAATCATAAAGCCATTATAATCCATCATCGATTAGACACTTTGGATTACAAATTTTAAGGATCCTTACAGAGGAAACAACATACTTCAATTTATACGATCGAGTAATACAACTAGCCACAAACCAATAATGTTAATATACTAGTAAAAATATGAATACCTTGATTTATCAATACATTCTAACAAATTTCAAAAGAATCCCTCCTTATTGAACAAGCTCATTTCCCATTATCTTATAATCATGTAGTTCATACCTTTCAAAAATTTAATTACTCGTACTTTTCTTATAGTAAGAAAACGTCAATAAAAAAACAGAGTGAAATAAAAATGGGATTAGTGAACAGGGTGTATAAGCATATTAAAATCCACAAAAATACAAGTAAATGTAATTGTGTGATTGTAAAAAAAGACTATACCTTGATGAATTGATTGTATGTGTCTACTTAGTGGACATTTCGCAGTGAACTTCTTATCACACTCATCACATTGGAAAAATATACCTATAAGAACCGAGAAAGCTGAGATTTGGTAAAATATGTTTAACTATTTAAAATGATAATCCAACTAAAAAATAAGGGATTCCTAAGAGTTCGAGCTTCACAATATGTGACCAAATGAAAGGTGAGAGAGGATTACGATCTACGATTTAGTAGTTGAAATTTGTGTTTTTTAACCTACTATAACACCAATTTATCTTTCCTGAAACAGAGCTTCCAGTGGAATATTATCAATATGAGTTGCCAAATAATTAAAAGTCCAAGAAACATGAAGAGTGATTTCAATGTGATGTGTATAATTAATATTTGATGAAACTGCGCGTAAAATACGATTTCATGATAGAATATAAGTATAACCAACCAATAGAAATTACCTTCATGAGCAGACTTTACATGTAAGTTTAGATTGGATTTACAATTAAACTTTCTATCACATTGTTTACAAGTGAGTTTTATTCCTAGTGAGAGAGGAAAAAAACAATAATTAACAAAATATATACTTATACAAATTCGATATCAATATTCAGGGTAATTAGTTTTCATTAACTCAGGTGGTCGAGACATGTATTATGTATGCTCGAAAGCTCCTACTTCGATGGACGATGTTGCACGGTGTAAAAGTAGGCTGAAAGATATGGCATGACAAACGTAAACGAATCAGCCCATGAGGTTATTACCAAATGGATTAAGCCATGTACGTAGGTGTAGACTATTTGCTCGTGGTATGAACGATTACCGAAACCAGTGGGTGCGCAGACATGGATTAGAATCGATCATAATGGCTCAAGTGTTTTTACATTTCTTCTTAACCTTAGATTCTAAAGTCCTGAAGTCTTTAAATACTTTTTTATTCCACACCTAAAACTTTTCAACTATTATTTATCATTTTGACTACTACCACTACATTAGAATTGGTCTAGATAGTCTTGTCGTGCAGCGCTAAATGTGGCGTGACAACTGAAACCCATGATATAAGTAATACATTCGAAGCAGAGTATTAAAACTGACTACTAACTGATTGAAACATTAGAAATCGAAGAAACATGTTAAAACAAATCAAATGAAAAGCATACACGAAATAATTTTTCTGATGAGAATGTATGAGGCGTACCAGTTTCACAGTAGAACGTCTCTTTCAAAACCGAAACATACCTTTATGAATAGCTTTCACGTGGTTATTTAACATACATTTGGACGAAAACGTTTTACTACATTGGTCACATGGATACTTTATTCCTAATGAAAAAAAGCAAGTATGAATACTGGTAAATTTTTATGAAACAAATTAAAAAGGAATAAATGTGATTATGTACTAAAGGTTGGAAGTATACATATCATTCTAGACATACATAACCATTTCAAAAGAGAAAAGGATAAGAAAAAAAGAACAGTCATTCCCATAGAAGACCTTGAACTATAATTATGGTATGAAGAGTGAAAACAATCACAGCAATTGAAATTTAAGTACTCCAACAGGATAGTAAGAGCTACAAAGCACATTCTACTTGTAGAAAACACTGAAGACCAACACTAGTCATTTTCATTAAAATACAAATGTACAAATGTTACTTCCTATTTTATGGAGCGTTGCGGTCTGTTTGTTTGATATATAAACACAGTATGTTTGAAATGTATGATTCACATAGTGGAAGCTGATATTGGAATTCTGGACTCAAGTGGATGGGCTAGGCGGACATAGGACCAGTAAGGACGCTAGGCTGCTCATACCGGTCCAACGTCATTGATGTGGCACAGTGCTAAGATTGTAGAAGTCGTATTTTGATTGGTGAATAAACCACGTGATAAAAAGCCGGACATAAAGTCACAACAAATGTATCTTTCAGTAACAGTTTATTCACATAAAACAGCAAAATATTATTCAAAATTCTATAACTTCAGGACCTGAAAAGAATATTCTTAATCATTATCAATCTTTTAAGTATTCATCATAGTATTTCTGTGTAGGCTGAGATTCTATCTAGATGACTAAACCGACTCAAACAGTTTCCGTACCAGAAGATTCATATCTACATATGTTAAGAAGTTAGATTCTGGGGAAGCTATAGAAGAATTATATGTGAATCATCATTATAAGTTCAACAAAATACATACATAAAAATTTGAAGCACAATAATAGACTAACCTTCATGAATATTCTTATTATGTTCATCTAAGCCTACTTTATAAGCAAATTCTTTGTTACACAGATCACAGGTAAATTTTACACCTAATTAAAAAAATCATACGAATTACTAAAACCTATGTCATTAAAAAAAGTAAAACAATTCTTTAAACAAAATCAGTAAATATACTAGTGGATGGTAATAAATTATCACTATATGACTCTGCGACGCAGGTACATCCAGCTGACGAGACCGAAATAGAACAAAATCAGTCAGTTAGTGACAACGTAGAACTTCGTACGTACGCACATCAGTTCGAGTTGCCATACCACATTAGCACAGAGATACAATTGTCGATTCAAGTCACGTAGTAGTAGAGGTAGTAAAAGTATAAGCAGTAATCGAAAAGATTAGGGTTTGAAGATGTTATTCAAGGAGTATAATCTAGTGAAATAAGTTTGGAAAAAGAAAAAAAGGAACACGAAGAATTCAAATCAGAAGTTGGGAGAATACAAAGAGTGGATGTACCTGCGCCATTGCAGACGATTTTGAGCCATGTCATTTAGGGTCTCTAACGATCGGTGGCTATCGTTTCGGGGATCCTAACCAGGGATTTGTGCCATTTTTGGCCTGGCCGCCCCTAGCTTAATTCCAACCTTCTCTTAGACTATAAAACAACGTAGGTCGAGGCAGTCGTTGGTTGGACATACGAAATACGCGTCCTGGATTCCACTGCTAACTACCATCGATCATTGCTCATAAAGCTTGTGACTTAAGGCAATATCGAGGCAACCTGCACAGGATGCACATATGCCAACAAGAGACTGATCAATTGCAGTCCTACACAGTGATGGGAAGATACAAGCAACCAACACCAGCTAAATCTGACTGTTAAATATTTATTAATACTATTTCTTGACATACACAATGAAAATTGACCTATATATGTACACTTGGACACCTACAACTCCTGAAACAAATGGAATTTAATGCCTTTTAGTTTTGAGACAAACAATACTTCCAGAACACTGAGTCTGAATACAATACTAATACAAATTATCTATTTCATTTAATTCACGATACAACGGAATGTGATGGCTTTCCGAATGTTCTGTGAGACGCAATGACCGGCAAAGTTCTAGCACATTAGGTATAAGAAAATTGGATGATTATGAAGCAACATTTCAAACTAAATAAGACTAGAAATAAAAATTACTGGATCAAGGGTAGTGTTTGACAAAAGCCATGATTACTATGATACCCAGAGAACTTCTATCCTATTATAACATCAATAACTTGATATGTGTCATAGCACATCAGACGATAGACAATCAGAATGGTTAACATGTTGAGACACCCCTCATAAGGAAGTAAGGTCGGTTAAAGTAATCAAATTATTGAAAGTTAATGAAACAAGTAATAATGACGTGGATGAAAAGTGTATCCTCAATGATGATTTGATAGGAATACATGTAGTATACGATTTCATTGAAGAACACTGATATCACACTAACATAACTTACCTTTATGATTAGCTCTCAAATGTTCATTTAAATGAAATCTAGATGTATATAATCTATCACACTGATTACATGGATATTTTATTCCTAGTGAAAACAAAATTATTAAAATTCGTAAATGTACTTAAACAAATAAAAAAGAATCAGTAAATAAGGTAATCTAATAGGAGGTTTACAGAACACATAAATAAACATAACCATTTCGGGAAAGAATTAGTGATGTTGATAATTAATAATTTTACTATCTTCATTTTCATATTTTTAAGAGGTATTGATATACTAACCGGATACTTAAACACAATCAGGTAGTGTTCATAAGAGATATTTCTCCAAGCCCGCGATCTGACGATCTAATCCACAAAGAAGTGGCAAGATGGGAAATGCATCATTTATCAAAATTCGGAACTGGATTAACAGAAAAACAATCTTAAAACGAATGCTAGTTTGAATTTTCAAAATGTGTGTACCATCAACTCCGGCGGTATATTATTCGAACACTGAATAGTGGATTTTTAAGAGCACCGTAACAATATCTAGGTATTTTTCAGAAAACATCCATCGACTGAGACAGTGAAAAATGCAAACTGACTCTTGTCTTCTCAAAAGATGGTGGTTGAGCCAATGGCTTATTCATTACCGTTCATTATTGGGGATATATGGCTATCACAAGTCATATATAACTGACGTATTTACTAGCTGCCCGTACATCGAACAACCTGAAACCCACTAATTGGAGGTCTAACGACACGCGCATGTACATGAATCGCCATTCTAGTCGAGCGAATCTGCCGCACTTTTATAATAGAATGGTCGGAAATACATCAACGTTGGCAACGCTATCAGACATAAATTTGAAGTCATACCCACGGGAGTAGGGACTTATTCTCTTGTTATGCAACTAATGTTCATTCGTCGCATTTGTACACAGCACTCGTCGTTTTTCACCTTTTCAATCACAAACCAAACCGAACTTCAGCCATTCTTTTGTTGAATCAATAAGCCTTACTATCACGTCGAGCTTACCACTTTTGTAGCACAATATCTGATTTCGGTTCGATCGTACGAAGATGCGCTGAACATAAATCTTCCAGTTAACTCCGTATATTAACTAGGCTATTCCCGTTTGTGCGACTGCAATAATGAGAAGCCAAATACGGGTTGGGTTAATTTATTTATTTATTTGAACACATAAATATTGGTACAAGAGGGCATCAAATATATATGCGCCACACAAAACAATGAGAATGGGAAGAGAAGGGAAAAAAAGGTAAGGAGCGTAAAAAAAGAACAATAACGAACAAATTAGTGTAAGGTAGTTTAATAATAATAATAATAATAATAATAATAATAATAATAATAATAATAATAATAATAATAATAATAATAATAATAATAATAATAATAATAATAATAATAATAATAAAAAAA
Organism: Schistosoma haematobium; assembly: GCF_000699445.3. Lineage (NCBI taxonomy): Eukaryota > Metazoa > Platyhelminthes > Trematoda > Strigeidida > Schistosomatidae > Schistosoma > Schistosoma haematobium. The sequence continues at coordinate 14,546,211 of NC_067201.1, forward strand.
AAAATAAAAATAAAAATAATAATAATAATAGTAATAATAATAATAATAATAATAATAATGATGATGATGATGATGATGATGATATATAATAATAATAATAATAATAATAATAATAATAATAATAATAATAATAATAATAATAATAATAATAATAATAATAATAATAATAATAATAATAATAATAATAATAATAATAATAATAATAATAATAATAATAATAATAATAATAATAATAATAATAATAATAATAATAATAATAATAATAATAATAATAATAATAATAATAATAATAATAATAATAATAATAATAATAATAATAATAATAATAATAATAATAATAATAATAATAATAATAATAATAATAATAATAATAATAATAATAATAATAATAATAATAATAATAATAATAATAATAATAATAATAATAATAATAATAATAATAATAATAATAATAATAATAATAATAATAATAATAATAATAATAATAATAATAATAATAATAATAATAATAATAATAATAATAATAATAATAATAATAATAATAATAATAATAATAATAATAATAATAATAATAATAATAATAATAATAATAATAATAATAATAATAATAATAATAATAATAATAATAATAATAATAATAATAATAATAATAATAATAATAATAATAATAATAATAATAATAATAATAATAATAATAATAATAATAATAATAATAATAATAATAATAATAATAATAATAATAATAATAATAATAATAATAATAATAATAATAATAATAATAATAATAATAATAATAATAGGGGAAACAGAAACGTACAATCAGAAATCTTTCAGTTAAGGAAGATACAACCACTTTTTATGAAGAAAGTAAAAGGTTACAGCAGGATCGCCACTGACTTCTATTCTGAGCCATATCTGATAACGTCTCTAGCCACTGTGTCGCAACATCTCTCAGACCCCAGCCAGGGAGACGTGAAGGACCAACACAGGCCAGCCCTTTGCAGGTTTTCTTTCATACTCCGATACTATGTCATACACTGACCACCTCTCCGCTTTTTCCAACCAGTCCCAGAGTCGGCAAATATTTTTTTGTCTGGTATGATATTTTATTCTGTATAATATGCGATATTCTTGTATTCCATTGACATGAACTATGCTCAGTCTGTGATTTGTTATAACTCTAAGTATTTTCCATATATGTGATTTCATCGTAATTATCAATCAAAATGGGTGTACAATCAATATATAAATGAGTGTATTTTCTACTAGAGTTGTCGTCGTCATATTGTTTTGGGTTAATAAATCATCACTTATACCAGTCTTTGTGTTCTTACGTTTGTATCGCGGGAATTGCAGAGGTCCCTCATTCCGATTATAAGTGATAAGTGTTTCTGACACAACAATCAGCGACGACCCGATACAAAAAGTAGCATTAAAAGAGCCAAGACAATAAGCATTCAAATGACAAGTTATAACAGTAAATAATAACTGTATGCTTTTCTTAAAGGGTGTGTTATTGTAACTGAACGACCGAATGTACCGCGATTATTATCATGGCGTCCATAATTTGTTAGATGTTGGTGCAGTTTTCGATTCCGTTTAATAATTAGTTGAATGCGAATACTATATGGTTTGAGTTGATAGTAAGAAGATCGCGGCTGCAGCAATCAGTCTAGTTCAAATATCAGTATGTATGCGATTTCCACCAATTTCCCTTTTATAACCACAATTAGGGTTTATTAATGAGGATATAACAGATGTGACATAACTCGGTCTTTTTCTAGTCATCAGTTACTTAAAGCATGACGTAAGATACTGTTTTCTTCAGGAGAAAAAATTGATATGGTATCCAGTTTCAATTCTACAGTCATTTGAGTTGCTGTGCAATAGACCAGACATCATCTTTAAATACTTCAGGAAGCTCTACAATCTTTCAATTTGTTAAGTCTGTCACTGGATTCGTCTGTACTTGAAGATTAGTGTTGTGGTAAAATATTAAAAATAACCTCAAGGAAATAACTAGTTCGAAATTATTAGTGACATATTGTAACAAAAAACAAGAAATAATTGATGTGACTGGCACTAAACAATGGCTCGGGTGCTGTATTCTCGTACATTCTAGCAGGAGGATTATGTGAAGCTATAATCCGTACAGATCTCTCGATCACAAATGCCGAGAACTATGAGTAAGTAAGAAAGAGGGCACTAGCATTGATGTTCACTATCAAAACATTTTATAAGACAACGTATTTCCGACCAAGTTAGAGCTCTGCCTTTAGAAGTACATATCCGAAGTTACCCGCCAATCGTGTTTCGAGCTACACTAATCAAAGATGTATATAACAAGAATGAGACAATATGCGACAAGCAAATGGAAAAATTATTTATTCTATCTAAATTAGATCAGTGGGTAGGATACTTAAGTGAAAGTAGAACCGGTATCTAAACACCTATTATCTCCAAGCAACTTGAATAATAAAGTGACTCAACCTCGACAACTGCAAAAACGATCTTCATACGTTGGTAATACTTTTATTAGAGGAAGACACTGGATGTCCAACGATGAAACCGAGCCGATAGACACAAACAGTTTATCTGAGGCAACAGAGACACTATTATTTCGAACCAGAGGCACAAATCGACACTAGAATCTTAGAACACACTTTGGTCACTGATGGTAAACGAAGTCATAACGTTGGTTTATTGTATTATTGAATATATCCTTGGTTTATACAGCAAAAGTGTCGAAAAAATGTAGTAAAATACAAACAGAATTAACGAACAGGGTAAGATTAGAACATTAAAACCTGAAAAAATCTTACAAATAAAAATGCTTTGTCAAAGAAATCATTACCTTGATGAACGGATTGTAGATGCCTGCAAAGAGCGCCATTCGAAGAGAATATTTTACTACATTCATCGCATGGAAAAGTTATACCTGTAGGAACAAGTACAAATGAAAACAGATCATCTCACATATTCTGAGTACTACATATGCCCAAAGTTGACTGAAAACAAATTTTAAGTCAGATAATGAAACGATCATATGTATTGACTCAGAAACAAAAAAAACAGTTGACATATTCGATGAAAAAAAAGAGCATTGGGACCTCAAAACCATCGGAAATCCTACTTAATATTCAGTGTTTTGCTGTGTATCTGAATCAGTTGAATAATGTAAATCAGATTTGAATTTTTATTTTAAAAAGTCATTATAGGGAAACTACTAAATGATATTTTAATCAATCATACCTTGATGAACAGCAGTAACATGCTTATTTAATGTACATCTTGTCATAAAATGAATTTTAGCCCCTTATTAAGTGCCTATATCTAAGGAGTTACGGAACTTGAATGTGTGAACTAATCAGTGAAATCTGAGTGTTATACCTACATCCACAGCTACTCAAGCAAAACTTTCTGTGCGATAATATCAATCAAAGTTGCTTAATTATTTGTAGTAGAAGAGATATATAAAAAAAAATGATGTAAATAAAAAGTTCACATTCAATAATGATGTTATTAGAAGGTACATAACACAATTTCAAAGTAGACCGTCACTATCATCAATCATCATCATCATCATAACCTAACTTACCTTCGTGAGCAACTTTTATGTGATCATTTAATTTGGATTTAGATCCAAACCTTCTATCACACTGATTACAAGGATGTCTTATTCCTAATGAAAGAAAAACAATTAATCATATCACTAAATGTACCGATACATATTTAACACCAATGTTTAAATATTTGTATTAGTAATTTGCAACACAAATAATATAAACATACAAGAGAAATAATGAGTGAATGAACAACCGTTCGTGTAGTAGACTTAAAGCAACATACGTGCGATCGAGTTTGTTCACATTTAATTTGATTAAGCCCTTTTGTTAACTTATTTATAATGGACAATCATTCGTACAATAACAACTTATCTATATCATTGTACCTTTATTATTGTTGCGCTTGCATGAACATATATGCTTGAGCATTGCCTACCGCTTACGCACATATTCATTCTGCTAGTTTTAATGTTAGCCGCTTAACAGATTCGACAATTCACTCATTTCCCTATGTATATATATGTACATTTTAATCCCATTCATTTTCACTCGCGCACTCGCTTGCTTTTTGGCATTAGCCTTTCATTCTTGTTTCGTGTGCCTGTGATTTTAGTGATCTGCGCGTCGTGCAATAAAAAATGCAATCAACACTTAGTACTCGTCTTCTAGTCTATACACCGTTGGGGACATTATCTAGTAACGGTTACAAAGACGAATTGTTTAAGAAGTTTAGGGATCATATAGAATACCGACAACGACAGATTTCAAAACAATATGAACAAATATGTTTAAAGCCACGAACCTCCGCTTTTAGATCTCTCATTTCAGTATAAATACCCTACCACATGGTTGCAGTGACCAGTCTATGCCTGAGAGAAAATACAAACAGATGGTTGTATGAAAACGTTTCTTTGCATTATCTGCCTATAAAGACTCAGTAGCTGAATGGATAACGCGATGGCGTTTGAAGCGAACTGTACTGGGTTTGAGTCCCGGAGTGAACACTAACTCTGGGATGCATGTACATCCAGCTGACGAGTCCAAAATAGGACAAGACTTGCGTCCTGAATTCCACTGCTAGCCATTATTATTTGCCCCCAAATGCCGTGGTATGGCCGACAGCGAGGAGAGTTCGCTCTCCCTCTCGAAATTCTCATATGGCCACGTGTATACAGCCACTACCACGGAAGTCCTACTCACTGTCTTCTCGCGCGAAGGGGTGTTGTTTACGAAATTGAAAGGACGAAAAGTGAGACTACGGCGCTTTATCTGGGTTGGTGGACATTGAGGATGTACCTAGGGGAGTTGGGACGCCCTGATTCCAAACGAATGGTACACATGGGCTCCAGTATCCTGAAGGAACAAATGGCGTATGAACCAATCGTTGGTCACCGGCTACCATCGGACTGCATCTCCTTACGATGCTCTAATGCCTTGTGGATCAGACCTTCATGTTAAAGGCTCGGGGTGTGGCCCCCTAAGAAAAGCACCTGCGTTGCTCAGGGCACCCGGCAGTTTCACAGCCCACACACAAATAAAATGAAGATGACGATATTTACTGAAAATTCTATTCTCGCTTCGATTTACAATCAAACGATTCACATTATTATTATTATTTATTACGTCATTTACTCACTCTGTTTTATTCCCACTTTATGTATCCTTATATTTCGACTTATACAGCAGCTCGTCTTTGGTGGAAATTCGACTCTATCTAAACGTTCTCGAGTCACTGTCCGGTTGAAAATTGTATGCTACCACCAAATTCGAATACTGAAGCAGTTTTTCTGAAACCGCGTGCACTATTCAAACTGGCTGCCTTCAACGTTCGCACACTTATGCAGGTTGAACAACAGATAGGGCTGGTTATGTCTTTGGAAAGTTTTAATATTGATGTTTGCTGTCTATCCGAGACCCGTATTCAAGACTCTGGTGAAGTACTACAAATTCGCTCTCCATCTGTCGCTTCAAAAAGCTTCTTTTGCGTGTGTTTATCCGGGGATCCTGTGGCATCTTCGTCTGGTCTTGCTGGCGTTGGTGTCGCACTAAGCGCTAGAGCTGAGGCAGCACTAACCGATCGGATCCCCATTAACAGTCGGTTATGTACTGTTAGATTAGAAAGTTCCATCAAAGTGAGAAGAAATCGGCGTGAGAAACGATGTCGTTTCGTCATCTCCACCTATGCCCCGACAGATTGCAGCCCGGATGCAATCAAGGATGAATTCTACCACCAGTTATCTGTTCTTCTTCAGAAAATGCATTCGACAGATATTGTAGTACTAGCCAGCGACTTGAATGCTCAGGTCGGGCGTCTAGGCACAGAAGAGAATCGTTTAGGTGGCCGATGGGGACTTGTTGGTCGCAGGACAGATAACGTGAACCGTCTATCAATATTTTGTGCAAACCACAACCTGTTTCTGGTTAGCACTAACTTTCGGCACAGTCATCGCCGATGTGCCACCTGGCGTCCTCCCTCTGCATCTCAAGCCTGGACTCAGATTGATCACATCGCGATCAGCTACCGCTGGCGTGGTTGTGTACAAGACTGCCACTCCTTTTGGAGTACCTATCTGGACTCTGATCATGCCTTGGTCTGCACCAATCTTACCTTAATTTTCAGTGGCCAACGAAGTGACCGCCACAAAAGGATTGATGTCAGCAAGCTGGTTGCAACTTCTGTTGCTGGTAAGTACCGAACCGAGCTAGTTTCTAGGCTAACTACCATTCCACCGTAAAGTATAGATGAGCATTGGTTGTGATTGCGTGACGCCATCGAAATGGCGAGTAAGCCGCTTGCGGCTTCGCGAAACGTCCCGCTTATAAGCACTGGGTTTCTTCAGGCTCCTTACAACTCATTGAAGCCCGTCGGTCTACTCCGGGTGACAGTGAGTTTGACCACAAACAACAACTGTTACGTAATGAAATCGGGCAAAGCTTGTGTAAGGACCGAGAAGCCTGGTGGTCGGAGCGTGCTAATGAGCTGGAAGCAGCACCTGCATCTGGTAACTACCGGAAGCTCTTCCAACTCATCCGAGCCACTGGCAGCAAGAAGCCTGGTGTGAGCGAAACAATCTGCGAGGATGACGGAACGCCAATCACTAACATCCATAGACGTCTTGGACGATGGGCAGTTCACCTGGCCTGATGCTCCGACAACATCGGTCAGACTGTCCTGTCCTCCATGGCCGGTGACGACTGATCAACCAAATGAAGCGGAAGTCCCCAAGGAACTCTAACTCTTGAAGCGCTACAAATCACCTGGCCCAGACGAGTTACCTCCGGCTCTTTTTAAAGATGGTGGTGACTTTCTGACTAAGGAACTGACGGCGTTGTTTACAAAGGTCTGGGAGCTAGAGAGTGCACCAACGTCATGGAATGATTCGATAGTTGTCCCTATCTTTGAGAAAAGTTCACATTGTTCCTTGTAACAACTATCGTGGGATAAGTCTACTTCCGGTTGCGTCCAAGCTATTGGCTTCCGTCATACTTCGTAGGTTGTTCAAAACCTGAGAAAGATTGACTCGCGAGGAGCAGGCTAGTTTCCGTCCTGGTCGAGGATGTGTTGATCATATCTTCACCCTCCGCCAAATTTTAGAACACTGCCATACTTATCAAAGGCCAACAATCTTAGTGTCTCTTGACATCAGGGCTGCCTTCGATTCGTTGGACAGGACTGTTCTCTGGGATTCTCTACTGAAGAAGGGTGTGCCTGAGAAGTTTATTAACATCCTAAAAGCCCTATATACAAACACCTCAGGCAGAGTGAGGGCATACAACCAACCCTCTCCATTGTTCCATTCGAGCAGTGGGGTTACACAGGGTTGCCCAATCTCACCATGCCTCTTCAACTTTGCCATCGATGACATTCTGGAAACAGCTCTGATGGATGTAAGTAATGGCGGCGTGGACCTGTTGCCTAGAGAAAGACTTCTCGACCTTGAGTATGTGGATGATATTGTCTTACTGTGCGATAATGCCCAAGCCATGCAATCCGCACTTAATCAGTTGGCAATCAGTGTCCGTAAGTATGGTATGTGCTTTGCACCTTCGAAATGCAAATTACTTCTACAAGACTGGCAGGATTCTAATCCTGTACTCACCCTGGATGGTGAGCAGATAGAAGTAGTCGAGAAGTTCCTGTACCTAGGTAGCTGCATAAGTGCTGGTGGGGGCGTGAGTGATGAAATCAATGCACGTTTAGTGAAAGCCAGAGCGGCTTATGCCAATGTGGGCCATCTTTGGCGCCTTCGTGATGTTAGTCTGGCTGTAGAAGGTCGGATCTACAACGCGTCAGTGAGAGCACTTCTGCTCTATCAATCCAATTTACCAACCAATCAAGAGTCATGCACAACGGGAGACACAACCAAAACAAAGAAGTAAACAATGACAAATTTAAGGTCAATAAGAACCAATCAACATCGAGGTGCACAGAACAAGCTGTGAAACACATATGGAGAAATTCGAACACTTCACTTCTATCTGAAGTTTATGCTGATGATGTCGTTCAGAAGAACGATGAAAGCTCCACGACCAAACCATCCAGCTCAGAGAACAAAACTCCACCAAAAAGTTCTGCTCTATGCTTGTGAAACTTGGCCTCTCCGAGTCGAGGATGTTAGACGACACTGTGTTCGATCATCGTTGTCTTCGAAGGATTGCTGACATCCAGTGGCAACACCATGTCAGTAATGCAGAGGTTCTGCATCGTGTTCGGGCACAGAGACGACAATCCAATTGGTTTCACCATCTTGAAGCACCGACTTCGGTGGCTTGGACATGTTCTACGAATGTCGTCCCAGAGAATTCCACGTCGTGCATCATTCGCCGACTCTGGGACTGGTTGGAAAAAGTGGAGAGGTGGTCAGTGTATGACATGGTATTGGAGTATGAAAAAAAACCTGCAAGGGGCTGGTCTGTGTTGGTCCTTCACGTCTCCCTGGCTGGGGTCCGAGAGATGGTGCTACACAGTGGCTAGAGACGTTATCAGATATGGCTCAGAATAGAAGTCAGTGGCGATCCTGCTGTAACCTTTTACTTTCTTCATAAAAAGTGGTTGTATCTTCCTTAACTGAAAGATTTCTGATTGTACCTTTCCGTTTCCCCAATTATTATTATTATTATTATTATTATTATTATTATTATTATTATTATTATTATTATTATAACACTACCTTACACTAATCTGGTCACTATTGTTCGTTTTTTCTTTCACGCTTCTTACCTTTTTTCTCTTCCCATTCTCATTGTTTTGTGTGGCGCATATATATTGACGCTTTCTTGTACCAATATTTATGTGTTCAAATAAATAAATATGAAAACATTTTTATGGGATCGGGTGACTATTGCCACCCTCACCCACCCACAAAACCACGAATTTAAAGTGAACGCACCATGTGTAGAACCATTGGAATTTCGATCCGTCCCTATAATTAGTTAAAATATTACACCTAAGTAACAATTACTTACACTGATTAATTAGTGGTTTCTTGATATCGTCCTCTTATCTTAGTACTCATTTTCAATCGCATCATTTTACTTCAATTTTATTCATCTAATCAGGCACACAAATCTGGTACAATTGAGTACAAAAAGTAGAATGTGCCCTACGAATACAGAGGTGGAGCTGTTAAGAAAAAAGAGTGAAAGTGAGTACTACTAAAGAGATTAGCCTCAACTATGACGCAATTACTAGCAGTCACATATCTACACAAGCTTCTTAATTACTTCTAATGGGTTACTGGAAATAGTGAGTGCAACCATAGGTGTCTATGTCAGTCTTGTAGAAGCAATTTAGATTTGTAGGGTCCAAGATACATGCCGTACTAGTAGACATTAACTGTTAACTGATTGGGTGAGGTCTGCATAGTTTGTGTATTATCGCATCTCAAAACGATGTCATCCTTATACCCAAAGTCTAAGTAACAGATCTACACCACCACCACCTAATTCTATTAGAGCTGTTTCTAGAACATCATCAGTAGGAAAGTTAACAAGGAATGGTGAGATTGATCAGTCTTGTCTAACTCTACCATTGGAATAGGACGAAGAGTTACAGCGAATTTGTTTAAATTAATCCATTTAGAATGATATACAATAAAACTTTATAGTAAAACAATATTATCACGAACGTTACTCACCTTCATGAATAACTTTTTTGTGTACATATAAATCATATTTCGTAGAAAGCTTTTTGTTACATTGACTACATGGATATTTTATTCCTAAAGAAGAGCAAGATATATTTCTGTATAGTAACGGTTTACAACACATATACTTTAAATAAACATAACCATTTTGCAAGAAAAAAGGTTTGAGCGAGTAAATATTGATCATTGATGTATATGAGAAATTAGGTTCCCCATTGGCCGAGAGATAAACACAAACACACGACTGAGTAATAGACTGGGAAAACTGGATAAAGATAGATACACAGATACCTTACGCACCTTCAATCACATTCTATACCAGAAACCAACATCACATTATCAAGTTACGCAAGTACATAGACACACATGAATTCGAGAAAACCAACCAGCTTGCGAGACGTGTTTTCAGTGAAATATTCCAACGAAACAGGTTACTACACCATAATGTTACATGACATGAAAAATTCAACCTTAAGTCCTATCGTTTTGCACACTCAAACCGGACTTGACTGTAATAAACCACAATGTACCCTGGTAAGTGCAACAAAGGAGAGCTTACTACTGCCTTCTCAGTCAATACCTGTAACCCCAAACTACAATACATCAACTGGAACTACAAAGAACGGGTGCGAAATGTAACATTTTGATTTCAAGGTTGGAATATGTACAGAAAATTGAGGACACTTAGAGTTATGTGTGACCTTTGATCTTTAGAAATTTCCAAAACACTCCCACAGTAACGTCCTACGTAAATATCCAGTTAAAAACAAGACAAACGATTTTTCATTTCTTAGATGTTTCTAAGCTTCTGTTTTACACTACTTGGAAATAACATTTCCCGGTTTTGTGACTGGAGACCTTGGCAAGAAATCTTTTGAGACTCTCAAATAAAACTATAATATAAACCTTCAAACACAGACAATGATAATGATGGATAAACAAACTGAATCACTTTAGAGCTTCCTGAAGCATTTAAAGATGGCCTAGTCTATTACACAACAACTCAAGCTATTTCAAAACAGGGTGTATAGGCATATTAAAATCCACAAAATACACGTAAATGTAATTGTGTGATTATAAAAAAAGACTATACCGTGATGAATTGATTTTATGTGTCTAGTTAGTTGGGATTTCGTAGTGAAGTTCCTGTCACATTCATCACATGAAAGATTAATACCTATGAGAATAACAACACAAAGATTTCTCAAAATATAATTAATCATTTAAGACAAATAATACCAGTAAAAAATAAAAGGTTTTCGGGACCTCATATTATGTGAACAAATCAAAAGATGTTAAGAGGTATTCGTCAGCGACTAAATAGTCGAAAAGAAATTTTGTAGAGACTTATTGAGAAGGTATGTTGCACACAACATCATATTTACCACAATGCCCCCAAATGCCGTGGTATGGCCGACAGCGAGGAGAGTTCGCTCTCCCTCTCGAAATTCTCATATGGCCACGTGTATACAGCCACTACCACGGAAGTCCTACTCACTGTCTTCTCGCGCGAAGGGGTGTTGTTTACGAAATTGAAAGGACGAAAAGTGAGACTACGGCGCTTTATCTGGGTTGGTGGACATTGAGGATGTACCTAGGGGAGTTGGGACGCCCTGATTCCAAACGAATGGTACACATGGGCTCCAGTATCCTGAAGGAACAAATGGCGTATGAACCAATCGTTGGTCACCGGCTACCATCGGACTGCATCTCCTTACGATGCTCTAATGCCTTGTGGATCAGACCTTCATGTTAAAGGCTCGGGGTGTGGCCCCTAAGAAAAGCACCTGCGTTGCTCAGGGCACCCGGGCAGCATCACAGCCCTCATACAAATCTTATTTGATTTGTGTGGCGCATATGTACCTGGAGCCTCCTTGTACCGATATTTATGTGTTCAAATAAAATAAAACAAAAGATAATTACCACAATAACTCACCTTCATGAATAACTTTCTTGTGTTCAATCAAATGGAATTTACTTGAAAACTTTCTGTCACATTTAATACATGAATATTTTATTCCTAATGAGAAAAGAAACAATAATTAAGACTATGAAATTTTGCAAGCCAATCATGACTGAGTTAACATTAGAGATCTGTTATCACTTGTGTGAACTGGGATACTATCTGGACGCCAAAACTAAAATAAGTGATTTTGTTAGGTCGATTACTATCGGGACATATGACCTAAAGATCTAATTCACATTAAGACATACAGTTCCCAGGGTAGCCAGTGATCAGAATCGATTTGTACACCATACATTTATTAAGGAAACCAGAGTTCATAGTACAGCATTCCTTTCAAATCAATTTTTCAACTGCTCCACGTCGACCCTCAGTATCCACAGACCCGGTTAGAACATTGGACGTTCGCTTTCCGTTTTCTCATAAAAGCATCCAAACCATATGCTTTTAGTCTGAAGAAAAAGTTTAGGTGGTTAAATTACAATCACAGAGGAATCGAACTGCATAATAAACTGATTTTCTGATACGAGGTCCCTATTTGTTAACTGATTTCTAAACCGGACTGTTTTATTGTAATCTATGTGTATCTATAAGTTGTGCAACATCAAAAAAAGGTCGGTTGTTTATCTATTACATCGAAATTTACTGATATTAGTACTTGATAAAATGAGTGCGTGTTTTTCATTCAGTCGCTAAATGACGTTTCCCAGCCATTGGATCAGATAAACAGAATCAATCAATATCAAATCACTGAGACTTCTAATTATTCGACTTTTTATGTAGAAAGTACCCCAAGTCGCGATATGCCAAAAACAAAATAGCAACTGTAGTATGTAGAGTGAACTAATGACCATTTATTTCATTGAGATCGTGATAGCTTGGTTTTTATTATTTTCCGTGTCCATGACCATGAACCCCGACCACCCACCCCTCCGAAAAAGAAGGAAATCAAGATACAACACCCACTACCGCCAACTCATTTAAAAAAATTTTAATGCCCTTTTGAGACACATATTGTATCTTACTGTTTACTATAGAGAAAATAGCATTTGGTTTAAATCTTCAAAAGAATGTGAGGTATAATGATGTAGATGCACTGTTTTTTTATAAGGAAAATTTGTTTATTTATTGAAAATAATACAAAATGAACACTGTGGAAAAATGGGTATTAAAATGAAAACAGACAGGTGGAAACAAATGCAATTTATTCTAAGCATACAATCTAGTGTGATACCATCTATCATTGCAAGGTTCGGTTAAAAAAACCCAAAACCTGACTTTTAAAGAAAGAAGTATGAATCAACAACATTTAGTCTGTGGCAACATTGAAGCAACAAATGATCACAACCTATTAAGTGTAAAAAGCAAACAAATAACAAGAAATGTGTTATCTACTTTTGTGAATGCTTTTAATGTGACGGTCCCGTCCAGTAATTGTTGAAGACGTCTTGTTGCAAAAACCACACGACAGTTTCACTCCTATAAATATTAAGAATTAATTTAGGAAATCCACTGTAAGAACAATGGGTGATTTGAAAGAACGGTAAAAAGAGAATCTCCTACAATAAAGATTACTATCAAGGTGAATTACCAAACTATTTTTTGACGTGTATTAGAGATTAATAAAATACACATAAAAATAAATACGTATCTTAATGAGCATATCAGTTGTCATAGTTTACAACTAGAATGAACTCTGTAAACTTTCTACATTACATCAGATTCAGTAATCAACAATTCACACATTAACAGTTCTATTTAGTAATGAACACTGTAAATTCAATGTGAAGAATATTTTCAAAGGATGAACAAACTACAATTTAGTTAGTGTGTTTCTTTCAAGATTATACCTACCCTTTTCAGAATCTTGTACTGATGAAATTTGATGTCGCTTAACAGTTGTACCACCATTAATACGGTTATGAGCATTAACAATGTGACCATCATTAGAGTTATATTTATCTATAAAAGTGGATCATACAATATTATATTCATGTTACTAAAGAATTTAATAACGTAATAATCAGATTTGCAAAATTCATTTGAGGAAAAAAGGTAAACAAAAATAAATCTATCCATGATGTGAATCATTAAAACCATAGATGATGAAACTAATATACATATACCAACAGAAAGGATGCAGAAAGCTTCTAAATACAGTTCAGTCAATATATTTATCCAACATACGGATCATTAAGACTGTTGTAAAAATTAAAGTCAAGATAAATCTACTGATAGATTCATTTTTCATTGGATATAACTTAACAAAGATTTTGAATGACCAACATTGAATACATTTAGAATAATACTTTAATGATACAGGTAAACAGTTAAAATACCTTAGTAAAATAGTTTTAAGATCAAATCTTTTCAGAGGATTATTAGAAAAATTAGTAAAGTATTATATTTATATTTGATTGATCGGAGCAGCTTTACACCATATTCCCAAAGTGAACAGAATGGAAGAAATGAGCGAAATTGTTTCAGTCGTCCAAAAGTTATGGTCAAAGCTGTCTTCACGAAATTCATGGTCTCGGGTATTTCCGTAGGATTTTGACACAGTTAATTTCTGTAAGAATTTTTAGATCATATTTCTTAATTAACCTTTGAATCGCTGGATAGATTTCGCTTATTCTTGAATTGCTGAATTGCAAATATTGTTGTTTCTAAACCAATTTTTCATCTATTCAGAACTCATAATCAATCGAGCAGCAGTGTACAATCTTAAATTATTCAAACCCCTAAAACATGTATAAGTATCTTGATAATAATTATATATAATTCAACAAATTATTGAAAGTAATAAACTGTAGTAAAACTTACGTTTAAAACTATCCTCCAAATACAACGATTGATTATCTCGTAAAATTCCCAACTTATTATCTATTAGGCTGTCATCCATAATGTTATCATAATTACATTCTTCAGCTAAAAACAAATATATCTATAAGAATGCAGAATATATAGTCAAACGATAGATAATATAGTCAATAACGTAACTGTTATCTATAATTGAAGATGGATTTATTACTAATAATGAGCGGTCACTGAACGGTGCGTAGCTAATAACATGTTTTTCTCGTCTGTTAAGAATGATCATCTTTACAATGTATCTACTAGCTTTAATCCCGACTTGCAAGTTCACTATGTTCTGATGTTAGTTGATTGCACGAAATCGTTAAGAAACCATGAATCAGACTTTTGTGTGAATTGCCACTCGACATCCGTAAGATTTACCTGCACATTCTTGGTGGGACTGATGTTTCCTGTTGGACTCCAGTCCAGGTCAATCAGTGTCACAGTGACAGATACCATTACTACTGAGCCATTCTAGTCGCAACTAAGGAGCATCATATAGCACGAGACTCAAGCCTAGGGTTCCTTGGCGATTCGCTTTAATCACTTAATATTAGGATTTACAATGCATTCACACTTACGCCATATACAATGTGTTATTCCCTACCTCACTTATTTCAACCCACTCCTTTTTTAGTATTTTACTAATATTCATGCAACTATTCCTACCCTTTTATCTCCGAATTGAGGTTCACATTAAAAGTGTCAGACATAATAGAATATTTTGTCGACCTAGCACAAACATGTATTAGGTCACTTCACAGCATTACACTAGCTTACTGTGATAAAGTTAATGAGATAAACGGTAAATGAGATGGCTGTATTGTTGATCACAATATAACAAGTAAAAATGTGTGGGTGACGTTCAAATACCCACAAAACAATAAGATAACAATAATAATTCTGATATGTGGTATTGAAAGTAAAATATGACTGGACAAACAGGCACTTAGCCTACTGACTATTCAATATGATTTTCTTTCCTCTAACTGAATTATACTCCAGACTCACTGAGAGTGACTCCTTGGATGAAGTATTATCTAGTGTTAATCTGACACTATTCTAGGTCGCGAATACTGGATCTAATATAACGTGACTAGTTTTATTGTCGTATTAAGGTATTATCGTAGCATACTTGACAAAAATATTCCAAACCAACTGTGATATTGAATTCATATGAAGGTATCTGAAAGATATTTGCTGTTCGATGTCACCAATTGTTCACATGACTAATGGAAAAACTTAAGATACCTTAAGAAACAAACTTAACAAAAAACGTAAAATTAAGAGAGAGAGAAGGTAGAAATAGATTAATGGACCGAATACATAGCATTTAAAATTACTTTTCAAATCAATGACTGGGCCTAGTTCAAGTTAGTTTTAAATAGGACGACCTATTTTATTTATTTATTTATTTTAACACAAAAATTGGTACAAGGAGGCACCGGATACATATGCACTATACAAGTCACTTGATTTGTGTGTGGGCTATTATACAGCCCGGGTTCCCAAACCGAAGCAAGTGGTTTTCTTAGGGGACCACACCCGGAGCCTTCGATCTGAAGGTCTGATCCACAAGGCATTAGAGCATCGTAAGGAGATGCAGTCCGATGGTAGCCGGTGACCAACGATTGGTTCATACGCCATTTGTTCCTTCAGGATACTGGAGCCCATGTGTACCATTCGTTTGGAATCATGGTTTTTCAACTCCCCTAGATGAACTCTCCATGTCCACCAACCCGGTTAAGGTGCCGGACATTCGCTTTTCGTCCTTTCAATTTCGTAAACAACAGTAATGCCACGAGAAGGCAGTGATTAGGACTTCCGTGGTAGTGGCTGTATACACGTGGCCATATGAGAATTTCGAGAGGGAGAGCGGACTCTCCCCACTATCGGTCGTACCAGGGCATTTGGGGGCAGAACGAGCTGTGTATGGATTATAAGGCCTTCTTTAAATTTACTGACGTAAGTACTTATCAACGAGTCGCTAAATACTTTGATAGTTTTTTTCTAATTCAACAAACTTGTATAAAGCTGTTGACGTTAAAAGTAAGTTATTGTTACTGACGTTGACTCATGCATTTGGCACAATGAGGTTGAACAGTGACCGGTGATGTTAGTAGTCATAAGTTAATGGACTTTCGGATATGAACAGACTGACATAAAAGTGAATCATGACTTTTGAGAAAGCCTACGGATGACGGATCATGTAACACAAATTACGTCTGATTACATAACAAGCATCAGTATATTTCTCTCAAACATTTTCTATGTATACGTATGTTTCTTATAACGTGTTGATGGGTAAATCCGTTGCACTAGTATAAACGTAACCACCCACCTTTTATGTAGTTTCCAAGTCCAATGTTTAAATCATTTGATATGAATTCATTTGATGATTTGCAGATCACACCATCCAACCCCATTGGTTGTTCAACCTTACAAGTAATTCCAAAACAGAAGTCAGATACAGGTATTTCCATTTTACTTCAATGCTCAGACATTGGAAAGTTTATAGCAACTGAAACAAGTGACAAGAAATCTTTCTAAAAGATCCAAGTACCAGAAAGTAAATCAAATTCCTAATAAAACACCTATATTTTAGAATACATCAATACAAATAAGAACCAAAATAAATATACACCGCACAAGTAATACAATGAAATTGTGAACAGATGGTATTAGCATGACTGAGAATTCACCAAATTATGTTTCAAATAGGATCACATTTCAGTGCATCAGTTGATCCATTTTCAGTCACTACTAGCGGACAAGCTGCAAAAAACCACAGAACTTTTCAATATAAAACTTAGATATATAATTTAGTCAGCCACAAAGTCGAACCTGGTACGTATGTACACAGGTTTAAGTTGCTATACCCATATATATGAATATATTTTCTAATTATATTGACCACTTACTGTTTACTGTGGAATGTATTTACGTTTCTTTTCATTTTTGATCTGGGAACTAGTCGAGTGTAGTGAAGCGTTCAAAAAAATTAGTCACTAGGACGGATGAGACAACGGACGGATAAACAAATGATCAGAAAAGTAAACGAGAATGGATTATAATAGAAGATAGTTATGACAAAAATACAACTAAGTAGAATTCTTTCAGTTAAAGGAAATCTTTTCATTTTCACGAAAGATGTGGGAAAAACTACAGCAGGACCACCACTGACTTCAACTCTGAGCCACACTTGATAACGTCTCAAGCCAGAGCTACGCCACTTTGAAGACCCCAACCAAAAAGTGATGAAACGACAAAGCCACCCCTACACAGCCCTTTAATACCACGGTAAAATTTTATAAAACTGGGTTCGTTGTAGTTACATATTCCATGATGACTACAATTAATTGTTCGCATACCGTTGGCAACAATAAGGGAAAACTACCCAGAACAAATTTCACGATAGTACTAGCAGGATGACTAACATACTGGACTCACTTTTATCCCCATAAGCACTGGTAAGTTCATTAATCCTGACAAATTCAAGCTTCACAGAACCAACTCAAAGAAGACGATAACTTAACAGTTGACACATATTTTCAGCAACCGTTACACTAACAATGATTTTGAATGAGGATAATTTTACTTTACAGGCCGAGTCGATAGGTTGGTTTCATTTTGTCCCATAGACTCATGTGGTTATTATATGGGTCCGGTGGTGTGATATCATATAAAGAGGTGAGACTATAGTTTATGGACAAACCAACCAAATTTAATATTATTTATTATTTATTTACAACCAAATTTAAAATAGGTCTGGCGTCTCGAATGAAATTCATCCATATAGCTAAATAGCATCTTGGAATTATATTTGATATCAGCTTGTGGTAAAAACCTCAACTCAAATTCCTAACCCTAATGTTCAACTCCAAGTCGTAATTTTAATTCTTCAGACTAATTTATAACCCTCATTTAATTTTGGAAGTAAGCATTATTAAGGCTACACAAAATTCGCTCAAAGGTTGTTCATAAATCATAGTCTCAGCCTCTTTTTAAGGTAGTGCGAACGTTATCCACATTCTCCAGGAATGTTACATAGAATAGTGCTTTGAATAGTACATGCTGTCCTTTTTATACAATATGACTACGTAATTGGTACATACTGAACTCAAATCCGGTTTCTGATAAATTCTTAATAGCTACCAATGCGATTGTTAATGTATTGCCGACAAGTTATGGTAGAAAGTCGTTATATATATATATATATATATATATATATATATATATATATATATATATATATATATATACTGAGGCCGTGCAAGACAAACATTGCCAACCCCCATAAAATATAAGTCGTATCATGAAGATAAAGACAATAAGGCGACAGTATCAATCGGCAAGATCACAATTTAGATACGAATAAGTCACTACTGTGATAGCAAGTCTTGGATTTTAGCAAATAATCCGAATTCCTTGGTTGAATGATCATTTAACCGTATAGCTACAGAATGTCCGTTTTGGCACTATATCTAATGTAGGTACACAATGTAAACCTCAACTCCGGTTCGTAACCCTGAGTTTTAACTATAACTACTAATTGCTCACATCAATTTGCATCCCTATTACGACCTTATAGAGACACTTAAGTGATAGCAACTACTACATTTAGTGGCTGAGGTTTTTCAAGGCCACCTCGAAATATGTTAAAAATAATCTATGAAACTCACCACGGTACTAAAACGACTTGACAGGCACTGTTAGAAGTGCCAGCGAGGCAATTCAAATTGGTTAGACGCACTGACTAACGACCTCCAATGATAAAGTTAAGCATACCGCTGACAAGCCAGTATACTAAACTGACTACCTTCTCATCTAATACAATAAAACGTTTTTTAAAAGCTTGTACAAACCATCTAATTATACGCCCCCGCTATTTGTTTTTTTGGCACGGCTCCATGCATTTGGTTATATTCAATCGGTGGCAGTCCGGGAAGTAGACTAAACTAGTTGTTGTCAGTCCGGTAGTTATTCGTGGATTGTAGTCTAAGTTATTACGTTTTTCTCAGGGAATTAGGTCTTCTGGATACCATCATCCATCGCATTGTAATTCAGGAGGTTGTTTGGTTGCAGTTTGAAATTAATAAAGCGATAATTCATATGCTAAGGGAGGATGATTGATTTAAGAATAAATAATCACTTGGATTATGGTGTGTAAGAAGACGGAATCGAAATGGTAAGGGGGAAATGGAGATGATAATAAGGGAGATGAGAAGCAGTTACTGGTTATGCTGTGATGATAACCGTGGTAATTAATGTGAAATGCATCATAGGCAGCTGGTTTGAGAGGGTGATGGGTGAGCAAGCTTGTCAGATCTATTGAGCTTTTGTCACCAGTTGACATCATTTATAATGCGAAAAGATCATGGCTAGTTATTAAGCGTTCAGCTGGAGTTTTCAGTCAGGTTTGTGAATCGGGGTTACGATTTTCATCACGAGATGGCATCAGATATAAGCCAGTTCTTTGCTAACTTTGGCTTTCAAGCTTGAGAAACTTAGTGTTGAATTTTAGTGTGAGGGTAAGAAATTGTGAATTTTACCTGACTTCACTCATGGCTGCTCATTGAATAATACGGATTACTTTATCGCTCAATCGGTACGTTTTGCAGCTTAGCTAGAGCAGCATTTTAAATTAACTTTTTGGTCGTACAATAAATATTTTTATCTTTTTAAAACATTTCAAAATCAGTTATTCCCAATTATCCCTTAATTAACAGTAACATATAAGCTGTCTACCAGTGTAGCCGTTTGCATCAATCCAAAATATACGTTGTGCACTAGGATACTATGAAGAGTAGCGTGAAAAGAAAGAGTTGGAAAACCAAACATGAGGAAAAGTGAACCGATGTCTGTTACAGAAGTGAAAACATTTGACTGATTGGAAACTGTTATATTGAATATTAGTAATGTCACTGTAATTTTGAGTACATTTGTTTCACTCAACTTTTGAACATGCTTGCTCTTATCTCTGATCTCAGACATTTTGGTTTCACTTTGCCTTTGGTTTGGTATTTGGGAATTTTTGCTCAGAGAACCTAGAAATTTGAGGGTTTGTTTTGTAATTGTTATAATTATTATTGAAAAGACATCTGAGTCGACTAGTTGTAATTTGCGAATAAACTTTATTGCCTAAATTAGAATTTGGTTTTATTGTGCCATGCTTCAGTAATGGAAGAGAGCAAAAGCTTGACTATAACGTTGACCCTTTAAGCAAGCAAAATTGACTAACAAAAATTAAGGAAAGCAGCAGACAATTATCAGTAACAGCCTAAGACTTAGGTGAACTCAGGAAATGGAGATTGGATGACGGTAGTTTAAAATGTAGTGTCTAGTGATTATACATACTTACATGACTCACCCTAGCCTCTGAATAGACATTGATAACTCAGACAGCATATAACTATCGGATAATAACTTTATTGTTTTCATGAAAAATCGTGATCTTCAACACACGTCTTATTTTTATGTCCCAGTTTTCCTAGGCTTATGTGCCTTTTGTTTACTTGTTTATATTGTAGTGACTTATCACGAGTACACGATTGGTATAATATAAACAATTATCATTATAACCAACTGTACCAGTGCTTGTTTTAATGTGCTTTTGTTTAACCATGCTAATTACAGCCATTTTGTGCTTCCATTACCTTCCGTCATTGTTTCGCGGTTTTTGGCTTTGTTCGCAGGTACTCCGTTCTCCTGCTTTCGCTTGTACCATCTCTCGGCACGATCTTGGTATTCATACGATACCACGAGATCGCCGATTGAATAAACTTGATTCTAATCCGCCTTCTGATTTCTTTGGCACGTGTCTCTTGGTAGCGGTGTTCATAGTCAACTGGGACTCGACTCCACGCTACAATATCTATCACCTATTATTTCATCCAATGCCCGTCTCTTTGTCACATTATTCACCATCAATTTAGAACTATACTAAGGCTTTTAATGAGTAGTAATGTGAGTTAGGATTTTGTCTTTCCTGGTCTGTTTCCTTTCTCATGTCGTCTTTCTGAGACGAGCGTATGAAACATACATATTCGAAATTCATGTTCATATTTAACAATTTTATCCCGTTATTCTCTAAAGTAAACTAAGTCGATAACTGTATACTAGGGTAGCCAGCATGTACATTCTGTTGACATCATCGTTCGATCAAACCGGAGTCAGATCAGTGGGTCACAAAAAATCCACCACACTTTGAAGTACTTTATATAAGGTCCGTTTTTGTAGGATCCTGCTTTTTCTTACAAATAATCTGTTTAATTCCTGTTGTGCGTGCATTTTTTAGTCGTTATCTGTACTTTTTGTATATCTGTTACCATTTCCTAGATTACTTGCAGTTGTCATTACCAAATTCTTCAGGAATTCTGAATTCTAACAGTTGATTTGATGTTGCTGAATATTTTAATGACATTTATCCTGGTTTTCTGTAACGTTGTCTTTATGGCGCTTGTCACATTGGGAGGCCATACTTTGGTTGACATTTTGTAAAATGGTTGACTCTGTTGCATGTGCTTAATTTTGAAGCACTTTCTCTGTTTGCTTTACGGACGTTTCCTATTGTTAACTGGCTCACTTAATTACGTCTGTTACTCCTCGTGAAGGAGCATGTGCCGCTGACCAGAATTCTCCATCCAACCCTGTCCTAGGCAATCCCTTCCAGCTCCTATTCATCCTTTTCATATTTGATTCTATTTACCGACGTAATGTGTTCTTTGGTCGTCCACTTTTCCGCTTCCCTTCAGGATTCCAAGTTAGGGCTTGTCTCGTGATGCAGTATGACGATTCGTGCAATGTATGTCCTATCCATTTCCATCGTCTTTTCCTAATTTCTCCTTCATCTGGAAGCTGGTTTGCTCTCTCCCGGAGAAGGCTGTTGTTGATGGTATCCGGCCAATGGATGTCGAGTATCTTGCGTAGACAACTATTTATAAATACTTGCACCTTCTTGATGGTGGTTGTAGTAGTTCTCCAAGTTTCGTCTCCGTACAGTAGAACTGCCTTCACGTTGATATGGAAGATTCTGACTTCTGATATTGGTTGAAAGTTGTTTTGAGTTCCATATGTTCTTCAATTGTAAGAATGCGGCCCTTGCTTTGTTAATCCCTGCCTTTACATCGGCAGGTTGCATGAGATGTCATATGAATTTTGATTTATCAACTCAAGACTGTCAGTACAATTTAAACTTGCCAGATTTTACTTCGTATTTGTCGATGATGAATACGCGACATTCTATAATAATAACACAATTATTCACAGGCAATAAAACATAGGTTTATACTCATAAAAATGTCACTGATTCAAGTAGACCTGAAGACATCACTCATTCTTGGTAATATCTCCAGGTTTTATTGTTCAGTTGTGTCAGATTTGGCCAGAGCTGAGAATTTATCAAGCTATTTTAGCAAGATTTACTCTCTTGCTATTGCTAACAACACCGAACCACCGAGATGCCAGCTATAGGACCAACACCCGTGGATGAGAGGGCTTTTTTTATTCCTCGTTAACCTCAGATCTTGTAAGTCAACAGGTCTTGATAGGCTACATCCATGATTACTATCATGTCTGACAGAACACATTTAAGAATCACTGACGATGCTTTTCAACACGTCCCTCTCCCAAACTCTTTAAGGGGTAGAAGGGTGGCACAGTTGACCCTATACTTAAGTCTTAGCACTAACCTGTCAGCCTAGCCAGCGTAATTGTTAAGATACCTGGAAAAAAATATTTCAGTTTATTAAGTCACGTATGATCATGAAATCTGTCAAACTTCCGAGCAGCACGAGTCTTGGAATAAGCATTCTATTCTTAAAAAAACTTACTAATTGCAAGAGATAATTGAACAGAAGCCCAAAATAACGGGTTTTTTTCGATGAGACATTCATTGGTTTTAGTAAAGCATTTTATAAAGTTTCTCACTATGGGCTTATGCAGTAGCTTTCAAGCTTTGAAATAACAGATCCATCACAAGAGTGAGCAAGAGAATTCCTCTGTGGGTGAAGACAGTATGGGGTAAACGGGACACTATCTGACTGAAAGTTAGTCAGTGGTAGTGTACCCCAGGAAACCATCTTGAGTCCCCTATCTTCTCTATGTCATTTAACTACCAAGACTATTGAATTTGTCAACAATTTTGTTTATAGAGTGTCAAAATCTAGAGAATAATAAGTGATGAGCTTGATCATCATGATCTCTACTCTGATCTAGATAAATTAGCCAGATGGTCCTAAAGTTGGGACTTGAAAAAGTATGCTTATGCACATCGGACACGGTAGCGGTTACTAGTATACTATCGATGGTACATTGTTTACACGAGTACAGGAACAAAAGACCTTGGAAGTAAAAGAAGTCATGGCTTAAAATAAGTAGCAAACTGTAGTGAGATAGCCTACAAAGATTTCCGAGTGTTATCGTAACTTACTATCGATGCTATCCCTCTGGAGTGTGCCAGGCGTGTCAGATTTAATTTAGTGACAAGTCGTTACAAACCGCCATACTATGAGTTCTTCAAATGCCTAAACCTCTACATTCTATCTTATCGCAGAATGCGAGATGACTTTAAATTGACATTCGCTATCTTTCATAACGATTTGTGCGTTAACATGTCCTATATTTCTGCTCCATCTAGAACTAACCATCTCTGAAGCAACGGAAAGAAGCTTTGAAACCATGCTCTAATAAATCCATGGTGGGATTTCATTTTCTCGCCGAATAGTTAATATTTAGAATCATGCCGGTCACTTTCTTGGAGAAACTGGATTATCACCAGGAAAAAATCACCAAACGTTAACACATCCATGTCGACCTACAATCCGTAGTGCTGAAGACTAGAGAATAAAGACTTCCTTATTCTGTATCAGAAGTTTAAGACAATTTAGTACTGACTATCACTGATTTCATAACAACGATAAGATGAAACAAACAACTCACAGAAATATCATTTGGAAAGCACAAAAAAAACTGAACATATCAATACCAAAATTGCGACAAAATCATTCCGGTTTGCCGTTGTAAATTGGCACTAAAATGCTTGAAAGTTGAAAATTGTTTTAAATAGTGCGGCCGAATACATAGCTCGCAGTTTGGTCCCCACTTTTCTCATTTGCTCATGTATGTGGATTTTGTATATTATGTACTAGGATCGTTCTGTGCACCCTAAGTGCAGTACCACTAACAAATATTTTGACTGCTGCAAACGGGAATTACTCACTCTTTCCCTGTAGTTTTTTGCTCTTCACTGTGGTTCATGTGAAACTGGGTTGTTTAGCATGTTTTAGTTTGTCCAAGGACTGATGGTAAATGGAGACGGTTTTTTCGGTAAGCTACTTCATTTGCTGTTTTTAATGGTGATTTGTTATTACACATGTTAAACGTTATTATCAAACCTGTATTTAATTATAACCCCACACAATCGTCATTTTAGGTTCACTATGTTTAAGACTTCTCATAAGCTGTCAAGTGTATTTCAAAACCTCTACTGCGATTCTGTGCTTGACTGGCAGGAGGATATTTCGCTCAAAGATTAGGCTCCTTCCCATTCGTAGAACGTCATTTCGTCCTGCCGATACGTGTTGGGCGTAACAGATGTAGACGTTTTCCAGTGTTTATCAGTCTTAGCCTCTCTTTGTTAACCTTTGATTATCAAGGCTCTACATATAGATTTTTTGGTACTTTTTAAATTTGTCACTATCCCTACTGAAAATACTACTCAGCAACTTATCCACTGCTGCCTTGAAATGGTTTATCTAATTTAACCATAACGTCAACTCACGTGTTATCAAAAATCATCTATCATTGTCTACTTAAGAGTTAAAGGTTGCACTAGTCAACGGATCTAGGTGTTATACATGTATTGTGCGTGGAAAATACTTTGACAGTGAACTTCACTTAAGCATGTTTTAGTAGGCCATACTTTAGTGATAGTACCAGCTGGCTATCATTTAATGACAGGAAATATTTCGCTGTGCTTACCGCAAAAAAACCTTATGTCCACGTGACGAGTGCAGTATATCCTTAATTACATCGATGTCGACTTCGTAGCTTGAATATATTCGTCCATACACAATGAGTGAATTAAACAACTGGTAGTAATAACTACTTAGTTTATCATCGTACCGAAGTCACCAGTAAACCTGCTTAAAATACTACTGTTTTTTCTTCCATTTCTTTGTCTCAATTGAGTTTCTTCATAATTATCTCGCTTATCAGACGTTACTGCACCATTATCAAACATCTTGACATTTTTCTTATAATGAGTAACATCAGTAGGTTTAGTAAGTTGAAACTGAATGATCGCTCATAATCACCAACTTGCAGTCTACACAAGTCATAGACCATGTTTCATATTCACAATGTAATGTGAAGTGATTTGTTCCACATTGTACTGCACTGCCTTGTGGATTGGATCTTTATATCGAAGGCTCCGGGTGCGGTCCCCCAAGAAAACCACCTGCTTCGGTTTGGGAACCCGGGCTGTGTAACAGCCCACACACAAATCAAGTGACTTGTATAGTGCATATGTATCCGGTGCCTCCTTGTACCAATTTTTGTGTTAAAATAAATAAATAAATAAAATAGGTCGTCCTATTTAAAACTAACTTGAACTAGGCCCAGTCATTGATTTGAAAAGTAATTTTAAATGCTATGTATTCGGTCCATTAATCTATTTCTACCTTCTCTCTCTTAATTTTACGTTTTTTGTTAAGTTTGTTTCTTAAGGTATCTTAAGTTTTTCCATTAGTCATGTGAACAATTGATGACATCGAACAGCAAATATCTTTCAGATACCTTCATATGAATTCAATATCACAGTTGGTTTGGAATATTTTTGTCAAGTATGCTACGATAATACCTTAATACGACAATAAAACTAGTCACGTTATATTAGATCCAGTATTCGCGACCTAGAATAGTGTCAGATTAACACTAGATAATACTTCATCCAAGGAGTCACTCTCAGTGTTTAAATAAATAAATAGACGGATAGACATCTCGCTTCACAAGCGGCTCAAGACATTTTAATCGAACACTGTTGGCTATATAACAGGTTATGGAGGACTACCAATTGTATATCTCAATTAATGAGTAACAGTTTTCTTCACCACTTATTAGATTTTATGGTAGATGTCCTTGTAAAAACAAAACTTCCCAGAGACCAATTTAACAAATGTGCATCGAATTTAAATACCCAGGTGACAGTATTATTTGATAAAAATGGTCACGAAGTGCAGAGTTTTTTGGTAGCGCTGAGTAATAATAAAAGGATATTTTAAATGCATTTCTTTCCCCCCAAATATTGCTTTTGCACATGTCTGCGTCACAGCCTAGACTGATCTCAGAAGTTAAGTAGTTGAGTGCACTAGTTACTTGATTTAACCGGTCTTAGTGAGTCTGGGTCTGATGAAATCTGACACATTTGGTAAAGCCTTACAGCAAAGGTTCTCGATCGAGAGGGTTGGAGGTCGCATTTAGGTCAGGGAATAATGTTCAAATCAAGAGTTAGTGCACATGTATCCTAAAACCTGCTATAGGGTAAAGTTTCAAACAGCAGATGCGCACAGTGGTCTGAAAACAGCCTAGTTTTTGTTTAGCTTGCTGTCCATAAACCTCATTCTCGCGTTTGCTTATCATGTAGTGTTATAGCTCTCTCTCTCTTACGGTAATGACCCAGCTATTCCTATTGCTTTGTATTCTTGGACACCGATTCACTCGACAAGTCCCCAAATCAGAACACGGTTGAACAGGAAGGAGATTATATTCCAAATAACAAGGTTAGATGGAAGCAAGAAGCAAGTCAGAAGCACAATAGGGAAAACGTCAGTATATTTATAGTTTTTACATAAGAAGATTCCAGAGTATTCTCCAACTATCGACTAGTGCTGATTGGATAAGAATCAGCCAATCAGCGTGCACCAAAGCAATCATGCATTGAGCATGCTTTAATCTAGTCTATGTCCCGCTAACACCTCCCCTCTGAGCAGATTCGTAGGATCTGGTGCTAGGGTCCAACTGCAACCGAGTGACTGGCCTGTGCTTTCGATTAGTCCATCGTCTAGGCAATAAAGAAGTATCACTCTTTTCTTGCACAGAAACTGATGTGTCTATTCCCGGCGTTTTGATTTCAAAGGTGTCTAGCAGAACATCAAGAGGTAATCGATATTGAATCTTGTTGCTGGCTATCGAGGTTGCTTTCAATTGGTTAGCATGACGTACCCAAACTTCCGAGCCAACTGACACCTCGTAAACCACACTCCCCTTCTTTTTCAAGATCCGACCAGCTGTCCATGTAGGATGTTTCCCACGATAGTCCATAGCAAGCACTTTTTGTCCCACCGTGAACAATCGTCTTTGTGCCCCATGATGTCGGTTAAACTGATTCTCCATCGATAGGTTTCGTTGGGGTTCAATAACTGGCGTAGGACGGATGACATCGAAATGTGTTCGTATCTTTCTGCCAAGTAGAGCTTCTGCTGGAGAGACCCCGTTAATTGTCTGAGGGTTCGGTGTAGAGCGATAAATAGACAGGAACCTCTCTAAGATAACTTCAGTGGTCCCTTCCCCTTTGGATTTTTTAGAGCATTTTTAAATTTACTCACAAAGCGTTCCACTTGGCCATTTGATTGGGGATGGAATGGAGGTGTTCGGAGGTGCTGGATTCCGTTCTGCCGACAAAATTGTGAGAAGATTTCGGACGTAAACTGTGTTCCGTTGTCACTAACTATCAATTCCGGGATTCCAAAACGACTGAATAGTTGACGTAGTTTACTGACTGTGCAGCTTGCAGTCGGGTGTTCCATGAGAAAAATTTCTGGCCACTTGCTATATGCATCAACCACCAAAAGGTAAGTTTGTCCATGAAGTGGACCAGCAAAGTCCAAATGTATACGCTGCCACGGTAACTGTGGTATTGGCCATGATTGCAGCTCTGCTTTTCGCGGTGCTTTTGTTGCTAATGCACATTTGGTACACGAACGGGATAGCTGCTCCAGTTGGGTGTCTAAATGCGGCCAGTATACATAACTTCGTGCTAGTGCTTTCATGCGATTTATTCCAGGATGTCCTGCATGCAACTGTTCAAGCACTGCTGGTTGTAGCTTCTTGGGAATTATGACACGTTCGGCAAACAGCAGACAGTCATCGATGATTGAAAGAGAGAGTCTTCGCTGGTAAAACTGTTGAAGCTCTGTGGAATAGATTTTCGAGGGCCACCCTTCTAGGTGGAACTTTCTAACTTCTTGTAGTGTTGGGTCTCGAAGCGTTTCTTCCCTGACTTCATCTGACGACACTGGAGTGTTTCGAATGGCACCTGCCACTATACTTCGTATTTCTGGGTCTACTGCTGTGGAGGCAATGATTATATCCTCTGGTCCAGGATGTTGAACTCCAATTAATCGGGAGAGAGCGTCAGCTTGACCGATAGTATTTGTCGACTGATACTTGATATTAAAATCATAACTCAGGAGCATTGTTGCCCAGCTCTGTAGTCTATTAGCCGTATAGACAGGGATTCCTTTCTTAGAACCAAAGATTACAATCAAAGGTTTGTGATCTGTCAGTAGAGTAAATGTACGACCATAGAGCATTTTATGAAATCTTTTGACTGCGAAAATGATTGTAAGAGCTTCCTTTTCAATTTGGCTGTAGTTTCGCTCGGCTGGAGTAAGTGATCTAGCAGCATGGGCAATTGTCTTTTCTGATTTATCCGGAAACACGTGAGATATCACTGCTCCAACTCCATGACTAGAGGCATCAGATGCAACAACAATTTCCAAGCTGGGATCGAAGTGCGTCAAAAGAATCTTTGAGCTGAGCATTGATTTGACTCTGTCAAAAGATGCTTGACATTCTGCTGACCACTGCCAAGGTTTATCTTTCGATAGTAATTCATTTAGGGGACCTCTCACTCGATGCATTTCAGGCAAGAATGTGCTGTAATGACTGATTAACCCCAAGAAGGATCTTAATGAAGAAACATCAGTTGGTGCAGGCATCTTCTGAATGGCTTCGATGTTGGCAGGGTCTGGTCGGCGACCGTTCTTATCTAAGATAAAACCAAGGTATTTGATCGAATGCATGAAGAAGATACATTTTTCCTCACGTAGTTGGAAACCATACTCCAACACTCGGTTAAGGACTTGGTGTAGTCGATCAGAAAGTTCACTGTCAGTTGAACCCATAACTATGATATCATCTAGATAAGCTGCTGTACCAGGTATACCTGTTAGCATCGTATCCATTATTTGCTGAAAGATGGCGGGTGCGGTCTTGATGCCAAATGGTAGACGGGTGTATTGAAATAACCCTCGATGAGTGTTAATGGTCAGAAGCTCTCTACTATCTTCATCTACTTCCACTTGGAGATAAGCATCAGAGAAGTCTATTTTCGCGAAGCATGTCCCACCATTAAGCTTGGCGAACAGGTCTTCAGGAACTGGTAATGGATATTGATATACATCTAATGCAGCGTTTAAACCGGTCGAGAAATCGGCACATATGCGTATAGTCCCATTGGCCTTCTTAATCACTACGATCGGTGCGGCCCATGCAGAGTAGTTAACTGGTCGGATTACACCAGCCTGTTGCAAGCGATTAAGTTCCTGGTCGACTAGCTCAAGAGCAGCATATGGTACAGGACGTCTCGGGCGAAAAATAGGTATGGCATCTGGTTTTACTGGTAAGTGCGCTTTCATCTTGGTACAGTGGCCAAGGCTATTCTGAAAAACAGAGGCAAACTTTCTTTTCAGTTTTTCTAGTAACCTTTCACCTGTCTTCTTTGGAAGTACTGGGGTGTCCAATGATGAACACGATACGTTACAGATACTGTTAATTGGTATATCCATTATTCCAAGTTTGTCTAGCATATCTAGACCAAGAAGATCAAGGTTCGGCCGTTCTGTTAGGTAACATATTCCTGTACAGTTAGTTCCATTGAAGGAAAATTCACACTGTAATTCACCAACCAGTTTTAGCACACCACCTGATGCGTTTTTAGCCGTTTTCTTAGATGGCATCATTGGCGGTTTACCCAGCAAGTTATACGTTTCTCTAGACACTAACGTGATATCTGATGCCGTGTCAATTTGAAGACGAGCTGATATGCCGTTTATCTGGATGGTAACATACTTTCTCTGAATGTCATAGTTTGTTTGAAAAGCAGCTACCAAAGAAAGAGATTTGGACTCGGCTGATTTCACATGTCGAGGACGTTTATGCTTCTTCTTAGGCTGAGACGTACGCTTCGGTGGACAATGACCTTCTTTATGTCCACGTTTGTTGCACGCCTGACATTTATGCTTCTTGAATGGACAGAATCGGGCATAATGCCAATCACCGCATAACCAGCACGCAGTCCTTGGTTTGTTACGAGTTGTTACCGGCTTCTGAACTTTTAACCTAGTAATAGTATTTACACTACCGCAGGTTAAATTAGGATTTACCCGTTCAATCAACTCGTTGTCGTGTCTGATGCTTTGTAGACGCTTACACTCATCTGTCAATGTTCTGAGTGTGACGTTTGGGTCTTGATCCAGTCGAGCTAAAAGTCTCGTCCTGATCTCAGCATCTTGTGGTGACTGAAGAGCTTTGATGAATATTAAGCATTTAAATTGGTCATCAGTCAACGAGCGTAACTTGAAACGTTCACATTCTCTGTTGACAATGTCTGCTAGAACACCATATTCATCAGCTTCGCGTTTCACCAAATTTAGACACCGATATCGAATACTAAACAACGAGGATGACTCGCCGAATATCTCTGACAACTGAAATACCGTCTCCTCGAAACTGAGCTCTCGAGGTAACTTTGGCAATATATGGTCAGCAAAACGTGCATGTTCATTGCTTCCCAACTTACGTACCAACAATCGGGTCTTCCACGCATCGTCTTGGTTACAGAATTCTGTTCTAAATGTATCTTCCCAACGTTTGAACCACGTGAGAAAAGTATTTCCACTTTCGGGATCATAGATGAATTCTGGGATGCTGCTAGCAACTGCATCACAAGACGTACTTGAAATAGCATGTGAACTCGAGCTGTGAATGTTGAGCTGTTGTGTCAGGGTCTCTAACAACCGCATTTGTGCATCAAGTTGTGCTTGCTGTTGTTGTAGTATTCGGTTAAGCTGGTCATCTGATATGGGCATCTTGAATTTGTTTTCCTTTTTCCCCGTCGCCACTGTTATAATCTCTACCTTTCTTACAGTTTATGACCCAGCTATTCCTATTGCTTTGTATTCTTGGACACCGATTCACTCGACAAGTCCCCAAATCAGAACACGGTTGAACAGGAAGGAGATTATATTCCAAATAACAAGGTTAGATGGAAGCAAGAAGCAAGTCAGAAGCACAATAGGGAAAACGTCAGTATATTTATAGTTTTTACATAAGAAGATTCCAGAGTATTCTCCAACTATCGACTAGTGCTGATTGGATAAGAATCAGCCAATCAGCGCGCACCAAAGCAATCATGCATTGAGCATGCTTTAATCTAGTCTATGTCCCGCTAACATGTAGGCTAAAATTTTAACCTAGAGCTTATTCCTCAATATTCATCACAAGTTTGATCATTTTTAAGAGTGTGTTGGCCGGTGGTCGAAATCAAGTTTAAAAGTAAGTATTGAAAGTCATTACCACGTACTTGCACATAAGGAACTAACCGAATCAAATGAAGCAGGGTCGGTACCTGGGACTTTGATGGGACTACATCCAGTTCCCAAACTGTTTAGTATCTCGCTTGACTTAACTGCTGAGTCTCTATGATCCCACTTTGTTGTCAACTTATCGGTTCATACTGCTCTCCCTCGCTCCATAGTAGACATGAGCTTTTCAATCTCTGAAAGTTAGTGGGCATGTATCAATCCCCACTGATAGTCAATCACAATGTCGTCTTTTTTGGGATAGTCTCAATGCCTATTTGTTTTATGAGTTTGAACAGTTATCTAGCGTTATCTATGTCCAATTCTTTTTCTATCTCGCTTTTTTTCCCACTCAAACTTATTTATTCGTGTGAAAGTCATTTTCTCTCCTCTTCTTTCTTCGAGCTCGCTGAGCGAGTGTTTAAGTACCATTTAAATTAGTAAAGGCTTTTGACACTCGTTGATCTTTTGGTTCAAATCACTGCTGCTTTTACAGTTGATTGGAAATGGTGTCAGTCTATCTCAGGTTAAAAATGTTATGAAGTAGGGTTTTAATCAGTGAGCTAATAAATTTCCAATCGTTAAAATGAACAAAAAGAATTTTCAATAGATGGTAATGTGTGTCTAAGTGTTTGCTGCTCATCAGAATTTTTGAAGTAAACTTAAATTATTTGAATTCAAAGACTGTTAGCGAGACATAGACTAGATTAAAGCATGCTCAATGCATGATTGCTTTGGTGCACGCTGATTGGCTGATTCTTATCCAATCAGCACTAGTCGATAGTTGGAGAATACTCTGGAATCTTCTTATGTAAAAACTATAAATATACTGACGTTTTCCCTATTGTGCTTCTGACTTGCTTCTTGCTTCCATCTAACCTTGTTATTTGGAATATAATCTCCTTCCTGTTCAACCGTGTTCTGATTTGGGGACTTGTCGAGTGAATCGGTGTCCAAGAATACAAAGCAATAGGAATAGCTGGGTCATAAACTGTAAGAAAGGTAGAGATTATAACAGTGGCGACGGGGAAAAAGGAAAACAAATTCAAGATGCCCATATCAGATGACCAGCTTAACCGAATACTACAACAACAGCAAGCACAACTTGATGCACAAATGCGGTTGTTAGAGACCCTGACACAACAGCTCAACATTCACAGCTCGAGTTCACATGCTATTTCAAGTACGTCTTGTGATGCAGTTGCTAGCAGCATCCCAGAATTCATCTATGATCCCGAAAGTGGAAATACTTTTCTCACGTGGTTCAAACGTTGGGAAGATACATTTAGAACAGAATTCTGTAACCAAGACGATGCGTGGAAGACCCGATTGTTGGTACGTAAGTTGGGAAGCAATGAACATGCACGTTTTGCTGACCATATATTGCCAAAGTTACCTCGAGAGCTCAGTTTCGAGGAGACGGTATTTCAGTTGTCAGAGATATTCGGCGAGTCATCCTCGTTGTTTAGTATTCGATATCGGTGTCTAAATTTGGTGAAACGCGAAGCTGATGAATATGGTGTTCTAGCAGACATTGTCAACAGAGAATGTGAACGTTTCAAGTTACGCTCGTTGACTGATGACCAATTTAAATGCTTAATATTCATCAAAGCTCTTCAGTCACCACAAGATGCTGAGATCAGGACGAGACTTTTAGCTCGACTGGATCAAGACCCAAACGTCACACTCAGAACATTGACAGATGAGTGTAAGCGTCTACAAAGCATCAGACACGACAACGAGTTGATTGAACGGGTAAATCCTAATTTAACCTGCGGTAGTGTAAATACTATTACTAGGTTAAAACAACTCGTAACAAACCAAGGACTGCGTGCTGGTTATGCGGTGATTGGCATTATGCCCGATTCTGTCCATTCAAGAAGCATAAATGTCAGGCGTGCAACAAACGTGGACATAAAGAAGGTCATTGTCCACCGAAGCGTACGTCTCAGCCTAAGAAGAAGCATAAACGTCCTCGACATGTGAAATCAGCCGAGTCCAAATCTCTTTCTTTGGTAGCTGCTTTTCAAACAAACTATGACATTCAGAGAAAGTATGTTACCATCCAGATAAACGGCATATCAGCTCGTCTTCAAATTGACACGGCATCAGATATCACGTTAGTGTCTAGAGAAACGTATAACTTGCTGGGTAAACCGCCAATGAAGCCATCTAAGAAAACGGCTAAAAACGCATCAGGTGGTGTGCTAAAACTGGTTGGTGAATTACAGTGTGAATTTTCCTTCAATGGAACTAACTGTACAGGAATATGTTACCTAACAGAACGGCCGAACCTTGATCTTCTTGGTCTAGATATGCTAGACAAACTTGGAATAATGGATATACCAATTAACAGTATCTGTAACGTATCGTGTTCATCATTGGACACCCCAGTACTTCCAAAGAAGACAGGTGAAAGGTTACTAGAAAAACTGAAAAGAAAGTTTGCCTCTGTTTTTCAGAATAGCCTTGGCCACTGTACCAAGATGAAAGCGCACTTACCAGTAAAACCAGATGCCATACCTATTTTTCGCCCGAGACGTCCTGTACCATATGCTGCTCTTGAGCTAGTCGACCAGGAACTTAATCGCTTGCAACAGGCTGGTGTAATCCGACCAGTTAACTACTCTGCATGGGCCGCACCGATCGTAGTGATTAAGAAGGCCAATGGGACTATACGCATATGTGCCGATTTCTCGACCGGTTTAAACGCTGCATTAGATGTATATCAATATCCATTACCAGTTCCTGAAGACCTGTTCGCCAAGCTTAATGGTGGGACATGCTTCGCGAAAATAGACTTCTCTGATGCTTATCTCCAAGTGGAAGTAGATGAAGATAGTAGAGAGCTTCTGACCATTAACACTCATCGAGGGTTATTTCAATACACCCGTCTACCATTTGGCATCAAGACCGCACCCGCCATCTTTCAGCAAATAATGGATACGATGCTAACAGGTATACCTGGTACAGCAGCTTATCTAGATGATATCATAGTTATGGGTTCAACTGACAGTGAACTTTCTGATCGACTACACCAAGTCCTTAACCGAGTGTTGGAGTATGGTTTCCAACTACGTGAGGAAAAATGTATCTTCTTCATGCATTCGATCAAATACCTTGGTTTTATCTTAGATAAGAACGGTCGCCGACCAGACCCTGCCAACATCGAAGCCATTCAGAAGATGCCTGCACCAACTGATGTTTCTTCATTAAGATCCTTCTTGGGGTTAATCAGTCATTACAGCACATTCTTGCCTGAAATGCATCGAGTGAGAGGTCCCTAAATGAATTACTATCGAAAGATAAACCTTGGCAGTGGTCAGCAGAATGTCAAGCATCTTTTGACAGAGTCAAATCAATGCTCAGCTCAAAGATTCTTTTGACGCACTTCGATCCCAGCTTGGAAATTGTTGTTGCATCTGATGCCTCTAGTCATGGAGTTGGAGCAGTGATATCTCACGTGTTTCCGGATAAATCAGAAAAGACAATTGCCCATGCTGCTAGATCACTTACTCCAGCCGAGCGAAACTACAGCCAAATTGAAAAGGAAGCTCTTACAATCATTTTCGCAGTCAAAAGATTTCATAAAATGCTCTATGGTCGTACATTTACTCTACTGACAGATCACAAACCTTTGATTGTAATCTTTGGTTCTAAGAAAGGAATCCCTGTCTATACGGCTAATAGACTACAGAGCTGGGCAACAATGCTCCTGAGTTATGATTTTAATATCAAGTATCAGTCGACAAATACTATCGGTCAAGCTGACGCTCTCTCCCGATTAATTGGAGTTCAACATCCTGGACCAGAGGATATAATCATTGCCTCCACAGCAGTAGACCCAGAAATACGAAGTATAGTGGCAGGTGCCATTCGAAACACTCCAGTGTCGTCAGATGAAGTCAGGGAAGAAACGCTTCGAGACCCAACACTACAAGAAGTTAGAAAGTTCCACCTAGAAGGGTGGCCCTCGAAAATCTATTCCACAGAGCTTCAACAGTTTTACCAGCGAAGACTCTCTCTTTCAATCATCGATGACTGTCTGCTGTTTGCCGAACGTGTCATAATTCCCAAGAAGCTACAACCAGCAGTGCTTGAACAGTTGCATGCAGGACATCCTGGAATAAATCGCATGAAGGCACTAGCACGAAGTTATGTATACTGGCCGCATTTAGACACCCAACTGGAGCAGCTATCCCGTTCGTGTACCAAATGTGCATTAGCAACAAAAGCACCGCGAAAAGCAGAGCTGCAATCATGGCCAATACCACAGTTACCGTGGCAGCGTATACATTTGACTTTGCTGGTCCACTTCATGGACAAACTTACCTTTTGGTGGTTGATGCATATAGCAAGTGGCCAGAAATTTTTCTCATGGAACACCCGACTGCAAGCTGCACAGTCAGTAAACTACGTCAACTATTCAGTCGTTTTGGAATCCCGGAATTGATAGTTAGTGACAACGGAACACAGTTTACGTCCGAAATCTTCTCACAATTTTGTCGGCAGAACGGAATCCAGCACCTCCGAACACCTCCATTCCATCCCCAATCAAATGGCCAAGTGGAACGCTTTGTGAGTAAATTTAAAAATGCTCTAAAAATCCAAAGGGGAAGGGACCACTGAAGTTATCTTAGAGAGGTTCCTGTCTATTTATCGCTCTACACCGAACCCTCAGACAATTAACGGGGTCTCTCCAGCAGAAGCTCTACTTGGCAGAAAGATACGAACACATTTCGATGTCATCCGTCCTACGCCAGTTATTGAACCCCAACGAAACCTATCGATGGAGAATCAGTTTAACCGACATCATGGGGCACAAAGACGATTGTTCACGGTGGGACAAAAAGTGCTTGCTATGGACTATCGTGGGAAACATCCTACATGGACAGCTGGTCGGATCTTGAAAAAGAAGGGGAGTGTGGTTTACGAGGTGTCAGTTGGCTCGGAAGTTTGGGTACGTCATGCTAACCAATTGAAAGCAACCTCGATAGCCAGCAACAAGATTCAATATCGATTACCTCTTGATGTTCTGCTAGACACCTTTGAAATCAAAACGCCGGGAATAGACACATCAGTTTCTGTGCAAGAAAAGAGTGATACTTCTTTATTGCCTAGACGATGGACTAATCGAAAGCACAGGCCAGTCACTCGGTTGCAGTTGGACCCTAGCACCAGATCCTACGAATCTGCTCAGAGGGGAGGTGTTAGCGGGACATAGACTAGATTAAAGCATGCTCAATGTATGATTGCTTTGGTGCACGCTGATTGGCTGATTCTTATCCAATCAGCACTAGTCGATAGTTGGAGAATACTCTGGAATCTTCTTATGTAAAAACTATAAATATACTGACGTTTTCCCTATTGTGCTTCTGACTTGCTTCTTACTTCCATCTAACCTTGTTATTTGGAATATAATCTCCTTCCTGTTCAACCGTGTTCTGATTTGGGGACTTGTCGAGTGAATCGGTGTCCAAGAATACAAAGCAATAGGAATAGCTGGGTCATTACCGTAAAGGAGAGAGAGTTATAACAACGACAAAACCACTTACCAGAGGAAAATATTCATTTAATAAAATGACATGCTTATATGCAAATTATTAACACAAAATAATAAAATGTCATGAGCAGTTGAGAGAAATAAGTTTGCACGTCACTTTTCAATTACTTGGCACATGATTTTTGAGCATGTTTTTAGTCTTACCTTAAGCTTATTTAATGTACTCAATTTTAGTCTTTGGAATCCATGTTTTTGTTTGTTTTATCATCTTCAACTGTCTTATTGGCATTTTCTCACCACCGTCCCCCTTAAACCCAGCCTTTGTCGCACAACTTAATCCATAGCGATATGAGCGAATGAAGTGCGTGATGTAACTGAAGACGTTATTGGTCCTCATGAGATCGCTTATTGTGTGGCTTGCGGAGGTTGGTATGGCGTATGTGGTGTGGTTTCAGCCGAGACCTCAATCGCAGATTCTGAACTTGAAATTCAAGAATTTCCATTAATGTCATTGTATCGTTGCTAATGCTAGATCAGGAATAAACGGTTGTATAAGCACATTTGAATGAAGTGGCCTCCAAATGCCCTGGTACGGCCGATAGTGGGGAGAGTCCGCTCTCCCTCTCGAAATTCTCATATGGCCACGTGTATACAGCCACTACCACGGAAGTCCTAATCACTGCCTTCTCGTGGCATTACTGTTGTTTACAAAATTGAAAGGACGAAAAGCGAATGTCCGGCACCTTAACCGGGTTGGTGGACATGGAGAGTTCATCTAGGGGAGTTGAAAAACCGTGATTCCAAACGAATGGTACACATGGGCTCCAGTATCCTGAAGGAACAAATGGCGTATGAACCAATCGTTGGTCACCGGCTACCATCGGACTGCATCTCCTTACGATGCTCTAATGCCTTGTGGATCAGACCTTCAGATCGAAGGCTCCGGGTGTGGTCCCCTAAGAAAACCACTTGCTTCGGTTTGGGAACCCGGGCTGTATAATAGCCCACACACAAATCAAGTGACTTGTATAGCGCATATGTGTTCAGTGCCTCCTTTTACCAATTTTTGTGTTAAAATAAATAATTTGAATGAAGTGGTTGCTATTATCTGCTCAGCAGGCTGGGACTCAAAAAGGCTCCCAATCGTGTTTTAGCTTCATTTACCTTATATACTTCGGGGTTGAAGCCACGAGCTACGATTACCACATGTGAGTATAGCTTTCTTTAAGATATGAGAAAGCTTTTTTCAAACTCATCTTTTGATTAGTATGGGCTGCAGTCAGTGGGGGACAGGTAGAAATGGAAAAAAGGCAACGAGCTTATCTACATCTTTATTAGTTCTTACTGTATCATTTAACCAAACTGCACATAAGCGACTGTCGTTAAGATTCCACTTTCATGTGAATAATATGCATGAACGTCACTAAATTCATGGATTTTAAGTTGGAACTTCGTTGGCACACATCACTATTAACTACTTTCCAAAATATTAAGCAAATCTGAACCTATCCATTTGAAGGTTTCACAACAGAGTTCATTCGAATCTTGGTGGAGATATATTCTGAACATTACTCAACATTAATAAAAGTAGTAATATGCTTGTAATATTTCATTGAAGGTTGAATCTCGGACATTTTGCGGCTGCATATCGATTCTTTAGAGGACAAATAAATAATCAAATTTTTTCTCTGAAGAATCAACGTACAATAAGCCACGAAACATCAGTATTTCTATTTCCCACTCATTTGGATGTTACAGATAAGTCATCGTCTTTATTATTTACAATCTATCCAATGCTAAATTCATTTGGTAGTGTTAAATCAAACCTTGGTGATGATATATAGATCCATTAATGTTTTTTCGTTATCTCTAAACGAAGTGCAACAGTTGACAATATACATCAAATAAAAGATAAATCTTATCACCAACTAAATTTGCTTGTCAGATATTGTGGTTCTAGCTGTTGACTTTACTACACAGTTCGAGTCCCTGGTCGTTTATGTAATCATTAAATACCCGTTTTTTAGGTTGAATAGTAAGGATCGTATTTCTACGTTTGCATATCATAGTATACTTGTGAACAGTCCTTGATACGTCCGTGCACTGTGCCAGTAATTCGTGACTCCGTCTTCAATACCGTGAACGAAATTATTCCATTGTCTTTTCCCTATCCTACCAATTAAAGGCACTAGTTTGGAGAAACAACTTTTCGTTAACTCAGTGTAATCAATTCGAAAACACTAAGTTTGTCGACTACATACCAATAAAAAAGGATTAGAATATTTAGACTGTTTGCCAAAGAAACAGAATATCGTAAAAAATGTACTGAAATTTCGTGAATAGTGTTCACATTGACTGATTTACTATGCCAGAATTTCAACCTAACTGACATTGATTTGTTTTTCGTAAGTTGGGATATGAGTTCGTGTTCACAACAACCTAATTTCCGATGCCGATTTGAGATATAGCATTCTCCTGAAGTTCAAAATTTAAATATGTCAGATTGCTACCAGCCGTCAATGCTGCATGTATATACAGGAGTATAATTTTGTTGTTTGCATATCCGGGTTCTAATCATCCACTAACGTTCTCAAAACACTTTTTTTGGGTCACTTACTTTTCGTTGTAAGCGAATACGAAGCTGTTAGTGGGAACATCGTGAAGAAAAACGAAACCATGATCCGCCTTAGCACTAGATAGATTAAACGTTATTATTATTGATGGCTTTATTCAATATTATATTTTGGTACAGAAGTGTCTAGCTCACCCCCAGTTATTCTTCATTGACTATTACTCAATACTTAGAGTAAAAAGTTAACATCAGCCCCCAACTCATGGAGAAGTCGAAGTTGGATAAGCTACGTATCAGGCCTAGAAACTACTTTCCCTATTTAGTTTTGGGATGTACAAACTAGTGAGATTAACAGTTTAGTCGTATAACTTTCCACAAATTGATTTTCATTCTGTAAGCTCACACAAGATAGAATTATTGGCAAGTGCTTCGTCAAAATACGTCTTTTTTTGCCTGTCCTGAGTAATGTAAAAATATCTAGGGTTTATTTTCCCCTAAATACGCGAATACAATCTGGCTACAGAAAATAAAGCAACTGAGAGCGTTTTGTGCGTCTCATTACCCGTGGTTAGTTGATGATTAACAAAACCTTGATAGGAAGAGAATTAGTTCGGCTTTGTTAACTTTGTTCATCTGTGGCTCATCATAGACCTACTGCTAGAAATAACGTCTTCGTCGGGAATCGATTTCCTATCAGGAGGTCCACTTATTGACTTAGAAAACAAAGATAATATAGTCCCGCTTGGTAAAGTAGTCTAATGCATCGATAACTTCACTTATCTTGGAAGTCTGACCAGCGCTAATGGTTTGGTGTCGGACGAAATCTCAGCACGGATTCAAAAAGCTCGTTTGGCTTTTACCAACGTACGTCACTTACGGCGAAGTCAAAATATTCGTCTATTAATTGAGGGACGAGTATACTGTGTGACAGTTCGTCCTGTTCTACTTTACGACTACGAAACGTGGCCATTAAGAGCAGAAGATACTCGTAAGCTGCTAGTATTTGACGACAGATGTCTTAGAAATATTGCTCGCATCACCGGGTAAGTAAAAGTGAGGTTGGACGCAGGGTATTAGGAAATGATAGTAAATCAGTTGATGAAGTAGTGAATCTTCATCGACTGAGATGGTTGGGCCACGTGTCGCGTATGCCTGAACTCCGATTACCACGACGTGTAATGCTGACTAGTGTTGAGGATGGTTGGAAGAAATTTAGGGGTGGGCAAACTACAACGTGGCATCAATCCTTGAAGTCACTAACTCCTGGTCTGAGTCGTGTTGGTAGATGCAGACTACTTGTTTGGGGTTCGCGCGACTATCGTAACCAATGATTAGAGATTCTGGGTAGCATAGCTCAGAGTCAATCACAATGGTGTAGGTGTATACACTCTCTGTCTTCCCTTGAACTGTGAGATGAAAGTTGCTTTTTTATCTTTCTTTCTACCAATTAATTCTTTCTTCTTGTACTATATCCTTATGCACAATCTTTCTTTTATATATTACTACCATTGAAGTAACTTCATCTTGTTGTGCTAATGAGGTGGGGGGATTTGAAATGATGCATATATGTACCTGGTCCTACTTTGTAAATAATTGACTGACAGATGTAGACGTATGCCTTGTAAAGTGCGTACAGTTCTTGGTTTATTCCGTTTGCTTTATATTGTAGTATGGAATCACGATCTCGATATGTAGGGGATATATGTAAAAATTAGTATTTAATTGTGGTCATATAAAAATATTGATGGTATATTCTAAAACTGCTGAGTTAATGTTACGGAGATTATTTTGAGGGTACTTACTAAAATCC
This sequence comes from Schistosoma haematobium, assembly GCF_000699445.3. Taxonomy (NCBI): domain Eukaryota; kingdom Metazoa; phylum Platyhelminthes; class Trematoda; order Strigeidida; family Schistosomatidae; genus Schistosoma; species Schistosoma haematobium. The sequence goes on from NC_067201.1 coordinate 14,588,269, forward strand.
GGAAATCGGTTGGTAAGGTTGTGATGGTTAGATGACTTGTCAAACGTATTCACTCCATAAAGTCATTAATAATTATTCTTAGTCGTTTGCGGGTGTGCAAACATCCAGTTTGAAGTTCAGATAATACTCATAATCGATGGTGGGATACATTGTATGACATTGTTTAAAATCAGTTACAATGACTCACATGTATGTATATTTTTATTTTACCTACCAATCTTTAATTTTGCTATTGTTTCATATATTTTGTTTCTTGGTTTAATTTTCTGTTCTCCAAAAGATATTGTTTTCATTTAGTATTTTACAATCATTGATATTACTAATGTTTGGTTTTCATCGTTGTTTCCCTTTACCGTGTTGATATTAACTGCATAACGGATATACGTGCTCCTTTTTCTAATCTGTTAAATATTAAGCAATGGCATATTATCAATTTATGGATCTCGATGTTTATTTGCGTGTACCCGCGCCCAGGTAGTAAGGATTTTATTACATTTGTTTTTACATAGTTATGAAAATTTTTAATATTTTTGTACGATTGTTGCTTACATATGTTGTTTGAACCAGATTCCCTCACCCAAATTTTTTGATGTTGTCTTGTACCTCAGAACACAATTTGTTATATATGTGTTAAGTTTAGTAGAACTTAAAATATTACTCCTAGTTGGGTTGTTCGTTTAGATACAAATACTGAAATAAACGTAAGTTGTACGTTTTCCCTCCGTTAAATTAGTTAATTTTAAGTATTTTGAACCGCTTTTCTCTACTCAAAGTTCTAACCAACTTAAAAATTTTCACAGGTACCCACCTCTATTTCCGTCACTGAAAGTGGCGTTACAAATACCGTCCACATTGATGTCAATATTGGGTCTGTTCAGCCGGGTTCTTCAAAATATTCACACCCAACATCTTTGGGAATTACCTGTTCAGAACATGCTTCCAATGTCTTGGACGACCTCACACCGTCCCTCTCTTTGACCACAATAGCGCCTGGGAATTCTTCAAATCGTTTGTTGCCGTTCACAGACGATCTTGGTTTATGCATTAAACACTCTCCTGATGTGTCACCCTTAGTCGATGATGACGAAGATGTACGTTCACTCCTAGCAGCAGCAGCCGCTGTTGCGGCTGCCGACTCCAGGGTTCATCAAGGTTCACCGTCAGTTCGTTCTTCTTCTGGACTTAACACTCCACCTGATTCAAGAAGTAGTCGACTTATGGACACAATCACTTGCAGACCAATGTCAGTTGGTGTTTGCGATCAAACTCAGGTCATTCACTCAATAAATAGTGTTCCTATGTTAGTTTCGAATCATAGTTTGTCAAGAACGCCCTATGCACATAGCGATGACCCTCTTGCAATCCTAATCCCAACACACACAACACAGTCTGTGTCTACTAATTATTTGTTATCCTCCAGTGTTTCTACTCCATGCAGCTCTCCTCTAACATTCCGATCTCATTCCCCTATTCGGACACATTTAGATGGTAGACATACGTCCGATATGCTTCACCATAGTTTATCCTGCGAATCTCATTCTATCGAGAATGAACGTACAAATTCTTCTCTCTCATCAGTTTCTCACTTCCCCCCACCAAATACACCGCCTGTGCATATGGACAGTTATATAACTCGTCAAAATCATGACGATCAGGTTTTTAATTCAAATCTTTTACTTCTAAAGGATACAGTTCATACTTCATGTGTGCCACTAAGCTCTCCTAAAATAATTTCAGAATGCAACTCATCTGGCCATACTACCATATCCTCGTGTTTACCAATTGGTGAACATACCGCAACAACCGTTCTCAGCCCTGTTGTTGTATCAAAGGAGTATACTGTCTGCTCATCAGCGAATGTAACAGATGTATCGGATAATCTTACAAATAACTGGGCAAATACTACTACTTGTGAACCAAATATTCAGGCAGCAAAAGAATGTGCAATTACGGATGACAATTTCGATTCTGTATCTAAAGCGACAGACGAAAATTTAATGGATTTAGAGCAAGTTATTTCATCACACTCAGCTTCATTACCAGCTGTTGACGATGAGTACTTTTTAAAAACTTCCGACAATTTTCATGTCGATACAGTAGTGAACATTGACCTTAGATGTATTTCTCATTCAGACAAAATTCCTTCTTCAACAGATAGTGGCGAGTTAGTGTCTTCGAAAACATCTGCCATGTGTTCTGCCGAACCAGATTTCCCTGATGTTTACGTTGATGTTTCTGACGTAAACGATAATACGAATTCTGTGATACTACCACACGAGTCATCAATTAGTGTCAAAGCAACAACAACTCAGTTCTCCGCAAATACGAAACTTATATCTTCTGTAGTGGCGTCTGCCGAGAGTTCTATTGACATCGAGTGTGAAACAGAGATTCAGAAAGATGATTGTTTCATTCAGTCTGCTGATGACGATAAGAAGTTTAAGACAGCTACATCTGTCTCCCCTTTAGTAGAAGACTCCACATTCAAAGAGCCATGTGAATCTGAAAGTTCTCCACTTACTAAGGCTTCTATAATTTCTGAGTCACCAACAAAAGATGATGCTCAGACTAAGATCAGTAATCAAGATCGAAATTTACTCCTCACATTGGAGCACCATAATGATAGTTTAGAAGATCCAGTTGAATCCAGTGGGCATTCTCCTTCTATTCATTCATCTCATAGAGAAGACGATGAAAAAGTGTATAACGATGCTGATTATGCGGCCGCTGCAGTTGCTGCTGTTGATGATGTGGTGTATGCACTAGCTGGTAATCGTAAACCTGATCCATCTTTAACTCTTGACCCGGCCTTAGAAGGCACAGGAACAGATCGTCTGTATAGTTTAAGCTTAGCTCCAGTTCATAATGAATTCAGTAATTCACAGATGAATATTTCTAATCCCGACTTGTGCAACACAAGCTTTGTGAATACTAACAAAAACTCAGTGAGTTAATTAGATTTAAATTTTGATGCTAAATGTTATTGAACTTTTTGGATATCCTTTGTGTTGAGTTTAAGTTCTTTTTTCAAAACGAAGTAGTAGCATATAAAATTCTTCGTATTTATATGATCTTGTTTCCTATGCTTCAGATTTCGTTTTGTATTTGTGCTCATGTTCTCATTTTCCTCACTTGAGGAATAGAACTTTTACAGTTACATAAAATTACTTCATGGTTACAATCTAGTCTTCAGAGGCACTAATAAGCATATGATATTACCAAATATCACTAATTTATTTCAAACTGGTTCTGTTAACACCAAGCATTGAAAAATATACATCGGGGTCTGGAATTCGCTGTGGTTCTAAATACTTTGGTGCAACAATTGCGAAGTTTTCCAAAAAGTAAAAACTCCAGTAGTCGAAGCCACGTCCACTGATTCGAGAGTGGATTATGCACTTTTAAACAACTTGTTGCTCCAGGACTAGTCTGCATCAACACCTGAACTAAGAATAGGGAGTGAAGTAGTCTAATGCATCGATAACTTCACTTATCTTGGAAGTCTGACCAGCGCTAATGGTTTGGTGTCGGACGAAATCTCAGCACGGATTCAAAAAGCTCGTTTGGCTTTTACCAACGTACGTCACTTACGGCGAAGTCAAAATATTCGTCTATTAATTGAGGGACGAGTATACTGTGTGACAGTTCGTCCTGTTCTACTTTACGACTACGAAACGTGGCCATTAAGAGCAGAAGATACTCGTAAGCTGCTAGTATTTGACGACAGATGTCTTAGAAATATTGCTCGCATCACCGGGTAAGTAAAAGTGAGGTTGGACGCAGGGTATTAGGAAATGATAGTAAATCAGTTGATGAAGTAGTGAATCTTCATCGACTGAGATGGTTGGGCCACGTGTCGCGTATGCCTGAACTCCGATTACCACGACGTGTAATGCTGACTAGTGTTGAGGATGGTTGGAAGAAATTTAGGGGTGGGCAAACTACAACGTGGCATCAATCCTTGAAGTCACTAACTCCTGGTCTGAGTCGTGTTGGTAGATGCAGACTACTTGTTTGGGGTTCGCGCGACTATCGTAACCAATGATTAGAGATTCTGGGTAGCATAGCTCAGAGTCAATCACAATGGTGTAGGTGTATACACTCTCTGTCTTCCCTTGAACTGTGAGATGAAAGTTGCTTTTTTATCTTTCTTTCTACCAATTAATTCTTTCTTCTTGTACTATATCCTTATGCACAATCTTTCTTTTATATATTACTACCATTGAAGTAACTTCATCTTGTTGTGCTAATGAGGTGGGGGGATTTGAAATGATGCATATATGTGCTTCGTCATACGTTGTAACTGACTGACGAAATTATAACCTTCAGATGCCCTAGTACTGCCTAGGGTGGCAAGAGTCCACTCTTCCTCTGGAAACGCCCTTACGTCGTCACGCGTATACAGCCACTATCACGGAAGTCCTACAAACTGTCTCCTCGCGAAGGGGTGTTGTTTACGAATTTGACAGGACGAAAAACTGCAGCCCATCGCTTTAACAGGGTAGGTGGATATGGAGGATTTACTGAGAGGAGTTGGAAAGTCCTGATCCCAGACGAATGTTACACATGAGCTGCAGGATCCTGAAGGAACAAACGGCGTATGAACCAATCGTTGGTCAGCGGCTACCATCGAACTGCATCTCCTTATGATGCTCTTCTGTCTTGTGGATCAGACCTTTATATCGAAGGCTCCGGGTGTGGGGTTCCCTAAGAAAACTATGTGCTTCGGTGTGGATGCATGAGTACTATCAAAGCCCTTACACAAATTGAATGATCTGTGTGGAACATATCCATCTGGTGCCTTTCACTTCCCGGTTGCCCATACCATGGAAGGGTTCTTCTCGAAGTACCTGAAAAGGAAATCGGATTATAGGTGGTCTTAGTGACCTGAGAGCATGACCGCAGAACCCAAGGGACAACTGCTTGAGGTCGGCCACACATGACCTTTTTATGGGTAATTTTTGTGTTAGCTCCGTACTTGTTGAGACCTTACCGCCAGAGACGGATATCCGTGGGAAAAAGTGGAGGTGTGCATTTTTAGGGTCGACCATTTCTAACCTCACCACTCTTTATGGGAAGGCAGCATCGCTGTCATGCTGGTTGTCCGAAGGAAACACCTTACCATTGTCACACCTCTGTACAGTCAGCAGTACGACTTCGCCTTCGGACTTTGAATTTGTTGCTTTTAGTCTTACCGCTCTTCAACCGACCTGTCTGACATGGTAGGACCTTGAGGAACGGTTGTTCCAGCCAGTATAGCTCGGTTGCTTCATCACGATAGGCAAGCCCGACCACTACGTCAAGGTAGCAACAACGGTCGGGTCCAATGTTTAGATGCATACATAAATAGATAATAAATATTTTTTCGCGAAGTGAAGCTGCTCGATACTTGTTCAAAGGTCCACATTTCCTATTGATATTTATTATCAGTTTAGGAGTTGTGAAAATCGTTAAGATCTTGATCGAGGTCATGAACCGATTGATGTTAGACCACCATTGAAGACCTGGAAGCACTGGGCGGCCGTTTCGTCCCATTGTGGGACTCCTCAGCAGTGCGCATACATGATCCTGCTCGCGGGTTTCGAACCCGGGGCTTTCAGTCTCGCGCGCGAACGCTTAACCTACTGGACCACTAAGCTGGCATCCACTGGTGTTAATGTCTAAATTCACTCAATCCACCAAGTTATTTTTTAGTTTAATTTTTAAAATAAATTATAGAAATTGCCGAGTTTTCAACAGTAGTGCACTGTTTCATCCTGCTAACCTATTTTACATTATATAACCATATCAACTCACCCGAATCTTATTTTATAAGTGCTCTCAATTGATTCTATTTATCAGGGATACAGGTTATCGATATCGTCGATCATCGCAAATACGTTAGAATAAAACGGAGCTGCTTTTTATTGATAATTATGTAGGACCTTAAAGGTATCATCGCGACTGAGATGGTGAACTCAGTTAATTTTTAGATAAGTACGTTACCCCAGCTGTCTAAAATACATGTATTTTTATGCCGATTTCAACGGTGCGCAAATTTTACAATTTCAGAATGTGGCTTGATCTCAAGAGGGAGTTATGGCGTTATAGCGTAGTCGGTGGTAATACTGTTATTTTATCGACATTGTTCGTAGTGTTGATACTTCATATAATAAAATCTAAAAAGTCATTTTATCCTTCCTGCTTCTGTTTGGGCACACGGACAGTATCTCATCCCTCACACAACCCAAATGATTTGTGTGGCTGATATATATTTGGTGCCTCATTGTACCATTGTTTATGTGTTTAAATAATAATAATAATGATTTTATCCAAGAACATAAATTCCTGTCTCAGTACATAGTAAAAAAACTACAGAAATAATGTGAAAAGGTGTAATTAATATTAAAATAGGTTGACAAATCCTCAATATTTACCTATGAAAAATAATATTGTGAAGTTCTAAGTCCGTTTATGTCGTTAACAAGACAAGTGATTCCATATATTTGCATATTAGTGTTCTAGTTACCGCATGTAATTTAAATATTTAGAAATAACACTTTTTTAAAGCTACATTTGTTATCTTGAATTATTGTCAATAATCTAGGATCAAATACCTATTGTGTTTTTTGGTAATAATCAGGATCGCGTTCGCTTTCATCACTCTTTGGTGGCCAACGAATCTTCAGATGGTGAAGTTTGTTCAGAGGATCACTTATCCAGAAGCTTGTCTAATGCTTCTCCTAATAACTGGAATAAAACGGATGTGAAGGGTGAATTCTTATGCTTATCATGCAATAAAGCGTTTTCACAAAAGGCTTTACTTCTGAAACATCGAGTTATGCATGAAGAACCAAAACATATGTGTGACACTTGTGGTCGCAGCTTCGTACGAGAAGACAAGCTTAAACGTCATGTTATGTCTATCCATACAGCTGAAAAACCTCATGTTTGTCATATATGTAGTAAAGCTTTTTCCCGCAAGTAAGTCAGCTTTTTTCTTTGTCACTATTAGGCTCATTTTAGCGCAAATAGTCTTATTTCTTAGGTGTTTTATCGTTTAACTGTTGAGGCGAAGCAATGATTTATGAGTTAGAGCACTTTACTCTCGATTTAAGAGTCGCCAGTTTAAGTGCACATTTATCTACTTCAGTTTGGGCGACCAGAACGTATCACTAACCCTACCACGAAGTGTAGATCAAAGCTAACTATATAACTCTATCATCATTTATACCTAAACTACCTTTCCATAAACAAAAGAAGTTGAAAATTTCTATCTTGAATTTTCCATCCTCTCATTCCACACATTTACTATGGTAAGCTTTAGACAAATATAGGAGTAATACTGCAAAAATAATCACTTAAAATGTTTTGTGATCATCCTCTACGAGTTGTTCATTAGGTTCTTCAGCTGCTTATCAAAGTTGTCGGGGTCGTAATTGATTATGTTGTTTCCCCTTCAGCTCTGTAAAAATTTGCAGTGATATGCTAGATAACAGTTTAGACTTATCTAAAGTTAAAAGATTAAAATGTTTAGTTTTCAGCAATATCTTATGGAAAAGGTAAAACCGTAATTTACTCCTACCAAACGACAGATATGATGTGTTAGGAATTTCAAGGAACCATTCAAATGTACATCTACCTACTTTTCATTTGCCCAGCGTCCATCCACAACGTTAATGAATGTCTGAGTCGGAAAATTCAACTTTCAACAAATTTGAAAGTCAGAGGTTCCAAGAACCTCTGAATACTACTGATTAATTCATATTTCAACTACTCACTCAACGGTCAACTGAAGTTGATCGTAGGGTTTAACTGAATTGTTACAATCATAGTGGGTCTGTGCAGTAACATGTAAAACTTAAAAATGTTGTGGTTCATTTGTTTTGAAAGCTTGTCTGTTTTTAGTTGCGGATTAAAACTGAAAGTTCAAACAGTTGGATAATGTTAGTAGTCATCTTTCACGTGATTGTTGGTCTTAATATAGTGAACATTTGCCAACAATTACAAGAAATCTATTGAGATAGTCTTCAGTCCAATTACGGATTGTCTTCCTCATAAATTTTCTTAACATATATTCGGCTTCACGCGCGGATGACTCCAGTATTCACTTACGTATCTTCAATTCATTTCCTTTATCAGAGATAAACTTAAAGACCATTTGAAACATCATGATCGTGCAGCTAGGAATTTTGAGTGTCAACAGTGTCAGCAACCTTTTGTTCAAAAGTCTGATCTTAACAGACATATTCGTGGAGTACATCAAGGTGAACCAGGGGTTGGGATAAATATGGCAGTAAAACGGAAAGCACCAGGTTAGTTATATTTTCATGTAATTAGTTTCTCACTTATTTTAAGATTCTAGTGAATATCACTAAGGTTACTTATAAAAAACGATAAATCGGTCGTTAAGGTTGTGATGGTTGGAATAGTTGTCACCTATGTGCAATTTTGACCCTGCACACGACAACCAACCAAAATGAAGCGGTAAACTGTTTACTCTATTATAATCCATTATGGAAGGTATGTTTCGTTACCTGTCGTTTTTACTGGCTTACATGAGAAATATAAAGTTTTCTACGATGAAAATATCATTCCATCGTGCTACGGGCGTGTCAAGTGTAAATCAGTCAGTCATAATGGGAGGAAAATTGCACCATAGCTAAAGACTTACTTTCAATTAATTCTATGACATAAATTATTCCAAAATATCATATTTATTTATTTAAACATATAAATATTAGTGTAAATGGGCACCACATATTGACAATGGAGCTGTGAAGAGATAGCGAATGTAAAGTGCGTATAAGACAAGAAAGAACAGAAATTAGTGTATGGGAGCGAAATAATAATAATAATAATAATAATAATAATAATAATAATAATAATAATAATAATAATGGGAGAAACAGTTCAGTTAACAAAAATAAAACCAGAAAAAATTCCAGTTAACGAAGTTACGTTCACTTTTATGAAGGGTTACAGCAGAATCTCCTCTCGCTTCTATTCTGAGCCATGTCTGATAATGTCTTAAGCCATCGTGTTGTACCATCTCTAGGATCCCAACCAGGGAGTCGTGAAGGACCAACAGCTTTCTTTCATATCACGACACCAAGTGTGCTGACCACCTCTCCGTTTTCCAACCGTTCCCAGTGTCAGAAAATAATGCATGATGTGGAATTCTCTGAGATGACATTCGTAGAACATGTGCAAGCCACTGAAGTCGGTGTTTCAAGATGGTGATACCAGTTGTATTGTCGTCACTGTGTCTGAACACACGATGCCGAACCTCCGTACTAACATAATGTTAACATTTTTGGAGACAATAAGGGTCGAAAAAGGTCTCCTGATATCCTCAATTCGTAGAGGCCAGATCTCACAGGCAAACAGTAAATCTGTCACCGATGTTAGTAAACTTCTTAAACACACCCCTCTTTAATAGACAATCCCAGAGAACGAATCGAAGGCAGCCCTGATGTCAAGAGACACTACGATTGTTGGCCTTTGATAAGTATGACAGTGTTCTAACATTTGGCGGAGAGTGAAGATATGATCAATACATCTTCGACCAGAACGAAAACCAGCCTGCTCCTCGCGAGTCAATCTTTCTCAGGTTTTGAACAACCTACGAAGTATGACGGAAGCCAATAGCTTGAATGCAATCGGAAGTAGACTTATCCCCGATAGTTGTTACAGGAACGACGTGAACCCTTTTTAAAAATAGGGACAACTATCAACTCATTCCACGATATCGGAACACTTCTATTCCCAGACAATTTTTAACAACTCGGTCAGTTCCTTAACCAGAAGATCGCCACCACCTTTAAAAATGGCTCGAGGTAACTCGTCTGGGTCTGATGATACGTAACGCTTCAGGAGTTGGAGTTCCTTGTGGATTTGCATTCGTTAGGTGGATCAGTCATCACAGGCCACGGGAGGTAGGACAGTCTGATCGATGTCGCCGGGGTAGATGACCAGTTGAATTGCTCTTGGAAAAACTGGTCGTCGTCCAAGACGTTGGTGAATCTTATTGATCGGCATTCCATCAGCTTCACAGATTGTGTAGCTCACACCAGACTTCTTGCTGCCAGTGATCCGGGTGAGTTGAAAGAGCTTCCGTCTGTTACCAGATGCCGTGGCTGCTTCTAATTCATTGGCACGTTCCGACCACCAGGCTTCTCGGTCCCTACACAAGCTGTATCAAATTTTATTACGCAACACTTCGTTTGTGATCAAACTCGCGGTCACCTGTAGTAGACCAACGGGCTTCAATGAGTTGTAGGGAGCCTTTAGAAACCCAGTGTTTATAAGTGGGACGTTTTGCGAAGTCACAAGCGACTTTACTAACCATTTTCATTGAGTCGTGCAGTTGCAGGCAATGCCCATTTATACTTTTCGGTGGGTTGATAGCTAGTCTTGAACGTAGCTCGGTTTGATATTTAGTTGCAACCAAAGCTGCAGCCAATTTGCTTACATCGATCCGTTTAGGGCGGTGATTATGTTGGCCACTGAAAAGTAAGGTGAGATTGGCGCGAACAGGGGCATGATCAAAGTCCAGATAGTTACTCTAAAATGAGCGACAGTCTTGTACACAACCACGCCAGCGTAACTGATCGCGATGTGATCAATCCGAGTCCTGGCTTGAGATGCAGATGGAGGGCTCCATGTGGCACATTGGCGATAACTGGCCAAGGAGTTAGTACTAGCCAGAAACAGGTTGTGGTTTGCAAAAAATATTAGTAGACGGTCCCCGTTATGTGACCTGCGACTAATAAGTCCCCATCGACCACCTAAACGACTCTCTTTTGTGCCTAGACGCCCGGCCTGAGCATTCAAGTCTCTGACAGACACCACAATGTCGAACTCTTTTCCTGCCCAAGAACACTTATCTGGTGGTAGAATTCATCCTTGATTGCATCCGGGTCTGCAATCTGTTGAAGCGTAGATGTAGATGACGAAAAACATCGTTTCCTACACCGATAATATTCATAATTCAATGTTGGGATACATTGTATGACATTGTTTAAAATCAGTTACCACGACTCACATGTATGTATATTTTTATTGTACCTACCAATCTTTAGTTTTGCTATTGTTTTATATATTTTGTTTCTTGGTTTAATTTTCTGTTCTCCAAAAGATATTGTTTTCATTTAGTATTTTACAATCATTGATATTACTAGTATTTATCCTTCGTTCTGTTATTTTTTTTTATCATGGTATTATTAATTATAACAATTTGAATCGATGCTTATTTTTATCAAATCCTTGTTTTACGAGTCACTATTGATTGCTTGGAAATAAACGTTTTTAAAATGATGAAATCGTTCAGGAAGTAGGAACTTCTAGGCTTTTTAGACCATTATATATGTTTCTTTGGGAAAAAATTTTCTATTATATTCTTGCACGTCTTGTTAATTAGTGAATTGAAAAGTTTCAACTTCTATAAATTTGAAGTTCAATACTTGTTTCATCTGTAAATCTTGTCCTCTTAGGCTCTGCGCCATTGCGTTTATCTAAACGAAAATCAAAGTCAACAACTGATAGTTCTGAGTCTAACAATAATGAGACTAAAGTGGCAATGTCATCAGTGGAAAATTCACATAATATTCCCACCAATATGGCTATAAATAGATCACATAATGGAAAAACTGTTAGTGGTGTACGAAAAAATGATAGTACGGAATCCGATATCAAAATAAATAATCAAATAGCATCGATCACTAGTGGAACTACTGTGTTTACTCCAGTCTCAATGATTGCAACCACAACGTCGGCATCATCTGCAGTTAATTTCACCCCTCTAACTGTTTCACTAGCACCTACTGGTATGACTCAAACAACTCATCCGATTTTTGCAGCTAATGCTTCTGGTCTAATGTTTCCTACAATGACTGCTCATCATCATCTTGTTCAACAACAACAAGCAGCGACTGGAACTGTCATGTTACCAAGTGTCAGTGTAGCTTCCGTAGCAGCAATGCATCCATCAGGAATCGCCTTACAACAGCAACAACATCAACAATTTTTTGCCATGGCTGCTATGCCAGCTCTTGCTCAATCAATCACGGTCACACAATCATCTAATGGTGTTCAACAAGGTACTAATGTTCAACCTACACAGACTTCAATTCATTTTCAACCTGAATTGAAAACAGTAGCCACACCTTCAGGTCCTATGATGGTATTGACTCATATAGCTGCCCCAAATCAGTCCGGTCAAGCTCATCCATTGGTCAGTTTCTTTTATTCATGTGTTATATTTTATAAAACTTATCTATCAATCAGTTTTTTATAGGTTCATTTTCTTGGTTACTTCATTTTTTTATATATTGTTGTACTAATCATTTCACTGTTTATATTGTTCTCTTTTTGTCGAAAGTCGTTTAAATATTGGATACTGGCTTACTAAATTATATTGTTTGAATTCAGTTAGATCATTCTTGTTTGTCGAGCAGGTTTCTGGATCTTCATATTTATTTTCTATTCTATGTTTTACCAAAAGTTGCTAATTTCATAATTGATTTGTTATTTTTAAACGAATATTGTTTGAATGTGCATTGAAACGATATATGTTTCAAAAATATTTAGAAATATAACTGCTGCATTATTATTCAGATCAATTGTGCTAACCCTTACTTTACTAACTTAGTTTAACCTAATTTTATAAAAGTTGCAAAGTTTATAGAATCTTATTTTATTAATCATTCTTGACTTGAACGAGTGAAATCCTAAGAAATATGAAAAAGTCATCTATCATTTTGTGTTGCATATCTCATCTAACTGAATATTCTCTGATATAGTTTTAAATGTTCTCTTCTATATTATTTTAAATCACTGTCCATACCAATGATATACATATATATAATGTCTTTCTTTTAATGTCATACTTATGCGAGTGTTTTTAAACTTGATTATAACTCTCGAAGATATGTTTATTAGCATTCGTCTTTTTTTCGTAACATTAAAAATAAGTACTTATAAAATTCTACTTTTTGATCATCCGTATTAAAATTATGGTGTAGATTCCCACTTGTTCGATCTCAATTTATGTAAATGAAATAATCAAATTAATTACTCATCCACCAAGTATAGGTTTGTTTAGTAGACCTCAAACCATATTGGAACTATGATGAAATGTAATTATACTATATAATTACCCAAATTGAAGCAAGTTCATTGGTGTGTTCGAAACGTCTTAATCACTGAGATACACCGCTTCAATAAGTGGGATAATCTTTTCCTGGCGAAAAAACAGTGCAATAACTTTGTTTATTCTAATGTAAAATGTAACTGCTAATAAATTACTAATAACATGGAATGTGAAAATTAAGAAAACCTGTAAATAAATAAATGAATATATCTATTGGCCGCTCAATGCTCTGTTACGTCTTAGGGTAAGGAGAGCCTGGGCTGTCGTAATGCTCGCGTATGACCAAGCGTATATAGCCACCGCCAAAAAAGTCATACTCATTGCTTTCTCTCAGAGAGGTTGTTGTTTACATAATGAAAAGGGCAAAAAGGGAATGTCAAGCTCTTTAACCTGGTTTGTGGATACAAAGGATTCACTTAGGGTAACTAGAAGAACCTGATTCCAAATCAACGCTTCACCTGAGGGAACAAATGGTATATGAACCTATTGTGGATCACTGCCTACCATGGGATCGCATCTCCCGATATTGCTTCACTGCCTTATGGACTAGACTTCTAAGTCGAAGGCTCGAAGTATGGCCTCCTAAGAAAACCATTTGTTTCTGATTGGTCGTTCGGCTCGTATCCCAGCCCACATACGAATTCAATTATTTGTGTGGCGCATATATATTTTGATCCCTCTTTGTACCGATGTTGATGTGTCTCAATAAAATATATTGATCAAACATAAAAATGAAGTTTTTATAAAACATTTTACCTATTTCAAATCTGAGTCAAAGATTTTTTAAAAATTACATCATGATAAAGATAGAAAGTAAATTTTATAATTAATAAACACACACAATAGAATTTATAATTAGTAGTTTAATTGGTGATATTTCTACACTTTTAATAGATAGCTTATTGAGGAATTCGTTTATTTATTTATTTATTTAAAATATCAAATAAAGACTGAATAGAATTCAGGTTAACAGTTAATGATATTTATTGAAGAACTTAAATTTGATTTTGTAACATTCTTTTATTATTGTGTTGTTTTATTTAGACTAGTCAAACAATTTTCCCTCAAGTTGTTGGATTTCATGCCACTGCAGCTCAACAACAACAACAACAACAACAACAACAGCAACACCAACTCCAACAATTACAACAACAACAACAAGCAGCAGTTGTTCAACATCAACAACTTTTACAACAGCAGCAACAACAACAACAGGCTAACTATGCAGTGGCAGCTGCTGCGGCTGCCGCTGCCGCCGGAACACATTTAGTTGCAGTCTCTAATCATGGTAATTGTAATCAATCAACTGTCAATCAAACACAACAATTCCAAATACAACAACAACAACAACAGGCTGTGGCTTTGGCAGCTCATCAACAAGCAGCGCATGGTTTTATTTTCCCTGCTGCTGGGGTTAGTGGTAATGTTAACTCGGCAGGTACTATTGCAACACCGTCTGGTCCAACTACATTCTTTTGTCATCCACAGGAAGGAATGGCTGCTGGTTTGTTTCTGGCTTCTTCAACTGATCCAACTAGTTTTGCATTAGCAGCTGCTGCTCAAGCGCAAGCACAAGCAGCTGCAGCAGCTGTTGCTGTTGTCCAACAACAACAGCAGCAGCAGAGCAACGTTAATGCTGTTAATGCTCAGAACAATTCTTCGATTGCTGCTACACAATTACAACTAGTAACAGGTTATTCACAGGTGGCGGCTGATGCTCAACAAACTGTTGCACAACAACATTTACAACATCAACAGCTATTGTTACAACAGCAACAACATCAACAGAGATTAGCAGCAGTGGCAGCTGTAGCAGGAGTTTCGCAAACTTCATCAATTGCCAATCCACATTCCGGGGTGTTGATGTCATCGAACACCACTGGTACTATTATTAATGCTGCGAGTGCTGCTACTGCTGGTGGTGGTAGTAGTACACCAGCCACCTCTGTAATTGTTAATTCAGTTCAAGAGGAACAACTCAATCGGGTTCAACAATCCGCTCATTTTTTAATTGGACAACAAGAAACAACAGGATCTAATAGAACAGTGAATAATTATCAACTGGCTGCATTTACAAATGCAGCAGCTGCAGCATTATATCAACAACAACAGCAACATCCAGGTTTCATGCTTGCAGCGGCTGGAAATACTGGCGTCACTAATACTAATGCAGCAATTGTTTCCAGAGGAACAACAGCAACTGTAGCAGCTATGGCTTTACATCATCATCAACAACAACAACAGTATCAACAACAAGCAGGTCTTATGGCGGCAGCAGCTTACCATCATCAACAACAAGTAGCTCATCATCAGGCTTTACAACAACAACAACAACAGTAGTAATAGTAGTGATGATGAGTTCAAATGGAAAAAAAAAGCTTATAACATTTTGACATACTCATGAAGTTAGTCATCTATGTATGTATATTGTATTTAACTAACTATTATTATTGTAATTTATTCAAATGTACTTTCTTGTTTTGTTTTTTATTAAATTAATAATTTTCTCGTATTTATTGGATTGCATTTGTCAGTTATTATTATTATTTTTCATTATTATTATTTCATAAACTCTTGTAGTAAAGAGATATGTTGGTGGGTGATTTATTTTTCATTTTCACCTAATATCCTTCATATATATATAACGATCTAATCTGATATTCACCGTTGTACTATTTCCCCCTTTTTGTATAATTTTCTCTTGAACTTATTTTCACAGTTTCTTGTATATAAATATATATGTTTCTGCGTATACTCTAGACGTAGACTACACCCTAATAAGTAATCTTGTGACTGGTAATGGTTTTTGTTTATGATAATAATATTAGTTGGTGTGGTTTTTTAGAATATTTATATTCGTCTACGTGGTTGCCAATATAAAACACGTTTGACTACTATTAATATTAATCTAACACACCACTATGTAATTGTTTGTTTGTTTGAGACACTACCCTACTTATTTCCTTTTCTACAACTTTTGTATCTATTGCAATTGTTGTCATTATGTACCACCTTTTAAATAAGAATCACTAATAATGTTTACTACAGTAAATAAAATACCTTTCTACTTTGGTTATCTTTTCTTTTTTGATACTGATGGTCATCCTACGAACAGTTTCAGTGATTATTATTATTGTCGCTATTATTCACTATTTGTACATGATTTTATTCAATCGAATGCTTTGATTGATAGCAAACGGTCAGTTTTTTTTCTTCACAAACATCTTGTTATTATGCTTTTTTAAGATTTGTAAATCTCCTATCTTCCTATCCGCCTTATTATACTTTTTTACGCCTATCTTATATGACAAATATCATTCAGCGTGTTTCCTTATCCGTCTAGTAATGCTGAGCGGGTTAACCTGGATATTTGTGATCGCGTTGTATATTCTGAGTTTGAGCAGTATTCTGTTAGTCTAGATTTTTGTATTGTTCAATTTTCTGTCTTTTCCATAATTGTTTTGTATTTGTCTTTCTGTCTCCCTCTTTCATGTATATATATATATATATGTTCACTTTCTTGACGTTTTCCTCAAAAGAAGTGCAAAAGTAGTATTAAATAATGCATAGCAAACTATATTCTACAAGATGACATCCATTTTTTAAGGAGCTTGTAAAGTAAATTCATAAACGTATCGTTCTATGTTCCATAAAACATTTGCTAGCCAGACAGGTTTGTGTGCATGTTATTCTGTTGCATTTTTCTTTCTTGCTTTCTTTTTTCACCATTATTATGCATTGTATTTCATCTAATTTATAGAATCAATAATAATGATAATAAATGTTTCTTTTTAATGGTTAATGTTCTATTGCTTGTCTGAACCTTATCTAGTCTTTACACTTGATTTGCATGCATCTATCTGTGCGTTAATTGATGTGTTTCTATGTCAGCCCTCAGCGAATAGAACAATTTGTTTTCTTCTGTCGTGTGTCCTCATCTTATTTTGTTTTTTTTTTAAAAATTTGTAAATGCATAACGTATATAATTAGGGATTGTGAAAAATTAATATTATGTATTTGTTATCATTATTGTGAGTTATTATTATTGCCTTATTTTCTACAAATGTTGGTATTTTGTTTCTTCTCATGTTTTCTTTTGTTTCAATAACGATTATGATGATCGGCATGCGTCTATTAATGTATATATACATGACTATATGAGACAATACATCTACGTATATATTCTTTTTTTTATTAATTACCCTGTGTTAGTATTGTTATTGAGTTTTGCATTGCAGACGATTGTTCATATCAAAAACCAATTCTAGGTAGACAATAATTAAAAACCAGGAATCACTGGACTTCTCTTTTGTCCTAGTATGCGATTCCGTGATAGTGGGTATCCACAATCCCTCCTGCGAGAATCAGGTCCAGAATCTTGAAGTATCACAAGGAGTACCCAACCTTTAGACCACCTTCGAACCGGGATCTATTAGTTTAAGTAGTAGAAAGAACAACTACTTGGTTCTTGGTTTTCAATAGTTGTCTAAGATCAGTCTGATGAAACTAAGTGGTCTTCACAAACCTGTGTAGTAATAAATTCTAAATACTTCCGCTTTACATTGGTAAGTGACGTGATCGGTTTACATTTTGTTTATGTGTCTATCTCAAAATCCAGATTCTTATCTGTCGTCCGAAATTACTTGTTTTGACTCTGCTTATGTTTGAGTGTATTTGCTTTCTCTCTGTGTAAACACGAATTAGTAATATGCTATCTTCTAAGTGATCTATACTTTATTATGTAATGGAAAATAAAAGATTGTCTTATATTTGTCATTAAGTTCTCACATATCTGACGTATGCTGAGACCACCGAATGAATGAAACCGACTTTAGTCATAATGTATTAGGTAAAAAGTGCAAATCGGTCAAAGAGGTTCTGAGTCTTCAGTTGATGTGGTTGAGACATGAATTCCATCTTCTGAATCGCCGTTTACTTCAAGGGTAATGTCTGTTATAGTGGTAAGCTAGAGGCGGCTTAGTCAAGATATTACACTAATTTTTAAAGTGAAAATTGAACTTAAGTAGATGGGTACAAACTATCCGTTAAGACTCCACGGATTTGTCATACTCAGTGGTTGGAGATAGGTGATAATCCTACGTAACGGTGTAGAAATATCCACTTTTTGTACGGAGTGTTGAAATCTTCGTAAACTGTCTTACTCTTTCTACACCTAATTGATCTTATTATCGTTGATACTCTCACTTCTAATACTTTGTGAGTAGAGATTTTTTTGTATCTTTAGCTATGATGTTCTGAATTGTTGGTTGATATTCAAAGGTCATCTTTGTGGATGGTTTCGGTTGATTAAATTCTTGGGGTCGTAGTTGATTGGAATGATTTTTTGTCCTCAGATCTTCATACAGTGTATTTATTGCTAACAGATGAGGGACGCTTGAAACTATTCACAACCTTAAAAACATATCAACAGTTTATGGTATGTTTCTTGAAAACCGTAGTAATTCAATCAGGAATATAATCAGGGTCATCTGTTGGTCATTCATACTATGAATTTTCAAAAATCTGAGGGATAAGATCTTTTGGAAAAGTCTTATGCTAATCTGTCTAATTAAAGGTCTTTTTGTAATGTTTTGTAACTAATTTAGTACCATACGTGTGTTTGTTACCTACTTACGCTAATATTACTTAGCTCTATTATGTTCCTGATTATTAAGCTCGAATTAGGATTTGAAAATCGAAGACTGTCGTTTAAATATTTCATTTTTCTGTTTACATATCAGTTTTGCTTAATTTTTATCGGACTGTTATTATCTTCGTCTAGTTAACTTCACGTCGCATTCTTTTTAAGTTTAAGTGATTTGTCTTTCAGTGTAAACTTCATAAAGTAACACTATAAAGTGGTTTTAATTTGTTAGACAACGCAAATTATCCGGTTTTATTCATTAATTGGATGTGCTACTTCAAAAATTAATAATACTGTAGTTAAGAAATATCTAAATGTGTATTCCAGTCAATTTTCTGCACAGCTATATTTCTCTCAAAAGGAATAGTAAGTCTAATAAAAGTCAACCTACAATTGCTAGTTTTATCATTTGACTTTGAATTAAGAATCTAAGTAAAGACTATTGTTAACATATCCAGTCGGGTTACATTGGTTTCTCGAAAAGAACAGTTGGTTGTACATCTAATTATTTAGAATAGTACACGTCTAAATTTCATCACACTGTAGACAAAGAAAGTCGAAAGTTCAAATTCTTTTCATTATAGTATACAAACTAGTAATGTTTTAAAAGTAATAATATAGTAGTGATGCTGAAAGACTGATTGTCAAAACTCATTAATCTCAACTATGTACGAAGGATGCTTATCTTTAAGAAAAAATAAACGGCAAATGACTTTTGTCATTGCCAAATATAATTATTCGGCTAGTCATCCCTTGATATGTTTCAATGTTGTACTACCATATCTTTGTGTTGACTGTATAACTGCTGAGGTGTTTACGGGTTATCCAGTTTTGCTAGCAAATGTGACGTAATGATAACCCGAGTACAATTTCTTCTAACACATCTTTTTACATGATATTTGCTATATTCTGGTTCGGACGAGAACCGGTGCTTGCTTCGTTTTGGGCACCAGGGCAGTATCACAGTCCTCACACATATAAAATGAAATCTGTGTGGTGTATATGTATTTGGTGCCTCATTGTACCAATATCTATGTGTTAAAAATAAATAATATTCTGGTTAGTTGTCACCACGTGATTTCCCATGTACTTCAAGAACGTGTGGTTGTTCTTTTCTAATTTGTCTTCGCAAATATCAAGTGTTTGGCGTTGCTGCCTTCTTTTTGGGTACCATCGTTAAGGATTATTATTGAAGAGTCGTGTATACTGGCTGCCTCTATCGTGTTCTTAATAGGTTTCGTTCGAACTTAAATAATCTCGATCGTTCATAATTAGGCCGAACTGAACAAATCTGGAAATACACGAATAATTCATATAATACATATTTAGTAACTACATATTTTCTATAATGCCTATATGAAACCTGACCTTTTGAAATCTGATTGATCAAAATTAACTTGTTATTGTTGTGACGTTTCTATTCGAAACATAAACCGAGCTTCTTCAAGTAAACACTAAAATTTGCAAACGTAAATACAATTCTTAACTAAACATCTGTCTAATCATGTTCGTATTTGGGCTTCTGTGTGAATCTGGTTTTTGTATGTGAAATATATTCGAATCTTAGCATGTAAATGTGCTTGTATATACTACATTTATTGATGATTAATTTTTCGTAGAAAAAATTTTAGGAGAAATTTAGGATTAAAATCTGCATAGCACTTTTACATGATCATGAATCTTCCAAGTGACTTAAAAGTTTTTAAGATTTAAACTTCAAAGAACTATCTACTTAAATATTCATTGGTATATAACTACAAAACGTTCTCCCGCTTTAACTGTAACTCCTAATCCTAACCTCCTTTTATATAACTAATAATATTCAATGCAACAAAATCGTTGAGAAAGATGGTCAAATAAATGTCACTAAGCTGATACTTATCACTTCAGTTGGTGAATATTAATTGAATCCTAGTAATATTTGTAATAAACAGGGATAAAGTTATAAATGATATGATTTCCTAGATGGTAAAGTAAGGTCTTGTTAAAGGTAATTCACAAGGTCGATGTTTTTGTAATGCTTACTTACAATGTTGCAAATGTTATTCACATATATCACATCCAGATTTACGGACGATGCCATTGTTCTAAGATTTCTTTATGTTTCGGTAGATCATAGGAACATAAAGGAACCATCTAGGTGAACATTTTTTTATTTGGTACCAGCTAGACGCTTTCGAAATGGTTCAAAACATAAAGGTGGTACATCAGATCCACAGTTTCTTTTAGTTTGCAGAAATATTTACAATGTTAACACATTTACGGTGATTTATAACTAAGTTAAGCTATATTATTATGTGAGTAATGACGTGTTATGTTTAAAACCTAGAAGTTACATCTTTCAATCATTGGAAATCAGTGCAATTAGATATTCATAAAATTGAACCAGTTGTATATCTGGACGCTTGATTAAATTCACAAGATTGATTTTTTTTTCGTTTTTTTAAACTATGAATAACAATATAAAAGACTATGAAATGAACTTTACTTAGTAACTCGTACTATGTTTAACATGCTAAATAGGATGCTTTTAAGTGTGCGGTGTCACTCTATATTGTAATATAGAGTGTAGCATGAAGCTAAATAGGTTTTGTATAGAGCACTAAAATTCTGTGATAATTAGAAATCGTGTTGATATGCTAACTAAGAAAACACAGAATAGTCCAACCTAAGACAGATAGAACTAGATGAAGGCAGGGATAAATTAGAAGTCACCACTGTTTAAAATCACTGCCCTTGAATGCCAGAGGTGATGGCGGACTTTTCCCTACATCATTAACATGAATGAGTCAGGTGGATTATATGTTGTCTTGATTCTCTAATATACATGCACTTGTAACCGCTGGATAGTTTTCAAAACATTATTATTGATGGGTTACTTTATTTCTGACGTTTTTTTTTCTATATCGTAATAGTTCCTGTATTGCTTTATTGTTTCCTACCTATGGCTAACAGTGATACTATTGCACCAATTAGTTTCAATAAGACTTCTGTATACCTGCACGCTGGTTTTCGACAGCGATTGCTCGATCATGTCTTTGAGTTGGGTAGAATTTGAACAATGAGTCTTAATCATTACATTTAAAGTTCAGATTGTCTGGTTATCTTTTAGCAATGGAATTTGCATGCTAGTCCATCATCCATATAATACTTAATCCTAACCTGTTCACCATTTAGACACTGTTGGTGTATAAAATAGACCTATCGTATGCACTTCACATATTTCATTAGTTCATACACTTGGAAGTGGTACTGTTTTAGAAGATTGCAAGCCGTCTTTTGAATAGTATTCCATGTTTTATGACTTTCCAACCGGTTAACTGTTTAGTATCCGATTCAATATGAAACTAAATGGAGTACTAAACTCAGAAAAATAAACTAGAAGTTGTGCATTTAATTCTTAATATTAGCTTACTACATTTTAATTAACTTTAGGACAATACATGTAGTTTCCTCAATATCCCAAGTTTTCTAGTTAGAAAGTCATTTAAATTCTGTTATCGATTTAGAATTATTAGAATTTACGAGCTGATCTTTTACCCGAATACAAATCATTGTCACAACCTAATGCAATTCTCTAAATAGAGTTCACACTGCATAATTATGTGCATATATACCAAAATTTTACTTCAATGGTGTGCATGTACTAACAGTAATAGCCATCACAGTTTCCCAGTTCTGAACTTGACGTAAATTTATCCGCATTACCATATTACGTAATTACTTACTTACGCCTGTTACTCCCAATGGAGCATAGGCCGCCGACCAGCATTCTCCAACCCACTCGGCACTGGGACTTCCTTTCCAGTTCTATCCAATTTTTGTTCATCCCTCTCATGTCTGTCTCCATTTCTCGATCTAATGTGTTCTTTGGTATTCCTCTTCTCCTTTGGCCCTAGGATTCCAAGTGATGAGAGCTTGTCTTGTGACACAGTTCGGTAATTTCCTCAATGTGTGTCCCATCCACTTCCAATGCTTCTTCCTGATTTCTTCCTCCACTGGGATCTTGTTTGTTCTCTCCCATAGTAAGTGGTTGCTGATAGTGTCTGGTCAGCGGATCCTAAGTATTTTGCGTAGACAACTGTTAATCAAAACTTGTATCTTCTGGATGATGGCTTTCGTAGTTCTTCAGGTTTCCACCCCATATAGTAGAACTGTTTTGACATTTGTATTGGAAATTCTGACTTTCGTGATGTTTGACAGTTGTTTTGGCTTCTAGATGTTCTTCAGTTGTAGATATATAATATAGTATAATAATATATTTCTGCATGAGCAGGTACAAGCCATTTTTACAGGCATGATCTACAAATTACAACATTTGTTGGCTCACAGTATGCTTCCCAAATTATTAAGTTTATGGTTGTTATAAAGTAGACTCGTAGAGCGCTTGCTGTAAACTATGACCTTGAGGGGGGGGCGTACGTCAAGTTTGTTCCAGACGTCAGGAGTTCCACAGGTTCTATGAACTGCACTAATAACGATAGTAAGCAGATAAGTCAAGAAACAACTGAGCAGGCGTTGGGTAGGCAAGAGAAACTTATTTCTGAAGAGTTGTTGCGCTGCGATAAAATACCTGGAAATATACTGGGGGAATGTGCAGAAAACCTATTTGGCCGAACAAGGAATCTAATTCAACACACTAGATTGTCTCTAACTTAACAACAATGGTAATGAAGCTCAATATCCTAAAGTGCCAAACGATATTTTTTGCATTCTAGAACGGCGTGTAGTGTCTTCTTCCTATAATGCCGACAAATCTCTTGAACGTTAGCATAATGTATTCTTAGTGCCTATTTGGTAGAAAGCCTGTGAGGTCGATAGACCTCCTATCCTTATTACTGAAGACTGAGATTAGACCGATCATTTGAGAGGACTTTCGAAGAAATTTCGAAAACCGAGAGCAAACCGTTTACGTCTGGAGTTCCGTCTCTCGCACCGAGTAGTGAATTACTGGAATTCTCTACCGGAACACGTTATATCAGCACCGTCTGTTAATATATTCAAAACGAGTTTGGACCTCCACAGTATTACAAACTGCAAGGATTAATATAGGTCGATAGACCTCCTATCCTTATTACTGAAGACTAAACTCGACAAATAAGAAACTAAAGTCTAAGGCAATGATATTTCTCATTCCCTTCTAAGATGACTGTTCAAGCTGACTCATGAGCTCCTCTCAACACTAGTCAAAACTTTTGTTAGCCCATACATTGAAACGTATAAATGTTTAGACCTCCTTCCAAGACACTCGGATAACACTGAAAACGATAAACAGTTTATTTTTTCTTACACAGACTGCTGGCACCAAAAGTAACAGACAACCACCTTGTTTGCAAATATAGTGGCAACAGAAGTTACAAACTTTACTCTCTTCTTTACGATAAAACTATTAGACAGTAGCACTGATCTAAAGTGCAGAAACATCGATATTTATCAATATTATCATACATTTTTGGTATTCTCTCCACCACTATTTTCAAAATACGAGGTTTCGGTCATAGTGCACGACTCCTCAGCAGTGTGCCCCCACGGTCTGCACGCAGGACTCGGACCCGGGATCTTCGGTCTAGCACGTGGACGTTTATCCCATAGACCACCGAGCCAGCAATCAACGGTTTTAGTGTCTGTCCTCAATCAATTTATGATCTTGCTCAACTCTTCGTCCATAGTCTGAAGCAGACAACTGTCGTTTGAGGGGAGATGATATTCACTATCAAGGACCTAATCAAGACATTAAGAGCTACAACGACTATTTCACTTGTGGAAAACAGTAATAACCAAAATTAGTTATTCCAGTACATTACTGCACCTTTCAGTTTTAGTTTTACCACGCAAACTATTTGAATATTAACAATAGGAAAATATTCTTGAAAACTATAAGAACTGGGGGCCTGTAATTATCACTATTGTATTTGTCTGTAAAATATGATGTTCATTGGACTTTAAAATTTAACTAGGTAACTTTCATAGAACTTCAGTCGTTAACCCACTGGCCTAAATGTTTAATCGACAAAAAATGAGGACAATGTTAGAAGATAGCTTCCCGTAAAAGCCGGTGATCAGATCATTTCTGCACTCTATTCATTCTTCTATGCACGAATTGCAGGGTGCAATGCTTTCAGTCCTACACTTCTGTAAAAACATCATATCACATGAAAACAGTGAATGTGACTTTCCTCACAAAGTCTAAAAACATGTAATTACGCAAGACTGTTTCCAACGAGTGAGCAGAATGTTTTTATCCTCCGACGTACTATAGGAACAATCTTAGTACTACGATTATTTTAATTCTATATTCATAGCCACTTGACCGCTAGTGTTAAGTTTTTCATCACTTCCCACTATGATTATAGAGAAGAAATTGTTTTCTTTATTTCTATATATTGCAGTGCAATACAACTTTCATAGGGTTGAAAAAAAGAGTGTTGGATCCCCATAATCAGTTAAGCGCTTTAGTTTTACGAATCATTTTGTTTCTACGGACTGAGTGTTAGATCCAACTTCGAGTTCAGAAATGAATAACAGAATATAGTAACAAAACTTTGATTACAGGTTAAACACAAGCTCCTCATTTACAAAATATGAATTCGTCTCTACCTGTCATTGTATTAGAAGATATGTCCACCATCATTGATTTATCTGGAACTTCAAGATATTCAGTAAACCTACCAACTGTTCATGACTTATTTTGATTGAGTGATTTGTTTATTTATATACTACCCCTATTTCTAATGTTTGGAGTAATCATGTTGCAACTTCTGGTATGTCCTTCATACATGGTATGGCGATTCGCTTGTTGGTTTTCACATTTGATCTAATTTCGCCTTACAAGCATGAAAGAAGTTTATTGATGAAGTTGCATGAAGGGCTGGTTTTCTGAAAAACATGTTCTTCATATCACCATATTGCTGACGTGCTAAAGTATGTCTCCGCCTTTTGAATAAAGTCTATGAGCAGCTGACTTTCAGAATCTTTGCTGTTGTAGTTAATAATTTCATCTGTGGAGCTTGTTCTCTGACACATTTGATTCTCAAGTTTTACTTAGCCACTTCTAGCGATTAACAAAACTGAGAGTAACAGAATGCCGTCCAGCTCATGTTTTGTTGTTAATAATACACTGAATTAGACAAAACTGATCAAATTACGATACTCTTCAATTCATTCATTTTGATGATGACGAAGGTTTCGTTCACACGATGTATTAATTTTCTTGACTCAAGCAATTTTAATACCGGAGCTTACAGTCTTTTGTAGCGGTAAATAAATCCCCAAAATAAATAGCCCTGTAAGTTTTCGACATTGGATGCTGACCATATGTTTTAGTGGACTCATCTAGCTGAAGGCGCTCGGTCAGGCATCCGCACCAGATCACGTGTGGCAACGCCGTGCTCAACATCAACCGCAATCGCTAGCCAGATTGGATCAGAGAATTCCGATATATTAGTAATCGCCAAATACACTCTTCCGATCTCCTCGACTCTGTCTTTTGATTTCTCTCGGTGGGTACAAATCATATTAGAAGGTGTCACTGGTAGAAGCGTTGTCAAACACTGAATACCTGTGACATCCTTCACTTTCAGTTCGACTGAGGTGAATGAGATACACGAGTTCATTTTTGTTGCTTCATATCTCCATAATCTTAGACAAAACAATTATTTGGAATCCGATTGATGTACCAAATATTTTAGGGTTTTTAATTTCCTTCAAAGAATAAGTTTTCAAGTACCTGCCAATTTTCCGTAGACGTTTGTGCTGATGGTGTTGTTCAGAAGAACAGTGAATGCTCCACGATAAAACCATCTAACTCAGAGAATAAAACCCCACCCAAATAATCCAGCTGAGCTACAATTCTTCTCCACCAACTAAAAAAAACCCAAAGCTGTAAAATATTACTGGGTTAACCTTGGGATTACTTAATTTACTATCCAGATAGATAAAAACCTGCTAGAAAAGATAACCGTAAGTAATTATTTACTGTCTTTCAAGTGAATTACGATCTTCTCGACTGGGTATCACTAGTTTCCGACTGCCAATTTTATGTATATATGGAGGTTAGATTTTTGTTGCAGCAAATACTCAGTTGAAACTTTTCAAATTCATCCGTTTATCCGCAGTTGGATAACAAGTTCTTTCTACGGATTGACTTTTCCCAATGGCCGTATTCGGTAAAGTATTAGGTGAAAGTTGCAGTTATCGTATTAGAATAGTCAATTCAATTGTGT
The DNA here is from genome assembly GCF_000699445.3 of Schistosoma haematobium. NCBI lineage: Eukaryota > Metazoa > Platyhelminthes > Trematoda > Strigeidida > Schistosomatidae > Schistosoma > Schistosoma haematobium. The sequence continues at coordinate 14,615,267 of NC_067201.1, forward strand.
GTGTCAGACAGAAATAGTAACAGGAAAATGTTTTTCCAAGATTTATATGTACATACAAAGACACTACAAAAACGAGCGCAATTACTGAGACCAAGGGATGTGGTAGACAAAAACACAATGGGAGAAAACCAAATATATTTCAACAGAGAACTACAGAGTTCTTTCAACACATGTGAAAACCGTACGTCCAGTACTTCATGTGCAAATCCTCCATCACTAGTCTCAAACTTCATTGTTCCTTCATTGCCATGACAATTAGTCTCTGTTTTCATTCTCGTCGATTCGATTTTCCCGACCTTTTTCTGCCGAATTTTCCACTTTCGATTTATGTTATATACTTCTGAGTATGTCACAAGTATTTGTAGTTTGATAACACCTATTATTGAATCGTACCCACCCGGTGGAATCAAAACATCTACACTTCTTATGTCGGCAGACATAAGTAGTATACAGCACAGGAATAGTTGCTAGATGGTTTATGGTAAATGTAATTAAAACTATAATACATAGATCTCACCAGATCACAGTACAGAGAATCAGTTCGACCATATTTACATTGGTAAAAAATTCAGAATGTCAATGGAAGGCGTGAGAACAAGGTGAAGAGTTGGCATAATATCAGATCACCATCTACCTGGTGGTTGCTAAGATGAAAGTGAAGTTAAAGGAACACTTGAAAACTGGGTAAACAGTACTACAAAGGTTCAATTCAGCCTTCTTTAGAGATATTGGCAAACTCATCAAATTCAAGATAGCTCTCGATAACAGGTTTCATCTCCTACAAGGCTACTGAAAAAAGAAACTACTATGGACGACAATTGGAAAGGGGTCAAAGAGACACTAAATGGAAGTATGAAACAATAATATGACGAATCGAAGAAACTAGCAGACAAATTCTGCAAACCCGGGAGGCCGGTCAAAGAGAAAGTAGGCAAGACAGCCAAATCCACATCTGAGAGGAAGCACGAAATGCAATGGACTTCTTGAATGCAACTAGACTATTTAGAGCTCGCAGGTGACCTACTTCGTTTATCGCATGCACACCAGCAAATGCAGATGAAGCCAGTCTGTGTGGCGTCAACCTATACAGTAGTAGACCACAACATACACAAGGGGAAAAGCAGGATCCTGAAGTGCAACACAGCAGGCACCAATCCAATCACACTTTGTGGGGAACGGGTGGACACTTCCTCGTACCTGGAGGGCATCATCGATAAACAAGCAGGATATGATGCAGATGCAAAGACACGAATTGCCAAAGCAAGAGCAGCATTCTTGCAGTTGAAGAACATATGGAGCTCAAAATAATTGTCATACAACTTCGAAGAATCTTCAATACGAACACCGAAACTGATTGGAGCTGAAACTTGGAGAACATCTAGTAACAATATCAAGAGAGTACAATTACTTATAAACAACTGTCGACTCAAGATACTCAATATGCGTTGGCCAGCTACCATCCACAACAACCTAATGTGAGAGAGTTCAAATCAACTTTCAGTTGAAGAGGAAACTAGGAAAAGACGCCAGACGTGGGTTAGAGACACACTGCGGAAATCAAGCTCATGTAATTAATTAGCTAAGCGAACAGAAGGGTGCGATCATCTCCAAAGTCTAACTCATCTGGGTGTCACCAAGGTGTTAATTGTAATTCAGGCTTCTACTTAGCTGTGGAGGTTTTATCCAGCCAGCCACAACCATATAAGATGGAAAATATGAAAGAATGCATATTTAGTTGACGCTGGTCCTCATCCGGATTGGATTTGTGATCTGAAGCCTATGAATAACTTTGAAGTTCAGACCCATATATGAGTTCCTTTGGGTTTGGATGATATCGAGAACTCTTTAAAATCGAGTATGACTCCACAAGTTTCGCCTATCCAGGTATCTAAGTGTTACTTGTGACCAAGGAATTCGGAATGCAGAGATGCATTAAATTCAGTTCGCTGTTCAGCATCTATAAGAAGTTTCACAATTGGGTTGTTACGTGACTGGTTTTAACAAAGTATGTTTTGTTGATAGCTAAGTTCGGCATTCACTGAATCTCGTGTTCGATTTGATAATACTCTGTTTAAAAATTTGCATTGGACTGGAAGTATAATGATCCCTCTATAGTTTTCACAATTACTATTGTCTCGTTTCTCCGGCATCTTAGTGAAGTATCCCTCTTTCCAACCTACTGGTGCTTGTTCTTTCTATCAAAATATGGTACGACACTGCAGTTACTTCTATGTCTGACTTCAGTGTCTTGGCTAATTTGTTATGTGGTCCTTTTACTTTGTCATTTTTGATTTGTCTGCCGGCCCTGGCAATTTTTTTAATCATCTGTTGGTCATCATATGTGGGTAGGTTTTCGTGTGCCGTCTTGATGTTGAACGGACTAAATAGAGCTGGTCTATTAAAAAAAACTTCGAGCTAACCTGTCGCTCGCTCCTTCGCTTCTGATCATCTTCACTGCCGCTGTTGGTGAGTGCATACCGTGAGTCTCATTCAAGGCAGTCTCTTCTTTGTTGGGGATTCTTTTGATCCTGGGTCCATGAGATGCGGATTGTATGAATACTTTCATGTTTCTTTAGAAAGCATTAGTGAGACTATTTGTGTATGGAGGGAACATTCTTCTCCGTGTTCAAAATGTGACGGCACCACTACTGAACCATGTCTGTTATGTCTTGTTTGTATCTAGTTACCATCAACTACCTCAAGAAAAGCCAGGTTGTGTCACATATCTGCTTCTGTGTAAATGGTAATAAGCAAGGGATGGGCAGTTTTCCATGAGTATCTTTTTCGTGACATTCATTATTCAGTCTGTGTGGGCTACTTTGCATTGACAGTTTTCAAACAACATTTCTAACTGCTAGTCTTAAAAAATGAATGATAGACAAGTACGCAGGAGAAAATGGCACGTAGTTTCGTAATAATCTGTTAAGGATTTAATGACCTGATATCTGACTCCAATTAGATTATGTGATGATCGCTACTAAAATACGAGTTCAAGCTATCCTCGTGTATAATTATCGGCTTGAATCGCGTTAGCGAATAACTGAATTAATTAAGTCGAATACGAGTGTGGGTTTCGAATAAGTTTATTTCACACGATCGTTGGTCCAGGCAGACGATCAGAGAAGTGAATTGAAAAAAGTGGAGAGCAGAGAGTGAGGCGAAACGAAATGACGCATAGTGTAGAAGGCGAGTGAGCCAATTCGTCCTTATCAAGCGTCACTTAATATTTGTACTCAGACAAAAATAAGTTGCAGTCATATGATGACTTGAGAAGACTTTTATCTACAGAGGCTAGAATAACCCATATGGGCTCGACATGGTACCAGCCTCTTCAAGATATGGTGGTTGCGAAACCTTCTCGTTGAACGCCAGAACTGAACTCCTTACATAGAGTTGAATGATGGCTTGCAGTCGAGTCCGGTATGCACTCCTAACACTATATGGCGCACGTCATGTGTATCTGTGGTGTCTGAATGAACTAATGATACCTTTGTACTTGTTGAATGCTTGATTTGGAATCCCCAATACAGTCCATTCGTTGGTGCTTATCTAGTACTTCTTGATCCAAATACATTTTATCTGGAATTTTTACTTTATAATATAATTCAAATACTTCTAATGATCACATTGACGTCGCGATGGAGCATGTGATGGAATTGTTGGATATACATTCGGATTTCGATGCTTTTGAGGATTACTTTGAAAGGTTCGAAATCTGGGCTATGACCAAGGAAGATGTTGAGGATGTTAATATTGTGGCACATTTTCTCACATTCATCGGAAAAGAAGCATGTAGCTTATTAGAAACTCTGGCTTTACTGGAAAAGTCCATTTTGATTTCTTACGCAACTCTCAAGGATCTACTGCTAGACTATGTTAAGTATACAAATTTCGAATGTGGTAAAGGAGGAAGATTTCGTAAAATGATTCATGAGGATATAAAGAATTCCACCACATTACGTCATCCCAACCTAGTGCATACTCAAGGTTATGCAGATAATTCATTGAGGAGTTGCGATTTAGTTCACGAAAACGGGCACAAGTTTGGTCAATGTTTGTCCTATGGCAATTCATTAACCAGGTGCTGCTATAATAGTTCCTCCATATTTGCATCGCAGACTAGCAATTATTTTAGTGTCTAGAATCAACTAATCAGTATGTGAATTCAACAACCTTGGTACGGCGGTGATCGCATTTTGGCTATATCGTTCTTGGTAAGCTCTTTGTGAAGCCTTGAAGAATCCAGATATCGTAAGCTACAAGTTGGTGTATTACTCGGTAGAAACGGTCCTTAATATAATCGTTCACTTGACGTCAACTGTCGTCTTGCGGATCTAAAGAAATATATCCTTCTGTGCAAGGATGTTTGTGCGCGGTTCTAACAGAGGTGATTTTTAGCTCAACATTTATTGCACGAACCCAAAATCCAGATTGACAGTGGCAATGAATTCACTTGAAATAAAGTATACGTAGATAACCGACATCGTCTTCTTTGTCTAGGTTGTAGTGGTGAGTTAGAAGTTTTATGTTCTTCGGAAGAATGCTGATCACTCTCACAGAGAATTTACGAGGACACTCCAGAAATGTTCATAAGCCCAGGACAAGCTACTTATCAATTGACTATCGACTTTCTGATCGAATCATCAACGAGTGGAATTCATTATTTCAGCACGTGGTTGAGGCTCCATCCGTCGACCCTTTCAAAATAAACTTGGATCAACTGAGATACCACCATTTCCAGGACTAACACAGGCCGTCAAGCCTCTTGTCCTTTACAAACTGAAACTGAATCTATGTCCTGAAGATAAGCAGCTGATTCTGACGAACTGCGTTTACGTCCATAAGTACAGGCATATCTGAGAGTTGGGTCATCATTGTTCTTTTTGCATGCTGACATAACATACTTAGTGTGCGTATACTTCAAAGATAATCACCAACCGCAGAAATCATATTACCTTATGTACTTTCAAACAGGTCTCAAAATTATCCCAACATGTGAATCGTCATGATAAAATAATGTCATTGAAGATTCTTCCTATATCATGCACCATCACGATAGCATCGTTTTCGTTACTTGAAGGATGGACGTTATCGGACATAGTATGGCTAAACTCAATTCAAATCTCACGACGTCTTGATTTAACCGCTACTGCAAAACTTTACGGATTGTCGAGGTGACGCATCAATCATTTTACGATGATTTGACCTTCAAGTGCTCAGCAACCTCCTTCAGTGGGCGATACCCCTGAAGCGTTACAGTTTGTGTGCAAATGTCCTTTGGTGAGAGACATTGGTTCCCCGTGTATTTAGATGCATGGTAGATTAGTCGATGTATATTTAAGCAAAAAGTAGATAATTCAGTGTGTACTTAGGCGAGAAGTGAGTAATTCGGCGACATTTCAAACGAAACGTAGAGAAGGGGGGATTTTGCCTAATTTCCCCATGGCAGGCCAAGGAGACTTTTTGCGCGTCCCCCATTTATCCCTTCCTATTAGCATTTGTTCCCTCTTCGTTTTCTTGGGAAGGCTCACACTTTATTGACTATGTAATATATGATACGTAGGAACTCGATCTCTCAACTTCAGAGCGAATTTCTCCAATTTAGGGGAGGCTCCATCAACAATTTTAGAGACATTCTATGGAAGACGTAGTTAGACACCTAGCAGTCCCTTTTTGTCTACATATCTCATGAGGTTCCTCACCATATTTGCAGACTTCAAGGTAACCTAAGGAATTTGAGCTAGTTTAGAGGAAAAACGCTTTTGTGATCTTAATGAAAACCCCATGATGCACCGTATGCTGAGATTGGAAAGTAACTGATATATGTTGACATTAACCGTGAACCTTCATTGTTCGTAAACACATTATGTAGACCTAACCATCATCCTAATTTACTTTGATATTTCTACATAAAGTGTATCTTGTCTATCAGGTTTATAAATGTCAACAGTACCTTTTTAAAAGTTTCTAACATGCTTATATCCTATTTAGAAACGAGTTCCTGGTTTCACATCCTCACTCTCCTCCACTTCAAAAATTATAATACCCTTCCAAATAAACTCAGTTCTGTCTCATTAAGTTCAAACATGCTATAGTGTATCATATATTTGTCCATAATCAGTTGTCTACTCGTACTTCGAAATCTTTTCTTAAAATTTTCATGGAAAAGTATTATCTCTACTCACGTTTTTGACAGACTGTAAGTTCCAAGTGTAGGATCTGTGCAGACATCGCTGTACTAGTCTTTGAGCCCTTATCGTTTTATTCAATGTTTAGAACAGCAGTTGTCCTTGTGGTTTGCTTTTTTCTTAGAGTATTAGTGCTCAAATTCAATGATGGTTACTAATTCGTTCCAGAAACTGCAAAAAGGCACGTATGTACGACAAACGTGTGGGTAGAACTAAAGGTAAAACAGAACTGATCAATAATTGTACTCACAAGGGCTAGGCAATATCTCATGTTTGCACGAACCTTGGTAAGCATAATGTGGATCCGCTTAATGGGAAGTTCTTGGTATTCCAGTTCTCACAACCGTTTGACACCTACTTGAAACAATTTGGCAAGTTACTATCTAAAATCTCACCAAATATATATATATATATATATATATATATATATATATATATATATATAAGGGTCTCTTCCCCTTACATTCAAGTCAGCTTTATCATACGTATACCATTTTCTTTGTTCAAAAAATTTGTCTTCTAATAATTATTAGCACCACTTGGGGAATCCAGACAATATAGTTCGGTTAAACTAAGGGGCTAGAGTACACTACCTGAGTCTGTAAAACTAGATCTACGGGCACGCTAAATAAACTCATGTGGGAATAAAGGTTTCTGTGTAGTTGCCTGGGCGGAGTTATTCTCCAGTTTTATCTAAGATCCTATCCAGTCATTAACGTAATTGGCAAAACTAGGTTGATAATCGAGAGAGTTGCGGATACATTTTACTAGTTATTTGGTAGATAACAATCACATGATTACTCTTGTCATTAAGTTGGAGAAAGACTTGACATACAGTCAACAAACCTAGTATTGTTCACGCTCAAACTCAAGTAAAAAATATTGTCATTTCACCTATGGTGTAACGTTGTATGCGCACAGCGCTTTTGTGTATAAATTAATAGTACCATGTATTTTAATGTTTTCAGTATCACATTGAAATAGTGCATAGTACAAATAAAATGGAAAACATTTGTATAACTCCATCATGTGGCAAACCGTCTAATCTAAAGTGCCCTGTGTGTCGTGATTTGGGGATTGAAACATCATTCTTCTGTTCACAAGTATTTGTCAAGAAATAACAATATTTTCATGTGTTAATTTCGAGGAATGTTTCAAACAGTTTTGGAAAACACATAAAACAATACACGTTGTCGGTGCCGGTGAGTAAACAATAATTCAAAGCTTACCTCATTACAGAAGATACGTGCGAAGATGTTCGTTTCAACGGATATAAATTTACAGGTCAATTACGACCTGCTAAAAAAGTAATATTGTTTGCTTCTATACACAATGCTTCCAGACACCTAAACGAGAAGTGAAGAGTTCCATTGAATTCCCAGACTACGCCATCACAGGTATTTGAAGACTGTTTGTTTACTTTTATCTTAATCATGTAGGGATACCCGTTTCAGAACGCCAAGCGAAAAGTTCTCATAGTATTGTTGCTTTGGACGACGATGAAATTGAATGCATGCGTGTTACAGGAAAGGTAATTCGCTATTTAAAATGGAAACATATCCCAGTAAAATTTCAGTGCTGAGTTGCCTAATACAATGTATGCGTCTCAACTAACTTTATGATACTACAAAAAGTTGAGCTCCAATTTTACTAAGAATTTGTCAATTGTTAGATTTCTGTTTCGAGAATGTAGTTTTGCTTGTTTTTGTATTTTTATGATATTACCGGTTATTCATAAAAAGCCAACCTATTCATCAAGTGCGGGTTCGTATGGTCGATCTTAAGACACACTGCGTGAGGCAGTAATACTCTCAGACTGTCTAAGCTGAAGCTAATGAACCGGGCTAATGAAATCTCTGGCATAGTAGTTGAAGTTCAAACCCCCTAATCAGTGAACCGCACAGAATATTATATTCATCAACACACTATCATCCCACTGTTGTTTTTTATTAATCCCAATGTTTTCTAAAAAATTCTTGCTACAAGTGTTCTGGGAATCGACCAATTACCATGCATTTTACTTGGTAGTATACAAATGTAAATTTATGTCATATTTTTCACTGTTGTCATTAGTCTACTATATTTATACTATCTATTTTCATTTTTATGAAAAAATCATAAATCGGTGTATACTTAGGGTGCGAAAAATTGTTTGCTTAACAGATTACACTTCGTAATAATTCATGGTTTGGTTTCTAAATGTCTATATGTATCCATAGGTATCCAAAAATTAAAAATGGTCAGCTAGACGTTTTGTTTGATTGTACAGATCAAACTCAGTTTTTGTTGAAATAAATGGTGCCAGAATGGTTTTATATATGTTGTAAATATAGACATTAAGTAATTCTTTCATTCACCGTAATTTAGATACCTAATAAGAAATATATGTACTCGTTGAATATAAATTACAGTTACCAGTTGTTGCTTAGTACTCGATGTTCTACTATCCACTGAGGTAATATTTGACTAACACATGTATCGCATTTCAATTTTTCATCTGACGAAACAGTAAGCAATTAATATATGTATATTCATCAAACAATACGTTGAGAATTGTGCAACTTATCTGTTGATGTTCAATTAACAGTTTTTATGTAGTTGTCAGCTGATCATATTTCGTTGCAGTACTTTTGCGTTCTCGATAATAATAAAGTGTGATCTACACTTGCGTTTCAGAAAAAATTATCCACAGTTTGAAATTAGTTCTGAATATTCTTTTTTACTCAGTTTTTACAAATTAATGGTTCCCTTAGTTGACGTCTTATATTATTTTCAAGCTTGCCCGTGAAGTCTTAGAAGAAGCAGTAAAAGCTGTCAAAGTTGGTGTAACGACTGATGAAATCGATCGAGTTGTACATGAGGTAAGAAGTTAATTATAGTTTTGTACTCTTGGTGAACCATCACTTGTGAGGTTTTCACCCTTTTCATTTTCGTTTAATTTTATTACAGACATCCTTTTGAAGATAATACTCTCAGAAATCGTTCTCTAACCAGGAGATTTACTTGTTGACTTAGAATATGCAAATAATTTAGTTCTGTTCGATGATGACCATAAAAAATGCAGTCTCGTGATCTCCATGAGCATCAATCCAAGCACATTTTGAATATGCTTCTCTTTCTCCAACTCCCAAATGTTACTTTAGACCCTAGTTGTATCAAGGTATATGCACAGTTGTTTTTAACGGTTGCAAAATAATCTTTTAGGGATGTCCACCATTAGATAGATTTATTTGTCTTCAGAATAGTCTTTATTACCTGTGTGTGCTGTATATCTAAGACCCGTAATCAAAATCTTAGCAGTTTACTATATATTCACTTCAACTATCGATTCAAGAAATTTATTTTATATCCACTTACCCGAGAACCCTATAACATCAGCATCCGGTTTTGCAAACACTTGTTCCATTGAGCTCGTATAGAGGTACCACTAATTGACTGGATCCAAAATAAAGGTTGTAATTTGCTATTAAATTAGAAAGCCTCATCAAATCGAGAAGAAATTAAGTTTCCGTAAATTTCTTGAGATATACCAGTCAGGAAATTTTACGAATCTTGAGTAAGGACTAGAAACTCTGGTCTGGGCATACTTATCAGTTGGAACCAAAAGCTGCATCTAGCGGCTGCGTGAGGCTCTTTTTTTTCTCGCTCAAGCTACTGACAGCAAAACATGTAGTGTCTGTGGAACGATTCGATGTTGGCACATCAATTAGTAACCTCCAAACACTTCTTGAACGCTTGGTATAGCATTTCAAGGGACAATCTAACCAACCTGTTGCCCTAGTAATGTTGTTCATACTGTTCTGGGCTTGTGATTACTGATTTATCTAATGAGGTCGACTTCCGTAAGAAATTAAAGCCTTTAGAGCCTCACAAGTCACGTGACCCAGAATACTTACTTCAGTTTTTTTTTATGGTGGTGGCAAACTTTTGGCAAATAGACCAATTGGTTTGTTTGGGAGAATTTGGAAAACAAAGGGTGTTCCATCTTGGATTGGGGCAATTGTCATTCTCATCTTTGAAAGTGCCCTACGTAATATATACGAAAACTACCGAGCCATATATTTACTTTCGATTGCTTCCAAACTAGAGGCTTCCATCATACTCCACAGGTTACACAGAACCCGTGGAAGGTTCACTTTGGTCAGATTTATTTCTTTTCTGGTCATGGATGTATTAATCGCATCCTCAATCCCTATCCCTCTGTTGGCCAACACTCGTTGTATTCCCTGATATCAGGGCCGCCCTCAGTTAATTGAGTAGTGCTGCGCTTTAAGGCTGTGCGTGGCTCTGTACACAACAAACGCTTCAGGTAGAGTAAGGACGTATAACCGCCTCCCTCCATTGTTTCGGTCTAGTAGTATGGTTGAAGAGGGTTACGTAGTCCCACGATTCCTGCCCAAGTTTTCTGTCGACATTATTCCTGGCTGTAAAGGAAGCGCGTTATAGTGATGGTGGTCTGGATCTGTTATTTGGGAAAAGACTTCGACCTCGAGTTCGTAGATGACATTTTCCAACTGTGCAATGATAATGTGTCCAAATCGCACCTAATTAGTTGACCATTAGTGATCGTATATATATAAGCTATATCTTATGCTTTCAAAATACAAAACACTGTTGCAAGATTGCCTGGAGATCGTGCCTACACCTATTCTTTATTGTGAACCACTAAAAGTAACGGAAAAATCCTTGTATCCGGTTTGCTGTCAGTACTAATGATGGCGTGGCTAATAAAACCAAACTGTGTAGTGAAGGCCAAGACGGCTTATGTCAATATATATTGATTTATTCTATCATTGATATTGAGGATCAAATTTTGTCATGTCTTTATCGGCACATGTGGATATCCTACGGATTGCTTTTATGTGGCTATATTATTTTAGGTTTTATAGAATAGATAGATTTTGGCTGGTTCCTGAGGGCTATGATTCTCTTTTCGTCCCGTCAGTTGGGTTAATGTTCATACTGAAACTCGAACCCAATACCTCTCGTTTTGAACGTCCAATGCACTATCCACTGAAATGTTACAGCTACATCCAGCTGATCAAACACCCAACTTGGATTTGACTGCTAGTCACAACTCATCTGTTCTTTATCGTCCTAATTTCACTTTTAAGACTGTATTGGCTAATTATTCTGTTCTCGCATTTTAAGGCATGCATTGAACGTGAATGTTATCCTTCTCCACTAAACTATTTCAATTTTCCGAAGTCATGTTGCACGTAAGTCTGCAAAATTATTGTAATCCTAGTTTCTCGTTTGCTTTATTTTTTCAAGAATATTGGATACTTTGAATAGATAAACATATAGAATAAAATGTTTCAAACATCAAACCAAGTCATAGGATGTAATATTATTTGCTTAAAAATTATATCACGTTTTGGACTAACAATTTCGATTATATCACCAATTTTAACTAAAAAAAAAACTTTCAAAATCCTCAAGAATAACAACCAAAATCTTTAATGAATCAGTGTTATTCACCATATTATTGTGTTTTATAGTGTAGGTGTTTTGAAATCATTCATTTTTGGATTCTTAGCATTTTACGTAGTGAATACATGATTTATGCTATTTGTATTATTTCCAGCAGATAGAATAGTATTATTATTTTCTAAGTGTCTGTTCAAACGTGTATTCATTCAAAAAGGATTTCAACCAGTTTCATCAAATTCTAATGATAATGATACTTTTACAATTGATTGATCATTGAGCAGTGACCACTGTCATATATGTCAAATCCTTAGTGTTGATCGTATTTTATCGATGAAGTTGTCGTTTGACTACTAGTGACTCAACATCACACGCACTATTTTAATAGATAGGGTGGTAGCCGACGAGAAACCGTAAACCTAAGTTTCGTGCTATTTAGCACTTGTGAACAAGATTTGCCTGTAATCCTGAAGCGAATGATGCTCTCTGGTGTATTTCGACCTTGTGTCACCCTACAGCAGATCAATGGCGGCTAGAATTGATCTGTGTCAATGTCTCTGATTTTGAATCTGGGTGACTCGAGATCGGATTCGTCAGGCCTCTGACGAGTGTCACGTGGTACGATAATGATACTAACTTGGTCACTTCAGTATACCTTTTTGTGTAACTATTCATCGGGTATCCGAGATTTTTGCTTCCTTCGTATGAAAATCTTCAACATTCACATATACATTCATACATACCTACAACAGCTATTATTCTGTTTTATTTTTATTATCAATATTTCAGATCGGTTAACGAAGTGATCTGTCATGGAATACCAGATATGCGACCTTTGCGAAATGGCGATATTCTGAATAGTAAGTTTTTAAAAGTCGCACAAATTACTTGCTCAATAGGTTTTTATTGTGGTTTTTATCTGGATATACCTTCTGTAATCCTCTATTCGCTGTTAATATCAATATGTTTACTATATTTGGATTGTTTACCAATAGTGCTATTCTTACTAGGAATATCAGTTCTTTGAAGCTTGTGTAGGCACCTTACAAACGAATACCAATTAACATGAAATTTAGACTCCATGGGCTTCCACCCGATTATCCTAAGCCATTTAACACCAGATATACTGCATTATGATCTTAAAGTTGAGTTAAACTTGTTGCCATATCTTAACTTAAGCGACAGGTTTCAAGCAAGCACTAAGATTTAGATTATATATGTAATATCAGCAACAGTAAAAAAGATTAAGTATGAACACAAGGATACGAGATGAAAGAATGGATTTGTGGCAGAAAAGTACAAGACAAATTTGAAACTCATGGACTACAGTCAATCAGATCAACGGACTGATTGCCTTAACTAATTAAGATACAATTAGATAACTGAGACTGCCATGGACTTTAATATCAACTATCCCATTTATTCTTAATTAAATCTAAATATTCATGATACTTCTTTCTGCTTAAACGTTTATAACAATAGTTTCAATAAAATTCCCGTGTTCTCCCATTGGAGCAGTATAATTTTAATTGTTTTCAAATCATCTTTGGTTTATGTGAATCACACTTGAAATAATTCATGACTCTAGGAACGTGTGGGTTTATGCATAGAAATGTTTTATTTATTCCCACAATGGTTTCATGAATTCACATGAACTTTGACAGCTATAAACATCAGGAATTTTATTCGGTTGTCAAAATACAGTAAAATTGCTTAAGCTACAATTCGAACGCTCATTTTAGCATTTTTGTATATCTCACCAACATATCGTTCATGCTAATTCGTAAGTAACAACCTCTTGTTAGCCGAATGATCAAGTTTCTCATAATATTTCACCCCCGAATTTCGATTGACTTACTATTGTACTTGAATGATTTTGCCATGACTCAGTCTACTGCACTTCATCTTATCTATTCAGATAGTTTACATTCAAGAGTATACGTAGAGCAATGTTCATTTATCATTTTTCGATGTGTGACAAGATATTTTTTGTTGGCTTTTTGTTATAATGGTTGGTTTTACTTCGTTTATATATATGCACGAATGGGATGTTAATTTACCTTAGACGAGTATCTACACTAGATCCCCTTCCAGTGTCTATTCTACAGGACTTCAACACAACTCAGGTCAAGAACACGTGTTTAGCCTGATTAGAACGTAAATATATTTCCACACCAAAACCCGACACGATCCAACAGCAATGAACAACCAATAATAATAATTATAAGGATAGGGGTATATAACTCATCTAACACCTGTCAGACTATCTACATGTCTGACTAAGCAGACACCTAATCATTATCATTCTCGCCCATACATCACTTTTTCTCATCAAAATAATTTCTGATGTCCCTTTTCTCTTGACTGTAATGTTTCCTCTAATCTGTTCCTAACCTTATCAAAAGTTCTAAGACATATTTTAAACATGCTCAATCTTATGGAAACTAACTACATGATTAAGTTATACGTAAAACCTGCATATGAGGCACTAATATTGCTAAGATATGTGAAATACATTATAAACCTCAATTCATTAGGTGCTTACGATATCTACGGTGTTCATATACTATTAACGAAGAATGCTTACTAAAATGGATATATATATATATATACTACAACATATGAAAAGCTGTAACAGCTAGTATTTGAGTGGAAACTCCGAAATAGCAATGAAGGGGATCGAAAATGGGAACTGTTACAGTAAGATAAATGTCCAACGAATACACTAGTAACTTGCAAGTATTAGTAAGATGCGATTACGATGAACAATTGGGATGTTATCAATTTGTGTAAATGCTTAGACATATTTCACAATTGATATGTATAATTTAATAGTTGAACTTGTGAGTCAATTAAACTAGATCACTATGGAAAACTTGGAAGCACTGATAATAATACGCATAATACGATATTCACTGAAAAGTTATTATAATTGGAACTGATTACTGAATATTAGTCAGTAGTTATTTATGTTTATTCGAGAACAAATATTGGTACAAGTGGGCACCAAATACATATGCGCCCCACAATAATGATGAGGTTATGAAGAGATAATTAATGTAAACTGTGTATAATGAAAAGAACAACAACGAACAGAAACTAGTGTATGAGAGTGAAATAATAATAATAATAATAATGGGAGAAACAGTTCAGTTAACAAAAATAAAACCAGAAAAAATTCCAGTTAACGAAGTTACGTTCACTTTTATGAAGGGTTACAGCAGAATCTCCTCTCGCTTCTATTCTGAGCCATGTCTGATAATGTCTTAAGCCATCGTGTTGTACCATCTCTAGGATCCCAACCAGGGAGTCGTGAAGGACCAACAGCTTTCTTTCATATCACGACACCAAGTGTGCTGACCACCTCTCCGTTTTTTCCAACCGTTCCCAGTGTCAGAAAATAATGCATGATGTGGAATTCTCTGAGATGACATTCGTAGAACATGTGCAAGCCACTGAAGTCGGTGTTTCAAGATGGTGATACCAGTTGTATTGTCGTCACTGTGTCTGAACACACGATGCCGAACCTCCGTACTAACATAATGTTAACATTTTTGGAGACAATAAGGGTCGAAAAAGGTCTCCTGATATCCTCAATTCGTAGAGGCCAGATCTCACAGGCAAACAGTAAATCTGTCACCGATGTTAGTAAACTTCTTAAACACACCCCTCTTCAATAGACAATCCCAGAGAACGAATCGAAGGCAGCCCTGATGTCAAGAGACACTACGATTGTTGGCCTTTGATAAGTATGACAGTGTTCTAACATTTGGCGGAGAGTGAAGATATGATCAATACATCTTCGACCAGAACGAAAACCAGCCTGCTCCTCGCGAGTCAATCTTTCTCAGGTTTTGAACAACCTACGAAGTATGACGGAAGCCAATAGCTTGAATGCAATCGGAAGTAGACTTATCCCCGATAGTTGTTACAGGAACGACGTGAACCCTTTTTAAAAATAGGGACAACTATCAACTCATTCCACGATATCGGAACACTTCTATTCCCAGACAATTTTTAACAACTCGGTCAGTTCCTTAACCAGAAGATCGCCACCACCTTTAAAAATGGCTCGAGGTAACTCGTCTGGGTCTGATGATACGTAACGCTTCAGGAGTTGGAGTTCCTTGTGGATTTGCATTCGTTAGGTGGATCAGTCATCACAGGCCACGGGAGGTAGGACAGTCTGATCGATGTCGCCGGGGTAGATGACCAGTTGAATTGCTCTTGGAAAAACTGGTCGTCGTCCAAGACGTTGGTGAATCTTATTGATCGGCATTCCATCAGCTTCACAGATTGTGTAGCTCACACCAGACTTCTTGCTGCCAGTGATCCGGGTGAGTTGAAAGAGCTTCCGTCTGTTACCAGATGCCGTGGCTGCTTCTAATTCATTGGCACGTTCCGACCACCAGGCTTCTCGGTCCCTACACAAGCTGTATCAAATTTTATTACGCAACACTTCGTTTGTGATCAAACTCGCGGTCACCTGTAGTAGACCAACGGGCTTCAATGAGTTGTAGGGAGCCTTTAGAAACCCAGTGTTTATAAGTGGGACGTTTTGCGAAGTCACAAGCGACTTTACTAACCATTTTCATTGAGTCGTGCAGTTGCAGGCAATGCCCATTTATACTTTTCGGTGGGTTGATAGCTAGTCTTGAACGTAGCTCGGTTTGATATTTAGTTGCAACCAAAGCTGCAGCCAATTTGCTTACATCGATCCGTTTAGGGCGGTGATTATGTTGGCCACTGAAACGTTAGATCAGGTTAGCTCAAACAAGGTCATGGTCAGAGTTCGGGTAAATACTCCAGAAGAAGTGGTAATCTTGTACACAGCCACACCAGCCGTAACTGATCACAAGAAGTAATCTGAGTCCAGATTCGCGATACAGAAGCAGGATGCCAAGTAGCACATCGGCGATGACTGTACCAATAATTAGTGCTAACCTGAAACAGGTTTTCTGCACAAAGTTGCAGTACACGGTCACCGTTATCCGACCTGCTACCAACAAGTCCCCACCGGCCACCTAGACGAATCTCCTGTGCTATTTGTTTCCTCAGGACCCTATATCCACCATTGATTTGGATTCAGGGTTCCTCAATTCCTCTCGATGGATCCTCCATACTCACCAACCCAATCAAGACGTCAGACATTCTCGTTATGAGGACTCTGTATACACGAAGCCATGGTATACGCGAGTAGTGTTATATAATATACAGCAATAATGTAAAAAAAGTTAGAGAATGCCAACAAACTAAATACTTTAGGCGTGTTTGATTTGCTATCTTATATGTATTTAGAACACTGCACTTGTTACATCTAATTCCTTAGACACAGTTTTATTGTTTCTCTCTGGGTATCACATTCTTGTCTTTCATTAATATCGAACTGTGTGCATCATTTGTGCGATGTAAATTCATATTACGTTTGTTTCAAATACTTTCAATTTTTTCTCTTGGACTCCAGACATAAAATTGGCTAGCAGTTTGTTTATGATCCCAATAATGAGTACTATGATGAAAAGATTAAATTAAATTTAGTAATGATACAGAATTACTCAAGATTTTCTATAAGTACATTTGAAATGAATGCAGAACGAAATCGAAACACCTACCAAGTATATTTTCATTAACAATCAATGGTCGCCTTGTACCGTAAAGAGACCAGGAGAAAATGCAGTAATTTGAAGTACATTTCATACCAAACAGCTCACAACCACATTATAAACAAAATCAACATTTAAATATGATTGAACTATTGTGCTCTTTTAGTGATATATATGTATAATTACTGGATAGCCTATCTTAGTAAAATTATGTAATCAAATCTTGACAAAAATTTGTATTCAAGATGTTTATTTTAATCTATAAAAACTCTTCTTTTTAGTTGATATTACCACATACCACAATGGATTTCATGGTGATGTGAATGAGACAGTGTTTGTAGGTCAACCAGATGATCGTTCAGTTAATCTAGTGAAAAATGCTTACAAATGTTTGGTTAGATCTATGGATGCTGGTAGGTTTATTGATTTTTTGCTATAGTCACCTTAATTACACATTGCTTGGTTATATATAGAAAAAAAGTCTTTTGATTTCTTTGTTAATATTAAATAGGTTCAAGCACCAAGATAAATAAATCATAAATTTGTAGTATCCCAATGAGTAGAAAAATTAGATTTCTGACGTTTCGTGACTCAGTGTAAACCACTTCTTCAGAGAATAAATAACCAAATCAAAATTATCCAAGTTTAAATAGTACAATGGAACAACAAGAATATTATTCTTGTTTGGTTTGGACATGTATTACGTATACCCATCCACTGAGTACCTTGAATGGTATAGAAATAGTTTGGAAGAAAGCTAGGGGTGGGCAAACCAGTGGCACTAGTCTACGAAGACATTGACTGTTGAACTGAGTCATTTAGACTGCCTGGTTAAGGCCTACGTGGTTATCATATTCAGTGGTTAGAGGCTTTGGGCGACATGTTTCAGAATCCTTCGCATTGGCGCGGGTACTTTGACTTTTTGTCTTCCCTCAGATCCTAAGTTTCTAAATTTTCTATGATCTTTTTGTGGTTCAGTAATTTATATTTTTTCTAACTTTATTTGGGATATCCAACTTTCCCTATTACCATTGATACTGTTACTAACTATACTAATCCAGGATTTGCCGTGACAGTTTCATCTCGTTGTGCTGATGGAATATAGCAACTTGAACCAATGTACACATGTACCAGGTTCTAACTTTCGTATAACTGAATAACTGATTGAATAGAATGTAGTCAGTAGATCGAAATTTTTGTGTTGGAGTGTAGTTTGTCATTCAGTTAGTAACTAGATTTGTACGCAAATTCATCTACTCGAAGCATGTTAACAGGGTGTTTTAAATACTGAGGTATTGATTTTCCAAAGAGTATGGTAAATATCTAGCATACTAATCATATGTAATTGGTTTTCTGCCCCTATGTTTTGTCCAAAATGAATTAGTCATCATCACTGGCTTTGGACATTTATCGGACTATATCACGAGTTAATCGAAGTTGGAAATGTGTACCATTGTACTCTAATCTACTGGTTTTAATGGTTGCGTTTGCTACGTGGCCCATAATTCTTGGATTATGATTATGCATCACTGTGGGTTTCTAACAGTAGGACGGAATAAATCTTCAGTGACAACGCTTATGTGAGAAATATCACCTACATATTCAAATAATCTTCACTAATCCTCTTCGTCTAAATAAAATGGAATTTTTGGGTTTTTTTTTAAATTTTTTTTTTTTTTTGGATGTCTACATGGTAATTTTTCCTTAATTAAATAATTTTAACGGTTACTATTTTCATTATAATTTATTCTGGTTGGTATCATTCCATTCTCAACTTTACAATACAGTTTTCTATCTCCATATCAATACATCTGGATAAATATTATACTGTCAGAATAGAAAACGCTTATGTTTATCCATACCAAAAATATAACACTATTAAATCATTGACTAGTTGAATATCGTTAGACCTTCAAAATTAATGGCTAACAACTTAAAAATGATAATATTTAAAGTCTTCAAGTCTAACAAAATACAAATTCATTTGTTATTTTATATCTTGTTGTGATTAGTCGATACTTGAATACTTTTCTTAACTCCATCTTCAAAATTGTCTTGATTAATTTCACCACTATTTCCTAACTCCTTACTTATTCTTAAAATCATTATTTTTAAGGAAAGATGGATAGTGGCTAGCAGTGGAATCCAGAGACTCGTCAGCTTGATGTACCCACATCTCAGAATTGATGTTCACTCTGGGACTCGGATCCAGTACCATTCGCTTCAAAAACACCATTGCGTTATCCACTCAGCTACTGAGTCCTGATAATCGCTTGCTTGTGCAATGGAGTGGATTTTGAATTCGCTTGGTATTGTTTTGCTTGAATCTTCCCATCGAGGTTTAAGACTGCAATTGATCAGTCTGGTACATCCAGCTGACGAGTCCCAAATAGGACGAAATGCGCGTCCTGGATTCCACTGCTGGCCACTATCCATCTTTGCCTATAAAGCTTGTGAATTAAGGCAATATAGAGGCAATATACACAGTATGCACATACGCCAATAACAGACTGATCAGTTGAAGTCCTAAACATCAATTGGAAGATTAAAACAAACAATACCAAGTGAATTATTATTTTTATTTCACTGTTCTCCCATTTTATCAATCTCTTTTCAATGAAGTAGTACGATTTACTCTTATATATTATCTCATTTTCTATCTATTTACCAAAGTGGTCTTATTAATGCTATTGTTTCCTTCATGAAATAATATACTTGTAATCCCCTTGTCTTCATAATGTAGAACACTTGATGAATGTAGAAAGTTTCATCAGTTTTGAATGATTGATGATTCTTGACACTATATAGATGTATTATAGGTATTAATTTAGTTTACTTACTCTTTCATCTTTTTATCTTAACATATTAGTTCTTCCAGGTGTTAAATATCGTGAAATGGGAGATATAATTTCAAAAAATGCTTCACTTGGTGGATTTTCTGTTGTCAAGACTTATTCAGGTCATGGAATACATCGGTTATTTCATTGTCCTCCAAATATTCTTCACTATTCACGTAAATTCACTTTATCAATAAAAACATTTTTACTGTTTCATATATAAAGTATATTTGTAAATTCATTATAACTATGCAAGAATAGGTGCTTATTTTTGCCGTATTCATAACGATAGATTGATTCATAAATCATCATTGATGTATAAACATTAGGAAATGTATTAAAATTAGGGTTTTGTCATTCCATTAACCATTGGCACACACACACACACACTGATCTCTTAATTTCATCAGGAGATTATTGAATCAGATGAAGAAAAAAATTGCTTTTTACTTTTTTCTTTAAAAAAAAGAGATACAAATCAAACACAACCACAAAACTAATTGATATCATGCAAGAAAAACTTTCTGTTCAATGAAAATTCTGAAAATATCAAATGGTCATAAATTGTTCATCTTTGTGATACATTGATAACATTTTGATGTAGTACATAGTACTACTGATTGAATTCCAATGAAGTAGTAGTAGTGATACGACAATCTTAATTATTATGTTCAATTTTATGTATTAATAATTTGCGGTCAAGGTTGTGAGTATTTTTGTTGTTTTCTTTCTTATCGATGTTTAGTCATCTCCTTGGCAGACACCTCTTTGATGTCTGTTGAATCGTCATTTCCTGTGTAAGAACATACTTCGTTTTAGAGATATATTTTGATGATAATCTACAGAGACTTCTGCATATCGATATATATATATATCGGTTACAAATGATGTAAAATTGAAATACAATAACTCATTCAGTAGTCGTCCATACCTTTCAACCTCAAGTATGTTTTTGTAGCAGTCTCAAAATTACTCAGAAATTTCCGTTTAACTTAAAGCAACTATTGTTTGACGAGTTGAGTATTGTGGTACACATATGATTTACTAGCGTCAATCATCTGTTTGATTGTATAAACTACTGATCATCTGTGTACAATCCTCTTACTACATGCTCTTGCTCTCATTGTTAATTCATGATTTTAACTTAACTGAGTGGGCCAAGTATTAAATTCATATCTATCGTTGAAAATAGTACTTAAATTGTTATACAACACGTCGTTTAAATTCACTCATATTGTAGTATAATTAAATAATAAACTTTTCAATATTTCGGCTTTTTTCTTTAATACGTTTTAAGGTAATAAGGCAGTCGGTGTTATGAAACCGGGACATTGTTTCACTATTGAACCAATGATAAATGAAGGCGATTGGAATGATGAATTATGGCCAGACAATTGGACTGCAGTAACTAGGGATGGTTTAAGATCAGCTCAATTTGAACATACTATGGTTATTTCAAAACCAGAATTAGCCACATCGAATGGAATGGCAATCGAAGTATTAACTAAACGTCGTATCAGTGGTGCTGATCCATTAAATGGATGTAAATTCAATGAAGAAGATGCTTTACATTTTGAACGTTATGGTAGACCTTATTTTGTAGATCAATTGTACAAATTAGGTTTAAATACTGATTGTACAGTGTTTAAAAGTATGTCTAAAAATTAGACAATTTATAAAACTTTCAAAATTTGAAAAAATCCATTCTCTTTCATATTGAGCGAATGCTTTTACGCTTTTTGTGTACGAATGATCTTAGTAGAAGAAAAGAACTGTATTCAAAGATGATACTTCCGCTTTTGTGATATTGATTCTTGTTTCATTTCTATTATTATATTATTAAGTTAATACTCGATAATCTATAATAAGACGTTAATATTATATATTTATACTGTCTAAGGTAGCTGTAACAGTAATATTATCGATTTTAGAATTTGATGGTTACATTTTAGACTACGCGATGATACGGATAACGAAGAGGCTACAGGACATTCATTAAATTCAGTCAGTCATAGACAACTTAAAATCTAGAATATATCTGCACCGGTCCAAGTTCCCACACTGCAATAACAAAACGAAGTGAAACTGTCAAGATAAATACCGAAACATTATTACTATCGGTGGTTGTAAAAAGGATTAGGTTTAGAGAATATGACTGAAGAAGGAAGAAATTATTCGTAGGATGAAAAGTGAGGAGTGGTTCTGAATTTCAGGTTATAAGAGAACACAAAGAGTGCACATATGTGAACTGCATGACACAATGTCTCCAACCATTCATAACCTCAAATGAACAGTCTACACACATTAACGCGGTTCAGACATATGGTTAATGATTTGGTGCTGTGATGGGATATCTTGATTTGGTTCTCCTTATTTGTGATTAAATACTTGCAGCGTATAAATATATATATTCCCGAAATCACAGGTCTGAAATTACTCAGTTTTTTTCACTTTAGTAAGCGTCATTTCGTAGGATTGAATGTATGCTATCCAGATATATGCGTATATACTTTGTAGTGAGTATAAATTAATAAAATTCTTTGTAACACCAAGTAACATGCATAACTCAACTTTGTTTTACTTCTCTGTATTGATCAATGAAATAATTTGCTTAACAATTGAACAAAGACTTTTAAAATACTTCTGTATAAAATAGATGACCTAAATTGGAATTATTTAAGCTATGTAATGGCATAATTTCAACCAAACTTTTAGTTGTTTTATTTACAATTATTTAGATGCTAAAAAATCTTTTATGTTTTTGAATTTTTTATTTCAATGTTTGTAGTTTCAAAAGATTTCAGAATCACTTACGTATAACTGTATGATTGTATGTCGGTGACCGGTATATATATATATATCGGTGTACACTTCGAAATCTTTCCATTGAAAGGCCGTGGATGACGGTTCTCAGGCAGTTGTCCGTTGGGCTCTGCGGTCACGCTCTCAATTCACTAAGATCACCACTACTCAGGTCATTTGTCAGCTGGAAGTGACAGCTGCTCTCACACCTCTAATAGCACCTGATATCATCTTGTACACGAACAAATTCATTCTTCACGACACCGCATTCTTGCATATCTCTGTCGCCTCCAGTAACCAATGCTAATAATTTGAGTTCACGAAGTGCTATTCCTGGTCCCCTGAAATCACTCTCTAAACCACATTTTGTGGCTTACAATGTTCAAACTTCGTTTCAGGTAGAAGGACAGGCTTTTTTAGCTAAGTTTCTAGAATATCGTCCCTTCTGTGTATGCTTCCGCGCCGGAACGCATAAAGATGTTCTAAGTACGGTCATTCACTTGACATCAAGTCGAGACCCTACTGCCACTTCTTGTGACCTCACTGGTGTATTATTAGAATTTGGTTCAAATGTAGAATAGGCTCTTCTAGACTGGGTTGTAATATATTGTAGCTTGTGGGTTGTTCGACTAAATGGGACAGTAATTATTAGGAAGCGTAAAGGTACACTCCATCGCCTCTCTCGGATGCAGTAAAAGAAAACTGCTACGGGAAGCTATCCAACCTCCTCTGATATACTAAACCCTTGGATGTAATAATAGTAACATGTAATTGCAATCCCCGCGCAGATAGTCTAAAGCAAACCAAAAGTCACAGCTCAGCGAATAGATAATGGCATCTGTCTGCTGCAACTATGCTCAGACAACCGCCTATTCCCGGTGCATCAACTTCGAGCATGAGGAAGAATATCGTTCGTCGTGATAACCCCACAATCGACTCGACGATGGACTCAAATAGACTACATTATTGTCAGTTAGCGTAAGAGAGGTTTGATAGACTGCCGCTCATTTCGGAGCGTACTTTACTAGATTTAGACCATAGGTGTCTTCGAAGTATCGCTCGTATATTTTGGCACCATCGGTCTAACAATTTGCAGGTTAGACGCATAATACAAGGTTGGCAGAAAAAACCAACTAATTAGTTAGTGAATTTTTACTAGCAAAACCAAAACATGGTGCCAGTCCATGATGACACCGACCGTTGAACTGAGCCATGTCAACAGTTGCAAATTACTTGAATGGGGTTTTTGTGATTATCGTAACCTATGTTGGAGACGGTACGATAACTCGATATCGTATCTTGGATGCCCAGCCTGTTTTACTATTGCGGTATATGCTCCTTACATCGACAGACATAATTAATATGTAATGCCACTCGAAAGTGAAAAAATATGGCAGTAGAAGGGTAAGAAGATCGAGTTGAACAGAATAGAAAGAGAAGTATAGAGGGATTGTGGACTAGAAGAATCATGCAGAATGTGAAGGACAAATGATGGAAATTCGCAAATGAAGTATTCAGCGTAAGGTTTTAATATTTTAGCAAGATATTCTGTAATTTTGGTTGTTCTCCACTTGTAATCTCGTTCAGAAAATTACCACCAATACTGCTTCTACATCTAATACTTTGAGGTTAGTCGTGCCAATTTCATCTTGCTGTGGTAATACGGTGTGGCAAATCGAATTGCTGTATACACGTATCAGTTTTAACATAATGTTTAACTGACTAACGGTCAAATGTTGCTTTGATTACTCACGTATTTTTCGAGGAAATCTTTCCGATCAACTAGATAAGCGTCAATGTGCCAATCCAACTAGTTAGATCTTTACATTTCAATTTGAAACAATCAGATGGATGAGAAAATTGATAACTGACTTGTTAAAACCACCATGTTCTAATCTTGTGAATGAATATAGCATATGACACCTTTATTAAAATAAATATGATAGGCCAATCGAATTTCACCTGAAGATTTTCTAATCAATGTAGTACATTTGACTGAATATTTTCTACGTATTGGATGGTACTATTTTCTGCATAAAGTGAAGTGTATAAAAAGTAAAATATGTACAAAAGAGAATTTGTTGGTTACCAAAATCACGATTCTATAAATATAAAAGAATGCGCTCTGGTCGTGCAGCTTGGATTGGATTAAATACAGCCTCATATATATGTGAATTGGTATTTTTGGGTTTGGCAATTACAGTACAAATATCCACCGATTGGGCTGTTTACGACGTTACGTACATTGGCCTTATTGATGGTTATAATCAATTAAGTCGCTCTCGTGGATTATGGAAGCAATGTATTACTAATCAAATAGGTAAGGTTTCAGGTGAAATATCTTTATTAATATAGTTTATTATCAATTGTAACCTACTGTAAATGAATGTATATAATTACTCTCTTGATTGTTAGCGTAATCGTTTGTTTGTTCCTGTGACCATACATCTTATAGACTGAAATCAAATGAAAGACGAATGAGTGAATTCCAATGTAAATAGTAGAAAATTGAGGAATTGATAAAGGATTGGGCACATTCTAGGATAGAAACCTCAGACAACAATATCACTAAAATTAATTTTCCAATGTACAGATGAACAATCCGAAATAATTGACGATTTATGTACGAATCGTAGTGAAGAAGTCTGATAGAAAACGCAATTGAGGTTAAAATATACAATCTGAAGAGGCTATTCATAATCATAAGAATATTATAACAGTAATTTTAAGAAAACAATGTGTTGACCTATATTAATTATCTAGAAACAATGGATTGCCAAATGTAGATGAGGTCATAATTTACAGGTGATCATTGAGTGATTGTGAAGTGACCTTGTGAAACTTCGACTAATTATTACTCTCAGTATAGGGTTATGGGTTATTATGAGGAATGAGAAATAAGCTTTTTAAGTTTGAGCTAAGAAACAGAGTCAGAGTTGTCATCACGAACTGACATCGGGTCTAATATGAATAATATTCAACACTTTTATGATATAGATTAAAATTTACAATTTTAATAGACAGTTCTATAATGAATTCCATTTGTGATTGTTTTGAGAAATATCTATTTATGAAATATGCATTATCAAATCGTGGATTCAGTGTGCATATCTGTTGTCATACTGAACATTGAATGTCCACAGCATCTCTACAGCATCCATAGTCTAATTGAAAACTTTCTAACTAGTTTAATAACAAGTACGACTGCTGGCACATTTTTAACGCGAATGATATGAATTTTAATCTTGATCATAACGGCTTAGATTATCCGTAACGTTCTCAATGCTCAGTAAACAATTTCCCATCCATCGCTTCCGACCATTCTTTCATTCATTAAATGGATGAGCGAAGTTTATTGCTCACTACAGATTTCATCTTAAATATATGGAGTTATCTGCAACCATTTCCCATACATATCCTGGTAAATAGCAGTCCATAACACCAGATAGAAAGAGAAATGTTGTAGAAATGAAACTTCGAATGGAATCTTTGGTAGACAGTACTCATCCACTGGATTGACTGAGAAATCACCCAAAGCATCGAGTCCGCAATACCTATTGGATATTATAAACGTTACGGTAAACTTCATCAACCAGAGTTGTTTATTTACTATTGACACTGCTTATTTGGTGTTGAACATGAGTAATTGATAAATAACTCATGATTAGAAATTAGTTTCTACTTTTATACTGTTGCTTTCCAAATCAGTACATTATTCAATGAAAGCTAACATATTGTCTTTAATAACACATCGATTGTTTTAAACAAATGAACACATTGATTTGATGGAAGAGAAATCCATTCACTTCATTTCTTTCCTTATATGTATTTTTAGTAAGTTCACCATACAATGGTCAATGTTATGCTCTGGAAACTAGTACAGAATCTGGCAGCTACAATGGTAATGTTCAACCAATATTATGTAAGTCGGTAAAGTGTTTTCTAAAATATATACAGAACGATGGGTGGGAAAATATATTTTGAAGTGAACATGAAATTCGTCACTAGTATAGGGGAGTTGTGGATATTGTTAGATTTTATAGTTTTACATGATGGACTAATTATTAGAGATCAGGAAGCATTGGACAACTGATCGTCGACGAATGAGAGAAATGAGGAGTGCTCATGAACGACGCCACCGATAGCCGACTTCACAAAGTTCAGATGTCTAAATGAGTGCGTATCGTCGGGCAACTATGTTGACATTCGACTGTTGACAATTTGACCTTTAATCACTTCTCGATATTGGTCTCATACCTGACACGGTTGAACCTCACTAATCATGGCCTCCGTCACTCCTGTGAGTTAGTGATGCAAGACTGTGAGATATTTCATTTGAGATCTGGTTAAACATGAATTCATAATTATCTCACTCTATTTTGAAAATCTTCAGTCATTTTAGATGAGGAAGACTACCATATGTTAAATTTCAACGAGTTAGGATAGATTCTCAGAATTACTAGACATTACTAGAATCGTAGTAATAGAATAGGCTCGAAAGATAGCCATTTGAAAGTTGTATATCATGTGACTTTACTCTTGACAACCTATTTGTGCAACATTAGAACTCCAAAATGATGTAAATATGAATCATCGGATTCATCATGGTAGCTGAGTGAACTCGAGTATTTAATGAATATAATGGTTTTGTGATTGATATAAGATCGGTTTCGTGAGGATTTTTGATCCATCATGGAGATGGGTTCAGCAAACGACTTGATCATCTTGATAGGAGACATTAACTTGGGTCACTGTGGACGACACCATGTACGAAAACACAGTACGGCTAAATGGAGTGGAAGAGACGAACGAGAATATTCATTGACTACGAAGTTTTTGTGCTTTCAACAACATATGTGTTGGTGGTACTGGTTTCCCACACAAATTTTTACACTGTGCTGCATGCGTTTTAGTGGACTACACTATATGTGATGAGAATAATAACTAACATATCAATAAATAATTAGTGGGTCCCATGGAAGATATGATAACAAAGAAGGGAGATAATTTTGCTTGAGATTATCACCTGGTGGTATTAAACCCAAGACATATTCTAAACAAGCATTGATAAATCAGACAAGCAACACAACAGAGTTAAATACAGCCTCATTCGAGACACCAGCAGACTCACTGAGTTCATTGCAGATCTCAGGAACAAGCTCCGTGCCTTACGACATGTGATAGAAAAACAGGAATCTACTATGGAGAAACACTGGACAGGGACTGAAGTAGTAATAACTTCAGCATCTCCAGATTAGCTGAGCCGCGAGAAGTTTCCGAAGAATGACTAGATCTCTGAAAACGCTTTGAGCAAGATTCGAGAAAAGAGGGATACGAACACATTATTTAATAACAGTGGAACAAGAGTAGAGAAAGTCATGGCACAGGTTGAATACACGGGAGCACACAAGAGAGTGAAGAGGAGCATTAGAGCTGACAGACAGAAATATGTGGAAGATCGAGCAAGATAACGAAATGTGTGACACGTATATGATACTACGAAGAAACTGGCAGGCGAATTCAGTAAACCGGAGTGAACTGTCAAGAAGAAGCAAGACAAGTCAATCACCGACATTCAAGATCAACCAAACAGGTGTGTAGATCGCTTCGATGAACTCTTGAATAGACCAGTCCCACTGAATCCATCGGACATCGAAGCAGCACACACAGACCTTCCTATAACTCTCATCCCACCTGTTATGTCCTAAAAGGACGGCTTATTATCATGTGATCTATCCACCAATCGAAATACGACTTATTCAGTCTGTGCTAAAATATTGACGTTCGACCCTAATGGCAGCCTAGTTTCCTTATTGGTCATTTGTTCGCCTAGCCCGTCCAGTTAAATCCAGAACTCCAATAACAGCTTCCACTATGTCACTGATCATTGCTGAACAATCGATTAGATGGAACCCATCTCCATACATCAACGTGCATGACTACGAGAAAGCACCTGACAGTGTGGATAGGATAAGCTTATAGAACCCTCTTCGGCACTTTGGTGTAACTGAGAAGATTGTCAACATCATACGGAATTCATACGGCGGACCACAATGCGAGGTCGTCCATAGAGGGCAACAATTTTTCTGAATCACTATACTTTACATTTTCTGACATGGTCAAAGGCGTTGTGAGTCAGCTTTCCCTCCCAAAACGTTCTCGTATGGCCACGCGTATATACCATTGCCAGGGATGTCCTACTCACTGCCTTATTGGTGTAAAGGGTGTTGTTTATGAAATTTCGATAACGAAAAGCGAATGGTCGGCACCTAAAACCGGTTGTGGGTATGAAGGATCTGCTCAATGCAGTAGGAAAAAACAGGTACTGATCCGATGGTGCACATGGGCTTCAGTTTCCTGGGGAGATAAGTGGTATACGAACCTATTTTGTGTTCCATGAGATCGCTTCTCTACTGCTTTGTTTATTAAATCTCTTGGCCAAAGCTTCATGATGTAGCCCCCTAGGAAAATCAAATGCTTCATTTAGGGAAATCGGGCAGTATCCCAACTATCACATAATGTTTAGTGGCACATGTATGTTTTGGGGATCCTTTATATAAATATACATGTTTTTAAATAAAAAAAAACAGATTAGAAAATTTAATATTATCTATAAATGGTAATCAATAAACCTTAACTCAGAAAATGTTATCGAATTCATTTTTTCTTAGTTATGAGAATAGCTATAAATTCATTACAAATCGCTGCAATCATTTTGGTTTTCATCATCATCGTTATAACGTGTGCCTTACTTCTCACGGCATGTATGAGACCACATAAACTCAGATTTCGAACAGCTCAATACACAGCTTTGGGTGGAGGTGCCGCATTATGGCTTACAGGTAAATTTGTTTCATGCATATTATGTCGTCATGTAATATAAGTGAAACAGTCGTTCGATCCTAAAAATATCGAGTTCTCAACCAATAGATCTCAGTTTGAACTCACTTGGCATCACTTCAGTTCGGGTTTCATGGATAATAATATTGCTACCATTTGAACAATGATTGTGAATAAACACCTAGTGCTTTAATCTGTACTAGATAGATGAGTTATGTTGTCATATACGTATAAGTATATTCGTCACAAACAATCAATCAATCACAGACTCACTTTAAATATTTGTGAACATTTTTCTACAGATCGGTAGAGCATGCTACGTTCACACATATGATTACTTATAGATTTAAAAAGAACTTTATTTATTAAACAGTAAACATATTTGCTTCATGATCAACATTTCTGGTTGTGTTAATTATGCTTACCCCAAATCATCATCGAAACTAATTACAAGTAGTTGCATAAATTCCCAAAAACCGATTCATTACTTTTTGAGTTCAAGTAGTATCGAGCATATATAGAAGTTTCTGTATGAAGTGACACAATTGAAGTGTGCATATGTTAAAAATCTGTGACACAATCAGTAAACTAATAGCAACAAACCTACAGAATGTAGTCATCATTCTTCAACTTCAATAGACATGAATTACTTTTGGTAAAACAGAATAGTGTGGTTTAGACATTTAGAAATGATGAGATTGATGTTACGACAAGTTTACTGTAACCTATGTATATTAAGAGTTTATCGGTGTCATCACGGAAGATTCACTTGAAAGATCCATTTGAAAGAAAATGGCCATTGGAAAGACTGTTATTATCAAACATAATACATTTGTAATATCTCGATGAGTGTAAGAATGAAATTTTCTGACGTTTTGTGGCTCAGTGTAAGCAACTTCTTCAGAGTATTATTATGGTTATGATTATGATTATTAGCACTATCCCTACTGGCTGTATTCAATATTATATTTTTGGGATAATATAGAAATCTCGGTACAAAGTATTTCAACAAGTTTCCTTTACAAAACACTCAGCGACAAAACCGATAATTGCATACATATATACGAAAACTGAGTAGATAAAATACCTGGAATTGAATGAGGTGGCTTTTTGAAAAGAAAATTTGAATCTGTACGACATTTCAATTGTAAACATGTTTAGGGATATGAGTTATTGATTAGATCAGGATAAAAATATGAATGAGGTGAATGGTTAGTATGTGATGAGATAGTATGTGACAGGAGTTTGCAAGATTTTAGATGACTATTCAGAAGAACGTCGAACCGATTAATGTACAGTGAGTTTAGTAAAATATCAAGAAACTTAACGGGTTTGATAAACCAATATCATCATGTAATGCTGTGAAATTACAAGCAATTACTTGTTGTGATCAGTTACGTAGAACTGTTAAAATAAGGATGAATCTTTGTTTGTACGATGTATAAACACAAATATCGTGTTAGCTCCAAATTGCTTTCTCACCAATCTTCATTCCTAACTATTCACTATGAATTTCACGTGAATGTGTGTGCTTATTTACAGATCAAGTTTCAACGTTTTCGCTCATTGAATTTCATTTTCTTGATCCAAATAGGTTTAATTTATTTCATCAGTCTTCTAATATATTACGAAGATATGACACAAGAAAATTATCGACTAGATACTAAGCTAACATCAGCCAGATCTGCATGGACAACGGTAAGATTGAAACGATAAGTAGATAGCTTTGTACCTGTTTACTATTGTCAATAGGTTGTAAAATATTGTCAAATATTTCAACACATACTACTGAAATTTCATATTGAATTCCTCATTTGAGTTGTGTGCGTAAGTTTGCAGGCATCGAATACAATCTGTTATGAGAGATCACTGACGATATTTGTTACACTCTCAGATCTACTCTATTTGTCCAGATATGTAATATTCACTGCAACAGTATGAATGTGACATTACTATAATAGTCCTTTCATTAAATTTATGATTTATGATAGTGTTCAGTTTTTCGTTGAAGCAAACTTCAGGAATCCTACTTACCATTTAATTCTCGTATAAGACATCCAGTATTTTGTCTTAAATATTCAGATGTTTATTGAATGCTTTCAGACTAATGCCAAAATTTATGCATCAATTTGAAACAGAGTTCAGCCAGATTTTATTTTGAGATTACTCTACGTATTGATAGACAAGGGACATTCGAAGTACTGGAATCATGTTGCGAGATTTCGAATATTGAAGTTAAGCACAAATCTTAATGTGGATGAAATGAGTAGTTGTAAGGAGTGATTTCAAGTTCTTCAGTTCAATATTTCAGTCTGATCATTGGATGCCATTCTACCTACTGACTTGATAATATGAGTGTTCGATAGTGTTCTGACTATTGTCCAAATGGTCTTTATGCTAATCACACCTTGTGATGATCGATCGTGATATCATTAGCTAATTGCGATGTCTACTTTCACATCCTTTAATCTGTGAAAATTTCTGAAATACTCCAATTATCATGTGAACCATATTTGTTGTAAGTTTTGCATTCATCAAACTGACGCTGTGACATAACAACCAATTGCAGCACAAGAGGAAACTACCTATACAATCTCACAGATTAAACAGACCACTCATGAGATTTTCATGATCCGACACACAAAGATCATGCTAACAACGTTCAATTGCTTAATGCATACAACATTTTCAGAGAATACGAAACAAGATCCTTCGTCTGAAACATTTAAACCAACATGTGATTAGTTAGTAATTAGTTATGGGATTTACATTGCATTGATGCCTATGCGACACATCATGTTACGGATGCATATATAGATGTAAAGCCTTTCTGTTTATAATGATCATATGCTCACCAGTGACTAGCTTCAAGAGGCATTTCCTGAAGATCTAGTGAGAATCCGTGGCCAGTGGAGTTCAACCGGGTCTGTTGTGAGATAGTAACTCACTGAAGGCATTGGTGGATGTGTCGCTCAATTTCGGGAATTAATTGAAATCAGACATTAACACCATTGGATGCCGGCTCAGTGGTCTGAGGGTTGTCTAGCTTCAATTAGCTCATGATTTTAGCTTTTAAAATTACTATAATACTCACAAACACCCCGTTTGATATAATTAGTGTGACGAATGATGGTCTTCAATTGAGTGGATGGGTTCGGATAATTGGAAATTATTGAGTATTTTTGTAATGACCGGTCACACTCTCTAGTTGAAAGCTACTAACCGTCACATTACATTACGTTGCATTACACAAATACATCATTTCTTAATTGACGGATCCACAAATGCATTACAACAATCAAAATTTGATGTCGAATGACGTTTTACTGAACTCTTGTGGAGAGCGATTTCTGAATTCACATAAAATTCACAAACTACTCACATTATACAAATCAATCAATCTAATCATCATTGGAAGACTTGAACATTCTGTTTTCGACTTCGTTAAAAGTTGAATGTATAAACAGTGAGAGTATTTGATTGTAGATTATATGTATCTGTAAATAAAACTATCTCCATATAGCTGGTAATTAACTGGCTTGAAAGATGACAAAGTGTACTTATCAGTGATGATACTGAGATCTTAAATAGGCAAATATTTTCTGGTATTATATATGTTTATGTTATAGAATTTGATTGATTTATAAATTTCTGCTTACCTAGATTGTTCGTGATAATACGGTATATTCACCTGGTGGTATGGTACCTATGGCTTGGTCGGCTTGTTTACTTATCTATGCCGGTAGTATTTTTCAATTGATGGCAAGTGTTTTTGAACAACCATTAAAAGAAGAAACTAAATAATATGTAGAAACCGACGAAGAGTATTGATTCGACTTTGAAATTGAAAATACCCCTTTATAATCTAATATATTTTTGTGTATTTCAATTAGTTTCTTACTGCCATTGGATATTATTTCCACATGTGCACATGTGTAAACAGTGTTGCTTTCTATCACTGATTCCAATTTTTTCCTTTTCGTATAGTCAACAATAAGTTGATACTCTTTGAACGGTTATGATTTCGAATGTAATTGACGTAAATTATTATTATTATTATTATTAATAACACGATATATTCTGAAAATACCAATTACAGAATTCATACCAGTTTACAGGCATAATCAGCTTGATATAGATCGTGTAAAGGATAGATATGTGATATTAGGTTGTTTTATGTGTTCTAGAACAAGATATATAAACGTCAAGTATTGTTTTCCATTAGATCCCCATCAGGCTTTACTCTAATATACAGTAGTATTTACATGCATATGCAAAATTAAAAAACCAATCAACGCAGTTTATGAGTCAGTGATAACAGTGGAATAGATTACATAAATAAACATAATAAGTGAAAAGTACAAGTTTGTAGTACGATGACAGGTCTACTAGTTGTGATAAGAATAACAAAGTCTTGAGTCAGTGTTACATAATGTGAATTAGGTCAATTATTAAAATAATGCAGACACTGAAAAAACATTCACAAAAGCTATAAGATCATGCAATAAAAAGCGTTCAGATAATTGGACCATGAAACGTATATTGGAGAAAAAAGTAAAACGTGAGAGGGGGTGAAGAAAAATAAACGAGGAAAGAGTATAAATGGTCAGTGGCTAGAAGTGGAATCCAGGACGCGCGTTTCATCCTATTTGGGACTCGTCAGCTGGATGTACCTGCATCCCAGAGTTGATGTTCACTCTGGGAAGAAAGATTATGGAAAATAATACTAAATAAAATCATTTATTAAGGTCAAGGGAGAGATAAAGGTGTTACAAATTTCCTATGAACACAAAGAATTGGAGTGTTGGCTCAAATAGCTTCTGCTATATGTAAGAGACGAGATTGAACCCCATAAGGAAAACTAGTAGGAATACGATAAATAACTTTAAATGGCTTATTTCTGTCTAATATGTGACCGCTATCTATCAAGTATGATAGAACTGAGCTGCGTATTGTCTTTACAGTACCTTTTCCTAACCACGAATGGATGTGTTTACTAGATTTTGGTTTATTTGTCTGGTAGTGCGCCCAATATAGTATAGTATTTCGATGAAAAAGGTTAGACTACGTTTAAGTCTTCTCTTCTTTAAAGAGTCGAGTTCAAGTTCATCACATCTGTATTTATAATTTAAGGTGCAATTAGTGCCAACACTGTGAAGTGTAAGCCGTTCCTGAATAGACTTTAACTTTACCAGTAAGATATATTCGATTGTCTGATATGAATATTCGTAAACTAATCATACCGACTAGTTGATTTTGTTTTTCAACATGTTTAAAATAATCTGAACACTAGCCTACTGTCTGTATTATCAAAGTTCTCTCTATGAATTAAGCCAAATAACATTTGTGACACAATGTGAATGTGTCCGAAAACTGATCAGATAAATTACGCAGTAATTGTAGAATGTTTGAATAGTTTATACAAACTTTGGGAATGAAGCCAGTGATAAACATATATTTTGATGTAGATAAAATGACAAGTGATTTGGTAAAGCTCACATAACAAAATAAGCACAGTTAAATAATAATAATATGTGGTTTTTAGTAGTTATGTGAATTTACAAGTGTAAATGATAACTTGATAAGTGCCTCCTGCTAAAAAAATTCGATTTAGGTTTTCAAATGTTAAACGAAGAGTGTCTGCTTCATTTTGTTTGTTGACAATGTGGAAGGATTGGCAATGTCAACATCAACTCGCTAAAACCTAGATGTCGAGCTATTGCACTATTTACAGCTTTTAAACTATTTAGTATCAATTATATGGAACGTGTACCACTCTCATTGTGTTTTCACTTGTGTGTTGCTTCAAATACATGTACATTGGTAAATGCAGTTGCATTTACTGACAAAAGGAGATCCTTCAAATTTTGTTTGTCTTAGAGAGCAGTTCGTTTTTTGGTGAACCCAGGTTCTAGATAAGCAATCTTCACTTCTATCGTCATTAAATATTTCAGTAATTTCGTCTTTTCGAGAGCTAAAATGCAGAAAGGAAGCTTTCTTCGCATTAGTTTCGACATACTTCTCGATAAATTTCTGTAAGTATCCACTTCCACGTAGATAACTTTTAATGAATGTAATCACTTCTTCTACTCGCTCAGTGGTTCAAAATTTGTGGGCACAGAGAAAAAGTGTTCAAACAATCCCTTTTGTAGTTCACTGGATAACAGGTTTATTCGATGGCTTTCCTTTAGGTTGCACGATGATACGGATTGATGGATAACGAAGAGGCTACAGGACATTCATTAAATTCAGTCAGTCATAGACAACTTAAAATCTAGAATATATCTGCACCGGTCCAAGTTCCCACACTGCAATAACAAAACGAAGTGAAACTGTCAAGATAAATACCGAAACATTATTACTATCGGTGGTTGTAAAAAGGATTAGGTTTAGAGAATATGACTGAAGAAGGAAGAAATTATTCGTAGGATGAAAAGTGAGGAGTGGTTCTGAATTTCAGGTTATAAGAGAACACAAAGAGTGCACATATGTGAACTGCATGACACAATGTCTCCAACCATTCATAACCTCAAATGAACAGTCTACACACATTAACGCGGTTCAGACATATGGTTAATGATTTGGTGCTGTGATGGGATATCTTGATTTGGTTCTCTTTATTTTTTTTCCGTCACACAACAACCGACATAATGCGTCGACGTAGGTGGTTGTTAATACTACGTAATAAATGTGGCAATGAGTTCAATTGATGAAGACTCAGTACTTCGTGAACTGGTTTGCCATTTGTGCCCAGTGCTGTACGTCTAATATAAACACTGATTATCTTATGATCCTAACATTCGTGATTAATGCTCTTAAGGTATTTGTGATTAAATACTTGTAAACTATGAATATACTGCACTTTTAAAGTCTTCATTTTGGAGTTAAAAAGTAAAATAGAACGAACTGTCACATTATAACTTACTGTTTGTTTTATATTCGTTGCTGTCTTACTGATTTGTGTTTCATATCATGACCATAACCGATCTAAATTATTACTCGAAATGCCCAATTGTTACATCAGTTTATGTCCTTCTTTAACAGTGACGTACAAATAACTAATAATTCATAATTCAATGATACGTAAAAATTGCTAATAACAGATTGAAATTAATATAATCCTAGCTACGTTTGAGAACATTCACATTTCATCTTGTTAACTTTTATTTCATTTAAACTAGGGACTAATGTTTCAGTATATCTTCGATATAGGTTAATTATCAACCATTTAAAATCTTTAATTATTAAAAAATCACATTTTATTCTCTGGTTGAAATCGTGAGTCAATTGAAGTTAGACCACCATGGAAAACCTGGAAGCACTGGATAGCCGCATGGGACTCCTCAACAGTACGCATCCACGACCTCGCCCCCTGCGAGATTCGAACCCAGGACCTACTGGTTTCGCGCGCGAGCACTTAACCACTAGACCACTGAGCCGGCATTAAACCGTGTTAATGTCAATTGACTCATGATTTCAACCAGTGAAATTTCTAAAATCTCCACAAAACCCCTTCACATATTCTACTTGAAATGTAGCGTCATTCTATTGACGAACTAATATTTTTGGAGTGTCAATAAAATTACAATAAAATCATACGACAATCGATTTTGTTTAGTGTTAGCATTATCATCTATATGTAAACGTTTTACTGGATACATAAATTGAACATATTTTGTTTTGATAGAGTTTTGTTCTTTGAGCTAGAAGGTTTGAATCGAACCATTCAGCTCAAAGAACAAATCTCCATTAAAATCATCCACCAGAGTTATTAATCTTCTCCACCATCTTGAATATATTTGTCTTAAATTACAAAGTTTCCTTATATTTATTCAATTTTTCTTTTCATTATAATAAGTATCAATTATTGTAAGACAGAATGTATACTATTCAGGTATATATCTATAAACATATTAGAATGTTTTGTGTCGTAGATATAAATCAATAACAGTCTTTGTAACACCGAGAAAATATGCACAACTCAACCTTGTTACTCTTCTTGGTAGTAATCAATAAAATAATTAAATTAATTAATTAATTAATTATTCATTTGTTTATTTATATTATCATTCATTTGTATAAAATATACCCATAAGAAGAAATGAATAAAAGTATTTATGTTATGTATGGCATGATTCCAATCAAATTTATAATTTATATTATTAATTATGAATTAGATACCAAAGAAAAAGGAACAAAATCTGTTGTTTTTGTTTTATTTTTAAGTTTTTCATTTCATAAGATTTTAGAATCATTTGCACATATAACTAGATATGATCGGTAATCGATTGATAGTAAATAGTTTACTTATTTTTAGGCCCTCAAATGCCCTGGTACGGCCGAGAGTAGGGAGAGTCCGCGCGCTCTCTCTCTCTCTCTCTCGAAATGCTCTCACATGGCCACGCGTATATGGCTTCTGCCGGGGAAGTCATACTCATTGCCTTCTTGTGGCATTACTGTTGTTTACGAAATTGAGAGGATGAAAAGCGAATGTCCGGCGCTTTAACCGGGTTGGTGGATATGGAGAGTCCATCTAGGGGAGTTGAAAGACCGTGATTTCAAACCAATGTTGCACATGGGCTCTAGTATCCTGAAGGAATAAATGGCATATGAACCAATCGTCGGTCACCGGCTACCATGGGACTGCATCTCTTTGCGATGCTCCATTGCCTTGTGGATCAGACCTTCAGGTCGAAGGATCCGGGTGTGGCCCCCTAAGAAAACCACCTGCTTCGGTTTGGGCACACGAGCTGTATAATAGCCCTCACACATATCAGATGAGGTCTGTGTGGCGTATATGTATTTGGTGCCTCCTTGTACCAATATCTATGTGTTAAAATGAATAAATAAATAAGTAGTTTTCAGTAGGTTATGTTTTAATCAGGTTTTTGAAGAAACAATGGTTTGCAGATTGACTTTTATAAACTGAGAAATTCTTGTGTTTTATGCATGAGCGATAAACTTCCTTGTTTAATTAGCTCTATTTGTTCATTTGCTCTTGTAAAGTGTACTGAACGCTGATAGGGTCCACTTTGAATAAATCTTGCAGAATATACTACAGTGTATTTCCGTAAAGATGATGATAAAGAGATTAGGTGTTCAATCCTGATCATTTAATCAACTAAACTATACGATGATTTTAAGGTTGTGAATAGCATCCATACAAATCTACCAAGATTTCTTCTTTTTTTATAACTACTTAAAACAACATAATCTTCGAGGATTCATAAATTGAAGCTGAAGCGCTGTGAACAAACGAAATGTCCTATCATCCGAATTTATCTATGATTTTTATTATTATTATTACTATTTGCCTACTTATATGTTTAGGGATGCTTCATTTCACCTCAACTATTTTCCAAATCTTCTTGATGGTAGTGTCATGAATAATAGGTACCTCCTAACAAAGTTAGTCGTTCGTTGGTGAAATAAAAAGACATTAATTTGAATCATATCACTCTGTTAACATTCTCATCTACTATTAGTTTGTTGATTTCACACTCCGTTCTTTTTCTATGAAAATCCTATAAAAATGACATAAGTTTATATTTTTTTATCATTTACACTATATGACATAGTAGTACAGTCTGTTTACTTATTGGTGAGAATGATTATTCAGTGTTGATATTTCCTCTTTTTGGACCACCGAGTGTTAATGCTGAGGTGATGCATTGGATTGAGTGCTAGATAAATATGACAAATTGGATAGTGGTCAGTAAATATATTATATATGCCGAACCACTGTTTACCTCTATGTCTAATGTTTCCTGATACTGAAGTAGGTTGAGCGATACCTAGAAGCAGCCTAAACAATATGAGTCATCAGTGCATGAATTTGTTGACTCAGAATCAGTTACAATAATGAATTCCGAAACCACTTTACACTTTCTCCTCTTTGATTCATTCATTCTCCCGTTTTCATACTGTTTATCTTTGATCTTCCCCTTTGTTACTAGTGCTACTCCTACTTTTACCACTCTGAGATGTTTTGATAATCCCATCTGGTTTCAGTGATTTGTTGTGATATATACGCAACGTTATGTATCATGTATCCCTTACACACTTCCCAATCAAACTTCATAACTGATATCTTTCAGCAAGTATATACTTAATAGTTATATCTTAATTCATCAGAGAATTAGTCACTGACTTTAATTTCCTACAATCGACATTTTTCATGTTAATTTCGTTATTATATTTTGTATATATTAGCATTAATCATTCATCTGGTTAGCGATTTTATCGTTGATTTTTAATTACTTAGAGGCCCAAATGAATTATACGATCTTGTGAGATCACTTGGTCACTTGATAACATTATATCATTACCTTCATCAATCGATTAGCATATTATTCATTGATTTTAACAATAAAAATTTCGTATCATACTGAGTAATCATTTCATTGTAAGAACATTGGCATTCATTTCCACTAAATCAAATGTTGTCGAGAAAAGAAAAGAAAAAGAAATACAGTCCATTATTCATTTTCAAATACTCAATTTAATGTTTTAATAGTTGTCTAAAGGGAAATTAATATTTATTGAAAATCAAACTGAAAGATGTTGATATGGATTAACATTTTCCAACTCTCTAGTTTAGTGTGAATCACTTGGACATTTGATATGAATGGTGTCGATACATTTCTGAAGTTACTTACTTACTTACTTACTCCTCTTACCCCCAATGGAGCATAGGTCATCGACCAGCATTCTCCAACCCGCTCTGTACTGAGCCTTCCTTTCTAGTTCTATCCAACTTTTGTTCATTCTTCGCATGTTTGGCTTTCTCCATTTCTCGACATAATGTGTTCTTTGGACTTCCACTTCTCCTTTGGCCTTCAGGATTCCATATGAGGGCTTGCCTTGTGACACATTTCGGTGATTTCCTCAATGTGTGTCCTATCCACTTCCAGCGCTTCTTCCTGATTTCTTCCTCCGCTGTGATCTGGTTTGCTCTCTCACACAGTAAGTGGTTGCTGATAGTGTCTGACCAACGGATCCTAAGTATTTTGCGTACACAACTGTTAATAAACACTTGTATCTTCTAGATGATGGCTTTCGTAGTTCCCCAGGTTTCCGCTACAAACAGTAGAACTGTTTTGACATTTGTATTGAAAATTCTATCTTTGGTGTTGGTTGGCAGTTGCTTCGAGTTCCAGATGTTTTTCGGTTGTAAATATGCTGCTCTTACTTTGCCGATCCGCGCCTTCACATTTGCATCAGATTCACCGTGTTCATCAATGATGCTACTCAGATATGTAAAGGTTTTTACATCTTCCAAATCTTCTCCGTCAATTGTGACTGGATTGGTGCATGCTGTGTTGTATCGGATAATCTTGCTTTTCCCTTTGTGTATGTTGAGACCTATAGCTGCTGAGGCTGCCGCTACATTGGTCGTCTTCTCCTACATTTGTTGTTGCGGTTGCGATAGAAGAGCCAGATCATCTGCGAAGTCTAGATCGTCCAGCTGCATCCTAGATTTCTGCTGTATCCCGTGCTTCCATTCAGATGTTGACGTCTTCATGATCCAGTCGATCACCAGGAGAAAGAGAAAGGGTGATAGTAAGCAACCTTGCCTGACGCCGGTCTTTACTTCGAACGAGTCTCTCAATTTTCCTCCATGAACGATTTTTCAGTTTAATCCATCATAGGAACAATTTTGAAGTATTCATATTTAATTAAAGTAAATTTGTAATTAATTTTATTTTTAAAAGAGAGATAATTTACTCTTAAATGGAGGACGATAGAAAATGGAAGAAACATCGGAACCTAACTCTTCATTTTTAACTAATGCAATTCCATAACAATACACTAATTTATATTGGGAATCAAGGTTTATAAGTTTTGTAGCTAGTAATTGAATTCGAATGGACACAGCACTGTATTACAAATAACATACTTTCGAATCTCTGGCCTAATGATGTCTTACTGTCTTAGTAAGAGATGAATTTCATGTATTTCATCCAGCATCATATCTTGGTCTCTTAGCATTCCTAAATTACTATAGAACAGTTGTCCAATCTTTTAATTATTGTTAGACAAAACAACCATCTTCATACACAATAAAAATTTTCATAACATAATTCATGTGGTTACTCTACTAAATACAAGACCAAGTAAATCTAGCCAATACAGATTCCTTTCAAGGTTACTAACACTGTGTTTAGCCGACACAACTATTTATAACATTACAAAATAATTAGCAATTAATTACAATAAATTGTCAACATCTTGTGTTTAATTGGAATCAATATTGGAGTTTGTCTTCATAATGATAAACTACTAGTTTCAATCTTTATACACTGAATACTGTAATCCCTATTTTCTTCTTTTTACTAACATCTGCTAATCCCAGAAACAAATCTTAAGCTGATAACCTATATTGGAGAGAAGCTAAGGAAAAATCAGTTAATCAAGTTATTATGACGCATAAATACATTTACAATGAGCTTGAGAACTGCAGGGAAATTTAGCATAATAAAAGTACGGTGAAGAGAAAGTGATTTTAGGTGAAGTGGATCCCATGGAGAATTTCAGCACAGAAAATGAAAATAAAAAACAAAACAAAATATTGACTGATTAGATTATTTCTTTTAGACGATTTCAGCATTTACAGCAATCACATTACTGAACTCAATGATTAATGACTGAGTCGTAAATAACTATGAGCTTTTAGGACTTCTGATTAAATGTATAGGTCGATGTGAAATCACCACCATCAGTTTCGATTTCGTGAGAAAAAACTGTTTCATAAATGCTGTAATCGAGCCTCACTAATTATACTGACATATGTACTAATATTTCATGAATCAGCATATTGTTCATATCAAGATTAATGTTATTTAGGAGTATTTTATTACGGTTGACACATAAAAAAATGCAAAACTTTCTAGATTCATTAGCATTGTTTGCTTGAATCTTTCCAATGATGTTCAGGACTTCAGTTGATCAGAGTTATCATTAACTCTGGAATGCAGACACATCCAGCTGATCCGTTGCAAATAGGATGAAACGCGAGTCCTGATTTCTACTGCTAGTCACCTTCCATTTCTACTTATAAAACCTTTCAAATTACTCACCATTGATATTCTTGGGCGTTGTGGATTATCCCAGAGTATACTGGCTCTAAAGTTCAAACACAACGATACGTCTGTTGTAGAGTCGAATTCTCCTCATTACAAACGTTTTCATTAGACTATAATCATCAAGATCCTTTATATGTTGAAGCTGTTCTGTGATATATCTCTACTGAATATGATTTATTTACCATTCTTTTTCACTTTAGTCCTGAATGTCCAAAAAACAAATTCTGTAAGAAAGATATATTTGGTGAAGATCCCA
This sequence comes from Schistosoma haematobium, assembly GCF_000699445.3. Classification (NCBI taxonomy): domain Eukaryota; kingdom Metazoa; phylum Platyhelminthes; class Trematoda; order Strigeidida; family Schistosomatidae; genus Schistosoma; species Schistosoma haematobium. The sequence goes on from NC_067201.1 coordinate 14,658,308, forward strand.
GAACAGTTAATTTACATTAGAGCTAATTCAATTACATAACAATTAAGTTTAATGATTATGATAAATTAAAGAAGTTATGGCAACTTGGACTGATGTATATATATGCCTGCTCCTACGTTGCAGATGACTGACTGACTGACCTTAAAACACAAAATCACAGTTAATTAATTGATACAATGAAAATACATTGAAAGTCAGTGAAAAGAATTCATATTAAATTAATACAAAAATGTGTTGGACGGAAATTACATTCAAAATGAGCACAGTTTTACTATGCAAATATATTCACGGTTGAAAATTGTTAATTTATCCTATTAATTACACTAGTATGTATTGCATAACATTTAAGGTATTCTGTGTACTTGTTTTTGGTTTAAAGTCAATTAACTATATTCCAGCCAGATTGGTCGGCAAAACCTTTTCTGGGGAGGCCTGTAGGCCTTTATGGAATGGATTACGTATTTTCAAGACTCATAAATCTTCCATATGGATATGATTTTGTTAAGAACTGCGCTCCCGCAGGTCTTTGAGTGTATGTAGGTCTTGCAACAAGAAGAGCAAGTGAAAGGTTTTTGACGTTTTCATTTACACTGGATAGATATAGTCTACATGCATAATAGTTAACACAACGATTCTCATCCGAGTATTCTTTTGCATACATAGAGGTATACTTAGATTGTGAGCAAATATACGTTATATGTACACCTGTAACGCACAGGTTTTATCCCATGCATCCCAAAGAATACATATAGGTATATTCACTCACTTGGGGTGTTAGATGTTCACTGCTCCCTTTGAAACGTATTCACTACAACAGACTGTCACTTACACATAACATGTATATCATTCAGCCCATGGCTAACTCTCCAGTACATCATGACACACACATAAGCATAAGCATCTTCTCAGGGAGGTTGTTGGTAGCCTCTGCGTAGTCTTGCTACTATTTATTATTACTATGACTTCGACCTGAAAAATTAGGCCGCTGATTTCATTAGATACAGAGCAGGCAATATTTCAGCTGACGATTCCATTGTACGACACCATACGCATGACCTTTGAATATACCTACATTAATGAGCTACATAAACCTGAGAACTTTTTCAATTCTTATACATAAGCGTACAAATCAAGTAGCTCGGTGCCATTAAGTGAGCCCCAAGTTGGAACCCGAGTTAATCAAGGATACAACGGAGTGGATTATTCGTCCGATCTCTATAGACCGCCTAAGTTGTCTCCCTATCCAGCAACTCCGAGAGGAAGGCTTAGCTCTGATCTAAATGCCTTGATGTTACTCAAATCTCTGCCTGTAGCACTTCTAGTATTACTGTCGGTCCCAAGCTCGGGTAAAGGAGGAGGACTGAACATGATATTAGCAACACAATCCCATAGAAAATAACCTTGCTAATAAAACGCTAACCAGAATAAACAAATTAATCCATCTAAACTCTGTTCTCTGAGTTGAAGGATCTTCATCCATGATGAAAGCCGAGATTTTTCGGGAGTCAATAAACCGATACCCTTTCTAACAAATGGAGAAACAACTTTTATAAGCACATAGAATGTCTGGACAATGTGGGGGACGAAAGGATCCGTCAAACAGCTGATAAAATGAGCAGATACAACTTGATGGTGTTTGGAATCAGTGAAAATCATTAGACATAATCTGGACATAAAAGGATAAATTCGAAAGAGATGATTCTGTGCTTTAACCACGAAGACGAAAATGCGCACACTCAAGTTGTTCTGATGCTGTTCAATGAATCACGTAATGCACTTATAGGATAGGAATCTCATGGGTCCAGAATCATCAAAACATCCTTCAAAACAAGGAAGGAGGAGATTACAACGAATGCTATCCAATGTTATGCACCCATCAATGATGTTAACGACAACGATAAAGATCAGTTTTATGAGAGGCTAAAATTGATCATGGAAAAGCGTTCAGGACATGACCTGACCATCCTGATGGTAGATGATGGGAGAAATTCATGTCACAAACTGGATACACAGAAGCAAACAAGTGAGTGAAGAGGAACATTGAAGCTGACAGACAGAAATATGTGGAAGATCGAACAAGATAACGAAATATGTGACACGTATATGATACAACGAAGAAACTGGCAGGCGAATTCAGTAAACCGGAGTGAACTGTCAAGAAGAAGCAAGACAAGTCAATCACCGACATTCAAGATCAACCAAACAGGTGTGTAGATCGCTTCGATGAACTCTTGAATAGACCAGTCTCACTGAATCCGTCGGACATCGAAGCACCACACACAGACATTCCTTTGACTGTCACCCCAACAATTATCGAAGAAATCAGTAAGGTCATCGGACATAGGAAGTGTAGGAAAGCAGAAGGACCTGAAAATATACCAACTGAAGCTCTCAAGTCAGACATAAAAGTAACCGCAAACATGTTCCACGTTCCATTCAGGAAGATTTGGGAGGAAGAACAAGTGCCACCGACAGACTGGAAAGAAGGATCACTCCTCAAGATACCAACGAAACGAGATCTGAGCAAATGTGAGAACTACAGAGGCATCACGCCACTATCAATACAAGGAACAGTTCCCAACGTGATGTTGCTGAACCGAATGAAAGATTCCCTAGACGTCCAGCTTCGAGATTAACCAACCAGACTTCATTCGCATCCATCATTAACCGAAAAATCGTGACACCACTGATCATTGATGAACAATCGATTGAATGGAACTCATCTCTATACATCAACGTAGATCCCTACGAGAAAGCATTTGACAGTGTGGATAGGATAAGCCTATGGAATCTTGTTCGACACTCTGGTGTAACTGAGAAGATTGTCAACATATGGAATTCATACGACGGACCACACTGTAGAGTCGTTCATGGAGGACAGCTAATAGATGCATTGGAAGTGCGGACTGGTGCCGGACAAAGTCGTTTACTCTTCTCCTTTCTCTAACTTCTGCTGGTCGATTGGATTATGAAGACCTTTACATTTAAGGGGAAGCACTGAATACAATGAACAGCTTGAATGCAACTAGACGATTTGGACCTATTTTATCTACCGCATACAGACCAGCGAATGCAGGTGAAGTGAGTCTGTGTAGCATCAACCTCTACAGTAGTAGAACCCAACATGCAAAAGGGGAAAAGTAAGATCCTGAAGTGCAACACAGCAGGCACAAGTATTCATAAAGAATTGTCTACGTAAGATACTCAATATACGTCGAATGGATATCGTCAGCAACAGCCTTCTGTGGGTGAGAATAAACCAGCTTCCAGCCAAATAGGAAGCTGGGAAAACACGTTGGATCTGGAAAGGACATAAACTACGGAAATCATCAAACTGCATCACGAAACAAGCGCTAACTTGGAATCCTGAAGGGAAATTGAAAAGAAGAAGGCCAAAGAACGCATTGCGCCGAGAATTGGAAGTAAACATCAAAAGGATGAATAGTAACTAGAAAGCAATGCCCAAGACAGAGTTCGACGGAGAAAACTTGTGGGCAGCCTATGCTCTTCGACCAGGAGTAACAGGCGTAAGTCAGTGAGTAGGTAAGTAGGTAAGTGTAGAGGCTAGTTTCCTCTATATCTGACTCCAATAAATAATATCCCGTTAACTGAGTATGCAGGTTAAATTTACTAGCAGAATTATGGATTTAGTCGAGGTTATTCAAAAGCCTGAACACCAGTTATAGAGATAGTTTATTGGTAAAGATTGTTAAAATTCGCAAGCATGGTGCTGATTAGAATTCATTGGTGCATAACAGTAGAAGATTCTTGAAAATTGACGGTTATGCATTTCGAAAACGAACCCAGTCGATAAATCGATCACTACTTAACTAAAAATAAAAGATTAAGTAATAAATACACTAATGTACAGAATATTTCTAAAAAAATTTGTCATACGCCAATAGAATTTTACGTAAAGATTGTCTAATCAGTGTTGTATATTTAATAGGTCACAAATGTTCTAAATATTGGATGATGTGCTCATTCGGGTAAAATGGTAAATGTATATAAGGTGAAATTTGAATAGAAGAGAATTTGTTAATTGCCAAATTCATTATTCTAAAAAAATAAAAAAGAATGCGCTCTGGTCGTGCAGCTTGGATTGGGTTAAATACAGCCTCATATATATGTGAATTGGTATTTTTGGGTTTGGCAATTGCAGTACAAATATCACCCGATTGGGCTGTTTACGATGTTTCATACATTGGTGTCGTCAATGATTATAATCAGTTAACTCGCTCTCGTGGATTATGGAAGCAATGTATTACTAATCAAATAGGTAAGGTTTCAGGTGAAATATCTTTATTAATATAGTTTATTATCAATTGTAACCTACTGTAAATGAATGTATATAATTACTCTCTTGATTGTTAGCGTAATCGTTTGTTTGTTCCTGTGACCATACATCTTATAGACTGAAATCAAATGAAAGACGAATGAGTGAATTTCAATGTAAATAGTAGAAAATTGAGGAATTGATAAAGGATTGGGCACATTCTAGGATAGAAACCTCAGACAACAATATCACTAAAATTAATTTTCCAATGTACAGATGAACAATCCGAAATAATTGACGATTTATGTACGAATCGTAGTGAAGAAGTCTGATAGAAAACGCAATTGAGGTTAAAATATACAATCTGAAGAGGCTATTCATAATCATAAGAATATTATAACAGTAATTTTAAGAAAACAATGTGTTGACCTATATTAATTATCTAGAAACAATGGATTGCCAAATGTAGATGAGGTCATAATTTACAGGTGATCATTGAGTGATTGTGAAGTGACCTTGTGAAACTTCGACTAATTATTACTCTCAGTATAGGGTTATGGGTTATTATGAGGAATGAGAAATAAGCTTTTTAAGTTTGAGCTAAGAAACAGAGTCAGAGTTGTCATCACGAACTGACATCGGGTCTAATATGAATAATATTCAACACTTTTATGATATAGATTAAAATTTACAATTTTAATAGACAGTTCTATAATGAATTCCATTTGTGATTGTTTGAGAAATATCTATTTATGAAATATGCATTATCAAATCGTGGATTCAGTGTGCATATCTGTTGTCATACTGAACATTGAATGTCCACAGCATCTCTACAGCATCCATAGTCTAATTGAAAACTTTCTAACTAGTTTAATAACAAGTACGACTGCTGGCACATTTTTAACGCGAATGATATGAATTTTAATCTTGATCATAACGGCTTAGATTATCCGTAACGTTCTCAATGCTCAGTAAACAATTTCCCATCCATCGCTTCCGACCATTCTTTCATTCATTAAATGGATGAGCGAAGTTTATTGCTCACTACAGATTTCATCTTAAATATATGGAGTTATCTGCAACCATTTCCCATACATATCCTGGTAAATAGCAGTCCATAACACCAGATAGAAAGAGAAATGTTGTAGAAATGAAACTTCGAATGGAATCTTTGGTAGACAGTACTCATCCACTGGATTGACTGAGAAATCACCCAAAGCATCGAGTCCGCAATACCTATTGGATATTATAAACGTTACGGTAAACTTCATCAACCAGAGTTGTTTATTTACTATTGACACTGCTTATTTGGTGTTGAACATGAGTAATTGATAAATAACTCATGATTAGAAATTAGTTTCTACTTTTATACTGTTGCTTTCCAAATCAGTACATTATTCAATGAAAGCTAACATATTGTCTTTAATAACACATCGATTGTTTTAAACAAATGAACACATTGATTTGATGGAAGAGAAATCCATTCACTTCATTTCTTTCCTTATATGTATTTTTAGTAAGTTCACCATACAATGGTCAATGTTATGCTCTGGAAACTAGTACAGAATCTGGCAGCTACAATGGTAATGTTCAACCAATATTATGTAAGTCGGTAAAGTGTTTTCTAAAATATATACAGAACGATGGGTGGGAAAATATATTTTGAAGTGAACATGAAATTCGTCACTAGTATAGGGGAGTTGTGGATATTGTTAGATTTTATAGTTTTACATGATGGACTAATTATTAGAGATCAGGAAGCATTGGACAACTGATCGTCGACGAATGAGAGAAATGAGGAGTGCTCATGAACGACGCCACCGATAGCCGACTTCACCAGATGTCTAAATGAGTGCGTATCGTCGGGCAACTATGTTGACATTCGACTGTTGACAATTTGACCTTTAATCACTTCTCGATATTGGTCTCATACCTGACACGGTTGAACCTCACTAATCATGGCCTCCGTCACTCCTGTGAGTTAGTGATGCAAGACTGTGAGATATTTCATTTGAGATCTGGTTAAACATGAATTCATAATTATCTCACTCTATTTTGAAAATCTTCAGTCATTTTAGATGAGGAAGACTACCATATGTTAAATTTCAACGAGTTAGGATAGATTCTCAGAATTACTAGACATTACTAGAATCGTAGTAATAGAATAGGCTCGAAAGATAGCCATTTGAAAGTTGTATATCATGTGACTTTACTCTTGACAACCTATTTGTGCAACATTAGAACTCCAAAATGATGTAAATATGAATCATCGGATTCATCATGGTAGCTGACTGAACTTCGATGAACTATTGAATAGACCAGTTACACCAAATCCATCGGACATCGAAGCTGCACACACAGACCTTCCTATACCTATCATCCCACCTGTTATTTCTTTAAAGGACGGCTTCTTGTCACGTGATTTATTCACCAATCGAAATACGACTTATTCTATCTGTGCTAAAAGAATAACGTTCGCCCAGTATAAGCAGCCTTGGTTAGCATAATCGATTAACAAGTAAGTTTCTGATTCAGCTGTAAATGCACAGATTTGCGAAATAAGGGCAACATTCTTACAGTTGAAGAATACGTGGAACTGAAAACATCTGTGAGCCATCACCAGAGTCATTATTTGAATTTGAACATCAAGATAGTACCACTGAGTAGAGCTGAAACATGGAGAACTACTACAACCATTATCAATAAAGTACAATTATTTGTAAAGAACTATCAACCCATGATACTCTAAATCCGTTCAACAGACAGACAATGACGAAATCATCAAACTGCATTACTACGTAAGCCTTAACTTGTATTCCAAAGTATATTGAAAAAGAGGCAGACCAAAATAACCTTGCTTCAGAAATTCAACACACACATAAAATATAAATGAACATCACTTGAAATTTGAGACTGGAACAGAGTAATTTAGTGATTCTTGTCGGTGACTTACGTGCCATGAGGGGTAACAGGTGTAAGTAAGTAACAATATAGGATTCTCAGCGTAAACTTCATCACTAGCATCAGAATCAGAATCAGAATCAGATACTGTACAACATAACGGAGAAAATGAAGTTAAGTAATTATGTCGCTTAAATAAATGAAATTTAGTATATAAATATGTCGATTACTATTTTTTTCATTATTCGCAAAATGATTGACCTGACAAAGTACACAGTACTGTTGCATTTATAACGCTGGTGCTTCACGTGATTCGTTGTCTATTATTAGTGAATGATAACATAAAATTTAACTCGGAAAATGTTATCAACTTTTTTTACAGCAATGAGAACAGCTATAAACGCACTGCAAATCATTACAATCATATTGGTTTTCATGATCATCGTTATAACGTGTGCCTTCATAATCGTGACATGGAAGAAACCAGAGAAATTCAAACCACGAACAGCTCAATATACAGCTTTGGGTGGAGGTGCCGCATTATGGCTTACAGGTAAGTTTGTTTCATGTGTATTACGTCGTCTTGTAATATTATAAGTGGAACAATTCTTCGATCGTAAAAGTATCGAGTTTTCACCCAATAGGTCCCAGTTTGAACTCACTTGACATCACTTCAGTTCGGGTTTCACGGATAATAGTATTGCTACCATTTGAACAATGATTGTGAATAAACACCTAGTGCTTTAATCTGTACTAGATAGATGAGTTATGTTGTCATATACGTATAAGTATATTCGTCACAAATAATCAGTATGAATTTCAGATGTGTGTGCTTATTTACAAATCAACTTTCAACGTTTGCGCTCATTGAATTTCATTTTCTTGAACCAATTAGGTTAGCTTGTATGTAAACTGCGTGTGTTTGAAATATATGATTCATACAGTGTAAGCTGGGATTGTGTTCTGAACTCAAATTCGTAGGGTAAAGCAAGAAGAACGAATAAAAACTCCGAGTTAACACCATGCAGCTCGTACTGGTTAACGAGTCATTAGTTTGGCACAGTGCCAAGGTCATATAAATCGATATTCTAATTGACGATTTAGTCAGGTGATCATTGATAGGTCAAAAGGACTAACAGAACTATCAAGTGCGTATGAAGCATTGATCATACAATGTTGAAGCAACACAAAAAATATCATGTTAGCTCCAAACTGCTTTCTCACCAATCTTCATTCCTAACTATTCACTATGAATTTCACGTGAATGTGTGTGCTTATTTACAGATCAAGTTTCAACGTTTTCGCTCATTGAATTTCATTTTCTTGATCCAAATAGGTTTAATTTATTTCATCAGTCTTCTAATATATTACGAAGATATGACACAAGAAAATTATCGACTAGATACTAAGCTAACATCAGCCAGATCTGCATGGACAACGGTAAGATTGAAACGATAAGTAGATAGCTTTGTACCTGTTTACTATTGTCAATAGGTTGTAAAATATTGTCAAATATTTCAACACATACTACTGAAATTTCATATTGAATTCCTCATTTGAGTTGTGTGCGTAAGTTTGCAGGCATCGAATACAATCTGTTATGAGAGATCACTGACGATATTTGTTACACTCTCAGATCTACTCTATTTGTCCAGATATGTAATATTCACTGCAACAGTATGAATGTGACATTACTATAATAGTCCTTTCATTAAATTTATGATTTATGATAGTGTTCAGTTTTTCGTTGAAGCAAACTTCAGGAATCCTACTTACCATTTAATTCTCGTATAAGACATCCAGTATTTTGTCTTAAATATTCAGATGTTTATTGAATGCTTTCAGACTAATGCCAAAATTTATGCATCAATTTGAAACAGAGTTCAGCCAGATTTTATTTTGAGATTACTCTACGTATTGATAGACAAGGGACATTCGAAGTACTGGAATCATGTTGCGAGATTTCGAATATTGAAGTTAAGCACAAATCTTAATGTGGATGAAATGAGTAGTTGTAAGGAGTGATTTCAAGTTCTTCAGTTCAATATTTCAGTCTGATCATTGGATGCCATTCTACCTACTGACTTGATAATATGAGTGTTCGATAGTGTTCTGACTATTGTCCAAATGGTCTTTATGCTAATCACACCTTGTGATGATCGATCGTGATATCATTAGCTAATTGCGATGTCTACTTTCACATCCTTTAATCTGTGAAAATTTCTGAAATACTCCAATTATCATGTGAACCATATTTGTTGTAAGTTTTGCATTCATCAAACTGACGCTGTGACATAACAACCAATTGCAGCACAAGAGGAAACTACCTATACAATCTCACAGATTAAACAGACCACTCATGAGATTTTCATGATCCGACACACAAAGATCATGCTAACAACGTTCAATTGCTTAATGCATACAACATTTTCAGAGAATACGAAACAAGATCCTTCGTCTGAAACATTTAAACCAACATGTGATTAGTTAGTAATTAGTTATGGGATTTACATTGCATTGATGCCTATGCGACACATCATGTTACGGATGCATATATAGATGTAAAGCCTTTCTGTTTATAATGATCATATGCTCACCAGTGACTAGCTTCAAGAGGCATTTCCTGAAGATCTAGTGAGAATCCGTGGCCAGTGGAGTTCAACCGGGTCTGTTGTGAGATAGTAACTCACTGAAGGCATTGGTGGATGTGTCGCTCAATTTCGGGAATTAATTGAAATCAGACATTAACACCATTGGATGCCGGCTCAGTGGTCTGAGGGTTGTCTAGCTTCAATTAGCTCATGATTTTAGCTTTTAAAATTACTATAATACTCACAAACACCCCGTTTGATATAATTAGTGTGACGAATGATGGTCTTCAATTGAGTGGATGGGTTCGGATAATTGGAAATTATTGAGTATTTTTTTGTAATGACCGGTCACACTCTCTAGTTGAAAGCTACTAACCGTCACATTACATTACGTTGCATTACACAAATACATCATTTCTTAATTGACGGATCCACAAATGCATTACAACAATCAAAATTTGATGTCGAATGACGTTTTACTGAACTCTTGTGGAGAGCGATTTCTGAATTCACATAAAATTCACAAACTACTCACATTATACAAATCAATCAATCTAATCATCATTGGAAGACTTGAACATTCTGTTTTCGACTTCGTTAAAAGTTGAATGTATAAACAGTGAGAGTATTTGATTGTAGATTATATGTATCTGTAAATAAAACTATCTCCATATAGCTGGTAATTAACTGGCTTGAAAGATGACAAAGTGTACTTATCAGTGATGATACTGAGATCTTAAATAGGCAAATATTTTCTGGTATTATATATGTTTATGTTATAGAATTTGATTGATTTATAAATTTCTGCTTACCTAGATTGTTCGTGATAATACGGTATATTCACCTGGTGGTATGATACCAATGGCTTGGTCAGCTTGTATACTTATTTATGCTGGTAGTATTTTACAACTGATAGCAAGTACTCTACAGCAACCTCCAGTTCGAGAGGGGTATGGATTATAAGATCATTAACAGAGAAATAATTCGACTTTGAAATTGAAAATACCCCTTTATAATCTAATATATTTTTGTGTATTTCAATTAGTTTCTTACTGCCATTGGATATTATTTCCACATGTGCACATGTGTAAACAGTGTTGCTTTCTATCACTGATTCCAATTTTTTTCCTTTTCGTATAGTCAACAATAAGTTGATACTCTTTGAACGGTTATGATTTCGAATGTAATTGACGTAAATTATTATTATTATTAATAACACGATATATTCTGAAAATACCAATTACAGAATTCATACCAGTTTACAGGCATAATCAGCTTGATATAGATCGTGTAAAGGATAGATATGTGATATTAGGTTGTTTTATGTGTTCTAGTTGAAAAATAGTTTTTGTAGTGCATTTATAACATTTATTACAGCAATGAAAGTGTTCAAGTTGGAACTCTTAATTCACTTTAAGTGAAAATACAATTCATATATCAACGGTGCATAGAAGGTCAATTTCTGAGTTATAACCAATCGATATCATCACTACAACATGTGAGAAAATAAAATGGAATCAGCGAGCACGAAACGACTAAAGGGATAATTACTACGATAGGTTAGTGAGTCGGCCAGCCGGGGGTACCATAATAAATGTGTCAGGTTATTTTGTGATAAACCATTCATATTACATATTATTCATATTATCTAAGGTTATCAGGAACGGTGTTAGTGTTAAGTATCTACACGTAGGGAGGTTTACTTGGTGGGTTCGGTAATAAAATGATTAAACGTTAGAAATTCCCATAATCTCACTTGTGGAATGAGATATACTTTCAGGTGTAAGAATATTTAAAGCATTTTAGAGGAGAAGTAGGCATCGATGCAGCGAAAAGATGATGGCAGTGATTTTATTCCACGGACAGGTTGTGGTTAATTATTCCAGAGTCTGGAAAATTTAATGGTAAAGTAATTAATATGGAAAGAAGATTTAGAATGTGATGGTTTCACTAATGATTAGGAGTTACGGATGATGTGAGTTGGAGTTTCTGGATATTGAATAGCTTCACTGAATGGTTTATGAGTTATTTCGATGAAAAAGGTTAGATTAAGTTTAAGTCTTCTCTTCTTTAAAGGGTCGAGTTCAAGTTCATCACATCTGTATTTATAGTTTACAGTATAATCAGTGCCACCACTGTGAAATGTAAGCCGTTCCTGAATAGACTTTAACTTTACCAGTAAGATATATTCGATTGTCTGATATGAATACTCGTAGACTAATTATACTGACTAGTTGATTTTGTTTTTCAACATGTTTAAAATAATCTGAACACTAGTTCATTTAAGTACATAATAAACAAGAAACATGGGACAAAAATATTTGTAAATGAATCTAGTTTACTCAACTACCTGCTTCATTTTCGCCTTCCACATAAATAAATTAATCAGAATTGAGGTGACTCAGTTACCTGTGATGACTTCATCATTTTGAAATGAAGTTGTATACTCTCAGTACACATGAATCGAAACCTTTTAAATTCATTGATTCGTGAAGTAAGAAGATCAATATATTAAGGCCTCACCACTTCTGTGATTCTTTTTAATTCCATCACTAAATTACCTCACATATGCTCTCAACATTTTGATTAAGCTTTGGACATCCAGGTATATCAGTGACTTAGTCTCTTTAAAGCAAGTTGCTAGTCTTCAAAATTGGAAGTCTTTGATTCAAAATCTGGAGGGATAGGTTCTCACTACTGAAGAATTGAATAATATGGTAAAACATTTATTTAATGGTCCTTGGTTTTCAATGTTTCTTCAAGTGATATCATTTTTCAGTGAAAAAGAAACAGTCGGAAATTCAAATAATTGTACTGTATGAAAACAGGACAGATTGGTTCAGCGATGAGTTCTCATTCTGGTCAACTTATTTTTACTCTATATAGTCGTTATTTATTTGTAGTTGTTAAGAGCTTAAACATTCATTGATGAGTAGATAAAATGAATAGCTTTAGAGAAGGTTTGAACAAAGTGATCACATAAATTATTGGTATTGTGATGAGCTTAGAAACAGAAATAAGTCATTTGACGATGAAAGGCCAACAGAGAATGATACAGGGGAGAAGATGCTAACTTTGCGAAAACGATAGTTTGAGAGCATAGTCAAATAAGAGGTACGATAAATTTCTGTTGTATTCATGCTTTTGGGGATTTTTTCAGTCATATAATAAATGCTTCGACGACGTTAGGAAGACGGAAATCCACCGTTTTTGGCAAATTTCTACTTATCTTGTGGATGAGTTTATACGCTGATTTTGTTTTATCCATCAGAAATGTGTTCACGAAGTGTTCGATTATAAGACATCTTAACGATTGATTCTAATTTTATTTCAATCAAACCGCACAATTTTGTAAACTTCTTTCAAATAGGATATGCATTGATCAATCCATATATCTAGTTTCTCATAAGTAAATTGATGAATGCATATAAAAAAGGTCAGGAGTAAGAGCCTATCCTTAAGATTGTTCCTGAACATTAGTATTCTTATTTTTCCAATCTCATAATAAGAATAACACTTTTGAATTGGGTTGTTTTATCTTACCTATCTGTTACTATTCTTATTATTATTCTGAATAATAGATATATTATCTGTGTTCATTTTGAAAAATCACTATATGTTTGCGATTGTACAACTTTCAAAATAAATTCACCTATAAACAGAACTCATCTCCAATTCTTGTTTTCATCTGTATATGTTATTTACCTAAAGAATGAAGTGTTCTTCATAAGACTGTTTGAAATACATTATCAGTAATAGAGAGAGAGTAATTGTAGTTATTAACTATAAAACACTCATATATAAATATACTGTATTGAAATTCATTTTCAATAATGTAACTCTACAATATATATTTATATAATATTATTTGTGATATTTTTTTGATTGAGATCATGAACTGGGTGATGTCAGACCAACATTAAAAATCCTTGGAAGCAGTGGACAATGGTTCCGTCTTATTGTGGGACTCCTCAGTAGTGTGCATCCGCCATCCCGCTCGCGGGGTTCGAACCTGGGGTTGTTTAACATCAACCGATTTATGACCTCAATAAAAAAACATAATAATCTCTTTTTGTAAGCAATGATGGATAGTGGCTGGCAGTGGAATCCAGGACGCGCGTTTCGTCCTATTTGAGACTCGTCAGTTGGATGTACCTGCATCTCAGAGTTGATGTTCCTTCTGGGACTCGAACTAAGTACCATTCGCTTCAAACGCCATCGCGTTATCCACTTTGCTACTGAGTCGTGATAGCCAATTGTTTGTTCAATGGGGTGAATTTCAATTTACTTGGTATTATTTGGCTTGTATCTTCCCATTGAGATTTAAGACTGCAATTGATCAGTCTGTTATCGGCATATGTGCATACTGTGCGTATGCCTCGATATTGCCTTAATTCACAAGCTTTTTGTAAGCAATGATGGATAGTGGCTGGCAGTGGAATCTCTATAACCCCATACTGATATTTATGATATGCTGAATATATTTATACTCTTTAAAGTATAGTTTTAATAAATTATCATTTTACAACACAATAAATGAATACAATGCTAAAATCAATAAATCAAATTAACTTTTAGCATTGGTTACCTATATTCTTATCAATATAATTCGTCTACAATACAATACGGTAATGGTTTGTCTACAATTTATTAAAGGACACTTAATTTAAATAGTTACCCTCAATGAAATGACCTTAAATGAACTAAATTAGTTTTGTTTTGTTTTCATTAAAGATGTATCTACTAAATATTAAACAATAAATTAAACTTGGTATTTAAATTATAAGCAAATAAACAATTAAATAGAAGAAGAAAAACAAAACACCCCAGAAAACTCTTGAAAGAATAATGACATTAAATGATACTGAACAACTGAATAGTTTAGATTGTCAGGTTATATTGTCTATCAATAAATTACCATTTCATGGTCGATTTGAACATAAGGAGAATTCATGTGATTTATCTGTAAAATCAAGTAAGTTCAATATGATCAATTTGAAGTTTAATGTTGATTAATAAACATTTGAGAATATAGAAATCATTGAAGTAATATAATGGTAATATGTTATATTCTAATCTATTTTCTTCATCGCTTGATTACATTCATTGGAAAGTAAGTTCAAAGATTCTTTTTACATATAAAGACAGATTATCCTTAAGTTTCAATCTTATCTTTCATATAAATATCCAAGAAACATTCATTTCATAATAATCTATTGATCTATGGAACGTCGATTAAACATCATTATAAATCACTAAAAAGTTTGTATTTGGTTTACTTACATAATTACTTACGCCTGTTACTCCTAACGGAGCATAAGCCACCAACCAACATTCTCTAACCCAATCTGTACTGGGAATTCCTTTCCAGTTCTATCCAATTCGTGTTCATTTTCCCCATGTCTATTTCCATTTCTCGGAGTAATGTGTTCTTCGGTATTCCTCTTCTCCTTTGGCCTTCATTATTCAAAATGATCAGAGCTTGACTTGTGACGGAGTTCGGTAATTTCCCCAGAACTTCTTCCTGATTTCTTCCTCCGATGTGATCTGGTTTGCTCTCTCACACAGTAAGTGGTTGCTGATAGTGTCTGGCCAACGGATCCGAAGTATTTTGTGTAGACAACTGTTAATAAACACCTGTATCTTCTGGAGGGTGGTTTTCGTATTTCCTTTAACTATCATTAATTAATGAAATATATGTGACAGGAAATACTGACAGGCGTCTCAAATGTAGTTGCTTATTCAAATAGCAATTTGAATAAGGTATACATATGATATGTATGTCATTGTAAAAGTTAAGAGTTGATTATTTGAATGATACTTCAACCTAGTAATGCTGGATTAAGACTACCATTTGACGGAAGTTTCGATCACCACAGTGGAACACTATTCACTCTCTCTCTCTCTCTCTGCACACGTGAATTAACTCATCCTCTTGAAAATTCTTCTTACTCATGAAATACAAACTGGTTACAAGATGATGATAAAAGGTGAAACAATAAGATGGTTGAAGAGTTTAACATCTGAAGAAGTAGTACTAATTGGTTATTAAAAATAAAGAGTATTTTCAAAACCAACAAAATTAATGCAAAGCAGATTATATAAAATAAAAGTTCGATAACCTCATCCTTGTATTTATTAAACGGGATATCCGTGTGAAAACAGTACAAGAAAACGGGTATTTACCACATATTTCATAAACTACTTTACCAACAAATCCATATTTTCCTGCTTATTTTTCATACCAACAATTACCTTACACCTTTTATTCACAAGTTCTGTGGACACGATTCAAGGTTTATGTGTTTGAATTAGAACATTTGTAATCTATTAAATTCCTACAAAATACAAAGGTACTAACTATCTGGATCCAATTGCTAAGTGGATAGCACATCACTTGTTTGAAGTGATAAG
Source organism: Schistosoma haematobium (assembly GCF_000699445.3). NCBI lineage: Eukaryota > Metazoa > Platyhelminthes > Trematoda > Strigeidida > Schistosomatidae > Schistosoma > Schistosoma haematobium. The sequence goes on from NC_067201.1 coordinate 14,674,490, forward strand.
TACCGGATTCGTCTCCTAGTGTGAACATCAACACAAGTGTGTATCAAGTATATCCTAATGATAAGCTCAAAATAAGTCATAAAACATGTCCTTAATTGCTATACTAGCTATAAATCTAACTCTTTTATAAATATTTGTACTTAACCTTAAGATTTTCATTCATTCTACGTAATTTTCTAAAATTTATTCCAGAGAAATACAATTTTAATAGAGAAATCAAAAGTGTATCTTCAGATGTTTGTACATTAACAAGTAGTAGTAAAGAAAAATTAGATAGAAATTCAACTAACAACATTGATTCTGAAGAGAATATCAATATCAGTGAAAGAATTCTACCTGATGAAACAAATATTATACAGACAACATATTCAAGAGATTTTCCAAATAAACAATCGTCGACTTTGATAGCATTAAGGTATGTTATTAATGATGAAATAGAATAAATTTAAGCTGAAGGTGAGAATCTCTTGTCGAATAAAAGTGTTGACTGACAAAAGCCGAAACTATTGTTACCTTAGTCAATGTTTTTGTATATATATATATATATATATATATATATATATATATATATATATATATATATATATATATATGGTCTCGAAACGGCCGCAGCTCGAGTAAACAATGGTGTGGAACTCATTTCGATTTGGTTATTTAGCACTTATGTCACCCATAATACGTTTTTAAATCATATATATATCGGTTACCAGTTGAAGGTACATATTTTGATAAAAGTAAATGATATCCTACAACTTTCAGCAAACATCATTTTCCTGACAACTTAAGGCTGATATTATTTCAGTCAAACAATGTTAAGTAATAGAAGAGTGTCAACAAGTCGATGTCTGAGATTTCGGAACTAGGTTAACCTGAGTTTTAATCCTCCTGGGAGTGCCAGTTCCCATAAAACTTCAAATGCATCTCAATTATAATTTTTAACTAAACCGAAACCGAGTTCCACGATTTTCTGTCGATTACGTCAAACCACCTAACAATAAAATATAATGAATGAGATATTATGTAATTTATAGAATCGTTCATAGAACAACTTAATAAGTAGAACTTGGTTAGCATTAAAGAACTAGATGAATATAAAACTTAGTCAATAACAACCCTAATTATTATTTGTTTACAATAAAATAAATTCCATTCAGTTCTGAACAGTTAGAATGGAACTGTTTAATTAGTTTCAAAATATCTATGAATGGAAAGGTAATGTTGTTACTAACAAACATAAAACATGAATTACAACTACAAAGAACACAAAACTCGCGATACAAAAGTCGATAGATCACAGTCTTGTTCATATCATTAAGTTAATGAAAGTTTATAGGTGTAGTAGTAAAAAATACTTTGCAAATGACATTTCAAGGTAATCTTTGTAAGCCAATACAAATTCCGTAAACAATAATCTATAAAGAACTCCAAAAGAATTCGTACTTTATAAAAACTTTCGTCTAAATTTCATCGAATAGTTTTACAGTATTTAGGCACCGTGTTGATATGAGACATTAAAGAGGAAGAATGGATTTGTAAAATCTCAGTGGATGAATTTGAAGTAAATCCAACGTTTCACCTGGTAATCTGGTTCCTTGAAAAAGCTTGGATCAGATTGCCAAACGAAACGTTGGATTTACTTCAAATTCATTCGTAGAGATTTTATGAATTTGTACTTTATTTCTTATTGTGTTTTGTGTTATTCCCCAGTGTTATTGTCTTCACACTTAGATGATACAAACATGTCATGACAAATAACTGTAAATGTTTTATCTGTAAAATTTATTGTTCCTAACTGTACACACGTTCTGTGCAAATAAGATATGTACCTATTGTCTATGCTTAATCTCACATACACAACAACCTCTATACTAGTAATCAACATGTGCTCATTAGTGACTAGCTTCGTGAGGGAATTCTCAGAGTTCTAGTGAGAAGCCGTGATCAGTGGAGCTAATCCATGTCGGGTAGAGACAGGTATCTACCTCAGTACAATGGAAGTTGGTCGCGCAGTTTCGTGGATTGGTTGATGTTAGACACTATCATCATTGGATGCCGGCTCAGTGGTCCAGTAGGTTAAGCGTTCGCGCGCGAGACCGAAGGCCTTAGGTTCGAGTCCCGCGAGCGGGATCGTGTATGCACACTGCTGAGGAGTCCCACAATAGGACGAAACGGCCGTCCAGTGCTTCCAGGTTTCCAAAGGTGGCCTAACATCAATCGGTTCATGATCTCAATTAAAAACTTAATAATCTCCACAACCCCTATGCTAGTAATATAGAATAAGCTCAACATCTTAAATGATACCTCAGATCTAATCTAAAAGTCATTTTTCAGTAAAACAAATATATCTTTTTTATTTCATAAACGTATTTTTTTTACTAGACGTCCTGATAATTGTATCGAAATTAATAATCAATAACTTGATAAGTGGTGCTATATTTTAATCATGAGTATATGTTGGAAACAACGTCAAATTGGTCTAAATAAATATCATCTTGTTGTGTTCATTCTACACTAATTTTAGACCACGATCAACTAGACACGCTTTTAGAGCTCCAACATGTAAATCTATCTCTACACCAAATACTTGTCGAAATTTGAATAATTTAGAAGTACTGAATTCAGTTGATGGTCCATATCAGAGTACTTATTTAAGAGATTATGTTGGATGCTGGACTCCTCAACCAGATTCTCCGATTAGAACAGCTACTTCAAGTGGGACAAGAGCAAATAGACCTCATCCAAGAAAGGTAAATATTGATTAGATTACATTCTCTAAGAAATATCAGTGAAGCCGACAAACTTGTTGCTTAGAATGTTAATAAACCTTTTACTCCGCTCTATAAAAATTTGTTACAACTGTAAAGAGCACATATTGGGATTGATATTTAGTTGGAAGAAAAATGTATGAATGAATATCCGAAAGAATACACATTCTGCGAATCAAAAAAGGAGTCTTTCAACGAAATAAACTGTATATTACACTAGATAGAACAATATTTCCACACAACTTCTTTAAATTATGATTATTCTAAAATTAATTATACCTGACTGATGACAACTGTTTCATTGATTGTGTTTTGATCACTGATTACCAGTGGAATTAAAGACGTGCATCCATTTCTATTCTGTACATAAGAGCTGACTGTACTTAAATTCGATTATTGATGTTTAAAAAGTGATTCAAATGCAGTATATGTCGTTTCAAACATCAATGTGTTATCTATGAGGCTATTGAATTAGAATATCCACTAAATGATTAATGGAGTATGATATGTTTGAATCAATGGAAAATAGTTTCACGTTTCAGTGTGAATATCAACAATGACATGCTTGTTTATCAGAAAACAAATAGAAGGGAATCCATATCTGTCAAAAATGAACACTTCCCATTGTAGCTAACAATATGAGAAATGCTCAGATGTTAATCACAATTGATTGATCACTGGGTGGTGATCAAGGTCATGCGTGTCTAGTCCTTATTAGTGTAGATCGAATGCTATCGACCATGTTGCAATGTGGCCATCAGTCTAGGTGACTCGACACTTCTCAGTGGTAACGTCTCTGTCTGTGAAGCTGGATGACACGAGACCGAATCCGTCAGGGAGCACCAGTTGCCTCAAGATTACAAGTACACCTTGCTGACGAGTGCCAAGTAGCACGAAACCCGGGTCCAGGGTTTCCTGTCGACTATCTCCAACCCTTATTTAATGCTTAGATGCTATCAGAGACAAGGCAAATATTTGTTTTCAATTGTAAATTTCATTGTTATAAATTAATGGTTTAGACAGCTTAAATAGACAAACTGTCTATGAGTCCAACAATTTCTATTCACGGTTACGATAAATGTTTTCTATATCAAAATCAATTCAAGTAGTAGAAATTCATACAGTAACATCAGTAGTTCTATCAATTACCACTACTATATGAATATTTATCATTATTCTTTAGTAAAATAACTTTTCTAAATACTAGTTAAAAGCACTACATTATTTATAGCTTATATCCAATTACTTTGGTCACTGTACTACAAGAAATACATTTATTCCATTCATAAAGGTGTACATCATATTTTATCTAATTGATAGGTTTCATTTCGTAAATAAAGTTTATTGACAAGAATCTTGATAAATATTATTATTGAAAATAGAATAACCGGCAAGACTATAATTTATCGACAACTTTTGAGCGATGCCAGAGTGACTTTGAGAGTGTCTACCTACTTACTAGGGCTAAATGAGGGTTATAAAGCAGTTTGAACAATAAGCATTACGATTCACAGTTGATGATCAGGGTTAGGAATTAGATTTACGGTTTTTTCATCATGAATTGACATCAGCTAAAATGTTAAGATGCTATAGTTGGCCAAATGGGTGAGTGAATTTCGCGCCAAAATCCAAGACCTATTATCCTAAATGTGATTGGTTCGTCCATAAATATAACTCTCTCATTTATATGCTGTATTCATTTTCATCACTTTGATGTAAACAAAGATATCAATGTTGTTACTTTTCTGTTACAAATGGATATTGTTTAAGAAGTTCACAAGTCACTTGAAAAGACATAGATAAACCTAACTACTTTTTATAAAAATTTTAAAAAAAAACACAGTCAACAACACGTTTTAAACACCTCGTTTTCTGCGATATTACTCAACTAATGTTTTTTGTTCATTTTTCAACAAGGACTTTTTAACTTATCGAAATGAAATGAATCAAATGTTATATTTCGATAAACCAAGCTCTCCTGTATCGACAGTTTCTGAGTCGCTGATACAAAGAGACAAAACATTTTGTCCTCACCGTCATTCAGAGGCAGATTTAATTCAGTCATTAGTATATAATCGACCAAAAGTCTTTCAAAGACTTACCAGAGAGCAATATAGTTTTTTGAATCAAATGTGCTTTAAAAGTACATATCAAGACTCTTTCAGTGTAGTTAGTCATTGTAACCAACCGAGAAATATTGTTCAAGACTCCATAAAATCAGTACATGAAATCTATGAAGGTGTAACCGGTCATCCATTATCTCTTAGTCATTTGAATTTCGCTAAACCATCATGGAAATATCAAAACAATACAACTTGTAAGGATGCTGATGAAGAGTTTATAAATGGCAACTTAAAATTAACAGTTCCCTGCACACGTTATGGTTCTAACAAAAATCATCATAAAATCACTAGAGGAATAAGTAAGCAATTTATTCACACTATTATAAACGTAATCTTCATAATCAATTTTAAATTGTTTTCTAAGTAATGTATTGTAGCAGCAGCCTCAGCAGCAATATGTCTCAATATACACAAAGGGAAAAGCAAGATTATCCGATACAACACAGAATGCAACAATCCAACCACACTTAACAGAGAAGATTTGGAAGATGTAAAAACCTTTACATATCTGAGCAGCATCATTGATGAACACGGTGAATCTGATGTAGATGTGAAGGAGCGGATCGGCAAAGTAAGAGCAGCATATTTACAACTGAAGAACACCTGGAACTCGAAGCAACTGCCAACCAACACCAAAGATAGAATTTTCAATACAAATGTCAAAATAGTGCTACTTTATGGGGCGGAAACCTGGGGAACTACGAAAGTCATCATCCAGAAGATACAAGTGTTTATTAACAGTTGTGTACGCAAAATACTTCGGATCCGTTGGTCAGACACTATCAGCAACCACTTACTGTGTGAGAGAGCAAACCAGATCACAGCGGAGGAAGAAATCAAGAAGTGGATAGGACACACATTGAAGAAATTACCGAACTGCGTCACAAGGCAAGCTCTCATCTTTTGGAATCCTGAAGGCCAAAGGAGAAGAGGAATACCGAAGAACACATTACGTCGAGAAATGGAGACAGACATGAGAGGAATGAACAAAAATTGGATAAAACTGGAAAGTAAGGCCCAGTGTAGAGTGAGTTGGAGAATGCTGGTTGGCGGCCTATGCTTCGTTGTGAGTAACAGGCGTAAGTAAGCAAGTGAGTGTCTTAAACTAGCATTATAGATTCATAGTGAAAATAAACTTCAACTACAAAATGTTGGAAAATCAAACGGAACAAAAATAAATCAACCCTCTGTTTTTCTAAATGTTAATAAGTATTTCAAAGACTTCATAGAAATCTTTATTCTATTCTTTATGTTTAGTTCCGAAAAATAACAAACCACTTCAGAGTCGATTGGTAGGCTCATTTTATGGAAACGTTAACCATGTGTAAATATAAAATATGTTAAATCTGTTAACAACCATAACTTTCTTAAATTATCAAATGACCACAATATAAAAGAAATCCTAGTTTGTTTATGACTAAGAGTAGTGGAGATTGCTAGATTTTCACACTTTTTATCATGGACTGAATTTAGACAACTTTTAAAAACCATGAAACACTCAAAATCTATTTTGACTGAGTATTGGACTCCTTAGCAGTGCATACTCATTACTCTGTCGAGGATCGAATCCAAAACCTTCAATCTCGTGGTGTAAGGAAAGTTGCAAACCAATTAACGGTGGACATATGCACAACTGGGTCCAAGCTCAGTGTGCTAGAGTTAAGCATTTTAACTTGAAATTGAGGGCTCTAAGTCATGAACATGCACTGTTGAGGAGCCCCAAACTAAGATGAAAAATGTCAAAGCTTTCTAATGTATATATATATATATATATATATAAACTTATGGATTGATTACTTGTTAGTTAGCAAATAATAAAAAAGAAGATTGCAACATCTTTGACATATTCTTCATTGAGAATCTCCTGATTGATTATTTTATGCAAACAATACACGACGCCATTCTAGTATATAGATGACTAGGAAAATCTTGGATTCAACATGTTCGGTTTCTGAAGAAATAATATCTGTGTATTTTATGGATTAGGCTTCACTGACCTGTTAAAAGTCTAAAAATAAAACTTAGTAACTGGTTACAACAGTCTACTAGAGTAACTTGTAGAACACTTACACTCATAACCACCAGTCCATTGCCAATCGAATTCGTGTCTAACTTCAGTCACAGCCAGTAATATGAAACGGTGAGGTGGTACTGAATATGTTCAACATATTACACAATCTAACCAAATTGGTTTCTATTCGCCTAACGTAACAAACCGCAAAGAAATACATAAAAGGTAAAACAAAATATTTAGACGAAGGCGAAGATAGTGGAACGTGAAACTTTTAATGTGAAATGGCGTCATATGTGGGGCTGTTCTGTGACGTTGTTAAGATTCTTAACTGAACACCTTCTGTAATTAGTGTCTGTTAAATTAACAAAGCATCAATATTGAATGGTTATAGAGCTTTTTTGTTTAGGAGAGTTAGTTACTATCACAGTATTATAGAAAGCTCAGTTACAAACCGGTAATCTTTTACATTCAATTTTCTACTGAAAAATTTGTTTACAATTAAAATCTAAACAGAACCAAGTTTGATGAACCATGAGTCATTAAGTCATTAGTTCTACATATAAAATCTTTTAGTAGATTATGTGAGAAAATTATAATGTGATTCAGCAAACCTTCTGAAGACTACATATATATAAATAATTTTCAGTTTAGATGTGACTTATACTACTATACAATAGTGAGTAATATAATCTGATAGCCTAAATATATATTTTGAACATTATACATGATACAATAAGGGAAGCTGTGTTGATAATTGCCTTAAATTAAATCGTAATAAGTTCCTTCCAATATGATGTATCTTGTTAGTAAGCCCAAACATATTATACTTATTGTACAACAGAATATTTTATCTTCTAGTAAATAAACACATCACCATGTTATTTCGTTAAACAATGTTTTTTTTCCTATTTTGTTTCTCTATCACAGTACCTACTGTTATCACGACAACCTAGATTTGTGTAGATCATCATATGTCCAAAATTGTCTTTCATGAACAAATGTACAGATTGTAAGAATCTTCCGTAACTTCTTATATAAATATATATTATCAATACACACATAGATGTTATTAGTACTTTGATAAAGTGAGTATAGATGACGTTGAAATTCATTCTTCACTTCAAAAGTTGATGTTATGTAACCCATTGAAAATAGACTACTTTTATGGTTAGTAATTTAAGTATCCTGTTGTGAAACCAACTATCGATACTCATCTCATATAATGCATGCTGTTTATATTTATTAGGTTATGCGTTGAATGATGAACGAGCTGAATGTTAAAAATATAGATTCTACGTAACTTCGTATATATTTTGTCAAGTGATCACATTAATACAATGTAGATAATAAGAGTCGAATACAAAATATGTTTGTATATACGTATGTTTAAGGCATTCATTTACAAAGATATTTGACAACCATGAAGATAAGATTTACTGGCTGCTCTTATTCATAAGCATGCTCCATGTTACACATATGAAAGCAGACGCCATATAGAGTACTACTAGGTTTGAGGGACAGGCACACGTGTATATAAAAACCATCAAATATAAATGTCATCAAGAAGACCACCTAAAAAAACATCCACTTCACTATCTAAACTGTATTGAAGTTAAATATTACAAGTAAATTAGAAATACTTACCCGAAACGTTTTAACTTATCGCATGTATTAAACGCCACAACCGATCCTCTAAGTTTTCAATTTTTTTCACTATCATAAGTAAAGACCTTAAAATGAATAATATATTTTGTAGTAAGTTAGTAATAGGGGAACAACTGCAATGTCTACATGAAGGATGATAAACCGTCTGTTTGATACTAAACTATAATATAATCATAAGGTGGAATTTAGTGAAATCATCTTAAATCAAAGAACTTACTGTATAGCAGAATCGATTACTTTTCACATTTTTGATTATCATATCGTTCAAAATTTCTTACACTGTCTTTATTAACTCTCTCTTACATCACTGATGTATTCATTTGATATCCTCGATGTAAGCAATGATACTTTGTGTCAATATGTTTCGCAGTAATTTTAGTATTCTATGATCGATGATAGAGGGGATAGAATTCTGAAAGTTTTTTGCAGAACCTATATTATTTTGAATGACATCTGACTTCTTTATTACCACTCCTTCATAGAAACTGTTCCGTACGTGTTTTCAATCTTAAGACAACATTGCGGTACGTTTGAAGTTTGCGTTACGATAACATGGTGTCTAGTTTATATTGTTCGAATATCGTCGGATCCTAGTTTATAACTCATAAACAGCTTTAAAATCTATACTTAAAGCTATATGGGTCGACTGTCAAAGAAACAAGCCGGGAAAAGCCCTAATACCTCAGATAATAACAATTCTGTTATTACCTATTCCCCATGTTCTGCTACTCCTTTTGAAGCTGATAATGTTGGGAGTGGTCTTACACCACACCAGCTGCTGGATGACTCTGTCTCTAATTTAATAATGAGTTCCACCTCAAGATCTGAAAGTATCGATAATATTAAGAGTGAATTAAACACTATCTTTAAGCAACTAAACGACATGCGTTCTAAAGTTGAGTCACTTGCTAGCTCTTTATCAAAGCATGATGATCTGAAAGAAGAAACAAAGACATTATCACTCCTTAAGCTGCTTCTGTCAAAAGATATCGTTCCTGCGGAACTTCATGACATCATAAAAGCAGAATCTGTTATCGACTTTATTGCTAATGAAGTTACCAAGCGAATAGTCTCTCGTAATAACGTGATTGTCTATAACACACCTGACAGAATCCCCATTAAAGCTGTAAGGAATTCGATAGTGAAAGCATCTAACCTTCAAGACAGTCCATGCCAATGTATTCGACTTAATAAAAAGCACCAGAAATACTCGTGCCCGGTCTTGTTCAGATTCGACTCTCATATAATAGCTGAACAGTTAAAAGAATCCGAGCGGCTAATCTGCGCAATTACGACATTTAGAAACGCTCGTATAGTCTCAGATAAGACCACCAATCAAAGGCTTATGCAAAAACGTACCTTGAACGAAAATAAAGGTGTTGAGATCACAACAAATCACGATGCACCAGCTGCTGGATCAACTGATGCAGCTACCCTATCTCATGTTCTCCACTACTCTAATATACCAACGAAGAGTGCTAATTTGCCTGTTATGTCTGTAGTGACATCTGATAGCCAATGTACATCTAATGACGTCACTAATCCGATATTACCCAGTTTACCATTAGAAGCCCATAAGCAAGTACATAGTTCTAATGCTACAACTCTTAAAAACACTGTCAGGATTAAAATACCTATGCCACGTAAGAAGAATGTAAGTACAGAACCTTCTGGTTCCAGACCCAATATCAAAAATATTACGATGACCCTACCAAATAAAAATAAGACTGTACTTCCCGACACCATGCTTTACCTTACGCATCGTAGAGGAGGTTATAAGGGCAGACTTGATTCAAATGTCTCACAAGATGGCCACTGCAATCATTACGTAAGCAGGCCTAATATTGGACAGACCACAATGAACCAACGCACCCTACGGTTATCCTCAAACGTTTTAAATAACATACCTGTAAGACGTAACTATTCTCAACACTTTCCCATTGGGCAAGATTGTTTACTGGGTTACTCAACATCAAACGCTCTGAATAATAAACCTGTAAAACGCAACTATTCTCAGTACTTTCCTATTTGGCAAGATGGATTACTAGGTTACTCACCATCAACCCAACCCCAACTGGCAGGTGCCTGTCATAACTGTCCGCCTAGTAAAGTTCAACAAATTAATCCACTTTATCAAAATAATGATTTTTTGGCCTTCAGAAATCCCTGGTCCCACTAGAAATACAGTTTGTTCAAACGATAGCCCACACGATCAGTCAAGCATAACAAACCACAGTCTATGCAAATCCAAACTACATAACATCAATAGGGAAGCTCTCGGTTTTTTAACTCCCTTTTTAAACTTATTACTTATCAATGCACGTTCACTTCTGAACAAAATTTCAGCCTTGAGAACATTAGCTTTTCTAGCCAAACCTTCTTTCATACTTATCACTAAACATGGTGCTCTCACGCAGTATCTAATTCAGAATTAAATATCCAGAACTATCGACTCTATCGCTGCGACAGAGAAACTAAGCGAGGAGGTGGTTGTATTATATATGCTTTGGATACCCTAACAACTAATAAAGTTGAAGATAGTGTCCTGAATAGTTTACCAGAATCAGTCTGGATATCAGTCAACACCCTGAATCATAGTCTACTCCTTGAATGTATATACAGAGCTCCTGATAGTTCTGATAATGGGAATGATCTTATTATCAATGCATTCATACATGCATCTTCTCTAAACTTTAATGCTAAGGTTATCACTGGGGATTTCAATTATCCTGGGATCAACTGGAGTACCGGTAGTTGTCAGTCATGTAATGATGAGTTCTCGGCAACTATTAACATGCACTGCTGGTCACAGTGGGTTCGTACCCCAACTAGAGGCGATAGTATACTCGATCTAATATTTAGTAGAGATGTTATCCCACTATCTGTAAAAGTATATGATGAATTTGAAAGCCGTGACCATAAGGTAGTAGTCTGCGCTCTCCCTATCTATCTCTCTTATAACCGACTCATTCAAAAAGCCTGTCAATATAGAGACTATAAGCATGTTGACTGGGACCTCCTGCATTCACTGATCAAACTTTCAGACTGGGATAACTTTTTTTCATGTTATAGTCTCATGGATGCTATCGACGAATTCTATCTGATTGTTAACTCTTGTTTAGATTCCTGTGTACCTCTTAAAACGTACAGGTTTAGTAAACCTTACGAACTATATATACCAGCTAAATATCGTAATAAACTAAGACGCCTACAGAATCGTTATTTTAAGTTAAACGACTTAACGGCAGTTGCAAAAATAACAATAATTTTTAATCAAATTAAAGAGAAACATAGGTTAAAAGCCATTAATGAGGAGATACTAACACTTAATACTAACTCAAAGGTACAAAACTTAACTCTCCTTTTCAATAAACGCACTAAAGCAACTCGAAATGTTGATATACCGTGCATTAAGCATAATAGCACTTTTATATACGACTCTAAAACCATGGCCGACCTTTTCAGTAGTATATTTGCGAATGGTGGTCCAGATATTCCACTTCTTCTTCTAAAGCTGTTTACATTCTCTATGGAAACCGGTTCTTACCCTTACTGTTGGGAAACCGCGTACGTCATACCACGTTACAAATCTGGAGATAAGACTGACATGAACAATTGTTGGCCGATAAATATTACTCCAGTTATTTCTAGGATTATGGAAAAAATTATAAGTGATGAACTTTCCAACTATTTACTTGCTGGAAAATTTATCAATGATACTCAACATGGATTTCTTAAAAATCGTTCTTGCATGACATATCATTTTGACTTCTTTAATTTAGTCTGTTCTCCACGTAGCCAAGGATATCTAGTCTTAGTGCTATATCTGGACATTTCTAAAGCCTTTGACATGGTTAGCCACCAACTTCTTACAGGTAAGCTCGCATCTTATGGAGTTCAAAATTCTTTGCTTGCTTGGATTGATTCCTTTCTCAGCAATCGACATCAAGTAGTTAAAATTAACTCTTCATTGTCTAACGCTGTCCCTGTTAGAAGTGGTGTAATACAAGGTAGTGTCTTAGGCCCTTTGCTATTTTTAGCGTTTATCAATGATATTTGTGAAAGTTTCTGTGTGAGTAAACCCCTTCTATATGCAGATGATCTTAAAGTAGTATATTCATTTTCTCCACATGAGCTGAAAATTATGCAAAATTGCATCAGCATGGAGCTTAAGAAGGTAGCACAGTGGTGCTTAAAATGGCAACTGGAGCTAAATACGGCTAAATGTGGATGGATATGCTTCGGCGATACATCACTCAACCGAGACCTTACCATAAATGGAGAAGTCTTATCTAGGTTACATACAGTAGTAGACTTAGGAATTAAATACTCCCAAGACTTGTCGTTTACAGAACATATATTAAAACAGACCTCTAAGTCTGAACGTCTAATAGGTTACATATCTCGAAATCTTTACAACACTGAGTCACGTATTCTAATGTACAAAGTTTGTGCTCGACCTCTTCTAGAATATTGCACGTTTATTCTTAGCAATGAGCTCATAAATGATAAATTAAGGCTGGAATCAGTACAGAGACAGTTTACACTTCGTATTCTTGGAGCTGATTGTACCTTAACTTATAATTCTAGATGTAATAAACTTGGGCTAGACCCTTTATGAAGGAGGAGACTCAACCTAAATTTTATCTTTTTCTTCAAACTACTTCATAAACTATCCTTTATATTCGATCACGTGATTCAATGTGCAGAGACTTCTCATTATGGCATCCGTAATTCCTTGGCACTAGTGAAACAAACTTATTCTAAATCATCTCTTTATGAGAATTAATTTACCTGTAAATTTTCAAGACTCTGGAGTAATCTACCACAATCTATCCATACGATAAAATCACTCCCATTATTTGTTCGCTGCATCGATGCATACAGCTCCTCTGAAAATGTATTGAATGTTCTAGCACCTGTAAGTGTATCTCATTCCACAAGTGATATTTTAGGAACCTTAAATGTTTAGCCATCTTTATTAGTGAATTCCCTAAGTAAAGCCACCCACTTTCTGTCAATATGTTAACACCGTCCCTAGCAAGTTTAACTAATTCGAATAACATTAACAGTGTATCACTTTGTCACATTACACACGCATTTAGGTAGACCTGATCCATATATTTTGGTAATTACCGCTTTGCTTCTCCGTGCTCTGTGTTGTCGTTTTAATTTCTCTAGTTGTAGATAACTATCATTAATTCGATCTGGCACACGAATTGACCTTAATTACTCTCCGTTCATAAATCAACAGGCTGTCCATTTAAGAAACAGTAAGAATTCCCGGCTGATGTATTGGATCTCTGTAATATATGTACAACTTAAACAACTACTGAACTAGTATACTTAAAACTTTCTTTTATCACATGTTTGTTCTGCATGTCTAACGTTACTATTTATATCAAATTGATCATGCCTGTAAACTGGCGTGAATTCTGTGATTATTATTATCAGAATATAAATTATTATATTATGTTATACATCCATATGAGTGTTAGGAAACTGACGGCTGTTGATTTTTAGAGTAGATGAAAGTTTATTTACCTCTTTAATCATGAGCTAATAACATAGAATAAAAGATTAGTAAAAAATTCTTTAGGTTTCATACCTTAAGTGATATCGATGTGCTTCCTCCCGCTAGAGTCTTTTAAGATTATTCAAATGTCTGCAGAGGTCTTGATGTCCTGAGATCCTTACTTAAAAATCTGAACTACAAATGAACTGCCGTCTTTTTACAATGTTCACACGACTTTTATCCTAAGGCGGCTTGGTACTACTTATCTCTCCCCAAAGTCAATTTTATTTGAATATATATATATATATATGCGCCTCAGCAGAATGGTGTACGGAAGAGTCCATCTTGACCTACAAATCTGATAAAAACTGTGGATAGTGCGATCTGTATGTATGTAAAATACCCCGACTTCTTGAAAGCTTTTATTCAGGTCAAACATGGTTATTAATATAAGGCCCAGTCAGATAACTACTGACAGACGGATTTTAGGCGAACTTTGAAATTTTTTTGAAAGGGCGAAAATAAGAAAACCTTGTGGAACACCTTGAGAATACCTAAAGTCTAAGACCATGATTTAGTACAAATTTTATGAAAAACTTCTGAAAACACAGGACCAGTAGTATTTAGAATATTGGAAACACGAAGGTGAACTCATGGTTCTCATTAACGCAAAAAATTTTTCTGTGATCCTTTGAGGTACTGGATTAATGTCAGTCTTAACAACAAACCTGGTGGGAATCCTAGCAAGCTATCCACTGTTGTTAAACACACATTTCTGTTAGCCCCAACCGGATGCCGATTCTTCCTCTCAGTCAGGACTGACGGCCAAATCTTCGAAGAGAACAACGGTTATTTAAATCTATACAGAACAAAATTCAAACATTTGAAACATTACAGTGAGTCATTCTTCAGGTTCCACATCACTGACTAGAAAGACTCATTGCCTATTCGAATCATCAAATCACTTTTTCGGTAGACAACTACAATAACATACGTGATTAATAGTGTCAAACCAAGGCTCAACCACTCAGCTATAGATCTGTATCCGTTAGGCGCTGACATGTGTCAGTCCAGACGAAGCTGACGGACGGAACGGAAGGCAGTGGCGGTGGTTATTAGGCAGTTATATCCAGTCTTCTAGAAACCGACTCAGATCGATAAGACAAATAAGTGGTTGCCTGACTGATAAAGTACACTTCAGCGCCATAAGACCTCGATCAACAACCTATGATACAAGGCAATTGTAATACAATAACGCTGACTGGACTGGCCACACAGAAGAAACCAATGTCTGCCACTTCCTGAAGGGCTGGCCAATTTATTGTACACCACAAAGTATTCAAAACCCTCCAAACAGTAGTTCCCATTGGGGAGCATTGATTAAGGCTTAACAGGGATGTATAAATCACCAAAAACATGGCATTAGTGACTATGGTAATGTCATATTTAACGCAGCCAAAAATTGGGTACATCAGGGAGACGAGAAAGTCTCCCTCCTTAGCCACACAAAGGTAGACTACACGACCATGATAGAACGTATTTGGAATTCCCCATGGCCACTACAATGGTGAGGGCTCATATTTAATCACTATCTCGAGATGATTGGGAACATTACTCAAATATATTGCATCACACAACGTACCACAAGCAAAATGACACATATTCTGACCTAAAAAAGACATAGAATGTCTGCTAAAAGCAAAGAGAAATATAGGGAGAAATATTTTCCGAAAGTAACAGTTCGATGCTACAAGCGATATCTCCAAACCAACTTAGCAGCTGAGGTACAAGCCCACACAAAATATCCTATTACGTTAGTGACCAAAGTAAAACTTATGGATCAAAGTAGCTCTGCTCCCATAGGGCCCAAAGGTAGAAGTTTTACAAACATTTTGACGGCGGAAATCTCTATTGACAACTCTATAATCAACTAAACTAATAGACCGCAAGTGCGGAATACTCTTGGATTTCATTATCACATGACGATATGGGAAATATCCATCTAACTTTCAGATTACTATCAAGGAAAATGATATCCTTGTACTGGGGAAAGTGTGGCATTTGTATGTTCTAATTATTCCTTTGTACTTGATGCCCGCTGATTACTGATTCATTTTCGCCCACCTAGTTCAGCTTGATGTAAATTGTACTATTTCAGTAATTTCCAGTTATCATATTAGTTCGAGAACTTCTGATTGTTATAAAAATTTGCAAAGATGTGACAATGTTTGCCTCATAATCCTGAGACAGGGAACGGGTGCTGTTAGTAAACCAGGACGTGAACTATCTAGGCACTAACTAGAGTCCCATTAACTTCCAAACGAATGAAAATAAGTTATTAACTTCATAATCTCAGGTGGAGAAAGGAAATATCTGCCCCTTTAAAAATCAGGCGCACTGTTCCCATTACTATATAAAGGAAGGGATGGACTTGTCCACAAAAAATGAGAAGAATTCAACAGAGCTCAATAGAGACCTCATAACAAAAGAAGAAATGGAAACAGACAGCAAGCTGGGAGTTTACCTGTTACAATGTTGTGCCAATAACACCCAGGCCTGTGGGACGCAAACAAATGACATGCTCTATCATAACCCTCTCCCTATTGTTTCCACAGAGCACTGTCTAGGAATATTAACAACAAACAAAACAAATACCAGCTTAAACAACACTGTTGATGCACCTTGTTCAGAGGAAATTTAGTACCATCACCTTGAAATTGTTTCCGACGCTCTCTAAAACATACGTATCACGTCACCTTGAACTCTCCTTACAAGAGGTATAAATTACCAAGACCAAGAACAGAGACAGTCGACGAAGCCCCTGATAAAGTTGATGAATAAATCTCTCGAAGATAGACTCCGGCACTGACATTTTATCACTGAGTTACTTAGTGATAAAAGGTGACCGGAAATATGGCGTTCAACATACCATGTACGCCAATTATTTCAAACTTAAACTTTTTACCGAATCCTCACTACCGCTTTCCTCCAATTAACCCACAGAAACTTGCATATGAAAGAGTAAAAACCTAAGAACCATCCAAATTTTTCTCATCAGGAATTGTCCTTATTTGATACGCATTCAGCCTCAGGGGCTAGATCCAAGTGGAGACTTCACAAAGGCGTACCAAATCATGGATTACTATCCAAAACTCGAACGGCTTTTTGGTAAATTTTGCAGAACATATATATCAACGCCTTTATCATATTACGTCAGTTCATTTCTATCTCATTTCTTGCCGTTTCCACATTCCATTCATGATTACTATTATTATCAGCTTTATTCAATATTATATTTTTGGTACAATATAGAATTCTCAGCGCAAAGTATTTCAACAAGTTTCCGTTCCTTTCTTCTTGGTCGGTCCTGGCGATAAATATTGAGTGATCGCCAGTTAGATGTTAGCAGTTTAGTAAGTGAACATCTGAATAATGTGCATTCTTTTGGTTGTATATTGCCAGCAACTACATTGTCTCATTGAGATTTTTGTAACTTTGACAACGAAAGGTTGTACACTTTTCAGAAACGCGGCAGAATAGTTTATGTGATTAATAAACACAATGATATATTAAAACAAACAAAAGTAGATAACTTGTTGAAATATCTAAATGGCAGTAACAGGTAGCCCAGATGCTCAAATTCACAGTATTATCAAAAAATTATCCACTTATTCACACGAACAGTTGTCTCCTTCTAGCATACGAACTTCCAGTTCGTTATTTTCAAAATTGTGACCAATCACCCATACTTCCAACTAGTAATGTCTAGCTATCAGTCTCAGAAACCCTTCATTGATTCACACTCAGATTACAAGATATATAAACCCACGAAAACTGTCAAAGTAACCAGAACTGGCGCAGTAAAGTTGCGAAACCGCCACTAATTGGATACTATCACAGGCTTGAGATCGCTTTCAAACACTAATAAGTTGGTCGGTTAATACCAGCACATCAAAACATATCGGAACTTGTAACAGTATTTACTTTAGAGATTCGTCAAAACTAAGCCACCACATTTACTAAAAAATCAATACTATTTAAAACAAAGCCACCAAAAGGATAACAACAAACTTTCCTCGGACAAACTACGCGTACAAAGTTTTTACTTTTGTATGACCTTAAGTGTTTAAAGCCTTCGGTTTAGTTTGAGTACAATAGAAACGTTAATGTGAGAATTTAAATTTACGCATATCTCAGAAAAATCATCTACATGGTTAGTTCTACCGTCAATTTATCATAATATTCCAAATTAAACAATCTTCGTCTTATTTAAGACTTTAAGCTGAGAGTGAGCTTATTATAAATACCCTTGTATCGGATTTATAAACTATCCATATAGAAATCAACAAAAATCACTACGGTATATGTCCTGTTGTCTGACAGATACAAAAATTTTCAATCTAGTTATTTTGAATTCGTTGACTATGGTGGATTGTTGTCCAAATTAATTTCTCTAAATACGGCCAGAGCTGTCGTAACTTAAGTAACTTATGTAGAAACAAAGGTAAAACAGAATTCAACCCTCTTATTCGAGAGATTCTGTGATAGTACTTGTAAGTGAAAGGTGTACCGGTGAAGTATGTCAACCTTGTAAAAACTCTCAACTCATACACTATCATCCGAGTCAGAGCCTGTAGCAAACCATCATCGGAAGTAAAAACTTCAAGTGGCAATTGTCGAGGCTGTCTACTTCTTCCGTTTTTATTAAGCTTCGTTGTATACATCTAGCTAAAAATACCGTCTTTCTCTGGTTTCCAGGTGCTGACCTCTCATTATGAGATTTTATTGCTTTAGAATATTCAGATGGTGTAGTTGTGAGTGGTAAAAACTTTACATGGTCTAGAGTCTTCTGATCTCTTTGAATAATAATTAAACCATGATAGCACGTGGTACTCTATTTTTAAACTCGAAATGTTGCTATAGGACCTGTCTGCGTTAATGCTTTAATTAATAACAGAGAACCATGTGTTTGATTCTGTCAACCACTTCACTCATTGCCGAATTTCCATCAGTTCTGCTGAGCTAAATGCTTGACAAAGTATAAGCGAGAATTCAGAAGGATCAGTTGCTTTTGCCAACTTGCTCTACCTGTGATGTAGGCCAGATGTTCATCGATCAAGCAAAAAGTGGATTCACAGAGTAGCAGATTTCTGCTCTTTATCTCTTTCTTTATGTGAAATGAGGCCACCAGAAATAAACTATACTCGTTGTTTAGTAGTATTCTACCGTAAGTGCCTTTGAAGCATTGATTACGCACGTTAGGATAGCCAAGTGTTCCGTACTGAGATTAATCATATGATGCTAGGTAAGAAGTGACAAATGCGTTATGAGGTATGGATGTAGTTGAGACATGTGTTCCGTATTCTTGACCGCCAACTACTTTGACAGGTGACGATTTTAGTGTAGAAGTAGGCTGAAAAAAGCTATTGACGGCCAAACTAGAACACGACATCAATTCATGAAGTCATTGCTAGTTGGACAAAGCCATGTTATTAGGTGTAGACTACCTATCTGTGGTCCGCGTGATAGTCGTAACCAATGGTTAGGTACTTTACATGACTTATCTCAAAGACGTTTGCAATGGTGCAAGTGCATCTGTTCTTTGTCGTTAACATTTTCTGAACTTCTCACTTACTTATAATCTTTTTGGTACTCTTATTTCACTAATTTGTATTTTCTTGTACCGCACATTTGGTGCTCAATCCTTTTAATCACTACTCGTACTAAGGTATGGTGGTTTGGATCGATTTGTACGTAAGGTCATTGATAATTGTACTACCTTATGTTGGCTAACAGGCAGATTACACATCTGGAGTCTGCTCGATTATCGTAACTAGTTGTTGAAGACGTTGAATAACACGTCAATGACGTGGATGCATTCAATCTTTGTCCTCACTAAGCTCCCGAGTCTCGGAATATTCTTGTACCTTTTCTTTTCCTTTTTTAGTTAATCTTTTCTATTACTACTATTGATATTAATGCCACTTCCACACATCTGGAACTCCTCTCACCGAGTGAGTGGAACCTAGTAACTTGAGTAAGGGCTAATATATGTCAGTTTCTACGTTACATACTTCTGGTTGATTTTTCAGTGGTTTAATATTGTATATATATATTATAAATTAAGGGTCAACGAGTATTTTTCTATTTTTGCTCATATGCAATAAGTTATTACATGAAATTTGACAGAATAATTTCGTGATAATTTTTTGACTAACAACTTGCCACATATACATAACTGTATAGCTTTAAAACTAAACTGACTCCACACTTTGAATCAAAACGTAATCCTCTGTCAAAACTAATATCGTAGAAAACAGTTGAGAGTTAACAAATAATTACACATCCCTAAGAAATTCAGTTACGTCCTAGCCATAATTTTGCCTTCATTGCAGGAGATAATCGTAAGCAAACTGTTATATTCGAGTGTATTTTCGTGTTTTAGCTTCTTAGGTTTATTTATCAGTTAAAATAGTAATTAGGAATCAAGGACTCAAATAGGTAGACCGGCTAAAATACTTCACGAAATGCTACATTCCATCTACAGTGAACTCTTATGAATTGTTAATTAGCTTGTAGATAACAATTTTTAGTGAACTAGTTATGAATAAAAACATAACCGGTAATCTTCATCATGCTATTTAACCTGGCTGAAATGTATTATTATATAGTTCATAATACACTGAAGACTGGCTTGTTCCGAAATCTAATGTTTTTTGCACTCAGAAACCTTCACTTAATGTTATTCATCTGGTATTGTTTGAGTTTCAAAAAATCTTGAAACATCAAGGTTTTCTTTTTCGGAAACACAAATAAACCAGTTTTCTTGTTGGAAAATATAGATATGCTATTCCATCAGACAAAATAGTTTTCACTTACAGTCGTATTTTTAAATATATTGAAGCTTAAGTGACTAGTTTGATGTACTTTATTTCTAAGAGCAACTTCAAACTTAATACTTGATAGATTGCTTTCTAAAAGCAAGAAGTGTATATCCTTACCTCATAGTGTTTGACGATAGTATTGATAATATAAAAACGTAGAGACTATCAACCTTGTGAAATCCCGATTCTTCACAAACCTTTTAACTTCCGCGTAAGAAGTTCAAGCCCCAAGAAAATTTCTTAAATAGCACTGGTTAGATTTTTGACAAAGCTAAATTTCGTGTGAGCAAAATTATTGAAACACTAACAAATCAACAAAACATACGGCCGTATGATTAGTAAATCTTTAAAAAAAACACCAACAGAAGTTTATGGATAATCTCTATAAAACTTAAGTCCATTGATCGCGTGAAACATTGAAATTTGACACTTCGAAATTATCAGTAAGTGAAACCATGT
Organism: Schistosoma haematobium; assembly: GCF_000699445.3. Taxonomy (NCBI): domain Eukaryota; kingdom Metazoa; phylum Platyhelminthes; class Trematoda; order Strigeidida; family Schistosomatidae; genus Schistosoma; species Schistosoma haematobium. The sequence goes on from NC_067201.1 coordinate 14,695,915, forward strand.
ACTCGGAAGTCACCATTAAAAGAGTGATTTATATTTGTATTCAACGTCGACGTTGTCGACATTAAATGTTTTTGAACACTGACATCATTTCTGTTGCAAATTCGAAATCTTTTTAATATACTTTTGAATTAGTGTAACATGTGCTTCTAGGAAAAATTGTGCATAATGTAGATCTGTACTATGTTTAGTGTCCATTAGTTGTTATCACTTCCACGGGATTTTGATATTATTAGTTTGATTTAATTCATAATTAAAGCTTTCGCTGCCTTTCCATGCCTGCCTACAGATAGAGGTACCCTTGAGTTTACCAAGATGTTCATAAGATTAAAATGTACGTCTCGTCTACGGATCTATAAATTTTTTATAATCATAATAAAAACGCACATGAATATATGGTATTTATTCTTTCTTTTCACATATACAAAAAAATAATTACTATGATGTCGAATAAAATTCCATTCGTAGGCAGAGAATAACCTAAAGTCTACTGACAATAATAAAATTTAATGACGCTGTTCAATCCAAAAAATTAATTCTAATACTGCATGCCTTGCCTGATGTTCTAAAAATACTATTTCCGTGTAGTATATAGGCGTGGTTTTCCAAATTACATTGGTGAGAAAACATCGTTGTTCAATGACACTTAAACAAAAGTAAAACGTTGATAATTCAATTCTTAATGGTTTGAACTATTCCGTTTTTGTACAAGTGATTAGCTATATATAGTCAGTAGCTATGTGAATAACGTACTGGAGATTGAAACAAACAGTACTAGGTTTGAAACCTAAGATGAAAGTCAACTCTGGAATCCAGGTACATCTAGCTGACGAGTTCAAAGTAAAACAAAATGCGCATCCTTGATTTCACTGCTAACATAGTTCATCTATTCTATATCAAATGAGCATAAGTTTACAACCAGAGTTATATGTCCTTTTTCGGCTAAAATAAGTTACGGATATTTATCACTAAACAATTGAGACAACTTACTTAACTAATTAGTTGCATTAAAATACCACGACTCATGTTTCGATTTCCCAGTACAAAAAGGAAGCCTATATTACATCATCCTGAACATTTTTTCTATTTTCCCGAAGTATACCTAAGTGCATAATCCTAATTTTACGACTATCATAATTCATCGATTTGTTACGAAAGCTAAGCTGAATAAATGAATTCTGGAGAAGATTGGTTTGTAGTAAAGACTTCAAGCGCTATGTACCATTTCCATATGTTTTAATTTTAAAGTTAACATTTACAGAATAATCTTTATAGAGTATATTTAATATCGATACAATACTTACAACTTTATCAGTATAGGGTTGTGAAGATAACTAAGTTTTTGATTGAGATCATGAACCGATTGATGTTAGATCACCATTGAAAACCTGGGAACACTGGATGACCGTTGTATCCTATTGTGGGACTCCTCACTAATGTGCATCCACAATTACGCTCGCGGGATTCGAACACAGGGCCTTTGGTCTCACGCAAAAACGCTTAACCTTAATCATAAACTTACAAATCCAGCAGAACAAAAATATAAACAGGATTTAGGATATCAAAATATTTGGCAAAGATTTTGATTTGGTTGTTATTTCACTGAATTTTAGTGAATTTATCCTAATTTATTAATATGGTTCCTGGACGGTATTTATAGTCGATTAGCATATGAAAGTTACCAATATATTTCTGACTGATCAAAAACTATTAAGTAGATGAAAAAATACCTTAGTAATAAACTGAGCTGTAATTCTAAATACAGTTTTTACAAACAATCTCTCCACTGTACTTGGTGCTCGAATTCTGTCAGACGATTCGTTTAAATATTGACGATTATTCGTATATATCATAGATCTTGTTTGACGACTGAAGTATATATATATATATATATATATATATATATATATATATATATATATATATAGTTAGTATTTGCAGCTATATTTACATTTTCTTTTAATTTAGCTTTGTCGAATCATTTAAAAACAAATGCCGGTCAAAGAGAATACAAGTAATCATTTAACTGATGAAGAAGAATATCGTAATGGATATCTATCACCAAATTTAATTATGTTACGTTCAAGAGGAGAAAATTTACAATTCATTACTAAATTAAATTTATGGTAAACAAATTATTTCAATTAAATTATTATAATATTTGAGATGGTGGAGAAGATTTGTAGCTCAGATGGATGATTTTGATGGAGTTTTGTTTTCTGAACTGGATGGTTTGGTCGTGGAGCTTTCATCGTTCTCTGAACAACATCATCAGAACAAGCTTCAGATAGAAGTTAAATGTTCGAACAGAACAAGCTGTTTCATAGCTTTGTTCTATGAAACGCATATGGAGAAATTCGAACACTTTACTTCTATCTGAAGCTTGTATTGATGATGTCGTTCAGAAGATTGATGAAAGCTCCACGACCAAACCATCTAGCTCAGAGAACAAAACTCCAAAAAAAATGTTATACTACTTAAATGAAAAATAATTTTTTTTAATTTTCATTCTTTTTTGTATTATAGGGGTTTAAAATTAAAACATGTTTCCACTTTAAAATGTATGCCAAATTTAAAAATAATCAATATGAGGTAATTCATACTTTAATACATTATAACAATAATAATAATTTCTAGTTCCAATTGTTTACAATCACTTGAACCATTTTCTCATTGTTTAAATCTATGCGAATTATATATACGCAGTAATCATATTGTAAATATTGATGAAGTGGCACATTTAAAATATTTAAATATGCTTGAAAAATTATGGTTAAATGGCAATCCATGTTGTCTATTCTGTAAATTCATTCTTTATTTTTATTATTGTTATTTTGAATAAATAATTTTGATTTTAGTTAAAAATTATGAAAGAAATGAAAACGTTTTATATGATTCTTCAGTACTATATAGATGTACTGTGATACGTAATGTGCAAAGTTTAATACATTTAGATCAAGAAGGTAATATGAAAGATAATTCTTTTGTTATAATTCATTAAGTTTTTATATACCAATTCAATTTTCAATTTTGTAATTTATTGTCAATGATACATTGAATGTTGAATTTAGTTGGTATAAATGGTGGTAGATGGAGGTAGTCGACAGGAAACCCTGGACCATCATCTAATCTCAACATAGTGCACACAGTATCGAGTCACCTAGACTGGTGGCCACATTGCGATATGGTCGATAGCATTCGATCTGCACTAATAAAGACTTGACATACATGACATTGATCACCACCCAGTGATCAATCAATGGTGATTAGTTGGTATAGCTGTACACATATGATTGACAGAATACGGTAACCATTCAAAAAAACATTTAATATGAACGTTTTTAGAGATTAATGAATGTTATCGATGTCACTAATCGACCTAATTTAGGCATCTATCGATGACAATGAGCAGTGCAAAACCACGATATCACCACGGTTGAAATCGAGGATCTTCAGGTTTGCACACAAACTCTTATCGTTTAGATCACAGAGCGAAAATCTAGTGATATGTATGTCTAAATTCCATCAATTCACGTTATCAGTCGATTATATTAGAACTCTTAGAAGTTTGGTATAACAGAGATATTTGTGAACACGAGTGATATTCAGTTAACATAGTATACATATCGATTATTAGGCATGTTTTAATAAAGTGAAATTTTCGGTTGATAAATGCATTGACAGTTTACTATTCATTATTTATGATAAAAATCTGAATTGAAATGATACACTAAACAATAACGTCTTACCAGAATGGGAATGTATGTTGATTGTAGTAATGTTAATAGGTGAATTCATAAGTCAATTATAGAGTTGAGCAAGATTACGGATCTATTGAAGTAAGACATTAACACAGTTGGATGCTGGCTCAGTAGTCTGGAGGTTAAGGGTTCGCGCGCGGGGCCAAAGATCATAAGTTCGAGCCCCACGTATAGCATTGTGGATGCGCACTGTTGATGAGCCCCATACTAGGACGAAACGTCCATCCAGTGCTTCCGGTTTTTCCATGGTGGTCTAGCTTTAAATAACTCATGATCTCAACTATTGAAATTAAATTTATTTCTCATACAGTTAACTGATATGTTATTATGGTGGAAAAACTATAAGATGTGTATATGAGTATATTTTATTACTATATTGATTGAATACATATAAACTATGAGTATCATTATGTGGGAAAATTTATTTTCCTCTAATTTTCCATTTACTTAAATATCTGTTTATCAATCATTTTAATTCATTTTAGTAATTACATTAGAAGAACGAGAACTATCAGAAGAACATGGTATTTTACTAACAGCTCCACCGCCTCAATTAACAATTGTTGAACAGTCTCAATCAGAAATATCCGAAACAACGTTAACCAATATTAATCCAACTGATGTAGATGAATCTGTTAACACAAACAGTGTCATCGATATAACTTTGAGTTCAGACGTAGAAATGAAAAAAGATAGATATCATTCGAATTTACTAGGTAAATATAAATTATTTTTGGTTGATATGTTAGTGAAGAATATTTCAAGCTGGTTTTAGTAATTGGTAAATAATAACTGATGGACCATTGAAAATCAAAGAGCACTGGATATTTATTCTACCCTAGTGTGAAATTCTTCAGGAATATGGACTCAACGCCATCAGTTAAAAAGCCCAGAACCTTCAGTTCTTTCAATTATGTCTCACCTCAAAGTGAATTTGAGACGAATAATTGGGCGTTGTATACTGGTAGAATTCAAATACGTCGGAAGTAAAGTAGTTATCCATCCAATAATAACAGCAATGATGTCACTCAATATTATGAGCTAGTTAAAGTTGGGTATATTGACCAGTAGATTTCAACCCAACGATCTCTAACTTATGACCTGAAAACCCTGGGTTTCACTTCTAGTGAGTTTATGAGGAGCATATGCCACAAGAAAACGTTATTCTAGTGCCCCTTCATCTTGGTATTCAATAGCCATTCATTTGGTACCATTTTGTGACGAAGAGCAGCTTTATGGATTTTTCTTCTCTCTGATGATTTACCTTTTATATTTTTCAGTTACGAAAAAAGAATCCCAAATAAATAATCTAGATAATGATGTCATAAAAGATGTAAGTTAAACTGTATGTCGATTGCTCCTTTGATTAGTATAAATGCTTTTTACCCTATATTTCGTTAAATATCACACTGATATAAATCATTCTCACGGTCCAGTCAATAAATTCATATATATATATATATATATATATATATATATATATATATATATAACTCACAGAAGTCGGTCTACGTTAAACGACATTTCTGCTTTTATTTTCAGTAAGCTCATTTACATTGAAATTCTAGACTATGAGCAAATTCTGTCGCTTTTTATTTATCAAAGTATATGCTGTTTCAGAAAAAAGTGATTTGTACTAACTGACCTTTGAATAAGATTCCTTTTTTTCTCTGGATTTTGTTTTACCTAAAATAATTTTAAACGAGGCAGTAAACGTCTCAATAATGAGTACCAACCAAACTTCTGGATATTTTATTGTTTCAAACCTTCCGTTATTTTGGCTAATCATATTACTCCTTTACTTACGCCTGTAGCCCCTCTGGGGCTACTGTCGGTCCCGATCCCGGGCAAAGGGGGGTGGGCATGGTGTTAGCGATTTCATCCAGTAGAAAACTAACTCTCTTTAAAAAAATGCTTACCAGCTAGCCATATATTCAGTACTGAATGATTTTCAGTCTACTAAATTATTATAATGATTTACATACTGTAATGAAAACCTTTGAATAAATGCTGACTTTAGATACAAAGAATAAAGTTTTTTGGTAAAGTATCGTATACAAAAGCTGCTTATTTTATAGTAGAAAGAAACTATGATTCGTTTTTCCAATAGGTATTAATAAAATCATTCGAAAATTTTCTGTATGGTAAACTTCAGTGACGCAATTCTTACAAGTATTCAGTGAAATTGATTCATTCCATGTATCAAAATATATCGGTTTGTTAATTTCCCACTTGTTTAGTAGAAAATAATGTAACCAATTATACTAGAGTAATATTTCAAAGTACTTATTATTTGAAAGTATTGTCTGTACGTCATGAATGAATTTGGATCAATCTCGATTATCATATGTGTATCCTGAGTGGGTACTTGAAAAATTGTTCAAGTTTTTGATGGAGTTTTGTTCTCTGAGCTGGATGGTTTGGTCGTGGAGATTTCATCGTTCTTCTGAACGACATCATTAGCATAAACTTCAGATAGAAGTAAAGCGTGGTCCACAGCTGTGAACCACGTATGGAGAAATTCGGACGCTTCACTTCTATCTGAAGTTTGTGTTGGTGATGTCGTTCAGAAGTAAAATAAAAGATCCACGACTAAAACATCCAGCTCAAAGAACTAAACTCCAGCAAAATCATCCACCTGAGCTACAAATCTTCTCCATCATCTCATAGTTTAAGTTTAAATTTTCATTGTATTAAGATTGTTGCTATCATTGGAATTCAGGAAAAGGATTTTATGTGAATGTCAACTCTGAGATTTAGGTACATTCAGATGACAATACTCAGATAAGATAGAAAGTTTGTCACGTAGTTTCCATTAAAGAAAAACAGTTTAATCTTAAAATTAGTTGTGAATACATAGAATATTCACAAGAGTATTTTTAATGAGAGTATTCCGATTTTGCATTCAATAAACTGAGCAGTAGAAGCATAAATTAAAGACACTCAAATTATATAAAGTCATGATTTCATTCGCAAACTATTGCTGAGTATATACAACCATTTCAGCTTAGTTTGTGACTTCAATGGTATGGACTAAAAATTGTGCGTGGCAGTGAACAAGAAATGTTTATGTTTTGAGTTAAACACTACCATTAAACTCCTGAGTTATAACTCAATTGGCAGGATTTTCAATTTTAATTCATTGAATTCTTGACGGTTCTAAACTAAAACAAATGAGTTACTTAGTACTTCTTGATTTTCAGTGGCTTTCAGGGTGATCGGTTGAAAAAAAGGAGGATAATTCGAGATATATAAACACACAAGTCATACAGAACAAATATACCTCATTGGATCTTACTAGTTATTTTATAGGTGGTGTTCACCTGAGACTGATCTCAGTTGGATTACCCTTGAAAACCATAGGACGTTGGTCGACTATTTTGTCTTGGTATAAGATTTATCTATAGTATTCATCCATGATTATACCAGCAGCCGAAACCACAACCTAGAGACACAGTAACTGGTGCCTAAGCATTAAATGAGTGACTCTGCATTCATTGCCATACATTTCCAACTTTAAACGACTCGTGTCATTGAATGACCCTGATGAAGACTATTGAGCCCATATAGCTGAACTTCATAAGCTATGACTTCTCACAAGAATTTCAAGAACTCATCTAGGATAAGTCACTGATAAGCCCGCGGTTATAGTTTCAACATGGAGAGTGACGATTACCACCTACAAACCAAACAAATCCCCCACAGCAGTATCCTTTTCAATGCACGAATTCGAATTAAACATTTCACTAGCAATCGCTTTGATAGAACACATTCATTCAATTACTAAAGGATTTCGGATTGTCGGTATCAAATCCATCATCAAGTAGGTTACATGCAATCACACTCTTAAAAATATCTTGATCATTTAATCTCCATCGCATTTAACAGCTGATTTCATCAACTGAACTTCAGTTGTAAATTTCTACTTATTTCTAAAAGTTTGAGTTTAACTTTCCGTCTATCGAGTTGAGTTTTTCTGAAGCTTCTACTGTATTATCATTGGATGTATACAGGATGTTATGACTGATTCATGAACCTATTTTTCACGAGCTAGAAAAGGTAATAAAACGTTTATATATATACTCTTCACTGAAATGTGTTTTTTTTTCAATTACTTTATAGCCGAGATCAACAAATGATATTGTCGAGCTAATCAATAACAATATAGATTCTAAATCACCTTTTATTAAAAGAAAAGGTCGAAATAGATCCTATTTACAGGATGTCACATTAAAAGAGACAAAGTAAGTAATTTTAATTGTATTACATTTGCACTAATATATAACCTTAATTAACATTAATTAAATGTCATCAATTCACTGTTAATTATCTAGAAGTGTATATCCTTTTTTAGATTGTATCATCTATCACATTTATTATTACAATATATTATGAACCAGTAGGTTTATCTCCTAACATGTTTAGTCAAAATGTCTTTATCATATAAAGACTAGCCAAATAGTAATTATAACTAACGACATTAATGTTATTTTTAATTAGTAGTCTGTAATATGTACAAACTACCTAAAGTACAGATAATTTAAGTATCCTTACAAATGTCATTGACATTACAAGTCATAAAAGGACATGTCAATTGATATGGACCAATAATACAATTCATTTCATTTTTATACTTATGTACAGAAACAACGTAGAACTTCGTACGTACGTACGTGCGCACATCAGTTTAAGTTGCCATACCACATTAGCACAGATATGTAGTTGTCGATTCAAATCCCATAGTGGTAGAGGTAGTAAGAGTATAAGCAGTAATCGGAAAGACTAAGGTTTGATGTTATTCAAGGAGTATGATCCAGTGAAATAAAGTTGAAAAGAGAAGAAAAGAAAGGGACATGAAGAATTCAGAAGATTCGAATTTGCTAGAACACAAAGAGTGTATGCACCTACGCCATTGCAAACGATTTTGAGCCATGTCAGTCAAGGTCTCTAACCATCTGTTGCTATCATCTCGCGGATCCCAACCAGGTAGCCTACACATGCTAACATGACTCAGTCCACTTGTCAGTGACTTCATGGATTTGTGCCACGTTCAATAATGTTATTATGCCTATCATGATGTACTAATGTAATGAACGAGAACACCAGTGAAGACAATCAAATGTATTTCAATACAACATTACAGAATCTCTTGGTAAAATCTGAGATCCATACAGTAAATATTTTATTTGTAAAATGTTAATCAATTGTCTCAGACTTGGTTGTTCCTTCGTTTTCATACCAATCACTCTCTGTTCTCGTTCTCTTCTCTTCGATTTTTTTTTAACCTTCTACTGCCAGGCCTTTCACTTTCGGTTGGTGCTACATACTACTTATATCTGTTGACAACAGTAGCACGAATCACATTACTAGTAATTTCTTACAATCCTGAATAATTGAATGAATATTGGAAGAACAATCATTTATCATGTAGAATAATGTGAATGTATACTCACTGATAAAATGATCTGTTCTGAAATACGAAAACTCCAGTCAGATTAGCCTATTCAATCCAACTAAATAAATCACAGTTGTAACATTGTCATTATAATTTGAAGAACAATAAATTTATGTTGTAATGATGATACTACTTTTGATTAGAATATAGTATATTGTGTATATATATGTAAGAAGCTATTCTTCAGTATGATAAATAGAAAGAATTGTAGTATTTATTGTTGTTATATCCGAGCGAAGATTAGATCACAAGTAACTTCTGAGACATATTAATTGACTAATATTATCTATACATTCTGATGGTATAACTATTCAATAACTAGATTATGTATATTTATATTCCCCTTATTATAAGCTTTATTTTCATTTATAATTTATTATTGTACGGTTTACGGTTCTTAAGCTATGTTCAGTTTACTAAATACTGCTTCCCACGTTCACAGCCACTTTTTGGCTTTATTGTGTACAAATGTTACTTATTATTTTATGGTGTGTTGCGGTCTGTTTGGTTGATATATAAACCCAGTATGTCTGAAATAAATGATTCGATTCGATTCGCATATTGGAAGCTGGTATTTGGTGTTCTGGACTCAAGTGGACGGGCTAGGAGGACATAGGACCAATAAGGACGCTAGACTGCCCATACTGGTCGAACGTCATTAAATTTGGCACAGTGCTTAGATTGTATAAGTCGTGTTTTGATTGGTGGATAAAGCACGTGATAAAAAGCCGGACATAAAGTCACAACGATTGTAAGATGGGATTTATTTCTTAAATTGTACATAAAAAGCCTCTTCATATTCTTTGATTTTCATCTTAGCTTGCACTATTTTCCAAAGTCAAATAACTCCATATTAATGTAACCAAACTGAGTAGATAGTAATTTTGAAAAGAACAAACTAGATTTTTGGGCGTTAGACTATAGAACTGTTTTATTTTTCAACTTTAAATAAACCAAACAAACAGACATAGGATAATGTATCATATGGAGTCAGTTGATATTTTTTGAATTCTCCAACAATGATTCAAATGTATCTTACTATAGTGTATGCTAGTTGTTTTGACAGATATAAGTAGTATGTAACACCAATCGGAAATGGAATGCCTGGAAGACGATTGAGTTGAAGAAAATAGAATGGTAAACAGAAAAAGAGTTGAAATAACAACAGAACTGAAAGGATCATAAAGCATATAATGGGCAAGTGAAGGAAGATGTACAAATTATGTATTTAATGTATGGTTTTCATAATTTATGAATACAGTCTATAATTTTGCATTAAACAGTAGATTGGTTATCCCTACCAAGTGTTCGTCCACTTCACCATCACCTACGTATTGTCCATGTTATGTTCGTTAACTTGAATGCTATTACTGATTTGTCTTACTCGGAACGGAACGAAGAATCAAGGATTCAGAGACTATAGTGGTCCGTTGTCCCCGACTCAGGTAACTCGATTCAGAAGTCTTGGTAAGATGTAGTAAGTGTATTCTACAGACAACCAGAAGATACCAGGTCCCTCAAGCACAGAAATCAACCGTATTTATACAAAAAATATATAATCGATATTGCCATGGAAGTTACTAAACATTTAATCGATAAGTTCATCAATCGACTATGTGCGTGGGTGGTAAGAACTGCCCAAGAATACATCTGCATACAAGCTCCAAAAAGATAAAATTATAAAATATGAGTTTTGGGGATCTAACGTCCCCAACAGTCCAGTCGATATCTTCTGTCACAATAAATCATCTTCAAGTGAATCAACTTTATAAAACAATTGCCTATTTTAATATCTACTCATTTTTCTTATTAATACAAAAACTAATCTTCCATCACCTAATTTAGTTTTCTTTAATGTTTACTTTTTTTGGTAATTAAAGTAAAATTCGTCAAGAATACGGCTTAAAACCGATAAATAAGAATAAAATTTCTTCACCTGCTAAACGACTGCAATCGATCGATCAGAAGGTAAGTATAGTTATCTAGTCGGTCAAATATCCCATCTCTCTATTTTGTTCATTTACGTTTTTCTTTAGAATATAAATAAATTTTGTAAGAAAAATGTAAGTGTATACGTTGGTTTTTGAATTAAACTAACGTTTTAATCGTCAAGACATAGATAGATAGATGAACTTGGCAATCCGTACACACATACAAATATAGCTGATTGCCAAAATAAAAGATATGGGAAGTTTATATGGAGATTTTTTTAAATCCAAATATAGTTCACACTACTAATTAACTTTACCCTTAAATAGTATTTGAAAAACAAATTGAACTAAATAACTGTTTAATCTTAACATATAACTTCGCAATCGTGTTTATCAACGACATCATCAAGGATAGAATAGAATATCTACAGGCTTTGAACTATTAGATTACAAAGGAATAGCTAAAATCTTAGCATGTGCATTAAGAGGTTACTCGTATATTTACACAAACCACCAGTGTTAACAGATGTAATACTTCAATTTCCATTGTCAGTTACACATTTATTTCCTATTGATTTTTGTCATTCAATCAGCTGTTTTTTCCCATCAGCTAACTACAAAACATAAATAATTGAAAGTTTGTAAAAAAAAGATAATCATAGTTATTAAGATATCTTTGCTTCTGTGATAAAATATGTGTTCAGAATCAATGAAATGAATATAAGATATCGTCTATATCGGCAAAAAGGAAACATGTGTAAGTCGTATGCATTTGATGAAATATATCTTCCAAACACTGGTAGTTCATCGTGAAGTGGAATTATCAGGTCAAATGTTGGGGCTATAAACTCTTGTCTATTGAACCGGTAAAGACTAGTGTTACACATCCTTTATATCTGGAAATGTAATACTGACCTGCATAAATGCATGCTTGATAAAAACTAGTAGTAGACCACATCAAGGTGCAGCATCAAACCATAAAACTAGTTATTGTCTATCTCAATCTTGTATGTAAACCCATACTTCCTGGTTAGATCTCTTACTATAGCCTTAATCTTTGGTTATAATAATAATCGATAAAACTGGATACAAGTTCATTCATTTTTAATCTATCCAAGGTAAAATTATGTAACATGCTGCCAACACAATATGTTTCTAAGTGTTTAATTTGTCCATGATAAAAAGCGTAGAACTTCTGTCAGTTATTCTTAAGGCATTATGAATTAATGATTAGTAATTTAATACTATTGTGGTGTGAGCTACTTATATTCACATAAGTAGTATATAGCGATGGTCAGTAATAGAATTTATTTCAATAGATCGAGAATAAAAAGATGGGAATGGAAAGCGATTGGTATGAAAATGCACGAACAATGAATTATGAGACGATAGACTGATATTTGCAAAAGGAACAGTCAAGTGTGAGACAATTGATTGATATTATGCAAATTAAGTATTCACTGTATAGTTCTCAGACTTTAGTTAGATATTCTGTAATTCTGTGTTCTGTTATATTTCATTATCCCCACTCGTGTTCTTGTTCAGTGCACTATCTATATGAATAATAATATTACAGAAATTGTTAAATTCAACTTATGAATAGTTAACCTATCCCTATGGTGCACATGGACTCCAGTATGCTGAGGGATTAAATGACGTATGAACCAATCGTTGGTCACCGGCTACCATGGGACTGCATCTCCTTACGATGCTCCACTGCCTTGTGGATCAGACCTTTTGGTCGGAGGCTTCGGGTGTGGCCCCCTAAGATAACCACCAGCTTCGGTCTAGGCACCCGAGCAGTATCACAGCCTTCACACAAATCAAATGCGATTTGTGTGGCGCATATATATTTGGTGCCCCGTTGTACCGAAATCCATGTGTTCAAATAAATAAATAAAATAACCTATCCCTAATTTATATACTTTCATACCTTATTTCAAAAATCCCTCACTTTTTTTAATGCTTTAGAACATATCAACTAAAGTCAACATGTTTCCATACAGTAACTTTTGTTAATTCACGATTCTATTTATAAATTTCAGTGTTCTTATTTCCTAAAAAGAAATTTCTTTTTTCTTTAATGATTTGAACTATGTAGAATGAGAAAATTGTTCGAAATTCAATTATACGATTATTAAAAACATTGAATTATGAAAGTTTAGAAAGAATTATTCAAGCAGCTGAAAAACGTATATTACGTTTAACTGGTAGTTCAAAATTACATTCATTATTATTGAATGATAATGTTGTTGTTGTTGTTGAAGAAGAAGAAGAAGAGGAAAATAACAATGAATGGACATTAAATGGAACTTATGATTGTTCAAATTATATGAATGGAGATAAATGAATTTGCTTAGACAAGTAATAGATGTTTACATGTGACAGATCATAAAACTAATTAACAATTATAGGATGGACATTTCAATGAACAACTAGACATCATTATTTCAACGGTTATGTCTTCTTCTTTTTTTATTTCCTCATTTTGGGCTATACTCACTATTATCTCATCTAAATTGATAAATGTAAATGATATTTTACAAATAATAATTCATTGAATGATGATAAATAGGGTCTATAAAAAGTTTTAAAAAAACCTTTCCATTACCCTGTGATTCTTTTTATTGATTAATAACTTGCAAAGGTGAAAAAGTGTAATCAATCATATTTTAATTGATTTGTCATGCAAATTCATTATCATAATTAAACGATATTTACTCAAACATTTTGATTTATTTTCATGAAATTCTATTGTTTAAAACAATGATAATTTGAAATATGATTGGTCGGTCACAATTAATTGATCACTGGGTGGTGATCAATGTCATGCGTGTCTAGTCCTTATTAGTGCAGATCGAATGCTATCGACCATGTTGCAATGTGACCACCAGTCTAATTGACTCGACACTGCGGGCACTATATATTGAGATTGGATGGTGGTTGGAGGTGGTCAATCAATCAATTGTGATTACATCTCAGTCCTACACGAGGTCAGTCACGGCCCGGATAACTCAGTGGTAACGTCTCTGACTGTGAAGCTGGGTGACACGAGGTCGAATCCACCAGGGAGCACCAGTTCCCTCAAGATTACAGGTACACCTTGCTGACAAGTGCTAAGTAGCACGAAACCCGGGTCCAGGGTTTCCTGTCGACTACCTCCAACCACCATCTAATGATTGGTCGGTTTCTGATTCTATATTCTTCATTGTGTAATAAGTCGAAATAGTATAGATTTACTTGTGAATGATCATCCTTGAACGATTAATCTTACAAAAGTTCTCAATCCTATAATGTTTCTCAATTTTCTTTAAGATAAATGTATTGGAGTATTTAAAAACGATAGGAACATGTTTAATAAGGGTTCTATAAAAATATCGAACAGATGTATTTATTTCATACACATAGTTCCCTCTATCATTTTGAAAAGAGCAAGAACAAACATTCTAGCAGAATAGAATGAATTCATTTTTATTTTGTTGGTACAGGACATCAGGTCGATACCCTACAATCATTCAAGGTGATTAGTAAGCAGCCAAACTCCAGTCTTCTGTAGTTTGCTGAAGCAGTTGCTATCAGATGCCAAAAACCTGATTTATGTGTTCAAAAGGAGATGGTTATTAATCTTTCCTTGCCTTGGTGACTAATATTCCTTCACTTTTTCTTTAATCTCTTTCTTGCACTTATCACATCCTTGAGTTTTATTCCAACTATCTTCCAAATTATTAATCTTATTTTATCAACTGAACTCTACACATTTTATTCCTATCAATGTTTACTTGTTTCTAGCCGTTTGAACTGTTGTCAGAATGTTCTTTTACATAAGGTATATATTTACAATATTCAGTCTATTAAATTTATTTACACCCTTGCTATACTATACGAATATGTCTTCAATATAACTTCCAATCAAACTCTTTCATGTAAGTAATTTAAACCCATTATGTAATAATGATTTTTTTTTTAATATCACAGGTTGTAAGCAGCTGACGAGAACCAACGAAATAAAAATGAATTCATGCTATTCTGCTAGAATGTTTGTTCTTGCTCTTTTCAAGATGTATTTATAGTTTATAATTAATCTTACTGAAATCATTATGTGCATATGTAGCACAAATCACTCAGTACCTTATATAACCCCTGTAAATTTTAAAGTGAAGAGGAAAGAAAATCGTAAATCATGATCACTCAGATTAGTATTAAAATTGGCACCTAAAATTGAATGATAACTCCAAAACAATGTATAATTTCAGAAGGGGTTTTGTGGATATTATAGTAATTTTAATAGTTGGGATCATGAGTCAATTAAAGCTAGACCACCATGGAAAACCTGATAGCATTGGACGGCCGTTTCGTCCTATTGTGTGACTTTTCAACAGTGCACATCCACGATGCCGCCTCGCGCGCTTCAACTGACTCATGATCTTAACTATTAGAATTATCATAATATCAACAAAAAAACCCTTTTTTATATTAGTCAACATGTTCTCACTTCAAGATGCGTTTCCTGGAGCTCTAGTGAGAAGCACTGATCAGTGAAGTTCAACTGGGTCTGTTGTGAGATAATGTTATATCTGGTGACCGCCGATTAGAGAGCAGTGACTTATCGATCGGACCAAGGTCGCGTAAAACACGTGCGAGTAGTATAGAGTCCTGATTAGCCCTGCTTTCCGCCTAGTCCAATCAGTTAAATCCAGAATACCGATCCCAGCCTCTGCGATATGAATCATGTATTTCAAACATACTCGGTTTATATACCGATCAAACAGACCACAACGTGCCAATAAAATATGAAACAACATTTGTACAAGAATTAGCCAGATGTGGCTGTGAATGAGGGAGGCAGTAATTAATACACTGGGTATAACTCAAGAATGGTAAAATGTATAATAACAGTTTATGGGTCAAAATAAAGCTTATAATAAGAGAAATATGAATATGCATAGTTTAGTTACTTAATAATTATACAATAGAAATATACGTTTAGTATTGGTCCGTCAATAGATCCCAAAAGTTACCATTCATTATTCTTGTTGGGACATAGCAGATAGTAACTCACTGAAGACAATGGTGGATGTGTCACTCAATTTCGTGAACTAGTTGAAGTTAGACATTAACACCGTTGGATGACGACCAGCTCAGTGAACTAGTGGGTAAGCGTCCGCGCGCGAGATCGATTGGTTCTAGGTTTGAATCTCTCGTGACGGGATCGTAGATGCGCACTAGTGAGGAGTCCCACAATGGGACGAATCTGTCGTCCAGTGCTGCCGGTTTTTTCCATGTTTGTTTAGCTCCAATTGACTCATGATCTCAACATATTTATTTCTTTATTTATCTGATTATTATAAACTCTGGATGTTCAATATAACTATAAAGTTTAGAACGACTTAATAATTGTTCAAAATTTGACATCTGCCTAAACCATCACAAAAAGTGGACTTAAATCATATTAATTATTATGCAAAGTATCAGTTTTAAAAAGAAAAAAGAAATTAATGACTAAAATTTGATGATTGAGTCATTGAAACTTTGTTTATCATTTTCATTAGTAAACAGTTGTGTTTGTTTTTTACTTGATGCAATATACACTTTAAAATTATTAAACGTTTAATGGTCACGAATAGTCCGTAGTGTCGGTTATTATGTTAAGCCCATATACCTTATTCTAGCTTTCGGACAGCCCATTCTATTCATTCTACTTGAGTCACATTCTGACCTTGTTATTTATTCGCTTATCAATCTTGACTGTTTTTATATGAGCGCGTGTGTGCACATTTCTTATCCCTTTACTCATCACATGTCTGTAACTTACTTTTGTATAACTATAAATATTAATTAACGCTTGGTTAAATGCGAGTTGGCTTACCCGCCATCTCCACTTTGCGTCGTTTCTCTTCTCTCTATCCCATTCGCTTTATATACAAAATATATGTATTCACGAGTCCATTCTCGTTATTCGACTTATTTAACTCCGTTATTGACTAACGTGATTTAAGTCGATGATTATACACGAGGATAGGCGACATATATATTTCAACAGTAATCATTCAATAACAATCATTCATACGATCTAATTGGAGTCAGATTTTGGGCCACTAAAAATCTACACAGTTTTTGTGAATGCCTTCTGATTATATTTCTGTTTAACAACCGCTTATTGCCTATACTAATTTATTTAAATATAGAAACCTTTATTATGAAGTTGATCATGATCCTTGAATTAATAGTATAACCATCCAATCACTCAATTAATTAATTAATTAATCAATCAATCAATCAATAATGGTCTGAATGATATTTGTTAAGGTTATTCAAACTTACCCGATTTAAAATTTATCATAAACAAGTCACATATCAAACAAAAGAAACATTTTACAAAGTATTCAACGAGAAATAATTAGTATTCGAAAATATGCAAATTCTTTTGTGTAACTTTTTGATATTATTTATCAAAATTGATTAAGTTTATGTAAAATATGTAACATGTACTGATATCCATAGTTTCTTTATTTTGAGCTAATGGAATCTGATTACGAAGTTTACTTACATGCTTACTTATGTTCGTTACCCCTCGGCGATGAACATGGGCCACTCACCAGAATTCTTCATTCAACCATGTACTGGGCAATCCTTTCCAGTTGCTATTCATCTTTTTTCATGTGTGCTTCCAATTCTCAGTGATGCGTGTTCTTTGGCCTTCCTCTTTTCTGTTTCCCTTCAGGATTCCAAGTTAGGGCTTGCCTCGTGATGCAGTTTAGTGATTTCCGTAATACATGGATCAAGAAAAATTGAACTACAATGTGAAACATTGGAAGAAATCAAGCGGATTCTAAACAAGCATGGTATAAGAGTGTATTTTAAGGCGATTGACACCGTAAGATCGATATTAGTGAAAGTTAAGGATAGGTTACCAAAGGAAGAACAACAAAATAATGTTTATGAAACTAACTGTTATGATTGTAATGCAGCTTATGTGGGAGAAGTATACAGATAATTGAATGTGAGGTTGAAGGAACACAAACAGTGTTTGAAAAATGTTCCTAAATCTTCGGTTGACTTAAAGAAACTTCAGAATAAGTCTGCGATAGCGTTACATGCGTTAAAAACAGGACACAAGATTAATGTTGAAAGGACCAAAATAATTCAGATAGGTTTTAACACTCATAAAGACTGAACAGCAGAAGCGCTGTATACATGGGCGAACAAGAACAGCCTGAACCGAAAGGATGGTATTCAACTAGCGACCACCTGGCAAATATTCATTGACAAGTAATTTTGACCCTTTCTTTATTCAACCTGTTTATTTCGCATGCATCGTTATTTTGACTGAAATTTATGAGTTTTTTAGCATTGCAATAATGTATTTGATGATTCTCAAATTGACATGCACATCAATGATTCAGAAACAATTTTTCAACCTTGAACTTGCACTTTTATTTGTTTATCTACCTCTTCATATAAAACATAGTAACACCGAATATCAATAATTAATAACTTAATCTTACACATACATACATTTTTACGCACACTTACATACATACAATTCGTTTTCAGTTAATTATATCTACGTTGTGAAGTTTTCACATGATTACTATGTAACTGACTCACGTTACCCTATTTTACAAAACTCAACATCCAAATATGATTGGATTATCACGGTATGGTTTTGATTACTAAAAAGCTATATATTTCTTTGATGATTTTGATTTTGATTATTACCCTGAAGAAGTCCAGACAAGTTAGCTGGACGGAACGCTGAAATTATTGAAATTTCAATTGCTGAGATTATTATTTCAAATATAATTTTCACATATAATGAATCAAGAATTGTTGTTTGTCATATATAGAATCAAATCGTTGATGTTGGGGCTGACTAATATAAAGTTTTTGATTGAGATCATGAACCGACTGATGTTAGACCACCATTGACGAAACGGCCGTCCAATGCTTCCAGGTTTTCAATGGTGGTCTAACATAAATCGGTTCATGATCTCAATCAAAAACTTAATAATTTCCACAACCCCTATACTGATAACATGAAGTTGTTAACTTGAATCAGTTTATCAGTGAAATGAAATTGTGGGATCAACAATGATCAGAATAAATATGGTCAACATGGAGTGTGAGAGAGAGAATAATCGAATAAAATCGGAAATTACGTAATATGTAGAGTAATATGAATTAGGTCAGATATAGTAGATAGGGGTGGATCCTGAATAAATTCCTCAGGAAGGTTATCAAGTGAAATAATAATAATAATAATAATGGTAAAGATAATAATAATAAGTTTGAGACATAAAAATGAACATGTATTATAAAACTGACTATTAACTAGTTGTCCTCAAAGTTGACCAGGGCAAAAGGAGCAGCTGAACATATTTCTTTTGGATGCAAAGCTCTGGCTTTTTGATCCAATTGCTTCAGCCGCCTGTAAGATTCTCAGTCTAACAGAATTAGGTAGACTGCTGTTAACACGATATATTATTGCGAAAGATTACTCTATGTTGGTTGCATGTCCCGTTTGAATTAAATGGACTAAAATGGAGCTGTTAATCGTTTTGACTGTACCTTTGCTTAACCACACTGGGAGATGCTCACGATCTCGAATATACAAATTCCTAGAACACCTGCCAATATAACTTGCTTCTGTAGAGCAAGTAATGTATATCCTATCCGCTTCCAACATCCTTTCCTAATTTCCTCTTCATCTGGAAGCTGGATTTTTCTCTCCCACAGTAGTCTGTTGTTGATGGTATCCGGCCAACGGATATTGAGTATCTTGCTTAGACAATTGTTTATAAATACTTTTACTTTGTTGATGATGGTAGTTCTCCACGTTTCAGCTCCGTACCGTAGGACTGTCTAGACGTTCGTATTGAAGATTCTGATTATGAAGTTAAGGAAAAATTTGTCTACACAAATAGTCTCAATTTCTAAATAATCTGTGCGAATCCTTAAACAGTGATTCGTCAAATTTGTCACATAGTGTCAATACCCAAGGAAAACTAAACTTATACTTGTCAGTAAATTTTAAATTATCAATATAGAGCTAACTGTAAAAGAATACACCCAATATCAAATGTTAACAACTTTCTCACTGTCTGAGTTTATCATATGGACGAATTGAATCAGATAATTTCATTATACACTACTTTACCCTCGGTAAACCAAGATGTAGACAACTAAAGTCATAAATTCTTGAACATATGATCGCGAAACTGAGCATCACAATTTACCTATAGTTACAGTTTTATATTCTACCGTTAGAATTCTTATTGTTTTTTGAAAATAAGGCATTAAAATTTACAAGTCTCTCACAAATTTTCCCAGTATTAAAATGTATATGATTCATAAATTATACTCTGATTTCCTTACGTTTCATAGAATGTCAACAAATGCATTTAAGTATATGTAAATCCAGTTTATTAAACTCTTAGAAATAGTATTTCTTAAATAAGTGAGGTTTCTTTATATATGTATACATTCTATTTAGTTTCCTCTTTTAAAATATGAGTCATTTTTCACTGACTGAAATCATGAGTCAATGGAAGCTAGACCACCATGGAAAACCTGGAAGCACTGGACGGTCGTTTCATCCTAGTATGGGACTCACGCATATGTAGCTAAGCTAAACAAATATGGTCTTAGCATCAGAAGAGGTTTTGTATAGATTGTAGTAATTTTAGTAGTTGAGATCATGAGTCATATTGAGTCCCATACTAGGATGAAATATCCGTCCAGTGCTTCCAGGTTTTCCATGATGATCTAGCTTCAATTGACTCATGATTTCAATCAGTGAAATTTCTAAAATCTTCACAAAACTCCTTCAGATAATAATCATCTGCTCACTAGTGACTGACGTCAACAGGCATTTCGCGAACTTCTAGTGAGAAGCCATTACCAGTGGAGTTCAACCAGGTCTGTAGTGAGATATCAGCTCACTGAACATAATGGTGTACGGTGGCACAATTTCGTGGATTGATTAAAGTTAGACATTAACAATGTTGGATGCCGGCCGGCTCAGTGGTCCAGTTGGTTAAGCGCCTGGCGCGAGACTGATAGGTCCCTTGTTCAAATCCCGCGAAACGGCGTCGTGGATGCGCACTGCTGAGGCGTCCCATAATAGGACCAAACGGCCGTCCAGTGCTTCTAGGTTTTCCATGGTGATCTAGCTTCAATTAACTCATGACTTCAATCATTGAAATTTCTAAAAATCTCCACAAAACCCCTTTTGATACAAATAAATAAGTCTTCAAAACAATATCTTTATTTGAAGCTACATAACTTTATACTATTCAAGATAGATAACATATAAATTCTTTGTTTATCCGTGTTTTTTAAGAGTTAATGGTTGTTCGTTTATCGTATAAAATTATCTTTCATTCATTTCTCCCATTTAATAAATAATAATCCTCTATATTCACTCAATTTACGTGACTATTTAAGATACAATTAAAATAAACAACTACATGTACAGGGAAAAAACAACAACTCTGTAGTCTCATAGAGTGTGCAAAAATTAATTAAATGTTATATCAAAATTCATTAGAACATATGTATGGTTCCAGCCAATTAGTGAAATAATACAACCATCCTTCAATATCACTGATGAATATTTACTGTTTAACACCTTCGAATTGATTCGATACATTGTTGAAAAGTTTCAAATTTAGACAAAATTGTCGGTCGAAAATCTACAACTGTCAATGGATTTTTTTAGCTTTTTAGCATATTTTTCAAAATCTCGAAATATTCTTAACCAAAAGTGTCTAAATCTAGTTTCACGAAATTCTTCTCTCAATACAAACATAAAAATAACTATGTTAATGTGTTATTTCACAAATGCCAATCAAACATTGATAAGTTCTCTATTCATTTTTCTCCTTACAAAGTGAAATATGCGTCCCAACATTTGTATGACTGAACAATATGAAATAAAATTTAAGTACAGATATGATAAAAGATAAAATACTTCATTAAAAGAAAAACAATATTAAAATGAAATTATCAACATGAGGTTGTGGAGATTGTTCAGTTTTTGATTGAAATTATGAACCGATCAGTGTTAGACCACCATTGAAAACCTGGAAGCATTAGATGGCCGATTCGTCCTAGTATGTGACTTATCAGAAGTGAGCATCGACGATCTCGCACGCGGGATTCAAACCCAGGACCTTTGGTTTTGTGCGCAAACGCTTAACCTCTAGACCATTGAGCTGACATCCAACGGTATTAATGTCTAACTTCATCCGATCCACGAAATTACGAGACCATCTTCGATCGTTCTCGATGGGTAGCTGCCTTATACACGAAGATAGTCGCGCAATTCCGTGGACTGGTCAGAGTTAGACATTAACATCGTTGGATGCCGGTCGGCTCAGTGGTCTAGAGATTAGGAGTTCGCGTGTGAGACCGATAGGTCCAGGGTCCGAATCTCGCGAGGTGGGGATTGTGGATGTGCACTGACGTGGAGTTCCGCAACAGGACGAAATGGCTGTCCAGTGCTTCTGGATTTTCCATGGTGGTCTAGCCTCAACTGACTCATGATCCCAACTGTTGGTATTACCTTTTAGTTAAGTATGAAAAATACACATTAATTTCTAAATAAACAAAAGTATTACTATATTTATTTATTTATTTTTATTTTGCACATCAGAGTGTAACAATTTGCTGTTATGATTTGATCACAGAAGAGATTCTATAATGGACAAGGTCATCTCGAAAGATGTTAGAGGTATAAGGGTCGCACACATAAAGATGGGATACCTAATCTTAAGGTTTCTGAAAAGGAAACCTAAATGGTAGTGATCTTTGCCACCGTAGTTTAACCTAACTGCCATCACACTTCTGTACAGTCAGCTGTACGATTTCTCCCTCCGATCATGTGTTCATTGATTATAGTCAAATCGCTCTCCAGTCAACTTTTTAATATGAAATGACTTAAAGGAACTATTCCAGCAAATATAGCTCAATTGAGCTTTCAAATCAAGTGAGCCAAACCAATATATCAAGCTAGCAGCGAAGATTGATCTAGTAACTGGGCTAAAAATGAATTACAGTAGATCTAAATTAAGATGTTTGGACTGGATCTTTATGGAAGCATAATTTTTCATGCTAAAAATCAGTCATTAATATTGATGACTATTATTTAATTCTGCTTTCAATATTTTTTACTGTATCAATAAATATCTTAAACTAAATACTGCCTGTGTTTATGTTTGACTAATATTGTACCAAAACTCCGCCTGTAGCTCTTCTAGAGTTACTGCCGGTCCCAAGCCCGGGTAAAGGAGTAGGTTTGGGCATGGGGTTAGCGTCCCCATCCCGTAGAAAACTAACTCGCTAAAAAAACGCTTACCAGAAAAAATAATTCAAACCATTTAAACTCTACCCTGAAAGTTAGGTCTTCATTTAGAAGAATTATGACGCTTCATGGTGAAAGCCGAGTTCCTTCGGAAGCCACGAGGCTGGTGCCCCTTCTAACAACCATAGCAAAAATTTCATAGGTACATGGAACGTCCGAACAATGTGGGAGACCAAAAAGACCAGTCAAATAGCAACGGAAATGAGGAGATACAACTTGGCAGTACTGGGAATCAGCGAAACCCACTGGACC
Source organism: Schistosoma haematobium (assembly GCF_000699445.3). NCBI lineage: Eukaryota > Metazoa > Platyhelminthes > Trematoda > Strigeidida > Schistosomatidae > Schistosoma > Schistosoma haematobium. The sequence goes on from NC_067201.1 coordinate 14,719,675, forward strand.
CAAGCTGGACAGAAAAGGCTAGCTACGGGAGAGATGTTGCTATACTCCGGTCACGAAGAGGAAGATGCTCCGCACACTCAGGGAGTTGCTCTAATGCTGTCCAAAGTAGCATTAAATGCACTTGTAGGATGGGAATCTCACAGATCCAGAATCATCAAAGCATCATTCAAAACAAAGAAGGAGGGGATCACAATGAATATTATCCAATGTTATGCACTCACCAATGATAGCAACGACGACATCAAAGATAAATTCTACGAGCAGCTACAGGCAATCATAGAGAAGTGCCCAAGAAACGACCTCACCACTCTGATGGAAGATCTAAATGCCAAAGTCGGAATAGACAACATCGGATATGAAGATATCATGGGACGATATGGACTGGGTGAGAGAAACGAAAATGGGGAAAGATCTGCAAATCAGTGTGCATTCAACAAATTGATCATAGGAGGCACAATATTTCCACACAAACGTATACACAAAGCTACATGGATCTCACCGGACCACACTACAGAGAACCAGATAGATCATATCTGCATAAATAAAAAATTCCGAAGGACAATGGAAGATGTGAGAACCAGGAGAGGAGCTGATATAGCTTCAGATCACCACCTAGTTGTGGCCAATTTAAAACTGAAGCTATAGAATAACTGGACAACTGGACAAACAGCACTACAAAGGTTCAATACAGACTTCCTTCGAGATACTAACAAAATCAATGAATTCAAGATATCTCTCAACAACAGGTTCCAAGCCTTACAGGATCTACTGAACGAAGAAGAAACTACTATGGAGGACAACTGGAAAGGTATCAAAGAAGCATTAAATTCAACGTATCAAGAGGTTCTGGGTCTAAAGAAGCACCATCATAAGGAATGGATCTCTATAGAAACACTGGACAAGATCAAAGAAAGGAAGAACAAGAAGACAGCAATTAACAACAGCCGAACACGAACAGAGAAAGTCCAAGCACAAGCTGAATACATAGAAGAAAACAGGCAAGTGAAGAAAAGCATTAGAGCCGACAAGAAGAAGTACGTGGAAGAACTAGCAACAACGGCGGAAAAGCTGAAAGGGAAGGAAATATGAAACAACTTTACGATACAACGAAGAAACTAGTAGGGAAATACAGTAAGCCAGAGAGACCGGTCAAGAACAAAGAAGGCAGGCCAATCATTGAAATTCAACAACAGCGGAACAGGTGGGTAGAATACTTCGAGGAACTCCTGAATAGGCCGGCTCCAATGAATCCACCGGACATCGAAGCAGCACACACAGATCTTCCTATAGATGTCAATCCACCAACGACGGAAGAAATCAGAATGGCCATCAGACAAACCAAGAATGGGAAAGCAGCAGAACCTGACAACATACCAGCTGAAGCACTGAAGTCAGACATCGAAGTAACTACAAATATGCTTCACCTTCTATTCAAAAAGATTTGGGAGGAAGAACAAGTGCCGATGGACTGGAAAGAAGTATACCTCATCAAGATTCCAAGGAAAGGAGATCTGAGCAAATGTGAATACTACAGAGGCACTACACTACTGTCAGTACCAGGGAAAGTCTTTAACAGAGTGTTGCTGAACCGGATGAAGGATGCAGTAGACGCTCAACTTTGAGATCAACAGGCTGGATTCCGTAAGGATCGATCGTGCACAGACCAAATTGCAACACCACGGATCATCGTCGAACAGTCAGTTGAGTGGAACTCATCACTATACATCAACTTTATTGATTATGAAAATGCATTTGACAGTGTAGATAGGAGAACGTTATAGAAACTTCTTAGACACTATGGAGTTCCTGAGAAGATTGTCAACATTATCCGGAACTCATATGACGGACTACAGTGCAAGGTCGTGAATGGAGGACAGCGGACAGATGCATTCCAAGTAGGGACCGGAGTCAGACAAGGCTGTTTACTCTCTCCTTTCCTCTTTCTTCTGGTGGTTGACTGGATTATGAAGACCTCGACATCTGAGAGAAAACGCGGAATACAATGGACAGCTCAGTATCAATTAGACGATTTGAACTTCGCAGATGACCTGACCCTCCTATCGCATACACACGAACAAATGCAGATCAAGACAGCCAGTGTAGCAGCAATCTCTGCATCAGTAGGCCTCAGCATACACAAGGAGAGAACCAGGGTCCTCAAATTCAGAGCGGAGAACAGCAATTCAATCATTCTCGATGGCGAAACTCTGGAAGTTGTAGAATCCTTCACATACCTGGGAAGCATCATCGATGAACAAGGAGGTTCAGATGCAGACTTAAAGGCAAGGATTAGCAAAGCAAGGGCCTTATTCCTACAGTTGAAGAACATATGGAACTCAAAACAACTTTCAACCAATATCAAAGTGAGAATCTTCAATAAGAATGTCAAGGCAATTCTACTGTACGGAGCTGAAACTTGGAGAACCACAACAACCATCATCAAGAAGGTGCAAGTAGATATAAATAGCTGTCTATGCAAGATACTCAACATCCATTGGCCGGATATCATCAGCAACAGCCTTCTGTGGGAGAGAACAAACCAGCTTCCAGCTGAAGAAGAAATTAGGAAAAGACGATGGAAATGGATAGGACATACATTACACAAATCATCAGACTGCATCACGAGGCAAGCCCTAACTTGGAATCCTGAAGGGAAGCGGAAAAGAGGAAAGCTAAAGAACACACTTCACTGAGAATTGGAAGCAGATATGAAAAAGATGAATAACAACTAAAAAGAGCTGGAAAGGATTGCCCAGGACAGGGTTGGATGGAGAATTCTGGTGAGCGGCCTATGCTCCTTCACGAGGAGTAACAGGCGTAAGTAAGTAAGTAAGAAATATTGTATCGAACAATCCGGAAAATCGATGCTTTTAACACTTACAGGATTAAATGTGGTTGAAAAGACACAGAACTGTTTACAATGAATTCCATATCAAATGCGCACTGTAAATCAAAAACAATAAAATTGCTTGAAAATAATTACAAATATCAGAATTGTTAAATAAGTCGGATAAACAGAGGAAGGTAATCGTTGATTATATCAATAAGTTATATCTTTCTACAAGTCTGGAATCAAAAGTAAGTTTTTTTTTTATGAATCATAGTGTTAACTGAACAATGTAACTACTTTTACAGTTAACAAAGGTTCAATAAAGAATCATGAAAGTCGTCCAAATCGTTTCAGTAATTCAGTTTTCTTAATCTTATAGACTGATACATTTCTTTTGCAAGTCACATACTTTCTAAATCACCCAGTGGATTGCTAGGTTTGAAGCGATCACGAGTTCACTTAATCTGCGAACAAGAACAAGACTCGATGACCAAAGATCAGTAAGCTAGCTACTGATGCGTCTCAGCCCCCCTAACTAGAGGGAGAAGTCCAAGCTTGGAATGGGAAGTATATTCTGCAAAACAGCCAGAAACGAGCGATAACAACAAACACAATTCAAAACGTATATATACAGTGCAGAACCGTCCTTGGGGAGAGTTACCAAATAGCATACTAAAAGACGCAACGGACCAACAGCATTCAAGATATTTACCAGTGGGAAATGCGACATGGTGACAAGAGCGCCTTTGGCGCGAAGACAAAGAAATTCAAATTTTCTAAATAAAATTACAAAATTAGGTCCTTTCCCAAGTGAGTTGTGGGGATCTAACTTCCCCAACATGGATAAACATAAAAAACTCTGATAATACGGAAATTTTATAAACACTTAATTACATTCAGTTAAAATGACCTTATCCAAAACTGTAGACTATGACAGATTTATTAATCAGTAGACTTAGGATATTCAATTTATACGAAGAATAGCTTAAATAAACGAACATAAGTAAAATGAGTCTTTTTTTTATTTATACTGACGATTATATAACACACTTTGGTATAGAACTAAACATTGATTAAATGAACTACCGACTTGTTAGTAAGCTGCAATTGGAATACCAAAAAAAAATTCACCGGTTCTAAACAAATGTCAATTATAAAACGTTTGTTCTCAATGATTGAGTCTTATTAGAAACCGGTCATATATATATATAAATTCGGCCGCACACTTGATGTCCAATATTTTATTTGCCTATTCCTTCCAGAAGTTATATAACCTCAATGATATCAGATTAAGATTTCATTGAGAGGGAAAACAAACATACATGTTGTTTTACATAGTGCTTTACATGTTTAAACACCAAATTAAAAATGTTGATTTACTAATATATGAAACTAATTTCTTTTTATTGTCAACATACAGTAACATATTGAGTCCAGAACTTCAGTTTGCCAGACGACAAAAATGGAAATGTGGAAAAGAATAGAAAGGTATGTAATTTATTTGAACTATGTGTTCATTCAATGGTCTCATAAAAGACACTAAGATTATCTTTGATTGACATCATGAGTCAATTGAAGCTAGATCACCATGGAAAACCTGGAAGCACTCGAAGGCCGTTTCGTCCTAGTATGGGACTCCTCAGCAGTGCACATCCACGATCCCGCACCCCACGAGACTCGAACCCAAGACCTATCAGTCTCGCGCCAGGAATTTAAGCAACTAGACCACTGAGCCGGCATCCAATGTTGTTAATGTCTAACCTCAACCAGCCCACGAAATTACGCGACCATCTTCCATCGTACTGAGGTAGACACTTGTTTCTACCCGACACGGATTAGCTCTACTGGTCACGGCTTCTCACCAAAACTCCGAGATTTTTCTCATGAAGCTAGTCACCAGTGAGCACATGGTAATTAAAGTAATAAAAATAATGGTAAACACTTGAAGAAAATAAGAACAGGTAGAATCAATGAATGAAATTGTTTATTAGAACATAATCCTCATAATGTAAAGAACAATAGGTGAATAAATCTATATCACCTTTTCCCAAAGTACTCAGTAATTATGCAAGGGTTTTGTAATCAAATTTTAAAAAATTAAGGCCATCTTTCACAGCCTTTATCATTTGTAAATTATTTTATTATTTTTGATAGTCCCATCTTAATACTCTTCTTTCAAGCCTAGTTAAACATTTCTAAATAAAAGTAATGAGTTATTTCCAAGTAAACATTTCTTCCATATTCTGTAGTGTCTGGTATCATCTTAAGTCCACAGGGGTTATTCTAGCTTCTGAACAGATCAATCTATTCATTCTTCTTGAGTTAAATCTTGACCTTGTCAATTATTCGTTTATTAACCTTGACTGTGTTTTATATGAGCGTATGTGAGTGCATTGTTTATTCTAACCATCACATGTTTATAGCTTATTTTTGTCTGACTATAAAAATTGAGTCACACTTTATCAAATCGAGTTGACTCGCTCACCTTCTCCGTTCCGACTCGCTTCGCTTTCCCGCTTCTTATTCTAAATATATATATATGTCTGAAAAAAAGAAAGTTTGAAATAAATTCCCCCAACGCAACACTCCTTGACTCGAATTCAATACCGTTTACTTCAAATGTTATCGTGTTATCCATTTAGCTCCTGAACCCAGGTATCCACTAGCTTGTGCAACAAACAATACGAAAATTATAAAAAAATTGTTCAAATGATAAATAATATGAAAGTCCTGGAAGAAAAGAATGATGATCAAAGTTACATAATAATAATAATAAATGGATTGATTATAAAATAAAAATGAATGAAGATAAGATTAAACTCAAAAGTAAATATGATGAATTCCAAACAGTTTTCTATATTTCCTCATCAAAACTAGTCAGAGTATCAATTCATTAAAGTCCCTACTTACTTATAACTTTTCCCCTTTATATCAAATAGTCAATACTTAGAATTTAGTTGGAAAAATAAACAAATCCCCCAATCTCGTTTATTATTATTCAGTTTTCAGGAGAATGGAATATTTCAAAACTTTCATAGAATCAGATGATATCAACTGACTACTTAAAATAGGTTATCCCCTAATAAAAGTTAATGGGGAAAAATGAAGGTTAACTTATCATTACAAAAAAAAGAAGATACCAAAACATTACAGAAACGTTTATCTGTTTTCATTAAAAATAAAAAATAAGATTTTCTAAAAGTGAGTAAGATTTTATTTTCAATCATTTACTAAATCATAGATTTAGACGGTGGTTGGAGGTAGTCAACAGGGAACCTTGGACCCGGGTTTCGTGCCACTTGGCACTCGTCAGCAAGGTGTACCTGTAATCTTGGGGGAACTGGTGCTCCCTGGCGGATTCGATCTCGTGTTACCCAGCTTCACAGTCAGAGACGTTACCATTGAGCTATCCAAGCCGCGACTGACCTCGTGTAGGACTGAGATGTGATCACAATTGATTGATCACTGGGTGGTGATCAATGTCATGCTTGTCTAGTCCTTATTAATGCAGATCGAATGCTATCGATCATGTTGCAATGTGGTCACCAGTCTATAGTGCCAGCAGTGTCGAGTCACCTAGACTGGTGGTCACATTGCAACATGGTCGATAGCATTCGATCTGCACTAATAAGGACTAGACAAGCATGACATTGATCACCACCCAGTGATCAATCAATTGTGACTAAATTCTAGTCATAATCATTCTTCTAAAAAATAGTGTCTGTTGAACTCAAATTCTTTTTATTGAAATCATGAACCGATTGATGTTAGACCACCGTTGGAAGCCGTGACCAGTGGTGTTAATTCATGTCGAGTAGAGACAGGTATCTATCTCAGTACAATGGAAGATGGTCGCGTAATTTCGTGGATTGGCTAAGGTTAGACATTAACATAGTTGGATGACGGCTGGTTCAGTGGTCTAATGGTTAAGCGTTCGCGCGTGAGACTGAAGGCCTTGGGTTAGAATCCCGCGAGCGAAGTCGTGGATGCGCGCTGCTGAGGAGCCCTACAATAGGACGAAACGGCCGTCCAATGCTTCCAGGTTTTCAATGGTGGTCTAACATCAATCGGTTCACGATCTCAATCAAAAACCTAATAATCTCCACAACCCCTATACTGAGAACTCAAATTCTATTAAGTTAGAGAAGCAGAGAAATGTTATTACAGTAATTCTCATTTCTCTTTTTTTCCGTTGCTAATTCTCATTCGTATTCACTAGGCAACATTCTTTCATTGCTTCACTTAATTATATAACTGCACTTAAGAAATACTTAAACATTCCAATGAAAATCACACCTTATCTTTTTAAAATTCTGATACAGATCTTATGATCTCATTCTATACTTAGATGACCATAATAATTGATATTAACGAATAAATAACCGATAAACTGGAATGGAACGATATATCATTAGGGAAAATTAACCGGTTTATGCATTATATGTCTGTTCTCATTCAATAGTTCAAGGTCATCGAAATAAAAATTAACTGGAATATTAATTCTTTTATCAAACAATCATAGTTCAGTTAGATCTATGTCAATTATTTATTGTTTTCAATAGTTGAAGTCATGAGTCAATTGAAGTTAGACCACTATGGAAAACCTGGAAGCACTGGACGGCTGATTCATCCTAGTATGGGGCTCCTCGGCAGTGCGCATCCACGATCCTGCCCCCGGAGAGATTCGGACCCAGAAACTATCAATCTCGTGGTCAAGCGCTTAACCATTAGACCACTGAACCGGCCAGCATCCAACGGTGTTAATGTCTAACTTCAACCAATCCACGAAATTGCGCCACCGTACACCATTGTGTTCAGTGAGCTGATATCTCACTACAGACCTGGTTGAACTCCACTGGTAATGGCTTCTCACTAGAACTTCGGGAAATGCCTGTTGACGTCAGTCACTAGTGAGCAGATGATTATTATCAGGAGTTTTGTGGAGAGTTTAGAAATTTCAATAGTTGAAATCATGAGTCAATTGAAACTGACCACCATGTTTTATTACAATTAAATTAGCACAATAAAAATAATTGCTAAGACTCTTAAATGATATGCTTTCATATTTTAACCAAATGACCTTTTCAGTTGATTTATGTGTCAATTCGATATACGTGAATGTATAGAGAAGTCAACATGTGTGAAATAATTTCAGCGATTGAAATTTTTAAATAACCCCACTGTTTCGTCCAGCAAACTTATCGGAACTTCTTCACGGTAATCATCAACATCAAAATCAACAAAATATACAGCGTTTTAACAATCAAATCAGATCAAATCTACACCATACGAATCCAATCATATTTGAATGTTGATTTTAGTAAATAGGATTATTTCAGACATAATTTTCACATATAATGACTTCTCTATATTCGGTGCCTAATTTTTGTCAAAATATTCGTTCTAATGGCATTTTTTGCTTGAATCTTTCCATTGAGGTTCAAGACTACAATTGATCACTCTGTTATTAGCATCTGTGCGTATTGCCTCGATATTGCCTTAATTCACAAGTTTTATAAGCAAATATGGATAGTGGTTAGCAGTGGAACCCAGGACGCGCATTTCTTCTTATTTGGGACTTGTCAGCTGGATGTACCTGCATCTCATAATTTATATTCACTCTAGGACTCGAACCCAGTATCGTTCGCTTCAAACGCCATCGCGTTTTCAATGATTTAGATTCTAATATTGACAAATATTCATTTATTTTTTAATAAACACATTCTTAAATGATATACTTTCATATTTTAACCAAATGACTATTCCAGTTAATTTTTTGTCGATTCATTCTATTGTTTATAGAAAACTGAATATGGAGGTTAGTTATTGGCTCAAAATTAACTACAGAAAATGTCAAATTTCTGGTTGACATTAAGTAACCGGCCTATATGATTCCCTACCACCCCTTTTAAAAAAATTGTGGGGTGTGAATGAAAAATTTAGGTATCATTGATTGGTGGACTTGTTTTGCAAGTGTGTGCTCAAGTGATAATGAACAAACATTTTGTTACCTTTAATAATTTTGTGATTGGTCGTAAACTGTTCATCTTTGTAATCTGATTAGTTGAAATCGAAATCACATCTGGAGCTGTGATTGGATACCAGAATTTTCATTTTTTACATTTGAAATTTAATGATAATGAATAATTTTTTTTGTGTAATCTTAGTCTTGAAAAAAATTTAGACTTTTGAAGAAAAAGACACCAACTTAATTGCATTACCATGCAATCCTACTGTTAGTGAATGTGTATTGGGATCAATTTTTGTTTTCCGATCAAGTATACCTTGAATTGAAGTCGTTAGTTATCGGAACAGGAATAATCATATGTATCTCAGTAAAAGAAAGTTTTTGGGAAAAAGCATCTGTAAACCGGTTTGAATATTTGATAATAGTGATTACTGAATGAGGTCGGTAGTCAAATATTTAATACCAAATTAATAAACAAATTATCACCAAAGTGTGTGCATAGGCTTTTTTGTAACACACGGTGTGTTAATGGGAAAAAGAAATCAACATATCAATAAATCATCATGATAAATTACTGGTTGCAATATGTATAATTCAGGTGAACCAACCGTAGACGATCATTTAATGAACTGACTTTGACAGTATATGAAAGTAGTAATAAATTTTCCGAAAAAGACACTTAATATTTAGTAAAGGATTATTTTGTAAATGTTCATTCATAATGAGAATTAGACAACGTTAGATTTAAATGTGGTTAAATTGTAAAAGTCCATTGAAACGGCTTATTGTGTTCACTTGTAAATTATTTGTAGTTCTGTATTTTAAAATTAATTTTTTGGTCGTAATAAAAACTAGTTTGTTTAATCAGTCATGTGTGAATATTGTTAACCGCCGTAATATGAAACCTGAATTATCTAGACATTATGAATGTAACCATTTTTGACAAGCATTTGAAATATCAGTTTCATGAAGTGTAAATGAACAAGCCTACGTCGTCTGACTGACTCAACAAATATTTATCGACTTTAAACGTATAAATATGAGTAAGGTCAACTGTATCAATGAACATTTACAATGCTATTAGTATTATTTATTTTCCTTATTATTATTATTATTATTATTATTATTATTATTATTATTATTATTATGTCAATTGACAAGATTCAATTCTTGTACTATGTATTTCATTGACACAAAATTTTTTGCATTTTCAATTTTCCTATAATGCTTAGTCACTTATTGTGACTGAACACTTTACTGCAAATCATCCCGACCTTTAGTGAATGACCTTTTTAATTTGTAAATATATATATCGTTACAGATGTAAACGTTAACCATTGTTAACACATTACATTGTCAAATTCATAAATGTCATGCCTTATTTTTGGACTTTATAAAATAATAAAATTATGGACTAATAACTGTATAGTGTGATGATGAAGTTAAGGAAAACGATTGTTTCCTAAATTATTTTTGATTTTTGAATATTTTAAGGGAATATTTAACTGGTACAACGAGATTGTACCAGTCATAAATAGTTGATGAGGTGTGCAAATGAATACGGTGATATAATCAGTAGTTATGAATAACTATGGAGGCTTAGTTTACGATCAGACGTACTTCTTACGTACGCATAGTTCTGGTTTCAGGAAATTTTAATATAAAACAAGAATATGAAGTTCTTGTTTTGTGTATCTATGAAACGGATAATATTCTTATTTCTTTTTACACTTACTGTATGACCTTTTATCACCATCATCATTTCAATGATGATGGTTTCAACTTGTTTTCAAATGTCATTATTTTATTCCTAAATAAGTTAATTTTCTCAATTTCGTTTACTTCTCTATGAGCTTTAATCACATTCATCTTTGTAATTATCTTATTACATTCACTAATAAATGTCATCATAAGTTTATTGACCTAACGACAAAATTACGATTTTCACTCATTTAAAATATTCCTATTAAAATGTACTCAAAATGTACTTTTATTAGATAGTTTACAAATGTGTTACTAAAACATGAACGCTAATCACATTATTTTCAATATAAAATTACTAGATTAGTCTTCATTAGATGACAAAATCTTGTCTAAGTTTTCTTAACCTTTATATCTAATAAACGTTAGAAACAAGTTTACGAATACATGAACGATAATCGCTTTTCCACTATTAATCTCTAAGGGATATCTAAATTCATGAGACATTAATAAGTGCTTAATCACTTGACCTTTGCGGCGGAAAAGTAGTAGATAAAAAATAATGGAAATCAAATTGTGGGTGGCCCTGAAAAGGGCCTTTACTCGTTCTCGCGGTCGAACGTCATCACTATTAGTTTGTAATGGCGCCACAGATAGGACAGTGCACTGCTCGTACGTTCGGCGATGGGTCGTAGGCACAGAAGGTATGAAACATTGCTTCACATCTACAGAAAACCCAACCAACCGCATCACCGGTTTCACACGGAGGCTGCGCAAGATTACAGATGTCGCAGAGTCGATTCTCGTCATGCTCTTCTTCATTTTCGATGTCCCGTTCAGTTAACTCTTCCGAGTTAATAGAAATTACTTCCTCCTCATCGTTACTGAGCGTTTCATCCAAATCAACAGTTCCTCGTTGTATAAACGGCACTGCTACGTTAGTCGAGGTTCTTGAAAGGGTGTACGAATGCTGTTCTCCATGTAAGTTTACTGGCGTTGTTGGTAGTCTACCGTGAACTATGAAGTCATGAAGTGAACTGCATTGTTCCTCCGACATTCGCCTGATTAACGCTATCACCGCATTCTTCATGCTTGGCTGACTCAGTTGCATTGGGAAATAATTTTCAACTGCAATATGAGTCAGATAACCATCATAGTGTAACCACCTGTCACAAATTGACTGTACGTTCACTTCGGTGTTACTGTGTATGCAGTAAGCCAATATGTGACGGCATGGTAATCCGTTTTCAATGAAGAATGGACACGAGCACCGGCTAGTGTCGACGTGTACGTAGTACGTCCCCGTGGCGTCCATAGCGGTGAATAAATCTTCCGTCAATGCAGACTGCGTTATAGGAATGCGAAGGTGTCGCTTCAGTAGTTGACAGGCAACTGGTGTCAGTCGTTCCTGAAGTCGACGTACTTCCGGCTCCTCACCAATACCGGCTTTCCCCGACAATCCATTGAATATTTATGTAATCTTGCTTCCATCCAATATCCAGTACGAAGCAGCACATTGAAAATGGATCTGAGAACCGGTGTTTTTCGATTAAGGTGATACATCTTCAAGACTCGGTGGCTGGTCTCGACGAAGTTCGTATTATTCAGTTCAAAGAGAGTGGATGGCGGTCGAAAAGCAGTGGACCATTTGTGTTTCCGTGGTAGAAGGTGGTCTCTGACGTATCTGCCAAATGTTCCGTCCGACATTTCGATTAACGAAAGTACGTTGTTAAAACTACAAAATCATGTTATGTAGATTTTGATTTACCTTTCAACCGTTCGAGTGAACATGAGGCGAAAGAACAGTTGTACAATTTCTGATCGCACCCTCTACAATAACGGTTACTGGGTTAATGTTAATGAACGAAACACTTACCCTCTTTATCACATTCCGAACAAGGTGTACGCGACACAGAATATGGTGTGCATCCGGATACACCTGCGTAATAGCAGCAGCAATTGCAGGTGAATCATCGGTCACAATGCCTACCAGTTGTCGACTGTTGGTACACCGTTGGAAAAAGAAGAGGAATCGAGAAATCAAGGCCGACGTTTCGCGACTTAAAAGGCAATGCACATGGGTATTGCCTTAAAATTCATATCCATGGCAACGACTTGATATAAATGGACGTTCTCGTTATTAGTTTTGTACGTCCCGTCAAAACCAATTACGTCACAAAAGTGACCGGCCAAATTCACTTGCTCAGCAGTCATGAAGAAGAAATACGATAGACAGTTCTCATCGTCCAATTCGTATTCGCAAAGCCCACCCAAGGATGTTATGTGAGCTTTCAATTTCCCGTAATCACCTATAGTGTACATTATAAATTGGCAAATTCCGTACCAGGAAGGTTCGCGTGTGAGAACACTTTGTACCGCATATTGCAGACATCTTGAGCGGTCAGACATTTCCCATAAGATTGGTAAGCAAAATTCCTGATGTGGAATGCAGCGGTACCGGAAATCAGCAGCGGTCTCACAGTTTCAAACTCCCCATCCGTTAACCTGCGCATCCATGAATTACCCTGGTACCTCAGGGAATTGCACTCGTGATTGTGATGTACATTCCCACGTACAACAGTCCAATAGCCGTCTATAATCTTACAAAACATAAATGCTGGACATTGGGTGTTCATAGAAGCCCTTCATTAAAAAAAATTATAAAACAATTTACCAAATTACCTCCTCCGTCTAATACGTTGTGACGAACCGCTAGATCTTATACGCCCATTTCGCCAACACACAAATTTAATGTAGGATTTTTGATCTCTGCCAATATGCGAATCTCTCACTACATAATGACTGTAAGTCGATCTTTCAAAATTTGTGATAGTGGTCTTTAACGCTTCAACCGATGGAAACGCAACCAGAAACAAGGTAGTCAAAAAGACTTCCTCCATTTCCGTTACGTGAGAAACACCAGCGCTCGTACTCGGCACGTTACTCTGCTCCATAATGACGATTGAGATTGTGCTTCGTCGACAAGTACTGATAATTTATAACAATTTTCAAGACATAACTAACCAATTAAATCTAATTTTTGGAACTAGCCATTTCATTGGACGAAACACGGGATGAAAAATATTGTAATTTGGGGTTGGAAAATTTTTTTTTAAAAAAAAATGGCCGGTCGGACAATATTATTCCAAATTTCTAGTAAGCACAGTAAAAGTGATTGGCAAAACAAAAATTGAGAATATAAATGGTAAACCAACTTAATAGTCAATTAGAATTATATTCAAGACGGGGTGTTAATATCTTGAATGTAAACACTTCAAATTATATCAGACGAGGATTGGCAAAGCAATAGCCCTAACTTGGAATACTGAAAGGAAACGGAAAAGAGGAAGACTAAAGAACACATTACGTCGGGAAATAGAAGCAGATATGAAAAGGATGAACAACAACTGGAAAGAGCTGGAAAGGATTACTCAGGACAGGGTTGGATGGAGAGTGCTGGTGGGCGGCCTATGCTCCTCCACGAGGAGTAACAGGCGTAAGTAAGTAACCTCTAAATTGATGAATATTTGTAGAACAGTCAACTGAACAACATAGTTTTCTCTTTTAAACTAATACAATATTTACTCGACTCTTCACTCCTAGAGATATCATATCAGTTTATGTTGGTATGAAACTAAAAGAAGTTATAATATCAGATAAATAAGTGAAAGTTGATTCTTTAATACTTAAGAAAAACAAATTTGATTAAAAATGAAACTAGAAAATGACATTTTAATTGGTTACACAATATAGCAGAAACTTTGTTAACCTTAATTTCGCATCCATGATGTTCAATGGTCGATCTAATCATACTAAAGTTTATTCTACCGTTAGACCAATTAAAATAAATCATTTAATTAATTTGCCCTTATAATTGTAGATCTGTATCAGTCCACCAGATCATATTAGAAATAATTTTTTTCCCATTTGAATCCTTTTGAAAGTATTTACTTACTTAAGCATTTTACTGCTCGTGAAGGAACATAGGCCGCTCACCAGAATTCTCCATCCAACCCTGTCCTGGGCAATCCTTTCCAGCTCTTTTTAGTTGTTATTCATCTTTTTCATATCTGCTTCCAATTCTCAGTGAAGTGTGTTCTTTAGCTTTCCTCTTTTCCGCTTCCCTTCAGGATTCCAAGTTAGGGCTTGCCTCGTGATGCAGTCTGATGATTTGTGTAATGTATGTCCTATCCATTTCCATCGTCTTTTCCTAATTTCTTCTTCAGCTGGAAGCTGGTTTGTTCTCTCCCACAGAAGGCTGTTGCTGATGGTGTCCGGCCATACTGTTACTTAACTAATTTGTAAGTTTCTATCAAATATCTATACATTCAAGTATATGTGAGATTAGTGAAAAAAAAGCCTTCTTCATTACAATTTGAAAATCCGTAATAACAAAAATTCAACAGGAATTATTGGGAATGTAATTACAAACTAAGCTAACATAACTTATTCATTCCCGGTTCGTTTTTAATGATTTCCTTGATAATCTAAACAAAATAATTACTAGTATTATAGTGATCTTCGTGTACATATCGCTTGTAATAAGAATTAAACACGCTAATAAGAAAAAACAATATCCTACAATAATTATATAATAAATGAAATATTTAGAAAAACAATTTGTTAAACTTCTCTTACAACTAACTCTAATACACTGGCAAAAGATTGATATTTTATTAGGCAAAGGATAATGATCATTACGAATACAACTTGGTGTAACGAGACCCAGCCACATTGATACGAAGTTTATTCAAGTTTTATAGTTTGATGACACATGTTAACTCAGTAACTTATTACTAAAGAAGAGATCTGTAATTATTGAGAATAAAATATTTCATTGTACACAAAGGTAGATAAGTTTGAAATTGTAAAACTTTTAACTGAATGAGTGGAAAAAGTGTTTTATTTGAGCGATATCAGGAATATGGAATACTACCACGACAATGGATTTTCAGTAAATAAGATCTATTAATACTAAAGAGATCAGAATCAATATAAAATAGCCTGTACTGATTGCATCGCCAATTTTTTTAGTATCGGAATCGCTTATTACTTATACCTGCAAAACGCGAAACCACTGTAATTCCCACGATGCGAAGTCAAAATACCAAGACTGGTACAAATGAATATTTATTAACTCCAAAACATAACTACGACCCTAGTTGAAAATACACTCATTTATATATTGATTTGTACACCCATTTTAATTATTAGTTAGGATGAAGTCACAAATATGAAAAATACCCAGAGTTATAACAAATCACACGCTGTGTCATGCTGAGCCAATTTCATGTTAATTTAGTACAAGAATCTTGTATCTTGAATAAAACATCACATTCATAAATAAATTAATGTTATAACGAACAAAATATCACAATGGAAACCAAAACAAGTATTACACTAATTAATCATAATATTCAATTAAACAAACGGAAGTAATGTTGAACAAAAAAAATCATAATAAGTAAAAGAATGTAATTTTGACTTTTCAGTCCCATCATATCATTGCCAAATAGATTCCTCACTCGGATTTTACCAATAGCATTGAAGAATGATCTTTATTAATTACAATGAAGATCTATCTATACATTAAACAAATTTACATTGAACTATACACTTGACAAGTGAATAATCAGCTGTAAGTAAACGAAGATTCTGTAAATTGAATTTGTATTGATATCACCAAATTAGTTAGCTTAAAACCGTGTTTTTTTTTAAATAATAGTTTGTTGGATTCAATCCCCACGAAGAGTGGAAATACTACTTACTGACTAATGTCAACCATGGCTTCCTGTTGATTAACGCCTCCAGCAAACCATCTAACAGTCTTTTATACCTGTCGATACTCTCTACAACACTGACAAATCCCATCACTGGATTTATCAAGGTGACATTGACCATTTTCATCAGTCTGGCATTATACTTTTGTTCATGTTAATTTTTACATTAATTAAATACAATTAGTTAGAAGATACGACAAAATGAATTATTTTGCTAGTCTATCAACCTGCAGATTAATAAACTTATTAGAAAACAGTAAAACAAACAGATTTTGAGTAGGATAAGATGGTTTTCAGCATGTCATAAAACCAGAGTGGCAAACAGATATTTCGGCTGTATTTTGGGCATCTACATCAGTGTGCACACAAGAACGCAACGCAGGTTCGAAACTACAACTTCTAGACCAGAAAGCCCAAAACACTCAAACCACGAGAGAGTGGAGGACAGGGTTAAACTTATTATAGTTCATGGATAATCTAGCCGAAACCATCGAATAACGCATGAAATGTTAAGCTGCAGTCCGACCCACAAGAACATCCAGTATAGGGTTCTTAAAATGTAGAGAGATTTTCGAGAACCCATGATAGTATGACTGACTGGAAGTTGAGTTTAATGATAATGGTGCGTTAAATATTTTTCTTGATGCTCCAAGCATTTTATTATTACGCTCTTGTTCGATGTTTAAATATAATACACTATATTAGTTTTAATATATAAATCCTTATGTTGACTTTTGATTTTGCACTTTGTAATGTGACAGTAAAAGCAATCAGAAACACAAAAGTATGCGTATAACATAAGTTGCTTTATATAATCTTAAAACGTTTTCTGTTCTAAATAATAAGGTCATTTATATATCGATAAAATGAAAAATAATGAAATGCAATTTTGATAATAACGGTAACAATGACAGTCAGTTTAATCTACATAGTAACATACTTTCATTCCAGCCAACATTATCAACCGCAAACAGAACAGTGTATAGGAAAAGAATATTTCAAATAATAATGGCAGTTGGAGAAAAAAGACAACTGGAGAGAAGTCAATTGACTGGTGTATATTATTTATAGATCGGATAAGAAAGTAAAACTATGTTACTGAAAAAAGTAAACATACGAAAAATTACAAGAAACTGATCAAAAATGGCAGTAAGATTAAATACCATAATAATTAATGCGAGTTAATGAAGTAGTATACAGCATACCCATCAAAAAATTCATTCATCCAGGAAAAAAAGTGAGTGACATATATAATATAGGGAAAACAGTATAGTGTCAAGAACCATCATGTAAAGAAATCAATAAGTACGTTACATGTTGAATAGTTTCTAAGTATTGGGAAATAATAAAACAGCCCAGAGTTAGACATCTGACAAACGAGAAAATAAAAATGAAGTGAAAATCTGTAGAAACAACCGGTCAACTTCATACATCAATCAAAGTGATTATTATATATATATATATATATATATATATATATATATATATATATATATATATATATAATTGCAACAAGTTTGGTCACAGGCAGAGAAACTGAATAAAATGAGTATTTAACTATAAATAATTGTGCACGTAGTCATTCGAACATAGTTAACTGAAAGACACCAAAGGTAATTTTTCTTTTGGTCATCATACCATTGGACTTGAATATATTATTCGTATACACATAACAGTTTTCAACATTTACGATCTGGGCACTTAGTTTGCACTATTCGAAGTTTTTTCACATCTTTATCATACGTTAAACCAGTTTCACATGGTGTTATCACAATACTTGGGTGACGATTAGCCTGATCACGTGGGTGCAATTCAAATGCCTCACCTACAGATACATAAGTATTTGTATATCATAAATAATGACAGAAATAACAAAAGACTAAAAAAATCAATACAGGAATACTTATAATTTAATTGTATCTTCTTAGGATCCTTTTCAATAGCCCAATGTGACACTCTTTCCATATCCCTTGAAGTAAGCTAAACAGTTAGCGATCAACCAAACTTTCCTACCAAGTTCATCATTAGTAAAGTATCTTACAATCTCTTGAAAGAATTTGATGTAGATTTTGTCGAAAATATTTTATGGTTGTGACCAACATTCTTCTTGAATTAAGAACAGTTTCACACACAAACGACCACTACAAGTTAGTCAGTCTAACATTTTTAGACTAAATTATGCACAAATGTTATCAGTCACGCTTTATATTTTTATTTTCAAGAAGTTGAACCAGGAAATATACGATGCTTGGTGAAAATCTGTTTAGAATAATCTGAAAACTATTTATTTACAAGTATATTTTATAGCAAATCTGCATGTTACAACCCAAAATTATTTAGTCATTTTACCTATTCCCACTCCCATCCTACGCTAGAAACTAAATAAGATATCTAGGAGTATTTTCGACCGTTTAACAAGAGAACGGGGAGTCCTCGATAGTCTGCAACAATTTATTTATGGAAATATCGATGTCTCCCTAAAGTAACTATTTGTCATATAAGCAAGGGCACTCTAAGTTATAAATTTAACAGTTCTCATGACCACGCTACAATAATTACAAAGTGTCTCATTCGCACATACCTTAGTTACTAAAATTAGCCCAAAACTTATCAAAATATTCATACACCAAGTAACTTGAATAAATGCACACATTAGACTCACCTGGTGCTAATGAAGCTAAGGCATGTAAAAGTTCGTAATTGATAACAGGCTCACATTCTGGTTTTGGTTCCCACCCAACAGGAGGTGAAGCAGGCGGAGAAAGTAAGAATAATCGACATGGTTTTGGAGGAGCTAAATGTTTCATTGAACAACCCAGACTACGTCGCTTATATTTCCCATGTTTACAAACTTCGTTTGAAAAAAACGGTACATCTATATTCTTTTCATCAGACGTGTTGCTTATGTTTATGAATTCAGGAATAGTCCTATCTGGAGACATTTCCTTCTGGCTTCTAAAATTGCGACTACTATTAACAATAGGCGATACGAGTGATGCAATAAATTCTGCTGAATTTTCTTCTACATCTTGATTTAACAGTTTATTGTTAGCGAGTGAAGTCGATTGAAAGTCTGTATTCTCTTTACAATCTTCGGTTCGATCATCACCAAAGTACTCATCAGAATCAACCGTGCATTCTGGATTATCGCAGTAATCGAACTCCTCTTCTTGATTAATTTCATTTTTGTCGTTACTATCTTCGAAATTCCCAATATAACAATTAATTCCACCACTATTAGAATTTACTGAACTGTTTGGTATGTTAGCATATACATGTTCAGGAAGCATCCACCCTTGGGTCTCCAAACGTGCCAACAACGCAGCTTCTGGTCTGTTCATGTAAATCTATCGAAGATGAGCAAATAGATTGCTTACAGAAATACCTCGTGGAATGAAAGTAGGAATTGATATATGTATATATTTTATAAACAGATACTTAGTTTTTACTCTGTATGTACGCTTTTATTTTACCACAAAACTCTGAATTAAACATCATACACGATAATGACAGTAATTTAGGCTTATTCTATGATCGAAACATTGACAAATTTGAGTTTCAGCTTTAACTGTTATTAAGACATGACTCCAAAGAGATTATGTCTAGAATTAAGGATTGTAAAAGTAAGCTGTTTAGTTTTATAGGCTGTGTTAGTCAGCAAGTAAATCATCAATAAAAAAACATGCTAACATAGACTGAACAATAAAGTGACTAGCGAATAAATAACTAAGATCCACATGTGCAACCAACCCCGACCGTAGTTGTTACCTTAACATAGAGGCAGGGTTTTCCAATATTGATGACTCAACCGAGTTATGTTGGCTGAAGAATATGTACCTTTAGGTCCCAACATGCCAGACAGACCGGATGGAGAACGGTAAGTCTAAAAGCAACAAATTAAGGCCTGAGGGCGAAGTCGAACTGCTGACTGTATAGGGGTAGGACAGAAGTAAGTTGTTTTCCTCGGACAACCAGCCTCTGCAGCGATGATATCTTTTCACGACAGAAGGAAAGGGTTAGAATAAGTTGACCCTAAAAATGTCACGCCTCAACTTACCTCAAGAGTATCTGACTCCGGCGGTAAGGCCTTTTGAAGTGCGGAGCTAACACCGCAAACTTCCCACGTAGAAACTTTGCGCGACTGGCCTCAAGTTCGACCAAACCGAACAGTGAGAACTCGAAAAAATAGTGACACGCCGTTTCCTTGTCGTTATCTCTGATTACGCTCCCACTGATTGTAGCTCGGAAAAAGTTGAAAATGAATTTTACGGGAAGTTATCCAACCACCGTCAAAAAGCTAAACTCTGATTTAGTAGTAGTGGCAGGTGGTTTTAATGTTTAAGTAACTAAACTAAGCCGGACCAAAAGGCACTTAGGCGGAACTTACGTTGTCGTGGCTCAGCGAACAGATTATGGCGACCGTCTGCTGTGACTATGCCCAGATAACTGTCTATTCCTGTCAAACACCAACTTCAAACATAAAGAGAAGGACCGTCTGACGTGTTGATGGGCTCAAAGAGATCACATTGTCATAAGCCATCGTTGGAGGGGATTGATTAAAGATTACTACCCATTCTAGAGCACACGCTTGGACTCAGATCATGCTCTAATTTGAGCAGGTATTCGCCTGCGTCTTACTGGACACAGAAAAGAGAACTACAGGCTACAACATAATACTTGAGAAATCATTCGAAATTCGTTGGTTTCCGCTACAATACGTACCTTAATTTCCACTGGGCAATACATATACGTTAGGAAACTTTGACCGCACCTGCATTGTTGTTCCGAGGCATATGACTAGCGGACAGTGAATGGATGATCGTAGTAAAACTAGCTGATCATTTACGAATCAGTGTAACTACAAGCTCATCAATAGACCCGTAAATGTTGGAGAAAATGTTTATGATCAATAAGTTTCATCATCATTTGTCAGTAAGCGGTCCTTATCTATAGTTGCGTCACATGTAGGTTTTTGAATAGAAATAATTAACATATGGTCCCTGACTAAATACTAAGTTTTTAACTTACTAGAACTCTTTGGAAACTCGGCAAGTATACGAATTTGGACTGACTATCAAAAGACCTAAATAGGTCCTCGAAGCATACCTAGGAAACAAATATCTGAAGAAACGTCAGACTTCAAACCTGTGCAACATCATACTTGAAAACATCAAGAGGAACATTAGTTATGATAAGTTTTAGAGAGACTCCACTAAGAACTTCCATGATTTCCTGTATTTCTTCAGCCGAGAATGTAAATCCTTTATTAGCTAATGTCATTTGAACATCACAAGCTTCTCGACGTTTACTATCCATTTGGACACATGCAAAGCAAAAAGGCCATTCATAGACAAGCACGAAAACCACACACGACCTTAGGGGAATTCACTGAGTCGAGCCTTTAGAATGTGGAACAGTAAAACAATAGAAAGCCACAAGCGATTTAAATTCAAAAGGTAAATAGATCACAAGCGGAAGAATTCTCTTAGTTAAGAGGATGATAATAAAATAGCAAGAAAAAATTCTTTCAACCTGATAGCTTCAAAACGTGTCTGTGTCGAACGATCGTTTACGGACTTTGTCAAGTATTGATAGAGAACTGGTTACCTTTTAGAATTTGCGTCTGTATTAGGAATGTGACCTTTTATGGCGAAAACCATGAACCCTTACAGCCATTTTTCAAAAAAGCAAGATAAAAAGACACATTGATTCAGTAACTCGGAAATAAGAGAATCAAGTCACAAGTTGTATTCAGGCAGCTGAAGCGATTGTTCTTAAATGTTGGTTGCTCAATAGGATTCCATTCATCTGGTCTCATTTTCAATTTTGAAAGAGATGTATCTTAGACTATGGAGACAAAATAGAAGCCGTCGATGATTTCATCCTGACAGTTTTTATTCACGAACCTCTTCTCGACAAAAACTAGGCCCAGAAATAATATCATCGTACTTCGTACTCATGAAGAGCTTCCAAAGAGGCTACGTAATAAATGCAGTAATTATCAGCACACGGAAAAAATTAGTCGGATCCGATGAATTGCACTCTGAAATCCTGAGACAAATTGCAGTGTGCTCTGTTTCCTGTCACTACTGTATTTGGGAGGTCAATCAGTCTTAGTTGGTTACCTATGAACAGGAGGGATTCGACCGTCACTTCAACTGATAAAACAGAACCGGGAAAACGTCTGACGAACTGCAGAAAAGTCAGCTTTATCAGTATCAGAGTTAAAACATAGGTAAGTATCATCAAGAACGTCATTATAAACTTTATGTGAACAAATAACTTGTTATATAGCAGATAACACGATTATTCTGCATGTAAAGATGCCACAAGTACTCGGAGTGTGACGACGCCTTTGTATATAACACCCTTATGATCAACGCATACCAGCCCAGTGAAATCAGAAGCCAGGAACGAAATGGTTCGAAGATGTATTTGGAAGGCTATCGACATGTAGAGAAGCGTTTGGTCTAAGCCGGCTAACAGTTACAAGGGATGAGTTACATGGCGTGCCTATTCACGATCTGGAGCGGATTCGTATCTGAAAGCTTCCAGCTAGGCGTGTTCATTAAAAAGTTCGGCATTAAAGTCGACAACTTACAGAGCTGCTTATTTTAGGGATTTATTTACCACTACACACGACTAACCTTTCTATGGTAAGAGAGAGATAAACGTAATCGTGTATTGTCGATACGTCTGTAGATGTTGTCTACCTTGATTTGGCTAAGTATTTAAAAACGTGTAGTATGATAGACTCCTTTTAAAGCTGAAAAATCCAGGCGCCCGTTGATCTCCTCTGGAGTAGATAAAAGATCTTCTGAATGGTTGTTAATAAAACTCAAAAGTAAACCTCCAATTTTCCTGACGGAGACCACTGCTTGTTGAAGTAACACGAGGCTCGGGCGCTAGAAAACGTTGATGACATAAAAGTCTAGCGATAAGTTAAAGGTATAGATGCTGGTATATTGAAATTCAACTAATAATTCTGGCTAAATGATCAAAATTATGGTTGATTCTAATTCTTGCGGTAAAATGCACATTGTGGGGCCGGAGGTAAATAACGATGATTTTGGAGAAGCGTCTGTGCGCTTAGTCATTTTCCACAATTATCGAGCGACAAAAGAGTACCGGGACATTAAGTTCACGATTCACAATTATGTTGCTGTATTTGATAGTATCAAACAAATTCAACAGAGGGTGGAAAGTTAATCATATATATTTTTTCTGTTTTATGCCAATGAGTAGAGAATTGCACTTCTAACCTTTTGTGGCTTAATATTGGCCGCTCTGAAGAAATGGTGGGTTCAAAGCTTTGTGGCCAATTAGGAGGACGTTTACGAGACTTAAAATTCTTCGAAGAGCTACAGACGCGCATCGATGTCAAAAACTTATTTTCTAGTGAACTAAGAATTGTAGTGCTGAATTCTTTTTTGTAAAAAAGAAATCTTTTTGTTTTTTGAGCTTGTGGGATATATCCTTAGATTTGTTTTAGCTCAAACATCTACGCCAATGCAATAATTCTCCCGTAGGATTTGGGCCTGTACCCATACGAGTGCATTTACCTATGCCCACAAAACAGTAGACTGATTCTAATATCTTGAACTTTCCATTGTATGACCTCTTGATCTATAAGGTCTTACGCAGGAATCACATAACTGTATGTACTAGCTTACTGTACGTGTAAACCAGTACTACTGTCTACAGGAAAGTTTGAAGAAAATATTTCGGCTGGTGATGGGATAATATGTTTAATGACAGCATTAAAATATGCCGAGCGACCATCTCTGTACGTTGGAGACACGGTCTCGATGAAGTGTTCCCGCAATGACCTTGACTCACTCTCCCCAATTTTCCAGAGGTTACCGTAAATATTTTCAGTTGTTGTGTAGTCTGGAGACACTGTTATTTCATTCTCATTAAAGGTTAATCATCATTTTTTAAATGTCATACTTTGCTTTTGATGAATTGTATGTTATTTTAACCATTTTTTGCTTATATGGACGAACTTATCTTGCCATCCGATTTATTGAATTGAATATCCCCGCGTTCCCCAATGTTAACCTTTTCTTCATGAAAATTGTTGAATAAAATCTTCCAAGTTATTATATGCTCAGTTTCAAATCTCGAGTGGTTAGGGTCTATCGCAACCACGGGCCGGCTTGAGATCTGCACTTAACTATCTGTATAAGGTTTGTAGCTGTAAATAAATCCCCAAAATAAATAGCTCTGTAAGTTTTCGGCATTCGATGCTGACCATAGGTTTTAATGGACTCACCCAGCTGAAGGCGCTCGGTCATGCATCCGCACCAGATCACTAGTGGGAACGCCGTGCTCAACATCTACTGCAATCGCTAGCCAGACTAGATCAGACAATTCCGATATATTGACAATCGTCAAATACAACTTCTGATCTCCTCGATTCTGCCTTTTGATTTCTCTTGGTGGGCACGAGTTATATTAGAAAATGTTACTGGTAGAAGCGTTGTCAAACACTGAATACCTGTGCCATTTTCGGGTTGGATAAACAGAAAAATAGATGACTTTTTGTAAGATCTTTAATATAGTCCTGTAAAAATATCACAGAAATTTATCAGTAAATATACATACTCTATATAAGACAGTATATGTTGATAGGTTTTGACACACCCTCTGCATTTGACACCTTGTGGACTCAAAATTTGGAATGGTACGACAAGCGAGAAGCATATGGTACGGTATATTTCTACAAAAGAAGTGTCTAAAAAAGTAAGAGTCACTCCTGGTTTCAAGCGTAAGATAGCACCTAGCACATGTGGTCAGACGCGTTAAGAAACTAAGAAGAACCTGTAACAGCTTAGGTTGGTTGGTTAAGAGTTGACCCCAAACAACCAAGCATATGCCAAAACAGTATTGTTCAAGTATTCATTCACTTCCTTATTTTGTATAAGCGTTATATTCCCTATTATCTTATATTGAATATTGAGAGCCTTTGTTTGTCTGAACAGATAATCCCACGCTCCACTGTGACTGCGCGAAGATCGAAATAAAGACCTATTCACTACTTGTCTGGTTTCTTCTATCAATAGCACAAGGGTTACCTATAGGCACGAAACAGGTGAGCCTTTTTGAACACAAATCTAACCTCATTTCTGTTATTAATATTATTTTTTTTACTTAATCGTAAAAGTAGACCTGATTATCAGTAAACTAAGTTGGGTATATAAATAGTTCATTTTTTTTATTATCTTGAGTTATTCGTGTTATAGTAACCATTTTCCGTGCTAATTTTATTGTTATATTTATCACATACCTCATGTCAAACTCAATAGAAACCCATAATCTGGAGGATTTGTCACCAGTGGAGATAGACGCTGTTATGACTACGAAATCCCGACTTCCAGAATTTGATCGTAGTGATCCTGAGTTGTGGTTTGCTCAACTAGAGCATTATTTCACGAGACACAATATCAAATCTGAAGGGATTCGCTATAGATACTTGTGTTCTATCCTTCCTCCTTCAGTCGCCAAAGAAGTCCGTGACTTGATTTTAGATCCACCATCACCACAACCATACACCATCTTAAGACGAGAGATAATGAACCGTTTATCATTATCAGATAGTCAAAGAATCCAAAGACTTTTTCAAGGTGAAACACTAGGTGATCGGTCGCCGTCACAGTTTTTACGTCACCTCCAAGTCCTAGTGGGTGATAACACAGTGGGTGAAGCAGTCCTAAAACAAGGATGGATACAAGCTCTCCCATGCTACGTCCAACACTGTTTGGATGCACAAGATCCTGAAACTTCATTATCTCATTTAGCGCGTATAGCCGATAGAATAATGGAAAGAGCTCCGCCAACTGGATCAGGCACAATAAATCACACACAAAAAGTAGAATCAGCAAAAGACCCCGTCATAGAAGGACTCATTGCGAGTGTCAAGAGCCTCACCGAGGCTGTCACCAGAATGCAAATGGGTCATAGAAACAGGAGCAGGTCACCACAACGACCACGATCCAAGTCAAAAAACAGGTCACAAATGTCCAGACAATCTGGGCAGTTTTGTTGGTACCACAGGAAGTTTGGTGTCAACTCAACCAAGTGCATGCAGCCATGCGCCTGGCCTAAGCATAATTCTAAGACAGCGGGAAACGAGTAACCCCTTCCCAGGTCGCGACGACTGAGGAGGGGCGCCTAAACAGTCGCTTGTTTTATGTTAGAGACAGAAACTCGGGCTTGAATTTCTTGGTGGATACTGGCGCTGCTCTTAGCATCATCCCTCAAAATAAAACTGAGATTAGTCGAGAAACATCATCAATTACACTTCAAGCTGCAAATAAAACTAAAATTGCGACATTTGGGCAGAAAACTTTAACCCTAGATTTGGGGTTCAGAAGGCAATTTCCTTGGGTTTTCACGGTAGCCGACTTAGATCTGGCAATACAGGAGATGGACTTTCTAGAGAGATACGAATTTCTAGTTGACACCAAGAAACGGCGATTAACACTAAAAGAAACTTCGTATTACACAAAACGCAAAGAAAGTCACATCAGCTCTCTTAACTTGATTCAAACTCCTCCAGTAACAACAGCGAAATTCCAAGATATACTCGCGGAATTTCCAAACTTAACTAAACCAAACCCACAGCCTTCCAAAGACAAACTAAAAGTAAGTCACACTATCAAAACCGAAGGTGCACCGGTTTTTGCAAAACCCAGGAGACTAGCACCAGATAAGCTCAAAATCGCTAGGGCCGAGTTTGATTATATGCTACAACTGGGTATTATCCGTCCCTCTGATAGTCAATGGGCATCCCCTTTGCATATGGTTCCAAAGAAGAATGAAGGTGACTGGCGACCGTGCGGGGATTACAGAGCCCTCAACCGTCAAACCGTACCAGATAGGTACCCAATACCGCATATCCAAGATTTTACGAACGGTTTACAGGGTATGAATATATTCACTAAAATTGACTTAGGGCATATCACAATATCCCGGTGGCTGATGAAGATATTCCCAAGACAGCTATTACGACACCTTTTGGCTTATTCGAGTTTGCACGCATGCCATTCGGCCTGAGAAATGCGGCACAGACATTTCAAAGATTCATAGACAACCTACTTCGAGATATGTCATTTGCGCAGGGGTATATAGACGACTTGTTAATTGCCAGCCCCGATTTGCAATCACACGAACAGGGCTGCAATTAAACACAACTCGATTTCGTAAATGTGCCCTTCAGCTTAGCAACCAATCAGAATGAGGCGGGAATTATTACATCCGCCATCTTTGTAAGCAATGGCGGTCGGCTTTCTTCGTTCTGTGCTTTTTTCAGCTATTTCTTTTGTGTAGCTACAGAATTTGATGTTTCAGTGTGCTAAAATCCAGAACTTAGTGTAATGCTCTGAACGTTGAAGCAAAATTTTTCCTGATTTTGCTTTGTTTTCTGGGTTTTACCTGCTGCTAATGAAGTCACTGTATTTATTCAGCTAAGCTGGCTAGTACTAACATAAGACCTTACGTTTTTAAACGACTATCGGTTATGTTATGAAGTCACAGATGCTACCAATCTAGTGCAGGGTTTGTTATGAAAAATATGCCATATAACAGTAATAGGGGGATTGTACTCATTACTCAGTGTGTTAAAGCAAGCTTAACATTGAAAAGCCGGAAATCTGCTACAAGTCTCTAGTGTATGTTTGCTGTTTTGGCCATAAAAGGAAGCCGAAGGGTCATGATCAGGGAGTCAAAAGGTAATTAACTGTTATTAAGCTCACTTTTTTATAGATCATATTTCACCACTCGCAAATATGCGTTTTCTTACGGTATGATGTCAACTGGTACCTAATATGTTCACCCTTATGATGAAAAGTACCTGCAAATTTTCACCTTCATATTCGAATTATTTTTGGACAACTGTCTTACAGTCTGAGTGCTTCGTACGCCCCGAGAAACTCTATTTCTACAACATTCGTAGTTCCAGTATAACTTTCTCACGCAGTAAGTTCAAATTAGACACTAGTCTTTCTAAATAAGCCTGTTAAGCTAATATCCGTATTCTCTATTTCAGTTAATCGATGAAGACATGTACCACGTGCATCTGCAGTATACTTCCATTTTACTCTAATTCTAACTGTTATATCTTTTGAATAATAAAATTGCTATATGCAGCAAATACAGACATATTTGTTTTGATGGAGGTAGGGGGGTTCATGGGATTTTCAGCAATACCGTATTAATATTCTCACTAAAGAGCTAAGCGAGTGCGTAAACCAGTTTAAGGTACCATACGGGGTGCATTTGAGTTACTAGTGTTCCATTAGTGCGGGTAGGGGCATTGCTTGCTTGTCATTTGAATTAGAAGCCATAAGATAAGACGCAGGTACGGTTAGGATGTGTAACGCGTGTCCATCCATCAGCTGTCGTGACAACCCTTGGTGGTTAGAATAAGCTATGAGAGGACCCGAGTCTGTAGGTCTCCCAAGAAAATGACGAAGATATAAACCAAATCACCTTATGAAGTGCGCCTCCAATCACTTAACCTCTACGCATTACAGTACAGACGTCTTAGAGGTGACCTAATGGCTTACAATAATCTTAACACTTCTGGACATCCCCTAAAACAACTAATTAAGCTTAGTTCCAACACTAACCTAAGGGGTAGCACCCAGAAACTAGAGACACAACATAGCGGAATGGACTGTAGGCACAGCTTCTATCCCTTAAGAGTTGTCAAATGCTGGAATTTTCTGCCGGCCGAGCTAGTCCAAGCGACTTCCCAGGAGTCCTTTAAGAGGCAACTGGATTTATTCTTAAGGACTAAGTATAGTATCATACTATGATTTACCGATTTCTTCTTCCTCTTTTATTGTTAACATACCTAGTTTCCTGCCTTGAGGTATTGGTGATCCCCTGCTACTGGACACGGAAGCCTGTTAAGCGAAAGCTTCTATTCAGTCCACAACCATTTGAACACATGAACTAGGTGCTGAGAGGCTCTCTTATCACAAGTTTCTTGCGACGATTAAGTAGATAAAACAAAGTAGCATTGGATTCGAAAATTTATTCAAGAACTTTCATCAAGGATCGAATATCAAACAAAGGTTTAAACCAAGTTCCCGTTTAAAAGTTGTATTGGTAATGTTAAGCTGCAGTTTTTGTTGTTTTTTTCCACACGAAAGAGTAACAGAAGTCAAAAAATACTGGAAGTGTTTGTGAGACTAAAATAGACGTCCAGCATCCTTTTTATCATCTGTTCGTTGGATCTCCCGTAAACAGTTCCATAGGGCCATAGTTCTAAGAGCGAAACAGTTTTTATGATCTGTGAAGACTCACTCCTGTTGTATTCTAAATGAAAAAATATTGATGAATTTATTCAAAAATGTAGAATATATAAATAACCAAATCACATGTTTTTTAGGAAAGAATTTATGCAGCTGTGATTTACCTTAAGTTCATGAATATTAGATAAGGTCAGCTACTATTACTTGCGCAAAGCATAACATGGGCTTAGTACCGTATTGCAATGCTTTTGATGGTGTCACAGGTATTCAGTGTTTGACAACGCTTCTACCAGTAACACCTAATATATTTCGTTCCCACCAAGAGAAATCAAAAGACAGAGTCGAGGAGATCGGAAGAGTATATTTGGCGATGACCAATATATCGGAATTGTCTGATCTAATCTGGCTAGCGATTGAGGTTGATGTTGAGCACGGCGTTACCACACGTGATCTGGTGCGGATGCATGACCGAGCGCCTTCAGCTAGATGAGTCCACTAAAACATATGGTCAGCATCCAATGTCGAAAACTCAGAGCTATTTATTTTGGGGATTTATTTACCGCTACAGATCACTCCCCCCTAGTGGGGCAGTGACGACCCTAAGACGTGGCCAGCCAAAAGTTTAAACCCAACGAGTTTGTCGTTGGTAAACACTCTTCTGATAGCTTACTAAGTGTAGCAGCGTCTGGTCGTCTTTCCTTACTATATGGAACCGAGGTACAACATGGTAAAAAAGAAGTTGCAACGAAAACTTCGACTCCTCGTAAACTGCATCGTTCTTTTCCAGCCGTCCTGGAAAAGAAAAAAGAAAATGTAAGTGCATGTCGCAATACACTCATATGTGCGTAAAAACACAATCTCGGCGAAAAAAATGGAAAATAAACTCGAGCACACGTAATAGCGTTGAAAAAATAATTTTTCGTTTTTTAAAAATAAAAACATAAATATATAGGCATATTAAAATTGTTTTTTTAGTATTATATATCGTAAAAAGAAAAATAGAGATAATATAAAATGTCGAGTAGTGCCTTACGTGCAGTAGTCGTTTAAATGTTCTGGAAATCTTACTCCTCTTCCAGAACGCGTCGTTTTAGGTATATTTTCAGATACATTCGGAGTATCATCGCTAGTGTTGGTTGTCGGTTGAGGAATTATGAGTGTAGGAGTCGCGTTGTGCGATTGTACCGAAGGAAAGTCGACGTGAATAGGATTTCCTTCTAAATACGCTGCTTTTAAGCGATCGATGCTGATGCTATCGTTGGTTCCGTTCTTATCGACTATATAGTACTTAGATTCACGTTGAAGAACTTTGAATGGTCCTTCGTATGCTGATTCGAATGGTCGTCGATGCGAGTCTCGACGAACGAAAACGTGTGTACTATGTCGTAAGTCAGGTTGAACGAAAACATCGGTTGATTGTGGTCGAGTGGAAGCAGGTTTAACTGAACGCATTGCGTTTGTAAGCCTGTTCGTGTAGGAGGTTAGATCCATGTTCATTGAAAAGGATGAAGGATCCACGAATTCTCCTGGAAGTCGAAGTGTCGTTCCATAAACCAGTTGAGCTGCAGTGTATCCAATGTCAGCTTTCACTGCATTGCGAATACCTAGTAAAACAAGTGGAAGAGAGTCGGTCCACTGTGAAACGTTTGCAGCTGATAGTGAAGCTTTTAGTTGTCGGTGAAAGCGTTCTACCAACCCGTTTGCTTGTGGATGGTAGGCGATCGTTCGGAAGCGAGTGATTCCTAGAAGTGTGGTCAGACGACGGAAAAGTTCAGACTCAAACTGACGTCCGCGGTCTGTGGTGATGGTTGAAGGGGAACCGAAGTTTGCTACCCATCGTTCGACGAATGTGCGGGCCACTGTTTCAGCAGTGATGTCCTTGATAGGTACTGCTTCTGGCCATCGAGTGAAACGGTCTACGCAGGTTAAGAGGTAAGCGTATCCATTTGAATCTGGTAAAGGTCCCACCAAATCCATATGAACATGGTCGAAACGAGCATCGGGAGTTTTAAATGAGCCTAAGGGACATTTATCGTGTCTGATAACCTTAGATTTTTGGCAGCTTACACAGGAGCGTGCCCACTCCCTCACGTCTTTATTCATGCCAGGCCAGCAAAATCGTTCTGCTATAAGCTTGATGGTTGCACGAACACCTGGATGAGAAAGTTTGTGCAATGTATTGAAGACATTGCGTCGATAATGTTTCGGCACGATTGGGCGATCCCTACCTGTAGATGTGTCACAAACTAAGGTTTCCTTACCTGTTCCCATCTGTTTGATGCGTAGTTTAAGTGTTGTGGACGATAACTCGTGCTGAAGATCAGTGTCTTCTTTTTGAAGCTCGGCGAGTTTAAGAAGGTCGATTCTTTGGAAACTGTTCAAGGAAGTTATGCGAGATAAGGCGTCTGCAACTACATTGTTTGCTCCAGAAATATGTTGAATATCTGAAGTAAACTGCGAAATGTAGTCCAGTTGTCGAGACTCACGGGGAGAGTACTTGTCAGAAGGAGAGCTTAACGAGAAAGTGAGCGGTTTATGGTCCGTGAAAAGAGTGAATTCACGGCCTTCGATATAGTGTTGGAAATGCCGTACAGCACAATACATAGCTAGGAGTTCCCTACCGAATGTGCTGTACCTCGATTCGGTGTCTAGCAACCTTCTAGAGAAAAATGCCAAGGGTTGCCAGGAGTTGTTAACCCATTGTTGTAAGACTCCTCCGATTGCCGAGTCGGATGCGTCTGCTGCGATACTAATGGGTGCTCGGGTGTCCTGATGTGCGAGCATTGTTGCTTTAACGATCAGTTCCTTAACTGTGGAGAATGCTTTTCGTGCGGTGTCGTCCAAATTGATGGATTTCGCATTTCCACGAAGTTGGCCGGTAAGAGGTTTCATAAGTAATGCGCATTTCGGTATGAAACGTCTATAGAAACTTACCAGGCCGTTAAACGTGCGTAATTGCTTGACGGTGGTCGGTTCTGGGTAATTCAGAATGGCCGCCACTTTGGTTCTAAGGGGTCGGATATCTTGAGCATCGATAGTGTGTCCCAGAAAGTCTGATGAGTCGGTTCCAAATTGGCATTTTTGAACGTTTACAGTAATGCCATGTTTTTGTAATCGTTCGAAAACAAGATCCAGATGCTTGAGATGTGTTTCTCTGTCCGGACTTGCTATTAGACAGTGGTCAACATACGCATGTACGAATTTGTGACCTCGAAAAACGTCGTCTATGAATCTTTGGAATGTTTGAGCAGCGTTCCTTAGACCGAAAGGCATTCGCAAAAATTCATAGAGTCCGAAGGGAGTTATGATAGCTGTTTTCGGTATGTCGTCAGTAGCCATAGGGATTTGGTTATACGCTTTAACCAAGTCGATTTTCGAAAAGACAGTTGTACCTTTCAAGGTAGCTGTCAAATCGTGAATGTGAGGCAACGGGTAACGATCGGAAATGGTTTTCGCGTTCAATCGCCGATAGTCACCAGTTGGACGCCAATCGTTGCTGTCCTTTTTAGGGACCATGTGCAACGGAGATGCATAAGGGCTATTTGACGGTCGTATGATTCCTAAATCTATCATGCGGTCGAATTCGTTTTTCGCTAACCTTAGCTTTTCAGGAGCTAGTCGTCGTGCTTTAGAGAATACAGGTGGTCCTGTAGTCGTGATGTGATGTGTAACGTTGCTGGTTACACACGGTAATCTCGGTTGCGTTTGTTGTATCCCAGGATACTTATCGAGAAGTGGCTGATAAAGTGGGTCTATCATATGTTTAACTGTGACTGGGGATACTCTACAACCAGTAAAAGAAGTTACGCAAACGGATAAATTAGTGTTTCCGTCTACTAGCCTCCGTTTATGCGTGTCGATGATCAGATTATGGTCTTGTAGAAGGTCCATACCAATGATTGGCATAGAAACATCTGCAACAACGAAGATCCAGTGAATGGGTTTGCGTAAACCCACGTTAAGGTAAACGTACCTTTTGCCATACGTAGCGATCGGTTTTCCGTTTGCCGCCTGTAAATTTAGGGTCGATTCGTGAAGTCGGTCGTTAGGATTTGCTGGGAGAACGCTAACTTCTGCGCCAGTGTCGACGACGTAGCGAACTCTCGTTGTCACATCTGTGACGTTTAACAGACGGCTATGTTCGCCGGCTACGGTTGCCGTTAACGCGTGCCGGCTTAGAAGTTTCCCGAGTTGTTTTTCGAGTCACTCGGTTTCGTGTTGGGAAAATTGCAGGGTTTTCTGCAATTTCTGGAAAACTTTCCATACTGGTTATGATACCAGCACCAGTCGGGGTTATCTGTCTCTCGTGGCCTAGAGACAGATCGCTTACGTGACATGCTTCTACGTGGGGTGCGCGATCTCTTACGGTCGGTTCGAAGACTAAGATAACGCGTGAGTGTGTGGCATAACTCGGTTATATCATTCTGAGTCGTTTGAGGTTTTTCGTTGACTGAAAATACCTCGGTAGTAGAAGGTTTCGTAATTTCTAAAATGCGGCCGGCAGATGCAGCTAGCTCGTCTAAGGCGCTGTTCTGGAACGAGACCAGAACTGCTTGCACCTGTTGAGGAAGTTTAGATAAGAAAAGTTGTTTGAATAGACCTTCGTCGAAAGTTCTTGGGCCTATTACCTCTCTCATCCGTTGCAACATGTCCGTCGCAGCACCGTGTTGCAGGTCGATGTTATTGAAGAGTTGATCTAACCTTTGTCGATCGGTTAGGTCTCCTCTTTTAAGAATCGAACGTTTTAGGATTTCGTAAGGTTCGGAAACATCACTAGTGAACATACTAGGTGTTACGTACCTGTTGAATTCGCGCGGTAGTGCCTTGACTACTGCGAGGAATTGTGCACGTGTGTCGATCACTCCGTGCTCGTGGAAGTCGGCTTCTGCGTAGCAGAACCAGGCTTCGATGTTGTCGGGCCAGAAGGGCATGAGTTGAAACGAGGGCGGGGACAAAGTCTTAAGCTTGAGTACTTTGGGTGTCTGTTCAGTCTTGACGAAATATGAAGTACGATAATGAACGAAGGAAGATATATATATATCCAAGAAAAAATCACAATGTTTAAAAAAATAAAAAATAAGGCAATGGTATATAAAAAAATCCCAAAAAGGAACAGACTCACGGTTGCAATTAGGTGTATCAGATCACGTCGGTCTCACCAATGATGATGTCACAGGTATTCAGTGTTTGACAACGCTTCTACCAGTAACACCTAATATATTTCGTTCCCACCAAGAGAAATCAAAAGACAGAGTCGAGGAGATCGGAAGAGTGTATTTGGCGATTACCAATATATCGGAATTCTCTTATCTAATCTGGCTAGCGATTACGGTTGATGTTGAGCACGGCGTTGCCACACGTGATCTGGTGCGGATGCCTGACCGAGCGCCTTCAGCTAGATGAGTCCACTAAAACATATGGTCAGCATCCAATGTCGAAAACTCAGAGCTATTTATTTTGGGGATTTATTTACCGCTACACTTTTATTATTTTGCTCCCATTTAAGTATTCCCATGCATCTGCGTCTAGTTTAACAGGAAGACAAGCAATCAGAGTTAGTGTCTGATAAACTAAAAGTCCCAGTTGTCAAAAAGATTCTTAACATTTGTCCACAGCCAGCTGCATTTAATTGAGACACAGAACACTCATCTTCTAAGACTGTTTTTGCGGGCAACTAAAAGCTCAGACACTTAGTTATCTTGCTACCGATGTTATTGCTGGGGAAATTGTTTAATGACAGTGATCATGAAATATGGTCAGTGATAGATGTACAGTTTAGAAATGAACACCAAACATACTTATCGCTATCTTATAATGTATGACAGCAACAGCATCAAAGGCACGTTTTTTCCTATTTTTAATCAGACTGATCTGAATTCGTATACACATTGGAAACAGGCAACTCTACTTACTAAACTGATCTGTTTCGTTACAGGCTTCAAGCACTATACTTAAGTATATCATAATTCTTTCAACTAAACTGAATTATACGACAACCAAGAACACTAAACTAAGCAAGTGTCATAGTTATTGTTTCACTTGCAAAGACATGTTGCTCAAAGTAGTTAAATGGACATAATTAAGCCGATAAAACCAAAACACGAAATATAGGCCAGTTGAACTTACCTAAGAAAAAAAGAAGGATACATATATACTGCTTTCATACTGAAGACAACAGGCAGTTGTTCATAGAAACATAGTTTACAGTACAACAAACCTTTCTTCAGTAAAATCATATACTGACAGTCTATCTGGAAACAATCAACTATGTGAATAAACCCACTATGACTTGAGATATCATCCCAGCGTGCAATGGACGTACAGTGTAACGCAGTCGGACGTGGCGAATAAAAATTAAAAACAGATCAAAATTAACTACATAATCTGGTTATTTAATTAAAAATACATTATCAAATGGCAAAATCTGTGGTTACTTGAACGCACAAATGACAGTGTGCGATACATTAAGTTTACATGGTTGCGTTGCGGACAAGATCACCCCACGAACAGCATGTACAAACAGTGTTGAAAAGACTGGATGAACATGGAATAAACATACATCAAAGTAAGTGTTTTTTCGGTGTTCAAACTTTAGAATTTCTCGGTCACACAATAAGCCCAGAACGGATTAAACCGATCAAAAAAGAAGTAGACACCATCAAACAATACCCCATACCTAGTTCTCTAACACAACTGAGAAGTTTTCTTGGCCTAATTAACTTTTATCGCAGATTCATACCAGGTTGTGCACAATTAATGCAACGTTTGACAGATTCACTCAAAGGAAAACCAAAAGAATTCGAACTGCCTTCTGACGCCATCGAAGCTATTAAACAGCTTAAAGATAAATTAGCTCAAGCAACTACGTTGATGTATCCGAATTCTCTTTCCCCACTTGCTTTGATGGTGGATGCTTCAGATAAAGCAGTAGGCGGTACCCTTAACCAACTGGTTAAAAACGCCTGGAAACCAATTGCTTTCTTCTCAAAAAGACTCGCTCCAGCAGAGACAAGGTATTCTACCTTCGGGCGAGAACTTCTTGCAATCTACCTAACCATTAAACACTTCCGACACATGTTAGAAGGCAGGGAATTTATAGTCTTTACGGATCACAAACCACTAAAGAATGCACTAAATGCGAGAGCTGATAAATACTCACCTCAAGAAGTCCGACACCTTGACTATATATCACAGTTCACAAGCGATATCCGACATGTCAAAGGTCAGGACAATCAGGCGGCAGATGCTTTATCTAGGCTAGAAATGAACGTGCTACAGCAGTCCACAGTAAACTTCGAGACGTTAAGAAACGAACAAGAGCAGGATCTAGAATTACAAAACCTGCTGAAAACAAACAATTCAAGTCTTAATTTAAAACAGTTCCCATCACCTGTCAATGGTATTCTAATCTACTGTGACACGACCAAGGCAATTCCGCGACCTTTCGTTCCCGAAAGTATGCGAAAGTTGATATATAATAACTTTCATTCTTTGTCTCATCCTGGCGCAAAAGCTTCAACAAAACTAATTAATGCCAGATATATATGGCCGAATTTACAGAAGGATGTACACAAATGGGTTAGAGAGTGTTCAGCATGCCAACAATCAAAGATTAATCGTCACACAAATTCACCCATAGGTGTTTTCTCGCAACCAGATGCACGTTTTGCCCATGTGCATATCGACTTGGTAGGTCCTTTGCCACGTTCAAACGGTTTTAATTATCTTTTTACATGCATAGATCGATTTACCAGATTCCCTATAGCCATCCCGATAGCGGATATCACAGCGGAAACAGTAGCCAAGGTTTTCATACAGAACTGGGTAACCATTTTTGGTACACCCATAACAATAACGACGGATAGAGGAGCGCAATTCGATTCCGAACTATTTAATAACTTGGCTAAACTTCTAGGCTCCAATAGGATACGCTGCACTGCATATCATCCTCAGGTTAATGGGATGGTAGAACATTTTCACCGTCAGCTAAAAACCGCCCTTATATCTCACTCAAACTCCAATCAGTGGACAGAATTCCTACCGTTATTTATGTTGAGAATACGAACATCTGTCAAAACTGACGCACAGTGTTCAGCTGCGGAACTGGTTTTCGGAACAACTCTGAGACTACCAGGTGAATTTATTAACCCTAATACTAACAATCAAAAACTTAATTTAGAAAATTATGTAGATCAACTACGGGACCACATGTCTAAACTTAAGCCGATTAATACTCGTGAACAATCGCGCGCCGTATATATACCTAGAGACCTAAGCAATTGCACTCACGTCTGGATAAGATGTGACAAAATAAAAGCACCACTCAGTCCTCCATTTGAAGGTCCTTTCAAAGTCGTCTCAAGAAAATCTAAATATTTCGTGATAGAAAAACATGGAAACATCGACACAGTAAGTATTGATAGGCTAAAGCCGGCTTATCTAGATCATGAACCACCATACGTGTTGTTAGATCGTTTAACTGACAAATCCATTACGGAATCGAAATGTAAAGATGATAAATCTTTACAAATGACTAAAACGGTTCGCTGGGCACATCCAATTAGTCAGTCAAGGATGTTGACAGTTTCGGCTGCAGGATAAAATCTAACCACGTAGCTAATCACACCCTGCATCCACTTAAAAATATTTTTTTCCTCATTCCGCCTCACCGACAACTCCCCAGACCTTTTACCTTTGATATATAAGTGCTATGTTAAATATTTTTTTTAATACTGGACACATAAGCTAGGTATTCCGAAACGGTGGCTGAGGATTTTAATCAAACTCATACAACTAACACTGGTAAATACAACGAATTCAAAAAGCAACCCAGATATCTACACTATGTCTATTCCCTTCCAGAATACCAATCCGTTCTGGAGACCAAGCACCTACATGGAACCGAACAATTATCAATTACATTTATGTATTTCCATTTTGTATCTTATTATTTTATGCAGGCAGTGGAGCAGTTCTTCAAGTTTGCTTGATTTTCACCATTACCTTTGAAGTAGATTCTTCTTTACCTTTTACTTGAGGGCGACTCAAGAAGCAGGTGAGTAAACACCTGATAGCCGGTCTGAGCAAGGAAAAATCGTACCTCACCAACATGGTGTTGGGTATCCCACTCGCGGCACTTCCTCAGATATTGTTATTCCACATTCTCACACTTTCTCTTGGAAGCACGCAGCAAACCGTCGGCGATAGTTGTAGAAGAAATCACATGCTACAAAATAAGATGACAAGCTAGTAAATGAAGAGACATCCATGGACTATCGTTGACAGCGTCAGTCGTCACTGATTGTAAGTCAAACAGTGAGCGAGTTGATAATTTTCCCTTGGGATGAGAAATAGAACTAAGGTGTTTTCGATAGTTAGGTTAATCGAACCGACGTTCCTACGGAAGTCGATTCTAGGGGGAAGCTAATGTAACAGCTTAGGTTGGTTGGTTAAGAGTTGACCCCAAACAACCAAGCATATGCCAAAACAGTATTGTTCAAGTATTCATTCACTTCCTTATTTTGTATAAGCGTTATATTCCCTATTATCTTATATTGAATATTGAGAGCCTTTGTTTGTCTGAACAGATAATCCCACGCTCCACTGTGACTGCGCGAAGATCGAAATAAAGACCTATTCACTACTTGTCTGGTTTCTTCTATCAATAGCACAAGGGTTACCTATAGGCACGAAAAACCTACCATTTAATAATGCCGTTCAAAATCCTAGTAATTCTTTAGTTTTACCGTCATTTTGTTAAATGTGTAGAATGTGTGCGCGGCTAGACGAAAATGTCGCCAACAGACAGTGCTCTTAGAGAAATAGCTATAATTATCTTGAATAACGCTGTATTACTCGGAAAATTTCATAAAATAACTTTAATCTTCTTGACTATTCGGCCCTTTCTGATCAGTATATACTTTCCAAGCAAATATAAAACGTTAGCGTGAATTGTATAAAGTCAGATATAAACCACCTAAGATTCTTCACCTTTTTAATACAAGAAAGACGGGAAATTACTTTACCACTATGGATTTATTTTATATTCTACGCTTCATAAATGCGACATATATTCATACTCGTCTTAATTTTCTCGTGTCATAGACATGTAAGTTCCACATCGACCAGTCTTCAGGTTATAGCTTTATTCTTTGACTTTCATTAGGAAGGAGTGTTTCTGTAACATAAATCTGCTCCGAACCCCTAAAGGGTTCTGTAAATTATTCTTCAATTAGGCGTTATGTCCAAATTATTACAGCTGCACTTCAATAACCAAGTTGAAAATTTAATGAAAACTTCGCAGAAACGGATGAAGATGATCTCCTTAGATTAACTGCTCTCTATCTTTGTGAAAGGAAATTGATGATAGCTGTAGAATTCAAACTACGGTTTGGACTGAAGAATAGCCGTTTGGGTAGGTTAGATACGCGCCATCGCCCGTCAAAATCAAAACAAGTAATCGGGTAAATAGCGGTTCTATAATTCATCATAAATTTAAATGTACATCGTTACTTAAACAAATATTACCACGCAGCTGTTCAACCAATAATTGTTCAATCAATCAGATTTCAATTACAAAAAAATATAGAAGTTGATAAATGATGCGGGAAAATTACCAGTCACAACAAATAAGCGCCATTTTATCCTGACTGGATATAACACGCACAAAATGAGGAGCAAATTAATATAGCTGCCGCCAAGAACAAGTATCAAGTAAAGCAACATAGATGCAGTTCGGGAAGAAACACAAAAACTTAATGAAGGCGTAAAAAAAACTATAACAAAAAATACAGATATTAGAAATTCAATTGTAGTCGAAAGACTAACAATGTGCAACTAAGGGAATCAATAGGAACAAAGTACAAGTGTATACATGGAGGGATTTTCATACAAACACAAAACATTCAAAACGGATCTTACAATATGAGTAATCGCTTTACATTGAGGCTCAGAATAATATAATAAGGGAAAGTAAGATCGGATGAGAATAAAATTAGGTCGTTCTGCACATTAGATAAATGCACTAATAAATAAGGTTTGATTGAACAAGCGGTTAACTAGGTTATCGTAACAGGGGTCGGCATAAATGACGGGATCCTGAAAACGGTGAACACCTCGAACTGCCGACGAAAAAATGTGGCTTGTTTCAAATAAAACTCCTCTTGTTGAACACGGGAATATGCATATATTAAATTTTTTTATCTTCATTTAATTGTTTCAAATAACATATTTTGACCTTGAAAATTTTAAGTACCAGGTCAAGATGCTATTCATTTCACAAAATTGTGAGTCTACAAAAGTATGTTAACTTAAATAGGGTCACTTTTCAGAAGCATAACTTTCTTCCTGCTTTTTTTCTTAGTAGGAAACAAGGCTTACATGGTTTTTAACAATGCACTACGTTATAAAAAAAACTTGACAAGCTACTGTTATCCTTAGTTTATATTTGGTAGTACCACGTACATCAACTCGTTGTTGTTATTTCTGAACGCTGTAAAAATGCTATCCATCTTGTGAATCAAAATACGTAACAACACTTAAGTGTCATGATGTTAATTATTTTCAAGTATTGTTTTCTTTTACATAAGTAGTAGTTGAGGTTATATTCCTTGTTCCATCTGTTTTGTTTTTCGAAACTTAGTTCATTTTCTCCCCCAATTTTGTGAATTTTAGGGTGCGTGCTATGGAATTTGTAGTTAGATAAATTTATTGCTTTTTATTAAAACAAATAACTTTAATGCTGCAATTTGTTAACCATAGTACAATAAATTTACTGATTGAGGTTTATGGAATAAGTTACTTAAGCGTTATCGAAAGCGTTGTGTCAGACAAATTCTTTAACACGCTCTTTTTGTCTGACTTATGTATCCCAATTGATAAAAAATGAAGTTATATATTCTCTAACTTAGTGAAGGTTTACAGTTCTGATTGTTATGTCTAGACGTTTTTTTCCATCCTTACTACCTCTATTGAGCTTGATTATTATTCATTGAAGCGACTTGTTGTTTTCTATACTTTGTATTTGATAACGTTCCCCATGTAATATCGAAATAATGGTGAGACGCATCTCTTCATAATCAACCGACTTATGAGACTTATAAGTTTGGTAAAATAGCTCTTTTAGGTTTCTCAAACTAATTGAAGCCTAGTGTCAGTAAATTGCTGTTTTTCTTTCCTCAGTCGGTCCGTCAAACGTAGTGTAGATCCTGGCACTTGTGTACATCGGTCCAGGTTGTCATACCTCTTTAGCAGAGTGAGATAAAATTATCAGGGCAAATACCAGAGTAACAATCGTATTAATGTCATTATTAGTGGCAGAAAAGACCAGACATTATAGATATAATTCAAGAGAATATAGATTGGTGGAATACAATAAAATTTACGGAAATTTCGAAACCTCAGATTCAAGTGAAGAGAGTGAATACACTCGCAGTCTAACCACTGGTTATGATAATCACACAGGCCACAGCCAGGTATTCTGCATCTACGCATATAGCTCAACTCGACAGTCGGTCTTCATAAACAATTGCTGGGCTAGTGTTGGTTTGGTCGCCCCTGACCTTCCGAAATATACCTAAACCAGTTACCATATCAGTCGATAATGGTTCACTACCTCACCGATTAACTCTCCATACTCACCTTGCACTCTGTGTCTAACCTCAGAATTGTTAATTCGATGGTGCCTTAATGTACAAAGAATGCTTTAAAGACGACTATGATAGAATACTAATAACTTGCAAATATCCTATATTCTTAATGGCCATATTTCACAGTCATCAAGAGCGAAGCGAATTTTCGCACAGTAAGCTCGTCCCTAAGTCCCCAGAAGAATATCTAGCCCACACCACAAGTGATGTAAGTTGGTAAAACAACCCGGGCTGAGTTCTTACCGAAATTTTGTCAAACACCAGCCTACTAGAGCCGACAAAACATTCAAGATAAGTGAAGTATTCGAAACACTTAACGACTTCAATACTTGTTCCTGGTTCAGTCGTTCATGTAAATCAGTCCTGAAGCAGCTTTCCATTTACGGGGAAAAAAATCTCAAATACCCTTGCATTGTTGCTTAAGACGTTCAAAAGACGACATTTTGTCAGCGTCGTCACTAAATAAAACTATAACATCCACGCATTTCAAGTCAACAAGGAAATCGGATAGCAAATCAACTTTTTGATAGTCAAATTAGAAGAATATTATTTCTAAAAGAATGTCTATGACAAATTTAGACAAGAACGGAGGAAGTCGACAACCACGAAGTAAACCAGTGCGAGTTATCGATTCCGAAGACAGTTTAACACAAGCTCTCATTCAACAGTAGAGAGCCTGTACAAGGTTGATATACCTCTTCGATCCCACTTCAATAAAATCTATCAATTTCTAGAACCAAACTTTCTCAAGGTGGGGACGTGAAATTATTGGGAGTCAGTAGGTATGTGTCTCGAAAACCTGGCGGTATTAATATCTGGTCTACAAATCCAAGTCTGACACCAGCCTGGTTTTCCAGAGTTCACTCTTCATGAGCTCTAGTTACGCATTGAGTGGTTGTTAAGGCTAATGTTTTAGACATCATATTAATTAAACTGGTCCGTCGACGTCTTTTCAGTGTTTGAGATTAGC
The DNA here is from genome assembly GCF_000699445.3 of Schistosoma haematobium. NCBI lineage: Eukaryota > Metazoa > Platyhelminthes > Trematoda > Strigeidida > Schistosomatidae > Schistosoma > Schistosoma haematobium. The sequence continues at coordinate 14,762,833 of NC_067201.1, forward strand.
TATGAATATATTATTAGCCTCAAGTTGATCTGATAAAAAACTCCAAAAAGTTCAAAACTGCCAGCCGGATGTTCAGATAGATTCCTAAACCAACATTAGATAGTGTTTCCTAAATGTATGATCAAATATTTATTGGTCAGATGCCCGTACAACTTGATTAAAACTACTACATGAAGTACTGGGTTGCTTTATCCTTTCGTCTGCTATCATAGAACGTTCATTCACTTATATTTTACGCGATTAGTAATAGGATTTCATTTTTCCCTCCAGCTGTTTCAAACTGTAATAAAGAGTTTAAATATCACATGATGTTCAATTATTATATTTAAGCAAATACTCAAGGAACCTTGACTTTTCTCCTCAAAGTTAATATGATAACCCAGTTATTGATTATCTATACTGTATCTCCATATCAGTAAGTTCTCACTACGCTGAGGTAATAATTTCTAAAAATAATATCAGATATTTAGTTCAAACCACATTTACAATGTTAAGCTACAAGATTTCATGTTATGGCTTGAAAATAAACTTTGCGAAAATAAATTATCTCGTAGAAATGAGGAAAAAGTAATTCTACACTTTTTAAATACTATTGACCAGTGGAAATAAGGTTCGCATATGTACTTACATTGTCAAGACAAATGATACATTAGTAGAATTCCTGGTGATATGTTTTCCTTTCTATTTTACAGATACTTCAAAAGTCGACCTCTGGCAAATGGGGGCCCTGTTTTCAGCCTTCTGTGCAATTGCTACTTTTTTACTTTGTATTTTCAACCGTGAACCAGAAACGTTTTTTTCAGGCTTATCATCAAAAACAGCATATCGCTTTTGTGGTTTGAAATCATATGAAGATAAAGTGTCTGCTCAATTTAAAAGATGCTCCTTGGTGCATGTTAATGTATTACTCAGACATGGAACTAGAGCACCAGATTCCAAATCAATCAAATCTTTCACAGATTTACACGAACGTCTTAAAGAAAGGTAATGTCTAAACACTAATATGTATCAAAAGATTGAAGTATTCTCTCATGTTTAAATTTTCTTATGTCACCATAATTCCAATTTGATCATCACAAAAAGTTCTGAGATAGACTATCCGTAACAGCATTTTTGTTGATATATAAACTAGACCTAGATATTGATTTCAAATACTGTTAGTCTATTGTATTTATTTGTTTCATTGTAAAGTGGTTACTTCCCGCTTTTAAAGTAATGTAATGCATAGTAAGGTATCAACAACCAGTAACATTAAATACTACTGTTAAACTGACTAGCAGTGAAGTCATGTAGTTTCTGAAACGAAATAGTAACATTTAGTACGTAGACAAATTTGCTTAACGGGTACGAACTGATAAAATAACGGATCCCAGGCGGAATGTTACCGTTTATTCATCATACGTCTCTTAATGACAAGAAGGCAAAAACACGGGAAACATATTTAACATAGAAGGCTATGAACAGACATCAGAATTAGATATAAGGTGTCTGAAATTAACCATTGGATGGAAGATGATAAATTCTTGTCGATCGATTTAAAGCTATCACTTTTCACTCTCCATCCATTGATTTCAACCATTTCGAGGCTAACTATAAGCTTACATAACTTTAACCAACTACCAGCGACGTCATCAGATTTATAGTGTGTTTTAGTCTGTTTGGGAGGTCCATTTACCATCACTCAGTTATTGACCGTTATTCTTTATTGACTGACTAGGACTCCGAGTTGCATCAAATTCAATCTCAAGGAACTTGTCAGGTACATTTTCCTTGCATGTACCCAGTTGCATACTTGAGCATCTTCGAACAAACACATAACCACAGATTAAGCTGATGCTTTAGAAAACTAAATCTTTTTATTGACTTTTTCGGGTGTCTAGGTGATATAACATATATATCCACTAATGGATTGGTGTTAGCAACCAGTAAGTCAATGTCTTCTTTGATGCTTGTAATCAGTGCTAATTAGTTTCAAATTAATGTTTGAAAGAGGCTTTAGGAGGCAATTACTGTTATTTGTTCATTTGATAAGGATTAGATAAACAATCTTAAGAATTTTTCATGATCCATTCTTTTTCCGAGTATACTGATCTCTTTAAAGGCTAAACCGCTTCTCTAATGTTATTTTTGATTGGTTATACCTATGAAAAGTCCATGTTATAGTTTATTTATTTATTTTAACACATAGATATTGGTACAGTGAGGTACCAAATACATATGCGGCACACAAATCTCATTTGATATGTGTGAGGGTTGTGACACTGCCCGAGTGCCCAAACCGAAGCCGGTGATTTTCTTAGGGGGCCACGCCCGGAGCCTTCGACCTAAAGGTCTGGTCCGCAAGGCAGTGGAGCATCGTAGGGAGATGCAGTCCGATGGTAGCCGGTGACCAACGATTGGTTCATACGCCTTTTTTTCTTAGAGTCTCGGAGCTCATATGCACCATTTGTGTGGAATCAGGGTTCTCCAATTTCTCTAGGTAGACTCTCCATGTCCACTAACCCGGTTAAAGCGCCGAACATTCGCTTTTCGTCCTCTCAATTCCATAAACAACACCCCCGCCACGAGAAGCCAATGAGTAGGACTTCCCTGGCAGAGGATATATACGCGTAGCCATGTAAGAACATTCCGAGAGGGAGGGCGGACTCTCCCCACTCTCGGCCGTACCAGAGCACTTGGGGGCACCATGTTATAGTGCGAAAACTAAAAGTTTTATTTCAAATTAAAATCCATAAGCTGATATAAAGTTGCGTACTTTGAGATTTTCAATCAACTCATGATGGCCTTCTAAGGCATTGACATTAATTGATCACTGAACAGTAACCAATATCATTTTTGTCTAATGTCTATCAAGTCCTGTCAATGAAGTTGTAGCAATGTGAGTAATCTAATTGAGTCGGCATCGCATACATTGTTTTTGGTGTTAGTTAGTTGAAGACAGTCGACAGAATACCCTAAACATAGGTTCAAACCCCACAGGGAGCATCATTTCCTTCGAGATTGTGGGCACACCTTGCTGACGAGTGCCAACCAGCATAAAAGTTATGGTCCAAAGTTCTCTATCGATTGTTTCTAATTATCAAGCAACAAGTTCACCCAAGGTCAAGGCACTAGTGGTCATATCGCAACCTGATCGATAGGACTCAATCATCGCTAAGGACTAGGCAAACACAACATTGGTTATTGCTTAGTATTCATTGAATGTAAATACGAGAAATAACTGTTTATCAATCAAATATTTATTCAATGTCTGAGTCATTGAGATAAACTTACTCAACTATAATTTAGTACATATATATGTAGGTTTTGCACATGAACTGTTAACATGTAGAAACAAGTTAATATTTTCATTCACTAGAACCAGTGTAATTAGTTCTGAGACCATATCATATATGATCGTCAACTGTTTACTTTTAATATTCAAGCTGTAAAATTTTTTTTACTATCAGTGAAATAAGTTTAGTAGGTGATTACATCAGAATAATTTATTGTCTTTTTTTGTTGATAAAGAAAGCTTTTAATATTCTTGCAAATGTGTAATTCTTTTAGTTATAACAATGGATCACCAATTCCTTACAAACTTCTAACACATCCAATACCTTTTAAAAATGCTGCTGCAAAAGAACTTTTACCTAGAGGATTTCAAGAACATGATGGTTTAGGAAGACGTTTTTTTAATCTCATGCGACAACATTTCAATTTTACAATTGAAAATGTTGATTTCTACTCGAGTTCCATTGATCGTTGTATTGCAAGTGGGAGAGCATTTTATAACGGTGTGAGTAATTACTGCATTTTTTTTCATTAACTCCAGTAATCAGAATAATACTTCTCTATCAATATAGACTAGTGGAGATTGTCAGGTCTTTATTGAATTCATGGACCGATCAATGTTAGACTACAGTTGAAAACTTGGAGGCAGTAGACTCCGGTTTCGTTTTTGTATGGGACTCCTTATCAGCGTGCATCCACGATCCCTCACACGGAACTCGGACCTAAGACTTTTGGTCTCGAACGGATGCTTAATGTCAATGGGGGTCTAACATCAATCGATTCGTAATCTCAGTTATACTTCTCTGTTTGCTTACATTTTATATAACATGGCCATGTAGTGAATAGAGAATTACAACATTCAGGATCATTTACCATATTCTTTCGTATTTTTGCAACGAACTTTTACATGTGACTGAATTTAAAGTAAATAGAATCAACAAGTCTAGTATTTATAACCAGAAAATGTTCATAAAATCTTTATTCTTTCAATGGTCAGAAATGAGTTATTATATCATTTCACTAATTTTCACCTACTATTTCAGTATTTAAACATGTATTATTCACACCGTCCATCTCATTAACACGTAACGTTTAATGAATATCTTCAATGATTTTGTTTAAGCTTTTAACATGCGTTGTACGTTGAAACATTTGTCCATTTTATCATCCAGTAATTATGATTTTTATCATAACAACTTATGTCATCATAATGTTAATATGTTCTTGTTATTAGTTGCATAAATCCCCATTACTATAATGTTATGGTTTTATGTCCGGCTTCTTATCACGCGATTTATCCACCAATCAAAGTACGACTCATGCAATCTTCGCACTGTGCCAAAACCAACGACGTTCGAGCGGTATGGGCAGTCTAGCGTCTTTATTGGTCCTATGTCCGCCTAGTCCGTCCACTTGAGTCCAGAACAGCAAATACCAGCTTCCAATATGCGAATCGAATCGAATCATTTATTTCAGACATACTGGGTTTATATATCAAACAAACAGACCACAACGCACCATAAAATAGCAAGTAACATTTGTACACAATAAAGCCAAAAAGTGGCTGTGAACATGGGAGGCAATAGTCAGTAAACTGAACATAGCTTAAGAACCGTAAACCGTACAATAATAAATTATAGATCAAAATAAAGCTTATAATACGAGGAATATAAATATACATAATCTAGTTATTGAATAGTTATACCATCAGAATGTATATGTCTCAGAAGTTACTCGTGATTTAATCTTCGCTTGGATATAACATATGATAATCTAATAGTCGAGATTATTTGCTACGTTTTCAATGTTCCATATGTTGTATTTAGCACTTTCGTCCATTTTGATGAGTTAGCATTGTACATTATGGCGTAATTTTCACTAGACATATCTCTTCAGGCCATAACTTCCGGGATATTTACGTTGTTTTTTTTTCCATTTGTTATACCGAGCTACACTACAGTGATATAGTCATAACAAATAGTTATGTACAATTTCAAATACTTAGAGTGAAATCTTTAATTTTCAGCATTTAACACTCATTCACTAAAGAATTGTTGAAGTACTGGATATAACACATTTAATGAACATTGAAAATGTTACGAATAACCTTAACTAATCAAGTTTCTATTAGAATCGTTAAAATGTGGTTAGCAATGAAATCTATGACGAATGTTTTACCCTATTTGATACTCGTCAACTAGATGTACTCGCATACCAAAGTTGATTTTCACTTTTGAATTTGAAACCCCAATACCATTTTGCTTCAAACACTAACATGTTATCTACTTAGCTATTGAGTTCAGATAGTTATCAATCTAATTTAAAACAACATTCATTCGTTTGTTGAAAAGAGCAAGAACAAAGATTCTAGCAGAATAGCATTAATTCATTTTTATTTCGTAGGTTCTCGTCAGCTGCTTACAACCTGTGATATTAAAGAAATCATAATTACATAATGGTTTTAAATTACTTACATGAAAGAGTTTGATTGGAAGTTATATTGTGAAGACATATTCGTATAGTATAGCAAGGGTGTAAATGAATTTAACAGACTGAATATTGTAAATATATACCTTATATAAAAATATTTCTACAACATTGATAGTAAAAACAGTTCAAACGGTCAGAAACAAGTGATAACAGAATGAGTAAACATTGATAGGAATATAGTGAGTAGAGTTCAGTTGAAAGATTATTAATCTGAAAGATAGTTGAAGAAAAACAATAAAATCAATGATGTAATAAATACGAAAGAAAAATTTTTTTAAGGTGCAGCGAAAGAATATTTGTCACCAAAGCAAGGAAAGATTAACAACCGTCTCCTTTTGAACACATAGGTCAGGTTTTTGACGCTTGATGGCAATGGCTTCAGCAAACTTCAGAAGACTGGAGTTTGGCTGCTTACTAATCACCCTAAAGGATTCGTTTGTTATTTTCTATTTAATACAATATATATATATATATATATATATATATATATATATATATACTTTGTTTAATATTTGGATTTGTAAAATTCACTATTCTACTAGTTTATTAATGGACCAACTATAAAACCTATATGGAATCGTACATTATATTGCGGTAATGAAGAAATACCAAATAGTTGTTTACTCAATAATCAATCACCAGAAATCAATAATAATGATCATTACAAAAAGAAGAATATAACAATTAATAATTATTTATTAAGATTTTTTGCTGATTGTAAAAATTATATTGAAAATATTGAAAAGAATAAATCAGCTATTCGAGAATATTATCAATTTCTTAATTCAAATTATATTATTAATTCTTATGAAAATTTTATTAAACGATTTAATTTAAAACGTGAAAATTATACATTTGGTAAGTTAGATTGATTATTTTATTATATTAATCATTAATTAATTGATTGATCATTGAATGGTGATTAATGTTACTATGTATATCTGGTCCTTGTTAGTGCAGATCAAATCCTATCGATTAAATTATAATGTAGCCACTAGTCTAGGTGATTTGACATTGCATCGTGCACTATGTTGAGATAAGATGATGGTTGGAGGTAGTTAGCAGGAAACTACGCGCATCAAATGCTTAATCATATCTCTGTAGATTGTATATATTACATGGAAATTGATACTAAACCTAAGTCAGTGGTCATGAGTGCTGTTAGAGGTATGAGGGCGGTTATCACTTCCCGGTTGCCCACACCGTGGAAGGGTTGTTCTGGAGGTACCTGAAAACGAAATTGGATTAGAGGTGGTCTTAGTGACCTGGGAGCGTGACCGCAGTGCCCAAGGGACAACTGCTTGAGGTCGGTCACACACGGCCATTTTATGAGTAATTTTTGTGTTAGCTCCGTACTTGTTGAGACCTTACCGCCGGAGATGGATATCCGTGGGATAAGGCGAGGTGTGCATTTTTAGGGTCGACCTTTTCTGACCCCACCTCTCCTTTTGGGAAGGCAGCATCGCTGTCATGCTGGTTGTCTGAAGGGAACACCTTACTGCTGTCACACCTCTGTACAGTCAGCAGTACGACTTCGCCTTCGGACCTTGGGTTTGTTGCTTTTTGTATTACCGCTCTTCAACCGACCTGTCTGATATGGTAGGGCCTTGAGGAACGGTTGTTCCAGCCAATATAGCTCGGTCGCTTCATCACGATAGGCAAGCCCGACCACCACGTCAAGGTAGCAACAACGGTCGGGATTAAACCTAAACTCTAATTGTAAACCCATAATCCTGAAATAAGCCTTAACCTATTACCACTATATTCTATGGGCGAACTGACCAAATGATACCTCTTGGATTTTTGGTTGCAATTCATTCATCCACATGGGTACAGATCATTTCTACATTATAGCTGCTGTCAGTTCATTATTATTATTAATGGCTTTATTCAATATTATATTCCTGGTACAATATCGAATGCTCAACACAAAGTATTTCAACAATTTAGTTTCAAAAAAAGGAAAGAAAACTGATAACTGTACACATATATTCATCAGCTAAGTAGATAAGCTACCTGGAAGTAAATGGAATTCTTTTTTAAAAGATTTAAATCTGTACAACATTTTAGTTAGAAACATGTTTAAGAATACAAGTTATTGACCAGGTTAGCTCTAACAACCTATTTGTCACATAGTATGTTATAACTTATGACCTTGTGCCCTATTAATATATAACGTAATTATACCGCCAATCAGAGAACAATGACTTATCGACCGAACCAATGAAGCATAAAACCCGTACGAGCATTCTTGCGTCTTTATCGGTCCTTCTTCCTGCCTAGTCCTGCCTGTTAAGTTCAGAACACCAATCTCAGCTTTTGCCATTTGAATCATGTATTTCAAACATATATAATACGAACAAAACAGATCACGTCGTACCATAAAATAAAAAATAACATTTGTACAAGATCTAGCCATAAGTAGCTGTAAATGTGGGAGACTGTAATTAATAGACTGGGCACAACTCAAGAACTGTCAATCGTATAATAATAGTTTATAGTTCAAAATAAAGCTTATGATAAGAGGAATATGAGTAAATATAGTTTAATTACTTAACAGTTTTACAATAAAAAGTGTAGGTATAGTACTAGTCCATAAATAGATCACAACAGTTACCATTCATTATTCTCATCGAGATATAACAGAACACATACATTACACAATTAAACATCTATAACCAACAAATATAAATAATTGACAAAGTCATGTAATTACTCTTCCCCAATATGTGAATACATGTCACAGATAATTGGGGAAAAATCATTGTCGTATATAATTCTCAGTACAATCCATCTAGTCATTCCTCATCATTAAAGATTTGTCTATCACAAAGTTGTATTTTTTAAGAACATAACGAGAACTAGTAAAACACTCAACTATTGGATATTCATTTTTGATTTTGTGAAACTTTCCAATAATTATTGTACAAAATTAATTCTCTAATCCATGCACTTTTGTTATGAGTTCCGCATTATTCAATCTGTCTATCAAACATGTGTTTCTTTTAACAAAATATGACGCAAAATTAGTCAATCATAAACAATGTAGAACCCTAATATATATGTTCACTGATTCAAGCTCCCATACAACGTCAGCACCATGAGAATTAACAAATTGAATACTGAAGTGTTGGTGTCAGTGGCGGTAAAAAAAAACACTAAGCTTAGAGAATATGATCCAACTTAAAGACTTAATTAACTATTTTGCTTGAATCAATTTATTATTTTCAGAATAAATCATCATTTCCGAAATTACGTACTTATGTCCGTTACCCTTAGTGGAGCATAGGCCGCTGACAGGGACTCCCCAATCAACCCTCTCCTTTATAGTTTTTTCCAAGTGATCTTCATCCCTTTGATGTCTGCATCCAATTCCCAACGCAATGTGTCCTTTGGTTCCTCCTCTTTCCTTTTTTCCTTCGGAATTCCGAGTTATGGCTTGCTTCATGATGCAATATAATTACTTCCTACCCACCCCTAGCGTCTTTCCCTAAATAATAAGAGTAAGAAGGTTTGTCTGACACCGCTCTTCACTTGGAACGCATCTGTAGGTTGTCCTCCATACACGACTTTGCAGTGTAGTCCTTCGTATGGATTCCGTATGGTGTTGACGATCCTCTCAGGTACACCATAGTGTCGAAGAGCGTTCCATGAGGTTATCCTATCCGTACTGTCAAGTACTTTCTCGTTATCGTGGAAGCTGACGTATAGTGACGAGTTCCATTCAACTTTTTGTTAACAATGATCTGCAGTGTCTTTTTCCTGGTACTGATGGTAGTGCGATGCCCTTGAAGTTCTCGCACTTATTGAGGTCTTTTTTGGTATCTTGAGTTACTCTTCTTTCCTGTCTGTTGGCATTTGTTCTTCCTCCCAAATCTGTCTGAACGAAACGTGAAGCATCTTCGGCGTTACCTATATGTCTGACTTCAGTGCTTCGGCTGGTATGTTTTCAGGTCCTGCTGACCATGTTGATTTCTTCAATCGTTGGTAGGGTGACATCTATAGGAAGGTCTGTAGGTGCTGCTTCGATGTCTGGTGGATTCAGTGGAGCTGGCTTATTCGAGAATTCTTCAAAGTGCTCTACCCGTCTTTTCCTCTGTTCTTGAATCTCAGTGATTGGTTTGTCTTCTTTGTCCTTGACTGGTCTCTCTGGTTTACTATATTTCCCTGCCAGTTTCTTCGTCGTGTCATATAGCTGTTTCATATTTTATTCTCTTGCAGCTTTTTCCACTGTTGTTGCTAGCTCTTCCACCTATTTCTACTTGTCAGCTCTAATGTTCCCCTTCACTTGCTTGTTTGCTTCTGTGTATTCAGTTTGCGCCTTGACTTTCTCTGTTCTTGTTCGGCTGTTGTTAATCACCGTCTTCTCGTTTTTTTCTTGAATCTTGTGCAAGGTTTTGACAGATCCACTCCTTATGACGATGCTTCTTGCGGCCCAGCTCCTCCTGGCACGTTGAAGATAGTGTTTGTTTGATCCTTTTCCAGTTGTCTTCCATAGTAGTTTCTTCTTTCTCGAGTAGATGTGACGCTTGGAACCTGTTGTTGAGAGCTACCTTGAATTCGTTAGGTTTGTCAGTATGTCGAAGGAAGGCTGAAATGAACCTTCGTGATGCCGTTTTTCTAGTCGTCCAGTGCTTTTTTATTTCTGTTTCATCTTGGCAACTACCAGGTGGCGGTTCTCACGTCTTCCATTGTCCTTCTGAAATTGTTATTAATACAAATATGATCTATCTTGTTCTCCGTCGTGTGATCCGGTGGGACCCATGTAACTTTGTGTGGGAATATTGTGCTGCCTATAAGCATTTTGTTGAATGCGCACAAATTTGGAAATCTGTCGCCATTCTCATTTCTTTCTCTCAGTCCATGTCGTCCAATGATATCTTCACACTCGGTGTTGTCCATTTCAATTTTGGTGTTTAGGTGTCCCATCAGGATTTTTAGATCCTTCGCTATGATTGATCAGAGGCTGTCGTAAAACTGATCTTTATCGTAGTCAGCGCTGTCATTAACGGGTGCATAAAACTGGATGACATTCATTGTGATTTCTTTTCGTGCTTCTCTGGATAGCATCAGATCAACTCCTTGTGTGTGCGGAGCACTTTTTTCTTCGTGACTAGAACAACTAGAACAACTCTTCCGAATCTAATCTCTTCTATCTAGCTTGGGTCCAGTAGATTTCTGACGACGGTCAAGTTGTATCTCCCTACTTCGGTACCTATTTGATTAGTCCTCCCGGTCTCCCATGTACCCATAAAAACTGTTGCTCTGGTTGTTAGAAGGGGCATCGTTTTAAGTAAGGTTGTTTTCTATTGAATTTGGTTGGTAACTCTATGCCAAACCCTCCTTTATCTGGATTTGTGGCCGGCAGTAACCCTCTATGAGGGCTACAGACTATAAGTCTAAGTGTAAGAGTATGAAGCCAGTTGCTTAGTGGTTAAAACTCTGTATCTTCAGCCATTACGACGCCTATTGTAATCCCTTTCCTTTTTCTTCGTTTTAAGAGACCAGAAAACATCACTAATACTTATATAAACTGTGCCTGTGTGTGTATATGTGGCTAAAAGCTGAAACACAAACATTTGTTCTGCAAATAAGTTACGTCATCATGGTGTTTGTTTCTTTCTGTTCATAGATGATTTAAAAATAATATTTTTGGCTTGTGCGTATGAAGTTGCTGCAATGGATGATTATGACGATCTATCACCTTGGTGTAGTCTATTAACACCTTATGATTATCCAGTATGGGAGTATTTAGCAGATTTAAAGGTAATCCCATTTTAAAAATAAATATCGATCGATCATTTGTTTTCAGTGTTTCTCCTTATTTTATTATGTCTTAAACCTTCAGTATAACATCCAAAAGAAGTGATTTGTGAATAACATTGTATTCAGCTTAAGATTAAAGATTGAGTATCGTTTTTGAACTTGCCAGTGCCTATCAACAAAATTTTTTAAAGAGACAGAGATGGGTGGTGGCTAGCAGTGGAATCCAAGACACTCGTTTCGCCCTATTTGGGATCCGTCAGCTGGATGTACTTGCATACGAGAGTTGATGTCCACTCAGTACCGTTCACGTCAAATGCCATCGAGTTATCCACTTAGCTAGTGAGTTCAGATAGCCACTAGCTTGTGCAATCGGGTAAAGTTCAATTCATTTTTGTATTGGTTGTTTGAATCTTCCCATTGATAGTGAGGACTGCAGTTGACTAGTCTCTTATAATACTTGTGACTTAAGGCAATATCGAGGCGATCCACATAGGATGCACATATGCCATTAAAAAACTGATCAATTGCAGTCCTAAACACCAATTGGAAGATTTAAATAACCACTACAAAATAGATTTTTTTTTAATGTATGGGAAATTAACTATTCTAGTTTTGGATCCAAACTGACGTCTGTAACTTATAATAATGTTACTTTACATCTTGAGTTCCAGTATTCTTTTGTACATAACTTCTCATTATCTCAATTCTTGTGTTATTCATCGTGCAACTTTTATGTGGGAACTTGGGCGGATGCATATTTTTTGCCAGCCTCTATGTTGATGATAACTAAGAGTCCAATTACGAACAAATCTACGTTGATCGTGTTAGTTGATTTCAACTAAAAATGGTTAAATTCGGATATATCGTAGTACAATGGGCAGCAGCTATGGACCCAGTTCCCTATGAAAGTAATAGGAGGTGCATGACTGAGGAATCCTGAACTGGGATGAAATATTTCCTTAATGGCGATTAGTTTTAAACGGCTCTATTCACTTGTTATTGATTCATAATTAAAATTTGAGTTTTTGTTTATTATTCCTTAAGTGTTCTGTAAAATTAAACTTGATATTGCCTAGTGTATATGTGTGAGGACAGTCAACAGGTGAACTCGAGGAAACCCTAAGAAGCTCAGAAAGAGCTGAAGATATTCCATCCAATCACTTTTTGATAGAATATTCCAGAATCCCTATGTGGATCTTCCCTATTGGACAAATGCTAATAACTCCCTGTATAAAGATTGGAGGACTATAGCGATGATTTCGTTTTTACTAAAAACTATAAATACCTGACAGTTTTGCACCATAATTGATACTATTTGGAATAACATTCCTTTCACTTGTCTTCTGTCTTTTCATTTGCGACTTGGGAGTGTTCTAGTGTCCAGTGCTCAAGTTATACGCGGTATATGAAGAATCTAAGCTCTAGATATAACAATATGTATATCGTAAATCTTGATTGTTATATTTACTAATAAAACTGTTGAACTTCTCAATTTCTTTTTCAGAGTCTTCTTTCAATAGTGACATTTTTCCTTTCGGTAGTTAAATCATATACTTTTTTATTTCAGCATTATTGGCGTAAATCGTACGGTTATGAATTGAATTATGAACAATCGTGTCCTTTACTTGGTGAAATAATACAACAAATTTATAATGTAGCTATAAATTTTCAGAAAAACAACTATAGTCAGTAAGTTTTATTATATAAAGATGTCACTCATGTGTTGACGAACATTTTTATTGTTGGTGTGTTTGTATGTGATGTGTTGCGAATTGAACGCTATATTCGTTTCCTAAGCTATTCTGTAACCCCCAAGGTAGAACTATACAACGAGAGAGAAGACGCAAAGTATGCGAGAAGTACTTTAGTCCAAGGTTCATTTCAATAAAGGAAATACAGGGTTTTTATAATATCTTAAATGTCCTTGGGTTGTTAGAAGATTCTGGATTGCTACTAAACATAGTAGCAGTGTAGCAATCAAAACCTCTGCATTTGACGTTTTGCCCCCTTGATATTTCTGGCTAAAACTTCAAGTGAACGCTGATTGGAGGAAACACTTCTTAGTGTTTCCTGATCCTTGCTTGACTTTTGCGAGAAATTTGCCGGATCACCATAACACATCCTTCTATATTCAACTTAACTCCATCTAAATTAAGATCAAATGACTTGAATAATCAGTCAAACAGAATAGAAACAAATACTAACAGTTATGCATGTCAGTTAAATCTATTATATTCAAGCTGTCAAGATAGTATGATACTCATTATATAGGCAAGCAAGAAAACAATGACCTATTATTTATACATAGTAATCATCAATTCATGATTAGTATACTATTATACCAAATAGAGACATCTTAATTAGTCAAATAATTAGAAATCTATAATCTATATTCAAATAATGTTATGACACCCTTAACCTGTCCAGTTGACCTTTTAATTTTCATATATAAATGTTCTTAACAAATAAAATATTAAGGTTAAAATTTAGGCTTCAAGATTAGGATTTAAAGTTTGCGATTTAGGATTAGATTTACTATTTAAGATTGGAATTTGGATTTTATGATTAGTGCCCAATCCCAACCTTAAACTATAGCAGTTATGTATATACTGTCTTCTGAGTAGCTAAAATAAGTAAAACTCTCAAGGTCGTTCGAACCTTAGTTCTGTCCCGAAATAGCAGTAGTAATAATAATAATAATTGTTGCATGATCAGTGTTAGTAAACGATAAACACGAAATAGTGCTGGGTCAGTGAGTTGGGTTGAGATTGTTAAGATTACTACCTTGAATCAATTTATTGGGGGGTGGGGTACAGGTAGTGGAGATCTATACCTTTTTTAGTGTGTTTATATCCTGTTTAATTTTATGTCTCTTATCATGAAAACGTTCCTACCGGATCCATCTATCTATCTATCCCTTATTTTACATTTCATAATTTGTGTAGAAATAATCCAACATTACATCGTGGAAGTTTTTGGTTCGGGCATGCAGAAACTATTCTACCTATTGTCGCTGCTTTAGGTATATTCAATAACTCGATTGGTCATTCAACTTTACACAAGTTAACAGCAGATAGCTTTGATGAAAGATTAAGAATGATCTATGATACAGATGTTCCATCGCCTACAATGTTTCGCACAAGTTATATAGCACCATTTGCTGGCAATGTGGCTTTTCTATTATATTACTGTCCTGATTTAGGTGTGTTGAAGTCGTTGTTGGCTTTTCTCAATTTTATGTTTTTTAATAATATTTCTGATGTCTGAGCAATCATTTTTTTCGTTTTCAGTAGTATTGCATGATACTTCAGTTTATTGAGTTTAAAAGTAAAGGCGTGAATAGACCGCAAGTATGAATTATATGTATCTTTAGACTATTACTCGCATTTACCGTAACCACCAATTTAATGATATTGGTTTGGCTTAGAGTATCAAATGAAATTGCCAGGTCGAGTGATGCGGCGTTATATTTTGATCGTTTGAGATGTTTAGGACATACTTTACGCATTTCTAACTAACGCCTATGTCAACGTACAATGATCGCTGTCGTAAGAAGAGTGAGTTGGAAAACAACACAGTCTAAGGGTAGCCAATCTATGGAGTTATTAACTACTACTACAAGCGTAGTTGGTTGGAAACGTTGGGTAGTATGGTTTGAAAATTAGCTACACTCACATTCATTGCCTATTACCATACAGATGTTCGAGTTCAGTTTTATTTCTGACTTCTCATTCTTCTATTTCGTTTGCTTCTTTTGAACTATATTTCTTACATTTCGACTTATATTACGGTTGGAATGAAATCCACGCTCTTGTTTGTTTCCTCTACGCATTCGTCCCAGGTCTTATACCCTAACCAATCTACTTCAGTCTAAGTAGTATGGCAGTCTAATTGGACAAATGTGTGGTTCGAACCCAGTTACATAATGAACTTGGAATAAATTGCATTACAAGTCTTAACCATTCAGTCTATATGTATAATCAGAGACAATTTGTTGTTCACTCAACAACTTTTCTTTTACTGATCATATTAATCAGAAGTGTTTGTGATATATTACTCGTTATTTAGTATATCCAGTGTCAACGAATCATTTCAAGTGAATATAATTTGTCTTCCTATGTTTTACATATAACTAATTAATCACCTGATATATATCCAAGTTAATAGAAATTTAATCCTTTCATAAAGAACAAATGCCTCATATCTGGTCTGAAAAATCAATGTTATTTCTCTCACACCTCACATACCTAATTTCATTTATACACCGAAATAAACCCTAAAGATCTTGAGTTCTATCCTTTAAATGGTCGAGTGTTGGAATTTTTACAATAAATCAGCATATTTATTATTATTATTTCTTTAATTTCCATTATTCCTCACATTGATTTTTATTTCTGCTAAATACTATGCTCAAGTTCATTACATTCAAGGAACTACCTTTTTAAATTTCCTTGATTATATTCATAAACTCATACAATGTCATTATGACATTAAGTTTTATTGAAGTCGTGTTGTACCGTCAGTTTTATTTTTCATTGAATTAGAATATATATATCTGGCTCTTCTATCGCACACGCAACAACAAATGCAGGAGAAGACGACCAGTGTAGCAGCAGTAGGTCTCAATATACACAAAGGGAAAAGCAAAATTCTCCGAAGCAATACAGCATGCAACAATGGAATCACATTTGCGGAGAAGATTTGGAAGATGTAAAAGCTTTTACATATCTGGGTAGCACCATTGATGAACACGGTGGATCTGATGCAGATGTGAAGGCGCGGATCGGCAAAACATGAGCAGCATATCTGCAATTGGAAAACATAGGGAACTCAAACAACTACCGACCAACACCAAAGATAGGATTTTCAATACAAATGTCAAAACAGTTGTACTGTATGGGGCGGAAACCTGGAGAACTACGAAGGCCATCATCCAGAAGATACAAGTGTTGATTAACAGTTTTCTACGCAAAATACTTCGGATCCGTTTGCCAGACACTATCAGCGACAACCTACTGTGTGAGAGAACAAACTAGGTCCCAGTGGAGGAAGAATTCAGGAAGAAGCGTTGGAAGTGGATAGGACACACATTGAGGAAATCACCGAAATGCGTCACAAGTCAGGCCCTCACTTGGAATCCTCAATGTCAAAGGGATAGAGGAGTACCAAAGAACACATTACGGAGAGAAATGGAGACAGGCATGAGAAGAATGAGTAACAACTGAATAGAACTAGATAGGAAGGTCCAGGATAAAGTGGGTTTGAGAATACTGATCGGCGGCCTATGCTTCATTGGGAGTAACAGGCGTAAGTAACTAAACAAATAAAAGAATGTCCAATACAACATAGCATCCGGAAACATTTTTCTTCAGCAGACTGGTGTTACGACAAAAACATGGTATAAAATGATATAATCACCTGAAAATAAAATTGAAAACTCTATGATGAAAAACTCAAGATGAGATATTAGCGAATTCAACACAAAATTCACAGCACACGTTGAATTTATTTATTTTTGAGTAAGGCATAAAAAAGTGTAAAAGAAATTTGTTATAACTTGTGACTGCCGATTAGAGGGCAGTGACTTATCGATTGGATCAATGACGCGTAAAACACGTGCGGGCAGCCTAGAGTCCTGATTAGCCCTGCTTCCTGCCTAGCCCAGCCAGTTAAGTCCAGAACACCAATCCGAGCCTCTGCGATATGAATCATCATACTTCAAACATACTGAGTTTATATACCAATCAAACAGACCACAACGTACCAATAAAATATGAAACAACAGTTGTACAAGAATTAGCCAGATGTGGCTGTGAATTAGAGAGGTAGTAATTAATATACTGGGTATAACTCAAGAATGGTAAAACGTATAATAGTAGTTTATGGGTCAAAATAAAGCTTATAATAAGAGAAATATGAATATGCATAGTTTAGTTACTTAATAATTATACAATAGAAATATAAGTTTAGTATCGGTCCATAAATGGATCCCAAAGTTACCATTCATTATTCTTGTCGCAACATAACAAAATTGTATTTTCAAAGACTTATTGTACTCACGACCAATCAACATATACATGTGTAAATATATTCTTAAGAGTTGATTTATTTCTCTAAATGGTTGAATATAGTCGACAAGAAAATCTAATTGATCTAAGTTTCTCACTAGTTTGCACTTATAATCAAGGCTTGCCTGAAATCTTTTAGAAATTAGTTCTCTCTGATAGATTCGAAGCCTTGTCCAAACAGTTTCATTACCTAACATCTCAACATAATTCATGTGATATTAAGTTTCTTCGATTAGTTTATCAACATGATCTACTGAGTTTGATCTATGTTAAAGACTAGGCAAACATACTATTGGTCCTAATTGAGTGATTAATCAGTTGATTTGTATAATCAAAACAGGTTTTTTATATACTACTATACTTGATTTACTATCCAGTCATAATATCCTATTAGTTCATTCCTTTCAGCTTAATACATAAATGTATCATTTTAAATAATGATTAAATGAGAAAAGTCACGATCTAGATTGAAATTCCTTATTATACTTTAGTCAAAGGGGTATGAACTGATAAATTATACTGTTACATACTACTAATTATACAAATTATTACTAGTAACTAACTTATAATTTCCATTGAATAATAAATGAATAGTTGATTCGATTTCACTTTGATTGTTGTTGTTTTTTTCCAAGAAGATTCTGATAATGATCTGGATAAATTTCGTGTCAAAGTATTGATCAATGAGAAAACAATTTCTTGGCCATTAGCTAGTTCAATACAACCGCCTACATTAGATCATCCAGGTGAAACAAATGCTTCTCTAACAACTATATTACAATATTTCAACGGTTGTATGCCTAATAATTATGATAATAATAAAGTTTGTTCACTTCACAAGACGTTTTAGATACATAATTCTTTGTGAATAACTACGATCTACTGATTATAACGCCTGCTAGATCCTTTGTCTATTGATTCGTAGATAAATAATATTAATTGATGAATATAACCGTTTTTGCCTTATGCTTCTTTATTTGTTTTCTATCTTCATTTTCTTCATATTTTACACTTTGTATATATATATTTTTGAAAATAAAAAACAACACACACGCACGCACTTATTTTTATTTATTCGCACTGAACAATCGAACCATAGTCCACTATTGAAATTCAAATCAACCACACATGGAAACGATGATTCTTTTTGATAATTTACCAATCAGTTCGTCAATATAAAGTAAACAAAGTCGAAAACAATGATAATAGCAATATTCTAACACCTATTACTACTTGTCTACCCACAAGTACAGGGTATATGTGTATGTATAGTTGATAGTTTCTTAATGTTGCTAATGATGATTATGTACTTGTTTGTGTTTTACAGCCAAATACTGTTATAGAATTTTAATTAAAAAGTCAATCTCCTTAGAAAAATGTAGTTTTCTTTTTAATAAATTTTATTTTCATTTTTACAATGGGTAGTTTTCACTCGACTGTTTATGTATATGTGACCCTTGGTTTGTTATTTGAACAGAGAAGCTTTTTTTTGTTCATGTTATCAGCTTAGTTACATTGTGCTTTTTACTTGCATTGTAATTAATTTGTGGTCAATATGTTTTCATTTGAATGAAATATAATCTTTTAGTGCATTTCAAATAGTTTGATGAATTTTGATTTTTCCCACTGATCAGAATCAAGATCGAAACTTTGATTTATTTTGTGCAGGTTTCAAAATGTAATATCAACTAGTGAGTATTTGTGAATTTAGACAGAGAGTACTTAATAAAAATGACAAATAACTTGATAAGACAGTGAGTCTTCATGGACTGAGATGGTTGAGATATGTATTATGTATCCCTGTTCAGTGTATAATCTGACGCGTGATATCTGCTAGTTTAATAAGTAAGTTAAAAAGAACCTGAACGTCGTATCAATCCATGAAGTCATCAGCTGTTAATCTAAGCCATGTTGATAGATGGAAGCTACCTGCTTGTGGTTCACGCGATTATCGTTACTGTTATTTGAAGACGTTGGATAACATGGTTCAAAATCGGTCGCAATGGCTCAGATGCATCCATTCTCTATCTTTCCTGAGATCTTGATATGGGGACTTATCTTACAGTTTTTATCCCACAAATTCATACTTTTTAAACCATATTTCCTGTGTATAATGTTCGCTACTGTTATTATTTCTGGCATTTGTTTTGACAATTTCATACTAATGTAGTATAACAATCTGAATCAATTCATATATGTACCCGGTTCTACATTGTTTATGATTGACTGACTGACTTGTTCAGCTGGTATCCACGATATGAAGAGCTTTGTACGGGACAAACTTTATTTGGTGATTAAATCTTCGAGGATAGACTAGAATGAACTTATTTTACTATCATACAATAAAAGCTTACTTCTAATGAAAATTCCATTCGAAATGGATCATTTCCGGTACACTGAATTAAAGATCATCTTGGCTCGTACAAGTACTTGAAGACATTGAGACTTTCGTCATCATGATTCTTAGATCAGTGCATGAAAATAAATAGATAGATAACAAAACTAATTATTAAGAGTTTCTTGTGAAATTCATTCTTGTCAAGAGTAAAAAAAGTATATTACTGGCGGTAATGATTGAATTTTATGCAATATCGCTGACTGTAGTTAAACTTGGATTCCGGTTAAGCTGTCTAAAGGTGCCGAATTCGCTAGTGGATTTGATTACGTGTTAAGAATTTACAAACTGCTAACCTTGTCTATGAATTCCCCGAGTTTTGTAGTTGAGTTCAATCTATACTAAAGTGTATTTCAAACAAAAATTATATTAAATAAGGGTGTGATTATCAGTGTAATTAAAAGTTGATTATACTGTTAACAAAGATCAAACTAAAATACTTTGATAACTAGGATATCTCTAATGGAAAATAAATGTAATGTCATTTATTCACACCAAAAAAAATTAAAAGATTTGCTTTACAGTAAATAAATGGATGGAGAAGCTACAGGTATTTTTTAGTTTCCTAGGTCGCTGTTATGACTTGTGGCCTATTCTGCGGCAATTTGGAAGACTCTCCCGGTCTCCCACACTGTACGAGCATTCCATGTACCTAACTAAATGGTTGCTCTGGTTGTCAGAAGGGGCATCGACCTTGTGGCTTCCGAAGGAACCAATGACGTAGTGACCGGTATTAGCAGCCTAGAGTCCTTATTGATCCTTCTCGTTTAGCCCTGCCTGTTGAGTCCAGAATACCGATATAAGCTCTCACTGTATGAATCAATCATGTATTTCAAACACACGCAGTTTATATACAAACATATTAGACCTCATCATCCCATAAGATAAAAAAAAACAATTATACAAGAATCAAACCAGAACTGGCTGTGTTTGTGAGATGCTGTTACTAATAGATTGGGAATAACTTGATAATAGTAAATCGTATAACAGTAGTCAATAGGCTGGATAAAAGCTTATAACAACTGGACTATGAATATACAGCAAACGTTCCATAAATAGGTTTCATAGATTCCTCATAATATGCTCTTTTTGTTAAATTTCAAGTGTTTCTGATTGATCTGTTAGGCTGGTTGAATCCCACGTTTTATCCATATTTTAATAATATAATATTCGGTGATATTTTATAGTAATTCAGTTCAATGAATTGGTGATTAGTGATTTTTATAAATCAGTGAGTGAAAGCTGTAAAAACCCCAAACCTTTCACATAATAATTGAATTCAAGTCAAGCTAACTATAGCATTGTTATCAGTATAGGGGTTGTGGAGATTATTAAGTTTTTGATTGAGATTATGAACCGATTGATGTTAGACCACCATTGAAAACCTGGAAGCACTGGACGGTCGTTTCGTCCCCTTGTGGGACTCCTCAGCCGTGCTCATCCACGATCCCGCTCGCGGGATTTCAATGATGTTCTAACATCAACCGGTTCATGATCTCAATTTATACCATTGTTGTAGGATCAAAGTTTGTTAAAGTGAACTTTGTTAGATATAATGACTAATTACAAGTGTTATAATTTTCTTTTGAAATAAATGATAATGATTTCACTACAGCCAGTACAGAGAACAGGAGTTTTTATGATGCATTTATCACGATTAAAATTGGTACTTAATTCTAACTACAGATAAGTAATAGCAAGTTCCCCAATCTCTTTATGATCAGAATTTAGTATCTTAGGTTAGAACTTAGAATTAAGATGCAAAGTTTATGAATCAGTGTTGGGGTTAGGATTAAGATTTAAGTGTTGACCATAGTTAAGAATAATTTTGAAGATTTTGCATTATAATTAATTACTGGAGTTAGTTTTCGTAACTTGTGTATATGTGTTTCAATCTTAAACTCTACGTGTTAATTATAAAGCCTATATTCTATTTTTAACCTTAGTCTTAAGTATCTAATAGTGTTTTCGACATGTAAACTGGTCATTTACGTTCTGTAGATAATACTTTACATTAGTTTAAACGTCATACTCATTTCTAATTGACACTCCATTATGATTAAGGTTTAGTTTTAAAAGTCTCAAAATCCAATCGACATATGTTTATAAATGGGACAATGACAAGTGAGAAAATCACTGGGACACGGAAAATAATCAAAGAATGGTTGGGTATTTTCAAACATAATACTTTAAGTCTAGAGAATGAAAACAATAATATGACGTTAAGAACAAGGTATTGACAAAGATAGAACAAATACCTTTTTGTATCTAGAGTTTGTGCATTATCTCACGGATACTCTAAGATTCTACTGTTTTAAAGAGTTGTAATGGTGGTCTTGAATTGATCAGTTCATGGTTTTAATGAAAACCAACAATCTCCACAACCACAAACTGGTAATTATCGTGTGCTCACTGGTGACTAGATTCGAAAGAGAATTTTTAGAGTTCCAGTGAGAGGCCGTGACTAGTGGAGTACAACAGTGTCCAGTTTGAGGGAGTTGCACACTGAACACAAGCGAAGACGGTCGTGCAATATCGTGGATAAATTGAAGTTGGACATGAGAACCGTTGGACACTGATTCAGTGGTCTAGAGGTTCGAAACCGAAAGTCCTGAGTTTGTGGGTGCGCATTGCTGAGGAATCCCTTACCAAGAAGGCCTTCCAGTACTTTTAGGTTTCTAATGGCGGTCTAACATTGATCTCAAACAGTAATCGATTGTGATGGATTATAAAACATACTCTTAAACTCAGTATTTGTATTTGTTGAATAATCACAGTTAATTAAGTATTCAGTTATCGAACTACTAATTGTTTCCCGTTAATCCTTATAAAACCAAAATGAAATGTTCACTTGCTATTGTTTATTTGAATCTTCCCATTGATATTAGGACTGCAATCGATCAGTTCCTTATTGGCATATGTGCGTACTTTGCGTATTGTTTCGTTATAGCCTGAATTTACAGGCATTTTATGGAATCCTTATATGGATTTCTTAACGTCAATGGGAATATTCAAACAAACAATACCAAGTGAATTTAACTTCATCCCATTGCACAAGCAAATGCCTATTAGGACTCAGTAGCTAAGTCGATAGCGTGATTTTGACTAGTTGGTTAGTGTTTTAGAGTTTACACAATTGACTGTAAATATTTTCTTGTTATCAGTAATGATTTAAGTGATCTGATTGTTGATATAATGGATTAAATTTTGATTAACCTTTGATGATACATGTAGATCTTCTGTTAATTGTCTAGATATAGCCAACTATAGAATAACGTATGTCTGTAATAGTAATGATATAAACATAATGCCCAGTAGTATCCATCTGAACTCTGTAACTTAGTGCATAACGTTTTGGATTTTTGAAACTAAAGGTACTGAGTTCTTTTCTCAATGTGAACATTGACATTAGTACGAAGATGCATCAAGCAGAAAATGACTGCTGCTAGTTACAATTCATCTATCCTTAATTTTGTTAATATTCTAAAAAATGATCTACGAATAAAATCAAACTTTTTTGACTTTGTATGCAGTGTTCGTGAGTCCTAAACTTGAGTACTGCATACAAGCGGCCAGCCTCTGTTTAAAAAAGGCAGTGAGCTTTTGGAAAAGTTTCAGAGAACAGCAACTAAACTGATTCCCGGAATAGCGAAGCTTCCGTATGGTACTAAACTGGCTAAGCTAAACCTATTCCCGTTATCATATCGAAGAACTAGAGGTGATTTGATTACAGTTTTCAAATTACTTAGTGATAAATTTGCACTCATATACCCTCATTTTTCTTGTATTCCAAAACAGAGAATTTATGAGGACACTCCAAAAACGTTCACAAGCCCAGAACAAATTACTTGTCAGTTGACTATAAACTTTCCTATCGAATCATCAACGAGTAGAATTCATTACTTCAGTAGGTAGTTGAGGCTCCATCCATCAACTCTTTCAAAAGAAAGTTTTATCAACTGAGAGACCACCATTGCCAAGACTAACACAAGTTATCAAGCCTTCTGTCCTTTCCGAACTAATGTATTGTATAATCATTCATTCTAAACATTTTCGAAAAGTTTAACTTATTTACAGAGTAATCATTATGTGTTTCCTGAGATTGTATCAGTCTTCCTATTTATTGAATGCATCAAGTAGTGTAATGTATTTACTTAATGTTAACAGAATCATATCAAACATTGTTATAAACTGTGAAATTTGATCATCATTAATTAAACTAAAATTAAGTACTGATCTTATTAATGTTTACATTATGCTGATTAAAATATGGAATGGCTATGGACTTTAATCAGACTTTAAGGGCAATCATTTTTTAGTCCACTGACTTGACAGCATAATGAAAGAGTTTCTCAAATTTACGATTATCTGAACGTAATGTATTTTAAGATTAATTCATAGCGCATGAAGCGACTCAATCGCTTTATTTGATTACAAGAAGTCTTGTTTCGCATATTATTTTTACATTGTAGACACATAACTGCAATAATATGATGTGTTCTTTACAAAGAAAATGACAACCGCTATATCTCGATCTAATAATGTTATTCTGTCATATCCCGGCGAGAATTATGAATGTCGAAAAACAACACGTGTGACAGAGAGACCGAATCGTATTGAACGAGCACGTCGAACAAACGAAGAAGTAAATAATGTCCTGTTTGCCAAAGAAAATGATCTACGAATTATAGCTGAAAACAAGGCAGCTCGTGATTGTAGGGAAACAAAACGTCATGCTCGTTTAGTTGCTATGCCGAAATGACGTGAAATAGAGGAAGAGCAATGGAAACATGAAGCTGAGATTGCTGCAGTTGTCCGTGCTGCTAGTGAAGAGCGCCGGAGGTTGGAAGTTGAATGTATTCGCAAGGAACGTGATTCATATCTCAGAGGCTGAGATTGGTGTTCTTTACTCAACGAGCAGAGCTAGACAAGAAAAAGGACCGATAAGGAATCTAGACTGACCCTACAGGTTCATGAGTCATTGGTCCGTTCAATAAGCCACTGTTCTTTAATTGACAGTATCACTACGTTGTATATTAATAGGACACAAGTCCATAAAATATAACATATTCACATTCTAAGTATCCAAAACTTCTTATCAATCAATCCAAAGTCATGAATTGATGGTGCATAAAACTGAGAATTCACACATAAAATATTTGTATATGGATTGCTGTCATCTGAATGTTCATCATATACTAACACAAAATAACGGAAATATTAAAAACAAAGTGGATTAATTGGCACCTACTAATTTTACTGAGGAACATTAAACTAGAATGAAATATCCATCTATTTTTCAATCATTTTCATTGAATCCATTAATTGATACTAATCTATAGGGAATACTATCAATAAAGTATATTTAATTATAGTAAATGCTTCCATATAAACATTCAGTATTTGTTTTATTATATAATAATTATTAAATCATTCATTTAATCAACATATATCAATCAAATTATGATATTCAATTATTATTGATGAGTTAATAGAATGAATGTAAATAGGTTCATTTAAAATTACTTGTTTGATTGACAATCTAATAATAAATTTCGATAGTGTAATAAAGAAGATGAAGATTATCAGAACTATGTAATCATATAAGCAAAGATAGATAGATAGATAGATAGATAGATAGATAGATAGATAGATAGATAGATAGATAGATAGATAGATAGATAGATAGATAGATAGATAGATAGATAGATAGATAGATAGATAGATAGATAGATAGATAGATAGATAGATAGATAGATAGATAGATAGATAGATAGATAGATAGATAGATAGATAGATAGATAGATAGATAGATAGATAGATAGATAGATAGATAGATAGATAGATAGATAGATAGATAGATAGATAGATAGATAGATAGATAGATAGATAGATAGATAGATAGATAGATAGATAGATAGATAGATAGATAGATAGATAGATAGATAGATAGATAGATAGATAGATAGATAGATAGATAGATAGATAGATAGATAGATAGATAGATAGATAGATAGATAGATAGATAGATAGATAGATAGATAGATAGATAGATAGATAGATAGATAGATAGATAGATAGATAGATAGATAGATAGATAGATAGATAGATAGATAGATAGATAGATAGATAGATAGATAGATAGATAGATAGATAGATAGATAGATAGATAGATAGATAGATAGATAGATAGATAGATAGATAGATAGATAGATAGATAGATAGATAGATAGATAGATAGATAGATAGATAGATAGATAGATAGATAGATAGATAGATAGATAGATAGATAGATAGATAGATAGATAGATAGATAGATAGATAGATAGATAGATAGATAGATAGATAGAGATAGATAGATAGATAGATAGATAGATAGATAGATAGATAGATAGATAGATAGATAGATAGATAGATAGATAGATAGATAGATAGATAGATAGATAGATAGATAGATAGATAGATAGATAGATAGATAGATAGATAGATAGATAGATAGATAGATAGATAGATAGATAGATAGATAGATAGATAGATAGATAGATAGATAGATAGATAGATAGATAGATAGATAGATAGACGTATGTTTCGTCCTATTTAGAACTAATCAGCTGGATATACCTGTATCTTAGAGTTGATATTCACTATGGGACTCGAACTCAGGACCGTTCTCTTCAAACACCATCGTATTATCCATCTTTGATTATAATGCTTATGAATTAATGCAATTTCAAGGCAATAGGCACAGTATGCACATATGCTAAGAAGAGTGATCAATTGCATATCAATGGGAAAATTCAAGTAAACAATACCATGTGATGATATAATTAATGCAATACATTTTGAACAATTTGACCACATATAATATACTTGTTAAGAACATTTATATATAAAAATAAAAGGTCAACTAGACTAGAAACGGAGGGTAAGAGGAGACAAAGATAATAAAGAAAATAATTTGAAACCTTATCACTCTAATATTACCAGAGTATGTTTAAGGTGATAGTATTTACACAAATGACGCTATTGATGGTGATGTTAAGTTGTCAAACAAAATATTAGTTGGAAATGGCTATCTCCTTAAATTCATAAATAAATGGAAAGTTCATGGTATAGTGAGACCCATGTAGCGGTAAATAAATCCCCAAAATAAATAGCTCTGCAAGTCTTTGTCATTTGATATTGACCACATTAGTTTTAATGGACTCACCTAGCTGAAGGCGCTCGATCACGCATCCACACCAGATCACGAGTGGCAACGCTATCCTCAACTTCTCCTACAATCGCTAGCCAGTATAGATCAGTCACTTCTCGATATTTTGATAGTCTATCAAATATATCATCGAATCTCTCCGTTTCTGACTTTTGAGTGTGTATGGTTCCATTATAGGTGTTACTGGTTAAGGTGTTGTCAAACTCCAAATACTTGTGGCATCTTCACCTACTATACCCTTGGCAGGAAAAACGCCTGTCTGCATCACCTTACCATTTAGAGGTGATTCGAATAGCATTTGATTGAAACAAAGGCTTAAATCAGTCATTAACAAGACGTATTACTCAGCAAAGGTCATTATCAAAGAAAAACAAGGTCCATCCTTAATCGAAAACCCAAAAGACATGAAAACGATTGTCACATCCCACTGTGTTTACCAATTTCAACGTGTGTGTGGCCACACATACATAGGGAGGAGTAATCGTAATCTCAGAATAAGTGTGTGAACATGTACCTTAATGGTTGCAAAAACAAATAGAATCGAATGACCCAATAAGAGTAGAGGATAAATATCCATCATCCACTATTGCCAAACACATAATTGAAACAGGACGTAGGATGGGTCTTAACTTCGATCTTTTGGTGTTGCACAAAAGTGCAAAAGGGTATATACTGAGGTCTATTAAAGCCTTAGCCATACGAAAATTTAAACCCCCTTTGTGTATTCAAAAGCAGTTTGTTCTCACCTTAAACCTACTCTGATAATATTAGCTTATTATCTAGAGTGATGCGGTTTCAAATTATTTTCACATTATTTTAACATCTTCTTTATTACCATCTTTTTTCTCTTACCTTACATTTGTCTAGCAGACCTTTTAATTTTTCACATAAGTGTTCTTAGCATGTGTATGTGTGATCAGATTGTTCGAAATGTATTGCGCTAATATGTCATCACATAGTTCTGATAATCTTTGTCTTTTTATTACACTATCGAAATCTAATGATGTTTTAACTTGGTATTGTTTTAAATTGTATCTTCCAATTGAGATTTAAGACTACAATTGATCAGTCTCTTATTGGCATATGTGCATACTGTGCGTATGCCTCAATATTGCCTTAATTCAAAGACTTTTTGTAAGAAATGATGGATAGTGGCTAGCAGTGGAATCCAGGACGCGCGTTCCATCCTATTTGGTACTCGTCAGCAGGATGCACCTACATCTCAGAGTTGATGTTCACTCTGGGACCCGAACCCAGTACCATTCGCTCCAAGCGCCATTGCCTGTAAATTAAGGCAATATTGAGGCATACTCACAGTGTGCACATGTGCCAATAAGAGACTGATCAATTACAGTCCTAAATCTCAATGGGAAGATGCAAGCCAAAACAATACCAAGTGAATTAAACTTTACTCCATTGCACAAGTAAGTGGCTATCAGGAATCAGTAGCTGAGTGGATAACGCTATGGCGTTATCATTACCTAATGATGTTTTGTTCTTTATTTACTAAATTCAGATAATAGAAAAAGTCATTTGATTGACAGTATTCTAGATGGTTCAATCTAATATAAGTTTGTGTAGATTGTTGATTTTTGATTGAGACCCTGTACAGATAATTAGCGTGTGCTCATTAGTAACTAACTTTGAGAGAGAATTTTCAGAGTTATAGTAAGAAACCGTGACTAGTGGAGTTCAACAGTGTCGAGTATGAGGCAGTTACCCACTTAACACAATCGAAGATGGTCGTGCAATATCATGGATTGATTGAAGTTGAACATAAGCACCGTTGGATACCGACTCAATGGTCTAGAGTTTAAGTGTTCGTGCTCAAGATATCAGATGATTTCAGGTTTTCAGTGATTGCAAAAATTAGACAGGTTGGTGGTTTTAATTTAATTTAACCTTCTCCACAGTCTTACATCAGTACTGAAGTTCAGTCTGATCTACTGCATCATTTCTGTATTCATTATAAATTGAAGTCCAACGTTACCCCTTAAGTTGTAATGCATTCGGGGGCTCTACGATACGTCTAATTTCCGACCATTGCATCATATTTAGATTTACTGTGGATACTTTTTATCTGTTCTAACCATAAAAACCTATCAAATTTGTAAATTAGATCATATTGTCGTACCAACACTACACACACTTCAGTATCTTTTGATATGGAAACTATAACGTCAGCCTTGAGAAGAGGTGTAATCATTGGTATAATGCTATGTGATTTTAATCCAATTGCAAATAGAAAAAAAAGAACGAAGGCAGAGAGTAAGGAACAAAAAACTTACTATCATAAGTCCCAAATATTTCTCTTGGACTGTTTTCTCTTGAGAAGGAATTCAAAACTATTGTCTGAAAATCATTTAAATGTATACTATAATATTAATTAATAAGCTCACCTAGTTTTGAAGCATGAATACTCCTGAAGGATTCATTATCACTTAATTCCTTTCATGCTGCGAAGCTTAATGATGATATACTCTTGATCTATTTGAATGTTCTAAATTCATTGACTGTACTGAATAGCATATCAACAATTTAAAAATGAAATACTGAATGACCTATTAGGTAAACAGATTTCACTGAATATAAAAAAACATTAATAAATGTATAGATTCTATTGAATAAACCATTTTGGACATGACTATAAACCTGTTCTTATCTTGTTAACTAGAAATACTATTGCTTTACTCTCTTATCACTTGAATTGTACATGTTCCAACTGGATAGCAACAATATTGAGAATCTTTGTTGTTGTTGTTGTTGTAGTATTAGAGAATCTCCTGGGTTTTAGTGTGTTTAATGAAACTACATACTGATCAAATCATAAAAAACGAAAGAATACTGATTATAAACTTATAATTAATTGGGAAATTAAACAATATTTTTTTATACTGACGATGGAAAAACTCTTGCAAAGTTAAATCCATACTTATGTCAGAAGCTAGTGGATGTTTGGACTCAGTAGTTCAATGAATAGTTCGTTATAGTTTGAAGCTGTAGTTGTCTGCTTTTAAATTCTAAAATAAAAAGTACTACTGGAATGTAGATACAATCACCTCGTCAGTCTCAATTGGGATGGGACAAATTTTTTGAATTCTGCTACTAGCTGCTACCCAACTTCATTAATATCTAATCTGTAAGATTCAATTTTCATTATGTTAAGTCATTCATACGTGTACATTTTCATTGTAGTCAAAGTGTCTTACTGTTTCTGTAATACTACTTATAGTATGTACTGTGAGAAAAATAAGAAATCTAATTGTTTTATACGCATGAAACAAGCATAAATAAAGATCGTTTCGTTATTCAGTCAAATTCTGTTACGGTTAGACTTCTAGTTACCAGTTCATATAATGTGAACTGTTAATCAAAGTAATTTTGTAGTTGATTGATCGCTGAGTAGTTTCCAATGTCTAGCCCAATATGTAGTTCTTTATAGCTGTTGAGTTTTATCGATCAAACTGTAATGTGGCTACTAATAAGTTACTCGTCAACACATGCAATGTTGATATGTTAATTTATTTGAGGTAATAGTTAGTAAGCTCTGTTTAATCTGGGTTTTCTGAAGGTGGCACGAGTAAGTCATACCCGCAATACTTTAGGAACCAATGTTCTCTGATGGATCCCAATTTTCATCATTTAGTTTCACCAATTAACGGTTCAAAAAACTGTATGTGATGTCAAGTGAGTTAAAGCAGTGACCACACTGAAACTTAATCTGTAGGTTTATATCAGTACAAAACGACTAGGCTAATAGGACATCGGCTCCTACTCAATGATCACTCAGTTTTACAGTGGATAAGTTAAGGCCAGGATAATTCAGCAGTGGTGTCTCAGACTTTCAAGCAGGATGACCCAAGTACAAATCCTACAAAAAGTGTCAGTCACTTCAAGATAATAGGTACGGCACGTTGACAAATATCAAGTAGCGCGAAAAATTAATCCAGGATTTTCTATCTTCTGCATACAACCACCCAACAAAGTTCCTTTAGTAATTTTGCTGACTATAAAAACGTAATACATTACCGTTGTAATAAGATTCAACTTTTACCATTAAAAATGACGGTATAATGTTGTCTATCTTTAGTTTCTTACACGTTGATTGTGATCTTATTATTTTATTTTATTAAGTACTCATTTACTAAAACTATAGTGGATTAATCAATGTTCAGGAAATATTGGCTCAGTCATTTTGGGACTTATATGTCTCAGTAATCACCATTTAAATCGAATTCACCATGGAACTAAAGTGACCTATAGATATTTGTTTGCTAACTTATGGAAATGGGCAAAAATTAGCTTAAATAAACCTCATAAGGAATACAGTATATAGTCAAAGCATGACAACATTAAGACCAGTAGTGTTCGATTATATAAGGGCGATTGGTGTCAAATAAATTTATGTTTAGAACAAGTAGGTACTAGTGTTGTTGATTCACGTACAAAGTAAATTTTATATTGAATAGAATGGAAAATTGTGGACCACTGTCAAGCTGATACATTCTTATGATACAACTTTGATATTATAGTTTGGATTGCCTTGAAATTCGGCATTATAGAGGAAAGTTATACTTGACGGTAAATATTCATCCTCGAATGGCCCTGAAGCTAGATCTTGATATAGTAAACGACATCACGAGAAATTTCTCTCGTGTACACGATTTTTTGAAAGAATTTATCTTGTTACTTGTAAAATAATCAGTAATATGAAAAGCTAAAGATGTTTTACTTATCCTCACAAAACATAATACCCCATCATAACCAATTATATAGTTTACTAGATCAGTGTTCAGAATTTATTGCAGCTTTATCAGTTCATTCCATTCTTTTTGAAGGAGCGTAGCCAATCTGAAAATCAATAATTTAAGCTATTGCTCGATTAACTCCTTTTTGCATCAATTTTTGATCCTAAGGACAATAACTGTTCAGTCTCTTTAGGTATACATACATCGTGAGTGGACTGCTTCGAAATCGTCAGATATTTACCAGTACCTTCTTTAGTAGGGTTTTGTATTGGCCTTCAGTGTATTTAATAGGATTTATTTAATCCTAAATAGGAGTTGTCTGCTGAATGTACCTGTTTATGAATATCTTGTAATATCAAGGCAATCCAGTGAAGTTGAACGTACATCGAAAGAAACTGATTACTTTCGGTCCTTAATAATAACACTATGCCACTAACGCTTAACCTTAAGATAATCTTTTCTGGACAGGCTAGAATCTACATGAATTCAGTAGCTCAGCAGATAACGCACTAGTCATTTGCAACAAAGGGCATTGAGTTTCAGCCCCTCTGTCAACACCAATATGGGTTTTGCTAGTAAATCCAACTGACTAGTCTCAAATAAGATCAAATGCGCATCCTGAACTCCACTGGTAGCCAGTAACCTACTTTAGTTAAAAAATATTAATCGATTAGTTTAAAGTTTCATTATATCATTATTTCTACACCATTACACATTGAATAATAGAGTCGTTTGTGCAAAGAAGAATAAGTGCCCAACCATATCTTAATATCTATTGTCTATAATAATAAAATAAGATGTGAACCGAAATAGATAAAGTGAGATTTCAATTCAGAACTCGATAACCTAGTGAATAACCATTTACCCAATTCTACGATTGAAAAAAACAACCGTTAAAATCTTTGACAGTGATACTAAGAATTATGAGTTCAGGTCGTTGAAAGAGTGATAAGTATTAAACTGTTAGTAAATCCTGTAAAACATGATATTTAAGTCAAACAAATTTCCAAATCATCTAAAATTTGACTAATAGTTATTCAGCTGTCACGTTTTCCAAAACCTTGATTTCATCACATAATAACGTTTATACTCACGCATATGTTATCAGTCCCAATAATGAAATTACTATAATCTCCACAAAACCCCTTCTTATACTAATCAATATATGCTCACTAGTGACTGGATTCAAGAGGTATATCTTGGAGTTCTAGTGAGAAGCAGTGATCAGTGGAGTTCAACTAGGTCTGTTGTGAGATAGTAATTCACTGATGACAATGGTGGATGTGTCGCTCAATTTCGTGGATTAGTTGAAGTTAGACATTAACACCATTGGATGCCGGCTGGCTCAGTGATCTAGTGGTTAAGCGCTCGAGCACGAGACAAATATGGTCTTAATCTTAAATCTCGTGGTTTTTACAGTTTAGCTATGCTGAATGAAATGTTTTGTATTTTGAGAAAGAACAAAATTGCAATATCTTTTTTTGTAAAGCAAAATGTTCATTTTTTGGTATCTCATATTCAGTATTAAAAAACGGACAGAAAAAGCTTGAAATCTTCCTACCACCATTTAAAACTAACTGACAAACTATATTTGATTAGCGAATAAGACCGTGAACAATTATAATAATCTTCTTCACTATTCAATGAAGTTTCTCCGCCTGTAGATCTAGGGTCACTACCAGTCTCAAGCCCAGGTAAAGGAGGAGAGTTGGGCATGAGGTTAGCGACCCCATCCCGTAAAAGAGTAACCCGCTGAAAAAACGCTAATTATTCAATGAAGTATTTTTTGTCATTTCATATTTTTAAATGAAGTTATGATTCTACATGCTGTTACCAATTAGAACATTATTTATCATCGTAAACTAGAAAAAGCTTAAAAAGCCATTGATCATCAGAAACTACTGGACAATTATCTTATCCGAAACTGTAATTATTTTATAGATACAAACTGAAGAATATCCGTTAGTTCAGTTATCATAAAATATGCCAAAATATTAGTGATTAGTTACTCAGTATTGTCCAGTTTTTATTAGGTCAGTTCTGAAAGTAAATTACTACCATATAATTCTTCTGATCAAAGTTTCCATTAAGCATGGCAAACACAGACAGATATTATCAATATAGAGCCTAGAACAGATGTTCATTAGCCTAAGTTGCCATATCACATTAACACAAAGAGAGTAAATAAACATAATATATTGTAAAGTGACCGAAATACTATAGAAGTAACGATAATGAGAAACCTTGTAAATATGGTTTCAAAAGGCGGAGTGAAAGGTGTGTATAAAGGGGTACTGGAATCAAAAATTGAATGGGGGAGAAATTGTGAATGCGTACTCTCTATTGCGAGCGATTCTGCGCTATTTCACAGTCTCCAACGTTTGATTGCGGCTATCAGACTAACCCCAATTAGGCAGTCTGCATTCACTAACATGAGTTAAACTAACAGTCACTATCTTCATGGACTGATACCACATTTTGATTTGGCTTTCCTAACTTTTTTCAGCCTACTCTAGTACTGGCAAGAATCGCGGACCAAAGTAGAAGCTGGTTATGCATATGTAGTACATATCTTAACGATTCCAGTCAATGAACATCCACTACCTCATTAAGTGATCACTAAGCAAAGAAACTATAAAATGTAAATATTTTCGTCTCTTGGGAATTTCTTTGAGACATTTCCAATTAATTATTTTATAACTGACATCACTAATTGATATTGGTTAGATGAACACTGAAATCTAGGAAGCATAGGACAGTTGCTTAGTCCCAGTATGGGACTTCTCACATGAAGTCATATCCATGACGTTCAAGTTTCCCTGAGCTTGCATAAGCTTCAAACCAATCAGCTGAGGTTTAATTTAGATAAATTCATAATTTTATATGATTATCTTCTAATACCATTTGCAGGTAACTCTCTGATATCATATACGATTGAACTACATCTTTTAAAACAACCATATCAGTATATGCGGTTAACATATAAAATTAATAAGTAAACTAAATCAAAATCGGTTACGTTTATTGTAGCAACTGCACGATTGGAAAATAAATGACGGAGTGTTATAACTGTGACTGCAGATTAGAGCGCAGCGAATTATCGATCGGACCAAAGACGCGTAAAACACATAAGAACGACCTAGAGTCCCGATTGGCCCTGCTTCCCTGTCTAGCCCA
The DNA here is from genome assembly GCF_000699445.3 of Schistosoma haematobium. Classification (NCBI taxonomy): domain Eukaryota; kingdom Metazoa; phylum Platyhelminthes; class Trematoda; order Strigeidida; family Schistosomatidae; genus Schistosoma; species Schistosoma haematobium. Next base: position 14,797,963 of record NC_067201.1, read on the forward strand.
GCCAGTTGAGTCCAGAACACAAGTCTCAGCCTCTGAGATACGAATCATTATATTTCAAACATACGCTGTTTATATACCAATCAAGCAGACCACAGAGTACCATAAAATAGAAAATAACATTTGTACAATACTTGGCCAACAGGAAAATGACACGTGAAATAAATATTGACCAGTAGGGAAACGACACGTGAAGTAAATATTGACCAATAGGAAAATGATACCATTTTAAGTCCAAGGTTAGCATTAGACTTAACAGGATAATTTTTGAGATATTTTTCAGAATAACATATTTGGTACTGAAACAACTGATAATAACTTCCTAACTGACTGCTAGTTTGTCAGTTTATTCCTAAAACGAACCCCAAACGGCAGAGAGAAAGTAGGAAATATAAAACGCTTCAACTGAAGTTTAACAAATGCCCCGGTACTGCCGAGAGTAGGGAGAGTCCACTCTCCTCCTCTCAATGCTCTCACATGGCCACATGTACATAGCATCTGCCAGCGAAGTCCTACTCACTGACTTCTCGTGGCGGGGATGTTGTTTACCAAATTGAAAAGCGAATGTCCGGCGCTTTAACCGGATCGTTGGACACAGAGAGTCCACCTAGGGGAGTTGGAAAACCTTGATTCATTTTAAGTTTAATTTATGCACATAAAGCATGAGTATTTGTTAATATAGGGATGGTCTTAACATTATGAAACCTTCAAGAAATACATTGATTTCAATAAAATAAATTAATAGTCACCTAATGAGACAAGTTTCCATTGTTCGTTGTTTTGGGCAAAATAGTTTTTAGCTTTCTCCTAGTATCTATAGATATCTTCAAAGAATTTTAAAAAGCTCTCAATATAACATTTACAGAAATTTAATATACATTTAGTGACTTAAAATTAGCATAGTTATAAATACTAAGATATTTATGATATTATAAGCAAAGATGGATAATGGCTAACACTGGAATCTAGGACGCGCGTTCCATCCTGTTTAGGACTCGTCAGCTGGATGTACCTGCATCTCAGGGTTGATATACACTCTGGGACTTGAACTCAGTCCCGTTCGCTTCAAACCCCATCGCGTTATCCACTTAGCTACTGAATCCTGATAGCCACTTACTTGTGCAAAGGGATGAAGTTTAATTCACTTGGTATTGTTTTACTTGAATCTTCCTATTGATGTTTTAGGACTGTAATTGATCAGTCTCTTATTGGCATATGTGCATACTGTGCGTATTGCCTCGACATTGCCTTAATTTAGAAGTATTATAAGCAAAGATGGATAATGGCTAACAGTGATATTGTTTATATTACAAATTACTGATAAACAAATATTTCAGTTAGTAAGTAATTGATTCTCATTAATCATTATTCTAATTCATTGAAATATAAATATCTTTACTGGTCAACTTGATCTAATCCAGATGATAGTGTAATACACACATACACATTCATGTTGACCAATCAATATTCATTAAATTATCCAGTTATTACTATTGTCAAGTTCATAATTGGTTTATTAATAATAATAATAATCATAAAACTTGTCACCACTATTATCATTATGGTTATGATGATGATAATGATAATGATGAAGATCTGAATGATTTTAGCTATACTAATACAAATAATCAATTAATCTAATTGACGGAAACATTTCAAAAGTAATTGTATCTTGACGTGGAACACTTAATAAACACTAATTCAGGATACTTTATTTACTTCAAAGCAATATTGTTCATTGTTAATTACTATCATTATTATTATTATTATTATTATTATTACTATTATTAATCATTATGGCTTATTCAGGTTATTCAACAGATAATTCTGATTCAGATCAAACGAATTCATATCCACTTAAAGAAAAATCAAAATTGAAAAAACGTATTCGACGAAATCATCATCGTAAACGTTTTGGACGAATGGCTAAATCATGGAAATTTATAAAATTGAGAAAATTATGGGAAAGAGATATGGCTAAACAAAGGTAAATCATATATTCAGGTAAAACAAAAACAAAAAAGAAAAGAAATGTAAAAAAGACATCCTTTCAACTTTTTAAAACATAATTTATATGAATGAAGAATATTCTTTTTAATGAATTCCTCATCAGCTTCTACAATTATCTCATATCCATAAAATTAGTCAGATTTAAGGAAGACTACATTATTTGGAGATTGTAATATGTGAATCAAGGTTTGTTGTTTATCATATATCAAATCAAATCAAATCAAATCAAATCGTTGATGTTGGAGCTGACTAATATGAAGTCTCAATGGTTGAGATCATGAGTCCATCATGGAAAACCTTGAAGCACTGGACGGCCGTTTCGTCCTATTGTTGTTGACTTGAATTAGTTTATGAGTGAAATGAAATTGTGGGATCAATAATGATCAGAATAAATATGGTCAATCTGAAGTGAGAGAGAATAATATAATTACAAATCAGAAATTACGTAATATGTAGAATAATATGAATTAGGTCAGATATAGTAGATAGGTATAAATAGATGTTATTTCATTTGATAACCTTTTTGAGATATTTATTTAGCATCCAGCCCTATCTACTATATCTGACCTAATTCATATTATTCTACGTATAACGTAGTCTCTGATTTTTCTTCCATTATTCTCTTTCTCTCACTCCATGTTGACCATATTTATTCTGATGATTATTGATCCCACAATTTCATTTCATTTATAATCTGATTCAAGTCAACAACTTCATATTATCAGTATAGGGGTTGTGGAGATTGTTAAGTGTTTGATTGAGATCATGAACCGATTGATGTTAGACTACCATTGAAAACCTGGAAGCACTGGACGGCCGTTTCGTCAATGGTGGTCTAACATCAATTGGTTCATGATCTCAATCAAAAACTTCACATTAGTCAGCTCCAACATGAACGATTTGATTTGATTTGATATATGATAAACAAAAATCCATGATTCACATATTACAATTTCCAAATGATGTACTCTGCCTTCAATCTGGTCAATCTTATGGATTATTAATATGGATATGAGATAATTGTAGAAGCTGATGAGAAATTCATTGAAAAGAATATTCTTGGTTCATATGAATTGTGTCTTAACCTTTTATTTTTAGTCTTTTTTTCTCTTATTCACATAAAGAAGAAATTTTAGTATTGAAATCTCATAATATAAAAAACAATGATCAAAATGAAACTGACATCAAATTGGAGAACTAATGAAAAATTACAAATCATTGAATAGTGTTCTTCTTTTATCTTAGACTGGAACATTTCAGAATAAAATACATAGATGTAATCATATAGAATCACGTTAACAAATGTCAGTTTCTATGGTCAGCAGAATAACATTAAATCATGTAGCTAAAATTCGATATTCTATACAATCAACTTTAATTAGCTGTTATTTGATCAATGTTATTTTTGTGGTGTGAGTTACTTATATCCATATAACTAGTGTATAACTGTGGTTAGGCATAAAGTGTATTTCAGCAGAAGATCGATAAGGAAAGAACGGAAACGTAACGTATGTGGTATGAAAATGCATGAACAATGAAATATGAGACAATGAACTGATATTCGCAAAAGAAACAGTGAAGTTTGAGACGATGGATTAATATTTTGCAAATTAACTATTTACTATATGGTTCTCAGATTTGATTGACATGTTGTGTAATTTCGTGTCGAATACACTCGATTGTCCCCACTCGTGTTATTGTTCATACAGTTTCCCTAGAAAATAAAATCACTGGTCAAATTATGTTTCACTAATTATTCCAGCATTTTCCAGAATTATACATTTTCAGATTGTAAATCAGGCTGAGCTATGACTGAGCTATGAAACTTGTAAATAGAAACTAGGTTTTCATTAAGTTTCACCCATTCTTTAGAATTCTTATCTGATTGAGGATTATACTTAACAAACCAGACTTCATAACGACAATCACTTAAGTAGATCATTTAATCCTAATCCAGTATAAACTGAAATAAAGTCTATAAAAGACTGTTCAGTCTCCTTTGGTATACTACAATTTCAGATTCTATCGTGATCGATTCGAGTTAAGTTCTAAACATGATTCGAAGTAAACATAAAAACTTAATTAGTGTTTTTTTCAAATGTTTTTGAAATCACTTAGTTACATACTTACTTACTTACGCCTGTTACTCCTAATGGAGCATAGGCCGCCGACCAGCATTCTCAAACCTACTCTGTCCTGGGCCTTCCTTTCTAGTTCTATCCAATTGTTGTTCATTCTTCTCATGTCCGTCTCCATATCTCGACGTAATGAATTCCTTGGTATTCCTCTTTTCCTTTGGCCTTGAGGATCTATACTTTTAAACCTCATAGATTTTTTAAGAAAAAACACTGGCATGATTGTCACTTTTGATTGAATAAACAATATTATTGATCTTTCCGAATATTGATCCTGGGCTTCACTATTGGTTGAATTTTATCCGTTCATAAAGTGTTCTCAAAGTTTAACCTTTCTTATTATGTTTATTACTATACTATCTATTTTCTTTTGTTATGTATCTTGTCAAGTTTATTTCATTGCATGAATATAACTTTGAAAATTATATCAATTCACATCTTTACCCTGCTGGACGCTGATTATAACTAACTGATAAGTTTACTTGAGATTGATTCTATGCAGATGATTATTTTGTTCATTGTCATCTCTTTTTTTTGTATTTTCATTATGTCACTGTTATTATTATTACTGTTTCCTTTTACAGAAGTATATCAGCACCTTTTGTTCCAATTAAAGCCAATAATAAATGGTAAGTTTGAAATTTTTGTACGAAATAATAATAATAACACATTAAACTAACTTAGTGATTAGTTAGATTCATGAGTCGATGTAATCTAGTCAACTATTAAAAAGCTAGAAGCACTTGATGACCGTTTCTTCATAGTATGGGACTCCTCAGCAGTGCGTATTTACGATCTTGTATACGAGACTGGAACCTAAGACTTTCGGTCTCTCATGAGAACACTCAACTTCTAGACCACTGAACCAGCATCTAGCAATGTTAATGTCTAACTTCAATTGACTCATGAATTTAACGTTTAGAATTACTTCAATCTTCACAAATCCTTATTCTGATCATAAAATAATTTGTCAGTTTGTTTTAAAAGTCAATCAAATTTAGAACATGTTCAAATGTTTCTTTGAAAAGAACTATGAACAGTTTCATATTATTTTTATAGTGTTATTATACACTATAAATATTTTCTAAATCTCCCTGTATGAATTGATTGTAAACAAATCACAAAGTACATAATAAATTATTGTAAAAATAAGTAGTATTTAACAGGTCTCTCTTAAATACTGGATTATTCAGTCATAACATATATTGGATTCATAGATTGTACTCGTCACAGATTGATCTCGGTTAAGGTATATTTGAAAAGCAGAAAGATGTTCCTTCATAGTATAAGATTTCTCAGGGGTACACACGAGATGCTTAAGCATGAACTGTACTCATGACTTTTAAGTCTCTGGGAGATTTCTTAACCGTTAGTACTTCTAAATCATAGTTCACAAGTGTGTTCACTATGATAATCTAACTAAAAAAGTTTTTTGAAGACTAGCCTTATTCGTAATTTGTAGTAATCATATATTACCTCTGATATTAAATTAGAATAATGTTGAATTACAAATGAATAGCTAATGAACATGTAAATCATTGAAATACAATTCAGTCGTTGACATTCAATACTTGGCACATCTTAATCTCAAAAAACCATATATAATTATGAATGTAAACTGTTGATTCAGTCTCTAACTATAAATACATATATCTGAGATGGTGAAGAAGATTTGAAGCTCAAGTGGATGGTTTTGATGGAGTTTTGGTGTTTGAGTTGAGTGATTCGGTCATGAAGCTTTCATCGTTCTTCTGAACGACATCATCAGCACAAACTTCAGATAAAAGTGAAGCGTTCTATTTTCTCCATATGTGACAAGTTTAAGGTCAACAAGAACCAATCAACATCGAGGTGTAAAGGACAAGCTGTGAACCACATATGGAGAAATTCGAACGCTTCACTCCTATCTGAAGTTTGTGCTGATGATATCGTTCAGAAGAACGATGAAAACTCCAAGACCAAACTCTCCAGCTCAGAGAACAAAACTCCATCAAAATACATATATGTTTTTAGTTTTATTAATTTTCCATTAGTTTTCAATTAGGCGTCAGTAAATGATGAAAATTATAAACAATCATAATGTAGATTAACATAAACATTCATATACTATTCTATTTTGATTGAATGATGGTAATATTTGTGGTTAATTTAAATAATTGTTTATATTAAGTAAATTTAAACAAATATCTACTCAATACAAACTGTTTATCATTATTACCTTGATAGAACAATTTCATAGTTTAATTATCATAAATATCAACAAACAGTGGATGATTAGTTTTAGTCATGTTCAATAATGTCTATTCATAGAGTACAGGACTAATATATCTTCTTATTTAATACTTGTCATTTGGATGTAATTGTATTCCAGTTTTGGTATTCATAACAGAATTTGATCTTAGTACTTATCGCTGAGCTATTAAATCGAGTTCCAAGTAGGATAAAACTCATATGTTACATTCAATTAACAAGCACTGTCTAGCTTATTAAAATACTTGTGAATGTTTAAGAAATTCTAGTCAATCTGCTCACGATGTGCATATGCTATAATAGACTAGTCTATTCCTAACAGTATAAAATGCATCTTCTTGACAGTATCGTCTCTGAATAACTATGTGAAACGCAACAATTTAATACCAACTAGCATTTAGTAAATCCTACATTTTTGTCTACTTGCGTTTGTCATATAATTATTAGCATAGCAGTACAGAATATTGAATTACTGTTTGAATATTTCGCTGTATAAACGTCTTTATCAAATCGAATTAGCATTCAAAGAAGAAAAACAATTGCAATCACTGTTACAAAACAACAATCAAAGTGCTGAACGGCTATATCTAGAGTTTTTTCAGTTATCTTTTGGGATACAGTGTGGTACATTGAATAATAATGACTGACCACAATGTTGAGGACTATTAACGCTTTATTCACTTAGCTACTGTGTCCAGATAGCCACCAAATTGTTCAACAGGTATGAATTCATCTTGTAAGAGTTTGCAAATTTCTGTCATGAATGTTAAGGATGGCAATTGGTTAGTCGTTATTGGTTTATGGTCATCATAACCGAACTGCTTCTCTGTTCTCATTTGCTCATAAATTTGAAATGCAGCCAGTTGCAAGGTCCATGAAGCATTGGTGTTTATAGCAAAAGCTACTGGGTTCGAGTCCCGGTCCGAACATCAATACCAGGATTCGGATATAAGTACTTGATAAGTTTTGAATAGGACATAACGTGAGTCCTGGTTCCCAATTCCAGCTACGACCTAACTCCACTTATTCCCATAACCTAATGGTAATATGAAATAACCTTACGATGAACATACGCGTATAACTTTTGATCAACGAAGGGAAAACACAAACTCAATAAATTAGAGCCTCTTCTTCGTTACGCTTCAAATGAATGTTTTTTGTTTTTACATATCCTGTAGTTTGGTGAGCATTATCTCGCAATATTCAAATAATCGGTTCCGAAGGCTATCAGATCTTTAGACAGTTGTTATTCCTTTTATTCACTTTTAAGCAGTAATTTATAGTAGAATTGTTAACTATTTGAATAGACTGACAATAGTAAAGTGAACCTAAGTAAAGAGAGAAATGACAAAGAGTGATTGCATCATTGTTTCACGATTAATTGATGATGACTGTCGATGGATAACCATCTTGTTCAGATGGTACATATAAAACATTTAAGTAAATTAAAGTAGTATACTTATTTAATGTCTTAATGGGTGTATTCCGTTTATTAAAAAATTCCAAGGACCCTTCGACAGTAAAGGAACTTAATAAGTTTCTGCGTTATTCTGTTAAACTTGCGGAAGTAAATGGGAAGGTTACCTTTATTAAGGATTGTGTTAAAATGCACAAATATCCTAAATACTACTGGAAAATTCTTCGAAGAAACCATATTTATCCAAATTCGAAATCTCTTAAACACCATGCACAAAATGTTATCGATTCTATTCGTCCAAGCATCCCGTTATTGGAATTTAACATTTCACAAAGTTCTCCTGTATAATACGAATTATCACCTAACGAACACAATATTTTCACCGAATATTTTACTACAGTTATCGACAAACGCACGAAAAACTTAATATCGAACATCACTAAAAGTTTAAAAATCACAGAAACACAGGACAAATTTCCTAGTAATCTTGAGAGATATGTGTTTAATCATTCTTCAATATCCTTAACAAATGTACGATTAGAAGCCTTATCTTTGGGGATAAAATTCTGTGACATAAATGAAAAAAAATTAACAAAATCAACACACATGTTCAATTCGAAAACTTAATCAAACAAACAAATGATCTTAGTCCAGTCTCTGATCAAGAATTCCAACGTTTCAAATCTACACTTCTCGATAGCTGCAACCAATATATTAGCGCAAAAGTAACAGGCAAAAGTCTTCTAACGAAAGAACATAGAAACCAGATAAAACTACTTAGAAATAATAAAGACTTGATTATAGCACGTCCAGATAAAGGTGCTGATTTAGTACTGCTTGATCGCAAGATTTATGTTGAAAAAATGACAACGTTATTATCAGATGACACCAAATTCTCAAAACCAATCAATGAGAAAAACAAGACTGAAATTATAGAAAAGCAACTAATTGAAGTTCTTAGGAGAATGAAAAATGAGCAGTTAATCAACGAACAGGTCTTTCAGCGTATAAAACCAACAGCATCAATAATACCGCGATTATACAGTCCGCCAAAAATACACAAACCTGGCCTACCTCATAGACTAATTCTTGATATGTCAGGATCCCCTTACCACTCTATAGCAAAGTGGCTGGCAAATCTCCTAGGACCCGTTAGAAAACGCATTTGTCAGCATTCCGTACGTGGTACTTTCGAATTTATCAAGCACATAAAAGAAGTAGATGTGAGTGACAAAATTATGCTATCCCTGGATGTCGAATCATTATTCACTAATGTTCCACTCACAGAGACCATTAATTTTATCTGTAATTACATAAATAATGAGATAAACACTAGAATACTGGATGTTTATTTGAAGGAACTATTACTACGTTGAACTTGCAATGTACAGTTCACACTCAATGATGTAATTCATAGACAGAATGATGGAATAGCAATGGGATCCCCACTTGTTCCATTACTGGCAGATTGCTTCATGGCCAGTTTAGAAAACAATCAACTCAAAAGAATTATCGAAAACCTCCACTTGTATAAAAGGTATGTGGATGATATCTTTATCATTTGTGACAACAAATGTAACTTAAGTGATCTCCTAAAGACATTTAATAATTGTCACCCATCAATAAAATTCACACTTGAAGTTGAAAGCAAACAAAATATTCACTTTCTTGATGTGGAAATGACAAGAAAGCAAGATGGTACTTTAAAAAGATCTGTCTACAGGAAATACATGTGGAATGGCCAACTATCAAGTTTCCACAGCTGGGTTTCTATCAGCCGAAAAAGAAACTTAATAATAACACTTGCTACAAGAATACGAAGAATCTGTAGCCCCGAGGTCGTAGATAAAGAATTGGGTCTTTTAAAAGAGATACTTATCAAAAACGGGTATCCTTCGATATTCATTGATAAGAACATGAGGCCGAAAACGCCAAAAACACAAATAATTACAGTAGAAAAGAAAACTTTATACATGAACATCGACTTCAAAGGTGATAGAGCCACATATGTCTTAAAGAGGAGAATTTCGGATTCCTTAAAAAGAACATTCTTCGCAGAAACATTGTGAATATTATTCTCCGGCCGATCATTGTTCACCAATAATCTGAAAGATAAATTATCGCGTCTGACCAACTCAATGTGCATTTACCAAGTTACTTGCTCTTGTGAAGCTAGGTATATACGTCACTCGATGAGTACTTTATCCAAAAGAATTCAAGAACATTGTCCGGCGTGGCTAAAAAGAGAAGGCAACGGGCTCAATAAGAAGTTTCTTAAAATAGTATACTCACTAGAACTAACCTTAAAAAAGATTTCTTGAATTTTTATGAAAAGAACCACAGCCGGTAGAGATAACCAGGTTTGTAATTAGACAACTACCTATCAGTGATCGATTAAAGTTGAATAAAACCAAACCATTCAATTGTAACTCTCTGACTAACAAGGATTAGGTTCAATGCAGAAGTGAAAGTATTCAAATCTAAATTATTTAACCCAGAAATTATTTTTTTTTTAATATAGAAAACACATATAACTCAATATGTATTAATGATAAACCTGATGAGTAAACGATAAATATACGGTTTATAGGATAAATATCAGTAGTTGAATTCAAAACATCCATATTTGTTACTTCTTATCGGTTTGTTAATTTCAATGAAAAGAATTTTCAATCATAAATACATCTATATTGTTATTAGAGAAGGGTTTTGTGGGTTTGAATCTCTCGAGGCAGGATTGTGGATGTGCACTGCTGAAGAGTCCCATATTAAGATGAAACGGCCATCCAGTGCTTCCATGTTTTCCATGATAATCTAGTTTCAATTGACTCATGAATTCAACTATTAAAATTACATATATCGTTATTTTAATTAAAGAAGAGATTATGTTTTGTGTTACCGTCATATTTTTCCTTGAAACGTTATCTTCTAGTAGCTAAATTGTTCTTTTCTCAATATTTTCTAATGATTTATTTTTAGTGAATCTATGACAGCCAGTTTACTTTTCATGTTTGCTATAACACAGTGTATATTTGGATTTGTATTACCGATATGTGATTCATTTGGTATGAAAGGATCTAAACTTTACTATGAAGCAGATCATAAGTATTATTTGGAAGTAAGTCATATTTTGTTAATTTAGTCTTATTTAGAGATATAAAAGATTATTGATATTTAGAGTAATTATATGTGTTACTTGGACTCAACCACTTCACACTTTGACATGCAATATCTGTCGTCGTGGAAATAGGTTAGAAGAAGGTTAGGAATGGTTGAACTACGAAATGGAATAGGTTTATGACGTGATCGACTGTTAAACTGAGCACTATAGATAGTTACAGACTACCTAGTTGATACCTTTGTGATTATCAAAGCCAATGGCAGGAGACGTTGGGTAACATGACCTAGGATCAATCGCACTAGTACAAATGCATATACTTTTTGTTTTTCCTTCGACCTTGAGTTCTGCAAGAATGTTATACCTATTCTTGGTCACCAATTTTATACTTACTTTTAAAAGTAGATTGTCTTTATCGAATTCTATAATCTATCTTCAAATTTAGTCATTAGCTATACAATATCTTCCATAGTTTCACCGGTCCTACTTTTTCTTATTCAAACTTTAAGGTGGGGTTTTGTTCTCTGAGCTGGATGGTTTGGTCATAAGGCTTTCATTGTTCTTCTGAACAACATCATCAGCGTAAACTTCAAGTAGAAGTAAAGTGTTCGAATTTCTCCACATATAGGTTGCCGCTTTTCTTGTCGACCTCAGTCTCGATTGGTTATCGTTGACCTTGAACCTTTCATTGTGGATGCCTACTTCATTTCCGCCTGAAGAAATATCAATTAGCAGTCAAACGCCATGACATACTCTCGATTATTCCAATGAATGTGGACAATCGTGGACACATTAGACTGCAAAAATGTTGATATATTGAATAGAGATAATACTAAAAGTATCAGGGAATTTTTAGGAGCTTGACACTCAGACTAATCCACAATCAACGAACACATTGAAATCTATCAACCAATCAGAAAGATTGTGGACAAATATTGGACCAAGAATCAAATCACTTTGAGATACAATCAAAATAAGGAAGTAGATAATGATAGGTGAAAGATCAACAATAACCAAATTAGATCAAAGTCAACACGAAAAGTTGCAACTTATATGTGGAGAAATCCGAAACACTCACTTCTACCTGACGTTTATGCGGATGAAGTTGTTCAGAAGAACAATGAAAGCTCCACAACAAAACCATTTACTCCAGAGAACAAAACTTCACCTAAAACGCCCACCTGAGTTGCGAATCTTCTCCACTATATTAAAACTATATTAAAAATCCATTTCGAAGCAGGTCATTTATGTATAATAAATTACTGAAACTTGGACAAACTAAAGCATTTATCCCGACCGTTGCTGCTACCTTGACGTGGTTGTCGGGCTTGCCTATCGTGATGAAGCAACTGAGATATACTGGCTGGAACAACCGTTCCTCAAGGTCCTACCATATCAGACAGGTCGGTTGAAGAGCGGTAAGACTAAAAGCAACAAACCCAAGGTCCGAAGGCGAAGTCGTACTGCTGACTGTACAGAGGTGCGACAATGGTAAGGTGTTTCCTTCAGACAACCAGCATGACAGCGATGCTGCCTTCCCAAAAGGAGAGGTGGGGTCAGAAAAGGTCGACCCTAAAAATGCACACCTCACCTTATCCCACGGATATCCGTCTCTGGCGGTAAGGTTTCAACAAGTACGGAGCTAACACAAAAATTACTCACAAAAAGGTCGTGTGTGGCCGACCTCAAGTAGTTCTCCTCTGGGCACTGCGGTCACGCTCTCAGGTCACAATGACCACCTCTAATCCAATTTCCTTTTCAGGTACCTCCAGAACAACCCTTCCACGGTGTGGGCAACCGGGAAAGATAACCGCCCTCATACCTCTAACGGCGCTCAAGACCACTATATTCATTCATCGAAGCATTTATCTATAATTATAGCTTTTATAAAAGTTAATGTCCACTCATATTATTATGTAATAGTAGTATTATTAATTGTGTACTCACCATGATTTCTCTTATTTCTTTTATCGTCTACTAGATATTTCTAATTTCTCAGTATTGTGGAGCATTACTTGTATTAGCTTATTTACAATATTTAATTTATAGTGGAACTAAAAAACAGTTAAAACAAGCCCTTATTCATGAAATTTATAAATCTAAAACTGGTCGTCAATTAGTTGATGATAAACATATGAGTAAGTAGGTTTTAATGAACAGTCGTTTTTATTATTATATGTTTTTATGATTTAAAAAAAAGGTTAATCTCACCTTTAAAAGAGTAATCATGGCAATTAGAGAGAAGCTAATTTTGAAACTCCATCTGAACTACAGACCTTTTGCACCATCTCAGAAGTTAATTTACTATCCTTTAAACTTTTTTAGGTCTACACAGATGACCTCATACAAAATTGAAGAAAGAACTTTCAGCTAGTACAACAGATAATATATACTTAATCTTGGAAGGGATTTTGTGGAGATTTAAGCAATTTTAATAGTTGAAATCATGAGTTAATTGAAGCTAGATCACCATGGAAAACCTGCAAGCACTAGACGGATGTTTCATCCTAGTATGGGACTCCTCAGCAGTGCTCATTCACGGTCCCACTCCCCGGGTTTTCCCCCAGGTTTTCATGGTGGTCTAGTTTCAATTGACTCATGATTTCAACTATCGAAATTACTAAAATCTCCACAAAATCCCTTCTAATATTAATCATCTGCTCACTAGTGAATGACTTCAACAGGCACTCCCTGGAGTTGTATTGAGAGGCCGTGACCAGTGGAGTTCAACCGGGTCTGTTGTGAGATGATAATTCAATGATGGATGGTGGAGCGACTTCGTGGATTAGTTGAAGTTAGATGTTAACACCTTTGGATGCCGACCAGTTCAGTGGTCCAGAGGTTAAGCGCTCGCGCACGAGACTGATAGGTCTTGGGTTCGAATATCGCGGGGGGTGGGATTGTGGGTGCTCACTGCTGAGGAGTCTCATACTAGAATGAAACGACTGTCTGGTGTTTCAAGGTTTTCCATGGTGATCTACTTTCAATTCACTCATGATTTCAACTCTCGACATATTTATATTTCAGTCGTCAGCATTCATAAATTCAGTTCATTTAAAATATAAAGTGATAGATATCCAGCGCAGTTAATGATAATTGATTAACTGAAAAATAACCACTTCTCACTGAAATTCTTGAAGCTTCGAATCTAATAAGAACAATACTAGTTATTTTACAGTACTTGTTCCTTTAAACTTATCTTTGAATATAAACATCTTCAGGTCACTTATGTCAATATTATAATTATGTGGAACTGATTGAGTGACATGTAAATTCAAGTGTATTTAAAAATTCATGACATCTTTCCAGGATAATCGATTAAAATGACCAAAAATGATTTTGTATTATGGTTTTACCTGATATAGTCTGATCTATTATAGTTTAATAAAGAATATCATGTATTGATTGTAGCTAGATAACCATTAAAAACTAAGAAACACTAGACACATGTTACCTCTATGTACGTTATTGCTCAGTATTGAGAGTGTACAAGTAAGTATTTGAATTCAATTATATCGGAAGTGAAACACTTACCCATCAATGGCATTGGATGACGACTTCATGAATTAACTGAGGTCAGAAATGAAAACTATTGAATGATAACTGATTCATTTTTTAAGTGCTTATCTCGACGCCTGAAGGTCTTAAGTTTAATCCCTAGGAAATGTATGAATTTACAGTGATTAGGATTGTCGTACTGCAACAAAACAGTTATCCAATACGTTCTAGTTTTCGGCGTTTGCTTAACTGAGATCAATTCGTGATATAATCAATATAATTCCATAATTTCCACAGGCTTTCTTCACTAATAAAATACTAAACTCTTTAATAGCATATTACAGTATTACATCACTTAATGTACCGGAAGGAATATTTATGAAGTATGATGCAGCCATTTCGTATTAATCTATTAATTTACTGGTTTGAATTTGATGTGTCTTAAATGTTGTCCACTCATTTGTATAGTTCACTGAATGAGTTGCAATAATGTTAAAAAAGACATTACAAACTTAAATAACACAAGACTAGCAAGCTCCTTATCTCAATAGCTACCTTGTCTCAAAGAACTAATGTCCAACTAAGTGTTGACATGAATACAAAACGTCTAGCAGTAGTCCACTTACAATTTTCTTTATATATGAAAGTAAGTTGAATCGGTTTCATTCAATGTTCTCTTCCAAAAAAAATATTTATGAACACACACACTTTTTGGTCTTACTAATGACAAAATCAAAGATTATATCTCTCAATCTTAAGTGCGGATTACAGTTGTCCGAATAGAATACTTAACATTGTAGTAACACTTATGTTCAAACATTAGTTACCTAATGAATGAGTAGTGAGTTAGAGTACATTTACTACAACAGTTAAACATGTGTCAAACCACAATCTCTTATTCCAGTCTAAATTTTATTGCTACTTTAATCTTCAATGTAATATCAACAAAGACGTCTACTAACTAAACATTTATTACGTAGTTTGATTAACATCCTGATAAGTCTTGCGGATTGAACGCTATATTCGTTTCCTGAGCTGTTCTGTAACCCCCAAGGTACAACTATACAGCGACCTGAACAACGAGAGACAAGACGCAAAGTACGCGAGAAGCACTTTACTCCAAAGTTCATTTCAATACAGAAAATACAGGGTTTTTATAATATTTTAAATGTCCTTGGGTTGCTAGAAGGTTCTGGATTGCTACTAAACACAGTAGCAGTGTAGCAATAAGCGAATCAGAACCTCTGCATTTGACGTTTTGCCCCCTTGATATTTTCGGCTAAAACTTCAAGTGAACGCTGATTGGAGGAAACACTTCTTAGTGTTTCCTGATCCTTGCTTGACTTTTGCGAGAAATTTGCCGGATCACCATAACACATCCTTCTATATTCAACTTAACTCCATCTAAATTAAGATCAAATGACTTGAATAATCAGTCAAACAGAATAGAAACAAATACTAACAGTTATGCATGTCAGTTAAATCTATTATATTCAAGCTGTCAAGATAGTATGATACTCATTATATAGGCAAGCAAGAAAACAATGACCTATTATTTATACATAGTAATCATCAATTCATGATTAGTATACTATTATACCAAATAGAGACATCTTAATTAGTCAAATAATTAGAAATCTATAATCTATATTCAAATAGTAATAATAATAATAATCTTATTCTTTAAATGTATGATTTCAATAATGATGACATAAACCGTTTTACTTTGTTAAATTCCTGTCATTATTACAAATAGAATTGAATTTATTATAATGAGATTCATTTAACAATATAAGTAGTAACATAAAAGTTCATTTAGTTTTTGAGCTATAATAAGCAAATGAATAGTTTTACATTTATATAGCTAAATAATGGACAATATCATTCAATCATAAAAATTGCTTTGAATTACAAGAATGTTATAATTTGAAGATAATAGATGTTTCCTAAAGTTGGTAACATGTATGCCAGTCAGATCGTATACTGTAACAAGAGCAAACAATAGATGTGATGCGAATCTGGGGAGACTTGTAATAAGTGAACGTTTCATGTGACTAGGGTCACAAGACAAGTTTTTGGCTCAGATCCTCATAGCTTCTGTTGCATAAGAGATAAGATCGAACTCCATGAAGAAAACTAGTAGTAATATGATATATCACTTTAAATAATCTATTCCTGTCTATTACATAACTGCTATTGATTAAGTATGATGGAACAGAACTGCATATTGTGTTGACGATAACCTTTCCTAACTGTTCTGTACACTTCATATCTTTGATTGATCCTCTTTTTATATGAATTCATTTAAGTCTTAAATAGTACTTGACTTTTCATTTTAATATTCATCAAAACCTCTGTTAGACAATAATATCTAAAACCGAAGATATTTTATTTCCTTTACAATGTTATATTCTGTCACTTAAAGTTTCTGTATACTATCTACGTGAGCTTTGTAATTTTGCCTATTCAAAAGAAATCATTTCTCTTCAATGTTTATTAGACTCTTGTTTCAAGTCAGAAGACAGAGTATTATCAACAGATTCTCTTATATCACTGGTTGAAATCATGAATCAATTGAAGCTAGATCACCATGGAAAACTTGGAAGCACTGGACGGCCGTTTCGTCCTAGTATGGGACTCCTCAACACTGCGCATCCACGATCCCGCCCCGAGATTCGAACCCAGATTCTCTTATAGTTGAATTAAAATAGTTTCTATTGTACTTCAGGACAACCTCATTAGATAACATGAAAAGGAAAGCTTGACAGTCAAACAATATATGTTAAAAAAATCTTAACACTTTCAACAAAAATTCTTCATTTAAGTTTCGATTTTCTTTTATTATGTCGTCAATGAATTTCCGATCAATAATGATCTTGGTACATGCTCTCTGTCCTAATGTCTCTTAATCTTTGATTTCCCTGTTAGTATAAGTTTCACATCTCATTTATTATATAAACATAGTACATGCTTTGGGGATTAGTCAACAATATCTTTTACGATATGCAAACTCCTATATATTGCTTATTATCCTATACTGTTTCTTATTATTTTTCTTCGCGAACTTTTGAGAAAAGATTTCTCTATGTTGTATAGAATTATTAAAGCAATTAATAAGATATGTAGTGGATCTTTTGATATCATTGGAAATCTTGAAAACGAGACAAATAACAACCATTGAATCCGTTAATATCTTTCTTTTTATATATGTTCTAACAGAATAAGACGTTGATACGTTGAAATCAATGCATTCAAACAAATGTTCAAAAGCTCTACAATACAACATCTAGCGTATATACTACTACTACTACTACTACTACTAAAAAACTAATAGGTTGTAAGATATCTATTGGATTGTATACAATAATTAATAAAGTCCAAGGTCGTTTCCATCTCGGTGAACGCTTTCGATGAAGTAAAAACGACCTTGACATTTACTAACAACTGTATACTTGGGAATAATACTCATAAAACTTCATATTTTCTGATAAATATTCCCCCCAATTTTATCTACTTATTTCATTTTTCAACATGCGTATTCATTTATTTTTTGTAACCTATATGTAGAATAAAAAGGGTATGCTAAAATACAGTATTTTGAGAATTCCATATTCTAATAACAAAGGTTTAAATTGAGCATATCATTAATCATAGAAAATAGTGACATATTAGTAATATTCTAATGGATAAAACAATTAAATTTACAGACGTTTCGTAACTTTGTGTAAGCCATTTCTTCAGAGAATAAATAAATGGACAAATTCAAATAATTCAGATTTAAACAGTATCAAGAGGAAAAAGCAAAAATATTTGATATAATCAATCGAAAAACAGATCTGATTAAGTCATTAATAAGTTATTTATAACTATTATTATTAACACCCTCACAATTACTGAGAATTTACATTCATTTAATAGTTGAATTGTTGAGTTGATTGAAACTAGATCACCATGGAAAACCTGGAAACACTAGACAGCCGTTTCATCCTAGTAAGGGACTCCTCAGCAGTGTGCATCCACGATCTCACACCCCGCGAGATTCGAACCTAGAACCTATTAGTTTGGCGTGCGAACACTTAACTTCTAGACCACTGAGCCGGTCGGCATCAAACGGTGTTAATGTCTAACTTCAGCCAATCCACTAAATTGAGTCACCGTTCATGATTGTCTTTAGTGAGTTACTATCTCACAACATACCTGGTTGAACTCCACTGGTCATGGCTTTTCACTAGAACTCTAGGAAACATGATATGACTGGAAGCAAAGTCAAAATTTGATTGATTTACTCATTATGCGTTTTGTTCAAGATTACTTCCGTTTTGACTCAATGTAATGATTACTCAATGAAGTATTTGTTTTATTGTGTTGTATGATATTTTATTCTGTATAATATGCGATATTCTTGTATTTCATTGACATGAAGTATGCTCGGTATGTGATTTATTATATATGTGATTTCATCCTAATTATTAATCGAAATGGGAGTACAGTCAATATATAAATGAGTGTATTTTCTACTAGAGTTGTCGTCGTCATAGTGTTTTGGGTTAATAAATCATCACTTATACCAGTCTTTGTGTTCTTACTTTCGCGTCGTGGGAATTGTAGAGGTCCCTCGTTCCGAGTATAAGTGATAAACGATATAACAAGAAACATTAAACGATAAGACATATTAACGGTGACAGGGATTCCGGGAAAAAATTGAAAAGTCACATCAGTGGCAACGGGATAAAAAAAAGAGCCAAGACAATCAGCATTCAGTTGACAAGTTATAACAAAATACCTCTTGGAGACCATCCCTAGTGAGCTTATAATTCAGCTTTGTATTTAAAAAAAATAATTTTGGTGCATTTGGTACATTTAATAACATTTTCTTTCATTTATATTATAGTAATTAATGAACATCATGAATTAAGTGAACCAAATATAGTAAGTTGAATCAATGATTATAATGTACATTTTTAATTACTATGTTTTACTATTGGTGGTGGTGGTTTCGAACTATTTTAATGAAGTGTTACTAAGTTTGTTGGTTTTATATAGAATATAATGATAATTTTTTAAGTACCATCTTACATCAACAAGAGAGTGAAATGAGTATTAGATAGTTACTTCACTCACGGTATCGAACCTTTTGTGTTTAAATCTAATGGTAAGTAAAATAACTTGAGATTACTTTTGAAAAGTTACATCGGATGATTGTAACAGAATTTTTCATACATATGAACAAATCAAATAGAATAATACTTCACTGATTGGAATCATGAGTCAATTGAAGCTAGATCACCATGGAAAACCTAGGAGCATTGGATGGCCGTTTCGTCTTAGTATGGGACTCACAAATATGATTTTAATCGGTGAAATTTATAAAATCTCCACAAAACTCCTTCTGATAATAATCATCTGCTCACTAGTGACCGACTTCAAGAGATACTCATGGAGTTCTATTGAGAAGACGTGACCAGTGGAGTTCAACCAGGTCTGTTGTGAGATATAAACTCACTGAAGATAATGGTGTACGGTGTCGCAACTTCGTGGAGTGGTTGAGGTTAGACATTACCACAACTGGATGCCAGCCAGTTCAGTGGTTTGGAGGTTAAGCGTTCGCGCGCATGACTGATAGGTCTTGGGTTTGAATCTTGCGGGGGGTGGGATCGTGGATGCGCACTGCTGATGAGTCCCATACTAGGACGAAACGGCTGTCTAGTGCTTCCAGGTTTTCCATGGTGATCTAGCTTCAATTGATTCATGATTTCAATCAGTGAAATTTCTAAGATCTCCACAAAGCCCTTCTGAGAATAACATTTGCAGAATAAAATAAATAGATTCTATTTCAATGTCTTCCAACAGCTATGAACAGCCTACAAAGTAGTATCAAAAATAATACAATTATAAACAATCTTTTGATATACTATAGTCAGTAATGTCGAGATTTATATTTGAAACGGAATAAAATGATTGGTTATGTTCTTACTCATTTACCAAGTACAGGCTAATAGACATACTATTTCAGTAAGACTTGATGATACTAGTAAGTGGCTACTCAGGACGAAGTGGATGGAAAGGCATTCAAGTCTATGATTTGTAAGTTTAAAGTTTATTACAAGTTTCACTTGGTATTGTTTTGCTTGTGTCTTTCTACTGAGGTTTAAGACTGCAATTGATCAGTCTTTTATTGGCATATGTGCATAGTGTGAGTATTGCTTCGATATAGCTGAGTGGATAACGCGATGGCGTTTGAAGCGAATGGTACTGGGTTCGAGTCCCAGAGTAAGCATCAACTCTGAGATGCAAGTACATCCAGCTGACGAGTGCAAAATAGGAGGAAACGTGCATCCTGGACTACACTGCTAGTCACTACCCATCTTTGTTTATTACAAGTTTGTTTCTCAACATTAGTCTTAACACTGTTAACTAAAACATTACTTCATAAGCTAAACAAATTTACAACTTCAAAACAACTAGTCCCTCTGATAAATTTCGTTATTGCAATGAGAAGATGAAGGTTATCAGCATTATGTTATATATTTGCGCAATACATTTCGAACAATCTGATCACCCATATATTTGTTAAGACATTTTTATATGGAAACTAAAAGTTCAAGGAGACAGGTTAAAGGTGAGCCGTAACAAAGGCAAATAAAGTACACAAAAATAATGTGATAAGCACATTGAATAATAAATCAGTATTACAAGGGTAGGTTAAGAGTAAGAACAAATTGTTCGTGAACGCATAAAAGGAGGTTTCAGTTTCCGTATGATCAAGGCTTCAATAAACCTTAGTATACATCCTTGTAGGCTTTTTTATAACACTACAAATGGTGATTTGATGTCAACCTTATGACTAGTTTCAATCAAATGTTTCGCAATAGAGGATGATGTCTGATTATCATCACAAAAGCCGACAAAGGCAACACAACAGTAATCATGAATAAAACCGATTATATTAATAAAACTCTTGAACATCTCTCAACAGGACCTTATGAAAAGATCAATCCAAAAACTTCTCTAACGATTAAGAATAAAGTCAAATTAGAAACAAGTCAACTTCTGAACGAGCTAAAACCAATCATTGGAGTCTCGCTTTGGTTTGCTTTGCATCCCTAATCATGTAATGTCTCACGGTTTTATGGCTTACCAAAAATTCATAAACCAGATATTCCTCTAAGACCGATAGTAGACTTCAAAAACACCCCAACATATGCATTATCGAAATATTTAAGCAATATATTAAAACCACTACAGCTCAACTTACATAATATAATTAAAGACACATATGACTTTAAATCAAAATTATCCGGATTAATCATCGAGAAGAATGAAATCATGGTAAGCTTTGATGTCGTTTCTTTATACACAAGTGTTCCCATTGATAAATGCTTAGAATTCATTAGTGGTTTACTTGAGAACGACAATACTCTTCCTGACAGATGTCCGTTGAGCATCAGTCTAATCATGAAATCCTTAAAACTTTGCTTAAATTCAACGCTATTTACTTTTAACGGTATGTTATTCAAACAAACTAACGGTGTAGCAATGGGATCCCCCGTGTCCCCGACTGTAGCCAACCTTTTTATGGCATACATAGAATCAAATATCTTCGCCCACAACATTATACCACGAATTTGGCTTAGATATGTAGACGATACATTTGTTGTTATAAAAGAGACTCATCTAAGATCTTTTTCAAAACAAATAAATACACTTTCATCACACATCAAATTCACGAATGAAAATGAAAATGTACATGGTGAGCTACCATTCTTGGATTGCTTAGTAAGAAGAAATCCAAATAGAAGTCTAAACCTATCCATTTACGGAAAACCGACGCACTCAAATCGTTATATTGACTTCCATTCAGCACATCCTTTCAGTGCTAAGATCTCGCTAGCCTTAAATCTTTTTAGAAGAGCTAACAAGATCATCACATCAGAGGAAGACAAACAAAAAGAACAAATGAATGTAATCAGCATCTTACGATTTAATAATTTTCCTATGAAGATTATTAGAAGCATATTAAAACAAAACAGTTTATTACATTATAATAATGATTCGAATGAAATGCCATGGATTGGTACTGCAGTTCTACCATACCGTCATGGCACAACAGAAGAAATTCAAAGAATCTTAAAACATCACAGAATTAAAGTGTATTACAAAACAACGAACACACTACGTAATACTTTAGTTCGCCTGAAAGAAAAAATCCCTTTCATGTCCACACAGAACTGCGTCTACAAATTAGGTTGTATTGATTGTGATGCCTATTATATTGGAGAGTCATCCCGCGAAATCGTGACTAGAGCCAAAGAACATATTAGGTACACAAAGAAACCTCCTAACAATCCTGTAGAATTGAACCAACTTCAAATTAAATCGGCAATAACAGTTCATGCCATTTTCAACAACCACCAAATCGATCTTAAAAATATCAAAATATTGCAAAAAGGTTTTTCCAACTACAAAGAAAGGAGGGTAGCTGAGGCGTTCCATATGATGCTTAATCCTACTTCTCTCAATAGAAAGGAAGGTCTTACCATACATCCTACTTGGACCATCTATCCTAACCATTCAGTCTGATCGTATTTACAATTTCACACTATCATATTACAAATTTAAACTCTATCCTTTCTTACCATAAAGGTCACACAAGTTTTCATTCTTAAACAATGCACATATACATACACACAAATTTACATACATACCACTTATGAACCACCTTGACAGAAATGACATGACATCAACTTGTTCAGACCTGTTTTTGATTGATCAAATATTATTCTTGGATTGTTCCGTTGTACTAATTAAACTTGGATTAATTTTAATTTGGTTATTTATTCTCTGAAGAAGTGACTTACACTAAGTCACGAAACGTCAGAAAATCCAATTTTCTACTCATTGGGATATTACAAATATATTGTTTTTATTTATAACAATCAACCCAATGCTCAATTTATTCGAAATTATCAAATCAAACCTTGTTAATGATACCTATGATGTCTGTTTAGCCTAAATGAAGCATTAATTACCTCTATATACTTCACATGGACACTGTTTGTCAATCATGTATGATTTCTTTTTAATGAATAAATTGTAATTGAATTCTAATACTACATTTCGATGAATTATCTTCCTCATCTTTTTCCATTCAGTCAGTATTAATTTGGATTTTCTTTGATAAATTTATGATTTAACACAAAGAATTAATAAATTCAATGGTTGTATACAATTGATTTGTTGATCACATTTTATCTATTTATTTAAATACATAAATATTGGTACGAAGCGACACCAAACGGATATGTGTCACACAAGTCACTTGATTTGTGTGCGGGCTGTGATACTGCTCGGGTGCCCAAACCGAAGCAGGTGGTTTTCTTAGGGCGCCACACCCCGAGCCTTTGACATAAAGGTTTGATCCACAAAACAGCAGAGCAACGTTATGAGATGCAGTCCTATGGTAGCCCGTGACTAACAATAGGTATATACGCCATTTGTTTACTTATAATTCTGGAGCCCATGTGCACTACTGATTTGGAATCAGGGTTTTCCAACTCTCATAGGTGAACTCTCCATGTCCATCAACCCGGCTAAAGCGCCGAACATTCACTTTTCGTCCTCTCAATTTCGTAAACAACAGTAATGCCTCGGGGATGCAATGAGCAGACTTTCCCTGGCAGTGGCTGTATTGGCGTGGCCATGTAAGAGAATTTCTAGAGGGAGAGCTGACTCTCCCAACTCTCGGCCGTACCAGGGTATTTGATCACAACCCATACATAAAAGTTATCGACCAACCTAAATGTCCCACTCCTGAAGATCAATTAGGTTCCGACTAACTTTGTGGTAACGTTTTAGACCCTGAATATATGGGTTATGGAAGCATGAATATATCAGAGTGTATCAGTTGCCCCAAGATTGCAGTTTCGCCTTCTGGAATAAATGTCAACCATCACAAAACCTAGGTTCAAGGTTTTATGATAAATACATGCAACAGACTAATATCAATAAGATAGTCTGCGAAATATCAAGTCACTTAATTTAATGGCCACACTGAAATTTATTTGACAAGATCCGATCAGCACTAAAGACTGGATAGATATATATACAATACCATGTACATTTAAAAAGTATCATAAACTTTAATAATTAGATGTTTTAATCAATTAAAAAACACAACTTTGCAAGTCATCCAGATATTCAGTATAGACGATTTCTGATTCTGATTAACTAACAAAACATTAAATTAATGAAAAGCCTTTTTACATCCGGAAAAATTTTATTATTATGGTTTTACACTAGCATATGTGTAGTAAAGTGTATGTTATCGAAGATGGATAGTGACTAGCAGTGGAGTCCAGGACGCACGTTTCGTCCTATTCAGGACTCATCAACTGGATGTACTTGCATCTCAGAATTGATGTCCACCCTGGAACGTGAACCCAGTACCTTTTGCCATTGCGTTATCCACTTAGCTACTGAGTCCTGATAACCACCTACTTGTGCAGTGGTAAGATTCAAGTAAACAACACCAATTGAATATAACGTATATGTACTTGCTGTATATATATATATATATATATATATATATATATATATATATATATATATAGAGAGAGAGAGAGAGAGAGAGAGAGTAGTTTTCTCCTTCTTCCTCATACATACACTTTTATATCACTTTTTTTAGTTGATAAAATCAGATTATACAAATAATTCCTCACCAGTTAGTCCAATTGATAAACCATCTGATATTGAATCAACAACAAGTGAACGACAACTAACACGATTAATTCGCCTTTACAATGATAATAATAATAATAATCAAGAGAAACCTTATATATCAATACATCCGGAAGGAATGAATTTATATATGCGACTTGGAGCAGTTGGTAAGCGTAATAATAATTATAGAATTTGTTGTCGATTCTCCTTAAAATTTGTAAACATCAACATTGATTCAGTTAAATATTCAGGATATCTATTTGTTTGATCATACAATTTGGTAAGGTTTTGTTTTCGAATTTTGTTAAATCAGCTTGCATTGATTTCAATATATGCAAATGATAACAATAAGAAACTGTTAGGGTATGTGAATGAAATGTCTGAATGTTGATTATCTAGATTTATTAACCAAACCATGATGTAGTATTAGAACATGAAGTCATTGACCAATTAATACAGCTAAGTAAGTGGGTACAGATTATCTTGTAATGGTAATGGTTAATCAATGGTTGTTAACATAAGATGACTTGACTCGGAATCAGTTGCAATGGTCCATATGCATCCAATCTTTGAAAACTATCTTACACTTTTTATACAGCTAACTCATTCTTTCGTCTAGAAACATACTATCATCCGGAAACCGAACTCAGAACCTACGTTCATATGTGAACATAAAAATATTCAACTTCCAGGCCACTGAACCGGCTTTCAACGGTGTTAATGTCTAACTTTAATCAATTCACTGTATTGCATAACTCTCATACATTGCCTGAGGTGGATAAATACCTCAAACACACTGAACTTAGTGATCTAGAGGTTAAGAATTTGCTCGCAAAACCGAAAGTCCTGAATTCTGCTCCCGGATATGAGGTGGTGGATGTGAACTGCTGAGAAATTCCATAGTAAGATAAAACGTCCGTTCAATGCTTCCGGGTTTCCAATAGATCCCCTATACTAGCATTCACTAATTTTTCTAATGGAATCACAATAAAAACCAGAAATTATACTTTGTATCTGATTTTTTCTTTAGAATTTGGGAGAATTGACCTGAATTCTAATTAAAATGACATATTTGATATTTACTTTCAACTCCATAAATTTATATAAACGTATACAAATGTGGTTTAGTTAAATAAATGAAATTTGTTTATCTGTTCAATATGAGGTTACTTGGTAACTATGTTTTGGAAGTATCTTGGCCTCCAAGCAAATGCAATGTGATGCGTGCTACTTATACTGATATAAGTAGTATATGACGCGAGTCAGGAATGTAATGTCTGGCAGCAGAAGATGGGGAAGATCAAGAAAGGAAGAGTGGGAATAGAAAGCAATTAGTATGGAAATGCAAGAACAACGAAGTTCGAGACAATCATTGAACATTTTGTAAATTAAGTATTATAGTATGGTTTTTCTACTTTACCAGGTAACTCTGTGATTTTGTGCTAAAGATAACTCGGTTGTCCTCACCTGTGTTCTCCTTCACTACAGCAAGAATATTGGGGAGTATTTACTACTTCAAACACGAAACTTTATTACAACTATGGATTACCTAAATGTTTAGTTATTCATAACATTTTACGAAATATCAATAATAATTAAAAGAAATCATTCTAGAAATTTAATGCTTTCCATTGGAATCTACAAATCAATATATCAATTATTCAATAATATCATCATTAGTATGGGTTTCTGGTGACTGTTAAGCTTTTGATTGAAATCATGAACCGATAAATGTTAGACTATCATTGAAAACCTTGAAGCATTTAACGGCCGTTTCACCCTATAATGGGGCTTCTTAGCAGTGCTCACTCACAATCATTAACATGGTACCCGAACCCGGGACCTTCAGACCAGCGCGAACACTCGACCTCTAGACTATTGATCCGGGATTCGTTAAGGGATGCAAATGAAATCACTACCCTCAACTAGTCATTCACTTAAGAGAATGAACAATAATTGCTGATGCTGTTATGTAACAGGAATATTAACCCTTGCCTTTCCACACTAGCTATTTCCTTGAAACACACAGTTCTGTATTTTTTTTATTAACACTTAGAATCTACTATTCATTTGAATTTATACGTGATCGAAATAAATATTAACGTTATTATTCACTTCAGTAGTATACTGTCAATACATTTTTTCAAAATTTAATTACTTATGATATAATCTATCTGTTAATAAACTAACCGGATAATGGTAAAAAATTCTCCTGTGTAACAATTTTACGAGCGAAGATGAATGGTAGGTAGTGTTGGGATCCAGGACGCGCGCCTCGTCCTGTTTTGGAATCTTCAATTGGATGTGCCTGCATCTGATTTAGTGCTCACTCTGGGACTCGAACCCAACGCCATCTCCCTCAAATGCCATCTCGTTAGCTACTCAGCTACCGAGTCCTGATAGCTTGTGCAATGAGGTGAATCTAATGATTTTTCATTTTTGTAGCGCGCATTTACGTTACTTAATTCATTATCAGTAGTTCGTTTTTTTATTGAAAAGTATCCGCATTACTCTTATTAGGTTTCGGTTTAGGAGTAATGATTCATGATGGTTTCAATTTGTCTTCAGTATGGGAAGTCCGTGATTCAGTATGTCACAGTAAACTTTGGATACCAAAACATATAATAAGAATAGTTTGGGTACTTTGGCAAACATATTTTGTGTTCAAATATCATAGAGTAAGTTAGTATTTTTATAATTTCATTGTTATACATCACAACCAAAACACAGGTAAATAAAAATTTTACCTAGCTGAATAGTTTTATGAATTCAGCTTCACATTTTGACAGTTCTTCAAAGGAGTTCTAAAATTTTTTGGCAAACAGCAAGTTTCTATTTGCCAAACAGGATTTTCAATAACGAACAAAATAGTATTACTCGATTCATAGAAAAATTATAACTCAACTACCCATAGTACAGTACAAAATCAAAGTACCCACTGATTATTTACAAATCTGAAATCATGCGCTTTTTTATGAATCAACCAGGCTATTGAAATATAGTCACTAGAAAAGTTTGTACTATGTATACTTAAATAAGAATTAACTTCAGTACAAAGAATAAAGCAGATATTACATGACTGTGTAGCGGTAAACAAATCCCCAAAATAAATAGCTCTGTAAGTCTTCGACATTGGATGTTGATCACATTCGTTTTAATGAACTTGCCTGACTGAAGGCAGTAGGTCACGCATCCGAACCAGATCACGAGTGGGAATGCCTTGCTTAACATCCCTTGCAATCGCTAGCTAGTCTAGATCAGTCGACTCTAGTGGTTAAGCGCTCGCGCACGAGACTGATGGGTCTTGGGTTCGAAGCCTGCGAGGCGGGGTCGTAGATGCGCACTGCTGCAGAGTCCCATAATAGGACAAAACGGCCGTCCAGTGCTTCCAGGTTTTCTACGGTGGTTAAGCTTCAATTGACTTATGATTTCTAACTTAAATTGTAAAACTCCTATTTATGTATATGATGACATAACAATATAGAACTAGCTAAAAATGATATTTTGTCTTCTTTTAGCCATGGTATTTTAATTTTTTTCTAGGTTATATTACACCGTCATCGAGTAACAGTTCGTTTGTCTTGTATACATTTGGCTACAATAAATTTTTGTCATTGGCTTAAAGTTGTAGTTAGTGAAGTGGCGTTAAGTTTAAAAACACCAGTTCCTCATTCATCAACAGTGCATTCACATCACATTTCAAATCTTGTCATTGAAAAGCATAATATGGTAAGTCTGTTAATCATCAACATCCGTATTAGACTATGTAATATTATAAAATTATCAGTATAGGATTGTGGAGATTGTTGAGTTTAGATTGATATCATGAATGGATCAATGTTAGATCACCATTGAAAACCTGGATGCACTGAATTGTCATTTCGTCCCAGTATGGGACTCTTCAGCAGTGCTCATTCACGATCCCTCACGCGGGATTCCAACCCAGGAATTTCGGTATCGCTCGCGAACACTTAACCTCTAGATCATCCAACGGTGTTAATTTCTAACACTAGGACGAAACAGCCGTCTAGTGCTTCCAGGTTTTCAATGATGGTTTAACACTGATCCGTTCATAATATAAATCATCAAATTAACTGAACAGATTATGTTATCACTTGATGTATTTCTTTTTCAATATTTGAAATACTCTTTAAAGCATCAACATTTGCATAGTATTTGTAAGATGGTTCGACTTGTCCTAAAAGATGAATATAATGCTGAAATTATTCTTATAAAATAACATGTTTTCTATAATTAAAACGTGTCTATATTACTTTATTTAAAGTACATTATTCAATTTTTGCATAGATGCTATTAACGAAGATCAATTCAGAATTGTTGAACTTATCTACTTTTAAAGATTCATACACACTTACCTGCTAGTCATACGAATTGATTCAGTCTGAAGTATACTGAAATATTAATAAAATCTCGATATTCATTATTGTGATGTCCTTAGCTATACGATTATCACGAAATACAATTGCAAATTTAGATACGCTAACTTATACCACGAGACTAATGACGCATACACCAATACGAGAAGCCTAGAGTTCCAGTCGGTCTTTTGCCGCCTTGCCCTCCCTGGTAACTCCAGAACGCCAATTTCAACCTCCAAAATATGAATATCTCAAGAATAGTAAATCATATGATAATAGTCAATAAATCAAATAAAAGCTTATAATGAAAGGAATATGGATATAATATAGTCACTTAATAGTCATGCAATAAGAATATACGTATAATATTAGTCCTTAAGTAATTCCTAACGGTTACTATTCATTTGTTCTCATCCGGATATAAAAATTATTTTAATAAACGGAATACACCCACTACGACACTAATTAAGAAAGATTAGTTCAGCTTTTAAAGAATCGGAAATTTTCCTCTTTAGGGTGTGTGTGGCTCTATCACCCTTGAATTCGATGTTCATGTATAAACAATTATTACCGCTACATATAATATGTTATACCTTTTTCAACTGTTGTACAATGAAATAAACCCAAGAAATAGATGTTTCCCAGCTTAAATGAGCTGGACTGCTACATTAATAGTTTTATTAGATATACAATAGTATTTAAATCCCATGTTCCTTTAATATAGGTATAATAACAGCAGGAAAATTATTCTTTATGTTAATAAGGAATCCAATTCATTTGCATCAGTTATGTATTGAATCAGTTAGCTAAGGTAATTATTGAATATACGCTTATATACCTATGGTTTTACTTACCTACCTTCTACTTTTTAAAATCTTTTCACAAATACTTTTGATCATCCTGCTTTATCGCGGACTGATCAATTTTAAAGATATTTACCATATGAAGTCAACATAGTGGTTGTACCTGTTTAGCTTTTACCATAGGACTTAACAGCTTAGTATTCGTTCCCTAGTGGAGTTATAAGGGTTTACTGCTTGGAGTCCAATACTGGGCATGGGGAAAGCTGTTTATTGCTTTTTTTATTCTCAGTGGATTCCTAATTGAATATGGTACTTTAATACTGCATTTTTATTTCAGACTCATATTTCATTGAATCCTTACAATGGAAATTATACTCAAAATAGTAAGTATATTATATTAATACCTTTGATTAAAATCAATAAAAAGAACTATCAAACAATGTTAATGATCAAATTTTTAATGATTGATTGGAGGTAAAATCTATGGTCTGTTGTTTGCTTACTAGGAGGATCTAACTGTTAGATCAATAAAAACTCGAAACATTATAGAGGTGTGTTCAAGGCCCTCGTCTTTCAGCCATTAAGTCTCAATCGCAAATCCCGTTCCACCTACCTTGTTTTGAGAAACCGGATTGTATCGTTAGCCCTTAAACTTAAATTGTAACCCGAAATTTTTGTGCACAAATCTATACTCGGTAACTGAGTTCATAAAAGAGTTGAACTGTGATTAAAGACTGTACAATTGAGTTGTGAATAACCATTTGTATTTCTGTATATTGGTCATAGATATCATTACTATTAGTATTTATCGGTAAAACTACAAATTGAATAATGAACCAACAATTTTAATATTTCTTTTTTTAATCCGTTCGTTATCCAACTCCAGTAAGATTGAACAACTATGTTGTCAATGCAATATAGATCCTGTTTTATCAGTATACTTTCTGCTAACACATCACATTGATATAATGTAAAATAATAAAATTCAAATACGAATTGTATTTAGGATATGTACATTTCAGGTAAAAGATTCAGTCATCTTATAAAGGCTCGGAGTTCGGTAGTATGACTCAGAGAATTACAAAGTGACAGAAAGTGGATAGATATATACGTACTAAAAATTGTACATTTTGTAAAACATGACCAAGGTTACATGTAAATAGAATGTTGTTTGTTCAATAGTTATAACAAATCACATAGATTAGAGTATTAATTGATATATTGTGTTTTATATTTACTGTCACGTTGTGGGGAGAAGTAAGAAACCATTTGACATGGGTTACTTTTTTGTGGTGACACTGTTACTAAATTCAACAATCCTGAGGAACATGTAGTGTTAGATGTCTTATTCTTCGGTAATCGACACGTTTTCTTGCTTTAGTCTTATGAGGGAGAGATCAATTATGTATAAAATAGCCTGATTTCCTATTTTTCTCACTTTTCAATGATTTTAAAAATAAGCTAAATGACGTTTTATATCTTTTCTTTTTTTGCAATATATTATACATTTAGGTCACTATACCAAAGGCGATACATTGGCCGGAACAATAAATCAACATAACAATAATAATATCTCTAAATTATGCCTTGGTTATTTGGGTGTTACACTTGATCCATTTTTATTTCCATTAGCTATTGAATATAGTTTAATAACTGGATCATTCTTTTATAAAATGTTACAACGTTTAGATCAAACATTTCCAAAATCATTTAATCGTACATCAAATGATAGTGATTGTCTTGCGTTGAATTCATCAAGTTTATTTAGTCCATCACCAACATCAATCTCTAATAGTATAAATAAAAGTGAATTTGATAAATTCTTTGATGATGATATTTCAGAACAACAACAACAACAATATCATCCAGAATGTACAAAACACATGTCATATAGACCAGTAATGGGATGTAAAGTATTTCTTCCATTATTGAAAAAGAATAAATTACCAATATTAAATGAAGATTACACAGCACCTATAGGTAAGTAACATTTTTTTCTCCAAAAGGTTTTTACAGTATCTATAAACACAAATAGCAGTAATCTATGTATTTAATGGACTGACAACAAAGCTCCTAACATATGCTTAGCCGTCCTTACCTACCACTCAAATTTCAATTTACTTGTATTATTAACCTAAGATTTGATGGTTTTGGGTTTCATGATGATCTGTTAAAACAAACAAGAAAACAGATATCTTGTTGAAATATCTAGATGTCAGGAACAGCTGGCCCAGATATTCGGGCAAGCTGCCTTGGAATAGGCATTTGATTGAAATGAATTTTCACAACATATAAATTAACATCTAATTATACATGAAAATAATGTAGATTTGGAATTTTGTTGTGGCATAAATAAAAACTTGAGTAAAAATTAAAAAGGAGCCGTAAAATTTGAAATTTTACTAACTAAAATATTTCAGTAGTTGAAATCATGAGTCAATTGAAGCTAGATCACCATGGAAAACCTGCAAGCACTAGACAGCCGTTTCTTCCTAGTATGGTACTCCTCAGCAGTGCGCATCCATGCTCCCACCCCCCACGAGATTTGAACCAAGGACCTATCAGTCTTGCGTGCGAGCGCTTAACCATTAGATCACTGAGCCGGTAGGCGTCAAACGGTGCTAATGTCTAACTTCAAATAATCCACGAAATTGCGACACCGTACACCATTGAGTTACCATCTCACAACAGACCCGGTTGAACTTCACTGGTCATGGCTTCTCACTAGAACTCCAGGATATGCCACTTGAAGTCAGTTACTAATGAGCAGATGATTAATATTAGAAGGGAGTTTGTGGAGATTTGAGTAATTTCGATAGTTAAAATAATGAGTCAATTGAAACTAGACCACCATGGAAACCTGGGGAAAACGCGGGGAGAGAGATCGTGGATGCACACTGCTGAAGAGTCTTATACTAAGATGAAACATCCGTCCAATGCTTGCAGGTTTTCAATGGTGGTCTAGCTTCAATTCAACAGAAAACTGTTTGATTAAGTTTATCCATGGGATTCGAAATTTTCCTTTGTTGATTCTTAAAGCTAAATTGGTGAGACTATAATTTATGGAAGACCATTGAGCGACACAAAAAAGTATTTGAGAATGTCCACGTACCTGCTACGGCCAAATCAGGGTTGTTAGCCAGTGTGAGGAATTGAGACTAATATTTACAGTTGATAGTTAAGGTTGGGAGTTAGATTTTAGGTTTTCATCACGAACTGACATCAGCTACTATGCCAAAACTCTATTTAGCCAAATAGATGAATTAATTTTGCGCCAAAATTCGAAACCTATTATCGTAAATCTGATTTGTTCGTCCATAAATTATAGTCTCGCCGCTAAATTCATCAGCTTATTTCAAAACATTGACTGTTTGAAGGGTTCTGAAAATATTGAATTCCATTATTATTATTATTATTATTATTATTATTATTATTATTATTATTATTATTATTATTACCATTGTGGATACTTCTAATATCAATGGAGTAATGAATGCAATCCATATTACATATCCCAATTACAGACTTGAATAATTACTAACATCTGATAAACATTACATAACTGATGCAACTCAATAATCTAGTGCACAAAACTCTAATACTTGAATTAATGGATATTGAGTATTTAGCCTCAATGTGATCGGACACTAACACATTAAGGAAGGAGGTGACATACTCATCTAGCTGTGATACGAAGTTAGGAATACATCAACTTTCTGGATTTTAATTGTTTACTTCGTATCAAATAAGATTACTATAAATAACAAGAGTGAGTTTTACATGAAAAATATCTACCCTAACTTGTATTTCATATGTGCAGATGTTAGTGCAGAAGTTTAATGATCAAAGCGTTTGAGTTTCAAATACCAGATCCCAGATTTAAGTCCAATCTCTCTTAATTTGATTTAGACAACACGATAGGTATCACTAACCCTCATACATGAAGTGTGGCTCAAAGCCAAGTGTAAGAATCTGAGTTTTATCAATGAACTAAAATACCAGTACCGTATAGCAGCTAATTTCAGGTAGTTTCGAGTTGATTTGGTTTGAAGTAATAAGTAAGTAGCTTCAATAATGGGTCTCATGCCAGTCAACATTAATCAGAAATCATTATTGCAATACACTCAACGTTTTTAGCATATTCCAATCAGCAAAATCGTAGTTCATCGACAATTCAGGCTAGTCAGTACTTATGTTTAAAAAGGGAACTTCTTTTTTTATCTTGATTTTAAAAAATCATAAAAACTGTCTTTATATGTTATGTTCAACAGATTTATTCAAAAAACATAATAGATAGTTTAATTTAATGCTTAAAATACTTTTATATTGTATGTAGAATAATTAATCTACATTTATTGACCGTATCATAATTGAGACAGATATCACTGTTCACAATATTAAGAAATTTGAATCAAATATGAGTTCAAGCCTATCTGTTGTGAGATAGAAACTCACTTAAGGCAATGATGGATGGGGGCGCAATTTCGTGAATTGGTTGAAGTTAGACAATAACAACGTTGGATACCGACCAGTTCATTGGTCTAGAGGTTAAGCGTTCGCGCACGAGACTGATAGATCTTGGGTTCGAATATCGCGGGGGACAGGATCGTAGATGCTTATTGCTGAAGAGTCTCATACTAGGATGAAACATCCGTCCAATGCTTTCAGGTTTTCCATGGTGGTTTAGCTTCAATCGACTTATGATTTCAACTATTGAAATTACTAAAATCTCCACAAAACTCTTCCCAAATTTGAATCACTGAGTTATAAGTGACTCCAATTTATTACAATCACTATAAGACCTGAAAAGCTTCGGTTCGATCATATTTACACATATTGCTAAGATGTCTTAAACTCAACAACAACAAAAAAAGCCCTATCATTCATTAAACTCTGTTCTCCTTTAGATAACGTAAGTTTGTTACTTAACTTTATGATATTATATCATATAAACTTTCTACTTTAATCAATATATCTCACTTATTTATTATTTTTGTTTTAATCAACTTTTATTTATATTTACTTCACGATTGAACTACTTATGAATACTACAATTCAATAATTTTTAATCAGTTGAAGACAATAAAGAAATATCTGATAATAATGATAATGTACATGAAAAATCAATAAAATTCAATACAGAACATCAATGTCATCGTTCTCATACTGGTTTATTTTTAGGTATTATGTTATTAATAGGTAGTATTGTATGTATGGTATTATTTATAATACGTGGACGTAATGGTTATAAACAATTTGCTGCATATATTTATCAAAAATCAAAATTAACTATATCAACAATTAGTTTATTAGCATGTATTATAGCAATTAAACAAACAAATCAATTAAAATTTCATCGTTTAAAACATGGTGAAAATTTTGAATATAATTTATTAACTATTGGTTTAATTGGTTGTATTATATATCATATGTTCTTATTTATACCAGCCTTAGAAACAATCATTCATATTATGATATTTCATTCAAATGATATTAAAGATTATAATATTTTATATTTAACAAATGATCATATTAAATATACAGCTATATTATATATCATTAAATGTACATTAGAAATATGTCAAGCATTAATACAATTTTTTTTTATTGTTGAAACATCAAGACGTAAAGTATGTTGTATAAATCAATCAAGAATAAAACCAGGTCGTTCAATTATTGTCTTTTTATTAATATGTAATTTAGCATTATGGTTAATTAATACATTTGAAGTAAGAAGTGCTGAAACACAATTACCATTATATAGACAATATTTTGGTGTACGTACATGGTCTGTGATTACATATTGTTTTATACCATTAATTATATTTTTTCGTTTTCATTCAACTGTATGCTTAGCTGAATTATGGACAAAATTATATACATTAAGGTGAATTGATTACTTTCTCTCCTTCTCTCTCTCTCTTTCTTTACCTCTATCTGTATATCTCCCTTACACACACACACACACACAGTTCAGTTTGCTTGATTCAATCAAAAAAATGTAATTGTTTGTGTTCACATGCATCTAGAAATGTAATTCGGATACATTTTATGAATTATATATATATAAATGAAAATAAAACATCGTTATTCTTTGTTCAGTTAATTGTTTATTGATAACAGTGATAAGTGGGATATGAAACCGACCACAAGAAAACCTTATTTATAACGAAAACTCGAATTCCTTTCTAAATTTAGACATCCATTTCATGCGTTATTTGTTATGTGTGAATAACTAATAAGGGTGAATGTGTGTATATAATGACATAAGAACCTTAGATTAGTTCGTCTGTCCAGATTTAGAATAAGTCACATTGCTACAAGTAAAACAGTATGAAAGTATTGTTGGAATCTGGCCTGTCTCTATGTAGGTGGGACATAAAACCGACCACAAGAAATCTTATTTATAACAAAAACTCGAATTCCCTTCCAAATTTAGACATCATCTTCATGTGTTATTTTGCCACACATTGTTGATTTCAACACTATTCGTAAAAGTACTTACGTGTAAATGATTAATTTACCGACCACAAATCTTCAGTCAACTTTCAATGGGATCCGTCTAAACAACTAAAGTGTTCGGTTCTTCTGTGTTAGCTTTTCAAAGTTTCGGTTATTACTCTAGATATACGGTTCATTGGTTCAAATTTCGTTTATGTTTCAGTTCGAATAACTAGTCTGTCGACTCAGTAACGGTTTTTCTTCCGTGCTCATTTGTGATATATTAGGATCACTTGCTATGAGGTATATTCTAAGATTGTCTCAGTAATGAACAACATTCAGGAACGTTGCTTAAATGTTACATATCCTGACCTCTCATTACTTCGAATCATGAAATCATACATCGTTGTTCTTTGTTCAGTTGATTGTTTATTGATAACAATGATCCTTAACTATCCACATGTTTTAATAGTATATGTTGTTAAGGAATAATGTTGCTGTGATGAAATGAACTTATTACCTATTATTTCTCTAAACAAAGCTACTTAAATATTACTTGGAAAACCAAATTTTAAATATTTTCAGAGGCCAATAATGAAAATCAAAAATTATGTCGGTGAAATACTGTTCAAATATAAAATGATGTACCGCAAATGATTTAGCTGGCAATCCTTATATTCACATAAATTGTCCAAAAACATAAAACAAATGTATGGACAATTGGCATAAGATTACATGGAAGCTTTGTATTTGTAAACACAGTAACGCCAAGGAGAGAAAGATCTTAGCAAACAAATTTGACCTTTATTAAAATGAATTTAAAAAGCAGTAAATTAAACCAAAACTATACGAGATATGACATCTATTAATTATCATACCAATAAACTCGTTCACTTATTAATGGATATTATAACTGCATGCATTCGTTAATATAACAATGATAATGAAACATGTCCGAACAATAATATGATTATACTGACGTTAAATAAGTATATTCTGCTAAAATATTTGGGCATCAACTAACGAACTGGCAATTAAATTTTGGAATGAGCAAAACTGTGATGGTCAGAAGTATTTGAATTATTATACGAACTGAGAATCCCCGGAATAGCGCAATTTAAACCAAACAGAACTAGATTAGCGCGACTGAACGTATTATATTTAGAATCCGAAATCAGCCAAACACCAAGTACAAAGGAATCATTAGTTCATACAAGCACCATAAATACATAGACTAAAAAAGAGCCAAAAGATTTAACTAAATATAACCGGTTCTTGGACTCAACAATAAACGTTCATATTAATGAAAACTAAAAATCATTCAACATAACCAGAAAAGGATTCAGGGTCAATGTGGGATCATCGTGATAAGATATTTTATTCACAGAAAGAATGGGTAACCCTAGTATATCGATAGGGTGATAAATACATGAACAGAAGTTGAATCTACTTGCAGTCTCTTTTTAAGTAAAAAAACCCTCGTGTTCTCATTGCTTCTAATTTTGCTTTTCCTTGTTCACAGAGATCTTATTCACCCTCACCTGTAGTGTTTTTAGGTGCTTTACTGACTCACCTCTCTTTGATTCTACTTGTTTGGATTGAATGGTTTAAATCATTCTGTCCTTGAATCGAGTTACGAGTACCGTTTGTTAGAAACATTTATTATTCTCAACAATTGATTAAAGGTTCTAGTATCAATACGCTTGTGAACTCTTCTGTGAATGAACTTCATGTCATTGTTAAATGAACAGGTTCCTATGCTATTGTTCGTTCACCAGTTCTAGTTTGGCACTCATGGATAGTTAAATACACTGTATTTCGTTCTCTACAAGGACGGCAGTGTTCCAACCGCGGCACTTGCCATTGTCCGCTTTCCTTTTTCTTGAGACGTAATCATGAACACTCAGAAAACTAGCTCCCTTGTTGCAATGCATTTCATTACAACTATACATAATAGGACTACTATAAACTCGAAAAACCGACTAAATCTGAAACAAACATATAATGATTCGCTTAAAATGCAAGCACACCTCCACAACAATTAACTGACCATGATTCAGTTTAGCATACACATATTTTCTGTCACTGGCAAACGCACTCAATATTCAATTGGACTACACAAAACCTAATTCCGCTAACCTCTTACTCCTCTCCCCTTCATAATCGGCCGGATGCAATTTCTCTTTCATAAAGCTCGATTTCATTGACCTGTGCCTTCTCGTATTCCAGCCCTTTGCGCTGACAATTTCGAATCTAGTCCTGACTAGTGCAGACATAAATCAGAGTCTGCTTTCAAATGAATAAATTTAGTCAGTCGTCATATGGGTAGAGCATATTCTGCAGTTTTCGGGTTTATACTTCATCCCAACAATAATACGGAAGTGAACTTTTGAACAACAAAATAAGGTCTCCTTTGTCACTTCATACTTTTGGTTATATGATATATTAACGATTCCCTTAATTCATGAACTGGCTATCAAAATTTTGAAAGTGCACATCTCACACTTGTAAGGTATATGGATAACTAGTTTTAAATATTGTACCTCGTTATCACCACTGCCAAAATGGAACATCATCACACATTACTTTGGGTGGAGAAATATAACTCTCATAGAAAAGTACTTAATGCTGATGACTAACATGATCTTGAATCGAACTCAGGGGCCTGAGACATAAATTATCCCAGAACACTGGTTCTGTCACGAATATCCAATTCCGCTCGATGAGAAATGAATCTTCAAGAAGAATATTTAGGTTCAAAGGAAGAGCGTTACTGCTAAGTTCACACAATTCTTAGGAGAAATTCATTATCAAGAAGACATTGACGTTTCCAGAGAAGACTAAACGAATGGTTGTTTATCGAAGATATTTATAGACCTATAGCGGTACATAAATCCTCAAAATCAATAGCTTTGTAAGCCTTAGTCATTTGATACTGACCGCATTAGTTTGATTGGACTAATCTAGCCGAATGCACTGGGTTACTGTAAGATCCATTTTGAATGTTTTGTGTGTTGGTGAAAATCCCTCCATGTTTATACTTGCACTTTGTTCCTATTGATCCCCTTAGTTGCACATTGTTGTCTTTTGATTACATTTGAATTGTTAATACTTGTATTTTTTATTATAGTTTTTGTTTTTCTTACGCATTCACTAATTTTGTGTTTCTTCCCGAACTGCATCTGTGTTGTTTTACTGGACACTTGTTCTTGGCGGTAGCCATATTGATTTGCTCCTCCTTTTGTGTGTTCTATCCAGTCAGGATAGAATAACGTTCATTTGTTGTGACTGGTATTTTCCCTCATCTTTCATCAACTACTTTATTTATCGTAATTTGGATTTTATTGATTGAACTATTATTGGTTGAATAGCCGGGTGGTAATACTTGTTTAGGTAACGATTTACATTTAAGTTTATGATGAATTATAGAACTGCTATTTACCCGATTACTTGTTTTGATTTCGACGGGACGGCTATCCCTCTATCCAAACCATAGTTTGGATTTTACAGTTACTCTTAGACCAAACGTCCCTTCCACATACCGATATATATCTTCGAACTTCTTCATTCTTGACTTATGATTTGACTGAGTTGATATACGTCGATTATGAAAGCATTACTATTTAAGGCGCTATCAGATTCTGAATACCAACGACATATTTAGAACTCCATCACATATATCCTTATTGTACAATCATTAAATAACTAGGCTAGATACATTTGTATTCCTTTTATTATAAGCTTTCATTTGTTTTATTACCCACTAATATAACACTTACTACTCCTAATTGCAGTCTCTTATGCGCTCAGAGACTTTTGACTTGGTATTTTTAGTTGTTATTTTTCGTTACATCGTGTAATCCGGCCCGTTCTGTTTGTGTATAAGACATATGTTTAAAAATTCCTATTCACTCAGTAGAGGTGGATATTGTGTCATGGACTCAACGTTCAGGGCTGGGTGAGAACCTAATGTACTGTCAATTGACAATGATCCGCAGTTCATTAGAGGCTGTCACTACCGGTCGACGAGTCGTTGGTTTATAACAGAGATAACATCATAGAATTCGATATTTTGACTGGCGATATTGCCACATGTTCATTTACATGGACAAAAGTCATTACAAACGCTGTCTATGGTAGTATAACCTACAAGCGCATAAAGAAATTTTTTAAAATCTGTCCTGTGAATAGCCACTCATCTCTTTCTCAGCAGGTTTGCAACACGGAGTAAGGATAGAGCTCATGGGGCCGATACAAAGGCCAATGGTGACTGACATCTGAAATAAACAGTACAAGCTTTATGGTCACTTATCGGCTCTCAAGCTACGTCAAGAGACAATGAATCCATATTACGCATCCATTTCACTGAGGCCATACAACGTTTAAATGAAGTAAGTTTGGTTTTTTCAGACACTTGCTCGTTAATTAACCTATCAATTTCTACTTAAGACAGCATCCATAATGATTACTCACACCCACGAACGTGTATGACGCATAACAAAGTGTATATTCGAGCTTTTACGGACTGGACAATAACACTTAGCTCTTAGCACAAATTATCCATCACTTTGAACCACTTCTGCCATAGGTGATAGAACCCAAGATACATAAGGATGCATAAAAATTGGTGATGCTTTAGATGCCAATAAGGAAAAATGACTGAGACGGCATATCTCAGCTTGGTCACCACAAACATAATTTTTGTATTTATATAAAAATTATTCCGGAGAAAAGATTGTACCCATCCTTCAAATGATCTCAAAAAGTAGTATCTCTACTCACACGACAGGCTAATTCGGAATGGATAGTGATAGAACTTCGGTGTATGATCATATGGATTGAACCGCTACATCATAACAAATGTACAGTATTACAATAAGTGTATCAATCTAGGTGGATGTAAACGCAAACTAACGCCAAAGTGAGACCCTAACCTGTTTTGATAATAAATACTTTTCGAAATACCTCTAACCAATATTTGTCATGAAACAACTCATTCATTTATTAACTGAAAGTTTATAGATAGTATGACCATTGACCCTTATATCTACCAGTCACAAATATTGATGATAAATGGAATTTTAAGTGTTATTCATTCCATGTTTCCACCACTATGATAAGCGCTACATAATTTGGGCATTTGCTTGAACTAGCGGATTAACGGCCAATGTGCTTTCTTCCAAACGAATAAACGATAATGGGTCTTGAAACACAACGAAAATACTCTGTCATCAATATGAAGCATTCAAAGTAGGTCCGAAACATCAATAACAATCAACATAGGGTTTAACTGCAGTCAGATGTACAGCCACTAAAGCATCTATATAGCAATTTTTAAGTCAAAAATTATCCTGACGACGAATAAAATTCCAGGTTTCAAATACCCCTGCACAAAATACTGAAAGTCTTGAGCCAAAGTGCTTACACTTTATGATAAGAATTTAACTGAAGGTTTAAATAAACACCAATACGCTTCGTGGTCGAGTCACCTGAAACAATATTAGGCAGTAACTTCGACCCAATTTTATCGACAGAACACGCTTACTTCACCATATCAGTATGTCAGTTCAATATAGGTAATAAATAACATTGAGGAAGCTCGACAGAAAGTCAATCGACTGTGGGATTTTCTAAGACTCGGTCCAAACGATGATTCGGTCATACGAAAATTTTAAAGCATCTAGTTTACTGACTATCCCCATTAACCTCGAACACAGTAAATCTTCTTGTTAAATATATATTATAAACATCACAGTGACATAAAATTATGTACCAAATTTTCTTCGATAAATTCCAACGCCAATCCGTCCCAAATATATCTTATTATTTTCATGACCAGTTTTATTCAAGTTGGACGTTGGCTACTGGCTTTTAAATAGTGAAAATATCCAGGCGGTCCCTTTGGTTGCCTAACACAAGCGGTATTTCAAACAAACAAGATGGCCTGTACGAAAACTAAGCGTAGAGCTCGTACTCGCACTCAGCGGTTCACTTCGAATGTTTTTTCCATGTTTAATGAAGCTCAAATCAGCGAATTCAAGGTAGGCTTATAACTTTCTTAAAAGTAATATTCAATATGTCATATTGTATTTTCCCGGCCTTAGAAAATTACTCATTTTGTCGGTAAAAATCAGGCACAGGCTTATATCGTAAACCTCTGTTATGTCAACAGGTCACTGTTACAATCATTTGACTGGAACTAAGTTTGATATATTTGTTTGCAACAGAGTCTACTTTTGAAAACACATACGGATATGCGGCTTTCATCACTTTCGCATGTAAAAGCCCGCGATTAAAAACTATGTTGTTCATTCATGAATCTCCGCAATAATCTTTTCCTATCTCCCAGCCAG
Source organism: Schistosoma haematobium (assembly GCF_000699445.3). Taxonomy (NCBI): domain Eukaryota; kingdom Metazoa; phylum Platyhelminthes; class Trematoda; order Strigeidida; family Schistosomatidae; genus Schistosoma; species Schistosoma haematobium. The sequence continues at coordinate 14,841,083 of NC_067201.1, forward strand.
CAGGAATAAAGATATGTCATCGAAGGTTCATAAATAGTACGTTCTCAGATTCAGGGTCTTTATAATTTGTTTCTGTAAATCCCTACCAGTCTGCTGAGTTTTGAACAAATACATTTTTTTATAGTCCATAAGATGTGAGACGTAAAGTGTAGACAAAATTTTTCCAAAGTCTGCGAATTTGACCATGGCAACTTTTGTCTTACCTTTAGCTAAACTGTCCAAATACATAGTAGTGTTTATTGCAGACTATTACAGCTCTATTTTTGATCATTTGGATTTATTATTAGGTAGGATAACTCCTTATTCAAGCTGAAGAGATATTTTTGAAAAGTCTACTGGGAGTTCATGCTTTGATTTGAGTTTCTCTAACAGAGACTGCTAGCAGATTACGATTCTACACAAATGTACCTCGGCGTTAGCTTCCATACTTTGTGTAAGTAGAGAGGAATTTATTTAGCTGATTGTGGGGAGATCTAAACAAAGGAAGTGTAGTTCTACAGGAATAAAATAAAATCTCTTAAAGAAAAGACGATATTGGGACATAATTTAAAGCAAGAATAATATCGTATGTATCATCATCACTACTACGACTTTTCAGCCATGTCATTAAAAGTCCCTAACCGTAAATTACTGCTATCAAAAACCACATCTCTATACAGGCCAGCCCAACTGTCGATAACTTCATGGACTGATGTTAGACTAAAGAGGACTACGACAGCTTAACCATAGTACTCCAAACCAATACCAAAGGTTCCACATGGTTGTCGCTTACAAAAGTTTAAAGATATTTCTGTCGGTATATAACTACAAAAGTTCTTTAGAAGCTTTTGAACTACTGTTTGTATTACTTAGTGTACTATCGTTCATCGTTTCAATCTTTTAAACAGGAAGCGTTCCTAATGATTGATTCAACTAAAGATGGTGTCATTGATAAGCATGACTTAGAAGATATTTTCATCTCCTTGGGAAAATCGCCAAACGACGAGTACTTAAACGATATGCTTTCACAAGCACCCGGTCAAATAAATTTCACAATGTTTTTAACATTATTTGGTGAGAAAATGATGGGGTGTGATCCGGAAGAAACGATTTTAAATGCTTTTGCTTGTTTTGATCCTGAGGGGACAGGTATGTGTAATGACCTTATATGTATCCCTTTGTTTCATGTTTTATGTCATTACATAAGAAAACTATCACTTCATTTCAGTGGGATACTTCTAATAAATCTTCTTTATATAGTCCTCTTTAATGCATTGTGCAAAAAGTTGATATGGTTCAAAAGCTCCCAAGTGCATATGTTCTGTTCACAATCATATATAGTATGTTCAATGTCGGTTTGAATTTAGCATGGTTAGATGATAATGCTGTTAGTGAAATATATACATCTTACCTGTCTTCGTTTATATTCTGTCTAATTAACACGTTTAAAATGGCGGCATATCAGTCAGTCAGTAACAACGTAGGACTTCGTACGTACGTACATCAGTTCGAGTTGCCATACCACATTAGCACAGAGATGCAGTTGTCGATTCAAATCCCTTAGTGGTAGAGGTAGTAAGAGTATAAGCAATCTGAAAGGTTAGGGTTTGGAGATGTTATTTAAAGAGTATAATCCAGTGAAATAAATTGGGAAAGAGAAAAAAAGAGACAAGGAGGAATCGGGAGATTAGAATTTGAGAGAACACAAAGAGTGTATGCACCTGCGCCATTGCAAACGATTCTGAGACATGTCATTCAGGGTCTCTAAGCATTGGTTGCTATCATCTCGCGGTCCCCAACCAGGTAGTCTACACCTGCCAACATGACTCAGTCCACTTGTCAGTGACTTCATGGACTTGTGCCATGTTTTGGTCTGGCTGTATATCAAAAGGCTTAATACTTTTATTTTGGATCGGTATATTTCATACAAACGTTTTGCATGTTGGCCGTAAGAGATAGTACATAGAAAGGCTTTCCAATTTACTCAGCTTTAGAAAATGTCATTGAATATCTGTAGAAACATATAAATACAAGTTGTAAACAGATAACGAATAGAGCAAACAGACATACATAAAAACGCCGAAGGTTATATGTGAATAACTAATAAAGGTGAATGTGTATATAATGATATAAGAACCTTAGATTAGTTCGTCTGTCCAGATTTAGAATAAGTCACATTGCTACAAGTAAAACAGTATGAAAGTATTGTTGGAATCTGGCCTGTCTCTATGTAGGTGGGACATAAAACCGACCACAAGAAATCTTATTTATAACAAAAACTCGAATTCCCTTCCAAATTTAGACATCATCTTCATGTGTTATTTTGCCACACATTGTTGATTTCAACACTATTCGTAAAAGTACTTACGTGTAAATGATTAATTTACCGACCACAAATCTTCAGTCAACTTTCAATGGGATCCGTCTAAACAACTAAAGTGTTCGGTTCTTCTGTGTTAGCTTTTCAAAGTTTCGGTTATTACTCTAGATATACGGTTCATTGGTTCAAATTTCGTTTATGTTTCAGTTCGAATAACTAGTCTGTCGACTCAGTAACGGTTTTTCTTCCGTGCTCATTTGTGATATATTAGGATCACTTGCTATGAGGTATATTCTAAGATTGTCTCAGTAATGAACAACATTCAGGAACGTTGCTTAAATGTTACATATCCTGACCTGTGATGATACAACTGAATCCCATTATTTAATCCATCGAACTAGATGTTTGTTACTGAAGCTTTTCACATGCGGATATCCTATTTTCATCAATTCCTCGTAATTTATGCAAAAGATATTCATTATCCTTTTTAATGAGAGCAAATTAATAGCAGGAAACTGAAAATAAATTAGTCTGCGCGTGTTAATTATTTGATATTTTTTTACCTCACACATCCTTTACAAAATAAAAATACAAACCACTCATGCAGAGTAAAGGTATGATTAAGAATTATTCAGTGATTTTAATGAAATAAAAAAATTCTCAGTCAGATTGCAAAGGACGTGTGGCTCATACTCAATTACCGGTAAATTAGTTGATTATTACATCATATTGAACTACATTTGATGCCATGAGCCAACTCATAGTAACTTGGGCAAAATCAAGTTCCATGCTTGTCGAAAATCATAGTAATGCTTTTTCTCGACTATCATTACCACTTAAATGCTAGCTATGTATTTATTCTATTTATTTATAGGTGTAATAAGTGAGAAACGTTTACGTGAATTAATGACTACAATGGGGGATAGATGGTCTAATGAGAAAGTTGATGAATTATTCCATGGTGCACCGATTCAAGATGGGAATTTCGATTATAAAGAATTTACACGAATGATTATGCATGGTCAAGAAGAAGAAGAAGGTCAAACAAACCAAACATAATTTTATTATCAACTGATCTTTTATATAGTTGACAGCAAATTGAATTTTATACTCATCACACTTTCTAACTTTTCAAAATATATACACACGTATACATTCATTTTTGCTAATCTGTTGTATTTCTTTTTTTTTACATTCCATTTCTACTCTACTCATTGCTTGCTACTATTTGTGCCTTAACGCAAAGCACCAAGAAATATATCTTTGAATGCATAAAAGCTTTTCTTTTAAATGAATTACATAACCTTAGGTTATTTTACAGATTACCTTTTAATGTGAACGCAAGTACTTTTGTCGCCTTCAATAAGTCAAAGTTTTGATGTCATCGTTCAATTTCGAAATTTATTTTTCATGTCATATTTCAGGATAGATACGAAAAGCATTGATAGTCAATAAATTCCTCATTCATCAAGTCAAATCATTTTCGATATCTTAGCTCAAAAAATTGAGATTTGTGATTAGGCTGTTGAAAGTTTAACTCGTCTCTGGGGAGGAAACCACTAGGGGAATATCAGTTAGTTAATACGATTGCGCCTTCTTGCGCACTGGTTTTCTCAAAATTTAATGTTGACTGGAGCGAGATACTAGTAGAAGGGTTTCGATTGATATGTATTTTAGATGTGATTCAAATTAGTAGGATCTCAAATTACTGATCTGCACACCTACAGGTCTGATGCCGATGTTCATGAGATGTTAGAGATAGTTTACGCTTCATCGAATTTCTTTCTAAGTTGGGAAATATGTTGATTATGTCTTCCTCGGGTATAATTCATTGTTTTGTATCAAGAATATCAGTGACAAATCTCGTAAATACTGTGGAGCTGCTCATACTCGAAGTAAGAAAGTCGATGTCCGGTCTGCAGAATAATTCATCAATTCCGAATATGTAGAGTACTGAGAAAATAGCTCGACGTAAATACGGTACTATGTTCTTAAAATTCGACAATTTCATGTTGCATCGAATAATATGTGGTTCACTTCAGAAAGGCATGTCTTGAAACAGTTTATAGTAGTGAGTCATGAGCGATGTAAAACCTTGCTTATATATGCATCGACTCAAAATACTACATTATAACACCAAATCGAAATAAAATTATTTTTGTCAATCTGAGATTAGTAGTAGAAAAGATTAGGCATGAATATAGAAGGGATGAGTTTGATGAATAGGAAGTATACGTATATTTAGACAAAGATAGAATCCATCAACGCAATTGCTGCAGATTCTAAGCCATTTCACCCAATGTATTTAATCATGGGTTACAATGATTGCGCGGACCTCAACTAGGCAGTGGACAATTCTATACCCTCTACTTTTATTCACATAAGTTCAAAATTAACTCAAAAGAATATTTCAGTGGTTGAGATCATGAGTCAATTGAAGCTACACCACCCTGGAAGTACTGGACTGCCGTTTCATCCTAGTATGGGACTCCTCAGCAGTGCTCATCTACGATCCCGCCTCGCAAGATTCGAACTCAGGACCTATCAGTCTCGCACTCGAGCGCTTAACCTCTAGACTACTGAGCTGGCCGGCATCCAATGGTGGATGTGTGGCTCAATTTCGTGGATTAGTTGAAGTTAGACATTAACACCGTTGGATGCCGGCCAGCTCAGTGGTCTAGAGGTTAAGCGCTCGCGCGAGAGACTGATAGGTCCTGTGTTCGAATCTCGCGAGGCGGGATCGTGGATGCGCACTGCTGAGGAGTCCAACAATAGGACGAAACGGTTGTCCAGCACTTCCAGGTTTTCCATGATAGTCTAACTTCAATTGACTCATGATCTCAACTATTAAAATTACTATAATATCCACAAAAATCCTTCCGACATTAATCAAAAGAATATTCTTGATATGTATATATATATTAGAGAAAACAGTTAATCTAAATAAAGCTGATACATAACAGAGCTCAATTGTATATTTTGAATACTGAACTGTCCTTGAATAACACTAAATATCATACACCATTAGCATGTTAATTATTTATCTGAAAGATTTTATAAATAATGATTAATAGTTTTAAAACAAAATGGTGGAAGTTAATTTAACCAAATACCAACGTGTGTTACCTTAGCACTTACTTTTAATAAACCGTAAACTTAATTAAATATGCAGATCAATATAATAAGTAATTTATATTGAGTATGATTAGATGGTGTTTGATTGGTTAAAAAAAATGAACTTTTAAATGAATAAGAATTAACTTGGTTTATTGTATCTGTCTCATTCAAAATTCATGTGGTACATTACTGTGATTTCTTACTACGTTCGTATTATTCACATCAGTTCCGCCTCATATAAACACAGTATAAATTATTATCAATTGTCAGTTGTGCCCCCAAATGCCCTGGTATGGCCGAGAGTGGGGTGGGCCCGTCCTCCCTCTCGAAATGCTCACACACGGCCACGTGTATACAGCCCCTGCCAGGGAAGTCCTACTCACTGCCTTCTCGTGGCGGGGCTGTTGGTTACGAAATTGAGAGGACGAAAAGCGAATGTCCGGCGCTCTAATCGGATCCCAAAACAATGGTGCACATGGGCTCCAGTATCCTGCGGGAACAAATGGCGTATGAACCAATGGTTGGTCATCGACTACCATGGGACTACATCTCCTCACGATGCTCCACTGCCTTATGGGTCAGACCTTTAGGTCAAAGGCTCGGGGTGTGGTCCCCTAAGAAACCACCTGCTTCAGTCTGGGCACCCGGGCAGTACCGCAGCCCTCACACAAATCGAATGATTTATGTGGCCCATATGTATTTGGTGCCTCCTTGTACTAATGTTTGTTTAACTAAATAAATAATAAATTGTCAATTATAATAGTAACAACTGATAATGACTCACCGAGTCATATGATTGAAATTGAAAAATAAGAAACTTCTAAAAATCACTTAACAATAATTATGTGCTTACTAGTGACTAAAATCAAAATGGATTTTATGGAATTCTAGTGAGTCATCTTGATTTGTAGTCAACTCAGTTACCAATCCGATCGACATTATATTCTAGACAAATTAAATTACCAGTATGACATTTTTCATGTTACCATTAAGAATCTCTGAATATACCATGTTTTCCACTTTTCTGCATGAATAATCTCTGTCTGCAGTTAACCTGACGTAATTGAAATAAACAACTCAATATGTTGTGATTAATCAAACTACTGGATTTCCGTTACTGTAATCAAAGTGACAACTAACTAGTAGCAGCAACTGGTTGAACCTCACTATATGTAATACAGCGTTAACATTATATTCATTTTGATTAAAACTGTAATTTGCTTAAGTAATTAACGAATTGTTAAGGCATAAAATTAATACATCGCGCTTAGATTTTCACTGATAAAACAATTCGGTGTGCAATCAGTCAGCCATATGAACATTTAACCCTGTACATATGTGATTCCGTTCAAGTGGCCGCACAGCATTAACATAGCGAGATGAAGTCATCAAGCTAAATCCCAAAGTAGTAAAAAAGACTAAACATAGGAAACATGATTGTAGGCGAAAATATGGGTTCATAAGTTGTAAAAAACTAAGACAATTAGGAAACCTAGGTTCTAATAGAGGGTGAAGAGTGAGTGCATTTGTGCCATATTGGATGATTCTGACCCACATTACAAAGTCTCTAACCGTTGGTTACGAAGATAAAACGTATCACTAAGGCGGTTTAGACAAGAAAAACTAACCATTAATCTCGTTTTCATTTGTCCTACAAACAGTTGGTTTCCGTTCATCTGGGAGATGACCATATCTCAGACTAAATAGTTGAAAAAACTAGGCCAATTATAACCTTGTTTATGCAAATACAATGATAGCCTAAATGAGTATTTGAGCCTAAATCTGTACTAACACTCAATAAAGAATTATATTTATTCAGGAACAATTAATAACTCTACTACTAATACTCCTATTATAATCAATAAGAAGTTTCATTTTCACCAAAATGGTCTATTGCGTGCGGAAAAGGAAAGATTTTCAAGCAGATGATTAACATTTAATGATCAATCCTCATTATTAATAATTGTTTAAAGATAATCATTGTCGAACTACTAATTATTTAATGCTGACTAAATGTTATCGATTACATATGAAACGAGACGAATAGTAGGATCTAAGACGAGCGTTTCATTCTATTTGAAACTCAATAACAGTAAACCAGTACATTAAGCGACTACTGACCTAATCTTACGAAATAGTAGTCATCATTAACACCAGTGGTTTACACTTTTAAGGAATCATCTTTGAAAGTTGTAATAGATCAACATAGCCAATGAATATCAAATCTACATAATAAGTTTTATTTGCTAAGTAATTCTGTTATGCCCCATCATATAATTGTTAAATAACTAACCTATTCATATTCATGTCCTTCTTATTATGAGCTTTATTTTGACCTATGAACTATTATTATACGATCTACTATTATTGAATTATGCCCTTTCTATTAATTACTACCTCCCTTATTCACAGCCACACTTGGCTAATTCTTGTACAAATGTTGTTTCGTATTTTATTGGTACGATGTGGTCTGTCTGATTGGTATATAAACCGAATGTGTTTGAAATACACGATTCATATCGCAGAGGCCCGGATTGGTGTTCTGGACTTAACTGGCTGGGCTAGACAGGAAGTGGGACCAATAAGGACTCTAGACCGCTCATACGAGTTTACGCGTCATTGGTCCGATCGATAAGTCACTGCTCACTAATTAGCGGTATCGTTACGTTATACATTAGCAGGGCACACAGGTCACAAGTTATAACAAATTCCGACTAAATACAATACAGAATATTTCTGTATTTAAACAAAATGCATTTTCACCAAATTTTGAGCTGAACTAATTGTTGATGAAAACAAAGGTGTTGTAGAGTATGTACCCGCAAAAGTTTTATCTTTAGATGAGATTTATAAAATCTAAGACAGAACGTCAGAAACAAAAGAAAACACATCAACTGAATACACTTTATTACAAATACATATATATTAGATACAAAAATGAACTGATAAATGGATAATTGAAAAATATACATAAGAAAAATGAAACAACAATAACAATTAATTTTCCATAATGCAATGAGAAGACGAAGTTTCTATCAGAATTATGTGATATATTTTTGCACAATAACAATTCATGCATGTTTCCATGTTCTATTCCTTTAACATTATGATTATTATTCAGAAAATAGCTAACCATGTTAATAACCATAATGATGTATATCCACATGTAATAACTGGCCATGTCCAACAACCAAATAAATCTGCTTCAATCAAACTTTGTAAAATGCATTTTTCATAACAATTTCGAACAGCATTTACACTTATTGGATAATGTTGTTGTTGAATTCTAGAATTGATGATACATATTACAATAATTAATATCGGTGTAAATGTAATTAACCAGCCAATGATAGTGAAACATTTTACCAGTTTCATTGTAAATGATCTGGAATAAAGGATTGTGAACAGAAATATTATTATTATTACTATTAGTAGTAGTATTTTCATAGATTTTATATCAAGCATTTATACTAGTTAGGTCACCGCTTAAAGCGTGGAAGCACTAAACAACCATTTTGATTTAGTATGGAACTCATCGGCAAAGTGCGTCCACGACTTCGCAACTGAGAATCGACTGCAGCACATTTGGTCTTGTGCATGAACAGTTAACCCTTAGACCATAGAGCCGGCATTCAATGGTGTACGTGTTCAATTTTAATTAATTCATTACTATTATTATTATTATAAAAAGATCTTTAAATAGTTAGATTTGGCAATCACTTTATTGACATCAAACGGGAATTATTATCAACCGGTGACTGATTTCCAAATGCTTTTTTCTAAAGAGTAACATTCAAATTGATATCAACAGTTACAATAACTAATGTCTGTATTTACCTGATTTTTGTTACTTTAAGAACTCAATCCATTTTGGAGCTGCAGTCTGACATGAATAGTGCAAATCAATTTTACGAAGCATGGAATAATCCACAGAATATTGAGGCGCACGTATATATATATATATATATATATATATATATATATATATATATATAGGTTTATTAGAGACTTAACATATATCATCTTCATTAACAGCTATAGACAGACATTATAAGGAATTCTAAGGAATACAAAGGTATAAAGTGGACGTGAGACGACAGAGCAAATACTAATATAGATTTTGTAATAGATTTTTCTGACAATGATATCCTGTTGATCACACAAAAATTGTGGTTTAAGTACTGATCCACAAAGTTATTTTAGCTTATGTATGATACGGTGATAATTATGAGTACATATTGAGATAACGAGCCGATCTAATTTAGACAACCATTGGAAACCTGAAAGCAATGGGAAACTGGTTCGTCTTCGAATATGACTCATACACGACTCTGCAACTGGAAACAGATCCCGGAACCTTCGGTCTTGTGTGCGCAAGCCTGAATGTCCTAAGTCCGAATTCCGGTTGCGGAGTCGTGGATGTGCACTGCTAAGGAGTCCCATGCTAGAACAAAACGGTCATCCAGTGCTCCCAGGTTTTCGATGGTTGTCTAACTTAGATTGGTGCGTGATTCTACAGACATTCAATGAAATTCATAACCCCATGCTGACTATGAATATATAGTTCAATGATGCTTACATTAGGTTAACAACAAATAATCCGTACTTTACAAAATTGCTCTTATTAAAAACTGCAAAGAAAAAAAACACTCACTTTTTAGTTTCGATATTATCCTTTCTCTGTACAAATAAGCTTAACAGAGGAACAATTGGAATACCGAGAACAACAGCTGATGATATATTTAAGCATGTCAAACAACTTAAAAATAATGCCCAACTAAAAAGACATAACTGGCCGGTAAGATCTTGTTTATCTGCTTCATATAAATTCAAAAGTCTATGAAATATGAGAAAATCAATAGGAAAAAATTAGACAGTGGAAAACCATGATGACAGGAGAGGATAATTTTTTAATGAAAAAAATTTTTTATGGACGATTGTTCACAAGGGATCAATGACACCAGCTTCGGATATTACTAAAAGTTAGAAAACATTGAATAAATGTTTCATCATAGTATGGGACTTCTCAGAAACGTACACTCACGAACTTGTCAAATATCAAAATCTAGGAAATATAACCTATTGTGATAGATATTTGGCATTTAAAACGCTTAGTTTGAATTTAATGCTTCACACTTCAAAATTCAAATAACTAATCCTTACAAAACCTTCCAGCAAAGATACAATAATGTGCTTACTATTGATTTGTTTCGAAATGAGTTCCTGAATTTTTAGTGAGAAGCTGTAACTGGTGAAGTTAAACCATGTCAGGAGTAAGGCACTCATCACCGATGGAATTAGATGATCATTGTGATATATTGCGAATCAACAAAAGTTAGAAATGTAGACCGTTAGATACTAACTCAGCGGTCTAAGGGTTAAAGGCTCGTTGTAAGGCTCAACAGCTACCTACTTCAACGTGTCACACTGGCCAGAATAAAAGTGAGTTGAACAAAGGCTATTGGTTTGTAAACAAAAGCTTAGCATCATTCCATAGTCACTGGACTGGATCGTGCTATCAAATAACAATCTTGATTAATCCATATTTGCAGTAGTTCCAACATTATGATTAACTGACTGGCTTAAATATCACGATTTTATTACTCAATGCTTTCAAAAGGCTAACTGGAATTATTTGAGCTCCCCAGTTAGTGAAAGCTGTTTGATATTAGTTAAATGTAATTTGATGGTTTTTTCGAGAGTGTTTTATGATACAGGTCAACACTGATGAGTTCCAAACTGGAATGAAAAACCCAATCAAAATCCTTGATCTTCAAACATTACCTTACAACTAATGTAGCAAATGCTTAGAAGGTATTCGACCTAAAAAAAATACTCATATGACAAACTTAGTAATTAAAAACCTGCATTGGTTGCTCAACACTCATCTGAGGTAGCTGATTATACATATATGAATGTTCACATGAACTACAGATACAAAAAGTATGAATGATTGAATCTAATAAATATGGAACTTGATATCTTGAAGAACATGTATTAGTACTGGTTGATTATGTTAGTGTCATATAATTTTCAGCTGTTGGTTAGTTACAGATCGAATACTGACAGTTGAAATTTACAGACATCTCAATGTGAAGTATCAGAAAATGGGGACTACAGAAGTTGACTTCTCATCTAAATTTTATAGTTAGCATACAATTCCATACCAAGTGTTTTTAGAGGTATGATGGCAGTTGTCACTTCTTGGTTGTCAACACCGTAGTAGGATACTAGTTCTTAAGGCGCCTAAAATGGAAAGTGGGTTAAGGGTGATCTTTATGATCTATTGGCGTGACCTCAGAGCCCAAGGAAGAACTGCTTGGGGTTCGTGACACGTGGGCTTCTTGTGAGTATTTTCAAACATACTAGTTCCATACTCCGAAAGCTTTAACGCCGATAATGGAAATCCCTCGAGTAAGATGAGTTGTGCCGTTTCCAGGCCCAACATTTTATAAACCACTATTTCGTTGCGAGAAGTTAACATCAGTGCAGACGCTACTTGAGACCAATGTCTTACTGAGGTTATATATCTGTACAACCAGTAATACAACGTCGCCCTCAGAACTTAATTTTCTGTACCCGATCTTACTGCGTTTTAACCAAACTGTATGGGATGGTTGGACCTAGGGAAACGAATTTCTCAAACAAAATAGCTTGACTGGATGATTACTATATTGAAGTCTCACAATCGAGTCAGGATAGCGGCTACAATCAGACAAACGCATATATGCACCAGGCTCCAAAGTAATTACGACTGATTGACAATTTCATATAAAACAGATATTAGTTACATACTTTCTTTGAAAGAAAAACAATAAATAAAAACAGAACTTACTTTTTTATGATAAGCATAAGGATTGGTAAAACAATCATGACGGCAATTATCAAACTAGTAATACCGATTAGAAATATATCAACCAACTTAAAAGTGGAATTGATTGATTGGCTGCCAATTAATAATAAGTTGGATAACTTAAATAAATACTTAGGTGAAGAATGCAGTAAAAATCCCGTAGAAAAGCATAAAGTAAGACGCAGAATTAAGCATAGTATATATGGAGGAGTAGCGCTAGAGTATAACGGTGAATTAGATTCAAGTTGCTGTAAAGAAAATGCAAAAAAAGAGAAGTCTCTTAGTAAAATAGCTATATATATATACTTTGAGTTCTAAAACTCCTATACTCCTCTCAATCCATGAATTCACTTTTTCTCATCGAATCATAGTGTCTATGCTGAATATTTCCTAATACAACTGATATTGTCACTACTTCCATTTCTCAATTTGTCTCGATAACCTCATCTCGTTGCGCTGATATAATGTGGCAACTTTAACCAATGCACATGAGTCCCAGATTCTACACTGATTATGACTGACTATGGCTCAACATCGAGTATACAAATCTGCAGGGAATAGACAAGTAACATGATAACTAATAGTATAAGTACTTATTACACCAAATTTCATGATGCTAGTTAGTATAATTTAGAAATTAGAACGTGGAGAATCATTTACAAGAAAAGAAGTTAGAAAAGTTTCAGTAGCCAAACCAAAAATCGATCCATTTTGTATTTCTAAATACAACTTCAGCATAATTCATATACAAACTCAGTATGACTAGATGAAATTCTTGTATTATAAGAGTCAAATCTAATCGATTGAATTAATTAATTTTTAGTTGACAATGAATAGCACAAATTTGACCATTATTACTAATTAGAATTTGAACCAGTTAGTCAGATGTATAAGTACTACACAATGTTAACATAGCAAGTATAACCCTATAAGTCCACCGAATGAACCGTCATATATATATATATATATATATATATATATATATATATAGTAATGAACTCCTTCACAGACGATGGGTAGATCTAACAGTTTTCTTCTACATTATTTAATGGACAATGATAATTCAACTAATCCGCTGTAAGCTGAAAGGCGAGGATTGGCAAAGCAAGGACGAAATTCCTACAATTGAAGAACATATGGAACTCAAAACAACTTTCAACCAATATCAAAGTCAAAATCTTCAATACGAATGTCAAGGCAGTTCTACTGTACGGAGCTGAAACTTGGAGAACTACTACAACCATCATCAACAAGGTACAAGTATTTATAAATAGCTGTCTATGCAAGACACTCAACATCCATTGGCCGGATACCATCAGCAACAGCCTTCTGTGGGAGAGAACAAACCAGCTTCCAGATGAAGAGGAAACTAGGAAAAGACGATGGAAATGGATAGGACATAAATTACGCAAATCATCAAACTACATCACGAGGCAAGCCCTAACTTAGAATCCTGAAGGGAAGCGGAAAAGTGGAAGGCACAAGAAGACATTACGTTGGTAAATAGAAGCAGATATGAAAAGGATGAGTAACAACTGGAAAGAGCTGGAAAGGATTGCCCTGGACAGTGTTGGATGGAGAATGCTGTTGAGCGGCCTATGCTTCTTCACGAGGAGTAACAGGCGTAGGTAAGTAAGTAAGTAAGTAAGTACTGTAAGCTGAATATAATTGGAAATGGATAGTAAAAACCGTCATGAGTAGTTGTGGTTGAGATAATAACAACTTTTATTGACAAATAGGTATGACAGCTAGTCATCGCTGCCAATGGATGAGTTGTAAAATATTGTTACTTAATTGAAGCTAGATATTAACACCGTTAAATGGCTGCTCAGTGGTCAAAAGATCAACCATTTGCGTATGAGATCAAAGGTCCTGGGTTCAATCTCCAGTGTCTCAGTCGTGAATATGTACTGCTGAGTCTCAATACTAGGTCAAATACGCCGTCTAATAATTCTTAGTTTTCAACGATGGTATAGCTAAGTTGTAAAAATTGTAAAAATACACAAACACGAGAATTAAAAAGACTGTTTTCGGTCAGTCTCTATTGGTATATGTAAAGCCTGAGTAGATTGCTTCGACAATGCTATTTAGTCACAAATTTATATTAAAGTTGTATGATGATTGGCACCAAATTTAGGATGCGAAATTTGTCTTACCCGGGACTCGTCACTTGAAATCACCGGCATCCTAGTGTTGATGTTCACAGTGCGCCGCGAACCCAGTACCCTTCAATTCTAAAACCAAAGTACTATTCACTGAGGTGCAGAGTCCAAGTAGCCACTAGCTTGTGGATTTTAGTTGTAAGAGCTTGTGTTTTTCTGTTGTTGATGTTCAGAACACCAATACTGAGATGAAGATACATCTAGTTGATAAGTCCCATATAGAACAAAACACGTGTTGTTAATCCTACTTATGACCACTACATAGCTTTGATAAAAATCTGTGGCTAAATAGTAAAGACGACACAATTCGCCAATCATTCACACTTCCCAACAGAGACTGAATAACTACAGTCCTCCATATTACACAACAGGAAAATATAAAACCTTATAAATGTGATTAAAATCAAAAGTTACCTTTTCATTTTGATCATTTTTTCTTTCATTCACAATCGATTTTTTTTCAATGATTGACTTTTTTTGATTACGCTGACGAATTGTTTGGTTATTATTAATTAATTGAGTATTATCATCGACTAATTTCTCAATATGATGATTATCTAATTGAGATGAATTGGAATTGGTTAATTTAGATGAGTCTATTTTTTTATTCATCATCATTTGATCATCATCATTATTATTATCCGAATCGGACTGATTTAATAATATCCAAAAGAGAACTGGCTAAAAAATTATAAGTTTTTGAGAAATACGGTAAATAAAAGGAAATGATGTATTAACAGATGTATAGAGTAAATGAATGATACGCTAATATAAAATTTGTACCAAAGATTTTTGTTTAGGCTAATACAGCTGATGGTGCATATATTAGGCAGACACGAGAGTGAATCTAACATACCTAGGTAGACTGAGTGACTAATAAACACAGCGATGACACAATGGTGGTAAAAACTATATAATAAGAAGAGAGAGAGAGTTTATGTTTTAAGGAAAGACAAGTTAACAGACAAAAACTACAGTGAATAATTTATATCCACATAACCCTTGGTAAGTTACATCAAAATACTTCATTAAAGAACAGAAATTATTACGAACAGAGAATAGAAAGATCAACGACGATGTTTTCAGTATGATCTTATGGCATGAAAGGGTAAGTTTCAAATAATGTCAACAAAATTATTTTTCTATGAGCAACGTTAACACCTAGTTTTTAAATGACAATCGATTAATAATTTGGCGTTAGTTCAGCGTAGTTTATACTGTTTTAATATTCTCTGGGTTTTGCTATCTTCCGTCTTTATCTATTCTGAACCCAATATGCTGTACCTGATGTGTACAAAATTCACACTTTTCTGTAAGGAGACGTTGGCCATATTCAACTATATATGATAGCACAAGATCAAGTTGCTTCAGTAATGCATTTTATCAACTCTTATGATTATATCATCCGAATAACCTGGATTACCTCGGATATCCTGTAAAATGGTGTCCATTATTTGTTGGAATATGGAAGATATCGTCTTAACTCTGAAAGACAGTCAGGAATAAACCAAATATTGAAGTTATACATATTAAAAGTAAACTCCAACTTGATTGCTATCAGTTCAAAACATGATACTTTATTCAACATGGAAGTCTTCTCTCGACATCAGAGCCATGTGCCCCACATACGTAAAAAGTGACATCAACACACCTCTCGTCATAAGAATATTAGACTCTGACGACTAAAATTAATTGCTAATTTAATAAATCTATATCTTATTTCTTATTGTTGGGAACTAGTATCGAGAAAAAAGTTAACAACAGTTCAATATACTATAAAATCATAACTAATCACCGTTAAACTCCGCCTGTAGCTCTTCCAGAGCTATTACCGGTCCCAAGCCCGGTTAAAGGAGGAGGGTTGGGCATGGGGTTAGCGTCCCCATCCCGTAGAAAACTAACTCGCTAAAAAAACGCTTACCAGAAAAAATTATTCAAACCATTTAAACTCTACCCTGAAAGTTAGAAGGTCTTCATTTAGAAGAATTATGACGCTTCATGGTGAAAGCCGAGTTCCTTCGGAAGCCACGAGGCCGATGCCCCTTCTAACAACCAGCGCAAACATTTTTATAGGTACATGGAACGTCCGAACAATGTGGGAGACCGGGAAGACCAGTCAAATAGCAACGGAAATGAGGAGATACAACTTGGCAGTACTGGGAATCAGCGAAACCCATTGGACTCAAGCTGGACAACAAAGGCTAAATACGGGAGAGATGCTGCTGTACTCCGGTCACGAAGAGGGAAATGCTCCACACACTCAGTGAGTTGCTCTAATGCTGTCCAAAGTAGCATGAAATGCACTTGTGGGATATGAATCTCACGGATCCAGAATCATCAAAGCATCATTCAAAACAAATAAGGAGGGGATCACAATGAATATTATCCAATGTTATGCATTCACCAATGATAGCAACGACGACATCAAAGATTAATTCTACGAGCAGCTACAGGCAATCATAGAGAAGTGCCCAAGAAACGACCTCACCATTCTGACGGGAGATCTAAATGCCAAAGTCGGAATAGACAACATCGGATATGAAGATATCATAGGACGACATGGAATGGGAGAGAGAAACGAGAATAGGGAAAGATTTGCAAATCAGTGTGCATTCAACAAATTGATCATAGGAGGCACAATATTTCCACACAAGCGTATACACAAGGCTACATGGATCTCACCGGACCACACTACAGAGAACCAGATAGATCATATTTGCATCAAAAAAAAATTCCGAAGGACAATGGAAGATGTGAGAACCAGGAGAGGAGCTGATATAACTTCAGATCACCACCTAGTTGTGGCCAATTTAAAACTGAAGCTATAGAATAACTGGACAACTGGACAAACAGCACTACAAAGGTTCAATACAGACTTCCTTCGAGATACTAACAAATTCAACGAATTCAAGATAGCTCTCAACAACAGGTTCCAAGCCTTACAGGATCTACTGAACGAAGAAGAAACTAGTATGGAGGACAACTGGAAAAGTATCAAAGAAGCATTGACTTCAACGTGTCAAGAGGTTCTGGGTCTAAAGAAGCACCATCATAAGGAATGGATCTCTATAGAAACACCGGACAGGATCAAAGAAAGGAAGAACAAGAAGACAGCAATAAACAACAGCCGAACACGAGCAGAGAAAGTCCAAGCACAAGCCGAATACATAGAAGCAAACAAGCAAGTGAAGAAAAGCATTAGAGCCGACAAGAAGAAATACGTGGAAGAACTAGCAACGACGGCGGGAAAAGCTGCAAGGGAAGGAAATACGAAACGACTTTACGATACAACGAAGAAACTAGCAGGGAAATACAGTAAACCAGAGAGACCGGTCAAGGACAAAGAAGGCAAGCCAATCACTGAAATTCAAGAACAGCGGAACAGATGGGTAGAATACTTCGAGGAACTCCTGAATAGGCCGGCTCCAATGAATCCACCGGACATCGAAGCAGCACACACAGATCTTCCTATAGATGTCAATCCACCAACGACGGAAGAAATCAGAATGGCCATCAGACAAACCAAGAGTGGGAAAGCAGCAGGACCAGACAATATACCAGCTGAAGCACTGAAGTCAGACATCGAAGTAACTACAAATATGCTTCACCTTCTATTCAAAAAGATTTGGGAGGAGGAACAAGTGCCGATGGACTGGAAAGAAGTATACCTCATCAAAATTCCAAAGAAAGGAGATCTGAGCAAATGTGAATACTGCAGAGGCATTACACTACTGTCAGTACCAGGGAAAGTTTAACAGAGTGTTGCTGAACCGGATGAAAGACGCAGTAGACGCCCAACTTCATGATCAACAAGCTGGATTCCGTAAGGATCGGTCGTGTACAGACCAAATTGCGACACTACGGATCATCGTCGAACAATCAGTTGAGTGGAACTCAACACTGTTCATCAACTTCATTGATTATGAAAAGGCATTTGACAGTGTAGACAGGAGGACGTTATGGAAACTTCTTCGACACTACGGAGTCCCTGAGACGACTGTCAATATTATCCGGAACTCATACGACGGACTACAGTGCAAGGTCGTGCACAGAGGACAGCTGACCGATGCATTCCAAGTAAGGACCGGAGCAAAACAAGACTGTCTACTCTCTCCCTTCCTCTTTCGACTGGATTATGAAGACCTCGACATCTGAAGGAAAACACGGAATACAATGGACAGCTCAGTATCAATTAGACTATTTGGACTTCGCAGATGACCTGGCCCTCCTATCGCATACACACGAACAAATGCAGATCAAGACAGCCAGTGTAGCAGCAATCTCTGCATCAGTAGGCCTCAGCATACACAAGGGAAAAACCAAGGTCCTCAAATTCAGAGCGGAGAACAGCAATTCAATCACTCTTGATGGAGAAAGTCTGGGAGATATAGAATCCTTTACATACCTGGGAAGCATCATCGATGAACAAGGAGGATCAGATGCAGACGTAAAGGCAAGGATTAGCAAAGCAAGGACGAAATTCCTACAGTTGAAGAACATGTGGAACTCAAAACAACTTTCAACCAATATCAAAGTCAAAATCTTCAATACGAATGTCAAGGCAGTTCTACTGTACGGAGCTGAAACTTGGAGAACTACTACAACCATCATCAACAAGGTACAAGTATTTATAAATAGCTGTCTATGCAAGACACTCAACATCCATTGGCCGGATACCATCAGCAACAGCCTTCTGTGGGAGAGAACAAACCAGCTTCCAGATGAAGAGGAAACTAGGAAAAGACGATGGAAATGGATAGGACATAAATTACGCAAATCATCAAACTACATCACGAGGCAAGCCCTAACTTAGAATCCTGAAGGGAAGCGGAAAAGTGGAAGGCACAAGAAGACATTACGTTGGTAAATAGAAGCAGATATGAAAAGGATGAGTAACAACTGGAAAGAGCTGGAAAGGATTGCCCTGGACAGTGTTGGATGGAGAATGCTGTTGAGCGGCCTATGCTTCTTCACGAGGAGTAACAGGCCTAAATAAGTAAATCACCGTTAATTAATTATAACAACTTACTAACTACTCATAAGTAGTATGATTAAGTAAAATCAAAACATTTAAAGAACTAACCTTTAATAAAAGGCTTAAAATCATGATCAAAACTGGTGGCATATAAACACCAATTGAAATATATCGATATGGATTAGGGAGAAAATAATACCAAAATGATTGATGAAATCTTTCTTGTAAATTATTTATCGAACGAAGAATACCTTCAAGTAATCTGAAATTATACAAATAATTATTACCAATATAAAAAGAAGTAATTATAATGACATAATATTCGTTTATAAAACACCATTTAATAGATAAACATGATTTTATCCAAAAAAAAGAATATGAAGCGACTATAATAAACATTTACAGTGGTATCTTTCTTTCTACGAACTAATTCTTTCTTCCTGTACTACATCCTTATATGCAATCTTTCTTTTATATATTACCACCTCTGAATTAACTACTTTTATGAATCCAGTGTTCATGTTGTTGTGTTAATGAGGTATGGCAACTTGGAACGATGCATATATGTGCCTGGTCCTACGTTGTAGCTGACTGACTGACTGACATATAAATACAACAACAAAAATACAGATTACATATTATTTACATGTACATTTAAAAGTATGTAAACTAGAAGGACAGATAGATGATCACTTACTTTTTCTAAAAGACATATCCCTAAAAATAAAACCTACACCTTCGAGGAAACTATGGTCTTTAAAAGTAAATCTCATCCGATAGACACAGAATACAATATGAATGTTATGTATTCATTTAAAGTGATCAACAGTTCAATGAATTACAATTATAATCGAGCAAGTTAAATTGACACGTTCTTATTTATATTTATAAACCTCCTAGATTTTCTTTTTGTTATATATTATACTAAAAAAATATTAATAATCTTATCTATTTTACAAATATCAACCTAAACAATTATTGTAGGTATCGTTATCAAGGTTTGACTTGATAATTTCGAATAAACTGAGCATTGAATAAATTGGTATAAATAAATAACATATTTGTAATATCCCAATGAGTAAAAAAATGAGATTTTCTGATGTTTCGTGACTTATTGTACGCCACTTCTTCAGAGAATAGATAACCAAATCAGCTTTTTTTATTTGATTATTTATTCTCTGAAGAAGTGGTTTACATTGAGTCACGAAACGTCAGAAAATCTAATTTTTCTACTCATTGGGATATTACAAATATATTATTTATTCTAAACAATTATTGTGGAAAATCTTATTAATATTGTTTACATTCCAAACAATTTGTTCCTTATGAATGGACAATTGAAATCTTTAACATCAACATGATATTAATATTTAGCAATAAACAAACTTATCAGCTTGTATGTAGTTAGAGATTGAAAGTAACGAACTATAACATGAACTTATTATATCCTGGAAATATTGTTATTGTTTACTTTATAAACGAAACCAACAGTATGAAACATATATTATTACCTTGTAACTGAAAGAACTTCTGAACTACGTGGAACTGTGGATCGGTGTTTCTGTTCTGCCCGTAATGTAATAGCAGGAATTTGATAATTAATTAGAGGACCATGTAAACCAGTTGGAGAATTTGATCCTTGATTCCAAACTGCCTTCATTAGCCCCATCATATCATTTAATCTAGTTCCAAGTGTAACCCGTCTATAATCATAAGGCTAAAAAAGCGAGTACAAAAAATGAGGAAATCAAAGACACGAAAATATTGTATAGATGGGGTTGATCATCAAAATATACCCGTTTAATTTAGAACAGAGATTACTTATTAAAATAGAACGGAAAAACACTAAAAAAAATAATATAGAAAAAAGATTTTAGTCAATTAGTTACAGGTGGGCGCTTATATTTATTATTTTAAAGTTTATTATTATATGCTCTTTCCATCCCTCTTGGTGTTAGTAAACCCCAATAGCTTTTCTAGAGACATTCATTAATGATACAGAACAACTAACGGGGTACAATAGTTGTTTCTATCGTGCGCTTTCTTATCCCGTAATTCACAATCATCCTTGCACTTTTTCTGTAATATCTGTTCATTTCGTTTGTAACTCCAAACACTTTTTTAAAGCTTCCCTTCATACATTTGCATATTTGGCCTCTGTTTTCAATTGATTTGGGTTCACACCAAGCATATCTATTGAATTTTGTTTTGGATGGGTGTTCTAACCAGTTACGAGGAAGATGCTATTTGAGCGACTTGATGTCCTGTTGTAATAACCTTATTCAACTTTTTTGTACGTACTTCTTTTGTATCGTTTTCGTTGTCTATTTTGCACTGAATAATTCTTCTTATTGTTGAATCTTCAGCCTACAACTTACTACACGAATATTCTAATTTGCCTCATTTTGATTACTAGGTTTCGTAATCATTTTTTCTCCCGTAATTCCTCTATCGCAACCTGCCTTTAATCAATTATCCCGAGGATAATTGTTCTTGCTGTGTTTAGTACCGTTTTTAGTCCTTTCCAACCATTCTCAGCACCATAGTTTCCATCCCATATGTGCTGTGTTTATCAATTATTTACCATGATAAACAGAACTGCGTTAACAATAACGATGAATAAATGATATCATTTGCTACATTCTGTACAATTACTGTAGAGAATATCATTTTGCATCAGATAATTTAGTACCGACAGATGACTAGTGAATAACGATAAGAAATCTTTGTTAGTGAAATTCGCTATACGTCAGAGTTACTTGTGTAGTTATTTTGCCTTAAAATAGCCGATTTCAGATTCATGCGCAATCACGAACCTGAGCGACGGGTATGGTTAGAATGTTGAAAATTGATTCCCAGCCTTATTAGTAGTATAGCACAGTATCTAAGTTACCCATCAGAGGTGAAAGTTGAAAATGAATTTCACACTTAGAGATGGATGAATAATAATTCCCAAACGAAGAAAACAAATGAAAATGAAGGTCACAGAAACCCAAAGTTGTTCAGTTTATATAGTGCAATTCGATTATTCATACTGTTTCAGTCACTCAGACATACACAACGTAGAACCTGATATATATTTCATCGGTTTAAGTCGCTATATTACGCCACCATAGCACAACGAGGTGAAATTATTTTAAGACAAATACCAGAGTAGTAGAAGAAATAACGGTATTAATAGTATTAGAAACGATTAGATATCGAAAAAGAAAAAGAGGTATAGTGAGATTTCAGGACCTAGGTTCTAAAGAGAGACTAAGACTGAATGCACATGCACAATCGCGAACGATTCTGAGCCATGCCACTCAAAGCATCCAGTCAGTAATTAACAATGGTCACACAGACTCCAACCAGTTAGTCTACACTTAATAACATAGATCAGTCTAGTTGTCACTGACTTCATGAACTGCTGCCACATATTGGTTTTCCCGCCCCTAGCTTTCTTACAACCCACTCCTACACCAGACAACAACGCCCGTCGAGGTAGAAGGTGGTTCGGCATACACAGGACAAATTCCAAAAACCTTAGTTGGTGAAAATTCCCTACATCGTCTATCGATTTACCATTTTTACCTAGTACTTGTGCCTAATCTCAACATTCAAGAAACTGAAATTGAACGGACTGCTTATCGAAGAGTAACTATATGGGAAAACTACTTCTAACGTGTCTTACCTGACTATTAACACGTGTTACCACAGAATGGGCTTCAGCTAGTCGAACAACAGTGTTTACTAAGTCCAAATTAGCTAATAAACCATTAGGACCTTCAGGCAATATATCAATTGCTGACTGGTACAAATTAGGGAATTCCAAACTTAAACCAGCTTGAATACTACCACTTCTACCCTCAAGTTCTGACCAGAAGAGATCTGTATGAAAAAGAAGAACAACATTTGAAGTCATTGTTATATTTTGTAGAATGTAGTAAATTGAAGTCCTTAAATCTGTTTTTCTGAGGATGTTGAAAATTCCGTTTTCTAGTATCAGTAAGTAACTTCAATAAATTTAATAAGTTAGTTTTGGATCACTTAGCGGTTCGTAAACAAACAGTATTACCTGAGGATTCCCCTAAAATTCCTCAGTTCATCAATTAAATTTTACCTTTGAGTCTTTATTAGAGGGTTACTTGTCCTAAAGACCTATCAACTGACTTAGTTAAAAAATGACATAATCTTGTTCGGCAAAACTCTGATGAATTGCACTCTCAGATCAATGGGAGAACTTGCGATTACATGCTTTTATACGTATTATTTGGGATAATTGGTACAATGGACAAGAATTAGGCCAAACAGTTAGATCTTAATTGGTTGGGTAGTGAGAGACCTACAAACGGACTTCACCCAACAGGTTATGACGAGTTATTATATTACTTTTTGCATAAAAATGTATGTATATACCTATCATTTTATCGGACAAAACCCTGTTTTCCTGGCTAGTAGTCTTGCTTTCAACCTCGAACCATTTGGGAGCTTAAATTGACAATTAGTTCTCATGAGTAGCCACCACTAAACTGCACTTTGTGCAGTTGTTTATTATCTATTGATCAGTATTCGCATTCATTTTAACAATTGAAAACTTGTCCCATAAAATCTTCCTTCGTTGTATAACTGGGTCAAAAAAGCGTGCAATTTATTCCATAAGATAGAAATGAGTGGGTATACTGGTTTCACGTAGTTGGGGTCCGTGTGATTATTTTGGCCAGTGGTTTGAGACACATGGCTCAAAACCCGTACTGATGCATTTACTTCTTGTCTGGCCCTAAACACCTAGTTTTAAAATTATTTCTTACATTTTATTCCGTAAGTTCATTCTCCAACCATTTTATCTAAGCCTATTCTTCTTCACTATTAACAACACCACTAACACTTTGGTACTCACTTCGAAAGTTTCATCTACTTGTGCTAATGTGGTGTGGCAACTTTCCATGATCAATGCTCCCGACAGTCTTTAAGGTTCTTATGGCTAAGTGACTTACCTATGCTGATTATGACTGGCCACCTCACTTGCCTACACTAGTATCTGAATAGTAGGTAACTACAGAAATATTAGCACGAATGCATGAAGCTCATTCAACATTTATTTACCAAATGTTGATGAAATGATAAAATATTCGCCAGTGGTTAAATTTACTGTTTAATAGTACATTTTGTTTTTTTATGGTGTTAAGATATAATCATCTAGCCTAAGTGACATGAAAGCACATTAAGCATTTAATTAAGTTATTTTGAAGCAATCTTTAGGTATAAGGATATCATCACTTTAGTAATATTTAGTATGAACTTTCTTAAGCAGAGCAAATAAACTGAGTTTGTGATTACAATTGGCCGAAGTGAACTAATAACTCAGGGCGAAAGTACCCAGGTATGAAACTTAAATGCAAACTGCTTTAATAATAAAACATTGCAAGGATAACTTTTCAAAGTAAACTTGCTGTCTGAATTTATGGTCCCATGGTAAGCTTCAAGCCATGCCATCAAACCAATATATTCATATTCCGGAAACAGGAAGATTATATCTTTAGCCCAGTGTATTTGATCTGTAAATTTGAAAAGTTGTTAAACCACATACTTTCGAAATGTTAATTACTTCTGAACAGTTTACTCAGGGATAAAACATAAGCAAGACTTCCAAAATAAGTTGGATTATCACCTAATGACGTAATAATCACAAGTGCTTCAGTTCGACCACCACTTGGTGACCTCATAATGCCGTATAGATTCGATCCATTAATTGACTGTATTAGAAAAATTTTATAGCATTATATGGAAAAAATTGCCATACCTTTAAAGGCGAAAGTATATCATGAGAGAAACTGAAATTTTGCGAATAAACTTCTAGACCGATTGTGCTAAGCTGTATAGATAACCATTGTTTTAAACCAATACTGAAAATTTTTTTTATCTACAAATACATTAATTTGTTACTTACATCTCATTAGATTTAAATGCCTTCTTAGATTCTTCATAAAATTCAACAGAGGAAGAAACATCACCAAAGATTTCATTCACCTGACCTACGAAGAAATCTTTCTACATGATTGATGAACATACCAATAAGTAGGGCATTCTCACTCATATACGTTTTATAGTTCAGCTCATCTTGAGACAAAAGACAAAACCATATCAGTCCAATCAGATATAGAAGAAAACCGAAAACTGTTGAATGTTTTTCAATGTATTTGAAATATTTTTCTTTCTTGTTGTACACTTGCATCTGAAAATATGAAACTAGTCATATATGAAAAGCAGTTTACTTTACATTGTCTATTTTAAGTAAATAAAAAGAAATTAACTTATCAGAACCTAAGGTGTAAATACTAAACATAATTTAGTTGGATATACGATATTGCCAGTCACTACGTTTGTTTAAATAGCATCAGACTTTTGTGAATTGGTAGTTATTTAAATCTCGAAACGGTTACTAAAAAACACAATTAGCAGAACTAATGTTATTTGAATTAAGGTGAATATGATAATACTGAAATGTTTATTAATGGGTGATTATTATGACATAAGAATGCATAGTATATCAATTGCAATAAGAAATCAGAGACTAGGTTAATAACACGAAAGTACTACTTATATGATAATAAATATTAAATACAGCCAATATTAGGCAAAAGTCATTGTAAGTACACCGATAAAGTTGTGAACAAATATGGAATAAAGAAACCGAAACATCCTGAAACCTCATCCAGTGTCCACCGTGAAAATGGATCATTGTTAAGGTAGGATGGAAAACTTTTAAAAGTCAAGGAAAGTAATTATTTTGTGACGTCATAAATCGTTAATATATGCTCCGAAACGGGATTGTATACGTTCTAGTGTAGGTTCAAGAAATGTTTTGAATCAATATCAAGTAACTTAAGGATACCGAATTGATGCATGTATCATTTCATTGAAAAATCACTTTCTGAACAACGCAGTATTCTGAGTTTGTCTTATTTCTCTCGTTTCACCACTGCAATTAGAATTAAATTTGTTTTGGAGAAATCTCTATTGCGATATAATAATGAGGAATAATCCTATTTATTTGACAAACTACTTAACCCATGTGTAATGCCATGAACAGAAAATATGTGGTTACAACAATAGTAAATCCTATAAACAGTGCATTGAGTGGTAATCCAGTGCTTAAAACTAATTTATACTACAACAACAATACTGAAGTTCTAACGATAAGCTGTAAAAGACGAAGTCGACAAGGCTGTGTGTGACATGGACACTCAATGACGATACATAATAATGGTCGTATTATATGAACTGTAAAACTGTACATAACTGTATCCCAATCAATGGGATCGAAAATTCCTTGATATAGTCGAGAGCAGGGAGAGTCCGCTCTCCCTTTCAAAATTCTCACATAGCCACACGAATATAACCATTGCAAGGGAACTCCTACTGATTGCCTTATAGCCGCGGGGATGTTTATGAGATTGTGAGGATGAAAAGCTACCATGGGAATACATATCTTAACGTTGCCTCACTGCCTTGTGGATTAAATTACTAGGTCAAACGTTCGGGTTATGACCCCAAAAAAATTACCACCCAACTTGGTTTGGGTTCCCAGGCAGTATTCCGGCCCTCACAAATCAGATGATGGGGTTGGTGAATAAATATTTAGTACCTTCTTTTGCAAACGTTGATGTGTTTAAATAAAGAGTTGAAATAATCAATTGGTTGAATGCTATTATGCTTTAACAAAAGAGGACTTGAGCTTGACTGAATAGATTAGAAATAAGCAAAGGTGAAGAACTATTTTCTGGAAAAAAGGGGAAGCCTGGCATTGCCCGACTTTAAAATGATCAAATAAAATAACTCTAAAGTAAAAATAAGGCTTAAAGTACATAAATTCAGAATATAAAACTGAACGTAATTCACCTGCGGAAAAAGACAAAACTCAACACAAATAGGTACATACATTGCCGACCTCGATTGTGTTGATAAGGCTTTTCATGTGCATTGACTTAAATTAATTGAGTTAAGGTCACAGATGTGTAGTTAGCAGACTTCAGATGACATAAAGCCTATTTTAAGACAAAAAAGTAGATGTTGTCTTATGAAAGCACAACTCTTATGTGAATTAACGATGAACTCAACATAAACATAAGCGCAGAACAAGGTTTTCAACGAGGTATTAGGACAAAAACATCATCCAGAGCCACATTTCTAAATAAAACGTCTTTCATGTTATATGTGCAGTTCTATGTCGTTACATATGGCAAGATATCTTTCCAAAACTTATTTTTTAAAAAGTGCAAAAAAATTTAAAAGGGACATTCGGAACATTTTTGTAGAAAGCTCGATAGTTAAATCACTAGAAAAGGAATAAAACTTAGTGCAAAAAAGAGGTTTTATAGCCACCACAAGTCACCAGTCCCGAAAGGTCACCAAGTGTCCTTGACGAAAGAAAATTCGCAGGCTGTCTAGATTCCACTACACAATATCTTTGTCACAAGTTTCAAGTTCAGTTTTGAAAGGACAGGAGGCTTGATGGCTTGTGCTAGTCCTGGCGATGGTGGTCTCTCAGATGACCCGACTTCCTTTTGAAAGAGTCGACGGGTGGAGTCTCAACCGCGTGCTGAGGCGGCAAACGGAAAGCCTATCGCTACGTATGGCAAAAGGTACGTTTACCTTAACGTGGTTTTACACAAACCTATTCACTGGGTCTTCGTTGTTGCAGATGTATCTATGCCAATCATTGGTATAGACCTTCTACAACACCATAATCTAATCGTCGATACTCGCAAACGGAGGCTAGTAGACGGAAACACTAATTTATCCGTTTGCGTAACTTCTTTTACTGGTTGCAGATTATCCCCAGTCCCAATTAGGCATATGATAGACCCACTCTATCAACCACTACTCGATAAGTACCCTGGGATACAACAAACTCAACCGAAACTACCGTGTGTAACCAGCAACGTTACACATCACATCACGACTACAGGACCACCTGTATTCTCTAAAGCACGACGACTAGCCTCCAAAAAGCTAAGGTTAGCGAAAAACGAGTTCGACCACATGATAGACTTAGGAATCATGCGACCGTCAAATAGCCCATATGCATCTCCTTTGCGCATGATCCCTAAAAAGGATAGCAACGATTGGCGTACAACTGGTGACTATCGGCGATTGAATGCGAAAACCATTCCCGATCGTTACCCGTTGCCTCACATTCACGATTTGACAACTACCTTGAAAGGCACAACTGTCATTTTGAAAATCGACTTGGTTAAAGCGCATAACCAAATTCCCATGGCCACTGACGACATACCGAAAACAGCTATCATAACTCCTTTCGAACTTTACAAATCTCTGCGAATGCCCTTCGGCCTAAGAAACGCTGCACAAATCTTCCAAAGGCTTATAGACGACGTTTTTCGAGGTCACAAATTCGTACATGCGTATGTTGATGACTGTCTAATAGCAAGTCCGGACAGAGAAACACATCTCAAGCATCTCGATCTTGTTTTCGATCGACTACAAAAACATAGCATCACTGCAAACATTCAGAAATGCCGAATCAGAACTGACTCATTAGACTTCCTCGGACACGCTACAGATGCGCGAGGCATTTGACCCCTTAGAACCAAAGTGGTGGCCATTCTGGATTACGAAGGACCGACCACCATCAAGCAACCACGCACGTTTAACGGCCTTGTAAGTTTCTATAGATGTTCCTACCGAAATGTGCGTTACTTATGAAACCGCTAACCGACCAACTTCGTGGAAATGCGAGATCTATCAATTTGAACGACACCGCGCGTAAAGCACTCTCCAAAGTTAAGGAAATTATTGCTAAAGCAACAACGCTTGCACATCAGGACACTCAAGCACCCATTATTATCGCAGTCGACGCATCCTACTCAGCAGTCAGAGGAGTCTTACAACAATGGGTTAACAACTCCTGGCAACCCTTGGCATGTTTCTCTAGACGGTTGCTAGACACCGAATCAAGGTACAGCACATTCGATAGGGAACACCTTGCTATGTATTGTGCTGTACGACATTTTCAACACTTTATCGAAAACCGTGAATTTCCCCTTTTCACTGACCATAAACCGCTCACTTTCTCGTTAAGCTCGTCGTCTGACAAGTACTCTTCCCGTGAGTCTCGACAACTGGACTACATTTCGCAGTTTACTTCAGATATTCAACATATTTCTGGAGCAAACAATGTAGTTGCAGACGCCTTATCTCGCATAACTTCCTTGAACAGTTTCCAAAGAATCGACCTTCTTAAACTCGCCGAGCTTCAAAAAGAAGACACTGATCTTCAGCACGAGTTAACGTCCACAACCCTCAAGCTACGCATCAAACAGATGGGAATAGGTAAAGAAACCTTACTGTGTGACACATCTACAGGTAGGGATCGCCCAATCGTGCCAAAACGTTATCGACGCAACGTCTTGAATACGTTGCACAAACTTTCGCATCCAGGTGTTCGTGCAACCATCAAGCTTATAGCAGAACGATTTTGCTGGCCTGGCATGAATGAAGACGTGAGGGAGTGGGCACGCTCCTGTGTAAGCTGCCAAAAATCTAAGGTTATCAGACACAATAAATGTCCCTTAGGCTCGTTTAAAACTCCCGATGCTCGTTTCGACCATGTTCATCTGGATTTGGTAGGACCCTTACCAGATTCAAATGGATACGCTTACCTCTTAACCTGCGTAGACCGTTTCACTCGATGGCCAGAAGCAGTACCTATCAAGGACATCACTGCTGAAACAGTGGCCCGCACCTTCGTCGAACGATGGGTAGCAAACTTCGGTTCCCCTTCAACCATCACCACAGACCGCGGACGTCAGTTTGAGTCTGAACTTTTCCGTCGTCTGACCACACTTCTAGGAATCACTCGCTTCCGAACGATCGCCTACCATCCACAAGCAAACGGGTTGGTAGAACGTTTTCACCGACAACTAAAAGCTTCGCTATCAGCTGCAAACGTTTCACAGTGGACGGACGCTCTTCCACTCGTCTTACTAGGTATCCGCAATGCAGTGAAAGCTGACATTGGATACACTGCGTCTCAACTCGTTTATGGAACGACACTTCGACTTCCAGGAGAATTCGTGGATCCTTCATCCTCTTCAATGAACATGGATCTAACCTCCTACACGAACAGGCTTACAAACGCAATGCGTTCAGTTAAATCCGTTTCCACTCGACCTCAATCAACTAATATTTTCGTTCAACCTGACTTACGATATAGTACACACGTTTTCGTTCGTCGAGACTCGCATCGACAACCTTTCGAATCAGCATACAAAGGACCTTCCAAAGTTATTCAACGCGAACCTAAGTACATTATAATCGACAAGAACGGAACAAACGATAGCATCAGCATCGATCGCTCCAAAGCACCGTATTTAGAGGAAAATCCTATCTACGTCGATTTTCCTTCGGTACAATCGAACGACACGACTCCGACAATTATAATACCTCATTCGACAGCCAACACGCCCGATGGTACTTCGACAGTATCTGAAAATAAACTTAAAACAACGCGTTCTGGAAGAAGAGTAGGATTGCCAGAACATTTAAATGACTATTGTACGTAAGACACCAGTTAACATTTTGTTTCATCATGATTTTCCATGGTATTATATATAATATTAAAAAATCGATTTTTATATGCTTATATTTATATATATATATTATTTGGCTAATAGGTATAAAAAAACAAAAAACACATTTTGTAAAATTCGCTTTTAGGTTATTAATACTTTTTCACCTATTTTGTGTCTTAAAGCGCGTACAAGTTTATTTCGACATGCACTTACATATTCTTTTTTTGTCTTTTCCAGGACGGCTGGAAAATACGACAAAAAGAACGATGAGGTTAACGATGAACCAAAGATTTTCATTGTACACTATTTTTTTAAAACTATATTGTACTTTATGGTCCCTTATAGTAAGGAAAGACGACCAGACGCTGCTAAACCTAGCAAGCTATCAGAAGTGCTTACCAACGACAAAACTCGTTGAATTTAAATTTCTGGCTGGCCATGTCTTAGGGTCATCACTATCCCACTAGGGTGAGAGTGATCTGTAGCGGTAAATAATTCTCCAAAATAAATAGCTCTGTAAGTTTTTGGCATTGGATGCTGACCATATGTTTTAATGGACTCACCTAGCTGAAGGCGCTCGGTCATGTATCCGCACCAGGTCACGAATGGGAACGACGTGCTCAACATCTACTGCAATCGCTAGCCAGATTAGATCAGACGATTCTCGATATATATATATATATCTTCAAACTTCCTCGCTTCTGTCTTTTGATTCCACTTGGTGGGTACGCTTCATATTAGGTGTTACTGGTTAAAGCGTTGTCAAACTCTGAATACCTGTGGCATCTTCATAATGATTCTATGGGAAAGTCGAAAGTCAACTGACAAATAAATTGTCCTGGGCTTGTGAATTTTTTCAAAGTGTCTTCGTAACTTCTCTGTTTTGCAAGACAAGAAAAATGAGGGCATATCAGGTGCAGTTTTTCATCAGTAAATTTGAAAAATGTAACTAAATCACCTCTAGTTCTTCGATATAACAACGGGAATAGGTTTAACTTGGTCAGCCGAGCATCATACAGGAGCTTTGCCGTTCTCTGAACCTGTTCCAGAAGCTTACTGTCTTTTTTTAGGCAGGAGCTAGCCGCTTGTAAGCAGTACTCCAGTTAATGACGTGCGAACACTGTATACAAAGTCAAAAACGTTTTAGCGTCGGCATGACTAAAAGCCCTACGTACTGAACATGAATATCTAAAACCTGTGGCGGCTATTGCATGGCAGCGTGTAATAGTCTTTAAGTCTTGACTAACGATGACTCCTAAATCATTGTGTCTGGACAACAGGTAGCTCAATATTATTCATCGTGTATGTATACGTACCTTGATGACCAAACTTTCAGGGCATTCTATGGATTCTTTGACAGTTTTCTCTTCGTACAACCTTCTAGACTTACGGAGAGTCGAGGCACAGGTATTCCGAGCTTTTTGATACTAAGGTTTTGTCTCATCAGTCCTCAGTAACTTAAACCTATCCCACATCCCAAGCCGTTTATACTGCGGACTCTGGATCTACTTTCCAATCAACTGACGATGCTGAGTGCATGATATCTTGTATGTTTGATTTCCAGACGTCAGATCTGGAATGATGAGGGTTCCGATTTTCAAGAGCTGTATCAATTCTTGCAGTAACAATTTCCACTAAATTTTAGCTCCTCATAAATGGATTGGTTGTTCTCCTGTATTTTCATACTTCCTGGAATGTTGTACATTCGAACCTATCGTAGCTACATTAGGTGTTACAGGCACTGAACAGATGGTCTTTTTATAATACTTTTGTTAGCGATGATCTGAGTTCATGTGGTAGACACAAAAAAAATGAAATAGTCAAAAGTCCATTTATAACTCGTTGTGCCTTTAAAGGCTTTTTAGCTCCTAAAGTTTTTGACGCTGTCATTCAAAATCTCTTCTTATTCAAGGATCCCAAATCGACTTAGGCTAGCGGTGAGTCCAGTAAAACTGATGACATCAGCATCAACATCGCAGACTTACGAAACCACTTGAGCGATTTGTTCAACATTACAATCACATATGTATCTTAATGTTTAGGAAATATGCATCTGAGTTATTTCCAGCCCACTTTTTCAGTGAATGCTAAGTTTTGACTAGTGATTTCGTCCCAAGCTCTAGCTTTTACTTAGTATCCTTTTACGCGAACCGTTACTGCGCTAATATAGAGTCCGTCCAAAGCATTTGTCGTAAGCATCAGATGACTAACATCACGCTCAGCCCTCATGCACTAAATGATGGTGAAAATACCCTATAATTATGGATTACTCATTTTTATCAAACACTGAAAGATAATGTTTACACTCACAAAGGTTTTATTGCGTGTATATGTTTACTATAAGCCAAAATATCCCATTCCGACTTCACATGTAACGTAATTCCGTTTTTGCTTTTTAGATCCAACATTTCCATTAGGTGTCTCTGTCGTCCCGCATATTACGTTGATCATTTCGACTTGTTTTCTGCTATCGCTCTAGTTTGCTGCTTGCAGAATCAGAATTGAACAAGCTCCTTGTAGCCGCTAGGTTTTTGAGAGATGTTTCCTTCTCCATTCACATAATACATCATTTGGGTGGTTATCGTATCAGATGGCTGTCGAATAACAAGATTGTTCTGTCTCATGGAAGATAAAGCTCACCCTCTACTTGTCAGGAGCGTGTATTATTATTGATGCGCAATTCGGAGTGCAATTCCTGCATCTCTCGCATAATTCCCACTTTATACATGGTCACTCATTCGTAGCTGATGATTTTTTATACATGACACAACCGCTTTGAGAATCTCCACTACCATATCTGTGGATTTAGTGTGGGTATGTTTTTGGCTGCATGAGTTCGAATCCGACAGCTTTGGGAATAACAAAACCAAATCTTCATCCAGCTATTCCTTCCTATGATAAATTGATGTTTTTACCTCATCTAGAGGTAGTATCAATCGAAATTTGTTTGTTTCACGCTTGAAGTGTCTTTTGTAGTACCTTGTCTATACTTTTTCGTATATTTTCTCCTATGTTATTGGCCATTTCCGTTTTCTTTATTATTTAAGATTCGAAAAGAGTCGGTAAATGAAATAAAGGAACAGATTTAATGTTCCGAAACTGCTCACTTATTTCACCACATGTGATAGTTTCCACAACGTACTCGTAATATTTGATGTTCTATACACCTATTGTGAGATTGGGTATATTTAAATTATCATTCTTACTAGCCCCTGGGTTTCAAAGTTCGTTAAATAGCGATCTAATTTCTTAGGTTCATTGACTTGACTGTTAAGGGCTTGCACTTGCAACTTAGCCTATCATAACAGTCTGTGGAGGAGTGTACCCATTTTATATAAGATACGTGTAAGTGCTGTTCAAAGCCAGATTCTCTTTGTTTACAAATTATCAATTGATTGAGTAAAATGTTGTTCAGTGAAGAGGAAAAAATACTCCGATTTGGTAAAGATTTGTAGCTCAGGTGGATGAGGTTTATGGAGTTTTGATCCGTGAGATGGATGATTTTGTCGTGGAGCTTTTATCGTTCTTCTGAACAACATCATCAACACAAACCGCAGAACGATGAAAGCTCTACGACTAAACAATCCAGACCAGAAAACGAAATTCCATCAAAAACAACATATTCTCTTAGTACCCACAGGTGTAAAAAAAGTGCTAAAATAAGAACTTCTTATAAATATGGGATTACGTATGACCGGTATATAGGTAAAAGCCAGAATTTCAAACCACAGGAGCGTTTGACAGGTATCATAAAAGACAGAACGAAGGTCAAACATTCGATATACTTAATTCTCTTTTAAATACAGATCTCAATCCGAAAGCAAACGAGATAAGCAGATAAAGTATTAAGAGTACTTTAGATAGGAAAGAGATGGTAATATAGATTCAGTAAGTAACAGGTTGATAGAGAGTCTGCCTTATTACCGTAACTTGAAAGAATATCAAGAGATTCTTATGACATGTGTAAAATTATTAGTCAGTTTCATAGTAAAATAAAGCAATTCAGTGAAGGTTATAATAATGAAATCAAGTCCGTTGTAATTTGAAGTAAGCTCTAAAAACTAAATAACCTTGACCAAACACGAGAGGATTGAAGCAGCTAAACAAGGCTAACAATCCGATAAATCACTCTCAATCTCTCTATATATATAGGTTAAAAAATGATTGTGTACAAGAAGGGATGTACGACTAGAAATTACTTTTCAAGTTAACTAGTGAAAAATACGGTGTTTAGTGGTAAACTAATCAAATAACAACGATAAAGCGCCTAATCAACCGTATACTGGAAAGTTAGTCGAGCGTTCATGCGAACAGTGGACGATTCGACAGAAAATAAGAAAAACTGGCGAAAAGTACACAACTCGAAGACATCTGAAACAGGACAGAAAAAACGGAAAACTGTGCATAATTTCTCCCTGACAGACAAAAAAGCAGACGGTGTGACACGTCTCAACACTAATTTTTAACGGGGCGTTGCTTTTATTTACCTGTTGACTGCCCTTATTTTTCTTTATTTTGTTGTTTTTTCAACTAAATATCGACGTTACAATTTCGTGTCTATCGGATGTTTTTTATTTATCACATGAGTAACTGATTTTCTTACAACCATGACTGTATTTAAAGCTCCTTTTTTAAATATAGACGAAAAGTGTGATCAACCTACCATTTTTTGTTTAAATACGTATTTTTCCTGTTGTTATGACTGTGGCAAAGACTACTTTTTAAAATTACATAGCAAGTAGAATAAATACGATTTTATGGCCAATAAATGATACTGTTCAGTTTTATGCTTTCGGTTCATCTACACAAATTATTTATGAGATAAAAATTAAATAGACTGAGACACACGAATCTGGCATATATGCCAGATTGGTTATAACCGATTTGTATCACAAAGAAAGCGCCAGTATGTCAACTAGGTAGTATAAGATCATGGCAAAGATATTCTCGGACATAATAAAGTTTTCTGATCAGAAGTGGACTATGTCCTTAGGACGTTTCCTCAGGCTCGCGACCACGGCGAGCCTAAACATAAAACTCACACTAAATGTGAAACGCAACTCACCACTTTATGCAAAGACAACATGATGCAATCACCACAGAGATTTAGCTAATACCGTTTAGAACGTATGCCCGGTTTCACCCTAAAGCACACAATATCGTTGCGCCTCACTCTTCATAAGACATATTTCTCTTAAACCAGCAATCAAGTGATTGATAGGGCTAAAAGATAAATCATATCAGGGCAGGCCACAACACCAGTGATTATTCTCCATGTTCTGCAAGAGAATAAGAGGTGATTTGATAATAGCGTACAACATATTAAGTGCACCGAGCCACCCCAAAACGAACATATTACCAGAACATCACCACGCACCTCCAGACAGCTCTTGAAAGATTGCACATCAAATAGTGAACATCGAGGTACGCGCTCAATTTTATCATTAAAGGGTTGTCCCCATTCTAAATGCTCTCGCAGACTAAATGACGACAGCCCCATCACTGAATAGCTTTAAGAGGAGACTTGACAAACAAATACTCATTTATGGACAACCAACTAGAACCAGCCGTGTCTAATACATGTTTCATTAAATACCACGGTTGTCATTACCGTATATCAGTATCTACTTCCTATCTTCCATATAATTATCTCCGTTTCTCTTATTTTTTTCAACTTCGTCCTCTTACACATTACCAATCAAGTAAATTATTTATTTATCCTTAAAATAGTTATCTTCCCTTAGCACATGAATTATCAAATCATTATTTCCACATTGCAAACAACCAACTTTCTGCTTGATAATGTGATAGCTGCTGATATCCAAAAATTCTACTGCTCTGGGACAAATACACTCACCCAAACTACAAGGTATACAAATTCTTAGGTAACTACTAAACTGAGTAGAATTAATTCAGTCGAGTGGTTGGACTATCACCCATCGGACGTTACCAAATACCTGAGACCGTACCGAAAAAAACAAGAAGCGAGAGCAAAGAAAACAATCGGTTTATAAAAGCTTGTGACAAATTTATTGGGTACTGAACAGCAGAAATTATCTTACACACGAATAGATCGAACTAGTCGTCAATTTGTCAGATAAATTACAAAGTTGAGAGATAGGTATGTTACCAACCAGTAGACCATTTATATGGATCAGATTTGGAGGTATTACAGTAGATATAGTACTAACATCGTATTATAGAAAACAAAAAAGTATTAGTCAATATGTGGTGTTCCTTTGAAATTCTACTCAACTATATCGTAACCGCTTGCGACATAGACCCTGAAAGTATGTGTTTATCTAACGAGCATTTACAAAAAAGTCACATTTGACTTATGTGACACTTCGGGAAGGCTTTTAGGATTAAGTGAATCACAAAATTACCAGCAAACTGTTCAAAGTCTTGAAGGTGGTGGCGTCTACATTCTTGTAGCTATTGAAGGTAAACATAATAGTTAACTTTTCAGCAATAAGGAGACAAGTCAGATCAACAAGTGAATATCCGACCTATGCTTGAAAACTTTGAACAGTACTACCCTAACTTAACAGGTGATTTGTTTTATAAACTAATATAATATTACAGACCAAATATTACAAAACCTTCATGACAAGTCGGAAAGATATTCCAAGAAAAAACATATGAAGCGGACACCGCTGCCAACAAAGGTGACAACTAGCAGAAAGACAAAAAAGTAGAGCAAAATGAAAATATAATCTTCTAATCTCGGTTTTACCATTACCCATGTCAACAAGAAAAAAAGACTTTCAAATGTAGATAAAACGGATATTTTAGCCTTTTTGCCAAATTATGGGTTGTTGCTTGTCTTTATTATAGTAAGGTTATGAATATTTCTCTCGATATGACTTATTTATTATAGAGATGAGATGACTGCCTAATTATTAAAGTATATCGGTCATTCTAAACTGGTTTAGATCCTTAGAAAAGAAGATTATAAGACTAGCATTTTAGTTTGTAGGAACGCTAGATGTTAAAATACTACTAAGTAAAGCCAGGTAGAATTGGTTGAAACTTCAGAGAGCAAGTTATATTTAGATTACTAATTTCAAAGATTAATACACCTAAGAAGTAGACGAAATTCCTACGATCTGACAAGACCACTCTCTATTACTGCAGAAAAAGACACCTTAAATTCCTTATCTCTTGAATATATATGCAGAAATGCTGGGTGCATCCTATTTTTATCAATAAAAAGTAATAAACTTTGTATATGAAAACTATAAGGCTCGCACTTAGCTTACTTTACAGAAATCAAAACACATGTCTGCATAATGGTGTCATTTAACTCTAAAGACGCCTAAGAATTTACTATTCCACAAATCGTTTAATAGTTGTAAAGCAGAACCCATTTTTGTGTCTTTTCATAAAATACATTGTAATGTATTTGTTTCTTTGCAGTCAAGAAAATTTAATTCTCATTTTCCAGTCAGTCAGCTACAACGTAGGACCAGGCACATATATGCATCGGTCCAAGTTGCCATACCTCATTAACACAAAAAGATGGACACCGGATTCATAAAAGTAGTTAATGCAGAGGTGGTAATATATAAAAGAAAGATTGCATATAAGGATATAGTACAGGAAGAAAGAATTAGTTCGTAGAAAGAAAGATATGAAGCGATTTTAATCTCTTACTTTAAGGGAAGATAGAGAGTGTATACACCAACGCCATTGTGACCGACTCTGAGCCATGTCACCAAGAGTCTCCAACCATTGGTTACGATAGTCACGCGGACCCCAACCAAGTAGTCTGCACCTACCAACATGGCTCAGACTAAAGGTTAGTGTCTTCAAGCACTGATGCCACGTTTTGGTTTGGCCGCTCCTAATTTACTTCCAACCATCTCCAACATTGGTTAGCATTGCACTTCGTGGTAATCGGTGTTCAGGCCTACGTAAAACGCGGCCCAACCATCTCAGTCGATGAAGATTCACAACCTTATCGACTGATTTACCATCCTTCCCTAATACCCTGCGTCTAACCTCACTATTACTTATCCGGTGATCCCAGCAGACGCCAGCAATATTTCTGAGGCATCTGCGGTCAAATACTAGTAGCTTACGAGTGTCTTCTACTTTTAATGGCCATGTTTCGCTGCCGTAAAGTAAAACAGAACGGACTGCCGTGCAGTATACTCGTCCTTTTATTGATAGACGGATACCTCGCCTTCGCCATAGGTGACGTAAGTTGGCAAAAGCCAAGCGAGCTTTTCGAATCCGTGCTGAGATTTCGTCAGACACCAACCCATTAGGGCTGATCAGACTTCCAAGGTAAGTGAAGTTGTCAACGCGTTCGACTACTTCACTCCCTATCCTTAGTTCAGGTGTTGACGCAGACCCACGAACACAAATTGGTGTGTTATTGATAAACTCATAACAAATGTTTGTAATTGGTTATGCTAGGAGCTCCAAGTTATTTGAAAGAATGCACAACTTTAAAGACTCGAAGTTACAATGTAGGCTTCTAGAACCTAACTTAATATTGTATTAAGCATTCTCGTAATACTGCTTTATTTAACAGCCTTCTAAGCTGAGATTACTCCCTCACTGCTGCGTCATACTTGCTAAACTTAAAGAGTACTTTTACTGAAGGACAAGGATTTAAAGGTGGTTTTAGGACTAGAAGAATAACGTTTCAATCCATATGAATATATACACGAGCTTATCAATAATTGTACAAAATCTTAGAACAAACTCAGATCTCAATTTTACAGATCAACAAAAAAATGTCCATAGAGCTCAAACTGTAAAAATCAGTTTAAATTACTGGTGGTTGCAGAAAAATTCCTATACCTAGAACAGTTTGTCCTCCGACTTACGAAAGTATATAACTATGTAACCTATAATAATACCAATATATGTGAAAGTTTTGGGTGAAACAAATGACTAGGCGCAAAGCATCACGGAGATAAGATATTCCAATTCCTCCATGCCAGTGCATGTTTTCGAATTAACACACCAATAACGTACTTGATCCCATTTACAAGATATTTCTTACTGAAGAATAAGTGTGTAGTTGTTAATTATACTTACAAGCACAATAGTTTATTAATAGCTGATTAAAAATGTGAATTCTGAAAATCTTGGAAAACATGTCAATAAATGTTCATGAGAATCTGAAAAGTCTTTGGGAGGCGGTGACACAACCGATTGATATTTGCATAGTGATCAGCTAATTTTATAGGACATTAACAATTACTGAACAGTGAGGTATACGTTGGTTGAGTCATCTTGTTTGCTAAACTGGTTGATAGTTTTGCATTACTATCTTAAGATATAGATTCCTGTTTGTTGAATGAAGCCAAACGGTAACATACAACAAATATGGTAATTAAACAGCAAACACGAGTTATTAACGTAATAATATATGGAAAACTATAAAATAATACAAACTCTAAATCATATTTCCGGGTTTACATTTTAGAATTTTTCAGCATACGATAAAGTTTCACATCAGAAATTTGTTATTTAGTTATGAGTTTCGAAAATCCGATTTCATTTAGGAGTGTTCACTGATGAATCATGAAGTAGGATGCCTAGGATACTAATACGTTTGCACTTTTACAGTGAACTATCCGGAAGTTTACTACGTATTTGAGCTTAATAACACTTAATACTTGGATGATAGTCTTTCAGCATCAAAGTATTTCGGAAGTACATAAAGCAACACACGAGTGTCAAAACCCTAATACATAAGCAGAAAATGAATTCGATCAGTAATAAAGAACTAAACAGACATGACAATGGTCTCTACTCATGTACCGGTCGATTGTAAACATCTATTCTACAGACCAGTTTCAGCCTGGATAACTATGACGTATGAAAATGTGAAGCGGGGTGATATGAAATCGAATCAACCAGGGAGCTGCAGCAACTTCAACAGTATAGGTATACCTGGCTGATGAGTGTTAAATAGCACGAAACTTAGGCCTAGGTATTCATATCGACTACCTCGAACTACCTAACACTCATCAAGACTAAATATACAAATATAACTAGACAATTAGTTTGAATATTATCTCACTTCAAATAACAAACAAAGTTGATGTAATATCAAAACAACCACGAAACGGATCCATTTAATTCAGTTCAACTAGAAATCATAGATCATTTTTAACTCCAAAGAAACATCAAAAACTAAACAACTAATTTGGAAAAAAAAGATTCACTTCTACTATCCACGTAATACATGTCTCAAAAGGTACAAACATATATAACAATATATATTACGGCAAAGATAGATGGATTTTTAAACCTGGAAAAAACTATGTTCTCAATTTTGTTTCGCCTTAAATTTTGAAAGATGAGGTAACACAAAAGTTAGATATTAAACTTGAATGAAATAAAAATTACAAAACTGAACGAACAAACAGAAAAACGTGACATAATAAACAATAAATGCATACATAGTCTTCTTTATTTTTTCATTAAAAAGAAAACAAAACAGCGGTTCAATATTGATAGTGGTCTAATTAGCATGATTTCAATGAGAGAAATAGTATCATTGATAGTGAAGAAAAAAAATACTGCTCAAACATGAATAATTGAAACAACTAAAAGTAATTTCAGAAAATAAAACATTTCAATTTACAAGTTCTTTTGAAATAGTATTTATTTTTATAATAAATGTTGAGAATGATGAAACCAAGTTTTAAGGGAATTATGTATGTTAGATACAATTCTGTGTGTGTAATAAAGTCAAGAAATATACTGGATGATTGATGCACTGTATTGGATATTTTTCTTGGCAAGTATTCACAATGAGAAAATCTAGTATGTGCTGTATTATGTACAATGAGATTTACTGTTGTTGTGTGTGCAAGACAGAGGCGACAAAAAAAGAATGATTATATCCATATCTGTATTTTTA
This sequence comes from Schistosoma haematobium, assembly GCF_000699445.3. Lineage (NCBI taxonomy): Eukaryota > Metazoa > Platyhelminthes > Trematoda > Strigeidida > Schistosomatidae > Schistosoma > Schistosoma haematobium. The sequence goes on from NC_067201.1 coordinate 14,882,956, forward strand.
GGTATTAATTATAACCTCCAGTTTGTTGGTAAGCAAATGTTGGAGTGAAAGGAATTGAAGTTACACTTCCGACTGTTTGTACAGGTGCTGTCTTTAAAGTAATACCTGGAGGGAAATTTCCAACAAAAATATTTGGTGAACCAGATAGAACACTTGGGGCAGGTAAATGTATCTGTGGATGTATAACATTATTTGTAGGTTGAAATGAAGTGAGTAAAGAAGATCCAAAGACAAGTGGAGCAGTTTGGCCAGGTATAATTGAGTTGGGATCAACTTGATAAACATTTGGAAACATTTGAGTTGTATTAGGAAAGCCTATTAAGTGATTTGTATACGTATTAGAAGGAGTACCAGTAGCAAAGGTCATCATCTAATCAAGTGGAAAAGTTTGAAATAAAGCAGAATAACCAGAGCTATAAAATTAATAATGTAATTTAAACTATTTACAAATCAAATCGCAGGGAATAACCTACTTCTATTCAATGAAAAACCATGGAAGACTTGCGGGAAATAAACTTAAGTAATTCATTATAACAGGAAGGTACATAGCTAACATAATGATAGTGTGACTCAGTAACTGAACAAGTGAAATTAAGTAAGAGTATAAATATTGAGTGGATACATGTATTATATTATCAAATAACAATAAACCTGAGGACAAATAGTACAAATGCGTTTTATGAGACGAAGAATGATTTTAATTTCAAGAATGAAACATTAGTCAAAAAGTAACATACCAAGTAACAAATGTGCAATATGGATTCTGTTCAAAAAACATTGTGAAAATATCACTACAGTTATTGAAAATGATCTGAAAAATCATTTTAAATGAATTCATAACGCCTTAGAAACAAGCAAGAACTAAACACAGTCTCTTAAGAAAAATTATTTACATTTTCTCTTTCATATTTACTGTACAATACACTTAGAATTTGAGAATGATAGGAGATATAAGTAATGAATGTAGCTATGAATAAATTTATTATGGATTGAGTTGCACATGTATCTGAAGTTTGAGAAGTACTATCCAATTATTAAAATGAAGAATTATGTGAGGTGGAATGGAACTAATCCATCAGTTTGATTGGTTAACACCTAATTTTTCAGCGATTAACACCTAATCCTTAAAGCTATGAGTCTACAGTAATAAGACGCATAATCTTTGAAATGTTCTTTTGAAAAGATTATTTAATGAATCATGAGGTAGTATACATTTATTATGGAGGGAAAAGTCACACAATATAGAAAAACGGTTAATTACCCAAAGATTTAATGACCATAAAACGTAGTTAAAAGTGTTTACTAAGCACTATGCTTAACTGTTCTTAAACAAGTGTAAACAAAGTTTCATTTATCATTTTCAATCTTTTCTTCTCAGTACAATTTGATTATGACATACGATGTTTTTATTTGAATTCAGTTAAACTGACTAATTGTACATGAATGCAACAAAGTTTATAATTAATGAAATGACTTTATTGAGTTCTAAGTGTTGTAAAACTCTAAAGAAAAGCTACGAACGTAAAACCAGATTTAAAAGCTTGACAGTATTTGAAACAAATAATATTGAAGTAATTCAACGATAGAGAAATTTCTTAATGTCATATTGCTCTCATCAATTTGATAGGTATACAATTTGCTGATGAGTGCATACTTACAGGAAATCAAAGTTTAGACCTTTTTCCTATTGAAATGAAAAATCTACTACTCAAGATAATAGTTAGTCATATAAATAGCTACATACATATTTTATTTGTCCTTTGAACTGTATACTTTTTATAAACCTGCCGATTCATTAACCCAAAAATAACTCTTTTATAGCTTTACGAGAAATATTTTGATATGATGCAACATATTGAATTGTTTTTCACTGTCGACCCACCTCTTTTTCTATTGCTTAACGCATACAGAACGGCTATACAAAATGCTCATTGACAATCCCATCTAGACAATAACGAAACAAAAACTGACGTACATATATATACATACACACTTGCATATAAATCTACATATGTACATGCATAATTATAAACAAAGAAAAAATGTATACCAAGCATGTTACTCAAGTATAATGAAACGATATGAAATATATCTAACGGTTCACTCAAATTCACAAGAACAAATTACTGGAATACAAACACAGGGAAAAAGAAAACTACACATAACCGAACACATACAACTGACAGTTTCATAAATCATATCTTATATTGTGAAATAAAACGAACAAAAACGAATAATTCACAATCAACTCATTGTGAAAACTATGGGGGTGATGGTCATATTGGGAAATTACACACGTATACACACAGTAGGAATGTTCTTTTTTTAAAGAAGAAAAAACAAACTAAATAATACATGCATAGAAACGTTGTCAAAAGTAATAGAGCATTGTTAGGGCTGAATTAATCTAAATTTCAATTTAATATATGAAGAAACACACAAGTTATTGCTATTGTCAATACACAGCAACACCATTTTTTATCACTGGTGTCAAACAACAGATAATGGGATATTGTACATGCAAAAATACGTGTATACACACATCTATATACAAAAAAGTGTGTATATTTGTAAAACTTGATGTAGTCATGAGTTGTTGATTTCTCAACATTTATTTAACAGGACATATAGATAGAAAAAGAACCATAAGCCATTACTATTAATTGTCCATCTTTCAACAATATATATAACAGATATATGTATACAAATAGAAATCACTGGAGAGGAAGAAAATACAAAAGGAAAGCACAAACAATGAAGACAATGCGCACACACATATATATGCAAGCTTAGCAAGCATAAAACCGCCTGATATACATTAAAACAAAAGAAATCGAGTCCAAATAGTTATTGCAATTTGATTATGACTGCATTACTATTATTATTATTACTATCATTATTAGTGGAAGGATACTGAATAAATTTAAGACTAACCTTGCCATCATTTACTGAGGATATGTAATTGGGCAGAATATTATTGGATAGACGGATAGGATAAACAGTAGTATTAGTCGTAGCAACAGAGGCAGTAGATGATGCAGTACTTGTTGTTATTAAGTTTTGACCATTCACACCACTATTTGATAATGGCAAGGACAATTGTACAATAGAATTTGTTTGTATAGGTGTAACACATGGTGTTGTAGTATAACTGAAAGTTGGTTGAACAGTAGGCATTACATTGTTGTAAACTGTTTGACCAATACTTGTAGAAGGTTTAATCAATACATATTGTAAGGAATTGGCAGCAGTATTGATTGGAGTCATTACGGTAGAAACTTGTACCGGAGGATTTGTTGAATTCAATGGCATCAAAGATGGTGCATGAATAATTTTTAATTGTTGCTGGTGTTGTTGTTGTTCAATTGAAGAAACATTAGACTGTGTATAACCTTGACTGAGTAGTTCGACAGTATTATATAAATCTTGTGACTCACTATCCTCTGTTCCAGAATAAGTGACCACACAAGCACGTTTTGTTGATCCTGAAGCAACAGCTTTACGAGACCATGTAGGATCACTTTGAGAAAAATTTGAACGAGATTCTGTTCGTATACTATCTTGAGTTGTCCTTTGAAGTAACAGTTCACGTTGACGTCTTAATTCTCCAGCTGTCGCTACTAAATCTCTAGCATCTTCAATATTTCCAGCTGCACGTTTAGAGAAGGCCAAACTGGCAGCCTCTCTAGGAGTTAATAAATGAAGCGGACTACCAGATCGCAATGAATCATAACTTCTCAACTGAGATGTAGAGGAAATGGAATTACCCATAACAGTAGATAAACGACTTTTCTTTTTAATTCTACGCTTTACTTTAGTACTTACACCACCGCTGTCAATAGAAGCCCCGCTGTCAGTTGAATCATCTGTAGAAAAACTATGTTGAGCACCACCACCACCGCCGACATCTTCATAAAAATCACTTTCATCGCTATTTTCATCCTCATCATCAATATCATAAACTAATCCATTGAAACCACCATTATTTGGCAGCATATTCATGTATCGTGCTGCTTTTAACACTACATGGGCTTCGTCACGTTCTTGTATATCATTAACATCTGGAACCGGTTCATCTGTTTGATGCAATGCAGCAATTGGAACTAGTTCCTCGACTAATGAACCAATTGAGTCTAAACTGGAACCTGATGTTAGAAAAGGCATAAATGATGTAATTGCAATACTTATTAAAGAACTTATTCTGAGTGACCATTAAAACAGAGACATTTCTTAAACAAAAAGACTTCAGACAAATATATTGCTAACAACTATCATCAATATCAAGGTACCGTGAGGTATGCTTTGTAGACATTCGCAATCTTGCTTTGTGAACCTACTTGTGGCAGTGATAAATATGATATTAAAAATTCATTGTTATGTAAACGATTTTGATTTTATTCAGCTCCCTCCCTAAATTATTTAGCATATTGAGAAGGATGAAACATCATATAATTGGTATGTTAAAACATTTCTTTCAATAACATGTAAAAATATGCGCGAAAATGATGTATGTATAAGCAAGAGTACGTACAAATAAGAATCGGGTTGATATTTCGAAAATAGTACTCTAAAAATAAATTGATGTTATAAATAGTTGATGATGTAACTCATTTAGTAAGAACAAGTTTAGGTATTCTGCTTTCTTGTTTAATTGGCTAATAATATTATCCAGCTAACAAAACTGAAGTAGATAAGAGTATGAATCAAACACTTGGTACCTAACTCAGCTAAAAGCTGGATGTTTTCACTACAGCTCTACAAACAACATGATTAAAAGTAGATTACGCAATCACACACAATTGTGGTTTCCAGTTCGCTAATAATTACCCGTTTTATTTTCAAATAGTCAAGCAGAGAATTTCATTCAAATGTTTGGGAGTTGATTAAAAAATAACTTAGTTGACAAATACTTGTTATGGCTACATACTTTTTCTGTTGAATTCACACAAAATAATTAGTAAAAAGCTTTGTTTGATATAGGTTTTATAAACTTCTACAGTGTTTAGATGGTGGTTGGAGGTAGTCAACAGGAAACCCTGGACCCGGGTTTCGTGCCACTTGGCACTCGTCAGCAAGGTGTACCTGTAATCTTGAGGGAACTGGTGCTCCCTGGTGGATTCGATCTCGTGTCACCCAGCTTCACAGTCAGAGACGTTACCACTGAGCTATCCGAGCCGCGACTGACCTCCTGTAGGACTGAGATGTAATCACAATTGATTGACCACTGGGTGGTGATCAATGTTATGCTTGTCTAGTCCTTATTAGTGCAGACCGAATGCTATCGATCATGTTGCAATGTGGCCAGTCAGTCGAGTAGCACGAAACCCGGGTCCAGGGTTTCCTGTTGACTACCTCCAACCACCATCTAAATCTCAATATATAGTGCCCGCAGTGTCAAGTCACCTAGACTGGTGGCCACATTGCAACATGATCGATAGCATTCGATCTGCACTAATAAGGACTAGACAAGCATGACATTGATCACCACCCAGTGATCAATCAATTGTGACTTCTACAGTGTACACCTGAAATCATGAGGAAGTTTTCCCTCCTTCATACTCAATAACTCTAAGAGATTACTTCGAAACAATCAGAGAAATTACTATAGAACATAGTAATAATGGTTAATTAACTAATTAGTCAGTTTAGAAGGTACAAATCATGTGAAAGAGAATAATATGATATCACTTAAAACTTCAAAGCTTGAAATAGATAATTATCAAGTAATCGGCTAGGAAGGTAATAACTGTTATTTGTGCACACAAACATGTATATTTTGTTAAAATGACTTTAAAAATAAAAGAACATCATAGGGAATATACACTCACCCATAATGACGATTCGTCCGGTTGAAAAAAGTTTTAGAGATGTACTTGAATTAAGATCAGTTTTAAACGTGAGACCAGGAGCTAATTCAGGTTCGTAACTAGTATGAAGAGAAAAAGAAACACAGTTTTTAATGGTAGAAAGAACAGTACCTTTAACTGGAAAATATGTGCAATATTGTTTAACACGGACATTTTTTATGAATGAATGAGAAATTTTTGGTAGAAAAAAATGAATACGTGTAGTCCTCTCTCTCTCCTATATATATATATATATATATATATATATATATATATATATATATATATATATATATATATATATATATAAACACGAGCTGTAATCTAATGACTGATAATTATCGATTTCAAGTTCTACTACTTATGAGGTTCATCGACTAAATAAGTTCCGAGTTTATCCTCTGCCGAATTCGGAGAGAGCAGCACCCTGAGTCGTCTGGATAGAAATATTAACTTGCCAAACAATACTCTCTTGAATAGTCAAGTCACAAAACCGCCAATACATTATTGTAGTAAAATAGTTGTGCTTTAAGAGTTTCAGCACGCCTTAATTAAATCAAGTAAAAATCAATGTCGGATCTAGCACAAATGTGAATCTTCATAAGCTATCACACCACATTATCACGTCAAAACGACACTGCAAAACGGAGATCAGGAGTTAAAATGATATCAGCAGTCTCGATGATAGTAAGAAAGACATAACATAAAATGGATTAGAAGGTATTATATCGCAGAATGAAAATTGTGAAATTATACCGAAACCCAGAATCTACGGGAGTATAAAGAATTAATGTACCTGCCCCAGTACGAGACTCTGAGCCACACCACTCAAGACCTCTCAACTACTATTCACTACCAACACAAAGACCCCAACCAAATACTCCACATCTAACAGTAATGTACTGATCAAAATTTATCAACTTTATAGACTGATCCCATATCTTAATTTGCCTGCACTTAGCGTTATTTAGACCTAATCCTATCCTAGTTTTATTTACTAGTACAAATAGGGGACCAAAATATATATACGCAACACAAATCATCCGATTTGTGCGTGGGCTAGAATACTACCGGGTGCTTAAACCGAAGTAAGTGGTTTATGTTAGGAAGTCACACCCCGAGCCTTTGACCTAGAGGTCTAATCCACAAGACAGTAGAGCAGCCTTGGGAAGTGGAGTTCTGTGGTAGCCGGCGATCAACAATAGGTTCGTACGCCATTTATTACCTCAGGATCCTGGAGTCCATATGCACCATGGCTTTAGAATCAGTGTTTTCCAACTCCTCTAGGTGGATTATCTGTACCAATCAACCCCGTTGAAGAGCAGGATCTTCGCTCTTCACCCTCACAATTTCCTAAACATCCCCGCAGCTAGAAGGCAATGAGTAGGGGTTCCCAAGCAATGGCTATATACGTATGGTTATATGAGAATTTTGAGAGGAAGGGTGGACTCTCCCCACCCTTCATCATGCCAGGGCTGATATGACTTACACATGTGCAGTTGTATATTAAAATCTTCGACCGAGTGTATGTGCACTTTACCTTAAAATATTTGTTGTATGAGTACTACGAATATTATTTGACGGTTAATCTTACATAAATCCAGTGAGATGCAAATCTAATGGAAAGTAGGATGTTTAGACAATAAACTGAACACTAGCGTTAGAACAGATCTATGTTCACCTAAACCTATATGATTAATCTCGACTACGACTCACGCCAAGAGGGCTATGACAGACAGAAACAAAGTAAACAGCGTTGGAAACCTGAGGGTAATCAGTGAGAAGTCCTATTTGAAATACATTTCAAGGTTGTGGAGACTGTTGAATTTTCTTAGGATCAAGAACCGATCCAAGTTAGATAACTACTGAAAATCTGGACTTCACTATAACCCCTGTGAAATTAGTATGCCCTTTGATACTAAAACTTTAAACTGTTGAAGAATAAACTGAGATGGACAGTCCATGACTGACCCCATGGACAAGTGGATGACGTATAGAAATCAAAAACCGAAGAATGATGGTCGAATTCTACCAATCACGTTCTTGACGTGGTTATTAGCTTTAATGGCTTAAAGATATGATTTATTAATTTCATGTGTCAAGAACATATCTTTTACTGTAAAACGACCAATGAATAAAAAAATGCTCTAATTTATGTACCATAAAAATAATTAACACTTCGAAAACAAACCTCATTTGCATCGGTCTTTCATTGACTAATTCTTCTAATCTGACACCGAATGGTAATTTACAAGTAGCCATAATATTAACTACACGATATTTACTAAAATGACACGGAAATCCACATTTCGCTATTCGTCTAGCAATACGCCTAGCGCCAATTTTCGCTTTGGCAAGCCTGTGGATGATAAAGAAAAGATGGCGAATGTATAAAATAAAAAGAAATACTTAAACAAGGCTTCTTTTTGAATACGTTAAAAAATTTTGCAATTAACAAAATTAATTTTCTTTTGTAATCCATTAACCCGGCATAGGTTCTTGCTTTGAGCTAGCTTCAAATCACAGAAACCATAGGAATTACACGGATGTTTGAAATGAAAAAAGTGAGGCTGAATCTAAACTTAAGAATCGGTATTTAAAGTTTAGTGACATAACTTGAACTTAAATATTGTTTGGTGGGACGACATGATATGAACTCCAATGAACTGCATAAATGTTCTATCTAGTAGTTGCATAATATGCCAGTCACAAAATTGCGACATCACTTCAGTTTAGTTACTGACAAACAAATAAACAAAAAATAACAATATGCTTCCTTATTAATACTGGTATTACTATTGTAAGCGAACCGGTGAATGATATTATAAAGCTCTTAAGTAATAGCAGTGGTTCATATATTTAGTACCAATTAGGGTAATAGTATGACAAAGAATATCTCAAATTGGTCAAACCAGTGTGATGACAACTCATGAAATCCTTGATTGACAGTTTGAATAACACCTGCTGTGCTAGAGATGAAAGACGACGAAAAATTACTCGGGTAAAATAGGCGACATATTCAGTTACACCAGTCTACCTAACACCTGACGAATCCTAGTCAGGAAGCTCACACAAACCTGAGTGAATACCATGACTGTTAGACGACTCTGAGGCGTTTCACAGCCTGTTTTCAAACCAGAAGTCATGGTTTATCAGAGTAATCAATAGTATATATTAGACATGTTCTCATGAATCAGTGTGATCGCTCTAATTATTAAAATTGTCCTTGTTCAAAACATAGCTATCAGACTACATACATAAAGTTACCATTCATTGTAAACTGATAATTCAACAGTTCACAATCGCATAAACGAATGAAACGGACTACTGGCTTTGATTGCTCTTCTGTTTTTATAGCTACACACAGTTGAAGTAAAACTTAATCTCGGCTTATTATTTTAATTAATGTTAGTTCGACGGACGTACATTGGCGAACAAACAGTGAACAAGAAAGAGGGTAACACATATACCCAAACCCTTTAATTTATCAATGTGACTTAACTTACTACGTTCATGCTTATGTACTTCGTCATAAATCACACTATCGATAATTCCCGACTGTTCAAACCGAAGTAGATGTAGCAAAGTTCCAACATGGTATTTATGATTGAAAGTCAAGTGTTTTAATCGTTAATCTACTACTCTACATTTGAATGCTTAAATATATAACCTATAAACTACTGTCACACAAATACTTCCGTTTGTCATATATCACATGTAAGTAAGATATCTATCATATTTATGACGTGCGCAGTATTACAAATAAATCATTCTTTAAATTGTAAATACCAACAGACTGAATAACTAACACAGTTTATGAATTTATAATTTGTACAACGTTTGGAAACACACAGACAGAGTGCTATTACTAGCGAACAACCATGAATACCACACTGGGTAATTTATCTCGATTACACATATTTATACATCAATTAGTTAAAACCACAAAAGAACAAAAAATTTAACGTGGATATTCAAATACAGTTGTTAACAAATTCAAATAGCTTAATGCAATGAGTGAATACGAAACAACAGTTCAGAAATGACCAGGTATACTACATTATAGACACCGATAAAAAGTAAAATGTTTGGCATTTGGTACAGCTATATGGGGAAAAAGAATGAACAAAAAAATTACTGAGACTTATTGCTTACGAATTGGCTCCAGTGCACCAAATTTTTCCGCTAGACCAAATTGTTGCTACTGTATACGGTGATCGTAAACGCATTATAACGTGCTGTATATTTATGAAAATCAACAAAATAAAAAATATTGATATTATTGAATTCTCAAAAATCGAGAACTTAAAACGGATACACAAAAACGGTAATGAACTCGAAGAAAATAATATCTTTCGGGATTATATTAAGATTAACATTAAGAGAGGAGCATTTAACTAGGTAGTATAATATAACTGTATTTAAGTAATATATGGTTACAATAGGACTATATTATTGATTACTAACATCGATATATACTCAGTGTTGTGATGCACACTGATTGTATCATGTAAAAATGGTTGAACAAAAATTGCAATCGTGCAGATAATACGAACTAAGATGGGTTAACTACACTCCTCTGACCAAATTACCAAAAATCTAAATGATATTATTATTGACGAGATCGAGAATTTGCATAGGATACTGAGTAAGATATAATAAACTTTAATAGAAGACAGATACATAGAAACAATAAAGGACTTGCTGCATATGTGCATCGATTTCAATCATTACAAGTAACATGAGCAAATGAAGGGAAACCAAAAAAAATTTATGATAATAGTAAAGGTTTGAAAATATATGATAAGTATTGGAAACAGATAATGAATATCACGAAATTCTATGCTCAGAAAAAGTCAACGTAATCGAATCTAATCCTATAACTCAACAAATAAAGTCTATTGAACATCTATAAATTTATTATACAAGGGCTGGCAATGTTTTACTCTTATTTAACCATATAAATAAATTAAACTTCCTAACTGATCAGCATTTAAATAGTGAAAATTGGTGATATATATTGAAGCAGCTATATAGTATCATTAGATTTTATACATATAGTATGGTTTAAAGCCTGATACATATACTCATACTTGGTAAGTAAATTACATTGCTATTAATATTATTATCATTATTATTAACAAACTACTGACTATAAACCAGGAATTGTATAAAGATATCATGTTAATAATCAAAAAGCAGTGAACAAGTGTAAACCAACAGTTGGAGGAGCACAACACAGCACTTGGAGATTGGCCAATTTATGAATAACGGAGCCGTGGTTCAATGATCAAGGCGTTAGACTCAGCCAATAAATCCTAGGCTGGAGCCCTACATCACTCACTTTTGTTTGGACAAACGGATGTCGTTAGTCATCACACAGTGTAGCTCGAAACCAGGCACACTGATCTCCACTAGTAAGTTAGTAAGAAAACTTAAAAATAGTCAATACACGTTTTTCTATGGTTTTTCATATTATCTTGATTCCAGAACATAAAAACTCCACGGAACTATCGAACCTTTCCATAAAATTCATTAAAATAAATGATATTCAAACTTTTAGTTATGATAATATTGAAAATAGATCTCCACAAATTCAAATGCTGGAATGTTAACTGATTTAGAAATAGTACCGTCGTTGTTGTTAAATGTAATTACACACATAAATGTCAATTTAAGTGATGTACATTGTTTGGAATTGCCTAGTTTTTATGCATTTTAACTTCGGTCGATTTGCGACTGGTATTTAAATAAAATGAATAGAATGGATAACCAAAACATTCATTTATTTATTTCAACACATAAATATTGGTACAAGAGGGCATCAAATATGTATGCGCCACACAAATCATTCGATTTGTGTGAGGGTTGGGATACTTCCCGGGTACCCAAACCGAAGCAGGTGGTTTTCTTAGGGAGCCACACCCAGAGCCTTCGACCTAAAGGTCTGGTCCACAAGGCAGTGGAGCATCGTAAAGAGATGCAGTCCCATGGTAGCCGGTGACCAACGATTGGTTCATACGCCATTTGTTCCTTCAGGATACTGAGGCCCATGTGCACCATTGTTTTGGAATCAGGGCTTTCCAACTACCCTAGGTGGACCTTCCGTGTGCACCAATCCGGTTAAAGAGCCGGACATTCGCTTTTCATCCTCTCAATTTCGTAAACAACACCCCCGCCGCGAGAAGGCAGTGGTTGTATGCACGTGGCCATTTGAGCATTTTGGGAGGGAGAGCTGACTCTCCCCACTGTCGGCCGTACCAGAGCATTCGGGGGCCAAAACAAAGTATTACAAAAACATTTAGCTACTCGTGAGAACCTAGAGTTAATTTACCAGGTAAGTTAACTAAGCTAAAAAATAATTTGGGAGTATATGTCCTTCAAAATCAACAATAAACATAAAATTGTAAAACTGAAATAAAAATCCTCTAAACTTACATTCTGAAGCGGTTTATATTCTACATTAACGCTAGTTCTGGCTATTTCTTTCAATCGTAAATGACACTGAAGACTAGCCATAACAACTACATTGGTTATGGAAAGTGTTAAGGAGGATGCTTCTTCATTGCATGGATCTTCTTCAGTACTTTTATCCGGTTCATTTCCAATTATATCTTTTATATCTTCATTCTCTGTATCAGATGTGTTTAAAAAATCCAAAATATCCGTTCCACTCTCCATATATGAACTGTCTTCTGTCTCAGTGATTCCATTAATAAGTTCGTTTGTTTGCATTCTGTAGATTTGTATGTGTTATGCGACAAAAAACAATGAAAGAAAATTTTGTGATGGGTGTTTTCAACGTAAAATCACCTGATTCAGGAAGGTTATATACATCTACCCACTCACTAATGAACGGCAAAAACGTGCTCGTGCGAACACAACAAATATATTTGTTAAACAGTGAACTACTAAGTTATGGTTTGAGCTACTTTAGCAGATTAAAAATTACAGTATAACAAATTCTAATGCAGTTATCAAGTCATGGGTTGAGTGGGAATTACAACAATTAACGATACTCAAATGAGGGTAGAGAGTATCACTTGATCAATAACCAAGTCAGTCAGTCATAACGTGAAACTAGGTACATATGTACATCGGTTCGAGTTGCAATATCTCATTAGCATAAAGAGATGACATTGTCAACACAGATCCCACAATAGAAGAGGTGGTAGCATTATCAGCAGTGATTGAAAAAATTAGGTATCGAAGATACGATTCGGGAAGAAAATACAATTTAGTGAAATAAAAACACCAAAACCTTATAAGGAATCTAGAACCCCAAAATTTGGGGTTGACAAGGAATGGATGAACTTGCGCCATTGCAAACGATTTTGAACCATGTTATTCAAAGTATCTAATCATTAGTAACGATAATCGCGCGAACCCCAACCAGGTAGTTTACATTTATTAACATGATTAAGTTAAATTGTCGGTGACTTCATGGATTAGTGCCATGCCTGGGCTTGGTTATCTCTCATTTTCTTTTAGCCTACCCCTACACCGGAAAACAATGCCTGTCGAGGTGGATGGTGGTTGGGCATACGTAAGACACGTCCTAACCACCTTTGTTGAAGATTTACTACCTCATCGATCTATTTACTATCTTTACCTAGCACTCTATCCATAACCCGGGAGTTGCATACTCTGTGGTCCCAAAAATACACGAGCAATGCTTCGTAGACACCTATTATTGAACACTAGCAACCCGCGAATATCCTCTATTCTCAATGGCCATGTTTCGCACTCATAAAGTTGAGCGCAGTAAACAGCTGAGCATTGAACTCGCTATTTGGTTAGGAGCCAGATATCTGACCCATACCATAAGTGACTCAAGTTGGCTAAAGTCAAACCAGCTCTTTGGTTCTGTTCCGAGATTTCGTCAAACACTAAATCATCAGCACTGGTGAAATGCCCAAGTGAAGCAGTGGGTGTTCAACTACTTCACTACCTATCACTAATTCAGGCAATGACGCAAGTCAATCCTGAAGTAACATTTTACATTTGCAGAGGAAAAATAGCATCCCAAATATGCTAACATTGTTGCTTAAGATAGTCAGAACACTTCATTTTTTCAGCACCTTCAAACAGAACTATATCATCTGCGTATTCCAAGTCAACAAGTGGATCTCCTGGTATATGATCAATCCCTAACTCAGACGATAAAACTGTTATTTTTGAAAGCATGTCTAAGACAAAGTTAACTAAAAATGAGGAAAGTGGACAACCCTGACGAAGACCAATTAAAGTAACCAGTCCCGATGATTGTTGGCCATAAGCTCTGACTCGAAAGGTAGTGTCCTAGTAGAGAGTCTGTACAAAGTTGAGTTGCTTCGTCGGTACATCTTTCAGCGACGGGAACCACAGAACCTCGAGATTAGTGGAGTTGAACAACGCATTAAAGTCAAGGAATACAACAATAGTTTGACGTCGAAAAGTATGTCTTTATTCCAGAGGCGGTTGAAGGGTGAATATTTGGTCTATACATTCACGTCCAGGTCTCAAATAAGACTGCTTTTTTGGGTTTTACCTTCATGAGCTCTAGTTAGACTTCGAAGTATTACTGAGGCGAATATTTTAGACACTATATTAGTTAAACTGGTTCTTCTGTGGTTGCTAAAAGAGGATTTTTGCTTTCTTATAGATTAAAACGATCAGCGATCGAGACCAATTAGATGGATTATATCCAGCTCCCAGACTCTGTCTAAGATCTGTCAATCTAATACGTAAAACTAGGCCACCAATCTTGTGAATTTTAAGAATTAGTCAATCGGACACAGCTGCTCTCTTACACTTTAGACTACTTATAGGCTTAACAACCCTCCACAGTTGAAGGACTTACATCACTTTGTCATTTAGGCCGATTGGAGATAATGGGTAACAGAAGTGTGGCTGAATGCCAATTGAACTGTTCCCTAAAGTGCTTCGCTCTTCATTTCAATGAGTAATAGTCCCATCTTTTTCCAAGATAGTTTCACTAACAGCCGTATTTTAAATACATGTTTCCTTAATAAGTCTGAACAGTTGTCTAATGTTACGTTTCACTGTGGCCTTCACCTCTTCTGCTTTCGCTACCCACTACTGCCTAAGATCGTTACGTAGGCTTTTGATCAACATACGTTTAAGCTGCATCTGCTCCTCGTGTTTTGGACCAGGCGTGAGTTCCCGAGCATCTAAAAGTGCTGTAAACACCGCTGAAATCCACTGATTCTTCCTAACCTTTAGTTTTAAGTTACTAGTATATATCACTGCTGTTTCCACAGCATTTGGGATATCATACCAAGCTACCTAGTGGTGGATGTCATTTTGACCATTAACTAACTCCTTCCCTAGTTAGTCCAGAAATATGCTTTTGAATTTTCCATCATTAAGCTGAATTTTAAAGGGTTTTCTTTTATACGTCCAGTAAGACGCAGACAAACACGTGCTCGAATTGAAGCATGATCTGAGTCCAAGCATGTGCTGTAGAATGAGTAAAAATGTTCAACCAACCCCCTATAACGATAGTTTATGGAAATCTGATCTCTTTAAGTTCACCACCACATCGGATGATGCTTTTCCTTATGTTTAAAGCTGCTGTTTGACAGGATTAAACGGTTATCTGGGCATAGTTGCAACAAACGGTCGCCATAATCTGTTCGCTGAGCCACGACAACGTAAGATCCGCCTAGGTGCCTTTCGGTTTGCTTCAGTTGAGCTACTTGAACATTATAATTAACTGCCACTATTACCAAGTCAGAGAGTTTACTTTTTTGACCGAGGTTGGATAACATAAAATTCATTTTCAACTTTTTCCAAGCTACAATCAGTGAGAGCTTACTCAGATACAACGACAAGGAAACGACGTGTCACCAAATTTTCAAGTTCTTACTGTTCAGTTTAATCGAACACTGTAGAAGCGATCGTCTGTTGAAATCCAGTCTAATGATGACTTGAGATTCTAAAGTCCTAGCTAAAGAAGCCTGTTGTCCTATCTGATACATGGTTCGTACATTAAAATCCCCAACACGCAGTTTAGAGAGTGGTCTCAGGAGACCAGTAACAAAATTTAATGAACTCAAATCATTGGCATTAGTGGTGCATGACGATAAAAATATATGAGAAGGGTTAGTCGTGTGGATATGAGAATTATTTAGAGATGAAGGAGGGATCCCATAGTCAATAAGATGATCTTGGGTACTGATAGAGGTATGAGGGTGACTGTCGCTTCCAGGCTGCCCATACCATGGAAGGATATTTCTTCTCGGGAGGTCTGAAAAAAAAGCCGAATTAGTGATATTCTTAGAGACTTGGTAGTTTGACTGCAGAGCCCAAGGGACAACGCAAGGGAAGTTTTCGGTGTTAGCTCCGCACTTTAAAATATTTTACCGCCGGAGACAGAAATCCGTGGGGTAAGGTGGAGTGTGAATCTTTTATGGTCGACCTATTCTAAGCTTTTCTTTCTGTTGTGAGAAGACAGCATCGCTGCAGACGCTGTCCGAGGGAAACACCCTACTGCTCTCACACCCCTCTACAATTGGCAGTACCTTATCTTCGGACCTTAATTTTCTGATTTTAGTCTTACTATTCTCCAACCGACCTGTCTGGCACGGTAGGACGTAAAGGTACACGTGTATCAGCCAATATGGCTCAGTTGAGTCACTACGGTAGGTAAACCCGACTACCATGTTAAGGTAGAAGCTACGATGAGATTCCACTTAATATTTTACAGTTTTTACACACCAAATAAACGTCTCATAAAGTGGTTAGGAAGTAGTGAACATAGAACTTAGTAACCTGGTTATAGTCGTCAGTTAAAGCAGTCAATCTATTACTAACTTACGAGTATCCTCTACCCTTAATGGCCACGTTTCGCAGTCGTAAAGTAAAACAGAACGAACTGCCGTGCAGTATACTCGTCCTTTAATTAATAGACGGATATCTCACCTTCACCATAGGTGGAGTTAAAAAAGCTGAACGAGCTTTTTGAATCCGTGCAGAGATCTTGTCAGGCACCAACCAATCAGGGCTGACCAGATTTCCAAGATAAGTGAACTTATTTAGAGTTAACTGATTTAACTAAGGAGTAAGTATCGTCTGTTAAAGTAATTAGCCAAAGCTCATGGGAAAACAGTCCACAAAGCCCACTAAATTATCAACTACGGCTGATGTACAATACATTTTTGACTAGTCAATGTTGACACCCTGATGATAGGAAGTAATATAGTCATTTCCCTTGAGCTAGCAGTAATTTGTATCCCATGAATGTTATTCTGTTAGGACATATGTATTCTTTAGTGTTCAAACTGAGCGGTTTTTACTACCAACGACAAAATAAATAGATAACAAATCCGTTGACACATACAAGATGCCTAAATTTTAAATTGTAGCATGCCATTTTTTAACCCTTGCGTGGCAATAGGCGAATTAGAATATTACATCTTGATCAACCAAAGGTTTGTGTAGATAAGTTCTTCAGTCGATGTTAGTTAATGAAGAGATAAGAAGGCTTAAATGACCATACCTGTGATTGAATTGCTCCACAGAGTAAAATCTTTGGAAATATAGAACCTAGAATGACAAGTACCCTAGTCTAAATTAATCTATAAAAGCCTAACTTCATAAGATCAATATTAAATGGATCACTTAATCGTGAAATAACTTAGTGTGTGCAAATAGCTTGTACGAAACCAGATATTTTTTCTAACAAACAAGTACACATGAGTGTAATGGGCTTTGAAGCACAGATTTTGTGGTAAAAATACAGGATAGTTACAACATAAATTTACTACACACAATTATTTTAAGCCATTATCCCCAACAGAAAGGAACAACTTTTCTAACAACATTAAAGCATCACTGACCAGGCCTACTGATTATGTTATTTATTTATTTTAACACATAAATATTGGTACAAGAGGGCATCAAATATGTATGCGCCACACAAATCATTCGATTTGTGTGAGGGTTGGGATACTTCCCGGGTACCCAAACCGAAGCAGGTGGTTTTCTTAGGGAGCCACACCCAGAGCCTTCGACCTAAAGGTCTGGTCCACAAGGCAGTGGAGCATCGTAAAGAGATGCAGTCCCATGGTAGCCGGTGACCAACGATTGGTTCATACGCCATTTGTTCCTTCAGGATACTGAGGCCCATGTGCACCATTGGTTTGGAATCCGGTTAGAGCGCCGGACATTCGCTTTTCGCCCTCTCATTTTCATAGACAACACCCCCACCGCGAGAAGGCAGTGAGTAGGACTTCCCTGGTAGAGGCTGTATACGCGTGGACTTGTGAGAGCATTTCGAGAGGGAGGGCGGGCTCACCCCTCAAATAACAGAATGATAAGATTAGGGATTTCGTGTCTGATAATTGGCACAGCTTTTTGTCTTGTTAGTTAATCGAAAAGTGTACATACTCAATGACTACCAAAGTTCGCTTTTTACGACTTATTATGTTGAAAACAATTATGTGGCCACGACAAATTACATGACTCATTCGCTTTAAGGTTGTCTTAACATCTGTTGGTCAAGTGTATTGTCAAGAAACTTAGGAACATGAGCTTTTAAGATCACACTATTAAGAACATGTACCTCTCAATAACTGTATGAAAAGGTCGAATGAATGCTATTCAGAAAACAGAAAGTCAGTTGATGCCAATTTTAGAGCAAATAGCCAACCATTTAGCAGTCAGTAATCAACAACGTAGAACTTCGTACGTACGTACGTACGTACATCAGTTCGAGCTGCCATATCACATTAGCACAGAGATACAATTGTCAATTCAAATCCCGTAGAAGTAGTAAAATTATAACCAGTAACCGGAAAGATTAGGGTTTGAAGATGATATTCAAAGATTATAATCCAGTGAAATAAACTTGGAAAGGAGAAAAAAAAGGATATGAAGAAGTCAGAAGATTAGAATTCGGGAGAAAACAAAGAGTGGATGCACCTACGCCATTGCAAACGATTTTGAGCAACCATATAACAACGGATTCTGATACAGCAGAAAATATCCAAATAAAAATAGCCTCAAAAGAAAAGTTATCTTGTTAAATGACAACTTTTATAAAGGCTACCATAAAGCATTCAACTGACCGACAGGTCATTATTTATACGATCGGTTTACATCTTTGCAAAAGATAAGCTCCATATTCACTATAGATTAGTGATAACCCTTACCAAACTATATTATCCAAACATACCTTACGTTAAATATTTTAGTATAACCAAGAGGAAGAACTCCCTACTCATGTTCTGCAAAGCTACATTCCCATTATGGGTAGTATAACAGTATTCGCATAATAAACAGTAAGAATTATCATAGATTTCGCCATATTCACAACGTATTAAAAGGTTACTATGCCTTAAGCCATCAACTTATACTAACTCACTGAAATAAGTCAGTAATCAATAAAGTTCTCAAATTCATGTCACATTAGGGAAAGGTGCCATTGATAAGATAAGGTTTTAATTCCTAGTTTAGCAGTTGAAAATTAAGCCCTTCCAACACTATCCTACCGATACAACAAAATCATTGAAAATTAAACTCAGAGATACTCAATGTCGTCCGTACTACCCATACTACAAGAAATGATGAGAGCTAAACGGTGCAAATGCCGTTCCATCCACTCTGTGAATGCACTTTTTGCTTTGAAAGCTTGCGATGCTATCGGGCTTCCTAAGCCAAAATAGGCGGATCGGGATTCTGAACTGAGACCTTACTAGTGAAGATCAAATCCACCAAAAACTAAGTCAACTATTTTTAATTATCTCCCAACCGATTCTTTCATATTGGTATGAATCTAATGAATCAACTGTTTCATGATGCCCAAATTGCTTTTTTTTCTCGATGAACGTGACGGAACAACAGAACTGCTGCCTACAGCAAGCCCTTTGAGAGATCAATACTTTCACCGGCCTTATACAATTATGTAGCCTGATGAAAAGTCAATCACTTGCGACGAACAGCTGGAAACAATCTAAACCGACTGCTGAAAAAAGATAACAAAGTCAGGAATCAACAATAAGGGAAACTACGAAAGAAACCTCCTACTATTACTGAGACCGAGTGGAAGAACTTTAATCCTTCGAATAGTAGGACCAACTCTGTTGTGATCATACTCTAATTGGCTGGACCATATTACACCAGTTACAAGGCCTTCGTATACCTAAAATGATGGCAGTTATGATGAAATTGAAAGTTAAGTTAGCATTTTTAGTTAGTTTGTCGGGGATGTTACCAAACTGATACTATCAAATTAGATTTTGGCAATTCTGACCATAAGTTTTACCAGCATTTGCATGACAAATGAAACTAGTGGGTTTTTTTCAATGGAATTGTAATGAACATCGACATCTACTTTTTGGCATAATTGTTATTAATTGATACCTTTTGGGTATCAATTGTTCCAACATTGCACAGAAAATACGTACCTCCCGCCTGAATATCACAGAGGTGCTTCATATATACATACAATCCATGAAAGTTGTATATTTCTCATTAGACCCGAAATTTGCATGGAAATGGTACTTAATCAGTGACCTATTCACACTACGTAATTTTTTTGGTTTAATCTCAATTGCACTCTTATGAATGACGAAGGTTGTCCGTGACTATCGTACCCTCTCATTTTGTCTATCGCGTATGATACAAGACCCAAAATGTAACAGTGATCCACGATTATTGATGATATTCCGTAGAAAGTGAGCCAAATTACAGAAAAGATGAGTAAGACTTGCATCCCATTAAGAAAGAAAGGACTAGAAGGTTAAATGTTTAACAACTTTCTGCTAACTTCTAACTACACTTTCACAGTAAAACTCCGACCCACTTGACCACGGAAGAGGATAAACAGCTGGTTGTACAAGGACAACCGCCTAAGACCTAGATTGAAAATATAAACAAACAGGAACTCAATCGATCTCCAATAGGTTATACGCAAAACTCTGACAGCAAACAGAAGTCGCATGGAAATTTCCTCTGCATTGTTAGAGTCACTTCATATCGTTAATGAATACGTCAATAAATTACCGCTCATTGTTTGCAGATGATGTAAAAATCTGTAGAACAATAAATGGTTCAAATGGTTCAAATGGTTGTGGACGGAATAGAAGAAGCTTTCGCTTAACAGGCTTCCGTGTCTAGTAGCAGGGGATCACCAAATCCTCCAGGCAGGAACCTAGGTATGTTAACAATAAAAAAGGAAAAGAAATTGGTAAATCATAATGTGATGCTGTCCTTGGTCCTTAAGAATAGGTCAAGTTGCCTCTTGAAGGACTCCTGAGAAGTCGCTTGGACTAGCTCGGCCGGCAGCGAATTCCAGCTTTTGACAACTCTTAAGGAGTAGAAGTTGTGTCTACATTCCGTCTTGCTATGTTGTGTTTCCAGTTTCTGGGTGTTACCCCTTAGATTATTGTTCGAACTAAGCTTAAGTAGGTGTTTAAGAGGATGTCCAGAAGTGTTAAGAATACTATAAGCCATTAGTAAATCACCTCTAAGACGCCTATATTCTAGTGGGTAAAGGTCTAGTGAACGGAGGCGTTCTTCGTAAGGCTTAGATTTGAGTCCTCGAACTGATTTCGTAGCTCGCCGTTGGATACGCTCCAAAGTGACCTTGTCCTTATGGAGTGAGGGGGGGAGTACTATGTTTCCGTACTCTAAATGGGGACGGATGAAACTATCGAAGATTGTATGGAAAGTTCGTCCGTCAAACTGTCCAAAAATGCGCTTCGACGTTACCAGTGCAAGGTTTGCTCGGAAGGCATTTTTGTCACAGTTAGCGTAAGACTTTAAGTCATGGGGCACCAGGACTCCTAAATCTTTTCGACTTGGGATACTACTAGAGAGGAGTTTCCTAAGTTGTAACTGTAGTTTGCGACATGTCGCAGATGGACTACTTTACACTTTGAAGTGTTAAAGGTAAGTCCGTTATCGTCTGCCCAACTTTGAAGTCGCGTCAGATCCTCCTGAAGTGCCTGTGTATCGTCTTGGTTGCGTATCTCTCTCCAAAGTTTCACGTCGTCGGCAAAAAGTAGTAAGTCTGACGTTACCTGTTGAGGAAGATCATTTATGTAGATCAAGAAGAGAAGAGGCCCTAGTACTGAGCCCTGGGGGACCCCACTAGGACATTCCATAGCCTGAGATAAAGTGAAATTAACCCTAACCTTAAAGTGTCGATTTTTTAGGTATGAAGTAAGCCAATCGATTAGAGGTGGTTTGATACCTAGTCGTTTGAGCTTGTTGATAAGACACAAGTGGTTAACCTTATCAAAAGCTTTTGAGAAATCAAGGTAAATGACATCAACCTTTCCCTTGCAATCGAGGATGCTTGTCCAGCTGTCCACCGCAGTCAGCAGGTTGGTTATACAAGAGTAACCCTTCCTGAAACCATGCTGTTGGGGTGAGAAGAAATTTAAGGACAGTAGATAGTCATTTAAACCGTCGCATATCAGGGACTCCATGAGTTTTGAAGGTAATGACAGAAGAGCCACCGGCCGATAACTTGAAGGTTCATTGCGTCGACCACCTTTGAAAATTGGTGTGATGTGAGCCAACTTCCAGTTTTCCGGTAATTTGCCTCGGCTAAGCGAGTGTGAAAACATCACGCTAAGCGGTGTTGCCAGGATTGAGGCTGCCTTCCTCAGTATGGCAGGATGAACCATATCCGGGCCAGGAGAAGTGTCAAGTCTTAAGTGCTGCAATTTCCGGAACACCAAGTCAGCGCTTAGGTCCACTTCAGAAAGTCCTGTGGAGTTGGAGATGAGACTGTCGTCAATAAAGTTGATGTCAGCCGGTTGAAATGTTTGAGAGTAATGGGCCGCCAGAAGGTTAGCGGCGTCGCCATCGTTGTTGGTCGGGCCGTTAAGACCTAGCAGTTGAGAAACTCCTGTTTTGGCTTGACGAAGAGAGGCTGCATAACGGAATAGGCTTCTAGGGTTAGAGGCGAATTTGTCCATAAGCTTTGTTTGGTACTGAAGCCTGTCTTCTCTTATAGCCTTCGTGCATGTGTTCCTGATATGTTTGTATTGCCTATACGCTCCATCGTTATTAGTTCGTTTGTATTCCGCCCAACAGTGCCGTTTGCGGCTTAGGAGGCGAAGGGTACGGTTCTTGATTACTGTAGGTGGCTTGAAGCTTTTGGGAACCGTTTGAGGAACTGAATGGTCTGTAGCACATAAGAGCGTGTGCAGTAAGAAGTCCCAATGACCATCCACATCGATTTGAGGGTGAACATCCCAAACCACCTGTTGTAGATAGTCATGTAGAGCTGGCACATTCAGCCGTTTAAAATTCCAACGCAAATTATTGTTGGGATACCTTAGCTTAGTTTTGATGACAAAACTGAAGGCTATGACGGCATGATCGCTTTTTCCCAGAGGAGCCAGGATTGAGAGGTTGTCGACTAGGAATTCTTCGTTAGTGAATACACAGTCTAAGCGCGATGGTGTCTGACTGTTTCTCCAACGAGTTGCCGACCTCACATTTTCATATAAGCCCAAGTCATCGATGAGGTTGAAGAACCGAGCTTCAATTGAGTTGTCGCCTCCAGTGTACGTGTGTTCCGCGAAGTTGACTCTAGGGAGATTAAAGTCCCCTAGAATCAGGATGTGTGTGAAACCGAGACGGATAGAGCGGGATAGTCCTTCCAGCATACGACTATCGTACTCGGTGTCGGCAGTTGGCTTCCTGTAAATGACTCCGACTAGACACCTGGAAGTACTAGACAATCTTACAGAGCACCATATGGATTCCTCAAGATTGTTAAACTCGAGGTTGTGAACCCGGTGCACCTCCAAGCAAGAGCTTATGTATATGGCTACTCCGCCCCCAATTCCTGTTTTTCTGTCGTTGCGGAACAAAGTCATCCCAGGCAATGCTAACTCTTGGTCCGAGAACTGAGAAGATATCCATGTTTCAGATATTCCTATCAGATGGGCCTTATTAGCGTTGCTTAGTTCACGTAGTTCATCCAGTTTGTTTGGTAGACTCGCGGCGTTCATATATAAGCAGTTTATGCTTTCAATTTGGAACGCGTGAGCTTCGTCCTGTTTTTCTGTATGAACCTTATGTGAATGGACAGGTAGCCCACCTATGTGAGGTTTGCCGAGGTGGTAGGCCCTGTCCTTTACACGTTTTTTTTATCGTTTAGACAGTCCACAAGTGGAATGGTCAGCTCCAACTTGTCTTTGTTCTTGGTCCTAACTTCGTATGGCCTATCCGGGTGCATGTGGATTCCAGGTGGCAATCGACGTCTATTAGCACGAAATGCTTCCAGAACTGCAGCCGCCATGTGGGAAGATGGGAAGGTTATCTTCATTAGACGGGGTCTAAGATCACCGTCCTTCTTGGCTAGTCTCGTCACATGCTGAGTCAGTATGTGTTTGAGCCTCAAGGACTGTTTGATGAATTTCCATTCCCTGATGTCAGAATTTGATTGAGTAGGGTCTGCATTTTCCGGTATACCTTGGACAATTATGTTTCTTCCGCGGAAAAACTTCTCACGAGATTCTTTAGGGACGTTTCGTATGATACTGCGCTCAGAGTACGGTATGCCGGGCAGTATTCTTACGTTACCATCTGATTTCAGCAAGTGGCTTGCTAGCAAGACGTCCTCTACGTCGGTAGCAGCCTTAAGTGTTACTCGGAGAAGCCTCGGGTGATTTAGATGCTTAGAATCCTTTCCTCGAGTGAGCCGGGTGACCGTCAAAGGCTCTATTCTAGGAAGTTCGAGCTTCTTGTTCAATTCACCCCAGAGCATCCTGTCGTTTTTGTCCTGCAGACTGAGAGGAAGATCAGGCTTGTCAACGAGGTTCATGATAATGAGAGAATCGTCACGAACTGTTGTTAATTTACCAGGTTTCACGATGGGTTCAGGTTTAGTAACTTGTTGTTTGGAGGTCAGTGTGCGTTTATGAATCATGGGCTCTTTATTGACCGGACGAACAGTCTTGGGGGTAGACTGTGCGACTAAATTACCAGTTATTTTCCGTGCAGCAACTCTTGGGTTGCTCGGCTTAGGCGGTGATGCCTGGTTCTTTTGGGCTCTCTTAACGTGGGTCGAATCACATGCAGGGTTTTTGGCAACCACTGTTGTGTTCGGGGACCCTGAGCTGGGAGACCCGAGTTTGCCTAGGGAGTTCAGTACCGTCGACGTAATGATGGTACTGAGCCTCGACACGTCGTCGTTAGTGTGGATGGATGCTCCATCGATGGAATACCTATCGATATCCCTGTTTTTGAGTCCGTTGCACTCTCTTGTTTGTATATCAGTTTTTTTACTATCGTATTCCAAGTTAACTGACAACTTGTTCCGAAGACTTGTCAGTAGGACAATGATGTTACTCAGCAAGACTACGGAGTCTGTGTTGCACGTGACACACACCCACTTTTGCTCTGACTTGCTGAGTCTGTTGTAAGCAGTTGCTGTCAGATCTGTGCATGCTTCGTGGAACCAACCTTTGCAGTTGTCGCACTGCATGCCAGTTGTGACAGCAAAACGGCATCCCGGACGTTTGCATGAGTTTTTCATGACGGTGTTGAAGCAAATTATGTTATAGATGCTTGCAAGAGCCTAGGACCTTTTAAAAAAAGCACTAAAAAGCACACTGAAAACGGACAAAAATGGACAAAACGAGTGATATAAACTGAAACTAGTCTATACGTGAAAAACAAAAAAAACCGAATAGTAAGCTGAGGCAAAACCACAGGTAACTATTAAATATAGTGAAACTCAAAAAAAAAGTAATCTACCGAACGTATAGCTCAGGATAGATTCTTTAGAACTGAAATGGTACTTTTGTTGCGTAAGAACACAGCAAAAGTTTGATAAATGCAAATCACGTTAGGACTAAACTTCCCGTTCGAAAAGCGCGGTCAAAAAAGAAGTGAGGCTGATCATTTTGATCTTCAAGCTGACTTAGATGAATTAGCTAGATGTGCTTGTGGTTATAGCTTGGAAGGTAATCTTGGGAAGAGTATGCTCATGAATGTCGGACAGGGTAATATTTACCGTTATACTAGTGATGGTAGTTCAAGTACATAAAGATTTAGGAGTAATAATAGATCATGACTTGAAAACAAAAATTTTAGTGCGTCGCTTCGCCGAGCATCCAAATGCTTTAACGAGAAGATATTTGGAAATTTGTCTCTCACCTATGTAAGACCACACTTAGGTTACTGTATCCAAGCAACTAGCCCATGTCTGATCAAGGATACTAACTCACTTGAGCGTGTTCAGAGTGTGAGGATAAAATTAGTGGAGAGTCTTTCTTAACTCCTTTACTACGAGCGCTTACAACGCCCAAACCTTCTTCCCTTGTCATATCATAGAACGAGGTCCCTCCAGCGCCAATAATCCCCGAGGCCCTAGCAAAAAATTTCACAAACCGCGATCTAATAAACTTAAAGTAGGGTCCCGTTTTTCTCATCGAGTAGTCAATGACCGGAACGCGCGGTATCAGCAACATCAATGAATATTTTCAGAGAGAAACTGGAACTTCATTCGAAGGCAATCAGTCAGAATTAACGCAGGTTTACCTACCTAGTATCCCTATTACTGAAGACTGAAGATCAGAATAATCAATCTGATATTCGCTAAATTTTTTTATTAACAGATGAAACATTGCAGACTATATTATATGTGACAATTTGGATAATATATTAATTGCATATTTGGTAGAGACAATGTTATCTGAGAAGCCTGATGTAGTAGTACTTTCTAAAATGTTCCAAATGAATTCGTAGTCACATTATAAATATGGGTTGATTCTGAACTCAGGGAAGGAAAGCCTACGGCCGTGACTACTTCACTGAACCTGAGACAAATTCTCATCATACTGAACCATTTCTACGTTACACAGTCTTCCGAACGTCGTCTCTATGCCTTCTAAATTTAACAATCATTTAAATCGTTTTTAACGTTTTCATTAAACCGTTCGTAGTCGTTTTTGCAATACGTATTTGGGTTTATGAATTGGACAGTCATAGTTGTTTAAAAAGACGTTGAACATAGTTTAGATACTACAGTCAGTGAACTTAGATACAATAGTGTTACACTGATATAATGACTAAACTACCACTAGATTAGTCATTACAAATATTCTAAATAAACTCCACAGACTATTATTAAAATTAAAACTTAGTAAACGAATATTTCTGGATCGAAAATTGAAATATTATTAGGCAGCTTGGATCAATTGGTGCTACGAACTTCTGATATTTCGGAATCACTTAAAATAATACCTATTCCCCACTGGCTAATTCTCAATCAACGCTATAACTAGTTAAACATAATAGTTCCTGGATATCGTCATAAAGCATTGTCATGACTTGACAATCACGTAATATGATTGATAAAATTAATAAAATCGGTCAACAAATTGACTTACAATTGCCATTAAATAGTATTGTTTTCCGGCAGATATCTTTATCTATTACAGATTATTTCAGTATGCTTTTTTATCACTTGCTCACTTAACAAACATCTTAAAAAACCTTGTCAGTTTAATTTGAGGTTTAGAAACACAATCATGCACGGAAATAATCAGTCTAAGCTGTCGAGCAAACCTCTTGCAAACTGAAAAAGGTGTTGAATTTATCGCAAAACAAACCAAGGCTCAAGCCATTATCATAGGCATGAGCTGGAAGTTGTAATTCTGTTGGCTACAAATTGTGTTCATCCTGACAACGACATGAACATCAACCACTATTTATCATCTTGTAAAAATTTATTTAACTGGAAGCATCTCACAATATCATGTCACATATTTGTGGCATTTTGGCTGTGTTGATTTCAACAACTTATATTCACTATTATATGTGAAAATTATATTTGAAATATTCTCAGCGATTGAAATTTAACTAATTCCAACGTTTCGTCCAGCTAACTTGTCTGGACTTCTTCAGGGTAATAATCAAAATCAAAATTATCAAAGAATTATATAGCTTTTAACAATCAGGATTATACTGTGTTAAACCAATCATATTTGGATGTTGATTTTTTGTAAAATAGGATAAAATCTTCACTATATTTTATGGTGACGTATATTCAGTGTTTTTTGTAACGATAAAATAAAAACCGCATTTTTTTCTCTAACTTGTCATACTTTATATGTAGCCACATTTTTATTGAATATCTATTGTTTTTCTGTATCACTTGTTAAAAAACGATTATAATTGTTTGGATACTTATATACGAATATTCCACCGCGTTGGTTGAAATATAAAATGCTATCTCCGCCGTCTGTTCTTCTGCTTTATTGGCCACGGCCTTTTATTGAAGATTATAATAATGTTATAACGTCGTTCTAGGCCTCCCTACACTACGTTTAATCTTTGGCCCGGATTATTATTGAATAATACTATTGGATACAGTCTTTCTCATTACGCCGTTGGTACCATCTCGTTCAGAGGAATCTTCGTTAATCAAGTGAACTCATTTGTGGTCGTTATCTCAGAGAGCGCCTTACAAGTAATATTCATTTCATAACAACTGTTATTACCTTTTTGTTTAATATACCATTTGTATTCTAACTGTAATTTGTTAACTTTTGGTTTTACTCATAGACAGACACCTAGGGTTCTACTGTTAACTCTTTTGGTATATTATGAATAACCTTGCGTATTGATATATCTTGAATAAGCTCTTTTGCTGGGATCCACCACAATTTCAAGTACTTCCTTTTCTACCTTATGCTAAACTACATACTTGCAACTAACTTGTATGTATCATCAGCCGGTAGGCATGAATATAAATAACATTGAGTCTACAGCATGCCTGTCATGAATACACCCATGTTTAACGAACTGCTCTTAGCTATCTGTCCGAATGCACACAATTATCACGATTTGATGACAGTTCCTGTGTATTAGTTGTACTACTAAATTCTATCAAGATTAAGTAATAATAAGCTCGAGGAAATCTTCACGAAACCAAATAATTCGTATCAAATTTGGCAAACTAACTGTAGCATTAGTTGCGATCATTCCTTTCTGTGTTTATACGTTCGCTCTTTCAGTAATCCTACTAATGCAGATGCCATTGGAAATCATCTCATACGGACACCACACCGAGATGAAAATTATTTGGCTTTCTAACTTAAGCCAAAGACAAAACCAAAAGCATTTATAAAATATTGATTGCTTTTCTATTTCTAAACACAAAATATTTGTAGTGCCTATATGTCAAGCAATTAACCAACAATGATTACTATCCATTTTAATGTGACTTGTTAAAATATCTATAAGGCGAGTTATTTTTAATTATTAAAGTCACACTCTGTCCAACTCTTGCATAATGTTCAGCCGAATTTCCGTTTTGCGTGTGTTAAGAACTAGGTTAAACATTTTGAAATCATAACATTTATTTCCCGACCAGTTTCTGCTGCCTTATTTTTTACTTATCTTTCAGTTTATCGATTCCGGAGGATCCTTATTACTTTTCTAGTAACCTGAAATAACTGAGAAAATGCATACTCAACAATTAACGTGAACAGAAGTTCAACAATCGAGAAAACGAGAGAGTCGTATTTGGCAGTGTTTCAGTGCTGTTGTGTCAGTGAATGGACATGTTGTTGAATGAACGGACCAATGCGCATTTGTTCGTCACTAGTTCGGGCTCGGAAGTTGGGGATGATTAACTACACCATATTTCATGCTCTATAATGACGTCGATATTTCAACCACGACATCACTTATTGATGAGTAAATTCAATGCTGCCGAGGTAGAGGGAATATCTCCTCTACATTTTTCACACAATCAACCATAAAGCGTGAAAGTTCAAGCACTAATGGGTCTGAAATACTTAAAAATGATCATCATAAAGAATCGTCCTGGTCTCGTAAAACGGTCACCATGCAGTCCCAAAGCGATTTTTATCTCAGGTTAGACGAAAAGAACAAACGTCAACCATATTTTCATGAGGGAACTACAGTATACTGATTGATTCGTCCTTGGGGGAGCTTTAAGTTTATTAGACCATGTAAATCGACCAGGAAGACATAAGCGTTACATCATAAGTCCACACCCCTTAAAATAAAAATAAACAGCTATTATTTAAATAAAGGCAGCCATATGGCAAATGTATGACCTAACACATTTGGAGATAAAGCATTGGATCAGGTAAAATCATAAATTAATCTGACCAGGTGCGAGGTTGGTTTAGTGAGAAATTGTGCTGATCTATCCTCCTACCAACATGTAGAGCTTGTTTAGAGTTTGAGCAGGCGATCAGCCTTTGGATGTAGTAGATACATTTCAGCAAGGACCCCGACAAAACCCATATAGAAACCTTTAAATTTCATAATTGCAGGAACTTATAAACCAGATAAGTGTGTACAGAACCTTCTCCGAAAGAAAACGCATTGAAAGCAGTCTAACTGAATGCAACATATTAGGTCTTACATGATTTCAATATTTGATTACTATCCTTATTACAGAAGTTTATTATGTTTTTCGCTGAATTATTTTTGAAAGTAATGTGAATGAAACAAAATAGTGAGATGCTAGTGTCCTGATTGTTTCTGGGATGAAAACATCGAAATTAAAAGTTTAGCAACAGTCTGAAGAAGAGTGACGTTTATTTATAGTTGTATGATTTTCAAATACTTGAACATTTTCACTATCCTGGTTGTACGCTTTAGTTTGACAAATGAATCACTGTCGTATATTCTATCTTCAATCACTTCCTTCATTTGATCACGAACTTGTTACATAAGTCTATTCCTCCTTAGGTATAAACATGCCCAGTTCGTATTTTTTGTATTTCTGTTAACATGTATTTTGGAAATGAATATCTGTCATCACATGAGTATGAGTTATGAAATAGATTATACAACAGAGGTTTATACACCTGTTGCTTTCCTGTTCTACTCTGACTATCGAGCAGGCAAACGTGAGAAAACTGTATTTTGGAGTAGTATGGGTTAAATACTGATCTTGGTGGTTGTTTCAGAGTTATTGGTTTACTGGTTGTGGGTAAGTCACTGAATCATTGTCTACGAGATAGCTTATCCAAAACGGAAATTCAAGGCAGATATGTTGATATTCGCTTAACAGATCTGAAAACCGCCATTCGGAGCAAACTGTCTAGTCACACGGTGTCCATTATTCTACATCGATTTGTTTTTCTGGCATTCATATCATAAATACTTCACGGATGAATACTAGAGAACAAACAAAAAGGGAGCAATATTTGTTGATAAAGTTAGTATGATTGAACGTGATCAAATATGTAGAAGTACAAAGATGTCTACCTAATCACCTAATGAAAGAGAAGTGCCTTAGATGGAATGTGATAGGATTTGGTCACGATAAAAAACAAAAATCGTACCGCTCGTCGAAACTAAAACTTTCAGCGTCAATATTGATCATTTACCAAGCTAATTCATTTTAGATCTATTTTTACCACTAACACGTTTTAACTCCTTGATTATAAACTCATTACTAATATAAATAACTGTTGCATGACATTCAAAAAAGCTAGTTTCACTAGATTATTGTCATGAGGCTAGTTCATTGGAAATCGGTTATATAAGTCTGTCGTAGACTCGTAGCAAATGTGATGGAAATTGCTTCAGGACAGCGTGAATCCGAATTCAGACGCTTTTGATACCCGCAGCGGACAGTTTTAGATTTGATGTTCATGCATAGTCATTGAAATATTGCATTCCATAACATTGTAAAATGCTAATAAATAATTTTCACACAGTTATATCATTGAAGCTTAGGGCATGTCTCGTAGTCAATGCTCAGTTGCAGTTCTTCTAAAGGTGCACTTCAGACAAATCTGAATGATTAGTTGACACAAGTTCTTCTGTGTAGCTGAATTCTGAAGGCAGTCTCTCATTGTTGCGTCCTCTACGTTTGCTGCAATTAACCACAATTATACCTACCATATATTAACCATCGCTGACAAAAACCGAAGCATTTTAAATGTAAAATAAGATTGTAGTGGCAAGCGAATCCCCAAGACGGATCGCCCTGCAAGTCGTCGACAATAAAACTGGCGTTATTAACTTTGCTGACAATACCTAAGCCTAAGGAAACCTGTCGAGCATCCACTCTAGATCCTGGTTGGATACAACGTATTAAGCATTACTTGCATTAACTAATCAGCTTAGATAAGATATTTATTGAAGCCTCTATCATTGATTATATAAAGATTCGAACCCCTTTATTTTTGGCTCATAGTTCGACTGTGTTTAGAATTCTCTGTTAAGAAGTGAGAGGGACAACGCGTTGAATATCATTGAGATCCTTAAGGTCTTGGAGTTCATTCATTTCCACCGACCCTAAACGACCATATCCTTTTATTGAAAGACTAAAAACGCCTAAAAAGCGTTTATAATTGAAACTATGTGTTATATTCTCTACTTGATCATGGAGGAATACGAAATTCAACTAACGGCAGCCGAAAGTGTAGGACAGCATAGTTGTAAATCGAAAAAAATATATACTAAGCAAGAGTCCATAGTTTGGAATAGATTAGTATAACAAGTGGAGAAATAGTATACCGAATTACATCTACGTAATTATCCAGTCCTTGCTCACATCAGTTGCGAGTTTACGCATACCTACGTTGATCAAGCGCCATATTTGCTAGTGGCTGGTGTTTCAACAAGTCTATCTCACTGAAGCATGTAGATGCTACTAAAGCTTGTTAGTGAACCACAAATGGAAAATCATAGAAGTAGTAGATCAGTAATTCGTATCGATCGAGCTGGCAAGGTGACTATGAATACTCCTCAATATTATAATACACTGCACGTGAGTACGAGTCACCAGACTAATAGAATAATGTGTTTGCATAAGTTAAACCCAATCTATTAGATTAAAGTAAATATGCGAATTAATAACAAACTGCATTTTTTTGGTTGATATCACCAATCTAGAATTTCTGTCTAACTCGGTAATAGTATATTTGCCTGTGTTACTATAATAAAAGACCTAATCCCAAAATTTTAGATTTTCCATGAAACGACAACTTAGTTTATAATATATCACGTTGAAGTCAAAGCATAGTCTACACTGACTAGACCTGTCGTGGCAGTCGGCAGTATGACGTTAATCACTTCTGAAGGATATACTTCGGCTATGAAGAGAGTAATATACTTAATACAAAAAAGAAAGAGGTCACATAGAGTGACCACGTCGTCATGCCATGCCATTTCGATTACTGTTTCCGTATAAACCACTTTTAGTGTTACATGTAGGATGTAAGTTTTCTGAGTAACTATCCGTCCAGCTTCAAAAATCGTACAGTTACGGATCAATACTACTACAGGCTGATAGTTGCGCGAGATGCATGGCGCGGAGTACATAATGGTGACCTGGTGACGATGAATGGTGAGCTCATTCAGCAACAGTGTGCTAAGTAAAACTAAGGAGGTCGGGAAAAATATCGCTAACTAACAAAACTACGTTTTTTGAGGACATGTTTGCTGATATGTAAGGTTATTCGTCAAAATTAAGAGAACGCAGAGCACAGAAGATACCCTTTGATTCCTACCTATAGTAGATTGTCTTCTAATATGAGTATGCATAAAGTTCGGTTTCAAGCCTCGATTACCAACAAATGAATCCTTTTGGAGTTAACATAGGTTCCATCCTTCCTTCCAAATTTTGAAATCTATCAAAAATGAAGTACATAAATTCACAATGACTTTCATAACCCACCGTCTAAGCACAGATCGGTACCAAGAAACGTTCTTGAGAGTGTTTCATAATATCAGGACGTGTACACAAAGAAGTGAACTGGATTATTTCAGCTCATTACAAAACATACTTCACGTTGTAAATAGCGGTGAAAACAAATTTGGCCTTGAACAGCTGCTAACTCGTAGAGATGGTGTTTCGTAGAGATGTTAAGTACCAGATTGCTAAAAAAATTTTGAAAAATGTTCCAAATGATCACTTTCTTCCGCCGCCTTATCAGGTGTGTAAAAGTGTTTCTGTATTTACGTGGGCTCAAAATTTCACAACAATGCGCAGGTTTAAGATAGACTAACATATTACCTAAAATTTTCAACAGCATCACCGTACATCGAAAATAACGGTCTCCCCTTTCACTCAAGTAATCAGGTAGCATCTTCTCACAAGTCCGTCTGTGCTTCTAAACTTTCCAGTTCATGAACTATATCAATTCTTGACATAATTATCTATCTCTTGTCAACGTAATTGTGGCTCATCACTTATTTCATGTTGCTAGGTTTATTTTCGATCACGACTCTTAAATCTTTTCGTTTAGGTGGTTTCATACTCTGAACTGTGAGCCTTTCACTTAAACAC
The DNA here is from genome assembly GCF_000699445.3 of Schistosoma haematobium. NCBI lineage: Eukaryota > Metazoa > Platyhelminthes > Trematoda > Strigeidida > Schistosomatidae > Schistosoma > Schistosoma haematobium. The sequence goes on from NC_067201.1 coordinate 14,917,066, forward strand.
AAGTTAGTTTTGTGTGATTTAATTGTTCTCCAAAAGTGGGGCTTTGAGAACCTCCACATCAAAGTATGAAAGAAACAATGCTGCGACGTGCTCAATAGGATTTTTTCTACTAAGATTGAGATTAAAAATCAAAGCGTTTATCGTAGACCATAAATCTACCACTAATATCGTAATAACCTAACAGGCAATCAGTATAAATGTTATCCATCATTTCTGCAAATATTATAGTACAGACTTCTCAGTGACGTGTATATTTGTTTTAAAGACTGTAGTGTGGGGAGCAAATATATCGTTCAACACATTGGTAATCACTCGATTTCAGGCTTGAGTACTGTGATACCCGTCTGTAGAAATATGTAATTTAATATCTTCTCTTCGTTGGCGATATTATCTTAATGTATTCCCGATACATTCAACATTCACGGCAATACTTAGAGTGGTCTGTGATTCTGTTTTTCCAGCGTCTAATGCCCGTCAGTGAATGATGTTTTTATCCATATATTTTTGGTTACCAGTTAAACTTTGGAGCAGTGACTTAGATTTTGAGACGTTAACATACTAAAAACTACATTTTGGTCACCTTTTTACGTTGAAAACAATTTTACTATTTACGAAAACGGTCTGTACCGGTGATCAGGTTACATCCAGGTTTTTCCTCATAAGCATTCAATCTAAAAAGGCTGTGAAGACATTTATTCATGATTAAAACACCATTTTCACCCAATGTAAGCCATGTTTTGAAGGCGATTGCTAAAAATTTCTTTCTTAAACAATTTTTCAAAACATTTCATCTTATTGTTATTTTCGTCTGTCACTATACTGACATATTTTAAAACTTGATTCTTTTTACGTTTGTCGGTCGCAACACTAATTCTGGGTGACTCGAATTTGTGCTTACAAGATTTCAATTTCTAAAAGTAATTTTCCTCCAGATTACGTGTACGTGAAAATCCTCACTTTTAGATGAGAGTGGTCATACTTCACATTTTTCTGTTACAATTGTACGTTATGTATTTTTAATCATGATTTTAGGGCAGAAAATAGTAGAACGTGTTGTTTTCGAATTTGTGTTGAAAAATGGAACAGTTAACCCCCATACTTTCGGAAAATGTGTGTAGTTCTGTTTGCTCAGTTTGCACAGAATCACTGATTTCGTACATGCCATAATCCTTATGGTTTTAAAATAACTTCTGCTGTGCCATACGCCAACTTAATACCTGTTTTTTGTCTCATTACTTCTGTTTGCACTACTTATCATAGCTAGACCTACTAGATGCTGCCTACGAAAGAAATACAATTATATGCTCATCAAATGAACTAAACAAAATGTTTTTCGTCGTAAATCTAATCCGCGAAATGCGCTTCGACAATCCGGGCAAGCAAGTAATTTACTTCACTGATGGTTAGTTCTATATTGTTAAGTGTACATTGTTTCCTTCTAGACGATAAAATGAATTCAATAGACAACTTTTTTACCCATCACACTGGATTATCTTGTTATGGTTTCAAATATGATGAACAAAACAACAAAAAGAAAGATCTCATGAATTGGTTAACTTCTGTTGTACGGAAATATGATATTGTCCTATTGTCACCTTGGCTGATTCCGGCCATCATAATGCTATCCTCAGTTAATTTTTTCTCAAATTTTATTCTCCAGGTAAGCTTTTTAATTCCCTAGCATATCGGAAAAATCAATACAGAATTTTTCCGCTAAAGTTTATTTAGCTAGATAACCTTTAAAGTTCACACAATGTGATCATCTTCAACTACCAAATCTACATTAAAACTTCCCATCGGAACAGATATTAAATTAGAACCCATAGGTATATGTTGTGGCAGTTGTTTAGATTACTCGCATTTGAAGCCTTCAATCACAGGTTTTGGTTGTTTAATGAAAATTATCTAGGAAATCCTCAGCTCTTGTAAGGACTCATATTAACAGTAAGATAGGCTACATATATTTATACAACTGTTCTTAAATGTATTTAGTTCAACTTCAAGCAGCGTGGTACTTTAAAAAAGCCATTCACTGTGAATAGGCAATAATCGACATAGTTAATGGGTTTTTACGCTGTAATTTTACTAAACTCAAATGTTGTACGGTCAGACAAAGTCTAGTAAGATGACATTTTTTATATTGAAGGGGTATTTTAATACTGATGTTAAAGTCCTTATAAACCCTAAATGTCATTACTTAAAAATTTTATTCGTTGATGAATTTTTTTACTCAATACTTCTTAATATGACCAGTTTTGTTTCGTGAAGAATGAATGTTATCTCTCCCATTCATATTCAAAATTACCGTTGAAGTTGATTTAATATATCTGAAACAATCTTAGGAATATCGAATTACTAAAAAACCCATTAATACGAGTTTTGTGCCATAATTTTTTGTCTTTCAGTATTCTTACATCTTGGTAGTCGATGAATGTCATATGGTTTTAGATTCAAGTCATCCATTATCAATAGTGTTTGGACCAAATGGTCCGATGCTTCAAAACACAGAAGACTTTGAACAAATGGTTACCGAACCAAATATGCGTGATTTTAATGTATCAGTAACCGGAAAAGTCAGAATTTTATGCTTTACGTCGGCCTTGTTACCCAGGGAAATAACAGATCCAGAAAAGGTAACCAAAATCTAAAAACGTAGTCCTTATATTTTTTCAAGTGTTCGTCTAGTCAAACCTAAATGCGTTTTATAGTCCCATATTTTTATTTTCTTTGAAACTATGGATCGCATCATTCTGTAGGAAAAAACTGGTTATAAAATAATAGCCAAAGTAATATTCTAGTACACTCTTGAGGGAATTCTCCTTATTATATAAGGCTGTGCGACATCTGGTTTAAATGACCAACCATTTATACAATATATCCGACTTTAAATTCTAAATACAATACTTATGTGTTTCACAAACTACCCAAGGTTGAAAATGTCCCAGTCATCCAAACTGAACTTTGTAATATTTAGGTTATATATGTTTTCTTGGGTTTTATTGAATCTATCAAGGGTTTATACTTCTGTGAAGTTACACTGCATAACAAAATGGCCATTATTTCACACCTTAGTTTTAAAGTGCTTTTCTTTTAGTATTAGACCAAGATGATTGTTGTTTTTGAAAGTTCCTCCCGAAATCATCTATCGGAATTACTGTCGACTTTATTTATTTATTTGAACACAAAGATTGGTATAAAGTGGCACCGAATACACATGCGTCGCACAAGTCCCTTGATTTGTGTGTGAGCTGTGATACTGCCCGGGCACCCAGACAGAAGCAAGTGGTTTTCTCAGAGGGGCACTCCTGGAGCCTTTGACCTAAAGATCTGGTCCACAAGGCAGTGGAGCAACGTCAGAAGATGCAGTCCCATGGTAGCCGGTGACCAACCATTGGTTCATACGCCATTTATTCCCTCAGGATACTGAAGCCCATGTGTGGCATTGGTTTGGAATCAGGGTTTTCCAACTCCCCTTAGGTGGATCCTCCATATCCACCAACCTTTTTAAAGCTCCGGACATTCATGTTTCGTCCTCTCAATTTCGTAAACAACACCGCCGCGAGAATGCAATGAGTATAACTTCCCTGGCATTGGTTGTATACACGTGGCCATTTGAACAATTTGAGAGGGAGAGATAACCCTTCCCATTGTCGGCCGTACCACGGCATTTGTGGGCAAATGTAATGTCGCCTAAACGTCAAATTAGTTTTATAATGTTCACTAAATGCATGCACTTTCTATACTTTCCCAGGGATTGGGAGGATTTATTTTCATATTATCAAAATAAATAGAATACAGCAAACATGTGTAACATTTAATGTATTCATAAATTAGTAGTGGTTCACTTTAGCTGTTAAAAATTACAGTTCGACTCAAGTGATGGTACGTAAACCATCAGGCTATAATTAATGTCCAAATGTATAATTTGCAGTTTTATGCCATATTTCTACGTATAATGAAGTTTGTAAAATTAAAACAACAGTAAATATACGATGTTCGGTCCTGAAGGTGGTCGCCATCATGGAATAACTTCAGATGGCAAATCATTAAAAATAGTCCAGTATTATGCAGCGGTTTTATCTGTGCATAAAACTAGTCACTTTCCAACGGTATACCGAATAGAATAAAAAATTTTAGTACTTTCATCCTTTATGCTAATTTTCACCGAATCAACTGACTCATCTTTCAATTTTCGTTTATCTACAAGCAGCACCTAACGCTATTAATGAGTGCTTGTCCTCAACTGCGATTCACCACAAGACCTGAAATTCTTAAATTCAATACACCATATTAGTCTGAGCTTTCACGTTTGTAAAAAGTCGTGAAGGAAAACAAAGATTATTCAGTGTTACTTTGTTTTCAGTGGTCCTCTAGCTAGTGTCAGTTGGCAGTTGAAGTTCTCATCAATCCAAGCAGACCCTCGTATACTAATTAATTCAAATTTTTTCTGAATTGTTGGTAAATTTGTACGATTTAATGTATAAGTAATACTAGTCTCTCTATCTTTACTTTTCAAAAGGCACGATTACGCTTGCAAACACTTGAAAAAAGAACTAGTTGTCAACTTGAAACTGCTTCAGAGTTATTAACTATGCTTTCACTAGGTGCGAGACCCCAAGAACGTGTTATATTGTGTTCCAAATCGTCCTCAACTGCTGCAATACCTTTTCATCAGTTTATGTTAGGAATTTTTCGAGAGATTAAAGAATTCATCATCGATATAGAATCCAATATATCTTTTACAAAGAATTCATTAATAGGTGATACTACATCTGTGGTCATTAATTCTGGAGGTTTTCGTGTTTGTGTACTTGACTATTGTAAACGTGCTATATCACAGTGTGAAGAAATATTAAATGAATTAGGCTTATGGTGTGCTGCACAAATTGTTCGGGTATTTGCTAAACACCTAATTGCATTAGACCGACAACGTAGTGAAGTTTTTAAAAACTGTGAACCGGTGAATAATGAAAAACAAAAAGAAGATAAAGAACAAAATTCACCTACTTGTAGATCATCATCATACAAAGCAGACGTACTTAAAGATAATGAATATTCAATTACTATACCTAAAATAAATGATACTGAAAATCGTATATCTTATCTTTTACGTCATACTGTAACACAGATGTGCTTTCTTAGTCGTTTATTTCAAATGGAATTTGATTCGTAAGTTAATATTATCTTTTGTATTTTTTCCCTGTAAATAAATGAAAAAACATGTAATCTTTCGCCACTCTTAGATTTTATTGATTACTGTTGTGGTTGTAGTAGAATTTTTCCTTTGACAAATTCATGTTTGCTTGTACTGCGGCTTTCATTTGCTCTTAAACCGTGTTTACTGTAAGTCCAAGTGTACCGCTGTCATGTTATTTGCCTTTTTTCATAGAGAAACCTTTCAACTTTGTTTAATTACTCGTTTGATTATTTTAAAGAGATATTTTAGGAGACTCAAGGTTTTTTGTTAAGTTAATAATGTAAAAGTCAGTGTACTCAAAACAGCTCTGTGTGTCCTATCACTGATGCTACTGTCAATGCAAATCCAAAAAAACCTACGTTCCAGATATATGATTTCTAACAATTAAATCATAAGTCCTCAACTTTCATATCATATAGTTCATCTTGGTCATACAGATCAGAATTAGAGCCCATTAGTTTAGCACTATGTTATCTGAGAAGTGGCACCAGTCCTTGAACTAATTGGCAGCTAAATTGAGATATATTAATAGTTGTAGTCTACCTGGTTGGAGTCCAGTGGTTAGAGAGTTTGAGGGACATGCTTGAAAATCGCTCTCAATGTCGGAGGTGCATTCACACGCTAGCTTTCTCTAAAACCTGAGTCTCGAAACCCCCTAATACCTTTTTGCTTAGTTTTCGTACACAATCTTTTCTAACACTCCTGACACTCAGTACTTTTGCTACTCTGGTATTTGTCGTGGAATAATTTTATCTCACTGCGCTCTGCTAGTCTGAGGGAGGTTGATTATGAATACAGTGGTCTCGAGTGTTGTTAGAAGTATGAGGGCGGTTATCACTTCCCGGTTTCCCGCCTCGTGAAGGGTTCTTTTGGAGGTGCCTGAAAAGGAAATCGGATTAGAGGTGGTCTTAGTGATCTGAGAGCGTGACCACAGTGCCCAAGGGACAACTGTGTGAGGTCGGTCACACACGACCTTTTTATGATTAATTTTCGTGTTAGCTCCGTACTTGTTGAGACCTTACCGCTGGAGACATATCTGTGGGATAAGGCGAGGTGTGAATTTTTAGGGTCGACCTTTTCTAACCCACCCCTCCTTATGGGAAGGCAGCATCGCTGTCATACTGGTTGTCTGAAGGAAACACCTTACTACCGTCACACCTCCATACAGTTAGCAGTATGTCTTCGCCCTCGGACCTTGGGTTTGTTGCTTTTGGTCTTACCGCTCTTCAACCGACCTGTCTGGCATGGTAGGATTTTGAGGAACGACTGTTTCAGCCAGAATAACTCGATTAATTCATCACGATAGGTAAGCCCGACCACCACATCAAGGTAGCAACAACAGAATAATTTGAACCAATGTACATGTATCATGTTTTATTTTGTGTATAACTCACTGGTTGACTGAAACATTGATCATCATCATAATCTATTGATTTTATATGAACAACCAAACGGGGGAATAGGTAGTGTTTTGATTTTAATTGTACGGGCTCACTGGTTTACAGTCGAGTGTTTAAATTACAAGTATGGATTTGACGTCTTGGCTTACAAGTTAACAAGTAGATTGAGGGGTAGTGGTCAAAACGTTCTTTTTTAAACACTGAATCACAAGTTTGAACCATATCCACTTTATATAACTGGGTAGTATAACTGTCTATTACACAAGGGGTGTAGTCAGAAACTGGTTACATAACTGTTTACTTGATTGCTGGGTTACATTACTCGAAAGTGTAACAAATATAATTCCGAAATCTAATCTTCATCTGTCAAGTATAAACTTTGATATTAAATTTGTACTTTAAGAAGATAATTTGATGGATGTGTTTAATTCTCTTTCCTATTCGTTATCAAACACTTCTTTTCCATCCTTGATTTATTTATAGTCTTGACTTAAACTGTCATTGGTCGATAGATTTTAAGATGAGTTCCATTGTACGAATATATTTTTTTAAACAATATTCTAGCATCAGGAGTGTAGTCTACATTCATCCATAAATGTAAACCACTCTTAAATTTCACATATAGTTATTTTTGTTATTTTTTTCAATAGGATATTAACGTTGGAAGAATTTCAACGTATGATATCACCTAAGGTATTAAACCTTATTGAACAACTAAAATTGTACAAACCAAGTATGAATTTTCGTATAGAAGTAGCTGAATTGCCTACTGCTAAAAAATCACCGATAATTACAACAAACAAGAAATATCGAAAGGGTGGAAGTCGACAACGTGGTGGTCGTTGTCAAACATCCAAAATGTCAAATTCATCATTGTCGTCAATGGGTTTCATCTCATGTGATGTAGATTCATTATCCGATAGTATGTCAGATACAATGAGTAGTTTATCAGACGATGATGATGATATACGAAGTGTTCGCAGTTTAAATTCTACAAAGTAAGTTTACTCTTTCTTTCAAAGGGTAAACCCTAATTTTCAATATATTAACTCACTTTTAGGTGCAGATTCTTGTGCTTGGCTTTGAGCCACACTAAGTTTTTAGGGCCAGGAGGTAGGTGAAGCGGGGCTCAAGCGTGCAAATTAGTGGCTGGAATTCGAACACCATCACTATGCCACCGCTCAGCTATTGCCTACTTTCTTTTAATACGTACGATGAATTTATTTGTTTGGATGCAAACGTTGATACAAGGGGGCACTAAATACATATGCTCCACACAATAACAATGGGTCTTTGAAGAGATAAAAGATGGAGGGTAAGTATAATAATAAGAAGAGCAACGATGAACAGAAATTAATGTATGAGAGTGAAATAATGATAATAATAACCATAATAGTGGGATAGGCAGTTCGGTTGGGAAAAATACAACCAGAAATAATTCTTTCAGTTAAAGAAGTTACGTTCACGTTTATGAAGAAAGTAAAACAAGTTAAAGCAGAATTGCCACTGATTTCTGTTCTGAACCATTTCTGATAACGTCTAAAGCCATTGTGTTGCACCATCCATATGACCTCAACCAGGGAGTTGTGAAGGACCAACAGAAGCCAGTCCTGTGCAGCTTTTGTCATACCACGACACCATATCATGCACTGACTGATTTTTCCAACCTGCCCAAATGTTGGCAAATAATTCACGACGAGGAATTATCTGGGACGACATTCGTAGCACATTTCCAAGCCACCGAAATCGGTATTCCAAGATGATAACACCAACTCAGTTGTCGTCGCCGTACCCGAACACATGATCCCGAATCTCTGCATTACTAACATGGTGTTGCCACTGGATATCAGCAATCCTTCAGAGAAAACGATGATCAAACATAGAGAGTTGTCTAATATCCTCAACTCGGAGAGACCAGGTGTCACAAGTATAGAGCGAAACTGCTCTCACCGACTTATTGTAGACCCAGCGTTTTACAGCTAAACTGACACCACGAAGGTACCAAAGATGGCCCAGATTGGTATAATCCGCTCTGGCTTTAACTATACGTGAATTATTCTCATCACTCACGCCATGAAAAATAAATTAGGATCAAGGTTATTTACGTAAAAAGTATCCAGAAAACATTCTATTTTAATTATAATCCAGCTTTGTTCGATATGATTTTCGACATTGTAGACAAAAGAAAGTACCAAAGTCTTGGATCATTCAGTTACTGTGCGATGGTGGCTATATGGTTAGGAAAAAGTTGACTTCCAATTACTGTGGGTTGCAAGTCCGAACCCTGTTTAATTTACTTAGATCTGATCGCTTGGATGGTATCACTAGCTGTTAAAATTTCTCTTATTACGACCCAGCTACTTCTGTTGCTTAGTATTCTTAGACACCGATTCAATCGACAAGTCCCCAAATCAAAACACGGTTGGACAGGAGAAAAATTATATCCCAAATAACAAGGGTAGATGGGAATAAGAAGCACATTCAGAGAAACGTCAGTATATTTATAGTTTTTACATTAGAAGATTGTAGAGTCTTCTCTAAGTACCCACTAGCGCTGATGGGATGTGAAATAGCCAATCAGTGTGCACCAACACAATCCTGCATGGAACGTGCTTTGATCCAACCTATATTCCGATAACACTAGCCGACACATATGTGTGGCTTAAACTGAAGAAGTAAATCTGTACTTGTTAAATGAGTTAACTTTATATGAGTTAAATTCAAACCATTAATTTAAACTATCTGTGAAATACTCAAATGTGTTTAAGGTGAAATTTTTCTTTACTGACAACCTTCATTGACTTTAATATAACCCCGAGAGAATAAAGCCAATTTTTAACTAGTCAGAATACTGATGGTTGAATCCGGAGTAAAATTAAGATCTAGGGTTGCGGTTGAGTTTTGTTCAGATTTAGGTTTACGGTTAAGAGTGATACCTAGCAATAGGATTTAAAAATGCTTTCTGAGCATATGGATGAATACATATGCAGTTCTTCAATTTTAAATATCAAAAACCTTTAATTTACCTTCATAATTCTGTCTAATCTCTCCGTGCTTATTACTTTCAAACGTCTCAGTAACCAAGTTTTGATAGGTTTCAGTTATGTCTTACTTAGCATTTAATCACATCTAAGCTGTTCGTCACCGTGTTTTAAATTTTGCTAAAAAATGCATAAGCCTTTATCTTAAGTCGGATTCATTTGTCAATAAGTTATACATTTACTGGTTCGTCTACATATACAATGAGAGAGTTTGAGAATATTAAAAATACATGTGGTTATTATGCCATATGTGTTCAGTATTTCCACTGTATTGTCGACACTAGCCAATGTGCATGTAAAACAGTATTTTAATGATTAATCATTGTATTAAATTTGAGATCTCGGCTCAGTAGCCTAGAGGTTAAGCATTCGTGCCCGAGACCGGGGATCCTGCGTTCGAGGTTATAAATGCGCACTGCTGAGGTGTTCCATATTGAGAACAAACGGCCGTCTAGTGCCTCCAGGTTTTCAATGGTAGCCTAACATTGGTCAGTTCATCATCTCAATTTAAACAGAACAATCCCCACGACCCATGGATTAATAACAATACAAGTAATGTCAATTTTTTACAGTTATTCGACAATACACTTAACGATCTTTTGTTTGTCAATCTGTTATGTGAAGCAATGACATAAATTAAAATAATCACATAGCTTCATATATTCATGTGTTATTCGATTGCATTTAATTATAGAACAATTGCAATTTGTTGTTGTTTTTTTTGCACCATCATAATTCATTTAATTTTATCTATTCATTTATTTAATACACATAAATTTAGGTATAACTGAGCACTAATAAAAGTATGAACCATGCAACTAAAGAGATGATAACATTATGAAGAAATAGAGGAAAAATGAGGGTTAAAATGAAGAAAACCAAGTGAACAACAGTAGTATTAAAGTGAAGATGATGTTCACCTTCGATATACACCCAAGGGAGATTTTTACACTTAAGGGCATTCATCTCACCTTTTTTTTGAAGAATGTAAAACGAAACTACCAGAAAGTCGCTGTTGGCTTCCATTTTGATCCATAACTGTGATAATGTATCAAGCTTTTATTTTAACATATAACTTCTCGGAATTTTTATTTGTCCTAACCATTATATTTATTCCTCTTAAGCTTTTTGTTGTGTATATGTGTGTTTTCACCAACAGATCTCGCCTTTCTACGCGATCCATGAAAAATTTGAATTCATCATCCAAAAGTCGTAAACGTAAAAGTATGTTAATATTTCAGTGTAATCCATGTAAATCCTACTGAACTATTAATTGTTTAAGTAAAAATTGAGAAATCCTTTTTTTTAATTTCGGCATATAATAATATGTTGGGTCAATCAGATATGGGCCAGAAAAATTAGCGCACGCCACAAGCCATTTCACTTTATAAGGAAGGACATTCCGTTGGTTAAAAATGTGACCTCAGTTTCTGAGGGAAAAAGTTGCTTATTTACAAATGAATGTACTTGTATGCTTGATTCGGTTTTAGTCATTAAAGCTTGCTCTCACTCTCTTAGTCTTCTCATTCAAATAGCTGATTTGGGGTTTGTGTGCGTACCGGAAGGTTGTATGTCGCTATCAAACTCGGACAACCGCGCAACATAATAAATAGTTAGGTTTTTGTTCAAATGTCTGTATAAAACTTTCTATAACTATGAGAACCATTTGATTAATATTAGTATCCTTCAATTATCTTTTCTCTAACAACTGCTAAAAAAGAGGGAGAGTGGGTTCTCTCTACTCTCGGTCATATCAGGGTGTTTGAGTATTTACACTATGTTTGGTACTCAACTGTATTAAATTCTGTGTGCACTAAGTAAATAGCAGAAATCCGTTAATTTTTTTTTATTATTTTTCATTCTTAGATAGATCGAACTCTTTAATTAATTCGTTCAATTTACACGATCTTCATTTTGTTCCCGCATCTACACTAAACAATGGCGGTATTAGACCAGATGTTGATCCTTCCACATTAGTTTATCGTGCTGTTTTGAATACTGATAATCGACACAATAAAAATTATAATCGTTCAAAATTCACAGACCAAGAATCATCTGATATGACTGCTTCTACAAACAATAATAACGATATCTCATTTAATCGTCTCTGTGGTTTAATATTAGTCCCATGTCAATTCTCAGCTTATGCATTATCTCGTTTGATTGATGAATTATGTATATGGGATGTTGATTTGTATTTTATTAAAATTGGTCATTTATTCTGTCGTCAAACTTTATTAAAAGAGGATAATGATCTGTCAACAACAACAAATCAAACATTGAATAAAACAAAACATGGTGCAAATTTCAATTCATATAAAACACTTGTAAAATTTAGTAATGAACCTGTGAATAATAATGGTAAGAAATCTGTTTAATATTTTCTGTGTATGTAGTAAACATTATTCTCTAAAATGAATTCTTCTTAATTTAAGGAATATTTTAAAAGTTACTTTTTATTACAGACATCTAGGGTTACCTATGTTCAATGTTTAAGTTTGAAGCTATTTCTGTCATTCTGAATTTTCTATTCCATGATATAGATACATGAATTTTATTGTCAGTGAATCAGTCATAGTGAACATAGGAACATAATTATCCAGATCGCTAAGACCACCACTAATTCAGCTTCTTCAGGTTCGTCCTCTGGCTGATCCAAGTTGTCACAATACGCTAATTAGCGCAATGATATGAAAATAACCAGTTAGTTAGTATAAAGAAGTAAAAATAACAATAATGTCAGTAACTAAATAAGACTAAATATTGCATAATATGATTAGGAATGAGAGAACGAATTCACGAAATAAAAAAGAATGAAAGAATATTGAAACTAACTTCGAATCATGTCGCCTAAAATGGTCACTAACCACTGATCATGATTTTCTAGTATCTTAATCACACGGTATACTCTCACCAAAGCGGCTCAAAATCGTATTCATTGAATTTATGAACTGATATCTCGTCTTGGTTTGCCAAACCGTACCTCCTGTTTCAATTTACTCTGTATCCTAGATGTTAAACAAGCAGGAGAAAGTATTGAACTAAGCTTATGGTCTGAATCTGGTAAAATAACAATGGACAGTTACTTGTCGTATTTTAAATCAATCAGCTGTAAATATCTCAACCTAACAAGAACTTAGCCTCTGTCCGAATGGCATAATGATAACATATCAATCTATGAAAATGAATCACTCGAGTTTGAATACACTGAAGGGCGTTAGGTCCTTCAAGACTCCACTAACTTTTATTAACGAGTTTCAACTAGCACAAAATCTTAGTTGGTCAGGGTTTTCTGCCGATTATCTCCAACCATTTAATATTTAAACATAATGTAAGCAATAATAAATATATTTTTTGTTATATCCTAATGAGTAGAAAAATTGTATTTCTGGCGTTTCGTGACTTTAATATAGACCACTTCTTTAGAGTAAATAAAAAATGTTGAGTTATTTAGACTACTGGTCACATTAAATTTTGACCAATACTAATAAGTAGACAACGATGACATTGGTCACTATACAGTAATCGTTCAATTGTATTTACTGTAGGATTTAATTGTGTTTTCTTTTCATTTGAAAACTATTTGGAATTACAGTTAATTTTTATCTGTTTCAATTTACAGATTCTTCAACCAATAATAATAATAATAATAATAGTAATTGTCGTAATCCATTCTCTGTTAGTCAAGAAGAAACAATAACTAATTTTCGTCGTGGTGCTATCAATTTACTAGTAGCTACTCAGGCAGCAATTTCAACTGTAACCATCAGTGGCACTGAATTGCCACGTTGTAATTTAGTTATTGCATTACGCCTACCGAATAGTTTAGCTGAATACTTGTCCAGTAAAGCCAGATCAAGATTGGTTAATTATGGTGCAAAAGTTATTTATCTTATGGATCACGATTCTGTTGAAAAGATTAATAATAATAATAATAATAATAATAATAATAACAGTAATAATGTAAATAACCAGTCAAATTTAAATAATAAACAAAACAGGACAAAACAAAAAGATAATCATTCTACTGTTGATTCAATGTGTAGTAATCATATAAATGATCAATTTTTGGGCAGGTAAGTGTTATTCCTTCTTTTTTCCCTCCTCAAAATTGCTTTTATCAACATTTATTACTATTAATATGAGTTTAAGTTATCGTATTGTTGATTTGTAGGATTGAACTTACATCATTATTATATGTTGACACATGTGTATATTTCATGAATCGCCTCAATGTAACCATTATATCAGAAGTTACTTGAAATTAAAGTTACGAAGTTCAATTTCTTATGTGGACATTAATACATGCTAGGGTGTTACCGTTATGTACAACTAACTGTTGTGAGCCCCCAATAAGCTCAAACTCGTGTCTTAAATTCCACTGCTAGTCATCCATCTATTCTAAGTAGCTTTACCAATGTTTATCATTTTAAAATGATTATTTTGTTTTAGGTATTTGTATCTTGTAATGTGTTCTGTTAAAAAATGATTTTCCATTTTTGTCTTTACAAAAATACTTTTCAGTTTTCAACAACTTGAACAATTGTTACTTCAACGATGTAGAGGTTATGATGTCTTTGCAGATGAACATGCTGTTGACCCAACGGTAGTTGACAAAATTCTCCCGCCAATTTTTCCTCGTGGCCCACGTGGTCCAAAAGTTAGTTTTCAAGTTTCTATACAGCCTATTTTGCTGATACATGTACACCTACTTTGCTATTTTATTCGTGCTATTAATTATATACTGGGATTTTTTTAAAAAAAACGAAAGTCTCAAGGCGGCCTAATCGGTATCTGACACTAACCCATGAAGCAACTGATTGCTAATTACGATGTCTAACGAAATGTAATCTTGATTTATTCTTCAGGAAATATTACATCACAAATAATATGATATGAAATTGATTATAATAATCCAAACGCATCCACACTCTTCATTTTCTTTTAAATAATGACAAGTTCATCAACCCACATCTAACTGCTCCGCATCCACCTGTGTCTTTTATTTAAATCTGCTGATATTTCCCACTTTTTTTAACCCACTGTTCGTGTAGTGTGTACTACGGAATATGGCAGCGTAAACAAGTTTATCTTTTTCCAAAGCTTTGCTGTATATCATGTGAGTCTGTTTATATTATCTCAGTCAGTCACAACTTAGAACTAGGTACATATGTACATCGGTTTGAATTGCAATGTCCGATTAGCATAAAGAGGTGACATTATCAACCCAAACCCCACAATAGAAGAGGTAGTAGCACTATCAGCGGTGATTAAAAAGATTAGGCATCGAAGATACGATTTGGGAAGAAAACATAAATTAGTAAAATAAAAGCACAAAGACGTTATAAGGAATTTGGAATCCCAGAATTTGGGGTTAACAATGAATGGATGAACCTGCGCCATTGCAAAAGATTCTGAGCATGTCACTCAAAGTGTCTAACCGCTCGTTACGATAATTACGAGGACTCCAACCAGGTAGTCTACACTTATAAACATGGCTAAGTCGAATTGTCAGTGGCTTTATGGACTGAGACCACATTTTGGTTTGTTCGCTCCTAGCTTTCTACCAGCCTACTCCTACATCACGCAACATTGCCTGTCAAGAAAATCCACAACCCTCTAGTTACAGTTTACTCTTTTGTCTAGCTCTACTAGCGTTTATGCCGAGCTTAACCACCTTCTATGAGATTGATTTATACACCTTAATTTCAAGTGACACCACAGTTAGACGTTAAAGAAAGTTTCTCAATAGGCATGACAAATCTGCATTCAATTCTCAAATTCCGTGTAAATTACCTTACAGACTTACGTATCCAGGTAATCTTAATACAAAACGAGTTGTTTCGGCTGATTTTCCTTATATTTTGTCCCGTTTTCTCTGACCTCTTCAGTTCTGCTTATCCAAAGCAATCAATGTGATCAATCAATACTGTGCACGTCTTCCTAGTGATTATATAACAAATTTAACTCCGAAATGGTATTGGAAAATATTTCCCCAACCTCAAGGTTTCACTCCTTCATTAACTGGTCCAGGATCAACCTGTGGTTCACCTAAAGATTTACAACCTAATGGAACGTTTAATTTATATCAATGTGTTTTACGACTACCAATCAATAGTTCAGTAAAAGTGACAATAGTTGTGAGTTTAATATTTCATTTTCTGACCATTTATATCTAGTTATGTCGATATTATAATTGAGGTATTTCGTTGGAGGGGTTTTTCTAATGTTAATTTAATCTGTAGCTGGTATTTATCTTAGACTGAAATAAAATTCTCTTAGGAATTCGTGTTATGTGAGATTCATTTATGTTGCAAGTAAAGCAGTCGTCATCTTTGATATTGGGTGATCGTGATGTTATATCATGAACTGATCAGAGTTGTAAATGTGTACTATTGAATCTAAACCCAAGTGATCTAATGAGTTCTGTAGTTTAAACTCAATTTAAAGGAAATTGATAACTGACGCTTAAAATGGGCGAATTTCCTCCTAGATTTATTGTAATTCCAAATTCATTAAAACTAGTAAGGTACGGATAATTACTCGTCGCTCCATATCACAGACAACTCTGTTCGAACCTTGTACTTAAAAAGTAACTTTTGTGGAAAAATATAAACAGTAAGTTGTTGTTAATAGAGAATTCTGAGATTACAGATACGTCTCGCTGATGAGTGCCAGCTTGCACGAAACATACCATCAGGGTTTCTTAGCAACTGCCTTCAACCATCTAATGGTAAATTCACAAAACTATTTCTATACGAATTATATCTTATATCAAAGCATACATTAGAAATCCGAGCTTGTTCAACTTGCAATAGAAACCCCTTATTCTAATATCTATTCATTTTTTAGTAAATACTTTTATCTTAATTTGTTATTTGCGTACTACTTTTAGGGTGAACCAATGGTGTGTAAGAAACTAGCCAAATATTCAGCTGCATTCAATGCTATTCACCTTTTATACTTAAGTGGTGAAATGGATTCTAAATGGGAATTAATTAATCGTGAAATTAATCCTATGCATCATTTAACAAGCGAAAGTTATGATAATTTGAAATTATCTTCTCAACACTCTCCAATGAAATGTAAATCATTTTCCCCTTTAAACGATTCCGAATCAGATTATGGGGATTATGCGTCGTCAATTGGTTGTTGTGAATCAGCCGATGATGAAGAAGGTGAAATAAAGTCGAACATACAAAATTCTGCCAAACGAAGACAATATTATTATCGTAAAGTAAGTAGTAGTGTTAGTGTTATTGTTCTTGTTTTTGTTGTTATAGAATCATATCTGTCTAATATTAAATAGATGAAATGTGGCTAGCGATGGAATTCAGGATGCGCGTTTCATTCTATTTCGGACTGGTCAGCTAGATGCACGGCTATTACTGCCGTGTCTATCTGTATATGTTCTCATCTATTTTTTACGTCCTCATTATTTTTGCTAAATCAGAATTAAAGTTAGAAAAAGTTTTCTCGTCTCCAGTATCACCAGTGATTTTTTTGACATTTATATTAAGAACTTGTCTTAAGAGAAAAGGACTTGAGTTCACGATCGATAGATCACTACACTTGACCACATGATACTCTTGACTCAATAATGTGACCTAAAATCACGAACTAGATTAGACCAGAGTGAGAGTTTATCAATACACAGTATGTGGAGTCAACAAGTGTAATGCTTTTTTACATATAAGGTAGCCATCAGTAGAATTATATTATAGTGACAGTTTTATGATAGATTAATAATTCAAACATGATAAATAAACGAAGAAAGATTAGAACTAAGTATTAGGAGTCTGGTTAGAGTCAGTAGTTGGAGTTATGAAGCTGCTATTAGAGTTGTTAAGGTAAGGAGTGTCGTGGTCAGAACATGTAGTTAGCATTTGAAAATACCTTTTAATCAACCCTGAACTATTCCCTAAATCACATCATACACTCAAATAGAATCTGCATATGGAGCACGTATTTCTGTTAATTTAGCTTAACAGACCACGTTAAATTCATTGTGCAGTTGCATAAAAGTTATTTTTGACAATTTTATGTATTTTAGAAGTTAATTATAGTCAAGATTCACTCTTAGATATATTCTATCCTTCAATGGGTTCTGAATTTTATGCAAAAACGTCTAGGCCGCAACCCAAATCTGTTTGGCTGCCTAAAGGTTTTCACTATAATGTAGCTGTACCTAGTCGTTTATATTGGGTGTACGCAGATATGTCTGTCTTCGTTCATCGACCAGTCGTAACTTACACTCACTAAACAAATTAGAGTTAAGCTTTTACTTTTGTATACCCCAACCAAAAAACTTAAACCTCTGTACATTACTTATGACTGTAATCCATTTTCTGTTTCAATAACTTTCAAATCATCAATTAATTTTCAGCCTTCAATCACCCAGTAGTAGTAATCTGTGAAATAATTCAGAACTACTTTCCATAAGAGGTATTTGGTTGAAACATTGTACGTTTTGATTAAACTCTTACTCCCTCTTCTATCTACGTCTATTCGATTTCCATATCCACTGTTCCCTTGTCGGCCGTGTAAATACAAGGGTAAATAAGCTCTGTATCTCGCTCATCATCATTAAACTGGAGTGAACACATGGGCTACCAAGATTTCCAATGTGTAAAGATTTACAGTCCATAACAATCGATTAATTTCCACAATATCCTTTTTGTGTTTAGCTACGTTTTCCAATACCACTCATTTTCATTTGTTTAAGCTGTAGGTAAGCCCTTCAGTTCTATTTAACTAGAACTAAGTAGTTTTCTCGTGAATTTAGATACACTTTTGCTCCATTCCTTTCTTTTTTCAGTTCCCTACTCAAATGTCCAATTGTTTACCTCAACCTAATGAACCTTCGTCAAGTTATCTTTATTACATTGATATGCGTTTGGTTAAACCCTTTGCAGAACAACAATATTTACGCGGTCGTGTATGTCATCATCCTGAAGATGAACCGATAGGCTTTGGTTTACTCACTACCAAACCACTACATCATGTAAGTATGATGCGGTTTCATTTTTGCCTCACTTTTTTCGTCCATATTCTTCTAAACATCAAACGACGTCATTTGTTTTTAATGTAATCAATAGATGAATCTGAGCTAGGTCAGTTCATGATCTCAAGAACAAACAGCAGTCTCCATAACCGATTTTACCACGAATCAATTAAAATTAAACGTGTGAACCATCAAATGCTATCTCACTGGTTTACAAATTAAAGTCTCACTGTATGGCCTGAAAGTTTTAGGTGCGATCCTCGGTATGGTCGTGGATGCGCATTGCTGAGGAGCTTAATACCAGGACGAAACAACTCTCCATTATGGTTGCCTCATTTAGTCTGTTTGAGATTTGTTTAGGAATCTAAATAAGTTGATTTAAGCACTTGACTCTTAATTTATGATTTCCTCACCACTTTTTAACGTTTTTTTAGTTAATTTGATTTGAACATCAAAAATATCCTTCAAGAAAATCTATACCTGATTTCCTAGGTTTATTTTACAGTTATCTATGGCACATAGTATGAACAATTTTTACCGGTGTGATAGTAGACTGAAAGCAAATTAAAGGTGGCTAAATTAAGTTATGGATTCAGTCGATGAAGTTATTGACTGTTAGTGTGAACCACTTTCGTTGATTCAGACTACCTGATTGATACCCACACGATAACCACTACCATTAGTTGAAGGTATTGTACGACATGGTTAGGAATTGGCTGTACTAACACAAATACATTCACTTTTAATCTTCTCGACTCTGTCTTTTCGAATCACTTTCCCAATGTTCAGTCTTTTCATTGTCATTTCTTCTCAGTTATTTCGATCCCATTACTATTCATTTTCTTAATTTCATCTTATCGTGCTGTCATGTAGTTATGGCATCTTGAATCGACGTACGTCTTTGACAGTTTCTACGTTGATGTGATGACAGACTATGTACTTGCTCTTATCTAACTTTTGAAAATACTTCTTTGTTTATTTTTAACAACTATTTCACTCGTTGTAAATTTTAATTTTTTGAAAATAGTAGTATATTGTTGAAATTTTTCTATTCATGCATTTATGTTTTTCTTCATTCTAGATACCTATATTTCCAATATTTAGTAGATCTGGTGAAGAGAAAATTCGTTTTATTGAATTATGGTCACCAAAATCTAATTATCAATCCAATGATCAATATTTACCTATTCAAAGTCCTATTTTAACACAAGAACAAATTGATCAACTCATTAAATTTCATCGTATACTATTCCAGGTATTCAAGTCTTCTTGTCTGCTGTTGTTGTTGGGATTATCGTCGAAAATTAGCCATTGAGAAAGAAACAGATTGTATATAAATATTTCGTTAAGTTTTTTAAATCTAAAAACTCTAGTCAGATATCACTTAAAGAGTATGGCATCTGTGACGTAATGGTATTTTTTAGTAAACCGATTAATTTGTATTGTAGTTGTAATGGCTATCCAAATAACTGGTTACCAAGATGTAAATAATATCACTAGCCACTATTATTAGGCTATAGTTTCATCTAATTTTTTTATTTCAATATTAACATAATAGTTCTTGAGTACTTTTAACTGTTACACACCTATGTCCACAAATATTTACATTGTCATAGTATTGAATGATTCCTTCTCATATGAATTTATATTCACGAACATATCATGTTATAAATGACATCATTTTGTCGTACTAACTAAAAAGCGCAAATTACCATCGCCTATATGTATATACATATCAGACGTTATGAACCTGGAACTCCATTATTCATCCACCTAATAGTGTGTAACTGAATAGGGTTGGCAATTTTAGAGAAAAATTTGATATTTTCAAAATATGTACTCTCACTCTTAGTCTATAGACACATTTAATAAGAATACTATTTATGTCTTTTTTTAGATCGTATTGTATGGTTTTAGATTCTTTTAGATTATTACACAATTAACGAACTCTTTGTTATGATATTATTTTCTGTCATTAACTTACAGTGTCAACCTAAGCAAACGGTGAACTAGTTAGTTTGGTGGTCTTCTCAGACATATGAGCCATCTGTTTTCCGACTTCCCAAATAGTGCAATAAATCTTCCTGTCTTAGACTTGTTTGAAATAAGCAATTATAATTAATAGTGTATGTACCAATGATAACGATGTTAGATGTTAGAAAATCCAAATGTAAAAACTTCACATGTTGTAATATTTCCCTTTTTCGTCTGTCATTTGAAGAAATGAGAGACTAAGACATTGCAATTCACCAATTTTCTAAATGATGGATGAGATAAACAGATTTAACTATTGATATTGTAAAAACGTCTGCAATTGCTGATGGTTACTAGGTACTACTGACCAGTTATAAAAGTATTTTTGAATACTTAGAATTTTGATGCAGTCTGAAAAAAATGTGTTGCATTATTGCACAATTCAATGCTGAAATTTCTCTACTTTAACAAGATTTGCGGTATTGAATAAAGCAATTATCATTGACATATGAATGAGTTAGTTTTGTGGAACGGAAAAATAGTTACATTCAACTACCATTTGTTGGTACACTTCAAACCCATATTTCCAACTAATGACCGGTGGAATTTAAAAAAAGATCCCTAATAGTTGAAGTCATACATAATCCTGTCAGTATATTTGTTTTAGTTCTTCACATAAACAATTTAGAGAAAACGAGAATTTTAAACCAAGGCATCACCGTTTCAGCAAGTCATTGACTGTTAGTAGGTATAGATTACCTGCGTGGGGTCCACACGATTATCGTATTCGATGATTGAAAATGTTGTGTAACACGGCTCATAATCGGTTCCTATGACTCAAATGTATTCACTATTTATCTTATCTAAGACATCGAGTTCTAAAATTATCTCATACTCTATAAATTTATTCATTTGTCTCGAATCGTATTGTCTATGTCTGATTTTGTTGATTATCAATGATACTATTGCTACTTCTACTACTCCGGCATTTCATTAAGTCGATGTGTTGTGGTAGCTTGAACTTTGAACATATGTGCATGAAGTTCTACGTTGTGTTTAATTAACTGAAGCAATAATTACTATAACCAATCCTATCGAGATTGTATTCTTAGTTGACTATTATCATAAATATAAGTATTATTAAATTTTCCTTCCATCATATTTTCATCATAATATTGTCATTCTATTGTATATAAAACAATAATGGCGACACATCATTTATATTAATTTCGTTCTAGGAAGTTCTACGTTTTGAAAAAGATTCCGTTCTGGAGTTTAATTTTCATAAAGCCTATTTACAAGTCCTTGTGGTACCCACTAGGCGAGGTAGGTTATTATTATTATTATTATTACTGAAATAGTCACACCAATAAACACCAAAAAACATCAGTAAATCTAAAATTCAATTGTATGAATATAATGGGAATGGGAATGGGAATTTTTCATCAATTAAAATCTAAAATTCTTTTCACGTTATAATTGTACCGAAACGGTGTATTAAAAGGCGTTTCGTTTTGGTAGTATCTATCCATCTTAAACGGAAGCATTTGATTTGATAAATACTAAAGTTGATTCAATGTGAACTTTAACACTAAAATAAACGTACGTTCAACTGATGAGTCCCATTCCGCTATTCACTATCCGAAAACAACGAAAAATATGTGGTAACATTCTTTTGACAGTTTTCTTTTCATTTTCTGTCGACTACTTTTAAGTTGGTTAAAAGTCAACTAAGTTACTTTTATCTATTACTTAAATTTAGACTATATATATATAATTTTTGTAACAAACCCTTTTTACTTAGCAACGTGGAACATTAATAGCTGTGATAATCTGTCGAATGTTCACACTAAAAGCAGGCTATAACGGACTGGATATTAGATTCTGAATTGATCACTAGATAATCAAATCCAGAAGATTAAGCATCAGTTCACTAGACTGCTAATCATATGAACAGATTCAATGAATCCCAATACTTGGTCACTTGGTTTACTAAATTTAATTATCCGATCAACACTCAGGCCTAGGTATAACCTGGAACCACAGTATGCTATCACACAATTTAAAGCAGTCAACAAATGAACTCAAAGTAAAGGAAAAATAGAAATCAGTTTAACACATTAGATAGATAGTCGTTTATATATTCGTCTTTGCTCGTTGATCAATCACGACTTAATTTCATCTGACACATCACACCTAAAAAGTGATATCAGTTATCCACCACTGATACCATATTGTAAAATATCAAGCTATAATTGAATGATACAGTGACTTCTGTGCGGTGCTCTGTTGATTCTCGACATTTTTATCTAGCTTACCTTTTTGTTTGAAATAAAAAAGACAAATCGAAATGCGAAAATTTTGAAACGTTTTTGGGTACATTAATATATATACTTATGTTTATTCATCAAGCAGTTACTTGATTGTATCTTTTTTCTAAATGAGCTTTCATTTGATTCATTATTTCTTGCAACATCTTTCACCGTTTGTAAATTATATTTGATTAACTATAGATCTGTTACTGTGATATGTACCACAGATGTTATTGTTAAGTTTCTGTCGAAATTTAACATCTATGGTGGATATGTTATATAAATCATCACATCAGTTCCTTGAGTTCAATATAGTGCTAGATACTTGGCTGGCTCTGTTTTTCTGTTCTGATTGCTTCTAAACTACGTTGATGTAGTTGGCGAAAAAAACCCATAACATGTATTCTGTCTCCAGTACGAACTCTACTCATATGATGTAGTTCTGTTCTAACTAATTAATTGAATAACTATTCAATATTTGTTAGAGAATCATTTCTGGATAATTATCTCGTAGTGAGCATAGATACAAAATGACCATCGATTATATCATGTAGGTGTTTATTATTTAACACTAGTGATTTTCTTCATCCATTTTTTATCAATTTTTTTTCATTATCATACACTAGATACATGTTCAATTGATTGGGATTTCATTAATTTAGTGCTTACATCATCTTGCGATAAATCTACATGTCATCTATTACCACGTAGAATGAATGAAATATCTGAAGAAGAATGGAAAGAACACATTGATCAAATTAAATTACAAGCTGGTGTTGTTACTAGTAATGGATCAGGTAAAACATTTAACACTAGCAACACCCATCATCATCATAATCGAACACTTGGTGGTGACAGTGTTGCATCAATCCTAGTGAATCGTTTACAAAAGTCAGGTATTGTTGAGTCAAATCCAGTTAATAATAAACCGGGTATATTTGAATTTCGTATGGAAGAATTCATCAACGCTGTGGTTACACCTGGTTATCGAAATTTAGATCAACCACAATACTATTATGTTTCAATAATAAGGTATATACATTGCATATTTTTGTGCTAATTATCATTTATGAATTCTAACTTAAATGGTGGTTAACGTAATGTATGTAGCAATTATTTCGTACCCTACACTATCTTGTCAGACTGTAGTTAGTGCCGTGACGTGTTTGGGCTTAAAAATCGTGACAGCTCAACTGAGTTATGTTGGTTGAAACATTCACTCCTCTTGATCCTGCCAGGATAGGCAGATAGATTGGAAAACAGTAAAACTAAGTCAGCAAACTCAAGGCTCAAGAGTGAAGTTGTACTGTTGACGTTACATAGGCGTGACTACAGTATTGTTTTTTTCTAATATTGGGCATCTGCAACAATGTTGCCTTCTCACAATGGAAGGAAGGGGTTAGAAAAGGTCGACCTTAAAGTACACTGTGAATTTTCGTCACTGGCAGTAAGGTTGTTGAAGTACGACACTAGCACATCAAGAACCAAGCGCTAAAAGACCATATGTGACCAACCTCAAGCAACTGTTCTTTAGACTCTGCAGTCGTTCTCACTGATCTCCAAGAACACCAGAAATTTAGTTCACTCCTCAAATGCCTCAAGAAGCAGTATCCTTCCACGGTCATAGCAACTATGGAATAGTAATCACACATGCTCAAAACAACACTCAAGGTCAAACTATGGCTATGCCTTGTTTTATTTCGCTATTTTATATTGATATTGATATAATTATTTGAGTTTTCCTTTTGTTAATTTTTCTTGACTACTAATACAAACTGCTTTAACATAAACATATATTCGGTTCTAGCTTATCTTTGTCTACCTTATGTTTGTTCAGTTCAATAACCGTGTACTCTGATTTTCAATCCATGAAAAAACTTGTTAGTTTACAAGCTTCAATCATAACTATTCATTCTCGACTTTCATGGAGCTACTTCTGATATGTTTATTATGAATCGTTTTACATACACTTCGTGTTTTATCTAACTTCTTTTATTCGACCCGCTACTGTCACGAATTATTATACAAAGTATCTGACCCAAATTTGAGGATAAAGATTCATGTACATTCACTGTAATAATTTGCACAACTGTCCACTAATTAGTTGTGAATACTTACCTACGTACGCTTGTTACCCCACATGGAGGAGCATAGGCCGCCCACCAGCATTTTCCATCCAATATTGTCCTGGGCAATCTTCCAGTTATTTCCAGTTGCTATTCATCCTTTTCATATCTGCTTCGAATTCTCGACGCAATGTATTCGTTGACCTTCTTCTTTTCCACTTCCCTTCAGGATTTCGAGTTAGGGCTTGCCTTGCAATGCAGTTCAGTGATTTCCTCAATGTGTGTCCTATCTACTTCCAACGCCGTTTCCTAATTCCCTCTTCAGATGGAAGTTGGTCTGTCCTCTCCCACATTAGACTATTGCTGATGGTATCCGGCCAATGGATATTGAGTATCTTGCTCAGACTTATACGTTCTTGATGATGGTTTTAGTAGTTCTCCAAGTTCCAGCTCCGTACAGTAGGACTGTCTTGACGTTCGTATTGAAGATTCTGACTTTGATATTGGTTGATAGTTGTTTCGAGTTCCATATGTTCTTCAACTGTAGGAATAAGGCCCTTGCTTTGCTAATCCTTTCCTTTACGCCTGCATCGGATCCTCCGTGTTTATCAATGGTGCTTCCCAGGTACGTGAAAGATTCCACATCTTCCAGAGTCTCTCCATGGAGTGTGATTGGGCCCGTGTTCTCTGTGTTGTATTTGAGGACCTTGCTTTCCCCTTCGTGTATACTGAGGCCTACTGATGCAGAGACTGTTGCTACACAAGTTGTCTTCATCTGCATTTGTTCGTGTGTATGGGATAGGAGGGCCATGTCATCGACTACCTTCAAACCACCTAACAAATCATTATACTCATTAGTTCTAAATTCAGTACTGTGGAAAGGTAGTTTAGTAGGTGAGGCATTCGATCTTCAGCCACCAAGTTCCAGTTCTGAATCCACCTGCACCTACTTCGGTTTAGGAACTGAGTAGTATAATTAGGCCTTGTGCTCGGAGTGTTGCTCACACCCTACCATGAAGTACTTGATAAATGAGTTAATTTACTTATTCAGTATAACCTTAATACTACTCACCTAGTTGTGCCATCAATCATGGTATTAACAATGACGACGCTTGCAAAGCGTTTATCTTCACCGCAACCTTTTTATTTCATTTATTATATGTATCTAGTTCACTAGTTAATAAATGGACTCATTCTATCCGATTTAAAATTAACTTAATTTGTTGTTGACCATTATTCCTCTAACTACTTCAATTTTTGAGAAGAAATAATTGATTTATCGTTATATATACTTTCTTTTCTGTTATCTCTTATTTCTCATTACTTTTCATTACTCCCTATTTATTACTCGCCCCGGTTTTTTCCAATTATTAATTTGATACCTAGAAATGATATGAGTCCGCTATCACCATTTCCATCGGATAAGTTTCGTAATTTCGCTGCATACTATATTAACAAATATAATGCTTTAATTACAACAAATAATCAACCATTGTTGGATGTTGATTTGACAGTATTGCGATTGAATTTATTAATACCACGTTATATGAATATATATGGACATAATAATACTAATGCCAGTAATAATAATGGTGATACTAATAATTCCAAATCTTCTAATAATATTTATACACACAAACAACACTATTGTCAACAACAAAATCATGATGATCATCAGGGTGAAGATCTTGCAAATAAACAATTATTAGTTCCTGAATTATGTTTTCGACATTCATTTCCCGCCTCAGGTTTGTTCTTTTATGATCATTTTTTTGTTTGTTTTTAAATGACTGTTCACCACAATCTATCCGACGAATATCGCAAATTGATAGTAATTCTATCGATTTCAAACTACGTCCACGTTATTATTATTATTAATAATGGCCTTATTCAATATTATATTTTGGTACAATATAGAATTCTCAGCACAGGGTTTTTCAACAAGTTTCTTACACACAAAAAACAGAAACAAAGGCAAAAAAAGAGGTTAAAAAATATCTGAAAAACTGTACAACTCTTCAAATGAGAGACATGTTAAGAATGCAGGTTATAGACTAGGTTAACTTTAACAACCTGTTCGTCACAAAGTATATTTGCTAGGTAAGGTATTATAGAACTTCTATACTTTTGCTTGCGTGCATGGATTTTAATGTAATTACGTCTCGTTCTACCAGAAGATATAAAAGGAGAAAGATAAGAGTGAAGGGGATGGTAAAATAACACTTGCCAGGAGTTTGCATGACTTTAGATGTCTATCCACAAACATATTAATTATGACCTCGAAAGATTCACCATACACTTTGCTAACTGCCTTCAGCACTCTCCACAATACAGCAGTTTTTTCTCAAAAGTCCGGGAAAGAATAATGGAGAACAGTAAAGAATAACAGGTAATATGCAAGAATTGACAAATTGTAAGAGTAAATGACGAGTAATGCCAAGAGCATGCACTCTCTTTATGTAGTAAGTCAGACGGAAAACCTTCTTCGATAACAATAAAACGTGGGAAGACCAAGAGTGTACTCTTCCCATACTTTCCATATACTTTAGGTAGAACACGAATTATACAGTGATCTAAGCTAGACAATGGAGCACGTTTAAGAGTCACATACATACCCACATCATTAATGAAAACGAAGTCTAAATGAGCATCCAAACGAGTAGGAAAATCTACTACATTTTGGTGACCTAGTGACGTAAGGAAGCTACAGTCACATGAATTGAAATCACCACATACAACTGAAAGTGAATCACTGAAGGCAGTAACAGCAAACTCGGTGAATTCATCAGCGAAAACAGATAGCGCAGATGATGTGCAGTCTGGAGTCACATAGATATCGGTAACATAAACATATTTGTATTTATTCAGATGTTTTGGACGACATCTTAGAGTTAGACAGTCGATAAAGTCATTTGAAAACTTGAAACATGCAAACAAAGATCGACACCAGTTCACGTTTAAAAACGTAGCTAAACCGCCGCCACACCTCTTTTTATTGTTTGATCGATCCTGACGATAAATTTTGAAATCACGTAGTGATACTAGGCAGTCGTCCTGTAAATCATTTAACCAAAATTCTTGAACTGTGATGACACCACAATTACGATACATATTTTGACCTAGTAGGAATTGACGATAGTCCACTTTGTTGATTGCTGATCGGCAGTTAGAATTTAGCAGCTCGGGAATCGACATACGATTAATATTCATTCTCTTTAACGCATATTGCCAACTACCACGATTTCTTTTATAGTACTTTTTTGTAACTTGTGCAGCGAAAGGTCGTAAGGTTTTCATAAACGCGCCTGTAGAAGTTATGCGATTAATGGACATGATGAGAAGTTAAAACAAAATGAAAAACAGATAACTTGTTGAAATAATTGGATGGCAGAAACAGGTAGCCCAGATATTCAAGCAGGCCGCCGATGAACAATCTGCATGTCCTATCTTCATTTTCATTACATGACTGAAAGTCTTTAAACATCAAAATATTCAACTACCTTGTTGTTTCATTTTTACTAAAAAAATAACCTCATGAGCTTAAGTATCCAGTATTTAGGGAGAAATATAAAACATTAAACTACAGTCCATCAGAAATAAACCCGAAATGCTGATAATGTAGTTATGAATAGTGTGACAAAAATGAGTAATTAGGTAGTAGTTACCCTTATCGGGAATACATGTTAAAACATCAAGTACATATATCACTTCAAATTTCTTAGACAGACTAGATTATTACTTCATTAGTATATTAATCTTCACTGTTAAAATCTTAATTATCCTCTGGGAATTAGTGATATAATTATTTTATATCTAATAAAGTGTCAATATTGGAAGTATTTCTCTATCTGTTTACAAATTAATATGTAAAATTTTGTGTGCAAATCATTAGCATCATCCATATTTGTAATGCTGAAGATTAGTCAATTTGTTGAAGTAAAGTTGTGCAGTTTAAGCAACTCAACTTATCTTCTGGAAATGGTATTCTCCTAGCTACGAAAATCACATTGAATTTTTTGAATCATATGATGTATGTTGTGATTACATTTATCAAGTGCCAATTAAATATGTTGATTCTCTGTTCTTTCCCTTTTTCCCATTCTACCATCTTTAGTATGGCGCAAAGCTGTATGTATCCCAAGTATTTTATATCGTTTAGAACACCTATTATTAGCTGAAGAATTACGTCATCGTATTGCTTGTGAAACGAATTTAGGCTGTGCATATTTACCAGAATGTGATAAAATCTTGAAAGATGACTTTATCGATTTGTCTTCACATTACAACAAGAATGGTGATGATAATGATCCTGACAATACTTCCTGTTTATTTGATTCATTAAATATTCACCTGCCTATTACACCAGATCATGTTGTCGTAAATAATGAATCGACCAGTAGATCTAATACTTATAATAACAGTAATAATGAGCAAAAATCTACGAGAGCGAATTCGAAATTTCTGGGTAGTGGCAGTAGCAAAAGTCGTGGTGGTCGGCGAAAACAAAATTGTCGTAATATAAAAAGAGCTAAAAACCACAATGTTATCGGTACCATCAATAAGGTGAATGCAATTGAAAATGATCAGTCAGGTATTTATATTTTTGGTCACTCTTTCAGTTATTATCATCATTATTGTTACTACTGAAAATCAAATAAAGATTGTTTTCAGTATAAATTTTAAAGAACCACCAAGTTCAAATTAATAGTTATGTATTGAGGCGAAACAATGTATTTGTAAAATTGCAGTAAATAAACCTGAAATTTTACAAACACATTCTTCCTCTTTAATGTCTCACATCAACTCAGAGCCTAAATGCTGTGAAACTACTCGATCAAATTTAGACGAAAGTTGTTATATAAATAGTTATGTATATCTAACTACATCCTAGTCCGACGAGCAATGTTTGCTAGTGTAAAAGTAGGTTAGAAGAAAATTAAAGGCGGTCAAATTGCGATGTAACGTCAGCCCATAAACTCATTAATTGTTTATCTAAACTATATTAGTAAATCCAGACTACCTGGTCGGATTCCGCACTATAATCGCGATCACAGGTTGACAACTTTGAACGGCATAACCTAAAATTGATTACAATAGGCAAATATATCCACACTTGATCGTGCTATAGATCTTGAGTCCCAGTATTCCTTCATACAAACTTTTCCATACTATATTCTTTATCTACAGTTTTTCTCTTTATCATTACTAGTACATTATTGTTTGAATTTTTTTAACTACTCATTCTGTTAATTTCATATCATTCTAATGTGTTAACAAACACTTCTTCTGAGCTCTAAGTTAATTATGACTAACATTGGTACATCTGTAGCTTATTCCATTCTCTTTAGATAACTAATTATCTTAGAATTGACCAGTCTCCTCATTCAATAAAAAAAACACAACTTATCTATTCATTTAAATTAAGCTGTGTTATTGTCACAGTTCAGATTTGTTTTGTACTGATGGTTAAAAAAAATTAATTATATTGGAAAAATATCGGTTTCTGTATGATCGCGATACTTGCATGATATTTAGCTGAATATGTAAAACTATTAAACCATTGTATGCATTATTTAATAATAATGACCAAACTTTACCTGTATGAAAGGGTTTCAGTTAGAATATCTTAGGTAAAAAATGCGCGCATTCAGAGCGTGTAGAGAAGTAAATTCGGAATCTCATACTATTTTGTTACAATAAATATGCCTTTTTTTTGTTGTTGTATAGATACATGTGAATTAAACAAGAAAATGTCTACAATTGAATTGAATGAAAATAATAAAACTGAATCATCATACTATACTATGTCGAATAGTAATACCTCTACTGATCAAATAAACAATGAACAAAATAATGTAAGCATTTCAAGTGACAATGACTATAATGATATTTGTGATGATGATGATAATGACGATGATGAAGATCATCGCAACTCTATCGATGCTGAAAGCAAAGAAAATCATGATAGCAGTAATGACAATCTCGTTGCTGTTAACGAGGATGATGGTGATAATGAATTATTATCTGAAAAGCCGACTATTTTAAAACTTCATGCTACTTCAGCATCAATGGTTCATAACAATAAACATCGTCACCCGTCAACAATGCATAAATCTATGATAAACAGTACTACCACAGCGTTATCGTCATCATTATCATACGATCATTTCAGTTTATCAAATGGAAATTTAGAATCACTATTACAACAAACGAAAGTTATTGAGTTAAATGCAAATGGTAAGTTATTATTTGTTCAGTCCATTCTTTATTATTATTATTATTATTATTATTATTATTATTGACTGGCATTCCCTACTCATTATCATAAACTAATTACTGTTACATGAGTGTCGTTTCACACTGAATCAATCTCATTTTCATTCTTTGATGTTCATCAATCAAACTGGCTTAATAATAGTAATTAATGTAGTCTTTGGAATTAATCAAGTCACGAATAAGACACTAACTCGTTGATTTTATAGTGTGGGGGATATGATTTTTCTTGAAATATCTTAGTTATTAGAAAGGGTTTAATATATCCTGTTGTTGATATTCATAACTAATCTTCGATCAGTCTTAGTTGGAATATGTGCATTCAGAGCGGAGTAACTTGATATATATATATATATATATATATATATATATATATATATATATATATATATATATATATATATATATATATGGTCATTTTGTCACATATTTTTAGGATGCATCAATTATGTCTGACAATCGAATACAGCAAACGTTTTTCATCCTAATTAGGATTAGATTTATAAGTTAGTGGATATCTCAGCTCAGTAGCTCAGTGAATAACGCGTTGGGATTTGATGCGACAAGTGCTAGGTCTGGATGTCAGTTTGAACATTAACAGTATGATTCATGTA
The DNA here is from genome assembly GCF_000699445.3 of Schistosoma haematobium. Lineage (NCBI taxonomy): Eukaryota > Metazoa > Platyhelminthes > Trematoda > Strigeidida > Schistosomatidae > Schistosoma > Schistosoma haematobium. The sequence continues at coordinate 14,948,947 of NC_067201.1, forward strand.
TATCCACCTGAAGAATCTCATCATTCTTAAAAACAAATTGATTTAAAAAGTATAATATTAATTTCTTACTTAGTGTTCCAAAAGCATATTGCCTCACCATGTAACTCAAAATTCATTTGCTAAACCGTATATATATTCCCAAGATGTACACTCGTTAAGAGTTTCAAACTAAGATAAAATAGCCGTACTAACAGAGCTACATTGTCTTCAACAGTCCTACTGTAGTGGAATCTACTTACAAGATTATTTGTGGGTAGTATGTGGTGGAACCTGGTGTCGAACTTGTCACAGTTGTCGGACAGAAAGAAGAGTTTCAGTGCATCAAAATCATGGTGTAGACAGAAAACTTGACGATCAGGAGAGAAAACTGTTTTGGTCGCAGAATACACTGAATAATCCAAATAGATGATCGAAGTTTGTATATACGGATTATGTGAATAATTTGTAATCTCTCATTTCTTCCTCCCATTTTCTTGTTCTACACTTCATCTGGTACTAGTTTGTAAGGAGGTTCACTTTGTGATGAACAAAACCTATAGAAGTTTAAGTTTTCCAGTTGCCTAGGAAGTCGGCATTACTAGCGTTCTGTTTGCAAACTTAATAGTTCTAAAGAACACTGATGATCTTTTTATTTTCATATGAGCTAACGACATTTGTCCTAGTTTTTTTTCAAAAAAGATTTTGTTATTCAATATTTCTTTTCAACGATCTTATTTATGATTTTATTTAGATGTTAATCCGTTAAATAATAGTGAGGATGAGGATGAACTCAGGTTAGTTATTTAATTTATCTTATTTCATTAATATCCAATTATTCATTATCCATCTGTTTGCACTTCTACCAAACTAACCTGCTCTTCATTCTACACTACGTTTTTTAAACTCTTTTGGACGTACGAATAGCATAAATGAGTCGCCAACTATTTCCCGAATGTCTAGTGCTAATAATCTGAATGCTTGATTTTTTATGGTTTCTCTTTGCCGCTTTTTTTTTTTGTTTATAAAGTTAAGCATCGCCTTCTAAGTTGTAGAATCCAACTTTTAAATATATGTTAACTTCATTTCTATAGTTATTTACTGTTCGAATCAATTGTGATCACACAGATTGTTCCTCATATCAAGCTGAATCAAATCGAATCAAAATAAATAAAGTAATTAGTTGATGAGTGACTAATAAATAAAACACTTTATTGAAAGTCTAAAATATTATGAACGGGACATTTTTATCTTAGGCTAATAAACAATTCATTTTCTTGTCACTTAATAAACCCATGAGTGTTTATCTCTCCAACAGTAAATGTAACCCTATAAACAGTAACTTCAGAGATTATTTTCAATGATGTGTTTCACTATTTTTCCTAGATAATTTAATCAGTGTGTAATTGGAAAATTATCTTTTTAATACCGATTTGATCGTTGTAAATAAACATTTTTTTATCCTAAAAATTATATGCCAATAACAGACTGGTCAATCGCAGTCCGAAACCACAATGGAAAGATTCAAACAACCCATACAGAATGAGTTAAACTTCACCTGGTTGCATAGGCTAGAGCCTATCTGGGCTCAGTATCTAAATGGTTAACGCGATGGCGAACGGTATTGAGTTCGAGTTCCTCAGTGAAAGTCGACTCTGGGAATTATGTACATCCGGTTGTCGAGTCCCAACGTAGGACGAAACGCGTGTCACGGATTCCACTGCTAGCCACCATCCATCTCTGCTTATGATGTTTGTGACTGCAGGCAATTCGCACAGGATGCACATATGCTAATAAGAGACTGAATAGTTGCAGTCAATAGGAAGATTAAAACAAACAATACGAAAATCACTTAAAAATTATAGTTATTTTTTCATCAAAAAATATTTTCTTTGGTTTCAGGGTTGTTGAAAATTTCATTAATATGGATAAAGAATACTTGGAAACTGATTCGGATACAGAGAGTGTAGACAGTTTTGAAGGAAATGTTTATTTCTTTCCACCTGAAGATGATAATGACTATTATAATGGTTTCAGTGAATTCGATATTTCGAGACAATTAGTAAGTACAAATCAAAATTAACGTTGTTTGAGTGTTTTTTTATGTCTATTTCATCATTTAGACTTATTCGATGTACACACATTCGTTTCATCTTTTCATATCCGTATTGTTTCAAGTGAAATGAAACGCGGTACTCAATAGTCCTAGTCTAATTTTAGATGTATAAAGTGACATTGCTGCATTCATTGTATATTTTTCTTTTAATTTTGTACTTTTCTCCTATCCAATGTGTTTCTTTTGACATGTAGACCTCGTTTTTTTATTATTTCAAATCCATTCGAAATTATTTCCGCCTTTATACATCTCATTTTATTATTATACAATCCTAATTGGCCGATACGAATTGTAATAACTTAGGATAATGCGAATTATTGCCAGGTTCTATACTAACCACAAATGACTCATCTTTATACATTCATATGGAAGAATAAAACTTACTTTAAATTCTGTCCTATCAAGTGTTTTCTTCAAACACAATTTTCTAGTTACTGAGTTAGATCAAATATAACATGTCTGTGCACTGTTTATTTGTACATTGTGATAGCAACCATATACTAACGTAAACTTAGTGTTTATTATTGAATTGTTCCTAAATAATCTAGATGTTTAAGTACGAGTCCATGATCAGTAGTGTTCGACATGTTAACAACGGTGATACCTTTTACAAATTTTGTTCAAGAATCGAATAAGTAACTCTCAATGTAGTCGTCTCATCAAACCAGCATCATTAATGAGTCTTTAGTTGAATGGTTAAAGTTTAGTTAAATGGCCCACAGTTCTCAATAATCCTTCAGATGATGTATATGATTAGTATTGTGGTATATGCTACTTTTGTTATTAGCTTTATCCAATATTATATTCTTGTTACAATATAAAATTCTCAGCGCAAAGTATTTCAACAAATTTCCGTCTCTTATTTCTTGGTCGATCCTGACGATAAATATCGAGCGATCACCAATTAGATATTTGCAGTCCAGGAATCGACATCTGATTAATGTACATTCTTTTCGATGTATATTGTCAGCAACCACAATGTCCCTGATTGTGCTGTTTCCTAACGTGTACAGCGAAAGGTCGTGAACTTTTCACAAACGAACCTGAATAGGTTGTGCAATTAATTGACATAATGATCTGTTGAAACAAACAAAAGACAGATAACTTGTTGAAATATCTAGATGACAGGAACTGGTAGCCCAGATATTCAAGCAGACCTCCAATAAGTTGACAGATATAAGTAGTATGTGGCAGCAATCTGAAGTGGAATGCCTGCCAGCAGAAGATTGAATTGAAGAGATCAGGAAGGGAAACAGCAGTTGGAATCGCGACTGAACTGGAAGAATCATGGATTATGTACAGGACAACTGAAGGAAGATGTGCAACTAATGTATTTAGTGTATGATTCTCAGATTTACAAAAGCACAATGTAATTTTGCATAAAACAGTAAATTGGTTTTACACGCATGCGTCTTCGTTCGCTACAATATTACCTTCAAAATGAAGACAGTATTGTTAGGAGTCAGTAGTGATTAATCTCGTGTTAGTTTAGTTCTTCAGGGCGGATTGAACTCTACAGATCAAGTTACATCACGGCCAGTAGTCTGAGTGACTCAACATCGTGTACATAATTTTAAGACGTTAGTTGGTTAAAAGTAGTCAACATAAAACTACGGACCTAGGTATAATGCCAAAAGGCTCTTCATTGTGCTCCACATTTCCCTTTTATGACCTTCATATCATAAAACCATTTATTTTATTTTATTTCTACAACAGGATCCAGAAAAACCTTCAAACAGCATTCGTAAACGTGCTTATCAACCTGGACCTACAACTATTTTACAGGCTTTAACAATGTCATGTTCGAATGATTTCATTAATCTAGAACGTATGGAAACAATTGGTGATAGTTTTCTAAAATTTGTCGTCACAGTACATCTCTATCTTACCTATCCGGAAGCACATGAAGGAAAATTGAGTCATTTACGTAGTCGAATTGTAAGTTCTTTTGTGTTCATTTTGGGATTATTTCATTTATGTTTGTTTTTCACATGTACAAACATGAGTTGTTACTTGTTTTGTCTCAATTACAATAATCCTTTCTGCTAAAGTACCACTGTAAAAAAATGCACCCAAACATCTTCATACCAACTATGAAATTAACTAGTTTTTATATACTTACTTCTAGATGATTAAAACTGGAACCAAGTTTCCCTCTTTAATTCTCCACTACTATGTACTTTTTATACGCAAGTACAACACCCTACCGTAGTATACACCAAGCATTCCAATATGAGAAAAAAGTCGATTCTTGACAAGGGTGCTCTATATTCTAAGGAGTCTTAAATGTTACACAACAATTGTGTTTCTATAGTAATATCGATCACCTGAGGAACATGTAACAAGATAGCAAATCAAAAGAGAAAGTAATCAATAAAACAATAATGTATGTAAGTCCTCCAGTACAAGGTTTCCGAAACCTTGACTAATCATAAAACCTACATTTTTTAACAGAATTAAGAAGGTTAGACAATTTAAGACTTTTCTAGCACTGGTGCAACTATCTTGATCTCTATATATCTCATTTTTCTGGGGTAAATAGAAAAACACGACTTTCCTATGAATCTTTTTTCCCTACAGTTAACCGTGACATAAAGTGACGAAATGTTTTTTTTTAAAAATACATTTGAGACTGTTGGCTTATAAATAAGACAAATTTTCTCTACTTCACATTAATCATATTTGATCAATTTATTCTGTCATTATGAATTTTATGGTTTACAATCACAAACTGATCTTTAGAAGACGGTTGTACAATATTACGAATTGATTGAAGGTTAGATATGTAAGCCTGATCGATGATAGGGTCGTGGTTTCACACTATTTTAGATTCCTACACTAGAACGAAATACCTATTTAATACTTCTTGGTTTTCATTGATTGTCTAAACAACTACAGTTTAACTGATATATATATATATATATATATATATATATTTATAAAAAAAATTTTCTTTTTAAATAAAATCATAAATTAACTACAGGTTCTACTCTTTTCCTTTTTCTGTATTTATTACTTTAGGTTTGTAATTCTAATTTATATCGTTTAGGTAAAGCTAAAGATTTACAAAATCGAATGATTGGTTGTAAATTTGAACCACATGAAAATTGGATACCACCTGGATATTATGTACGTCAAGATAAACGTTTTAATAATGAAATAATTAAAAAATCTGAATCTAATCGTAATTTAATAATTTGGTCAACGGATACTTTAATGGATGATGAAGTTCTACGAAATATTGATTTTATTGATGAAAATAAAATTAAACCTATTGAAAATTTTCCAATTTCTGAATGGGATCCAAATGATCCAAAAGTGTTACATGCACAACATTTGTGAGTTGTTCACTTGATTCTTCTTATCGATTTTATAAATAAGAAATCATTTCATTAGTCTGTGAAAGAAATATTTCTATGATTAAATAAGATAATTAATGGCAGTGAAAAGCATTTTATGTCTCTCAATGAATTAAGCATTTTTATCGATAATTGAATTTTTCATTTGTCAGTTACATCCATTTTGTTTTAGATGACTAAGTTCTCATTATTGTTCCTTATCACACAGTAAATATTATATATATATCCCATTAGATGGAATAATGTCTATAATTGATGTGTTAAGCTATTTTAAGCTGACGAAAGATTTCACTAATGAACCTGTCAATTATGGTCAGTGTCATTTTTAAAAGAATACAAAACAATGAATTTTTATAACTGTACTAATTTGTTTCATTTGATCATGGCAGTCAATCACTTGCACATGTGCTCTTATTAGCTTGTTTGAAACTTCAGTACATTAAAGAATCTAGTTTGTCCAGGTAAGCTGTAGATTTTGTTGAATTGTTAATTTACACTATGGACGAACTTTAGTTAGGGAAACAAATAAAAAAAATAAGAAGCGCTAGATAGTTGTTTCTTCCTAGTATGAGATTCATCAGGGGCGCGCATCTGCAGTTTCACAGACCTCTCTGTCAGTACTCTAACTCTAGACCACTGAATTGACATCCATAGATTAACATTTCCAATTTTAATCAATGTGTGGTATTTCACAATCATCATCCATTATCGCTATTGGTGATACATGCGTTACTCCTGATATCTAGTTGTTTTGATGGCATTGTTCAACTAAACTCAAACAATCCCTCCCTCGCTTCACCCGGATCTATCGTGTAGAAATAGTTGAAAAAACTTTTATATGGATTATATACATTACCTACGATAAGAAACTATCTCTTGTCAATAGATAATGTATGAGAATAGCCTAGAACTAGTTCATGGATAAAACTGTAATATCTGTATTCTTCTCTTTGATTACTTATTTGTCATTCTGTCCGAATTTCAAGAATATACTTATAAATATACGCATTTATTTAGTTGAAGGGATTTTTGAGGAGTTTCTTCAGTTTTCAGGCTGCATTCGTCACAGACTGATTTTAGTTTGAATACTATGCATAGCCAAGAAGTACTGGACTGGTATTTCATCCAGATATATGACTCCCCAACATTGCGCTCGTCCATGCCTATACAAGTAGTCGAATCCAAGACCTCCAAGTCTCACAGAGGATACTCAAGCACTCAAATCACCTTGTTGGCATCCAGTGTTACAATGTCAGCTTCAACCAATTTAAAACTTAGTGCGAAGATTATTCAATATCATTGGTGACAATTATTAGACTCTTGATATGATTAAACCTCATCAGTAACTAGTCTATGCTCAAACTTCAAGAATATTTTGAAGACACTCGTGAGCTTATTATTATAGTTTAATTGGAGACGTTTTTTCTAGTGCTTCCTGATTTTCAGTTGCATTTCAATCATAATCAGTAGGTGATAAATACGACTTACACAAACATATAACTTATATTCTAATGTCTTCATGATCAAATAAATTCAATTACGTATTATTACTATTGTATTATAGAAATAATCAGTATTTAATTGCCATACAACAAGCTATACCAGATAAGTCAATAGCAGATTGTGTTGAAGCATTAATCGGTTGTTATTTAACAACTCGTGGAGAACGCTCTGCTCTGCGTTTAATGCAATGGTTTGGAATCGATTGTCTTCAGAAATCAGGTAATATGATATGTGTATTTTTTAAAATAAAGGTTGTTTTATATCTAGTAGGGATTGTTATTGACTTTATAAATTATGATGCGTATCTTGTTAACTACCAAAGTACATCCAGCTGACAAGTTCCAAATTGAGCGAATCGTGCATCCTGGATTTTACGGTTAGTCACATTTCATCTATTCTATTATTAAAGTTGATGAACCTGGAAGCACTGTAGAGTCGTTTCAGACCGAAGGCCCTGGGTTCTAGTCACGTGTGCAGGATTGTAGATGCACACTGGTGAGGAGTCCCATACCAGGACGAAACGGTCGTCCAGCGCATCCAGATTTTCAGTGGCGGTCTGATATCGATCCATTCATGATATCCATTTAATATCATCTTTAATAATCACTGCTTTACCAATTATCACAGCTTCGTACTTTTTATCACCCCAATACACTTCTCTACGAAATTTACTTTCATTTTCTAAAACAAAATAATTTTTTTCTACAGATAATAGTCAACCAATTGCTGGAGCTCCATGGCCTTTACCAAAATCTAACTACCTAAATACCCATGAAAATAGAGCAAATTTAAATGAGGCACGTTTAGTTTGGAGATTTGATGAATTGGAATCTGCATTAAATTATACTTTTAAGGATCCTAGTCTATTGATTCAGGTGAGTAGTAGTGATAACTAGGGGTTGACTAAACTATTACTTCTGTCTATTTTTAAAATGAAATTGTTATTCTTCCTGAGTTTGAGAATTTTCTTTTTTCTAAATGCATTCTTAACAAAGTACTGAGTTTATTTATTTCAATCCGCCTAGCAAAACTTGATCACAGCCATATATATGGGATATTTTGTTTGTATGTCATTACATTTATTTATTAATTTAGACACATAAATATTGGTACAAGGAGAAACCGAATACATATGCGCCACACTTCATCATTTGATCCGTATGAGGGCTTGTATACTGCCCGGGCACCCAAAAGGAAGCAGGTAGTTGTCATAGGGGGCCACTCCGCGAACCTTTGACCAAGAGGTCTAGTCTACGAAGAAGTGGAGCAACGTTCGGAGGTGCAGCCCCATGGTGGTCAGTGACCACCAATAGGTTCATGCGCCATTTGTTCCCTCGGGATCCTGGAGCCCATGTGCACCACTGATTTGGAGTCAGGGTTTTCCAACTCCTCTGGGTGGATTCTCTGTATCCACCAACTTGGTTAAAGTGCCGGACATCTGGTTTTCGTTCTCTCAATTTCGTAAGCAACACCACAGCCGTGAGAAGTTAGTGAGTAGGACTTCCGTGGCAGTGACTGTATACGCATGGCCATATGAGAGCATTTTGAGAGGAAGAGCTGACTGTTCTCATCCTCAACCGTATCAGAGCATTTGGAATGGATGGATCGAAACAACACCATTTCATCTGTAATTTAATATCACTATAAATAATTGAGAAGTTAACTGCACAATTATTTGATTATCAGTATAGAGTTGTGGATATTATTAAGTATTTGATTGAGATCATGAACCGATTGATGTTAGATCACCATTGAAAACGTGGAAAGACTGGACGTCCGTTTCATCCTAGTATGGTTGTGGATACTCACTGAAAAAAGTCTCATACTAAAGCGAAACGGCCTTCCAGTACTTTCTAGTTTTCAATGGTTGTCTAAAATTGATCAGTTCATGATTTTGATGAGAATAGACAATCTTTACAATCTTAAATTTACTTTCTGTATTGTTTTTTTCCTCTCTCTATCTATCTTTTTTATATAGGCTTTCACACATCCATCTTATCATCAACTACGTGTTTTATCAACATCCAATACTCTATTTGATCAATCCAAATTAATGTTTCCAACTGATTTAGATTGTTATCAACGTTTAGAATTTTTAGGTGATGCTGTATTAGACTATGTAATAACAAGATTTCTATATGAAGATTCTAAACAACATTCACCTGGTGTATTAACTGATTTAAGATCAGCTTTAGTAAATAATAATATATTTGCTGCATTAGCTGTACGAATTGGTTTACATAAATATTTTCGTGCTTCATCACCACAACTGTTGCATACAATCGATGTATTTGTACGTTATCAAAAAGATGTAGCTAAAGATGATTTAGATTTTATTACAAATGAGGTAAGTTATCATTAATACGAATAATATATATATATATATATATATATATATATATATATATATATATATATATATATGGATCTGTATATTTTATTCAGTTTATTTTTACCATCTGTAATTGGGAATGAGTAGATATTTCTAAGAAATATACAGCGTACTGTAAATAATTATAGTTGATCCGATCATTGAATGGTGACCAATGTCAAGTTTGTCTAGTGTTTTAGTGTTGATGCAATTCTTTTATTACTTAAGTTAAAATATACCCACTAATCTGAGTGACTCAAAATCGCATACATTAAAACGTTAGATGGTTGAAGGTAAGTTCACAAGGGATATGTGAACCTACGTTTATCGTGTTAGTTGGTACTCGTTAGCAAGGTATATCTGCAATCCTGGAGAGAATGATGCTTCCTATCGGATTCAAATGCAGGTCACCTAGCTTCCCATTATTAGGCTTAACCACTAATCTATCCGGGCTGCGATCCACCTCCTATATTTCTGGAGTATGTACAACCTATTGATTTCTTAGTAGTAACCAATGTTTGTCTAATTCGTTAGTCTTCATCGAATTCTGTCTATCCGAATCACACAGCGAGCGTTAGTTTCTATAATATTGGCTGGCGAGCCTCAACTAACATAAAACCATGGTTCAGGGCATCCTGGAGACGTTTTCCAACCATTTAACGCTATGAAAACTATCTTTTAAACATTTGACATCGGCAGTTTTATAACTCATTCTTACTAGATCACATTATTGTATATTTCTTCCGGATCAAAACTCGTGACATTTGAATTGGGTATGAAATGTGGTGTCTGCTAGGACTATCCAGTTTCTTGGCATCATTATCAAGGTTTGATTTGATAATTTCGAAGAAATTGAGCAAGAATTCTTGCGTTGTTCCTTTGTACTATTTAAACTTGGATTAATTTTGACTTGGTTATTTATTCTCTGAAGAAGTGGCTTACACTGAGTCACGAAACGTCAGAAATCTAGTTTTTCTACTCATTGGAATATTACAAATATATTATGGCTCAGAATCGGTCACAATAGCGTATGTGTATATACTCTCTGTCTTCCCTTAAACTATGAGATTAAAATCGCTTCATATCTCTCTTTCTGCGTACTAATTCTTTCCTCCTGTACTATATCCTTATGTGCAATCTTTCTTTTATATATTACCGCCATTGAATTAACTACTTCTATGAATATGGTGTTCATCTTGTGTTAATAAGGTGTGGCGACTTGCACCAATGCATATATGTGCCTGGTTCTGCGTCAATTCGTAGCTTGACTAAACTACGTGAGATAGTAGTGAACTTAACTTCAACAATGTAAGTGGCTTGATGAATGTCAAAATCTCAACAGGAATACAGTTTGACTTGTTAAGCTTTACTACTTCTCGCTATTTGTGGAACATCATCAGTTGCTTGACCCTACACCTTCAAATCACTTTTAGTAAAAGTTGAAACTACGAAGTGATCCCTCAAATTATGTTACATGTAACATACACTACATCGAGGTAACATCATCGCTTATGTTTCGCTTTCTACTCAATCCTCCAATAGAATATATATATATCTATTTCTGATAAACTGTTTCGACATTCGATCGTTGAAACGGACATGTAACACGCATATAACCGGCTAATGATTTGCAACAACCAAATTTCCCCCTACATATAATACAGTTTGTATGTATGTTTTTATTTCTAATACTTACCTCTTTCTCTACTTTTTTTCTTCTCATCTTCGCTTGTAAATAAATCCTTGCGTAAAAAGGAAATTGAAATTCGACAACCTGAATTGGTTGATACATTTATTGAAGAAACTATAAATAATCTAACAAGTTCCAACTTATCTTCTTCAAATTCTTACCCCGTTATGAAAACATCAATGACGATGAAAAATCAGGATACACCATCCGTTACCAGCACCAGTAAACAACATGGTCAAACTGATGTTCATGGTGATGTTAGTGGAGAAGAAGGAGGAGTAAAAGAAAAAGACAATGATAATGATGACGAAGAAGACGATTTAGATAATGATGATGAAGAAGAGAAACATGCATCATTATTAAATCATGCTAAAGAATGTGAATCTAAATGGCAAGAGAAAGATACTCAAGAATTAACTGGTTTATTTGTTCAAAATTCCGTAAGTGGTTTGTAAATATTACCTTGTAGAAAAAGAGAAAAGTGAATTTTTGAAGTTATCAGTTAGCCTTGTGTCCTACTTCATTTTCCTTTCTTTTTATCAGTTCCACTTTATTTAAATGACAAAAGTGTAGAATTTTATAGATATCCGTGACTTCATAGGACTACTTTGTACTAAAGTTGCAGTCACTTATATTGGTGTTTACATATTTTTGGAATCATCTGATGAATAAATTTTTTGGCTTAATTATACTAACAGCCTTTACAAGTGATCTGGTTCATCAGTCACTCAGTGTTTTCTTTCGGATTCAGAAGTACGACCTCCTGGTTAAAAGTTGGGTACGTCAATCACTTAATCACTGTTTCACTTAATTTTTATGTCTAAAAAGTACGTAGTTCCTGCGTGGTCATAAGATTTTGGGTCCGATCCATGAATGGGGTTGTATATGCTTACTTTTGGAGAGCCCTCATACTAAGACGAAGTGTAACTTTTTCATTAGATATTATCATTCGTTAATAAGGGTTAATAATGCAGGACGCTTGTTTGATTCTCTTGTTACTAACACAGTACGTGATAATATCCAGTAAATTTCCTCTTATCGTCTAGAATTTGCTTTAGCATTCATTTACTTCTTGTTTTTGATTTCATTTGATCTATCAATTAGTGTGAAAATCAATCCTCAAAACCTCAACACCAAACATGCGAGCAACATCTGTCGAAATCAAGTAACAATAACAATGCCAACAACACAATTCCTACCAACACCGGTCACTTGACAACTAATCGACTATCAGACGATGTAGAAATTCCTAAGGCATTAAGTGATATATTTGAATCTTTAGCTGGTGCAATATTTCTTGATTCGAATTTCAGTTTGGATACTGTTTGGCAAATATTCTATCCGATTATGAAAGAACGTATTGGTTGGTTAAACTAGTTTGTTATATTATTTGGAAATAGTACCAATTATCCCATTATGGTGACGTATTACTAACTTATTAATAAAATTCACTTGGTGTTGTTTACTTGGATCTTTCCATTGATGTTTAGGACTGCAATTGATCAGTCTCCTATTGGTATATGTGCATACTGTGCGTATTACCTTAATTCACAATCCGCTATCCATAGTTTATTGATTTTTTATTCGTCTATTTACTGAGTGGTTAAGGACACAATAATCATATTAGTTCTCTCTCTCTTTAGCAAAGCATATGTACGATATTGATAGAACTGATACTCTCCATAGAATTTTTCTTTGATATTCTAATGATTATCCTCGATTATATGAATATGTTTTGTTAGATACAGAATTTTCCAGTACTACTATGTTCTCCTTTTCATGTAGAAGAAGTAGGCATTGCTGATATCGTTCAGAATGATAATGAAAGACTAACAATCATATAGTCTAGATAACATAACACCAATAAAAGCACCTAAAGGAGTTGCAAATCTACTTCATCATTTCAGGTACTGAATTTTTAGTATGACTTATATCAGATACATCTCCTTTGTTGACAGCCCTGTTGATCAGTAAAATAAAATCAATAGTAATTAGTTAGTTAATTTTGAGACCTAAAGACTATAATTGGCTGAGTTCATATTTTAATCAAAAGAGAGCAACTTTGATATTAACCATATTCCTGAAAAATACGTTGAATGTATTCAGTGACAGTTTATTTTTAAATAAATGGAAATGAACACAAAAGTGATTTTAGTTACTACTGTCCGAGATTAATTAAGTGTTAATATAAGAACACTACAGGAGGTCAGTCGCTACCTGAATAGCTTAATGGTAATGTCTTAGTCTGTGAAGTTGGATCTGAGGCCGTATCTGACAAGGAACATTAGTTCTGTCAAGGTAATATGATAGTTTTACATTAAACATTTATAAAGAACTTAGTTTTCAACACAATTTAATTCATACTGAAATGCTCATCTTGTACTTTATTTTCGTCATCCAATCAAAATAAAATTGAAAATATCCCTGTGTTTTTTTCAAACTTCATCTTATTCTTTGCTATTTATAGAACGATATACTGCTTGTATCCCGAAATCACCAGTTAGACAATTATTAGAACTGGAACCGGAAGGAACGAAATTCGAGTAAGTTTTGAGAAGTAGTAGACAATTTTTAGATATTCATAAGCACCATACTTTGTATGCAGCTAAATTATTAAGTTACTGACCAGTTGTGGAACCATGTTCTAGATTAAGATATTATGCGTATCCGTATATTTATTTAGAAAAACATTAGTACTTATCTTTTCAATTTAAAGTAGGTGGAATTTTTCCAAAGACATGTCGCTGTAGTAACGCACTGGCTTAGCACATAAACACATTGATCTGTTCTCGCGACTCTCTAAGCATTGGAGATTTCCAAAACTCATTACGTTCACACTATTCCTAGACGGTTGATTGCGTACCAAATCATGGCATTACCCTGCACACAATATCAGATATTACGTTAACTACCATTTATATCAGACGCCATCTAATTCATACAAGACATTTCATAGACAAATCGTCGTAGGACCGGGTTTAGGAGTTTAGTTTTTCAGGTCGTAATATCTAAAAATATAATTCAGTATGTCTACAAGCATGCAGCTATACATGTGTCGTTTCTTCTAGGCGGCTAGAAGCAATCAATACATGGCTCTATACATAATTTTCGTACCAATCGACTAAGTGTAATACAGTTGGGCTGTTTTCTTAGAGAAAGGTTATCAACTCCAATTAATGGCAGCTCACTTATCTCCCCTCATAAGGCCAAATATGACCCTTAAGCTAAGTATTAGTGTTCAATTACATCTCTATTAAGTCACCAATAAATTGACATTTTGACACAGCACAGTACATCTGAAGTTCCATTTCAATATGTGATGATCATTTGATCGTAAATAGTGAGACTATTTTCATGTAAATTGTTTTCATAAGATTAACTAAAAGAGCATTTTATAAACTTCATTTATTTGTTTAGGCGGGCGCGACGAATGGTGGACGGAAGAATTTCAGTTTGTGCCCATGTATTAGGCAAAGGTCGATTTTATGGTGTTGGACGAAATTATCGATTGGCCAAAAGCTTAGCTGCTAAACGTGCTTTAAGAGTACTGCGTAGACTAAATCAGCCGTCTCAAACCACACCAGTAACTGCTAATCGAGACTACCATCAAAAATCATGTCCTATTTGAATGGGATGAAACTGTTTCTAGTGAATATTTTTTCACGTTAATGTATATTTTAACATTTCTTGTATATGTTTTATTGAAATATCATTGAAACTGACAAGCTAATTTGACTTTCACCTGTAACTGTACAGTGTAACACTTATTCTGTATCAGTCAGCAGTAGTTCCATGTTAGAAGTCAACAGATGTTTAGTCTTCGTTCTTATTTAAATATCCACAGAGGACAATCATACATATTATCGGTGAAAAAAAACCCAACAATCGTTGCGTCCTCTTGACTTCAAATTACTAAAAGCTTTCACGATTTCTTTTGCTCCAACATCTTTTAAAGAATCTAATGATAGCCACAACCAATGAATCTCTTTAAATGACTGTTTTCACGATTGAGTAGTTTGTCGCGTATTGAAATATGAGCAGTGCGATTTACACAAATGATGTAGTCATATGGTGTGCACATTATGGATTCAACCCGTGAATTCAAAATTACATTCGTCAGCTAAATTAGCAGAACAATGAGTTAAGTATGCCCATAACTCTTTGTCACTGGAATTTTAACGGCTAGAAAAGCTCATGCAAATGTGGGAACAGTTATATTCATGATTTATGATGTAAGGTGGTAGTGGTAAGTAGGTTTCATCCTCGTAAAATTACTTGGTTTGCCCTAGAGGGTATTGGGGGCTTAAAACGGGATTCAAGGATTGTGGACGACAAATATGTCCAATTTCAACTAGAAAAGGCACATCTCACAATGAGTTTACGATAAGTCAGATACTTCGATTTACTCCCGTCACAAACAAAGATGACCGGTCGAAGTATTTATGAACTGAATGCTTTGGATACTTTACATTCCGATAGCAAGTTTTCACCTGAGGTTTTCAGAGAAAATATTTCGTCATGTCTCACTGACTCGAAACATGTGTAGAGAGAATGTGTTTGTAGACAATGTTACTTTCAAGAGTGATAAATGGACACATATACCAAACGGAAGTCGTCTGACAATGTAAGTTATTCAGGCTTCATGGGTAGCAGAATGTAGTGTTGATTTAGGATATAAGTGGGAAATATAAGTCATTAAAATCAGAGAAAAGAAAACTACCAGACAAACCGCTGGAATGGGCGAATTACTCGTGTTAATTCATCCCTGTGACCTTAACAATAGTCGATTGGACATATCCATATAATCGGAATCTGTACATATTCCGTATACTATTCATTATGAATGCTGAGCAATATAACTAGTCTTCTAATAGGTTTATGGAAGAAACTGACAGCAACACTGGAAGAAATTAGTAATGCAGCGAATAAGCAACCGAAGACGCTTAGTAGGGTGAAAAAGAGGATCTTCGGCAGGACCATTGTCGATCACTCTCACAGCTTTCTGTTTTATTGGTAAAAGCTGGGCCAAAACATCCTATTGTCACCTAGCACTGAAGTTTCAAGTGTCTTGACGTGTCACCTTTGTACGACAATCTATAGCAGTTGTACTAAGAATCTTATCTTCAACGTGATATTGACGATAACTTGAATTCCATAATTCAGATAATCTTACGTGATAAAAACTAGTTTGTCCGACCAATAGTTACAAACAACCTACAGTAATAAAGAGTGACACTCTCTGAGTGCTAAGACTCAGAAGGCACTACTAGGCGGAAAAACAAACTAGCGATGACAGAACGGACTTGCAACTGTTTCGCCCTTATACCTATGGCCCTATGAAAATGTTCACGGGAGACCCAACTAACAGCAGATTATAAGAAGAATGCTGGACGTCCATTTTAGTCTCAACCACTTCCAGTATTTTTTGAGTTACTTCTTTTACCCTTTTAGGCCTCAGTATACACAAAAGGAAAACCAAGGTCCTCAAATTCAGAGCGGAGAACAGTAACCAAATCACTCTTGATGGCGAAACTCTGGAAGATGTAGAATCCTTCACATACCTGGGAAGCATAATCGATGAACAAGGAGGATCAGATGCAGAAGTAAAGGCGAGGATCGGCAAAGCAAGGGCCTCATTACTACAGTTGAAGAACATATGGAACTCAAAACAACTTTCAACCAATATCAAAGTCACAATCTTCAATACGAATGTCAAGGCAGTTCTACTGTACGGAGCTGAAACTTGGAGAACTACTACAACCACCATTAAGAAGGTACAAGTATTTATAAATAGCTGTCTACGCAGGATACTCAACATTCGTTGATCGGATACCATCAGCAACAGCCTTTTGTGGGAGAGAAAAAACCAGCTTCTAGATGAAGAGGAAATTAGGAAAAGACGATGGAAATGGATAGGACACACATTACGCAAATCATCAAACTGCATCACGAGGCAAGCCCTAACTTGGAATCCTGAAGGGAAGCGGAAAAGTGGAAGGCCAAAGAACACATTACGTCGGGAAATAGAAGCAGATATGTTAAGGATGAATAAGAACTGGAAGGAGCTGGAAAGGATTGCCCTGGACAGTGTTGGATGGAGAATGCTGGCGAGAGGCCTATGCTCCTTCACGAGGAGTAACAGGCGTAAGTAAGTAAGTAAGTCTTTTACCCTTTCGTTCGAAAACATAAACAACAAAGACTGCAGCTTAACATTACCGATGCAACTTTTAAACGGGAACCTGGTTTAAACCTTTGTTTGATATTCGATTCTTAACAAAAGTTCCTGAATAAATTTTTGAGTCTAATGCTACTTTGTTTTATCTACTTAATTGTTGCAAGAAAATTGTGAAACACGAGCCTCTCAGTACCTAGTTTATATGTAGTAAGTATAAGTGATGTAGTACATATCTTCGTCATTTTCTTAGGAAACCTACAGAATCGGGTCCTCTCACAACTTATTCTAACCACCATGAGTTGCCACGATAGTTGATGGATAGACACGCGTTACACATCCTAATCGTCCCTGCGTCTAATCTCATAGTTTCCTATTCAGATGCCATATGATACGCAAGCAGTGCCTCCACCCACACTAATGGAACACCAGTAACTCAAAGGCACCCTGTATGGTACCTTACATTGGTCTACGCACTCGCTTAGCTTTTTATTGAGAATACTACCACAGTCCTGCTAAACATCCCATGAACCCCCTATCTCCATCAAAACAAATAAGTCTGTATTTGCTGCATATATTAATGTTATTTTTCAAAAGTAAGATATAACAGTTAGAATTAGAGTAAAATGGCAGTATACAGCAGATGCTCGTGGTACAAGACTTCATCGATTAACTGAAATAGAGAATACGGATATTAGCTTAACAGGCTTATTTAGAAAGACTAGTGTCTACTTTGAACTTACTGCATGAGAAAGTTATACTGGAACTACGAATAATGTATGAATCGAGTTCCGCAGGGCGTACGAAGCACTCAAACTGGAATACAGTTGTCCCAAAATAATTCGAATATGAAGGTGAGAATTCGCAGGTACTTTTCGTCGTAAGGGTGAACATATTAGGTACTGGTCGACAAAATACCGTAAAAAGAACACAAATTTGCGAGTCGTGATATATGATCTTTAAGAAAGTGAGCTTAATAACAGTTAATTACCTTTATACTTCCTGATCATGACCCTCCAAGTTCCTTTTATGGCCAAAACAGCAAACATACACTACACACTGGTAGCAGATTTCCGGCTTTTCAATGTTAAGCTTGTTTTAACGCACGACGTAATGAGTACAACTCGTCTATTACTGCTATATGGCATATTTTTCATAACAAACCCTCTGCAATAGATTGGTAGCATCTGTGATTTCATCTATAGTTGTCGGAAGTCTGGAACCTTTCAAAATCAATACTGATATGCCGTACTGCTGGGCACTCGGTATTAGTTTGACTCGGTGGGATCGTGTGGTCCATAGTACTGAAGAAAATTAAAAACCGGAGATTGTTTCCTTTCATTTTGCCGATAATATCATAAAGGACAGTTAGGAACGAACACGCGGACAGTTAGTCACAGGCGGCAGCAACAATCATTTTAGCTAAAAAAGCGAACTTCGGCTTTGGATATCTGAAAACAAGTAAAAAAACCATTACCATTTTAAAACATAGGACTAGATAGCTTGTTTGAAGAAATACATTGACTTGAGTAGAAGCAGCAAAAACCCAGAAAAAAGGCTAAATGAGAAAAAATTCTGCTCCGACATTTAGAGTACTACATAAACTTCTGCATTTTACCACACTGAAACACTAAATTATGTAGCTACACAGAAGAAATAGCGGATAAAGCATTGGACGAAGAAAGCCGGCCGCCATCGCATACAAAGATCGCGGATATAATAATTTCCGCTTCATTCTGGTTGGTCTCTAAGCAGACTGCCACGTTTACGAAATCGAGTTGGGTTTATAAGCAGCCACCCCGCTTGTAACCTGATACGATCTCGGTATTCTTTCGATACCACGAGATCGCCAACAAATACATCTCGACTACAGCCATCAACTGCCTTCTGATATTTGGCCTACGGGGGATCTTACCGGTTAACTGGCAGGTATTTTTCTTATAGATGTGGTCATGGTCAACCGCGACTCGACGCCACACTACAAATGAACCAATCGCGACGGTAATGCAACAAAGAAAACAGCAAAACTGTCTGTAGGCCCTTTAACCGTCCTACAATTAACACCGACGAGAGCTTGAACTACGACCTAAGAGGAGCTTCATAGGTGAGCTTGGAGGCTGGATTTATGCGTCAAATGCCGGAGCATCTAGGCAAGGGCACTTCTTCTAGCCTGGATATGTTTCATCCTGCCGTCATATTCGCTGAAATATAATGGGATACTATTCGATTGGAAGTTTCTACTTACAAAATTTGCATAGAAAAACTGGTGTGGAACACCAGTTAGAATTCGTCCTCCCCTAATTTATGCCACCACCCCTTTAGTTAGCCTACTAATGCAAACGCAGATGGAAATCAACACATGCGTATAGTGTAACGGCAGAAATATCAGCCGACCTGCTAATTCAGACCAAAAAAGTGCCTAATTCAGTACTTCTACAATGTTGATTATTTTTCTATTTGATTAGTGTTAATCTAAGCACAAAATATTCGTACTAATCATAAGTTCAACTAATAACCACTGGTTATTGTTATGCATTTTAATGCGACTTATCGATATGACTTCATACTAAATTATGATGATTAGACATATCCGAATTATCGTACTGACAAGGAATTTCTGAAACAATGAGATTTGAACCAGATAAAACTAGATGAGCACAAACAAGTGTACTGTATTCGAAATACGTAGTCAGCGGTCAATGAAGTACGAAGGATCATTATTTCACAAAATTAACCTATAAGTCCTTCTTCATCAATGTAATTCCACTTGTTTCAGCTCTTAAATAATATTTATGTGAGTTTTTAGTGGTCCTTTTTCTGACTCCATTTGGATCGTATGAATGATTGTTATTGAATTATATACTTGTCGTCTATCATCTCACATAATCCACGTTAGTGAATGGTGGAATTAAATAGGGTATATATGAGAATGGATTATGAATTTGCATATTTTATGCACTCATTGATCTGAACATGCAATCAGGGTGGTGAAACAAAGAAGGAAGAGTGGAGCAGATTGTAGAAGGAGTGTGAGCCACTTCTATCTAACCAATAATTATAGCCAGATAAAAATAAACTACAGAAATGTAGTGAGTAGGACAAGACGTGTACACACATATGCTCATCTAAAGACAGTCAAAATAATTAAGCAAATATGTAACAGTGTCAAAATATTGCTTAAGAAGAGTGAGTAAATTGGCTTGTCAGGAGCTAGAATAAACTATATGGTTTAACTTTGTACATGACGTTACACTGTTCCTCACATGTTTTCATTTTTGGCGTACCAAGATATAAACAAAATTTTTGAAATTACTGCATGTATTTCTCGATAAGACGCTGCTACTTTCTTTCTGGTTTTTCTTCCAGGTTTTCAGTACCCGATGGACCCCCACTATTGCCTTGGCAACCTCCGGCTCGCGATAATCAAATCAATGTCACATTGATTATAGTGGGAGATTAATGCAGTGTTGTCGGTTCTAAAGCACATCATCCTTGAAGATGAGCTGATGATAACTGAGATTTACATAAAATGTTGGGCAACATAGAGGTCAGAACTAGTGAATATCAAAACGCTTGTTCAGTGTCGCATGGCCCAGTCGTTCGGGTATGGTCAATGTGTAACTTGCTACTCCCCATATTAAGTATATTAACCTATCCCCAGTTCAAATGTGTCTTTCAGGGGTGCTAAACTTCTTATTGAATACCCAATCTTCCAACTTTGGTGAAAATTTGACCCACTTTTGGGAAATTTTGAGGGAGCCGCTATAGAAAATTTCGTGGAAATTTAGGGGAAATGGCATCAAAACACCAAAATTGTGACAGACGACTGTCACAATAACATCAGTCGGTACACACGGTGACGCGATTTCCACTTAAGGTTCTATAGATTAGGCGGCCGCGTCATGGTGAATCTACAATCTTGGGATTAGGTATATCATCCTAGTCGCAAAAGTAAATGTAATTCATACAGCTGAGCATATTCCAACACTTTCAACCTGCTGTTTAGAAGCATTTCTTTCTATATATTCAAAAATTATCAAGTTTTTGGTACACTACAACTCATCTGACTATTTATTATTTTTAATTTTGTTTCCAACGCAGCAACAGGTTTCGAGAGGGACCCACTCTTAAATTTCTTATCTGCTGATAGCTGTGTTTTGAAAGACAGCAGTTCACAGCCGGAAGAATCAAACGTAGTATACCTCTGTTTTTCAAAGCCTTTAAATATGACCAATCTTATAAGTCTCTTCAGTGAGCCCAAAATATAAGGATTCAGGCAACTACGAACAGATTGCTTTAAGTCACCTGAATAACCGGGTTTTCAAGGCCAGTGTGAAGGTCACTTTTTTCACTCTACAGGATGTCACAGTAATGTCCCACAGAGTTCAGCAGTAGGATCTCTTTTGCATTTCTGTATGAATTAATCTTGTCAGGAATACGCATCTGAGTTGTAACATTTTGCCGACGAATTTACACTTCAGACAGAACTTTGCCTTCAGGATGATCATCTAATACTGCTAGAAGATTAGGTTTGACTTCAAAGGTGGGCCGGTAACGTTGCACTTAAAAATAACGCAAAGCGAAAAGTAGACTGTCTGAGACAAGTTGAAAATTGCGTGTACAACACGCATAACTCTTCTACAGAGTTGTCACGAGTTTAAAATATATGAGCGTCACAGGACTTTGTTCTAAACTCTGACGCCAACCGGCTAATTACCTTTGAATCAAACTGTGTACTAGGAACGTTGAGGCACAACTTTGTCAATTTTAACGTTAAAAATTTACAATTGATCTAGGAGAGCACTATTTGGTTCTACTCAGAGTACTGAAACATAGAATTTCCCTCACTCGTTGCAAAAGGATAAGAATTATTATCGAACCACTAAATAAATTCGAGCAAGCAAATTCAAATTTTATGAAAAACGACTTTAATCGCTTGGTCTTATCCATAATAGTCTGAAGTACTCAGAAGTAGTCTGTAATTGACCTATTACACTATCACTAATGCTAGGGATCCTTTAAAATACGTACGTAAGATCAAACCCTTACAAATTTCAGTGACAATATTCAAAAGTTGGAATCACAGTATAGTAAATCAATTGTGCACATACCTGCTTTTTACGGAAAGTTAAATTTTGAAATTATCCATTCGATGAAAATTTTCAAAAGAGTCCCTGAAAGTTCTTGAGAGGAATCTTACTGCATTCCCAACGACTCATGACAGTATTTCTCCATAATTCACTAGTATCTAACTTTCGCTCTTTTAATATTTCTAGGTCCATTTCTAGAGGTTTGTGCAGTTTGATGCTTTTAGATACAGAAGTCATTTAGGCGAAAGTTTCAATCTCGGTCACTACAACATAAACCGTTTGAACGTTTGACCTTGGACATTGAAGAGCACGAGGTCACTTGATGCGTTTATACAGTTTTCGTGTTACACGATGAAACGTCAGCCTCCAAGTGTTATAGTCGGAACGTCTAAATCCAAGATGTATGTTTTGTCATCTGCACCAACATTTCTGAATATACCGTTGGTTCCAACGAATGTTTTATTGATAAACAGTGTTAATATTTGTATGTCTTAGTATAGAAGTATATTTAAACTATTTATACAACATATAGGGTAATCTATCTCGAAAAAAATGTGAATCTTTTTAAAGAGCGAACGTTTTTCGAGAATTTTAGCTCAAATTGATGGAAAACCTAGTACGATTTCATCGAAATTTACACTTCAAATTGCATTGTTTTATCGTCTTTTCACTGTAATATAAACCGAGCCATCCACTCTTCATCCGAATTTCTACTTAATCAGTCCACAAAAAAATTATCTCTTATTAATGTCACTCATATTGATCTTGGCTTTCCTAACGGAGTCAACACTTGTATGCAATTTATGGAATCTATAAAATTGTTACTCGTCTTAGATATTTATTTGAAAAATACAAGTGTTATCAACCTAGACTGAAACCCCAAGATTTCGTAATTACGAAAGTTTGACAGTTAATCTATAGTTTATATGAAGTCATATAAATTGTCTCCACGTGCATCATATATGTCCCAACTCTATGTACCGATTGAGAAAGCTTCATTGTTTAAAAAACAATCTATAGGGGAAGTATGATTACGGTGTAAAAATTTTGAAATACACCGTTTATTTTGCACTTCTACTTCGTCAGTGAGAACCTAGGTTATCATTCATTCAATCCTGAAATTGAAGAGCGATAAGCATTTATAGTGGAGTTTGTTTAAATCCGTTTTTTACTAATATACGACAACATAAGGTCAGGCTTACAGTGATGTTCAACAAAATTTTACCCCGTCTCTATAGAACGGAAGAAAAGCTAGCTATGAAGCATATTTCATTATCTTTTCCTCCATGATAACGCTTACTGAGCTTATCTTTCATGCCACAAAGGTAATCTTGCAATCGGACGTGGTACTATTGTAAGTAATACTAGAGAGTTGAAGTCGTGATAATAATATTTGTGGCGATCAAGAACAACTAAAACAAATCTCCACTTAGTATGCTTTTGTAGAATCTGCGTTTCTGAAAACCCTTTTTGGTGGTAGTTTCAAACACCGCAAACTGGATGACTAGTTCAGTTTTCATGATGTAAGAAGAGATTTATTCCATGGATGTTTTTGGATTGTCACTCACTAGTCGTTTCACTGTCGCCATCTTAAATACTAGAGGATCATCAGATTAGCAAGTCAGCATACAAATATGTCCCTCATATCTTGTTAAAGACTAATGTTCAGCACTTCTAATTCCACTTCGGTCAACAGAAAAGTGTGAACCTGACAGTAAAGCACCAATCTTTAGAAGACATCACAAGTAAATTTAATATGTGCTCATGACTAAGTATGAAACACTTCAATATGCTTATGTCACTAGAATCGTTGACTTCAGTAAAAAAACTAACATGGTCTATGGGAGATCTAAATTTATTTCATTCATTATCACCTATGTAAGTAATTAGTTCAGGCTTGCCTAGGCTTGTTTCTATACTGTCCAGCTTAAATTGGGTGGATTTAATACCCCTCACGTAATAAACCTGTTTTATAAAACCGGAGGTAACTAGATTACCTGTCGTAGGCAAACAGTAGACTGTTCGATGTAGATTTAGGCGTAAATGTTAGGACGTTTCCCCTCCCAGAAAGACATTTGAGGGAAATGTCTCACTATTCCTCCATGGTAGGCAACAAAACAGACTATATGTCACCTTCCCCCTTTGTTTACACAATTTTTCTTTCAAGAATGTCACTATTCTCTTGTTTGCTTGAAGAGTCATCTGTTTACTGTTTAATATAGTAAGTACAACTATGTTAGTAGTTATACAACTCTTCTTTGATTGTTTGGATACTATTCCTATTCTTAATTATTATGGTCGTGATGACTTTCTAAAAATACTTATAGTCTTTAGTAATATTTTGACAGTGAAGTTTACAAATGACGAGTCTTATCTTTTCCCCTTCTTCTTGGTCCATAATGATTGTTCTTTTTATAGAGCGAACAAAGTTTCGCCTGGCGAATTCATGAATTACTGTCGGTTAAAAGTAACAAGCCTGCCAAAACAACACTATGAACTGCCTTAGTTTCAAGATCGTGTCTTTGTTCATCACTAGCCCATGTTTTCTAGTAAGTTTACCTTAGACTACTTCATTGTAAGCTTTTGCCCATCAAAACCTCCATAGAACTAAACCTAAACGTTCAATAAATGATCAGACAACTTGTGGGTGTGCTTTGGACCATACAGTTTGGTACTTTTCACTTTGAGACTTCATTTTTTATATCTACCGCTACTTTTCTTATAATTTCCTAAAGCCTTTCAAACAATCTTATTTCTGTATAGTATGCCTAATTCTCCGCTAAAAGTGTGCTAACGTGTCCTGGAAGTAATAACGTACTATTATTAGTTATTTGTAGTGTACACCAATTATTTCATTTTGAGTCAATCTATCTTTTAGGCGTCAAACGACCTTGGTCCCCACCGAGAATCTTTCACAGTCAATAAATGAAGAATTGTGGGAAAATACCGTCTCTCTGTTAGTATATACACATCCCAAGTGTGAACCCAGTAGCAAAGTAATACTTCAGGCTAGAAATAAATCCGTATTACGATTAGATTTTAGGCCTAGATATGGACGGAACAATTATTGTTCCATCTTCAGGAAAAGTTTTTCCAAAAGACTACAAAGATTGGAAGTAAGATTTATCTTATTCAATAACTTATCACTTTAGATTGATCAACGACAATGTTATCCCTAAGCTCAAGGAATATTTTGATAAAGGATATAAAATTGTTTTGTTCTCTAATCAAGTACTCGCTTTTTATATTACGTTACTTTCTAAAATCACCTCTTCAGAAAGGTATAACAAAAGGCTACCAAGATATACCTAGTTTCAAGTTAAAAATAGAAAATATTGTAGATAAATTAAACATACCAATCCAAGTAATAAAAAATACATTCGACCATATGTAATGCAATCTAGGGTTTGTTTTCTATCTTAGATGATAGAAACCGCAAACCTCTCACCGGAATGTGGGATTTTCTTAATGAAAAAGGTAATGCTGGAGTCTCTATTGATTTGTTCGCATCCTTGTATTCTGGCGGTAAGTTATCATTCGTATTCACTTTACAACTGTAATATCAGGAAAATATTTTTATTCTAATCTTCCACGAGATAATTATTTGGGGAGATGTCATAAAAACTGACCTTTTAAATATTACTAACATGTCTAATAGGGGGCTCGTCAACCACGTTCTGAATGTGCGAAAATTAAACCAATATAACATTGCAGAACCCCGCGCAAAAGTCATTGGTCCATATTGTTCGAGGATGCACAGACTAACGAGGGCTATTTTTATGTTCATAAGAAGTCTATTAGTACATATATCCCATTGTAGTGGGGTTTTCAGTTACTTACCCTAACATTTTGTGTACCTTCGTCTAGATGCACATAATTCTTTTCATATCTCAAATTATTATCAGTGGCTTTATAAATACGTATGATATCTTAGTTCAAGCACCTATAGCTTTTTTTCACATATTAACGCTGCTTCATTACGTATGGGTAGGTGGTTTAACCTGCTCCCTAACTAAAGGTACGTTTATGTGACTTCAAGCTGCACTTCAGGTGTGAGCACAAACCAAACTAGGTCCTTTAAGATTCAAATTTGAAACTTTAGTGACCAAAAACTATGTCCATGCATAATTTACTTTAAGTTACCATTGTTGGTAGCGTCCCGCTTGAACCAAAGCGCGTGAAGTGAAATTCAAGCCTTCGGTGTAACTAAAACTTCTTTGGTCACCAAGCTATCACTACATTTTTTAACTCTCCAGTCGGGAACCTATAACTCGTTCCTTCTGTTATTTTTAAAGCTGAATAACTATTTACTTTCCAATTCTTTTTTACTTGACTTAGTATTATTTACCACTTATTTCTCCCTGGCTTTTTTTCTCATCAGTTTAGATTTGTTAAATAAAATCCGTTATAAAAACATTCACCGAAATTTGAACTAGCAGTGCTAAGGAAATCGGGCGTCAAGAATGTAGAAGACATTCAGTGTAAAGCTAGTATTTTAATTGATCAAGATTTTAAAGTCAATTATCGGCTCAGACGAGACTGTTAAATAAAATGCAGTTATTTAAATTCCAATAGCTGTAAGCTTTGGTCAGCTAATATTACATGCAATTAGTTCCCTTTATGAATTTAAATAAAGCCAGAACAAATATTGATGCAGAATAATATCAGTTACATAGCTAAAAAAAAAGCCGCAAAATTTAAGCAAGCCTATTCAATTAGTATAACCATTTAGTGTAACATGGTTTCATATCCATATAGGTTTTATGGCTTTATCAACATTACGAATTAGTGCTGCCTTGTGTTAGCCTATTTTACAACATCTGTTTATTCAAATATGATCTAACACTTCACAAGTTTGATCTCATAAGGATAGAGCACAACCACGGAAAACCAGTTGTCCATTAACTCTTAACCCTTCGTTGTAATCGTCGCCTAACGGTTAGAACATTCGACTTTCAATTGTTAAGCCCTAGGTCCAAACACTGCCTCACTCACTGTGATATAGACAAGCGGATAGCATCTCTTACTACCTACACAAAAATGGGCGATTCAAACCCGAGAACATATTAATTTGTAATTACTAAATGAGTCATACTAGTTATTCCTCAAATTGGTTTTAAGCTTACAACTGGTCATCAGAACAAGTATTATAAACTATGAATAACTTAAAATAATAATTATTATTATACAATGTTTTAAATCCTTCAGTGATCCTAAAAAGTAATGTAAACCGATGAATCCCCACACTAGGTGAAAACAACCGTTCCTCGTTAACAAATAAGTGCACAAATGATACTAATGTTTAAAGTCAA
The DNA here is from genome assembly GCF_000699445.3 of Schistosoma haematobium. Lineage (NCBI taxonomy): Eukaryota > Metazoa > Platyhelminthes > Trematoda > Strigeidida > Schistosomatidae > Schistosoma > Schistosoma haematobium. The sequence goes on from NC_067201.1 coordinate 14,976,536, forward strand.
CTTCTTTACACACAGTCCATTCTATTTTCCCTCAATAATTAGAACAAAAAGTATTCGGAATGTAAACTCTGATTGTTATTCTTTCAAAAAGCTTATGTATTCTGTAATGGATTCATTAATAGTATGACTTTGTTTACTCTGTTAAAACTAACGGTTCTATTTACACTCAGTGTAGTTTATGAATAGCCTCCAAGTATCAAAACGCTTCACCCTTAGTATATTTGATAAAATTAATTTATATTACTTTTTAAAGTTATAAGTAGATTACTTATATTTAATTATTTGTCTCACCTGTCCGAAAAATCTTCGTCTATTAACTTCAATGGAAATAGTTCTGATTATCATCAACAAGTTGTCTTTTGTAAGGCATTTATCACAAAGCAACGTCTGTATACTCTTACTAACGTAAGAATTATATAAATACAAAGCAGCTAACTTCGCAGGTAATTTGACATTAAAAATAGTGACATGGTTTCTGCCATTGAATTCAATTAATTCTACGAAACATATCTTTAAGTTATGTATGCTCAGAAATTGTATGTCCAGCTAATGTATGATATTACTACCCTCAGAATAGTGTTGTTCACCTAATGATGGACAAGGAGATAACCCCAGAAATACCCGAGGTTAGCATAGGCTGCTTTCTCTAAATGAAAAGACTTTTCTTCACTTCACATCACTAATATGTCTGCTTAAATAAATGAATTTACCAATGATCTTCACTAGTTCATCAATAGCAGTGACTTTAGACATAGGCATTTTACAATTTAACGTTATTCTTTATCTAAACGGTTCAAATCATAAACACACGTAAACACAATCATCTTATTAACCGAGTTCGATGTATAATATAGTCTGTATTTCATCACAATTACACGATATCGTCTGGTTATTCCTAATCAAAAAACACTTCAACAAATAACATATCTATAACACAACCACACATTTTCATTAAATCTGTTTCCAAAAATACATCAACGACGAAAAGTGGAACTATAAAATACAGTTAGTATTTATCGAAGTCCTACTTTGATTCTCTTTTCATTAGTTCTTCATATCTGTTTGGGGTTTAAGTGATGTACCAAGCTTATCTGGACTGTCTAACCAACTAATTTGTAAGTATTGGATCTCCTTATTATCATCTTCCTAACAATAATTTACTAGGTTGCGAAACATCAAAGATTCAATTATCTAATCATTGGGATTTTACAAATATTTCATTGTAATTGTCACTAACAATTTCTCCCTTGTTGTTTTGATTAGTTACCTAATGACTGTAACTAAAAACTTATTACTTTTTAAGCTAATAATGTAATGTCTACTACTAATCTTTAACAGATGCTGCTGGTCGTCCAGCTTCTGGAAAGCGTAAGAAAGATCATTCATGTGCTGATCGTTTAGTAAGTTGATTGTGTTTTCATTTGGTCATTTTCTATCTGTTCATAATTATGCAATTCAGTAAGAGAAAGGTGGTTATAACTTTGAATTTTTTCTATGAATATGTTCCCAAAAGCCTTCGAACAAGAGGAGGAAAAATTTTAAATGATGCAGTTACTAAACATTTCTTAGACACATGACTTCAGGTCGATACCGTGCAATATTTCAAGGTGATTAATGAACATCCAAGCTCCAGTCTTCTGAAGTTTGCAGAAACTCTTGCTACCAGGCGTCAGAAACCTGATTTATGTGTTCAAAAGGAGATGATTGTTAATCTCTCTTTGACTTTATAACAAATATTCCTTCATTACATCATCAAATTTTGTTTAACTCTTTCCTTCAATTAATTACATCACTGCGTCTTTTTATTTCAACTGAACGGAAAAAGAATTCATGTTGTTTCGCCTAAATCTTTCCTCTTGCTTTCTTCGAGAATTCTATAACAGTTGAAATAACAACTTTATATACAGCAGATTGTTTCACGTCAGTTGCACCTAGGAGAAAATAATACTGTTTGTCTACTTGTATTAAAAGAAAAACGATTGAAAAATACACAAATTATTTTGATAATGGCTGTGTGCTCGAAAGTCAAGTGGTTATTTGAAAACTTCTATGAATCTAATATATAAAGTGCCTGTAACAAATGGAATTTATTTTAGGATATACATTGTCTTGATGTTTTATATTCCTTTTTTTAACATAAATATTGTTGACAAATAATTTCAGCGAAGAGATCTCTTTTCAACGAATTTATTATCAAGCTATACAATCGTATATATATGAAATTTTTTTGTTTTTTGTCAAAGTACTAATTCCGTGAGGAAATGTGAACACAATTAACCATGACATAGTAAAAAAAATTATAATACTAGATTAGTACTTTTACAAAAAACAAAAAAATGTCATATATATACGATTGTACAGCTTGATAATAAATTCGTTGAAAAGAGATCCCTTCGCTGAACTTCGTGTATAAATATTGTTGTCAAGGCAATTTTTTCAACTTATCAAGTATCATTTTCTCAACAAGACAGCTTTTGGATATATATATATATATATATATATATATACTACCTTAACGTTCAGATGTTCACTCTGTAAGCATAACTTTAGCAAACTAACAAATCTGAAGATTTATAGCTTAAATGTCGGGTTATTGGAGATAACCGATATTAAAACCTGAATCTAATTTTTATGCTAGCAAGATGTGCTTCCAGTCTTGAGGGTTTCAATCTTCCCATGGGATTTAAACCCACATCACCCAACTTTACAGTCTGTGACACTACCACTGAGCTATTAAAATTTTGAATGATCTCCTATAGGGCTTAAGTATGTACAAAAATTGATCATTGAGTAGTGACTTATACCTTTTAATGTTGATCGAATTCTGTTGATCAAGTGATCACTTGTCTAAAGGACTCTACATAGCGTACACTATGTTCAGATGTTAAGTAGTTGAAGGTAGTCTATAGTTAACTCTGGACGTAGACAAACATGACATCGGTCGCCACTCAGTGATCAACCAGCGTTAAGTTACAAGTATTAATCGTCATTCTAATGGTAATTACTCTTAATTCTCTAAAAACAAAAATACAGTAATTATATTCTAACGGTCTTATAAAATTTTGATGTGAATTAGTATCATTCCGTTTAAACACGATTTTTTCCTGTTCCTCTCTCTTTTTTCATTTCATCTTATTACTTCTCTCCACATTCTACATAGTTTGCCCAAAATGTTGGAATTCGCTTTTTAACACCAGAACAGCTGTGGTTTGATCAATTAGATACAGAGAAATTTGAGATGCCTAAATTCAATCCAACTGAATTGTTAACTAATGACGATGTACAAAACAGTAAATTACCAAGAATTGACCGACCAAACAAATCAGAGCTTATTTTAATGGTAGGACCTCCTGCGTGTAAGTAATGATTATGATATTGTTTACCTTGACTTTCTTTAAGCCGACAATTTGTAACTGATTTCCATCACGAAATAAATTGCGAGTTTTATCTTAGTTCAGGGTTCAAGACAGTCCACACCTAAGGATTCAAGGTCTCATCATAAGTACAATGTTTTTAAGGCACTAATTCAAAATCTAACGATTAATACTTTTATCTCTAATCACCACATAATGCAATAATAGATACTTATCCATTGGTTAGTCTCCCTGTCTAGAAATTTGAGAGGTCTTAGAAGGTAATCAATAATGAGCACAGTATCATTATTTTAATATTAAGATTTGCGGCTCAGGTTCATGGTTTTGGTGATGTGTTCTCTCAGACTAGTTATTCAATTACGGAGCTTTCATAGACATGAGTTCGACTGGACAAACGTCTGAAATCTGTATTGGGAAACCCTAAGAATGTCAGAAAATTTCTGGGATCATGTCAGTCAGGTCAATCGATAATCAATAGACACATTGACGTAGATTCAATTTATCAACGCATACAGAAAACTCTATCAGTCACAGTGTCTAAGACTAATCGAACAACAGTAAATGGAAAAATAAGAACGAATAGAAACAAAAGGCCATCATAACGAACTAATTCAACACTGGTGGAATAACTGAAAAGCTACTTTGTGTAAATAAAGTAGACGCTGAATATGTTGTTCAAAACGATAATGAAAACTTCACGGTTAAAGTATTTTATAGCTACGAGAACACAACATTTGGGATGGCATTCCCTCTACATTTTTGCATTTATATATATTCTATATGCATTCCTCTCGATTTCTAGTCTTAATTTACCTGCTGATTTGTGGATTAATTGTTATTGTTTTTCTCCTTGATTTTCTTATACACCTTTTAGCTGGTAAATCGCACTTTTGTAGTCGAGTGTTGGCACCATTAGGTTATGAAGTAATTAGTAGGGTAGGTGTTACAGTGTGCTTTCTTGTTGTTTCAAGATATGTTTTGTGAATTGTCTACCTATTCATTGCATCATCTGATCTATCTATCTATCTATCTATCTATCTATCTATATATATATATATATATATATATATATATATATATATATATATATATATATATATATATATATATATATGGTAGTCGTAAATAAAAAGTACCATAGGAAATATGTAGACATGCGTAACTATCTTATTTTCACCTTATAAATTGTATTTTTGTTTGTTTTTGATAGTGATGTTGATTTGATTCATTTTCAATCCTACCATTTATGTGTAGATTCACAATTAATTAGAAAAATAATTCCCAATTGTTTGTATAAACATACGGTTTATTATCATGTTTTCACTTACTGACAATATGGATACTATTATCAACGTAAACAAACCTTAAAATATATTTTTTATCGATGTTATATATGTATACCTTCTAGATCTGTTATTTTATCCCCATATATTCAACCTTTACGTCGTAATATCATAGCTCAGTTTATCTGTTTATTGTTTTAGTTCACAGAGTAATACCACCAACATTCTTGCACCACTTATAACTTCACAAACCTAATATTCAAAATCACTCATTGTTATCTAAAATGAGTTATTTCTGAATGACTTGAAACAGTTTTGTTTAGCGATCCAGTTGTAAAGCAATAGCTTTATATAGTCAAGATTATTTTGTTTCTTGAAAGACACTAACCCCTTAGTAAAATACAACTAATCATGTAGAAAACGTAAAATGCTAAGGTTGTCTTGTAATTTGTTTAATCTGTTCGAATTCAGAGATTAAATTTAGCTGCATCGAATAGATGTTAGTAAAAGACTCTATGATTATTCAAATAAAAAAGCAAAACAATAACTTTACAAAAATTACAACATGAACCGACCTTAGACAATTATTATAAATCAGGAGGCACGAAATAGTTACTTAGTCCTAGTATAATGAACGAACTTTCAGGTGGGAAGACCTATTTACTACTTGGTGCAAAACTGCAATGTCTTCGTAAATTATGAAAACCATACATTAAGTACTTCATTTGCACATCTTCCTTCAGTTGTCCTTTACATCTTTCATGATTCTTCCAATTCTCAATCCCTTTATAGTTCCCTTTCTGTCTTCTCCAGTTCAATCTTCTCAGCCTTCTGACAGGCATTCCACTTCTGACCGGTATTACATACTACTTATTTCTGTCAATATAAGTAGCATATACTACATAGTATAAGACTCTTGAGCTGTATATATTCACAATGCCACTGGGGGTCGAGCCAAGAAGCTTCAGGTCCCGCGGTGAGTGCTTAAACTTCAAACACTAGGTCTCCATCAAGTGGTTTACATTCCTAATTTTAATAGACTGCTTACCACAACTAAAGATCAGGAATTCTATCCCCAATTAAATTGTAAATGCCATTTTCTGAGGAGTCCCATACTAGGACAAAATATCCGTCTTTATTTATTATTTATTTATTTATTTGAACACATAAATATTGGTACAAGAGGGCACCAAATATATATGCGCCACACAAAACAATCAGAATTTAAAGACAAGGAAAAAAAAGTCAGAATCGTGAAAGAAAAGGGGAACAATAACGAACAGATTGGTGTAAGGTAGTGTAATAATAATAGTAATAATGGGGGAACAGAAAGGTACAACCAGAAGAAATCTTTCAGTTAAGGAAGAAGCAACCACTTTTTACGAAGAAAGTAAAAGAGGGTTACAGCAGGATCGCCACTGGCTTCTATCCTGAGCCATATCTGATAACGTCTCTAGCCACTGTGTTGTGCCAGCCCTTTGCAGATTTCTTTCATACCACGACACCATATCATACACTGACCACCTCTCTGCTTTTTCCAACCAGTCCCAGAGTCGGCAAATAATGCACGACGTGGAATTCTCTGGGACGACATTCGTAGAACATGTCCAGGCCACCGAGGTCGGTGTTTCAAGATGGTGACACCAATTGCATTATCGTCTTTGTGCCCGAAAACACGATGCCAAACCTCTCCATTACTAACATGGTGTTGCCACTGGATGATGGAACACAGAGAGTCGTCTAACATCCTCAACTCGGAGAGGCCAGGTTTCACAAGCATAGAGCAAAACCAGGGCATTTGGGGGCAATAACCGTCTAGTGCTCCCTGACTTTCAGTGATTTCTTAACCAAGTTCAGTTCATGTTTCAAACTATGAAATGCAATAATCTTCAGAAACTCCTATCATTAAGAATAAATTTTTCAAGTTGGTCTGCATCAGAACACTTATTCACATGCACTCAAACTTAAAAAGGACGCATTCGAAAAAAGCATTTATGTGACCTCCAGACCACTGAGTCAGCATTCAATAGTTCAGATGTCAATTTGCGATATTGCACAATCCTCTTCCATTGCCTGAGATGAATATCTGTTTCACACTCGACACTGATATGATGTATGAAAATTCAGCAATCTCCACAAATCACCTACATTAGTCAAAATAGTATACATTGACCGACTGTTAATAAAGGTATTTTATTAACTATATATAAACCTTTTCCTATAGACTGGTCATAATAAGATAGATGAATAGGTAAAATTTTTAATCTCGTGATTTCATATGCATGATACCCGAATATGAATGAATGTTTGGATATTCCATACTACCATTTTTATTATGCAGTATTATAGTAATTACCACAAAAATTAATGGATGTTTCATAACGGTTTTTGTGTGATTTTCAACATCAGTGATATATTTGTGTGTACAGTGTGTTGATCATGCCTGTTTCCTTTAATGCTGCTGGACACACACTACAACATTCCCTCATTATCATAGTAATAATCTACTTGAATCTCTTCTATTCTCTCTTTACTACTTAATTACAAATCTTGTTGTGTTGACGTATATTTGTATATATGTGTGTATATGGTAATGATGATGGTGGTGTTGTTATTGTTGTAATCTTGAGAAACTACCCAATTAAAATCAAGAATAAAATTTATGGATTGGGAAAAATTCCCAGTTCTTTTGGTTTCGTTATTCCTCGTGCTTAGTCGTTCCTTTCTCTCTCACTCTCTCTGCGCGCTTTTATGTACATACATAAAATGTAAAGAAAATTAATTAACTTAATTTTTTGCTTGGAATTGTACTAAAAACTTTTTTTTTAAATTTACTTTTAAATTCCACTTCTTAAATGGTTTGACCTTCAACTACCATTTTTCCACAAATTCAAATTCAATATAATAATATTCCCTGTTTTAATCAATGTGCTACTGTTCTTAAACGTATTTCTTCAAGGTATTCTTTTAGAGATAAAATCGTAGAGCTGTAACTTTGATAATTTTGAAAGCATTTTGACTTTTAATCAATAGATTGTAAAGTCGAACCTCGCTCCCTCTACTTCTAATACAATCAAGCATATTGATCTAGCTAAGTACATTAAGGTTATTGTTAATTAGTTAGAAGATTAGATAGTTAGCATAAATCTATTATAGGGAAAATTTCATTTAGACATTTAGCAAAAGAGCGAATATCTTAGTCACGCTGAGAAAAAAAGCTTATTTTACTGTGTCCACTGCCTCAGTCATTAAATAGTACTTTGCCATCATTTGCGACAATACCTTAATGTCTTTATTTTGATTCAACATGAGAATAAAGGTGTTCATCATTTAAAGGTACATGTATAACGCCTCCTAGTTTTCAGTGCTTTTCTAACCTGATAACTTTCTGTAATAAAAAATTTCATCTTTAAACTAACTGAATTTCTATAAGCCGTTAAATAAATATTTGATTTTTTTTCTTGTGGTTTACACTGCAGGATAATGTTGGTACATGGCAAAAATGTGTACAAGCTGTTGAACAAGCTATATCTAAAGGTCTTCCAGTTGTAGTCGACAATACGAATATGGATTTAGAGTCACGAACACGTTATATTAAAATCGCTAAAGTATGGGATATACCAGTGAAATGTTTTATCATGGAGACATCTATGGAACATGCTCAACATAATGAACGTGTAAGACTATTCATTTATCTAATTTTTTTCGTATAAATTTGGCGTAAGCGAGATATCCGTCTTCCAGTCAAAAGGTGAGTTTACCGAGCAGCAGTCCACTCCGTTCTACTTTATTGATGTGAAACATGGCCATTAAGAATCAAGGATATTCGTAGGTTACCGGTTTCCGACCGTAGGTGTCTACGAAGCATCGCTCGTGTATTTTTGGACCCTGGAATAAGCACTGTCTGAGCTAAGAATAGAGTACTTGATAAATATGCGAAATTGACTGATGAGGTAATAAACCTTCATCAATTGAGGTGGTCGGGACATGTGTCACGTATACCTAACCACCGCCTACCTCGATAGGCGTTGTCTTCTGGTGTGTGATTAGGCTGTAAGAAAGCGAGGGACGACCAAACCAAAACATGGCACCAGTCCATGAGGTCACTGACAACTTAACTTGGTCATGTTAATAGATGTAGACCACCTAGTTGGGGTCCGCGCGATTATCGTTACTAATGATTAGATACTTTGAATGACATGGTTCAAAATTGTTTATAATAGTGTAGGTGCATTCATTCCCTATCAGCCCCAAATTCTGATATTCTAGATTCGTTATTGTTGAGGAGACCCAGAAAAGTCCTCGAAAAAAGCCAGAAAATTCTGGAAGCACTGAAAAGCATCTTATCTAATTAGCATTCACTGGAAGTTTTGCCAAATATCTAGAAAGTGAAAAGTCACATGTCCAGTTTCTCATTGGATGATTACCTATACTGCGGCCAGACCAAAACATGGCACAAGTCCATGAAGTCACTGACAAGTGGTCTGAGTCATGTCGGTAGGTGTAGACTACCTGGTTGGGGACCGCGAGATGATAGCAACCGATGGTTAGAGACCCTGAATGACATGGCTCAAAATCGTTTGCAATGGCGCAGGTGCATTCACTCTGTGTTTTACCAAATTTTGATCTCCTTATTCCTCCTTGTCTCTTTTTTTTCTCTTCCCAAATTTATTTCACTGGATTATACTCTTTAAATAACATCTCCAAACACTAATTTTCCTGATTACTGCTTATACTCTTATTACCTCTACCACTACGGGATTTGAATCGACCACTGCATCTCTGTGCTAATGTGGTGTGGCGACTCGAACTGATGTACGTACGTACGAAGTTCTACGTTGTTACTGACTGACTATGTTTAGTAGCGTTCCAGAATTTTCCGAAAACCAAAGGCCATCTAAAATACTATAAAACTCTAGATTTCCTGTACATAAAGGAACCTTAGAGCAAAGCGTTTCTTCCATATTTCGCGCCTTTTCTATCGTGTTCAAGTCCCTGTGTTGTTTTAGCCTGAGGGTTACTAGAGGAGCTTAGGAACAGAATCTAGCGTTCAATTAGAAGACTTATCACTTATAACGTTTTTACGTCTTAATTTCACCAATTTATGTTTTATTCCCGAATTGTATCTTCGGTGCTTTATCTTTTCAATCATCGGTGATAGTGAAACTACCTCTTCTATTGTGGGATTTGGGTTGACAATTTCATCTCTGTGCTAATGAGATATTGTAATTTTAACCGAAGCACATACGTACCTGATAAAGGATCGGCAAGTGGATAAGTATCAAAAATAGAGTTGAGGGAATTTTTATCTATTGTGAATACTTTCGATTGTATTCCATTATTGTTAGAACCTTCAAATGTGTAGATAGTCACGTAAATGAATCATTAAGTTATAGTTTACCATTGGGATCACTTTCCTTCAACAACACTAACGGATTTCCCCCTACCAATCGTGCCCGCTAACAATACTGAGACTGATTGGTTCAGGCAACTCCTTGTTGCCCCCAGCCAGCTCAAAATACAAGAAAACCTAATGGATTTACCTCCTACTATTATACTGTTCCATGATAGTATAAAGCAGTTACAAGGCCAAGCACATCATAAATGGGAAATTACGGTGTATTTCTAGATTATTTGTGGTGGAAAATATTTGAATTATTTAGCTACATAGCTCAAATTGTCATTCTGGATAACCTCATTACATCCCTTACATGCACAATGTGGCTCATAGTTGAGTACACGAATCTGTATTTGTTAAATGAGTTTCATCAAAATAAATCATAACGTATAGTGACAAACTGTCGATGGTTTTTCAAACATTACATTTATCTGAAATATACAACTAATGCTAGTTTTCACTTTCTCTATATATTATTTCTTTTGATTATTCCATAGTTTCGCGCTCTAACAAATTCGTCGCATAAACCAATCAGTCAAATGGTTTACAACATGATGAAGTAAGTTTTTATTAAATCCATTTTTATCATTGGCTTCACTTAATCTAAACATTGTTTACACTAAAATGTGCAGATATTTTGGACTCTCAGCTGTTTTATAAGTGATTTTCGATTAAGTGACTATAACAGTAGACTTCAAAAAGCTGGGTTGGTTGCTTGCCAGAGTTTTTTTAGTTCCTTACTTGGAGAGAACTTCCACATAACTATCGTCCATTTTGTATCAAGGAGTCCCTTACTAGAACGAAACAGTTATCTCTGATTTTCAATGGTATCTGAAATGAGATCAGTCTATATTAAATACAACTTACAAATTAAATCCAATTTCCATAAAACGCCCTTCAAGTAAACCGTCAATGAATTAAAAATGTGGAAAATTTAATTCGTTTTACCAAAAATACATGTTGTCACACCTTTATGCTATTCATTGAAATAAATGATATTTTATACTCTCTTTATGTTTGATCTGATGGATCTTAGTGTGTTTTAGTCATTGTAGCTGACTGACTGAGTCATTGAGTGTGGAATAAGTATCCATCGTTCTTATTCCCTACAAAGATTCTAGTCCTATTTGAGATGGGTGCTCAATCGATACATCCTATGTGTCCACATCGTAAAGGTTTATCACATGTGAAACCTAAAATAGAATGTATATCATCATTAATGTTCTTGCCAACCTAGAGGCATAACTGCGTTATTCAAGAAAATGCCACACAATTAGTTGTTTAGACGTTATCACTGTCAATGGGAATCGGAGTGTTACTATTAGTAGCAACCTTTTCAGTAATTTTTTGTATATAGATCTTTTCGAAAAATTGTTCACATGCAGTACAACCACTAATTGAGCAGTGGTAATTGACTAACGTACAGTACGAACTAATGACTGTATGTTAGTTTACGATGTTTTAAACTTCCACGATCTGAAGCAATGAATGCATACGTGCACATCGCCTTCCTCAATACTCTGTACTCGATCACATAGTCGGTAAGTCTGAGAAATTTATTAATTTCAAGACAAAACAAAATGTCACTGATTACTGATCCTAATTATTTATTATTGATTGCTCTAATCAAACAGGATACTTAGCAAAAAAATATTATTTGAAAAAAAGAACAACAACCAACAATTATCACTTTCCACAAAAAAATTCCTCTTTCATCCAATCGTTTCGTGTTTCTTCTCTCATTTATAAAAACAGATCAAAATATGAAAAACCAACTATGGAAGAAGGTTATCAAGAAATTATAACTATTCCATTTATATTAGACAAGAATATGGAAAATCTTTCATTATATTGTAAATATTTATTGGAAAAGTAACTAGCTGGATTCTATTTGTCTTTTTTTTATTTTTTAACTAATCGATTATTATGTTATTACATTTCCTCTACTTCATGCAATATCCTACAGTGATATTTTTACTTAAACTGTATCCTTTCATTGCCTGATCCTATGTTATAGATGACTGACCGACTGATTGTATCCCTTCATAATTTTATTTTTTCATGTTATGTGAAAAAAACGACTGCAGATTTTCTTTCTCCAATACTCATTTTGATATAAAATAAAATCTATATTTATTTTGATAAATCTGCGTTATTATTATCATCGTTATTGTTTCTATTGTTCAAGTTGGTTAGTTTTTTTTTCCATTATGTTCAAACTTTGCCTTCATTCTGTCAGTTTGTGTGTGATGTTTTGTGTTATGGGATGATTAGATTCTGTACTCGACTAAGTCTTATGACACTAACCATAGGCAATATTTCAGTGTATAATACTGACTGGATTATGAATAGACTAGAAGAAAGTTAGAAGCATTCAAACTAAGCTGTTGTATCGATTCATGAAGTTATTAACTATTGATTTGAGCCTTATTAACAAGTAAAGTGTACCTAATTGAGATGAGAAGCTAATAATCATGATTAGTGACTAGAAATGTTAGTTAACATTGGTCGAAATTTGTCATAGTAACCTGAATACATTCATTCTGTATCCTCTTAGATTCCGAATTCCAATATTATCTCATAATTCTTGCTCTATCAATTCATTTCTCTAAAATCATATTCTCTACACTTCTAATCTTGCTATCATTGATAATAAAACTACTCTATGCCATGCTGATTGCATCTCGTCGTATTAATATAGTATAAAAACTCGAAAAACCACATATGTGTGCTCACCCATACGTTCATTGTCTGACTGATGACTCCAATAGTTTAAGCTCTTTAGTTTTAATCATTAAGTCACTTGTACAAAATATAACGTCTTCAATAGTTCTTTATCGATGTTTAATACTAATGATTTTCATCCTATATTGTGATAAGATAAATAACTTATCTATTTAAGATTCTCTTCAATATTTATAGCTCTTCCATATTAAGTTTATTCTCTTTAAATCTGCATTAACATAATCATCCTCTCACTTACAAAATAAGAATAAGTCACATAAAAACCAATACAAATTGAATTTTGATCTATTTGTTTCGATGTCTATCGTACGTATTATGATGTTTAATCTCAAAAGAAATGATTGACCGTTATAGAACTGAAAAACTATCAGATTAGAAGAAAACAAACTGCTTGATACTGTTTGATTTTTAGTACGATAAAACTACACATATATGAGCATATATTTGGTTTCTTCTAACTGAGGAATATCACTTTATGGTATAAAACACTACACATGTCTAGTTGATTCGTTCAAAACTTACGTATTCATAACTCTTTTAAGCTTCACAGTAGGCGACATTTTATCACTTAACTAAACGTGATCATGTATTTAAATCTGTAAGTTACACTGTCGAATAGTTATCATGAAAATTACAATACTTATGACTGAACTAACACTAATCTGAAAAATAAGGTTTTACCATTCCATAATTTTAGACAGATAGTTCACTTATCTAGGAAGCTTCACCGACTCAGGTGAATTACTGACAAAATCTGAAAATGAATAAAAACGGTTCATCTTAATTTTAAAATAATCAGAATATTTACTGAATTTGAAATGAAATCCAGTGGCTATTAGTACTAAAGTTATGTATGTCTTTGAAATATTTCTCGGATATGGGGAAATCACTGTATAAACAAGGTTGAGGTTAGGCATAATTGTTCAAGATAGGAAAACAGGTGGGAGGTCTTCACTACCTTTGTTGACTGAAATATATATATGAAAAACAACCGGCAACTAGAATACACGCTGTTTGGTTGTACTTAAATTGGAAATTAAGGATGGCCAAACTGACCTAGTACATCAGATTGAGAAATCACTAACTTCCGGTTCAACTGTGGTGTATGTTGCTTATGCCGACAGATATAAGTACTATGTAGGAGCAATCGGAAGTGGAATGCCTGCCAGCAGAAGATTGAATTGAACAGAACAGGAAGGGAAACAGAGTAAGTGGAATAGTGACTGAACTGGAAGGATCATGAAGTATTTAAAAGACAACTGATGTGAGAGTAATTTATTTAATATATGGTTTTCATATTTTATAAAAGTACTGTGCAATAAACAATAAGTCGATTTGCCCCATCTGAGTTCTCATTCACTTCATAACTACTGTAGGCAATTTTAAGCTATCGGACTGACATTTTAGAAACAGCTGGTGGTCTATTATACTTAATTCAGGCAGTGAATCTCAGTGAAAATAATATGATGACAAATTTTTGGAAAATGTTTCCCTAATGTTACAGGTATTTCTTATTCATAGATTTCAACAAATATTATGTTTGAATAAAGTGAAAGGTTTCATTGATCAATTCGATCACTTGGCACAATTTGATTGATAGGTATTTACCAAAATGAAAAAATAAACAAAATTATATGAATCACAGTTCAATGATTGATCCTGAAAATCTTAATATATTTCGATAATACAAGTATTATGAGTGAATTTTAACATATTAACTACCTGATCACAATCTATGGTAAAGATTTACGGGTGTTTTCAAACTCCATTCACAATCTCTAAAATACTACAGTTTGTAATCAGAATATAAAAGTGTCTGGGTTATGTTACTGACTACTAATTTGTGAAATGACTCTGCATTTGATCTGGCTCAAATTTAATATTAGGCTGTTTGCTTAAAACAGTTTTGTTTGTGGTGAACTCTACTGAAGATAGAAAGTGTAAAACCTACAGATACCTAATCGTCATTCTTAACAAATATCGTTCTATGTATCAATGACAATGTTGGACTTAATATTTTCAAATTAATTGAGCATTGGGTAAAAAGTTGATAAATATATTTTTTTGTTATGCCACAACGAGTAGAAAGTTATATTTCCGACGTTTCATGACTATATTGTAAGCCACGAAACGTCAGAAGTATAACTTTCTACTCATTGGGACATAAGAAATATATTTATTATTTTATATCATCCTAGTTTGTTGATGCTAGTTATAGAGTACACGTTTATCAAAACGTATTGATTCATAGGGGTAATCATTTGTAACTTCTAAACATTTGATTTATGCATTTTAAGAGACCTATCTTGGTTTGTTATTTTGATAGAAGTTGGAAGATGATAAAATGATGAGGCTAGCGAGGTGAACACTAGAAAGTGATATGTGAATGTAATGATTTGTGTGAACGCTGCGATAGTTTCTATGGCCTTATGTAGGAGCGGGAAACTTTCTTCAGCGACCATGGCAAGAATTTTGCTCTAGAGATAAGAAACTTTTTTTTACTGCAACCAAACAAATGGTATTCAAGAATAATATCACAAGTTACATGTCCATGTAACCGGTACCTAAATAGATTCATCCCTTCAGGATTTCGAAGCCCATGTATACTACTGTTACAAAATAAGAGTTTTATGCTCCCTGGATAAATCATCATATTTCACCAAACCTGTTCAAGACAGATGTCTGATTTTAATTTTGCTTTAATGGAAAAGTTCTTGCCATATGATAACAATGAATAAAACCTAGGAGAAATTATAGACTCATGGTCATGTGAGAGCACTTTGGAGAAGAACTAACCATCTTTACTCTTGATAATAACAAATCATCTAAGGATCTTGGTTTCTGATGTTAGCAATCTAAGCACAAGAAAGATTTCAATGATCAACTAAATTATACATACCGGTTAAGAATCATATAACAAGTGTATATTCTATAATTATTTTGCAGACAAAAACTGATGTTTAGCTAGCATTAGATTTTATATTTTCTTCAAAACAATTCTTGACGGAAATAGGTGTTAATCTTGATTGATTGATCACTGGGTGGTGATCAATGTCATGTGTATCAAGTCCTTCCTAGTGCAGATCGAATTCTATCGACTAAGTTGCAATGTGGCCACTAGTCTAGGTGACTCAACACTGCGTGCACTATGTTGAGATTAGATGGTGGTTGGATTACATCTCAGTCCTACAGGAGATCGGTCGCGGCCCGGATAGCTCATTGGCAACGTCTCCGACTGTGAAGCTGGGTGACTCGGAATGGAACCCGTCAGGGAGCACCAGTTCCCTCAAGATTGCAGGTACACCTTGCTGACGAGTGCCAAGTAGCACGAAATCCGGGTCCAGGGTTTCCTGTCGACTACCTCCAACCACCATCTAGGTGTTATTCTTGTTTCAATTTATCTTTTATATTATAATTTACATTGATTATTTTAGTTATTAATTATTAATTCTACTAGTTTGTGAAAATATAAACTTATTGAATAAAGTATTTAATAAAGTACCCTAAAATCTATATTGATTAATTGAATCTAGTTGTTTTTCTTTCACTTTCAATCTAATTATTTTCTTTAGGAGTATTCACATTCCTTTTCAATTGACCAACCTTTAGCTTCATCAACTCAACAACCTAATTCTGATATTATTATTATGAATTATTCTATTAATAATAATAATAATAATAATAATAACACTATACTAAATAAATTAAATAATGATAATATTGAATACTTTTATGAAACAAAAGAATGGTATTTGAAATATTTTAGCCGTTATTGTGAAAAAGGTGAGAAACAATATCAACAACAAAATCTCAATCAAACATCTCATGAACAAAACAATCATAAGAAATATCAACAAAATGAAATTATGGAAGTGGAACAACAGGAACAACAACTATCATCATCATCATCACAACAACAACAACAAAATATATGGGAAACATGGACAGAAGAATGTGATATCAAATTGAAGATACGTTTAGCTGGTTTTGGGCATTTATGTATTTTACGTGGTAAAATGATACTTGAATCATATTTTCTAATTTTATCAAAGAAATGGATGAAAGCAGTAATTGTCGGTAAGTTTATTGTTTTCAAAAAAAAAAAACGAAGTATCTTTTAATTTACAATATTTTGTTTTAAATGAACGAAGTAGTTTCATTCAATTTAGAACTCTTCAATGTCACTTTGTCTAACTTACAGTTATGTTCATCTGATGATTATAATTTAAAGGAGGAACACACCATTGCTCGTAATTGTTTATTACCAACAAAAAAATAGTGTTCAGTTGTTCTTTTTAAAGGCCAACTAATTGTTTATTTTCATCGAAATCATGGAACGATCTACGTTAGACCACCGTTAAAAACCTGAAATCTCTGGGCGGATGTACCATCCTAGTATGGAACTTTTCACCAGTGCACATTCATAAACATGCTGATGGAATCGAACCCAAGACCTCCGATCTTGCTCATGAACCCTTAATCTTTAGACCACTGAGACGGCATCCCACAGTGTTAATGTCTGTGGTTATCTCACCAAAAGTAGTTATCACCAGGGTTATTTGAAATCAGGATTATTTTACTACCGTTTTGTTCTGGTTTGATTCTGTCCCACAATACAAATGTCTTTTTTCATGTGAGATCTGCGTCCTGAAATACCAGGTATTACTGTGGACATAATTCTGTGCATTATTCACTGCTTCATATTTTCTATTTCCAACGTAATGTTTAACATTATTATTCTTTATCAATTAAAGAAGCCCTCCTCAAGGTTTCGATATTTAACCGAATTAAGCTGAGAAAGAATATTAATAGTTTGCTATGATATTACAAGACTGAATTTGAAAAAATATATACATATTATAAAAATCGTAAATACTACTTATATGTCTTATTTCTATCTCATGTTTCTCTTCACTATCTAGGTGGAGATGAAGTTATGATTCAAATAAGACAATCTAACAGAATGAAACGATTTCGAATGACATTTTTCAATGAAACCGATGCAAATGATTTTTTTATGAATTTATCGAAATTCGCTGCTACTAATACTACTACTACTACTACTACTACTACTACTACTACTACTACTACTACTACTAATAATAATAATAATAATAATAATAATAATAATAATAATAATAATAATACTTTGGTGAATAACAATGAAGTAATAAAAAACAAAAGTAATTTATCAACAGAAACTATTTTAAATAAAATGCTAAATAATCCTGTCCAATTACCAGAAAGTTGGTCTACTGAATGGCCAACTCAAAGTTTAGAAGGTCTTATACGATTATGTTTGATTGATCCAAATTTTCCAGGATTTGTAAATCGAATTGATGGTATTATGAAAAAATTTACATGTACAATGAGTGATTTATCATCACAGTGATGATGATGATGATGATGATAATCTTCTTCGGTTTTTTGGTAGAAAGAAAAGTTGATCAGAGAAAAGTATTTGTTTAATGTACTTCAATTAATCACATTAAATTGGTCAAGTTACTGTTTGTTTCAATTAATTAAATTGAACAGTATTATGATTATTATTAAACTATTGGTTTTAGTTAATACAATCTTTAGTTGAATAGTTTCGCTTCTGATTTTAAAGAAATTTTCTCATTCCGAACTAACATCATTCGAAGAGATAGTAACAATCAGGAAATATTGTACATCTGTTTCATCTTCACTCAATTAGTCATAACTAATGTGAAGCCTACTACAAATGTATGTTTGTCTTATTTACTTCATAATTTATTTCTGTCCCTGTTATAACGTAAGCCCCGTCAAATATCTAGTAATAAAATCGCCAATTACAAAACTGACTCATTAGATCTTGATACTGTGCCAAATCAATGACATGTTAACTAGTACGAGCAGTCTGGATTCAACTTTGAGTCCTTATCGATTCTTCTCGACTAGCCCTGTCCGTTTGAGTCTAAAGTGCAACCTCAGCTTCCACTGTATGAACCATGTATTTCAGACATACACAGTTTATATACAAACAAATCAAACCAAATCATGCCGTAAAACAAAAAAAATAACAATCATACAAGATCAAGCCAAAAGTGGTTGAGAGTTTGAGAGATTGTAATTAAGAGATTGGGAATAACTTAAGAACAGTAAATCTTATAATAGTAGTCAATAGGTCAAAAGGAATCTTATGATAAAAGGAATATAAATATGTATAATCTAGTTATACAATATGAATATATGTATGTAATAACTGTCTATCACAGTTGATTGATCACTGGGTGGTGATCAATCTCATGCTTGTCTAGTCCTTATTAGTGCAGATCGAATGCTATCGATCATGTTGCAATGTGGCCACCAGTCTAGGTGACTCGACACTGCGGGCACTATGTATTGAGATTAGATGGTGGTTGGAGGTAGTCAACAGGAAACCCTGGACCCGGGTTTCGTGCTACTTGGCACTCGTCAGCAAGGTGTACCTGTAATCTTGAGGGAACTGGTGCTCCCTGGAGGATTCGATCTCGTGTCACCCAGCTTCACAGTCAGAGACGTTACCACTGAGCTATCCGAGCCGTGACTAACCTCCTGTAGGACTGAGATGTAATCACAATTGATTGATCACTGGGTGGTGATCAATCTCATGCTTGTCTAGTCCTTATTAGTGCAGATCGAATGCTTTCGGGTCCAGGTTTCCTGTTGACTACCTCCAACCACCATCTAATCTCAATACATAGTGCCCGCAGTGTCGAGTCACCTAGACTGGTGGCCACATTGCAACATGATCGATAGCATTCGATCTGCACTAATAGGGACTAGACAAGCATGAGATTGATCACCACCCAGTGATCAATCAATTGTGATTACATCTCAGTCCTACAGGAGGTTAGTCACGGCTCGGATAGCTCAGTGGTAACGTCTCTGACTGTGAAGCTGGGTGACACGAGATCGAATCCTCCAGGGAGCACCAGTTCCCTCAAGATTACAGGTACACCTTGCTGACGAGTGCCAAGTAGCACGAAACCCGGGTCCAGGGTTTCCTGTTGACTACCTCCAACCACCATCTAATAACTGTCTATGAATAGATCCCAAAAGTTACCCATAATTTAATCCTCCTTAGGATATTAACAAATATTATTGATCGTAATATTCAGTTTTATGACTTCAAAGTAGATTTTTTTTATTTCAACCTTCGGTTAATATTATAAAATTTTGAGATGGTGGAGAAGATTTGTAGCTCAGGTGGATGATTTTGATGGAATTTTGTCCTCTGAGCTGGATGGTTTGGTCATGGAGCTTTCATCGTTCTCCTGAACGACATCATCAACACAAGCTTCAGATAGAACTGAAGTGTTCGAATTTCTCCATATGCGTTTCACAGCTTGTTCTGTACACCTTGACGTTGATTGGTTCTTATTGGCCTTAAATTTGTCACTGTTTGCTTCTTTGTTTTGGTTGTGTCTCCTATTTATTTGATTTTTGTTCCTATATTTGTGCATATGCAGAAATTCGAACACTTCACTTCTATCTGAAGTTTGTGCTGATGATGTCGTTCAGAAGAACGATGAAAACTTCACGACTAAACTATCCAGCTCAGAGAACAAAACTCCATCAAAATTATAAAATCTTTCTCATTACTTCTAGAAAATTCAATATACCGCAAATAAAATTCAAACTGAATCATACAGTAAATGTTACAAAAAAAACATTAATTAAATATTTCAAATGCATTATTTACCCAACTATGAACTCTAAATCAATATTTCCTTTTTGAATGTCATGGTAACCTTATAAACTGACATGAATAAGTATAGAATATGGTAAATTATCCTTTATAGAAATCATGATTATCAACATGATCATCACCATCATCATCATCATCAAAACTTGCCTTGTTTTCTCTGATATTTCTCATTTTTATACATTAAATAATATGCATAAATTATCATAATTTTTCTGAAGTTTATCTATAAACTTGATCATTGTACTTGTATCGTTTTTCTAGGTTGAATATGTTGGGTGTGTGTGTGTGTGTGTGTGTGTAGGTTTTCGTTTTAAACTATTAAGATAAATAAATCAATTCCCATAGATTGTTATGATAATCATACACGTGATAAATAATTGGTCAGAAGTATTAATGGGTGAAAAAAGGAATAACACTGATTAAATGTTATCGGTAGTTGTTTTTTTTTATTTTCGCTTTCATTTTTTATTTATTCACAATTACTCTTCTCCACTTTTGTTCTTTGTTTGTATGTGTATTTAGCTATCAAATTGATTGTAATGATGGTTTGATGGGTATCGATAATTTTATTATGTTATAGATTTTCCGTTAAGAACAGAGAGGAAAGATTGAAACGGGTTAAATATCAGGATATATATACACTTACGCCTGTTACTCCCAATGGAGCATAGGCCGCCGACCAGCATTCTCCAACCCACTCTGTCCTGGGCCTTCTTTTCTAATTCCATCCTATTCTTGTTCATTTTTCTCATGTCTATTTCTATTTCTCGGCGTAATGTGTTCTTTGGTCTTCCTCTTTTCCTTTAGCCTTCAGGATTCCATGTGAGGGCTTGTCTTGTGACGCAGTTGGGTGCTTTCCTCAATGTGTGTCCTATCCACTTCCAGCGCTTCTTCCTGATTTCTTCCTCCGCTGGGATCTGGTTTGTTCTCTCCCACAGTAGGTTGTTACTAATAGTGTCCGGCCAACGGATCCGAAGTATTTTGCGTAGACAACTGTTAATAAACACCTGTATTTTCTGGATGATGGCTTTCGTAGTTCTCCAGGTTTCCGCCCCATACAGTAGAACTGTCTTGGCATTTGTATTGAAAATCCTGACCTTGGTGTTGGTTGACAGTTGCTTTGAGTTCCAGATGTTCCTCAGTTGTAAATATGCTGCTCTTGCTTTGCCGATCCGCGTCTTCACATCTTTACCAGATCCACCCTGTTCCTCAATGATGCTGCCCGAATATGTAAAGGTTTTTACATCTTCCAAATCTTCTCCGTCAATTGTGATTGGATTGGTGCATTCTGTGTTGTATCGGAGAATCCTGCTTTTCCCTTTGTGTATATTGAGACCTACTGCTGCTGAGGCTGCTGCCACACTGTTCGTCTTCTGCATTTGTTGTTGCGTTTGGGATAGAAGGGCCAGATCATCTGCGAAGTCTAGATCGTCCAACTGCATCCTAGATGTCCACTGTATCCAGTGTTTCCCTTCAGATGTTGACGTATTCATGATCCAGTCGATCACCAGGAGAAAGAGAAAGGGTGAGAGTAAGCAACCTTGCCTAACACCGGTCTTCACTTCGAACGACTTTGTCAACTGTCCTCCATGCACGATTTTGCAGTGTAATCCATCATATGAGTTCTGTATGATATTGACTATCTTCTGAGGCACGCCGTAGTGTCGAAGAAGTTTCCATAGTGTTGTTCTGTCCACGCTATCAAATGCCTTTTCGTAGTCAATGAAGTTGATGTAGAATGGTGGATTCCATTCAATTGATTGTTCCACAATGACCCGTAGGGTTGCGATTTGGTCTGTACACGATCTATCCTTACGGAATCCTGCCTGTTGGTCACGAAGTTGGGCGTCTACGCAGTCCTTCATCCTGTTTAGCAATACCCTGTTGAAGACTTTTCCCGGTATTGAGAGAAGAGTGATGCCCCTGTAGTTATCACAGTTGCTGAAATCGTCCCTCTTTGGTATTTTGACCAGAAGTCCTTCTTTTCAGTCTGTTGATACTTGTTCCTCATCCCAAATCTTATTGAAGAGAATGTGGAGTATCCTTGCATTTGCCGCTACGTCTGCTTTCAGTGCCTCTGCTGGAATGTTGTCTGGTCCTGCTGCTTTGCCACTCTTGATTTGTCTGATGGCCATGCTGATTTCTTCAATTGTTGGTGGGCCAACATTGATTGGGAGGTCCGTGGGTGCTGCTTCGACGTTGGGTGGGTTCAGTGGAGCTGGTTGATTCAAGAGTTCTTTGAAGTGTTCTACCCACCTGTTTCGTTGCTCTTCAATGTTGGTGATTACCTTGCCTTCCTTGCTTTTCACTGGTCGTTCTGGTTTGCGGCGATTTCCAGAGTTTCTTTGTCGTGTCATACAATTGTCTCATGTTTCCTTCTCTTGCAGCCTTTTCCGCCGCCGTTGCTAAATCTTCCACATATTTACGTTTGTCGATTCTGATGTTCCTCTTCACTTGTTTGTTAACTTCTGTGTATTCAGCTTGTGCTTTGGCTTTTTCTGCTCTTGTTCGGCTGGTATTGATTGCTGCCTTCTTGTTCCTCCTTTCTTGAATCTTATCCAGTGTATCAACAGTGATCCATTCCTTGTGATGGTGCTTTTGTGGCCCAGGACCTCATGACATGTTGAAGTGATTGCCTCTTTGATCCCCTTCCAGTTGCTCTCCACAGTAGTACCTTCTCCATTGAGTAGATCATGAAAGGCCTGGAACTTGTTGCTGAGGACTATCTTGAATTCGTTGAGTTTGTTA
The DNA here is from genome assembly GCF_000699445.3 of Schistosoma haematobium. NCBI lineage: Eukaryota > Metazoa > Platyhelminthes > Trematoda > Strigeidida > Schistosomatidae > Schistosoma > Schistosoma haematobium. The sequence goes on from NC_067201.1 coordinate 14,999,798, forward strand.
GTATCCTGAAGAAAGGCCGTATTGAACTTTTGTGATATTGTCCGCTCCATTGTCCAGTGCTTCCTGAGTTTCAATTTCATCTTGGCGAACAGCAAGTGATGATCTGATGCTATATCAGCTCCTCTCTTGGTTCTCACGTCTTCCATCGTCCTCCTGAACATTTTGTTGATGCAAATATGGTCGATTTGGTTTTGTGTAGTGTGATCCGTTGAAGTCCATGTGGTTTTGTGTATGCGTTTATGTGGGAATATAGTGCCGCCTATGACCAGTTTATTGAAGGCACATAGGTTTGCAAATCTCTCACCATTTTCGTTCTTTTCTCCCAGTCCATGTCGTCCCATTATGTCTTCATATCCAGTGTTGTCCGTTCCAACCTTGGCGTTGAAATCTCCCATCAGAATGGTCAGGTCCTTTGTTGGGCACTTCTCGATGATTGACTGCAGCCTATTGTAGAATTGTAGGTGTCATTACCAAGGTTTGATTTGATAATTTCGAATAAATTGAGCATGGGGTTGATTGTTATAAATAATAATAATATATTTGTAATATCCCAATGAGTAGAAAATTGGATTTTCTGACGTTTCGTGACTTAGTGTAAGTCACTTCTTCAGAGAATAAATAACCAAATTAAAATTATTGTAGAATTGATATTTAGCGTCTTCATTGTAGTCGTTGGTAGGCGCATAGCATTGGATGATGTTCATTGAAATGCCCTCTTTCTTTGTTTTGAAGGAGGCTTTGATGATCCATGAGATCCCATGAGGTCCATGAGATTCCCATCCTATGAGTGCATTTTGTGCTTCTTTCGACAGCACCAATCCAACTCTTTGTGTATGTAGGGCATTTACTTCTTCATGGCCGGAGTATAACAAGAGTTCTCCTGAAGTTAGTCGTTGTTGTCCAACTTGTGTCCAATGTGTTTCACTGATCCCAAGTACCTCCAGATTGTATCTCCTCATTTCTGCAGCAATTTGGGAGGCTCTCCCGGTGTCCCACATTGTACGAACATTTCATGCACCCAAATAAATGGTCGCTCTAGTTGTCAGAAGAGGCATCGGCCTCGTAACTTCCGAAGGAATTCGGCTTTCATTATGAAGCGTCATAGTTCTTTTAAATGAAGACCTTCTGACTCCCAGGGCAGAGTTTAAAAGGTTTGAATAATTTTTCTGGTTAGCTTTTTTTAAGCGAGTTAGTTCTCTACGGCATGGGGTCGCTAACCCCATGCCCAACCCTCCTCCTTTATCTAGGCTTGGGGCCGGCAGTAGCCTCCGGAGGGACTCCAGGCGGAGTTTATATATATATATATATATATATATATATATATATATATATATATATATATATATATGGGGTAATTATTATTAATCAGTTATTTAGAATAAAGAAATCGTGTTTAATAGTGGAATAGAAGACAGGTGTTTCGTCCTATTTGAGACTCAGCTGGATGTATCTGTATCCCGTTGTTAATGTCCACATCGGGACTCGAACACACTAGCTTTATTATTAAACGTGCAAAGCATTATCAGCTGAGCTACTGAGTCAAGATGATCAATAATTTGTCTATATCATAAGTGACATAATGGCTACATCTAGGTAATCCGCGCAAAATGTACTCATGTCAAGAAAGACCAGTCAACACTCAATCCTGAATATCAATATGAGGATAACTCATATTTTTTCCTATGAACGATATAAATACTCTGTGTTTCTGAAAAAGTACTGTATACTTATTATTCTACTGCACTGTTTATGTGACATCATATTTTCATCGTTTATCCAAATCAATCGATAAAATATTGAATACATAAATCAAAGTATGAAAACTAAAAGACAACTTTGAGCTACGCTTATCCTCATTTTTAGTATACTATGAACTTATTATGCAAAATATTAGTAAATAAACACAATTTTAAGACACATCAATCTATCCGGTATTAATAGGTGTTCTCATTATAATTGTGTTCTATATAAACATTTATTTTATCTGACTGGATTTATTGACATAAACGTCCTCTTTTAAGTACAGTTATGTGCATAGAAGTTAAACCGGAAAAAATCTGTTATATTAGTCTAATGATTAAGTTAGAAACACAGCTATACAAGTGTTAGTATTAATATAATGGACAATTTTAACGTAAATACATTTGGTGAATTCAATAATTCTAAGTAGTACAACATTATTTACATTCAGTGTGTTGTATTAAGACCACTTGATATAATAATACAAAATACTTATATATGGAAACTGACATTGGAATTATCATTTGAATGAGAGGGTGAGGAACAAACAAAAGCGTAAAATTCCAAGCAAAATATACCATTTGCAGAAGAAGAAAAAAACAAACGAAAATTGTGTAAGTCATGAACTCGTTTTTTTTACCAACCAGTTAGTACTAGTAGAGTGAAAAATCGAAATAAAGTACGATGAAAAACGTTGTAATCTTTAAATATATACATAAAATTATGAAGGAAATAAAAGAAGATTTTATTGAATTTAGAAAAGAAAATGCCTAAAAATCAATGGATTTATAAATACAAATCCATATTTGTACTAAGTGGTCATCGGCAAGACTATCATTGCTGAATGAACCAGTGAAATCAACGAAAGAAAGCCTTGGATTTTGGCGCGAAACTCATTCTTCCTTGTAGCTAAATAAAGGTGGATTTATACGCAACGTTTAAATTTCTTAGATAAAGTTGTAGTATATAATAAAAACTGTTTCATGGATAATCGGATAAGGAGAGTTGAAAAACTCACTGTATTATTATAACCGTAATTATTATTATTATTATTTTCGCTATATTATAACATCCATGATATATGAATCCAAGTACACTTGACCAAAGAATCATAATTATTAATGCTTCATTTGTTTAGACATGTTCTACAGAATAATCAGCTTTACACAACAAAGCGAAGAAACTTTACATCATTAAAGACTCATTTACATACGAAAAAGGCACTTTTACAAAACTGAAGACTCTTGTCATTTAGGTTAAAATTCATACTTGATAAAATATCTGACACAACAAAATCTGGTCACAAACCTTTCAAAAATGACATAAAAGTACTAAGGGCTTATCTATAAAGAAATCGTAACTAACCTCAAGCTTACAACAAAACCAATACCACTCAACCCTACAAGAGATATCCGTAGTGTAGAGTGCCTACAGATGCTGGATGAAAGAATATATAATGGCAATCACAATCCATTCTTTGATTGAAATTATTGTCTAACATGCAAAATCCACCAAATAAGTGAACGGAAAAAGACGGTAATTGGTGAGTATAACACACTTAGCATACTTGGGAACGTTGAGAACTACTCATGATCAATGGAATTATGTAATTCTTGTAATAACTGATTATTTTGTAAAAAACTGTTTAAGTATAACTCAGGAACGTGATTTGCATTTCTAACTTGAGTCGATTAGAGCTGTTGTGCAGTTAAAATCCCTTTTCATTGATAACACTGTTGAGTTTCTACCGTCATCAAAATGTAGCGTTATGATCACAAGATTTGAAATATTTGGGTTCTATCCTTGATGCGGTTGTGAATATGTACGGCTGAATCCCGTACTAAGAAGAGATAGCTGTCCATTGTTTCCTGATTTTCAATACTTGTCTAACTAAAGTCAATCCATCATATAAAACTACAATGTGTCATTCAAACTAAACTTCTTCAAGTTTCGACTTGATAATTATTGTAACCGGACAGACTCGCTTCGTAAAAGGTCAGTTTATGTTGTCAGCTCATTTGCATCCATTCGATCAGTGGATGGAGATACATTTATGAATTTCAGAAAAATGAATACTACTCTATCAGTTACTTTAATTATTTTCTTAGTTGTTCAAACAGCGTATTCTTAACTTTACTCATCGATTCACCCTACCCCTAAACTACTGTCATATTAAAATCCATGTTACATCTGAGTCATTTAAAAGAATCCATTACGATATAGAAAAACTAAGGTTTCACTGTAAATCCAGTGTATTTATGTTTATAAACAAGTACTTAATAAAATAATCTCATCAATTGAAATTGAAATATTTCCATCGTTTCGCCTGGCAAATTGATCTAAGCCGCATCAAGGAAATAGAAGGAAGCTTGAATCAGTTTACCGGAAGAAACGCTGGAAATATTTAGATTTCAATTGATGAGATTATTTAAAATTTAATTTTTGCATTTAATGTCTTCCTTCTATGTGTTTATGATAAATCTTGTGAATTGAACGCTATATTCGTTTCCTAAGCTATTCTGTAAACCCAAAGCTAGAACTATACAGCGACCTGAACAACGAGAGAAGACACTAAGTATGCGAGAAATACTTTACTCCAAGGTTTATTTTTGTACAGTAAAACACGGGTATTTATAGATGTCAACATTTGTTAAATCAACACCATATTTTGACCAATCCTCTAAAAGACATGTTATGCTACTGACCAATAGTAGCAAACCACGTTGACATTCTAGAAAACTCCATCATGCTCTGATTGGCTAGGACTCTTCGGCTCCTTTAGGGCCTCTGGAGGCTCCGTTGCAGTTCTCGAAAAGCCGACTCAACAGTTTGGCGCTTAATTTCTATCAAGTTATTCGTTAACTTTCTGACAAATATTCATATACAGTCCCTTATTGATCAAATGTAATAATGAAAATACTGTTATATAGGGAATTTGTTTCACATATATATATTTTTAGACAAGATTTTATTAGCTGATAAATAACATCATTTCCAAGTGAGATCTTCATAAACACTTACTGTTCGTTGATCGTGTTAATTTCATGATTTCTATCATTGACTATTAAATATTATGTACAAATATAAACACTTTGAAAATTCTTGTTCTAAATCTGTCATACTTTACCAAACAAGTTTATTTTGTCAAATTTAATCTTCACTACACTTTTTCCCATATCGAATCAGACGAATTATGTAATCATTTATTCGTTTAATTGTATTCCACTGTAACTTCCACATGGAGTATCAGTTTCCTCAAGGAAACGAATATTAAAGATACGCCTTGTCGAAAAGTGTTAACTAGCACGAAACCTAAGTCCAGAAGGTTCCTGATGATCGTTTCCAATCACCTAACACTAAATTTTTGTTAATGTAAGAGCATTTTCAACTGTCATCATACCGGTTGAGTAAATAAATAAATAAATAAAACCCATTTAGTGTCATTTGTACTATTATCTTCTCCAGTTTGATCACTAGAATCTATACTAAACATGTAGTCTATGCACGGTGAACCAACAAATTTAAAATTGACCTCCATTACATAATCTTTGCGTTACAAATAAGATGATCATAGTTGGTATTACCAAGTTACCGATGTCAATTAAACTTACATGTGATTATGAGATACATCTAGAATACTGATGTATAAAATCCAAGTAACTAATTAGAGTAATCATAAATAGAGGCAACTGTTATCAAACTTCTCCCATATAGCCTATGTGTATAAAAGAGAAGTCCGACAAGCCTTTCTTTGAATGATAACTATGACTGTAAATAAATAACTCTTTTGTTATCCTTTTTGTTTTTTAATCCAATTCTATATTTCTTATATTACTTTGTTGACCCTCATATATTAAGATAATTCTGGTTTTAATTTGTTCAGAGTAATAAAACAACTATTTAGTTCCCTCTCCACTCCATAATACTATTCCTTTGCAACGTATCAAACTTAAATGTCGTTATTCATATATATCGTGTGTTCTGTTCTTCTTATCATGATTTTTGGTTCCCTTTTGAACATCCATCTCAACTTCACTATGGTATGTTAAACCTTTGTCTAAGACAATTAATAATAATCCTTGTAGTTTTAGACTGTTTGAAGTTGATAAGATACTATGAAACTTTGTTGCTTTTGCTCTGTTTGGTCACAAATTAACCATACAAATGAGAGTTTAAAAATGTAAAGTTAGAATTAACGATTGTTAGTAATGAGATAATAACGAATTTTAAAAAAGTATAGATGAAGATAATATCTAACAAGGGACAAAGACCATTACTTAATGTTAGTGGAAAACAATTCGATTTATAGGAAGTATGTTGTGTTTTTGCTTAGAAGGTAAGTTACTGAATCATTCAGAAGAATAAGCACGAAAGTGTCTAAACTTCACATTAACGAGACTTTATTGTATAACAGTGACTCAGCGACATAATTGGTATTCAAGGTCAAAATATCTATCCATTATGACTGAAAAAATTGTTAACGGAACGGAAGAAGGCAAATAGAAAGCATCATACCTGTAAAAATTTAATTTTTTTAAACCATATTTCACCAGACCATGACGAAACAGTGACTAAATTTATCTTTGCAAATATTCTGGAAAACTGGCATACTAAAGTGAAACTAAGACATTCTATTCTTAAATCAATATTCAATCACATGAGTATGATTTAACATATTTCATATGTTTTAGTGACCTACTTTTATCAAGAGAACGCGATTGGCTTAATGGAAACAATTACTATTATAACCAATTGTACCAGTGATTGTTTTACTGTCCTTGTTTGTTTAACTGTACTAAAGACCTTCTTCCTTCCGTTGATTGTGACCGTGCGCGAATTCGGTTACGCTCAGTAACCGCACTTGTAAACTGGCACGATCTCGGTATTCTTTTGATACCATGAAATCGCCAACAACTACATCTCGACTACAGCCACTAACTGCCTTCTGATATTTGGCCTACGGGGGATCTTATCAGTTGACTGGCACGTAGTCTTCCTGTAGTGGTGATCATAGTCAATCGCGACTCGACACCACACTACACATGTATGACTTACACTATAAAAATGATAGAATAACTTTTTTGTGTAATTTATCGCTGAATTACTTCACATTGCTCGAAAGTTGTATGGTCGTCTAATTCAAATACTGATATACGCGCTTCCTATATATATATGTCCATTAGATACATAAAATACTACCATTACAAAGTACATCAGAGGATTTCATCCAATAACGTGCCTTGTTTCTCGTTCATCACCCAATGTTTGGTCCTTAGAGAGAATATGAACATGGAATGTGATATATCTGGATTATATCAGTCTATCAACTCTTCCTCCTCAAAGACAGACTCACCATTTTGGATTCAGCTGCGTAAGATGGAGTCGAGTTCCATTAACTGGTACAAGGTGATGCTATGTTGTTGTGATTATTTATTGATTTTCAACATTGAACTCACCATAATTAATTCAAAATGTGGTCTATTACAATTTAATACAGAAGTAACATTACCATATTAGTTGGCATAAAACGTCGCTTTTTGGCTATATATAACGAGATATTGTTGTTTACCTCTTGATTTATCTATTTTACTCATCATTCAGTTTAAAATCATAAATTGATTACCAATAATGCATCCTAGATGCAGATGTCTTTGGTGAATCAGACTTGCTTCGATAATCTAGAATTTGTATGTGTTAAGGATTGGTTTGTAAAGTAAATATTTGAAATAACTGTTCTCGACTTTCCCTTATTTTTTAGATTGTGATAAGATAGACAATTATAGATGGTTAAGAGAAAACTCTGCACCTAGTTTTCATGATAGTTTATACTTGTCAGAAAAGAGTAATTGCAATGTTGTATGTATTAACATTTCCTGTGTGATTCAAATCAGCGTCGCTCAATATCACAGTCTGAGCTTTTTGGGACTAGATTGACATGTTTACCATTGACTGATCACTGGGTAGTGACAAATGTTATGTTTATCTGGTGATTTAATGTTGATCAAATTCAATTGATGAAGATGACCTCCTCCTTCCTTAACCTGATTCTGTAACATATGTTTGTTTATCATCTATCTTATCGTCTATTAGTAATGCTTATGCAGATAAGTCTACTATTTACAAGATAACCTAAATTAAGACATCTAAAAATAATTTGCTTTACCATGTGTTACCTTGCTTAATATTTTGACATTATTTTAATTGAAAATGAATAATTGCTTGCTAATTTTTATTAATATAAACGAAGATACACCATAGCGTTATGTAGCAAAGTAACTACGGATTGTGTACCTTATCGTCCGATATAGTGATTCCAACTGGTAACATTTTCGTGTTTGACTTAATATGGATTGATAAGATTCTAAAGTTTTATGGTCTACATACGTTCCTTAACAGCCGCCTTAACCGTGTAGTTGTGATCGTTTAGATCTTTGGCCCATTTCGTGATTAATGATATGCACTGGATAAAAATAAAGAGAATTCAGTGAGGAAATTTTTCTTTTCGACAAAATCATTTACTTATGTTGTATATTCGTATTTATTTATCCATTCATTTGACTTTATCGACTCGATTAGAAATATCAGTGTAAATGATGGGAAAATGATCGTAATAGATTTCACTTCTCGCTTTACAAATGTTTCACACAGTGGTAGTTTCATTTTTCTTTACTATTATAAACTCATTGAAAACTCCTCGAAGTAACACAATTAGTCAAAGAAATTTAACATAAAATATCTGGCAATTGTTAACCTATTAAATTTTGTTTCTTTTTAAATAAGATTTAAGTCTACTGAATTCAGTGTACATCTTGACTTCTACAAATGATAGCTTAATAACTCTTGATGGTTAAAGTACATCATCACCTACATCAGAAATATATTAAAATAGTTAGTAGGAAATCGTAACTATCAAATTAAGGTACATTTTCATCCATTCATAGTAATGGTATACATGTAACATATTTGTAATTTGTCTTGATTAGATCAAGTATACTTTCCTTTCCTATGTAACATCAGATATCTTAGTATCTGTTATAACACTTGGAAAATTGAATTACTGAATATATTATCGATCAACTTGCCGTCTGAAGTTGTAATGATTCTACACTATGCACAGGTTTCTTACATCATAATAATAATAATAATATTATTATTATTATTGTTACTATTACTATTATTATCATTATTATATTATTATTATTTCACTAGTTGAAATCATGAGTCAATTGAAGCTAGACCACCATGGAAAACCTGGAAGCACTGGACGGTCGATTCGTCCCAGTATGGAACTCCTCAGCAGTGCGCATCCACGATCCCGCCCCCACGAGATTCGAACCCAGGACCTATCAGTCTCGCGCCAGGTGCTTAATCAACTAGACCACTGAGCCGGCATCCAAAGGTGTCAATGTCTAACCGAGACTGATAGGTCCTGGGTTCGAATCTCATGGGGGCGAGATCGTGGATGCGCACTGCTGAGGAGTCCCATACAAGGACGAATCGGCCGTCCAGTGCTTCCAGGTTTTCCATGGTGGTCTAGTTTCAATTGACTCATGATCTCAACCAGTGAAATTTCTAAAACTCTCCACAAAACCCATTCTGATTTTATTATTATTATTATTATTATTATTATTATTATTATTATTATCATTATTATTATTATTAATGATCTATTCATCCTACTAGCATTTTTTCCATTAAAATACTTTTAAAGCTAGATTTGATAATCCTGTCTTATTGATACACTTGAAAGTCATATATGTCTTCTGAAATTCAATCCCATCCGTTACATAGATATACCCTTGTAGTGACTAACGGGAATTATCATTTGACATTAAGTAGTGGAATGATATGATTAATAATATCGTTGACATTTTATATTATACCACTAATTTGTCTTTAACCTTGTCAGTGAGGTACATCATTTCTGTAGAAACTATCATTTGTAAAACTGATTAGTCATACTTTACAATAGGTGGTAATTACTGGATAATGTCATGCAAGCATAGCATCATTCATAAATTTATGGGAAACAGTACTCGATCAAAAACACTTTCAGTACATCAGAGATAACTTTGGTAAGTCAACAAACTGAATGGACTGACATAATTAAAAACGTTAGAATTATTGTCATATTTTTTATTATATGAAATCTGGTTTCTTTCTTAACTTACATATCTGAGGAAGAGATATATATGTATATACCAATGAGTTGTGTATTTCTATTCAGTTTACCGATTATAACTTCCTTATTATGCCTAATCTTCTCATTCACATACTAAGTTGGGCATAATTACTGAAACCGTGTATATCAGAATCTCACTTAAACAGTTCGACTACTCATACAACTAATATTTAAATCGTTCCTATCGGTTACAGATATGGTTGGTTGTTCTTCTTCTGATTAAATTTTTAATACACAACAGTAATATATTATTCAACTAGTTAGTAAGTTGATTGGATAATACAGTTGGGAAATTTGCATTCAATAAATAAATTTCACACGTCATTTCTAACATAAAACGTAATTGAAATTTCATTCTTCTGAATAATTCAGAGGCTTATTTGAATTATTATTATTATTATTATCATTATTATACTACATGGGTTGAATTCACTGTTTATTCTTAAATAACTTTGTATCTAGTGCCTACATATTCAGATTACAACACACATAAAATACAAGTGTTTTCATTCAGTGACCTCAATAGAAAATTTATCAGACATGGTGACTCAGAATGGTGTTAATTACACTTCATATGATTATATTATTTACTGATATGATGATAATTCGGTGTATGGTAAACAAATATTTGTGATCATGTTAGGTTAAAGATATATTTAGATATGAATAACATAAAAATTGGTGTGTGTGTGTGTGTGTTGGTTAGAAAGAGTGGAGTGATGTCAGTGAATGTGAAATTTTAATTACAGTTAGAATAAAAATATTTGCTGGTACCCTGATAAGATTAAAGTACAGGTTTCTAGTCGGTCATTACTACTTATATTTAACCGGAATGATTAGTCGTAAATTACTCATATTAATCACTTAAACTTGTTTGACAGATTAGAAAATGTACAAACATAGTGTGCAACTATCCCACTTGTGTAGAGTCGACATCATCAGAACTATACTTAGTTACGTTATTTAGAACTAGGATTATTTAAAACATCCAAAACTGCCAATAGAAGAAAAATAGTTAGTTGCTACTGCTACTCGTTTTGAATAGTTATTAGTTGATTACGTCATCTTGTAGCTTATTCGTATTGTTATCGATGGCGTCAAACAAGAACATAGGAATCAGATTATACTGGAAGTCCCAACTGATTACTTTATGGGATCTTTAACGATACATTTGGTATAGGACATCTATAGATAATGATTTGGATGTACTGATGAAAATGCTTCTCTGATACCCACTTGTTGAAATCACAACATTCGATCATATCCTTCAGAGAGAATGCAACATAAGTAAACGTAGTGACCATGGTAGTATATTCGTAAGTGTTCATACTGAATGATCACTAAGGAAAACCTAAACTTAAGTTTATTTTATCGCTAGTTGAACATTATATTGGTCACTATTTATTGACCAATTATTGTAATTATTTAAATCTTAGATCCAGGGTTTGTTCCAGACTACGACTAACCACCACACATATATAAATTTATTCTATCCAGTTAATATTCATTCCCTGTGGATTTAACAGCTTCGGTATCTTTAAGGAATACCTATGCTGTGAGTAACTAGCTCATTTATCTGAATCTGTTGTTGAAGTATAGTTGATCCTTATTAGTTAGTTTTGTATTTTAATAGATAGTTTCACTGGATAAGTGTATGATGTCAGGCCATCTTTGTCTACATGTTAAGATCGCTTTAAAAAAGACTAATTCTAGATTAGCTGATGCCAATTGTTTCGTATGTTTTGATAGATCCACAGTTTTATGCTTTTTTCTATAAGGATGAAAAATGAGGAATTTAAGCGCGATTTTTCAGGGATTATTTGACAAGATAAAAGACGGGTAAAAAAGAATGTACCAACCTATCACTGACGTAAAAAGATATATTTATGCTGATTGCTATAGCTTCATATATATGAAAATATTATAGGTTATCTAATTGACGTACCTAACAAACTCAACTACGTATAAGAAGGAGATAAATAGGTTTCTAAGAGACCTGATTCTAATGATTACTAATCATTTGTGTTTAAAGGTGAACATGCTGATTAAGACAATGGTATGTAGATGGTAACCTTAGCTAGATAAATTATTTACTCACTCATAACAATAGCACTTCATATTTGATTCTCATATACAATGGACTCCTGAGGTATTCTCAAATCTGTCTTGTCTTATTTTGCATATCAATAAGAGAAGTCTTGAAGTTGAACAAAATTCGATGGATAACTCCAAAAGTTATTTTTACAATAATATAAAGTATATTGTTCGTAAGATGTACAAAGTTATGACATTCTGTTTTTAATGCTTGTAGACTGATTGATCATGATTTCTCGAAATTCAACAGTGATAGAATCACATTAAAATGGAGATTTAACGAGAAATGAACTTTTACACACTCACTGAATCTGCACACAAATGTGCATCATGTCACTGTACTCTAAATATACTTTAAAGAAAAGGTTAATTCATGTTGACAACTTTAGTTGTATGATTCTATTAATTCAATCTAATTCCAAACATAAATTATCCCCTTCAATGTTGTTGATCTTCTTAGGGTTAGTGAGCGGATACACCAAATGCAGTTGACAGTATATCAGAATAAAACACGAATATTTAATTCAGACACAACCTAGAACCAGACTAAAAAGTATAGACAGGATCTACGATACAAAACTTGAAAGAAGGAAGTTGAAGGTTTTCAATAAATCTTTGGACAGACAAATCAAACTTAAAAACATGATCAAGGATGCAAATAATAAGACTAAGACACGAGTATTTCACTCATAACATTATACATCGCCTGATTAGATGATATGGCTAAAATTTGAGTCAATTTTTAGAAAATAAGTAATCTTACACTCCTTTTGTCATTCTCTTATTAATAATTAATGCACATCTGAAAGCCATCGTAATTAGTGTATAAACATTCAATTTAATTGATTAACCAACTAGAATCATGAAAGTGAAGAGATGGAATAAAATATAAGATAATAGGAAAATTGAATTCACTAACATTCCACATCAGCATTCAAATTACTACCTATTTTAATGATACATGTATCCTGCTGGGTATTATTTATTTGTTAAAAAACTTATTCTTGTTTCTAACACGTGGAATAATTCTCATGGTAAGAGCTTCACGTGTTATCTCCTCTGTAATATTTTTAGCAACAAAATACCAGTGATTCTACTATATTAGTTAATGGTTAATACTTTGTACTATAAACCTTGATCAGAATTACCTTTCAGCTCTGTATAAACTGTTGGAGTGATCCAGGAAATTTCTTGCAAAAGACAAGCAAGGATCAGGAAACACTAAGAAGCGTTTCATCCAACCAGCGTTCACGTGGATTTTTAGCCAAAAATATCAAGGAAGTGAAACGTCACATGTAGAGGTTCTGATTGCTATACTGCTACTATGTTCAGTAGCATTCCAGAATCTTCGTGCAACCTAAGGACATTTAAAAATATTTTAAAAATCCTATATTTTCTCTGTTAAAGTGGACCTTGGAGTATAGTACTTCTGGCATACTTGCGTCTTCTCTCTCGTTGTTCAGGTCGCTGTATAGTTCTAGCTTGGGGGTCACAGAAAATAGCTTAGGAAACGGATGTAGCGTTCAATTTCCAAGACTTATCACAAACTATTTAGTTATGTTAACGAATTTCAAGTTGTTCAAAAAAGAATTTTTCATGTATTCGTTCACTTGAGAAGTGTATTTTATTAGTTTTCTTCACTGATTGACCACAGTTACACCACTACTGAAAACCAAGAAGCATGGGACATCGGTTTCGCTCTGGTATGGGACTCATCAGCAGTGAGCATTCACGACCCTACACATGATTGAACTCAGGACCTTCATATTTTGTAGAGAGCGCGTAACCTCTAAACCAGTGAGTTGGCAATCAATTGTTTATATTTCTCACTTCATTCGATACGTGGTACTGCACAATTATTTCCTAACGTCATCTAATCCCCAACATATTTAAATTAGTCACCAATGTACATATGATTACTATTGGTGATGTAAATGGTTTGTGGAGATTGTCGAACTATTAGTATTAACACTACTAAAGCACAAGAGAAAGACAAAATGAATGTTTAAGAAATACGTTATCACTGTGGAAATTTAATTAACCTTTACAGAAGTATCGCATAAATACATATTGAGAGTAAGCTTGGTCAAATTATCATTCAGTAAAATTGAATCAAATGGAAAATAAAGGTTTATAATCGACTTGTTATAAAAATGACCTCAGGAAACTAAGGCTTCTATATAGAGGTGAAAATCATAGAAAAGATGATACTTGAATGGTTATCCTACAGTGAATTAGTTTGCATATAGTGTAAGTAAATAGTGAAGGGTTGACCAACCTAAAGTCAGTCCCTCAAGGCATCGCATAAAAGTGGAGTGACCACTTAACTAACATAAATATTGTAACCATGGTACAACTCCTTTGTTATGGTAGACATTAAGCACGTGAGCAACAGAAAATGTGAGTCACCCATATCAAAAGCATTTTTATACCGAACAATAAATTTTCTCTCCCTTATCGCCATACTGATTGGTTGATCAATTTTATTTTATTTTTGCCTTTATACGCTAACCAGACTGACCTATTGAAATGTTAAACCAATGGCAAGTCAGTTATTTTAATCGATATATTATTAATAGACAGCGTTTTGACATCAAAGTATCCGTCAAGTCGTTTAACTGTTGTTTGGACTATTTCCCTACTTGGTTAGTCTTCTTTGGAATATTATAATTGCCAACGAATATACGTAAGTTATTCAACTTGTTAATAAGTTTGCCTTTGTTAGATTCTTGAAATGAAGTCTCATTGACTTGGAGTGTTATTTTAACAATAAAAAAATGACTTGAAATCAATAAAGATAGTTTTGTCAGAACAAATTATATATTTTCCCGTATGATTGAAAATATAAGATTGTTACTACAACCGCTTTATTATACAATGCGATGAGAAATGGTTGACTGGAAAGTACAAATTGTTAGATGGTCTCTAGTTGATTCGACCAAACCATTAAATATAAACTTGATTCAAGATGTATATACATGTAATATAGTTGCGTACAGTTCCGATCAGTGTTTATACGTTTGCATATATTCCCTGCTAGGTATTCGTTCGTAGTTATACTAATGTTAAACTGATTTCATAAGTATATAGTCAGTTAATAAACCGGTTGTGTAAAAAGCAATTATAAACTAATTGGCCGTCCTAACTAACAACCAGTGGATTTTATCTCTATAAATCCTAGATACCTACCTCACATAGCATGTTATTCTCTATGGTATGTCAGTGATGTTTACAACTTGTAATTCATTGCTGCTTTCCTGTACTTTAGACATTGGATTTTTAGTTTGCCACCAAATACTAAGTGATTTTGAACAAGTCACTTATTACTTATACTATTTGGTCATAGAAAATTATAATTTGTTTTTTCCTAAGCGCCCACTGCTTTTTTCCCCACAGATTACATTTTTTAAATGCTACGGTGTGTAGTTAGGTAATATTTCCTATTTACACAGTATATTTTTTGTCCTAATGCAAGTATGTAAATGAGTTTGCTACTCTGGTCTTTTTAAGATGTTTTTGTAACTTCTGACATCTCTGAAAATTTTCACACTTCTTAAAAACTGCCCTTCACTATAAACAGTTAAAAATAGATTAATGATACCAGTACCATTTGTCATTCGTTACGTTCAGTACTTTCTTTGGGTAAAATAGTCTCTGTGTCATTCATCCCTATCAATCTGTTAGTGCATTAATTAGTTGTTTCTTTTCAACTTGGAATAATTTGACCAAAATATACGCGTCACTTAACCACTATTTACAAACATATATAGTGTCTGGATTCATAAAAGCAGAATTACCAATCATTTAAATAGCTGTAAATTGATCATACTTAGGGTAAAATCGTACAAGACTGTGTCTGGGGTAAATTCTGTTCAAATATGATCTTGCTAACCATAATTCAGGATTTTTAGTCAAATATTTCAGTGGTAGCTAGGATTGTCTTGTGTCCATTGGGGGTAATAATCGGTTTATTATTATCGCAATCTATGTATTCAAAAAGAGAGTAATAAACCTATTATTACCCTAGTAATTCAATCTTGATCATTAGTTTTATTTTGTTAATGTTTAGTTTGTTATATTTCTCTTCTATTACATTTAAACCACCCCCCTTCACTAATACATTTTCACTCACCAAATTATGTGAACTCATCAAGTCTTGTTTAATTATTACGCAACCCATCTTACCAGTTTTTCAATTCCAGGAATCTTTTGCAAACCTTTATTACCTCTAAAATTATCACACAATTTATCTTATATGTCTTTGAACCTCACTCAATTATTACATCACTCATCCCTCATGTTTTTTTTATCTTAACACCAAGTGACCTCCGACCTGTTCTTGCATATATATGGTTATTATTGATAACCTTTGTCATTCCAATTATTTACATGCACTTATTTCGATTGTTTCACACTATCTTACCTCAATGTAAAATTTTAATACATATTTGGTTGTAAGCAGCTGATAAGAAACCACGAAATATAATGAATTCATATTACCCTGCATCCATGTGTTTATCTACTTTTCATTATCGATTAAACTAGTTATTGAGACTCCTTTGATATTTATCTTTTCTGTTTTGTTTCACTGTACTGATGTTTGATATGGCAGCTTAGGCCGGTACATATTTTGCCAGATCATAAGTTGTTTATGAGATTTTCCTTGGGTATGTTGTGACTACGGAGTGATCAAGAATGAACTTAGATGTAGGGTACTAGGCAGAGATAACAAGTCGGTTGATTCGATTGTGAGTCTTCACTGACTGAGATGGCTGCAATATGTATTACTAATGCTCAACCACTACGTATCTCAATGCCTAATATACGCTGGAACAGGTTAAAAAAACGAGCAACTAAATGAAAATGTAAGATCAGTTCATGAAATTATTAACTGTTGTACTGATCCATGTTGGCAGGTGGAGAACACCTGGTTGGAGTCTGCACAACTATTTTTTCGAAATTGTTTTATACTTCTAATTCCACGAATTCATTCTTTCTCCTTGAATCATATTGTCTATACCTTATCTTTTTTATTATCGCTGATAATACCAATTTCATTTCGCTATACCAATGTGGTGTGGCTGCTTATGTTGACGAGAATTTTTACTAGTTCCTACTTTGGTTATGAGAGGCTAACATACATTGCCTTCTAAATACATAGGAAAACATTTTGTCAATAGCCGGATAACCATCAGTTGTCCCATCATTAAAACGTATGGTCCATATTACCGTTCAGAATGAACCATGTTAATGTCATCGCTAAAAAAACGCAAGTCCGATTATGAAAAATATTTACGTTTTTAAGTACTCACTTTTCATGACTTTAGTTGGAACGAGCAATATATCCTTGAACGATTCTATATCTGTATGTTTGTTTGAATAACTTGGTTCTGATGTTCACTGGTGAGTTGGATGTAAGAAATTCACTCTTGAGAATAGATAATATTACTGGAAACTACCAGCTAAATGATCTGTTAGACATTGAAAATTAGTGAAACTTATTATTGAAGTAGAGATTATTTTACTTGAATTGGAATTATTCTTTTTATACAAGTTAAAGCTACTACCTCTCTATTCATATTCAATTTATTATGCATTGAGTTTGGGTCCCGTATTTCTCATTCAGAGATTCTTCTAATATTAAAAGATATCTATGCTAACTGGATAAACTGGACGATTAATGCACAAAACTTTAACGATAGTTTCCAACATGATTGGAAATAAAAGAAGTCTTGTAAGCGTGTGTTGGAAAAAGTTCCAGAAGAATTAAATTCCACTTTATTCAAACTATGTATCGATTAATGATAATTAATAATGACAGAATTTTATCAGCTATTCAAGATTTGTTTTCTAAAAATTGATTTCTCCAAAAACTTAGTTCTTGAGGGTTCCACATTCCTAACGGAACTAAACATACTAAACTTCAAAATGATTGTTGAAAATCACGCGCTCATAAAACGAACTGAATTCGAACTTACATAGAAATTTTATAACATATCTGTTCACATAACCACTCTCACTATCAGATTGGATATATTTTGGAAGACTGATATTTCATAAGACTATCCAGTAAAGTAAACTTATCGGGATTTTATCAGAATGGGTTTTGTGGAGATTTTTAGAAATTTCATTGGTTGAAATCATGAGTCAATTGAATCTAGACCACCATGGAAAACCTGGAAGCACTGGACGGCCGATTCGTCCTTGTATGGGACTCCTCAGAAGTGCGCATTCACGACCCCGCACCCCGCGAGATTCGAACCCAGGACCTACTGGTTTCGCGCGCGAGCACTTAACCATTAGACCACTGAGCCGGGATTTTCCAAATCAATTGCCGAAAATATAATTTTATTGAATCTATTTATAAAAGTATTTTTTAAATTCGTTTGTTGATTGTTTGTGTCATTCGAAATTAAGCTCTTTTTTATATCAAATTAAATTACATTTTGTTTACAGTTGATAAATGAGTAACAACGAAATTTATGAAGATTTTAATGAATGTCTTAAGATAGGAATTCTTCATATTCCATCTGGACGATTTCTTACAGCTGAAGTATTTAACAATGAAATTAATATTTCTGGAACAGCATTACGACGACGTCAAGTTTGGTCTTTAATTACGGATCGGAAGAATGCTGATACTTTGTTTTTACAAAATTCATTGGGTCGATTTTTATCAGTTAATAAGGATGGAAAAATAAGTACATCTTTAAAATCAGGTATTCTAGTTATTTTTCCTCTATTTCTTACCCTAATTCATCCATATACATTGTATGCAACGGAATGTTACCTACGAATTGCTACTACCTGAAATCTATATTTATTTATTTATTTATTTCGTTGCTCTGTTCCAAAAAAATTGACCTAAATTGGAAATGTTGATCGTTTAACATTAACACGCTCAGTCAGGGGATCTGTAGATCTTGGATCCATGTATCGACCCATGGATTTACGCTTCTGATAGGTCCCGAATTAGGACGAAATAGCTTTTTTGATGATTTCTGATCTCCAGTGGTTCACC
Source organism: Schistosoma haematobium (assembly GCF_000699445.3). NCBI lineage: Eukaryota > Metazoa > Platyhelminthes > Trematoda > Strigeidida > Schistosomatidae > Schistosoma > Schistosoma haematobium. Next base: position 15,018,835 of record NC_067201.1, read on the forward strand.
ACCTATGAAAATGATGCCGAAATATTTGTTTTCTAAATGTCTTCTACCGTTTTCTACTTTGTTGTGATTCACTTTCTTCCTGTTATGTTAATTGCCACTGGTCACTGGTTAATAAATTTAAAGTCAGATTTATGTTAAAAATTGGTGTTAGTCGACTGAGAGCCTACAGAAATTGGACGGCTATTCTACTCGTTATCATGTGCCCATAATCGTTACAATCTGTTGGAATGATTAGCCTCTTCAATTATCATATTAGCTTCTTAATTATTAAACTTCATTCAGGTAATTAAATAAGTCACAACTTATTCTATATTGTAATGTTGTCTTTTCAATTCACACATTTTGAGTTGGCTGTACTCTGATTGGTGAGAAGGTGGTGAAAATTAATTCTGAATTAAATAATTATGGATTTCAAATATTTCAGAATTCAGTGTATATCTTAAAGAAGTATTGGTTGATCTATCATTGTAAGTGAGGAAATGCAAACATTATGTACTGATCTGAAATTCTTTAACGATAAATACTTCATCACACACCTCGTATGGATGAATGTATCATCTTCTGGTCCCAAGATAGTCAAGCTGACATATTGGAGTGATATAGACATTTCCAGAAGCGGTTTTGTGGAGATTTTAGTAGTTTCAATTGTTGAAATTGTGAGTCAATTAAAGCTAGACCACTATGGAAAACCTGGAAGCACTGGACGACCGTTTCATCGTAGTATGGGATTCCTGGGTTCGAATCTCGCGTAGGGCGGGATCATGGATGCGCACTACGGAGGAGTTCCACACTAGGACGAAACAGCCGTCCAGTGCTTCCAGGTTTTCCATGGTGGTCTAGTTTCAATTGACTCATTATTTCAACTATTGAAATGTAGACATTTATTATCATAACTTACTTTTCAATCCAATAGTCCGAAATTTATTATTTAAAAGAAAACTTGATAAATAAATGAGATGATTGTTTATTTAAGTTTGTCTGAATAGTTAAATCAAATCAGATAGTTTGGTTAAGTAATTATTCTGTTTGTGATCGACTTTTTCCATATAGGTGTTCTTGCTATTTTCGGGCTTGTTATTCATTGTACTGAGCTAACATAATATCATGCTGTTTATTATTTTCTTTAAAAAATCGCCCTGATTAGATTCATTTTTAACTATTTTGGTTTCAACTGTCAATCTACGTTAGATTTAATAAGTTTCTTAGTTCAAGGGATTTAAGATTCATTAGTATGTATTAAATTGATAATAATATGGATTATAGTGTTACGGTGTCAGGTGTTTCAACTGATTTCGTCCCCGAATTAAAAAATAATGATACATTCTAGTTCCTAATTGCCACCAAATATTTATCGATCAAGGGGATTATATTATGTTGTCACTGAACTAACTATTATTATTATTATTATTATTATTATTATTATTATTATTATTATTATTATTATTAATAGTGATTGACTGACGTAACGTAGTCTATTTCATCTCATTTAATATTAATTATCACAATATTCATGATTACAACTTATTATGGGAGCTTGTTTGTTCATGGATTTATTTCTAGTATTTCTAGCTTGGAGAACAAAACACCCTGATAATCTTCATCTTTAGCGATAAATATTCACCATCATGGCAGTTTTTTTCATTCTATTTGTTGAATAGATTTGGAATACTGATGTGTGCGCTTCAGGAAAATCATAATTTTCTACGTAGAATTTAGCACATACGTTCATGGTTTCACAAACTGATCATATCTAAACAAAATATATACTTAATTTGGTTTTCAATGAGTCTTACTGGTACTCATTGTTTATTTCAACTGAAATTATCATTCATTGTTTTTTTTTCTTCTGTAAACTCTTTGTACTGACAATAGTGTTAGCATGTTTTCGGTCATGGTTAACAGCTAAAATATGCCTGTTGAGTAAGGTTAGATATAGTGGAACAGTGGTTCAGTGGACAAAGTTTTCAACTTTCAGCCACTAAATCACTGATTCGAACCCTGGTTAACTTAAATTGGTTCAAGTAACCGTTTGGTATCACCAACCTTCAGAATTAGTGTGTGGTTCAAATCCAAGTGGATAAGTTAGGTAATAATATTAATTTATTATTATTATAGATACAAATTTGATCTTCAAAGTTATGCTTTAGTTTGTATCTTGGTTCTATTAGTATCTATTTCCACTGTAATATTTCTCTTCACATTTATATTGCAACGTATTTTGTCTGCCTAGATTGCGAAGAACGTTTCCGTTTAGAATTTGCACCAGATGGTACAGGTGAATGGGCTTTTAAATCAGATGCATATGGTTTCTATCTCACTGGTACCGATACTCAAGTTTCATGTTTTTCCAAATCTCCTGTCTGGTGGTCATTTCGTTTAGCAACACATCCTCAAGTGAGATTATGTATAACATTTTAAAACTTACTGTGTGAACCTCAGTTGAAGAAATTGGAGATGTGAAAGGTTTGGCTGAACGGTTTAAACATTTATCCTTTAACTACTATGTCAATGGGTTTTCCTACTTAATTTGATTGAACCAAATACAGTTCATGATGTCTCGAGCTTTCATACAAGTGTTCCTCAAAGTCTATTAAATTTATCTGTACTTGATTATTGAATTATACTCTCCAATAGATATGATTGATATCTCACTGGACGTCATGAAGCATGCATTTTTAGTTTAACAGCTATTTAGCAGGATAAATTCGATCATTAAATTACATATCTACCTGTCCATGGGCAAGTTATGTTGACTCTGTCTTATGCACTAAACTTTCAACTGACAAATCACAAATCTAAATCTCCCTTAAATTATTAAAGTTTGAGTGGACATGTGTACCTCATACTTTAACAAACCTGCACGTGATTACTGAGTTGTATCTAAACAGGAAAAATAGTTAACTCATCAATGACGCGATGAGCAACTACTATTTTAGTAATGAGTTGAATATGTTTGGTCATTTATATTTTATAATGTCAGCCTCAAGTGAAATGGAGTCTAACTATTCGTTAGTATTTTGATCTTTGATAAATTAAAATGGGTGCTAAACATTCAGACCTCATTAACGAGTGTGATGATAAAATGAAACTTAATTAGTGAGTTTCTCTTTGGTCAATTGTACATAAACTGTATAAAATCTGTTTAGAGAAACTTCCATTTTAAAAGGTGACTGGATATAGTTCTGTAGGAATCGACAAAACATGAGTTCTAAACAGTTTATTTCAGTTTTTAATTGATAAGTTTGCAATATACTCTGATATGAGTTATCTAGACGTTTACTAAACGTCAAACATCTAACTAAACTCAGCTAACTTTTGTGTTGATTATGTTTTCTGTCAAGGTACATATTCGTCATCAGTTCCGTTCACGTTACTTACGTCTTCTTAACGATGGTCTTGAGCTTCGAGCTGATCAACCATACCCATGGGGTCCAGAGTCTGTTATTTGGATTGAACAGCCTACAATGGTTGCAAGTCAAGGTTTTGGTCGTGGTCCAAATATCCCTTTAGTTGGCAAAGCTGCTGTTTCACGTCTTGGTCGTGTTGCCTTCCGAATGCCGAATGGAAAATATTTGAAATCTAATGGAGAAATGTGTGGTGAAATGGATGATTCCACCTTATTTTCTTTTGAATATCGTCCTGGTTAGTTTACTGTACCATTATCATGAAATGATGCTGGTGATATCGTATTTCTGGCATAGTAAACTTCATAACTGAACCAACCACACATTATAGAGTACAATGCTATCGTCTAGAAGTTTGTAATAACATAGTATTAAAAAAGCCTCAAAGGGTGAGGAATGAGAGGTCATCTTCTCTATAAGTCATTAATCTCATTCAGAATTTAGCTCATAAAATCCAGACTGTGTGCTGCGTAATACATTACTGTTGAATTATTAGTTTGAAATCTAGTTTTTGGTGTTTTTTCCTTATAAATAGTTTAGTCTAAACAGAATATTATAGTTCTTCAATATATTATCTTTGAGTTTCTGCCTAAAATGCTGGTTTTGTTCTCATCTTGAAAGGAAATGATAATGTGAATATTGAGTATAATTAGTTAGATTGATTATTATGAACATCTGATAAACTTGAAGTGTGCGATACGCATTATGAATGAAAGTATTCATCTTCTATTTTTGTAAACCAGTTCCATATACTTTTCTAAGCATAGGTTATTGATTAAACTATGTATTATTAAGATTTATTTTGAGCATACAATATATGTCGATGTAAATCTAATAGATTTTTTTCTAGCAGCAATTATTATTGGTTTCATCCTGTTTTAAATCGAAGCAGGTGGTTTTCTTAGAGGCCCATTCCCCGAGACTTTGACCTAGAGGTCTAATCCACAAGGCAGTGGAGCAACATTAGGAAATGCAGTCCCATGGTAGTCGGTGACCAGCAATAGGTTAATACGCCATTTGTTCCTTCAGGATCCTGGAGCCTATGTGCACCATCGATTTAGAATCGGAATTTTTCAACTCTAGGTGGATCCTCCATATCCACCAACCTGCTTAAAGCGTTGAACACTCGCTTTTCGCCCTCTCGACTTCTTAAACAATACCCCCGCCGCGAGAAGGCAGCGAGTAGGACTTCCTTGGAAGTGACTTATAGGTGTAGCTATTTGAGAGGATTTGGAAGGGGAGCGTGCTCTCCCCACCCTTAGCCGTACCAGGGCATTTGGGAGCAACAGAATTACATATAGTTTTGAGTTCACGTTTTAACTAGTAAGATTGTATATTACTTAAAAGTATATTTCTCAAATGAGCGCATATTATAGCTGAAGTTATCAGCACCTTTTGAGCAATGGATCTTATAAATGCATATTGATGTAGCCCAATGTGTTAGCTTACTATCATTTTCGTGTTAATAAATTAGTTGTATGGAAAAGAACAAAGCTTGAAGATTAATAGGGTAGAAGATTTTCTACCTAACGATTTTGATGACCATTTTTGAGAGGATATTCACATCAATTTCCCATTGAAATTTCAGATCCATCAGTAGAATTTTATTTGAAGGTAGTAAATGAATACTTTCTATAATCATTTTGTATTTTGAATGCATATCACTTCGTCAATCCACAGAAGTTGACTCTTTTTGAATACTACCTAAAATTAAACTGAACTATTCAAATAACAAATCAATAGGACATTGATGTGTTATACTGATGTACTAGCAATTCAGGAATTCGAACTGACACTATACATCCAAAAGAAATATTTGCGACCTATATATTTTGTAATCATTACTCACTTATTATATATTGCATAATATCTTTTCATAAACAATGAAATTATTACTGTTTCTTAAATAAATGCTACTCCTTGACTCGAACATATTCTGAAGGTTTCCATACTATTCCCTATTTGTTAACAAGTTTGTAAATATGAAAATGAAGTTGTCGAATAGAAAATTTTCTTCATTTCTCCTATTTTTCTTCCTATTTTAATTCAACTAGGCAAATTTAGCTTATTGAGATTAAAATTCAGTTAATAGTTTATTGTTCTGCTTTAATCACTAACATTATAAGCAGAGATGGATGGTGGGTAGCAACAAAATCTCGAATATGTGTTTCGTCTTATGCTTGCTGCCAGTAGTCATATGTGTTTCGTCTCATTCGGGACTCGTCAGCTGGATGTAACTGAATAAATAATATAATTTAGTTTAAGGTATTTTATGTACCGATCGTGTAAAAATTCTTTATTTAAAAGTGCATACCATTTGAAAGAGACTAACATATTCTAGGTTTTGTGTTAGTAGGTTCATTTAACATTCAATTTTTGTAAATAACAACAACAACAACAACAACTATAATCTAAATTAATTATTATTTGCATCCCCCTCCATGTATGAATAAACAATTCATATTTCCCAACCTTCTTTACTCTTCATACTTAGCACCCACTCAATAATATTAATAGTTGTAAAAATTGGTATAAACGGTTATAATTGTTTTATAATAAATATAAAGGTGAATAATTTATGCAGTGATTACCGTTTTAATAATAAATCTCTAGTTTAAATTCAAGTTCGAACTTGATTATAGTTAGAGGAGATAATTTGCATTTCAGTATGCTATAATATGTCTTTATTTGTATGTGGGTGAATAATAAGTATACACTTAGAAATATTGAGCAGATATTTCAATAACCCTGTAATCACACTCCAGTTTTTTAAGATTTATACTCATGATCATGCCCTTAATTTATAAACTAAATAGATAACGCGATAGTGTTTGAAGCAAACGATCCTGAGTTCGAGTTCCGGAGTGAACATCAACTCTGAGATGCAGGTACATCCAGCTGACGAGTCCCATATGGGACGAAACGCGCGTCCTGAATTCCACCGCTAGCTACTATCCATTTTTTGCTTATAAAAACTACATTCGTTTTAATATCAGCCAATTTTTGTTGTCATTAATAAAAATGAATCATCATTCATAACCTTAATATAAATATTCATCTGATTCTCATTAGATATCCACTCGGTCATTCATTCATCATTTATTACTACACTTCATTGTTTATGTATATATATATATATATATATATATATATATATATATATATATATATATATATATGTATGTTTTGGCTAAATGTGGTTTAATTTTCAACAAGAAAATTTTATGTTCTACTTCAGAGATTGCTTTTTCTATCGGGCAGTTGGTATTTTTTTCTTGTAAAGTTAATTTATAGCATAAATATTGTAGTTTTACAACATTTAATGGCAGTAGTGCATTATGATGAAAGTGTACACGTGTTTCAGGCGTTTTTTTCTTTCTTATGTCAGTTTTATAATTTACGAGTAATTTGTTGATTTTATCTCCCCAAAAATCATCTGACATGTTCTCTTATTAACTTTTTATTAAAATAAGTATCTAGGTGTTACCGATAGCATCAGTAACAAGTTACATAACAATGATTCTAAGAAAAGTTATTCAACATTTGATTATGGAATAGATTCTATGGGATTCAATGATGTTTGTTATTAACTTCATGTACTATTTGAGGAATGAACTGTTCACGTTCAAACACAAGTAGTGTATATGAAGTTGTAGAAGCTGTTTTTGTAGGTGTTGAATTGATAATGAAATGTTGAAGATAATCATACGGTGAAAGTGATTTATAATTATTACATTTTACAGTTCAATAGTTGTAAATTAAATGCTTAAAGTCGACTAATTATCTATTTATTTATTTAATTCATATAAAATTTGATACAAATAGATACCAAAAATAGTATACACCGTATGAAATAAAATAAGTATATGAGCTGCATTACTGCTAGGGGACCCAAATTGATTCAGGTGGCCTTTTTAAGAGGTCACTTTCCAAGGTACTAAAGTAACATCAGAAGATGGAATCTCATGGTTTCGGATGGCCAAAAGAGGTTCATATGCTATTTGTTCCCTTGGGATTTTTCAGCTAATGCTCACCATTAGCTTAAAATCATGGTTTACCAACTTCGTATGTATCCTGTCTAAAATCTAGGAGTCCGATCATCGTTCTCTTAATTTCATAAGCAACACCCCCGCTATAAGAAAGCAATGAGTTGAACTTCCCTGGCAGATTATTTATTTATTTGAACACATAAATATTGGTACAAGGGGGCACCGGATATATATGCCCCACACAAAACAATCAGAATGGGAAGAGGGAAAGAATGTAAGGTGCGCATAAGAGAGAAGAAAGGAAAAAAAGAGAACAATAACGACCACAGATTACTGTATGGTAGTGTAATAATAATAGTAATAAAAGTGGGGGAAACAGAAAGGTACAGCCAGAAAGAATTCTTTCAGTTAAGGAAAATACAACCATTTCTTTTATGAAGAAAGTAAAAGAAGGTTACAGCAGGATCGCCACTGGCTTCTATTCTGAGCCATATCTGATAACGTCTCTAGCCACTGTGTTGCACCATCTCTCGGACCCCAACCAGGGTGTCGAGAAGGACCAACACAAGTCAGCCCTTTGCAACTTTCTTTCATACCCCGACACTATGTCATACACTGACCACCTCTCCGCATTTTCCAACCAGTCCCAGCGTCCGCAAATAACGCACGACGTGGAATTCTCTGGGACGACATTCGTAGAACATTTCCAAGCCACCAAAGTCGATGTTTCAAGATGGTGACACCAATTGCATTATCGTCTCTCTACCGGAATACACAATTCCGAACCTCTGCATTACTAACATGGTGTTGCCACTGGATGTCAGCAATCCTTCGGAGACAACGATGATCAAACACAGAGAGTCGTCTAACATCCTTAACTCGGAGAGGCCAGGTTTCACAAGCATAGAGCAGAACTGCTCTCACCAACGCGTTGTAGATCCGACCTTTTACAGCCAGACTGACATCACGAAGGCGTCAAAGATGGCCCAGATTGGCATAAGCCGCTCTGGCTTTCACTATACGTGCATTGATCTCATCACTCACGCCACCACCAGCACTTATGCAACTACCTGGATACACGAACTTCTCAACTACTTCTATCTGCTCATCACCCAGTGTGAGTACAGGATTAGAATCCTACCAGTTTTGTAAAAGTACTTTGCACTTCGAAGGTGCAAAACACATACCGTACCTACGGACACTGATTGCCAAGTGATTAAGTGCGGATTGCATGGCTTGGGCATTATCACACATGAAGACAATATCATTCGAATACTCAAGATCGATAAGTTTTTCTCCAGGCAACAGGTCCACACCGCCATTACTTACATCCATCAGGGCTGTTTCCAGAATGTCGTCGATGGCAAAGTTGAAGAGGAATGGTGAGATTGGGCAACCCTGTCTAACTCCACTTCATGAATAGAACAATGGCAGATATCCTAAGTACATGATCGTATGAGAGCATTTTTAAAGAGGGAGAAAGAAAGAGGACTCTTTTCACACGTCTGTACTGGAGCATTTCGTGTTAACACTTTTAAAATGCATATTTACAACATGTGACCTAGCCTAATAATCTATTAATACATACTGCTACAATTTATAAACAACATTGTATGATAAATTCTATGGGGAATAAAGAAGTCTTTATAATCCTGATAAAAGTAGTATTGATAAAGGATTAGATTAAAAAACTGGAAGATAAATTTACATGACAGGCATAATAAGTATTGGATGTCAGTTGCCTGCTACTTGCAGAAAGATAAGATCTGAGTGCTTTTGCGTTACTCTCAATGGTTTTAGATAATCTAAAATATCTGACTACCGTATTTAATTGTACCTAAAACGCGATTCAGAAAACTTAAATTTATCTTTCTAATCAGTCTATAAGTACTTATATCATTCGTATTTTCTGAAGCTAGAATTTGTGGCATAACTGTTTAGTATGTGGTGTAAAGTACATTAACCTAACAATATTTACTTCTCACACCAGCAGTTTCATACAACTCTTAGATCCTACTAAGACGTATTATAAAAAGAAGCTAAAACAGGTGAATCTAAGATTCACCTCATGAGAAAATTGGAGTTATGGTACCGGGTAACATATTAATGTAGCGTTTCTTTAACATAAGCGTCTTCTAATTGAGGAGGAAATATTCTTACAAGGTTTAATTCTTCATTGACTGTCTTTCTTTATTCCGTAATGCAAGAATTAATGAATAACTCACACAATTACGAAAAATAAGTTTCCTAGTAAAGTTTATCTCATGTTTTTGGGCGCTGTAGTTTACGCAATTGTCGTAACTAGTGGTTAGAAATGCTAGATTACATGAATCAGAATTAGTCACAATAGCACAGATACATTCACTTGTTGTCTTTTCTTAGACCTCGAGTTCTAAAAATATTCCTTTTTTTTATCCCACGAATTCTTCTCTAATCACATTGTCTTTGTCTAGTGTTTTCAAATATCAATGTTATCGTTGCTACGTTTACTTAATTTGTCATTTGTCTTGAGGATTTCATCTCACTGTACTGATATTTGGGTGTGGCAATTCCAACCGGTGCACATCTGTGCCAAGTTATATGCTGCTTATAACTGACTTATTTCATAAGGTTGACCTACACGCTACCCTACTTGTAGGGATCTTGATTTTCGCATTGTACCAGTGTGTTAATTAAATGTACCTTAGATAACTTAATATACCACTAGCTTGCTCATTTTCTTTACTTCATCATTTATATAGGTAATCCTGGTACATTTGCTTTTCGTGATCAAACAGGTCATTATTTGACCACAATCGGACCTGGAACAACTAAAGTAAAAACAAATACAAATATTGGTAAAGAAGAACTCTTTCTAATAGAACATGCTGCTTTACAAGTTGGTATAGTAGCACATAATGGGAAATTCGCATCAGTTAAACAAGGTAAGTTAATTTCTGTTATGTGCAGTTCAAAATAACCAAGTAGTTCAATAAATATATATTGTGTTGAAATGACGAACTGATATTATCTAAACCACCATTGAAAACTTGGAAGCATCGGACAGACGCTTCATTCGAGTATGGGACTCAGAAATAGGAATTCACGACCCCATTACGGGGGATTGGACCTAAAACCCCCAGTTTCGTGCGCGAATGCTTAATCTCTATGCGACTGAGCTGGTATTCAATGGTGTTAATTTCGGGTGTGAAACAGATATCTGCTGCAAGCAATGGATGAAGGGTTGCACAGGATCATGGGTTGAATGAAGTTAGACAGTCACACCGTTGGATGCCAGCTCATTGGTCTAGAAGTTGGGCGTTTACGTGCGATGTCGAAGGTCCTGAGTTCGATCCTTTTCAAGGGGGTCGTGGATGTACAATTCTAAAGAGTCCCACAATAGAGCGAAATAGCTATCCATTACACCCAAGTTCTCAATATTCGTCTAGCTAAGATCAGTTCATGGGTTTAACTTTTAAAATACTACAATCTTCATAAACCTCCCTGTACTAAACGTATATTGTTCCATATCAGTAAGTCAGTTAATTCGTGCTTGAAGTTGTAGTTTAACTTGAATATACCTCTTCATAAACCACCGTTTTGTCTAAAACAATAATGATGGTTGTCTACTCAGTTATATAACTAGCATTGAGATGAATTCTCGGAATATTATTTTGGAGAAACTGTGATCTGTATGTGGTCAGTCATGTTGGGAGTGTGAGACACTGATTCATGGAACATCATTATTAATTGACTGAAGATCAGAATTTAGACTTTGTGATTCAGTTGTATAAGTGTGTTCAATTACAAACTTTATTAAAGAATCGTAAATTACAAAGAATCAACTATCTAGTATAGTCTAGTTTCTAAATGTATTGTCCAAGCTGATGAATCTGAATAACTATCCATAAATCACTTATATACTATGAACATCCCATTACAATTTTATTCAGTTTATATGGTAGCTAATATATTTTAAAATTATTATGGTGAATTAATCATACTGTAATTTAAATTAGTTTAGGTGATAACACACCGCCCAAGACACAATGTGTTACTTGTGTTGTTTTTTATTTCTCTCTATTCAATAAACACAATCGAATCAATAGTTTTGTTATAACGCTTGGTTTTACTTCGTCTAATGTTATAACGGTTGGGTTTCCACGTTTACACGTATGGGACGTTAATTTACCCTAAACGATTATCTACAATAGATTCCCTCCCAATATCTATTCTACAGGACGTCAACACAACTCAGATCAAGAACACGTGATTAGCCTGACCACAACGTAAATGTATTTCCACACCAAAAACCCGACACAATTCAACAACAATGAACAATCAATAATAAATGAGCCGAATAATAAGGATAGGAGGACACATAACTCATATGACACCTGTCAGACTATCTACATGTCGACTAAGCAGACAACCAATCATGATCATTTTGGTCCACACATCAAGTTTCTTTCAATATTAACTGTTGATTGGTGGTATAAGACCTGTGAACAAATATGGTAAGACATATGTCAGCGTGTCAAGTATGAGATGAAATCATCGATAAGAGCTAAGCTGTAGTTTAATTCATCTTGTATTGGTGATTTGAGTCTTCCGATTGACACTTAGAACTGCAATTGATCAATCTCTTATTGACATATATACATCCTGTAGGGATCGTCTTAGTATTGACTTAAGTCACAAGCATTATAAGCAGAAACGGATAGTGGCTAGCAGTGGCTATCTGTTCTCAGTAGCTATGTGGATAATGACGTGATGACGTCTGAAGTGAATGATACTGGTTTCGAATCCCGAATCGAACATTGGCTCTGGAATGCAGGAATATCTATCTGATGAGTCCCAAATAAAACAAAGTGCTCTCCATGGATTACACTGCTAGCCACGATCTCTGCTTATAAGCTCTGATTTGTTTATATTAAGTGAAAATTATTCACAAAGTCTGTTGAAGGTAGTAATAATAAGTTCAGATAAAATTAGGTCATTTTTTCGGTTCGATTTATCACGTCGTCATATTGTGTACCATAATAATTCAAATTCTGTGTATGATTCAGAATTAATTGATATGATCTATAGATTACCCGGTCAACAAAACGATCTGGAGTACTGATGTAATAATAGATCGAGAGAACAAGCCATGGGCAACCACATCAATACTGAGTATCAGTCGTTGACTGTTGGTATGACCCATGATGGTGGATGCAGAATGCCTGTGAGAGACCTTCTCGTTTTGTTTTCATTTCTTCTCAATTCTTAGTCTTTCTCATTACCAATGCCATCTCATTATTTCGACTTCTTTAAATAATCATCTTGTTAGGTTCATCTCTTCGTTAGGATTTGTGGTATGGCAACATGAGCTAACACATATTTGTGTCAAATTACGTTGATTATGACTGACATAGCAAGCAAACTAAGACGGACAGGAATAAAGAAGAGAGAATTGTTCAAATAAAGTTAAATATGAGAACTTCGTGTGTTTAATAGCTATCGACTTAGACTTACATATATTTTGCTGAACTATTTGAACGCGTATTTCCTAGGAAGAAATATGCATTCTTTACAAGATTTCGACTTGTGTTGTTCAATGCAAATATTAAACAGTTTACAAATATGATTATTTGAATTGATTATAGGATCAAAACTAAGGAATAGAAATAAGGGATTGAACAATAACTATTTCTAAGGTATCATTACCAAGGTTTGACTTGATAATTTCGAACAAATTGAGCATTGGGTAGATTGTTATAAATAAATAATATATTTGTAATATCCAAATGAGTAGAAAAATTAGATTTTTCGACGTTTCGTGACTTAGTGTCATAATACTCTTGCTGTTCCGTTGTACTATATAGACTTGGATTAATTTTGATGTAGTTATTTATTCTCTGAAGAAGTGACTTACACTAAGTCACGAAACGTCGAAAAATCTAATTTTTCTACTCATTGGGATATTACAATTATATTATTTATTAATAACTATTTATCTTATAATGTTTTTCCCAGCACTGGCTAACTACAAGTTTCTTTTAGCTTGTAGCTACTTTAATAATTCGTTTTGTTTTTTGGTAAGCCACTCTTTGTCTATGAATTTCTAAGCAGGTAACAGTATACTGCAATCTTGCATCATTTTGCAGTGATGGCATTATATTTTTTAGATGACTAATTTCATCGTGTCCCACGTAACCTTGATTATATTCTGGTATTATGAATTTGTGTACTCGTTTCATCTAAAATACAAATATGTTTCATTATAAAATTTTATTTCTTACATTCTTATTGCCTTGGGCATCATGTGTTTATGAATCCTTCACAATTATTGTATCTTTAGTGCATTTATTTTTGTGTCTTATCAGCAAACCATACTCTGGATACATATTTTCTTTTTCAATAGTCATTAGTTATGTATTAAAACAAATATCTGATAAAAACATCTTTCTTAATACAGTACAGATTCTTCTGTGAAAATCTGTTTCCTCTTAGCTATTTTCGATCATTACATGATGTTAATTGAAAGAGCTTTCCTTGTCTATCCATGTTTTTCTTTCGAATATTTCACATTTTATGACTTCTAAATTATCATTATTTGTTATTACTCTTTATTTTCTATACTTACTAGTAACAAAATAATCCGTTAGTATTAAGAAACTGACTATATCATATAGAGAGATATAGGGTTTTAATGTGTATCATATAATGTAATTGTTTTTCTCTCCCTCTTCTTTTTTTCAAGGTATTGAAATTTCTGCAAATCAGCATGAATTAGACGAAACAGCTATTTTTCAGTTGGAATATATTGGTGGGATGGGTTTTAATGCTTTAGAGGCTATAGCATCTAGCCCAGCATCGACTTTATCTGGTCCAGATGGTGGAGTCAGTGACTCTTCTGCTTCTAATTCAAGTTTAATCAATATTAACCATTCCATTACTAATGGTGTTCATTCAGATGTTTACTTTCTAACAACCGGATTTTGGCGTCTACGTTCTCGCAGTGGAAAATTATGGAAACTTGCTTCATCATCTGGTGTTAAGAATACTTCTTCAGATGGGTAAGTTTTTCTGGAGCAACTATTATTTATATATATGGTCTTAGTCGATTCCTCTTTTATTTAAATATCTGACGTATTGTCATTTTAGTTAGTCGTCCTTACTTTTAACTAATAGTGAATTCATAATTTCTATTTTTAAACTTCTCATTTCAGTCAGTTTCGTACAGTCACACTATTAATAATTAAAACCGATTTTTAGCCAACCAGAATGCAGGTGATCTATGTGGTAAAATCTAGAATTAAGTTAGAGTTATGGTTTAAAGTTAGGATTAGGAGTTTGGATTATAGTTAGGAAAAGAATCTAACAACCACTATATTAGTTCACCAGTAAGGAGTTTTTTTACTTACATTAGAATAAGCAGAAGGTATGGTTACTAGCAATCTCCATCCTATTTGGGACTCGTCAACCGGATGTATCTACATCCGAGAGTTGACGTCCACTCCAGGACTAGAAACCAGTATCGCCCGCTTCAGATGCCATCACATTATAATCCATTTAACTATTGAGTCGAAATAGCCACTGGTCTTTGGAAGAGGATGAATCTCAATTCCCATATATTAATTGAGATCATGAACCGATCAATGTTGAACCACCATTGAAAACTTGGAACACTGGACGACTGTTTTCTCTTAGTATCAGACTCTCCAGCAGTGCGCATCCGTGATCCCGCGCGCAGGATTCAAACTCAGGACCTTCGGTCTTACGCGCGGACGTCCAACCTCTAAACCACAGGGCGATCATCCAACGATGTTTATGTCTAACTTCAACCAATCCACGATACTGCGCAAACATCCTCCATACTAGGACTAACCGGCCGTCCAGTGCTTCCAGGTTTTCGACAGTGGTCCAACATTGATCGGTTCATGATCTCAATTAAAACTCAACAATCTCCACAACCTTATACTGGTCCTACATATTAGTTGTTTGGATCTTCCGATTGATGTTCGGCATTGTATTTGATTCTGTATTATTGTTTTTAAATTATCTTTCATGTCCTTCTGTTTGTATTTCCAACTGTTGTTGATTTATCTATAGTACTTTAAAATATTTCTACTTGAATCGTTTTATAGCGTATGGAAAAACTTTTAAATTTTTCTTGTCTATCTTTTGTTAATGTATGATGTAGAGAGATATAAAAGCGCTATTATTTACCAAAGACAACTTAGGGAAATTATATTTCCTTTATGACGATACGCATTCGAATTCAATGTTATTCTGTATAATTGATTTGTTTAAGTGAATTATTGACATTTAGATTTATCTGTACTCTCTGTCTCCTCTCTTTTTACTTCTGTTTTATCTTACCTTTTATTCGAAATTAATATTAGAGATCAAGAAAGTTTATTTGAAATGTTAACTGTGAATAAAGTCAATGATAAACAAATTCGTCAAATTGTATTTCGGTCAAATGATGAACAGTCTTTGACAGCTCGTAAACTTGGTGCTGTATCTACAAGTGGTCGTTTAATTGATGAAACTCAGCTACCATCACCAGATGAACTATTCAATATTATTTTAACGAATAGAACATCAATTGTGTTTTTATCTTCATTAACTGGTGGTTTTTTAGTACGTGGTAAACAAAATATTCTTGATTCAAATGGAGTAGCTTATGAACCATTTTATATTCGAGTAACTAAACGGCATACTTATAAATTTTTTGCTCGTAAGTGTGATTTTTTTCGAATTGAACTACTTTTAATACTGTGTGATCTGTGATATATATATATATATATATATATATATATATATATATTATATATATATATATATACATATTGTTAGCAAGATATATGTTAGATTAAAGCATGTTCGTGCAGGATTGTGTTGGAGGCACGTTGAATGGCTACTTCTTAACCAATCAGCGCTAGCGGAGACTTGGAGAAGTCTCTAGAATCTTATGTATTGATTATAAATAAACTAATGTTTTTCTTATTGTGATTCCAACTCCCATCCACCCTTGTTACTTCGGTTATAATTAAGTTCCCGTTCAACCGTGTTCTGGTTTGGGAACTTGTCAAATGAAGCTCTGTCCAAGAAATACTAACCAATGAGAGTAGCTGGGTCATAGTAAGAGGAATCATAACACGTATATAAGTTACTTATAAGTTTACGATGTTAGTTATGTTGATGTATTAACTAATAAGGTTGTTGGACAAATAAAATGGCCTCATTTTAAGAAGTTCATCGGGTCACACGATACGAACAACTATTAGTCATGCTGGTATGCTGGTTAGAATGGTAACCAAGCTAGAGAATTTCATTAGTTCAAATTGTGTTGATTAGTATAGACTTACTGGTTGGAATTTGTCAGATAATCGTAGTTCATGTATGATAATAGATTTTAGGCCATAGTGACAGATTTGTATTCACTTTTTAAACTACAATAGTGAAGTATAATAATGATTGTATTTTAAAAAGTAATTCGAAATAACTGTCACAGGTTTACATAATCTTAATCATGTTAAAGAATGTTTACGCTATTCACATACCAAGCATCAACTTTAGTTCTCTCGACCCATTAAGGTGTTTACGCATAAGCAGGATGAATGCAACATAACAAACTTATTGCGTTATTCATGAAACCTGTACAGTTGTATCGAGACAATTAAAAAAGACCAAAAAATTTAAAAGGAGTGAATATATTGTTTCTGAACAACGAGACCGATCCGAAGCCAGTGAATTGCCAAAGTTTCACTCGTTCATATCTCTGAAGCTTTAGTAATTCGTAAATTCACTTATAGTCTCTAAGCTCAAATGTAATTTGTCCAGTCTTCCATTTTACCATAGTTCTAAATCCCCTTCTTACTTTTCCTGTTTTTCTGACGTACGTTTATCTCTCTCGTGTATTCGCAGAGGGATATTTATGGAGATTTTAGAATTTTCATAACTTTAAATTACAAATTGATCTCGGCTAGACCACCATCGAAAACCTGGAAGCACTAGATGAATATTTTTTCTCAGTATGGGACTCCTCAGTAGTGTTCATCCTCAACCGTGCACACGAGAAGCGAACCCAAGACCTTCAGTTTGGGAAATAAACTCTTATCCATTGAGTAAGCATCCAAAGGTTTTAATGTTTGGTTTCATACATTTCACGATACCGCTCAACCCTGCCTGCAATGAATAACTGTTTCACACCCGACACGAATCGGACTCCACTTGTCACGGCTTCTCTCTAGAACTCCCGTAGTTAGATCTTGAAGATAGTCACTGGTAAGTACATGATCCATTGGATATGGGCTCAGTTGTCTAAAGACTAAGCATTCGTGTTCCAGACCGAAAGTTCTGGGTTCGATTTCCTGTGGCTGAATCGTAGGTATACAATATAGAGAAGTCTCATACTAGGAAAAAATAGTCATCCAGCGCTTCCAAGTCTTCAATGTTGGTCTAGCTAAGATTAATTCGTGATTTGATCTATTAGAATTCTTCATATTCGTCAAGTGAACAATTATCTTCCATATCTCTCCCCCCATATATCGTTCCTATTTTATTTCTTTTTTTATTACTCTAATTATTATATAACTGGCATTCAATAATTGAAAATATTTTCCGACTAGATTTTTTGTTTTTGTAACCTTACTAATGACGCAACAACTTTCTACTTTATTACAGACTAGTATGTGATAAAAGTAACTTCAAATATAATTGTATGTTTATGAATTTTAAGTCCATCAAACCGGTTTTCGATTTATTTTTTCTGAAAAAAACTATAAAACTTTTATTATCAGTATGAGGATTTGTGGAGATTGTCATATTTTCACAGTTGGATCCACGAGTCGATCTAAGCTAGACCACCATTGAAAACCTGGAAACACGGGACGGCCGTTTCGTCCTAGTATGGGACTCCTCAGCGGTGCGCATCCACGATCCCGCAAGGGAGACTCGAGCCTGACTTTTATTTAAATTTAAATAATATTCAGCTTCTTGTTGTTGTGGTAGTGGTGGTTCAGTTTTCATAACAATAATATAAGACATGTGCGTAGTCCGAATATATTATAGATCTAAATATGACCATCTTCTTAGTCGTTTATGCAATTTTCAATCGTTATGTCGTCAGTGATAGGTGCATCCGTTGATTAAATTTATTCTATATTGATAGGCAGATAGACAGTAAGCAATAATGTAGAAGTACTTCTAAAGTCATCACACTTCTCTACAATTCAAAAAGAAAAAAAATCAACTCCAAGTGAAAGCAAAGAGGAGGTTCCTATAGATTTTAAAAATTTTGTAGTTAATATTAATATTAATTAGACATCGATGAAAAAAACTAAGCAACACTGGGCAACTGTTTCGTACTGGCACGAGATCCCTCAGCAGTGAGGATGTAACACTTCAATGAAGATTAGAACCAGAACGTTTAAGTATCAGAGCAAGCGATTAACTTTAAGACTACTTAGTCGATATTCAATGGTTAACATATAATACTTCAGTTAAGAGTAATATATAGTGTAAGCTACATAAGAATTGAACATTTTTGACATGGATACTGAGAAAATGAGTTTGAGGTCAGTAAATAATGCCAAAATCGATAAGATATTCATAATTTTTCATGAAAGATAAACAATTAGGAAACCTATGCAAATATGATTGATTTCGTTCCAGATAGTGTCTAGATCATTGAACTATCGATAAATTTATCATAGAAGTGTATATGTTTAATGTAATAGTATTCTCAGTCATATTTATTTATTTTAACAAGTGCGTTACACATAAAAGTTTCTTATCCCTAAACCGATTTTAATATTTTCCGAAATTAATTTATCTAAACTATGCCTCAGATGACTGTGTGAATTACATGAACAAATAATGTCTTTTAAATCTTAAATAATAGGTGAATATGTGTATTGAGTATAACTGCTTCTTGTTTTCTGATTCGTATACAGTTTAATTTCCTGTTTGTACAATGTAAGTCTAATGTTTACAACTAATTGTTCAGTTTCCGCATTATGTACATGAGCCGTCGAAGTCTTGTTAGTTAGCGCGGTTTTCTGAACTTCCATAACTTACTAATCATGAATATCTTTAAACATAACAAGATGATAATATCTTTTACGCAACTTGAAAACTAAATTTTCGATCATTTATCACTACTACTAATAATAATAATTAAAATATACCTTTAAAATAGTCAAATAAATTTACTTCATCTTAGAATACAACATTTATATTGTTATATGATATACAATTGGTTAGCTGTTTTTATTTAGAATGTGCTTTTCCATACTCTCTACCTCTCATATAGTTCAAATAACATTTTATGTGTATAGTTATGGTTTTTCTTTTTTTTTCAAGCTGGTTTTATTCATCATTTTTTCTAAGATTGATAATTATACCCTTGGATAAATAAGTAACTTTTAATGAATTAAGGATAAGAATTGTGTTTCCATGTGATATTTATATTGAACAGTAAACTTCTATTCCGTTATCATTAATCTTATTGAAGGAAAATCAGCTATTTAAATTATACTGGTTGAAATCATTAGTCGATTGAAGCTAGACCATCATGGAAAACCTGGAAGCAATGGACGGCCGTTTCGTCCTAGTATGGGACTCCTCAGCAGTGCGCATCCACGATCCCGCACCCCGCGGGATTCGAACCCAGGACCTACTGGTTTTGCGCGCGTGCACTTGACCATTGGACCACTGAGCCGGCATCCAACGGTGTTAATGTCTAACTTCGACCAATCCACGAAGTTGAGCCACCGTACACCATTGTCTTCAGTAAGTTCTTATCTCACAATAGACCTGGTTGGACTCCACTGGTAACGACTTCTCACTAGAACTCCAGGAGTGTCTCCTGAAGTCAGTCACTAGTGAGCAGGTGATTATTATTATCAGAATGGGTTTTGTGGAGATTTTTAGAAATTTCACTGGTCTAGCTTCAATTGACTCATGATTTCAACCAGTGAAATTTCTAAAAATTTCCACAAAACCCATTTTGATAATATTTAAATTATGTTTGTCTGTTCGTGGTCAATTTTCTAGTTGATAACAATACCTCATCAATTTTTCTTGAACAAATAAAGTTTTTCAAATGTTTTTGTCGATTTTTTCTATCCTATTCTGAAATTGATGTTATAACGCTGGATCAGATATCTTCGATGATTAGTCGTCTTTCATCTTTTTAATAGTTCCATCAAGTAAACATTATGTTGAGGTAACCGGAGTTGGATGTAATTCCATATAACTACTAAATTTTGATTGTAATTACTAGACTATGCCCCTCTTCAATTTTTTGATAATAAACCTGATCAAATCACATGACATAAAACTGTTTTTAGTTAGGTTCCATGTTTGAAATATATTATCGCCCACTAAATATATATTCTTGTATTCATATACATAGATTTCGAGAAGTACTGTGGATGTTTAACAGCGTGTTATATATATTGAACAACTATTTCCTTCTAATTTGTCTTATTATTTGATTGTCCCTTAACTATTGCTAATCATTTATCTGAACTTTCCTAGATTAAATCTAGACAGAATTCAAGTTTTTTTTTTAAAAAAAATCAATACTTGGTAGTTTCTGTACATGTCAATTAATGGATCTGTTTGTCAGAATCTGTACAACACAGCGACAACATTCCCAAATATACTGTTGAATCAATCACACCTCAGATCTATTAATTGTATATCTTAAGGTTGGAGGTAAATCTTGAAAAAATTCCTAGATTCAACAATTAATGTTGTAGATTACCTCTGAAAATCTGACGTCCTAGTTATCATCCCAGTTAGAATAGTGGGCAGTTTCACTATTTTATCAATAAACTTCTGGACTAGTATACTTTACGACTGTTTACATTGTGTTAGAAATATTTTGTCTGACATTTATTTGTAACTATTGAGTGACTTGATTTTTAAAGTCCAATCTTCTTGTATTATTGTAAATTGGTCAGTCAGTATATCTCCCTGCCTATCTGTCTGATAATTCATATCTTCCTATTCTTTTTTACGTATCGATTCGAAATTTAATAATCATAATGACAATAATATAAAACCAATATTATTTGAGATAGTTTTTTGAAACAAACTATCACATTCCAGGTAAGCATATGAACGACTAAGTTTACTAGTAACATATTAGTATCAGGATAAACAGGCATATTGGTAGTAGTTCTTTAACAAATCAGTATTTAACATGATATTCAAAGGTTTTCACCAAACAGTTATATTTCCTTCTATACATTAGATCTTATTACTTGTTTTAAAATTTCTATCTATGTGGATAGTGAAATTAAAACACCATTGACTGTCAGCTCAGCGATCTAGGAGTTAAGCGTTTTCATGCGGGACCGAAGGTCTTAGGTCCGAATCCCGGTGACAGGATCATGGATCCTCACTACTCTGAAGAGTCTCATTCTAGGACAGTGCTTTCAGGTTTCCGATCGTAGTCTAAATTAAATCGGTTCATAAGTTCGACGAAAAGTAACGAATTTAATAAGTACATATGGCGCTGAATAAGTTTTCTTTGTTTGTAAATCCAATAAGATGAATAGTCACTACGTGAGAGTAAAATTATTGTTAGATGTAGGGATTTGAGAACTAGAACTTATATCAAATTGTTTACCTAGACTAACTAAAATAAATGAGTCATTCATTCTACATACACGGAGTAACTAGATAACCTCTGAAATACAATGTTATTTTGAATAAGAGTGAGTAGGTTAGGGAAGAAAGATATAACTTAGATGTAAAAATATCATATAACACATCTCAGCATCGTGCATGCAATGCTGAGTCATTTAGACTAATGCATTTATTGTGACTTATCTGATAGAATTCAATTATTATTAAAATACTTGACAAACATAACATCGGTCACTGCTTAGTGATCAGTCAATTGTAAATACGCTTCAGTTCTTCGTGAGCCTATTCACATCCCGACTAACCCAGTGGTAACATCACAAACTGTAGGACTGGATAGTGTGTGTTCAGATCTCACGGGGAGAATTACAGGTATACCAAATACCACTAAACTTAAGTCAAGTAGATTCTCACTACCTCATGCACGTATTTCATCTTATTTGGGACTTGTCAGGGAAAATATAAATCCATATAGATAAAATTCATACCCGTTCCACATGTTGGTGACGTTTGGACTTAGCAGCTCAATGGATACCTCTTTGAAGTTTAAGGAGAAATATATTGAGTTCTAGTCTCATTGTGAACATGAACACAAATGAAGAAGGTAGATCCAACTAACAACTCTTAAGTGGGACGAAACATGCGTCCTGGATTCTGCTACTAATTAATATCCAACTACTGATTGGTTTTAACTGCCTTCACTTTATAATTCATTTGCACACAATTCCCATTCCCTTATTTGTTTGGATAATATATATTATTTTACTGTCAGGTTCCATACCATCCTCGTCTCACCGAACAATAGCGCTTTGTCACGTCCTTGATCTGTCTACCCACCAATATACAGAAGATAACTTATCTCAATGTAGATTAAGACCTTGACACGATAGGTTAGCTGCTTTAACCTTGAAGCTAGAAACGTGTGAGTTCAAAGTTGACTAACTGAGTTGGGTAAAGAGGCGGAAATTATCCTATCACCTGTTTGGTTGAAAAACGCACGAGAGAGAAGTGAAATAACGTCCCCAACAATAGCTTCCGTTGTTTGCCTTAGCTTCTTTGTTTCTCTTATCACATCATGTTTCATACAATATATATAACACATCATATAGTAATAGGAAGAATTTCTATATTATTTTTTAAAAATAATTTTCTTCTTTTAAGGTAATCCAAATTCAACATATTCCATATGGGCAGCTAGTTTAGATGGTACATTACAACTTGAACCTACACATCAAACTCCTACTGATGATGAAAACAATAAAGACACTGAAGACACTATTAATAATGATTTGAAATATGAATTTCAACTTCATTTCCTTGGTCATAGTCGAGTGCTTATTCAATCATTGAATAGTCAACGTGGTAATTCAATTTCTTTAGTCAAATCTGAAGTTAAAGGTGATGTAAAATTAGATATACCAAGTGGTGGTGGTGATATAACAATCAATTATATTTGGGAAATTTAAATCAATAAACAAACTAATCAATTTTTCTTTTCTTATTTTTCAAGAAATATTTATTGATTTATTTATATCTATCAATTATGATAATTAAAAATGATCATGGAATTTTTTTTATATATATCAGCAACATCATTATATAGAAAACAAAAGTAATTTTCTTTCATTCCGTCTGAAATAACAACGCTAACAAACGATGGATATTGATTGGGTTATGTCATTGTATTTTTCTTCTTCATGTACAACTACAACAACTACTACTACTTTAGATATGCTTTTCAGTAGTAGATTCTATCTACTAAGTAAACGTTTCTTAAAAGACTTCGTATATGCATATTTATGTTTTCATCGTCGTGGGGAGAAGAGAGCTGGGAGTAGAACTTTTCTCATATGTTTGAATTTCTTTTTTCACATTACATTCAGACACTTTGCCTGTTTTGTGTGTTGGCATTTACATCTAAAATAATTTCGATCATGTTCTTTTCCTTTCTAAGTGGTAATTTAAAAAAAACCCTAAACGTATTAACTGTAAATTTTTAGGGGGTTTGTGTGTTCTGTGATGACTTCTTATTGCTTTTACAGTTAAAAAATAAAATATTAATTATGAATATTACTTACTTACTTACGCCTGTTACTCCTCGTGAAGGAACATAGGCCGCTCACCAGCATTCGCCATCCAACCCTGTCCTGAGCAATCCTTTCCAGCTCCTTCCAGTTGTTATTCATCCTTTCCATATCTGCTTTTATTCCCCGACGTAATGTGTTCTTTGGCGTTCCACTTTTCCGCTTCCCTTCGAGATCCCAAGTTAGGGCTTGTCTCGTGATGCAGTTTGATGATTTGCGTAATGTATGTCCTATCCATTTCCATCGTCTTTTCCTAATTTCCTCTTCAGCTGGAAGCTTGTTTGTTCTCTCCCACAAAAGGCTGTTGCTGATGGTATCCGGCCAGGGGATGTTGAGTATCTTGCGTAGACAGCTATTTATAAATACTTGTACTTTCTTGATTGTGGTTGTTGTAGTTCTCCAAGTCTCAGCTCCATACAGTAAAACTGTCTTGACGTTCGTATTGAAGATTGTGACTGATATTGGTTGAAAGTTGTTTTGAGTTCCATATTTTCTTCAATTGTAGGAATGCGGCCCTTGCTTTGCCAATCCTCGCCTTTACTTCTGCATCTGATCCTCCTTGTTCATCGATGATGCTTCCCAGGTATGTGAAGGATTCTACATCTTCCAGAGTTTCGCCATCAAGTGTGATTGGATTGCTGTTCTCCGCTCTGAATTCGAGGACCTTGGTTTTCCCCTTGTGTATGTTGAGGCCTACTGATGCAGAGACTGCTGTCACACTGGCTGTCCTTATCTGCATTTGTTCGTGTGTATGCGATAGGAGGGCTAGGTCTTCTGCAAAGTCCAAATCGTCTAATTGATTCTGAGATGTCCATTGTATTCCGTGTTTTCCTTCAGATGTTGAGGTCTTTATAATCCAGTCGACCACCAGAAGAAAGAGGAAGGGAGAGAGTAAACAGCCTTGTCTGACTCCAGTCCTTACTTGGAATGTATCTGTCAGCTGTCCTCCGTGCACTACTTTGCACAGAGTTTTGCTGAACGGGATGAAAGACGCAGTAGACGCCCAACTTCGAGATTAACAAGCTGGATTCCGTAAGGATCGGTCGTTCACAGACCAAATTGCGACACTACGGATCATCGTCGAACAATCAGTTGAGTGGAACTCGTCACTGTACATCAACTTCATTGATTATGAAAAGGCATTTACAGTGTGGATAGGAGGACATCATGGAATCTTCTTCGACACTACGGAGTTCCTGAGAAGATTGTCAATAATATCCTGGTACTCCGCCTGTAGCTCTTCCAGAGTTACTGCCGACCCCAAGCCCGGGTAAAGGAGGAGGGTTGGGCATGGGGTTAGCGTCCCCATCCCGTAGAAAACTAACTCGCTAAAAAACGCTTACCAGGAAAAATTATTCAATTATGAATATACACTTCTTAAATATCATTCCATTGTGTTGACAAAATCTTTGGGAGGAAAAATCCATGTAGATATATTTGTAACTTTCCAAATCAGACTATTACACATGGCTTATAGGTTTTCATTGTGGTTCCAAGGTATGAGTTACTACTTTCTGTAATTTGTTGTATTACGTAATAACTGATAGGTTAGGTTTAGATATGTATGTTTGTACTGGTACTTCTATCTGTGAGTTATTTAGGTTTCTTAACGGTTGTGCTCCAGAAGGACCACTGCTTTGTATTTTACTTTATAACTGCGAGAAATGATCATCAAATCAAGTATTATGTTGAGGTTTCGGTTGGACGTGACGTTGAAGACTGACAGTAGCTTCACTGCATAGGTAGCTCAAGATGATAAACGTTGGTTTCGCCTGTCTACTTTATTTAAATGACTACAGTGGGAACCGAGGTTTATAAGTGATCTTTTGAAAACTGTTCTTAAAGATACGTGAGTTTGTTCATCGTTTCTTGTTCTTATGTTGCTTATCTCTTATTGCATAGGTAAGGATTTCAATATCGTTATGCAAAACTAAGTATTTCATAATATTTTTGGACTGTCTTTGGTGATAGAATACAAAACACACATTTCGATTAACTTAAGGTTCATCGACACATCTACTTAAACGGTCCATATTCTATCTAAAGCTGATCTAATTCAGTCGTTAACGTCGACAACGCGGAAGAACAAATCATTACAACTTATGATAACTGATTGAATTCCGAAAAAATAATTTTAGCTGAGTTCCGAAAAGTACCTGATTTGTTTAGAAGTTTCAAAGCCGTTGAATGCTAGTACCTTTCTTATAATTTTATCACTCTAAGTTTTTTTGAAATAAGTTTCCACAAGGATCCAGATGTTATCATTTAAGTATGTATTTCTTGAATATATTTATACTTAGAGGGGATAGTTAGGGTTAATTATCTCTGATGTGTGGGCGAGAATGATTGGTTGTCTGCTTAGTCGACATGTAGATAGTCTGGCAGGTGTCATACGAGTTATATATTCCCCTATCCTTATAATTGTTATTATTGATTGTTCATTGCTGTTGGATTGTGTCGGGTTTTGGTGTGGAAACATATTTGCGTTCTAGTCAGGCTAATCACGTGTTCTTGATCTGAGTTGTGTTGAAGTCCTGTAGAATAGACACTGGGAGGGAATCTAGTGTAGATATTCGTTCAAGGTAAATTTACGTCCCATACGTGTAAAACCAACAGTTATAACAATCTCTTCCCCTCATCCATACACTTTATAATGTCCTGTTGTATAAACTATAATTAGATGAAGTTATCTTCACCTAAGATATTTTTATTTTAAATTTTCGGTTGGACGTAATCCAATATAAGAAAAATTCATCCATAAGTAGCTTTGAACACTTAGAGAACGTACCATTATGTTTGGTTTGAGATTTTTCACCAGTACCTATATTAATTGCCTCCAAGATCCAACATAAGACTTGATAGTAATCATATTTTATCAAGTACCATATATTTCCCATTAATAGTAGTTGAGTACCACACTCAAACCGATTTACACATATCGTCAACATTCACCTCAATCTCGATAGTTTCATGAACTTGATCACAATGTTTCAATCTAGCAGAAAACTTGTTGATACCAGTTCATTAAATGTTTCGAAAATTGCTGTTGATATCGACGTTACGATTTTTTAAGCAATTAGTAGATTGTTTTACATCTTTCACATTATGCTAATTAATTCAAGGAAGATGATCCTTAGGGAATATGAATTACTCTTCTGGTTTAATTGGAATTGTAGATTACTATTGATTATTCATTTACCTATGTTTTGCCCGTCCCAAAAATCAGTGAGTAGAATTATACTACTTACTAGTACCAGAAAAAATATTATTGTTTAGAATTAACTAATACAAGCTGAGAATACGTAATTATTGAAAGCTTTCAAGCTGATTATACCACTTAGAGTCAATAATCTGTCCTGATAAAGGGTTTTACACCAGCTTGAAACAGCTGTTTAGTGTTCTCTGGTTCGTCAACTACCAGTTCGTAATCAAAAAGATAACTAAGTAGCCCTCTATTATGTTCCTTTACTGTACAGTATTCCATGGACATCATACTTCACTCAACTCTTACCAAACCTGGACAATATATATTTCAATAAATCCAAGCAACAAAAAGGTAGCAGTAAACACATCAGATCTTGTGCAGAATATATTTTAGAATATTCTGACACAAATTTGTCCGTTGATCGTGGTTGGTTGAAAGTGGACCGATCAGTACATTCTGTTTTCAGTGTCCAATAGTCAAGATTCCATCATGTAAATATTACCTACTTCAATTGTCAGGTAAATAAAAATATGGATTTTCATACTTTGCTGATCAAAATCAAGAATAATTCAAATGAACTTGATTACATTGATTTGCATAGCATTTGCTAACTTTAGGATAGAAAAATCCAGAGATGAAAAGTAATTTACTTTTTATTAATAAGAAGTAATTATAAAATCAACTTGATTCATTAGATTTTTCATTAACGCATAGAAAGAAAGAAAAACGATCCAAGCAATGAAGTGCATCGATTTCAGGAGAATTACTGATTTAATCAGTAATTTATTTATTGAACATTTTTTCTGCTTCTTTTTAGTTTCAAATATTTTACAAGATATATACTAGGCTTAGTTGTAAAGTGCAATCGATAAACGAACCTACCAGTCACAGCAAAAAACACCACAACACCACTTAGCTCTCTTTGACCTTGTAACCTGTGACTCTTCTAGGGTTATTGTTGGGCCCAAGCTAGGGTAAAGGAGGAGGGTTGGGCAAAGGGTCAGCAACCCCATCCCGTAGAAAACAACACTGCTAAAAAACCCTAACCAGATTAAACAATTTAAACCATTTTAACTCTGCTCTTCGAGTTCAAGGAAGAATTATGACGCCAAATGATGAAAGCCGAGATTCTCCGAATGTCACGTGCTCCTTCTAACAACTAGAGCACCAATTAATATAGGTACATGTAATGTTCAGACAATGTGGGAAAGCGGAAGGACCAGTTAAATAGCTGCGGAAATGAGGAGATACAATTCGATGATGCTCGGAATCATTGGAACCCATTGAACCCGAGCTGAACAGAAAAGGATAGATTCAGGAGAGATGTTTCTGTACTCTCGTCACAAGAAAGCTGTTCACACATTCAGGGAGTTGCTCTGATGCTGTCCAAGGAAACACAAAATGCACTTATAGGATGAGAATCTCATGGACCCAGGATCATCAAAGCATCATTCAAAATAAACAAGGAGAGAATCACAATGAATATTATCCAATGTTATGCACCCACCAATGACATCAATGATGACGATAAAGATCAGTTCTACGAGAGGTTGCAATCGACCATAGCTGAGTTTTCAGGGAAAAACATGACAATCCTAATGGGTGATGTAAACTCGAGAGTCGGAATGGACAACACCGGATATGACGGCATCATGGGACGACATGGACTGGGAGAAGGAAACGAAAATGGGGAGGAATTCGCAAACTTATGTGCATTCAACAAACTGGTTATAAGCGGCATAATATTCTTCCACAAACTCATAAATAAAGCTACATGGGTCTCACAGGACCACATTACACAGAATTAGATCGATCATATTTGCATCAGTGAAAAACTCACGAGGACAATGAAAGACGTGAGAACCAGGAGAAAAGCTGATACAACTTCGGATCACTACCTGGTGATCGCCAAGATGAAACAGAGGCTAAGGAAGCACTGGACAACCGGACAGACAGCACCACAAAGGTCCAATACAGCCATCCTTCGAGGAATTCAAAATAGCTCTCAACAACTGGTTCCAAGCCTTACAAGATCTACTGAAAGAAGAAGAAACTCCTATGGGGACAACCGGGAAGGGATCAAAGAAGCACTAACTTCAACGTGTCAGGAGGAGCTGTGATGCAAGAAGCATCATCATAAGGAATAGATCTCTATTGAAACCTTGCACAAGATTTAAGAAAGGAAGAACAAGAAGACAGCGATTAACAACAGCCGGATAAGAACAGAGACAATCAAGACACAAGCTGAATACACAGAAGCAAACAAGCAAGTGAAGAGGAGCACTACAGCCGACAAACAGAAACATGTGCAAGAGCTAGCAACGACAGGAGAAAGCTGCAAGGGAAGGAAATATGAGACAACTATATGACACGACGAAGAAACAATCACTAAGACTGAAGAACAAAGGAACAGATGGGTAGAACACTGAAAATCTCTCCAATATATCAACTTCATTGAATCCACCGAACATCAAGGCAACACACACAGACTTTTCTACACACGTCACACCACCGACGATCGACGAAACCGGGCTGATCATCAGACAAATCAAGAATGGTAAAGCAGCAGGACCTGACAATATACCAGCTGAAGCACTGGACCCAGACATAGAAGTAACTGCAAACATACTCCACATCCCATTCAGGAAGATTTAAAAGGAAGAACAAGTGAGGACAAACTGGAAAGAAGGGTATCTCATCAAGATACTAAAGAAAGGAGAGCTGAGCAAGTGTGATAACCACAGAGATATCACACTACTGTCGGTATCAGGAAACGTTTTCAACAGTGTTACTGAACCGGATGGAAGATTCAGTAGACGCTCAGTCTCGAGATCAACAGACAGGATTCCGCAAGGATTGGTCATGCCCAGACCAAGTCGTGACAATATGGATCACTGTTGAACAGTCAATTGAATGGAACTCGTCACTATACATCAACTTCCTTGACTATGAGGTGTTTGACAGTGTGGATAGAAGGACCTTATGGAACCTTCTTCGACACTATGGTGTATCTGAGATGCTAAACATCACACGGAATTCATACGACGGACGGAGGACAGCTGACAGACGCATTCCAAGTGGGGACTGGAGTCAGATAAGGCTACTTTGTCTCTCTCTGCTTCTCCTGGTGGTTGACTGGGTTATGAAAATCTCCACATCTGAGGGGAAGCACGGAATAGAAAGAAAATCTGGAATGCAACTAGACGATTTGGACTTCGTAGATGACCTGGCCCTTCTATCCCATACATATAAACAAATGCAGATAGCGACAACCAGTGTGGCAGAAGCCTTTTCATCAGTAGGCCTCAACATACACAAGGGAAAAGCAAGATCCTCAAATACAATACAACACCAAATCTATTACACTTGGCGGAGAAACTATTGAAGGGGTGGAATCTTTCATGTACACCAAAATCAGAATCTTCAATATGAACGTCAAGAAAGTCCTATTGTACAGAAGTGAAATTTTAAGAACTACGACATCCATCATTAAAAACGTATGGATACTCATAAACAGTTTTCCACACAAGACGTCTTATATCCGTTGGCCGGATACCATCAGCATCAATCTACTACGGCATAGAACAAACCAGATGCCGGCTGAAGAGGAAGTTACGAAGGACACTGGAAGTGGGTAGGATATTCATTGAGAAAACCATCACTGCATCACGAGGCAAGCCGTAACCTGGAATCCTGAAGGGAAACGAAAAAGAGAATGGTCAAAGAACACACTGCGTCGAGAATTGGAATCAAGCATCAAAAGGGTGAATAGCAACTGGACACGATTGCCCAGGACAGAGTTAAATGGAGAATCCTGGTGAGTGGCCTACGCTTCACCACGAAGGTTAACAGGAATAAGTAAGTAATGTTATCCATGTCATTCTTTTTTTCCTGTTTAATAGACTGTACTAGTTAATAGAAACATATGGTTTATCAAGCCATATAGTTTATTTGTTCTGATTTGGGCTAAGACTTTGTACTTGACAGTCTGTGGAACAGTTTAAAATTTCATCTGCAGGAAGCTACTTCCTACAATTGTATTTATGATTACTTTAGAAAACTAATTTATGGGTAATTCTAGTCGAAACTTGATTAAATCATAATTACAGTTAATAATTTTCATTGGACATTGATCAATGGATGTAGTTTGACATGACCTTTACTCTCATTCTCATAAGTAATCGACATTATAAATAAAAATAATATATTTGTGATATCCCATTGAGTAGAAAAATGAGACTTTCTGACGTTTCGTTACTCGATGTAAGCCACTTCTTCAGAAAATATATAGCCAAATCATATTTTGATTTGGTTACAAATATATTCGTTTTATTTATAACAACCTACTCAATGCTCAATTTATTTGAAATTATCATGTCAAACCTTGGTAATGATACGTATATAATCGACGTTATATTGATTGTTAAGATGTAAATAGCTTTCTATTAATTGTACTTAATATTATCTAGGAATGTAGTAGAAACTTGTAAAAAGAAACCATATAAAGTTTTAAGTGTTAAAGTAATATATACATTATGTAAAACCCTTCATAAGTAGATAGTTTATCATGTTTTTGTGTGCGGGCTGAGATACCGCCCGGGTGCCCAAACCGAAGCAGGTGGTTATCTTAGAGGGCCACATCCAGAGCCTTTGACCTAAAGGTCTGACCCACAAGACAATGGAGCATCGTGAGGAGATGCCATTCCGTGGTAGCCGGTGAACAACCATTGGTTCATACGCCATTTGTTCCCTCAGGATACTCGAGCCCATGTGCACCATTGGTTTGGGATCCGGTTAGAGCGCCGGACATTCGCTTTTCGTCCTCTTGATTTCGTAAACAACAGTAATGCCACGAGAAGGCAGTGAGTAGGACTTCCCTGGCAGGGGCTGTATATGCGTGGCCATGTGAGGGTATCTCAAGAGGGAGGGCGAACCCATCCCGCTCTCGGCCATACCAGAGCATTCGAGGGGCCTGGAGAAAGACTTCTCGACCTTGAGTTGGTTGGTTCGCCAGTATGTAGTGTATGCTATTTAAGTCCATCAACATAAGTAGTAGGTAACACCAGTCGGAAGTGGAAATTCTGGAGGCGGAAGGCTAAGGAGATCGAGTTGAAGAGAAGGGAAGATAGAAAGGAATTTTGAAGTTGAAGAATCAGACAGAATGTGAATGACAAATGATGGATGTTTGCAAATGAATTATTCAGTGTATAGTTCTTATATTTTATCAAGACACTGTGATTTTGTATTAAAACACATTGGTTGTCCCCACCCGAGTGTTCATCTATTACAAGTATAGTATACTCTTACTGTGTAACTATTATCATCAAAAAGTCAATATATATATATTTTTTAATTCAGCAATATATTATTACATGAGAGATAAAGAAGGGAGACTTTACAGTATGCAAAAATAATTGCCCTCTAACACAACATAAATTTATCACAATCCAATATAAAAATGGAAAGTGAATATGTACACATTAGTTTTCAACAGAACGACATCAAGGAAAAACATACCTAATTATCATTGGGATAATAATCAAGTTGATAATGATATTTCATAAGAGCATAGCACAGTCGATTGTGAACCAACCATAAAGCATAATTGTTTCATAGTATTATCCTTACTGTGATTATCGGTTAGTTTACCTATAAAATCGGCATATTGTAAATTAAAACTACTATTAATTGGTTGAGATTTCCTCATCGTGATATTTGATGGCAAATAAGACATTGTCCAATCTGATTGATTTGAATGGAAAACTGTTGGATAATTTTGATTATTGTTATTATTATCATTGGTATTACTGTCACCGAGTAGTAGAAATTCATCAGATGAATTAGTCTGAATTAGAATCATGTTGAAAAAGTTTTTACCTTTTAAAATCTTATTATCATTATCGTCACTATTAGGATTATTCGTATTAAATTTAGAATTCCATAATCGTGTTTTCTCAGTTAGTTCTTCCTCATCTTTTTCAGATAAACTGAATGATTCTTTGTCTTCTTTGAAGTTTTCTTCTTCAACCATATTATTATTATGTAACATTGATGGGTGTATTGGCCATGCCTTAATATTTGATCGCATTGTAGTTGTACAATAGACGCCAACAGCAGCGGAACTAGAAGATAGATCATTATGTGATATTAACCAATCACATGAACTAGCCACTGATTCTGAATTGAACATCTACAGATGAATGGATGGAAAAAAACGACAAATCAAATGGATTAATATCGCAAATTAGAAAATGAAATAATCAAGAAGTGATCAATCGCAATTTGAACAGATTATTATTAGTTAAGCTATCGGTTGTGATTATGGGTGGTACAGGTTCAAATTCAATAGTAAGTATTTAGTTACTCAGGATTATGGATATCTTGCTGAAGCAGGTGACAACTAGCACGAAAACTAGATACAGGAATTTGTATCAGTTACTTCCAAGCAGGATATGTATATCTACTGAATGGTCACAGAGTAGTAATCAATTTTAAGTTTGTCTAGTCCGTAGTACTGATCGAGTTCTTCCGATCAAACAGTGAATTGCGATATCGAGCTACTTAGGCTAGCGGTCAAAACATAGTGACTTGGTTGATAAAATTCGATCAGGACTAAGGACTACTGTAATATCACATTTATCAGTATTCAGTGGTCTACTAGTGTAGAGATAATTGCAGCTATAGTTATTAAAAGAAACTTGACAGTAATTCATTGAAAATAAAGTAGTTTCTAAACCTTTTCTTATTTAAATTAACATAAGATAGGTCGTGGCTACTGAATTATTTTTCCAGTGGGGCCTTTTGAGATCAATGGATAAATGATAAGACCGAAATCAAATGCCATCTTACGGTGAATAAATAAGTCTTGGTTAGATTATGCTAACAGTTAGAAAGGGTTATTTGATACTATTAGTGATTGAATCAAAATGATATTTGATTAATGGCTATTTGTTGTAAATTAAGTGATAGAGGAAAGAATGGGTAGACGGTAAGTCGGTAGTTCAATTTGGCTTATGATTCCGACTTATTTCTTATTTCAAGGATCACACCAGTAACTAGCATTATGAACTAGTCTACGTAAAATTTCCCAAAACAAATTCAGTAATATTCAACAATGAAACATAAATAACTTCTCATAAATTTTCTTACTCAACACCAACAAACATTTCAAGTTTGTAGGACGTAAGAAGAATCAAAGTAGAAATCCGTTCTTGACGTAATAATTGGCACTCATTAGCAAGATACATATGCAACTGCAATGGAAATATTGTCTCTTTATGAACTCGAGCCTAAGTTAGCATCAGTCAAAGGTGTCTTTAATGAGCCGATCGGCTCGCAATTCCTTCTACGTAGGAATGACTTAAGTATAATCTGATCGGTTACTGGTATCTAACGCCACACTGTATAGTTAGTACTCAGTACTGACTCGATTCTATCGAGCAAAGTTTCAAATTGTCAGATATTGACAATTTTCAGTGGATGATAAAGTCTAAAAATCCCATTATGAACTTATTTCAAAGTGACCTTGATTATATTTACCGATTAGAAACAAATTTAATAGGGAATAAAAAATCAATGCAGGTTCCTTGAGTTTAGATTTGTGAATAAAACCATCAATTAAATTACTTCCGAGAGACTTGGTGGTATTACACCTATTGGGATGCCTTTTTAAAAATTTATTTAGCACATTTCTAGGAGGGATTAGTCGTCTAATTCAGTGGAATGTTCCCTAAACACATATAAAAGGATACCTGAAACAGGATATATATATATATATATATATTGATGGAGTTTTGTTCTCTGAGCTGGATGGTCTGATCGATGAAAGCATCGTTCTTCTGAACGACATCATCAGCAAAAACATCAGGTAGAAGTAATCACAATTGATTGATCACTGGGTGGTGATCAATCTCATGCTTGTCTAGTCCCTATTAGTGCAGATCGAATGCTATCGAATGCTATCGTCTCTGACTGTGAAGCTGGGTGACACGAGATCGAATCCGCCAGGGAGCACCAGTTCCCTCAAGATTACAGGTACACCTTGCTGACGAGTGCCAAGTAGCACGAAACCCGGGTCCAGGGTTTCCTGTTGACTACCTCCAACCACCATCTAATCAGGTAGAAGTCTTCTACCTGATGTCGTTCAGAAGAACGATGAAAGCTCCATGACCAAACTATTCAGCTCAGAGAACAAAACTCCATCAAAATCATCCACCTGAGCTACAAATCTTCCCCACCATTTCAAAATATATATATGATGGTTTTGAGTTTTACATCAAAAACATTATTGCCAACTAGGATTCACACTAATGAGCTGCTCCTGATAAAATAACAATTACTTTATGTCCTCCTTCATTGCCAGCCTCGAAAGATAACATGAGAAGTTATTTCCAATTTAAACTCACATATAAAAGAGAATTATCCTGTGAAATTGCCTCTGCATTCATATCATACAAGCATATTACGCCATCTTCAGAACAATCCATTAGGCGTAGATAACCAGGAACAGAAGTAGGGTCGAATTTTACATCAACAATATCATCTGGATGTAAATCTTTAATAATGCCCAACGGAGATGATAAATTTCGTGTGTCCCAATAAACTAATTGAGCTGTTTCCTCATCGTATTCACTAATATTTCTGGAGTTATATTTTCGACGTTTCTTTTTCAATCTGTAAACTTCTGTACCACAACAAATTAGACTGCCATCTGCACTGATAGAACAACAAGTGAAAGGTACATTCATAAACTGTTTATAAGACTGGATAGTGGGCTGTTTTGTTATTAAAGAAAAAAGTCAAGACAGTTTTCCATTAATATATGGATGAAAGAAAAAAATAATATATTATTAACAGTATGAATAGTTAATATAAATCACTGACAAAATTGTATCTGAATGTAACGCATGAGGTCCGTATGATTGGAGTAGATAATTTAAAAATATTGATATTAAAATTAACTTCAATCTTAGGTGGCGACGGGGTAGAAAAAAATTCTGAACCCTCAATCTTCAACGTCAGCCTGTAATTGGACGAAATTCAGTCTAATTATTTCGAGGAATCAGCATACAAAATTCTCGCCGGTGTCCTTCAACGACATCGATTGTTAATTAGTCATTACCGCGCTGATTCAGAAAATGGCTATCTCTTCCGATCAATTGCAGTTGCTATTTGAGCGACAACAGCGTTTCGAAAATAGCCAGTTGAATGTTTTAGACAATTTACGCACACAGCTGCTAAATCATCCATGTTTTGGAGATGTGACAGAAGTTGATAAACTAATTCCTAACTTGCATACAGAGCTGGAAAATGAATGCAGAACGTATGAATGTGTCGATAAAAGCCTCTACGAATCCTTGACGAGCAGTAGTGTAAGCGAAGCAGTAGCAGTCATTCACGATCCTCCCAGTGGTCCAGAAATGTCCATTTCAGAGACATGCCATGTCGTGGGTTCAAATCCCATCGCCCACGAAGAGACAGAAAATGGATCAAGCAGCATTAGATGGAGCTCATCATTCCAGAACAAAAAGTTCTGATGAATCTACTTATTGGAGTTCTCTAGTTGTTTTATCAAATATGAGTTATCTTAATGACTCATCTGCTTTTGATCAAATTTCTTACAAAAATGAGAAAAATTTGTCGGATGCACCAAACGATGATTAAGAACCTAATAAAATTTTGATAGATGCTGATTGTTCTAGTGACCGACTATCTACTAATGAGATTTTCAAGAAATTTGATGACAATGTTCCAGAAGAATCAAACTTTGATGACCTCAAATCAAGCGACGTTGATCCTCACCATTTAATCACCTTTAGTAAATTCTCTGTTCAATGTGACAAATACGTTTTAAATAAAGTCAAATCAATTGTAACTTGGGAATATGAGGATCCAACACTGTTTTGTTGGGGAGGATAAACCCGGATCTTCAAAAAGGGGAGGTGTTATATCCCGATGAGAATAATGAATGCTGATTTTCGGGATCCATTTATGGACCAATACTGAGTATATTTTTATCGTGTAATTGTTATGTAACTAAACTGTTTATATTCATGTCCCTGTTATTATGAGTTTTATTTTGACCTATGAACTATTATTATACGTTTCACCATTCTTGAATTATTCTCTGTCTGTTAATCACTACCTCCCTCATTCACAGCCACTTTTGGCCAAAAACTGTACAAATGTTATTTTCTATTTTATGGTACGTTGTGGTCTGTTTGATTGGTATATAAACCCCGTATGTTTGAAAATAAATGATCCATATTGCAGAGGCTGAAACTGGTGTTCTGGACTTAACTGGCTGGGCTAGACAGGGAGCGAGACCAATTAGGACTCTAGGCTGCTCGCACTTGTTTTATGCGTCACTGGTTCGATCGATAATTCGCTGCTCTCTGACTGGCAGTATCGTTGCGTTAACCATAACAGGGCACACAGTTTCACAAGTTATAACAAAGTGATAAAAATATTGGAAAGTTGTTGTTATAAGGATCGCACCAGGACAATTGCAACTTTTAATGTCTAGTAACAAGAAACCATAAGCCGTTAAAAGTATGAGAGCGGTCGTCACTTCTCGGCTGCCCACACTGTGGAAGGGTTCTTCTGGAGGCACCTAAAAAAATTGGATTACGGGTGGTCTTATTGACTTGAGAGTGTGACCACAGTGCCCAAGGGACAACTACTTGAGGTCGGTCACACACGAATTTTTTGTGAGTAATTTTCGTGTTGGCTCCGTATTTGTTGAGACCTTACCGCCAGAGACGGATATCCGTAGGACAAGGCGAGGTGTGCATTTTTAGGATCGACCTTTTCTAATCCCACCCCTCCTTGTGGAAAGGCAGCACCGCTATTATACTGGTTGTCTGAAGAAAACACCTTACTCCCGTCACACCTCCGTACAGTCAGCAGTACGACTTTGCTCTCAGATCTTGGGTTTGCTACTTTTAGTCTTACCGCTCTTCAATCGACCTGCCTGGAATGGTAAAACATTGGGGAACGATTGTTCCAGCCAGTATAGCCCGACTGGTTCATCACAATATCTAAGCCCTACCACCATTTCAAGGTAGCTGAAACGGTTGGGAAGCTGTAAGCACCATTTATACTTGTCCAGTTTCGATAAACAGGGCGTATCTGTAATTGTCGAAGTATTAATGCTCTTATTTGCCATGAATAGAAATGTTACCACTAGATTATTTAAACCAAAACAAAATCATGTTACAACTAGATTTCTTTAAAAAAAGCCAATAAATGAATAACTGATCAGTGTTTGAACTTATACATTTGAACTGTTCCCTCCACTGTGAGATATGTCGCACAAAAAAGTGAAAACAGTGATGAAACTCAAGTTTAAAGTATTTTACTGACTGACTGAGAACATCTAACATTCAACCAGTATACTATATAACGTACTCCCATTTGGACTAGTGAATACAAACACAGTATCGTTCGATTGCTAAACCCCAATCAGTAATTATAAACTGTTGTGACTTTAAACCCGGATAGTTATCACGTGATTTATTCGCCAATCGAAATACGACTTATTCAATCTTAGCACTGTGCTAAAACAATGACGTTCGACCGGCATGAACAGCCTAGTATCCTTATTGGTCTTTTGTTTGCCTAGCTCGTCCAGTTGAGTCCAGAACGCCAACAACAGCTTCTACTATGCGAATCATTTATTTCAAACATACTTGGTTTATATACCAGCCACACAGACTGTATCCCACCATAAAATAAGAAATAACATTTATACAAGATCAAGCCAAAAAGTGGCTGTGAACATGTGAAACTGTAGTTAATAAACTGAACATAACTGAAGAACAGTAAATCGCATAATAATCTATAGGTCAAAATGAAGCTTACAATAAAAGGAATATAGACATACATAATCTAGTCACTGAACAGTTAAACAATATATATATATATATATATATATATATATATATATATATATATAATATTAGACTATTAATAGTTCTCTGAAGTTACCCGTAATTTAACCTTCACTAGGATATAACACTATAATTTGGTAATCTGTGTTCAATTTTAACTTTTAAGATAAATATAAGTGAACAGAACTGATAGTATTTACAAGTCTATGACCTAATAGTAGTTTCATTAGTGACAATTCTGTCGTTGGTGAACAAGTTATTCAGAAGACAGTAAAGCTGATAGTGATTACGGACAATCTACTTATCAAGTCTAAATGGCATTTGATAATCAGAGTGAGCTTTAATTTACATATATTGGTTGTTTGAATCTTTACACTAATGTATGTTTAGGACTGCAATTGATCACTTTCTTTAAGTATGTGTGCATCTTGTGATTATTGCCTCTATACTGCCACTAAGTTTCAAGCATTTTTAGACAGGGATGGATGGCTAGCAGTGGAATTCAGGACGCGCGTTTTGTCTCATCTGGGAACCGTCGGGTGAATGTACCAGCATCGCAGAATTGGCGTTCACTCCGAGACAACTCAGCTCTTTGATCCACGTGCATTCCAGATAGGACGAAACATGAGTCCTGAATTCCACTGCTAGACAATATCCATTTCAGAATAACCTGTGTGTGAAATAAGTTATGATATATATAACTCCAACTGAAGCCTTTCAAGGGTTAATGCTGGTTGCAAATCAGGATAGAGAAGGATTTGAAGCGAGGTTAGCAACCTCTTCCCGTAAAGAAGGCCTTACTAAATAAAATTCTAGCAAGGAAGAATCAGTTAAACTATATAAACTCTACCATGTGAACTCAAGGGTCATCATATACAAGAGTTATGATACCTTGTAATGAAAGCTGAGATTCTTTGGAATTCACAGAACCACGCCTCTTCTGAAAATCAGAGCAACATTTAATATAGGTGCAAAGAATCTTCATATAGGGGAATGGAATGACCATTCAAGTAGACGCGGAAATGAGAAAATACACTCTGGCTCTTCTTGGAATAAGTGTAACCTATTAGACACAAGCTAGAAAGAAAAGGTTACCATCGAGAGAGTTGATGTTGTACTCTGATCATGAAGAAGAAATTGCTTCGCACACACAACGACTTGCACTGATAATGTTTAGAGAAGCACGAAAAGCATTTATATGATCCTTCAAAACAAAGAAAAAGGGAACCACAATGAATGTTATCCAGTGCTATGCACCCACCAGGGATAGCAATGAAGACGATAAAGATCAATTTAATGAGAGACTGCAGTCTATTGTAGAGAAGTGGCTATGAAAGGACTCGATTATCCTGATTTATTTACTTATTTGTTTATCTGAACACATAAATATTGGTACAAGAGGGCATCAAATATATATGTACCACACAAATTAATTATATTTGTGTGAGAGCTGTGATACTGCCCAGGTGCCCAGACCGAAGCAGGTGGTTATCTTAGGGGGCCACATCCAGAGCCTTTGACCTAAAGGTCTGACCCGCAAGGCAATGCCATCCCGTGGAAGCCGGTGACCAACCATTGGTTCATACGCCATTTGTTCCTTCAGGATACTCGAGCCCATGTGCACTATCGGTTTGGGATCCGGTTAGAGCGACGGACATTCGCTTTTCGTCCTCTCGATTTCGTAAACAACAGTAATGCCACGAGAAGGCAGTGAGTAGGACTTCCCTGGCAGGGGCTGTATACGCGTGGTCGTGTGAGAGCATTTCGAGAGCCATACCAGGGCATTTGGGGACAAGTGAAAACCTTGGGTAAAGTTGGATGATTTAGGGTTTGCAAATGATATAGCCCCTCTATTTCATACACATTTACAAGTGAAAAACAAAATCCTGAAGTATAACGTAGTGAGAACCAACCCAATCACATTATGAAGGAGCTCTGGAAGAGGCGGAAAGTTTTATGCAACTGGGTAGCATCGTCGATGAACAAGAAGGATCCGATGCAGGTGTGAAGGCAAGGATTGGCAAACTAACGACAGGATTCCTACTATCGAAGAATATATGGAACTCAAAACAACTGTCAGCCAACATCAAAGTCAGAATCTTCAATATGAACGTCAAGAAAGTCCTATTGTACAGAAGTGAAAATTTAAGAACTACTATACCCATCATTAAAAACGTATGGATACTCATAAAGTTTTCCACACAAGATGTCTTATATCCGTTGGCCGGATACCATCGGCATCAATCTACTACGGCATAGAACAAACCAGATGCCGGCTGAAGAGGAAATTACGAAGGACACTGGTAGTGGGTAGGATATTCGTTGAGGAAATCATCAGTGCATCACGAGCAAGCCCTAACTTGGAATCATCAAAGGCAAAAGGAATAGAGACAGACCAATCAACACATTGCGCCAGAAGCTGTAGGCAGATATCAAAATAAAAAAATAGCATCCGGCAACAACTGGAAAGAATACAAGATCGAGTAGGTTGAATGTCCCTGACCGGCGGCTTGTGCCGCACGAGGAGTAACAGACGCATGTACGAAAGTAAGGTTATATGTAACTTGGTAGGCATATTGTCCTAAATTTTTGTTTTAAGTAAGTGACGAATTTTAATTATCATTCGCAAACTTATTATAATAATACTTTATAATAAAGTACAGGTTTATGTATTAGCCAGAATTGGTGGTTGGAGATATACTATTCCAAAGACTGAAGTCTTGGGTCAATGACCCAGTAACAGTAATTTGTGGACTTGAGGTTGTAACCTATTTTGTCCTTTTGAAAAATAAACAATTCAGATGTTGAATTCTGAGGACATCTTTACAATTGAACAAGAAACACATCACGTACCTGTGGAATGTTATCTCTTATATCCCATATCTGGACATCTTTATCGGAACAACATAGTAACGAAGATATTCCAGGTGAATAGTCGATATCCACAAGATTTGTTTCAGTAGGTATCTTTTTGCTGTCATTATTTGTTTGCATTGATGGTAAATGAAGTGAATGCAATTGAAATCCTCTAACTTCATATACCATATCATGATTATTATGAGTAACAAGAATATTGTCACTGTACTTTTGAGGTAAATGGCCCACAATATTTAACATATTGTGCTGAGGAAATGGTAACTTGTTGAGAAACAAAACTGTAAGGATTAAGAGTTAATAAAAACATTTGAGGTTAGTGATAAACTTCAGAATAGATATCTATACAATAGGATTTATTTTGATTCAATAAAGAACTGGGAAACTGTGACAAGAAAAACAAGTATTTACAAGAACATAACCGGATTTTTCCAAATCCTTACGAAAATTGAGGTGAACGTTTATCATGAATACGGTTAAAACAATCATTCATAAATATGAAAGTCATACATTATTTCGACTGGATGAACTCCAGTTTGTATCATGGATTATGATTTAACGAATGATGCATAGCCTGAGGACTGTTTAAATCAATTAAATAGAATGCTTATCGATAGGTGATACACAGTTATACGACATATGACAAATGTTTATAAGAAAGGACAATTGGTGCAAATTTCGGATTGGACTAAGGTTAAAAACAAGACAGTAAGAAGATTAGGTTTCTCTTTAGTATAATGAAATATTCAAATAGAAACAGTAAGATACAAAATAAACATAGTTATACACCATAGGGATTGAAGGATATGAATTTTGTAGGTCACTCACTGGCTAATGCGATTACGAAAAGGCTGTCAGGTTGTTTAAACTTGTTACTACCAGAAAAATGTCAAGAAAAACTTTTTTGCAGTAGTAACAAGCAAAATAGTACATTTTTCTCAAGACTCAACGGACGAGTATACTGTATACTTAGGAAGTTCGCCTTTAATTCCCCAAGTCAATCAAATCATCTGAGTACAAAACATGAAACAAAATAGTGGTTTGGATGAGAACGATTTATTATTAATTTTTACATGAGTAGTGGTCAATAATGTTTGCATAGGAAGATCGGAGAAACGTCAACATCGAAGATGACAGAAAAATTAATTGTCGTCAACCATCATCTAAAAAATAATTAATGAGTGGTTTGCGTACATATGTGAAGAAAACTTAGTCCCGACGAGATGCTCATATATTTCAATGTTGAGACGCTACATTCAATTAGTTTCAACATACTCGATGCAAGCGAGAAGCTTGATATGGGTTCAAAGAACATTTATTTACTGATCAGTATAAGTGAATGTAACCCAATTTATAATTTACTCAAGTCAGCGATTTTTCCTAAGAATGATCAAATTCTTTCCCGAAAATTCACCCAAAATTACCCGGAATTTTTTAAGCAAGGAAAAACATGGTTTTACGAAAGGTCTATCATGCGGGAGAAGATTGGGTTGCAGTGAAAGACAGAAATATTACAGTGAATGTAACTCTCATAGATCTGAATAAAGCCGTTGAGTCTCTCGGCGATACTATAATTTATGGACGACCTTTGAACGAATCTTAGGTGGACTTGATAAGTGTTAACCAATCAGCAAACAGTCAGTAGAGTAATAATATATTATGCAAAACCAAAGAAATAATGTGGATACATTTCTTATACATGGTTCAAAAAACTTGTCAAGGCTAGAAAAAGGTTCAGAGGTTCTAAAATCGTAATGCATGAAGTAGAGGAAGTCATCCATATAGCTAGAGAACAGTTGACATCTGGAGCCATGATAAAGTTTCAAAAACTTTTTCAGCCTCGACCACATAGTTTCAATATTGTTTGTGTGCACTCCAGTTGTCTAGTACACAAAATACCAATAGCGGATAACGACACGATGTACAAAACCAAGCCCATGCAGGAGTCTGTACGCTCTCCAATCATCCGTATATATTGTAGTGCCTGGCTACAGCCAGTGTTACTGGTGATTTTATTATCCAGTTCTCAATAATTATCATGATTTGCTTTAGTTAGGAATTATATATAGGGTTTTCATCACGAACTGATATCAGCTATAATGCCAGAAATCTACTTAGCCAAATAGATAAAAAGCTTTCGCGCCAAAATCCGAGATCCGTTATCTTATACCTACTCGATTCGTCCACAAATTATGGTCTCACCGTTTTATTTGTTATAAACGCTCAACTATCACGTTTTGTACAAAATCCCCTGTGAATCGATCGCACGTTAGCATTGTAAAACGTGTAATCAGCAGTCACTGGAAGACGAGAAGACCTAAAGCCACAACACACACAATGTTAACTGAACTCTCTACACCACAGAAAGAACGAGGAATGGAGGCCAATAGACGTTTATTTTAAAAATCAAAATCCGTGGGTTCTGTACAGAAAGACAGCTAGTTTACAAAACGGTCTTATGAGTCATCCTGTAAGTTCAGTGCGTGTAGGGCTTGCTCTTCTTCTTCTAAAGCGTTTATTCTTGCTTGCCCTGCAATAGAAGGAAA
Source organism: Schistosoma haematobium (assembly GCF_000699445.3). NCBI lineage: Eukaryota > Metazoa > Platyhelminthes > Trematoda > Strigeidida > Schistosomatidae > Schistosoma > Schistosoma haematobium. The sequence goes on from NC_067201.1 coordinate 15,063,459, forward strand.
ACAAAATCTATTAACAACATCATACATGATGATTTTAATCCCGTTACAGCATTATGCACTGAACTTGGCGCTGTGACCTTGAAATATCTAAGACGCTTTTGATTGGCTTGTCCATAAGTTGCTTGTCAAGGTAACTCAAGAATCGTTCAAAATTCGTCCACAAATTATAGTCTCGCCAAGTTTTTAAATCATGTAAAAGAAGAATATCCACTATAATTCATTACTTATTTATAATATATTTTCACTTTATACTAACTGTCTTCTGATTGGCTAATAATTATCAAGGTCATTTAAGATTCGTTCAAAGGTCGTCCCTAAGTTAGAGTCTCGCCGGTTGTATACAATGATGCACAACATTTCTTCACCTATTACTGATTTGAGTACAAATGTAAAGCTGTTACTAGCGAAGTTCAGTGAACGCGAACATCTGCATCCATCCGATTGCTGACTATCAAGTCAGCAGTTCCCTTTGTCATCTGAAGAGGAACTGCAGATGCTGGACACTGGTTTGCAGCAGAAAGAAATCAGGGACAGATTTGTAAGTCAACAACATTAATTGAATAATTTGTTCGTATTACAGATGGCAATGGTAACGAGGTTAGTGGATAATGATCCTAAAACCTCAATGCGATATATTTTGTCGTACCTCATGACACCTGAGGTGGCCAGTAATTTCACGCTACTTGGCACTTCTTCAAAATGAGCACTTCAGAAATGCCGGTTTTACGGCTGCATATGAAGTAATCTATGTCTATTATTTAAACTTCAGGTGCATTGACAAATCGCTTTTTGTCATCCTCTGTCAATGAAAAAGACGTTTCGAAGCTGTACGACATGGCGACACAAGGTTATTTTCACGATATCAGAGACAAATTGATAAAGCGTAATAGGAGGAAACAAGAGCAGGTATGCACTAATTTAAAGTGATAACTTGGCTATTGCTCTATAGTTATAGTCAACAGTATTAACGAACATAACCGTAAGTGAAGCTTCAAGTATCTGGCTGTGCCAAAGCATGTCATCTAGATATCGTTGTAACTTCTTTTGTTCTTTACACTTCAGAGTTCACAGGAAGATTATTTTCATTCTCAATAGTGGAACATACGTGGCTAAAGGAAGTAATTCGTGAAATGTATTTTACGTTCTACTTATTTTTTTTTTAACAAACATTATTTTGTAAATGAGCTTACTTTATTACTTACATGGGAAACTATTGAAGTGTTGAGAAAGTGTGCTTGATTGTCAGTGAAGTTGCGATTAAACACACATGCTTTATTAATAATACATCACCTGTTTCTTTTTTTGGAGATCTTTTCAAATAACAATGAATTGGCAATTACAATGAAAATGCATAACGATTGATACTCAAGCTTCTGCCATAATGTTGTGTAGTGATACGCTTTCCCTTTTCAATAAATTTATTTGGACATATACCATTTTTCACGTAGATTGCAGTTTCAGTGTGGTGTGTTGTGGGAATAGAGGCGAACACAGGTGACCTTTGGTGTTATGCAAAAGTAGACAATCCAGCGTATATTTAGGCGAAAAGTAGACAATTCTGCGACATTCGAGAAGCAGAGCGACAAAAAGGGTGGAACCCGCATCATTTCTCCCGGACAGGCAAAAAAGCAGACATTTTTGGCGCGTTTCCCTTTTATTTTCCAACGCATGTTCGCCTTTTATTTCCGCTTTATTAGTTGTTTGGGTAAATACAAGCTATGTTATGAAGATATACACTGGTCAGGTACTTGTAGTTCTCATTTTGTTAGTGTTAAGTCAGCGCTAAATCTCAAACCAGAGGAGTGGCTATGAAAGTTGTACTAACTGATGACTCCTTTATCCTTGATTGTGTGCATATTACGAATCCCAAATCTAATACATCCAGTTTTGCTCAGCTAGATCTGCCTGCTTTAAGTTGAACTACTTCAGGAGTTCTTATTTATTATATCAGGTTGAATACTTCTAATTATCACAGTGGCTTGCCTGACTTTTAGTTTTTATTTTTATCTGACACGTGGAAGTATTGCACACTCAATTTAACTTGAGGTAAAGAAATATAAATCTATCCGACTTCTATTCGGTTTAATTGTAAGTTACAGTCATAACCAACGTGGAGTCTGGTACAAATGTTTGTAGCTCAAATCGCCATAGCAAGATGAAAAGAGGGTTCAAATAATGCAGTAGTAATGATAATGAGAAAGGCAATATTAGGGATATGGTATTTAAAAATTAGAATAAAGCAATAGATCTAGATTAGGATGAATATGCACTCATTCATTCTGTATTTGAATCTAGAATCGACGGATCGTCAGTATTGGTTTTCGCATTTAGTCGCTCATAGTCTCCAGTTGGACAGCTACCTTAAAAGACGTTCGTGGAAGTCAGCTGCTGCGTGGCAGACCCAGGCTTCGATACTGTCGGGCCAACTGGCTTTAATGGAAATGAGGGAGGCGAAAGGGTTCTAATCTTAAATAACTTAGGAGTGTGTTCCACCATGAAGAATATTAAATATACCAATGAACGAGAGAAAAATATCACAGTATGTAAAAATCCAAGTGTAAAAGTTATATGTAGTGTCCCAACAAGGAACAGACAGTCTACGAGTTAGTGTACCAGATCGCATCGGGCCGACCACTAACGATGCCACAAGTATCCGGAGTTTGACAACGCCTTAACTAGTAACACCCTTAGAATCGAAGTATGCCAACCCACTCAAATCAAAAGTCATGAATGAAGGAGTTCGAAGATATATTTGGAAGGTTATCAGTATGTTGAAGGAACGTCTGGTTTAAGCTGGCTAGTAGTTGAAAAGAATGAGTAGCACAGCGTACCCACTCGTGGTCTGGTGCGGATGCGTGACCGAGCGCCTTCAGCTAGGTGAGTCCATTAAAACGAATGTGGTCAGCATCCAATGTCGAAGACATAAAGAGCTATTGATTTTGGGGATTTATTTGCCGCTATAGAATCATCAGTTAGTACAACTTTCATAGCCACTCCTCTGGTTTGAGATTTAGCGCTGACTTAACACTAACAAAATGAGAACTACAAGTACCTGACCAGTGTATATCTTCATAACGTAGCTTGTATTTAGTTAAACCATCAACTGGGTAATGATGAAAAGGTTGAACATAAATATAGACCAACAATAATAAACACTGCAACAAGTCTAAATCGAATCTTATACTTACTACAGTATTTGAGAGTCCAATATCCACATTATTCTTCTGCTAACTAGTAGCAAAGTGAGTAAAATGATTGTGAAACGTTATTTTTTGAGGGTATAGAGTGAGAATGACAATGCTAAATATAGCGAATGTCTCATTTCGTCTCTTTAGATCGTACACGGCATACATATCTACAGTGCCTCTAGTTCCTAATCCTGTACCATTTATTCTAAAGACTTTAACTAGTGAAACTATATTTCATGGACGAAATAAACAGATACCATCTCCTAAATTTTTTTAAGCGAAGTCCACTCATGCACACGGACACAGTGCATTTTTATGTGATAGGTGATGTCATTTCGTGATGAAAACCGTAACTCTGATCCTAATTAGGAATGATTTTGAGACTTAAAGATCTGTTTGGATCTATATTAGTGTTAAAGAACATGGACAAACTAAATCCATTAGGACGAGTTCGTTGTTTTTTATTTACAGGCAGATTAACTTGTAGATGTTAATAGACTAAGTAATCGTATAAAATCTCTCCACGCTTTGCAATATTATTGTTTTCTTTTCTATAAACTATCCATTTATAAAAGCTGCCTTCTGATTGGCTAGAGAAGTAGATGAAAATTCATCGCGATTGTTTTAATTTCGTTCCCATACAATACTTTAACCGCCCAGTGAAGTTTGAGTAAACAAAAAACTTAAAAGGAAACTATGAAGGTATATTGTATGTACATTCTTATAACAGAGAAATCACGTTTCAAATAGAGTCTTCTGAATAGGAAATGGAAGGACTATAACTTGGATGTATTGATTCATGGTAAATATCTTGTTCAAAATCATCATCAACATCAAGGCACAAGCTTGGATCGAGTTGATTTGAATTAGTTTCATCTACTATAGAGGGAGGAAAATAAGTTGGGACTGGTGGTGGATTAGCAATTAATTCACGTCGACGATTTCTTAACCAAGAGTCGTTCAAATGGCAGTAGGCATGTACAGGCCCTGGTGTTGTACCTGTTACATATATAAGTCCAAGTTTTGGATTAATCCTCACAATCTGGAGAGAATAAATATACGAGAATATAAAAAAAGCACGAGAAACTGTCTCAAGGTATAGATATATATATTCTTAACAAGTTCAATAGAATAAAACTAATAAACGTATTAGGTCCTAGTTCAAGTAAGCTTCCCATTTAATTGGAAGCTGAGTTACTTGCTTATACTTGTGCTCTTAAAAACTACTTGATCACTTTCCTTTTATATTTGAAACAGTTCTGTCATTACGTTTACGTCAAAGTTCAGGTGGTTTCATTTGAAATTTATTATCTATGGGGTTACATAACCTTGTTGTAAACTCACATTTAGTTGCTAACAGATGGGAGCAATCGTTCGGAAACTATGGATATTTAAATCAATTGAACAACCTCAGGCCAAAGAGATTATGTTTATCAAGTAATATATAACGTCGTTGATCGCATAGATGGAATGTATCCTCGATCAATGGCAAACAGACTAGCTCTATAACGAACCAACGGTGACTGATATTGATAGAATCTGCTAGAAATCTACCAGTTTCAATTGCTAATTTATATGTACACGTTTTTCGAGCAATTTTGATAAGTCACTACCAAAAGAGTACAGACCTCCTGCTTCTGATAATTTTTCATAATTACTTGAAATTCAAATAGTGCTATACAAAAAGCGTAACCAGGTAATCTAGAAAACCTAGAAATTTAATGCGAATTAAACAAACTTGATTACAAAGCTAGATGAGTATAATGTGATGTAATTTACTTACTAAGCACATATTCATGTGCTCAATGAATGATACTACCTGACTGCTTAGGCAAAAATGGAACTCGAACTTAGAACCTAGTGTCTCTACTAATTAATATAAAGACTTCATCTAAAAACCTAATCAGTAGGCTCAAGTATCCAGGTCATACCAACAATGAAATGTTAACATATATTGAATGATAGAAGTGATTGTTCGTTGTATTCTTCCTGTGATTATTTGCTAAGCTCCATACTATTTCTGCAGGTCTATAAAACCATAATTCACAATAACATATTGGAGCACATTATCTTCAAAGTAACTGAATTGCTTGATCATTGAGATTTAGAATCTTATAATATAGAATCAGAGGAAGCCAAAACAGTTTTTACTGTTAGATATTATTTACTACTAGACTAAATAAATTTTACTGGAAAAATCAGACGTATTTAGGACATTTTTATAGTGCATACAGCTTGGTGATATGCATCAATGATCTAAGGTATTCACAAACACACAATAATCAGACATATATGTTTGCACAATATACAGTAGATTTTACCCGGTGTAAAGTGTAGTATAATCATTTATATTGATAAATCGAAAATTGGGAGGGATGTGAATTGGAATCTATAATTGAAAATCACTAAAAAAACATCCTCATCTTTATCAAAAAAAGAGTAATATCGGACAACGAATGCAATACCTTTTAGTAACAAAGAATGCAAAAGTTCATAACGTGGGGTTGATTAATATAATCATTGGCAGTGGGAGTGATGGTGGTAAACGTTAAGAAAATCAACAAAACAGTGGATAGTAAATAGTGTATTACTGTTTCAGATTGATAAAGTACTTACTGAATAGAATATTAGACACAATCAACGTGTAATAAGCACTGTAACATGTATTATTAAGTGTTAACACGTGTACATATTCAGTCTTGTTTTTGTGTTATTTATTTATTTATTTGAATACATAAAAAATGACACAAGAGGGTACCAGATATATATGCCCCACACAAAACAATGTAAGGTGCGTATAAGAAAGAAAGGAAAAAAAAGAACGATAACGACCACAGATTACTGTATGGTAGTGTAATAATAATGGTAAAAATGGGGGAACGAAAAGGTACAATCAGAAAGAATTCTTTCAGTTAAGGAGAACACAACCACTTTTTATGAAGAAAGTAAAAGAAGGTTACAGCAGGATCACTACTGGCTTCTATTCTGAGGCATATCTGATAACGTCTCTAGCCACTGCGTTGCACCATCTCTCGGACCCCAACCAGGGAATCGAGAAGGACCAACACAAGACAGTCCTTTGCAGTCTTCTTTCATGCCACGACATCATGTCATATACTGACCACCTCTCTGCTTTTTCCAACCAGTCCCAGAGTCGGCAAATAATGCACGACGTGGAATTCTCTGGGACAACATTCGTAGAACATGTCCAAGCTACCGAAGTCGATGTTTCAAGATGGTGACACCAATTGCATTATCGTCTCTGTGCCCGAACACACGATGCCGAACCTCTGCAATACTAACATGGTGTTGCCACTGGATGTCAGCAATCCTTCGGAAACAACGATGATCGAACACAGAGAGTCGTTTAACATCCTTAACTCGGAGAGGCCAGATTTCACAAACATAGAGCAGAACTGCTCTCACCAACGCGTTTTAGATCCGACCTTTTACAGCCAGACTGACCCAGACTGGCATAAGCCGCTCTAGTTTTCACTATACGTGAATCGATCTCATCACTCACGCCACCACCAGCACTTATGTAGCTACCTAGAGACACGAAATTTCACGTTTTTAGTGGAGCATGAACCTTATTATTACCATAATAATGATCTTTGCTGCGTGGTACGTTTTGCTAACAACTGATTTTAGCTTTTGTTTTAATACAAGGCTATTTAATTCACCACTGAACGGTAGGGTGATGTACGTACGGTTTTTTGAGCCAGAAATGTAGTAGGTTTCACTCTGCTATGACCTTTCCATCGATTTATAAATTTTAAATGATAACCATGTTTCGTCAATGTTCTGTTCAACATCACTTCATGTTTATTTACTTATTTTATGTCAACACATAGATAATGGTACAAAGAGGCACCAAATACATATGCGCCACACAAATCTCATTCGACATGTGTGAGGGCTGTGATACTGCCCGGGTGCCCAAACCAAAGAAGGTGGTTATCTTAGGGGGCCACACCCCGAGCCTACGACCTGAAGGTCTGATCCACAAGGCAGTGGAGCATCGTAAGGAGATGCAGTCCCATGGAGGCCAGTGACCAACAATTGGTTCATACGCCATTTGTTCCCGCAGGATACTGGAGCCCATGTGCACCATTGGTTTTGAACCCGGTTAAAGCGCCGGACATTCGCTTTTCGTCCTCTCATTTTCGCAAACAACAGTAATGCCACGAGAAGGCAGTGAGTAGGACTTCCCTGGCAGAGGCTATATACGCGTGGCCGTGTGAGAGCATTTCGAGAGGGAGAGCGGACTCTCCCCACTCTCGGACGTACCAGGGCACTAATATATCACATAGTTCTAGTAATCTCCGTCTTCTTACTACATTATCCAAATTTATCAAAGGGACTACAAGTATCAAAAGTCTAGAACTAAATTTGTACAAACCATCGCCGAGCTTGCTGTTCAGTCACAAAATATTGATGTTCTACTTTAAATGGACACTGGATTATATATTTTATAATAATTAGTCGAATAGCATTAGTATCACTTCCTATATAAACGTAGAACCTGATACAGGATACTGGGAAATTTCTACTAGAATCACAGATTAGAAATAGAAATCTCACTAACGTCTAAGACTGCACTTGATTTACAAGTTCATCTATCATTGAGGAGATACCACATATAAATCAAACCATCAGAATGGTCGAGGGACGTCGAAAATAAGATTAAATAAAATAAATAATAATTTTAATCTAAACAGAAATTAAAATCTATTTATCAATAACTAATTAGAAAGTCATTTCGAGAGACTGCTTTACAGTTGTAGTCCATAATTGTTAACTTAATCATAAGTGATGGATACGATCGACGTTTATTAGCCCCTAATTTTACGCAGACATTAGTGATTGTGAAGATTTATTTGCTGTATCCGGTTGACTGTTTTGTGACTAGTATTTCTCTAAGTGATATCGTTTGGTACACAAATAAAGATACTGAAATAGCGGGCAGGAATCAAGCCTAATCGTCAAGTTTTCGTTTTACTGGTGACTGGGTGACTTAGTTTGTGTTAATAATTAGGTTTCGTGAGCACTTAAAACCCAACCACACTACCACTGTTGCACTATCTACCTATCAGTCAGGATTCAGCTCATCATTTTAACATACTAAAACATGCACATTATCATAAATCCTGAGAACACCTCTAAAACAGAAGCACCAAAAGGGGTTCATCTGAAAACATTCATCTTGTCTTTTTTAATATTCACCATATATATTACCTCAAACTGAGTTATATCCTTAAAGTTTACATCACGGACTAACCTTAATTACAAAATCAATGAAAGCCATGAAGCACTGGATAACTGTTTCGTCTTAGTACTAGACTCCTCAATAATGTTCACCCGTGAAGCCATCAGGAATCAAACTCAGGATATTCAGGTCAACTATCTCCACAATCCCTTATACTTAGTCATGAGACAAATATATAAAAGATTCTGTAAATTGTTTTAGAAAAAAAACAGAACTTGGCTTACCATTACACCACGTAAGCTTCTGAATCGATTACCCATAACACCTGCCATACGTTTGCCTCGAGGGATTACTCCCTGAAAAATGGAAGAATAGTTTAAATGTGATCAGGAGAAATAAAGTAAAACGTACAAATTATATATACACATTTGTAATATGTGATAGCAATGTGCTACAATACTGATAATCGCATCTTTAATTAAAATATATCAATAATAATACTCCTAGTTTAATGAAATATACAAAAGAAACGGAAATGCAGAAAAACTGCCCTCTTTATAATATGTTGAATATATATATATATATATACTGATTGATCACAGAGTAGTAACCAGTGTTCTGCTTGTTTATTTCCTAATCTTAGTCGAATGCTATCGGTCAAGCATAGAGCACATGATGACAAGTTGTTTGGACTAGTGAATACATAGTGGTTTGATTTTTAGAGCTTGATCAACACTAACAAGAGACTAAACAGACATGGTATTAGCTACTACTCAGTGATCAATCAGTGCAAATTTGTTAATTATATAAGTCAGTCGCGACCCAAAATACCAATATTAAACGTCCTTAACTGTAATTTTTAAGTGAAACTGGTTCGAATCTTACAGGGAGGTAATTAGTTTGAATAACTGTTCTACTTACTTCAATTCCTGCATTACTTCCCATTCTACGATGAAATTTAGTAGAACCATGAGCAGCAGGTCCGCCTTTCATTCCCCAACGTTCAATAACACCTTCAAAGCCACGATTAGTGCTGTAAGAAGAAAGATACTGAATTAAAATTAGTAGGTAAATTGTAATTACTGTACAGACGCCCAACTTTGAGAACAACAGGCTGGATTCCGTAAGGATCGGTCGTGCACAGACCAAATTGCGACACCACGGATCATCGTCGAACAATCAGTTGAGTGGAACTCGTCACTGTACATCAACTTCATTGACTATGAAAAGGCGTTTGACAGTGTAGATAGGAGGACATCATGGAATCTTCTTCGACACTATGGAGTTCCTGAGAAGATTGTCAACATTATTCAGAACTCATACGACGGACTACAGTGCAAAGTAGTGCATGGAGGACAGTTGACAAATGCATTTCAAGTAAGGACTGGAGTCAGACAAAGCTGTCTACTCTCTCCCTTCCTCTTTCTTCTGGTGGTCGACTGGATTATGAAGACCTCGACATCTGAGGGAAAACACGGAATACAATGGACAGCTCAGAACCAATAAGACGGTTTGGACTTTGCAGATGACCTAGCCCTCCTATCGCATACACACGAACAAATGCAGATCAAGACAGCCAGTGTAGCAGCAATCTCTGCATCAGTAGGCCTCAACATACATAAGGGGAAAACCAAGGTCCTCAAATATAACACGGAGAACAGCAATCCAATCACTCTTGATGGCGAAACTCTGGGAGATGTAGAATCCTTCACATACCTGGGAAGCATCATCGATGAACAATAAGGATGTGATGCAGACCAATATCAAAGTCAGAATCTTCAATACGAACGTCAAGGCAGTTCTACTGTACGGAGACGAGACTTGGAGAACTACTACAACCACCATTAAGAAGGTACAAGTATTTATAAATAGCTGTCTACGCAGGATACTCAACATTCGTTGATCGGATACCATCAGCAACAGCCTTTTGTGGGAGAGAACAAACCAACTTCCAGCTGAAGAGGAAATTAGGAAAAGACGATGGAAATGGATAGGACATACATTACGCAAATCGTCAAACTGCATCACGAGACAAGCCCTAACTTGGTATCCTGAAGGGAAGCGGAAAAGAGGAAAGCCAAAGAACACATTACGTCGGGAAATAGAAGCAGATATGTTAAGGATGAATAAGAACTGGAAGGAGCTGGAAAGGATTGCCCAGGACAGGGTTGGATGGCGAATGCTGGTGAGCGCCTATGCCCTTTCACGAGGAGTAACAGGCGTAAGTAACGTAACAAGTAAGTACACAAATAGTTTGACATTATCTTTTGCAATTCAGATAGCAGTTTAATATTGCTACTGTTTTATGAGGGGAAAAACAGTACAACAATACAATGCTGTCACACTAGTTAGTTAATTAAAGACAGTTATTTCTTTAAAATAAATTGTTAATAATTCGATTATGTAGAAAATAATGATCTCATGATAACTGAAACAAATTTAGGCATAATCAACAAAGTCTACATTGTTAATATACATTATACAATGGAAAAATATAACATTATACAAATTGGCGATGTAAAAATGTTGAGGGAAACATGATTAGATAAGATCATCAGTATATACCAGCAAAGAAAAATCTTCTAAATAAGAAGACTCAGTAACAGCTGATCTTCATTTACATATATACAGATGATTTACACATTTTTACAAAGTCAAAGAGCGGCAAGTATATTAACGTAATATCCACTTCTTCCACATATATTAGTTTTATTTTTTAGCTACTATTCGATTTTGTAGTATTTTAGATTACACATTTATCGATCCATTATATGATTATCACTTAATTTGAACAAGTTAGTAAGAAAATGACTGTGAACTAAAGCTTACTTACGCTTGTTACCCCTTGGCGGCATTTGACTCTGTTGATCGTAAGGTTCTATGGTAGTGTTTGTCACTGAAAGGAGTACCAAAGAAGTACATTAACCTTATACAGGCTCTCTACTCGAACACAACTGGTAGAGTGAGAGCTTATGGCGAACTGTCATCAGAATTGATTACCTCAAGTGGTGTTCGTCAGGACTGTCCACTCTCCCAATTCTTGTTCAACTTTGTCATTGATGTGCTTTTAGAGATAACACTCTCCTCATCTAAATTTACAGGGGTTGAACTTCTACCGGGAGGTTCACTTGTTGACTTAGAATATGCAGATGACATAGTTTTATTTGGTGAAGGCGCCGAAAAATGCAGAGTCTTTTGACCACTCTAAGCAACAATGCAAGCATGTTCGGGATGCGATTCTCCCCCTCGAAATGTAAAATGTTGCTTCAGGATTGGGTTGCATTGACACCCGAACTAGTGATAGGGAGTGAAGTAATTGAGCGTGTCGATCGCTTCGCTTATCTTGGAAGTCTCATCAGCCCTTGTGGTCTGGTGTGTGACGGAATCTCAGCACGGATATAGAAGGCTCGACTAGCTTTTACCAACTTGCGTCATTTATGGCGTAGGCGAGATATCTGTCTATCAACCAAAGGACGGGTTTACTGCGAAGCAGTTCGTTCCGTCCTACTTTATGGCAGTGAAACATGGCCGGCAAGAGTAGAGGATATTCGTAGGTTACTAGTATTTGATCATAGGTGTCTTCGAAATATTGCCCGTATATCCTGGGACCATCGAGTAAGTAATGGAGTTGTTAGGAAACAGGTACTAGATAAGGATGGCAAATCAATTGATGACGTAGTGAAACTTCATCAGTTGAGATGGCTTGGACACGTGTTACGTATGCCCAACCACCAACTGCCTCGACGTGCGATGTTCAGTGGTATAGGTTGGAAGAAAGGTAGGGGCGGCCAGACTAAAACATGGCACAAGTCCATGAAGTCACTGACAAGTGGTCTGAGTCATGTCGGTAGGTGTAGACTACCTGGTTGGGGACCGCGAGATGATAGCAACCGATGGTTAGAGACCCTGAATGACATGACTCAAAATCGTTTGCAATGGCGCAGGTGCATAAACTCTTTGTGTTCTCCCAAATTTTGATCTCCTTATTCCTCCTTGTCTTTTTTTTCTCTTCCCAAATTTATTTCACTGTATTATACCCTTTAAATAACATCTCCAAACACTAATTTTCCCGATTACTGCTTATACTCTTATTACCTCTACCACTACGGGATATGAGTCGACCACTGCATCTCTATGCTAATGTGGTGTGGCAACTCGAACTGATGTACGTACGTACGAAGTTTTACGTTGTTACTGACTGACTGACTGTCGAGGAGCATAGGCTGCCCACCAACACCCTCTATCCAACCCTGTCCTGAGCAACCCTTTACAGTTCCTCCCAGTCGTTATTCATTCTTTTCATTTCTGCTTCCAATCCCCAAAGCGATGTGCTCTTCAGCCTTCCGCCTTTCAGTTTAACTTCAGGATTCCGAGTTAGTGCTTCTCTCATGGTGCATTCTAGTGATCTCTATGATTTGTGTCCGATCCACTTCTTGTCTTTGCTTAATTTCCTCTTCATCTGGCAGCTGGTTTGTTTTCTACCAGAGTAGGCCGTTGCTGATGGTATCCGGCCAACAAACATTCGGTATCTTATGTAAACAATTGTTTAGAAATACTTGTGCATTTTTGATGATGGTTGTGGTAGTTCTCCCTACAGTAGAACTGTCTTGGCGTCCGTATTGAAGATTCTGAAGTTGATATCAGTTGACAGTTGTTTTGAGTTCCATATGATTTCCAATTGTAGGAATGCTGTCCTTGCTTTGCTAAACCTTGCCCTTACGTCTGCATCAGATCCTTATTGTTAATCGATGATGCTTCCCAGGTCTGTGAAGGATTCTACATCTTCCAGAGTTTCTCCATCAAGTGCGATTGGGTTGGTATTTTCTGTGTTGTATTCCAAGATCTTGCCTTTTCCCTTATGTATGTTGAGACCTGCTGCTAAACTGGCTGTTTTCACCTGTATTTGTTGCTGTTTATGAGATAGAAGGGCTATGGTGGTATAATTAACAATCTAACACGGTAAATTGGACTGAAGCTCTAAATTTGACTAAATGTTGTGTTGATGCAATCTAGCTAGTGGTGTTTGGATTGGATTTCACTTCATGTTGAACGTCAGTAGCTTATAAGGTGAATTACACTTAAATTTAATGTCATAAGACACCTCAAACTATATTCACTTAACTTTTAGTTCCGATTTTCAGCTAATTTACATTTGAGTTTTTAAAATGTTAACTAATGTGAAATGCTTTTTCCCCCTTAATGGTTTGTCAACTATTTCGCTTACTCTCCTGTTCTAGGTTCTTGTCTTGGCTGAGTGGATTGATATTACCAAACTAAAGTACACCTTTTTCCAGTCTCTCTGTAATAAACAGCTCATCTTCAAGGTAGATACAGATTTACTGATGAAAAGCAGTTATTACTTGACAGCAGATTAATCTCTACCTCAGACCAACCACCTTAAATTATTCGGTGGATACATCCAACATGCTAATTAAATACAAGTTGATCTACTAAACACTATGACTACACTTGGTATCTGATGGTCACATGATACAATTAAGCTGTTAAGAGCTCTTGGTAAAGGGATGGTGTTCGAACTCGTGACTAAGATTCAAATTTGAGTGCGCAAGTCAATGTATTATGGAATGATTAGTAAGTAACTAATGCATTCAAGCCAAGAAAATAATCATGTGTTGAAAAATAAATAAAGTAGTTTGATACCATATGAAATAAGACTGACTGATACGTTTCGAACTGACAAAACAGCTTTTGAAAAATTTATGAACAGCAAAAAATTACACAAACATAGAAATTTAATTTCTAAAAAAGAGCAACTTACGTTCTTGCAGTTATATCCAAACGGTCACCTACACGAAAATGATGCACACTCAAAGGCGTTCCTAAATTTAAGACAGGAAACAAAATTCACCAACTGAGATCCTTTGATAAAATGTTACAGGATGAATAAATACTGAGGTTTCTGTACTAAATGTATGTAGTTTATATTCAATATCAGTAAGTCAATCATAAACAATGTAGGGTCTGGAATAAATAGAGAGTTCATCATTTGCAGCTATCTGGGTAGCTGCATAAGTGCTGGTGGGGGTGTGAGTGATGAGATCAATGCACGTATAGTGAAAGCCAGAGCGGCTTATGCCAGTCTGGGCCATCTTTGGCGCCTTCGTGATGTTAGTCTGGCTGTAAAAGGTCGGATCTAAAACGCGTTGGTGAGAGCAGTTCTGCTCTATGTTTGTGAAATCTGGCCTCTCCGAGTTAAGGATGTTAAACGACTCTCTGTGTTCGATCATCGTTGTTTCCGAAGGATTGCTGACATCCAGTGGCAACACCATGTTAGTATTGCAGAGGTTCGGCATCGTGTGTTCGGGCACAGAGACGATAATGCAATTGGTGTCACCATCTTGAAACATCGACTTCGGTAGCTTGGACATGTTCTACGAATGTTGTCCCAGAGAATTCCACGTCGTGCATTATTTGCCGACTCTGGGACTGGTTGGAAAAAGCAGAGAGGTGGTCAGTATATGACATGATGTCGTGGCATGAAAGAAGACTGCAAAGGACTGTCTTGTGTTGGTCCTTCTCGATTCCCTGGTTGGGGTCCGAGAGATGGTGCAACGCAGTGGCTAGAGACGTTATCAGATATGCCTCAGAATAGAAGCCAGTGGTGATCCTGCTGTAACCTTCTTTTACTTTCTTCATAAAAAGTGGTTGTGTTCTCCTTAACTGAAAGAATTCTTTCTGATTGTACCTTTTCGTTCCCCCATTTTTACCATTATTATTATTACACCACCTTACATCAATCTCTTTTTTTCCTCCCCTTTAAATTCTCATTGTTTTGTGTGGCGCATTCTTGTACCAATATTTATGTGTTCAAATAAAATAAAATAAACTGGAATAAATGTAAACTAGTTCAAGTTATCATATCATATCAACACAGTAAAATGAACATACCAAGACGAATGTCACAGTAGTATATCAGTTTCAGTTTGGAAAGGACAAGAAGCTTGATGGCCTGTAGTAATAGTATCAATAGTGGATACCTCCAAATGCCTTGGTACGACCGAGGGTGGGGGGAGTTCGCTCTACCTCTTGAAATGCTCCCACATGGCCACACGCATACAGTCACTGTCAGGGAAGTCCTATTTACTGCCTTCTCGAGGTGGGGGTGTTGTTTACAAAATTGAGAGGACGAAAACCGAATGTCCGACGCTTTAATCAGGTTGGTGGATATAGAGCATTTGCCTAGGAGAGCTGGAAATCCCTGATTCTCAAACAATGATGCATATGTGTTCCAGGATCCTGAGGGAACAAGAGGCGTATGAACCTATTGTTCGTCACAGACTACCATGGGATTGCATCTGCTAACGTTGCTCCACTGCATTGTGGATTAGACTTTTAGGTCAAAGGTTCCGGGCGCGGCCTCCTAAGAGAGTCATATGCACCCAAAGAGTATCACATCCCTCACACAAATCAACGGTAACTACTACTGGCATTATTGTCATTCTGTGGTGAACATATATTTGGTGCCCACTTGTACCAATGTCTACGTGTTCGAATAAATAAAATCAATAGTGGATAAAGGGACTAAGCATAGACAATATAACCGGAGAAGAAAAACTGAATTTACAGGATAAAAAGTATAAGATGCTTTTAAAAATCAAGATCTAGAGAAAGACAAAGGACAAATGGACTTAAGTCATTGCAAGCGGTTATGAGCCATATCACTCGATTTCTCCAACCGCTGGTCGCGGCCATTGTGAGGATTTCAACCACGTGGTCTCCATCTATCTGAAAAACCCAAACAAGTACTCAGTGAATTTATGGGCTGATTCCACGTCTTGGTTTAGTCACCCTTAGCTTTCTCTCAACCTACTCCTACATCGCCCTGAGGGAGGCGCTGGTTGAGTACACATAGTAAGTGACAATCCTATTTCTTTATGAAAATCTACTACCTTACCAAGTTGCTACACTTTACACCAGTACTACAAGAAGAGATTGATGAGATGCATTGTTAATACATACAAGTAATAGTAGTGTCAACGATGATAAATAAGAATAAACATTTAATTAGTATTCAGAAAAGTGAGAGATAGAAAAGAATGGAAGTGGAGTACAAATTCTAATTTATTTCTCCCCTACCCAACTAACTATCGGATGAGGTTATTAGAATAACAACTCTATTATGATATTTAAGGAGACCATAAATAGGTGAAATGGGAAAAAATTAAAAAATCAAAGATAGTTAACTCATAAGCAATAGGAGCGGTTAAGTCAATGGTGGTAATATATAAAAGAAAGATTGCATATAAGGATATAGTACAGGAAGAAAGAATTAGTTCGTAGAAAGAAAGATATGAAGCGATTTTAATCTCTTCGTTTAAGGGAAGATAGATAGTGTATACACCGACGCCATTGAGATCGATTCTGAGCCATGTCACCAAGAGTCTCCAACCATTGGTTACGATAGTCACGCGGACCCCAACCAAGTAGTCTGCATCTACCAACATGACTTAGACTAGAAGTTAGTGACTTCAAGCACTGATTCCACGTCTTGGTTTGGCCGCCCCTAACTTTCTTCCAACAGTCTCCAACACTCTGAGCTATAACAAACTTTCAAACTAACAATCTTATATAAGAACACAGGTGAATCAATGTTTTGGTAAATTACAATTTAAAATAATAGGTCATTTTACTTCACAACAGGAAATGAAGTGGACTGACAAAGATATATTAATTAATATGGATGGTGGGATATCCGTGATTGCTACTGTGGAGGTTATGAGTAGATCAAACAAATTCTGATTAACTAACCAGGTTTTAAAGCAGCATCAGGGCTGACCAAAAAACGAGATATTTTACGCTTTGGTGGTATACCAGCTTTTTTAAATAAATCACACCACTCAGAAGTGAACTCGATAGGGTCAGCAGAAACTGCTCCAACCAATTGTATACCCCAACGTTTTTGAGTTATCCAGGAAGGAGGCCGTTTATTATTTAGCCAATAGTGACGTGGATGTAGTAGGCTGATGTATTTGTTGATCTCTGAAGGAGGTGTATAACGAATAGCATGATTGTCAGGGATCTGATAGGAATAAAAATGTAGAGACAAGAGTAGGATGGTTAACTAGGTATTATTGTTGATGTAGTCCACTACTTTCGCATATCACCAAATCGGTATGCGCAGAATAGCTTACGAAAGCTAAAAGCTAAATATTATGTTGTGTCATTCAAACGGTGACCCATTTCGTTTAATGGGATTATTTTAATCAATAAAACCCAGATAATGTTTATTAGCATTTTCAAATACTATGCCACAGGATTTTAAATCGTTTTCTTAGTTCAGTAAAGACAAACAACGTAACTCTGTTTAAGAAAGAATTAGGGCTGAAATGTCGCTTTTAGGCTGAAGATTAACGACATATGTTAGTAAGTTGACAGTCAAGATATTTTATAAACGTCTGAAATTTGACTGGTTTTCTTCAATTTCTTATTCAACGAGTTTGAATAATGTAAGTAGCAACGAGCTACGCTACTTGAAAAAATAGTTTATTTTGACAAGGATAGAAACAAACAAAAACAAAGCAATGGTTTGTGGAATGAAATTATAACCGTCATCTAAGCCCTTTTAGTTACTGCATGGTGCTTTATTTTAGGCTAAGGGGCAGCATGACAGGTACCTAAATTGGGCTATAATTCAATCATTGCAAGGATCGATACAACGATAGTCGATACATCCGTATTACCATCTATAAGATATAACACATGTTGATAATTAGTTTTACCGATGTAATTAGCTTCTTTGTGGCATACACATGATGTAGTAAGGTAAATGTAATGACCTAATTTCATGATAAGGGTTTGGTAATCGTTACATAAGCGAATCATTCGCAATTCTCACAAGTGAATATTAGATCACGATACATATGTCGATAATGGCTTTTGAGTATTGAAACATGAGCAGTTAACTCAAAAATGTACATCTAAATTTGTTCTAGAAAGTTAGATCTGTATTAGAATTCCGTAACATTACATGTTACACTCTCAGGTTGCATTCTATTTACTTCTTTGGAATTTTGAAGATCACATACACTGTTGGCTTGGAATAATAACTTTTAAAACCTTGGAAATATATATACTTCCAAATATTGAACTGAACTGGCTCAGGGTTTTAGACCCATTATGTACCAAGTTTGCATAATCAATCAAGTAGAAGTATGAGTAGACTGTGTGGAGCAGTGGCCTGAAGGTTGAAGCACTTGATTTTCAACCAGTAGATTTTAAGTTCGAACCTTGCAACAACGACTTAAATTTAGGCACATGAAGAGTATTACAGATATAAAAATGATGGTTATAGTTGAGTGGCAAACAAACCGCCAATTCAATTTTTATTTGACAATTTCTTAGTTGGATTGGTTGAGCATTACAAAAGGATGTTAGTAGCTGAGTCACATAAACTAATAAACCCACCTGGAAAATAGTACAGTCGATTTTCTTTCCAGTTTTAGTCCACAGTGGGTATAATCCTAGCTTGATTGCAATAAGACCGCATCTTTGTGTAACATATGGTTTCCATGGTACCTGTGCCGGTTGTTCAGTAACGACGGGGCTTGTAGAACTGGTTAATGAATCTATACGCTGTTGTTCTAAAAATGTCTTGTTTTCTGATGTAATATCTTCATCTACATAAGGACTAGCCTCTTGAGTAACCCAAAATGGCTTTTTTCGATTCATCCATGGATAAAGAACTTTGTTTAGGCTTCCCATAAATCTTACAGGCTCTCTATAAGTGAGCTTAACAGTCATTCTACAAGTAATGTGAAAACAATATTAGAAAATACCATAAGCGTACCTGATGAATGCTCCACCAAATACTTCGAACATTATTCGATACTTTGAGATGGGTAGAATGACAAATCTTCCCAAAGGCTGAGTAATAAACAAATAAATATATTTGCGAAGACACTATTAAATAATCTGAAAGAGATATTTAAAAACACAAATGTATCAAATTATCGTACAAGAAAATTTATTCTGTTGTAAAAGGGATGTAAACCAAAATCATATAAATAACTAAAACAAAGAATGAAACACTATTAAATTAAGAGGATGAATAAAATGAGGCCCCTGATAGAAATAAAGACGTGGTATTCTTATTTAATATGGGTTGAATAGTTACTGACCTTTATTATACATTAAAGCTTTTCAGATGAGATTAATGATGTATAACTAGCAAATTTACAACGTTAAGTTCACTTCACCTAAAGTGACCGGGATAACTCTGCTAATTTTTTGATCAGTAAACTATGTATTTAACACTAACAAATTCGAGTGTTCATGTTAATATTGAATAACGCATGAAATTGAAATATGACGAAATGAGTAGGACATTATAGTATGAAAAATCTGTATTTTAAGTGTAAACGCTTGTACACCAAAACCAAAATTTATAGACGGACTAATGAAAATAAAAACAGAAAGTCAAAGATTTTTGTGCAAAGTTCATTCATTCATAAGCCTAAGTAGCACTTTGACATAAAAGCCGACGTCAGTTCATGATAAAAAAAAACCCTAACTCCTAAATCTCGATCATAACCCTGACTCTTCACACTTTTGATCCAAGTTGGTTTTTTCAAAGCCATTAAAAAACTACTCAATCTCAAGCTCGTTTGATGAGACTATAATATATGGACGAGCCAATCAGAAGAGTTTGAGAGATTTCAATGTGACAGCACCAAGTTAAGTACCTGATGCTCACGTACGATCGCCTCACAGCGGATTACAGAGACGTAACAATTGGGCGACTATAATAAATGGGGCGACGGGACTATAGTTTATGGACGAACAAATCAGATTTAAGTTAGCAGGTCTTAAATTTTGGCGCTAAATTCATTCACTCATTTGACTAGAAACCGTTTCGTCACTATAACTGATGTCAATTCGTGATAAAAACATTGAATCTAATTTCTAACCTTAACGTTCAACTGTAAATACTAGTACTAATTCCTTGCACTAATTTATAACCCTCATGTAGGTGGACATTTTCAAGACCATGTTAGCGTTGCTCAAAGATCGCCCATAAATTATAGCCTTAACGGTCAAAATGTGATTCAAGAAGAACTTACGTTGACCAATATAGATTACAACGTGCAGCCTCGAGGCTGTCAGATCTGGTAGGTCTACGTCTAACATAAAAGTCGTTAATGTGCTGGGTGTGTGAGTAGCCTTGAGATTATTTAGAAGAAAAAAAGACTCAGAAAGCACATTGAACCCACTTACATTTATCAACGGAAGTAAACGAAGAAAATTACAAGTAACACAGATGTGAGACAGACAATCCGATGTTTGCCCTCAAGGCCACAATTTGATATACAACGTCCAATATGTGTTTACTACAGTCTAATCTCAAAGATTTTTATATTGGCATTTGGCTATTGTGGTCTTGTATCTTAAGTGGGATTTATTTTGAAAGAAGAGAAGTAAATATTTTTATTTCTACTTTTCCAATGACACCAGACTTCAATGGAACACCCTTTTGTTTAGATTCAGATTTGTGTAGTAAGCACAGGTCTATGGTCTTTTCTAGTATGCTTGTGTGAATGTCTATTCTTCTCTTGAATGAGTCACTTGAGGGTTTCGACACCATCGTTTCGTGTAACTGGTTCCAAAAATTAATGACTCGATGTAAAAACCTGTATGCCACAGGTATTTTGTTCGTTCTTGGCTTTTCTACAAGCCTGCTATGTCCTCTGAGATGTCATAGTCTGTTAGGAATGAAAAAAGAGGATGTGTTGTGCCCAAAGTTATTTGTTAGTATTCTATACATCAAAAGCAGATCACCTCTTAATCTGCGATAGCACAGAGTAAAGAGGTCTAGATTTTCAAAACGCTCTCTGTACCTTTTCCAGGATATCCGAGTCGCCTTTTAAACAGAGGCTTGAAGCATGAACGCAGTTTTCAATCTTAGTTCTCACTAAGGTTTGTATAATATGGTGATCATGGTATTATCTAACTTAATGAATATCCGTCTTAGAGCTCATAAGTTTCTAAACCACTCAGCTGCAACTTCGTGACAATGGGCCGTGGTCTTAAAACCATGACTCACAGTCACCTCAAGATTCTTGTGAGGTTGAATCATGGGTACAGGCACTTTTCTTATGTCGTGTCTAGCGACTTTGTATCACCAAAGTGCATGTATACGCACTTTACCGTCTTGATAGACAACATCCATTTTTTAGACCAGCTAATCAGAATATTTACGTCTTTCTGAAGTGCACATGTATCTGCGTCGCCTGTTATGTCTCGCCAGATTTATGCATCACCAACGTATATTGACACTGAAGACTCAACTATACTTAGGTCATTTACATACAGTATAAAAAGTAAAGGACCTAAGACAGAACCTTACGATACCCCACTATGTACTGGTCTCCAGGTGGAGCACTTAGAACTTACTCTTACTTTCTGTCTACGACCTACCAGGAAATCCTTAATCCATTTTGGGAAAGGTTCGGCATTTCACAAGTTTTCCAGATTCAAGAGCAGTATATTTGTTGGGACCTTATCAAATGCTTTGCTGAAGTTGACAACATCCACTGATTTTCCATTAGCTAGAGCCTCTATCCATTGCTCATTTGCTATGAGGAGGTTTGTCGTGTAAGACAAACCTTTTTTAAAACCATGTTGTTCACTGTTTAACTAGTTGTTGGTTCCCATGAATGTCATTATGGCCTTTTTGACTATTCTTTCCGATGTTTTAACCCCGACACTCATGAGGTTGACAGGTCTGTAGTTTGATGGAAATTGGCATGGTCTCCCTAACTTTTATAGGTTCCCGGTAATAGCCTTTAAAAGTTATTATCGTAGTAAGAATTTATATCATCCAGAACACCTATAACTCTGGAATTAATTTCTATCTAGTTGTTCATATAACTATTGACCATCGCTAAAACGAAATTGTCAGAAACCCGAAAAATCACTAGTGTTAGAATGGATCATGAATATGCGAAGTTTATCAATGCTGATGTCCGCAACCTCTTATTAGGCAGAAACCGCAAACCTGATAAAACCGAACCTAGAAAATGAAGGGAGAAGTCGAATTATAAATAGTGGTGAATATGTCCATTTCCATTTAGTTTAAACTTACTTGTCGTAAAGCATTCGAAGTAGGGCGTACCCAAACAAATGCTAAATGCGCATCCAGTTGCTTTAATTCAGGACTTACAAAGTTAGTATTGTAACAGCTTAGGTTGATTAGTTAAGTGTTGACCTCAAACAACTAAGTATATATCAAAACAATGGAGCTCAAGTAATAACTCATTTCCTTATTTCGTATAGGCATCATATTTAATATTATCCTAAAAAGCTGTGTGTTTGAACGGGTAACCTATTCACCTCTTCACTGTTAGTCTGGTTTCTTGTACCAATAAAAGGAGGGTTGTCTACAGGCACGAAGGTATCAACGTCCAAGATTCATAAAGTGAATTTTGAGGATGTAGGGCCAGTGAAATGTCACTGAGCCCTAGCCAAATCATCCGGTAGTTGGATCACTGAATGTCGAACAGATCATCGCTCCCTGCCAAGGTCATGTACAAGCAACGCGCATTAGTTAATCATACGCCATGGACTGGCTCATGCGGCAGTGGTCTTACTTTCGCTTGTATCTACTTTAACTAATATATTTCTGTAATAACGTCCTTTGTGTTGTACAGTCTTCAAAGCATCTATAGTACCTTGTAACGTCAATGGGGGTAGTCCACGTAAGGTGCTGACCACGAGTTGTGACTTCGACGTTAGTTGGTTCGTCACACTATTCACGTCTAACTCGAGTAGGCCTCCAATCATTTCGACATAGATCATCAACGTTGGTGATTTACACTAGTGAGCAAGACTTCGAATAACGCATTCCATCACTATAATCTTTATTATTGCATTCTATACTTATTCTTTTTAATTTTTATCATCGCCCATGTTAATCTATCACTGTGAACTTTCGTTGCTCCATGTTAATGTTGATTAGTATTTAAACTTAAATACTTAGTTCAATCGACAGAACTAACCAATCAACTACGATTATAATCGGCTATCGTGGTTCTTTAACAAGCATTAGCAGCATGTAAATGCTCCTGTGTAATATGTCTGTTAAAATATCAACCACTCGTGAGTATAACCACAAGGCAACACGAACGCACATCTGTTTGTAACTTATCCACTGGTGTAAATAAGACAAGAATAACTATCGACTATAAATTCATCTTTCTGCTTAACCACTATCCACTAGAATGTTTTGCTTTTTATTACCACTGCCTGCCTAATTTCCAATCGCTGAGTTCCATGGCCAAACAGAGGATACGAATGCTAGAAATTCACGGTGAGTTTGAACTATAAATTTCCTGCGATCTTAGATCTCGTTCAGACTGTTCGTCAGGTAATGCTATGTATTCGGCTTACATTAATTCTGGACTTATACAAATTCAGTCTACAACACTGTGTTGATCGAAAAATTTAATCAACAGTACCTCGTACATAATCCAGTGTAGCGGTAAATAAATCCCTAAAATAAATAGCTCTGTAAGTTTTCGACATTGGATGCTGACCATATGTTTTAGTGGACTCATCTAGCTGAAGGCGCTCGGTCAGGCATCCGCACCAGATCACGTGTGGTAACGCCGTGCTTAACATCAACCGCAATCGCTAGCCAGATTAGATCAGAGAATTCCGGTATATTGGTCATCGCCAAATATACTCTTCCGATCTCCTCGACTCTGTCTTTTGATTTCTCTTGGTGGGAACGAAATATATTAGGTGTTACTGGTAGAAGCGTTGTCAAACACTGAATACCTGTGACATCATCATTGGTGAGACCGACGTGATCTGGTACACCTAATTGCAACTGTGAGTCTGTTCCTTTTTGGGATTTTTATATATCATTGCCTTTATTTTTTATTTTTTTTAACATTGTGATTTTTTTTTCGTGTTTTTTCTTGGATATATATATATTTTCCCCTCGTTCATTATCGTACTTCATACTTCATCATGACTGAACAGACACCTAAAGTACTCAAGCTTAAGACTTTGTCCCCACCTTCGTTTCAACTGATGCCTTTCTGGCCCGACAACATCGAAGCCTGGTTTTGCTACGCAGAAGCCGACTTCTCCGAGCACGGCGTGATCGACACACGTGCACAATTCCTCGCAGTAGTCAAGGCACTACCGCGCGAATTCAACAGGTACGTAACACCTAGTATGTTTACTAGTGATGTTTCCGATCCTTACGAAATCTTAAAACGCTCGATTCTTAAACGAGGAGACCTAACCGATCGACAAAGGTTAGATCAACTCTTCAATAACATCGACCTGCAACACGGTTCTGCGACGGACGTGTTGCAACGGATGAGAGAGGTTATGGGCCCAAGAACTTTCGACGATGGTCTATTCAAACAACTCTTCTTGTCAAAACTTCCCCAACAGGTGCAAGCAGTTCTGGTCTTGTTCCAGAACAACGGCTTAGACGAGCTAGCTGCATCTGCCGACCGCATTCTAGAAATTACGAAACCTTCTACTACCGAGGTATTTTCAGTCAAAGAAAAGCCTAACACGACTCAGAATGATATAACCGACTTATGTCACACACTCACGCGTTATCTTAGTCTTCGTACCGACCGTAAGAGATCGCGCACACCACGTAGAAGCATTTCTCGTAAGCGATCTGTCTCTAGACCACGAGAAACAGATAACCCCGACTGGTGTTGGTATCATAACCAGTATGGAAAGTTTTCCAGAAATTGCAGAAAACCCTGCAATTTTCCCAACACGAAACCGACTGATTCGAAAAACAATTCGGGAAACTTCCAAGCCGGCACGCGTTAACGGCAACCGTAGCCGGCGAACAAAGCCGTCTGTTATTCGTCACAGATGTGACAACGAGAGTTCGCTACCTCGTCGACACTGGCGCAGAAGTTAGCGTTCTCCCAGCAAATCCTAACGACCGACTACACGAATCGACCCTAAACTTACAGGCGGCAAACGGAAAACCGATCGCTACGTATGGCAAAAGGTACGTTTACCTTAACGTGGGTTTACGCAAAGCCATCCACTGGATTTTCGTTGTTGCAGATGTATCTATGCCAATCATTGGTATGGATCTTCTACAACACCATAATCTGATCATCGACACGCGCAAACGGAGGCTAGTAGACGGGAACACTAATTTGTCCGTTTGCGTAACTTCTTTTACTGGTTGTAGAGTATCCCCAGTCCCAATTAGGCATATGATAGACCCACTCTATCAACCACTACTCGATAAGTACCCTGGGATACAACAAACTCAACCGAAACTACCGTGTGTAACCAGCAACGTTACACATCACATCACGACTACAGGACCACCTGTATTCTCTAAAGCACGACGACTAGCTCCTGAAAAGCTAAGGTTAGCGAAAAACGAATTCGATCACATGATGGACTTAGGAATCATACGACCGGCAAGTAGCCCATATGCATCTCCGTTGCACATGGTCCCTAAAAAGGACAGCAACGATTGGCGTCCAACTGGTGACTATCGGCGATTGAACGCGAAAACCATTCCCGATCGTTACCCGTTGCCTCACATTCACGATTTGACAGCTACCTTGAAAGGTACAATTGTCTTTTCGAAAATCGACTTGGTTAAAGCGTATAACCAAATCCCTATGGCTACTGACGACATACCGAAAACAGCTATCATAACTCCTTTCGGACTCTATGAATTTTTGCGAATGTCTTTCGGTCTAAGGAATGCTGCTCAAACATTCCAAAGATTCATAGACGACGTTTTTCGAGGTCTCAACTTCGTACACGCGTATGTTGATGACTGTCTAATCGCAAGTCCGGACAGAGAAACACATCTCAAGCATCTGGATCTTGTTTTCGAACGACTTCAAAAACATGGCATTACTGTAAACGTTCAGAAATGCCAATTCGGAACCGACTCGTTAGACTTTCTGGGACACACTATCGATGCTCAAGGCATTCGACCTCTTAGGACCAAAGTGGCGGCCATTCTGGATTACCCAGAACCGAACACCGTCAAGCAATTACGCACGTTTAACGGCCTGGTAAGTTTCTATAGACGTTTCATACCCAAATGCGCATTACTTATGAAACCTCTGACCGACCAACTTCGTGGAAATGCGAAATCCATTAATTTGGACGACACCGCACGAAAAGCATTCTCCACAGTTAAGGAACTGATTGCTAAAGCAACAATGCTCGCATATCAGGACAGCGAAGCACCCATTAGTATCGCCGTAGACGCATCGGACTCGGCAATCGGTGGCGTCTTACAACAATGGGTTAACAACTCCTGGCAACCCTTGGCATTTTTCTCTAGAAGGTTGCTAGACACCGAATCGAGGTACAGCACATTCGGTAGGGAACTCCTAGCTATGTATTGTGCTGTACGGCATTTCCAACACTACATCGAAGGCCGTGAATTCACTCTTTTCACGGACCATAAACCGCTCACTTTCTCGTTAAGCTCTCCTTCTGACAAGTACTCTCCCCGTGAGTCTCGACAACTGGACTACATTTCGTAGTTTACTTCAGACATTCAACACATCTCTGGAGCAAACAATGTAGTTGCAGACGCTTTATCTCGCATAACTTCCTTGAACAGTTTCCAAAGAATCGACCTTCTTAAACTCGCCGAGCCTCAAAAAAAAGACAGTGATCTTCAGCACGAGTTATCGTCCACAACACTTAAACTACGCATCAAACAGATGGGAACAGGTAAGGAAACTCTACTTTGTGACACATCTACAGGTAGGGATCGCCCAATCGTGCCGAAACATTATCGACGCAATGTCTTCAATACATTGCACAAACTTTCGCATCCAGGTGTTCGTGCAACCATCAAGCTTATAGCAGAACGGTTTTGCTGGCCTGGAATGAATAAAGACGTGAGGGAGTGGGCACGCTCCTGTGTAAGCTGCCAAAAATCTAAGGTTATCAGACACAATAAATGTCCCTTAGGCTCGTTTAAAACTCCCGATGCCCGTTTCGACCATGTCCATCTGGATTTGGTAGGACCTTTACCAGATTCAAATGGATACTCTTATCTCTTAACCTGCGTAGACCGTTTCACTCGATGGCCAGAAGCAGTACCTATCAAGGACATCACTGCTGAAACAGTGTCTCGCACCTTCGTCGAACGATGGGTAGCAAACTTCGGTTGCCCTTCAACCACCACTACAGACCGCGGACGTCAGTTTGAATCTGATCTTTTCCGTCGTCTGACCACACTTTTAGGAAGCACTCGCTTCCGAACGACCGCCTACCATCCACAAGCAAACGGGTTGGTAGAACGTTTTCACCGACAACTGAAAGCTTCGCTATCAGCTGCAAACGTTTCACAATGGACCGACACTCTTCCACTCGTCTTACTAGGTATCCGCAATGCAGTGAAAGCTGACATTGGATACACTGCAGCTCAACTCGTTTATGGAACGACACTTCGACTTCCAGGAGAATTCGTGGATCCTTCATCCTCTTCAATGAACATGGATCTAACCTCCTACACGAACAGGCTTACAAACGCAATGCGTTCAGTTAAACCTGCTTTCACTCGACCTCAATCAACTGATGTTTTCGTTCAACCTGACTTACGATATAGTACACACGTTTTCATTCGTCGAGACTCGCATCGACGACCATTCGAATCAGCATACGAAGGACCCTTCAAAGTTCTTCAACGTGAATCTAAGTACTATATAGTCGATAAGAACGGAACAAACGATAGCATCAGCATCGATCGCTTAAAAGCAGCGTATTTAGAAGGAAATCCTATCTACGTGGATTTTCCTTCGGTACAATCGAACGACACGACTCCGACACTTATAATACCTCATCCGACAACCAACACACACGAAGATACTTCGACAGTATCCGAGAAAAAACTTAAAACGACGCGTTCTGGAAGAAGGGTGAGATTTCCAGAACATTTAAACGACTATTGCACGTAAGGCACTTCTCGACATTGTATATTATTTTTTTTTAAAAAAATTTTAATATGCTTATATATTTTTATTTCTATTTAAAAAAAACAAAACAAAAAAACAATTTTTTTTTAACGCTATTACGTGTTCATGAGTTTATTTTCCATTTTTTTTTCTCTGACATTGTGCTTTTACACACATACGAGTGTATTTCGACATGCACTTACATTTTATTTTTTCTTTTCCAGGACGGCTGGAAAAGAACGATGACGTTTATGAGGATCCGAAATTTTCATTGTACATTTCCTTTTTTTACTATGTTGAACCTCCGTCCCATATAGTAAGGAAAGACGACCAGACGCTGCTAAATTTAGTAAGCTATCAGAAGAGTGTTTACCAACGACAAACTCGTTGGGTTTAAACTTCTGGCTGGCCACGTCTTAGGGTCGTCACTGCCCCACTAGGGGGAGTGATCTGTAGCGGTAAATAAATCCCTAAAATAAATAGCTCTGTAAGTTTTCGACATTGGATGCTGACCATATGTTTTAGTGGACTCATCTAGCTGAAGGCGCTCGGTCAGGCATCCGCACCAGATCACGTGTGGTAACGCCGTGCTTAACATCAACCGTAATCGCTAGCCAGATTAGATCAGAGAATTCCGGTATATTGGTCATCGCCAAATATACTCTTCCGATCTCCTCGACTCTGTCTTTTGATTTCTCTTGGTGGGAACGAAATATATTAGGTGTTACTGGTAGAAGCGTTGTCAAACACTGAATACCTGTGACATCACCAGATTCAAACTACTGCCTACTTCATTACTTAAAGGCAAGAGTAACCCAGGCGAGTTTCATAATTTCATTAGATTATTTCGTACTATATTTCTGATGCGTGATAACATTTCGTAGTTGCTTTCACGTAAACTAGTCATATATTCTGTCACTGCCGTCAAGTTTTAGTCGAAATCATGTACATTTATGACTCGTTAGTCGACATACTATGGTAAAACATATTGCATGTACACGAGCACGCTTAGTCCATGTCCCAAGTGCACACGTTGTCGTACTTAATATGTCACTTAACGCTAGGTAATAAGCTCTTTGTATCAGCCTTTTACGAAATGGCCACGTTACCTGGACCCTCTAAACCTTAGTTACATTGGTGGTTACCATTTTAATTAATGTTTATTATACCCTTTGTATTTGCTATTAATTCACACGAGTAATCATGGCTCCATTTCCTTATTACACGACAGTCATTTTAATTCTATTTTCGGTTTATTTACATGCGATACGGGTTCGGAAAATATCTAAACGTCCTCGAAAATTCTCCACGAACCCAACCATAGTTTTCGTATATGTTTTTATTCACACATCCAACTGTTACGCTAATCATACCTAAACGAACGTTCAGTGCAACTGTCAGTATACGTAAGAACGATGTTATTTAGACTTGACATTGTAACACATCTGAACTATTGTAGTTGTTCTATTTCGATGTCGTATTTCATTTTATGAAGTATTGTTTCCTCGTGACTGTTATTTAACAGATGATTCCGGTACATCAATCGGCTGTTCAACTACTCGACGATTTATAACCTGTCCAGTTCAATTGGTGGTCTGACGACAATATCATTCGCGCGAATCATCAGTTTATGCAGTCGAGCGAATCTCCTGCAAACTGAAAACGATATTGTCGCCTCTATCCCAACACTGACAGCGTTTTTCACGGGTATCATTGACATGAGTCCAGAGTGACACTCTTGGTTTCTTATGTTCTTTTCGATATTTTTCTGTTCACTAACCGAACAAACAGGCTGCAATTAAACGCAACTCAATTTCGTAAATGTGCCCTTCAGCTTAGCAACCAATCAGAATGAGGCGGGAATTATTACATCCGCCATCTTCGTAAGCAGTGGCGGTCGGCTTTCTTCGTTCTGTGCTTCTTTCAGCTATTTCTTTTGTGTAGCTGTGTAATTTAATGTCTCAGTGTGCTAAAATGCCGCAGTTAGTGTAATGTTCTATATGTTGGTGTGAAGTTTATTTCGAATCAGCGATGTTTTCTGGGTTTTTGCTGCTTCTACTCAAATCAATGTATTTCTTCGGGCAATCTGGCTAGTCTTGTTATAAAATGTCGGCGGGCTTTCTTCGTTCTGTGTTTTTTCCGCTATTTCTTTTGTGTAGCTACAGAATTTAATGTTTCAGTGTGCTAAAATCCAAAAGTTAGTGTTAATACTCTAAACGTTGGGGCAAAAATTTTCCTGATTTCGCTTTTTTTTTTCTGGGTTTTACCTGCTGCTACTGAAGTCACTGTATTTATTCAGCTAAGCTGGCTAGTACTAACATAAGACCTTTCGTTTTTAAACGACAATCGGTTATGTTTTACCTTGTTTCCTAGATATCCAAAGCCGAAGTTCGTTTTCATTTAGCTTTAATAATTGTTGCTGCCGCATGTGACTCTAACTGTTCGCATGTTCGTTCCTAACTGTCCTTTATGATGTTATCGGCAAAACGAAAGGAAACAATCTGCGTTTTTTAAATTTTCTTCCGTATTATGCACAACACTATCCCACCGAGTCAAACTAATACAGAGTGCCAAGGAGTAGGGTATATCGGTATTGATTTCGAAAGGACCCAGACTTCCGACAACTATAGATAAAGTCACAGATGCTACCAATCCATTGCAGAGGGTTTGTTATGAAAAATATGCCATATAGCAGTAATAGAGGGGTTGTACTCATTATGCAGTGTGTTAAAGCAAGCTTAACATTGAAAAGCCGGAAATCTGCTACCAGTGTGTAGTGTATGTTTGCTGTTTTGGCCATAAAAGGAAGCCGAAGTGTCATGATCAGGGAGTAAAAAAGTAATTAACTGTTATTAAGCTCACTTTTTTATAGATCGTATTTCACCACTCGCAAATTTGTGTTTTCTTACGGTATGATGTCAACTGGTACCTAATATGTTCACCCTTACGATGAAAAGTACCTGCAAATTTTCACCTTCATATTCGTATTATTTTTGGACAACTGTCTTACAGTCTGAGTGCTTCGTACGCCCCGAGAAACTCTATTTCTACAACATTCGTAGTTCCAGTATAACTTTCTCACGCAGTAAGTTCAAACTAGACACTAGTCTTTCTAAATAAGCCTGTTAAGCTAATATCCGTATTCTCTATTTCAGTTAATCGATGAAGACATGTACCACGTGCATCTGCTGTATACTGCCATTTTACTCCAATTTTAACTGTTATATCTTACTTTTGAATAATAAAATTGCTATATGCAGCAAATACAGACTTATTTGTTTTGATGAAGGTAAAGGGGTTCATGGGATTTTCAGCAGGACCGTATTAATATTCTCACTAAAGAGCTAAGCGAGTGCGTAAACCAGTGTAAGGTACCATACGGGGTGCATTTTAGTTACTAGTGTTCCATTAGTGCGGGTAGGGGCATTGCTTGCTTGTCATTTGAATTAGAAGCCATAAGATAAGACGCAGGTACGGTTAGGATGTGTAACGTGTGTCCACCCATCAGCTGTCGTGACAACCCATGGTGGTTAGAATAAGTTATGAGAGGACCCGAGTATGTAAGTCTCGCAAGAAAATGACGAAGATATGCACCCAATCACCTTATGAAAAGCGCCTGCAATCACTTAACCTCCACTCATTAGAGGTGACCTAATGGTTTACAATAACCTTAACACTCCTGGATATACCCTAAAACACCTAATTAAGCTTAGTTCCAACACTAACCTAAGGGGTAGCACCCAGAAACTAGAGACACAACATAGCGGAATGGACTGTAGGCACAGCTTCTATCCCTTAAGAGTTGTCAAATGCTGGAATTTTCTGCCGGCCGAGCTAGTCCAAGCGACTTCCCAGGAGTCCTTTAAGAGGCAACTGGATTTATTCTTAAGGACTAAGTATAGTATCATACTATGATTTACCGATTTCTTTTTCCTCTTTTATTGTTAACATACCTAGTTTCCTGCCTTGAGGTATTGGTGATCCCCTGCTACTGGACACGGAAGCCTGTTAAGCGAAAGCTTCTATTCAGTCCACAACCATTTGAACACATTAACTAGGTGCTGAGAGGCTCGCTTATCACAAGTTTCTTGCGACGATTAAGTAGATAAAACAAAGTAGCATTGGATTCGAAAATTTATTCAAGAACTTTCATCAAGGATCGAATATCAAACAAAGGTTTAAACCAAGTTCCCGTTTAAAAGTTGTATTGGTAATGTTAAGCTGCAGTTCTTGTTGTTTTTTTCCAAACGAAAGAGTAACAGAAGTCACAAAATACTGGAAGTGGTTGTGAGACTAAAATGGAAGTCCAGCATCCTTTTTATCATCTGTTCGTTGGATCTCCCGTAAACAGTTCCATAGGGCCATAGTTCCAAGGGCGAAACAGTTTTTAATGTCTGTGAAGGCTCACTACTGTTGCATTCTAAAGAAAAAATATTGATGAATTTAGTCAGAAATGTGGAATATATAAATAACCAAATCACATGTTTTTTAGCAAAGAATTTATGCAGTTGTGATTTACCTTGAGTTCATCAATATTAGATAACGTCAGCTACTATTACTTGAGCAAAGCATAACATGGGCTTAGTACCGTATTGCAATGCTGTTATTATTTTGCTCCCATTTAAGTATTCCCATGCATCTGCGTCTAGTTTAACAGGAGAACATACAAGCAGAGTAAGTGTCTGATAAACTAAAAGTCCCAGTTGTCAAAAAGATTCTTAACATTTGTCCACAGCCAGCTGCATTTAATTGAGACACAGAACACTCATCTTCTAAGACTGTTTTTGCGGGCAACTAAAAGCTCAGACGCTTAGCTAACTTGCTACCGATGTTATTGCTGGGGAAATTGTTTAATGACAGTGATCATGAAATATGGTCAGTGATAGATGTACAGTTTAGAAATGAACACCAAACATACTTATCGCTATCTTATAATGTATGACAGCAACAGCATCAAAGGCACGTTTTTTCCTATTTTTAATCAGACTGATCTGAATTCGTATACACATTGGAAACAGGCAACTCTACTTACTAAACTGATCTGTTTCGTTACAGGCTTCAAGCACTATACTTAAGTATATCATAATTCTTTCAACTAAACTGAATTATACGACAACCAAGAACACTAAACTAAGCAAGTGTCATAGTTGTTGTTTCACTTGCAAAGACATGTTACTCAAAGTAGTTAAATGGACATAATTAAGCCGATAAAACCAAAACAGGAAATATAGGCCAGTTGAACTTAACTAAGAAAAAAAGAAGGATACATATATACTGCTTTCATACTGAAGACAACAGGCAGTTGTTCATAGAAACATAGTTTACAGTACAACAAACCTTTCTTCAGTAAAATCATACACTGACAGTCTATCTGGAAACAATCAACTATGTGAATAAACCCACTATGACTTGAGATATCATCCCAGCGTGCAATGGACTTACAGTGTAACGCAGTCAGACGTGGCGAATAAAAATTAAAAACAGATCAAAATTAACTACATAATCTGGTTATTTAATTAAAAATACATTATCAAATGGCAAAATCTGTGGTTACTTGAACGCACAAACGACAGTGTGCGATACATTAAGTTTACATGGTTGCGTTGCGGATAAGATCACCCAACAAACACGCAGCACTTACCGTTTATCATCTTTTAGAGACTTCATCGTGCCACCTTTGCTGTCGATTTGTAGCCTTCAACCCTTACTGACTGTAGCAGCAGTCATCGACTTTTCAAACTGTGACTACAAGTTGGTCAATAGATTCGCACAATGAAATCACGACCACTCTTCACGGTTATACTTCTGTACTTACGGTTAGTCTGTTAGATATAGATATAACTAGAATTTGACACTAATTAATAGCTGTCAACGACACTGTCCGACTTACAAATTTAAACTAATGACAGTACAAACAAGGACATCGATTAATAATACACTTATCCTACTATCGCTATAGCATCATTACTCTTGCGACAGACTTAACGTTTGTCATCGGAGGAACTGAATTGCTTGTCAAAGCTATATATTTCAGCGCGACTTGATAGAACAATTAAACGCTTTGTTCTTTTCATTATTTCTATGGTTAATCGCTTTACGTTTAACCAACGTCCTACTAACATATTATGACTCGCTGTTTCCCGACCAGTTTGTGCCGCCTCCTTTCCATTTCTTTTACAGATAAGCAATACCTGGAGGATTTATAATATTCGTTTGGCACTCTCCGACGCGCGACTGCTCCCAACATGTTTGGTACCGATTCAAACGGCCGCTGAATCTGGTGGGGGAGTATTGTAGGGCCAGTGAAATGTCACTGAGCCCTAGCCAAATCATCCGGTAGTTGGATCACTGAATGTCGAACAGATCATCGCTCCCTGCCAAGGTCATGTACAAGCAACGCGCATTAGTTAATCATACGCCATGGACTGGCTCATGCGGCAGTGGTCTTACTTTCGCTTGTATCTACTTTAACTAATATATTTCTGTAATAACGTCCTTTGTGTTGTACAGTCTTCAAAGCATCTATAGTACCTTGTAACGTCAATGGGGGTAGTCCACGTAAGGTGCTGACCACGAGTTGTGACTTCGACGTTAGTTGGTTCGTCACACCATTCACGTCTAACTCGAGTAGGCCTCCAATCATTTCGACATAGATCATCAACGTTGGTGATTTACAAGGATTTGTGTTTTACTATATACTAAAATGAATATATAAGCACACACGTACAATGATGCAGTATCCAAGGTAATTTCAACTAGGACATCACAGTCAACAGGTAGGAGAAAATGAGAAAAGATTGATTCGCTTTACTCCAAGGATAAGCATTTTACTACAAAATACTTGCGAACTAACTTACACCTGTTAACCTCCATGAAGAAGTATGGCCTGCCCGCCAACACCCTCTATCCAACCCTGTCCTGAGCAACCCTTTACAGTTCCTCCCAGTCGTTATTCATTCTTTTCATTTCTGCTTCCAATCCCCAAAGCGATGTGCTCTTCAGCCTTCCGCCTTTCAGTTTAACTTCAGGATTCCGAGTTAGTGCTTCTCTCATGGTGCATTCTAGTGATCTCTATGATTTGTGTCCGATCCACTTCTTGTCTTTGCTTAATTTCCTCTTCATCTGGCAGCTGGTTTGTTTTCTACCAGAGTAGGCCGTTGCTGATGGTATCCGGCCAACAAACATTCGGTATCTTATGTAAACAATTGTTTAGAAATACTTGTGCATTTTTGATGATGGTTGTGGTAGTTCTCCCTACAGTAGAACTGTCTTGGCGTCCGTATTGAAGATTCTGAAGTTGATATCAGTTGACAGTTGTTTTGAGTTCCATATGATTTCCAATTGTAGGAATGCTGTCCTTGCTTTGCTAAACCTTGCCCTTACGTCTGCATCAGATCCTTATTGTTAATCGATGATGCTTCCCAGGTCTGTGAAGGATTCTACATCTTCCAGAGTTTCTCCATCAAGTGCGATTGGGTTGGTATTTTCTGTGTTGTATTCCAAGATCTTGCCTTTTCCCTTATGTATGTTGAGGCCTACAGCTCCAGAGGCTGCTGCTATACTGGCTGTTTTCACCCTACATTGTTGGTGTGTCTGGGATAGAATGGCTAGGTTGCATCCAATCTGTCTGTTGTATTCCATGCTTCCCCTCAGATGTAGAGGTATTCATAATTCAATCAACCATCAGAAGAAAGTGAAACAAGCATATTAAGCAACCTTGTCTGACTCCCGTGCTTACTTACAATGCGTCTGTCTGCTGTCCTCCATGCGCAACTTTGCAATGTAGTCCGTCGTATGAATTCCATATGATGTTGACAATCCGCTCAGATACACGATGTGGTCGAAGAAGTTTCAATATGTTTCTCCTACATACACAGTCAAACGCTTTCTCGTGGTTAAGGAAGTTGATGTATAGTGACGAGTTGCATCCAACTGACTGTTCAAAGATGATCTGTAGTGTGGCGACTTGATCTGTGCACGACCGATCCTTCCGGAATCCAGCTTGTTGATCTCGAATTCTAACTTCTACTGAGTCTTTCATCCGGTTCAGCAACACTGTTGAAAAGCTTTCCTTGTACTGACAGTAATGTGGTTCTTCCGAAGTTCTCACATTTACTCAGATCTTTGTTTGGTATCTGGATGAGGTATTCTTCTTTTTAACACATTGGCACTTGTTCCTCCTCTCAAATATTCCTGAATAGAGTGTGAGGCATATTAGCGGCCGCTTCTATATCTGAGTTCAGTCTTTCGGCTGGTATATTTTCAGATCCTACTGCTTTCCCACTCCTGATAGTTCCGATGGCTATCCTGATTTCTTCGATCGTCGACGGTGTGACGTGTACAGGAATGTCTGTGTGTGCCGATTCAATGTCCGGTTGATTCAATGGAGCTGGTCTATTAAAGAGATTTTCAATGTTCCACCCGTCTGCTCATTTGTTCTTGAATCTCGGTGATCGTCTTGCCTTCTTTGTCCTTGATCGGTCTCTGGTTTACAATATTTTCCTGTCAGTTTCTTCATCGTATCATATAATAATTCGTTAGCTCTTCCAAATATTTCTGCTTGTTTGCTTCTGTGTAATCAGCATGTGCCTTGAATTCTCTGTTCTCGTTCGGCTGTTGTCCTCCTATCCACACTGTCAAACACCTCATAGTCAAGGAAGTTGATGTATAGTGACGAGTTCCATTCAATTGACTGTTCAACAGTGATCCATATTGTCACGACTTGGTCTGGGCATGACCAATCCTTGCGGAATCCTGTCTGTTGATCTCGAGACTGAGCGTCTACTGAATCTTCCATCCGGTTCAGTAACACTGTTGAAAACGTTTCCTGATACCGACAGTAGTGTGATATCTCTGTGGTTATCACACTTGCTCAGCTCTCCTTTCTTTAGTATCTTGATGAGATACCCTTCTTTCCAGTTTGTCCTCACTTGTTCTTCCTTTTAAATCTTCCTGAATGGGATGTGGAGTATGTTTGCAGTTACTTCTATGTCTGGGTCCAGTGCTTCAGCTGGTATATTGTCAGGTCCTGCTGCTTTACCATTCTTGATTTGTCTGATGATCAGCCCGGTTTCGTCGATCGTCGGTGGTGTGACGTGTGTAGAAAAGTCTGTGTGTGTTGCCTTGATGTTCGGTGGATTCAATGAAGTTGATATATTGGAGAGATTTTCAGTGTTCTACCCATCTGTTCCTTTGTTCTTCAGTCTTAGTGATTGTTTCTTCGTCGTGTCATATAGTTGTCTCATATTTCCTTCCCTTGCAGCTTTCTCCTGTCGTTGCTAGCTCTTGCACATGTTTCTGTTTGTCGGCTGTAGTGCTCCTCTTCACTTGCTTGTTTGCTTCTGTGTATTCAGCTTGTGTCTTGATTGTCTCTGTTCTTATCCGGCTGTTGTTAATCGCTGTCTTCTTGTTCTTCCTTTCTTAAATCTTGTGCAAGGTTTCAATAGAGATCTATTCCTTATGATGATGCTTCTTGCATCACAGCTCCTCCTGACACGTTGAAGTTAGTGCTTCTTTGATCCCTTCCCGGTTGTCCCCCATAGGAGTTTCTTCTTCTTTCAGTAGATCTTGTAAGGCTTGGAACCAGTTGTTGAGAGCTATTTTGAATTCCTCGAAGGATGGCTGTATTGGACCTTTGTGGTGCTGTCTGTCCGGTTGTCCAGTGCTTCCTTAGCCTCTGTTTCATCTTGGCGATCACCAGGTAGTGATCCGAAGTTGTATCAGCTTTTCTCCTGGTTCTCACGTCTTTCATTGTCCTCGTGAGTTTTTCACTGATGCAAATATGATCGATCTAATTCTGTGTAATGTGGTCCTGTGAGACCCATGTAGCTTTATTTATGAGTTTGTGGAAGAATATTATGCCGCTTATAACCAGTTTGTTGAATGCACATAAGTTTGCGAATTCCTCCCCATTTTCGTTTCCTTCTCCCAGTCCATGTCGTCCCATGATGCCGTCATATCCGGTGTTGTCCATTCCGACTCTCGAGTTTACATCACCCATTAGGATTGTCATGTTTTTCCCTGAAAACTCAGCTATGGTCGATTGCAACCTCTCGTAGAACTGATCTTTATCGTCATCATTGATGTCATTGGTGGGTGCATAACATTGGATAATATTCATTGTGATTCTCTCCTTGTTTATTTTGAATGATGCTTTGATGATCCTGGGTCCATGAGATTCTCATCCTATAAGTGCATTTTGTGTTTCCTTGGACAGCATCAGAGCAACTCCCTGAATGTGTGAACAGCTTTCTTGTGACAAGAGTACAGAAACATCTCTCCTGAATCTATCCTTTTCTGTTCAGCTCGGGTTCAATGGGTTCCAATGATTCCGAGCATCATCGAATTGTATCTCCTCATTTCCGCAGCTATTTAACTGGTCCTTCCGGTCTCCCACATTGGGTTTATTACACTTCCAATTGGTGACTTAATAAATGAACCCTCAGTATATATGAAGGTAATTTTCTCACTGATTAAGTGATCCACATAGAGCTTTCAAGCTGACCACTCCTCTCGCTGTCACTAGCACTCCAGATTTCATGTCGGTTGTCAAAATAAAGTGTGGACGCCAACAACTATTTCCAGGGAGATGCGGTCGAACATTGCGCTATTTTAACTTTATTCGAATGCATCTGACGTTACTCAGTACTTACCTCATTCACACTACAAAGCCAAAAAACGTTGTTCACCTCCTCCCTACAAAATTAATATGTATCTCTTGGGGCGAGTAATAATGTATCATAATAAAAGAGTCATAGGGTTAGGAGGTAATCTATACGAAGACAAATTTCATTACCATACATTCGAACGGTAAGTTTATTTCTAACGTGATATGCGTTTCTCAAACTTTTACAGTGTTCTTACGCAACAAAAGTAACATTTTTGGTCTAAGGAATCTATTTTAAGCTATACGTTCGGTAGATTACTTCTTTCGAGTTTCACCAAATATAATAGTTAACTGTGGTTTTGCCTCAGCTTGCTATTCTTTTTTTCAGTTTTTCCCGTAAAGGCTAGTTCAGTTTGCCTTAACCGTTTTTAACCATTTTTGCCCGTTTTTCTTGTGCTTTTTAGTGTATTTTTTAACGATCTTAGGGTTTTGCTAGCATTTATAATACAGTTTACATCAACATAGTCATGAAAAATCCATGGAAACGACCTGTATGCCACTGTTACATTTGGCATGCAGTGCTATGAATGCAAAGGTTGGTTCCATGAAGCGTGCACAGATCTCACAGCAACTGCTTACAACAGACTCAGCAAGTCGGATCATAAGTGGGTATGTGTTACGTGCAACACGGATGCTGTAGTTTCTCTGAGTAACATCATTGTCATATTGACAGGTCTGCGGAACAAGTTGTCAGCAAACTTGGAAAAAGACAGACATAAAACGGGTAGACAAACAAGGACGCGCAATGAAAACAAGAATACGAATGTCAACAAGTCTGCTATCGATAGAGCATGCATTAGCACTAGTGATGAGATGCTGAAACTCAGCATCATCCAAAAGTCGACGGTAATAGACTCCCTCAGCAAACTCGGGTCTCCCAGCTCAGGGTTCTTGAATGCAACAGTGGTTCCCAAAAACTCTGTAGGAGATTGGACTCACGCTAACAGAGTTAGAAAGTACCAGGCGTCACCGTCCAAGCTGAACATCTCAGCTGTTGAACGGAAGTCAACTGGTGATTTGATCGCACAGTCAGCCCTCGAAGTGTCTGTTCGGTCATTAAAGAACCTAAGATTCAGAAACGTGTTTCAACCTCCAAACAACAAGGTGCTGAACCTGATTGCAGCAGAAGACTTGGGAAAACAATGAGGGTTCGTGATGACCCTCTCATGATCATGAACCTCAAAGATAACCCTGACCTTCCTCTCATTTTGAAGGATCAAAATGACAGGATGCTCTGAGGAGAATTGGACAAGAAGCTTGAACTTTCTAGAATAGAGCCTTTGACGGTCACACTGCTCACTCGGGGAAAGGAATCTAAGCATCAAAATCGCCCGAGGCTACTTCGTGTAACACTTAAGAATGCTACCGACGTAGAGGATGTCCTACTAGCTAGTCATTTAATGAAATCCGATGGGAACGTAAGAATACTACCCGAAATACCGTATTCTGAGCGCAATCTCATGCAAAATATCTATAAAGAATCTCGCGAGTTTTTCCGATGAAGAAATATAATTGTGCAAGGTGTACCGGAAAATACAGACCCTAGTCAAGCAAACTCTGATATTAGGGAATGGAAATTCATCAAGGAGTCCTTGAGGCTCGAAAACATACTGGGTCAATATGTGACGAGGCTAGCCAAGAGGGAAAGTGATTCTAGACCCCGGCTAATGAGGATAACTTTCCCATCCTCCAATATGATGGCTACAACTCTGGAAGCATTTCGTGTCAACAGACGTCGGTTGCCTACTGGAATCCATAAGCACCCGGATAGGTCACACGACGCCAGGATCAATCACAGAGGCAAACTGGAGCTGACCATTCTACTTGCGGACTGTCTTGATCATTAAAAAACACAGGCCTTCCAACTTGGCAAACCTTATATAGGTAGGCTACCTGTCCATTCACATAAGGCTCGTACAGACAAACAGGAAGAAGCTCACGCGTTTCAAATTGAGGGCATAAACTGTTTATACAAGAAAACTGCGAGATCACCAAATAAAATGGATGAGCTAAGTGGACTTAGCAATGCTAAAAATGCTCATCTGATAGGAATATCTGAAACTTGGATATCTTGTCAGTTTACGGACCAGGAGCTAACAATACCTGGGGTGTCTTTGTTTCGCAACGACAGAAAAAAAGGAATTGGGGGTGGAGTAGCTGTATACATACGATCCTGCTTGGAGGTACACCAACTTAACAACCATGAGTTTAACAATCTTGATGAATCTGTATGGTACTCTGTAGGATTGTCTACTACTTCGTGGGGCCTAGTTGTGGTCATCTATAGAAAGCCTATTGTCATACTCGTATGACAGTCGTATGCTGGAAAGACTATCCCGCTCTACGCGTCTCGGTTTCACTCATATTCTGATTCTAGGGGACTTCAATCTCCCTAGAGTCAATTTCGCGGAAAATACGTATATTGGGGGCGAAAACTAAACTGGATCTCGGTTCTTCAACCTCATTGAGTACCTGGGATTATGCGAAAATGTGAACTGTCAGATACCCTCGCGCTTAGACTGGGTATTTACAAACGAAGAATTTCAAGTTGATAACCTCTCAATCCTGGCTTCCCTGTGGAAAAGTGATCACGCCGTTATAGCCTTCAGTTTTGTCAGTAAAACTGGGCTAAGAT
The DNA here is from genome assembly GCF_000699445.3 of Schistosoma haematobium. Taxonomy (NCBI): domain Eukaryota; kingdom Metazoa; phylum Platyhelminthes; class Trematoda; order Strigeidida; family Schistosomatidae; genus Schistosoma; species Schistosoma haematobium. Next base: position 15,105,109 of record NC_067201.1, read on the forward strand.
ATCCCACCAACAATAGGCGCTGGAATTTCAAACGGTTGAATGTGTCAGCTCTACAGGACTATCTATAACAGGTGGATTGGGATGTTTAGCCTCAACTTGATGTGGATGCTCTTTGGGACTTCTTACTGCACACGCCCTTATGTGCTACAAAGCAGCCAGTTCCTCAAACGGTTCCCAATAGCTACTAGCAACTTACAATCATCAAGGACCGCACTATTCGCCTGCTAAGCCGCAAAAGACACTGTTGGGCAGAATACAAACGAACTGACAACAACAGCGCGTACAGGCAATACAAGCATATAAGGAACATATGCACGAAGGCTATAAGAGTAGACAGGCTTCAGTATGAGACAAAGCTTATGGATAAGTTTGTCTCCAATCCGAAAAGCTTATTCCGTTCTTCAGTCCCTCTTCGTCAAGCCAAAACTGGAGTTTCCCAGCTGCTAGGCCATAATGGCCCGACCAATAAAGACTGCGACGCGGCTGAACTTTTGGCTGAACAATACTCTCGGACATTTCAACCGACTCACATCAACTATGCTGATGACAGCTTCATCTGCAACTGCACAGGTCTATCCGTAGTGAACCTGAGCGCTGTCTTAATGTTCCGGAAACTCAAGCATCTAAGAAAAGACACTTCTCCTGGCCCAGATATGATTCATTCTGCTATACTGAGGGAAGAAGCTTCAACCCTGGCAAGACCACTTAGCGTGATGTTCTCACACTTGCTAAGTCGAGGCTAATGCCAACTCTTTCTGAAATTTAAATTACATCATGAATAACTGACTGATTTCAATTCATATTTTCTTTATTACCATTGATCTATTTTCATGAGTTCTAATCACTATTTCGATGTTCAGGAACCTTCCTTCTCAAACTGTTTATTCGAGACAAAATTTTATGACCTCATTAACTCTATCGGGATCTTCGCTACACCATGATATATTTATTCATCCATAATCACTCTCTTATGTATAAGTATGTCAATATCTGTAATAATGTTGAATTTCAAATATTTTAGGTTGCAAGTGGCTGATGAGAACCTAACGAAATAAAATGAATTCATATTATTCTGCATCAATCTTTGTTCTTGCTCTCTTTAAGATAACAAAGCGAACTATGTGTAGGAAATTCGGAAGCTGGCTCACACCACACCAATTTCCAAAGAAGGTCAACGCAGCAAACCTTCAAGTTACCGACCGGTGGCTCTTCTCTCTATACCTTCGAAAATCATGGAGTCCCTGATATGCAATGGTATACATGACTATTTACTGTCCTTAACTTTCTTCTCACCCCAACAGCATGATTTCAGGAAGGGTTACTCTTGTATAACCAAACTACGGACTGCGGTGGACAGATGGACAAGCATCCTTGATCGCAAGGGGAAGGTTGATATCATTTATTTTGATGTCGCAAAAGCTTTTGTTAAGGTCAATTATATGTGTCTTATCAATAAGCTGAGACGATTGGGTATCAAACCACCTCTGATTGATTGGCTCATTTCATATATGAAAAACTGACATTCTAAGGTCAGGGTTAACTTCACTTTATCTCAGGCTATGGAATGTCCTAGTGGGGTCCCCCGGGCTCAGTACTAGGACCTCTTCTCTCCTTAATTTTTATAAATGACCTTTCACAACAGGTATCGTCAGAATTATCACTCTTTACTGATGACATGAAACTTGGGAAAGAGATACGCAACCAAGAGAATATACAGGCACCTCAGGAGTATCTTACTCGACTTCAAAGTTGGGCAGACGATAATGAGCTTGCCTTTAACATTTAAAAGTGTAAAGTAGTCCATCTGCGATATGTTTCAGACTACAGTTACAACTTAAGAAACTCCTCTCTAGTAGTATCCCGAGTCGAAAAAGATTTAGGAGTCCTGGTGTCTTACGATTTGACGTCTTACGCTAACTGTGACAAAAATGCCTTCCAAGCAAACCTTGCACTGGTAATATCGAAGCGCATTTTTGGCCAGTTCGACGGTAGAACCTTCTACATAATCTTCAACAGTTCTATTCGTCCCCATTTAGAGTACGGAAACATAGTTTTTCCTCCCCCACTCGAAAAGGATAAGGACAATCTGGAGCGTATCCAACGGTGAGTCACGAAATCAGTTCAGGGACTCAAATTCCAACCTTATGAAGAGCGCCTCCAATCACCCAACCTTTACCCATTAGAGTATAGGCGTCCTAGAGGAGACCTTCTGAAGGCCTACATTATCCTCAACACTTCTGGGCGTCCCCTTAAGCATCTACTTAAGCTTAGTACCAATACAAACCTAGGGCGAAACACCCAGAAATTGGAGATACAACATAGCATAACAGATTGTAGACACGACTTTTACTCCTTAAGAGTTGTCGAATACTGGAATTCGCTGCCGACTGAACTGGTCCAAGCGACTTCCCATGAGTCCATTAAGGTTAAACTTGACCTATTCTTAAGGACTAAGGATAACATGTTATTATGATTTACCAATTTCTTTTTTTCCTCTATTATCGTTAGTATACCTAGGTTCCTGTCTGGAAGTATTCGCGATCCCTTGCTACTAGACACGGAAGCCTGTTAAGCGAAAGCTTCTATTCCGACCACAACCATTTGAACCATGTGAACCATATTAGATATCTGGGTGAATTTTATCGCAGCCTATTGCGATTCGGTTCTTGACGGTTTTTTCCGCAACTTTTGGGCATTTTAGATAGTCATTGAGGCAATTATTATTATTGGTCAATGCTTTGAAAACACAACCTTGATCTTTGGATTGGGAAATAGACATCAGCTGTTTGGTCGTTTTAAGTCACAGAGGAATATGCGCGGTGGTGTTGTCGGCTTACACTTATCGGGATTTATTTCTTCCAGGAATGAAAAAAATATTAGCACGTCTTGCCCAAGGGGATTCTGATGAAGGATTTGCATCATATAACAATCTTGGTAATCATCAAGGACCACATCTTGCTGCTGTCGGGCGTAATTTTAGGGTGGGTAGTTTTACACTAGTTGTGGAGTCGGTTATTGCTGAAGGTAGGACTTTAATTTTCAGATTGTTTCGATTACCAATGTATGATTGTCTTATAAATGGTGATCAATAATAGAGGGGGGCACTTGACTTTCTTGACGCTCATGTTTAGGTCAGTTAATTTCCCGAGCTCACAAAAATGCTATTATAACCAGTCAAATTTATTTATGTAGCGAGATTCTTGGATTAAGTACTTGAAGATATATGCTAGATAGTCTAAATCTCTGAAATGATAATAGTACCATGTGGAATAAAGTTAGGACATTTGAGAAACATTGGAAATGGTCAAGATTTTATAGCATCCTTATGTCCAAAACCAATGCATATATGTATGTCTCCTGTGGGGAGTAAAACAAATAATCTAACAGTGTTTCTATCGTTGAATGCGTAATAGTACTTATCATTCCAAAGTGTATCAGTGTATTGCTACGCGAGTCTGATTACGATACTAATCTTCTGAAAAATGCCTTTCTACTGAGACCTATGTATGGTCATTCGAAACCCAACTCATATTTTTAAGAATAAGGAGATAAAGTGGCATATATTAGTCCTGAAAGTTCGACAAGCAGCGACGACTCAGTTCCGACCTCAATGTTTAAGTATGGTATTTATGCCGTGTATATATAAAAAAACCTTTCACCAGTTCATGGTCAAGTACAGCATATGAGGCTCCAAGCCTACATACACTAGGTACTTCGTTGAAATAGTATCTTTCCGCACAATTCATCCCACAACTGTATTTATTTCCCTTAGTTCGGCTTCCTTTATTTTAGCCTATTATTTCTGTTAGTATTGCTACTTTCGATCCTTTGCTTTTCGCACTGATTCATCTTTATTGTATTGCTTTCGATGCAGGGCAACTGTAATATTAATGTTTTTACCAGATATTCCTACATTATATGTTTTAAAACTTGTTTACTTAGATGCTTTTAAAGTAGTCTGAAACCCTCCTGAAAGAACATTTTACCGAGCTATTCAATGGAGAATGTGACAATAAGTGTGACAACTGTCCAGTTATTGAATTTCTAACTTTTTTGTTAGCCTAAAGTGTATCAAGTACACTTGATGAAACCAAATTTTAGTCACCTCGTCAAAACTAGTCAATTGGGAGCGAAAAGCACCTTGTAACTTATTTTGTTCACTTTATTCTTAGCACACTGCACAACCACACTACTTGATCCAACTGTTGTTGTAGCACAAAACTGTATCACAAGACTATTGCGTCACAGTTGTCGGGGTTTTGGGAAATATTGGACTTCCATCCACTGGTTTGGCAACTTGGAACCTCAGCAACCCTCTTTTCATAGCTTAGTGGGATCATTAACTCTCAAAACTAAGTATGCAAACCTAAGCTTGGTTACTGAATTTTTTATATGTCAAAATGAACTTACTGTTAGTGGTTTTAAGATATCTGTCCCAATTGTCACATGTGTACATTCGTGAACAGTTTCAGTATTATGCCCCCAAATGCCCTGGGGAGGGTCCGCTATCCCTCTCGAAATGCTCTCGCATGGCCACGCGTATATAGCCTCTGCCAAGGAAGTCCTCACTGCCTTCTCGTGGCGGGGGTGTCGTTTGCAAAATTGAGAGGACGAATAGCGAATGTCCGGTGCTTTAACCGGGTTGGTGGACATGAAGAGTCCACCTAGTGGAGTTGGGAAACCCTAATTCCAAATCAATGATGCACATGGGCTCGAGTATCCTGATGGAACAAACGGCGTATCAACCGATCGTTGGTCACCGGCTACCATGGGACTGCATTTGCTCCACTGCCTTGTGGATCAGACCTTGAGGTAGAAGGCTCTGGGTGTAACCCCCTAAGAAAACCACTTGTTTCGGTTTGGGCACCCGGGCAGTATCACAGCCCTCACACATATCGAATGAGATCTGTGTGGCACATATGTATTTTGTGTCTTGTACCAATATCTATGTGTTAAAATAAATAAATGACTTCAGTATCAGCTTCAGACTCATCAAAAACCATGACGTCGAAAAACCTTTAAAAATTAAGTCCTAATAAGACATGTCAAATATCTGAAAACAAGAAATATAAGCAATAAAAAAACAGTAAACCACGAAAGGGTAAGTGGATAAAAAAGCTCACAAATGAATTGAAGGTTATCTTGAAGCTTTAACTTAGTAGGACAAAGGACTAGTCAACCACAATCTATGAAAAACAGGGTCGGTAAACGGTGTAGTCAAGCGTTGCGAGACGCATTACTTCAAGACTTGCTGAGGTAGACAAGAACTGTCTTCCTATCACGGAGACGGTTCATTATGAACGTCAGGTGCTTGGGAATCGAAAAGTTATGTAGTATCTCCATGGTGTTTAGCTACGTCATACCTCGTTGTTGGATTAATAGTATAGTATGCCCCACTATTTAGCAGTCAAACACATAATTGATTCATCCATCTTATTCTCGAAATTGTAGGATATTCAATCTTTTTCTTCTCTTTACCTATGTTTCAGAGCATTAGATGTGGCTTTCACTTAAACATCTAAAAGCTTTCAAGACTAAGTCAGTCATCTACGACGCATAATTTTCACGTTGACTTAAGTTCAAATAGGATTGAAATGGAAGAACATGTCAATGGTAGTAAAGTATGAAAGATTGTGTATAAGGATATAGCACAGGAAGAAAGAATTAGTTCGTAGAAAGAAAAATATAAAGCAATTTTAATCTCATGGTTTAAGGGAAGACAAAGAGTGCATACACCGACACCATTGTGATCGATTCTCGACTATATTTGGGATCAATAAACTTGAAGTTCTACCACAAGGGCTGTGGTTTATGTGGACTAAAGCTAATGGTCAGGGTGAGAATAAGAATTAGCCAAACTTGGAAATGTGAATGGTTGTGTTCTGACTTCGTCATAGTATTGTGGTCAACAAAGGACTTAAAGAATCCTAAATCATGTAACAGAACAGTTAGCTATCCAATGTTTTATGGCCTTCAGTTAATATCAGTCAGTGATGTCAGTCATTTACAACTTAGGACCAGGCACATGTATGCATCGGTCCAAGTTGCTATACCTCATTAACACAACAAGATGGACACCGGATTCATAGGAGCGGTTAAGTCAATGGTGGTAATATATAAAAGAAAGATTGCATATAAGGATATAGTACAGGAAGAAAGAATTAGTTCGTAGAAAGAAAGATATGAAGCGATTTTAATCTCTTCGTTTAAGGGAAGATAGATAGTGTATACACCGACGCCATTGAGATCGATTCTGAGCCATGTCACCAAGAGTCTCCAACCATTGGTTACGATAGTCACGCGGACCCCAACCAAGTAGTCTGCATCTACCAACATGACTTAGACTAGAAGTTAGTGACTTCAAGCACTGATTCCACGTCTTGGTTTGGCCGTCCCTAACTTTCTTCCAACGATCTCCAACACCGGTTAGCATTGCACGTCGTGGTAATTGGTGTTCAGGCCTACGTAACACGTGGCCCAACCATCTCAGTCGATGAAGATTCACAACCTCATCAACTGATTTACCATCATTCCCTAATACCCTGCGTCTAACCTCACTATTACTTACCCGGTGATCCCAACAGAGGCGAACAATATCTCTACGATATCTGTGGTTAAATACTAGTAACTTACGAGTATATTCTACTCTTAATGGCCACGTTTCGTAGCCGTAAAGTAGAACAGAACGAACTGCCGCGCAGTATACTCGTCACTTTTTGATAGACGGATATCTCGCCTTCGCCATAGGTGACGTAAGTTGGCGAAAGCCGAACGAGCTTTTCAAATCCATGCTGAGATTTCGTCAGACACCAACTCATTAGAGCTTATCAGACTTCCAAGGTAAGTGAAGTTGTCAACGCGTTCGACTACTTCACTCCCTATCCTTAGTTCAGGTGTTGATGCAGACCGGTCCTGAAGCACCAACTTGCATGTAGAGGGAAAGAAGCACATTCCAAACATTCTGGGATTGTTGATTAGTGCTACCAGAAGACTCTATTATATCAGCGTCTTCATCAAACAGGACTATGTCATCTGCGTATTTTAAGTCGATAAGTGGACCTCATGGAAGGAGATCAATACCCGAGAATTCAGTCGACGAGAATTTTATTTTCAGCAGTAAGTCTGTGGTGGAATTGACCAAAAATGGAGGAGATAGTAGACAGTCTTGTCGGACACCACTTCAGGTTGCAAAATCAGATGACAGTTCGCCATAAGCTCTGATTCGACTGGTATTGTTCGAGTACAGAGCCCTCGCGAGGTTTATATACCTCTGAGGTACACCTTTCAATGACATACACTGCCACAGAACCTCTCTCTAGATTAAGTGGAGTATGCTGAACTAATCAAACAATCTATTTTTCTGTCTCATCATCTTTTAGTCTTAATGTAGTCAATTACTTGACAAATTATGCTATTTTTGGTGATATTTGTCAGTCCTACAATCCTGGTGAGTGTATTTCATGATCTGCATCGTTTCGTCTTGAGTTATGTATTTAAAAAATACATACAAACGGAAAATTCTAGTTTAACTTTTCCAACAAAATATGATTAATCCTCCAGAATTACTTTATCAAAATTTCTTTCTAATCTCTTGTGAAAGTCACTAGAATATCAACTTAGCCATATCATATCACTTTTTCATTATCTACTGATCGAAATTCTATTCATTCACTTTAATACTCCCGAAAGCGTGCTCATCATCCACCAAACCACAAAATCTCAATACATAAAATAGTGGTTTACCTTAGTTAACCTTAAGTATTCCATTGACTGTTGAAAAATATAATTATTCGGTAAAAAATTTTCGGATTATTTGGTAGGAAGCAATCATTTTAAAAATATAATTATTTCGAATCCCGCGAGCGGGATCGTGGATGTGCACTGCTGAGGAGTCCCATAATAGGACGAAACGGCCGTCCAGTGCTTCCAGGTTTCCAAAGGTGGTGGTCTAACATCAATCGTTTCATGATCTCAATCGAAAACTTAATAATCTCCACAACCCCTATACTAATAATTATTTCAGTTATATAAAGACTTCCATGACCTATTTCCTGTTGTAATTGATCAAAAAAATATTTTTCAGACTGACAATTAGATAATAAATCAATTTTTATTTTACAAATAAAAGCCAATCAATAATCATATGTTCATTTCTATATGGAATGACATAGAGATTGACCTATTATGTTTGAAAACAATGCTCAAGTTTTTCGCCAAGTTCCAACAAGTATAATTTATATTTATGCAAATGTTAACAAAATTACAGTTCAATCATTCTGACAGTAATTATAATCTTTAAGTTACATCAAATAACAACAGGGTTAATGTTTACGATGACCAGTGTGTAGTGATAATTTCTTAAATATGACTTGTAAAAATTATTTGGAATCGTCGATATTCTGACGCTAAGCTAGTCTAAGTCATAAATGAGATGTTTATTAAATGGGTCGAACCGATATAAATCATAGGCTTAGTTTTATTATACTAATGGTATTATTATTATTAGTATCATTATTATTACTATTATTCAATATTCATCAATCTGCAGTGTAATAGATCTGTGGACCTGCATAATTTAAATATTCCACTTTAGAAACTCACGTTATCTGATTTAATTCGGGAAATTATAGTTAGTATATGTGGGTTTCATGTGGTCGATGGTGAAGTGGTTGCGTTTTGGCCAAAGCGCTGGGCTTCTAACCTATAATCTATGGGTCAGAAATCCATTTCACCTGCTTTCGTTTCAGCAACCTGGAAGTATGACTACTCTTCATAATAATGAAGTGTAACCTAAAGGCGAGTACATAAACACGTACTCAATAAACAAGTTGATAACAGTAATAATAATATACATAACAAATATAAATGAAAGTTTAATAGACGTATACATATACTTATTCACTAAACCTCATCACTTTCACGTAAAATTTCAATTTCACAAGCTCAAATAATCATTCAAGAAGATATACTCGTGATTTAGGTTTAATATAAGCCTCTTTTGTGTAATTTCATGTGAACTGATTGAAGAGTATTGTTACTTATTCAATATGAGTTGTTTCTAATCTACAACATGTTGAAATGTGTATCAAGGTATATAAACGGTTAATAATATGTTTTTGGTTCTTAATTCAATAAATTTTGTAATGAAGTGCCAAGATAACTCACTAAGACTTAGTAAACTATGTGGTCCGTAATCTTCATTAATCTGTCCTTAAAATAACTTGTAAATGGTATTGAGTTTTGCAACTGGGTAGAAGCAATCCATTGGTTTCTCATATACTTTCTAAATAGACTGCTACTAATAAATTATTCTATTTTGATTTGAGACTTCTCTTAACTATTACCTCCACTTCGTAAGGTTAGAGATTAGGTCAAGGAAGAAAGTAATCAAAGTAAATATATACAAACAACATCCAGACAATTGTGGATAACGATCAACCAAATTTTAGATCAACATAAGCTGTTAGTCAATTATGAAGAAATTCTTCGTAGATTACTTCTCTTGGGAATGTCTAAAAAGAATAATGGGAGCTTTATGACTGAACCATCGAGTTAAGAGAGTATGACATCTTGGAAATCCGTATCCTGAGTTACAAATATTCTCCATCATCATATATTACTTTAATACAAAACAAACTGATCGAAATGTATCTACTATTTAATATAGTTATTCACACTAAATCATGTTATAAATTTACATTAAATAATGTTCATTTGCCTTTAAATAATTTTTAGCCTTTTTAATCTCCTTTTAACTATTTCAGGAGGATTCGGTGTTGTATTTCGTGTAGTCTCTCAACATGGACATACTTACGCTTTGAAAAGAACATGTGTTAACAATAGTCATGATCTTTCTGTTTGTAAAAGAGAGATAAATATTGTAGTAAGTATTCCGTTGTAAGATTATTATCGTTATTTTTTGATATGTAGACCACGAAATAATTTGTTTCTTTCTTCGTCCACTTGTGTATGTTCATCAATGTTTTATCAAAACTATGTGATCTAAGAAAATCTTGTAAACAGAAGGATTATATATATATATATATATATATATATATATATATATATATATATAAATTGCATGTATTAATGTTCTTGGTATCCTAATCGTAAAGTAAAACCGTCTCTGTAGTTGATTATCAGTTGCCTAAATCGACTGCCTACTTTATAGAAAGAGAATGAACTGATACGGCATTACATCTGATGGTTTTTTAAAATTTCTCTTTAAAAAAAGCATTCAGTCATAAACAAGGTAGAACTTGGTGTATTTGTCCATCGGTTCAAGTATCTACATTATATCAGTACGACAAGATGAAATTATCAAGACAAATGGCAGAATGGTAGAAATAATAACAATATCAATGACGGTAAAAAAAAGACCAAATATAGAAAGTGTGGTTCGAAGAGAAGAAATAAATTCATGAAGTAAAACGACCATGAAATAATTCCAAAACAAAATGTCTAAGGGGAGATAAAAATTGAATTTATCTCAAGCAGGTAATATTCACTTACCAACACGACTCAATTCAACAGTCAATGTCTCGATGGATTGATGCTATATTTCAATTCAGTTCCCTTTAGCTTTCTTTTGACTTCTGAACCAGTATGCATTGTGTATCAAGTTTGGTGGTGGTTATGCAAGAGTAATCCATGTCTCAACCACCTTTCTTTTTTTTCAAAGCATCTTTTTAGATTATGTATATGCGAAGCAAATGTGCGCTTACATTGTTTTAATTCACTAAACGTCCCATTCTAGTGATGTTGCTCTTACTACATAAATTTATAAGTTAATTGAGAAGTACAATTAGCTGTTGCATAAACTATAGGACTTGAGTCAAATACCCTAAGTAATCATATTTATTATATACTCATTGTCCATAAACAATGGTGTTTAAATATTCAGTATTCAATTATTGCATTGGAGATTTATTAAAACACCACTGATATTTTCTTTTAACAATTTAGTATGAACTTTGTTCTAGGTGACAAGTGTGAACTCTTATTCAGTGTGACAATTGCAATCTCTATATTACTTCGGATAAACTATATTTATTGTGTGTGTGCTTTTACAGTAACTGTACGTATTTCCCTCTGTATGTCTTATAAAGTGTGTGTAAAAATTGGTATGTAAATGATTGTATTTTAGTCTTTGGGCGATATGCGAATTTGGGACTTGTTTAGGGTTGTGTTTTTGAGGAGCTAATAAATCTTCATTTCATCAGTCTTTCGTGTTATCGCTTTGGATAGTGGGAATTGTAGTGGTTCCCGATTGTCAATTCAAAGGAGTAAGACTGGGGACTCAACAGAGTTGATACGTACATACCAGCGACAACTCTCCAGATATCATAACAGTTGGTTATCTAGTCACAACAGTGATGGCGGAGCCAGTTTTTCAGTTTTAACAGTACCATCATTATTCCATACCATTTTTTGTTCGATGATTCCGTTTGTATATTCCTGCTTTCTTTCCAACAATGTTGCTGAGTTGGCTTGTAAAACTGATGTAGTAGTTACCATGAATTTCAAACTTAATGAAATGACTTAATGATTAGAAAGCAAAGCGTATAAAGTGTATCAGACTACTGCTATATTTTTCCAGAAAATTTAATGAAGTTTAACTTCAAAATTATTCTAATGTTATTTATTTTTACAATTTACCATTTTACATCATTTCTTATCTGTAGAGTTCTTTATCACATAAAAATATTATCCGCTATGTGGACTCGAAAATAATAGATATTCAACAAGGAATATATGAAGTTTTGTTATTGACTACTTATTATCCAGGTAAGTCAAAGTATACATCGTACCTTTACACTAATGTCTGTATATGTATGGTTTACGACAACGTAATAATACTCATGAAGTAGTTACGTTACGTAATAATTGATAAATTGATCACATAATATTGAGTAATTAGGAGAAATAAAATTATAATAAAGTAATTATTCGGAAATCCAAACACTTACTATTTTGCATAATATATACTAGGAACTGACAGAATATCTTAAAGAAACGTCAGAATTGTAGTAGTTATGTAAAAATCAAAAGATGAATGTTGAGAATATGTAAAAATAAAAAGCGGAAGAAATAAAAAAGTCGTTTAAATATTTTCAGAGGAAAAGGTTTAGTCGAAGTTCAGCTAAGAATTCACTCCTCTACCATTGGCTAAAGTAGCGAGAGTGTATGTACAAACTTCTTTTGGATGAATGTGTTAGGTTTGTGAACATGGATTCTTATAGATTCAGCAATATGAAACAGACGAACACACAAACTATGTGGTAAATTTAATGGAATATGGTGGATAACCTTAAAAGCTTTACTAAAGTCAACCTGAAGACCTATGTGTACCAAGTGAGCGAGAATAAAACTCTTAATCACTCACCCGTTCTTTGCTCAACTAATGATACCATACAACCGAGCGATGGCTGCTCACGAGACCGCAATATTGGTGTAAGCCCCTAATTGGAGTAATGTCAGAAAACAAGACACACTCCCAATAGAATAGAGTCTTTCTTCTAACAAAATTACATGCTTATACACAAAATATTTGCAGAAAAATAGACATGATTAATTGTAGATAGTTGAAGCAGATTAATACCATAAATTACTCTGAGTCCGATGAATAAAGATCTTTCGCATTATATCAATTTTCTCAGTACTTTGTATTTTTCTGTGGTTGGGGTGCGAGCCACACTCTGAGTGTTAGTGCTAACAACACTACCTGGTTACTCAAATCGAAGTAGATAGGGCAGGTTTCGAACCTGAGACTTAGTGCTTAAATGTCGAACAGCGTAACCACTAATCCATCTCTATAGTTTACAGTTAGATCATGTCAATTTATCAGGAAAACAAAACAATCTACTTTGTGTAGTTTTGGATTGCTTACTTTTACATCTGTTAACATTTCGACTCAACAAATAATCATAACTATTATTTACAAGCTCTTCGTTTTTTATTTCATCTTTTTTTGTATATTCAAAGGTAGTTTAAGTCAACTCATAAATGAACGGAAACAACACCACAGATTTACGGAAGCTGAAGTTATACGTATATTTAGTGATATTTGTGAAGCAGTTTGTCGATTACACCATTGTAAAACACCAATTATTCATCGAGATTTAAAAGTATGTTATCTTTCATAATTGTTTACTGTTGAATTGAGTTCAGAAAGATTAGGTAATGTTTGTTTACAAACCACAGTAAATGGAACCGAATTCGAACCTGTGACTTAGTAGCTAAAATTCGAACGTCCTAACTACTGAGCCACTACTCGTGTAAAAATGGATAAATAAAGTAATAGTGAATTCTCTATTTCATGAGAAACTTCTTGAATCAGATGCATAGTAGTAATAGTAGTAGAGCAAGTTTTATCAGTAAATACCGCTTAAATAAATTAAGTTCTTGTGTATAATACATTTTTGCATACCTAACGATAAATTGTGTCAGAACTCTAATCTGATTAACATTTTAATTGCCCGTAGAAGATTTCAATATCATTCTGTATAATAAATGAAATTAATAAATTACTTCGATATAGAAGGAAGTCCCATTGTCACATATCTGTCAATAACTGTTGATTGTTTTTGAAATTCATCTTTAACATCTTCATTTTTTAGTGACTTCTTCCATATTAATCACTAAAGTGTTGAAAATACGTTCCTCGAATATGTAAAATTCTCGTTTTCTTTTTAAAAATAATTTATCACCATAAGTAATATCTTCACATTTTATTCTCATTATTATAAATGTTAAGTAACATCCGAATTTACATATTTCCGATTAGTTACTTGTTTGTTTTTTTAAGTAAGAAAATATCCAATGCAAATCTAAACAACCATTGAATTTATAATTATTCTTAGCTAGAAAATTTATTCACATCTTGATACAGTTATCAACAAGAAGTGTTCGTGTTTCAATAGTTGAGTTTACACAATTATACTTAACTATACATCATTCTCTAAGTTATATTCCCTACTGAATCAATAAATACATAAACTATATTCATCACAGATTGATCTCAATCACTGTACTGTTAAAAACCATGAGTGAAAATAACCGAAAAATCTTCCTGAATCTTTGGTGAGAAGTCATGACTAATGGTAGAATTTAGCCATGTTAGAATAGTTGTCACAAATGATAATGAATGATCATTGTGCTATATCGCAAAACGACCAATCCAGTCGTTCTTATAGTTGAAAATTTACCCTGAGACCTGATTGTTCTGAGTTTGACCTCACGTGATGATTGTTAGTGTACACTGCTTCAGTGTCTCTTCATAGAACGAAACAACTGTCTATTATTCTCTGATACTTAATATTTCCCCAACTGGTATCAATCTGTAACGTACACAATTTACAATTTAAAATCAACTTCCACAAATCCTCATCAACTAATGAAATGAATGTATAAATTTACATCTATTCAACATAATAACAGCGTTATATTCCAATTTTTTTCGCTTTCTGTTAGTATATGTAAAAATTACTACGTAATATGGCCACGTTTGTTTGTGTAAATAAATATTGTTGTTGTTTTCTAAATCAATCATAATTTACAACTCTATTTTATTTTAAAATTGTTCTGTATTCACTGTATGTGAGATTGAAAGTAGTAACTGGTAATTATCAAAATATATTATCATATTACAACCTAGTGCACAAATTTATGTGTGGTTGTTGCTTGCAAAACTTCGATTTCTATATATTTATTTCATTGTGTCAATATTAATTTTCATCTTGGACTAGTTCATTGTTAATCTGTTGTATACCTAACCTTGTGGAGTAGGTTACGTTGGTCTTACAAAAGGTGGTGCACTTTGCAAACATATCCGAAAACTACCATTTCTAGTTGTCTAAAGGGGAATGCAAATTAGTCAACAGCTCTCTATTCTCGAACACCTAGTCAACTCTGACCACGTACTGTCATCCGGATTGAGATAGTCAAGGGAACTTGCGTATGGGTGAGGGGCTTTAACAATTCATCAATTGAAGCTTGATCTCTGTGTCCGAAAGAGACATTTCCAACCCCTTATTTTAATATGATCTTATCAGTTGTTACTTCTATTTACTCACTTATTTTATATCTTCTTTATATTCAACAAATGAAGTTATATTTTACACTTCTTATATACATCACTTTCATTTTACTATATATTCAATACCTTTAAAACTAATAAACAATTTATATTCGATGCTTGATAACTGTGTTAACAATACGGTACCTCTCGATTCTGTTATGTACTAATTCTATGTATTTAAAAATAACTGAATACAACTATAAAGTTTTAGTGTAATTAACATTGCCGAGAAGACAAAGTTTTCTTAAAGTAATTTCATTCTTTTGTCTGATCTCCTTTATGTTTTCTAATCTACATATTTACAAACCAATACAACTCATTAGGTGTCTGAAAAAGGTTTACATCCTGATTAACCATTTTAATCTCCACACTTATCCATTACTCCACACCTTGGCATAATAACTTTGCTCATTTGATTTTTCCACGATATGTAAGATTTATACTCTACAGTTTAAACAATTGAATAACGTTATTGAAACTTTTTACGATGAGTTTTAATAGTTTAATACATACAACCGAATTAATCTTATCTGCTTTATTTCTTTATTTTTGGTATGATTTTCAGTAATATGTAAGATAAAACATGGTTTTTAAAAGTAGAAGACATGTATGATCCGAAGGTTTTTGATTGTAAGTGTCTTCGGAGCATGTCTCGCATTTCGTGAAACAACTAGATGAGAATGTTCAGGTTATGGTAGAGTTTCTTTCTCTGAGCTGGATGGAATAATCGTGAAGCATTCAATGTTCCTCTGAACAATATCATCAGCACAAACTTGAGCTCAGAAGTATGCTATTCGAAAATCTCCACATATGACAAACATTCTATCCTATTGACCTCGACCTTCATTTGTTATTGTTAATTTTTAACCTATCATTATCTACCGCTTTATTTTGATTGTATCACTTTGATCTGATTCTTGGTCTTATATATGTCCATGATTCTTCTGATTAGTTGTTAAATTGGATTAATTTCGACGTGTTTGTTGATTGCGGATTGATCTGAGTGCCAAGCTTGACACTTCACTCCTATCTAAAGTTCGTTCTGGTGTTGTTATTCAGAAGAACAAAGAAAGCTACAGGACCGAGCCATCCAGCTCAGACAAAGAAACCACCAAAAACATCCGCTTGAACTATTGATTTTCTACACCATCTCAATGTTCAGGTTAAGCATAGGGTATTAGTCAAAATTGGCTAGTAGTCGGTTAGTGATGTTGTAAATCTTCATCAGCTAAGGCGAGTGAGACATACATTACGTATTCCCCATCATCTCCAAACCTCTATGCTCGATATTTGATGGTGTAAGAGCTGGTTGGAAGAAAGCTAAAGTCAGGGAAACCAATATGTATTGTCAGTCTGTGAAATCATTGACTGTTGGAATGATCCATATTGGTAAATACAGATTAACTAGTTAGGGTCTGCATGACAACCTCAATTAGTGATTGGAGACGTTAAGTGATATGGCTCGTGATCGTTCACAACGATGTAAGTGCATTAACTCTTTGAATTACTCTAGATCTCAAGTTTCAGGATTTTTTCATACATGCCTTTTCTTTCTGTTTTTTTTTCATACTATATTCTTAGTGTATAGTCTTTCTTACGATCATTTTTCTGATTATTTCGACTTGTTTACTATTCACCTGTTTGCACTAGTTTGGTACGAGAATTTGGGCGAACACACATTAGTGCTAGCCTGTACATTGAATATAACTAACTGACTGACTTGTAACTAGTTTTCTTTAAGTTGTTTTCGTAAATCTTCTGGTGAATAAAAGTTTTCTTTTTTCAGACAACAAAAAGGTTATAATCAAAGTATTTTATATTTTATTCTCTCTTTTCTGCCCCCAATGAAAAATGACAACAAAACGTTATAAACGACAGATCGACAATATTCTTATTGACGATCGAAATAATTTTATTCTATGTGATTTTGGCAGTGCAACTTCACGTGTTCTCCATCCTGGTGTTCATGGTCTTGGAAGATGTGAAGAAGAAATTTCTAGGTAGATATTTTTTCTTCTAGTTTGCAATACAAAAATGTATACTAGGTAAATAAACTATGAAAATATATTCGTATCAATATTAGTCAGGGTTTAAATTAATCCCATTGTTGATATTCAAGATTGAAATTTGACCAATCTTTGTAGGTATATGTGCATTCTGTGCAAATTGCTTCGATATAGTCATTTTTCCTAACTTTTTTGTATTGGAATAGATGGATTGTGATGAGGAGGGGATAACACGTTAGCGTTTGAAGCGAACAATACTGGGTTTGAGTTTTAATACGAGCATCAACATATTGGAACACAGGTACATCCGATTTATGAGTCCAAAATAGGACGAAACACGAATTCTGTGTTCCACCGCTAACCATAATGTTTTTTCACTAATTACTTACGCCTGTTATCCTTCGTGGTGGAACATACTTGCTTACTCACACGTGTTGACTCACAAAAAGAACTATAACCCGCTCACCAACATTATCCAACCCTGTCCTGGGTTGTTTTTTCCAATTCTTCCCATGTCTGCTTCCAATTCTCTGTTCAAGTGTGCTCTTCTGTTTCCCTTCGGGATACCAAGTTAGCGCTTGCTTCGGGATGCAGTTTGATGATTTCCGTGATGTTGTATTTTATCCACTTCCAATATCTGTTCCTAATTTCCTCTTCATCTCGAAGTTGCTTAGTTCTCTGCCACAGTAGTCTGTTACTGATGGTATCCGGCCAAAGGACATTGAGTAACTTGCGTAGATAATTATTTAGAAATACTTGTACTTTTTTGGTGAGGCTTGTCGTAGTACTCCACGCTTCAGCTCTGTACGGTAGAACTGTCTTGGCGTCCGTGTTGAAGATTGTGACTTTTATGTTGGTTGACGGTTGTTTTCAGTTCCATGTGTTCTCCAACTGTATGAATGCTGTCCTTGCTTTATTGATTCTTGTCTTTTTGTCTGCATCAGGTCCTCATTGTGCATCGATGATGTTTCCCAGATGCATAAGTTTCGACCTCTTCGAGATTTTCTCCATCAAGTGTGATTGGGATGGTGTTTTCTGTGTTGTGTTCCAAGTTCTTGCCTTTTCCTTTGTGTATGTTGAGGTTTACTGCTTCAGACACTGCTGCTACATTGGTTGTTTTGACCTGCATTTGTTGATGTATATGCGATAGAAGTGAGGGGTCATCTGTGAAGTTCGAATCGTTTAGTTGCATGCATGCTGCCGATTGTATTCCATGCTTCCCTTCAAATGCGTAAATCTTCATGATCCAATCGACCACCAGAAGAAAGAGGAAAATGGAGAGTAGACAGCCTTGTCTAACACCAGTCTTCCCTGGAAATGATTCTCTCAGCTGTCCTCTATGCATGACTTTACAGTGTGGTCCGTCGTATGATTTCAGGATGATGTTGACGATCTTCTCGGGTACTTCACAGAGTCGAAGTAGGTTCCATAAAGTTCTTCTATCCACAATACCAAATACTTTTTCATAGTCAATGAAGTTGGTGTGTAGTGATAAATTCCATTCAGATTATTGTTCAACGATAATCTATAGTGTCGCGAATTGTTCTGTGCACGACCGATCCTTACGGAATCCAGCTTGTTGATCTAGAAACTGAGCTTCTACTGAATCTTTCATTCGGTTCAGTAACACTGTTGTAAACGTTTCCTGATACCGACAGTAGTGTGATGAATCTGTGGTTATCACACTTCTTCAGACCTCCTTTTTTGGTATCTTGGTGAGGTATCCTTCTTTCCAATCCATCGGTACTTGTTCCTTCTCTCAAATCTTCCTGAGTAGAGTGTGAAGCACATTTACATTTGCTTCTATGTCTGACTTCAGTGCTTTAGCTGGTATGTTATCAGGTCCTGCTGCTTTTCCACTCTTCATTTGTCGGATGGCCATCCTGATTTATTTGATCGTTGTTGGTGTGACATTTATAGAAAGGTATGTTTTTGCTGCCTCACTGTCTGGTGGATTCAATGGAGCTGATCCACTGAAGAGATTTACAAGGTGTTCTGCCCATCTGTTTCTCTGTTCTTCAATCTCGGTGATTGTCTTGCCGTTCTTGTCCTTGACCGGTTTCTCTGGTTTACTATATTTTCCTGTCAGTTTCTTCGTTGTGTCATATGGCTGTCTCATATCTCGTTCTCTTGAAGCTTTTTCCGCTGTCATTTCCAGCTCTTCTGCATATTTTTGCTTGCCGGCTCTAATGCTCCTTTTCACTAGCTTGTTTGTTTCTGTGTATTCATCTTGTGCCTTAACTTCCTCTGTTCTTGTTGGGATGTTTTTAGTCGCTGTCTTCTTGAATTTTATCTAGGGTTTCAATATAGATCCACTACTTGTGATGATGCTTGGTGCGGCGCAACACCTGACACACTGAAGTTAGTGTTCTTTTGATTCTTTCCCAGTAGTCCTACATAATAGTTTCTTCTTCTGTAAGTGATTGTTGTAAGGCTTGGAACTTGCTGTTGAGAGTTATCTTGAATTTGTCGATTTCGACAGTATCGCGAGGGGAGGCTGTATTGAATATTTGTGATGCTGTTTGTCCAGTTGTCCAGTGCTTCTTTAGATTCAGTGTCTTCTTGGCAACCATCAGGTGGTGACTTCTACCTGTGTTTCTTCAAGGATTACTGCCGGTCCCAAGCCTGGGTAAAGAAGAATGGTTAGGCATGGAGTCAGCAACCCCGTCCCGTAGAAAGCAACCTTTCTCAAATAACGCTGATCAGAAGGAACAATTTAAACCATTTTCACTAATAGATTTATATATTTAAACTCTCAATTCATGTCTACAATCTGTTGTACATCATCATTATGAATTTTCATGCAATTTTTTTTCGAATTATTATGGTCTAGATATACTACTTTAGCTTATCGTGCCCCTGAAATGGTCAATCTATCCTCATCAATTCCATTAGGTCCACAAATCGATATCTGGGCTTTAGGTTGTATGCTGTATTGTATATGCTATTTCAATTTACCATTTGGTGATAGTATTTTAGCTATACAATCAGGTAATTTTAGTCTACCAGACAATTCACCATATTCTGAAAGATTACATAAATTAATTGGTAAGTTTTTTTAGTTTTTAATATATCATTTTAAGCGTTTTTGCTTAAACAATTATATTTCTTCATAAACTGTCACCTTTCAGTTTTTACGTGTTTTAAAACTAACCTCATTGTATTATGGATCATGGTTGGATTCGGGAAACGTTCAAACTTTGAGAACTATATTATAAGAATTTATTATTCAAATTTCTAGTGCTTAAGTACTATATACTTTTAATATTGTATTTCTATATTTCTCGTATTGTACCGTCCCGATTTACGCATAAACTGTAGTTATATGTTTTACCTTCTCTAAGTTATTAATTATTAACCTATTGTACAGCTATACTCATGTTGTATGTGCTATTTGAATCGTTCCATCGGTGTTGAGAACTGCAATTGATCAGTTTTGACATATATGCATTCATCTTGTGCGAATCGCCTCCATAAAACCAATATGATACAATTTGATATAGAATAGATGAAATGTGGTTAGCATTGGAATCCGTAACTTATGCTTCGTCCTATTTGGGACTCGTCAGCTGAATGTACCTGCATCACAGAGTTGGTGTTCACTCCGGAACCCGAATCCAGTACTGTCCACTCTAAAAGCCATCTCATTATACACTTAGCTACCCACTGGCTTGTGTAATGGTGTTGAGTTTAATCAACTTGCATTAGTTATCTGAATCCTTATTTATTGGATAGTCATGTGTACATTGTTAAACACTAGTCATCTCAGTTTAATTAATACTTTGCATATCTATGCATCCTCCGGATTTGCGATACATTTATGGGAGAAAAGGATACCTAGCAATCTAAATGTATTCAGGTGGTGCCCAATCTAAAAAAGTGAGAATGAATGACTGAAAGTCTAGTGTATTTAACTCTCTTACTAACGAGGTTGTGAATCTTTATCTACTATAAGGTTGTCGGAACATAAGTGTGCCCAACAGACGTTTACCTCGATGGATGATGTTAGTTGGTGTAGAAATATGTTAGAAGAAAGCCAGACAAAAAAGTAGCATCAGTCCTTGGAATTACTACCTGTTGGTCTGAACTCACTGCCTTCTCGCAGCGAGGGTTTTGTTTACGAAATTGAGAGGACGAAAACCGAATGTCCGACGCTTTAACCAGGTTGGTGGATATAGAGGATCCACCTAGGAGAGTTAGTGAACCCTGATTCCAAACCAGTGATGCATATGGGTTCCAGGATCGTAAGGGAACAAGAGGCGTATGAACCTTTTGTTGGTCACCGACTACCATGGGATTGCATCTACTAACGTTGTTTCACTGCCTTTGGATTAGACTTAGGTCAAAGGTTCCAGGTGTGGCCTCCTAAGAAAGCCATTTGCTTCTGTTTGGGCACCCGAGCATTATCACAGCCTTCATACAAATAAATGATAATTACTACTGGCCTCATTGTTATTCTGCGGCGCGTATGTATTTGGCATCCTCTTGTACCAATGTTTATGCACTTAAATAAATAAACAATGTTGACATAGATTACACGACTGGGATTCGCGCAATAATAGTTGACATTGTTTTAGAAACAATCGCAATAGTGCAAATGCATTCATCCTTTGTTTTTCTCTAGATCTTTAGCTCTTCTATTTCTTGATACATACGTCTTCATTTTGTCCTTTCGATCCACATTCTCAATGTTCAATCTTTTTCATAATCAATACTACCACATTCCTTTGGAATCCGTCTTGTTCAATGCATTTCGCTTTACTTACGTAGTATGAGAAATTGGGCCAGTGCAATTATTTGTGGTTGTTTATCTGATTCTGTAGCTTCGTAGCATATTACACCACACTATATCATAATAACATATAATTACCTTGGAGAGCTGTTATTCAGTCTTGTATCCGTATGAATATAAGTTACACATACTTGTAAAATAATCAAGAAATCAATACAGATAATTGTCTTAGAATATTTTTAAAAACAAGGTCGAAGTAACAACTTTTCATTAGTTTGCATACAAACTAAAGTTACAAAGAATTATTTACTAATTGTTGAATATAAACTAAATCGTTTAGAGCTTCTTTTTAATGTGCCTATATGTTGGTAGGTTTGTTTGTCAACTTAATCTACTATCTATGTAGATATCTATCTGAAATCAATTAGATTATAACCTATCTCATTAATGTATTCGTTAAAACGATTGGTTATTCTATCACAGAAAAGTATATCCAGAAAGGCTAATATTAAAAGACTTTGTTTTAACTGCTCTACTGCTACTACCATATTCAAATCGACATCATCACTGACTGATATTAACTGAAGGCCATAAAACACTGGACAGCTGACTGTTCTGTTACATGATTTAGGATTATTTAGGTCCTTTGTTGACTACAATACTATGACGAAGTCAGAACACAGCTATTCACATTTCCAAATTTGGCTAATTCTTATTCCCACCCTCACCATTAGCTTTAGTCCACATAAACCACAGCCCTTGTGGTAGAACTTCAAGATTATTCATCCCAAAGATGGTCACCGGGATATACACAATTCTTGTTTCTAAACTTAGTAATAAGAAGGCCATCTTAAATAGAACATAAGTCTCTGCAGACCACCTATCTATAAATTCATTTATCTTTCTCCCACATTAAGTCACTTCATATCTTTCTTTCTACGAACTAGTTCTTTCTTCCTATACTATATTCTTATATGCAATCTTTCTCCTATATATATTACCACCTTTTACCTAACCACTCCTATGAATCCGGTGTTCATCTTGCTGTGCTAACGAGGTATGGCAACTTGGACCGATGTACATATGTGCCTGGTCCTACGTTGTAGCTGACTGACTGACTGACACATTAAAACATTCTTCACAAAAAGTGTGTAGGAGTAGGTAAGATAAAAAAGAGGTGACCAATTGAAGATGTGGTACGGGTCCGTGAAGTTATTTACTGTCGGATTAAGCAGTGTTAGTTTGTACAAACTCCCTGGTTATAGTTCTTGTATCTTCGTAGTCAATTGTTAGAGACGTTGGGTGATATGAACCAGAATCCGTTTCAGTGTCTCAGATCCATTCATATCTTGGGTTCCAAGATTATCTTATTTTTTGTTCAGTGAGTTCATTCTTTCTTCCTAAACTATATTGTCTATGCCCAATGTTTTGCACTACTACTGATACTCTTAATATTTCTACTACACCCGTATTTCTTTGAAAATTTCATCATCTTGTTTTCCTGATATGGTGTGGTAAGTTAGATCAATGTGCGTTTGTGTCAGGTTGATTACTGAATTTAAAACGTTTATCATTATTTTCAATTGCATCTCCGATAGGATTTATTCTTTTTTTTTGTAAACATCTTATTCTCACAGGTTATATTCTTTGTGTGGATGCATTCAAACGTCCAGATATTTATCAAGTTTGTGCATTAGTCTTTACGCTTGCGGGTCGAAATAATCCTGCTCAGAATTTAGGTGTATGTTGTTGTTTGATTTAATTTGTAATCTTTTATTCTCTTGTATGTATTTGTTTTGTTATTCACTGTATTTGTAACTTCCTTATAAAGTTGTATCTTCATCAACTAATCACATTTTAAGTGATAAGATATATATTTATACCGTCCTCTATTCATTAAGGTTTATCTATTCATCATTTAAGCATCATCTTCGTAAGTCTAGTCTTAAAATGACCAGTCTTCTACTCGTCTTCAATTCCGATTGGAGTATTTTGATCAACAAACGGATATGCAACTCTGTAGTCAACCTCAAAATCTTGTATTCACCGTTGAAATATATATCTGTATGTTGCTTTTATCAAATTTGGTGGAATAAGATCCAAACTCATCTTTCAATAATCCATAGTTTGAGTGCTTACAACAGTGAGCTACTAACCATTCATAGATTTTAAACTTTTCCTTACATATCCACCATTTTCTATTCACACGATGATGCGATATCACACTTTTTCACTTAAGTAATTTAGACACTTTAAACTTAAAATTAACAATTGAATAACATATGAGTCACTTGGTACGTATTTCACCTATCTCCAATTTTATTGTTTTACCGATCCTCCAAATCATGTATCTCAGGTTCGTACAGATTTATTTTTTATGTACCTACTGAAATCAATATTATCAATTATTCTATCATTATAACTGATCATCTATACTTGATCAATCCAACAAAAAGCTGAAATCCTACATCATTTAGATCCGTTCTTTAATCAATATCTTCTTGCACATTTCTCCTTTTACTGTTCTTAATTCAATCCACTCAATTAAAAAAAATATATTCTCATTCTATCTTCCGTCAATTATTGTTTGTTTTTCAATGTAGAGTATTATACAGTTGTATCAATTATGAGATCTGTCTAATCAGCGTAAACTTTCTTAATTGTACAGATATGTGATCTCAAGGTCATTTGCATCATATTTCTAATTATTTTAATCAGTCAAGTGTAAAAAAGTGTTACGACACGATAAACATTGAACAATGGAAACAAAAATAAATAATCATCTGCTCACTAGTGACTGACTTCAAGAGATACTCCTGGAGTTCTAATGGGAAGCCGTTACCAGTGGAGTTCAACCAGGTCTGTTGTGAGTTATCAGCTCACTGAAGACAATGGTATATGGTGGCGCAACTTCGTGGATTGGTTGAAGTTAGACATTAACACCGTTGGATGCCAACCAGCTCAGTGGTCTATTGGTTAAGTGCTCGCGCACGAAGCCAGTAGGTCCTGGGTTCGAATCCCGTGTGGTGCGGGATCGTGGATGCGCACTGCTGAGGAGTCCCGTGCCAGGACGAAACGGCCGTCCAGTGCTTCCGGGTTTTCCATGGTGGTCTAGCTTCAAATGACTCATGATTTCAGTCTGTGAAAAAATAAATCTATTGAGTTTATTTATTTAATTTGTCTTACTTTAATTAACTCGTATTTTCTATGATTGATATGATTATCGACTTGTTCTTAGTTATCTTTTGTTGTTGTCGTTGTTGTGATGATCACTTTTCTCTTATTTCTTTTTTTTTAATAAAAAATAAACACATACACAAACAAACAGAATCTTCCAGTTCCCCTTTGGAAAGATCTAATTGTACCTCCACGAGAATCTCAACTCAAATTACCTGTCAATTATCATACGTCTGAGTTAAAATCAGAAAATAGGTATGTACTATAAGAATGGTTGTTTTCTTAAATAAATGACTTTTTTAAAGCTTTGATAATTTAGTTGATGAAATACTATACTTTTTTTTATCTTGTTTGAATATGTAGACCTAGTCTAGTGTGGTTAAGCAAAAAAAGATCTAGTTAAAACCGCGAGACTATAATTTATAGACGAACCAATCAGATTTACGATAACAGGTCTTGAATTTTGGCGCGAAATTAATTAATTCATTTGTGTAAATAGCATTTCGGCATTATAGCTGATGTCAGTTCGTGATGAAAACCCTAAATCTAATTCCTAACCCTAACTATCAACTGTAAATATTAATCCTAATTCCTCACACTAGTTTATAACCCTCATTTAGCCGTAGTAAGTGGACATTTTCAAGGTCTCTAGCGTCGCTCAAAGGTCGTCCATAAAGTATAGGCTCACCGTCAAAACAATAAACAGCTCAATACTAATTCATTTAATTCAAATTAGTCATAGTTTTTTTATAGATCAAATCATTTACGATTGTTTGTCAAGTTAATAACTTGTTAATTAAAGCTTGTTAGACTTAAATTCCCCTAAATGGAAAAAGCATATTA
Organism: Schistosoma haematobium; assembly: GCF_000699445.3. Taxonomy (NCBI): domain Eukaryota; kingdom Metazoa; phylum Platyhelminthes; class Trematoda; order Strigeidida; family Schistosomatidae; genus Schistosoma; species Schistosoma haematobium. Next base: position 15,130,946 of record NC_067201.1, read on the forward strand.
ATCACTTTAAACAACAGTATTGCAAACATTTTTACAAAGAACATTCAATTCATACGCTACAATTGTGAATTTGGCAATTATTTGGAATTAATAATCAATGATAACTGATTGTTTACTGGAAGTTTATTAAAACACAATCTAGTAATGAAGAAGCATTCATATTTTCTATTTCACACAGTTATACATCTTACCACTATTGCTTATCGAACAATCAATCGATAACGTGTTGTGTTCTCCGTTTCATATTATTGAACGAATACAATTCACTCAGCTTGATTTGCATGTGAATAAAGACGTTTATAGTAGAACCTATATACTAAGTACAAGTTTATAAACTCGGTTTTGATCGACGCTATCATAGTATGTAAGGCCTAGTAACAGACTATAGCAACTCTCCCATAATTAATTTTGATTACGGTTACTTTCGTCAAGCCCTTCAATTAACTTATTTGGCAGACCATGTTATTCGAACAGTAACAATTTGTCTACTTCTTTGTATTATTATGATCACTATCATATCTGTATAAACGTGTACGTTTGATCACATGTGACAGCCTGCGTACATATCTCTAGCTTAAATGCTAATCGCTTAAATATCTCGTTCTTGAGAGTTCGAAGTTGATTACCAATGTATATACTAAGAATCACTATGATAGGAGACAGAATTCATTTATCTGACCTGATTGTCGTTTGTCCTAGATTTATATTAATGAGTATGCATGTTATTTGTAAGGGTTTGTATTTTCCCGTTGTTGATTACAATGACTACAAGTGATCAGGCACGTTCCGGGAGGATTGCGTCAATATTTCCATTCATTTGCAAGTTTTTAGTAGAGTTGGACAGTGGTTGGTTTTATTTAGAATTCGTCAGTTAGACTTACTTGCTTCTCAATGTTGATGGTCAGATTAAGACTCGAAGCTAGTAACTTTCCATCCTAACGCTCAACGCGTTATCCGCTGAGTTACTAAGTTCGAAGGTGAAAGAGACTGGGCTGGAGTTTTGGTTTGAGTATCAACACTGGGATCCAGCAATATGCAACTGAGGAGTTCCACTGTAAATTTTGTTTACTATCACTGTAAAATTATTTTCAAATTGAAATTCCATCATTTTATTAAATAGCATTATGATATATTTTCTTCATTTAATTACTTAACTTTCCCATTCATTCATTGATATCAGCCCAATTTCTCCTTCCGTTAATATTCGAAATAAATCTTGTTCACCTGATCAGAAACAATCTATTCATCAGTCAACGGATCAATTTATTACGAATACGTCGGTAGCACCAAGAGAAAGACCACGACCTAATTGCTCTGCTAATAATCGTGTAATTGTGGGTAACACTGTAAATTCAATTATTAGACCACCGATTGTAACATCATCAATGACTGACAATAATAATAATCCCGTTACGACAAACTTTGCCGACTTTTCCTATTCAAATATACTAACTGTGTCAAATCAAAATATCAGTTTGCCATTTCAAGATTCTTTTAATCAACAACCATCAACAAATGTAAGTTGTATGCATCTCAATAAAATGTAGTGCATGGTGTGGATACTTCTTTTAGAGTTACATACTATTCACATATTTTTATAGAGAGTTTAATTGGATTTTTGTTGAAACCTCTATGTATACTGTTCTGTAGACAGTTGTACCGCTGCCGAATTGCAGTGTTAACATTAACTCTGGAATTCATGTACATTCAGTTGACGAGTCCCAAACAGGACGGAACACGTGTCCTGGATTCTATTGTTTGCTTAATTCCGTCAGTTATATGTCGACATGTGTTATAATAGCTATATTGAGATATTTAAATAGAGCAAGAACAAACATTGATGCAGAATAGTATGAATTCATATTATTTCGAGGTTTCTCGTCAGCTGCTTACAAACCAAAATTGTGATAGGATTTTTACATGGAGATAGTGTGAAACAATTGACATAAATGAGTGTAAATAACTTGATTACAATAATAACTATATATAGATGCTAGAAACAGGTCAGAGGTCAAAAGAGGGGGTTAATCCAGGGTAGGTGGTGTAATAATTTAGTGAAGTTCATAAATTGTGATAATTGTAGAGATTAATGGAATTAAATAATGATAAGGTAGATTACGTAATAATAATTAAATAGGGTTTGGAAAGTTAAGATGATTTAAGAGGATCAGGTGGTGGAAATGTGTGAATAAAATTTATTTTAAGAATTAGGTAGTAGGGGGGAGTATAAAATATCTTAGAATAAGTAAATGAATAAAATAACCAAAACACAAAACAAACAGACAGTAACAAAACGATTACCAGGGTAGTGATAAGTTTATTAAAGTCTCTTTTTGGATGCATAAGTCCGGTTTCAGTTTCTTAATTGCAATGGCTTCAGCAAAGCGGAGAGTGGTAGTAGTTCTTTGTCTATTGATAATTTTAAACGCGCGCATAATATCGACGGTATGCCCGGTGTCAAGTAGATGCCGAGCTATTGCACTGTTAAAAGCTTTAGTCCCTCGCAGCGTCAAGTTCTTCGGAATATGCTCAGAAATGCGAACCTGTACTCTTCTCTCAGTTCTTCCAATGTATGCGCCACGGCACGTACATGAGATAATCTGCACTGGATCCACATCTGCCAACCAAGGTTGATCGAATTTTAGTCAGAAATATTAACTCTCTGATTACTTATAAATTAATTACTTTTCTTTAGAAAAAAAAAGTATATCGGAAATCAAACAGTTGTCACTAGTAGCATTGGATGATTCGTCACATCATATCAAAAAATGATTAAAGTTGGAAATGTATACTATAGAATTCTGGTTTAGTGATTATAAAATGGTTAAGCGTTCACTATGATTATAATACCTGGATGTCCTAGGTTCATTCTATGCTAAGGTTGTAGGTGTACACTACTTGAGGAGATTATACTAAGAATGAACAGTTTTCCAATGTTCCTGTCTTTTAGTAGTTCCTCAATTAAAATTAATTTATGATAATTCTGTTGACTTCTTCATTAAATGTACTATTTCATGCTTTTAAAACTCTACTTATGTTAAAATATTAAGTTTCAGAATTATTTTTTTCTTAGAATATCAAATCAACTGTTCCTTTTATAATTTGAATCAATAATTTTCATTGACGAAGTTAAAAACTGTTAACAAATAGAGTTGTTGGATGCACACTGCCGAGGAGTCCCACAATAGGACGAAACAGCCGTCCAGTGCTTCCGGGTTTTTCATGGTGGTCTAGCTTCAACTGACTCATGATCTTAACCACTAAAAATAGAATTGTGTTTGTTTATTTTTTTTTGTATTTTATTCTCTAACCAAATTTATTTATTATTAAACTAAAACGCATGTTTATTTTGTTTATTTAATAAAGCACTGAAATTTTGATCCATAATAGAGCATTAAAAAGTAGTAGTATGTATCATAATGATAAATCGATAATTTTTTGGACGAATCAAAATGATAAAAGCTTAGTACATTCAGTTAGTAACTGAAAAGAAGTAGTATTTAATGAGAGATGTAGTTGAATTAAAATTGTATCATGAAAAGGATACTTTCCTAAAAGGAAGGTTAGCTCATTATTATGTAATAGTGTATCATTATTGACTTTTATTCTAAAACATATCTAATAACGTCTCAAACAGCCGAGTTGTGTCAATTTCTTTGACTTCAACTGGAAAATCGTGATAGATATTAGTCTTATACAACTGTCTTTCATATTACAATGTCATCTCATATATTGACTATCTCTTGTTTTGTTTTGTTTTTCACCCAATCCTATCATCAGCAAATCATCCACGAGAACAGGAATAGAACTAATGTATGAATCAGTAATTAACTAAATAATTTTTACAATGTAACCCTGTACAATTCACATTTATAGCTTTCTATACAGTTATCTTTAAAATTATGAAGTCAATTAAGCTTGATCATGATATATATATAACCGTAGCTTATAACCCTATTCAGTCAAATATGTAATACTGACTTAGTCTAATAGTATCACATTGATTACACCCTCTTTTTGCATAACTGAATAAGTCATGGCCCCCCAAATGCCCTGGTACAGCCGAGGGTAGGGAGAGTCAGCTCTCTTTCTCTCTCTAGAAATGCTCTCGCATTGACACGCGTGTACAGCCACTTCCACGGAAATCCTACTGACTGCGTTCTTGCAGCGAGGCTGTTGTTTACGAAATTGAGAGGACGAAAATCGAATGTCCGACGCTTTAACCGGGTTGGTGGACACGGAGGGTTCACCTAGGAGAGTTGGAAAACCCTTATTCCAAACCAATGGGCTCCAGGATCCTGAAGCAACAAATGGTCACCGATTACCATGAGACTGTATCTCCTTACGTTGCTCCACTGCCTTGTGGGTCAGGTCTTTATGTCGAAGGCTTCGGATGTGGCTTCTTAAGAAAGCCATCTGCTTCAGTCTGGGCACCCGAGCAGTATCACAGCTCACGCACAAATCAAGTGACTTGTGTGGTACATATGTATTCGGTGCCCCTTTGTACCAATATTTATGTGTTCAAACAAATAAATAATAATTAATCTATAAACTAACTCAATGAAACATTGAATATTGTGGTAATCTTATTAGTGAAGTCTGAATTATTTTGCGAGTTGGACTAGTTTAATATTCTTTGTATTCATTTTTTTGTTTGATGAAAATTACTCATGACACTAAGATTTAACTTCAACCTTTGAAAAAAAGACGAACTTCTCTATAGTCTTTTGATAGTCGTTTTATTTTGTGAATACTACTTTTCTCTGTTTATAGATCAATAACTTAATAATTATAGCATTCGACTTCTAGCCAATAAATCCCAGGTTTAAACTCTGCTTCATCTTGTTTGACTTGAACAACAATCAGTTAGTTTCACTAGTTCTTACTCGATGCCAAATACACAATTAAATTGATCAACTCTGTTTAAGTTTTATTCAAATGATCAACTCATATAATTTCAATTGTAATCATATACAGCAGAATATCTATCAAATACTATGTTAACTTAAACTATTTAAATATTTCTTTATGAAATTATGGTAACATTATTACTTACTGCATTGGTTCAATGAAATTTGTTCTCTATAAACTAATTATCTAATCACTTCTTATTTATTACATTATATATACGTTCATTAGATAGGCTATTTATTGTATGTGCAAACGTTTCACGGACAAATGAGAGAAAACATAAGAATATTTGGATTATTCGTTTAATTATCAGTTCTTTGTTGTCATAATCCTAATTAATTAACAGTATAGAGGTTATGAACTGTTATTTGAATCACGAACTGACCTAAAATGGTCGAGCAATATCACGGATTGATTGTAATCAGACATAAACACTGTTGAATTCTGCCCCAGTGATCTAGAAGCTAAGCATTCTCGCGAGAGACCAAAGGTTCGGGGTTCTGTTCTTAGTGCTTAGATTGTGGATATGCACTACTATTGTGTGGAGCATATGTGTTTGATGCCCCTTTGTACCAAACTTGATGTGTTCAAATAAATAAATAAATGGTCAGTCACATATAGTATAAAACATAGAGCATATATCCATAGATTCATGTTGTCATACCACGTTAGCATAATGCAATAAAATCATCAAGACAAATATTAAAGTAATGGAAGTAGAAACAGTATCAATAGTAGTAGAAAACATTTAATTTAGACAATAGTATCCATGACGAAATAGTAAACTCGTTGAATAAAAAGGAGATAATTGAACACATATGATTTGTGGGAAGCACAGAGAATAAATTTATCTGTTATTTTAACTGATTCTGAGTCATATCACCCAATGTCCTTAGTAATCAGTTACGAAAATTGCGTGGACACAAACCTAATAATTTTTACTTACCAACACTTTCTAATCCAACAATAAATGACCTCATGAACTGATGCCACATCCTCGATTGGCTGGGCCCCAACTTTCTTCCGGCACTAGCATAATTTCGACTATTAGAATTCCAAATATGATACTCATCCATATACTTTGGTTCGTACAACTTAATTGTATATCAATATATTTCATCAAACTAAATTTTTACCTAAACCTCCAAGTATGGAGACCTCTATGTGTTAAATAAATATCATTCGTTTTTTCTATGCGATATTCCTTTGTTTATTTTGTTGCTTTTTAGTTACTGGGACATAAACGTTGTCCAAGTGATACATCGTCATTTTTGAAAATTTTCTCTCCAAATTTACGTCATATACAAAGTTTAGCATCTTTGTCACAAATATCTCAATCATTTGATTCAGTGGCAAATAGTTGCTCAACTATTGAATACACTAGTGTAGGCAATGTTATTTCAAGGTATGTGTGATATTTTCAAGTTGACTGAGTGATTTTGCTCATTTAGATGCCATTAGTTTTTTTATATCTAGTTATCTGGTTAGGGCATTGGTATGAGATGTTTGGAGATAATTGGCAGGAAAACCTGCTCTACTTTAAGTTTTTTACTAGTTGGCAACCCTCAACAATAGAGGCGCGTATATGCAACTTTATGAGAACTGGTGTTCCCTGATGGATTTGAAATGTATCACTCAGCTTCATAGTCTAGAAGCTTATCACTGAGTTATTCGGGCCACAACCGACTGACTCTACTGTATGACTGAAGGAATAATACTAACAATAGAAAGAGCCCTCTTTATTTGAGTTTCCACACCTGGATCCAACTGTCGCTCTAATTGATTACCATAATTAAGATCCCGTCCACTATAATCTTTATCGAACGAAGTCTCTTTGTGATACTCAATTCCGTAATGCTCACTGTTACAGTTTCAATTAGACAGATTCTGTAAGTTGGTTCGACTTCGTATAATTGACATTTCAGATTGTTTTCATGAGTTAGCATCAAGATGTTCTGTATGCAATCTATATTTAAGACTATCTCACAGATATATTTATTTTTACTTCTCTATGTCCATTTAACAGGAATGCTAACTTATTAAGTTCCCCTGACATCAATAATACTAATGACTTTCGCTTAACTATTGTACCTACTAAGTATGCTAACGCCTAAATAGCGTCACTCAAGTAAACCAGGTTAACTTCTTCCTAACATTAGCTCACTTTTATGAAAACATGAAAAAAGTCAATTGATGGACTCTGTATTTCTTGACGACTCACATGATAACAGGTATCGATTGCAAAAATACAACTCAACAGAAATGGGAAATAACAGTCTGTATATAATTGGCTCATTTGTAGTAGAAAACTGAATAGTAAATACATAATTAATTAGAGATAATTTATAGACAATAAAATGATATGTCAATGGATACTGATCTCAGTAAAACCTTACAATTAGGGTAATGCGAAAATACCCTTGATATGCAACAAAAATACGTATGATAATTATCAAAATTCCACCTATTTCATTTATTCATCGGGGTATTTACTTCTGTACATATTGATAATATAAATTTATGATCTCCTTGAAAAAATATTCTCTAATTTTGTCTTACACATTTCTTGCTGCCCCTTCAGTTCAAGAAAAGCTGAAATGTCGACATCGCCACGTTTAAATGTAATAGACCAACCGACTACTACTACTAGTACAACCACTACTCTTGGTGTTCAACATGTATCATCTAGTGGGAATTCCGATAATTTTCTCTCACCATCACAACAACAGCAATACTTTTCATCAACAATGTGTTCATCTACACCTTTACGACATATTCAATGCAATCAAACCATGATACATAATAATAAAAATATGAAAACTGTCGATAGTGTTGATACTACTGCTACTAATGATTATGATGATGATCTTTTCGGTGCTGCTTTTGACGCGATTCGCGGTAATAGTGGTAATAATAATGATAATAAACATCAATAGATCACAGTAAGTAATTGTAATGACACTTCTTATTTACATGTTCAAGATCTTTTCTGTTTATTTTTAAGTGAATAGTGTCAAGTAGTTTGTGGTAGTCGACGGGAAGCGTTGTTCTGAACTCCTTAGTTTCCTCCTGTTTGTTACGCATATTTGCGCAAATATGGTGCATATTTCTATAATTTACTGAACCTTGCGTTTTTTTTAAAATATTATGCGTCGTTTTAATTTTAATCAACGAAAATTTATTCGTTTTCCTTTAATTTGACTTAACTCGATTAATTTTATTTAGTGAGTCGCACGCTACTTTTTAAATTTATAAGTAGTGTCATGTGCTCAAATCAAATAGTTTGATTTATTGAATGCAATACACAGAAACTAAGAAACAAGTAGTGTTTAATTCCACTTTTAGTGATAATTATCGTATTTTAGGAAAATTTCAAACATTCTTTTGAAATCCATCTACAGGCTTGATAACAATAAATTATACAATTACGTAACAAACTATTTACTAATGAGCTACAATTCATAGTCAGAACTCAATAATGCTTATCTGGAATACACTCAGTGTTCATAATTTAAACGAGGAATATACACAGTTGATGAGGTCTTTAAAAAAACAAGTAAAATATTTAGTTAACTTATCAAAATTTGTCTGTTCAGCATTATGGATTGTATTGTAACCGTTTTGTAACTAATTCCATGTACCATGTCATGTAATACGATACACGTGCTGTATTATGATGTATACTAACATTCTTTGAACATCAATCTAGATTTTATGAAGGTCACATATCATAATGATTAGGGTCTAACTGTGAAAGATCTTATTCAAGTGAAGTTTTTTTCTGTTAAACCAAATGTATTGAGTTGTTCATCTGTTTATTATTTATCTTTTGATCCCTACAGAATAACCAATATTCAATGCAATCATTCTTTGAAATAGTTTCCTACAATCTGAACAATTCCACTGTTGTTGATGGTGTTTACTTTATAATATCTACTCCATTGTCATGTATACATGAATCAATCTGCTTATAAAAAATATTCCTACATTTTAGATTTCATTCAGTCATGATTTCTTCTTTGTTTTTTTTTTAAACCAAAAAAGCATCCAAATTTTTAATGTTTTAGTAGATTTATACTTTAGAATGGATTGATGATGATTTAACCAGTGAATTCAATCAGATCTCAAATTCTTTTTAGATTGAAGTAGTATATTTATATTTTTTGATATCAATGGGATTAACTTTCTTTCATCCCTTATTTGAACAACGCCTATCTAAGATTCACTTGCTATATATATATATATATATATATATATATATATATATATATATATATATATATATAGTTTCATCCTCTCTCTCTGTGTCTTCTGACCACACATGGATTACATATTGCACAATTTGAATACACTCTCCTTTGATCTTTGATTGAATATATCCTGTATGATTTCTTTCTTATAATATTTGCAAATGTAATATGTATATAATGATGTGTAGATTTTCTTACAAAACAATTAATATAATTTATATTTATACATACATAGAATGTTATGGAAGTTGATTTATTTTAATTAACCGGATAATTTGACTACTATACTTACTTTCTTTATCCTTGATCATTTGAAACAAACAATACTTGTTTAATGTTCTATGTTAATGAATTACTATCTTCAATTCACTGTTCATCATATGATCTGTATAATTTTCTTACTTGTAAGCCTAATTTAATTTTGTGTCTTATTGTGTGTGTGTGTGTTCGCTTGTATCTGATCCACACGTTTATTACTTCTGTTCATTATGTATTAATTCGTATTTCATTCTATCTATGTATTTGTGTGTATGTTCTAATGCTTATGACTTTTGTCTCATTTTCATTTCTTCTTGTTTATGATGACTACAAGTAGATTTTGCAGAAAATAACCATTATATATATATATACATTGAAAAGATTATCCTTTGGTTACTATTTCACATTTTATTCTCTAATTGTATTCGAAACCTATTCTGGTTGATTGATTGATTCACTAATGGTAGTATTCAGATTCTTGTGTGTGTTTTTTTCGTCTATTTTTTCTTTTGTTATATCTGATTAACAGTAAATTTCCACTTTAAAGGTTGTGTATTTGAAATTGAGAGAAAAAAAGAATAATTTTCTGACACATTTTGTTAAGAAAAACCTTGATGAGATAAAGTTTCTTTTGTTTATGTCAAAAATTGGATTCTGTTACTAATGGATCTATTAAATTTAAAGGTGTGATCTTTGTTGTTGACCATGACAAGTATGTGTAGTCGTCCTTCATCCATAAGGTGTATTACCATAAATTTCTTTGACAATGTATTTCATTATTGAAGAAACGTTCTAATCACTCGTAAATATTCTTCATTGAAATTATCACCAATAGAAACAGAATAGAAATATGTTTGTGATTTACTGGTCGTTAACTGTATTATATCACTTGACAAGTTTATCAAATATTATTAGTATGAATACATTATTTAAAGGAATTAAATTAAAACTGATCCATTATACTAGTGCACAAATGTATATTCAAATTCAATCATATATTATGAAGAATATTTGTAATTTAAGATGAGGATTTTAGGATTGTGTGCACTGAACTGGTTGGTCTAGTCATAAAGACAACTAAAATAACTATATAAATAATGGTCACATAATTATGGACGAAAACTGACTGAATTATAGATTATCAGAATAAATGTGTAATCAGTTGTTGGGAAATCCTAATAATGCTTCATTCTGTAGTTTATGCTGATAGTGTTGTCTAAAAAGACAATAAAAGCTTCATAACTAAAGAACCTAGTTTAAACGAGATGACACCTACAGAATTCATTACATATAGATACCTTTTATTGAATCTGTAGTTTTTCGTAAATTTTGATAGAATAAGTCTGTCCATTGCTGATATTATGGAGATCTTAAATGACAGATCAGTTAGTGACCTGAAAAACTGATTTCCTCTCGCTCTCCATAACTTCCACTTATATTTATCATTAATATATTGTATATAAGCCCGTCCTTTTATTACATAGAAAACCTATTTTCCTGGCTAGTGTCGGTGTTTTGATTTTATATCAGGCTTGTATTAAGTAAGTAGCTATCATCATTCAGACATACTTCGCATCATTTCATACAATCATCTGTCAATTAGCATTCTTCTGATTCATGTTAACAACTGTAAATTCGTTCATAAAACCCTACCTCATAATTAATTCTTCAACTTGTTTTGTAAAGTTCTCTCTTTCCAATCAATATTTATTAGAATGTTTAAACAGACTATTACTAAATGAGTATTGTTTTTTTGCCTAAAATAAGTTAGTCAATTATGCTCCATTCACTTATATTTATAACTTCTATTCAAATAATGATTATAGAATAACACTGGAAATATTTTTGTTTTATTGTGAAATGTTAATACATAACAAAGTTTATCATGGCAATAATCCATGATATCTGATGTGATAATGGAATGTTATCAGATTCTTGTAAAATTATTTTCGATATATAGTTGTAATTGTGTTTTCTTTTTATAAAAAAACTACATACATCATTTGGTAACATGATCATGTTGATTAACATTAACTGGATGTTGTTAGTGTTCACTATCGATTAAGTGTATCTTTCATGAAATCATTTATATTCCCCATCCTTTCACCTTGATAAGTCTTCTAATTGAATGCTAGATTCGGTTCCTAAGCTCTTCTATTACCCCCAGGCTAGATCTACACAACAACTTGAACACGGGAGAAAAGGCAATATATATATATGGGGGAGTTGAATAGGGGGGGTGATTCAGCAGTTAAAGTACTCTGTTCTCAGCCAGTAGGTGACAAGTTCCAACCCTGATTCATTTACTTTGATTTGGACATCACGTTACAATCATCAGCTTTTAACTAACCGAAGTTCGAAGCCTAATGAATAAGCCTTCGCAAATGAATTACATGCATGTCGATGTATTTGCAACATGTGTTGTTAATACGCATATGAAATCAAATTAATTCTAGAAAATGTGAATTATTATTATTCCTTTTATTATTACCATTTATGTGATCTCATATTATTCATAAACTTTCTAAAAAATTGATCTTTTGGCGAAATAACAAGAATATCAATGTAGTTTTGTGAAAAAATTGTTACTATGAACATAATTTTTATTAGAGACTGGTATCATTAATAAACATCTTTAATTCCACATTAGTATCGAACCTAAGTATTCGTATAATAAGCATAATAGGGATTCATCCAATGAGTCAGAATCCAGTAGTCTCCCTTTATTCCTCGCTTCAGTTAATTCGGTAATTTAGCATGATTCTCTTCCAAGTTCGTTGTTAAATCGCTGGCTCATCCTTCATTTGTCCAACTTTTTTATTGAGATGTTTAAGATCCCATCTCCAAGTTTCTCAACATAAATCTTCACTCATTTGTGAAATTAAACTAAATTCTTCAAACTGCTCACATGTCATAAAAGTAGCATGATAAATATTTGAGATGCTTTTCCGTTGGGAATCGATATTTAACTGAACTAAAATATGTAAAACTCGTTGTTTTCGGAAAAGAAGACTGATAGTTTTCAAATTTTTTTACACTCAAAATACATAGACAAAGATATGTACATGGACAAATTTAAAACATTGCGTTTCACACATATCTCAATGTAAATAAAGACTATACCGTTTAAACATAAACGGAAATGGTATGTAAATAATTTACATTTATATCTTGAAAGAAAAGTCTGTTTGTTATTTGCACTCCCTAATACTAGACCTTCCAAGAAATTCCTATTCAGGCAAAATGAATACCACAAATTTTCATATATATATTCGTGTACTTATTCACCTTAGTACCAGTCTGTTTAATGTATACACAGACTGTGATTGCAAAATAATACTATGCGAAATCCAAGTTTTATGTATGTATATAGAGACACATATACAATATATATCCCGACCGACCATTACCAATGTATATAAACACTTACTATCTTAGTCACTGTTTCTCTGTCTTTATCTAAATGTTAATTCATGGACAGTTGATGTACGATGACCATACAGTTGAACATTCATCAGTGATTTTCCACGAATTTCTGAATAATAATTAGACCATTACACTAGATTATCCTTCTTACTCCCCAGATTTATCAAGGCCCCACTATTTCTGTTCGTCCCCGAAATCTAAAATAGTTACATGAGTATGCCATGAGAACATTAAAGAAACAATCATACTTGAGGTGATGAACTAACTAAAATATCTGATGTTTGAAGTTTCCTGGTGATATTTTAAACAATACAAACGGTGATGGGACAAGTTTTATTTTGTTAATGGAAAGGTTATTTAAGAGGATAAGATTTAGGACCTTAAGTTCGACTAGTTATTATATAGAATACATATGGTAAACTCTTTTCATAAAACCCACTTTTCATTTTATTAGGATTCAAGAATTATCTTTTGCCTATTATCATGCCACTACCTATTTGATCTTGATGAGATGACTTCATTACAGTGGCCATCATATTTCGTATCATTATCTACCCATAACTGTACTTCTATATCTAAGCAGAAATTATTATTATTATGTCCGCAATTAAACAGTCAAGTCCTACTTTGTCTATGTATATACGCGGCGAGAGCCTGTTTCTTTAATTGGTTAAACTGATATCAACTATTTTCTTAATGATAAAAACATGTTAAAGGTAAGATAGCAAGTCATTGAATTACCTGCATTAATTAAAATCGCCTTGGAATTATTTGAGGATAGTAAAGAAGAATGTAAAATAAATAGATTATTATTCGTGTCGCATGTAGATTTTGGTGGAGTTTTGTCTTCTGATTTAGAAGGTTTAGTTATGTAGCTTTCATTGTCCCTCCGAGTAACATCATCAGCACAAACTTCAGATAGAAGTATGGTGTTCGAAAACCCATATGTATGACAAACAGTCTGTCCTGTCAACGTCGATCTTGACTGGTTACTGTTGATCTTTAATCTATCATTGTCCACACTTTTACTTTGGTTGTCTCTCCCTCTCTCTGGTCCCCTATTTGTCCATGATCTTTCTGATTTGTTGATGAATTGGAACTACCAAGAAGCAGATATCACTGAACAGCTGTTTCTTCCTTATACATGACACTTTAGTAGCACGTATCGTTGTTATTCACATCCTTAACTGTCGGTCGTAAAACAGAATATTGCCCACTTTCATAAATCAAAAATATTTTAAGTATCGGTTTTGTTGCACTAAAAATATGTTAGCGTAATTTGACTGTACTACGCGATTCACAAACACAGGATACATGAAAACAAAGAATCCACAGGAGGAGTACACACTATAATCCTAATAACTTTTTAACTCGGCTCTCAACACATTCCGGATCATGACCGAAACTCAACCAGTTTATTGCAGCTATGAACGAAGATGATACTGCATGAAATCCATAAGTATTTATGAACAGTGGCGAGATATGTTTAGGAATCAGCCACTATAGATTCGTATTTCGGGACTCATGTTTCAGCTGTACATCGAAATAATCTTGATCAACCTTCAATATATAAACAGATTACTTCAAATAACTATTTAGAAACTAGAACATTCATTAAGTTGATGTTTTAATTGAGAAACCTATATCTCAATTGTTTAGATCATGAGTCAATTGAAGCTAGACCACCATGGAAAACCTGGAAGCACTGGACGGCCGTTTCGTCCTATTGTGGGACTCCTCAACAATGAGCATCCACGATCCTGACTCGCGGGATTCGATTGACTCATGATCTCAACAATTGGAATTACTAAAATCTCCACAAAACCCCCTTCTGATAAAAACCTATATCTGTTGGACGTTAGAGTGAACCAGATAAGCAATTAATTGTAACATCATGACCATTAACAACTTGGATTATAATAGATTTGTTGAAGTTCTGGTTGGAGGTCACGTGATCTATGAAGTTAGCTATGTTGAAAGTTTACCATTCTATCAACAATTGACTAACTATAGTTTCGTATGTTTACATATACATAACCTCATCATTAAATCGTCATTTTGTCAGATTCTATAACATTCGAATTCGACTGACTCTTCATTCATCCTGCTATTCTATTTGTGAATTTAGAATTATGTTAGGACTGTTTGTGTCCTCTATGAATCATATTTTCATCAGTATCATTTTATATAAATTAACATATTAAGCTTTAATTGGTTAAATAAAATGCCTTTCTTAGTTCATTCACACTAGTGAAAACATTACGATTGAATTAATACTTCACTTAGATTTTCGTTGCCATATCATTATTTTTCCAGACGATTAAATATGATTCCAATCAAGATTGGTCTTAATACTATCATTAATCTACCAACAATACATGGCGATTTATCATTTGATATCTGATTTAGTATTATTATAGAGAATCATATAGTTGGTCAAAGAAGTCATTTATTTTGATTTGCTTTTTTGTTGAAAATCCTCAAGAATGCCTCGTGTAAGTCTTTAAAAACTAGTAGTACTTCAATAAATAAATGTTCTTGATAAACTGCTGAAAGATTCTTCGATTATATTTTCATTATGCTAATCGGTTGATTATCGACTTCTTTACCATTCTTAGTATGTTTTCCAGAAACATTTGAAATCTCAAGGTTACTCATAATCTTGTAAATACATTTACTTTTTGTAGAGATTTTCGGTGACTTGTAAACAGTTAAAAAGTCACTATGAAACGTTCATATGCCAGATGTATCGGTTTCACTCAAAATAATCAAACTAAGAATATAATCAAAGAAACGATTAATTTGAGGTTAACTTTTAACATTATACTAGTTATCACAATATCTGAACGTTGGAAATTTAGTACAAAGAATCATTATAAACGAATTTCTTTATATATCATGCAATTAGTTCCCTTTATGAATTTAAATAAAGCCAGAACAAATATAGATAATAATAATAATGATAATAATGATAATAATAATAATAATAATATGAATTCATTATATTTCGTGGTTTCTCGTCAGCTGCTTACAACCAAATATGTATTGGAATTTTACATTGGGATAAGAAATAATATGGAACAATTGACATAATTGAATGTAAGGCTGATGAGTCCCAAATAGGACGAAACGCGCGTCCTGGATTCCACTGTTTGTTCTCGCTCTATTTAAATACCAAGTGAATTTGAATGTAAAGAATTGGAATGATAAAGGTTATCAAAGATAACTATATATATGCAAGAACAGGACAGAGGTTATTTGGTGTTAGAATTAAGGATGGGTGGTGTAGTAGTTGAGTGGAATTCAGAGACAGATAAGCTGTACGATAATTTTAGAGGTCATGAAGGATTAATGGAATAAAAAAATGGTGAGATGGGTTACGTAATAATTGAACAGAAATTTGGAGAGTTCACATAATTTAAGGGAACCAAGTGAGCGGAAATCTGTGAATGATATATGTTCCCAGAATTACCAGTTAGTAAGTCATTCAAATGAGATCCATTAATGACATGGTCCGGCAATCTGAAATCTATTAGTCAACTTATAACAAATTTTAAGTAATCTCGTGGTTATATTTTTTTATAAGTCTGCTGTTGGATGCTTGCTCTTGGCTTTCCATCTGCTTCCTACAACCCCAGACTACTTCTACACTTCAATTATAATAATGTAGAAAAGGTGCGAAATATAAGTAAAAGCTCAACTTGAAATTTAGTTTATATAGATAAAAATGAGTTTATTTATAAGTTATCAAATGACTTTGATCATCTAGAAACTACTTGAAACATAATAAATATAGTAACAATATAAGTAACTATTTAATAAAAATACAACACAATTTTTTTATTTTTCTAGGTTAATCTCAAAACTTCTATTCAATGTTAATTAAATGAAACCTTTCTAGCCTTATTCTTAACTTTTAAAGTCATTATTAATGGAGATTTGTGAACTCTTATCAATTTTTATAGTTTTTAATAACCTCTTGACTTCCACATATCTAATCGAGTTTTTTTTATACTTAATATCATAAGGGTTTTGTGGATATTATAGTAATTTCAATGGTTGAGATCATGAGTCAATTGAAGCTAGATCACTATGGAAAACCTGGGAGCACTAAACGGCCATTTCATCCTATTGTGGGACTCCTCAGCAGTGTGCATCCACGATTCAAACCCAGGACCTATCAATCTCGCGCGCGAGCGCTTAGTCACTAGACCACTGAGCTGGTTGGCATCCAACGGTGTTAATGTCTAACTTCAGCTAATCCACGAAATTGAGCGACACATCCACCAATGTCTTCAGTGAGTTACTATCTCAAAACAGACTCGGTTGAACTCCACTGGTCACTGGTTCTCACTAGAACTCCAGGAAATACCTCTTGAAGCCAGTAACTAGTGAGGATATGTTGATTCATATCAGAAGGGGTTTGTGGATATTATAGTAATTTCAATAGTTGAGATCATGAGTCAATTGAAGTTTGGATTTTGTGTACTTTGTCAAAAAAGAAACATTAATGCAGGCAGATTTAGCGTATAATCAAGTTAATGATATAATTCCATGTAGATTATTGAGTTCTCATAATATTTGATGGATCATTCATC
Organism: Schistosoma haematobium; assembly: GCF_000699445.3. Taxonomy (NCBI): domain Eukaryota; kingdom Metazoa; phylum Platyhelminthes; class Trematoda; order Strigeidida; family Schistosomatidae; genus Schistosoma; species Schistosoma haematobium. Next base: position 15,148,389 of record NC_067201.1, read on the forward strand.
AAACTGAATTATTTTTCTTTATTAAAACGGAATTGACAACAAGAAATAAAAAATAATAAGATCTAGTCAAAATGCTGAAAATCAATATTGAGTTCTAGTGAGAAGTCTTGACCAGTGGAAGTAATCCGTGTCAGGTAGAGACAGGTATCTAACTCAGTATAATGAAAGATGATCGCAAAATTTCATGGATTGATTGAGGTTAGACATTACCACCATTCGATGCCGGTCAGCTCAGTGGTCTAGAGCTTAAGCATTCGTGCCAGAGACTGAAGGCCCTGTGTTCGAATTCTGCGAGCGAGATCGTGGATGCGCACTGCTCAGGAGTCCCACAATAGGACGAAACGTCCGTCTAATGCTTCCAGGTTTTCCATGATGGTCTAGCTCCAATTGACTCATGATCTCAACTATTCAAATAATTGAATTTTATTGAAATCGTGAGCCGATCTAACTTAGAAATAATTTTAACCCGTGAATGCCGTACCAAATATTGTAACAGGCATTCATATTTAGCATGAATATACCTGTTAAATGTTCAATATTATTTCATTGGACTATTGAATATAGGTCTAGTTTAATAAACGTTTTACCATGTAAACACAATTTACTTTTCAATATTTGAAAATAAGAAATGATTTATGAGGATCAACGGTGACACTATAATTTATGGACAACATTTGAGTGACACTAAAGTGACTTTGAGAGTCTTCACCTACTAACTAGAACTAAATGAGAGTTATAAAGCAATGTGAGGAATTGGAATTATGATTTACAGTTGATGGTTAAAGTTAGGAATTAGATTTATAGTTTTCTTCACGAACTAACATCAGCTATAATGCCAAAACTTTATTTCACCAAATGTATAAGTGGATTTCGCGCCAAAATTCGAGACTTGTTATGTTATACCTGATTGGTTCATCCATAAATCATAGTCTCGCCTTCCTCACAGTATTTATCAGTTCGAATAGATTTATTATCTTATAGTGATTATTCAGTATTGGTGTATAGATTTTACAAATGACTAAAATATTTATCTTCTTTTATTCAATGAACCCTTAAATCGAACTCACATTATATATGTATACATGCATGCATGCATACACACATACATAGATACATACATAACAAGGAGACTACTCAACTCTTTTATTGATTGTTCGAAAACATACATTCGATATTGTGGTGAGTCACTCATTCTATTATTGATTATAGATAATCTGTTAATACAATATAGGTAAATATGTTGATTTCTCAAATATGTTAGAAAATAAGGCTTATGGAGATTGTTGAATTCAAAGTTAACGTTTATCTTTAATATTACTAATTGGTTGACATTATTTTGATTTGTCTGATGAAAGATGATGGCGAAGTTCTACAGTTTGTAGATAGATTCTGGTATTGCTGAGTTTTTTTTTGCTGTTGTTGTTGTTGTTGGCTGAATGGTTTCTTCTTGAAGCATTTATTGTCTTTCCGGATGAAATGACCAGCATATAATTTAAGGGAATGTGACTTATTAGAATTTCTTCACAAGTGACTAATAGCTTGCTTCTGTCGAGATAGGAAATGAGATCCTCATAATTAACCGTTTGGCTTAGTGAATGCAATATCATTGAAATATTTTAGTTGGACGGGAAAAATCATTATGAAACATCTAAAATTGGACAGTTGTTTCATCAAAATCCAACAATCCCGAGCAGTTCTCATCCATGATACGACATAAGATATTGTCCCGAAATGCCATAATATGTCACAGTACAAGCACTTTACCGTAAAACCACCAAGTCAAGATTTAATGTTTTAGTAGCTTAATTCATTACTCTTACATTTCAACGTCATCAGTAATATCAGTCTTACTCTTGATATGGTTAGACTCTCAACCAGTTAGTTTTACTCAAATTAGATATTTCTTCAACCACTCAAAGTAACTGAAATTAGGACTCTGTACCACTGGATCTCAGCTAAGTGGTCTACTCAGATATCTAAATTTCCCTTCTATGTGTGTGTGTTCACTATGTAGATCGACATTGTTGTAGACGTTTAAATCAGTAGGTAAATTGTCATTTAGTGTTTCTGACTTGATAATGACTGATTGAAGTTTATTTCTGTTCACGACAAATGACAACTTCCAATAAAAAATTATTAGTAGGTACTCTGTCTTAGAGTGCATTTCACTTATAGTCACAAAAGACCGGAATATTTCATAGTCTATGCAACCCTACTACACAAAAAAATGATCAAGGGTCAATAATGACTAAGATCAAGAGACACTTGTTGAAGTTCTAATAAAAATCAGTGGCCAATTGAATACAACTATACCGGGTGGGAGACAACATTACTAATGGTAGTTGAAAATAATCATACAATATCGCGAATTGACTGAAGTTAGAGTTGTAAACAACATAACGCTAGTTTAACAGTGTGAAGATTAAGCGCTCGCTGTAAAGTCTTCAAATAATTTCTGAGCTTTGGATAAACACTACAAAGTATCCTCAAACTAAGATTGGGTAGTTAATTAGTATTTCCTACTTTACAGTGATTATTTAACTATAAACAATTTGAGAGGTGAAGGTGTTGAATTATTTCAACACACTGCTGAGGAGTCTCACAATAGGACGAAAGGACAGTCCAGTGCTTCCAAAGTTTTCATGGTGACCTAGCTTCAATTGACACATGATCTCAACTATAGTTTAAAAATTAATTTCTATGAGATCAAATCCAATCAAATAAATTAAGTTTTTGATTGAGATCATGAACTGACTGATTTTAGACCACCGTTGGAAACCTGGAAGCACTGGACAGTCGTTTCGCTCCATCGTGGGACTCCTCAACAGTGTGCATCTACAATCCCGCTCGCGGGATTCGAACACAGGGCCTTCAGTCTCGTGCGCGAACGCTTAACCTACTGGACCACTAAGCCTGCATCTAATGGTGTTAGTGTCTAACATCAACCAATCCACGAAATTGGGCTACCATCTTCCATTGTATTGAGGTAGATACCCGTGTCGACGGACTAGCTCCATTGGTCAAGGCTTCTCACTAGAACTCAGAGAATTCTCTCACGAAGCTAGTCACTAATGAGCACATGTTAATTATCAGTATAAATTAAACTTGTTATGAATGTTTTATAGCTGATAATTCTAAACAGAAATATATATATATATATATATATATAACGAATCTATTAGTAATTCATTTAGAGATTTATTGATTTTATTTATTATTTTTACCATTTATCAACATTATTTGTACACAACATAGAAAGAAAAACACAAAAAAAGATAAAAATGACAATAGGATACTCCATTGAAATGTTATGATGTATTCATTGGATCGGATTAAATTAAATCCTAATGGTATACTGAATTATCAATGTTTATCATTGTTATTAATTTCTTTTTTAAATATTGTTGATGAAAATAGGGTTTAAGAAGATTGTAATAATTTCAATAGTTGAATTTATAGGTTGTTATAAGCTAGATCATTATTGAAAACCTGAAAACGCATTAAACGATTATTCCTGTTTTAGTATAAAACTTTCCAATAATGTGAATCCACAGTCCTACATGAAACATTCAGACTCAATACCTTCAGTTTCGCATGCGAATGCTTAACTTAATCTTTAAACCACTAGATTGGTATCCATCAATCTTGTTGGGGTGATCCAGAAAACTTCTCGTAAAAGACAAGTAAGGTTCAGAAAACTGTAAGAAGCATTTTATGCAATCACCGTTTACAAGAAGTTTAACCTGAAACATTAAGAAAGTGAAAAGTCACTTGTAGAGTTTCTGATTGTCCGATTACTATACTGTTGCTATGTTTAGTAGTATTCCAGGATCTTCCAGAAACCCAAGGACATCTAAAATACTATAAAAATTCTATATTTTCTGTACTAAAGCTTCTCGCATAATTTCGCACCTTTTCTCTTGTATTCAGGTCACTGTGTAATTCTACCTGCAGGGTTACGAGAATAGCTTAGGAACCGAATATAGAGTTCAATTAGCAAGACTTATCAAATCCATTTATAGTTACCTGATTAGTACTTTTAGGTTTTCAATGATAGTCTAACTTACACCAACACATTTATTCAGTTATGAAAATGAATTTTGTTGTTGGTGTTACTGTTGTTGCTGATGTTGATGATTTACATTATTTCACAGATTGAAATCATGAATCAATTGAAGCTAGACGACCATGGAAAACCTGGAAGCACTGGATGGTCGTCTCGTTCTAGTATGGGACCCCTCAGCAGTGCGCATCCACGATCCCGCATCCCGCGAGATTCGAAACCACGACCTATCAGTCTCGCTCCAAACGCTTAACCAACTAGATCACTGAGCCGGCCGGTATCCAATGGCTTTAATGTCTAACTTCAACCAATCCACGAAGTTGCGCCACCGTACACCATTGTCTTCAGTGAGCTGATATCTCACAACAGATCTGGTTGAACTCCACTGGCAACGGCTTCTCACTAGAACTCCAGGAATATCTCTTGAAGTCAGTCACTAGTGTGCAGATGATTATTATCAGAAGGGGTTTGTGGAGATTTTAGAAATTTCACAGATCGGAATCATGAGTCAGTTGAAGCTAGACCACTATGGAAAACTTGGAAACACTGGACTCCTCATTACATTATTCATTCAATTTATTTCATATAAATCACATTTCTATCAATTTTTTTCTCTTTATCAGTTATTTATTAATTTAATTTATAATATGGATAATTTCAACAATAGAAAAAAAAACAATCAACCAGTTAACCTTGGAATTCTATTGGTCAAATATAATTATTAATTTTGTGTTGTTGTATATACAGGGTGTGTGTGTGTGTGTGTGAATAATACTAATAATAAATAATCTATTGACCAATGAAATTTAAGTAAATGAATTAAATCAATCGTCATTTTATTGAGTAATTTAATCAGGTTGACATTAAGTAACCGGCCTATATGATTCCCTACCACCCCTTTTAAAAAATTGTGGGGTGTGAATGAAAAATTTAGGTATCATTGATTGGTGGACTTGTTTTGCAAGTGTGTGCTCAAGTGATAATGAACAAACATTTTGTTACCTTTAATAATTTTGTGATTGGTCGTAAACTGTTCATCTTTGTAATCTGATTAGTTGAAATCGAAATCACATCTGGAGCTGTGATTGGATACCAGAATTTTCATTTTTTACATTTGAAATTTAATGATAATGAATAATTTTTTTTGTGTAATCTTAGTCTTGAAAAAAATTTAGACTTTTGAAGAAAAAGACACCAACTTAATTGCATTACCATGCAATCCTACTGTTAGTGAATGTGTATTGGGATCAATTTTTGTTTTCCGATCAAGTATACCTTGAATTGAAGTCGTTAGTTATCGGAACAGGAATAATCATATGTATCTCAGTAAAAGAAAGTTTTTGGGAAAAAGCATCTGTAAACCGGTTTGAATATTTGATAATAGTGATTACTGAATGAGGTCGGTAGTCAAATATTTAATACCAAATTAATAAACAAATTATCACCAAAGTGTGCGCATAGGCTTTTTTGTAACACACGGTGTGTTAATGGGAAAAAGAAATCAACATATCAATAAATCATCATGATAAATTACTGGTTGCAATATGTATAATTCAGGTGAACCAACCGTAGACGATCATTTAATGAACTGACTTTGACAGTATATGAAAGTAGTAATAAATTTTCCGAAAAAGACACTTAATATTTAGTAAAGGATTATTTTGTAAATGTTCATTCATAATGAGAATTAGACAACGTTAGATTTAAATGTGGTTAATTTGTAAAAGTCCATTGAAACGGTTTATTGTGTTCACTTGTAAATTATTTGTAGTTCTGTATTTTAAAATTAATTTTTGGTCGTAATAAAAACTAGTTTGTTTAATCAGTCATGTGTGAATATTGTTAACCGCCGTAATATGAAACCTGAATTATCTAGACATTATGAATGTAACCATTTTTGACAAGCATTTGAAATATCAGTTTCATGAAGTGTAAATGAACAAGCCTACGTCGTCTGACTGACTCAACAAATATTTATCGACTTTAAACGTATAAATATGAGTAAGGTCAACTGTATCAATGAACATTTACAATGCTATTAGTATTATTTATTTTCCTTATTATTATTATTATTATTATTATTATTATTATTATTATTATTATTATGTCAATTGACAAGATTCAATTCTTGTACTATGTATTTCATTGACACAAAATTTTTGCATTTTCAATTTTCCTATAATGCTTAGTCACTTATTGTGACTGAACACTTTACTGCAAATCATCCCGACCTTTAGTGAATGACCTTTTTAATTTGTAAATATATATATCGTTACAGATGTAAACGTTAACCATTGTTAACACATTACATTGTCAAATTCATAAATGTCATGCCTTATTTTTGGACTTTATAAAATAATAAAATTATGGACTAATAACTGTATAGTGTGATGATGAAGTTAAGGAAAACGATTGTTTCCTAAATTATTTTTGATTTTTGAATATTTTAAGGGAATATTTAACTGGTACAACGAGATTGTACCAGTCATAAATAGTTGATGAGGTGTGCAAATGAATACGGTGATATAATCAGTAGTTATGAATAACTATGGAGGCTTAGTTTACGATCAGACGTACTTCCTACGTACGCATAGTTCTGGTTTCAGGAAATTTTAATATAAAACAAGAATATGAAGTTCTTGTTTTGTGTATCTATGAAACGGATAATATTCTTATTTCTTTTTACACTTACTGTATGACCTTTTATCACCATCATCATTTCAATGATGATGGTTTCAACTTGTTTTCAAATGTCATTATTTTATTCCTAAATAAGTTAATTTTCTCAATTTCGTTTACTTCTCTATGAGCTTTAATCACATTCATCTTTGTAATTATCTTATTACATTCACTAATAAATGTCATCATAAGTTTATTGACCTAACGACAAAATTACGATTTTCACTCATTTAAAATATTCCTATTAAAATGTACTCAAAATGTACTTTTATTAGATAGTTTACAAATGTGTTACTAAAACATGAACGCTAATCACATTATTTTCAATATAAAATTACTAGATTAGTCTTCATTAGATGACAAAATCTTGTCTAAGTTTTCTTAACCTTTATATCTAATAAACGTTAGAAACAAGTTTACGAATACATGAACGATAATCGCTTTTCCACTATTAATCTCTAAGGGATATCTAAATTCATGAGACATTAATAAGTGCTTAATCACTTGACCTTTGCGGCGGAAAAGTAGTAGATAAAAAATAATGGAAATCAAATTGTGGGTGGCCCTGAAAAGGGCCTTTACTCGTTCTCGTTCTTTATCACATTCCGAACAAGGTGTACGCGACACAGAATATGGTGTGCATCCGGATACACCTGCGTAATAGCAGCAGCAATTGCAGGTGAATCATCGGTCACAATGCCTACCAGTTGTCGACTGTTGGTACACCGTTGGAAAAAGAAGAGGAATCGAGAAATCAAGGCCGACGTTTCGCGACTTAAAAGGCAATGCACATGGGTATTGCCTTAAAATTCATATCCATGGCAACGACTTGAAACAGTCCAATAGCCGTCTATAATCTTACAAAACATAAATGCTGGACATTGGGTGTTCATAGAAGCCCTTCATTAAAAAAATTATAAAACAATTTACCAAATTACCTCCTCCGTCTAATACGTTGTGACGAACCGCTAGATCTTATACGCCCATTTCGCCAACACACAAATTTAATGTAGGATTTTTGATCTCTGCCAATATGCGAATCTCTCACTACATAATGACTGTAAGTCGATCTTTCAAAATTTGTGATAGTGGTCTTTAACGCTTCAACCGATGGAAACGCAACCAGAAACAAGGTAGTCAAAAAGACTTCCTCCATTTCCGTTACGTGAGAAACACCAGCGCTCGTACTCGGCACGTTACTCTGCTCCATAATGACGATTGAGATTGTGCTTCGTCGACAAGTACTGATAATTTATAACAATTTTCAAGACATAACTAACCAATTAAATCTAATTTTTGGAACTAGCCATTTCATTGGACGAAACACGGGATGAAAAATATTGTAATTTGGGGTTGGAAAATTTTTTTTTTTTTTAAAAAAATGGCCGGTCGGACAATATTATTCATTTAATCAGATTCATATAAATAGGAATAGATATTTTATATGGTTGTGTTAATATCATGTTAGATGACATTCAAAATATTTTATGTATATCCTATTTTAGGGAGATATATATATACATACATACAAACATTTATTTATGTGTGTGTATCCATATATATATATATATATATATATATATATATATATATATATAGGTGTGTAGGTGTGTAGTTCTATGTTTAAATTTTCTAATTTTATTTCAGGAGGGAAAAAATATGTTTGAGCACTTACTCACTCACTCACTCACAGACATGTAAGATGTACTAATAATAATAATAATAATAATAATATTATTATTATTATTATTATTATTATTAATAACACATCATCACATACACACAAATTATAATTGTAAAATGTATAATATATATATATATATATAACTGAGCATAATTTTGATTGGTTAATTAATAGACTAATTACAAATGACTATTTATCAAAATGTTTTCTAGAAAAAAAAATTCAACTTTCCATAACGAGAAGAGAATTCATCTAAATAAATAGTTTTCTTTTTTCTACATTTTATTATCATTATCATTAGTGTTGTTGTTGTTGTCGTCGTAATAGTAATATTCGTTGTTACTTTTCCCGTATTAAATCGTTTGGAAAAAGAAATAAATAAACAAGAATAAATGTTCAATATACATTCATAACCATTTTCTTATTGTTTAAAACAATTGATCAAAATTATATTTATTTATAGTTTTTTTTAAAAAAAAGGGAAAAAAAAGAAAGAAAAGAAAAATGATGTATCAAATAATAATAAAAAGAAGAAAAAAAGAAAATAATGTATGAATCAAATTATTATCTAATGAACAATATTTATTTATCACGACTATGTCATTTTATAATTGATTAATGGCCATTGGATTTTGGCAAACTATTTATTTAATTATTAAAACTATTTATTATATGCATTTATTCATAACAAAATATTTATTTATATCAAAAACAATTATTGGTGAACAATTAATTGATCAATTAAATGAATTAAATAATAATAATAATAATAATCAACAAAATAATCCATATCCATCATTATCACAATTAGAATCATATCGAATTAATAATAATCGATTTAATTCGAATGTAGATCATACATATAATTTTTATACAACTAATCCATATCAATCATATATGCCAATTAGTAGAATTATTAATCTATCTTATCCTTCTTCTAATATACATGAAAATAAATGGAATACTTATTTAAATCGTGTAAATAATCAATATACCAATCATAGTTCTATTAATCATATAAGTAATGGTAATATTCATAGTATTAATCAATCACATTATACCTCTATACGAAATATTTTTCCTAATTTAGTATCTAAATTATCATCTCCTTTCTCATCTATATCATCATTATCAGAATCTAAAACATCATTAGGTATAGGATATACTCCTGAAATATCACATCCTTTTATGGCCGGTGAATCACAAACAGAACAAATTTTAAAATATATATTAACTAATTATAAATCACATGAAAGACCAAATGAAAATTCTCAAGATCCAACTATTGTTAGTGTATTCATTCATATTATAGATATATCATCAAGTAATGTAGTACAAATGGAGTATACAATTAATTGTTATCTACGTCAACAATGGTATGATCCACGTTTATCATGGGATACTAATATTCAGTTAAGTAGTAATATTAAAGAATTATTATTAAATCAACAAAAAAATCAATTATGGCTTCCCGATTTATTTTTTCGTAATGGTAAATCAGGTTTTTTACATGATATGTCACAACCAAATTATTTATTACGTGTTAAATCTAATGGACAAGTATTATATAGTCAAAAAATTACAATGACATTATTATGTCAAATGTATCTACGGAAATTTCCAATGGATAAACAAGAGTGTACAGTTAATATTGGTTCATATGGATATACAATTGATCAATTAAAATTTATATGGCATCATGATAAACCTGTCACTATATCGAATAATTTACAATTATTAGAATTTGAAAGTCCACACGGTGCATATACTTTGGTAAGTAAAGAAAGAATTTCTTTTTTTTTTCCATAGCAACTTATAAATAATATTCATGCTACTACAGCTATTGCTATTACTTGGCTATTTCATAAAATATATTTTTGATCATAAAAAAACTTATCATGTGTCTCTTTATGTAGTGGTTTGTTTTTGACTATATATATTTGTTTATTTTGATTGAGATTATGAATCGATCAATGTTAGACTACTGTTTAAAATCTGGGCTCGTTTGACGGCCATTTCATCCTAGTATAGAACTCTCCAACAGTGTGTATCCACGTCCCTCCACACAGGATTCACACCCAACACCTTTGGTCTCGCGCACGAACGCTTAACCTCTAGACCATTAAACTGGCATCCGACTATATTATTGTTTAACTTCAACCACCCCACGATGTTGCCCGTTCATCTTCAATTGTGTTTATTATCAACTAAAACATTTGTATCTTAATCACTTTTTCCCTAAGTACCTTATCAGAGGTTACTATAAAAATGAATTTTCTTTTGTATAAACAATATCTATTTTTTTAGTCAAATACCTCTGTAAAAGTTTGAAACTAACAATGTGCATTTATTCAAATCTGTTGATTCATATTAGTCTAATCTTAAAATGAATAATAAACCTGAACTAATCCAATTTTTATAGGTTTTCATTTCTTTTTTCCATTTGAGATGATTTTCTTTTATTGGGATGATGAACTGAATAATGTTAGACTATCATTAAAAACCTGGAAGCGCTGGAATCCCACGAACGGGATCATAGATGTACACTGTTGAGGAGTCTCGCAATAGAACGAAACGGTCGTCCAGTGCTTTCAGGTTTCCAATAGTGGTCTAAGATCAATCAGTTCATGATCTCAAACAAAAACTTAATAATCTTCACAACCCTATACTAATAAATTTTTTTTTCAACTCAATATACAAGTTAACAATCTGTAACTAATCAAATAATCAAGGTATATCATAAATCATTATTGATTCATGTATACACAACAATAACATTATTTCTCAAAAAATATTCTAAAATAAATCACATATGATTTATCACAGTATTTTCAATTACAGATTTAATGGCTCATGAAAATCTTAAATGGTCACATTTATGGACATTTTAAAGCAGAACTTTAAATTACTGCCATTATTGCCACTTTTATTATTATTATTATTATTATTATTATTATTATGTGTACTACTCCTTACAGTATAAGTTAAGCTTTGGAAAAATCGATAATCATTCATATTTCCTTCGCAATTAAGATACCAAAAATAATTGTAACAATTTTAGGCAAATAAGTAGACAGATGACAATATCCAATATAAATGATAAGTTCTATCGAGTTAAATAATTAAAATTGATTTAAATTGTTGTTTTTTTTGTAAAATAAATTTTATTTCCTTCCGAGATTTCCTTTTTGTCAAGACAAAAAAACGAAGGAATTAAGTAGTATTTGTTGTGTCTGAAACTTAAATGGAACGAAAGAGAACTAAATGAAATTTACAGACAATAGTCTATATATATATATATATATATATATATATATATGTATACTATGTATAACAATATTCTGACGTAATAAAAAAGAAAATGAGATACCAACTTTTAACAACAAATATTTTCTGTTACGTTTATGTAATTTTTCTTCTCTTTAGATACAATTTACGTGTTGTATTGAAAATTATTTTATTTTTTTGGGGAAATTATTTATCCATTTTTATTCTTGTGTAGGAAATAGTTCTGTTGTATAAATGATATAACATTGAAAAGTTAAAGCTAGTTACAGTTGAATTATTTTTCCTTTTTTTTGGTGTGTGTGTGTGTGAAATGTTGGTTAAGACTTATAAATCAGATAGAATTGCTTTGGAAGTGTTTAAGTTAAATTATTTGATCACAAAATATTCACTGTCATTCTGGTATAAAATAAAGATCACAGTGTTTACTTTCAATTGAAAATATTCTGTAAGAGTTAAACTATCTACTTTTCATGATGATGATGATGATGATGATGACGACGACCTTGTTCTAGTCACTGCTTCAATATCATGATATTTTGAAATATATGAAACAAAACTAGGAGATTCTCTAAGGTTTTATGGAACCTCTTATCAACATACACTATAGTAAGTCAAATTATACACCAATAATGATTTCTCACTTTAGTGGATTGATTAAAATAGTCATTTTTCAATTGATTAGTCATAAATTAAAATATTTTTCAACCTACTTCACAATTTGATCAGTAGGATCATATACCTGACTAATTATTATATGTAGTAAAAAGTTCAATATGAATTTACACTTGTCAAATAAGTTATATAAACTAAAGAGATTTCTTGTCTTTCAATTTATTTCAACTATATTTAGGGTTTCTAACTCTTAAGAAGATTCTTTTAGTTGTGCTTTAAACATTTCAGCATCTTACTGAAGTCCATAGATCTGTTTTTCTCTTTTAGACTGGAAATGATCGAGAATTGTATCAAGTTTTAAAATCTCTGGTAAATTTGTAAATTGACCTGCTTACAATTAGCCCCTCGGTAGATGGGATGACTCAAATTAATGAATAATGTAAAGTGTTTAAAGATAGTCTGCAACAAAATCCGTTTAATATAGGTCTCGTGCTAGTTGGTACTCGTCAGCAAAAAGCATCTGGAATATTAAAGGAATTTATACTCTATGGCAGATTTGAACTTGTGTTACTCAGTTTCACAAAGCGACATGAAATCCTTACATTTAACCTTTTTTTAGCTTTATTTCTACAAACTATTACTCTGGAGCACTACTTACCCACTTCAGTTTGCGTATCCAAATAGCATCGCTGGTTCTTAGATAAAGAATGTTGTTTAGTACTAATTACATTAATTGTTACTTGGAAATTAAGTTACATCTAGAAAGTGAATACAATAACTTTACAGTGACCGGTAACTGAATAGTAACCGATTTCATAAGTGTCTAGTTCATAGTACTAATCTTATTTAATTGTTTAAGGATTAGATAACTTTATAACAAACGTTAATGATTACTGAACAACCAGTGTAAATACGTCATTCCTAAAAAAGGTCAATCACATCTTCAATAGCTCAATGTTAATATATCCCCTAGGCACAAAATAAATTTCACGAGGAGCATCAATTCTCTTAATTTAAAGATTCATCTGGATCTTGATTACTAATTGGAACAAAGCTTAAGTTCAGTTCATTCAGTTTATTACCTTCAATCTTCTCAAATCAAGATAACAATTGCACATTTATACGATTGTGTAATGCAAATCTTAACCAACTTGAAAATAATTTTCAATATGAACTAACATATTCATTAACAAACTATTAGTTGAAAACTAAAGTGTACTAATTGCACATCATTGAAAAATCATATAAAATAAACAAATTGTTTTATCACAATTAATATTCACTTGTAAAGAGAATTATATTTTCAAGTAACCGTAATAGTAATAATATCAGAAGGGGTTTGTGAAGATTTTGGAAATTTCACAGATTGAAATCATGAGTCAATTCAAGTTAGACCACCACGCAAAACCTGGAAGCACTGGACGACCTTCTCGTCCTAGTATGGGACTCCTCAGCAGTGCGCATCCACCATCCCGCACCCCGCGGGATTAGAACCCAGGACCCAACCAATTAGACCACTGAGACGGCATCCAATGGTGTTAATGTCTAACTTCAACTAATCCACGAAGTTGCGCCACCGTACACCATTGTCTCCAGTGAGTTGGTATCTCACAACAGATCTGGTTGAACTCCACTGGTAACGGCTTCTCACTAGAACTCCAGGAGTATCTCTTGAAGTCAGTCACTAGTGAGCAGATGATTATTATCAGAAGGGGTTTGTGGAGATTTTAGAAATTTCACAGATTGAAATCAGTGGTCTAGTTGGTTAGGCGCTTGGCGCGAGACCGATACGTCTTGGGTTCGAATCTCGCGGGGTGCGGGATCGTGGATGCGCACTGTTGAGGAGTCCCATACTAGGACGAAACGGCCTTCCAGTGCTTCCAGGTTTTCCATGGTGATCTAGCTTCAATTGACTCATGATTTCAATCTGTGAAATAATAATTATAGACAACTATATTAGTGTAACTCACTTGGTGATAATAATCTTAATCTATCTGGGAATATTTCCACAATTTCTTTTGTTGTTGTTGTTGAATATTTCAAATCTAAATTTGTGTATTGTTATTTGTTTTATTAAATATTCATAAAGATTAGTAATTTATTATCTCATAAAAATAATTAACTAATGTCATTTATTATTAACTCATATAATAACTCTACATAATAAGCAGAAGAGAATGTTAGTCAATCTCTTTTGTTTTCTTTTTATTCATTTTATTTAAGTAGTTAAGTAATTTAGAAAATTTTTCCCAAAGTTTCTATTTAAGTTAAGATTATAATATTATTAATACAAGTGTTTGTTATATGTTAGGTAAATGAAAGTAGTCAATAAGAAATGCTTATTTCTTAGGTTTCATGTATGTAGGCAATGGTCAAAAAGATATACCTGAAATTTTGTAGAAAGTCATATTCTCTAGTAGATAAGAACCTGTGTTACTTAGTTTCATAGTCTGAGACATTATCATTGAACTATTCAGTCATGTTGATCAGGAATAAGGAACTTTATAAAAACGATATTGTTCACTATTCAGTGAACAATTAATTGAAATCTATTCTAGTTTAAAAGTTGATAAATGCTCGACGTAGTTTTAAGCCTCTTTGATATAAGTGAAATTATACTGATTATTTGATTGGTTTATAACCGATTGATAAATGTACATACTTTTTACTGGAGAATAAGTTAATTTCCCAAAATTAGTATGGGTTTTTTCCCGTTCAGTTAGCTTCATAAAATAATTGTTTAGTCTTTAATCTGTCATACTCTATACAATAATGACTGTAAAGAATTATATTTGATTGTTTGTGATGTTTAAGACTCCAATGTCTGTTACCATATTAGATGCCCAGAACTCTGATCACAATATTGTCTAGGTATTTACAAACTGGATGTATATATGTGACATAGTGATTAACAATGAAATTCAGGATGTGTATTCTGTTGTTTTTGTTTTATAATCAGAGAAGAGTTGTTTGAGATTTCTTCAATAGAATTCATTTATATTCTGGTTGATGTAGTATGTTTCACTAATTATACTCTAATTTATAAAGTATTCAATATTGGTTTCTAATTTCAGTCAAAAAATGAACAATTGCATCATGTTATAGTCAAATAATAAGTCTCAAGGAATTCCTTATTATTCAACTAAATTAATCTTAATACATAAGACACTATGATGTTTATAGGGACATTTTTGTTACTTGTTAAAAGAATAAATAAATAAATTCAACATGTTTGTCAAGATAACAAAATCTAATTGAAATCTGTCGTTACAATGAAAACAATGTCATTTGAATCACTTATCTATTTACAAATATTCTTTTTTGGAAACTGACATAATTCGATGCATGAAAATATTCTCCCTCCCTCCCCCTTCCTCTCTCTCTCTCCCTATATATATATATAATGGATGGTTGTTTGTTCAGTATCAGTATTCCTTCCTCCCTTCAAATCAAAATCAACATTTTATTGTGTATTTCAACTAGAAACAAAACAAAACAAACAATTTGATTGAAATTTCATTTAATTTCCTTTTCATAATCGTACACAAATATTCAAAAGGAAATTTTATTACATGTATTTTCCTAGAGAAGAAAAACTTATGAGAAGTTGTGTTTTATTTTTAGAAAAAACCTTATTTCCAAGGAATCGGTCAGTTTTCTTAAAATATGAATATGTAAGAGAATCTACTAAATTCTATTCACCTTAGATAGTGTCTAAGAATAAAATCAAGTATACTTACAGATTTGACACCAGTCAATAAGGTGTATTTATATCGAATTGCTGATGACCACACTGAAATTCAAATATCT
Source organism: Schistosoma haematobium (assembly GCF_000699445.3). Taxonomy (NCBI): domain Eukaryota; kingdom Metazoa; phylum Platyhelminthes; class Trematoda; order Strigeidida; family Schistosomatidae; genus Schistosoma; species Schistosoma haematobium. The sequence continues at coordinate 15,164,525 of NC_067201.1, forward strand.
ACTATACTTAACTGATTACTGCTACTGAAACGGTTAATGGTTATGGATGAGAAATAATTACTTTCTGATGGTTTTCAAGAGAAATGAGAGTGAAATAACTTGATGAAATAAAGAGGATACAACTTTGCGATGAAGATTTATTCATGAACAACCCACTAGTTTCATTACTGTTGCTCAGTCGACAAAAAAGATATGAAGTTGTACATAATCTTAGATGTTCGTTTGATCAGTGGGTAATTATTAGTGCATTAAACTAGTAGTCAATCAATAATTTGGCGTGCGTATAAAACTAGTTAAATCGAAAGGTCAGAAAAATGCTTTAACTAACAAATACAGCTAAATCTGGGAGTTATACATTTTACTATTACGTAATACTACCACTTTTGACTGAATGAGCTTATATAGGACATCAAACCTTAATCCAGATTTCGCATTAGAGATAAAATTTGAGACTAAATTTGAAACTGTATTGGTTTTATTTTCTTGGGTTTTCTCAACTGACGATCAAGATAATTTTTTCAGCTAACGCTTCAATCAGTTTCAACTCGTGCAATAAGCTACTCACTATATTAATAAGTAGTACACAAATTCAAGACAAATAAAATGTTTTGCAATATGTTTCATAAACTACAATTATCTTATCGATTTGTCTTTCATTCCAGAATGTCATTAATAGATTTTGACAGAAATGAAACCATTTATTTGCTTATAAGAGTCTTCATTTTTCATCATATTAACCACTAAACTGAAGTCATATTAAAACAAAATTCTATTCAGTTCACGGTCATATTTATATTTACTGAAATAATATACTTCGAAACTAATAATAAACAGATAAATAAACATGAAAAAGCTCATGTTTTATTAAACTTAAGTTATTTATGTTGTTAAGTGAATATAGAGTCATTTTTAGATATTCTTTATGTTATATTTGGATAAGGAATAAGTGGATAATAACCTCTAGGATCCACTTGTGGATCATTATTAGATATATTCTTAGTGTATCATTATTAAGTAACTATATTATATGTATATCCATATTCTTTTTATTATGAGCTCTTATTTGACCTAGTGACTATTATTAAACGACTTACTATTCTTAAGATATTCCCCATTTATTAGTAACAGTTTCTCACAAACACAAAAACTTTTTGGCATGATTTTGTATAGTTGTTATTTTCGGTTTTATGGTATGATGCAATCTGGCTTTTTTTGCATGTAAACCCAGTATGTATGAAATATAGGATTCGTATAGCGTGGGGTGATATTGACGTTATGGAATGAATTGGCTGGGTTAGATGATTAGCTATTATCTCGGTGGACCAATAAGAAATCAGAGTTGAATTTACGCTGCTCGTACTGGTTTATGCGTCATTGATCTGGTCAATAAGCCAGTGTTCTAATTGACAATCTTTTCACGTGATTATAAACAGGCCATAAAAACATAACACTCTAGCATTTTATATCATTATTAAAAAGAGTGGAAATAGCCTTTATTGTTAGTATTTTTGATTGAATCCATTTGATGTTGAAAGCGAAAATCATCAAACTATAGTTCTGGTTTGAACATCAGCATTGCATTGTGGTAGGTACATCCGGTTAACAAGTCCGAGATGGAAATAAACGCTAGTCCTGAATTCCACTGTCAGTCATAATCCATCTATTTTATATCGCTTAGAATTTTAGTTATGAAGTAGAGATAAGATTAAGTTAGTACCAACTTATGTTTCACTTCTCTCGCTTAAGATGTAGTGTATTAATGACAGCTACTGTTCCAATTGATTAGTTAGTATAGAATCTGTCCCTTGTATTGTGCACATAGATCAGTATGGCTAAACAAACGTATAATTTAAATTGCATACGATTCTATTTTGGCTTATCTAATCCAAATGGTCCGTTATGTAGAAATATGAATAGTTTATTGTGTTAATCTATAAAAAAAGTGATTAGTTTCCTGATCATTCAAGTGATGGGACCATATCAGATGGCTCTCAGATTGCATATTCAACCGAGTGGTTGAAAACCTGATCCTTTAACCACAAAGCAACCTCTCTGTAACGGTGTTTATATGATTAACTACGCTATGAATCGACTAAACCAATCGAAGCCAATTCCATAATTTAACTATAGAAACATGATTACCTAGGAAACCTAAACGTCATAAATTCGATCCTTCGTGATGGAATGTATGCGTTTTTGACGTTATATGGTCACGAGTTTAAATAAGACAGCCACTCAGTGTTCTCTGATTCTTAGCTAAAAAAGACAGTCTTCATTTCTTGTAGCCAACAAGTTATGTTACGATCAGTATGAATCAATCACAGTTTCTTGGCTAGTCAATGTTTGTTATTCAGGTTATTTTTTGGCCAATAAAATAGAAAATGTGCTTTCAATAAAATTGAAAGTTTGGAAAACTTTTACAAACATATAAGATTGTGATAATCTGTCTACCTTCCAAAATTTTAAGTTTAGTAACTCATCAGTGAGCTTGTAGAAACTTATATTCTCTGACTGTTTCCACTACACACTAAACTGAAACATTCTCTACTAGTATATCGGCCCATTTTTTAACAAATAACCTAATATTGTCTCTATGTAAAAATTGATTAATATATTGATATGGGTTAATAGTGAACTTCACAGCACTTTTTTCGAGCTATTCAGCAATTCCCATTTGAATATACCATCATTTTAGTATAATATTTATTTTTGGTTCTCAAGACTAGCCAATACTGATCATTTCAAACAGTATAGCGTTACCTAATTGATTAAGAAATCACTAAAGCAACCGTTGTTAACCTCTATCTAAAATGTAATTAACAGACAGTATTCATAGTCGAATTTGAAGAACAGGTCGTGATTATTTACTGTAACCCTCGTACATCCATTATCCATCCATCTTTAAATGACAAACACACTGATACACTATCTTTTCTTTCATTAAATTTTTGTATGTATATATATAATCATCACTATCGTACATCAATATACAAATTATATCTAGTTGTATGTTATAAAACGTTTTACCCATGGGAAATTACTAATACAATCTCTTAATTAACCGATTCACATGTTCCAGGTAATGATTATGTTAAAACTGGATAAGACATGATATCATCTTTTAATTTAGTATGATATTTATTCTATGTATCATTTGTTTTATGTTTATTTCAATGCACAATCTAATCAGCAAAATATTTTCTCGTATAATTTCAGTGTAAACTTCATTAACAGTTCTACCGTTCCAGTTATGTATGATATTTGTGGAGCCTTTTATTTTGTCGTTACTTAGATCAAATGATGTTTATTGACGGGCTCTCCACTCTAGTGGCCCGGGATCTGACTCCAGTTTGATCGTATGAATGATTGTTGTTGAAATATATATGTCGCCTATCCTCGTATATAATCATCGACTTAAATCCCGTTAGTCAATAACGGAATTAAGTCAAATGACGAGAAGAGAATTTTGGATACATATATTTTGTATATGAAGCAAACAGAATAGAGAGAAGTGAAACTGCCCGCAGTGGTAAGCCAACCCCCTTTATTCAAGCGTTAATCGATATTTATAGTCGCAAAAAAATGGGCTACACACATGTGATGAATAGGATAAGAAGTGTACACACATATGCCCTCATATAAAAACAGTGAAGATTGATAAGCGAATAATTAACAAGGTCAAAATATGACTCAAGTAGAATGAATAGATTGGCCTGTTCGAAAGCTAGAATAAGAGTACATGGGCTTCATTGTCAACCGACACTACATATTCATTGACTAATCGTCAAATATCACTAAATTACTTCATTCTTCCATTTTGTCGTAAAAATTTCATCCCTTTTAAATAAACATTACTTGTTCTTTAAAAAGGGTTTGTACTTTCTAAATGGTGATATTATTAAGTCCCATCAATGATTCACAGAAAAGCTTTCAGAAGCAGGAAAATTTTTGAAATAACATAAACTAGCCAACATTCTTTATAAAGTTTAAGAAGAGTTTTCGAAAACAGTAGATTGTAATTTCATTATCATATCCGAAAAATCATGGAACTTCTTACCAGTTCAGCATCTTTTGTGGAATCTTTTAGAATTTCAAGATTATACATGGTCTTATAAGTAACTTTGCTTATTATGCATAGATAAACCTTGAAAGTAATACTTCTTCAGTATTTCAGCTCAAAAATCTAAAATAGAAGACTTATGTGGACTAAGAAGCTCTTGTGAAGTCTGTGTTTGATTATTTAAATATGAAACGTATTTAGGGTTAAGTTATCCCATCTCTGGCGGCATTTTCGCATCACGAACGAATACCAAATAAGACAGGGCACATGTTTTAGATTTACCTGCGAATCACAAACGAAAAACTATGTCTTCTTTGTCCACAAAGAATATAGTACTTATATAGGTTTTTCCTCTTAAATATCTGTTTTTCTGTTTACATGAGGCAATCACTTAGATTAATAAGCAAATAATACATCGAAACAAAACCATTAAGTGATCGCTCAGCTGATTAGTTAATCACTTTGTAAATCATGCATTCGTTCATAAATGCATATCCATCAAAACTTATTTCGCTTACTAGACTTTGTTATTAGTATGATAAGAAAGCTAAAGGTTGTTAGGTCCCGATAAGCATAATAAATGATAATTTTGGGATCCATTTATGGAACAATACTAAACGTATATTTCTATTGTATGATTATTAAGTAACTAAACTATACATATTCATATTCCTCTTATTATAAGCTTTATTTTAACCCATAAACTATTATTATAAGTCTTACCATTCTTGAGTTATACCCAGTATATTAATTACTACCTCACTCACTCACAACCACATCTGGCTAATTCTTGTACAAATGTGGTTTCATATTTTATTGGTACGTTGTGGTCTGTTTGATTGGTATATAAACTCAGTATGTTTGAAATATAATGATTCATATTGCAGAGGCTGAGATTGGCGTTCTGGACTCGACTGGCTGGGCTAGGCGGGAAGCAGGACTAATCAGAAATCTAGGCTGCTCATACGGGTTTACGCGTCATTGGTCCGATCGATAAGTCACTGCTCTCTAATCGGCGGTCACATGTTATAACAAACGTATAATAAATAATCTTGTTTACACGGTGTCAGCGGAAGGTGAGTGTCAGTTTGAGTGACCACACATGTATGTCATCTGTATATCTGTGTTTGATTACTCTAACAATTGAACTTTCACAAACCACAGTCTTTTCTTCCTTCAATGTCTAACATGTTAAACATATCATATATTGTTTTATGAAATGTTAATTTGTTCTCAGATTATACCATAGATTAATATATACTTAGAGTTACTAACATACACTTATACGCATCTATAGATACTCATATATAAAAATGTGATAACATTATTCTATCTTAAACCTAACATAGTTTGAAAAGCATTGACGTTAGGATCTATAAATAATTCTGAAACATATTTCTTCTCCGAAAGTTTTTTCTTTTGAAAAAAAATACATAAATCTTGTATTAGGCAACAATGAAAAAAATCAATCGGACTTTATTTCTAGGCATTATCAACTATGTATGGAAAGAATCTGAAGATTATATATAGGCTGACAGTGAAGTAGTGTCATAAAAAAGAATGAATAAAGAGAAGAAACTTATTTTCAACTAGCTTTTCATTATGGTTCTACACTTTATATATATATATATATATATATATATATATATATAGAGAGAGAGAGAGAGTATTTGTGCATTTCATTCGGTATCTAGGTATACTCTCTCTTCCACTCTTGTGTTCTCGCTCAAGTAGTTAGTTCGAGGGGAAAGGTTAACTTGTAGAACGTTGTGTATCGCTATCAGATTTCGACTATCAGATCACCGACTGTTATAGCAAATAGTATATTGTTTCTAGATGTTCAAATAACAAGAAGAGTAGATGGAACATTTAAAAAAGAGATACATAGATAATTTACAGTTGAACAGTGTACTCATTTCTATAATGGCTGTACTAGTTATATATAAAAGAGACTTAGTAAAGATGCTTATTCATCATTCTAGAATGATTTGTTCTGGTGTCACCATAATATTCTTTGTTTAATCATAAATAATATCTATTCCCAATCAGTTACCCTGTATGATTAGGTTGATTATTTCACAAAAAATAATGAAATTTTATTTAGTTTAATAAACTGCACCTTAACATACTGATAACAATATATATAACTGATTCATGTTCAGTGTTCATTCTCCATGGTAATGATCATCCTTATAGCTTAATTTATTCTATACAAACAATTAAACGATAAGAAATATCATTTAAATCTCTTTTAAACAAACAAATGGTTCTTGTTGACTGTTCAAGTAAACAAATTTAATAATAATAATGATAATAATCTCAAGTATTGTTCATAATTGTTCCCCATTGAAATATCACTAGTTATATTATAAAAAAGGATTAAAGAGGCGTTAACTTATGAATTTATGTAATAAATTTATAATCGTGCATATAACTTCTGTTTGTTTATTCAACTGTAATAATAATAATAATAATAATTACTATTATTATTATCATCAAATATATGAAAAAGAAAGTTTTATTAACCTTTTTTTCAATATTGGGTTGAATAGTTTCGATAAGTTATACACTTAACTATCTCTTTTTTAAAAGAAAAAAAACTTACATTCTCCTTTTTTCTGTGTGTATTTGTTCCTACATGACTGAGTAACAATGGGATACATCTACATATATGCACATACACACATTATTATTATTACGTGGAAAATTAGTTGTATACCTGAAACTGATGTCAACATATAAATATATGGTAATTTATTTAGTTGTCTGATGCAATATAAGATGCATTCTTGATACTGTCCATGTGTGTCTGTTTATTAAATGACAATAACAGTAGTACTAATATCTAAATTATATTTATAGATGAGTGAAAATATTCTGTCATTTTGGGTGGAAAGAAATTACTGACTATTCTGTACAAATACTATTATTAGTATTTTTAGTGAAATGTCAGTATTATTATTATTATTGGTAATGATATCTGTAACAATCGAAATAATGAATTAGAAATAACATCCCAACTCACCTTCCCATTGTTGTTGTTGTTGTTAATTCGATTATTCAAACATATTGAAAAAAAATTAGATCCATAAGTCAATTGAGGAAATCATTTCAAAAAAATATGTATGTTATACTTAACTTTTGTCAACGGATTAAACAATCCTTAAATATCTATCCCCTCTATGTTAAGTGGATGGTGTGAAAAATACACTTCAGTATAAATAAAATGATAATCATGTGAAAATTTTACACTCATTTAAAATTAATATTTTAGGCTGTAGAGAAAAAGAAAACAACTTACAGAATGATTATAAGTGTTTATTTTTTCAACTAGAACTTATCATTTTTATTAGCCCTACTTATAAGTAGTATCGAAATATACAAATTTATAATTTGTCGATTATTTTTTTTAACAACAACAGCTTAGCATTATAAAAAGAGATGAATGATGGTCAGTAGTGGAATCTACGAAGCACGTCAAGTTCTATTTAAGATTTGTCAGATGGATTTACCTGCATCTCAGAGTTTATGTTCACTCCAGGACTCGTACACAGTACCATTCACTTCAAACGATATGGTGTTATCTATTTAGCTACTGAGTCTAGACAGCCACTAGCTTGTGAAATGGAATGAAGTTTTATAACTTGGCTAAGCGTTTTCATTAATTCTCAGTTCACAATTTTTAAAAACGTATGTGAATGTAAATAGGTTAAGGATTATTATTATTTTTAAGGATTATAAACTCTTATTTAAAACTTTCTAAATCTAAACTACCTCTTATTTATGAATGAGTAAAACACAATTAGTTTAACTTTTTTCCAGTGATTATCCCACGTTTCAAGTTTCACTCATGAATATATATTTAATGAATATTAGAATTCCTAAAAATTGATTGTTTCTATGTTCCTGATAAGAAATTGGATTGGAAAGTTTTACAAAAATTGTAGTTAGGTAAAAATAAAATTCGGACATGAAAATCATTTTTAGGAAGAAATTGAATTATCTCACTGTTGATAATGTTGACCGGATTCTAATTATTATTAATGGAAATACGAGCATCTTAAGTGGGTGTCCTCAATGTAGCCATTTTCCTAGTCCCTATATGCAGATCAACTTAAATATTCAAGTATATTCGGCTGGGGGATCCAAGGCAGGACGTAACATGTGTTATGAATTCGATTGTTAGTCAAAAGCCCGTATACTCCGTAGATTGTGACAGTTTCCATCTCTTGATCTATCGTCTTTTATCTTTTCTTTGCATTATTAAGATTAACTTTTTCTTCTCAGCTCAACTATCTTCGTGAACGGAAACTGTGAAAAGCTCTTAGTTTTTATGGGATTCACGAACAGATCTAAGTTGGACAACGATTAGAAACCTTTGGGCACTGGACAACCGCTTTGAACTAGCATGGAACTCCTCAGCAGTGTGCAGCCGGGAATTGAACCCGAGGTCTCCGGTCTCTCATGCGAATACATAACCTTTAGACCAAGGAGTCGAGATCCAATTGTGAATAAATCTCACTTAGATCAATTCACAATGTTGTGCGACCACCTAGCATAGTCTTTAGCAGGTACCTTCTTCATACTTGACACAATTGGACTTCACTGGTCACAACTTTCCACCAGAACTCTTAATATTTTCTCTTGAACCTTGTCAGTTTTTGGTTTAATTAAAACTCCAATATTATCACTCAAAAAAATGGAAAACAGGAAAACAATGACTATATTCTATCGATCAACTATGCATGAATTTTTTCCGCTCGTGCTTTTTGTTAATAGAAAGGAGAGATATGGATCAAGTTTAAATATTAATCAATCTATCTATTTGTTTTTCTTGTTTTTGGTTTTATCAATCTTTCATTAACCCATATACACTTGATATATTTTTAGAGTTATGAATTAGCATAAACAAATTTAAATTAGCATTTTTCCAGAATATATTTCTTCTTTAAAACAAATAACTATTATTCCTTTTGTTCATGTTCTGTTTCTGTGTTATCACACTTCATCAGAAGGAGATTATTTCATCAAAGGCGATTTTGTCAATAATTAAACACTTCAATGTGTGTTCGTTTATTTATTTGTTTATTTATTTCTTTATCCTCCTTTTTAATGAATATTATCTTTTTAAAATTTTCTTTCAGTTGTTTATCTTTCCTCTTTGTCCTCGTCTTCCACCTCCTCTTATTCTCCTTCGTCGTCTTCTTCTTTCTCTTTTTTTCCTTCTCCTCTGTCATATTCCTCTTCTCAATAACATTATTTACAGTCATAATCATTTTGAGATAGTTAATTGAATGAGATTCATTTCAATTGTACATATTACATATACAAATATAGATATGTTATTATGTATATATTTGTTTGTGTTTGAGTGTAAGTACCAGGGTACATATATATATTATAAGCTACTGAGTAAAGATAATTACCAATCTGTTTGACGAATATGGATTTATTTTTAAGAGTTTTTATTTTCTCGTTGTTGATAAGTCTTAAATAGGACGAATCTTGAGTCATCGATTCCACCGCTAGTCACAGCCCAAGTTTATTAAAAACTTGAGATCGAATAATAATATCGAGGCAGCCCACCCAAAATTCATCAATGCCAATGACAGGGAAATACAAATCCAAACGAAGAGTAATTATGTCAATTTTAATTCTAATTCATACACACCTTGGTTGTTTGGATCTTCCCATTAATGTTTAGGACTGTAATTGATCAGTTACTTTTGGCATATGGGCATCTTATGAGGATTGCCTAGATATTGCCACTAAGTCATAAGTATTTTAAGAATAGATGGATAGTGTCTAGTAGGGGTATTTTGGACGCTTGATTTATCCTATTTGTGTGTACCAGCATCCCAGAGCTGATGTTCACTCCAGGGCTTGAACCCAACATCTTTCGCTTCAAATATCATCTATTTATTCACTTAGCGATATCTCAACTTTATTTCTATGATTTTCTCCATTAGTTTGTAAACAAATATGTACATTATGCATATGAAATTGACAGTAATTTGTTACGTTATGCTTTGAAAAGTCAAAATATTTAAAAATTGGACAACATCAGATGATAATAATACGGATAGACATTTACATATATATACACATTCAACATGAATATCTCAGCACAATAAAATTTATATTTTGATGTTATTCAGTTGATTTATTCTGTTTTTCAATACATACATATTCATGTTTACATCTTCCATTCTCTCTCTCTCTGTGCCGTTATGAATGGAATGATACCAAGAATGATTAATCTGTAGGATTGAAACCAAATGTTAAAACGGAATAACGACAATTTTATTTTATCTCCAAAATCAATATAAATCAACAATGATTTTCTGTACAAGCATTAATTCATGAAATTATTAAAGTAAAATCAATCATAGTAACAAACTCGAAAACACGGAGTTCATTGAAGGAATCTCTCTCTCTCCCCTCACAACGAATTTATTACCAAACTGTATCATATTGGAACCGTGAAAATTTTATATAGTGATTTTGTAAAGGAATAATGATGTAAAAGAAAGATCATATCGCTGGAATAAATAGTGTGAATCATGACAATTAAAGATTGTGTATACAAATGACAAGCTTTGGGAAATTAATAACAATTTCATATGTGGAGATTATTGAATTTCATTTAAATAATAAATTGATCTAGGTTAAACAATCTGAAAACACCGGACTACAGCTTAATATCAATATAGGATTCCTCATAAGTCTCCACTCACACGGGAGTCGAACCTAAGATGTTCGGTCTCTTGCGCGAACCCTTAACATGTAGATAAATGAGCCGGCATCCAACGGTGTTAACGTCTAACTTCGTTTAATCAACAATAGAGCATGATCGTCTTCGGAAACGACTGTTCAGTGCTCCAATGTTTTCAATGGTGGTCTGACTTAGATCGATTCCTGATTTCAATGAACTCATATATATATATATATATATATATATATATATATATATATTCAGAGGTAGCCAGTGTAAAATATCTGAACATCGTATTTCTCTCTACCCCTTTTTGTTGTGGATCGGTTCAATTCGCCACACCACATCACTACTTTGAAAATAAATTGACGTAATAAATATCCAAGTAGTAGAATCAGCAATAGAAAAAATATAGTCATAAGGAATGTTATTCAAGAAGCTAAATGGGATTCATGAAAAGAAATATATATATACTTTTGCAACTCAGAATCTAAGAAAGACAAATAGTCTGTGCATGCCATACCATTTCGACCACTTATAAGTTAATCAACGGTCAAAATAATCGTGAAGACCATAACCTGGTAGTTTTGACACAACTTTACCAAAGAAATTATTTTCCTAATCTTACTTTTAGAAAAATCCCTCATTCAACATAGATAGAGTTGTAGAAGGGGAGGGGATAGGGGAATAATTTAAAACAAATATAGAATTTAATTAAATCAATAGGATATAGTTAGTTCAATTTTATTCTTTATTTGAATTTTACGACTTCTATCATTTCAATTACCTTTATGATCTATCTATTTATGAGTATATACATGCATACTACATGCATTTATTACATTCCTTAGTTTATGGCATCTATACATGCAGACCTGTACATGTTTAACTTTATGTGTGTGTGTGCACTCCTAGGCTTTCTGCTGTGTACATATCTTAAACATCTGTAATCTTTTTGACTATCAAGTGTTCATGTTATTTACTATCGGTATAATGATGGTTATAATAATAATAATATCAATAATGATAATAATAATAATTATTATTATTACAAACCAATGGAAAATTGATATTCCCAGACTAGATTAAGCAATAAAAGTGAACGAAAAAACACACCGTAATCCACTGTGGTTGCCTATACATAACTTTCATCAATTTAAATATCATGTTGTAGATCCATCAGGATTAATTATTATTTTAAGAAGAAGGATGTATTATTTTTAAATTAGTTATTAGTATTATTATCATTACCATTAATAGGATTTACACAAAGCAAAAATGACAGTATTAACAAAATGTGATAAAGAGTGAATTAGAAGAGGTTTGTGGAGATTTTAGAAGTTTCACAGATTGAAATCATGAGTCAATTGAAGCTAGATCACCATGGAAAACCTGGAAGCACTGGAAGGCCGTTTCGTCCTAGTATGGGACTCCTCAACAGTGCGCATCCACGATCTCGCCTCGCGAAATTCGAACCCAGGACCTATCGGTCTTGCGCCAAGCGCTTAATCAACTAGACCACTGATTTCAATCTGTGAAATTTCTAAAATCTCCACAAACCCCTTCTGATAATAATCATCTGCTCACTAGTGACTGACTTCAAGAGATATTCCTGGAGTTCTAGTGAGAAGCCGTTACCAGTGGAGTTCAACCAGATCTGTTGTGAGATAGTAACTCACTGAAGACAATGGTATACGGTGGCGGAACTTCGTGGATTAGTTGAAGTTAGACATTAACACCATTGGATGCCGTCTCAGTGGTCTAATTGGTTGGGTCCTGGGTTCCAATCCCGCGGGGTGCGGGATGGTGGATGCGCACTGCTGAGGAGTCCCATACTAGGACGAGAAGGTCGTCCAGTGCTTCCAGGTTTTACGTGGTGGTCTAACTTGAATTGACTCATGATTTCAATCTGTGAGAAAGTGAATCGTTTGAAAAATAAATTTAAAAATCTCTATGAAATTTTTACAAATAATACGGATTGTTAATTGTAAAGCTTTAAACAATCTCTTTGTTTATATAGTCAGTTCTATAACTGAACTATTCTGAGTAGATTGTCGCAATACAGTGATACATTAAAGTTTTTATTATGTTTGGTATTAAGCTGGGAGTGTAATCCAGGTTGGTATGTTTCATCAGATTTAAGATTAGTCAATAGGATGTATCTATAACAACTAGATAATCCAAATCACTACAAACTAAATTAAAAGTATGTTATTTTCTAGTCGACTCAAGTGAGTCTGCTTTCTAACTGATGATTGACAAAAGCGAATCTTAATTTAAGTCATTTGTGGAAAATTACTGACTGCTTTGACGATGATTCTCGTTGCAGCATGATATTAGTTGAATAATCAACAAAAGACCAGAATGAAGATCTAAACTAAAAAGAGGCAAAACTGTTCATTGATCTTTGATTTTTATTTATTCTTCAGTTAGTATCAGTTCATGATGTAAATTAATATCATATCAAACAAATCTTCATAAACCGCCACTCCTTATGGTTAACATATGTTCGTCCTTTGGACTGCTGTGTTCTCTAGATTCAGCATTCTAAGCAACACCATCAAAGCTTACTTGACATAGAAGTGACTAGTATTCAACCATTTCATAAATACTAAATCAGTCTGTTCTGTTAATTTTGTTTCTGAATGATTATCTTGGAAGGTTTTATTGATCACATTATTTCATGATTTTATTGAGTTTCTTGATTTGTCAACCTGTGATCACGTGAGTATTTGACGTTTTCTGCACTTATTGCTAAACAGGGTATATACACTTATAGTCACTGATTAAAAATTAACCTGAATACTATGCTTCCAGAAATTCTCTGGGATTCTCTAAATATCCTAGAGCAATAATTTTGAAAATTTTTTAAATGGTTTTCTGATTGTAATAAGATGAGTGATAAAAGATTATTCATCAGATTCGAGTTTATTTTCCCACAGATTTCACCCCAATATAGGGAATTAAAAGTTTTGTGTAGGGTTGTGGATTTAAAATACTGAAAAGTTCCGAATTAAGATGAAAAAGATGAATATTACTTCTTAATTTTCAAGGATTCTTCAACTGAGTTAATTCATTGACAAAGCTTTCCATAGAACTGAATACACTGTGAATTACATTAATGGACAAATTTCTTTTTATAAACTAACAATCAATTATTTAAAATCTTTCATATTTACTGTGATGTGTTCAAGGATTCTCGTGAATAGACGTTGAATGAAACCATCGATTAAATGAAACCTTAAAAAATGTAGCCATTCAAGACAACCATTGTTTTCAGAAAATTACTATTTAATTGTAATATCAAATTTATGCATTGACAGTTACAATTAATTACTTCATTTATGTCGTGTGTGAGACATATATCGCCAACTGTAATCATTGATGATCACACAATTTCATGAATTGATTGAAATTAGATGAGTAAACTATTGAATGTCAACTCAGTAGTCTAAACGTTAAGTGTTCTCTGAAAGACTTAGAGTTCATGGATTCGACCTCCAATGTTGTCGTGGATTCTAAAAGCTAATAAACGATTGTCCAATGCTCTTTAATCTTTATTGATTGCCTAAATAACATTAATGTATCATGTAAAACTTCAAATACATCCTTTATTCATGAAATGTAAATAAAATCTTTACATAAATACACATTCATCAAATTACATTGTTTATTTTCTCATTTTAAATGTTTTGATTCAGTTGTTATTTATTTATTGTTGACTAAAGAAATAAAAAGATTAAAGTTCTTTCGTGTGAATGAAATTTCTTTGTATTGTTTCACATTGACTTTCATTAATTAGTCAGCTGATGCTGTCAAAATTAACAATGATGGATTTTTATTACTCTGATCATCAGTTTTTCTCATTCAATGTTGTTATTATTATTATTATTCCATGCAATTTCTTTATGTAATTTTATTTTGATTTCTAAACCAAAAAGCAATAATGTTCCGACATACTTGTGTGTAAACAGGAGAGAGAAAGTGAGAGAAAGGAGTGAGTAGATAAGTGATAGTGATAATGATTTCCGATTAGTATTCGGCATTGTTGACTCTTTTCAAAAAAGTAACTGACGAAAATAAAATTGTTTTCTGAATCCGAAATAGACATTTATTGTCCTAATAATTTAATCAGTTTTCTCTTCTTGCGTGTGACAGCTTTAGAAGAGGTTTTATTACTATTATTATTATCATTATTATTTAAATCATTATTTAGACAATAATGCTTTATTGCTACCTGACTGAAGTCATTTTCATAAGTAGTTAATTTCAAATTTTATGATTAAGAAAAGGATTTTTTTTGTTCACATTTTTAAAACAAATTGATATGATGGATAGAAGTGAATAGTCATAGTAACACTTCGATATATGTCCCTATCTGAATTGAAAACATCTAGCAATATAATCATTTTACAATAATATTCTATCTAATAAGTGCTCATAGTTCCTTATGGAATTTCACATCTATGATTTTATAAATTGTTAGATTATAGTTAATAATAGAGTTTAGGAGAAGGATTTCGTCCTAATCTGGTGAAAATGTGTCACTGAAAATGAGAATTTCAAAAGTGTTATATTCTCTTAGTCAGATGATTTAGTCATATAGTTCTCATTATTCTGTCTAAAAAATATCATCAGTAAATATTTGAAAAGAAATAAACTATTAAAATATCTGCATAAGTGATCAATAGTTTACTTTTGCTATATATGGATCTGGGCTAAATCATTCAGCTTAGTGAATACATCTTTGGAATGATTATGTAATTAGCGAAAATTTGCTTGAAAAGTGGAATTGTTCATTTCATTAATTTAAGGTATTGTATCATACTGGATGTACTGAAGAGAGGTCACTAATTGTATTTGATTGAGAAAATTTTAGACTCCATCTATGCTTATGTTATATCTGGTCATTGTTAATCGTTAAAACCGCGTCTCCAAATTGTTATGTCGGAATTGCTTATTACTTGTACTTGTAAAGCAAGGAAACATTACAATTCCCACAATGAGAAGTAAGAACACTAAGACTGATACAAGTAAAAAACATTTACTAATTCCAAAGCACGACGACCATAGCTAAAAATACACTCATTTATATATTGCATGTACACCCATCTTGGTTATCAATTAGAATAAAATGACATGGATGAAAAATAAGCAGAGTTATAACAAATCACACACTGCGTGTCATGCTGAGCTAATTTCACGTTAATTTAATACCGGAATATTGTATCTTGAATAAAACACCACGTTCATATAGATTAATGTTATCATGAACAAAATATTACAATGGAAACCGAAACAAATACTACACTAATTAATCATCATATTCCATTAAAGAAACGGAAGTAACGTTGAACAAAAAAAAATCATAATAAGCAAAAGAATGTATTAGAAGGGGTTTGTGGAGATTTTAGAAATTTTCACAGATTGAAATCATGAGTCAGTTGAAACTAGACCACCATGGAAAACCTGGAAGCACTGGACGGCCGTTTTGTCCTAGTATGGGACTCCTCAGCAGTGCGCATCCACGAACCCGCACCCCGCGGGATTCGAACCCAGGACCTACTGGCTTCGCGCGCGAGCACTTAACCATATTAGGACGAAACGGCCGTCCAGTGCTTTCAGGTTTTCCATGGTGGTCTAGCTTCAACTGACTCATGATTTCAATCTGTAAAATAATGTAATTTTAACTTTTTATTCTTATCATATCAATTTACAGTTGAATATGTTTTACTCTTAATTGTATAACCTACATTTGCTTTAAGTGTGTGAAATTTTTTTACATTAACTGACATGTTAATTAGATAGTAATCTTAACAAATTCTAATCATCTTAATAATTTATGAAAATATAATCAAACTAATTTTATAAGCCTAAATTTCAAAGTTAATAGATTCCATAAGAACTGAATTCAATCATAACATATATATTGATTGATTCAGTTTAAAAGACAGATATATTCCTGATGAAGTTATTCAAAATGTAGAACTCATATTGAATGTATATATGTTTGATTGAAATCAATAAGTACTTAACAAATCAAGATAAATTTATTATTCCATGAATTGAATAATGTTTGATCTATGTAAGTAACAGAAACTTTCTAACTAGAATTAGAATTATTAACCTAAATTTATGATTAAACATATTGACTAACATGATCTGTTATTGTTTTCAATGATGCAGTTACATTTATTTCTCTATTTTTGTTGTTGTACGTATTAAGCTTAACATCATTATTTCATCATATCTAATTTTCATTATTTTGATTCACTATAACTCAAGTTGTTAATTACATTAACTTTGTTGTAATGATGATGATGATTTGGATGATGATGATGATGATTTGGATGATGATGATGATGATTTGGATGATGATGATGATTTGGATGATGATGAAGATGATGATATACGTCGAGGCATCATCGACTGATATACATTAATCCAGGTTTATACATTATTGTTTATGACTATGACTTAATGACTAAAGTGAATATTGAAAGAAAGAAGGAAAAGATCGAAAATAGAACACTTAAGTAAGGGAAAAAACATTATTTAAATTAAAATAAAATTTTCCCTACATTTATATTTTAATTTTTCCAAAGATTTAGTGTGAAATGAAAAAATATTAGTTCTAGCTTCCATTTTTCACACACACACACAAACAAACAAACAAACACAAACCCTCTTCCTCTGATGTCCTAAATATAAACGTTTATAATGTATTAACACTTTGATAAAATTTTTTTTGAAACAGAATAGTCAATAAATAAACATTTTGACCTAGATTGTTAAAACATGAAAACAAAACATTTGATTTAATTAATACAACTATATAACCATAGATACATACACATATAAACAAACATGTATGGATACAACAACGAAAAACATTAATGTAATATATGAGAAGAATAAGAATAGAATCATTATTTATGTTTAATATCTATTTTCATTCATTATTTTTAATGGAGATTGAAAGTATGCGAATCATAGTTACTTGTAAGGGTCTTATTAACGAATCATAAGTAGGATGAAATATGGACCTTAGATTTTATTGTTAACTAATGCTTCAAATCTGATAATATTCATAGCTTTTTATTAAAGTTAAAACATCATTTTTTTAAAAAAAAAATTCATACTGACTGTTATTGGTTAGTTGAAGTTTATGGTTGGATTAAGTTTAATCATTTCTACGATGAAATGAATAGTTATGGAACGTTTACAGTGAAATCGTTTTCTTTTTTTGGTTAGTGTTTTATTAGTAAAGTTTTTTTCTACGGGTTAGGATTTCTGACCCTATGCTCAAACATAATCTTTTACCAGGCCTTGGGATCGACAATAACCCTAAAAAAGCTACAGGCTTAAGTAAGTATATCAGTAAAAGGTATGATAAAACCGATATAATAAACGATGATTTGAACAGAGTAAGAATAAAATTTAGTTTTTCACATGAACTGATATTAGACAGATTATTACATCGAAATATAAGTACTGGTGAATAACTATTATGTCCTAGTTTAAAAGTTTATCAACGGTTTGTACTCAAGATTTCATATAGAACTCTGACCCATGAGTTTTATTATCTTTCTACTATAAAGATTTCATACAGTTACCAAGTTGACATTTAGTGAGATCACATTTCCTCATCTAAAAAAAGTGCTAAGTGAAGTTGGATGATGATAATAATTATGATATTGAGAAATAGTTGAAATCGTTTCAACTGTAGCGAGTCATTAATTTGCAAAATATCAATCAATAATATCAATCTGAACTGTTCCTGTTGCAAACATCAATCCATTGTCTCACATTTTGATTGTTCATGCGTTTTCTTACAAGTTGCATTGTGTTCACGCTCTTCCATTCTTGATCTTCCCTCATCTTCTGCTGCCAGACATTACGTTTTTAACTCGCGTTATATACTACTTATATCAATATAAGTAGCACATACCACAGTATGATTCTCATAACGATAGTTGAAAGTTATAAGTGTGAACAGTCCTAAGGAATTTCAAACTACAATGAAACTATTGTTCAGTGACTGAATGTCAGTTTATGGTGAAAATTATTTTTAATCATTGAAATCATTCTCTGTGAACTGATATGATGTACAATATATAAGTCTGATAATCAGACCTTTGTTTTATAAATTAATGACTGATCTATAAAACTAACATATTATAGTCGTTCATAGATCACGGTGGTACTTAATCATGTCTTTTTGTCGATTATTTTATGAACAAATACATCATTTTATCATGTGAAATGACCAATATTTTGCTGATTAATTATTCTACCTTTTAATATCTGTTCACTGGTAGGGGGGGCTATCGTGTCAGTGAATAATTTTGTTGTCTTACATAATGTTTTAAGTATTTACCATCTAAGACTAACTCACTTTGAATAAATTGGTCTGTAATCTTAATGAATTCATTGATTAAGTATAGCGATCAGTTTATGACATAACGTGACAATCATTCAACGTCATTGGTGACTGGTGGAGTCTAATTACGTCTACAATGAGACAGTCATGACCGAAGGAATTGGATGATAATCCTTGACCAATATCATGAATCGACAAAAATTTCGAAATTTCGACCAATAGACTTTTACTCATTTGGTTTTAAAATTATGCTTTTGACGTAAAAACTGTAGATCGCATAACTGAAACACCATAATATGTCACTGTTATTAATCTACCTAAAAATAAGATAGTAAGAGAGAAGATGGGACTTTCAGGAGAGTTTTGATACTCCAAAAATGTCATTATCTTAATAAACAACTCTATTTACTTGACAACAAATATGAAATTGATATACAGCAAAAATAATGAACTAAAAGCGAGAACAACTAATCAGATGACACCAAAGGTCAATTGAAACATATGATTTTCAATATGGGATTGTAGGGGTTGCTGAATTACAATAAAATCAATAATCGATCTAAGCCAGATAACCATTGAAAAACTGACAACACCGGATCCCCGTTTTGTTCAAGCATGAAACTCTTCAGTATTGCTCATCCACAACCCCTTATTCGGTTCTGCTTCCAAATTCTTATCCTTTAGACCAATAAGTTGGCATCCAACTGTGTTGATGTCTAACTTCAATCAATTCACGACATTTCACGACAGTTATCCAGCGAAGACAATATCTAAATTGGATCGATCTTTGATTTTAATGAGATGTATGAGTTTGAAAAAAAAACTACCTCAAAATTACTTTCAAGCCAGAACTACCAGTTATTAACACAATAAAAATACATCATTAAATGTCTTCTTGGTAGAAGTGAGTTCATTATTATTCCTCTATGACAACAGACAAAAATCGCACTCGATGGCAAATTAACCAGAATAGTTCAGAAGTTGCCTCCAAGACCTTGAGACTAAATAACAAGGACTCGAATCCCATGAAAAGTATCACTTTCATCAACCTAAATCTAAAGTCTTTTCATACAAACTATCATCATAACAAAACTAGTCAAATTTCAAAGACTGTGAGCTGTTTGATGCTTGGTTCAGTGATTTGTAGGTAAAATTCTCGTTGAAACACTTGAAGAATCTTTTAGTTTCATCTTATTCGATGATAATACACAAATTCACACTGCTGAGCAGTTGTGCACTATGTTTGGTGGAGTTCCTTTCTCTGAACTGAATGGTTTAATCATGAAACTTTTATTGTTCTTTCCGATAACATCATCAGTAAAAACTGCATATATCAGTGAGCTATTCGAATTTCTCCATTTATAATTAACAGCTTCTCTTGCTGACCATAATGATGATTGATTATTGTTGGCTTTTCACTTGTGATAGTTTTTCTGAATAAGAACGGATTAATGATTAAACCGTATAGTTCAGTGAACATGACTCCATTTAAATCGTCTACCTAAATTATAAATTTTCCTCACAACCTTCAACTTGTAAATTCTAATACACTGAAACACTACTATCTGTTCCGTCTCGTTTTCACTAGTTTGTTGAGTGATGCCGCCTTGTTTTTACAATGAAATTTATTAAACTTGTTACTTAATTTAGTTGACATCCATCAGTTATATCTCGTTTGTTTTTTACTGTCAAAAAAAAATTGATTTGTGATATTTACGGTGAATAAATTATTATTAGACCGTACCTATTCCTTTCGTATGTTTGTGACTGTGTGTATGTGCATGTGATGTACCCACAGCTGATTACTTCTGTTTAATCACAAAGAGAGTAGGAGAGTAAGAGTTAAGTTACAATTATTGGCATTTATACCAAAAATATAATTGGATCACTGTTGCATGAAATGTAACAACAATGTTGATTCTATTTCTGTTTCTTTCTTACGTTTTCTCAGTTATATTTGTGTTCTCTACAAAAGTTATCCCATAAATAGAGATAAAAAGTTATTTTTATTAAGAAATAAAGCATATTTTGGTTGACTAATGTTTAGAAATGAGTTGCCCATGTGACACTACGGTAAAGAATTGTTATAATTGAGTAAAACCGACACTTGAATAATCGAAAAAATAGTTGAGATTAGCACAGGATAATGAAGAAAACAGAGCTGACAAGTGATAACAATTTATTTCACCATCGATAGACACGATGACTATAAAATGCATTCATTTTTGTATCGATTCTACTGATATTTGATCATTAAGTTAAGAGAAATATCAAGTAAAACCGTAATAAGGGAAATAAAAACATTAGATTTTACGTAAAATTCATACAAAATACATGTTGGATATTATATTAAATGTAATACACATTGAATTAATCTATAAAAAATATTACACTGAATAAGTGTCGTGAGCAAACATGGATAGTGGCTAGCAGTGGAATACAGGACGCACTTGTCGTCCTATCCGGGACTCGTCAGCTGGATGTCCCTGCACCTCACAGTTGATGTTCACTCTGAGACTCGAACTCAGTACCGTTCACTTCAAACTCCATCACGTTTTCCACTTAGCTGCTGAGTCATGATAGCCAATTGCTTATGCAATGAGGTGAAGTTTAAATTCACTCGGTACTGTTTGTTCGAATCTTCCCATTGGTGTTTAGGACCGAAATTGATCAGCCCCAAATGGGACGAAACGTGTGCCTTGGATTCCACTGCTAGCCAATATGTTTCTTTGCTTATAATGCTTGTGAATGAAGGCAATATCGAGACAATATGCACAGTATGCACATATGCCAATAAGAGACTGATTAATCGCAGTCCTAAACATCAATGGATAGATTCAAGTAAACAATACCAAGTGAATTTGAATAAGTGTCATATTGAATTTTACATCGAAAAATAATTGCACTGAGATAAACCGAATATTGTTCTGAAAGAAAATTGTACGGAGTTGAAGTATGTTATTTTAGTATATTAAATGTATAATAAGCCTTTTTGTAGACAAAATGCGACAATTAAGTAATAACATCTATAGTTTCAAATGTGTACGTGTTTGTGAATATCTTTCCTCATATATGAGTGTCATCTTGAAGATGCTTTCCACATCAAAAGTCTGACGTCAGCTTAAAAACAATTTCAGACCAAGAAGAACTGTGTAGTTATTTCATTATCGCTTGTGAGACTCACCTGAGCCCGCGTCAACCAACTACACAATCTGAAACCTTACCTCTAAGCTGAATGTCTTGTTTGACGTGTGCCAACTATCAAGAAGCCTATAAAAAAACAGGTTTTCCTCCCAACTACTCCTGAACATCTAATAACTCAGCATAATGTACACAATGTGTAGTCACTTAGATAATTGGTCACATAACTGTAGATAGACGATCACCAAAGGTTTGTACTACTAAAGAGAGCTAAAGTCGTGTGGTTTTTTATTACAAGTTAGTTTTTTTTCCTCAAAAAATAAACTCAATGACATTTTTTCAAATTCATGTTCCCTTGCGTCATTAAATGCTACGATGTCGACAGAGTTGTTCCATTTCAATTTTTGACTTCTGTTCAAAGTACAAAGCTATTCTGAAAGTTATTTTTCTTCTCTATTTTACATAAATTTATGGATAATCAACGTTCAAGATCTATAGTGTATCAGCTGTCGTTTTATCGTTTCCTTTATAAAACATATTCGTATTGAAATAACCTCAATCATTCTGTGATTAGCAGTTGTTGTAGGCTTGTTTCTTGCCTTAATCTCAAGATCTAACACAGATACACATGACATTAGCCACCATTCAACCATTTATCAACTGTAAGCACTCTACAGTCACGTTTTTAGGATGCTTCAACTATAAGTATCTCTCCAACATATCGTATTTTGGATTAAACAAAATACATTATGCTTAATCTTTAGATCGATTGATAAACAACAAATATTGATCGACATTACTATTTCAATAGATCCATTAGTCAAGTAGAGCCTAATATTCTGGCAAATAAAAACAAACAACCATATTTCTTGCATAAATAAAAAGAAATCCTCAAATTTTTCAACAACTAATATATATATGTTGTTTAAATTTTCTTTTTCTTTTCCATAATTAATTAATTTTCTAATTAAATCCGTTTGTTTTATGCGTTTTTTTTCTATCAAGGTAGTGATAAGAAAATCGATTTAAAAAAGCAAAAAAAAAGAATTATAAAATTAAACTGATTTATTATATAAAACTAAGGGAGAGAGTGAGGGAGGGGGAGTAGGGAATATGTGTAAGAAAAAAAGGGAAATTTTCAGCTGAAAAGAAAGATGATTATCTACTGATCTTTTTGTTTTGTTTTATACAAAAGAAAAATCAGAAAAATTAACACAGTCATAAAGTTACTGTAAACAATACACATATACACAAAGAAAAAATTTGAGTAGACCGTCATTATCACATTATTTAACGGTTGTTTATTTTTCTTTTTTTTTCTTGAAAAAGTAGTAATGAGTTAAATAGAATAAAATAGTTCAGTATAATAATGAGATTTATTTTTAGTGAAAGGGGTTTTATACGGATTGATTTAATTTGTAAATTGTATTATACTCAACATAGTTTGGGTACCCACGAAAATCCAGAGACGAATATAGCCTATGAATTAAAGTTACTCACAACAAAGTCTCTTTAATTAAACTATTGTATTCGGTACCCTCAAGACTTATTTTATGATATAATTCTTAGTAAGAAGTCATGATGTATAAAGTTAAGATATTTTAGATGTAAAACAGTTATGACCAATAGAATCAGATGATAATCACGCTATATTACAAATTGATTGAAGTTGAGATGGTACCACCCACTGGTCGAATCGATTTAGGCTAGACCACAATTGAAGACCTGGAAGTATTGGGTGGCCGCATCGTCCTAGTATGAGACTTCTCATTAGTGAGCATCCACGATCCAGCACCCGAGACCCGAACCTAGGACCTTCGGTCTCGCGTGCGAATGCCGGCTTAGAGTGTTCGAAGCCGCCAAAAGTTAAGTTTTTTTTACAGAAATATGCTATGAAATCCCATAGATACAATACTATGAAGTAACTGAATTTATTGATTGTCGACAGAGTGATATCTGATAGCTTCATATCTTTCTTAAGTAATGACTTTTTTTTACAAGTAATGTAGTAGAAATCCCAAACTGTCACCTTAATTAAATGTTTCTTCACCAAAGATTCAGTTAACATCCAAATAAAATTGTTCCAAGCCTGTCTACTTGTTCAGTTAATTATTATGGTATACTCTTTCAAAAACAAACTCAACTGGTTTGAACAACTTAACTGCTTACTTTAATTTCTGTAGAGAAGAAAATAACCTTTCTACATATTCGGATACCTATAAATCACTGATATAGGACTTGTAGAATAGCTGAAATCGTTATCTACAAATAAAATAGGCAATGATGATGTTGTACAAAACGACAATGAAAGCTCCAAAATTAAATTGTCTAGCTTAGAGAGCACAGCACCACGAAAGACACATGAAAACTGCTAATGATCCATTTGTGATACAGTATAATGCATTAGAATGAAAACAAGAGTAGATTTGCCAAAATAACACATACGTAAGTAACAAATAAGATTCTTATTCCCACCACCACCAGTACCTTGTTTATCACTGAATGACAGAAAAATCATTAAACCACAAGTGGGTTATTACGTCAAGGAATTAATATTTAATCTAATATTACAATGAAAAAAATTACTTAAGATCCATTCCGAGTAGGATTTTATGAAGGAGCTTTAAGATGTTAATCAGAGTTGGATGGTGAATATTAGCGGAATCCAGAGTATGTGTTTTTCCCTGTTTCGAAGTTGTTAGCTAGATGTACATGAATCCCAGAGTTGATATCCACTCCGGAATTCGAATCCATTATATTTCACTTCAAATGCTAACTTATTATCCACCTACCTATTGAGTCCAATAGCCACTGGTTTATGTGATAGGGCAAATTTAAATTTTTTATATTGATGGTTTGAACCTCTCCACTGATGTCTAGGACTGAAATTGATCAGTCTCTTTTGGGATATCTGAACCCTGTGAGGTTGGTTTCGGTTTCATCAACAATCCATCCTATACGACGTTGAATCACTTAGTCTAGTAGGCTCACTGCAATTCATTTGATAGAATTCAATCAACATCAGTTAAGTGAACGAATATTTTACTAATAACTACTCTGTCAATCACCAATCGGTTATCAATATCTCAGTTCTATGGAAGGTCAATCGCAGTTCGAAGAGCTCAGCAGTAATTTTGCAAACTGTGAATCTAGATAACATGTGTTCGAATCCTATAGGGAACATCATCTCCTTTTAGACCAAAAAATAGCCCTTGTTTACGAGTGTCAACCAGTATAAAACTTAGTCTCAAAGTTTCCTCTCAGCTATCTTCAGCATTGGATTCGATAAGGAATGATAAAACAAAGTAGTGTTTGTAAAATAATTTCATGAAAATTGTTTAAGTGATATCGAGCAATTAACTTTATTAACTGATACATTTTTCATAGTATACTATTTCTACATATTATTGATCAAATAAATCTTTTCCTCACTCACTGTATTCAATTTAATCTCGTAACCTGAAGACAGAAGAAAAGGTTTTGTTCTAGTCAATAATCGATTGATGCTATTACTATTATTATTATCATTAGTAGTAGTGTGAGTAGTATCACTATAGTTGTTGTGTCTTGTTCTAATTTAATCAACTAATTCGTTATTAATCCAGATTAAAAGACTTTAATGTTTCTCTCTCTCTCTCGCTGTCGCTCGGTCGCCTGCTTGCTCTCTTCCTTTTTACCTTTCATCATTTTGATCATAACTATATAGTTTTATTTCTTTTATGTCGAAAAATTAACCAATAAATTTATTCCAAAACTACTCATCAATAATTTATCATTTATGATTATTTTTAATCAAGTCATAAGATTGATCAATATAAAATATAAGAAAGTTCCTGTAAGCTAGTCAAATCACTATTTAATAACAAATCATTCGATAACTATCATAGTATGAGATTCATCAGTAATGCACATCCACAATCCCGCAAGCGAGACTCAAAATAAAGGTCTTTGGTCTCGTAATCGTTCCATACTAGGACGAAATAGCAGTCTAGTACTATCAGGTTTTTAATGATGATCTAGTATAAATCGACTCATGAATTCAACTATTAAAATTACTATAATCTCTATATAAATGCCCATTCTTACGATAATTATTACTCATTTTATTCAGTTATTTAGTTACGTGGTAGAAAATATTTATTAATCTTAAGTTTAGTACCTGAGCAACTGGTAATATCTTCCTAACCGCTTCAGAAATGGCTCAAAGTAATAAGAGAAATTTTATTTCAACGTTAGTGTATATATTGGAAGCGTGGGTGTTTACAGGTTTATCAATGGCCCTAACATCCTGAAAGCCTCTGGGAACATGCTAAATCCTTAGTAAAGAAAAGTACTTAATCGATATGCACACCCATGATACCACATGCGGGACTTAAACCCAGAACCTTTGGTCTCTCGAACAAAATTGGACATTGATACCGTTGGATACCTGTTCAATGGTATAGTGGTTAAACATTCACGCGTAAAACCGAAGGTCTTATATTCGAGTTCCGCCTGCAATATCACGGATGGATGCACATTGTCGAGGAGTCTCATACAAAGGCAAAATAGTCATCTAGTACTTCCAAGTTTCCATTGATGGTCTAACATTAATTCATTCATGAAGTTCTCTTACAAACATTTTTTTATCTAATAATAATTTGAATTCATTCATTAGAAAATTATTAACTTGTTCTCATACATTTTTATGCTCACAACTGGATAATTCAACTCATAATAATAATAATAATAATAATAATAATAATGATAGTAATAGTTTCTTCTAATCTACTCGTAATAGTGTTAGCATATTTGATTGAATCGTTCTTGTTTGTTGTTAAGATAAACAATAATGAATTCAATTGGAATTAAATTGAAAATTGAAAGTTGTGTCTTTTTTTTCCCGATTCATTTATTAATTATAAATAAATTTCATTTTAATAGATAATCATAATAATAAATGTTCTGACATAAAAGCAAAACAAAACAGAAAAACAAAAAAAGCAAAGAAAAACAAAAAAACATAAAATATAATGGTCATAGTAACCATTTCATTAACCAAAAATAATCAGGAAACCTAATTGAAAAAAAGAAAGAACGGAAATATTTAGAAGCTTTAAATTGTAATTACATTATTACATAATTGTTAAAC
This sequence comes from Schistosoma haematobium, assembly GCF_000699445.3. Lineage (NCBI taxonomy): Eukaryota > Metazoa > Platyhelminthes > Trematoda > Strigeidida > Schistosomatidae > Schistosoma > Schistosoma haematobium. The sequence continues at coordinate 15,191,955 of NC_067201.1, forward strand.
TTTATGGGATAATTATTTTTAAAAAAATAGATTGATTAGGACTAGTGTAGTGAAGGAAAACACAGGTGAGGACAACTGATTTGTATTTAGCATAAAATTACAGAGTTATTTGGTAAAATAGAAAAACCATATAGTAAATCGTTAATTTGCAAAATATTAACCTGAACTACTCCTGTTGCAAACATCAATCCATTGTCTCACATTTTGATTGTTCATGCGTTTTCTTACAAGTTGCATTGTGTTCACGCTCTTCCATTCTTGATCTTCCCTCATCTTCTGTTGCCAGACATTACGTTTTTAACTCGTGTTATATACTACTTATATCAATATAAGTAGCACGCACCACACTAGTGGTTAAATTTAAGATAAATCTTTTGTTTTATTTGAGACTTGTTAGTTGGATTTGTTACTATTGCAAACATTAATATATAAATATCGGTTTATTTAGTTGGTCTGTTTTAAATAAAACACTTATCGTACCTCCTAAATTTTACTGTTAACTATGACTTATCTATTTGGAAATTGCTAGAGTTCATTATTACAATAACTCAGTATAGGGGTTGTGGAGATTACTAAGTTTTTGATTGAGATCATGAACCGATTGATGTTAGACCACTGTTGGAAATCTGGAAGCATTGGACGGCCGTTTGGACCTATTGTGTGACAACTCATCAGTGTGCATCTACGAAACCACTCGCGGGATTCGAACCTAGGGTTTTCGGTCTCGAGCGCGAACGCTTAACCTACTGGACCATTAAGCCTGCATCTAATGATGTTAATGTCTAACTTCAACCAATCCACGAATCAACGAATCTCGCGCAGGGCGGGATCGTGGATGCGCACTGCTGAGGAGTCCCATACTAGGACGAAACGACCGTCCAGTACTTCCAGGTTTTCCATGGTGATCTAGCTTCAATTGACCCATAGTTTCAACCAGTGAAATTTCTAAAATCTCCATAAAACCCATTCTGATAATTTCAATTATTGTTATTTTTCGATAATGCAATGAGAAGACGAAGTTTATCAGAATTATGTGATATATTTGCGCAATACATTTCGAACAATCTGATCACACATATATACTTGTTAAGGACATTTATATATGAAAATTAAAAGGTCAACCAGACAGGTTGGGGATAAGTCATAACAAAGGAAAAATAATGAAGTACACAAAAACAAATGTGATTAACACTCTTGATAATAAATCAGTATTACCAGAGTAGGTTAAGTGTAAGGACAAATTGTTTATGAACACACAAAGCGGGTTTCAATTTTCGTATAGCCAAGGCTTCAATAAACCTCAGTATACATCCTTAAGGGCTTTTGTACAGCACTACAAATGCTGATTTGATGTCAACCTTATGACCCGTCTCAATCAAATGTTTCGCAATGGAGGATGATGTCTGTCTATCCTGTGATCTTATTTGACTATTGGAATCCATTTGTTTCTGCAACCATTTTTTTATTCGTTTATTGAGTAATCACTGCATTCTAGAGTTTACTTAATATCAGAGATTTCATTCTAAGCTTCATATTTTATTATATTTATGTTCTATATATCAAATATTTGACTGTATCATATCAATATGTTTATTATAAACAGTTAAAGATAACTCTAGATACTATAAAATAGAACATTCAAGTAAAATTACACTTAGATATTGAGTACTCACCTATTAAATAAATAGAAAATTAACCAATAGCATTAGATATAATATACTTATTATACATTGAAAAAAAGTTTCATATAACTTTAGTACATTTCAGAATGGGTTTTGTGTAGAATTTTTAGAAATTTCACTGGTTGAAATCATGAGTCAATTGAAGCTAGATCACCATGGAAAACCTGGAAGTACTGGGCGGCCGTTTCGTCCTAGTATGGGACTCCTCAACAGTGCGCATCCACGATCCCGCCCCGGCAAGATTCGAACCCAGGACCTATCAGTCTCGCACCAGGCACTTAACCAACTAGGCCACTGAGCCGGCATCCAACGGTGTTAATGGAGGAATCCCGTACTAGGACGAAACGGCCGTCCAGTGCTTTCAAGTTTTCCATGGTGACTCATGATTCCAACCAGTGAAATTTAGTACATTTGTAAAATTGTGTTAAATTTAAATATTTATATTATCTACACTTTGCTTTTTTCATTAAAAAGTTATTTCAATCACAGTTTAACATTGTACATTTAGAATATTCTCATTCTTACAATTATAAATAACTATACAATCATTAATCAAAATGTTGTCTATAAAAAAATATATATATAGAGAGAAATTACCTAGTAATTAATATTGATTAATATAGAAACTATAGAAAGAAAAATGAGTGCATGAACTCAACAGAAAGAGAGGAAGAGAGTGTGTGTGTATGTGTGAAAGACAGAATACAAGATAAAAGATAAAACTATTACACTATTTCAATATTGATTTATTGTAAAAATAAATATTAGAATTAATTCTTGTTAACTATAAATGAATTAAAATGAGAACTAGATTGTGCATTCAATTTTCATTAATTCTGTTCATTAATTGAATATATATATATATGTCTATATCTAAATTGATAGAACACAGTCTTTTTTTACCATACATAATGTAAATCATTAAGTAAGAGAAAGAAATGTTATGAATAAATAAAGTGTTGATAATGTCGATATTGATTATGATGATAATAACGATGACAACGTTGTAGGGGTAGTGGTGGTGGTGGATGTAGCGACAGTGTGAAGTGAGAATACTCTATCTCTGTGTGTGTGTTCGTGTTAGCATTCTACCCATTTAAAATAGACAAAATTTACTTATATATATAAATATATATATCATTGCTAATTGGATTTCTTTTGTATTGTATTTCACTACTTAATTTTTCTTTACAATAGGTAAACAATAATACCAATTCCCATATTAACAATAAGAGTATTTTCATTTGAAAGACAAAACTTGTCGAAATTAATTAATTTATTTAAGTAGTATTACGGTTTAATTTATTTTCGATTCTTTTTTTCGTCTTATTTGTTAAAAAAATTACTTAGACCATATATATATATATATATATATATATATATATATAGACTTGAACATTTATGTGTTTCGATAATGAGAAATTGATAAGTCTTGCGAACTGAACGCTATATTCGTTTCCTAAGCTATTCTGTAACCCCTAAGCTAAAACTATACAGCGATCTGAACAACGAGAGAGAAGACGCAAAGTATGCGAGAAGTACTTTACTCCAAGGTTCATTTCAATACAGAAAATACAGGGTTTTTATAATATTTTAAATGTCCGTGGGTTGCTAGAAGATTCTGGAATGCTACTAAACATATTAGCAGTGTAGCAATCAACCAATCAGAACTTCTGCATGTGACGTTTCACTTCCTTGATATTCTTGGCTAAAACTTCAAGTGAACGCTGATTTGATGAAATGCTTCTTAGTGTTTTCTGATGCTTGCTTGTCTTTTGCAAGAAATTTTCTGAATCACTCCAACAGAAATAACACACTACTGGTATAGGGGTTGTGGAGATTATTAAGTTTTTTGATTGAGATCATGAACCGATTGGTTTTAGACCACCTTTGGAAATCTAGAAGCACTGGACGGCCGTTTCGTCCTATTGTGGGACTCCTCAGCAGTACGCAGTGGTCTAACATCAATCGGTTCATGATCTCGATCAAGAAATAACACATATTTCATATGTTTTTGTAAAGGGTATCAATGAAATTAAATTTCAATTTGTTGCTTGTAGCTGCCTGCTTTCTATTAAATAGACAGTTTTTTTTAAATATAAAACTAGATTAAATTAGACAGTAGTGAAAATGTATTGTTTATTAATAAAGAAAATATTTTAAAATATTAATAAGAGTTAATTATTTGATTAATTCTGTAGTTTACACTACAAATTGATCTCATTTAGATGAATACTGAAAATCAAGAAGCGTTGAACAGTTGTTTCAAACTAGTATAGGACTTTTCAAGTGTCTGCAACCGCAAACTCATCGAAGATTAAATTCAAAGCCTTGATGTTTTATGAAAAATGCTTAACCTTCAAACTAACAAGTTGGCATCTCATGTATTTATGTGTCTAATTACGTTCATTTCACAGTATTATGTACTCACAACCAAATGCTATTGGTGAGCAACCGTTTGACATTCGAAATGGGTGAACTCTACTGTTCACTACTTTGCACTATAACTCAGTATATTACCTCCGAAAATACGTCACTAGTTAGCATATAAAAATTATCACTAGAAGGAAATTTGTGAGGATTGTTACATTTCCAAAATGTACACCTTAATTAAGCATAAGATGATTACACAACATTGCAAATTATTCAAAATTAGGAATGTAAACTATTGGTTGCCGAATTAGTGGTTTAAAGATTCAATGCTCACCGTTAGGTTCTGCGTTCGATTTCATACGACGTTGTATAGAGGTGTCAGAGAAATTCCTTACTGGGACAGAATAACTATTAAGTGCTTCCTACACTTCAATGATTATCTAAATGAGATCAGTTTGTAATGAAAACTATAAAATCTAACAGTTTTTACAAACACATTATACTCATCATTCCATGATAGTTAATTATTTTCTCTTAATAAAGCTTATCAGTGAAACTATAATTTACGGACGACCTTTGAGCGACATCAAAAAGACCTTGAGAATATCCATCTACATACTACGATTAAATGAGTGTCATAAACCAGTGTGAAGAATTAGGATTAATAGTTACAGTTGATAATTAAGGTTAGGAATTAGATCTAAGATCTTCATCACGAATTGACATCAGCTTTAATGCCAAAATTCTATTTAGCCAATTGACTTAATTAATTTCGCGCCAAAATTCAAGTCCTGTTATCGTAAATCTGATTGGTTTCGTCCTTAAATTATAGTCTCGCCAACTTATCAAGTAAATATATATTTTGATCAAAAAGCTAAAAGATTATTATCATCACTTATAAGGATTTTATCATTTTGATCTGTATTGTAAAATTTAATTTTTGGACCACTTAAAATGCCTCATCATTGAATGCTGGTTTTAAAAAGTGATTTTTGAGATGATGAAGAAAATTCACAGCTGAAGAGATTACTTTTGATATTGTTTCTGAGTTCTCAGAGTTAAATGATCAAATTGTGAAACTCTCAGTGTAATTCTGAACAACGTTCTTAGTGTTTTCTTCATTTAGAAGTAAATTTTTTAGTTATTTTATGAGTATCAGCGAAATCTAATGTCAGTACAAGATCATCAGAATGAACAGATTTTTAACACACTTAGTATAACTGGAAAGGTTGACTTCTGAATGAAGCAAACATTGAAGATGTTGAAGATGCCACAGGTTTGACAACTCTTCAACCAGTAACAACTAATATGAAACGTACCCACCAAGTGAAATCAGAAGGCAGAAGCGAGGAGTTTCGAAAATATATTTGATAGGCTACCAATATATCGAGGATTGACTGATGTAGACTGGCTAGCGATTGCAGGGGATGTTGAGCATGGAGTTCCCATTCGTGATCTGGTGCGGATGCATGACCGAGTGCATTCAGCTAGGTGAATCCATTTAAATCAATATGGTCAGCATCTAATGTTGAAGACTTGCAGAGCTACTTATTTTGGGGATTTATTTACCTCTACAATGTTATCCTGAACAACGATGAAAGTTGAGTTATTAAACCATTTGGCTCAGAGAACTTAACAACACTAAAAGTGAATTTTGTTATTGTTATCTACTCTTACCAGCTGAATCATTAAAAGAAAATAAACAACAAACATAAGATGAGAAGTTTCATGTCAATTTGCTACTCGTTAAAGATGAACACTGATACATATTTTAGTAAACAGTTGTAAAGATTGTATTTACATTTGAATAATTTGATCCGGTTATTAATGAATTTGTAGGTATCATTACCAAGGTTTGATTTGATAATTTCGAATAAATTGACCATTGGGTAGATTGTTATAAGTAAATAATATATTTATTTTCTGAAGAAGTGGCTTAAACTAAGTCACTAAATCTAATTTTTATACTCATTGTGATATTACAAATATATTATTTAGTTTCAAAGATTGTTTAATTCCGTGAATTGATTGAAGTTAGACACCAACATCATTGGATGTCGGTTCAGTTGACTAGAGGTTAACCGTTCACGTGCAAGACTGAGTGTCCTAGTTCCAACTCTATGGCAGAATCGTTGATGTACATTGCTCAGGAGTCCCATACTACTACGTAACGGCCATCTGGTGCTTCCAGGTTTTCAATGGTGATCTAACTTAGATCGATTCATGATTTCAGTGAAATTCACTGACTGATATTTAAGTTCACCATGAATTATTTCAAAAAATCACGTTTATACATAAAAGACTATAATTTGTTAAGTTAATGAAGCATCTTCAGTATTAGATGAAGATCGTGTCGTATCACAAATCGACAACTGAACTTCAATCCATTTGTCCAAAGGTATCTTAGTAAATCTATAACTTGAATGTTCCGAGTACAACTTCATGAATATGGGGTATCAGTATATACAATTGAAAAGTCTTAAACTAACTATTCAATGTTTACTGATTTTTCATAACCCTTTACCTGATATTGCATCGTGACAAAATTTAATCATGAACTCTCATCAGTTTGTTCAACATTCTCTCGTAGTAACAACTAATATGTAGATAGGTAAATTATTCTAATTTCATGTTAAAATAGTATAGAATTAGATAAATAGTTCAAAAAAAAAGAATTCACTATTCCCTTAATAACAACAGTAAATAATACAGACAAAAAACATATCGATCATAATTGCCAATTTATAATGTACTCCAAAGGGGATAACAAATTATGATAATTACTCCCAGTGCTATTATTACTAGTGTTAGCATTTTATAAAAGCCAACATGCACGTATGTACAATTATATACATATATATAAACACATACAAATATCAGTATGAGATCTAGCTTAGATCGACTTGTGAATTCAACTATGTTAAAAAAAAAAACATACAAATATATTTGTTCATCGAAGAGGAACATTCACAGAATATGGGATATATACTTAATTTATTCATCTATATTCAATTTTTGTAATCTAAAATAATTAATAGACCAAACAATAAACCATACATGCTCAAATACTCAAATGTAAATTATTTGCACATAAATAGAACTGCCTATAACATAATAAATTTTGCCACTAGACAAAACAATTATTGTTACAAATGGTAATTATGGAAATATATCAGTTTCCTATATAACAGTTTCATAGGATTCTAGAAATCAGTCTCACTTTAAAGAATATTCAATAAACAATATTAACTAGTTGTGAGTAGTCATTAACAGTAACTATCTAATCCAGATTTTGTACTAGTTGACACTTATTAGAAAGGTAGTATTTATATCTCCTCTGTGAGATTCGTACCCCAGTCATCCAGTGTAATTGTCTAATACATTACTACTATTACTTTTCGTAACATGACCTAGTGTATGCAATATTAAGTCACTTGAACCCGTTGTAACAATACAATTTAATCTATAGAATTTGGTTAACACTAAGTCCCTAGATAGATATGAGTTAAGTTGACAAACAGTGATCAGTCAGTCATTTGTGTATACCCGTGTAAATTATCATTTGTGCATGTTAATATCATTCTAGTTAGTTGAAAAAAAGACATCTGAACGCATAATGATCAATTTAAGTGTAGGAAGCCAATATACCTGAAGTGTGTTTCTTGATACTACCCCCATTTCTTCTTCTTCTGGTGGTCGATTGGATCATGAAGATTTACGCATTTGAAGGGAAGCATGGAATACAATCGAGAGCTTGCATCCAACTAAACGATTTGAGCTTCACAGATCACCACTCACTTCTATCTCATATACACCAACAAATCCAGGTCAAAACAACCAGTGTAGCAGCAGTCTCTGAACAAGTAAACCTCAACATACACAAGGGAAAAGGCAACAACTTACAACACAACACAGAAAACACCAACTCAAACGCATTTGATGGAGAAAATCTCGAAGAGGTTGAATCTCATGCATCTGGGAAACATCATCGATGAACAATGAGGATCGGATACAGACAAAAAGACAAAGATCAACAAAGCAAGGACAGCATTCAGACAGTTGGAGAACATATGGAACTCGAAACAAATGTCAACCAACATCAAAGTCACAATCTTCAACACGGACACCAAAACAGTTCTACTGTACGGAGTCGAAACTCTGAGAACTACTGCAACCATGATCGAATTCGCACAGGTATTTATGAACAGTTGTCTACGTAAGATACTCAATGTGCGTTGACCAGATATCATCAGCAACAACTTCTGTGGGAGAGAACAAACGAACTTCCAGCTGAAGAGGAAACTACGAAACGATATTGGAAGTGGATAGAATGTAACATCACGGAAATCATCAAACGGTATCCGGAAGCAATCGCTAACCTGGAATCGTGAAGGGAAGCGGAAAATGGGAAGGCCTAAGAACACACTGTGTTGAGAGTTGGAAGCAGACATGAAAATGTTGAATAATAACTGGGAAGAACTAGAAAGGGCTTCCCATGACAGAGTTGGATGGAGAATGTCGGTGGGCGCCCTATGCTCCTTAACAGGCGTAAGTATGTAATTAATGTTTCTCGATATCTAGTAAGTCATTAACACATATCATCTGTAAGTATGAATGACAACATATCTATTTATGAATTCGAAGCAAGCGAATTTCACCTTTCTACTGAACAAAAAATTCAACATAAAAACAATCATACTAATTTCATACGATCATCTAAAATCAAACGATAACTAATTCGTTATCGAGTCAAACTAATCTATTCAGTACATTAATAGCAGTCGATCGATATACATGTAATTCCGACAACAATTAAGGACTAGAGAATATGAGAAATTGATCTGAATTATATGATACGCTACAGCTAAATGAAAATTCTTTCCCTAATTGGATTGTTTTACGTTAACGGTAGAAATGTTTTTTTTAGGCCGATAAAATCTCTCTTTATATAGTGATAACTATGAATCATAGTATTTAATAAAATCATGGAATAAAGGTTAACATCTAACGTTTTTCTGAACTAATTAACTAATATTTAAAGTTGTCTATTATCAGTGTCTGGTATTTATTTAGAAGTTATTGAAAACTAAATGGGGTGGATAATTAGACTCTAAAATTCTCTTTTAATTAGCGCTTGTATTCGGCTAGAGAACGGAATTTAAGGCATTCATATCTTTTACTGATTATGTCATCATTCAGTCGATTATGTTAAAGATCAGTAATCCACTTTCCCATGATTTCAGTTAGTTCTCAGTAAAACAACACTATTATTTATTGCTGTCGAAGATTTTTTCGCTCTGAAATTGGTTGACTCCATCAGTTATAGCTTCTCACTGAAACTTTAAAAAATCCATTACTCACCTATATACACATTCACAGAGTATGTAGAAAAAAACCCGGGTATTCCAAACATTTCAGTGTTTAAACATAACTGAGTGGTCACCTATCGTTCGTTTCAGCTTACAATTGATATTATTTTGAAGATGTTTATAAATGAAACCAATAACTATCAATATTATAATATTGAAAACAACTTAGTAACTGTTCACCAGCAAAGTCAATAAATAGCCTAGAGAGCACTTCCAACTACTTAACATTAAATAACTTGAAAATTACAGGATTTGATTATGCAGTGCTTTTCTACAACTAATCATTTCCCCTAACATTCCTTCTCTGAGCACATACATAAAGATGGTTTCACAATTTAACCGTTTAACTCTGAGAACTCAGTAACAATACCAAAAGTAATCTTTCCAACTGTGAATTTTCTCCACCATTTCATAAATCACTTTATAAAACCATGCCAAATTTTTCTTTGCAATACAACAAATTGACTTGAGTAAGCATTTGATTATGAAGAATTTCAATTGGTTCAAAAATTAGATCATATAATACAGATCAGAATTCGAATAGCTCACTGATATCTGATGATGTTGTCGAGAAGGACAATGAAAGTTTCATGATTAAACCATCCAGTTCAGAGAAAGAAACTCCACCAAATATAGTGTACAACTGCTCAGCAGTGTGAATTTGTGTATTATCACCAAATAAGATGGGACCAAAAGATTCTTGAAGTATTTCAACGAGAATCTTACTTACAAATCACTGAACCAAGCATCAAACAGCTCACAGTCTTTGAAATTTGACTAGTTTTGTTGTGATGATAGTTTGTTTGAAAAGACTTTTGATATGCGTTTCATATTGTATTAGTAAAACTGATCCATTTCATAGGATTCGAACCTTTATTATTTTGTTTCAGAGTTTCGGAGGTAACTTCTGAACAAATCTGGATAAATTTATAGGGCGAAAATAAATGAAAGTTCATGTTTATTCTCCATTCAAATCTTTCTTCTTCCTCTTCTTCTTCTTCTTCTCCTCTGCCAACATTGACAAAGAGAACTATATGCATACAGAACTAAATTAGTTAAAAATCTATTCTATCTGTTTTCAACTCAATATGGATAAGATTTTAAGGACAAATCGATCAAATAATAAAGGTGACACTTTAGAATAGATTTTTTGAAACTCAACTAAATTAAATAGATAATGCAAAATACGAAGTACTTATTTTAAATGGTTGAGAGTAGTCGATAATGAACCCTGTTTGATGTAAGTTTTGCACTATTTGTGGTTCATTGTATGTTTAGTTTTAGGAGAGTTGATAGTTCTTATGGAATTTGAACTAACGTCACTTAGTTTTACGGTGACAGAGCTTACCATTATAGTATTCGGTCAATTCATTACAAGGTATTATTCCCACTTATTGTCACAGAACAATCATAATAAACTTGTTTCCAACTTGGTTAATGCTTTAAGCCATAGTTTTTCAACTGATTATTGAGAATTTCACTTTCAAATTTGTCATTCGTGAGGATTAAGAACAATCTGGTGGAGTTTAATAACTCAATTTTTATCTAGTTGCGATGGTCAGTTTGTTGAACCCAAGTAAAAGTATTTGTGCAGACACCGGTATTTTTATTCTTCTTCCAAATATCCAACAGTTAGACAGATAATATGATGATGGATGGTAGTATGTAGTAAGCAGAGTACCCTGTTTGATATAACATTTCACATGAACAATGAACACCAATAATTCATTTCATTAAGCGCAAATCATCCGTTACTTGTCCTGTGTACACAGGAAGACAGAATAAAATTACTCTCTTTCTCTCTCTGTTCACATTGATAACTATGAATGTTGTTCAATTTCCTTTATCTATCCCATATTTATGGAGTTTCAAATTGAACCACTCACTATCTGATACTTATTGAAGTAAATTTATCTCAACCATATCGTTTAATTATTCAAACATTTTGACTTTTCTAGTTATACTTGGGATTACTTCATTGGCGAAATTTCCAAAAATGTATGAGGATAATTTGCCAAAAACAAATTATACTCAACAATTTCAACTACAATGTGTAGTGTTGTTCTCATGTATCGTTTATTCTTCTTATGTATTTTAGAAAATTACGTTATTCTATTGTCATTACATAAAGTCTGTCTATTATTAAATCTAATGTCCAGTAGGAATATAATCTGGTTTGTCTGAACTGATGAGAAGTTCTGAGAATAGAATTTGACAAATTACCATTCATTTCTGGGTACCTAATTTAGTTTGTTTCCCATTTCGATCCTACCTAAAGAAGTAATTCTATGCATAACTCAATCATTTCATTTCCAAAACATTTAGATCTCGTGTAAAACACTTCATTCAATGGTTATAAGGGAAAAGTGTTAGTTACAATGCATACGGGTTTTGATTGCAGTCCTCCATGAGGTCCGGAATGGTCACCCATGATGAATAGTATGTTGTGACGAACTAGCTACCTAGTGCACATCGATTTCCACCTGTATCGCATCTGAGATTAGTTTTTGACCAGTATTGCTTAAAAAGTCAAATACTCGTCACTAAAGACATTCATCTAAATAAAAGCACTTGTAAACTAATATCAAAGAGACAACCAATAACATCCAGGAAGACCCTGGATGGTAACTTTATTTTTGTTTAGCACAGAACACCAACGTACAACCATATCAACAAAATGGGTTGAAAAACATCAGCCTATCAGGTCTCATAGTGAGTAGCATTCATTGAGAATCCTTATGCACAAAAACATGTTCACTCTATCATTCTCTCATGGATTTAGCATTCAATTCTTTCTACTGTTTAAAAGTAATTTTAATCGACAATTATTCTGACAGTCAGTTACCCTGTACTTTATATACATTAAAATTGGAAAATTATATCCCATCTGTAATTTATCTCCATCTTAATATTTCTTTTCATTAGCTAATAGATAGTCAAGTAACTTCGTTGAGATAGTCGATATTCTCAAAACAACTTATGATACAATATCAGTTTTGATTTCGATTTTTTATTTTCTATAACACCACAATATTTGATCATTATAAGACTCTCAATCACATAAGTCAACTAGTAACAAAACTGTATAGATTTCATAAACGGAATCTGTCAAAAGAATATCCTCTTCATTAAACTGTATTTGATTCTTCGTCAGTGACACGATGTATATCCTCCGTTATTTAAACAGTGAATTAATTAACTTAACCACTCACACTGAGATTGTGGAAGAGATTATCGAAGTTTAACATATGTCAACATCACAATTATGCTGACATGATCTTTTTGTTACATTAGAAGAAACAATAATGATGGTACAGATAATAATTGTTTACATACTAAATAATAGTTGAAGTAAACTCAACTCACATCACCACACTTCCGCATTACACACACACACACACATATGAACATGCACATGGAAATACAGCACTCAGGCACATACATTCATTCATATTCGCATTTCAACTTCAAAGTACTTAGGTTTACAAGATACAATTATTATTTCACTCTTTCAGTAATAATAATAATAATAATAATAATAATAATATCAATGATAATAATAATAATAATGACGGCGATAACTACTAATGGCAACATCCTATCATCAGTAAAATGTGTAATTATCTCGTAACAATGAAGATAAATAATATTGGTTGCTAAGTTATTTTATAATAAAATTGAGATCTGTCCAAATGTGAGTTTATTTCATTCATTTTCCATATAGATATACAAATACATATGTATATATTCATATGATCACTAAGCAACAAATTCTATTATTCGTTTAGATGAAATACTGTGTATGAACACAGATATATCAGGAAAAGTGATGAGAATAAGGCGCCTGATCAGATTGGATTTTACCTATTATATTTTTCGGAAATTATATACAATTTAAACAGAGATGGATGGTAAGCATCAGTAGAATTCAGCACGCAACATTTCGTCCTACCTACAACTCGTCAGTTTGATGTGCTTGTATCCTAGAAGTGATGTCCCACTCCACTCCATGATCTGAATCCACTACCGTTCACTTGAAAACACTATCACGTTATTCCATTAGCTACTGAATTGAAATGGGTAGAACTATCTGTACTAATAATATAGAGTGAAGGAACAATTATTAATAAAATGAGATTGAATTACACTTGATAAATAGTTTCGATAGACAATGATTATCAATATAGATCTTTATGCATAAATATATCGGCCTAATTCACCATACCACATTCACATATGAAGATGAAAATAAAAAAACTTAACCGAAATAATATAGTAGCAATGATAAAAGTTATTTGACATGAATGATGAATTAATTATGATTAGTTAATTAAAAATGATTAGGATTAAGCATTAAGAGTTAATTTATTGTTAATATTAAGAGTATTAGGATTACAACTTTTAATGTTGGGAGTTAGCATTAAGATATCTGATTTGAATGGGAGAATACTATTTGCAAACAGAAATAACCTTTTGTATACTTTAAATTGCATCAACTACTCTCAGGTAGAATACTTATCTGTAGCAGGGATTTATTATATTTTAGTTCACATATCATTTCATGATCTCTATATGATTACACAAAATATATTTACATCAATTTCGATTTTAGAAACTGGATATGGGAGATATTTGGCCTAGTTTATTATAAAATGCAATCCCTCTTACGCTGTACCTAGAATTTCGTGTAAAAATCTGAGTGACGCTATCTTAAATCTGATCAACTAATTCAATATTGTCAGTATTGTATAGTTTTATTGTGAAGTCCATTATTATTTTGGGTACAAAAAAAAGATACCTTAATCTTTTTCTTGAAAAAATGTTTGTCGCATCGATTCTATTATGAGATTGTCGATATTACAAACTAACTTACTACGTTGACTACTTAAGGAAAGCTCAACTTATTCACAATAAGTATATATATATAATTTCTATTATTATTATTAACAACTCCGCCTGTAGCTCTTCTAGAGTTACTCCCGGTCTCAAGCCCGGGTAAAGGAGGAGGGTTGCGTATTAGGTTAGCGGCCCCATCCCTTAGAAAACTAACTCGCTAAAAAAACGCTTACCAGAAAAAACAATTCAAAACATTTCAACGCTGCCCTGGGAGTTTGAGGGTCTTCATTTAGAAGAACTATGAGGCCTCATGGTGAAAGCCGAGTTCCTTCTAAAGCCACGAGACCGATTCCACTTCTAACAACCAGAGCAAAAATTTTTATAGGTACATGGAACGTACGGGCAATGTGGAAGACCAGTCAAATAGCAACGGAAATGAGGAGATAAAACTTGGCAGTACTGGGAATCAGCGAAACCCATTGGACTCAAGCTGGACAACAAAGGCTAAATATGGGAGAGATGCTGCTGTACTCCGGTCACGAAGAGGAAAATGCTCTGCACACTCAGTGAGTTGCTCTAATGCTGTCCAAAGTAGCATTAAATGCACTTGTGGGATATGAATCTCACGGTTCCAGAATCATCAAAGCATCATTCAAAACAAAGAAGGAGGGGATCACAATGAATATTATCCAATGTTATGCACTCACCAATGATAGCAACGACGACATTAAAGATCAGTTCTACGAGCGGCTGCAATTAATCATAGAGAAGTGCCCAAGAAAGGGCTTCACCATCCTGATGGGAGATCTAAACCCCAAAGTCGGAATAGACAACACCGGGTATGAAGATATCATAGGACGACATGGACTGGGAGAGAGAAACGAGAATGGGGAAAGATTTGCAAATCAGTGTGCATTCAACAAATTGATCATAGGAGGCACAATATTTCCACACAAACGTATACACAAAGCTACATGGATCTCACTGGACCACACCACAAAGAACCATATAGATCATATTTGCATCAATAACAAATTCCGAATGACAATGGAAGATGTGAGAACTAGGAGAGGAGCTAACATAGCTCCAGATCACCACCTAGTTGTGGCCAAGATGAAACTGAAGCTGAAGAAGAACTGGACAACTGGACAAACAGCATTACAAAGGTTCAATACAGCCTTCCTTCGAGATACTGATAAACTCAATGAATTCAAGATAGCTCTCAACAACAGGTTCCAAGCCTTACAAGATCTACTGAAGGAAGAAGAAACTACGATGGAGGACAGCTGAAAAGGTATCAAAGGAGCACTGACTTCAACGTGTCAAGGGGTTCTGGGCCTAAAGAAGCATGTGGTGTTTGAATGGACTAATGATACCTTTGTACTGGTTGAATGTTTGATTTCGAATTCTAAATACAATACATTCGTTGGTGCCTGTGTCTTCTTAATTCAATTTCGTTAATCCTGGAATTCCTAATTCACACGACAATTGGAATACTATATTGGCGTCGTGATGGAACCTGTAATGGAAAAGTTGGATATTCATTCAACTCCTGAAGCTATTGAGGATTATTTGGAAAGGTTCGAAATTTGGAGCATGACCAAAGAAGATGATGAGGATGTTAATATTGTGGCACACTTCCTCACATTCATTGGGAGAGAAGCGTACAGCTTATTAAAAACTTTAGCATGTCCAGAAAAACCTATCTCACTCCCTTATGCAACTCTTAAAGTGCTATTATTAAGTCATGTAAAATGCACCAGTTTTGAATGCCGTGAAAGGGCGAAGTTTCATAAGACGATTCGTCAAAATGACCAAAAGGCTCGGGAATTCATCCTTGAATTACAGAAACAAGCTGCCAAGTGTAATTTCGGTGATCAACTTCATGTGCAACTGAGAGATCGATTAATTGCAGGAATTAACATACCGAGTTTGGAAAGAGAGCTGTTAAAAATGCCAAACTGTTCCTTTCAAGATGCTAGGACTGCGTGTATTAACTACGAAGCAGTGAATGAACTTGATATCCAGTCGATGAAGATTTCTGATACTTTGCTTAGTCGTCATGATGAACTACAATCTCAGGGTCAATCAAACTTGCGTTCATTTAACAGTGATTCCTATTCTCGTGTAAATATGAAAGGTGTTTCAACGAGGAATTACAAAGCAAATCACAAAGGTGAGATGAAGTTTGGTAAATGTTTATCATGTGGAAAGTTTCATGCTCGCAATCCATGTGTATTTCGTAATGCTGAATGTTTTAAATGTGGTAAGGTAGGACACATTCAGTCAGTATGCAAAGCTATTGTTCATTTTGCTTCAAGCTGTACTAAATCTTGTAATTTAAATTTAAATAATTCGGATGTTTCTAATGATCATTTATCTTTATCAACGATTTCAAAAGACAGTGCAGAGTCATATGACAGTTCAGAGTTAGATGAAATCCAGAATTCTTGTGAGACAACAGTTCCTAATCAACCGATTTATCAGAATTCTCATGCTATTGTACCAGGTATGACTTTTCCTAATGATTCACATATTTCTAATGAAATTACTTGCAATATTGAGGAAAATATGTTAAATGAACCTAATCATGATCGGAAACCTGATGTGGTTAGGATAGATGCTGGTTTTTCTAACGATCCTACGCTCTGCAATGACAGTCCTAATGAATTTCATGAGAATATTTCAGAAGAATCAAATCCTGATGTCATATCATATATTACCTCTCCTCATAATGCATTTGATCCTTGTGAAAAACCTGCTCAATGCGAAGCACGAGTACTAAGTGACCTCGAGTTTGATTACATGTCGGATGATTTCATATCAATTGCTGTTTACCCTTATCACAAAAACAGTTCTAATGTTTACTCTAAACAATGTGAGAAATATGTTTTAAATGAAGCCACATTATTCATAACTTGGGGATATAAAGATCCAACATTATTTCGTGGGGGAGGATAGGATTGAAAAATCTATGGTTCAAATTCTAGATATTAATGATTTCAGTACAAAACCGATATGCTGATTGTATACAATTCCAGGTGGGTCTGTTCCGATTTCGTTTGTTAATTCCAATACTAATGAGCACTTTCTAGATACTACAAAGTTTTTATCTTATACGATGTCGGACAGACTCAGGATGAACTTAACAAGAAGACGTACAACCGATTACAAACACTTATACTTCTATTTAAGCTGTGGCGGATGTGGTGTTTGAATGGACTAATGATACCTTTGTACTGGTTGAATGTTTGATTTCGAATTCTAAATACAATACATTCGTTGGTGCCTGTGTCTTCTTAATTCAATTTCGTTAATCCTGGAATTCCTAATTCATACGACAATTAGAATACTATAAAGCATCATCACAAAGAATGGATCTCTATAGAAACACTGGACAAGATCAAAGAAAGGAAGAACAAGCAATTAACAACAGCCGAACGCAGGCAGAGAAAGTCCAAGCACAAGCTGAATACATGGAAGCAAACAAGCAAGTAAAGAAGAGCACTAGAGCCGACAAGCAACGACGGCGGGAAACGCTGCAAGAGAAGGAGATATGAAGCAGCTTTACAATACAACGAAGAAACTAGTAGGGAAATATAGTAAACCAGAGAGACCAGTCAAAGACAAAAAAGGCAGGCCAACCACTGAAATTCAGCAACAGCGGAACAGATGGGTAGAGTACTTCGAGGAACTCCTGGATAGGCCGGCTCCAATGAATCCACCGGATATCGAAGCAGCACACACAGATCTTCCCATAGATGTCAATCCACCAACGATGGAAGAAATCAGAATAGCCACCAGACAAATCAAGGGTGGAAAAGTAGCAAAACTCGACAATGTACCAGCTGAAGCACTGAAGTCAGACATCGAAGTAACTACAAACATGTTTCACCTTCTATTCAGAAAGATTTGGGAGGAGGAACAAGCGCCGATGAACTGGAAAGAAGGACACCTCATCAAGATTCCAAAGAAAGACCTGAGCAAATGTGAAAACTACAGAGGTATTACACTACTGTCAATACCAGGGAAAGTCTTCAACAGAGTGTTGCTGAACCGGATGAAAGACGCAGTAGACACCCAACTTCGGGATCAACAAGCTGGATTCCGTAAGGATCGATCGTGTACAGACCAAATTGCAACACCACGGATCATCGTCGAACAATCAGTTGAGTGGAACTCGTCACTATACATCAACTTCATTGACTATGAAAAGGCGTTTGACAGTGTAGATAGGAGAACGTTGTGGAAACTTCTTCGACACTACGGAGTTCCTAAGAAGATTGTCAACATTATCCGGAACTCATACGACGGAATGCAGTGCAAGGTCGTGCATGGAGGATAGCTGACAGATGCATTCCAAGTAAGGACTGGAGTCAGACAAAGTTGTCTACTCTCTCCCTTCCTCTTTCTTCTGATGGTCGACTGGATTATGAAGACCTCGACATCTGAGGGAAAACACGGAATACAATGGACAGCTCAGAACCAATTAGACGGTTTGGACTTTGCAGAAGACCTAGCCCTCCTATCGCATACACACGAACAAATGCAGATAAGGACAGCCAGTGTAGCAGCAGTCTCTGCATCAGTAGGCCTCAACATACATAAGGGGAAAACCAAAGTCCTCAAATACAACACGGAGAACAGCAATCCAATCACTCTTGATGGAGAAACTCCGGGAGATGTAGAATCCCTCACATACCTGGGAAGCATCATCAATGAACAAGGAGTATCAGATGCAGACGTAAAGGCGGGGATTGGCAAAGCAACGACAGCATTCCTACAATTGGAAATCATATGGAACTCAAAGCAACTTTCAACCAATATCAAAGTCATAATGTTCAATAAGAACGTCAAGGCAGTTCTACTGTACGGAGCTGAATTTTGGAGAACTACAACAACCACCATCAAGAAGACACAAGTATTTACAAATGGTTGTCTACGCAAGATACTCAACATCCATTGGCCGGATACCATCAGCAACAGCCTTCTATGGGAGAGAACAAACCAGTTCCCAGCTCAAGGGGAAATTAGGAAAAGACGATGGAAATGGATAGGACATACATTACGCAGATCATCAAACTGCATCACGAGGCAAGCCCCAACTTGGGATCCTGAAGGGAAGCGGGAAAGTGGAAGGCCAAAGAACACATTACGTCGGGAAATAGAAGCAAATATGTTAAGGATGAATAAGAACTGGAAGGAGCTTGAAAGGATTTCCCAGGACAGGGTTGGATGGAGAATGCTAATGAGCGGCCTATGCTTCTTCACGAGGAGTAACAGGCGTAAGTAAGTAAGTATATTATTAACAGTGAACTATCAGTTGTGAAGTGTTGAGAAATCAGGAAAGACACAGATAGACAAAGATATAGAAAGAGATTAGATGGACGGTGACTTATCTTGGTTAGAAACAAGTCTTTCATGCGTTGTTTTCTGTATGCGTGTTTCGCTCTTTCCTATATATCACACGCACAAACACGTACATATACTCATTCCGCTTCAACCTCGTTCATGAATAATGACTGTAACGAATTAACAAAAGAAATACTACAGTACACGTTTAAATAGATGTGTCAATCAAAAAAACTTTTTTTCTTTACGCTATTACTACTTAAAATGGTATTCACAACAAATATTCCCTTTTATTATTACATTTATAAGTATTAGTGGAATTTAGTATAAGAAGAATAATGCATGAAATCTGGGCGTAACACATAGATTCCACCGTCTTCTATTCTCTTGGTTACACACAATTTACGTACATATCGGTGGGTTGTATCAACAAACGGGATCACGCAAAGCTTGCATAACAACACTACTATACGGAAAGTATACTGAACATATAAATAAACGGTAGTATTTATTTACGTCTATAATCATTAACATTGATACCTGTTTATTAAGAGGAGGACAGATAGGAAAAACGGGAACGCAACCAATTTTTTCCATTTGTTAATAAGTTTATGCAGTTTCTTATAGCTCATTTGATGAACCATTGAACTAATGTTAAATTTTATACGGACTACTTCTTGTATGTCGTATGTATGTATGTATTCATGCATGCCTTATTTCCTAATTTTCCAGTTAATCCAACAATTACTTAATAATTTTTATTAATAATTGTTCCTTCACTCTATATTATTAGTACAGATAGTTCTACCCATTTCAATTCAGTAGCTAATGGAATAACGTGATAGTGTTTTCAAGTGAACGGTAGTGGATTCAGATCATGGAGTGGAGTGGGACATCACTTCTAGGATACAAGCACATCAAACTGACGAGTTGTAGGTAGGACGAAATGTTGCGTGCTGAATTCTACTGATGCTTACCATCCATCTCTGTTTAAATTGTATATAATTTCCGAAAAATATAATAGGTAAAATCCAATCTGATCAGGCGCCTTATTCTCATCACTTTTCCTGATATATCTGTGTTCATACACAGTATTTCATCTAAACGAATAATAGAATTTGTTGCTTAGTGATCATATGAATATATACATATGTATTTGTATATCTATATGGAAAATGAATGAAATAAACTCACATTTGGACAGATTTATCTCAATTTTATTATAAAATAACTTAGCAACCAATATTATTTATCTTCATTGTTACGAGATAATTACACATTTTACTGATGATAGGATGTTGCCATTAGTAGTTATCGCCGTCATTATTATTATTATTATTATTATCATTGGTATTATTATTATTATTATTGAAAGAGTGAAATAATAATTGCATCTTGTAAACCTAAGTACTTTGAAGTTGAAATGCGAATATGAATGAATGTATGTGCCTGAGTGCTGTATTTCCATGTGCATGTTCATATGTGTGTGTGTGTGTAATGCGGAAGTGTGGTGATGTGAGTTGAGTTTACTTCAACTATTATTTAGTATGTAAACAATTATTATCTGTACCATCATTATTGTTTCTTCTAATGTAACAAAAAGATCATGTCAGCATAATTGTGATGTTGACATATGTTAAACTTCGATAATCTCTTCCACAATCTCAGTGTGAGTGGTTAAGTTAATTAATTCACTGTTTAAATAACGGAGGATATACATCGTGTCACTGACGAAGAATCAAATACAGTTTAATGAAGAGGATATTCTTTTGACAGATTCCGTTTATGAAATCTATACAGTTTTGTTACTAGTTGACTTATGTGATTGAGAGTCTTATAATGATCAAATATTGTGGTGTTATAGAAAATAAAAAATCGAAATCAAAACTGATATTGTATCATAAGTTGTTTTGAGAATATCGACTATCTCAATGAAGTTACGTGACTATATATGTATGTAAATTATGTTTACTAGGTAAATAAGTTATGAAAATGTATTCGTATCAATATTAGTTATGGTTTAAATTAATCCCATTTTTGATATTCAGATTCGAAATTTGAGCAATCTTTGTAAATGTGCATTCTGTGCAAATTTCCTCGATATAGCCAATTTGTTGCACTTATTTTCTATTGGAATAGATGGACTTATGTTGGGAAGGGGATAACACGTTGACGTTTGAAGTGACAATGCTGAGTTTGGGTTCTAATGTGATCATCAGCATATCGAGACACGGGTACATCCGATTTATCAGTCCAAAATAGATCGAGACGCGAATTCCGGGTTTCACTGCTAACTGTAACGTTACTCATTACTTACTTACTTACGCCTGTTAAGGAGCATAGGGCGCCCACCGACATTCTCCATCCAACTCTGTCATGGGAAGCCCTTTCTAGTTCTTCCCAGTTATTATTCAACATTTTCATGTCTGCTTCCAACTCTCAACACAGTGTGTTCTTAGGCCTTCCCATTTTCCGCTTCCCTTCACGATTCCAGGTTAGCGATTGCTTCCGGATACCGTTTGATGATTTCCGTGATGTTACATTCTATCCACTTCCAATATCGTTTCGTAGTTTCCTCTTCAGCTGGAAGTTCGTTTGTTCTCTCCCACAGAAGTTGTTGCTGATGATATCTGGTCAACGCACATTGAGTATCTTACGTAGACAACTGTTCATAAATACCTGTGCGAATTCGATCATGGTTGCAGTAGTTCTCAGAGTTTCGACTCCGTACAGTAGAACTGTTTTGGTGTCCGTGTTGAAGATTGTGACTTTGATGTTGGTTGACATTTGTTTCGAGTTCCATATGTTCTCCAACTGTCTGAATGCTGTCCTTGCTTTGTTGATCTTTGTCTTTTTGTCTGTATCCGATCCTCATTGTTCATCGATGATGTTTCCCAGATGCATGAGATTCAACCTCTTCGAGATTTTCTCCATCAAATGCGTTTGAGTTGGTGTTTTCTGTGTTGTGTTGTAAGTTGTTGCCTTTTCCCTTGTGTATGTTGAGGTTTACTTGTTCAGAGACTGCTGCTACACTGGTTGTTTTGACCTGGATTTGTTGGTGTATATGAGATAGAAGTGAGTGGTGATCTGTGAAGCTCAAATCGTTTAGTTGGATGCAAGCTCTCGATTGTATTCCATGCTTCCCTTCAAATGCGTAAATCTTCATGATCCAATCGACCACCAGAAGAAAGAGGAAGAGGGAGAGTAGACAGCCTTGTCTAACACCGATCTTCACTGGGAATGATTCTGTCAGCTGTCCTCTATGCGCGACTTTACAGTGTGGTCCGTCGTATGATTTCAGGATGATGTTGACGATCTTCTCGGGTACTTCACAGAGTCGAAGTAGGTTCCATAAGGTTCTCCTATCCACAATACCAAATACTTTTTCATAGTCAATGAAGTTGGTGTGTAGTGATAAATTCCATTCAGATTATTGTTCAACGATAATCTATAGTGTCGCGAATTGTTCTGTGCACGACCGATCCTTACGGAATCCAGCTTGTTGATCTAGAAACTGAGCTTCTACTGAATCTTTCATTCGGTTCAGTAACACTGTTGAAAACGTTTCCTGATGCCGACAGTAGTGTGATGAATCTGTGGTTATCACACTTCTTCAGACCTCCTTTTTTGGTATCTTGGTGAGGTATCCTTCTTTCCAATCCATCGGTACTTGTTCCTTCTCTCAAATCTTCCTGAGTAGAGTGTGAAGCATATTTATATTTGCTTCTATGTCTGAGTTCAGTGCTTTAGCTGATATGTTATCAGGTCCTGATGCTTTCTCATTCTTCATTTGTCGGATGGCCATCCTGATTTATTTGATCGTTGTTGGCGTGACATTTATAGAAAGGTATGTTTTTGCTGCCTCACTGTCTGGTGGATTCAATGGAGCTGATCCACTGAAGAGATTTACAAGGTGTTCTGCCCATCTGTTTCTCTGTTCTTCAATCTCGGTGATTGTCTTGCCGTTCTTGTCCTTGACCGGTTTCTCTGGTTTACTATATTTTCCTGTCAGTTTCTTCGTTGTGTCATATGGCTGTCTCATATCTCGTTCTCTTGAAGCTTTTTCCGCTGTCATTTCCAGCTCTTCTGCATATTTTTTGCTTGCCGGCTCTAATGCTCCTTTTCACTAGCTTGTTTGTTTCTGTGTATTCATCTTGTGCCTTAACTTCCTCTGTTCTTGTTGGGATGTTTTTAGTCGTTGTCTTCTTGAATTTTGTATCGGGTTTCAATAGAGATCCATTAATTGTGATGATACTGGGTGCGGCGCAACCCTTCCTGACACATTGAAGTCAGTGCTCCTTTGATATGTTTCCAGTTGTCCTTTACAGTAATTTCTTCTTCCTTCAGTAGATCCTATAATGCTTGGAACATGTTGTTGAGAGTTATCTTGAATTCTCTGAGTTCATCAGTATCTCGAAGGAAGGCTGTATTAAACCTTTATAATGCCATTCCTCCAGCTGTCCAGTGTTTCTTTGGCTTCAGTTTAATTTCGGCCATAACCAGTTGGTGATTTGAAGCTATGTCAGCTCCTCTCCTGGACCCCACGTCTTCCATTGACCTTCCGAATTTTTTACTGATGGAAATATGATCTATCTGGTTCTCCGTGGTGTGGTACGGTGTGAACCATGTAGATTTGTGTATGCGTTTGTGGAGGAATATTGTACCACTTTTGACCATGATTTTGAAAGTGCTATGGCTGGTGGTCGACTGTTATGACCGCGTCACAAATTGTTACATTTGGTCGTCGCTGATTGTTATGTCGGAATCGCTTATCAATTAAACTGGCAAAGCGAGGAACCACTGCGATTCCCACGACGAGAAAGTAAGAACACAAAGACTGGTATAAATGAAGATTTATTAACTCCAAAACGTGACAACGACTCGAGGCGAAAATACGCTCAATTATATATTGATTTGCACACCCATTTTGATTATTAGTTAGGATGAAATCACAAATATGAAAAGTACCCAGAGTTTTAACAAATCACATACTACATGTCATTTCATGTTAATTTAATACCGGAATATTGTATCTTGAGTAAAACACCACATTCATATAGATTAATGTTATAACGAACAAAATATCAAAGTGGAAACCGAAACACATACTACACTAATTAATCATCATATTCAATTAAACAAACGGAAGTAATGTTGAACAAAAAAGTCATAATGAGTAAAAGACTGTAATTTTGACTTTTCATCCCATCATATCAGAAAGCACATAGAATTGTCAGTCTCTCATCACTCTCATCCCTTTCTTTCAGTCCATGTAGCTGCATTACGTCCTCATATCCGGTATTGTCTATTCTGACATCGGCGTTTACTTCTTCCATCAGGATTTTCAGGTCTTTTCCTGTGCACCTCGCTATGATTGATTGCAGCCTCCTGTAAAACTGGTCTTTATCGTCGTTAATGCTATCATTGGTGAGTGCATAACATTGTATGACATTCATTGTGATTTCCTCTTTCCTTATTTTGAAGGATGCTTTAATGATTCTGGACCCATGAGATTCCCATCATATAAATGCTCTTCGTGCTTGTTTGAGAAGCATCAGTGCAGATCCTTGTGTGTGCGAAGCATTTTCAACATTTCTCTCGAAGCTTATCTTCCACTGATCCCGAGAACTGACAAGTTGTGTCTCCTCATTTCTGTGGCTATTTGACTGGTCCTCTCGGTCTCTCTCATTGTCCGAACATTCCAAGTACTTATATTAATTGTTGCTTTGGTTGTTAAAAGGAGCATCGACATCATGACTTCTGAAATACCTTGGCTTTCATTATAAGGCGTCATAATTCTTCTGAATGACAATTCCCTAACTATTAGGGCAGAGTTTAAATGTTCCAAATGATTTTTTATGGTTAGCGTTTTTTTAAAGTAAACTTGTTTCTTACTGGATGGAGTTGCTGATTCCATGCACAATCCTCCTCCTTTCCCAGGCTTGGGACCGACAGTAACCCTAGAAGGGCTACAGACGGAATCACCTGTCTATATTGAGCTTTAATAGCAAACTTATAGATTAATTTATTGTAATATTTGTAAACTCTTTGCATAAATCCATAAAGTACCCATAAACCTATGTATATAGACACATATCTTTAACATTCATTGAAATCGAATACAAAAGAATAACTGAATAATTAAATAAATGGAAAGAAATAAACTGATGGATAAATATCAGTTAGCATATTATGTTTTACGAATAAACAACAAATTGAAAGAATATCAAGCGCACATCAATCACCACAAGTCATTCAATCAGCTTACCATTGAATATACATATAATTATATACATATTCTTTAATGGTAACAAATGATGTTCAATAGGTAAGCATAGACAAGTTAAATTATAAAAATCTGTCAAATTTGATTAACAGAATGAATAAAAATTAAATAAAGTTCAAAATAACATGATTGTCATCTTGTCTGTTAGTTTCGTTACTTTTTCTTCTTCTTCATCATCGTCATCATCATCATCATCAACATCATCGCCATCGTCATCATTAATATCAATCATTGACATATTCCTCATTATTTTTATTTCCATTTAGTTTATAAAAAACAGACCTATGGTGATAATAAGCGCATAATTGCTCAGGCGCGTTTAAAAATTGACATAAAACACAGATTCATTGAAGGTGACAGAAAATATGTCTATGTGTGTGTGTGTGTGTACGTGAGAGAGAAATAGACAGAGCTGAGAAAATTTAATTAGAAACTAAAATGTTTCCTTATTTTTTTAATGATTTTAGTAATCTCTGTGTTAGTTATTCATTCAATATTTTTCATCTCAAATATCAGTCTACCTTGTGAATAAAGTTAATCAACTAAGGTATTTGAAATATTAGTAATTTTGCAAATAAGGATTATACTTTTAAAATTGCAAAAATGACATTTTTCCATCTTTTCTTTAATGTTTGAAAACTAATTCCATTTTAAATCATATTCATTTCTTTTTTGTCAGACTAAGTTCAACACTTCATGGTGTACACCATAAACAACCATTCGAAATCAGGAAACACTGAATAAATGTTTCGTATTAGTGTTGGTCTCCTCGGTGGCGGTGTTCGTCTATAAGATTAATCTACACAAACCATATTGTCGTAGTAATAATGTGCACACTGATGACTAACCCTAAGGAGTAATTCCAGGAGTTTTAATAAAAAAAACTGTAACCAGTACAGTTCAGTCATTTTGATCGTGAGACCAATATCATCAGCAACAATGGACGATGGTTTCGTAATACTAGAAATTGATTAAAGTCAGATATGTAAAACATCGAATGCTGTGAGACTTATATGACATAGGTTCAAGCTCTAATGCGATCGTAAACGGGTCTCATACTAGGACGAAACAAATGCTCAACGATTCCTGGTTTTGATCAGTTTTCTAACTAAGACCAAACCATGATGTAAATTAGGTAATTCTACAGTCTCCACAAATCTACCATAATAATAAAGTCAGTGTTAGCTAATGGTGCTAAGTGAATAATGGTCAACATCATGTATAAATTTGTAAACTTATAACATGGTCATATGTCTTTTTTTATCTTTGAAGTGATCTCTATCATGATGATAATTCAAGAATATCAAATAATATTCGCTATAAAAGAAAACAGCTTCCAAATTAGTAACCGTTTTGTAATCGAATCCAATTATTCAATGTCTTTATAGATATTTGTATGGCAGTTTACATATACAGTTTGTTGCATCGTTAAAATATCCATGTCACTAAAGAGTTGAGCATGATAGATTGCTTACTGAAACATCAGTTTATTTAATATTATTTGATCACTGCATGGCGGCCACTGTCATGTCTACCTAGTCCTGTTTAGTAATGATCACTCGTTTAAGTGAATTAATATTGTTCGTGTTATCTTAGGATGCTAGGAGGTTGACGGTAGCCGACAGGAATCCATGGACAGTCGTTAATAAGACAAACTCTGTAATCTTAAGAGTACTGTTGATCCTAGTGAGATTCAAATTTAAATTACTTACCCCTTTAACCCAAGACGTTATCAACAACTTCCTATATGACTGAAATATTCACGAATGATTGGTTACTGAGTAGTGAACATTGTCATGTGTGACTACAATAAACAATAGATATTTAGTATCAGAAGAGGTTTTGTGGAGATTGTAGTAATTTCAATAGTTGAGATCCTGAGTCAATTGAAGCTAGACCACCATGGTAAACCTGGGAGCAATGGACAGCCGTTTCGTCCTATTGTGGGATGTGGGTCGTGGATGCGCACTGTTGAGGAGTCCCACACTAGGACGAGACGGCTGTCCATTGCTCCCAGGTTTACCATGGTGGTCTAGCTTCAATTGAATTATGATCTCAGCTATTGAAATAAATATTTATTTAATAACTTCATATGTATCATCATAACTATTCCATCTCTTTTCTTCATACCTACCTGTTTAACAATTAACCCAACTACTTAATAATTATATTTATTTATTTTATTCAAAATTGTTAAGAATTAGAGCATAAAAGAAAAACAAAAGATTGAAAGAAAAAAAGAAAACAACTGAACTCATTATAAATAAACTTAGTAACAGAAATACAAAACCAAAATTGATTTTATACACCATAGATTAATTCATAATTTTCTTCATGAATTATTAATCTGTAAATTCATTAAGGTTAACCAATTCATGAGAGAGAGAGGGGAAAGAAAAGATTAAATTAATATTGTACACATACATATATCACTGTGTTTTTTTTCCTGAATTGAAAATTACTTCTATTTTGTCAAGTTTCAAAAATAGAACATTGTTCTTCGTTGTTGGGTGATGGTGTTAGTGGTGGTGGTGGTGATATAGAAAGTGGTGGTTTTCAGTTTTCAATGCTCAAATAGATTAGATCATCTGAAATAATTTAGTTTGATGAACTGTGTCATGATAAAGAAATTGGAGTGGAAAGTAACTAAAAGAAAAAAATTAACCTGTAAAATGGATACTGTTGGAAATCCCAACTCAATTATCTTCTTTTTTTATATTAAAATGTCTTTTTTTTTAAAAAAACAACAACAAATGACATTTAAAATTATCTTTGAGTTCATTAGTTATATATTCCAATTAATAACCATGTTAAACTCACTGGTGAATAACTTTGAGAAGAAATTCAAATGGTCCTATTCAAAAGCTGTGACTAGTTAAAGCTCAACCATACCAAACTTCAGATAAATATCACTGATTATAATGAATCATGGTCGCATGATATCATGTTAACTTATTAGTCCAAAGGTTAGTCACTACTTATGAGGATCAAAGCTCATAAGCTCGATTCCTAGAAGGATTTTGGATATAGTCTATTGAGTATTTCTGTCTTAAGACAAAACGTCTATTCAATACCTCTTGATTTTCAATGATTATTGAACTGAGATTCACTCATAATCTCGAAATGCAAATGGAATAATTTTTTTCACAAGTGAAAAACTGCTTGCGTTTTCCTTTGAATAAAAAAGATTCAAACATAAATAGGATTTAGAATAGTGGTTTATAGAATTTATTATTAATAATTGTACCATACTACTGATTTTACAAATAAAATCTTTTTTCCTCCTTAGAAATAAAATGGAAAGTGAATAAAGAAATTTTGATTCAGTCGATTAATTCCTAATCTAATCAGTTCACTTATATGATTAAGATAAACTGTTAGTCTTATAACAATTAACAAAGTGTGATTATTTCACATTCACATTTTCTTGTGGTTGTGACAATACGAATTAGGATTTCTAAAATAATAACAAAACTTATTATTATTATCAACATGGGATTGTGGAGATTGTTGAGCTTTTGATTGAGATCGTGAATCGATGAATGTTAGACGATCATCGAGAACCTGGAAATACTGGATGACCGTTTCGTCCTAGTATGTGACAAATCCAATGGAGCTAATCCGTGTCAGGAAGATGGTCGCGCAATTTCGTGGATTGGTTGAAGTTACACTGGATGCTGGTCCAGTGGTCTAGGGATTAAGCGTTCGTACGCAAGACCGAAGATCGTGGGTTTAAATTCCGAGTGCGAGTTTGTGCATGCGCACTGCTGACTAGTCACATATTAGGACGAAATGGTCATCCAGTATTTCCAGGTTGTCAATGGTGGTCTAACACTCATCGATTCATGATCTCAACCAAAAACTCAGTAATAATAATATTAACATTATCAATAATAATGTATACTATCTTCTAAACGTCATTTGTTTCTATTAAACATACTTTAATACATTGTGTTTATATATTTATTTCAACTGAATTTATGTCTAAACAGATGAAACACTGTAAATCAAGTTGGTGGTCACATTTGACAACTGACTGAAAAATAGCTAGTCAAACACAATACCTAATGAAAAATAAAATTTCTCCAAAACGCTATGGTATCTTTAAACTACTTACTTGGAGTGTACTTGTATAGAAATTTTAAATTTAGTTAATTTATCATATAACATATTCATGACTCAAATGTCCGGACAACCAGGTGGTATCACTAGCCCTCACGCATAAAGTGTGGTTAAAAGTCAAGTAGACGAATCTGTACTCAATTAGAACTTTGTTTCTTCCGTGATTAAATTGACTAGTCAACCAGCTATAGCTACCCTATAAAATAACTTCAAAGGATTCATTTCAACAGTAATCATTAACCATGAAGGTAACATGTTGAAAATTAAGTATAAGTCATAATTTGTTTAAAAATTAATATTCTCTACTGTTCTTGATAAGCCTGTTGCTCAAATATCTGATGATGATTTGTTAGCTGCCACTTAGATTCCCGGAATTCTCTTTACAGTCCAGTCACAAACAACAGAGAGTAAGATTTGAAATTAGAACAAGGGTATTTGCAAGTCCATAAGTAACACCGACATTCTGGAAACTTCTAGAAGCGTTATAAATTTAATAACTGAATAAGATGTTATTAAATCAAAGTTTGACACATAATTCATCGCTTTTTTCAGTAATCTCTGAGACTTGCCCTTTGAATACTGATCGATAGAATGTTGTCTAACCCTTTATCGGTTTTTAAAGACTTTAATAAGAAATTCTCGAGTGATACATACAGTACTACTCTTTTCCATAGAACAGGTGGATTGTGACTAATAGTGAAATCCAGAAAGCACATCTTATCTTATCTGAGATCGCTCAGCTAGATATATACCCGCATCGTTCAAGTGTTATTACCCACACAACCGGACTCTAACCTAATATCTTACTTTTCAAATGCCTAATATACTTTGGTCTGAGCTAATGATTCATTGTTTTGTCAGTCAAAATATCATTGGTATTGTCGTTGTTGTTTGATGGAGCTGAAAATATGAATAAAGGCTAGGGTTTCACATTAACTGTAACCTCTTTGATTACATCATAATAATTGTTAATAGTTCTAGTGAAACTCAAATCCAATATATTCGGGCTAGAGACTAATTAATTAATTATTATGAGAATGGGTTTTGTGGAGATTTTAGAAATTTCACTGGTTGAAATCATGAGTCAATTGAAGCTAGACCATCATGGAAAACCTGGAAGTACTGAACGGCCGTTTCGTCCTAGTATAAGACTCCTCAGCAGTGCGCATCCACGACCCCGCACCCCGCGAGATTCGTACCCAGGACGACGTGTGTGTGTGTAATTAATTAATTAATTAATTAATTAATTAATTAATTAATTAATGTAGAGGATTTGTAGAGATTATAGTATTTTCACAAATGAAATCATGAATCAATCTAAACTAGATTATCATTGAAAACTTAGAATGAATTAATTCGTCAATCCATTTAATTAACTGTGAAAATTCAATTACTTAGTTCCCTAGGCAAACTTTTACATCAATAATCCTTTTTAAATTTAAATGTCATACATAATAATGTTTAGTTCATTCATTTGTTAATTCAATTCCCAATTTGACACTGATTTCATAATGTGTTCTTTTTGTAATTAAAAAAAGAAAAAGAAAAAAATCAACCCTATTTTTCTGTTTTACAGTAAAAGACATAGTTATTATATAATAGTATCTAAATATATAACCTTATCATCATCATCATTATCATCATCATCATTATCATTATTATTATTATTATTATTTTATGTAAGTATTACTAATGGAAATTGGACTTATTCTCTTCATCATATCTATGTATGTATAATAGAAATAAAGAATTAATTTTAGATATTACAATAGAATAAAAAAAGATAGTAAGATGGTGGAAAAGATTTGTAGCTCGGGTGGATGATTTTGATGACGTTTTATTCTTTGAGCTAGATGAAAGTTCCACGATCAAACCATGTAGCTCAGAGAACAAAACGCTATCAAAATAAAAGAGGTAGTAATGATAATGAATCCCTCGAAGAAGAAGAAGAAATCCGAAGAAATTCTAATTTAAATGAATTCATTCATTCAAACAACTATAACTATTCATTATTCAATGAATTCTATGATTTAATCAACTAATTGACTAGTCATGCATATTATATCAGTTATATATGGATGATTTATATAAATAGTGAGAATGAAGTGGATTCGAATGATATGACTGTGTGTATGTGTGTGTGTGTGTGTGAAGGATCTGTCTCTTCCATAGATGACAAACAGTAAATTGGATAGATACAAATGACATTAAGAAATAATCAAATGAATTGAACGAAGAAAAAAATAATGAATTGAACTGTTTAAAATGGAAGTGGTCAGACTGTAAACATAACTAACATTATTGTTGTTCTAATCATATCAGTATTAATAATCATCAACGTAATATAACTATTATTATCATTATTATTATTATTGTTGCTAACTCATAAACACTATAATGATATCAAATTTTGTTTCTGTGTTATTATGTATGTACAAATATCATTCATTTTATATGTCAAAATAGTAGGAATTCATTTTAGATATGAATTTAATGAAAACTGTCATTGAAAATTTTTTTTTCAGTACTACAACAAAATAATTATTGTTGGCTACTACTTTTCTATCGCATCAAATATGAACGTGTTATCGACTAGATAATTAAGTTTCAATTTAAGGTTGTGAAAATTTTTGAATTTTATTAAAATCATGAACTAATCAATGTTAGACCACCGCTGAAAACCTTGAGGCACTGGATAGCCGTTTCGTCTTATTATGGAACTAATCAGCAGTGCTCATCCTTTATCCCGCACGTGGAACTTAAATCAATGACCTTCGGTCTCGTGTGCGAACGATTAACCTCTAGATTACTGAACTAGCATCCAACGGTGTCAACTAATCCACAATGTCGCGCAACCATCTTTCATTGTCTTCCGTGGGTAACTGCCTCACATGCGATACGATTAAACAAATAAGTTTCGAAAGCTACTAACTTGTTCAACAAGTATGATATGTTGGCAAGTCTCGATTAGAATGAAATTGATCTCCTGGATTTCACTCCTAGCTATTATCTTACTTCAATTTAAAACACATATATACATATAGTTCCCTATATCATTATAAAAAGAGCAAGAACATAGATTTAAGTAGTATAACATGAATTTATTTGATTTTGGTTGTGTTCTCGTCAGCTACTTACAACTTGTAATATTAAAAAAACTATAATTACAAAATAAGTTTTTTAAAGAAATACTTATTTATATGACTTTAGTTAGAATTTACTATGACCATATATCAGCATGATAAATAAATGAACATTCTAAAATATTAGTAGTAAAAAGAAGAGAAACTAAAGGATTCAATGAAAGTGATTACCTAATAGTCAGTCTAAAAAATTAACATTTCTATGTAGTCAAATTCAAAACGGAGAACAGCAGTCCAGTCACTCTTGATGGAAAAACTCTGGAAGATGTAGAATCCTTCACATACCTGAAAAGCATAATCGATGAACAAGGAGGTTCAGATGCAGACGTAAAGGCGGGGATTGGCAAAGCAACGACAGCATTCCTACAATTGGAAATCATATGGAACTCAAAACAACTTTCAACCAGTATCAAAGTCACAATCTTCAATACGAACATCAAGACAGTCAGTTCTACTGTACGGAGCTGAATTTTGGAGAACTACAACAACCACCATCAAGAAGACACAAGTATTTACAAATGGTTGTCTACGCAAGATACTCAACAGCAACAGCCTTCTATGGGAGAGAACAAACCAGTTCCCAGCTCAAGGGGAAATTAGGAAAAGACGATGGAAATGGATAGGACATACATTACGCAAATCATCAGAGTGCATCACGAGGCAAGCCCCAACTTGGGATCCTGAAGGGAAGCGGGAAAGTGGAAGGCCAAAGAACACATTAGGTCGGGAAATAGAAGCAGATATGTTAAGGATGAATAAGAACTGGGAGGAGCTGGAAAGGATTTACCAGGACAGAGTTGGATGGAGAATGCTGGTGAGCGGCCTATGCCCTTTCACGAGGAGTAACAGGCGTTAGTAAAAGAAAATGTAGTCAATGTAAAGAAAGTTGAAAGGAATTTTGTAAAATAGGAATTATATATCCATATAGTGAAAGAATAATAATTATTTACTTTTGAAGTTGTAAATCAGATTTCTTATACTTCATAACAATGATGTAAGTGAAGTTCTGAAGACTAGAACTTGACTGTCTATTGAACAATTTAAAAGATTTTAAATTTTGAACTTTAAATTTGGTGAGACTATAATTTATGGACGACCTTTGAGTGACACTAATGTGGCCTTGAGAATGTCTACCTACTGACTAAGGCTAAATGAGGGTTATAAACTTATGTGAAGGATATGGATTGTGATTTACGGTTGATGGTTAAGGACAGGGATTATATTTAGAATTTTCATCATGAATTGACATCAGCTAAAATACCAAAACGCTATTTAGCCAAGTGGATGAGTAAATTTCGCTCCGAAATCCAAGACCTGTTATCTTAAATCTTAGTGGTTAGTTCATAAATTATAGTCTCGTCGAAACTTCTTCCACGTCTCCTTTTTGATAAGTCATTATTATTAACATAAAATTATTAAGTCACTTAAATTTCTATGTTTTATCGTAATTCCTATATTGTCTAAACAAAGTCCATGATATGAAATTTGAAATTCAACGACCCTTGTATAAAGCTCTACACTAACTAGTAATGAACCTGTACTCACCGGTCATTAGTTTCAAGAGATCATTCAAGGAATTTTAGTGAGAAATGATGACCAGAAAGGTGCAACCATGCAAGTTAAGAGGTAATTATTCACCCATGAACTCGGTTGAAAGGTAATTACGAAACATTGGAGTTAGAAATGGAGATCATTGGATGTTGGCTCAATGGTCTACAAGTTAAGCGTTTCTTGCAGCACCTGATTTCAACTCCTCAGTGGGATTGAGGATAAATACTACTAATGAATCCCATACTGATATGAATTAACTATCCAGTACTTTCTGGTTTTTAGTGGTTTTTTTTTTTAACTGAAATCAGTTCGTAATGAGAAACTAATCAACTAACCTACATAATACCTATTTTTCAGTATCCATTACTTATTTCACAAGTTTTAAACGAGTATAGACTAACCGTTTAGCATCCATACAAATTAGTTCAATTTTTTTGTACATTAAAAATGCTAATTATTTATCTTTTTAAAGGAATGTCTATTTACAGATGGAGTGACTTATTTGCTACTGTTGTTATTAATAGTAGTATCTATCAAATAATATGCAAATTTTAACTGAATTGTGATGTTTATAAACAATTTATTTCTCTAGAATCATTTTCAGTGTAGGTTAATCATCCATTTCATCTTCTTTATTTGTGATTTTCTTATATGTATGTGTGTTTGTTAATATCAAACTAGTTCATTGAGACCTATGTAACGTAATGAGACATGAGATGCGTGTATTATACTCATAATACAAAGGACAGTATAGAAATGTGTGTTATATTTGTAGACAGATCTCACTAATGTAATATACTCGAAACTATTCATTTTGTTATACTCCTCTTTCCTATTCTCTCCGCTCTCTCCCTCCAGCAATTCATACGATTATATAATGAAATTATTGATTTGACTTAGATTTCATTGTTACTTACTTTCTATCTCTTTTAATTCCAATTTTAAAGATAAATAAACAGTTTATTCCCTCTCAAAAAGATGTTAGTTTTATGCACCTTGATTTTGTGATAATGAAATAACTTTTTAGGAAATTTAATAGTTGAAATCATGAGTCGATTAAAGCTAGACTACCATTGAAAACCTGGAAGCACTGGATGGCCGTTTCGTCTCAATATGGGACACTTCAGTAGTGTACATCCATGATCCATGATATTTAAAATGGAATCTTATTATGAACTAATATCTACTGAAAGACTAATTTGAATATCAAAAATTTATTTCCTAGTATAGTTTGATTTGAATGTGTGTCAACGCTCTTGAACAGCAAAATTCTTTATTACATAATAGGAAATTTTGCACTTCAATAGAGTTTTAAGTATAAAATGCAAAAACCGTTTGTTTCTTCATGATTTTAATAGGATCGAATCACCACTAAAGGACTAGACAAGCATGAAATTCTTCACTACTCTGTGATCAATCGGTTGTAAATGTTTCAGTTCTACATGAGGTCATTCACAACCTGGATAGCTCGACGGTAAAGTGAAGCTGGATGACGCGTATTCGAATTCACCTGGAAGAATCAGTTCTCTCAAGGTTCCAGATACACTTGCTAACGAGTGAC
This sequence comes from Schistosoma haematobium, assembly GCF_000699445.3. Classification (NCBI taxonomy): domain Eukaryota; kingdom Metazoa; phylum Platyhelminthes; class Trematoda; order Strigeidida; family Schistosomatidae; genus Schistosoma; species Schistosoma haematobium. The sequence goes on from NC_067201.1 coordinate 15,228,230, forward strand.
AACCAGCAGAAACCTTAGTCATACAGAATTCCCTTTCGACTACCTTGAACTATATAACGTACTGAAACATAACTAAAAGTAATGACTAAAAGATTACATGCTATTCTATTCTTACAGGAACTCCCCAACCACAAGTTCAGAAGCATAATACTGTCTGATAAACTTTTAATAATAGCTAAAAAATTCCACATAAAGTAAAATATCCATATATATGTACACCTTGTTTTACGAGTAGTATGATCCCTGTTTTTTCTAAAAAAAAATCTTGAAACGATAAAAAAACGGAAATCAGCTTCAACCAAGTCTACAGTGGAATCGAGAAAGTAAAAAACTGAAAAAAAGGAGGCAAAAACGAACAAACCGTAAAAGAAGGTGATTAAACGGAACCCCGTGTCAAAAAGAACTGAATCGTTTGTTTTCTGTTTGATGACGGAAATTAAATGTCACACATCGTACACAAACATAATACTTCACAATAAAAGTGGATTATTGTGTGTGATGGTATTGGTTAAATGTGTAGAAACTATTATGTACAAAAGGGTATATCATATCTATACACATACATACATACATACTATTATCAAAAGATGTATACCAGACTGTATAGTCATGTCATAAATACCACACCATAATTCATCTCACTCTCTCTCCGATCTTCTCTATCTATCTGTCTATTTGATAGGGAGATTACATTCATTTTACTATGATAAATGACTTTTGAATAATATGCAATTATAAAGAAGCGACGTTAACTCCATATGAACTTAAAGTACAAAAGAGTGAGAAAACTAATTTACATCAAACCGATTTAACACCCAGTATGATACTAGTAAAATATGATTATCTAAGGAAATTCCAATAGTTGTCCAATAATTGTTACTACTACTAACTTGTTGTAGTATAGAATAACCATCGCCACCCAACGGTATCTAATCCTACATACATTTATATTTGATGAATAGTCTACATGTATTTTTAAAGAGGAAACAAAATAACCAAGTAAAGATTGAGGTTAAAATACAAATAATTAGATTTTATAGGAAAAAAAATTGGAATACTAGTGGAAGTCAGGATGTCCGTTTTCGTCCCATTTTGGACATATCAACTGAATGTACATGCAATCTGGTATTTTTCACATCTGGACTCAAACCCACTATCTTTGATTACAAACGTCTGATGGGCTTAGTGACCAAACACTAGCCGCTAGCTTGTGAAACAGGTATGAATCTAATTCAATTCTGCAAAACTTGTAACAAAATGGTTAGATACAGGCAACGCCGTAAAGAAAATAATAAAACTCCGAAAACCCTCAAACAATAAATTGTGCCAACATAATTTTACTATCGAAATGATTAGGTTGACATGGGAAATGAATAAAGACAGAGATATAAAAACAAGACTCAACAAAAGCAATGCGAAATTTTAGATGCTTGGATGTAGACGAAAGGAGACCATGATTAGATTTCAATATCTCACTCCTGTAAAAGATCAGTCACTGCACGAGCAACTCAATAGTAACGCCTCAGACTGTAAAACTAGATGGCTTAGGTTCAGATACATCAGAGATCATCATTTCTCTCAAGATTTCACGTATGCCGTGCTGATGAGACCTAGAATTCCCGTAGAATACCTCCAACCAACCGAAATTCGAACATAATGCACGTAATATTCGGCACTTAAACTAGTGGTACATTTCAAATTTACAGATAAAATTAGATCGGTTGTAAAGGGTCATTATCAATGTGACAGTGGTTACTATTGAGTGATCAATCAAACGAAGTGTAAACTATTTAGCATAATTGGGTGAGATTGGTAATTATGACTGAAATGTAATTTAAGCACTATTATTGCACTAATAAGTGAATTTATTGATTGTTTGTTGGGTTGAGTTATATAACTTAATTTAAACAATTTTTCATGTATCATCTTTAAAGATACTGTGAATCAATTATTGTACTGACACTAAATGATATGTATAAATTCGGAATTGCCACTAATAGCGCAATCCAAGACGATTAGTTAGGGCTGTTTGAAACGGTTAATTAAAATGACCTGCATTCTAGTATAAGTGTTCTCACTGAAAATCCAACCCAGTGTCTATCATTTCAAGTACCAATATGCTTTTTTATAAGCTTCCAAGTGCAAATATCCAGTAACTTGATCAATGGGTATTCTGTTTGCTCGTTTGAGTTCGAATTTTACTACTGCTGATATGATTAAAAACTGACCCTATCCATTCAATCAGACAATAAGAGCCTTTTCACTAATCAGAGAGGGGTTTTGTGGATATTATAGTAGGTTAACTGCTGAGGAGTCCCATACTGGGACGAAATGGCTGTCCAGTGATTCCGGGTTTTCCATGGCATTCTAGCTTCAAGTGACTCATGTATTCAACAATTGAATTTTCATTGATCAACAAATTTAAGATAATTTACAGAAATTCTAGTGAAAAGTTGGAACTGGTGGAATGTGAACATATGAAACAGATAACATCAGTAACAATAAAGATCGCATTGTTTTATGAACGGGTGGACGTTGGAAATGTGAACCACTGGATTCTGGTTAAGCGAGATTCGAATACCTTGAGTTTGGTATAAAAGAAAAAGTCATGTGTCAAAATTTAAAATTAATAGCTGTTTGACAAATCCGTTTGTTTTAGAATGTACAAAGTGGAAAACCATTTTTAACATTGATTGATCACTGAATAGAGATCAATCTCACGTTTGTCCAGTTCATTTGATGTTAACCGAATACTACCAATCAAGTTATGATGTGGCCACTAGTCTATATAACTCAATATCATGTCCGTTATGTTAAGATGCCAGGTGGTTAGAAGTAGCCAAGGGTAAGCTCACATGGAGTATCATTTCTCTCAAGATTGTATTTAAGTCGTGCTTGCGAGTACCAACCAGCACGAAACCTAGGATCACGGTTTGAAATATTGCTTTCCGTCAATCAATTGACATTAAACCCCATTTTACTATATTTTTTACTTATTTAGCTATCTTTCACGTTATATGCTCCTACGTTCCATGAACTTGAATTGATATTAATTAGGTCTTATGTCTAACAATGAGTCGGTATCCAATGACTGATTCATGATGACATTAAACACTGATCATTTATATTGTTAACTTTCTAACACACCTTTAGGCTAACAGTAATGTAAAAAATGAGAAGTCATTAAATTCATTGATCCATTAAATAATTTATTGTTTTCTTGTTTAAATATGTATGTCAATCAGTTATTTGTACTTTCAATCCCTCTTTTTCTCCTTAATCTTTGATTTTCTCTTTGTTTTTATTCTTTCTCTTTATTATTAACAACAATATTTCACTTTAACTTATATACTCTTGTGTTTCATTTTTTTTCTAATCAAGAAGAATTCATAATGCTTTTCATTTTGTTCATTCACTCTACTGTATTCGCCTTAATGTCTTAGAATTATTTTGTATAGATTTGTCAGTAGATGTATCGCTGTGTATATATATATATGTGTGTGTGACCAAGAGTTCAACAAAATTACATAATTTCTTTACAACTCTCTTTTGTTTTCTTACTTAATTGACGTTTTTTTTTACAGTAATATATTTACTATAGAATGTATAAGGTTAACAATTGATTGACATTAAAGTTATTGAAGAAGAAGAAACCGTTACCTGTTTATACTTAAATAAATCATATTAAATCACAATAAAAAGGTCAAAACACTGATCATACATATATATGTAACTGGAAAACAGAGAAAGACAGGTAGATGATTAGGTAATGCATTTCATAAGTAGGCCATTTTTTTCAAAATATAAACATAATCAGTGACCAGTGGAGTTCAACCGGGTCTGTTGTGAGATAGTAACTCATTGATGACAATGGTGGATGTGTCACTCAATTTCGTAGATTAGTTGAAGTTAGACATTAACACCGTTGGATACCGACCAGCTCAGTGGTCTAGTGGTTAAGCATTCGAGCACAAGACTGATAGATCCTGTGTTCGAATCTCTCTGGGCGGTATCGTGGATGCGAACCGCTGAGGAGTCCTACGGTGAGACGAAACGGTCGTCCAGCGCTTCCAGGTTTTCCACAGTGGTCTAGCTCCAATTGTCTCATGATCTCAACTATTGATATAAACATAAGTCTTCATTGTTACTGTTATTATTTTTCTCGAGGTTATCCATTTCATTTTCAGTTTGTTAATGTTTTGATTTTTCCTTTGATTTATTGATGAAATTCAATGTTTATAAACATAATGAATCTATAAGTAGAATTTATCATAGTTTGAAGGTCATTTGAAGGATTACCGAACAGCCACTTCATATTATTATGAAATCCTTTTTAGTAAGCACTCACAACCTTTAAATCTCTCAGCTAACGCCTAACTATTAGACTACCAGATCAGTATCCAAGCGGTATAACATTTCCAACTTTAGTGAATTCACGACATGATACGACAGTCATTCAGTGATGATATGGTTCAACTTTATCGGTCATCATCTCACCCTAGAACTTCAGAAACACATCACTAAGCAGGGTACCAGTGAACACAAATAATATGTGAAAGAAAATTACTTAATAGTATTTCTTTTTTATTATTAGATAATTGTAGAATTTCGATAGAACAATAAGAAGACGGAGTTGATCTGAAAAGTGTTTTCAGATCAACTCCGTCTTCTTATTGTTCTATCGAAATTTATAAAAGGGACTAATTGCTTTAAATTGTAGAATTAATCAAAATTCCCAATTAATAAATTTGAAGAACTCTATACAGTTATATCTTAACGAAGAATAAACGAATGGTAACTGCTAGGAATCACTTATGAACTGTTATATATATATATATATATATATATATATATATATATATATATATATATATATATATATATATATATATATATATATATATATATATATATACGCATTCGTATTCCTTTCATTTGACCCGTCGAATACTATTATACGACTTGTTATTCCTAAGTTATTCCCAACTTATTAGTTACAGTCTCTCACAATCACAACCATTTTTGGCTTCATCCTGGATAATTGCTATTTTTGTTTTCTGGTATGATGCGGCCTGACTTGCTTGTATATAAACTGAGTATGTGTGAAATATATGATTCACACAGTGGAAGGTGATATCGGTGTTCTGAACTCAACGGGCAGGATAGGGCTAGAGGATCTAATAAAGACTCAAATTGACTCTAGGCTGCTCGTGCTGGTTAATGCGTTATTAGTTTGGCACAGGACTAAGGTCATATAAGTCTATGTTCTAATTGGCGACTTAGTCACGTGATATTTGACGGGCCTACTGACATAACACATACTAAATGAATACAGTACAGACAACAAACATATTTGTATAGTGTTCAGACTATATTGAACTATTGTTCCAATTTAATTATATTCTATTTTCTTTAAGTCCAATATATTTGGTATGTAATTACTAATGGAATTCAGGACACACATTTCATCCTAAATGGGAATTTGTTAGTTGAATATAACTTAACTAAATATGTTGATACTGAAACCAAAACTCAGTACTTATTACTTCAAATACCAATGTATTTTTCGATGATCTGCTGATTCCAAATAAGTAGTATGTAACACCAGTCAGAAATGGAATGCATTCCAACAGAAGATTGAGAAGATCGAATTGAAGACAATAGGAATTTAAACAAATAACAACGGGCATGGAGGGATGATGAAGTTTGTAAGAGACAACAGATGAAAGATGTGCGAATAATGTATTTGATATACGGTATTCATACTGTGTGAAAACACTCTGTAATTTGACACTAAACAATAAATTGATTTCCCCTACTTGAATGCTCGGTTCATTACAAGTCGTTATCTTGGTGTATATCTTTTAAGTCTTGTTAGATTATCTCAATATTGCACATATTCTAATAGACACTGATTGATTTCAGTTATTAGTATTAACAATAATGGGAGATTAAAAAACCCTTAAAAATAATTTCTCAATTTGCGTAACATGAAATTGTTCATTTAAAATTCCTTTTCTTCCTTCCTATCAGCCTTTTTTGTCATTACAGCACTTCTGATTTTCACAAAATCTAAGGGTTTTTCTCATTTTTCAAATGTAAAAAGAATCAGTACGTTTAAACATATAATTATATATGTAGTAAACATTCAAGTGTACTTGAAGTACGCGTCACTAGTGTGTATACTTTGTGCTTTTTACGCATATCTCTCTGTGTATATACATGCGTAGCCATTTTTGTTCATGCAGTACAGATCTCTTTTATCTCTTTCTTTTCAATATAATCTCTTGAGTATGTTATGCAATCTATCCTCATTTGTTTCCTTCCCCACTCACCACCTATGAGAGAAACATCTTGTTAATAGGCAGTTTTTGTTTAAATAAGTAATTAATAACGATAGAAATACCAGTCTCCTTACTTTATGAACCTTTCTCTACTGTTTTCTGTTTCACCCAATTTTCTACAAAAAGAAATGAATAATACATATGATTATTTCACAATGTACATATTTTTCCGTATGATTTTGTTTTGTCTGAGTAAAAATGTAACAACAGTGACAGGAAGCGGGTAGGTAAGGGATAGCCCAAAAAAGAGAGAGGATAAACCAGAGTAAGGTGACGTGATATAATGGTAAATCGAAAAATACTCAGAGCTTTTTTTCCTTTTGTTTCCCCTCTCACTTTCTCTTGCTCCAAACTCTATCCATTATCATATCCATCAAAGTGAATTGAGTATTACATCCGTCATTTTTCTTATGAAGAAAATTTTTGAAAAAGAAATATCAAAAGCACTTATTTGCCTTAATTTATTCATAGAAAAGCAATGTCGAGACTATTTTAAGTGCTTTCTCATTATTGTACTCTTGTTTTATAATATGCATTTTCTATTCTGTGCATGTCTGAAAGTTTTAGATGAACTGTGCTATATATATATATATATGTCGAGATGTATTGTGATAAAAAATCCACTTTTAATATATATCAGTTAAGTATTCTTAAGGTAATATCGAGGCATAAGCACAGTATGCACATATGCCAATAACAGACTGATCAATTGCAGTCTTAAACCTCAATGCGAAGATACAAGTAAAACAATACCAAGTGAATTTAAATTCACCACATTACACAAGCAAGTGGCTATCAGGACTCAGTAGCTGAGTGGATAATGCGATGGCGTTTGAAGCGAATGGTACTGGGTTCGAGTCCCAAAGTGAACATCAACTCTGAGATTCAGGTACATCTAGCTGACGAGTCCTAAATAGGACGAGACACGCGTCCTGGATTCCACTGCTAGCCACTATCCATCACCTCTTCTGATAATTTTCTTTTTTTTCATGATTTCATTTTCTTCATTTTATCACACATATATGATGACGTCATAGGTTTATGATATTTTCATTTTAATATCTTGTTTCCAATATTACATCATTATATATATATATATATATATACAATGGGATAAAATGATATACATTACTAAAATGTATACTGTCAGTATAATAATAATAATAATAAATGGGTAAATGTTAATTTACTTAAATAAATTAATTTCATTTTTAACCACGGTCATATTCTATGGCTGTTTTTTTTATAAAAATGGAACAAACAATTAATTTTTGAAATTTTTCTTTGTTTTGTTTCTCTGTTTCTTTCTTCTTTTTTTTACCCCTGAGTAATCTAGATTCTCTTTTGTGATACAGTAAAAAAAATATTGGCAGACTATGTTAATGGAATATTAATGTATATATATATATATATATATATATATATATATATATATATATGTATACTTGTATATATGTATGTGTATACGTGGATATGCTCATGCCTGTTTACATTGTGGGTATGTGTATGTTGTGTAAGATAACTAGAAAAAAAATAAGGAGAATAAGCCATTTTCATTAGTAACACCAAGAATACCACTAATACTAAATACCATAGATACTTAAATATAATTATTATCATTATATACATATATATGTATATATAAAGAGAGTGAGAGAGAAAGAGGGGGGACCTTCTCATCTGATAAAAAAGTTTTTTTTCATTTTAATGAATCTAATGCAGTTCAACTTGAAAAAAAATCTGATTTTACTTTCTTCTATAAAGATTATAAGGAAACATGATCAAAGATGATTTTGTCGGATATTTTTTTTTTAATAAAAAAAGTATAATGTGAATATAGTTTTTTGGCAAGAAAAATACAATTAAGTTTTCTCAATATTACATAATTAGAAGAAGACAGATTTTAAATTAAACGAGAGTAACCAGTATGAATGATGGGTATAATCTATTTGGTCATTAGTATTGGTAAATAAATTCACGATGTACATATGCCAACAAGAGATTGATCAATGACAGTCCTAAATAACAATGGAAAAATACAAGTAAACAACATCAAATGAATTTAAAACTTCACTCCATTGCACATGTAGATGGCTATCAGAACTTAGGAGCTAAGTGGATAATTCGATCACATTTGAAGTGAAAGGTACTGGATTCGAATTCCAGAATGAACATCAACTCCTAAATAGGATGAAACGCATGTCCTGTACTCCACTTCTAGCTACTATCTATCTTTGTTTCAAGATAGTTTATTTTGATGAAGTAACGCTAACGAGAACGTAACATTTTGACTGAGTGAAAAGATTATTAAATTGAGCAATTGGCAGAACATTATTAACCGATATGAACTAATCAAAGTACAGTAACAATACACATGTACATACATTTAAAGTTGATCACTCACTGATTATTTAATTAGTTATCATGATTCAATTAAGATCTATCAGAAAAGAAGTTTAATTGTTTTCAATAGACTAATTGACTTCTTTCAATACTTACAGTAGGAAGGATAATTTACACAACATTGTAATATTAACGATCAATACTTTCAGTAGAAGAAAATATTGACAATTCAAATGAATAAAACTCGAACTCAGTTTCTTTCCCTTTACCACCCACCTCGATGAGTTATCCACTGAGCTATTTAGTCCATAAAGTCACAAATTTATTTAATGAGTATGATATTACAAGTAAGTGCTTATAATTTCCACTGAATTTCAATGTGAACACCAACAACGGGATCTAGATATATTCAGTTGATGAGTCTCAAATGAAAAGAAATGTTAGACCTGAAGTCCACTGCCAATTACATAACGAAGTTACTAAAACTTGTGACACTATCCTAGCAAGACAATCACCTCTGGATGCAAGTATAGAAACAAGTACTGATTATTTACAGTATCGATTATCAACAAAGGGAAATTACAAATCTTAATAATTCATTTTAATTTTTAACTATCAGTAAACATTGTATCAATTAATATTCAAGGTCTAATTTGTTTTTCTTTATATGACTTATTAGTTTCTTGTTATCAGTATAAATTTATACAATAATAACAATATAAACAAATATAGATATTGTCTAGCAGTGAAATCTAGGACTCGCGTTCCGTTCTATTTAGATGTACCTACATCCCAGACAATATCGAGGCATGCTCATGATGCACATATGCAAATAAAAAAGATGATCAATTGTAGTTCTAAAGATCAATCAAAAGATCCAAGCAAACAATACTAGATAATTATTAACAATACTCTAAACTACTCAATTAACTATTCGTAACTATTATCATCTCAATGAAAATACTACAATAATATAATTAATTTATGAACATTAATTTCATTTATTTGTTTTATTTTATTCCTCTATTATACAGGATTGTACAAAAAATGGTACAACAAATACTGGAACTTATAGTTGTCTATTATTAATTATACCACTTCGACGATTAATTGGTTCTTATATTGTTACAACTTATATTCCAGAAGTTTTAATTGTTATGGTATCATGGTTAGGATTTTGGATTGATATTAAAGCAGTACCAGCTAGAGTAACATTAGGTTTGTTAACATTACTTGGTTTATTAACTGAAGTAAGTTTTTTTTGTTTTTCATAAGATAATTTGATTTGTTACTGATAATCGATGTTTTATACTCGAAGAGTACATTTTATTTCAATTGCCTAACCTGTTGTTCAGTTAGCTACTAGAACCAGTTAGCTAAATTAAATAAAACATATGACTATTGCACAAGTTATTGGTTATCTACACTTATCAGCTTAATGAATAACGCGTTGATGTTTGAAATGATTAGTGCTCAGTTCAAGTATGAGTGTGAGTACTAACGTTGGAATAAGGTCCTCAAATTCAAAACGATGAACAGTAGTCCAATCACTCTTGATGGAAAAACTCTGGAAGATGTAGAATCCTTCACATACCTGAGAAGCATCATCAATGAACAAGGAGGATCAGATGCAGACGTAAGGGCAAGGTTTAGCAAAGCAAAGAAAGCATTCCTACAATTGGAAATCATATGGAACTCAAAACAACTTTCAACCAATATCAAAGTCATAATCTTCAATACGAACGTCAAGACAGTTCTACTGTACGGAGCTGAAACTTCGAGAACTACGACAACCACAATGAAGAAGGTACAAGTATTTACAAATGGTTGTCTACGCAAGATACTCAATGTGCGTTGACCGGATATCATCAGCAACAGCCTTCTATGGGAGAGAACAAACCAGTTCCCAGCTCAAGGGGAAATTAGGAAAAGACGATGGAAATGGATAGGACATACATTACGCAGATCATCAAACTGCATCACGAGGCAAGCCCTAACTTGGGATCCTGAAGGGAAGCGGAAAAGTGGAAGGCCAAAGAACACATTACGTCGGGAAATAGAAGCAAATATGTTAAGGATGAATAAGAACTGGAAGGAGCTTGAAAGGATTTCCCAGGACAGGGTTGGATGGAGAATGCTGGTGAGTGGCCTATGCTCCTTCACGAGGAGTAACAGGCGTATGTAAGTAAGTAAGTACTAACGTTGGAATGTGTAAGTTCATCGAGCTGACAAATTTCGAATAGGACAAATTGCACATCTTCGATTCCACTGCTGAGTAATATTCAACGTTAGTAGCTACTTATGATGAAATGGCAATGTACTTAAAGAGCTTAATCAAATGAAGACCTTAGTAACAAAATTAGAAGATTCTAACCTTCATAAATAAAGTTAATCTTTATTGTTTGATGATTCATATTTTAATGTGTTCCTAAAAAACAAATTGCATCCTCATTACTACTGAATTAATGTTATCAGCCATAGAAAAATTAGAAATGTTGAATTTAAGTCAATAGATTCCTAATTGACAGTCCGATTGAAATCCACTGCATTCTAAACTTGAAATCAATAATTGAGAGAAAAAAGATGGTTCTTTTCTGTTAGCACATTTTATTTTTCTCCTAATAAAACCTTACAGTGTTATAAACTGATTAGTAGTTAATTTCTTAAAATGAGGATGTTATAGAGAGATGATTGTGATTTTACTATACTGAGAAGCTCCAGAGTTGTGTCAAACACTAGTCTACTGTTGTAAAGTTTTCAGTGATTGTTGGTAGTCTGTAAAGCCAATCATCTATCCAGATTGTTGAGTTTAATAATCGACACCATTGATTTGTCTTAGACAATTATTTAAAACAAGGAAACATTGAACAGGTGTTTCACTCTAGCAATGAGCTCCCCAGCATTGCATGTTCGCGACTCAACTAGGGATCAAGCCCAGGATCTTCAGGTCTCCAGTAGATTACTTAGCCTTTGTACCACCAAATTATTATCTGCTGATTTACATTTCTAACTTTGACCGATTTACAATATTGGACCATCCTCATCCATTGTCATTGAGTAAATAACTCACTACAAACAACTATGAGCTCGGTTCATTCAATATTATTTAAATGTTGCAAGAAGGTTGAATCAGCACATTAGGCTATTTGGAAGTCTGGACTGAAATACTCTTATCTTGATCATGTTTGTTATTTTACTGATTTAAAAAAAATGTCTTCAAGATATTCTATTGATAAAATCCATTGTCTTTCCTTTTTTCCCCTCTCTTTCTCTCTATTCTCTTTGTTTTAACCAAAAAAATAAACAGAGTAGCAGTGTTAGTTCACAATTACCTAAAGTAACCTATTTAAAAGCAATCGATGTTTGGTTAACTGTTTGTTTATTATTTGTCATCGCAGCATTAGCTGAATTTGCTTATGCTTATTTAATGACACCTAAAAATGACAGTCCTGAATGGGAACCAGAAGTGAGAGATTTAGTTAAAACTTTATTAGTAAATTATACTGGTGAAATTCGATGTTGTTGTTGTTTCACAAAGAATCGACATCATAAACCAATTTTCAAAGATAATAATAATAATCAAAGATCTCAGTCACATCAACCACGATCCTACATAGATACTACACATAAAAAATTTAATTCACACACAAGAGATATTGAATCTGATCCTGAATTTACAATGAAATCAACGAAAAAATCAAGTAGAACAAGTAGATCAAGGCATATCAAATCAACAAATCTACGTTGTAAAGTTTGTGAATCATATCAACCAGTATGTTGTACTTGTCCAGCTTGTGCTCGATTGAAATGTCCTGAAGCACCAAGAAAAAAACCAACACAAGTAAGTTGTATATGACTGATATTTTTTTCCTGAAAGATTTTAATCATTTGATATGATTATAAATATTTAATTGAATGCTTCAATCGGTTTCCTAAGCTCTTCTAGTAACTCCAAGGTTAAATCTACACGATAACTTAACCACGAGAAAAAAGGTGCAAAATATGGAAAGAATGCTTTACTCCACTATTAGTAATTAGGATATTTATAGCACTTCAGATGGCTTCGGGTTTTTGGAAGAATCTGGAGTCCTACTAAACGTAGTATCAGCATAGATGCCCACCCAGTCTGAAATGTGAAACGTGGTTCTTCACTTTCTAGATGTTCTTAAGAAACATTTATTCAATGCTGATTGGGTAAAATGTTTCTCAGTGTTTTCAGGGCCCCTCTGGGCTTTTATTGAAAAATACTCTGGGCCTCTCCAACAATATCAAATTATTGTTTTGAATGACCAGAATTTGTTGAATAGTTTAGAGATTTGATTTTAGGTGAAGGAAACACAATTTGATTTAAGTTTCGTGTTAGCTGCCACTCGTCGACTAGGTGCAACCCAACTTTTAAGGGAATTGATATTTCTTGTAGGATTCAAATCTGTCATTCCATTTCATAGTCTGAGACATTACCATTGAGTTTTTGAGATTACAACTGACCTACTAAAATACTAAGATATGTACACCAATTGATTATCAAGTAGTATCATATTTGTGTGATCATTACGATTGGTCGAATTTCATTGGTTAATTTGAAATGTGATCCTTAGTATCAGTGATCGGATGTTGTATTAGACAAAGTGAATTTAATAGTAGAACTTAACAGGTGGTTAATCAGTTATATCATTTTGACAGTTTCACAAAGATTCTTTCACGAAAGCTACCTCTCATTTTAAAATATTGAATTAATCCTAAAACTGTTGACTATGGTAAAAAAAGAATAGAATATAATGAATTTTACATAACAATCTTGAAAAGTATTTCAGATAAATTATTCATCGTATTGACTAAAATAATTTGATAGTATAGTGAGTAACTGACATCAAAACGCTATGCTTCTAAATATCAGAGTGCATCTTTTAAGCAATTGTTGATTGACTTGAATTCAAAAAGATTTTAGTTAACCGTGGATGTATGCTGTACATTAATCTCCGGTTAGATTCTTCCATAATTGTAAATATAATGTTCACACAGTAAATTCTTAACGTAATTTACAATTCTTAGTTCCGATGATATTTAAAGTACTAGTCTAAATTGTTTAGAAGAGATAGGTAGCAGTGGAATCCAGGATGCACGTTTCATCCTATTTATGACTCGTCAGCCAGATGTACTTACATTCTAGAATTAGTTTTAACTGCCGGACTGGAACAGAGTACAATAGGCTTCAAACGCCAAAGCATTATCCACTTAGCTACTAAGTCCAGATAACCACCCACTTGGCAATGGGTATGAATTTGAACTGAATGGTTTCTTACACTTTTATTAACAATTCTAAAGATATATTAGACTAATAGCTAAGTTTAAGATAGAGGTCAAATGTTTTATTCATTATACCGAGAATAATGAAACTAATGCCAACTAAACATTTCACGGAAGAATTGGAAAAAATGCCAAAAATGAAAAATAAAAACATAATTCTTATCGAATATAATATTGTTTGTTGGAATGAAGTGTGTTCCCTAAAAATTCATAGATTCAGGGAAAAAATCGTAGCACAAAATATTTCACTTATATATTCATACTACTTGTCAATAGTTCATATCATTCATTAAAAATGCTACCCGTAAGTCACATCCATTCAAATAAGATATCGCTTCCATTGCAAAACTAGTAATAACACTCAACAGCATATATTATTATCTATCATTTCTATTGAGAATTCTCACAACTGAAGTTTTCAAACCTGGATAAACATTCAGAAACTTCGTAAGATACGTGAACCAACTCATTTACTGGTAAGGTTTCTTTTTTGAAAGAGATTTTATCATCACAGAAACATTGTTCAGTCCTATTTTTTTCAGTTCTTTTTGTGTAAATCGGTGATATATTTGATTATGGATTATTCATTTTAGAAAATCAACCTTACTTCAATGGAGAAACCGACAGTTTTATGAATGAATAGTTTTTATGAGTAAACATTAATCATAAAATGCTGTTTGTGAATTATATATTGAAAAATTCAATTAAGAGTGACCTGACACTGTAATCTCTGCCACATTAATTTGGAAACATCTTAAATCACTGTTTAACATGATTTGAAAGCTTAGGAATATTGGATAAGTTTTTAATCCATGTTTATAACTTATAACCAGTACTCATTAAATTATATATAATATCAAATTCATAGAGTATAGATGTGACAGTGACAATGTTAAAACCCATAGGTTCGAACTTATTACTTACCCAAACTACTTAAAATCCTGTTAAGTCCACAATCTCTACAAATCCTTAGTGATAATAATAGTTATATGCTTACCAATAACTTAGTTTGAAACTAATTTCTTAATCCATATTGCCAAACCGTTACCAGTTTAGTTTAGCTATATCGAGAACAAGACAAGTATCATCAATGACAGTGGATGACAGTCACTCAAAATTATTGGCTGACTAAGGTCAGATATGTGAACAACTATGTATGAGCTGAGTAGACTTAAGGTAGCTCTCTATCAAACTTCATGGTTTTAGCCTTAAAACGTGATTAAGAACTGAATGTACACTGATAAATAGTTCCAAATAGTAGTCTATTGTTTTTCTTAATTTTAAGTGATGATCTCTACATAAAGTCACTTGGTGATACAAAACTCAAAAATAATTGATTAGTCAGTGAGTAAAGCAACCAACTCATTTCTTTCCTAAACGTAATTTTATTCATTAAATAATTGAAAAGTTCAGTATTATTTATCTCCTTTGAATGTTTATGAAATGTCATTATTTTTAACGTACATACTGAAAGCATTAGTTTCGTCATAACCGTTAATTACAAGTTGTGGTTCGCAACCGTACACAACACTAAACCACTAAAAAGTCAGATCAGTAGGGCTGATAAATCACAATATATTTACGCAATACACTCAACTCCATTATTTAACCAACGATCAAGAACCAGATATAGGCCAGTTAGCGTGTTTACCATACACAACATAAAGTAGTCAACAGGTAAAATCAAAATGGAACAGAATTGAAATAAATAACAATCCAAGATTATTTCTTATATATAATTCAGTTAGATTTGTCCATCTTCACTCATTGACCAATCACAGTTTGCTTCCAGGAGACGCATTAAGTTATTTTTGTTTCCCCACTTTTAAACATACTACTAATTAGTTATCTAAGCTCTTATAAATCAAATGAAGCCATGTTTTTTTAATAGTTGAATTCATGAATCAATTGAAGCTAGACTACCATGGAAAACCTGGAGGCACTGGATAGCCGTTTCGTCCTATTGTGAAACTTCACAGCAGTGCACATCAACTATTAAAATTACTAAAATATCCACAAAAAACTTCTCATATTAATCAAAATGTGCTCATTGGTGACGGTCTCCAAGAGGTATTTCCTACAGTTCTAGTGAGAAGCCGTGACCATTGCAGTTCAACTGAATCTATTGTGAGATAGTAACTCACTGATGACAATCGTAGATATGTCACTCAATTTCGTGTATTAGTTGAAGTTAGACATTAACACAGTTGGATACCGACCAGCTCAGTGGTCTAGTGGTTAAACATTCGAGCACAAGACTGATAGATCCTGTGTTCGAATCTCGCTGGGCGGTATCGTTGATGCGCACTGCTGAGGAGTCCTACAATAGAACGAAACAATCGTCCAGTACTTCCAAGTCTTCCATGGTATTCCCTTTTAAAACCATATTTATTAGTTGTTTATATATAGTTTTTATATTTTTTTCTTTCTTTTCTTTTTAAAAAAAATTAAATTTAGGTGAAAATATCAACAAAGCAATCAAAATTAAAATCAATAAATCATAATGAACTAAGAAAAATCAATAAAATCAAATCAAATTTAATTGATTATCCTAAAATAATAAAACCAATAAAAAAAACTAAATTAATCAATGAAAAACAATTACAATCAATAAATATTGATTCATGTCATATATTTATTGAACCATTCAATAATGAATTATTATTATTAAATAAACAACCTAAAAAATCTGCATTAAAAGTAAAACAATCAACAATATACAATATAAATAATAATGATAATAATAATAATAATTTAATCCATTCAAATAAAGAGTTAAAAATTACTACATTTTTAGATCATGGAGAGAAAAATATAATAAATGAATCAGTAACATATTCTAATCATAATAATCGTCATGATTATCAATCTCCTTCTCCTCATCCTCCTCCTTCTTCTCATCATTCTCATCTTGATCCTCGTAATCATCATGACAATCAGTATTATCAACAAATGAATCAATCCAATAAAAAATTATGGTATTTCAAAAATATGTTATATAAATGTATATGTTGTTTTAAATGTACCTATCATGATCATGATCATCATGATCATCATCATCATTCGAATGAAAAATATCAACCATTAATTAAAATGTTCAACAGATCATCTAAATCATATTCATGTAAATCAATAAAATTTATAAATTCTACTCATACTACTACTAATACTACTAATACTACTAATAATAATATCCCATATGAATCAAAAATTGATGCATATAGTCGATTCATTTTTCCAATATTCTTTGTTTTATTTTTATGTATTTATTGGTTTTTTTATTTAGTATTAGCTAAAGATTAATTTTAAAGACGAAGAAAAAAAGTGAAATGAGAATAGAGAACTTGTTGTATTCAATAGTTTCATTATAATTACAATAAGATGATGATGGTGACGATGACGACGACAACGATGATGATGATGATAATCAGTGATAAATGAATAATAAATCAATAAACATTAGATAGACTTAACAATCAATGTTATATAGAATTATTACTTATTGTCTTTCAGTTAATTAGTATCTTTTATACAAATATGTATACCTATATAGATATCTTAGTATAAAACTGTATACTTATGAGTACATGGATGTATTATATTATATATATATATATATATATATAAATGGATACTATTTAGCCCAATTAGTTAGAATAATTAAATTTATCTGTATTTCTTCGAATTTCTTATCATCTCTGACATTCCGTAATAATAATAATCTATCTTAAACTCTTTCAACTCTTCATTCTTTCACTTCTACTTTCCCTACAAATTCTAGTTATACACAGACTCTTTGTTGTATGATAACTACATACAAGTGTATACACTTAAACACATATAAGTGAATACAAAAACAAAACAAACAAAATCATATCATTATTAACATTAAAATCGCTTATCATAATTTGAATGATAAACATAGACGTTCAAAGGAATACAACACTATTATTATTATTATTATCTTTCTTCTCCAAACTAATGTTAATCATAATGATAATTTCACAAAGATTAGTGTAATAATAATCATAATAAACAATATCAAGAGTTATGAGTTATTGGTTGACTTTGTTTTGTTTCTTTCTTTTTTTCGATATTTTTCACTGCTAAATCGATCTTCTCTAGGTTTTTCTTTCTTTTTGTCACTTCCTCTTCCCTTCTTTCCATAGTTCAAAGAGAAAAAAGAATGTTTCTTCTAATTAATTTTTTTTTCTTTTTTTGGCTTGTTTTGTTTAATTTCCTATAAGGAAAAATGTACAGTTGAGTGTTGTTGTTTTTGTTGTTGATGATGATGATGACGATGATGATGATGATGATATTAATGCATATGCCATAAGTGTTTGTTCTATGGATGTTTATGTGTGTGAGGGGATAAATAGCTGGGTATGTGGGTAGGTTGGTATTTGGTTAAGGATAGAATAAGATCAAGACACTAAATTACTTGCTTAGTTTGATGTCATGAAATGGAAATCAACGGATTTTTACTCAGTAGTTTGAAAGTTACGCATTCCCTGGAAGAAACGAAGGTCCTTGATCCGATCCTCGTGGGATCCTTAATATTTAGTGTTGACGAATTCCAAATTGCGGCAAAACAATTGTTCCAAACTTCCTGGTTTTTACTGATTGTTTAACCAAAGTTAGTCCGGTATGAAAAATTTAAAAATCTATACCTGATGAAAAATTTGTTCAAGTAAAAATCATGCCCATGATATGGCCTTAAACTGTGAATAACATCTATGAGTTACATGACAGTTTACAGCATGAATTGAGATCAATTGAAGAATAATTAGAAAACTAAACAGTACTAAACAAATAGTCTTTGATAATGTTATGTTCTCTCAGATGAATGGTTTAATTGTGAAGGTTCCTTTGTCATTCTGCACAATATTATCAGTGTATACCTCATGTAGCCATAAGCTTTCTGATTATTTCACAAGCATTAAATCAATCTCCTCTGATAAACCTTATATCTAACTGATTTTCTTCAAAGATTTTATCATTTCTATGTGTTCTTATATTCCTATCGACCTGTATTTTTTTTCGGTTAATCAATGAACATGTGATTGATTGACCTCCTCCATATCGATTTTTGTCATTCGAGGTCATTTAACGATGTATGACCATCACTTTAAAAATAGTAACAGAAAATAGAATGTTCAGATATTATGACAGACCCAGTGTTATTTATCTATTCAATTAGCATCCATTGATTCATAGACTTAAATTCAATCAATCTCTCAAACATAATAAATGTCATTATTATGGGGGTTGTGGAGATTGTTAAGTTTTTTTGATTAAGATCATGAATCAATTGATGTTAGACCACCGTTGGAAACCTGGAAGCACTGAACGGCCATTTCGTCCTAGTATGGGACTCCTCAGCAGTGCGCATCCACGATCCCGCACCCCGCGAGATTCGAACCCAGGACCTATCGGTCTCGCGCCAGGCGCTTTGTTGTTGTGTTATTCTACTATCTAGTATTTCTTAACCACGATACTTTATTCAAGTCTGGGTAAATCAGAAAATAGATTGTTTTAAAAGTTCAAACAAAAACGAGTTCAGTAGTAAAACTATTAGAGTCTATATAGAATTTACATAAGAATATTCTGCCGTCTTAATTCATCTAACAACCCTGATTAATAGAAAATAGATCAGTCAAATCAACGAATTTTCATTTGACTCTGATCACAGTATGAAGTAGTCAGGGTTCCATATTGCTTATATTTCTCCATTATTACTAACAGGATGTCTTAATTCCGACTTTATTGGCTTCACTAGTGTTAGAAATAAATTGAGAAAAAAAGTAATACATTCAACATATTTATGGTTTGAATCACGAACCGACTTTAGCCTAACAACTACTAAGAATCAAGAAGTACTGAGTATAATTTCTGTCCCAAAGTAGAACTCCCACATGTACCCATCCCAGACTCTACCATAGGTCAAACTCAGACTCTTAAGGGCTTGCAGCGAACACTTAACAACTCTAATCCCTGGGATGGGGTCTAATGGTTTATATTTCTAAATTCAATCAATTCACAATATTCCATGAACATATTTCAACCTCAAACTAATCTCACTCCATAATGTAGACTATAAGAATTCAACATTCACTACAAACTGACATACTAATTCTACATTTATCAATTCATTAAACAACATACAATCGTATTCCATCAACTAGGACTGATTAAATTTCAGCTGAAAATTCAAGTCGTAAATTTCATTCTTGTAAGTTAATCTCATTCAGGTCCATACTTTGTATTCAAACATTTAACCTAATATGCAACTGTAGTTGTATTCATTATACTATTTTTTTCAGTTTAGGGATTGTGGAAATTGTTAAATTTTTGATTGAAATCATGAGTCAATTGCAGCTAGACCACCATGGAAAACCTGGAAGCACTGGACGGTCGTTTCGTCCTAGTATGGGACTACTCAGAAGTGCGCATCCACGATCCCGCCCCCACCTGCGAGATCCGAACTCAGGACCTATCATTCTCGCGCCAAGCGCTTAACCAACTGGACCACTGAGCCGGCATCCAATGGTGTTAATGTCTAACCTCAACCAATCGACGAAATTGCGCGACCATCTTCCATTGTACTGAGATAGACACCTGTTTCCACCCGACACGGATTAGCTCTACTATTTTTTTGTATATTACAACAAAAGTTAGTACACTTCAGAGGTGATTTTCCTCAGACTAAGTTCAATTACAGTATGATGTCTTATGCGTGTGTTGTTGAGAGATTCCAATGTAGAATAGTATAATATCGTAATGCTTGTTAGTTTTCAACAGTTTTCTAAGTGATGAAAATTACCCTAAAGCTGTACAAAACCTTTACAAACCCATATCTTAAACAAAGAATTTTTTATTACTAAATCTCATAGCACATATGACTAAATTATGAACATATAGTAATTTTTATTCGTGGTAAGTTGTGGTTGTGAGGATAACTCACGAGTGAACTCAAGGAAACTGTAAGAAACCCAGAAAGAGTAGAAGATATTCCATCCAATCATCTTTCGGAAGAACATTCCAGAATATCGACTTATAGCTTCCCGATTAGACAAATGCTAAAAACCATTGTATACAGATTGAATGACTGTAATGATGATTTCGTTTTTGCTAAAAACTTTAAATACCTGAGAGTTTTGTGTCATATATAACACTGTTTGGAACAACATTCCTTTTCACTCGTTTTTGTCTTCTAACTTATGACTTGAAAGGTTCTATCGTTCGAGTGCTCAAGTGGTACGCGGTATAGCAAGAATCCAAGCTCTAGATATAACAGTGTTCATATAACTGATGTACATAATCCTGTAAGCTTTTCACTCAGGATGATAACACAATGACAGAAGGCAAATTTCTTTGCTGTTTTTGTGTTTTGATTGCCCACTGAGGATAGAAGGAGCACCACTGGAATTTACCATCCCACTATCGTTGTCACAGTTAGTCGTGTTCATGATTAAAGAGGTTTTTGGTTTGATATGCGTAAAGCAAACTTCTCATTAATGAACTCTATCATCTAGTGATTTAATCAAGTGGATATATAAAAGATCGAGGGTCATGAAATGTAAACATTTTATTAAACTTGAACATTTAATTCCATTTGCAGTACACACAGGATTTCCAATAAACATTTTTGTTTATCTCGATCACAGATTCAAAAAAGGTTTCTCTTATTTAAACAATTCATTGTCATCACTAAGTTATCCCTAAGGTCATGTATTAATTTAATGTGGCATTTTTTCTGTACTAATTCACTGTAGACATTTACTAGATAATAATCAATAGAGGGAAATCTGTATATCAGTGAGTATATCCGTTAGTAAAAGAAAGAAAAATCTTCATGTTTCCATGATGAAATAAACCTCTTCACACTGAAACATACCACAGTTTTAATCTTCGAGTTCTGCTTCAGTAATAATATCTAATAGGCTGGGAATTCAAACAATTAAACAGCGAAACATAGAATTAAGTAAATACTTCCAGCATATTACATATTTATTAACTGACTTGATTAATACGGGGAATAAAAATCAAACTCATTTTTTTATCCTTCATAAAAGAAGGCTATACTGATAAATGTTATGATCCCTGATGTTTGATCCAGCTACATATATATACACTTCCTACACGTTTTCCCAACTACCAACAAGCGTGAGAGGTCTGAGCAATGACTAAAAAGCTTAAATTAGCAAACGGAATCATTTGTAAATAGATTATAAGTATAAGTATGCATCAATTCTTTTAACCAAGACAACGAAACATAGGCTAAGACTTTGACTAGTAACATAACCGGCTTTATTCAGCAGCCTGTCTTCTTTGGGATCCCTCAACTACTTTTTAACCTTGACATGGGTTGTAAGTACACGCAGTTAATTGTTGACTTGTAGATTTATGCAGAGACTATTACAAACTACTTGGACGTACTAAATTCAGAGAAGTTTAGAATAGTTCGTTTTATTCAGTTGAAATCAAGCACATAATAAAATAACTTAGGGAATGTTTCGCAATCTTCTATTATAAACTTTTACTCTCAGAAAAAAATTAAATGCACCAGTCTGTGAAATGACTTCTCTAATAGGTTATACTTTAATAAATAAACAAAAAACAAGAGGTCAGGAATGACATAAACAAAGTTAAGTGTTTGACTCGATATATATGGTTTTCACTAACTTTACTGAATGTTATTGAACTATGCATTTACGAAAGTTATTTGACTGATACATTAAGTATACTTGTAAGCAAAAGTGATTGTCCCCTTATAAACTCACACAGTTTCCAACATTCAAAATTATCAATGGCCAGTCATAAAATTTTATAACCACCTACTCCTTCCTTTCATTACGATATACTGAATAACTCTAATAATGTGCCCACGTTTCTATTCTATTGTACTTACTATACATGAATGTCCATAAAATTTTAACTTTATATTTTGTTTAACTACTTATATAGCATAAAGTAGTACACTTCATACATGTATTTTAAAAGCCGAATACTCAATGAAGAATTCTTGAGAGATACATTTAATTATACATTTCGTCAATTGATATATATATATATATATATATGTAAAAGATAAAGTCAGTGTATGTGAAACATTTTCTTTGACTTAGGTAAGAACTGTGCAAATAGTTCATGTATTATGAATTAATACATAATGTGAAAGATCATGTAAGATATTGTGAACTTGTTCCATATCACCCATCTAATTGTTACTTTTATTGTTTTCCATGTTTTGCGTTAAATTTTTGGAGACATCTGGTTTCATTGAATTCACAATAGCAGATTTCTTCTCTGTCCCGACTGGTGAAGTGTCATCTAAACTTCCTTGACTATAGCCTAATTGATTATCTCCATTATAATAACCACCTGAATATGAAGATAAATTATAATCTGGGTGTATTAGTACCACTGGCCCATGTGATTGATGTTGAGTGGGTGTATTCAAGCAAGCCCAAGTTTTTAACCATGGTGATTCGAAACCAACATGATGAATACGTGGATCAGACGTACGTAAACTAGTTGATACAGTTTCAATTGATGGTGGTCCACCTAGTGTGGCTGGTGCTAAAATTGTTGGCGTCATTGACAAGTCATGTGATAAAAAATGTGGTATTAATCCATCATCTGTTTGTCTTTCATTAGATTTAATACGCCGAGATTTGTTATTTTGTTTGATTTCAAATAGTATCTTTGGAAAGCATAGATTTGGAAAGACAGAACTAAAGATTGATAATAAACCGCTCATTATTGTTACGACATAGGCCCATCCAAGTTGACAGTGACCTAAAAGAGACGTTTGACAAGTGAAATGCAGAAAAATTGATGAATCAATCTACAGTCGATTTGGATTGATAGTTATCGAATTTCACTGGTATATCTAAAAATAACTAAAATCTGTCCAGTTAGAAAGTAGATATCAAAAGGATGTAACTATCGGTAACCACCAAATATTCAACCCTCAGTTAATTTTTATAAATGTATTTAAAGAATCGGAAAATTTTGGGAACATTCCCTGACACTAGCTGGATATCCATTGAATAACACAGAGCACTGGATAAATATTTCGTTTGAGTTTAACTGAAAATGTGAAATATGGTTAAGTGGATGCCGGTTCCATAGACGGATAGTATTATGCAGAACACGAGACTTGACTTCACATAGAAAAAAAACAACTTCTCACTGTCATTTTACTGTGATGTAGATTTATTTCATCCTCTTTTCTTCAGAAGTAAAAATTCTCTAGTCTTTTATAGAATGGTTTTTCTAGCATCACGTTCAACTGACTAAGAGTCGAAGAAAATTGTGGTTCTTATGAAGGTCTTTAGTTTGATGTTTGGTCAAGCCGTGGGTGCACACTGATAAGGAGTTGCATACTACGGCACATTAGTTCACCAATAATCCCTGATTTTTAATGGTACATCAGCTCAGATGAATCTTCAATGTTGAAACATTATTCTGATTATCACTATTCCTACTTTGATGCATTCATTTAATAGTAAAATGCACAAAAATCAAAGAATACTTACCTAGATCGAATCGTGAACGCCTTTCACCACATATTTGAATAATTTCATCATTGTCAGACCATCCAATAGGAAACAGGATGCAACATAATAGGATTAAGAGACCTTTTTAGAACAAAAGAAAAGACTTCATTTCTAGATATGTGGTATAGATTACTGAAAACAAATAGAGTAGTATTAAAATGTTTTCATAAAGTGATATTACCAATGATAATGAATGATGGTTATGCAATATCAAAAATAAGTTTCAGTCAAACATATAGTTGACTAGTTGGCTACTATTCATTGGTCTGAAGAACAAGCGTTTGCTTTGAAGTCTAAAGGTATTGAAGTCGATCTATGGTGAAGTCATGGGAGCGAATTTCTGAGGAGTTCCATGTTAGAATGAAACACCTGTTCACTGGTTCCTGGTTTTCAATAGTTGTCTAACTCATGTCAGTTCGTGGTGTACAATTAATTCCTTTGATCATAAAAATGTATGATGATTTAGACCAGAAATGAACATAAAACAGTAATATTAGGTTGAAAACGTTGAAATAATTTCTAATTCTTTTGACAATAATTTTCACAAAACTGTAAAACCATACTCAAAATCAATCGATAACAGTGTCATTTGATGAGGGTAGAGCAATAATATAGGCTTCTTTAAAAGCACATATTTCAAAATATGACAGTTTAAATAACTGAAATAAAGTTTAACCAAGTCTATAATCAATTTCATTCAATTAATATTCCCGACGAAGTCTAACTATACAAACTATTCAAATCTAATATAATGATCTGAAGAACAAAGTGGTTGGGAGATCTGACAGTCTTGGTTTTAGTCTTTAACACAATCGTGACTAATCATTGTTGAAAAATATCAAAATAAAATGAAATAAACATTCTATTGTCTTTGATTGTTATTGGCTTCTTCGAACTATAACATAGACACAGAGTAAAATTCCCTTTCATTCAAATTGTTAAAAGCATTTTCCTGTCTTATTGCGTAACCAATATAATTTGTTTAAGTAGTCAACAAAATGAGGGAGACTGTATACACTATAAAAACACTAACATTTCTTCCTCACACTAAATACATACCGGCACAGAAGTCTAGAGGTTAGGCGTTCGCGTACGAGACTGAACGTCCTGGGTTTCAGTTCCACATGTGAGACCGTGGATGAGCACTGCTAAGGAGTCCCATACTAGAACGAAACGGCCATCCAGCACTTCCAGACTTTCAATGGTGATCTAGCTTAGATCGGCTCATGAACTCAACTACCAAAATTGCTACAATATCCACAGACCCCCATTCTGATAATAAATATCATATTTACGAATGTGTGGGTGTACATGCATTGACAAGATATAAATCAAACTCCATAAAATTAGTTAATTTTAATAGTTGAGATCATGAGTTAATTGGAACTAGACTACCATGGAAAACCTGGAAGCACTGGATAGTCGTTTCGTTCTATTCTGGAACTCTTCAACAGTGCGCATCCACGATACCACCTCACGGGATGCCAATACAGGATCTATCAGTCTCGTGCTCAAACGTCTAACCACTAGACCAGCATCCAGCGGTGTTAATGTCTAACTTCGACTAATCCACAAAACTGAGCGACAAATCCACCATTATCTTCAGTGAGTTACTATCTCACAACGGACCCGGTTGGACTCCACTAGTCATTGCTTCTCACTAGAACTGTAGGAAATACCTCTTGAAGACCGTCACTAGTGAGAATATGTTAATTAATATCCGAGGGGGGGGTATTTAAGACAAAATGAAACAATTTTGTTATCCACGTTAACACAGAGAATAATAATATGGAAAAAATATATCTCTATCAATAACTGTTTAGTTGAAAGAAAACAAAACTAAACATAGTGATGAATCCATTGATAATCAATACATCGATAAAGTAATCAGTGAATTTACATCAAAAATAACCCAATCTTACATGTCTTCGGTAATAAAGAGGAAAGCTAATCAGTCAGTTATATTCTCCATATAAAGAAAAAATAATCAACTCTAATGTTAAATATACGAAACTAACATGTTTTACAATTCGGAATACATTAACATCAATATCTATTATTATAGAGTTCAAAGGAAATTTTCCAACATTGATAGAAACAATCTACAAATTAATGATATACATTGAGCAAATCAGATAGAAACTTGAAAAGAGTAAGTACAATGATTTGAGTAGTATAACATGAATTCCACTGATTTCGTTTGGTTCTTGTCAGCTACTTACAATCTGTAATATTAAACAAATATAGTTATAAAATAGTTTGGAATTGATTACATAAAGGAGTTTGGATGAAAGTTGATATGATCACATATCATTATGGTATAGAAAGGGCGTAAATAAATTTAATAGACAAAATAAATATCTTATGTGAAAGAACATTCTACAACAACGATAGTAACAAAATTTCACTGGTTGAAATCATGAGTTAATTGAAGTTATACCACCATGGAAAACCTGGAAGCACTTGACGGCGTTTTCGTTTTAGTATGGGACTCCTCAGCAGTTGTGAGATAGGAACTCACTGAAGACAATGATGCACGGTGGCGCAGCTTTGTGGATTGGTTGAAGTTAGACATTAACACCATTGGATGCCGGCCAGCTCAGTGGTCTAGTTGGTTAAGCGCCTGGCGCGAGACTGATAGGTCCTGGGTTTGAATCTCGCGGGGTGCGAGATCGTGGATGCGCACTGCTGAGGAGTCCCATACTAGGGCGAAACGACCGTCCAGTGCTTCCAGGTTTTCCATGGTAGTCTAGCTTCAATTCACTCATGATTTCAACCAGTGAAATTTCTAAAAATCTCCACAAAACCCATTCTGATGATAGTAATAAAAGTTTAAAGGGATAGAAACTAGTGGTTACGTAATGAATAAACTCTGATAAGTAGGAATAAAATGAGTGAAGCTCAGTTATTTAAAATAGGATTATTCATTTAGAACATAGTTGGAATAAAAATGACGTAATGATGTAATTGATTGAAAGAAAGTGTTAAACAAAATTTCATAATGTGTTGAAAAGACGTTTATGTTATCAAAGCACGAACACGAACATCCGGTTTTTGATGCCTCATAGAGATGACTTTAACAAATTTCAAAAGATTGGAGTTTGATTGTTTATTAATCACCTTCAGAGATTTCAAGGCATCAACTTGATGTCCTGTGTCTAAGAAATGTCCAGTAATCATGTTATTTAAAATATTTCTTCCCTTTATTCGAAGACTTTCCAGAACATGATCAAAACAATCTAAGTTATTCTCTCCTCTCCATTCGGACAGTCTAGTTGCTTTGGCAGGCACATGTGAATCTATAGATTCGATTAACGGTAACATAAAAAAGGTACTTGATAGCTTTCAACTGAATTATTGAACATGTTGTTTCAGGCAATATTAATAGCTTGGCTTCAGAGTAAGTTCTGGCTAATACAACATTAAGCCTCTTAATCATCGTCCCTACAACGCCGCCACCTTTGGAGTTGAAATGGATAAACCTTGGCTTTTATTGACTGTAACTACATCCGACTTGTCTTCAGTTTTCTTTAACATTTATCAATGAGTTCGTGTGGGTAACATTTGTCTCCTATGCAATTTTCAACGTTCATCGATTCACTTTCCAGTTTGTTAATGGTACATATTTTTTTTTACTCTAGAAAATAGTGTTTTGATCAATACTTTCGTGTAACTCATTGGAAATAAACTACTGAAATCTAGGTACTTGCTCTCTTCAAGATGATAAAGGGAACTATGTGTATGAAGTTTCTGAAATAAATGTCGTTAAAACGAAGTGGATATTGAGAAGTTCGAAACGTTTACCATTATTATAGGATGATGTATTATCTCTACTTTTATTACACACTTATAAAGTAATTAGTTTATGGTATTTCTATGTTATTCTATTTATAAGCCTTCCTTTGAAGTCTTAGCTGTCGGTATACGTTTTACCATTCCTGAATTATCTCTGACTCCGTTGTGTCCATTCTATAATTTCTTACTTGTAGTATGTAGTGGTCTGTTAATTAGTTTATATAAATCTATAAATGTTTTGTTTGCTTGTTGTGTTCTTATTCTGACCGACTACTGTGCTAGAAGAAAGCTGCACTTCTGGTCATTAGGAATAGGAGTTGTCATGACCGATCCTTCAAGGTTATTTGTTACTTACCGAAGAGTGTCATTGGTTGAAATAGAAGGTATATGGTCTGATAGAGATGAAGTGTAGTCGTATTAGTAAATTTTCCTGATTTATTAATTTGATTAAGAGACTGAAAAACATAATAGGATAAGTTAGTGAAGTTAGTTGAAACAGGTTTGAATTCTACAGGAAACTTTGCTTCCCATAAGATTCCAGGTACTTCTCGTAAGAAATCGAGGTGAAGAGTTTTCTGTAGACCATCACAAACCACTTAAGATCGTTGTTACTCATAATCAATTTAATAAACTTGTACGGTAAGTTTGATCTAAGCTTAAGCGAATTATATAAAGTAACTGAATAAATGATGATTGATTTATGCTGGTACATCGTTTGGACAGACTCTTAACGAGTAACTTGTTGTCCAAGTATCACACCACTTTTTCATCGCTTTCAACCCTTATTTTTGAAAAAAAATACAGAATTGTATTTCTTCTTTAAATAACTAATTTTATTTCACTGACACAGGTCAGTTGTCTTTGTCTGATAAAATTATGACTCATGAAAATGAAGTTAACTTGGGTAGAAATAATAGTTATTCTTTATTCATTAATATGTTGTTTCATTCAATTCCCTCTTAAAAATGAGGAGTACCATTTATAATTGTTATGATTCATGATGTCTTATATATTGATGATGAGATTCTTCGGGTACAAACGGGATCTATATGAGCTAGATAAAGTGAACGACTGATACTTAGTCTTTCAACTATAATCTCCTATAAGTTTGAACAGAAAGAAATCAAGAACACTAGAAAATGATTTATATTAATTTAACTTTGAAGTATCAATTGTCTCAAGATTACAGGTACGCTTTGTTGACTTGTACCAACTAGAGCCAAGCCCAGGTAACAAAAGATACCTCAAATCACCCAATAACCCTGAAGATCTTGGGTTTGATCAATGGTAGAATTGTATGTGAGCACTGCTGAGGAAACTCATAACTATGAGGAGACATCCATCCATAATCTCTTACTTATCTATGATTGTTTAGCTCGAGTCAATCTGTTATATAAACTGTATATTAGATGGTGGTTGGAGGTAGTCGACAGGAAACCCTGGACCCGGGCTTCGTGCTACTTGGCACTTGTCAGCAAGGTGTACCTGTAATCTTGAGGGAACTGGTGCTCCCTGGAGGATTCGATCATGTGTCACCCAGCTTCACAGTCAGAGACGTTACCACTGAGCTATCCGAGCCGTGACTAACCTCCTGTAGGACTGAGATATAATCACAATTGATTGATCACCGGGTGGTCATCAATGTCATGTATGTCAAGTCCTTATTTAGTGCAGGTACACCTTGCTGACGAGTGCCAAGTAGCACGAAACCCGGGTCCAGGGTTACCTGTCAACTACCATCAACCACCATCTAATCTCGATATATAGTGCACGCAGTGTCGAGTCACCTAGACTGGTGGCCACATTGCAACATGGTCGATATCATTCGATCTGCACTAAATAAGGACTTGACCCACATGACATTGATCACCACCCAGTGATCAATAAATTGTGAAAACTGTATATTGACCAACATAATTCTAATAATATATGTGATAAAGACTTTAAAAAAACTCAATTCTCTAGTCCATGCCTTTGAGCTACAATTTTATTTCATCGTATCTAGTAAAGCTATTCAGTCACCTAAACCATATCAGATAGAGTGGGCTTAAAACCTATAACCTAATAATGAAAATTCAAGTAAATTAACACCTTTATCGATAAAACACTCTATTATTTAAAACTATTTGTCGATTTGAAGTGTTAATACAAGCACTACTTCCACATACATAAATACGTACAACTATGGCTAGACAACTACAACTACAACAACAACAACAGCAACATAAATATACATTCAAATGTTAAAATGATTTCAATGTGAAACAAAGAAGAATTCTTCTATTAATCAAGATGAAACATTGATAGCCATAATTTCTATCAAGTCTAAACAACTATTAAGTGTTAATATGTATGTATCCGTGTATAAGTGTAACGATATATTTGTTAAAACATAAAAATCCAATGAAACATTGATCAGTTTCTTTCTTTCATTTAATATAATAGACCTAATTCATCAAATAGTAATAATGTATGCAATGAAAATTTCTATCATTAAGATTGTATTACAATGATTATCTTGTATGAAGAAACTATAACAAGCACGTTTTCTTTAATTTTTTTCTTGCTTCAAACCACCTTTCTTCACATAAAATCGTTAATTGATCAAAGTATTCGCGTACACTGCTGTTATATATGGGTATACATATGGGTATATATATAACCCAATCTACGTAACTATCAGATAAAATCGAATTTCTGTTATTCAAGTACTATAATGATAAATGGGCATATGTTAGATATACCAGTACGTTTGTATGTATGTATGTATGTATGTATGTAGGTAGGTAGGTAGTTAGGTAGGTAGGTAAACAGATACGTATGCATGTATGTGTGCAAATAAGTAAATGGTAAAGATGAAGAATTTATCTGATATCACCATTGAAAATTGAAATTTTAAACGAGAAATTACATGATTAATCATGTAACATTTTTAATGATAATTTTTGTTACAATGTATATGGAAAATTATTTACTGGTCAACTTTATTGGAAATGTTACTAGTCAAATCAAGATAGTCTGATCTAATTTAGTAGGTCAGTCAGTCAGTCAAACTTGCTCCTAACCCCATACATATGTATGTATGCCAATGCTAAGACAATTTATCATCTTGGATATAAAAAAGACATATAGAGTGTAAGATCTGATATCATTAGCTTTGCGTCGGTTTACATTTGAACAATAACTTACTATGCCCTCACTACAAGTAGGCTGTGGTTGAGTGAATTTTATCCATTCGACTTTCAACCACTAATTTGTAAGTTCGAATCCTGTCTTATCTACTTTGCTCTGGAGGAGTCAGGTAGTATGAATATACCTCACATTTGCGTACGGCTCTAAGCCATATACATTAGTCCCTACCTGATAAGTAGATCTTTGAAAAAGACTAGTGGGAGAGATTAACAGTTAGGGAGTGGAATGAAGAATTTAGAACTTATTAATAAGAAAAACAAAAACTTTATACAACAATTATGAAAAAATAACAGGGCCCATATGTTACTGAGGTGTATTTGGAACAACTTTCCTCAAACCATAGATTTTCATTTACCTTTCGAACCACAAATACAAAGTTTACATCACTTTACCTCTCTCTTTATCTAAATGATTCAAGCGGGAATTTGCTGACCAATTGAACCTATCCAATTTTTTATTCCAGTCACCTGATATCACTGATAGTCTGATTTATTATATTACAGATATACAACGACCTGCTCAACATATTCAGGTCACCTATTTTTCAGTTGTACTAAATATTACAATAAAACTTCCTGATTTCGATCAGTTTAAATCAAATACTTAAACATTCTGATTTTATATGCTCTCACTGACGATGCTAAATACTGGACATCTTAAATTGAAACCCGATACTTATTGACATAATTTTCTCTTTGTCTACTCTTTGAACAAACACAAGAACTGAATATATTACATGTATGAGAAAAAACTATAGTTGTAATACCTGAGAACTGATAAGAAAACTTTCTGTAATAAGTACCAGATACTGACTAATGAAAAGATCATGTATAAAATACAATGTTTTTAAAAATTGCAATTTGAATGACTGTTAAAGAGAAATTTATTGTATTACTGTACTACTAATGCTGAAGATTCCTTACGATTTATAGTAATGAATACGGTTATTATTATTATTAACACTTCACTACTTTCGACCATATAGTAAGAAACGAAGTGTATCGGAAGCGGCTTTTGTCTAATACATGAAGTACGTAATCGTAGATAGTGGTCATACAGAGATTACTGATCTTGACTAGATAAATATTTCAATTGATTATTACAGTTGACATGACCAGTCAACTATTGTACCTATCAATACCATGGATATTGTTTGATTTGTCCAATGCATTACTCTTATTAATCGTTTTCCATAGCCCCCCTTTCTTTTTAATGACATTAATTAAATAAACTGAGATAAGTGGCAACTAGGTAACCTTCGTAACAAATCCAAGCTATTGAACGCTAGATAATTTAAAAAATACAGTTAAATAGCTTAACAATACATGATTCAACCAATACAGTTTACTGTGACGTGTCATTTCATTTAAAATTTACCATTTCTACTCAGTACTGGATTATCGAAATGAACTTCCTTAACGTACAATGTTTTAGTGATTCTATTAACATGAGTTATTATAAAAAGGTTCAGTACATTGAATGTCTGAGATCTCTAATTACCTAGATCAATTCTACAATCTTTAACACTTGAACACATTGAAGAAAAACTGAAAAGTGAAAATATAAACTAAATATTGATTTCCAGATTAATTTGATCATGGAAACCTAAATACATTGATAAGGTTGCTAGTTATATTTATATAAGATTTCTAACAACGTTTTAGTGCTTAACTAATGTATTTAAAGAAAAACATAATGATTTATTTACTTTTTGGAATTTTCTGAGAATTTACAAAAATTCCAATTATTTCAAAGTAATGTTCAACACCTTCAAACTTCCAAAGAAATTCATCTAGCAGTTATAGGTGTCCTAGACAACTACTCATAGGTCCTTCTATTTGTACAACAGTGATTAAATCCATGAATAACATAACATACTTTCTCATCTAACTATCAGTGAATATCGTATTATAATAGCGAAACCATTCGGGGTTTTTTTTGTATTCAGTTCAAAATAATTTATGAAAATGTATACAGTTACATATTTTATGCTTGAGTGTAACCCATAGAGATAAACTTAATGGAGCTGAGGTGAATACATTCAGTAATTTTACTTATCATATCATCACATATTTCTTTTCATGAAACATTCATATTCCTATATTATTTATTCTTAATTCAATTAAACTGATTCAAGTAACATGGTCAGTGATTACAATTAATCCATTTTCCAAAACATTTATCCTCAGTGGTATAGTGGTTAAGCGTTCACGCGTGAGACCGATAGGTCTTGAGCTCGAATCTCGTGAGGCGAGATCGTGAATGCATAATGCTGAGGAGTCCCGTAATAAGACGAAACGGCCTTCCAGTGCTTTCAGGTTTTCCATGGTGGTTAACTATTAAATTACTATAATATCCACAAAACCTCTCTCTGATTAAATATAATGAACTAAAACTCCACTCTCATTTACATATTCACAGTTCATTCACTAATATTATGTTGTAAGGCCAGTGAAATGTCACTGAGCCCGAGCCAAATTATCTGGCTGTTGAGCACTGAATATCGAATAGTTCATCGATCCTCGTCAAGGTCAAGTATAACCAACGCGCATCAATTAATCGTACACCATGGGCTAGCCCATGCGGTAGTGTAATTGTAATCAATATTAAATCTAAATTCGTATAAATTTTATACATGATTTAAAAAGCTGGAATTTTTTACAGTTAAATTTTATGATGATTGGTGTAAATCAAAACGGATAGCTTTATTCGATCTTGCCTTTATCGATTTCCCAATTCATCTTATGTACTCTATTATCATTTTTGCCTTAAATTACATTTTTATCTAGTCTCTATCTCTCCTCATTTTCTTAAAGTCGCAATCTGAATTATGAC
This sequence comes from Schistosoma haematobium, assembly GCF_000699445.3. NCBI lineage: Eukaryota > Metazoa > Platyhelminthes > Trematoda > Strigeidida > Schistosomatidae > Schistosoma > Schistosoma haematobium. Next base: position 15,262,611 of record NC_067201.1, read on the forward strand.
TATGACCGCTAGTTCACCTACAGTTGTCTGATAATTATTACTAGTAATCCTGTGGTTGGTGCTGCTAATGTCGACAGTTGTAAGTATTATGTACCACCAATCGAAAGAGAAATGCCTGGTGATAGACGGTTAGGAAGGTCGAAGAAAAGAGAACGAGAAAAGAGAATAATGGGTATGGGAACGAGGGAACAATCAAAGCTGAGACATTTTGCAAATGAAGCGTTTACTGTATGGTTCTCAGATTTTACTAAAATATTCTGTAATATCGCGTTCTAATACATTGCATTGTCCTCACTGGTGTTCTCGTTCACTACGATACCGTTAAATGCTGAATTTACATCTTTATTGGTGAGTTTAAAAAGTACAGATTTAAAATATCTCTTACATTAAACAGAGTTTGCCGTTAGATTGAATGTCTTCATTTTGTGACCATACACACTACACACGTGAGTAATAGATCTTGATCCCCATTAAGAAGTATTCAGGATACTATCAGTTACTACCTACCCATAGAGCTGATTTGTACAATTAACATTATGATTTTATTATTTGTACTAATGACTCCGTTTTGATGGCTGTTTACATTTTCAATAAATTTATAGTGAACATTAGATTGGTTTAATGTTTATTATTTATTGGAAGGGGTGTCGTGGAAATTGATTTAATTTATAGATTTCACTCGTCGCGAATTAATCTCAGTTGCTGTACGATTAAAAACCAAAGAACATTGGACAGCTATTTCATCCTAGTATGAAACTTCTTAATAGACATTAATGTGTTAACAATAAAGCATACAAACTGAACTAATCTCCACAAAACCCCTTCAACTTAACTATTATAATCAGCTTACAACTAATTCACTTAAAAATATTCCTGAAATCTTAGTTAGAAGTTATGACTAACATATATTAAACATGTTTGGAGTGAAACAGACATCATGAATAACATGTGGTGATCGTCGCACTATATAGAAAATTGACTAAAGTTAAAATGATTCTAATGGAAGCCTACCCAGTATTTCCAATGTTTCAACTTTCAAAGAGAGACCTGTAGGTCCTTGATTCAGTCTCTAGTAAATTTATGGGTGCGCTCTACTAAGAAATATCATAGTAAGACGAAATAAATGTTGATTGCTTCCAAACTGAAATCAGTTTGTGGAGATTCAAACAAACATATATGTTTGGTATTGATTGACATTAGCTAAAAGTAAGAAATAATAAATATCAGAAGGGTTTTTGTGAATATTATAGTAATTGCAATAATTGAGATCATGAGTTAATTGAAGCCAGACTACCATGGAAAACGTGGAAACACTGGACGGCCGTTGCGTTCTTTTATGGGACTCAGCGGTGCTCAACCACGATCCCGCCTTGCGAGATTCGAACCCACAACCGATCGGTCTCACGCGCAAGCGATTAACCACCACACTACTGAGCCGGCCGACATCCAACGGTGTTAATGTCTAACTTCAACCAATGGTAGTCTAGCTTCAATTGACTCATGATCTCAACCACTGAATTATTAAATAGTTATTTCTGTATATTTTAGTTTATTCAGTAGTATAAACCTAAATTTATGTACAATAGGCTACATATGATGTTTGAATCTTAAAGTGAACATGACATCCTTAAATTATTGCGATTACAAAAAGCCTTTGTTAATTAGGAGAAAAAATAATTTTTCAGACAAAAAGGGTTTCCTGTAGTTCTAGTGAGAAGCCGTGACCAGTGCAGTTCAACCGGGTCCGTTTTAAGATTGTAACTCATTGAAGATAATGGTGGATGTGTCGCTCAATTTCGTAGATTAGTTGAAGTTAGACCTTAACACCATTGGATGCCGGCCGGCTCATTGGCTTACTGGTTAAGCGTTTGCGCGCGAGACTGATAGATTTTGTGTTGGAATCCCGTGAGGTGGTATCATGGATCGCACTGCTGAAGAGTCCCACAACAGAACGAAACGGCCTTCCAGTGCGTCCAGGTTTTCCGTGGTATTCGAGCTTCAATTGACTCATGATTTCAACTATTGAAAAAAGGGTTTTTTTATTTCATAAAATAGTCAGTGATCATTCTACACAATGTTTCTTATTAAATCTACATTGATAGACAGTTAGATAGGTAGATAAATCGAAATAATTTAATGAATTAAATTAATTAAATAATCAGATATCAATAATATTTATCATTATAATGTATTCATCATACAATGATACTTTTTCCGACACGTCTATTGGAAACCTAAGATCATTAAACAACTATTTCGTTCTTAAACAGTAGCCTTTACTAATAGTTTATATTGTTAACCTCACTAGGGACTAAACTTAAAACTTTCAGAATACATTTTAAATGCATATTGATTAGAATCATTTAGGTGTGATTCAATACCGCTTATGAATTAAATTAAACCCCAAGAGATACAGTTTAAATGAACCTATTTCTACAGGAAACCCTTGATCCAGGTTTCGTGCTACTTGTCACTCGTCAGCAAGGTGTACCTGTAATCTTGAGGGAACTGGTGCTCCCTGGAGGATTCCATCCCATGTCACCCAGCTTCACAATCAGAGACGTTACCACTGAGCTAGCCTATTTCTTTTTAAATAATCTTGTAATCTTATAAGTGATTTCAATTTCCTTGAGATTTAACCCAAATGTTTTAAATTATTATTGATATTTACTGATCTGAAAGTAAATGTTTACATTTAAATGTTTGCAAATTTTGTTATTTTTGTCACGCTTTTTGATAAAACAAAATAAGAGGGAATTGATTTAGTGTTGAAAGCCCTTTGAAAGGCGAGAAACCTTCTGAAAAAACATTGATTAATTAATATTCTCTAGAAACTTCCAACTACAGAGGCAACACACCACTATCAGTACAAGGAAACGTTTTCAAAAGAGTGTAACTGAATCGGATGAAAGATTCAGTAGACTCCCAACTTCAAGATCAATAGGCTGGATTCCGTAAAGATCGGTCTTGCGCAGACCGAATTGTGACACTACGGATCAATGTTGAACAATCAATTAAATGGAACTCGCTACTTAACATTAAATTCCTTGACTATGAGAAAGTATTTGACAGTGTAGATAGAAGAACATCATAGAACCTTCTTCGACACTATGGTTTACCCAGAGAAATTGTCAAGTAATACGACGGACTACAGTGCAAAGTGTGAATGAAGAACAGATGACGGATGCATTTCAAGCGAAGACTAGAGTCAGACAATTCTGACTACTCTTCCCCTTCCTCTTTCTTCTGTTGGTTGATTGGATATAAAGGTCTCCACATCTGAGAAAAAATGTGGAATACAACGGGAATCTTGGATGCAACTAGGCGATTTGTACTTCGTAGACGATCTGGCCCTGTTATCCTATGTACACGAATAAATGTAGGTCGAGACAACCAGTGCAGCAACAGCCTCTACAGCAGCAGACCTCAGCATACACAACGGACAAAGCAAGATCCTCAAATACAACATGAAGAACACCAACACAACCAGGCTTAATGGGGAGAATATGGACGAGGTGGAAAGTTTCATGTATCTGGATAGCAACACCGAAGAACGTGGAGGATCTCATACAGATGTAAAGACAACGATTGGAAAAGCAAAGACAGCATTCCTACAGTTGAAGAACATTTGGAAGTCAAAACAATTGTCAACCAATATCAAGGTCAAAATCCTCAATACAAACGTCAAGACAATCCTAGTGAACGGAGTCGAAACTTGGCGAACTACTACGACCATCATCAAAAGGTACAGGTATTTATAAACGATTGTCTACGAAAGATACCGAATGTCCATTGACCGGATACTATCAGCAATGGCCTACTGTAGGAGAGAACAAACCAACTTCCAGTTGAGGACGGAATTAGGAAAAGACAATGGAAGTGGATAGGACATACATGACGGAAAACATCAAAGTGCATCACGGGGCAAGCCCTAACTTGAAGTCCTGAAAGGAGCAGGAACAAAGGAGGACCAAAGAACATATTGCGTCGGGAATTGGAAACAGAAATCAAAGGAATGTGTAGCAACCAGAAAGAATTGCCCAGTGCAAAGTTGGTTAGGGAATCCTGGTCGGTGGCCTATGCTCCACGAGGAGTAACAGGCTTAAGTATGTAGTAAGCCAGTAGAAAACTCCTAAGAGGATTCTAGAAAACGAAGGGTTATTTCTTTGTCTTTTTGAATCGACAATTATTGATTTTATCAGAAGGGTTTTGTGGAGATTTTAGAAATTTCACTGATTGAAATCATGAGTCAATTGAAGCTTTCAGGTTTCCCATGGTGGTCTAGCTTCAATTGACTCATGATTTCAATCAGTGAAATGATTGATTTTGTCATTAATTTAGATGTTTTTCAGAATGTTATTTTATCAATCGAATGATTTCACAACTACAGTAAGAAGAGCAGATACAAGGTGAAACTCAACCATCAAGAATTAATAAAGGTTATTGTATGAATTAAAAATCTGCAGTATCATATAATTGATTAACAAATTCATTAAAATCATATACTCAATCATAGAAGATCTACTGACATTCAGATTAATTAATATGAGATCCCTTGGACGATTCTGATGTTTCAGCTAAAAGTGAGATACACTTAGCTGTCGAGAATCGAATGTTTTCACTCATGACTGTCAAACGGGAAAAACTGTTTCTTTCCAAGTTCAAGTTATAATTTCACAAGGTTTGAAAACTACCGAATTAGAATATAACGTCTGCTTGACACAACCTAGCTTTGAAGGTAGGTTATTCAAGGAAGTCAGTCGAAAACCCTAGACCTAGATTGGCACTGGATCAGCACTCATCACAACAATATATTTATATGAACAGCTAAAAAAATGTAATATTTATTTTAGACCCCACAGGTAGCATCTTTTCCCTTAATATTCAAGGTACTTCTTTTTACCGATAACTGCTAACTGGCATGGAACCTAAGATCATAGTTTTCTGGTGACCACTTCAAACCATAATACACGAATATATAGTCCATACAATCATAAGTTACCTAAACTAGTGGCTTCATCTCCACTTGATCAATAGGATGCGATCAGTACTAAAAAGGCAAGACTAACATGATACTGGTCACTACTACTCACTAATCAAACTATACACTCTAGATTTCGATGATTTTCTAACTAACATCATCTCAAGACGGAAACTTCCTACAAAATGCACACGAGTCTTTTTGCGAACTGCCTACTTCTATAACATCCCTAACTTATGAATCATTCAATATAAAAAAAACTGTAATATAGTCAATAAATCAATGAATAATAGTTGTCATATAATTGTAATATAATTATTATTAACCAGTTAAAGATTTATATAATACCTCTTGAAGCGAGTCACGAGTGAGAGTATGTTAATTGATATCAGACGGAGTTTTGTGGATATCATAGTAATCCTTCTAATGGTTGCGATCATGAGTCAGTTGAAGCTAGACTATCATGGAAAACCTGGAAGCACTGGATGGCCATTTCGTTCTATTGTAGAACTCCTCAGCATTGCGCATCCACGATACCGCACCCCGCGAGCTTTGAACCCACGACATTTAATCTCGCCTGTGTATGCTTAACTTCTAGACCACTGAACTGACCAGCATCCAACGGTGTTAATGTCTAACCTCAACCGATCCACGAAATTAAATGACAAATCCACCATTATCTTCAGTGAGTTACTATCTCACAACAGACTTGATTGAACTCCACTAATCATGGATGCGCACTTCTGAAGAGTTCCACAATAGAACGAAATGGCTATTCAATGCTTCCAGTTTTTCCAGATTTTCACAAAACCTTTTCTGATATTTATATAATATAATGAAATTTCATTGACAACCAATACAGAAAAAAACATTGAAATTAAATGATTGATTGAATCAATAAATTAATAAATAAACTTACCGGTTAATAATAATCCTAATTGACATATACGATGTATATTTAATCTCCATAGAAAATTTAAATAACACCCAGTAAATGATAATAGAAATGCTAAAAAAAATAAACTACAACAACTTATAATTAATAAGATTAAACTAAATCTCCATGCTATATGAGGTATATCAAAAAATTGATAATAACCACAATTAGTTTGTATATGAATAAGAGATGATTCTAAATAATGTTGTTTTATATTTAATTTATAATGAATTGGTTGATTAAAAAATAGTTTTGCTTTAAATGGATTTTCTGATAAAATATCTGTGATTACATTTGTATATACTGGATAAATACAACGACGAAATAAATTTAATGTACTTGATATATCTTTAGAATAAGTAGTAGTAATAGTAGTAGTATGTTTTATTAGATTTTGTTCATGAGTAGTGATTTCATAATTGGAAAAAATTTTACCATCTAACCAATATGGTAATAAACAACCAATGGTACATAAGATAGCTGTTATCCATGTTAGAATACACCATATTAACCATATATAATTCATAATTTCATTCTTATATTGATTATATTACTTATTTTATGTAAGTGTATAATGTATATATATTATATTATTAATAATGATAGCCACAATTTTGATTAATCAATATTTGTGCTTTTTAAAATCAATAATTTTTTTGGTTATTTATCATTTTGATAAATGAACTAAAGCAACAACAAAAAATATTTTACTATTTATGAACATACTTTTAACTTGTTTACCAATATATAATGTATATATGATGTATGTTGAAAAAGGTAACTATTTTTTTGTATGTCAGTAGTTGTTATGTATGTGAATATATTGATATCAGTTATGAGAGAATACACCAATCGGATTTAATTTGATTGGATAATATAGTGGATATGTATTTGGCGTCTAAATTAAAAATGATTCATAATTAACCAATGAAATTTCGACTTTTGATCAGTCAGTAAATGTATATACGTATAAGCATAATTACAAATGAATTCAAAATAGAAATTATATTTATATTCTAATCTGATGAAATGATATATATGCATACTGTAATGAAGAAGAACACGAGTGGGGACAATTGAATGTATTTGAACACAAAATTACAAAGCATCTTAATAAAATCTGAGAATTATATAGTAAATAAGTAGAAGCCGTTACCAGTCAAGTTCAACCAGGTCTGTTGTGAGATAGTAACTCAGTGAAGACAATGGTGTACCGTGGCGCAACTTCGTGGACTGGTTGAAGTTAGACATTAACACCATTTGATGCCGGCCAGCTCAGTGGTCTAGTTGGTCAAGCGTCTGGCGCGAGACCGGTAGGTCCTGGGTTCGTATCTCGCGGGGTGCGGGGTCGTGGGTGCGCACTGCTGAGGAGTCCCATACCAGGTTTTCCCTGGTGGTCTAGCTTCAATCGACTCATGATTTCAATCAGCGAAATAGGTTATTTGCAAAATATCAATCCATCGTTTTAAATTTGACTGTTTCTTTGCAGACAGTACTACTTCAACCATTTGAACAATTCAAATGCTTCAACCTATACGTTGATTAGATAGTCGGATCAACTGTCGAATGGATTGAATTGTTGTTCAGGTGACAATACTGGTGTAATATTTTCACAAACAGATTTAACTTCATCATTTAATTCGTTACCAACATTTTCAGATGGTAAAGAATCACTGGTCTGTTTATTGGAACAGATCACAACAACCAGTGAAAATGGAGAATAGGTCACTAGACACTATAAGTATATCACTGGTCAATAATAAATGTAATGGCATTCAAATGAATGGATCGATACTGAATGAGAATGATGGCAATGATCACCATACTAAATGTTAAGTCTTTTTTGCGTTCTCTGGTTTCATTCACTTCCCTTCCACTCTTTCGTGTATTGTCTCATACTGTAGTAAACAAGAACACGAGTGGGGACAATTGAATGTATTTGAACACGAAATTACAAAGCATCTCAATAAAATTTGAGAATCATATAGTAAATAGGTAATTTGCAAAATATCAATCCATCGTTTCAAATTTCACTGTTCTTTTGTAAATATCAGTCCCTTGTCTCATAGTTCATTATTTATGTATTTTCATATCAATTGCGTTCCGTTCCCGTCCTTTCCTTATCGATCTTCTAATGAAAAACATTCTATGCCTAACCACCGTTATTGATTAATATCAGAAGGGGTTTAATGGAGATTGTAGTAATTTCAATAGTTGAAATCATGAATCATTGTTCTTCTAGGTTTTTCATGATGATCTAGCTTCAATTGACTTATAATCTTAACTAATGAAAAAAAAATTCTTCACTTATAAATTTCTAATCTACTCAATATTTTATCAAATTAGAGAAGAGAAAAAAAAAAGAGATTTAATTTTATAAAATTATGTAATCAGATGATTTACTAGTTTTAAATAAACATTAATGTCATGATTAATTGTGTTTTCCGCGAAAAATATTTAAAAAAAACTGGGAGGAATCAGAGTTTATCTTCTTCCCCCCCCCCAAAAAAAGAAAAAATAATCGATAAAAACAGTTTCCATTTAAATATTGATTAGATTATTTACTGTTTTTCCCTCTTTATATTTCTATCTTTCAATGAAAACAATGTATATAATTTGTAGTATTTAAAAAATAATAATAATCAGATAACAAAGTGTATAGGGTTATATTGATTGATTGAATGAAACAAATGAATTATGTTAATTATAAATGAATATAGAAACTTTTCATTAGATAGGGACATCAATAAGTCTTCAATAAACAGATGAGTAATTCATTTTTACATTGATTATTTGAATCTTCTCATTGATGTTTAGGACTGCATTTAATACCTTACTTACTTACGTAATTTCTCCTGTTACTCCCAATGGAGCATAGGCCGCCAACCAGCATTCTGCAACCCACTCTATCCTGAAACTTCCTTTCCAGTTCTATCCAATTTTTGTTCATTCTTCTCATACCTGCGTAATATATTCTATGGTCTTCCTCCCCTCCTTTTAGCTTCGAGGATTCCATGTGAGAGCTTGTCTTGTGACGCAATTGGGTGCTTTCTTCAATGTGTGTTCTATCCACTTCCAACGCCTTTTCCTGATTTCTTCCTCCACTAGGACCTGGTTTGTTCTCTCCCACAGTAGGTTGTTGCTGATAGTGTCTGGCCGAAGTATTATGTGTAGACAACTGTTAATAAACACTTTTGTCTCCCGTATGACGATTTTCGTAGTTCTCCAGGTTTCTGCCCCATACAGTAGAACTGCCTTGACATTTGTATTGAAAATTCTGACTTTGATGTTGGTTGCCAATTGTTTTGAGTTTCAGATGTTCTTTAACCATAGATATGCTGCTCTTGCTTTGCCGATCCACGCCTTCATATCTGCATCAGATCCGCCGTGTTCATCAATGATGCTGCCCAGATATGTAAAGGTTTTTACATCTTCCAAATCTTCTCCGTCAATTGTGACTGGATTGTTGCATGCTGTGTTGTATCGGAGAATCTTGCTTTTCCCTTTGTGTATGTTGAGTAACTTAACTGAGAAATTTAACTCATTTCTAACTTATTAATCTGTTCGTTCCTTTCATAAAACCTTTCACTGAAAAAAACTGCTAGGTTTCTGTTTTTCCTTTTCGTTTTACGAAGATTTTTTCCCTAATAACTGTATGATTAAAAATCTAGCATATAGCTTTACATTCCTCCAAGGTGCATTTTTTGAGTTCCTCATGAGAGATTATTTTTTTGATGCTATTCTCAACTTTAACTGAGGTAGGCCTCAATTGGTCATTGATTCTATTACGATCATGTGGGCAACACGAAAATTGCTCTGAATCATCACTTATGAATACCGGTTAACTATCAAAACCCTTATAATCTCAGGTTCTATCTGTTCCATCAGATCGAAGTCTTAATTTGAATTGAATTGCATACCACCATTCAGATCAAAATTTGTTCTTCTTTAACCTATTTCACATCCTCTAAGTTTAAAACTTAGTACTCTAACACCATTCGGGTCACTCACCAACTCAAGAAGTGTTTCGAGTTATCTCCTCCATAGCTGTGATTTTTTTGTCTTCAAATAGCACTGATGGTGAGTTTTCAGCTTTAGAGGACTTCAACATCTGAGAAGTATTTATCGTGACTTTATACTTGAATTGCACTTTCTCTTGGTTTTCATATGAACCTTTATTTGAAAAAAACCGAAATAACTTGATCTATTTTTTCTGGAATTGGCTCTTGTGTGCTCAAAGAGAAATATCATTTAACGATTGCGAATATATACCAGCTATATTGATTCCATCAAATCCAAACATGGTCCGGTTTATATTAGTAATATAAAATGACTCGATGGTAGTCTTACATTGACACATAACATTGCAAATTTATAATCCATTGAGACTTAATATTCCATTCAAAGACGTTTTCGCAACCTGAGGTGCTTTTTGAAACAACGACCTCCCCATGCATCACCATAGTTTCGTCGATATTATGTAGTAATATCAGATGCCGTATCTAGTTGGACGTGTGTAGAATATCTTTTGTATTTGTAAAAGTACATATATCCACTTAGCTTTACACTAATCATAAATGTTGTAAATAGACCTCTTGAATGCATATAAAGCTTTTCCTGTAAAGATTTTCTCTACTTTGCTACAAATCTGATGTTGGGGTGTGATTTGCATAACCCATTTCTATTCGTTTCCTTGTTACCTTGTTGACAACGGTATTTCTCAAAATGCTAAAACTTGGAGAAATACCATCTACCATAGCGCCAACAAGCTAATGAAAACACTTCCTTGATAATGATTGAAAACGCTGTCTCAGTGATTATTTTAATGTTGCTGTTGGGGATGATAGATCCCAGAAATCGCTTGGTAAACATCTAATTTTTGTAGTTATATTTTAAAAATTTAAATTTCTGATTTTCGTGACAAAAGCGCCCACTTTTGCCTTCAGTTTGTACTTCCCATTTGGAAATACCTTGAATATAATTGGTACGTTTCCTTTTTTAGTACGCTATTTTGTGTCGCTGTCCAAGGACATTTTTGTACTGTATATATACGCATGAGTTGTGGGCTTATTCGTTCGTGCTTCAGACTGCTTGTGGAATATACATTTCCCTCAGCGGAATCTGATTCTCTCCCTCTAGTGAGTAAGGCCCGCGTGCAGTGAATAGTTTAGCTTGTTCTGTTGTTGTGTTGCTGACTTCGTTCCGTTCGTCAGTTTAAGGTGATATCCCAATCTCTTCAAACGTTCCAGTTGTCACTGTATTCAATGCACTGAATTGTTTTGGTTTGTAGAGCATTTAATTTTCATTTTAATTTAACTCCCTAGGACTGTAAGTAACTATTTTTAATGTTTTCAAAAGGTCTAGCTCAGTTTCGTTGAGAAGGCTTGTATGGATATCTTCTTCTATTAAAAATTGTAGACCATAGACAAAAATGATGCGTTCGCATCGGTCACTTGACAGGAGTTCTAACTTGATGTATTTACGTTCTCGGTTAACAATACCTGAATAAGTGAAAAAGACATTAGATCCTCTATTCGTGCAGCAGGAATCGTACTTTCCATACTCATCTTGGTCTGCAAATTCAACTTGGAACTAATTTTATCAAGCCCTGAAGTATGAATCGAAAGTAATGTTATCAAGTGGATTATAAAAATTTTGAAAATGTTATTAGCAATTTTTCCAGCTAATAATCTTGAGGGGATCGAAACCTTTTTTTATGATCCGAACCAGAGTTAACTAGCTTCACAGTCTGAAAAGTTATCGTTACAACTTGATTGTTATAATTCAGCTATCACTAAAAGAGTAGACAAACATGAAGTTCTCCATTACTGAATGATTGATCGGTTGTAAATATCTTAGTGACCCGATTTTACTTTCCAATCACATTAACAATGTTTAAAGTAGCTATTTGCTTTAGTGTGTATGAGACATGTGGTGTGAAACGAAAAGTGTGTTGCGATAACAGATTGTGTAAATTCGTAAGTGAATCTGAAGTGTAAGAAGATATTTCATTGGCCATTTATCGCCTGTGATCGGTGAATTTTTAAGAAAACATACGATTTGGATGACCTATTCAGTATAAACTTAACCGAAGAACCATATACCTGTTTATATTCTATAATATTAATCTTTGATTATATTTCCATGAAAAAGCTTGGACCAGATTACCAAACGAAACGTTAGATTTACTTCAGATTCATTCGTTGAGATTTTTCGCTTACATTCTTCCTCCTTAAGTAATGGTAATAGTTATGCTACTACTACTACTACTACTACTACACTATCACTAGTCAAATCTGACTATTTCATTCATACGTCAAGGTTCAATGTTAAATGTCAATGTTTCAATAGACAAATAATATATATTTATGATATTAATACACCAACCTATTATGATCAGCTTCATTAAAATGAAGTAAACACACGCACACACACAGCTTGTATGGTAAAATAACAGATATTTTTTAATCGAGTAAACTAACAAGTTGGATAGAGAAAAACAGTAACGAATTAATCATGCATTTATTACTATGCTTGTCTTGATATTGTTACACTATATGCTAACCTTGTTGTGTTATTTCAACTACTTTAGTTATGTTATTTTCATGCTGTTTTATCAGATCAAAATATCATCATTTCACTCTTTCTCTCTATATCACTCTCTTTCTGTCTAGAGTTATATCAATGTTCAGATTATCCGATGTGTATGTATACTTTCTAGCGAATATATTCAGTCTTGTTATATATATATATATAACAAGACTGTGAATGTGTATATTTACATTCGTCTACATGTTAAGGTATATACGATCTGTTCATTGATAATTATATAACGTAGATATTCGATCATACCACTGCAACTAATAATCCGATTTATTTACTTACTCATGCCAATAAACCCTCGTAGAGGACCATATGCCGCCCACTAGCATTCTCCATCCAACTCTGTCCTGGACAATCAATTTCCAGTTGTTTCCAGTTTACTATTCATTCCTTTGATGTTTGCTTCCAATTCTTGACACAGTGTGTTCTTTGACCTTCCTCTTCTCCGTTATTACATTTGTTAAATATATTCTTATTGCATAATAATTATTATTGTCAAAACAGACAAGGATATTCATCAGAAGGCAGGAGGAAATATCATTCAGTAAATTTTAATATTGTAAAAACTACTAAAAAAATTGGTAATAATGACTTGTATACTATAAACTATAAGAGATTAATCTATACGAATATTCATCAATGTTTGAATAAACGGTTTGATAGAAATCGAGCGCTCAGTACATAAAAGACATGATTCGTGTAAATTATATTTGAAGTGATCTCAGAAATTGAAATTTCAATAAATCCGACGTTTCATCTATCAACCTCTCCTGGACTTCTTTAAAGTCATAATATAAAAATCAAATTTATCAAAGAACAAATAAAGTTTATTGATCAAATCAAATCTACACTAAATACTTATCCAACCATATTCAGAAATTAACAATGGGATAGGATAACATTAGTCAGTTAGATGTGAATCACGGGAAAAGTTCACAATGTAAAAATAAATGAATGAATGTGTTTATGTGTGTGTGTGCAACTTTACGTTATTATTAGTTGATATTTGGTGAATAAATATTATAAGAATGGGGGTTTGTAGAGATTGTAGTAGTTTAATAGCTGGATTCATAAGTCGATATAAACTAGACCACCACTGAAAATCTGGAAGCACTGGACAACTGTTTCGTCTTAATATAGTGCACACCTACGACCCTGCATGTGGGACTCAGATCTAGGACCTTCGATCTCGCATTAACATCGTCAGATGCCTGCTCATTGGTCTAAAGGTTAGGCGTTTGTGCGCTAGACCCAAGGTCCTAGATTCGGAACCAGCGAACGGGATCGTAGATGCACACTGTTGAGGAGTCTCATACTAGGATGAAACGGTCGTCCAATGCTTTCAGGTTTTCAGTAGTGGTCTAGCTTAAATCGACTGATGAATTCAACTATTAGAATATATTTTGATTATTTATTTCGTAAAAAGTCAAAATAAAAGTGCAAATCGAAAATGGTTTTATAATGCCGATGTGTGTAAAATGGGAATAATCAAATATATAGTTGTAATGTTAAAATAATCAAATTAATTTCTAGCAGAATAACGATGCATGTGAAATAAACAGGTTGGATAGATAATAGGGTCCAATTACTTGTTAATCAACATTTGCGATGTGTTCGCTGGTTGAATATCATCTTTTCTGTCCAGAATGCTCTTATTAACCCATATATACAGCATTTCTGTTGTCAATCTTTATTTATGTGTGCTAAACTCTTTCTGAAGTATTTTAGTCTTTTCGAAATTGATTTTGTACCCTGTTTCTAACTCATGTAACGCTATCGCTGACCTATTCTCAAGTTTCTCTAGATCAACCAAGGATTTGGGAACATTTTTCAAACATTATTTCTGTTACTTCAACCTTACATTCAATTGTTTAGATGTTTCGCTCACACCAGATTCATTACAATCATGAACACTGATCTTGTAGACAATAATCAGTTGCTCTTCCTCTGAAAATCTATCCTTAACTTTGATTAATGCTGATCTTATGGTGTCACAAGCCCGAAAATACACTCTGATATTGTTTGTTTAGAATCCTATTGATTTCTTCCAATGTTTCTCCACGGCATGGGTTGACCATGGTGGTCTTCCATTCTGTCAATATACACTGCAATTTAGTTTTTCTTTCACTCCTAATAATCTCCTTCAAAAACTCTTTAACGTTATTGTTAGCTCTAAGTGTGTACAATATTCCATTCAGTTCAGTTTGTTGGTCATCATTCTCTGTAATGAGACTAATGCTCCTGTTAATCAGATTTTTTACATCTGTGACTTTCGTACAATACGTATTAGCCGAACAGTAATCCAAGTATCTCTCAAAATATGTCGATTTCCGGAATACATTAATTCTTAAGTTGGTATTGTGTTCCTCCAACCAAACATTCGAGAAACGTTAGTTTGTGGTCAGCGAACTATATCTTCTTGGTTAGCTTAATGCTATCCGATATGTTGCTTACATTTTCAAATGTTTCTTCCAAACCACTTCGTTTAATCATGGCAAAATGCCGTCTACATACCGTAACTAGAATTTAAGTAAATTTACATATTTTGCGATCGCACCGGTTTCTGAGGAATAAATGAATACACTCACTACATTCATAGAAACTGGTGAGTCCACTGTTATGCCATCCTATCTGTAAAGATCTTCTCGGAATAAAAACCGGGTGGATCGTACACATAATTCCAAGAACCTAAAAACCTTGGAAGGATTCAACAGGCATCGTTAATATAAATCTGCGTCAGACTCTAAACAATCATAAATGACATCCAGTGACGTCTTTTAATGGGTACATTTTTAAATAAGAAAGTAACATGATCATCTTCCATGTGACTGGTATCGATATTATTCTTGTAATCAGTAAAGTTTTTAATTCCATGATTAACCAATTTATCGTAAGGTTTAAGTATCTTAAGTAAGTATTTCGCTAGTTTGTATGTTGGTGAATTAGTAATTATGAATTATGGATTATGAAGACCTCGACATCTGAAGGAAAACACGGAATACAATGGACAGCTCAGAATCAATTAGACGATCTGGACTTCGCAGATGACCTAGCCCTCCTATCACGTACACGTGAACAGATTCAGATAAAGACAGCCAATGTAGCAGGAGTCTCTGCATCAGTAGGCCTCAGCATACACAAAGGGAAAACCAAGGTCCTCAAATTCAAAGCGGAGAACAGCAATCCAATCACCCTTGATGGCGAAACTCTGGAAGATGTAGAATCCTTCACATATCTGGGAAGCATCGTCGATAGACATGGAGGTTCAGATGCAGACGTAAAGGCGAGGATTGGCAAAGCAAGGGCCGCATTCCTACAATTGAAGAACATATGGAACTCAAAACAACTTTCAACCAATATCAAAGTGAGAATCTTTAATACGAACGTCAAGGCAATTCTACTGTATGGAGCTGAAACTTGGAGAACTACAACAACCACAATCAAGAAAGTACAAGTATTTATAAATAGCTGTCTACGCAAGATACTCAACATCCATTGGCCGGATACCATCAGCAATAGCCTTCTGTGGGAGAGAACAAACCAACTTCCAGCTGAAGAAGAAATTAGGAAAAGACGATGGAAATGGATAGGACATACATTACGCAAATCGTCAAACTGCATCACAAGACAAGCCCTAACTTGGAACCCTGAAGGGAAGCGAAAAAGAGGAAGGCCAAAGAACACATTACGTCGGATAATAGAAGCAGATATGAAAAGGATGAATTACAACTGGAAGGAGCTGGAAAGGATTGCCCAGGACAGGGTTGGATGGAGAATGCTGGTGAGCGACCTATGCTCCTTCACGAGGAGTAACAGGTGTAAGAGAGAAGAATTAGTAATAACAAACACTAGTCTTAATGGTGCATTATTCTTGTGAATCTTTGGTAGCCCATAGAATCTAATAGGAATAAAAGATTTTTCGATATATTGTGAACCATAACGACAGTCTTGGTCTTATTTTAATCGACTTTAAGACTTTGTTCGTTTAAGCCTGAAGTTTACTTCCCTAAAATTCTCCTACACTTGATTCATAAACGGAAGTCAAAAGGCAGAAAGTATTCGAAAAGTCTAACTTTGAGGGTTAGTTTAGATCCACCAGACAAGGGTATTCATAGATCATTTTAACCTTAATATTCCAGAAAGTTATGGAAGTACGTTAATTTTAGCGACGAAATTGGTATTTATCTAATCAGGACATAAAAAACATCATCCTTTTTTTCCTAAGGATTCTCATCAGTCTTATTTGTTTTCCATATGATGATCAGTAACCAATTGATTGATATCTAAGTGTCAAGGTTGTTAAATGCCACCGTATCCAACACAATGTCTAATTCATAAACAAATTACGTAATCACACTGTTCAAATAATCCAGACTGATTCACCAGCACAGTAAATTAAGAGGGAAAGTTATACAATTTACGAAATTTATTATTTTATACACTTCATTCAATAGTACGTTCAAGGTCATTGGTAATCAAAATAAAGTGCTGTTTTTTATACCAATAACAATTAAAGAAGAAGAATGTTGTATTTGTAAAATCTCAGTGGATGAATTTCAATTAAATCCAACGCCTTGCCTGGCAATCTGGTCTAAGCTTTTGCAAATTTATTCGCTGAGATTTTACAAATATATATATATGTTCTTTCTCTTTAATGTCTCGCATTAACTTGGCGCCCAAATACTTTGAAACCATTCGATCAATAACGAATTCTTTTTCTTCATTTTTTTTTACTCAAAATTCTTAAAGCTAACAATATGGATTAAAGAATAGATAACACACTGGGGAAATTGATATATCCTACTGAATAGAAAACAAGATTGAACGGAAATAATTTTAGTTTAGGGGTTATGGAGATTGTTAAGTTTTTGATTGAGATCATGAACCGATTAATGTTAGACATCAATCGGTTCATGATCTCAATCAAAAACTTAACAATCTCCATAACCCCTAAACTGATAATTACCATGTGCTCACTAGTGACTAGCTTCATGAGAAAATTCTCGGAGTTCTTGAGAAAAGCCGTGACCAGTGGGGCTAATCCGTGTCGTGTATAGACGGGTATCTACCTTAGTACAATGAAAGATGGTAGCGCAATTTCATGAATTGGTTGAGGTTAAGAAATAATTTTAGTTAAAATTATGTTCAACTACAATTTACAATATCAAACACATTTTTATTTGTTTCGGTTCAAGTGTTTTGTTGTTGCTGTTGCTGTGTGTACTGTATACTTGTCAGTTGATGAAGAAACAAAAAAACCCAGATAGGGTCATAAATGATTTATGTGTATAGAATGTGTATAGAGTTACAAATTAGGTTTATCTATCTATGTACACTTCTTACTGTGTACTGAACATGGTAGTTTCTAAAGTTGACTATGCATAGATAGTTTACAAAACTATAACATATTGTATTTTACTTTTTCTTTTCTATTCTTGTTAAGATAACTTTGTACCAAAAACAAACACATGTTTTGAAAAAATCTTACCAGGAGTTATACTTCATTCTAAATAATGTAAGTGTAATGTCAAAAAATGACATTGTAACCTCAAAAGATGAAGTTATCATGTTTTATTTTAGTGTAATATTTGTTCGGTATGATATATATATATATATATATATATATATATATATATATATATATATATATATATATATATATATATATATATATATATATAGATACTGATTAATTGCATTAAATCAGTGTAAAATCCTTTCATTTGCATTTCCACTATTCTTTTACTATGATTTACAGTATCCACTCACTAATTATGTAATCTCAATAAATTCGTCTAATTAATGAGTAATTAGTATCAAAAGGGTTTCGTCAATATTATAGTAATTTTTTAATAGTTAAGATCATGAGTCAATTGAATTTAGACCACCATGGAAAATCTGGAAGCACTGGATGGTCGTTTAATCCTATTGAGGAACTCCTCAGCAGTGTGCATCCATGATAATGACACGAGAGATTCGAAACCAGGATCTGTCGGTCTCGCGCTCAAATTTCTAACCACTAGACCACTGAGCTGGTCGGCATCCAACAGTGTTAATGTCCAACTTCAACCAATCCACTAAATGTATTGACATATCCACCATTCTCTTCAGTGGGTTACTATCTCACAACAGACCCAGTTGAACTCCACTGGTCAGTGCTCCTCACTAGAACTGTAGGAAATACCTCTTGAAGCCAGTCACTAGTGAGCATATGTTGATTAGTATCAGACGGAGTTTTGTGGACATTATAGTAACTCTTCTAATAGTTGAGATCATGAGTTAATTGAATCTAGACCACCATGGAAAACCTGAAAGCACTGGACAGCCGTTTCGTACTATTGTGGAACTCCCCAGAAGGATCATGGATGCGCACTGCTGTGGATTCTCACAATAGAACGAGACGACCGTTCAGTGCCTCCAGGTTTTCCATGGTAGTCTAGCTTCAATTGACCCATAATAAGTAAGTGTCTAATTCTTTTAGAGGTTGGATCAGTTTTTATCTGACATCCGTTTTTGTCTTCTTTTTCTAATGTCATGCTAACCTCAGTCCCTTCTATATTCCTAGTACAAAGTTTCCCAAGGTTTTCTATATCTAAAATTTAAACATTATTCCAGTTAAACAAGTGCCCATAATTGTCGACATAAGTCAAGATTAACGAAGAAAAAACAAACTGCCAGTTTTATTAGGAAAAATTCGAATAGCTTAACTGTTTGAAATTTATGTTGATGATGTTGTCCAGAAGGATAATAATAGCTCCACAATTAGAGCACTTAGATCAAAAAACGAAATTCGGTTAAATTGTCTAATCATACTGAACACCTTGGTCTCTGTTCTGGTTAACATATTAGTACGCTAGAATGATTCCGGATGAAGCTACATCAAAAGAAAGGATCAATCTATGAACTTATCGACTGCCGGTCTTTATCGAATTGGAAGGTATTAAAGTATTGACACAAATATACTTAATGTAATCGTAACCTATGGTTATAAACCTTAATTGACGTATGCTGTAATAACCTAACGATTGATATGACTAGTTTAGTAATGAATGCAACACGCACTAGGCAAATGATCCATATTTACTTGATATTATTACTTACTAACTAGAACAAAATGTAAAAAGATTGTATAGATTTCACGGAATAAGTCATTATTATTCATGTTAACCGTCTGATCATGATCATTAGCTTCTATTAGAAAGATGTGTTATCACACAACTTATTTAAAACGGATTCGGATCATTATACAACACGACCAGATGTCTAGAACCCAGTTTTTATGAATAACTATGATGTCATTAGCATGTTTACTAGTTTACAAACAATGCGAGACACTTATTTCACAACCGTAGTTAAACGTGAGGAAGAAAGAAAGATCAATGTAGTCCACCTATCACAATTGTAAAGCAAATAATTCATTTGATCTTTTTTCGAATCGATAAGAACAGACAAATTTAAATTAATGATCTTAACATACATCAATAAAACAAAAATGATCATCCAATGATGATTGATCAATCACACAACACCATTAAACACATGTCTATCATACGTCTTTTAATCAAACTATCGTAATTCAAGTATTTTCAGTATATTTCATTATAAAATAATATTGAGGTGTACACTACTTATATCGACAGATATAAGTAGTATGTAACACCAACCAGAAGTGGAAAACCTGGCACCAGAAAGCTAAAAAGATCGGACAGAAAAGAACAAGAACAGAGAGAGATTGGTGCGGAAACGAAGGAATAGTCAAGTCTGAGACAATTGATGGATATTTTGCAAATGAAGTATTACTGTATGTTTTTCAGTTTTTACCAAAATAGTTTGTAATGTACTAAAATATATTTGGTTGTCTCCACTAGTGCTGTCGTTCACCACAATAGTTTTCCATTAGGACTTCAAGAAATCATCTTTATGCTGCACACAATTCAATGTATAACTACTACAAGAACTAAACGTTTTGGATTTGACTCTGTTTCATGTTAAAATTGAGCAGTTTGATGAGTCCTAGACAAACATAAAAAAGAAGTCTAATATTTTCTAATTTTCAATAGATTTGCTCTTAATATTAGTTCACGATATAATCTGCCTTAAAATTTTATGTTAGATTGATGTAGTTATCAAACTCGAATTGGATCGGAATTGTATATATCATACTTTACTTATCTTCATTTGATTATTTTCCTCAAACTGACATTAACATTCAATATGGAGTTGTGGAGATTATAAAACTTTTGATTATGATCATAAATCGATCGATGTTAGACTAACATTGAAGACCTGGAAGAATTGGACAGCCGTTTTGTCCCACTGTGGGACTCCTCATCAGTGCGCATCCATAACCCCACCCACACGTTTCGAACTCAGAGCCTTTGGTCTCGCGAGAGAACGCTTAAAATCTAGACCAATGGGCTGGCCGGCATTCAACGGTGTTAATGTCTAACCTCAACCATTTCAAGAAATTGCACGACCATCTTCCATTGTATTGTGTTAGATACCTGTTTCTACCCGACACGGACTAGCTCAAATCCCGCGAGCAGGATCGTGGATGCGCACTGCTGAAGAGTCCCACAGTAGGACGAAACGGCCCTTCAGTACTTCCAGGTTTTCCACTGTGGTCTAGCTTCAATTGACTTATGATCTCAACTATTCAGATGTACAGATGTTAACATTTTTAAAAAAATACCCCATCCCCCCAGTGTTCATATATAACATCATAAACAAAAGTATTAAAAAGGGAACAAATAGATAATCCATTGACGAATTATATTTTACAGTCAAATAGGATTGATGGTGTAAATGACAGCTGTTAGCTGTGACCAATCTTGACAACAGTTTATCAACAAGCAAAGATCCAACTAAGAGCAAACAATATGGAAACTATGGAGTTTAGACAAAAATTAAATGACGACACAAAATTGCGAATAACTGCTAAAAAGAATGAAAGAAAGTGATTATAATAATAAATAACTATATGTAAATATTTTAAAATATTACACGATAAGCTTGTGTTACTATATACGCATAGAAATTGCTCGAAATACAACTGTTTACTGGATATTAATAAGTAGCATGATACGATACACACAAGAAAGTTGACCGGAGGAGAGTAAGGGCAGAGATCATAAACAAATTTTCTCATCTGCAGCATGGAGCATCTACACCAATGGAATTGGAAGATGGCTGTTAAATATATTGAATTTACAGAAATTAATTATTATTAAATAGTCTTGTGGTGCAATCGATAAAATTAAAACGCAAATATACGGAGTATAAATTGTTGAAATGATTAAACTATTCACTATTAATAAGTAGTATTAGAATAACACAGAAAAACAACCGAGAAAATAGTGAAGTTTTAAAATAAAGTAACTTAAAATGACTTCTTGATCTACAATAGAGATAATTATTAATCGAAAATAAAAGACAATAGACAAATCATTGGCTATGATTTATCGAGATAATAAAAACAAATTGTGCAAAGTACTCAAAGCTCATAATAATAATAATAATCATAACTGATAATAATAATGCACAAATCGAATAACATATAATGCAAACGATGTCTTAAAGATTTCAAGATTATGAATAAAACTTGTTACTTACTTACTTACTTACTTACTTACTTACTTACTTACTTACTTACTTACTTACTTACTTACTTACTTACTTACTTACTTACTTACTTACTTACTTACTTACTTACTTACTTACTTACTTACTTACTTCACTCACTCACTTACTACTCACTTACTTACTTACCACTTCACACTTCACTTACCACTACTTACTACTCACTCACTCACTTACTCACTACCACTCACTCACTACTCACTCACTCACTTCACTACTACTCACTCACTCACTTACTTCACTCACTCACTCACTCACTACTCACTACTCACTCACACTCACTCACTCACTCACTCACTCACTCACCACTCACTCACTACCACTACCACTTCACTCACTCACTCACTTACCACTTCACCACTCACACTCACCACTCACCCACCACTCACTTCACCACTCACTCACTCACTTCACTCACTTCACCTCACTACTACTCACTTCACTTATACACTCACTTCACTTCACTTCACTCACTTCACTTCACTCACTTACCACCACCACTCACTCACTCACCTTACTCACTCACTCACTTCACTTACTTACTACTCACTCTCACTCACTTCACCTTCACTTCACTCACTTCACTACTACTTACTCACTCACTTCACTTCCCACTTACTCACTTCACTCACTACTTACACTCACTTACTCACTTCACTCACTCACTCACTTCACTCACTTACACTCACACTACCACTCACTTACACTCACTCACTCACTCACTACTCACTCACTCACTCACTCACTCACTACCACTCACTCACTCACTTACTTCACTACTCACTTCACTCACTCACTCACTTCTACTCACTACTCACTACACCACTACTCACTCACTCACTACCACCTCACTCACACTCACTCACTCACTCACTCACTCACCTACCTACTTCACTCACTACTCACTACTACTCACTACTCACTACACACACTCACTCACTCACTACTCACACTCACTACTACTCACTACCACCACTCACTCACTCACTCACCACTCACTTACTCACTCACTCACTCACTACTCACTCACTCACTCACTCACTACTACTTCACTACTCACTCACTCACTACACTCACTTCACTCACTCACTCACTACCACCTACTCACACTCACTCACCTCACTCACTCACCACTCACTCACTCACTCACTCACTCACTCACTCACCACTCACTCACTCACTCACTCACTCACTCACTCACTCACTCACCACTACTACTCACTCACTCACTCACTCACTCACTCACTCACTCACACTCACTCACTCACTCACTCACTCACTCACTCACTCACTCACTCACTCACTCACTCACTCACTCACCTCACTCACTTCACTCACACTCACTCACTACCACTCACTCACCACTCACTCACTCACTCACTCACTCACACTCACTCACTCACTTCACCACTACTTCACTCACTCACTTACTACTACTCACTACTCACTACTTACTTACTTACTTACTTACTCACTTACTTACTACTACTTACTTACTTACTTACTTACTTACTTACTTACTTACTTACTTACTTACTTACTTACTTACGCTTATTTCTCCCAATGGAGCATAGCTCGCCAACTAGCATTCTCCAACCCTCTCTATCCTAGACCTTCCCTTCTACTTGTAGCCAATTTTTGTTCATTCTACTCATATCTGTCTCCATTCCTCTGCATAATATGTTCTTTGGTCCTCCTCGTTTCCTCTGGCTTTGAAGATTCCATGTGAGGGCTTGTCTTGTGACGCAGTTCGGTGCTTTCTTCAATGTGTGTTCTATCCACTTCCAACGCCTTTTCCTGATTTCTTCCTCCACTAGGACCTGGTTTGTTCTCTCCCACAGTAGGTTGTTGCTGATAGTGTCTGGCCGAAGTATTATGTGTAGACAACTGTTAATAAACACTTTTGTCTTCCGTACGACGGTTTTCGTAGTTCTTCAGGTTTCCGCCTCATATAGTAGAACTGTTTTTATATTTGTATTGAAAATTCTGACTTTGGTGTTGTTTGGCAATTGTTTTGGGTTCTAGATGTTCTTTAACCATAGATATGCTGCTCTTGCTTTGCCGATCCACGCCTTCATATCTGCATCAGATCCGCCGTGTTCATCAATGATGCTGCCCAGATATGTAAAGGTTTTTACATCTTCCAAATCTTCTCCGTCAATTGTGATTGGATTGTTGCATGCTGTGTTGTATCGGTGAATCTTGTTTTTCCCTTAGTATATATTGAGACCTACTGTTGCTGAGGCTGCTGCTACACTGGTCTTCTTCTCCTGCATTTGTTGTTGCGTGTGCGATAGAAGAGCCAGATCATCTGCGAGGTCTAAGTCGTCCAGCTTCATCCTAGCTGTCCACTGTATCCCATGTTTCCCCTCAGATGTTGACGTCTTCATGATCCATTCGATCACCAGAAGAAATAAAAAGGGTGTTACATACTTGAGAGATAAGAATATTTAAACCAACTTGGTAACTATCATATGATCTGGTAAAAGTGATGATCAGACAATAACAGATATATTTTGCTGTTCATAATTAATATTTGCAAAAGTTCACCTCATATCTAGAAATTGTATTTGTTTATTCAGTAATATGAACAAAGGAAATAATAATAAACTTCAAAAAAGTGAAATATAACTAAAGAATTGTTTGTTTCTTACTTTAAATCAAAACGGTAACATTTTCTCACCATTTTATTCCTACAGTTCAGATGTTGTAGCATTCCTTTGTTATGTACATCTTATGGATATAATTGTTTTGGACAGTTGACCGCTCACTTGGGAGTGATTTGATTGGTGATATTTTTATCTCTTTCTTGAACAATGATATTGTCTGCAGGTTATAAGGATCTGCTTTACTCATTGTCAACTTATCTCGCAGGTTTGTTTCGGTAACATTGAACATAACTGATGGGGAAAGCATTGTTTAGTACTACTTGTCTATATTACTTTGTTCGTCTTTCTACGTTATTATACAGAATTTTCAATCCATTATCGATTTTGATATACTTGAACTAAAGTTAGTCACTGGACTATTGTCCAGTTCAGGTCTATTGTTATTACAGTGGATCTTGGAATTTATAGATGCTTTATAACATATTAGTCATTGACATGACGCTTGATGAATAAACTGCATGCCTCACTCTCCCTTACACTCAACGTTCATTACTCATTATTCGCTTAAATTTTGTCATTTATATAGTATGTTGTTATAATCACTTATCAGGCACATTTCGTCTACAATTATGTAAATACATGTTAACTGTGAAAAATATTTCTCGTAGAAAATCCTAATCAATATCAATTTATTGTGTATATTTCAAATGAGAATAAATTAAGTCTACCTGGGGATACGTTGACGGAGATATTTCAACATATCAACTAACTTTAAATTCCCTTTATTATCAATTAAAATAAGTATCTCTAGTTGTGTGGTGTGTGTTACTGATGTTGACAGATATAAGTAGTATATATCACCAATCGAAATTGAAATATCTGATGGTAGAAGTTTAAGGATATAGAAAAAAGAGAACGGAAACAGAGAACGATTGATAAGAAAACGAAGGAGCAATGAAGTCTGAAACAATTGATTGACATTTTGCAAATGAATTATTTACTATATGGTTCTCAGATTTTACTAAGAGATTCTGTAATTTTGTGTTCAAATACATTCGATTGTCCCCCACTTGTGTTCTCGTTCATTACAACGGTTCTCGTAAGCTCAATTGATTAAATGATACTCTGTGTATATGTTATATCTAAGCCTATAGTATATAACATTATTCCTGCAATATATATTCAGGTTCACAAATTCCTTCGTATCATAATCAATACAGAAACAAAGTGATTGATAGGATCCAATCAATAACAAACAATGGACAAACTTGAAAAACCATCTTTTTATCGTTCATCGTGAAAATGGTAATATTTGAAAGAAAAAACTATTGGAAACAGTTATGTGTTTTAATTCAGTTTAAATAATCTTCTTAATAATCAATTCAACCTAGTTGACAACTAGAAAAGAACTCATCTTTTATTATTGGTCAACAATAGCGCTGAATCATATTTGTATTTGGATTTAAAAGATCTATGATGTTGTATACATCATGAGATTTCTAGATTCTGTAGTGTTTTATGTAGAGTATACGTAGAATAGAAAATAAAACAAATGTCCGAAGATTCGTCCTCTCAGGGAATTCTCCCTGATGAATATTAAAATCTATAATCAATTAATTAGTCTATTCATACAAAACAACAACAACAATTCAAGTAAATTTATAACAATGTTGGAAAACAAGTGTGCTGTTTGTATGAACTAATAATTCCTCTGTAATTGATCACTGCATCATTTCGAATTACAAATACAACACGTTCATTTATGCTCACCTAGTTCTGTTCAATCGAAATTGCGTTATTTCTCCAACTCCTAGTCCCGATAATAATTCAAATACCTCCAAATATCACAACATTGTCAATTACAAATTCCATTTCAAATCAATATTCAATTCTCAATTATTTATTGAACTGTTCAATTCACAGGAAATTTCACAATCAATTCAACAAACACAAATATCAATGACTATGACGATGATCATGAACAACAACACGAAGCAGAAGAAGAAGAGGAGGAAGCCAGCCAGCCACTATCACGTCTTATAATTTGATTAGAATGAAACACAATAATTCACCATTTATCTTGGATACAACTTACAATCTTCACACACATAAATTATGTCATAATAATAATGATGTCTGTATACATGCAGTCGATTGGCAAATACATCCACTTCTAATTCATAATATTAATAATAATGATAATAATAATAATAATGGGAATAAGAGTGAGAATAGAAAGCGAATACACATTTATCACTACTAATTAAATTACATTGAGAATGTGGGAGAAGACGAAATTGAACTGTTAATAAGTTGGAATGAATAAATAGTTCAGTGAAGAGAAACGGTGTATGGGATGAGTGAATATCATGGTTTACGGTTGGTGGCAATAATTCGTCTATTCATCAAATTAATCCTATCTCCTAGTCAACAAGCTTTTGTGAAATATTCATTCACAGTACAATGACTTCAATGGTCTGGTGAAATCGCATGAACGGAAGTAAACTATTGGATCTGAATGTTCTTATTCGAATCAATCATGATAATAATAATAATGATAATAATGATTGCCAAACACAATATATTTGAACATTCCTTGTTTGACATTTTATGGTGTTAACTGTATACACCATACTAATAATGAATCAACTGAGTTTAATGAAATAATTTTGATCCAGTCATTCTGACTGTTCAGTTAGTGTTCACTGGATGATTTTGTGGATTGATGAGATATTCACTAACTGTTTGGTTAAGTATGAATCGAATGGTGACTTGTGATGAAGTACAATTGGAAATGTATATGCTGTAATGTCAACGATTTTGAGAGTCATTTGAATGACTACAGGCATTAGGATGATGATCTAATCGTATCCTGAATATGCTCCTATTGTAATATGCTGATCATTGGGTTCTAGCTTATTAGTTTTAAAATAGCTTATGGTGATTTATGGTTTGTGTTTCAGTTTGATGTTGAATAAGAAATCAAACTTGTTGTTTAGTGGTTGAAAGCTATTACGGATCAGTTTTTCTTTAGTACTTTGATCTGTCTGTACCTAGATCACGTTTATTAGTTTGAAGAGACCAAGAACAGTGATTTGCGAAGAACAACAATAAATCACTTTATTTCTTATCAGCTGCCTACATCCTGTATTATCTCAAATAAAACACTACAAATAACATTTAACACACATGTAAACATGAAATCAGTGAGATTTCAGTTCGAAAACGTATTATGATAGTGGTGCAAACCTCCAAAATGTAGTTGAATGTTACCAAAATACAATGAAAAACGTTTTAGAACACGGCAATTGTAAAACATCTTAAAGTTGAAATGAAGCAATTTTGTCATAAATTAATGGAACACAAGTTAGTGCTATCTGAAAATGATATAAATTAAGTTCAATCAGTTATGACTTAAGATAATCAACTCAACAAAATGAATATGATGATGTGATAAAATGAAAGATATTTAAAGATGAAATAAATTAATAAGAGTTAAGTTATCAGGGCATAAAGATAAATTGACATCTATCTCATTTAGTTCTTATCACGGTATCCAGTTTTAGTCAGTATCTCTTTCTCTTACCACCTTGAAGCATTTGGAGTTTTTTGTAAACATGATTAGTTTAGGGGGGGGGAAAGTTGAGTCTAGTAAAGATGACTTTAAATAGCAAATAGCTTTTAGGTTTATTTAAGCAATTACTACTGGTGTTTTTTCCAGTAGAATTTAGCTTCTCTATAAAAGTATTTCATTTAAGCTTTATACTCAATGTTGAATATTGATAAAATCTGTAATTAGTTACAACCTTGACCTTGTTTTTAAAACAGTTAAACAATTGATACACTTGTTGTAGAGACTAGAAATTAAGTTGTTAAAAATGAACAATCATTTGTGAAAGACAGACAGAATTGAGTATAATAAGACATATGATAATATAAACAGGGATTATGCAATAATTATATATACTACTACTAGGGTATAGATAACAAGATATCATTGATTACTGATTCATTGTTATTAAAATCAGCCTTAGAAATAAGATGGCTAATTAATCTAAATTTTGATTGGTCTAATTAATATCTAATTTAATGTTAAAGGAATATTCCAAATGGGTTGGTTATTTACATGCATATTTTTGAATACATAGATAAGTGACATCCTATTCATAACTATTTATACTATTGAAATGAAAAGGGTAATAAGTAAATATACGCTATCACTATGGGGATTTGTGGAGATTATCATAATTTTAATGATTAAATTCACATGAGTTGATCTAAGCTATACCATAATTGAAAAACTGTAAGCACTCGAAGGCCGTTAAGCAAGATTATGGGTCGATTGAAATTAGACATTAACATCGTTGGATGCCGGCCCAGTGGTTTAGAAGTAAAGTGTTCGCACGCGTAACCAAAGGTCTTGGGTTCGAGTTCAGAATGCAGGATCATGGATAGGCACTGCTGTGTAGTTCCATACTAGGACAAAACGGTTTTTAATGGTTGCTTAACACAGGTCGACTCATGAATTCAACAATTAAAATATATGTTACTTGAAGAGATCAAAGAGATCATCACCAGTTAACATTGATTGAAGAATTATTGGGAATTAAGTTATATTGACCACTTGTTTCATCTTTATTTGGAACTTTTCAGCAATTCACACTCTCCAGTTTTGATTACTTTACCGTTTTTGTTAATTCATGATGTAAATATCTTCAAATGAAATTAATATCCAGAAATTGGCCAAGTGAACGAAAACAAGAATCAGGAAACACTGGACAGTTGTTTCGCAATGATATGTGACTCCTCACACACACAAGTTCATTGTTGATTGAATGCAGGATCTCCTGGTCATATAGCGAGTGCTAAACCTTTAGAATACTAAGTCAGCTTCCAATGGTTTACATTTCTAGCTTCAGTCATTTCGTGATATTGCACAACCATCTTTCAATGCAATTGGCGAATAACTGGCTCACATCCAATTTTGTTGGGCTCTACTATTAAGGGTTTCTCAATAGAACTCTGTGAATTACTTCTTTAAACTAGTCACCAGTAACCACAAGATGGCTGAGTAATATCGCGAATTGATTTGAATTATAAATGTAACTTATTAGGTGCTGACTTGTTGATCTAAATGTTAATAACACTTCGGCAAACCTGAAGTTTCTGAGATCAATTCCAGGACAAGATCATAGAATCACAGTGCTGAGGAGTCTCATACTACAAGGAAACAACTGTTCATCGTTTTCTGCTATCCAACGGTTATCTAAATAGAATTAGTTCGTAATGTGAACTAGAAAATTCAACAGTCCCCCTCAACTCCTAATACCATTATTAAGCAAAACTTTTTCCACTGAATCCATAAAAATAATTCATTAAAACTGTTCTATTCTCTTAGCTAGATGATTTCACAGCTCATGGTGTAATGTACGCTACTTATGCGGACAGATATACGTGGTATATAACAGGTGTCAGAAGTCAAGTGCCAGTCAGCACAAGATTGAAATAAAGAGAATATGAAGAGAAACATAAAGCAATTGGAATAACAAACTAATTGGACTAGTGAAATAGTATGCACAAGAAAAACTGAAAGATGATATTACAAATAATGTATTTAATGTATAATTTTCGTATTTTACAAAGCCACTATGTAATTTTGCATAAAACAATAAACTGATTTTCACCACCTGACTTTACATTCACTACAATAACTTCCATTATCATTTTAGGCAAAATCCTCAGTGCCTATTCAATATAGAAATAAAGTGTTTTAACATCAGAAGAGGTTTTGTGGATATTATAGTAATTTTTTTAAATAGTTTAGATCATGAGTCAGTTGCAGCTAGATCACCATGGAAAACCTGGAAGTACTGGATGGCTATTTCGTCCTACTGTGAGACTACTCAGCAGTGCGCATCCACGATCTCGCCTCGCGAGATTCGAATCCACGACCTACCATTAGACCAATGAGCCGGCACCCAACTGTATCAATGTCTAACTTAAACTAATCCACGAAATTGAGCGACACATTCACCATTGTCTTCAGTGAGTTACTATCTCACAACAGACCCAGTTGAACTCCATTGGTCACTGCTTCTCAAAGAATTATTTTACAAGCAATCAATGAATCTGTTCAACCAATTCTGTTTGAAATTAGTTGCCTCTTTTTGTTATAAATTTTGTTATCTTCATATGTTATACAAATTCTTATTGACTGTTTTATTGAGTTAACTCTCTTAATAAGACTATTCAAATTACAGAATGTAACACTACTGTAATCATCCTCTCAATTTGTAAATCCTTGTAAGTAATGTTTCGTTTTAAAATTCAAGTATATTATGCTTTTACTTTTATTGTTATGCTACATTCTGATAGATTGATTACTTGAACGATGAATTCATTATTATCATTTTATTAACAATATGATCATCAATAGAGAATGAAAAAATAATATATCGACCAGACAATGAAAAACACCATAGTAACAAAACAAATCAAGCTATAAATTACATTCAGATTTGCTTGTTCAGAATTTTCCGACTAGTAAATCATTCAAATGATAATAAACAATGTGAATATTACGTAATATTTGTGCCGTTTTAATTGTTTACAATATTAGTTATTTTATGATACAACTTAAAAACTACCATACTTGGCATGTGATTTTGATTGTGTATAGATTTGTCTTACAACTGATTTACTACTGATGGATCAATTTCATGTTTGTCTAGTCGTTTAATGTTAATTAAGGACTAGATGAATAAGAGACCTTGACATCTGAAGGAAAACATGGCATACAATGGACGGCTCACAGACAATTAGACGATTTAGACTTCACAGATGAACTAGCCCTCCTATCCAATACACACGAACGAATACAAATAAAGACAGCCAGTGTAGCAACAGTCTCTAAATCAGTAGGCCTCACTATACACAAGGGGAAAACCAAGGTCCTCAAATACAACATGGAGAACAGCAATCCAACCACTCTTGATGGCAAAACTCTGGAAGATGTAGAATCCTTCACATACCTGGGAAGCATCATCGATGAACAAGGGGGATCAGATGCAGATGTAAAGGTGAGGATTGGCAAAGCAACGACAGCATTCTTACAATTGAAGAACACATGGAACTCAAAGCAACTTTCAGCCAATATCAAAGTCAGAATCTTTAATACGAACGTCAAGGCAGTTCTACTGTATGGAGCTGAAACTTGGAGAACTACAACAACCATCATCAAGAAGGTACAAGTATTTATAAATAGTTGTCTACGCAAGATACTCAACATCCATTGGTCGGATACCATCAGCAACAGCCTTCTGTGGGAGAGAACAAACCAGCTTCCAGCTGAAGAAGAAATTAGGAAAAGACGATGGAAATGGATAGGACATACATTACACAAATCATCAAACTGCATCACGAGGCAAGCCCTAACTTGAAATCGTGAAGTGAAGCTGAAAAGAGGAAGGTCAAACAACACATTACATCGGCAAATAGAATCAGATATGAAAAGAATGAATAAGAACTGGAAGGAGCTGGAAAGGATTGCTTGGGACAGGGTTGGGTGGAGAATGCTTGTTAGTGGCCTATGTTTTTTCACGAGGAGTAACAGACGTAAGTAAGTAAGTAAGTAAGATGAATAAGAAATTGGTCGCTACTCTATCCTACAGATCAATCACTGCCTGAATAGAGTCTCGGGCTGTCAAACTAATTGATACGGGTCTAAATCATACAGGCAGCATCAGTTCTCTCAAAATTATTTATACACCCTGTTGATGAGTGTCAACTAGTATGAAACCTAGGTCAAACAGGGTATCGTGTCGACTACCTTCAGTCATACAACTTAGTAATATCTTGTTAGAATTGAAATCCCTTGTGAACACTAAATATCAAGTTTGAATTATTAAAGAAATCTTCCATGCATAGCATTTCTTTATCCAACTTCTTTTTCGAGCCTTTTTAAGAGATTAATTTCTTTGTTATTTGTATCTTTCATGAAGATTTATCTAACCGATGAAGTTAAAGAGAATGTAATGGATTTCTTGTTCTATTCAATGAAATATAACTTGAAGAATGATTCTGGATAAGATGAGTATACAAATTTGAATCTTGGCAATTATGTATAATTTGGTTAAAAAGTCATATTAAATTAGTTTCAACTCACAAAATCATGATGTCAAATTAAATTAACATAATTCAATTAATATGGTAAGTGAGGGTAAAGAATGATTACAAATTAATATCTTGTATCTGATAGAAAAACGATAATTATCAAGATACACAATAGGAGGTTGTGTCCATTTCTAAAATAAAATTAAAAAGGAAAGACTACTACAAATTATTACTGTTATTATTATTATTAGTAGTAGTGTGGTGTGTGCTACTTATGTCAATATAAGTAGTGTATAACTCCAGTCAGAAATGGAACGCCTGGAGGCAGAAGGTTGGGAAGACCGAGTTAAAGAGAACGGGAACAGGGAGTGATCTGTGTGGAACTGAAGAAACAGTGAAGTTTGAAACAGTTGATGGACATTTTGCAAATGAAGTAATGAACGTGTAGTTTTCACATTTTACAAATAACTCAATAAATTCGTGGTTAGATACATCTGGCTGTCCGCGCCTGTGTTCTCATTCATCACAGTAGTTGTAGTGGTATTGGTGGCAGTGACCTAGAGGAATGATAGGTGGGCTATTTTCCCCAAACCATTAACGTGGTTTAAACACCTTGAATAGGTAGTGTTATGTCCGGTATACGATTGAATTTTTATGACACATATACCTAGGTTCAAGATGAACATATTCCAAAAAATAGAACTTCTAGACAAATGATTGAATATAATAATAGTAGTAATGATAATCTTACCGATAATAATAACTTTATTTATTGCTATATGCTTAATTTCAACTAAGGATTCTCAGTACGGATGTACAATAGCATGACAAATTCTTGTTCAATATTCATTTACCTGACTAATAGAACTAAGATGTGTCAATGGCGGGTAGTAATCTAAAATTGACTGTGAGAATAAACTAATCAAACTCGACCTAATCAGACAGTATCTGTTATTGATCAACGATATATGACAGAAAATAATAAGATTGCAAACAAGGCAGATTTCTAGAATGTTAGGGTCAGCATGTTCTCGCATAACCTTGGCGTTCTAAACATTACAATCGGAATGGAAGTTATGTGAATGACTACCATTACTGCAGCAGCGATTACTTATGTTTCTGTAACTCATTCAACTATCCAAACTATGGTCGCTTGCAGCTGAGCTTTGATGTTAAAAAATTCCCATTTCTAATAGACACCATTGCTGGACATTCAGTGAACCGTGAAACAACCCCGTTTCTGGTTGCTATACCTTCTCTGTATGTCACTTGTTGCCAGTCACGTAAGAAGCTATTTCTCAATACTCCAAGGTCATATTAGTAATAGACAATCACATTACAATCCAAGATGGCTTAAATAAGAAATCAAGTCAAAAATATTGTATCCAATAGCTGACCATTAGTAATTACATTCTAAAAGTCATTCTTCAATTCAACAAACTCTATTTTTATGCTGATTGATCGTTTCTACTCGTTTCAAGGCCTCTAGTATGGTTGGGCAGTTTTCACTGGACAGTTATTTTGTCCTAGTATGGGACTCGACCAAGTGTATTGACGACCCCGCCTCTAGGTATGGAACGTAGGACCTTCGGTTTGGCGCATAAACACTCAACCTTCACACCACTGAGTCAGCATCCAATTCTATGCTCACAGGTAACTAGCTTCAAGATAAAATTCCTAGAATTCTATGGAGAAGACGCGATCCGTTAATTCTAAGCATGTCACATGTGAGAGTCATCTGCTGTAGACAATCGAAGATGGCCGCCCAGTATCGCTAATTGAATAAAGTTACATTTACACCATTTATTTTCAAATTGATATTCTATTTGTCAGTATGATGACCTAGTAACTTAATTATTTTAACATCATGTGGCAACATTCAAAAAACTCAAAAACCAACGTAATTTGGTTAAACTATTTTTTCATTACGGGAGTGTATTCAATCTTGGTGACTAATAAATGAATGAATTACTTTATAATTGAGTCATCAATAATAGATTCAGTCAATTTCATGAATTTGATTTTTAGTACAACAAAAACATCCACCCACTCAATAAACTTGATTAAATGAATCATCAATTTAAGATCCTGGTGATTAACATAACCCTATTCTGACCATCATTCTTTTTTTCAGGATAAAACTGGAAGGATTTTGAGCATAACTGTCCAAAACTTAGATCACAAAAAGATCACTCTGAATATAGTATACTTTGATCTCAATTTTTACTGGTCAACGTAAAGAGTAGTTAATGGAATATCGCTATTTGAGTATTTTGAATCAGTTTATATGAGTGGTATATTAGTAAACTTGTTTCTGTAATAAGTTGAATAAGTATCATCGGAATCATCTGTATTGAGATTTACTCACTTTTTAAAAGGCCGGTGCATGAAGATTCTGGTTATCGTGAATATTGCTAAATCCATTGGGGTTTACCCGCATGAGTTCGAATCCCATCCCCGTCGCCAGTTGTTATATCTTAAAGGCTGATTTCTTGATATACCGCGTATAACAGAGCACCAGAACACCAAAACCCCTCCAAGTCGCAAGAAGAAGACAGAAGACTAACGAAAGGAATATTATTCCAACAGTGTTCATTATAGTACAAAATTGTCGGGTATTTATAGTTTTTAGTAAGAACGAAATCATCATTACAGTCCACCGATCCGCGTTCATGGGGTTATTAGCATTGACCAATCAGGAGGCTACATGTTGGAATTCTAGAATATTCTTCTGAAAGGTGATTGGATGGAATATATTCGGCTCCTTCTGAGCCTCCTGCAGCTTCCTCGAGTTTATCCGTGGTCTGTCGCCACAGGTTTGGTTGAACTACACTTTGTAAGCGTCTTACTAATTGTGATTATATCAGTGAGTTATCATTTCCCCCCTAAATACCCAAGCCCCCAAAAGTATATCTCTATTTGAAACGTCCGATTCTAGGAGGAAAACTAACACGAATAACAGATAAATCTGGTTGTTGTTCTGAATTAAACTTAAGAAGTATAATCAATTGTCTAATGAGAACGAAAAACATTAAAGCTGTGATTAGTAGGGTGTGCGAAGAACAACTCTGAAATGCAATCTCTGATAATAGCTGCTAAAATCCCTTGAGGACTGGTCTACGTCAATACCTAACCGACTAAATATTTGAGTATGTTAACAAATTTATTCATTGTTTACGTCTCATGAGCCCTGGTAGATTGGTGTCCGACAAAATATTCAATGGTATTCAGAAAACTTGTTTTATCTGTGATGTAGACAAAAATCCACCTGTTAACCAAAGGGTGAGTATACTGAGGAGCGGTTCACTATGTATCACTGTACAGATGTGTAAAATAATCTTTAAAAGTAGAAAACATGACTTAGTTTCCAATATTTGATCATAGATGTTTTAGAAGCATAGATCTCACATGGTAGAACTACCGAGCAAGTAATGCTAATTTTATTCATATAATTCTAGGTAAAGATGTCAGATCAGGTGGTAATTCCTAATCGATTAAGGTGGCTAGGACATCTGTTACGTATGTTCAGTCATCTCATGCCTTAACGTGCAATTGTGGCTGGGACAGGAATCAGTTGGAAGAAAGCTAGGTTCAGTCAGACCAAGAAATAGGACTGACTCATGAATTTACTAACTATCAATCTGAGTAGTGTTGTTTGGTGTAGACTACTTGGCTGTAGTCTGTGTGAGGACTACTATCAGAGGCTGAATATATAGGATGACAAGACTTATAACTGATCTCGACAGTGCAGATGGATTCAATATGTCTTCCTTTGGATCCTGAGTTCTAAAACTATATTACATATTTCATTCATCGAATTCATTTTCTTCTCAAATCATATTTTCTGTCTAGTCCCTTTTTCCTCTATTTTTGTTATTTTGGTGTTCATCTTAATAATTATATTGAATTGCTTTAATGTGATATAGGAAATTGAATTGATACACATATATGCCGGGTTTTTACATTATTTCCAACTGACTGATTTTGGGTAGACTGTAATAAATCAGTCTATTTTGAAAGATGTTCATCGTGTGCGGATCATCTTGATAATGTCACTAATGGTACAAGCATTATTAATCAGAGATGGATGATGGTTAGCACTGACATCTAATGATGCTAACCATCCATCTCTACCTAAAAATGAGACAACTATGTTTCGATCCAATTTAATTAGTTTATTGAAATACCACGATATGACATTTAACTCTGTAGGGGAAATCGATAATAATAATAATAATAATAATAATAATAATAATAATAATAATAATAATAATAGCAGTCCTATGACTCATACGAGGAATTAAGTTATAACTTTCCAATAAACATGTTCTTAGAGATATTGAATTTATTATCAATTTAATTGTCCATAGTTCTGAGAACCATTTCACTGAAGACTTTATCCATTTATAATATGTAGTTTATGTGTTTCAAAGAATGATATTTATATTAAACCCAGAAAAATAATCAATATTCTCAGCATGATTATGTAAGATGTATTTTACTAGTTACTAACATGGAATCACACATTACTTTACAATAAATTATATCTTTTGTATGTGTACAACTAGTCAATGACCTCATCTTATTATTGTTTACAGATTGTACAAATAAAGCAATAAGTTTTGATTAAGATCATGAATCCATTGATGTTAGATTACCAGTGAAAACGTGGAAGCACTGAACGATCGTTTCGTCCTAGTATGGGACTAGCTAGCAGTGAGCATCCACAATACGACCTCACCCGCGGGATTCGTATCCAGAACGCTTAACCTCTAGACCATTGAGTCGGCATACAACGGTGTTAATGTCTAACTTCAACCGATCCACAAAATTGAGCAACCATTTTCCATTTTCGGAGGTAGATACATGTATTCATCTGACATGGATGAGCTCCACTGACAACGGCTTTTCACTAGAACTCCGAGAATTCCCTCACGAAGCTAGTCACTAGTGAGCACATGGTAATTATCAGTATGGGGCTGTGGATATTGTTAACTAAACCATTA
Source organism: Schistosoma haematobium (assembly GCF_000699445.3). Lineage (NCBI taxonomy): Eukaryota > Metazoa > Platyhelminthes > Trematoda > Strigeidida > Schistosomatidae > Schistosoma > Schistosoma haematobium. Next base: position 15,300,498 of record NC_067201.1, read on the forward strand.
ACACGAAGCTATACTTCTAATTTTCAATTATTCACAACCTACCAACCACCATACTACTATTTGCATTAAGAACAAGAAGTTGTTCACCTTTCATTTAAATGATTCATATACTTCGATTCAGATTTTATTTCGTTGAACGATATTTTTAATATGAAAAATGACCATTTTGATAGGTTATTTCTCTATCAACAACACTTTTATTTCTATTTTACATCACAAACTGATCTTACTTAGATAACCATGAAATACCAGGAAGCACTGAACAGTTGTTTCATCAAAGCATGAGACTCCTCAGCATTGTTCACTCATGACCCAATAATTCTCGGTCTTGTGTGCAATCTCACAACGTGTAGACCACTCAACTGGAATTTATTCGTTTATGCTTTTAAAATGTTTTTATTTTTGCATACAGTAGGAGTTATAAGTATTTACATTAGTTAACTTAATCTTTGTGTATAGAAAAAGTTTGTACAAATCCTTAAGTTACCTTAAATTTCTTCTTGGTTACTCTTATGTTTCTCAGAATTTTTCATTTAAAAAAATGTCATCAAGTTTTAATTTCTTATCTAAATCTTACATAACTTGCAAGGAGAGATAGTGGCTAGAAGTGAAATCCAGGACGCGCGTTTCATCCTATTCGGGACTCATCAGCTGGATGTACCTGCATCTCAAAGTTGATGTCCACTCTGGGACTCGAACTCAGTACCTTTGGCCTCAAACTCCATCGCGTTATCTACTTAGCTAATGAATCCTGACAGCCACTTACTTATAAAATGTGGTGAAGTTTAAATTCACTTGTTATTGTTTGTTTGAATCTTCCTATTGATGTTTAGGACTGAAATTGATCAGTTTCTTATTTGTATCCAGCTGATGAGTCCCAAATGGGATGAAACGGGCATCCGAGATTCCACAACTAGCCACCATCCATCTCTGCTTATAAATCTTAATTCACAAGCATTCTAAGCAAAGATTGATAATGGCTTGCGAATTAAGGCTATATCGAGACAATACGTACAGTATGCACATATGCGCAATAAGAGACTGATCAATTGTAGTCCTAAACATCAATGGGAAGATTCGAACAAACAATCCCAAATGAATCTTACATAATTTGTTTTAATAAACTGATTATTTAATCTTTCTATACCAGTCTTGTTAATTATGTATTATTAATCATACACATATAACATGGAACATGCTTAATAAAAATGTTGAATTTCAAAGTTATGCAATTCTTATAAGCAAAGATGGATAGTGGCTAGGAGTGGAATCCAGGACGTGCGTTTCATCCTGTTTGGGACTCGTCAGCTGGATGTACCTACATCTCAGAGTTGATGTTCACTCTGTGACTCAAACTCAGTACCGTTCGCTTAAAACGCCATCGCGTTATCCACTTAGCTGACGAGTCCCAAACAGGATGAAATGCGCGTCCTGGATTCCACTGCTAGCCACTATCTATCCTTGCTTATAATGCTTGTAAATTAAGACAATATCGAGGCATACGCACAGTATGCACATATGATAATAAGAGATTGATCAATTTCAGTCCTAAAAACATCAATGGGAAGATTCAAGTAAAACAATTATGCAATTCTTATTCATATTATCACATGACTAGTTGTAGTAATTAATCAACCATGTAATTTTGCATATAGTGACAGGAAAATCTAATGATTTTTTTGTCTCCTAAGTAAAATACTGAATCTATTTTTGTTATATTGATATTTAATATATTTTATTGATATGTATCCATTGTACAATAGATATTGATGGAGTTTTGTTCTCTGAGCTGGATGGTTTGGTCGTGGAGCTTTCATCGTTCTTCTGAACATCATCATCAGCACAAACTTCAGATAGAAGTTGTTTGTCAATGTTAATTATATAATTATCATTATTACTATTTCATACAAGTTACATCATGTTTTCTACACTGTAATCTTCTGTTTTGTATTGATACAACCTTAACTACAGTGTTATTAAATGTTTTAGACCAACCTACATTTTAAGAGATTATTGACTAAATTTGAATGATTACTATGTGAGAGTATACATTAGTCTGATACTTCATTGTTACTGTCGTCGATTGATTACTTGGAAAAACATGAGGGTACTTGTTTGTAGTTGGTTTCCTAAACTAGATGTCCAGTAAGTAAAATTAATTCTTTATACCGTGTGCTAATTTTGTTATTCATCATTATATAACTCGTTTGTCTAGTCATATATTCATATTTTCTTTTGCGTGTATATAACGAATAATTTGTGCTTATAGTATCTTACTTATCCTTCGGTATGAACCATCGTGTGTTTTGGTTTTAATCATAAATTTAACTTTCCATCTACTGAGTTACCAAACAATTACTGTCAATAGAGAAAATATTGAGATATATATAATAAAAATTGATTTACCACCGTTTATTACTTACTTGTACAGTGTATATATCAGCGTGGAATCAAAGTGAGGAATTGACTGGAAAGAAACATTTCTTCTCTTAACTTATCTTTTGTTAGAGAAACCTGTACATGACATTGATAAATCATCAATATATAATTTTTTTAACAAAAATGAACAATGTTTATGATGATGGAAAGTTGCATGTATTCCAGAAGCATTCATTACATTGCTATACACATGAATGAATGAATCAATCAATAGTTGGAGGTCCATATCAAAATGTCAAACAACCTTAATGGTTGTGGTTAAATGAAGCTAAAGAGTTATTACCAAGTATTGAATGTGAGTCTACTAGTTCCTAGTCCAGTTATAACCTGTCATTTTAGCAGTTGGTATGAAAAAGCTTCCAGATGTAAAGTGTCGCTATCTTAGGATTACTTATTATGAGGTGGGATGTCTATAATGTACAAAAAATGGCAACACGTATTATCAAGTGATTCATCTTGACTAAAACGAAGTCAATCACGGATAAGATAATGATACCAATATTATCATAAAACCATGAAAGTCTGTAAGAAACAACTAAAAATAGGACAAGGTATATACAACATAAAAAAATTTGAAACTCAACAGAAAATAAACACAATAAATGAATTTGAAACATCTTGATCAGTTTTAGACGAAGTATCAACCAAAGTCTTAGATTGCTAGTTGTGGTTATTTTATGAACCGCAATTAGGAATCGAACTAAAAAAAATTATCATGAGTCAGAATCACTCTATTATATCGTGAAAATTCTTCTGCTAAATATAAATTATAGCAAAGTGGATAATGCAATGCCGTTCCAAGCGAACGGCACTGGGTTCGAGTCGTAGAGTGGGACATCAACTTCGGTATGCAAATACATTCAGCTGACGAGTCCCGAATAGGATTAAATGCGTGTCCTGGGTTCTACTGCTAGCCCCCATCTATCTCTAATTATCTTTATTATTTCCTAGATTTTTTGCTTCTATCATAAAAACTCTTTCTCCTTACAAACTTCAACTTTTATAATTACTAAAATAGGTTTGAGAACATCAATTAATTTAAACCTAATTTATAATAATTATTTTTTGTCATTATTCACATCTTAAACAATTTCACTCAATTCGAACAGTCATTATTTTTAACAGTTGAATTCATTAGTCAATTTAAGCTAGACCATCATTGAAAACCTGGAAGCACTGGACAGTTGTTTCGTCCTAGTATTGGACTATACAACAGTGTCCATCCACGATCTCGCACACGAACTTTGAACCTGTAAACCACTGAGCCGTTTGAGATCAACCTATGAATTAAACTGTTAGTAATACTACAATCTCCACAAATCAACTTACTGTTAACAATCATTATTATTGAATGTAAAATTTTTTTTGTTTAAATCGACATACGATTTCTTTGTGCACTCGTTTCATGTTGATTGACGTTTACGAATACAAGTGCTGTACAAATCTTATTTTACACTCTTTCAAATATACAACAGTATTCAAAGGTCACTCACATGCTTGTGACATATCTTTACAGCTTGTATTGTTCAATTTTATCTTGTTTAATCATTTGTCAATAATTTTGAATTATTTTCTATATTTCTGAATTGAATAGTCTCTTACCATAACTAAGGAATTACTTTTAAACTAACCGAATGTGCAACTACTAGTAATTTGCAAGTTGCAAGTTCATTGTTAACTACTTTTTTATCCGTTTTATCTTGAATGACATTAATTTACAATTGATTGATCAATGGGTAGTGACCAATGTCATGTATGTCAGGTTATTCTTAATACAGATCGAATTCTACCGACATCAATGCTAGGTTTGAAGCTATCACGAGTTCACTTAATCGACGAACGAGATCAAGACTCCGTCACCAAAGACCAGTAAGCTAGCTATTGATGCGTCCCAGCCCCGCTAACTAGAGGGAGAAGTCCAAGCTTGGAATAGGAAGTATATTCTGCAAAACAGCCAGAAACGAGCGATAACAACAAACACAATTCAAAACGTATATATACAGTGCAAAACCGTCCTTGGGGAGAGTTACCAAATAGCATACTAAAAGACGCAACGAACCAATAGCATTTCTCAGTGGGAAATACGACATGAAGGTGACAAGAGCGCCTTTGGTGCGAAAACAAAGAAATTCAAATTTTCTAAATAAATTACAAAATTAGGTCCTTTCCCAAGTGAGTTCTGGTGATCTAACGTCCCCAACAATTAATAGCATTCGTATAATTGCATTTTAGTCAACCACAGAATAAAGAATGGATGGTTTGTAAATTTAGAAACCGAGGATGCTATGTAATTACACAGACATTTACATACATTACTGTAGTATGTATCTTATTATGAGAAGATTAATTTTATACTGAAACACACTAGATTAATCACTAAAATAGCGGAAAAATGCGTTGGTAAAATTGTGATTTTTTTATTTTCATGTTTATGAATAGTTTTTTTGACAAAGTAACTTCTGTCCTTTAGCTGATAAATCATAAATGTAACTGTTCACCTTGGAATGTATTGTGTATTGCCTTGACAACGATAGATACTTTATAACTGTCAATGACCTCAACTGTAAAAGTGTTGAAAACCAGGAAATGTTGGGTGAAGATTTTGGCCTAGATTGTGACTTCTCAGGAGTACATTTCTATAATCCTTCTACACAATCATTTTAATAAACAGTGACCACGTGGTCACAAATAACTAGCTTCCAGATGGATTTAAGTAGAAAGTTATGATCTGTGGAGTCAACAACCTAGGTATTGAAATAATTCTTTGATGGCATTCAATGAATATTGTGTTACAATTCCAAGCATTGAAAGACGTTGGGTGATATAAATCATTAAATTTCAATCCATTCTTTAATTGACGTTTCGGTTTACAGAATGAATTTCATAACATTGTGATGCTGAGCTGGAGTTCGTACGATGGTTAACGTTCTCCATCTTCAAAAAATTATTTAGATCTAAACGTTTATTCTGACTATTAGGTCCGGCGAACTTCTCTTCATAATAAGTTTTTTCAAGCGGTAAGTAGATGAGAATTATTATTATTGTAAACCTTTATTTCATATTTGTATGTTTATTAGTACAGTAGTTGTGGTGATTTTATTCAGATCAGTAGAGTTCAACAGTTTGAGGTGTGACGAAGGTACCAACCGAAGACAATGGGCGATAGTCGCACAATATCACAGATTTATTAAAGTTGGGTATGTGACTTGGTTTCTCACTCAGTGGTTCAGAGGATAAGCTTTCTGTTGCAAGGTTGATGGTCTAATGTAATTCGCGGATATGAGGTCGTAGATGTACACTGTTTGTGGGTCCCATACTCGGAGAAATCAGTTATCTGATATTTGTATGTTTTCAACGGTCGTCCAACTTACATACGTTCATGAGCTCAATAAAAATTGTTAGTATATTTTTCATATTTATAAGCTTATATTAAAAACATTATATTTTGTGGAAACATCATTGCTACGACAATGATTTGTGTTAACGTTGGATACAAATCTAAATAGCAAAAGTATTCTTTCCAAAATAAGAATACTGCCCATTAAACCTCGTAATTATAAATCTGACGACGACTGTTTAATTTCAATACATCTCAGTTGATAGCTCACTGATTATGTGCACTCTGTACTCCCTAATGGATGTATATACTTAGGCTCAGACAACGATACATAAGATAAAAGAAAGGTCATTCGGATATCATGGTAAACTTGATATAATTAGACCAATGGTAATTAAATAAACAATTCACAGTATTCAAGATCGAGGGATTTCTCATTTAAAAAATCATCATCCTATTGCCTGTGGTCAGTCAAATGACTCTCAAAAACATTGACTTTATAGCATATACATTTCCAATTGTACTTCATCACAAGTCACCATTCGATTCATACTTAACCAAACAGTTAGTGAATATCTCATCAATCCACAAAATCATCCAGTGAACACTAACTGAACAGTCAGAATGACTGGATCAAAATTATTTCATTAAACTCAGTTGATTCATTATTAGTATGGTGTATACAGTTAACACCATAAAATGTCAAACAAGGAATGTTCAAATATATTGTGTTTGGCAATCATTATTATCATTATTATTATTATCATGATTGATTCGAATAAGAACATTCAGATCCAATAGTTTACTTCCGTTCATGCGATTTCACCAGACCATTGAAGTCATTGTACTGTGAATGAATATTTCACAAAAGCTTGTTGACTAGGAGATAGGATTAATTTGATGAATAGACGAATTATTGCCACCAACCGTAAACCATGATATTCACTCATCCCATACACCGTTTCTCTTCACTGAACTATTTATTCATTCCAACTTATTAACAGTTCAATTTCGTCTTCTCCCACATTCTCAATGTAATTTAATTAGTAGTGATAAATGTGTATTCGCTTTCTATTCTCACTCTTATTCCCATTATTATTATTATTATCATTATTATTAATATTATGAATTAGAAGTGGATGTATTTGCCAATCGACTGCATGTATACAGACATCATTATTATTATGACATAATTTATGTGTGTGAAGATTGTAAGTTGTATCCAAGATAAATGGTGAATTATTGTGTTTCATTCTAATCAAATTATAAGACGTGATAGTGGCTGGCTGGCTTCCTCCTCTTCTTCTTCTGCTTCGTGTTGTTGTTCATGATCATCGTCATAGTCATTGATATTTGTGTTTGTTGAATTGATTGTGAAATTTCCTGTGAATTGAACAGTTCAATAAATAATTGAGAATTGAATATTGATTTGAAATGGAATTTGTAATTGACAATGTTGTGATATTTGGAGGTATTTGAATTATTATCGGGACTAGGAGTTGGAGAAATAACGCAATTTCGATTGAACAGAACTAGGTGAGCATAAATGAACGTGTTGTATTTGTAATTCGAAATGATGCAGTGATCAATTACAGAGGAATTATTAGTTCATACAAACAGCACACTTGTTTTTCAACATTGTTTTAAATTTACTTGAATATTTCCGTCTTTACAAGCACATTTTTGAACTATTTAATCCTCAATAATGACTGTAACCTTATCAATCGGCGTTTTTATATAGTTATTATGATGGGATAAGCTGACACTAAGAATTAGTGTATATCATATTACTTATGTTGCTTGAGGTAATCTTGGAGCTTGACAATATGTTAAGGTTTTTTTGAAGTTTATTTACTTGAGATCAGGCTAATTTGAAAGATCTTCTTTATTGAAAGTTGCGGTGAATACTGTGTCTGTTAACATTGCCTTAATATGATCGTGAATCAAAATGTGTTATTATTTTTGTTATCTTTTGATGAAATGAAAACGCTTACACTAACTTATCTAATAACCAATTTTATCTTTTCCTTGCTCCAACTTTTAATCATCTTTGGTCAATCAAGTCGCAATTCGGAAATTAGTCTACGAGATTCATTCTTAATTGACCTACCATATGTTGTCTAATGGTTGAAGAAAACTACAAGAAACCTTGAATCCAGGTCTTGTGCCAGCTAATATTCATCAGGATCGATGGTCCCCGTAAAATTCGAGTAAACATCTTCTGTCACCGTGTGTAAAGCTACCAATTACCTATTCAAGCTCTAGTTTTAATAAAATTCTACAATATTCTATAACATTAGTTCTTACTAAGTGATCAATAAGTGGAATTAGTCAGTAACACATGAAATCATTCTTCATTCGTTGTATCTGATCACTCAATAACGAAATGTTTAAGTACTGAAATCTAACTTATTCGTTCTTTAATTCAATATCGAATATTTGCTTATGTTAGTTACAAGATTTCCTACAATAACAACAACAACAACAAAAGAGATTATAAATAATACTTCCATTTGATAAATAAATATGTAAATACACAATTTTTTGTAATCTTATACGGATATCTTCATATTGAGACAATTCAAATAAACAAGATGGGGCATTAAACATTTTTTGTAAACATTATTTAGACCAGGGATTCTGAGGATCCCATATTGGGACAAAATTGCTGTCCGAGGCTTTCAGGTTTCGAATGGTGGTCTAGCTTTGATCCACTCGTGAATTCAACGTTGAAAATACTACTTATTTCATTTATTTACATTATAATATTAACTACGTAGTGTGTAAAAATGTTAACATATTGTAGAGAGGATAAGAAGAAAATAAGCGTGTGTAATGATGATCTCATCAATTCTTTTATTCCTTTGTGGAGTCGTGTACATGCCATGCTGATTAGTCCCAAACTAGAACAAAATGGGTGTCCAGTGCTCACGGATTTTTAATGACGGTCTTATAAAGATCAGATTATGATATAAAGTCTATGAAACTTAACCCATATTGTTAACCGAATGTTTAAAAATGCATATACGTACACTGGAATTTTGTGGAGGGAAAATCATGAAAGGTTAGAGACTATACGCGTTGTTATTTTTCACCAGAAGAAAATTCAAACAGCGTGCTTTCTTGACTTGCAAAGGTTTATATTTTCTTGTTGCCAATTTTAAGGACTCTAATCAAGCAGTCTTTACAGGCATATGTACATCCTGGATGGGTAACCTCAATACTCTCATTTAGTCAGGAATTTTTATCAAAGTTGAATAGTATCTAGTGACAGAATTTAGGATGAATATTTAGTCCTGTCTGTAACTCGTTAGATGGATATATCTACCTGTCAGTGTTGACATTCACACTGCGATTCAAGTTCAGTACTTTGTATTTCAAACATCAGAAACAGAAAATACAAACCCTAATAAATCAAATTTATACCGATTGCACAAGCTAGTGGCTATCTGAACTCATTAGCTCATCATATACCGTGTCAGCATTTGGAGCGAGAGATAATGGGCTCAAGTACTCAAAGTGAACATCAGCATTGGTCAGTCAGTCAGCTAAAAAGTAGGACCAGGAACATATATGCATCGACCTAACTTGCCATACCTCATTGTTACAACAAGATGAACAGCAAATATATAGAAGTAGTTAATTCAGTGGTGGTAATATATAAGAGAAAGATTGCATATAAGGACATAGTACAAGAAGAAAGAATTAGTTCGTAGAAAGCAAAATATAAAGTAATTTTAATCTCATGGTTTAAGGGAAGGCAAGGAGTGTATATATTTACGCTATTGTGATCGATTCCGAGCCATATCATGCAGAGTCTCCAACCACTGGTTACCATAGTCACGCGGATCCCATCGTAACCAATCAGCATTGGAATGTAGGTTGATCCAACTGACAAGTTATGGACAGGACTCTAGGATTCTAGTATTAGCCACTACCCAACTTCAATAAAATAATTCATCTATTGATAAGTAATTCATTTCATAAAATTCCACTTATGTTAATAACTTTCAAAATAACTATTACTAACAACTTGGTTGATGTGAAATGAATTTGATTTAACTACCACGAACTGATTAAAGTTCGAAATATAAATCTTGTGGATGATAATTGAGTGATCCAATAATAGTACCCTCATTGATTATTCTGGTATCTAGGAATCATATTCTTTGTGCAATTTTTGTTAATAAGTATTGGTTAGGATTACTGAATTCAAACAAAACAACTTTCCATTTCTCTTTGGTTTCAATAATTCTAAAAACCTAATATTATTCAGTCATTTAAACCCATAATCCTACTGAATTTATTCCATTTCAAGGTGCATTTAAAAAGTTTCATATAGGCATTAATATAAATTTGTTCGGTGTTGTTTGTTTGAATCTTCCCATTGATGTTTAGGACTACAATTGATCAGTCTCTTATTGGCATATGTGCATACTGTGTGAATTGCCTCGATATTACCTTAAGTCACAAGCATTGTAAGCAAAGATAGATAGTGACTGGCAGTGGAATCCAGTTTGCGAGTTTTGTCCTATTTGGAACTGTTCATCTGGATGTATCTGAATCCCAGAGTTGATGTTTACTCCGAGACTCGAATCTATCACTGTTAGGCTTTTTTTTTCTAAGTTATGTGACTTTACAAGAACAGTTTTGATGAGAAACTCGCACAAAGTAATTCATTTTACTAGCGATAAATAATCAATAATGCTTACCACAGTTACACAAGTTCAACCAGTATATACATATTAATAGAACTAACTAGAGTCAATGAGAGAGAAGGTTCATGATGTAATCAACTATATGGAATATGTGTACTTTGTTGTCAACATAATGGACACAATGTTAGAAAAACTGATAATAAATTGAATTAGATTTATTCATGTTTCACATAATATTCTATTTGTCGAATTACATCTTATTAACAAAATCAATATGCATTTTTGATAGATTTGGAAAGCACACACAAGGTTGTTGTTTTCGCTATTCAAAAAGCATATCGACTGAACGAGTACTTTATGAAAAATAGACTAATATTATTTATTCAGTTATTTGTAGTCGATTTCCTAAATAAATATCAATAAGCATGTGTTCTAATATCTGGTGATTACAGGTAGTTGACAAGAAACTATGAACTTAGGTCTTGTGTTTTTAGTTGGTCCTCGTCAGCAAGACGATTTGATTAGGATGAGTTCAACTTTAAACTCATTTTCACTTATTGGATTAACATCAAATATACAGCAGGTTAGTCACCACCCAAATAGCTAAGTGGTACCATCTTGGACTACATAACCAGATGACACGAGTTTGAGTCCTAAAAGAAACACCAATTACCCTAAGGTATCAACTATGTATGATTGACGAGTGTCAGTTACCACAAAACTCAAGATCTTACTTACCTACCCACCATTTCCAACTAACTAACTTCGAAATACACTGGATATAATAATAATCATCTGCTCACTAGTGACTGACTTCGAGGGCATTTCCTGGAGTTCTAGTGAGAAGCCGTTACCAGTGGAGTTCAACCAGGTCTGTTGTGAGATATCAACTCACTGAAGACAATGGTGTACGGTGGCGCAACTTCCTGGATTAGTTGAAGTTAGACATTAACACAGTCGGATGCCAGCTCAGTGGTCTAATGGTTAAGCACTCGCGCGCAAGACTGATAGATCCTGGGTTCGAAGCTCGAGGGGGCGGGATCGTGGATGCGCACTACTGAGGGGCCCCACACTAGGACGAAACGGTCGTCCAGTGCTTCCGGGTTTTCTGTGGTGATCTAGCTTCAATTGACTCATGATTTCAACTATTGAAACTTCTAAAAAAATGTCTCCACGAAACCCCTTCTAATAATAATTTAACGTCATTAAGACCCCAGGCATCATTGCAACTTGATCAATAGAATTCGATTGACACTGAGGACTAGACAAACATGAAATTGGTCACTACTCAGTAATCAGTTAAGACATACAATCATGTATTGATTATTGGCTAACTTCAAGATGAATTTTCCTGTTTCAATAAGAATCCATAACCGCTGAAACTAACCAGGTTGGATTTGGAATAATAGGTACTAGGTTTGAGTCACAGAAAGAATATCAATAATGGTATTGAAGTTCATTTATCTCTCTTTGTTTTGATATTATCTTAGAAATAAAAATGAGTAATCCCGTACACTTTAAAGCAAACATAAAAATAAGCAAAACATGATTAAAGTTCTGTCAGAAGACATACTCAAAAGCTGACCGGATCATTTGAGGGAACCTCATTCCCAGAATTAACACAAGTCTTCATTATGATTCTATAAATAAACATCAGTTAATATATAACTCCTAGTAAATTAGAAGTCAACATTCTGTCAAAAACAGATTCAATTTCAATTGATAAATATGTAGTCTGTTCAATGAATACCAAAACCAAGTTTATAAAAACTTCCCTGAAGTTTCTTGAGATCTAAGCTTTTCAGCTCTCATATTGATGTTTCAAATTTTGCAAACAACATATGTAGAAACAATATTTTTCCTAAATTAGTTCATTCGTGATCATCTGAACAATGAATCGACTGTCAAAAAAAAAACAAAATTGCACACTTTCTATGTTTTTACCAATAAACGTGGTTCAAAGTCTTTCAACCGATTACGCTATCGTTGCACTGAAATTATTGATCCTCTTGAGAAACTACCATCTTTCATGTGATATCTTCATAAACAATTTTTAATAATTTATGAATTTCTTGATTACTTTTCTTAATTTCAACCAAAAAAAAGGATTAATTTCTTAGTTCTCGTATCTATTGAATGAAACATTTACCAGTAAGCACAGAGTTTCAATAGACGAACAAGCACCAATTTTCCACAGTTATGATAACTTTTTTATAAACTAAACTTCCTTACAAAACATCTAGCTGTAATTCAATTCAATACACTTTTGTAATCCCTATAATTTTTTCAGACATTAACACTCGGTCCGTATTGCATAATTTGTAGAACCGAAAAATATTCTAAGAACGATCAATAACACACTGTGTCACGCATTCACTCAGTCACTCACTCTCCATCCATTCAGTTGCTCGCTTACTGTAAAATACATTGATTAACAAAAGCCAAAATTGTCAGGGCATTTTTTGTAAGAACGAAGAAAAATTATACAATCTCTTTTCTCCTTCCATCACCATCAACTTTTGTCAAGTTGTAAAAATTAAATTCATTTCTATTTTTTTGCTAATCATCAAGAGTAAAAACAAAAACAAAACAAAACATGTAACCAATGGAAACTATTTAATTGAGTAGATATTTTAAAGAAAACATATGATTTTATGTATAGAAAGCCAAATATACAATGTGTATATCAAGTAATAACAATATTAATTATAGTGATACTCATCGTAATAATAATGATGTTAATGACGTTAACAGGTAATAGTGATAAACACTTTCTGGTTGCTATAGTTTCTCATTTACTTTCATCATATGTAATATGGCCACGTGCACACGCACACGTACATTGATATATCCGTTAACTTGCTCCCTATTCCTACTAGTGTATCACTTATACTTAGTTTTATCATTCTTTTACTCTGTAATTTTCTTTTAGATAATAGTGAATTTTTTCTAAAATATTCATAACCTCGCCCCTCCCTCTCTCTGTGTGTGTGTGTGTTTCCCTCCTTCTCTTTCTCCCACAATTTATTCGTGACTTAGTTTTTATTATTTCCTGTAGATATTGGATGATAAGGTGTTTGCGTACATTATGTAATGATAATGACGACAATCATAACACTGCTTTTTTTCCCTGAATACAATTCAATAATTGTTCCCAATTTTTTCCTCTATCAACAAAAAAAATTATTCACTATGCAACCAACATTAATTACAAAAATGAAATTCTTGAATGTATACTCTTAAAAAATTGCTAACATCCTAACACTTCATGGTTGATTAATAAATTTATTGATTTCTTTTACAAAAATTTCAATAAAACGTAATATCAATTTATCTATCTACTTAATAGCATATGCAATAATATACTTACCTTACTTACTTCGCTTATATGATAATGGTGGAGGTGATATCAGTGAGGATGAAGAACAATCTTAGGTTGGCAGTGTTTGGGAATCAAATTGAAAAATATGACTGATATGTTTATGATTTATTCCCTCATTTATTTTATTTTTCGAAACACTAGGGAGAATAAGTGGAAGAGGAAGAAAAGTGGAGGCGTTTAAAGAAAATTAAGTAGTAGTAGTAGTAGTAGTAGTAGTAGTAGTAGTAGTAGTAGTAGTAGTAGTAGTAGTAGTAGTAGTAGTAGTAGTAGTAGTAGTAGTAGTAGTAGTAGTAGTAGTAGTAGTAGTAGTAGTAGTAGTAGTAGTAGTAGTAGTAGAGAGAGAGAGAGAGAGAGAGAGAGAGAGTAGCAGCAGCAGCAGCAGAGTAGCAGAGAGAGAGAGAGAGAGAGAGAGAGAGAGAGAGAGAGAGAGAGAGAGAGAGAGAGTAGCAGTAGTAGCAGCAGCAGCAGCAGCAGAGTAGAGAGAGCAGAGAGCAGCAGCAGCAGCAGCAGCAGCAGCAGCAGCAGCAGCAGCAGCAGCAGCAGCAGCAGCAGCAGCAGCAGCAGCAGCAGCAGAGCAGAGAGAGCAGCAGCAGCAGCAGCAGAGCAGCAGCAGCAGCAGCAGCAGCAGCAGCAGCAGCAGCAGCAGCAGCAGCAGCAGCAGCAGCAGCAGCAGCAGCAGCAGCAGCAGCAGCAGCAGCAGCAGCAGCAGCAGCAGCAGCAGCAGCAGCAGCAGCAGCAGCAGCAGCAGCAGCAGCAGCAGCAGCAGCAGCAGCAGCAGCAGCAGCAGCAGCAGCAGCAGCAGCAGCAGCAGCAGCAGCAGCAGCAGCAGCAGCAGCAGCAGCAGAGCAGCAGCAGCAGCAGCAGCAGCAGCAGCAGCAGCAGCAGCAGCAGCAGCAGCAGCAGCAGCAGCAGCAGCAGCAGCAGCAGCAGCAGCAGCAGCAGCAGCAGCAGCAGCAGCAGCAGCAGCAGCAGCAGCAGCAGCAGCAGCAGCAGCAGCAGCAGCAGCAGCAGCAGCAGCAGCAGCAGCAGCAGCAGCAGCAGCAGCAGCAGCAGCAGCAGCAGCAGCAGCAGCAGCAGCAGCAGCAGCAGCAGCAGCAGCAGCAGCAGCAGCAGCAGCAGCAGCAGCAGCAGCAGCAGCAGCAGCAGCAGCAGCAGCAGCAGCAGCAGCAGCAGCAGCAGCAGCAGCAGCAGCAGCAGCAGCAGCAGCAGCAGCAGCAGCAGCAGCAGCAGCAGCAGCAGCAGCAGCAGCAGCAGCAGCAGCAGCAGCAGCAGCAGCAGCAGCAGTAGTAGTAGTAGTAGTAGTAGTAGTAGTAGTAGTAGTAGTAGTAGTAGTAGAGAGTAGTAGTAGTAGTAGTAGTAGTAAGTAGTAGTAGTAGTAGTAGTAGTAGTAGTAGTAGTAGTAGTAGTAGTAGTAGTAGTAGTAGTAGTAGTAGTAGCTTTTAATTTACCTATATCTTTATGATTTAAAAAATATGTTAAGTACCACCACACAGTGAATATGACAAGTTGTGTAGACTAAATGCCAAAGAAAATTTGCTTCTTGTTCTGATTTCGGCTAAAATATTGATCAATCAGTGAGCATATGTAATGTGATTACGAGCATATTAAAAGGTGTTGATGTAACAAAAAGTATTCTCGTACTCTAATCTCAACTCCTAACTCTTATTCTTAATCCCAACTACTAATACTAATCTTTTTTATGTTTGTTTTAATAACTAAATTATCATATAAAAGTCTATTGTTTATGTTAAAACTATTTATCTACTGTAATTTGATTACTTTTATTTCAAATTGCTGTATAACTACATTGTGTTTCTGATTGGCCGACGAATCGCTCAATGTGGTCAGTATAGTATCGTTTTATTAATGGCAACAGTGATAATAAAAATCATAATAATAAATTATACGGTCAGCCGAAGTTGGACCAGGCAAAATTACAAATAATACAATCACGCTTTCCGTGTACTAGTATAACCTGGTACACAACTGAGATCTTCAAATGAATTAACCTCATCCTCATATCAAAGAAGTAGGTAATTTGAAAATTAACGTTTAAATTGTTTTCAGTCTAAGGATCTAGTGTAATTTTAAAAGAGTTAACTAATATGTGTATATATTAGATCAAGTTTTGTAGAGATTATTTTTATGTTTTTGGGGATAATTTCCACGGATTTATCATAGATGGAGTGCAATTGAAAAACAAAGAGCTTTAGACATTTATTTCATCTTAGTAAGAGATTCTTTGGCAGTGTATACCTACGACTCAGGTCATCACTGACATATTTCTAGATGAGTGTGTAGTGACTCAAGAGAACACGATTGGTTTAATGGAAACAATTATTATTATAACCAATTGTACCAGTGATTGTTTTACCGTACTTGTTTGTTTGACCGTACAAAAGACATTTATTCTTCCGTTGATTGTGACCTTGCACGAATTCGGTTACGCTCAGTAACCACACTTGTACCCCTTTGGCACGATCTCGGTATTCTTTCGATATCACGAGATCGCCAACAAATACATCTCGACTACAGCCATCAACTGCCTTCTGATATTTGGCCTACGGGGGGTCTTGTCTGTTTACTGGCACGTAGTATTCCCGTAGTGGTGATCATAGCCAACCGCGACTAAACGCCACACAACAAGTGCATGGACTTCTAGTGAGAAGTTGTAACTAGTGGAGTCCAGATATATTTGGAGTGAAACAGTAGTCACCAGTATTAATGAATGTTTATCGCACTTTATCGTAAGTTGATTGAATTCGAGAGCGTGTCCTGTTGAACATTAACCCAGTAACTCTAATGCTTAAGTATTTATGTCGAGAAGTGAATGTCCTGTGTTCGGTGTTTGGGGAGGTCACAGATAAAATTTTCTAATCTTCTTTAGCATTTCATGGCATTCCAATTTAAATCAAGCCATGATGGATATTTGACAATTATATATTCTTAATCATTTATCTGTCTACTCACTCGTATATCTGTGCATATCCAAATCGGATGTCGTGGATTGTGATAAGATTATTGTACCACTATTCACCTGGTTGGTTTATGAACATATGAATTTAATTTAGTTGGTTGACTATTCATGAATTTCAAAGTCATAGAATCATTTTTAAATATTAGGGTATCAAATAAGCATACTATTAAGGTGTGCTAAATCGGTATGATACAAATACATAGTACTCTTTTATTTTCAGTAATATGTATTTCAGCTTTATTTGATCGCTTCCAAATGATGGCAGGATGCGAATAACACCAAGTCTTGCACATAGAAAACATTAATTTAATTTATTATATTTTTTTAGCTTAGAATAATAAAACTGATTAATCTCCGTTGGCAATATGAACAGAACATCCATATGCCTGGATTCCTCAAATAGTCAATATTAAAGTCATACAGACATTGTAAAAATGTATTTCTGTATCAAGTTTTCCTAAGAATATTGACTACAAAAGACTGAGAGGGCCTTATAAACTCAGTCATAAATTTCAATAACCATAAGTTAATAACCTTAAAAACAAAAAAAAACGTTATATCTTATTAGTTGAGCAAGTAAGTACCCAATATGGCTCTATGACCATAATAAATGATGACTCTTTGATATTCCAAGTGCTCAGTAATGAATCAGTTTTCCAGTGGAAATATCAGTGATGACGTAGACTCATTCTCCTGACCAGTCTCAAATGGAGTAAAACTTCCTCAATAAGGATGCCCGTAATCCAAGGGCAACAGCATATCAGCAATTCTGCGGTTCAGAAACGTGTGTTTGAGCTCAGGGACGATAATTGAATTGGTATTACCATCTCAAAACACCAATTTTAGTTTCTTGAATATGTTTTATAAGTTCTATCCCAGTGACTTACAATTCGTGCACTATGTTTTAATGCTAGGATGAGTTGGAAAAAGAGCATAAACGGTCAGTGATATAAGAGCAAGCTGTACAGTAATGACATCCATCTGTCTATACCGATATAACTCAGTGATATGAGACATACTCTGATCCCTTCTCTATTTTTTCACATTTTCATTTTCATATTTCTGTAGCGTACATTATTATTTCAGTATCCACTTGTACCAGTATGTAGGTATATTAAACAAATAAACAAAATCTTCATTAAGTTCCCCTAATCACCTTTTACAGGCTGTCATATACAGACGAAAATGTTTAACAAATTATGTAACTTCTTAATCTATAATTAAACTATGATATAAAAATTCTTGCTATACAGCAAGAACATTATTTTCTTGAGAAAAGGAAAGAAACAATTATACAAACTTATTGGACTACATAATTTGGTTTCCAATGTTCAATGTGATGACAAAGAACAGCCGCAAAATTCAAATCCTTATTATTATTAAATTCACTTGATATCGTTTACTTGAATTTTCCCATTATTGTTTAGGACTGCAATTGATCAATCTCTTATTGGAGGTACATCCAGCTGACGAGCCCCAAATAGGACGAAATGTGTGCCCTGGATTCCACTGCTAGCCACTATTCATCTTTGCTTAGAATGCTTGTGAATTAAGGCCATATCAAGGCAATTCAAACAGGATGCACATATGCCAATGAGAGACTGATCAATTGCGGTCCTAAACATCAATGGGAATATTCAAGTAAACAATACTAAATGAATTTAGAATTCACCCCACTGCATAATAAAGTAGATATTAGGACTCAGTAGCTAAGTAGATAACGTGATGGAGTTAGAAGCGAACGGTACTGAGTTCGAGTCCCATAGTGGACATCAACTCTTAGACGCAGGTATATCCAGCTGACGAGTCCCGAATAGGATGAAACGCGCGTCCTGGATTTCACTTCTAGCCACTATTCATCTTTGCTTAGAATACATATCAATTAAGGCAATATCGAGATAATACGTACAGTATGCACATACGCCAATGAGAGACTGATCAATTGTAGTCCTAAACATCAATGGGAATAAACAAATAAACAATACCAAATGAATTTAGCATAATTCTCTAAAGATTTGTTCTAAACGTTCCATCATAATTATTCACCTGAATTTAACACATCTCAATATTAACTGAAGTCAGTCTTATAGACCGTTGGATTCTTATATAACGATTTAAAATTTCTGTACAACTCCTGAAAATGAAAACTTCCAAGTACCATTTTGTTGTGTCATCTTAACAGAGAGTCACTTCCATCATTCAGAATAGTTTCAAACTAGTATATAAACAAGCTATGATAAAGTGAATTTTGATTCTCTCAGAGTTTTTCCATTTGGCAATAATTTGTCATAAAACTATCAAAATATTATCATCTTTAAATGTAATTTTTGTAAAGATAAATAATGGTAAGTATCTTTGGATAGAAATAAAACAAATATTGAAGATTCACTTGTCTCAACGACAATAAATTGTAAATAAAGCATCGATTCATCCTAATAATGAATTGGATTTCGAGGGGGCGGGCGTTTTTTGCCACCAATAAACTTATTATCATCTACGCATAATTAATCGTTTATAAACTACATGGATTGAACATGATTCATTATTAGTATTAGTATTATTATTGTAAAAGTAAATTGCATCACGAACCGACATTGACTGAAGAATTGCATTGATAACTGAAGATCAATGAACAATTTCATCACCCTAACTTAGAGTTGTTTAATAATGTATATTCACAAATTTCAGATCTACAGAACAATAGTGGTAGCTCCCGATCACTTTGTCAACTAACTTTGTGGCATTACTAGCGTCTAGACAGAAGAATTACCCCCTATAGGTCTACACTCTCCTATTCAACTCTGTCAAACTTATCCGAAAACTGGATTTTGATTAAATAAGATATTGTAGCAGTTAGCACAGTTACATGCCTACATCATTTATCCTGACTTATGGACAGATTACTATTCTAATCTTCCCATTCATTTTGTTGTCATTTTCTCATGAGACTTGGATTGGATGATAATATGTATGTATCTATATATTGGCTTGCTTTATATACCTATAAAATATTGAGTCATATTTTGATCAAATTGACTAGACACATTCAACCTGTCTACTTCTCATCCTCCTATCTCTTTGAGTGAATAAGAGCCTGAAATAAATCCTAAATTAATTTGTATTTGACTTTTTATTACCGTTGTCGCCCAAACGAGGTTAGCCTAAGTAGAATATATACGAAATCAAATGAAGAATTTATGTTGATGGATCATTCATCGTTTGTTCCTTCATCCTTCCTAGTGCAGGTAATACGTTGTTATAATACTTTATGAAATCAGGAAAGATGTCATTGTGATAATAACCACACTTCATCGTAGATTGATTAACGTTTAAAAACAATAATAACGGATTTCAACTAACTAACTAAATGATACTGTTATTGTCACAAAAACTGAATGCTCTTGGTTTGATCCCGTGTACAGTCGTTAAAACGTGTTGTTCTCTGGTTTACCACAGTTATATAATTTACATTGATCGATCATTAAATAATAGTCAATGTTACGTGTGTCTAGTCGTCAGTGTTGGTCGAACATTATCGATAAAATTGTAGTGTTACCACAGGTCTGCATGATTCATCATCTCACGCACTATTTTAAGATACTAGGTGGTTGGAAGTAGGCGGTAGGAAATCATGGAATTAGATTTCATATTGGTTGACACTGATTAACAAGACACATCTACACTTTTAAAATAACCTCTCCATTATAGTATTCGAACCCAATTCATCAAGTTTCACAGTTTGAGATATTGACACAGCTATTCAAGCTAAGAATAATCATTTAACACAATCGTTGTTGATCTAATTAATAATAAATGATTTCCAAATTGAATAAATTTCTATAGAATCACCTCACTTTATCATAAAAATGCAGCTATTATTTAGTAATTTATTTTTAAAAATTCAGCCAAATTTTTTCTTTATTCTCCATGACTACGTGTGTATCTGTGTCCTTCTAGACTCTTCTTCATACCGATTAAACTAATTATAATAATTAGGGGCGGTAAAAAGAAAGTTTTATTCTCCCCAGTTACATAAATTCACTAATTCACTTTAGTTTCATTTCACATTGTTTAAGTTGCCGCAAAATGTTTTGAACATTTCAAAAAATAAATAAATAAACTACTATCCTTTACTTCAATAAATAGAGTTTTTAAATATCGCACTTGGTATTGTTTTGTTTGTTTGTTTGTCTGTTTTACAAATACGCTGACGTGTTTGTTAATTGAAGAAGGGGTATCAACAATGTTGTGATGGTTGTTTAAAGTATCCAGCGCATCTAGTTTTTTTTTCTTATTCTTTAGTCTTATACTATTTTATTTATCCTAAAACAAAAAAAAACCCAACTGTTTTGTTGTGTTTCGTTTTGTTTTCATTGTTTCCTCAGGAGTTTTTCAAAGTGTTACTTGGATTTCATAATTGTCGGCATTATGTAGTGTAGTTCGGTTTGTCAATCAACTTTTTCAATGTTTTTTTTTGTTTTGTTTTTTTGAATTCCCCTCCTTGAAACCGTTCAGAAGATCTTATTAGTAATTACGATGAATTAGAATGTTTGACTGAATATTTGATTTCTTTTTTTTGTTTAAAAAAAAGGTTAATTGATATGGATAAGCAATGGAGTCCATTAACAATTACATATTGTACTAGTTTGATTACAAAAAAGAAAAAGCACACACAGAACTGTATTTTAAAATGTTAAAACATTATCTGTATCAAGGTAGATCAGATCTACTGCTTATTTGTATGTATGAAATAGTAATAATGTAATAAGAGTGATGGATTTATGTAAGTTCTTCTCAAATTGGCGTCTAAAATACAAGTTAGATAATTTTATGAGACTTATTAAGACTTACAGTCTTTTGACAGCAAGTCATTTGTTCCGGATCAA
The DNA here is from genome assembly GCF_000699445.3 of Schistosoma haematobium. Taxonomy (NCBI): domain Eukaryota; kingdom Metazoa; phylum Platyhelminthes; class Trematoda; order Strigeidida; family Schistosomatidae; genus Schistosoma; species Schistosoma haematobium. Next base: position 15,322,177 of record NC_067201.1, read on the forward strand.
TCTATGACAAATTTTTCTGTGCTGTTTAAATGTAAATCATAATTATCCTCATTTTTGTAGAGAATTTGGATATTCTAAATATAGGTCGTCAAACATTAGATACCCCACATGTTTCCAAGTCCCAATTATTTTATACTGATTGAAATCATGAGTCGATTGAAGCTAGATCACCATGAAAAACCTGGAAGCACTGGACGACCGTTTCGTCCTAGTGTGGGACTCCTCAGAAGTGCGCATCCACGATCCCGCCCCCTCGAGCTTCGAACCCAGGACCTATCAGTCTTGCGTGCGAGCGCTCAACCATTAGACCACTGAGCTGGCATCCAACTGTGTTAATGTCTAACTTTAACCAACCCACGAAGTTGCGCCACCGTACACAATTGTCTTCAGTGAGTTGATATCTCACAACAGACCTGGTTGAACTCCACTGGTAACGGCTTCAATTGACTCATGATTTCAATCAGTGAAATTTCTAAAATCTCCACAAAACCCCTTCTGATAATTATTTTATAGTTTCTCAGTATATATTGGTCATTTTCGCGTATGGTGTCTAGTGTAACATAGCCCAGGATGTAAAATGTAAGAAACAACGATATCATGAATTTTAAGGCATGAATTGACATGATTAAAAACTATTGTTCAACTGGATACTTTAACCCACTTAACGAATGAAATAAGGTTTGCATGGAAATGTGCCTGCAGTTGGTTGGACAAGTCCAGCTTTGAAAGCAGTGTCTTAATTATAGTTCTAACACATTTTCATAATTTATCAGATGTATTTTACACTGACGATCTTGGGCAACCTATTGGTCAATCAGGAAGCAGTGCTTAATCATAAAACAATTAACAATAGAAGCAATAAAATTACAGTGGAATAATAGTTTTAATATGACTAATTAAGCCTTATATTCCAAATTATACATTATCGTATAAGATAAAGGTTAAGTTTATATAATTGGAGTTGGGGAAGTGTTGTAAATTAAGATTATGACCTCTACAGGGGTTTAATCATCAGTTAATATCATCTATAGTGCAAAAGATTGGGGATTAAGATTTTCATCACAAACTGAGCCCAGTCATAATCCATTGAAACATTCCTACACCTAGGGTTAGAGTTAGGGCTTTCATCGTAAATTGACCTTGGCTATAGGGTTACGATTAATGTTAGAGCTTAGGTTTAAGTTTAGTGTTGGGTTTATGGTTCTCATCACGAACTTACTTTAACTACAATCCAATGTAACGTTCCCACTCTGTTGTTAACACACTTAAGAAAGTTAACGAAAAGTTTTATAGTAAGCTACAGTAAAGGAGAATATTATTTAATTACGCAAAACACTCTTAAATTATGTCAAATACTCTAATATATAATCTGTATCGGGAGCTGGTGTTTCCTGTAATTTAGCTTAAGCGCTGTGTCATATTCACTTTCTGGTTGTATAATTGACATTTATATCATTTTTAATTATTTTAGGGACCAAATACTGATATCTCCCCTTTAGTTTATAATAACGTACAAGCTCTCTTTCACTGAGCTTTCAATTTTGCGTAATAATCTATGGGGAGCTAATTTTAGTTGTGATTGGTCCACTAATGGCCGTCAGCAATTATTACGTCTGGATCTTGGCAACACATATTGGATAGCGTAGGATGTGAGAAACAGGTAGAATGTGAAATAAAGTATAGTATAAGCACATATATTACTCATGCTGGATGCAGACTAATAAATTTTGGAAGCTTATAGGTCTTGAGTGGTCATATAATGTGTAAGAAAGTCAGAATTTCAAAGCATGAATTACGACAATCTAGTCAAAGGTTATCTTTAACGCTTAGCTACTGTGTATCAAAGTTTCCATTATTTGTGACTAGTGTTATTCCAAGACAATAAATTAAATTGTCTGTTAACTTGGTATACTATGAAGTACATTTGGCGTTAACTTCAGATTTCTGACCGAATCATAATAGGCAGATAGAACCTAAAACATACTACTGTTTACATCAATAAAAAACAATCAAATGGATAACGTAGTCAGAAGTAAAAAGGCATAGAATCTAGCCAACCACAATAAAATTAATCGAACACTTATATACATTTCAAATACAAAGTATTATACTGAAACTAGTGATTACTTATGCCATACGATTATCGCAAAATAAGATTGTCAAATTCAGATATGCTGACTTATACGACCAAACTAATGACACATACACCAGTACGGGCATTCTAGAATTCCGACTGGTCCATTTCCCGCCTAGACGTGTCAGTTGAGTCCAGAACACCAATACCAGCTCCCACCATATAGATCATTTATTTCAAACATACCTGGTTTATATACAAACAAACCAGACCACATCACACCATAAAATAGAAAATAACATTTGTACAAGATCAAGCCAAAAGTAGCTGTGATTGTGAGAAACTGTTACTAATATATTGGGAATATTTCAAGAATAGTAAATTATATGATAATAGTCAATAAGTCAAATAAAAGCTTACAATTAAGAGAATATGAATATACATATAATATAGTTACTTAGTAACCATACAATAAGAATATACGTATAATATTAGTCCACAAATAATTCCTAACAGTTACCATTCATTTATTCTCGTCTGTACATAACAATTCTCTCTATTCATACTAGTCACACCTATATGAGTTGATATTCCACTAAGATATAAAGTAAATGTAGAGCCATTTCGACGAAAAATAATAAAAACGACAACAACAAAATTATTACAAAGACCTCCACTAAAAATATGTATTTAGTGTCTGTTGTTTAAACAGTATTTTTAACCTGGAATAAATGTTTTATTGGTGAAACGTGGTACACATAGAGAGTGAACATGCAGTTGAAAATTTAGAATTTAGTAGTTTTAACGGTGCAATATGAATGCCAAGAAACTGGAAGATGCTTTTATTGATCTCTGATAGGTTCATAAGTAAGTATTGCTGAGCTTTTCCAAACTAGAATCAAACAACTTACCTGATGTTAACCGAATTTCCGAATTGACGACAGTTTATCACGAAAATCAAATTCATAAACCTCTTCCAATCAAACATATCATTCAACTTGTATTCATCAGAGACTGATCTCATTTGGCGTACAGTTAAGAACCGGGCAGTATTAGAAAACTGTTCACTGCTAGTATGGGATCATCAGCAATATACACCAACGAACTTGACAAGGATCAGACCCAGGGATTCGAAGCCTTGTTACGAACATCTAACCATTAAGACCACTGGATTGGCATCCATTAATACAATTATAAATTTAGTTATTTCGTGATATACCTCAACGCCCATGCAATGTCACTTGTGACAGTAATTTCACACTAGAACGAACTAAATGTCCAGTGATCTCTAGTTTTCGATTGTACCTCAAACGAAGCCAGTCTATGACGAATACTTACTTACTCACTTATGCCTGTTACTCTTAATGGAGCATAGGCCGCCGACCAGCACTCTCTAACCCACTCTGTCCTGGGCCTTCTTTTCTAATTCCATCCAATTCTTGTTCATTTCTCTCATGTCTATCTCCATTTCTCCGCGTAATGTGTTCTTTGGTCTTCTTCTTTTCCTTTGGCCTTGAGGATTCCATGTGAGTGCTTGCCTTGTGACGCAGTTGGGTGCTTTCCTCAATGTGTGTCCTATCAACTCCCAGCGCTTCTTCCTCCTCTGGGATCTGGTTTGTTCTCTCCCACAGTAGGTTGTTGCTAATAGTGTCCGGCCAATGGATCTGAAGTATTTTGCGTAAACAACTGTTAATAAACACCTGTATTTTCTGAATGATGGCTTTCGTAGTTCTCCAGGTTTCTGCCCCATACAGTAGAACTGTCTTGACATTTGTATTGCAAATCCTGACCTTGGTGTTGGTTGACAGTTGCTTTGAGTTCCAGATGTTCCTCAGTTGTAAATATGCTGCTCTTGCTTTGCCGATCCGCGAATACAACATGTAAATTAAACCAATCTTCACAAAATCATTTCAACTCTAATTGAATTTGTTTACATTTTAATGGATATTAGATCTACCAATTATCTATCGGAAAACTAATAGATATATTTATAACTATATCACTTCATACAATATCAAATTAATATGCTTATAAGATATACAAATTGTCATTAAAAATGCTAATTTAGTTAAATAACAATTAGCTAAAAGAGAGAGAGAGGGAGAGAAGGAAATTGAGGGCAGAGTATGTTCCCGTGTGTACAAGATAGGATGGGGAAGCATTTGTATCATATTCCAAAGTTAACAGTAATCAAAATGTTAAATAAAAATCAATGACAATAGCTTACTTGATTGTTTATGTGATAAGTATTGAACTACGTATATATTAATGTGTTTGTGTAACAGAACATGTATGGAGATCGATTCTGTGAATGACCGGATACAAAATTTAAATTTTAGAAAGTATAATTACAATGCTACCATTATCAATATCGGTAAAATATATTAGAACGGAACAAACCATAATAAATCTATGACTATTAAATGGTTATGTAATTGAAAAGGTGATTGTCCAAGTAAGTGGAAATGGAGCATTAGTTGTCATACTATATCGTTACAGTGGTTATATGTATAATCATTGTATGTATTTTTGAATAGGTAAATTAGTTCAGTACAATTACTTCTAAAAGTTTAAAAGAAGATTGTTTTCTCCCGTGCATTTGGAATTTAGCCTTACTAGCTCTTTGACACTTTTCTCAAGCTCGAATTTAACAAACAACCTGATGGAGAGTAATAGTGTGAAAACATTAGTGTGAGTGTATTTGGTTGCTAAGTACACAAAAAAACAAGATTTGTACGTCAAATCATTTATTCACTTAAACTTTAATTCATCTAAATGAAATGGTAAACTTTACCGTTGACTTCAATGATTTTATTTACTCTCAAAAATATCTCTAATTTTCAATAGTATCTGACCATAGTGTTTGTGATAAAGCTAACTTTTTAGTTTTAGACCAGCTATAATACCAAATGTGTTTGGTATGGCAATTTTGATTCTATTCACTATTTATCACAAGTTAACATTATCTTATTGTGTTGTGATTATGATAGATTATGAAATAAGTAAGTCTAGATCGTCCAGCTTCATCCTAGCTGTCCATTGTATCCCATGCTTCCCTTCAGATGTTTACGTCTTCATGATCCAGTCGATCACCAGGAGAAAGAGAAAGGGTGAGAGTAAGTAACCTTGCCTGACATTGGTCTCTTCTTCGAACGATTCTGTCGGCTGCCCTCCATGCACGATTTTACAGTTTAATCCATCATAGGAATTCCGTATGATATTGACTATCTTCTCAGATACCCCGTGGTGTCGAAGAAGCTTCCATAGTGTTGCCTTGTCCACGCTGTCAAACGCTTTCTCGTGGTCAATGAAATTGATGTAGGGTGATGAATTCCACTCAATTTATTATTTCACAACGATCCGTAGAGTTGCGATTTGGTCGGTACATGATCGATCCTTACAGAATCCAGCCTGTTGGTCTCGAAGTTGGACGTCTACGGAGTCCTTCATTCTGTTTAACAATATCCTGTTGAAGACTTTTTCGGGTATTGAGGAAAGAGTGATGCCCCTGTAGTTATCATACTTGCTGAGATCGCCTTTCTTTGGTATCTTGACAAGGTATCCTTCTTTCCAATCTGTTTGTGCCTCATCCTAAATCTTTCTGAAGAGAATGTGGAGTATCTTTGCCGTTACTGCTATATCTGCTTTCAGTGCCTCTACTGGTTATCGGTAAATAACTGTTCTTAAATTTTGAAGTTTTACACAATAGATATCAGGAAAATTATTACTTAACTAATGAAGGTGACGTGTGTATTCCATTTTGTAAGTGTTGTTAAATATGCATAACTTTTCTCAGTACAATCACGTGAATTGTTAATTGATCATGAAATCATAATTATGAGAACGATGATGATGAAAAGATAAAGAATAATAAAATAATAATTGCTAAAATGACAATAAATATGCTCATGAAAACTAATGTTGTAACAAGTTATTGGGATCACGAACCATCGGAAACCCGGTCAGGCGTTTCTCCTCAATATGGGATTCATCAGTGGCAGTGCATATCCACGAACTCGCCATAGGGGATCAAACCCATGACCTTAGGTCTTGAGCGTAAATACTTAACCTACAGGCCATTGAGCCAGGATCTAATAGTTTACATGTCTAGTTTTGTATATTAATGCAGGCGGTCTGCTTGAATATCTGGGCTACCTGTTCCTGCCATCTAGATATTTCAACAAGTTATATGTCTTTTGTTTGTTTCAACAGATCATGATATCAATTAATTGCACAACCTCTTCAGGTGTATTTGTGAAAAGTTCACGACATTTCGTTGTACAAGTTAGAAAAGAGCACAATCAGAGATATTGTGGTTACCGGTAATGTACATCGAAGAGAATGTGCATTAATCAGATGACGATTTCTGAACTGCTAACATCTAATTAGCGATCACTCAATATTTATCGTCATGATCGATCAAGAAATAAGAAGCGGAAACTTGTTGAAATACTTTGTGCTGAGAATTCTATATTGTACCGGAAATATAATACTGAATAGAGCTAGTAATAACAATAATAATAATAATAATAATAAACCCGTGATCAGTTAGTTTGCTTTTGTAGAAAATCCTGCCACGTTTTGAATATATGGTTTTGATTATAAAGTAATATTGTGTTGGTTGTACTAAGAATGAGACAGTGACCCGACAATGAAATTAGATGACGTCAAGGTATATATGGTGAATCGATTCAAGTTCAAAACATGTAACCCATAGGATTCCACCTCGAAGGTTTAGAGACAAGGTGCTCGACATGAGACCCGAATGTCTTAAGCACGATCTCCACTGGGGACATGGGTATGCACTGTTATAATGTCTCAAACTAGGATAACATATCCGTCGAACATTCCATGGTTCTCAGTAGTTTCCTATCATCTCCACCACTAATCAGTATCACTTTATGGTGAAGAACTGACTTTAAGTTACTAAATACAATTGAACACTGAATGCTATTCTGGGTTTTTTTAGATTTCTCACCAATGAATACCCATACTTTCCACATAAGATTAAGCCCAAATATCTGAAATGATTATTCCATACCATCTACTGTTCTCTAACTAATATTCCATTTGTGTTGTAAATTACTTCTGAGAGAATTAAATTTTAACGGGGATGTACTTTGTTATTCCTTTTGTACTTAATATTCATTATTTGGTAAGTTTTCGTATTCAATGTTTGAAAATCTCATCAACTTTTTGGTCTCATCTTTTAAAGTTTTTCTTTACTGAAAAAGTATGAACACATTTAAATGTGAACCTCACTCTGGTTTAATAATTCAGTAAAATTATATTTACTTATAAATTTTCAATCGAGGTATTTTCTTACAGAAGAAGGAGTTGAATTTAAACAACGGGTGAAACGTTAAGGATCGAGAATTGACAATACCATCACTACCACTAACAACAGGAAAAACATTTAGGGGTTTGTGGAGATATTTTTAAATTTAATCAGGAACTGATCTTAGTTTAATCGTATGCTTGGTAGTGAATCACTTCGAAAGGTGATTCCTGATTTCTGATGAGAAGTCATGAGGAGTGGAATTCAACCATTTTGATTATGAGGCAGTTACTCACTAATTACATTGGGAGATGGTTACGGGATGTTACGGACTAACTGAAGTAAAACTTGCAAATCATTGATTATCAGCTGAGTGGTTTAGATGTTAAACATTTATGCCCGAGGCTGAATTGTCCTCAGCTTGATCCCTGGTGACAAGGTCTTAGGTGTTCACTGTTTCTAATGACTCCCATACTAGTGTTTCCAGGTTTTCAATGTTTGTTAAACTAAAATCACTTCTTGATGTTCATTGTATGAAAAACATCAACATTGAAAGAATAATGAAGAGAAATAAGAGAGAAAACAATAATTTAATTTCGTCATCTAATTTATAATCTATGAATGGATAAATAAGTTTTTTTGGAAAAGAAATTTAAACCTTTACTGTTAATTTTTTTTACCTTGAATGAAGAAATCAATCTAGATGATTACTATTATTATTATTATCAAAGGTAAAACATCTTGTATAATCAGAAAACACACACGTACACACTCATAGTTACAGTAATCACATGGTTTAAAACAAACGAAAGAAACAATATTACGTCATTAGGTGAGAGATAATGATAGTTCAGCAACAACAAAAAAACTTATGTCATTTACAGTCTAATTTGTATATACCATTATTGGAAAAGATTTAAATAATCCCATCGTTGATATATAGGGCTGAATTTTGATCAGTCTTTGTTGGCGTATATGCATCCTATGTAGATCGTCTTGATATGCCAATGTTTAACAAGTTTCTATCAGAATAGATTGATTTATAGCCAGCAGTTGAGTTCAAGATGTGATTAGTCCTATCTGGGACTCGTCACTTGAATGTGCCTGAGACTGTACTGATGTTCACACTGAAATTCAAAACTATTGTCTGTTGTTTCATACGCCCAATGTGTCATTGACTGAATTATCCGGATTCAGTACTTCTGTGGATAACACATGTTGTATTTGAAGCTAAGATAGTGGGTTAAAGTCATAGTGTGAACATCAATATTGAAATTTAGCTGGTACACCTAGTTAACTCGTCCGAAATAAGATGAGAAACGTGTTCTGGATTCTATAAAGAAATCACATTTACAGTTATTTACGTAATTGATGAGGTTGACAAAAAATTCATCGAAAATAATTTCATGTGTTGAATAAAAACACCATGGCAACTGGAGGATAATAATTAGAAGATAAAATGAGAATAACATCTCTAAGAGAGATGTGAAAGGGAAAATAAAGAAGAGACGAATTCATGTCAAAACAACTTGTAAATTTAGATGAGCGGTTAATACCATAGTGAAACAAGGGACTAAACATGTCAACAATGAACACAGAGATCGGGCTTAATTGGTAAACTATCGAAGCTTCAATTATAATACAAACTTATGACGCTAGTGGTCTTTAGAGACGTACTGGAAGAAGAGGAACAAGCCCAACGTAAGGTGAAACTGTAGAATGATGAATAAGACTATTTTGTAATAAGTTTTCTCTTTTGTACTCGAATCGCGTGTTTTGATTTTTGGAAATATATATGTTGTATTTGTACGTCATGTTCTTGCTCCTGAGGCATTCACTGGTCCTAAATGTCGTGTTGTTGTTTCAGATCTCTCCCGCTTCCAAATAAACGCTAATAATACGTGCTACAATATATGCACTTTTTTAGAAAAAATATAGTAAAACTACTCATTTGAATCAAATGCATAATACAGAATTGTACTTTCCTGTTCGTATTCTAATTAATTATTAATTTTATTTAAAAATAACCAAAAAGTGAAATAATGAGAGAGTGTGTGTGTGTGCGTAGGAAGCATGGAAACGAGAATAATTAAATGTAAACCAAAAAAAACTTTTAATGAAGTTCATTACTCAATCGATTGTGCTTATTCATTTCTCCTTATAATCAAACATTGACATTTTGACGTTCCTTTTTTCTTCCTTCACCTTAGTGGATTAAAAAATAAACATTCATTTATAAATTAATAAATATGATTATTTAACTTGAGAAAAGTACAAAAGAAGAAAGTATACTGAACGACGATTTAGTTAGGGAATGGAGGGGAACTAAAGAAGAACAAACAATAAAAAGGGCGAACGGTGAAGAAAATTCATTTTCCCTCCAATATAATTCAGATCATCAATCATTTCAAAGTGTTTTTTATCCTATTGATATTATTACTATTACCATTATTATCATTATTATTGCCACTATTACCATTACAATTACTTATATTGATTTCTACATCTGATCAATGCAAGTAGAGAAACATAATTGGGTAAATAAATTAATATATTTGTAATATCCCAATGAGCATAAAAATTCGATTTTCTGACGTTTGGTAACTGAGTGTAAGCCACTTCTTCAGAGAACGTGTATTTATTATATATATATATATATATATATATATATATATATATATATATAATTATTTTGATGGTAAGAGATATTCAAACTGTCCGCTATACCGAACCAAATAGTTCATGAACATCTTAAACAGTAGAAAGTTTATAGTTTATGGATTCAATCCATAAGTCGGTAAGTCATCAAATATAATCAAATGTAATCAGACTCCATCTTGATGTATTTGTATTCAAACATATCATTTACTTTCATGCATTAAATATACCCAATCATGGACTACTTCGAAGTGTAATGCTTGCTGGTGTAGGAGAGGGTTAGATGAAAGATAAAAATGATCAAACTGAAACATTGGATCACTCTATGAAAATACTGATTGTTGGTCTGAGTCGTATAAGGAGGTCCTGGCTACCTTATTAAATCCCTAAAAAAATGTCGTAATCAATGGTTGGATGATATGGTTCGAAATCCACCAAACAAGATAGATACATTCACATTTTTATCTTCTCATAGATCTCATTCTGCAAAGTTCTCGTATAGTTTTTATTGCACGAGTTTAGTTTATCTTCTCAAATCTTATTATACATGGCTACTGTTTTTTACTACCTTTGATATTGTTAGTGCTTCTCCTACTTTAACATTAATCTTGATAATTTCATCTTGCTTTTATGTTATGGTGTTGTAGCATGAACTGATCCAGAGATATATCAGATTCTACGTTGTGTGTAACTGACTGACTGATTAAAAAAAAACAAGTTAAACGATGGAGCACTGGATAGGTGTTACTTTTTACATGGGACTTCTCTATAGTTTTAACTGTTCACCATTTTATTTAACTCAAAAGTAACTTTTCGATGATAAATATAAGTTATTTTTTCTATTGAGATCATGAACCGATTGATGTTAGACCAGCAGTGCGCATCCACGATCCGGCTCGCGGGATTCGAACCAGTAGGTTGAGCGTTCGCGCACGGGACTGAAGGCCCTGGGTTCGAATTCCGAGAGAGGGACCATGGATGCGCACTGCTGAGGAGTCCCACGATAGGAAGAAACGGCCATCCAGTGCTTCCAGGTCTCCAACAGTGGTCTAACATCAATCGGCTCATGATCTCAATCAAAAACTTAATAATCTCCACAACCCCTATACTGATAAATACAAATTACTTAAATGAAATTGAAAGCAAAATAATATTTTTATTATAAACTAAGAAAGCTATGATAATGAACAGAATATCATTCTATGATTCATCGTAATCGACAGGATTTAGCGAACTCAAGCTATATGTTTGTTGGAAGTCATCAACAAAGTGATTGAAAATTAAAAGGGAACTTATGTTTGTTCAGAAATCACAATTGTCTAACCCAGTGGCATAAACAAATATACCATCATTGACCTGTCAGGGTGGTATTATTTTCTGGAAACAAATATCATCAATTCTTCTTGTCATTTATGAGCTGATTTTTTAAATGTATAGCATAGTAACTGTTTCATCTGGACAGGGTCCAGTGAGTATTCACCATAGACCTCAGTCAATAAACCATTTCAGATTCTAAAATGATATTTGAACTTCTTATCTATAAATAATTTCGGGTTCTTTACTTATATGTAAATTCTAATTGTTGGTATTTAAAAATATAACAGAAATATTCGGAAGGTAGATTAGATTTCATAGTGACACACTTTTAACTAATGTTCTATATTCCTACTGTAATTCTAATGTAAGCACTATTATCCGAGTAGCTTGATCTTCTTGTGGGATCCTACTTTACGAATGATTTCGTAAATTACATCAAATATTAAGAGCGGAAACTTTCGTGAAGCCGTATGCGTTATAATTTATATGGTAAACATATTAACAAGTCTTATTTGGATCGCTACATTATCACTGTTGTTGTTCAGGCACAATTGTTCATTAGAGGGGTTTCTTAATAATGACTCGCCTGTTTATGAACAACAAAGGTAACAAACAGATTCATAATATTCATTTCATGGAAGGATATTTAGTCAAGTCTATGAAAAACACTGTGTTAGTGAGAAAAAAAAGTATTATCCTGTTACTCAATTCACTTCTTTTTTTCAATGTTTAATTTATGTAAATTTTGAGTAGAAAAGAGATATGTTGAAGATCAATAAAATGTACACAGATTTCATTCTGAATATACAATCCTTATCAGTTGTAACCATAAAAAAATTTTTTTCCTCTTACAGTCTGAAACCTTTGATAATCTTTAAAAAGAAGTATGAAGTAACCTTGGTTACTACTTTAATTCAATGCTTCAATTCTTGACTTGATCTAAGTTGAACAATTTCAAAAGAAGATCAATTAAAACAACATGGAAAATTTATACTGCAATATGAAATGTTACCATATAGGATTAAGTTGTAGTAAATAACTTTGTTCTCTATAATTGATGACCATGACGATAATAACAATAATAATAATAATAATAATAATAAATAGTAATAAAGATATCCAGTCAGATTTGTGTCATTACTGTGGCATTATAGTTATCACATATGAATTCTAAAATGACCTTGACGGAAAAACCTTCAGATCACCATATTTCGAACACAGCGTCATTCTATGATTGATTTGGAATTGTCAATCATAACAATTAAATCAATAATTTACGTAATTAACTTGGGGTTATAAGGTTATTATTATTATTATTATTATTATTATTATTATTATTATTATTATTATTATTATTATTATTATTATTATTATTATTATTATTATTATTATTATTATTATTATTATTATTATTATTATTATTATTATTATTATTATTATTATTATTATTATTATTATTATTATTACGAAATTGTATGATTTCATGTCTGTATGATTACCTCATAAGGATAGTTGTGATTACACGTCAAGTTTTAAGGTCAAATATTAACCAATCAATGATGAGTTAGTCAATATATAGTTGAGCGTTAGAAAGACATATCACTTGCGCCTGTATATTTTTTCAATGATTCAATAGAATATTATACAAAAATAATGCCCGATTTAACACGTGTACTATTTAGATCATATTAGCATCCTATGCACATTCTTTGATTTATTTCATTTATTCATTACAATCTGCCTTAATACCATTATGGATTATGTTTGATGTTATTCAGCTATTGTATTGAATCTATAACCATAACAACTGAATGCAATCATTTCTAATTCTTTTATTTTTTAAAAAAAAGTTATACATATGCCAATTTGAATAAGAAGACGGATTATTATTACAGAAATGGATTGTTTTTCATCTGCATCTGTAAGTTGATTTTCTTCTTAAATATATTTGTGACATGTTATCATTTTGTTTAAAGGCCTTATTATAAATATTCGTTTTTCATTCACTTGGTATTGTTTGGCTTTTATCTTCCCATTGAGGTTTAAGACTGTAATTAATCAGTCTGTTATTAGCATGGCGTGAATTTCAATTCACTTGGTATTGTTCGGTTTGTATCTTCCCATTGAGGTTTAAGACTGCAATTGATCAGTCTGTTATTGGCATATGTGCATACTGTGCGTATGCCTCGATATAACCTTAATTCACAAGCTATTTGTAAGCAATGATGGATAATGGCTAGCAGTGGAATCGAGGATGTGCGTTCCGTCCCCATTGCACAAGCAAGTGGCTATCAGGACTCAGTAGCTGAGTGGATAACGCGATGGTGTTTGAAGCGGATGGTACTGGGTTCGAGTCTCAGGGTGAACATCAATTCTGAGATGCAGGTACATCCAGCTGACAAGTCCCAAATAGGATGAAACGCGCGTCCTGAATTCCACTGCTAACCACTATCCATTATTCGTTTTTCAGTTTGTATTCTTAATATGAACATTTGGTGAAATTATATAATTTATGGACGACGACCTTTGAGCGACACTAAAGTGACCTTGAGAGTGTTCACCTAGTAACTAGAACTAAATGAGGGTTATAAAACTGTGTGAGGAATTATAATTGTGATTTACAGTTGATGTGTAATATTAGGAATTAGATTGAGGGTTTTCATCACGAGCTGACATCAACTATAATGCCGAAACTGTATTTAGCTAAATGGATGGGTGAATTTCGCGCCAAAGTTTGAGACCTGTTACATCTGGTTGGTTCGTTCATAAATTATAGTCTTGCCGATCTCCTTTCTTATCTGCTGACATTTATTTGGTACTTTAAGTTAACTAAAATGATTTCTATGATATATTTACATTAATATAATCTCGTATATCAAAAGGAAAATATTTTCTAAGCTATTACGTCGTCCGAGGTTAGACATATCTTACTATTCTCATATGAAGTTATTTAAACTGTCTAGTTTTCACTACTGATCTTCTCTAGTTTTAAAACTAGCGGACTGGGAAAATCTCTGAAAATATACATTCTAAGCATTTAAACATTTTCACCAATGAACTAATAGTGATGTTCCAATTTATTTCTATGAATTTGTTTATCTAATGTATTTTAGTAGAATTTTTGGATTGATTCATGACACAGATAAAGGTGAGGTTATCTGCAACCTTTTCACTGTTGACTATGTTATACTCAGAATTTCCATTCATTTAGTCGATATATGTTGAATATTAGACTGTAATTTGCATAAAAGCTTTCATTTGTACTTTCGTGTGTTAGTCTTTATCAGTTTTAATGGTGCTTGCAAAATAAGATCGTCTAGTTAAAAGTATGCGATTGTATATACTTTGTGCCAATTTATAAAACAATGGACTGAGAGACTATAGTTCATGGACGAACAAGTCAGATGTAAAATAGAACGTCTTGGATTTTCACTCAAAATTCATTCACCTTAATTACTAACCCTACCCTTAATCCTAGCTCCTAACACTACTTCCTATTGATTGTTTAAGATTTCAAAAGGTCATCTTTGGGATCGTTGAAGGTTGCTCATAAGTTACAATCTCTTTCGTTTAGATCTATGGTATATCTTACTTTAAATAATCGATTCACAGCTATATGGTTTCATAACATTTACATATTAATTGTTTCAAGTGTACACAGCCAAGATCAGTTCATCTTATTTAAAGAAATATTATGGACAGTAGATAAACAGGATTACTTCTACGTTTCAATAAAATACATATGTTCATTTCTTAAAATGCTACTTAAAAGTGAAATTTTTCAACTCAAAATTTGTATATAATGTAGTATTTTAAGTATTTAGAGAGAATCTACACTTGGTTGTCAAATGCGCTCATTAGCATTCTTACGAAATTTTTTACTTTCACCCCAGTAATTCGAGTTTACTTTCCACCTAGTGTCAGTGGATGCGCACTGCTGAGGAGTCCCATACTAGGATGAGACGACCGTCCAGTGCTTCCAGGTTTTCTATAGTGGTCTAACATTGATACATTCATATTCTCTATCAAATCTGTTTTAGTTAAATAGCTGTACAAAGAGACTAGCCTTCCGTAAAGCTGAAATCGAGTATGGTGAAAGTGGGAAAGATATATGACTAAGATTTGTTTTTAACTTTTCTGTCTTCATGGGTCCAAAATAAAGTGAAACGTGCAACCGAGATTCCAGCACTAGCCACGACTCAAAAATATACTGTCTACGGGTAATACTTTTGAGTTCACTTAAGGAGCACATGTACTAACAAGGGCTGATTAAATGCAGTCCTGAAAATTAATAACCCTTACTAATACTTCATGGTTTTCAGTTGAATCTATGCCTTTATTTGTTGACTAGTTACGTTGTCGGTTTTTATAAGCGAATAAATAAATCTCCAGTAATTCATTGCTGGTGATGTTTGTTGGTGTAAGAGTAAGTCAGGAAAAACCTAGGAGGGTTAAACCAAGATAGCATAGTTTATAAATTCATTGACTGTTGAACTAAGCCATGTGGTTGGGTGCAGCCTACCTAGTTGTGGTCCATGTGGTTATCTTAACAAATTGTTAGGGGCTCTGAGTGAAATGACCATAAATCTTTCGCAGTGGCGCAGGTGCATTCACTCTTTATCTTTCCTTAGATTATAGGTGTCGAAACCACCTTGTAAATTTTGTAGTTCCACCAATTCATATTTTCCCAGATGATATCTTCGGTACCTAGTCCTTTTTATTATCACTATTGCTGTTATTACCTCTACTACTCTAGGTTTTTCCTTAATAGTTTTATTTTGCTGTGCCGATGGGATGTGGGAACTTGGACTGGTTCCAGGTTTTACGTTGCGTATGATTAATTCTGTATTTTTCAATAATATTCCCAATGCCTAGTCTTTCTCATTATTCGTAGTACTGCAGTCAATTTGTTTCCTTTGTTTGTTAATTTTATCTAGTCATGTTAATATGGTATGGCTAGACTGAACGTTGATAATAACTAACGGAAATTAGCTTTTTAATAATCCTATTCTTCTGTCCTTCGGTTTCAATTTTCCCTTCTAAACTTTGCCTCTCAAGTTTAGAGTTCCACTTTTTAGCCGCCTTTATCTCCCATCCTATGCTTCTCGTCTTACTGATTTTCTCTTTCTATACTGACTTTCATTATGAAGACTTGAACTGGTGCATAATCGTGGAGAGTTTTACTTTAACTAAAACAGATCTAGATGATAAATTGTTATTGTAATTAAGATATACTGGACAGATTTTTAACTGACAACATTCAACGTTCAATGGATGAATCATTCTTTCCTAGAAAATTTAGTTCAACTTTATCACTATAAGCAAGTTTTTATGAATTATTGATTTTAAAGCTTGGACTTTCTCCTCATTGATTTTTCAAGACTACCGAGCTTATCAACTTTTATTGTCGTATTTTTGTTTGTATTTTACACACATAAAGGAAGCTAAAGGTTTTTTTAGTGATCAGAGCTTACGTAAACTTTAAAATGGATTTCTGATAATCTTGTAAAGGGGTTCGATAGTTATTTTAAGGTCAACCTTACGAATTGTTTCAGTTATGTCTTCCAATCAAGTAGCATAGTTATCTAATCTGTGTGTTTATCTGATTTTGTGATGCTAACTGCCACTGAAGCTATTTCGGCACATACATTCTAATTTAATTTAATGAAGACTGATAACGGTGGAGATTTGTAGCTTAGGTGGATGATTTTGATGGAAGCTATGATGACAACTGATACCAATAGGGCACTATTTGACTATTATTGGTAAGTGTTCTGATGGACAAAGCTGTCATCTGAAGCTATGGATTCTAGGCTGGAGTTCCAGTGGGAGTTATGCGTATATCAGTTCAGTCTCAATTATGAGATGCATAATTTCCGTAAATGGTGCCGTCTTATTTAAACTGAGTTAGAAATGCTTAGAAAGGTATCTTCGTAAATCATCCATCATAGAATAATCAATTGTAATGTTTATAATTCTGATTGTTAACGGAAAATAATCGATCAAGTTACTTTTTCAACCATTAATCTGATTGTCTCATGATTCGCTACATATTATAGTAAACGACCTGAATAGATTAGCTGTAACCTTACAAGCTGCATTACTTTATAACTAAATTCTAAAGCTTAAAATATGTCATTTAAATGTAATTTATAAGAGGGTTACGATTCATGTTTCTTCAAAAAACTATGAACTGTGAGTTCGATAAAAGTCCTATTGATTAAGGAGACCATAGCCCCCTGAAGTTGGAAGATCATAGAATGTTGATTAAGTTGTTGAAAAGTATTAAGCTTACAAAGACGCTTGACAAACCCGAGTTTATTCCGACACGATGTTTTAGATGCCCACCACTGGGTACTCAAACAAAAAAGAAATATTTGTCCAATGCTCCCTGCTTTCTTAATGTTGCCGTGCTAGTGGGGTATATCAGCTTGAACCAATGTACACCTGTCGGGTTCTATAGTGCGTTAGATTACGTTCTTCGTTTTAAATATTTTCTAAAAAAAATTAGTTTCCAAAAGAACTCAGATTTTGTTTTAGCTGCTTAATTATAATCATTTCATGAATAATAATGGTGTGTATTACGAAAGCATTAAATACAGTACTTTTTACTGTCTGAATAATCCTTTAAGGTAAAATATTGATTTTTCGTACTTATCAACTGAACTGTTAATTATTGTCAATAATCATCTTGCATGAACTCAACATTATTGATCGTGTGTTATCTTTTATATTGAGATATTTATAGCTAGAAGGAAAGTTTACTGATTACCACTGTCATTATTTGGCATAAAGGTTATTCTATTAAGACTACGCTGTAATATAATCTGTCATAGTAATAATAAATAATAACCTTGAGTTTTAGCGGAGGTGAACAATTTGTGTATCTGATTTACTCAGTTACAGTTAGTTGTTGCTTTTTCTTAAACATCATTAATTTAAACCGTTTTTTTTTCTTACATTAATTATTGATTACATAATCACTGTCACTAAATTTTACATTAGTATTTTGCAAACAAAAATGAAAATTAATTTGATGGATAAAATCCAGCTTTAAAATTAGGGGTATACGTTTTGCTAGATATTCGAAAATAAATGAATTAAGATTCCTACTGACAATGTGTATTTACGCAGTCCGCCTACCGATCAAGGGTTGAGTATATTGCACAACAGTGTATTTTGGATTACTCTAAACTGAAACACCACCCATAAAGGTTGAAGATGTATAGAAGGGTGCAAGTATTTGGTTACTACTGAGTGAATAAAGCTATGTTTAGGCGTAGAGTACTCCAAGTATAAAAATATGCATCAGTCGATTAGGCCATAAACCTTCATAACATAGGGTGTTTGGGGCAAGTTTTACAAATGTTTAATGATATACGCTATCTCAACCTGGGATGGTGGGTGTGTTGAAAAAGAACTGAGGGTAAGAAAATTAAGACAAAATCAGTCCATGCGTTCACTGAATGTCTATCTGAGTGGTCTGAAAATATGTTGATCTGTGCAATATCCGTAGTCTATATTTGTAGACATTGGCTGAAATAACTCCAGATCGGTTACAGTGGCCCAACCGCATCTACCGTTATCTTCCTTTTAATCTTGAATTTATCGCCATTATATACTTATCATTTTTTTACTTCATACATTTGCTTCGAACCATTTTTCTCATGTTTGACCTTTTATTACAACTCATAATATCGTTTCTCATTTCCTGTCATTAATTTTTTCTGTCTATGCTCTGGTATTTATGGTAATTTAGATCGATACATATTCCAGGTTTTATACTGAAGACTATTGACTCACAGTGATTCTGATTCATTTACTTTACCTATTTTTAAAAATTTCAAACATCTTATCATCCCCCAAATACTCTCGTTTGGTCGTTTGATAATTCTGGTTGATTTCAACACTTCCATTAATATTTCTAGATATATGCTACTGAATTGCATAGGGGATTCTACGTCTCACGTGTGTATACTTGATATATATATATATATATATATATATATATATATCCCATGTTTGGTAGTTGGTATGCTACTTTTAGTTGGAAAATAACTTAAAAAACTCGTCAAACAATTGACAGAAGAGATTGTTATACATTTCCTAACGTTACCAATTATCGGTTAAGTCAGTTTGAGTAATTAGTGCAATAATGTTCGGTAAGACTACTCATTCCCTATTGTGCAATGTATTATCTGTAGATTTGCTTAAAATTACTCCTCTACTATATTATTGACCTTATTCTATACAAAATATATTAATTTGTTGGTTTTATTTTTGTGTGTATGGTCAATAAATTGATATGTTTTTTGGGAATATATATTACCGTCAAGTTGTGAATAATACTTTTCTATGTAATGACTTTTCTTTGAACGCCAATTAAATTTGATTGAAAACGATTTTGTTTTCTAATAGAAAAACAGCATTATAAAATACAGAACCGATACAAAAATATTCAACTTTCGTATGTACAGATCATGATAATGAGTAGGTGGGATTTTGGGGTGAAGGAGTAGAAGAACTCGAACTTGCAATTTAGTGTTTGAAAGTTGAACATGATTTAATTACTAAGCCACATTTCATTGATTTTATTTTCTTTGAATAGATAGAAGTTAAACCTACTGTGATTATTCGGTAGTGTGTATGGGTGAAGACTAAGTGATTTGATAGGTCATCTGAATTAACATTGGTCATCCAATTATGATGTGACTATGAAAATGATGTAGTAGAATGATAGGAAAAAGATGAATTAGATGCCATTATTTGAAACCGCTGGTCAATAACTTTAAATGTAAAAGTTATATTTGAAATAATCTCAGTGATTGAAATTTAAGCAATTTTAATGTTTCGTTGGGCAAACTGGTCTGGGCTTCTTTCTTTGTTATAATCATGATCAACACTATCATTAAGTTAAAATGTTCCTCGTTTTCACATTATCATTCATACTGCTCTATGATTTTCGACAAGCTTATAAACTAGTTTATTTTATTGTTGGGAAAATTATTCGACCGGTTTTTCATTGTGACTTTAAGTTAGTTAAAACTTATATTAAGTAGTTATATTTATTTCTCAAGTAATAATTGATCACAGTCACAAGTTAAGGTTATTATTTTTTTGACATCTTTGTATCTCTGCGACACACATATATATTCATGTATAATCATGTCATTCAGTGCAGTCAGTTTGTTGTAACCATATCGGTCCGTTTAGTTATATTACAAGGTCCCAAAATAATATTCATGTGATTTCAAACTATCATCTCATAAAATTCAAACTGTCAACATAAATTACCTTAAGTAATTTATTTTAAATGTTATTTTGTCAAATCAAATACACTATTTAGAGTTTATCGAAATAAAAAAGAACGATCTTCAAAACCGATTCCTGTGTCAGAACTAACCTTCAAGTAATTGTTCGCTTATTTATTCGAGATTTAAAATCTGTGAAACGATGTAGGACTAGAAGTCGAATGGAAAGTCAATATTTTAGGCGGTCATATTCTAAACTTACAAACATAAATAAAAATACTTCTAAATGACAGTGATGAAAGAATAAAATTTGCCTTGTTTTTTGGCACAGCTATACAATGATCTCACTTGAATAATTTTAAACAAACTCTACGTAGCTGAATAATTCAATTAAGAAAATAGTATGTGTTGTTGTTGAATCTGTATATTAAGATGCCTAATTCCTCACAGAATAACACCTTCATACTTGGCCTAACTTAGTGGTTATGTCCTGTTTCATTTTATAATCAAAACTTTTAGACGTACCATCTGGTTAAGTGAATTTTATGCCATAATATTGTGACATCGTACTGTAAATATTGGAGCCCGATTTGATTGTTAATATTTTCACTTATTCCGAATAAAAACCAGTTTTCAAAGGAAGTGTTAAGGAATACTATTGGATACATTACATCAAAGCTAGCTATTTTCACCCACTATTTTCCAAATGACTTTGAATGTATCATTTTAGAAAAGAGTGGATCACATAGTTATATGATGAATTTATTGAGTTTAAGAGATTCATAGGCAATGTTCGTCACGGATTAAAGTCAGTTGGGTTATCATTGAAAACCAGTGAACACTGAGCACTTGCGTCCTCCTTTATAAGATATTTAGTTCACACCAAGGATCGAATCTAGGTCTCTCGGATGTATCACATGATGTACGTTACCTTTACATCATTTCAATCAATTGATAATATAACCAGATGATATTGTTAATAATTACTTATTGATTAACTGTTTGTAGCCACACCTTCAATTATCAATAATACTGAACTAGCTACTCCTATTTTCACATCATCCAACTATCAAGCTTATTTCAATTTCGTTAATGTCATACTTTAAACAATTTAACTCATTGTTTACTAAAATGTGTCCTATTACATGAATGTATTTGTTTCTTTTACAAAAAAATGATAATGAATTGTTTTTAACTTTCGCGTTGTTTTGATGTTATGAAAGTAAACATTTCATACTAGTATAACAATGTTATTCAAAGAATATTCCCTAGCACAAAATATCTAATTACATTGATATTAAAGCAATATAAGAGTAATGCTTATTTTAACTTAATTTACTAATGCATAACTAATTATTGAAGGTGGTAATATGAACCACTGAATTCCAACTCATTGGTCTAATGTTTTACTGTTTGCTATAAAGTATAACACATCTTTGGTTCAACTGTTGACTGGGTTGTTGGTGCACAAAGCTGAAGAGTCCTAAACTATAATAAAGCAACTGTCTGGAAATTTCTTGTTATCAATTGGACCCAAAACGATGTTACTCCCTTACTAAAATCATGTACAGATCAGAAGCATTTAGTCAAGCTTAGTTGTGATTTTCATTCATTATCTAAATATGACACGTTCATCACGAAAGCTGTCTACCTAAGGTCTACTAAAGATAATTGAAGTACACCTTGTCTTTATTTTATAAGAATAATTTATCTTCGGAAAAGCTTTATTATCACTTGAAGCTCCTTATAAATACCATCATAAATCACTTATAAATAGCGTCATCATCAAATGTGAGCAATCGCAAATGGATCACAAATACTTTTATTAAGTTTCTGATCTACGATCGGAATATTATTGAAATGCATGGGACACAGTCAGGTGAATCTGTACGGTTTGCTGACTGAAGCCAGTTCTGATTACACCGGAGATTAAAGTTAGTGTAACAAGACAACGCATACCGTTGAAGTCAGTGACGTTATTATAAGCCTTAGAACAATACAGTAGAAGTTAGGTGCTTTTGACTTTAAGTGTCACATTTTAACATCCAATACTCATCTATAGTTAAATCTTTATAGTTAAACTGTTTACACTTTTTGAGTGTTGTTAGAAATTGGAGTAAATTTTGGTTGCTATACGTACTTATCGGATTCAACATTTTCTCAATAAATAAGTCCTCCTCCCAAAAAAAGAAACGATATATTTGAAAATCACAAAACACGCAAATAGTTCCACTTTGCCAATACGCCTAGTTGATGTATATATAAAGCACTATCTAAAACAAAAATAGTGGTCTTCTTTCCCCAACTTAACTATATATATAGCTTAATTGTTCACTGCTTGGTATTTGTTTAGTCTGTGATTGTAATCTATAACGGTTAAAAGCATAAATGTTACAGTCAAACACTATCTTATTGTTAACTCAAAATTTATAAACACTAATTACAAGCAAATTATCCTTTAGATGTATTTATAAAGTTTTTATCGTCCTATTTTCCTGGCTAAAATGGGAGTTCCAATTAATTTCTGAAATATAGTGGGGTTAAATCTCACTTATTAAATGGATAAGTCTCTGTTGGCATATGTATATGCCTTGATATTGTGCTTTAGTGAAAACCTTTAGTATATTTGGAATGTGGCTAATAATCAAATCCAGTGGAAGCATTTTTTTTTATTTAGGACTCGTCAGTTTGAACATCATAACTAAGATGTTTTTGCATTCAGCTGATTGCCCAGAAATTTTAATCTAGGAATTTTCAACAGTATCAAAAAATTTCTAGAAATACGGTATTATGTTAAATCTGCGATCAATATAAATCCAATTTACCAATTAATGTGGAAAAGAATGGCCAGTCCATGATCAAAGGTTAACTGAATAAAATGGTCAACTGGAACACAAAAGCACATGACGATAATAAAACTTGAAAAGACAACCCGGCAGAAATAAAGGTGTCAGACCTGACTTACCTAAGCTCGCTTCTACATGAAGTAAGAGTTAATGATAGTTCTTGGAACAAAATGAATGCTTCACAATCAAACTATCCAGTTCAAAGAATCCTTCTATGCTAAAATTTTCCTCATCATTTCAGAACATAATTCGTGTATCAGTTGTAAAGCATTTTATTTCGTCAGCTTAGGGTTAGATAAAAATATTCCATTCATTCAATACACATGTACCATATAATTTGTTAAGTTTCGTTGTGAATGTTGGTTTTTTTTAAAAATAGAATACAATTAAATTATGAAGTCGACTGAAACACTAATTCATAACACGAACCCCATAAATTTGATCTGAAACCAATATTTACTCTTTAGACTGCGCTCATTTTCACATGAAATGAATTCGGTAAATATGAAGGTGATATGTGACTAATGTCAATACCCATCTTGATTTTTATACCAAATTATATTAATAGACGTGATGAAATGAATTTAGCTTAGTCTGTGGTGTAGCAAACAATAAATGCAGTGATTTTAAAGGATTCCATGGTATTATTATGAGGGATTTGTGCAGATTGTTGAATTTGATCGTTTGCATCAGGAACTGGGCTTCGATAACAGCTATTAAAAAACCCAGGAAGCACTAGACTAGACAGTAGTTTTGTCCTAGTACTGGATTTCTCAACAGTGCGCATTCATGACTCCATCTAGGATCAAACCAAAGATATTCAGATTTTGCGACAAGCGCTAAATCACTAGACTATTGAGTTGGTGTATAAGGGTTTAGACTTGTAACTTCAATCTACGAGTAATAATTTATAGTCACGTTTTAATGCTATTGATGAGCGACACTAATATCAATTGTGGTTGAACTTTATTGGTGACGGCTTCTCACTAGAATTTCGGGAATCGCCTCTCGAAATAAGTCACTAATGACTACGTGATCCTGGCTTAGTAACCTGGTGGGGTCGTGGATGCACACCACCAGTGAGTCCAATACCAGGAAAAACACAGCTTTTCAGTGCTTGCTGGTTTTCAATCTTTAACTAGCCACTATCAATCCAATGATGTAAACTATAATTTAACGGTAGTTATACAGACAGACCACTTTATGATCAAAGTCTAAAAATTAAGTCAAATTACTAACGTACTTTTTGTCAAATAATTGTTCACATTATTTTGGAAATGCATGCATACAAATCTGGAATAATTTGGGGGGAGGGGGTCCCACTAACTACTCACTATTATTAATAAGTGGAATTTTTATCATTTCTTCATCTTCATTGTTTTGGCGTAATCTTACAGAAATACTGGTGTGATCGGTGTAAATTAATATGGATGGATGAATGGATACATTGATCGACTGTAATCACATTCTATCCAATTTTGACAGTGCATGTCATTCTGTGTTTGAATTATTTTTTCTGGTAAGCGTTTTTTTAGCGAGTTAGTTTTCTACGGGATGGGGACGCTAACCCCATGCCCAACCCTCCTCCTTTACCCGGGCTTGGGACCGGCAGTAACTCTAGAAGAGCTACAGGCGGATTGCCCAGGACAGGGTTGGATGGAGAATGCTGGTGAGCGACCTATGCTCCTTCACGAGGAGTAACAGGTGTAAGTAAGTAAGTAAGTATGTCATTCTGTGTGCATCTTACAAACTATTCCCGTAATTAATACGGATAAAAAGAATAATCTTTGTATTTATTATGAGATAAAAGCCAAATCACCTTCAAGTCGAGCTGCGAGTTCTGCTTAAACTTCAAACTACCGAGTCAGAACTTCTGACTAATCAATTTACGATATAAGAGCATCCAACATGTCACTGATAGGTAATTTCCTCACTCTAGACATAGTTGAACCTCACCAGAAATCATGGTTTCCCATTAGAACTTCGAAATTCATCCCTGTACTATTCACCATTTAGTATTTGGTTAGTTTTCAGTTGGGGGATATGTAGAGACCGGTTGAAGTCTATCTTAAACATCTTATTTTTTATTACTTATACCAACTTGTGTAGGCTTCATTTTACATATCTTGATAATATTGATTTAAATAACTCATCTCACAAGATTCTATAAACACATTTGCATTCAATGATTAACTACTGTTGTAACATTCAGATTTGTACACATATATATTCTATGGAATTAACTAATATATCTTACTTAGAGACTTGTAAAAATGTCAACTAGAATTAATCTCTATTGAAGTGTAATTCACTAATATTATTCAGTCGACTATGACTTCTACCAGCAAGAAACTTTCATCATTTAGCTACAATAAAGATATGGGTTTTATTCATCACAGCCTGATTCCAGTCAAGTTATGAATAAGAATAATAAATCAATGAACATTTTTTTGTTCTAGTATAGAACTCCACATCGGAAAAAGTTTTCAACTAGGATTTCAAGGATCACATACGATTTTGTAACGGGGTAATCAATATCACGTATACTAAGATAACTAATTTATTCATTAGATAATTTGCGTTCACGTATTGATCACATTGAAATAAAATAAAATATTTGGGGTAAACCTAAAGCATAAAAATTTTGTATGTATTTGTTTCCAGTAGTAGCTCTTTGTGAGTTTCATTGTCATATTGGCAAAATAAGGAGTATAGTATCAGTAAGAATGTGTGATAAAATCTCTTTTTTTCAAATGAAGTTAATCTGGTAGGTATATTGCAAAGCTCCAGCTAAGATGGCTCGGACAAACAGTCAATGATTTCATGAACTGGTGTTGTTCTTTAATTTGGTCACCTCTAGCTTTCTTTCACCTCAGTTTACAACAGCTTGGATTGACCATTGAGGTAGGCGATGGTTACAACACATATAACATAGAAACCAAGTCCACTGATTAACTGCCTAAATATGTAAAGACACATATATTAGGGAAGTAGAACTATTGTTTTCATAGAAAATATTGAACTAAAATGAATTACTTAAAATATAATGAATGAATAATCTAATATGAGAAAACAAAGGTCACCTAAAACCACCAATGGATCGTTTTAATAGTATTCATCATCTAAATGATTTTATCCATCAACCAATTACTTCTTTGTCAGACAGTAGTACGTTACATTCAACTAAAGACGTTTATGATATCTGCATATTAAAGAAAACTCTACCAAGAGAGAAACGAAAGACGATAACAAAGTGAGACCATCTATCCGTGCACATATGACCAGGGGATGTATTGACTGTGTCTTTATGCAATTCATCTCCCAAAGGCACTTTATTTTCATCTTCTTATGTGGTGGAAAACTTTGAATTAATTTTCACGTTGACGCGGGCCAGTCCTGGAGCGTTATTTCCATCGGTAGGTCTATAATGAAGTTCAACAAAAATGGAGAAAGTGGACAGCCTTGACGGACACCACTTGAAGTTTCAAAGGCAGATGACAGCTCGCCATAAGCTCTGACTCGACTAGTAGTGTCCGAGTTAAGAGCCTTCATAAGGGATATGTACTTCTGAGGCACACCTTTCAATGACAGACTGCCACAGAACCTCTCGATCCACAGAGTCAAATGCCGCCTTTAAGTCAAGAAAAACTATCATAATGGGACTCCTATAAGCATGCCTGTGCTCTAAAATCTGACGAATGGTGAATATGTGGTCGATGCAACCACGACCAGGTCTGAAGCCAGACTGGTTTTCTCGTGTTTGCAGTTTACGAGTCTTTGTTAAGCGTTCAATAATTATTGAGGCTAGTATTTTAGATGCTATATTAGTCAAACTTATCACTTTATGGTTATCAGGGGATGATTTTGACCCCTCCTTATATATTGGGACAACCAGTGATTGCGACCGGTCAGATGGGATTACATTCAGTTCCCAGATTTTAGCTAAAATATTAGTCAACCTGATGGCTAAAACTGGACCACCATACTTAAATACCTTTAGAGTCGATCCATCTGAACCAGCTTCTCTTCCTCGTTTCAGATTAGCCATAACTTTTTCTAACTTCAATTAGAGTCAGGGGGCCTATACAATTTATATGGGATCTAACCTAGCACTTTCAGGTCTGGTCGATGCTGACAAAGATATCTTTAGTTCACTTATTCTAAATCCAAAAAAAAATAATATTGTGAATTGTTTAGATAAACGACTAGTATATAATAGAGAGATTATGTGAGAAATAACAATTCAAAACAGTAGTAAACGTATATACGTCATTATCACTGGTTCTTTATTCTTTTTAATATCATTGGTGGTTAATGTTTAACACCGAATTAGTTGACCATGAGATCTAACTTCAAATCTCAACTCATAAACACAGATCTAGAAATTGTATCACATATTGCAACAAGAAAAGATTATCTTTAATTACAATCGATTAGGAAGAAATTATTCATAACTTTACTTATTTCATTAAATAACATGATGATTATGGTTCCATGGGTAAACTTCGGTTTCATTGATATATAGTACATGCCAGTATCTTAACTAAAAACATTTTAAGATTCTACATCTAATTAAATTATGGCTAGGAATGGAATCTATAGTGATCACTTCATCCTATTTGGAATTCGTTGACTGGATGTACATCCTGCATCCCGATACGAATGTTCATACTGGGACTTGAATCCCCAGTACCTGTTGGCTCAGTTGTCAACGCATTATCCATTAAACTACTGAGTCCAGATAACCACTAATCCATACATATTTTGACATTTTGTATATCCCACACACCTGACGTATTTGCATTCATACAAACCCTTTTAGTAACGAAGTTTCCCTACCTCTAACCAAATTCATTTAAATACAGTTTAGATTTTTACTCATTAGTTTTTAACAGTGTTTTCTTGATTCGCCATTTACAGAGTTAAAATCAATATGATGAACCAATAAAATATACTATTAAAAACTGATGAGTATATATGTCCTTTAGAAATTTAAGCTCCATTTTTCCACCGATGGAGTGTCTCCCTCTTTAAAAAAGAAAACCATGTCTTGACAAACCACGCGTGTGTCCAACATTTACTCGATGTCTGAGATTAGCCCAGCTTTCCATTCTACAAACAAATAGGTATGGCCTCATGGTTTCAGCTGTAGGATTTGAGATTGGGACACATCAGTGAAACAACAAAAACGGAAATTTCGCCTTTAGTATATTCATCTCTTTTCTCCTTTCTTGTACACATTTTGACACTGCAATATGGTGCCATATGGATATTTATCTTACTAAATAAAACAATATACTGCTTACTAATTAAGTCTTTATTGTGAAGCAGTTTTCAGTTTCCTTCTCTTCTTTCCAAACTACAGAATTCTATCAATTTATCTCGTTTTATATGAATTCATTCCCCGTAGATTTTTTTATGGCCGATGAGTGTTGAGTAGAAAAGAAACAATACCTGTTTCCTAATTCGTTTTTTCCAAGTTCTAATACACTTAGCTCTCTTTCTATCCTACTGTAATGTGCGGTGCGTGAGTTAACGCAAATACACACACACACACACTAATTACTGTTCTCTTTATTTGACCTCCTATGACCCTTGTTGTTTATCGACCCTTATTGATTTTACTATTTTTCCTGACCATCTTGCTTTAAGTTTCTATGTTCACTTTCCAAATTGTGTGTTGAGCTGTGGTCGTTGTTTGTATATTTTTTTATCTCAAAGCAACCTAATCTATATAACCAAAGAGGCATATAGAAGTTAGATGGATTGATTGAAAGTATGTAAGTAAATAAGGAAGGAAGGAAGAAGACTGTATTGCACTCCTATGAAGATTGAAATAACTTGGCCAAAGTCACTTGGCATGCGGACATATAAATAAGCCTGTCCTTGTGTAGTAGTAGTAGTAGTAGTATTAAATCTCCATTTTTATTCAGATTTCCCAATTAATTGTCCTGAATATCAGTTATGACCGCATCTATTATGAGTAAATAGATAAGTAAATAAGTAGCATAGTATAGTTTATGTGTGTGTACATGTGTGAAAATAAGAACAATAAGAGTAAATCAATCAAGATGGTTTTCAAGAAATTACCTATTAATATTGTTGGTTCTAAAGGACGGAGATGAAATAGACCAATTGCACACACACACACACATGTGTACATATGCAAATAAATAAATAGACATAACTATACACTTACATGGATAATACAATAATATTTATTCTTAATTGTGAGATTTTCATTTAAACCATGAATAATAATAATCGTCATTATGAAGATGATAATGGTCAAGTCATTGATACCACAAGATAAAGACATATCTACTTATTTCTAAAAGAGAGAAAGAGCGACGAGTCTCTCCCAAAAAATTCATATAGTTGAAACAGCTTTTTACTCGACTCATTCTCATTTACTTGTAAAAGTTATCAGTGGAAAATGTAAATGGTGATTCGGTCTTCTAACGAATGGTCGTAAAAGAATTGAGTCATTTTTTCTTGTGTTGAAAAGTTTAATTATCACCTTGATGAAACTTCGCTTGGTTCGCTAATTGGTTTTTAGTGTAGTTGTAATAAATAGTAGTAGTCTAACAGTAAGAAATCTTAATATATGTATAGTTAGACATGACTTCTTACCTAATCTACTCATAGAAGTTGAACCAATACTGAATGAGTATTTAGTGGTAATAATAATAATAATAATAATAATAATAATAATAATAATAATAGTTTTGTAAACACCACTGTTTTTATAACTATATGTTCGTTTCACTGTAATGTGATTTTGATAAAACTATCAGACATTACGAGTTTCATATTTTATCATCTCCACTCCTAAAACTGTTGTCTATGTTTTTTCAACAGTAAAGTGATGATCTTTAGATTCACCAATTAATAATCAGATTGTAATAGCAATTAGTAACTTCCGCTTAGTAGACACTTACTCGTTCATCATAACCGCCGATAATTTACAGTTTATGGAGTATTGGATCAGTGTATTCTAGCTATCAGAACTGTGATCATCAATATGATATTTTTGAGATTTTGGTATTTTAGTAATTTTTATTGATCTATCAGTTAATTAGACATGTAAACTAGTGATTTTGATTTTATATGAATTTCAGTTTCAGTCTTAGGTTGTTCTGTTCAAATAGTTTAATTACCGATTGCTATCTGAAGAAATTTTTACATGAATTTAGGAAACTTTCTTGACTTTTTCCGATTTGCGTTACCTATGTGACGTAACTGAGATGTTTATCTGCCAATTAATCTAAGAGTATACTGAGCAGCAGTTCCTTTTATCCTGATTTATAACTGAAAAACAGCCTTTAAAATAGAGGATTTTCATAGGTTACTAGAATCTCATCACTTGTACTTACAAAAAATTGCTTACATACACTGGAACTATCGAGTGAGGAATGATGTGGTTAGGCGCAGAGTACTAGGTAAATATGGCAAGTCGGTAAATGAGGTAATGGACTTTAGTCAAATTAAGGAGCTAGGATATTTGTTACGTATATTCAGTTGCCGACTACCTCATCATGTAATACCGGCTAAAATAAGATTAAGTCTGGGAAAATCTAGAGGCTGTCAAACCAAGATTTGACATCCAGTTCAACAACCAATGATTTCACGATTAGGTCACGTTGTTAGATGCAGACTACCTGGTTGGAGTCCGCGTAACAGTCGTAATCAATAGTTGGAGACGGGTTACATGACTCAGAATTGATCACAACAGCACTTTTTTCTCAATCTTTGTATCCCTTTAGATTTTGGGTTTGAAAATTATCTTCCACTTTTTATTTAACGAAATAATTATTGAGTCACATCTATTTGTAATGTTTTCTACTATTAAGTGATACGGTCACTACCTCTACTACTCTGATATTTATCTTGATAATTTCATCTTGCTGCGTTGATATAGTGTAGCGAATTGGACCGATGCACATATATCGAAGCTTTACGTTGTTTATAATTGAGTATTCGATTACTACAGAGCAGGTTATGCTTAAGACATCTTTGAACTCTAATGACGCTCCATTCGGTGAGTTACTTAGATGACTTAACTATGAATCTTTCATTCTAGTTCTTAATACCATAACCAGCCGTTTCTTTCAATAGAATGAAAATGATGAAAACTTTACAATTCAACCATCGAATTTACATATCTTATTATCAGATGCATCCATTTAATCTACTGTCCCCTTTTCTCAATTATTTTAACATTTTGATATTTACAAAACGAATTATGCAAATGTTCACGAATAATAAGTCATCAATGTTCCATAAGAATTTATACTTCTATTATTAGATTGTAAGTTTTGTCTAACAAAAAAGGTAGTTGTGCACTTACAAGGCACCGAAAAAAAGATGAATAAAAATGCATTTATGAAAAAAGCGCCAAAGCTACATAGAAAGCGAGAAAGGTCTACCATTCAATGAATGCTTCATTTCATACAGGTAATGATCACAGAAACAAAATGTGCCAAGTTAATTAATTTTGACCTGTTGATTTGTTTATTCACTTTGATGAAACAAGCACATTGCACTGAGTTACGGAACATCAGTAATCCAATTTTTTACTGATTGGAGTATTAAAAAAGCACATTCCAACAAAAAAAATTATTCACAATTAAATCATCATTGGGTTTTACTCTAATTTTGTATTTCAATCTGTGTCGGGTATGAGACAGTTAATCACCGCAGGCAATGGATGGAGGTCTGAAGTTAGGTGCTAACACCGTTGAATTCTGGCTCAGAGGTTAAGCGTTCGCGTTCTGGACTGGAGGTCCTGGATTCGATTCCTGTACGCGGAGTCGTGGAGTCCCATACTAGAATGAAATGGCCATTCGTTGCTTCCCGGTTTCCAATGATGGCCTATCTGAGATCAGTTCTTGATTTAAACGGGTACAGTAATATAATAATTGTTAAGCTTTATCTGGCCAAAGAAGGGTTAGGAGTGTTACATATTTCTTCTGAATAATTAAATTGGGGTGTTATGAATATATTATTATTATTACTAAACAGTCCACTCAATGCTCAGTTTATTTGAAATCCTTCAGTCAAACTTTGTCAATGATACTTACACATAAATATCAAATAGTCACGGTTAAACAACAAAAAATTTCAGAGTAAAAATAAATATATTATTAATTCAATTTTAACAATTTTAATTATCCCGTTGGTGATATTTTCGAATCAAAATCTACTGGGTTCGAATCCCAGAGTCCACATTGACTCAACCGATGAATCCAAAATGGGATGAGATGTGTATCCTGGATTCGACTGACAGTCAAATTTCATTTATTTTAAAGGAACATAGTATTGTTGCTGATGTTGTAGAATTCAAATGGGAGATTATGTTCAGATGGTATGAAATGTGAGGTTTTCTTTTCTATTATGATACTACTAACAAGCGAAACTTTATTATAGTGTATTTTGTTATTATGACATTCAAAAAGGATGTGTAAGAATTATCAGGTTTTGGAAAATCTAAATAAAGCTAGATTTTCTTTAGACCAACATTATTTTAAAAAAAGAACCAGATTTTACAATGTCTCAAGTAAATACTTTCTAATTCATTTATCTTTAAACTTCTTTTGTTCTCATCACAATTTCAGGAGTTTTCTTTAAAGTAAGCTATTAAAAAAATTTAAAGGGTACTTTGGGTTATTGAGTGGTATGTTAAACCTATGAACATTTAGAACTATGGATCATTCATTGGATGGTTATTTCATCGTTTTCTAAAACTAATCAGTAGTTCACAACCCTACTACATACAGCCTCACACATTCAGTGAGACCTAGGACATATGTAATTCTCATAGCAACCAAAATAATATTGGACCACTGTATCTTACATTCAATAGTTTTAACTTCAGTGGATTTGCTATAAGGCGATTTTCCCATATAGCCATCACTAATATTATAGGTTACTGATCATAAAACAGTAACTGAAACTATTGTATTCTCTAATATTTTTAACATTATTTCTATAATGAAGTATTTTTGATTGATTATATTGTCGTTTATTCATTCATCAATCCACCTTGGTTAGTTATGTAATTCATTTGAAACTACAACAAACAATATACATATAGTTTACATTCTTTATAGAGAACTATCGTTCATTGAAAGCATCCTTAGAATAGATGAATAAATCAATCATTTGTAAAATGACAATTATGATGCAATACTCATTAGAGGGAGACAGTGAGAAAGAATCATAAGTCAAATAATTTACAATGCAATCATAAATAGAAAATTGATTGATTGATTGACTGATTGATTTACCCTATAATTAAATACCTTCTCTTATCCAAAGGTATAGAGAGAAATATTGATTATGATAAGCAAATATGGATGCTAGCCACTATCCATCTTTGCTTAGAATGGTTGTGAATTAAAGTAATATCGAGGCAATACGCACAGTATGCACATATGCCAATAAGTGACTGATCAATTGCAGTCCTAAACATCAATGGGAAAATCCAAGTAAACAATACCAAATGAAATTAATTATGTTGCTTTATTATGACGTCATAATTAGTAATCATTTACAAATAGTTTCATACGGGTTGATATTTTATGGTTATATGTATATAAACACACAAACAATCATATACTTAGTTGTAGATACATAGGATTTTATTGTACAGTTAAAATAGTAGTTTCCTTGTTACTTTTTGAGATTATTTGGTAATAATTAGCGACAACGCAATTCAAGATATATGTATTACTTATTTCAGTCAAATGTTTTTAACTGTTCACCTTCACCTACCAATGTATTTGACATACTTGATACGTATACCCGGCTATCACCTTTCTTCAAGGTGTCACAGTGAGTAACACAGGTAGCGAGACCAAAAATTCATATTAACAGACTACTATATATCTAAGCTGCGTTCAGAGTTGCAAACTTTGTGTCTGGAATCTTGCAGATAACTTTAACCTATGGTTGGAGATAATCGACAGTAAAGCCTGTTTGATATAGGTCTTGTACTAGTTGGGACTTGTCAGCAAGGCGTGCCTGGGAAGTTCATTCAGCTAGCTCTCTTTGTAGGATCTGAATCCATGTTACCTAAATTTACAATCTGAGACATTACAACATAGCTATTCCTGACGAGTACCAACTAACACAAAAACTAATTCTATCAAGGTTTTCTGTCGACTACCTCCAACCACCTAACATATGACTACAGTGCACTCTACGTCAGTTCACTCAGACTAATGATAACTTTGTAATTCGATCAACACGTGGTCAATAATCGTCATTTTGAATAACTAAATTGCACACGTACTATCGAATCTTACTCCATGATGATAACAATTTGAATAGCTGGTTTTTAAGGGCATAGTTTAAAAAAAACTTATAAATACTCACATTCTCTCCTATGTATCCATCTTCGATTGAAGCAGGAATAAAAAACTGACTTATTAATAATTAAATACTGGATAAAGAGTTATTGAGTGCTTATATATTTAAACTTCATGCCAATACAAATTAATTATAAGCAACATAGTATTTGGTACAATATACATATCCGTCTAATTTCTCATTCCACATATCAGCGCAGTATAGTGAAACTATAGAGATGAATACCAAATAATTAGAAGTGGTAACAGTATTGATTGTAGTAAATGAGGGAATATTTTGAGAATTAAATCGCGAAATAAAAAGTATAAAGTAATTTTGGAATTCATAATCAAAATGAAGATAATGAGTGAATGGATTGGTACAACTATGACTGATTCTGAGTTAAATTACTATTTAGCATCTCCAGTCATCAGTCATAATAACAGTCCGGATTTAGTGGCCCTTAATCTGACTCCATTTGGACCGTATGAATGTATGTTATTGAAATATACATGCCACCAATCATCGCATAAAATTATCGACTTAAATCACGTTGGTGAATAACGGAATTAAATAGGTCAAATACAAGAATGGAGTTTTTGAATGTGTACATTTCATACAATTGTTGATCTGAACGGAAAATCTGGGAGACGGAGCGAAGGAAGCGAAGATAAGAGAGCGAAGCGAAATGACGCGTGATGAAGAAGGTATATAAGCTAACTCCCTTTAACCAAGCGTGGATCGATATTTATAGTCAGACAAAAATAAGATACAGACATGTGATGAGTAGGATAAGAGATGCACACACATACGATCGTATAAAAAGTCAAGGTTGATAGACGAATAAGTGACAGGGTAAAATGAAGCTTGAGAATAATAGGTAGATTGTTCCGTCCGGAGGCTAGAATAGCCTATGTGGGCTTGACATAGTACCAGCCGCAACACGGACACCATCCAAGTGGTTCGCTATTACCAACAGGCCAGCAGCCTATAATTTTGCCGACTGATGTCACTTTTTTGTTTGCTACTCCTAGCTTTCATCCACCCTACTTTTAGTCAAGATCGCTCGTCAAGGTAGCCAGTGATTTAGACATATATGACACGACTTTTTGCATAAGTTTAAACACTAACTTTAGTGTAATTTTCTTATGATGCAAAACGTTCAAAAACTGACGTGTTTATCACATTATCAGTAAAAACACGGATTATCTGAAAAGTATGGTGAATCTAAGGTTTTGATTACATAATAAGGATTATTTTACAGATAAATGTCATGTGTATATTCATACATCATTCATTTATTCGTTCATTCATGACTGGGTATAAATGATAGATAAATAAATGGGTCGGTAAAATTTAATCATTAATGAAGGTTGAACAATATTATAATGTTTATTGAAACATAATCGAATAGTCGATAATATATACAGTCTAGTTATTTGACATCCGTAATAATAAGGTTAGTATGTTTGGTCGAATTGAACTAATTGGGAGAGAGAAAATTCTATTCAAACTTTAGATAACCAGACAAACTTAATTACTTTTTAGATCAATCACTCAGTTTTTATCAAAATAGGACCTAGAAAAGTTGTATGGTAGCTTAAATTGTCAAATCATATCAGGACAGCGAAATAGAATTATCAAGACGAGTGCCAGAGTAGTAGAAGTAGTAACCATATCGGTGGTAGTAAAAAAGATTAGATATAGAGAACATGATTTAAGAAGAAAGAGTGAATCCGTGAACTGAGAGGTATAAAATAATTATAAGACTCACTATCCATTCTGATTCATTTCACCCGAAGTCTTCAACAACTGGTCATAATAGTTGTGAGGACTCCAAACAGGGTAGTGTACACCCATCAACATCACTTGGTTGGTAGGTGGACATCTCACATACGTCACAAGTGACACAAATGGGTTTAATTAAACAGAACGAAGCAGTGCCAACATGAATACATCATGCTCATGATAGTACTTTAGTGCAAACTTCTGTAGGTTTTTAATTTAAGTTGCCTTTATTAGTTTGATAATAAAAAATAGGAATTTTAGGGAACCAATCAATCAGTCTATATTAGTCCTACTGCTATTACGTTATAGTCTATACACTGTTGGTCAATTGAAATAATCTGAAAGTTATCTTTACTAATGGACAGTTTTAACTTAAAATCTCATGATGTCATATAATTACTTAAATTATCATATATGGTGGCTACTGCTTGTATAGATTGAATTATTTGTTAAGCTCAATTCTTGACTATGAAATCTCTCAATCTTGACTTGATCAACTTCTATATTCAATGAGTTAACACCTATATAGATGACACACTTTATGGTATTGAAACTCGAGTTAACTGTGGTTTTAGAAATGTACTGATAACTCGCTTTTAATACTAGTTTGGAAATAACCAAACAAGAGATTAGTTACATTATGACCTGAACATACATCACTCTGATTCAGTTCTATCTTAGCTTCATCTGTCTTTATTCGACTGATAATTAATGAAGATTGTAAAATTTCTTTTTATAAATGCAACTAATATTAACAGTCTATTCATTTAGAATCAAATTAAGTTATTAGGACCAGGCAAACTAAAATGTGACATCAGCCTATGTAGTCAGCGAGTCACTCTAAACTATACTGGTAGGTGTAGACTATCTAATTGGAGCTTGAGCTATAATCGTGATCAGTGGTTGGAGATGTTAGATGATAATGCTCAGAATCAGTTACAATGACACAAATTTATTTGTAATTTCTCTCGAGATCTTTAGTTCCAGTTTTCCTATTTACATATTCTCTCATTCTGTATTTTGTTACCAAATTCTCAATGCTTAGTATTTTTCATTATCATCACCACCACACACTTCAGATTGCTTTGCTATTCATCTAGTTAATTTCATCTTCCCATAGTACTGTAGCATGGGAACGTGTACCAACGCATATTTCCTCCAGATTCTATGTTCATTGTGATCGACTTATAGTGTAGCATTATAATCTTTTATTAAGTTAAATTAAATTTTAGATTTTGTAGATAACTAGAAACTGATTAAATAATGCCAGGTTTAGTAATCAAATAGCAAATCTATGTACTTGGCATTGTAAGCCATGATTTATTTACTGAAGATTTATAATACTGCTTCTTGTTTCCAGCGTTTTACAACCTGGAGAGTAATTTATTTTAAATCAGTTGTTTCAAGTTCTTTACCCAAAACTTCTGATTGATTAGAGTTAAAGATAACAATTATATCAATAAAAAGTCTTACTGTGAATAACAACAATGTTGTAAATCTTCTCTCTTACATAGTCAAAATACATTACTATAAATAGATAATTATTTAATACTTTATTTTTAGAGAAAATTTGGCAATAAATTTCATTAATTAGAAGAAGAAAGCAATAGAAATCAATAAAAAGAATTGGTAATCAGTTGTCGTTATATTGTTTACTATGATTAGATTTAATGAAGAGAATTGTACAATTATCATTGAGTTATTCATTCTTTCGTTCATTCATGAATTGTAATGTGAGTTTATTCAAATTAGAGGAATAGAATGTATAAGATGACAGTCTATATAGAGTATTCAAGTTATTTTCATTTTTAACTGAAGATCTTTAAAAGTCAAATCAAAATATTTATTCAAATCTCAAGATGTGATCACATTACTACTGTAGCCAAGTGATCGTGTTACAGTTGAATGTACAAAAATATCTTGTTAACTTAGAAGAATAGATTGGCTTATACGGACACACTGAAATATATGGATTGTATATATTATTGTACTATTTTTTTGTGAGAAATATTAGTTTTGCGAACGAAATAAGTGATTGAGACATGTATTCGGTGTCCAATCACCGTCTAGCTTGATATTTGTATTAAATCTTAACAAGAATGAGTAAGGTATTTGAGTTTTCGGTTGGCCTACGGTGAATTCTATTTACGAGCGATTAAGGATTCTTCTATTACGACACGACGAATAAAAACTCGAATAAACCGTACATCGGTTATGCAACAATACTTCGATATTGATAATCCGCGCACTAATATGAGACAAAGATGGGACTTTCAGGATAACTTTATACACCGAACAGAAGTCAAAAATTGAGGAGAAACAACTCTGTTTTACGGTAACATTCAATGACCTTAGAGCAAACAAGAAAGTTGCCAAACAGAAAGCAACGGCTAACAATCAAGTAACAGCAAATGTGATTGCAGAAATATTGATTAGGAAAATTTCATCGAAGTTGTTCTTAAGAGAAAGAACTTCGCATGTAATAACAAAAAAAAACTAGATAACCTGATTTATTTTTAGTCTGTCAGTCATCTACAACGTGGGACTAGGCACATATATGCATCGGTCCAAGTTCCTATACCCCATTAGCACAACAAGATAAACACCGAATTCATAGTTTGGATAAAAGCTAGAGGCAGACAATTCAGTGCACAAAATTATTGACTGTTGGGTTTGAGCCATAGTATTTGAAGCGAACTATCTAATTATAGTCCGCCTAATTATCAAAACCAATAGTTAGAGGTGTTGAGTGATTTATGTGAAATCGGTCATAGTGGTGCAGATCTATTCACTCTTTCTCTTCCTCTAGATCCTGAGTCGCAAAATTATTTGTGCTTTTTAATCCATAAACTCATTATTAATTCTTAGATCATATTCTCTATGTTTGATTTCACTAATTTTGATACTGTTACTATGTCTACTACTGTACTAGTCCCCTTGAATATTTCATCTCACTGCACCAATGTGGTGTAACTGTGTGAACCGAAGGACATTTGTGCCAGGTTCTACATTGCTTATGACTCCCTGATAATTCTGAATTAATACGAAAATAAAATGAACAAGCATTAATCTGACAAATAGCGAAAGGTCATTAAAAAGTCTTGTTTTGCTTTTTTTTACACTCATTGAAAAATACACATTTCTAATAATGCGTCAGATTATTAAGGTTAGAATGAACTGTTTAGAGAAGGTTCAGTTCAACTTAGAGCTAATTTTCATCATGAACAAATACCACCAATATGTTATTGAATGATCAAAGCTATTGGAAATATGAACCGTTGAATTTCAACTTGGGATAATTGAATGGTTTCAAGTTGACCACCAAGATCTCATTTTTGTAAATAATCTCCCGTATATGTTATTGTGTATTATATACTACTGATAGGCAAAATCAGTTGTTTAGATCTTCGTGGTTTCCTGAAATTCGCCAGTTGATACTAATTTATTTTAATGAAAGCTGATTTCATGCAGACGAATATTATTATTTGTAAGGATTTGAATTATTCCGTCGTTAATATTCAGGATTGAATTTCGATTCATCACAAGTGGCATGTATCTACAATTTCTGGATTAATTCTATGTAGCCATTTTATAACAATTTTCTTAATGTAGATGAACTGTTGCTAACAAACAGTTGAGTGCAGAACACATGTTTTATTATGTGTACGACTCTTTAATTGGATCCACCTGTTAATGTTCACATTTGGATTAATATTGTTTACGGAGAAATTTGTAATTTTAATAGTTAAATTCATGGGTCGATGTAAGCTAGACCACCACTGAAAGCCTGGAAGCACTGGGCCGTGACCAGTGGAGTCCAATCCGTGTCGGGTAGAGACAGGAATCATCCTCAGACAATGGATGAATGGTTGTGTAAGATCATGAATCGATTGAAACTAGACATTAACATTGTTGGATGCCAGATTAGTGGTCGAGAGGTTAAGCGTTCTCTTGAGAGACCGAAGGTCCTGGGTTCAAGTCCCTCATGCAGGGTCATGGATGCGCACTGCTGAGGAGTCCCATACTAAGACGAAGCAGCTGTCCAGTACTTTCAGGTTTCCAATGGTTGTCTAGCTTATATCGACTCATAAATTTAACTATCATAAGCACTACAATCTCTACAAACCCACATTCTAAATTTGTAATTCACTAAAATATGAAAACTATTACTTAATTCTGTGGATAGTTGGTGAAATAATTTATTACTTAACGAGCTTCGCATTAAATCATTCGCGAAAACAATACTCGTATATACCACCACATCACACCACCCCACCCATATTTTTCCCATGGAAATACTTTTTTTAAGAATTAGAGTAACTCTCATTGACGAAATGAGAAATTGTTTTGGATGATACTTAAATATAAAGTAATGTAGTCTTTTCTATACCATTCTGACATTGAATGTATGTGTTTTGTATATATATACGTGATTGTCGAATTTTATTATTGATACCTATAACAAATTTTTTGTATTATTAGATAATAAAAATTCAGTCTTATTGACCAAGTTGAATTAAGAGTTAGATTTGCCCCGAAAAGGATAACTAGTGACACATACTTATGTATTTAGATATTTATACGTGAACACTAATTGAAGTCAATGGTATTGAACTGATTCAATTCAATGGGTAACAGAAACTAATGAATGAATGGATCCACTTTTTTACATTTTTAAAAGATGTTGGGTAATTTAACACTATTCCATTACTAGGATAGTATTTGTTTACTAATACTCGAACAGATAATTTATATTTTACGACATGGATAACCACCGTAGGTGAAGTTCGGGACGCTTGTTTATTGCAATTTTATATGGAGCTTGTCAGTTTCATGTACTCAGACTCAAAACTGTTACTCATCTCTGCAAGCGTCAAAGTTATAATACCAGTTGGTCCAATAGTGATTAACTATTGATAAATAATCACAGGTAACTGTTTGAGTTGTACAGATATTTGATAAGCATTGATAATGTCCTTTTTGTTTGAGGTTAACCATTTCGTTCCTGTTTCGTACCATGAGATTGTAAAGATAAATGCTCCAGGCATAGGAAACTAACTTCTGTTACTCTCAGATATAGATACTTTAAGATCTTGTTTGGTTTTGATCTAGAATTATTTTGGAAACAATTCGACAACTTATCACAATACATATCTTGTGTAATGTTTATTTATTTGAATGCATTTTTGTAGAGATTGGTTTGATTGGTAGGCAGTGTTCGTTACACATTAATCTCGTTTGGGGTACCATCGGAAACTAGGGGGCAAATTGATTAAAATGCATCATTGGAAACCGGCTTAGTGGTTTCCATGATTAAATTTACACCGCGAATCCTGAAAGTCCTGGGTTCTCAACCCTTAGTGGGGTCGTGAGTGAGCATTACTAAAGAGTCCCCATAATAGGATTAGATATCAATTCAGTGATTCCTGATTGTCGATAGTACCTAACTGAGATCAATCTTTGACAAATGCCAACTGTAATATTTACTTCGTCCATTTCCCCTCCTCAATAACATATTACTTACTTACTTACGCCTGTTACTCTTAATGGAGCATAGGCCGCCGACCAGCACTCTCCAACCCACTCTGTCCTGGGCCTTCTTTTCTAATTCCATCCAATTCTTGTTCATTTCTCTCATGTCTATTTCCATTTCTCGGCGTAATGTGTTCTTTGGTCTTCTTCTTTTCCTTTGGCCTTGAGGATTCCATGTGAGTGCTTGCCTTGTGACGCAGTTGGGTGCTTTCCTCAATGTGTGTCCTATCAACTCCCAGCGCTTCTTCCTCCTCTGGGATCTGGTTTGTTCTCTCCCACAGTAGGTTGTTGCTAATAGTGTCCGGCCAATGGATCTGAAGTATTTTGCGTAGACAATTGTTAATAAACACCTGTATTTTCTGGATGATGGCTTTCGTAGTTCTCCAGGTTTCTGCCCCATACAGTAGAACTGTCTTGACATTTGTATTGCAAATCCTGACCTTGGTGTTGGTTGCCAATTGCTTTGAGTTCCAGATGTTCCTCAGTTGTAAATATGCTGCTCTTGCTTTGCCGATCCGCGCCTTCACATTTGCACCAGATCCACCCTGTTCACCAATGATGCTGCCCAGATATGTAAAGGTTTTTGCATCCTCCAGAGCTTCTCTATCAAGTGTGATTCGATCAGTGCATGCTATGTTGTATGGGAGGATCTTGCCTTTTCCTTTTTTCATGTTGAGATCTACTGTTGCTGAGGCTGTTGCTGCACTGGTCTTCTCCTGCATTTGTTGTTGCGTGTGCGATAGAAGGGCCAGATCATCTGCGAAGTCTAGATCGTCCAACTGCATCCTAGATGTCCATTATATCCCGCGCTTCCCTTCAGATGTTGATGTCTTCATGATCCAATCGATCACCAGGAGAAAGAGAAAGAGTGAGAGTAAGTAACCTTGCCTGACATCGGTCTTTACTTCGAACGACTTCGTCAACTGTCCTCCATGCACGATTTTGCAGCTTAATCCATCATATGTATTCTGTATGTTATTGACTATCTTCTGAGGCACGCCGTAGTATCGAAGAAACTTCCATAGTGTTGTTCTGTCCACGCTGTCAAACGCTTTCTCGTAGTCAATGAAGTTGATGTAGAGTGATGAATTCCATTCAATTGATTGTTCCACAATGATCCGTAGTGTTGCGATTTGGTCTGTACATGACCTATCCTTACGGAATCAAGTCTGTTGGTTTCGAAGTTGGACGTCTACAGAGTCGTTCATCCTGTTTAACAATACCCTTTTGAAGACTTTTCCGGGTATTGAGAGAAGAGTGATGCCCCTGTAGTTATCACAGTTGCAGAGATCGTCTCTCTTTGGTGTTTTGACCAGAAGTCCTTCTTTTCAGCCTGTTGGTACTTGTTCCTCATCCCGAATCTTATTGAAGAGAATGTGGAGTATCCTTGCAGTTACCGCTACTTCTGCTTTCAGTGCCTCTGTTGGAATGTTGTCTGGTCCTGATGCTTTGCCACTCTTGATTTGTCTGATGGCCATGTTGAATTCTTCAATTGTTGGTGGGCCAACATTGATTGGGAGGTCCGTGGGTGCCTCTTCGATGTTGGGTGGGTTCAGTGGAGCTGGTCGATTCAAGAGTTCTTCGAAGTGTTCTACCCACCTGTTTCGTTGTTCTTCAATATTGGTGATTACCTTGCTGTCCTTGCTTTTCACTAGTCATTCTGGTTTGCGGAGATTTCCAGGGAGTTTCTTTGTCGTGTCATACAGTTGTCTCATTTTTCCTTCTCTTGCAGCCTTTTACGCCGTCGTTGCTAAGTCTTCCACATATTTATGTTTGTCGGTTCTGATGCTCTTCTTCACTTGTTTGTTTACTTCTGTGTATTCAGCTTGTGCCTTGGCTTCTTCTGCTCTTGTTCAGCTGGTATTGATTGCTGCCTTCTTGAATCTTATCCAGTGTATCAACAGTGATCCATTCCTTGTGACCCAGGACCTCATGACATGTTGAAGTGATTGCTTCTTTGATCCCCTTCCAGTTGCTCTCCACAGTAGTTACTTCTCCATTGAGTAGATCATGAAAGGCCTGGAACTTATTGCTGAGGACTATCTTGAATTTGTTGAGTTTGTTAGTATCCTGAAGAAAGGCCGTATTGAACTTTTGTGATATTGTCCGCCCCGTTGTCCAGTGCTTCTTGAGTTTCAATTTCATCTTGGCGACCAGCAAGTGGTGATCTGATGCTATATCAGCTCCTCCCTTGGTTCTCACGTCCT
The DNA here is from genome assembly GCF_000699445.3 of Schistosoma haematobium. NCBI lineage: Eukaryota > Metazoa > Platyhelminthes > Trematoda > Strigeidida > Schistosomatidae > Schistosoma > Schistosoma haematobium. Next base: position 15,366,480 of record NC_067201.1, read on the forward strand.
CTATAGTCCTCCTGAACGTTTTGTTGATGCAAATATGGTCGATTTGGTTTTGTGTAGTGTGATCCGGTGAAGTCCATGTGGTTTTGTGAATGCGCTTATGTGGGAATATGGTGCCGCCCATGACCAGTTTATTGAAGGCACATAGATTTGCAAATCTCTCACCATTTTCGTTCCTTTCTCCCAGTCCGTGTCGTCCCATGATTTCTTCATATCCGGTGTTGTCCGTTCCAACCTTGGCATGTAAATCTCCCATCAGAATGGTCAGGTCCTTTGTTGGGCACTTCTCGATGATTGACTGCAGCCTATTGTAGAATTGATCTTTAGCGTCTTCATTGTAATCGTTGGTAGGCGCATAGCATTGAATGACGTTCATTGAAATGCCCTCTTTCTTTGTTCTGAAGGAGGCTTTGATGATCCTTGGTCCATGAGATTCCCATCCTATAAGCGCATTTTGCGCTTGTTTGGACAGCATCAATGCAACTCCTTGTGTATGTGGTGCATTTTCTTCTTCATGGCCGGAGTATAACAGGAACTCTCCTGTAGTTAGTCGTTGTTGTCCAACTTGCGTCCAGTGTGTTTCACTGATCCCAAGCACCTCTAGGTTGTATCTCCTCATTTCTGCAGCAATTTTGAAGACTCTCCCACAATGTACGAGCATTCCATGTACCTAAATAGTTGCTCTGGTTGTCAGAAGGGGCATCGGCCTCGTGACTTCCGAAGGAACTCGGCTTTCATCATGAGGCGTCATAGTTCTTCTAAATGAAGACCTTCTGACTCCCAGGGCAGAGTTTAAAAGGTTTGAATAATTTTTTCTGGTTAGCGTTTTTTTAGCGAGTCAGTTTTCTACGGGATGGGGACGCTAACCCCATGCCCAACCCTTCTTTTTTATCAGGGCTTGGAGCCGACAGTAGCCCCCGGAGGGACTCCAGGAGGAGTTCTCGATAACATATAGTGTAGATAAAACTATGGTGACTAATTCCTTTGGTTTTCTAATTCTATATTGTTTTCAGTCTACGAGTCAATCCATCAGTCATTATCAATATTTGGTCTGTCCAAGTAACCACATTATATCAACATAGTGAAATAAAACTAACTAAGTGACTAACAATCGTTTGGAAACGTATTAGCAATAATCATAATTACCAAAAATGTGTTTTACATAGAACCATGAATCAGTGAAATAAATGTAAACGAAAGTATTGAAATTCACTATTCAGTAAAAAAATAAAGAATATATACATTACGGCTGATAATATCACTTAAATCCGTTTAATATTGACCATGATTTTTGCTCGAACTCCAACCAAATTGCTTAAAGCACCTATAATTTAGATCGAAATTCAATGACTTCATATTATGGTTTACTAATCTAATCGCTTGTTATCTTATCGATTAATTCCTGTAAATAATTAAAAGAATTTTTAAAGCCTAAATATTTACTATTAGTGATCATCTACTCTTATTTCTAATACTTTAAAACAAGTAATACAATGCTATTAAATCAGGATGTAATTTCGGGTTCAAATTCATAAATTATCATGAGAACTTAGTTATTATTCAATGAATGTCAGGTTTGAACATAGCACGACAAATTAACTGCCTATTCAGAATCCACTGATTACTTTCCATGTATATTTTTCAATTTAAAATTACATATATCTATATAGAAAGAGATGTCTTTGTCAAAACATTAATTAAAGACATCTTTCCATGGACAGAAAACTATATATATATATATATATATATATATATATATATATATATATATATATATATATATATATATATCATATCAATCAGATAACTATCTACCTAATGCATTTCTACATTTGGTTGTATACGTTTCCATAGTAACATAGTTAAATGTTTCACTAAATTTATCATATTAGCTAGTCTGTTACAACACTATGTATGGAGGTAGGTAGCTTTATGGATTGGAGATAATCTAAAATTGTGTACACATATTTATTTACATATTTTTAAGGAATTAAAATAATAAACATATACTCATTAATTTGTTTATAAAAGGTGGTGGTAATGTATTTTAGTTTTATTGTGGAAAAGAATAGATTACAAAAATACATGTTTTCCCAATTTCGTAACTAATATTATTACAATTCCTGTAAATATAATCTATTTTTATGTTTTGTTCAAGTGGTTATGGTAACCACTGTAATTATTAGGTTGATACTTAAAAAATGACTTTGTTCCTATGGTAAAACTAGGAAGAATTTAACTTTTTATGTATTATTTAATTTGAACTAACTACTGAATTTGAGAGAATAAACTCGAGTTGCGTGGTAGATCTTGAGAGAGAGAGAGAGTGTGAGAAGTGAGAGTGAGAGTGAGAGAGTGAGAGAGTGAGTGTGAGTGAGTGGAGTGAGTGGTGAGGTGAGTGAGTGAGTGAGTGAGTGAGTGAGTGAGTGAGTGAGTGAGTGAGTGAGTGAGTGGTGAGTGAGTGAGTGAGTGAGTGGTGAGTGAGTGAGTGAGTGGTGAGTGAGTGAGTGAGTGAGTGAGTGAGTGAGTGGTGAGTGAGTGAGTGAGTGAGTGAGTGAGTGAGTGAGTGAGTGAGTGAGTGAGTGAGTGAGTGAGTGAGTGAGTGAGTGAGTGGTGAGTGAGTGAGTGAGTGAGTGAGTGAGTGAGTGAGTGAGTGAGTGAGTGAGTGAGTGAGTGAGAAGGAGATTAACATCTGAGTTACCAGTCCTAAAAAATACAAGACCAAACTGGGCTAATCAGTTTTCAAATTCAATGTAATCATCAAATGTTTTCTTAAATTTTCATTTACGTGAAATAATACACATTTTTTGTTACAATTTATAATATTGGTTTTGTGGGCAAGTCTTTTTAGTCCATTATAAATTGGATTGAATTTAAGAAGGTTAGAACAGATTGACTGGTTGGTAATTAAACTAATTTAGATATCCAGTAAATTGTTAAACTCTGCTTCTATCATATCATTCAGGTGCATTCTTGACAACGAACATAGAGTTGAGCGAAGAAATTTCTTTTCAATTAGTTTTTCATCATGGCTCTACACTAATATATATACGTTTTACAATAATGATATAATACTCATCGAGTGGATACGTTACGTAATAATTACATAATGACATTTAAATTAACATTGATTGATTGGAAGAAAGAGGATTATTAATATTCAAAGTGATCAAGAAGTTGCTAAGTTGCGTAATGTAAGAAACAAAGAAGGAACAGAATTTTAACGGATGGTCAATAGGATGGTAGTTACGTAAGAATCAAGAGATGAATGTTGAGAAGTTATTAAGTTCTGTTGCTTTCTTCCAATTAATCAATGTTAATTTAAATGTCATTATGTAATTGTTACGTAACGTATCCACTCGATGAGTATTATATCATTATTGTAAAACGTATATATATTAGTGTAGAGCCATGATGAAAAACTAATTGAAAAGAAATTTCTTCGCTCAATTCGTTCCTTCTTTATTTACCAAATGGCAAAATGGGAATATAGAGTTACTTCTAACTGGTGTACATTGCATAGGTGTTTTATCCCTAATTCTTTATACATTGTAAATGAGTACAGCCTTGTGAATATTCCCTTTGCATATAAACTCTAGTAAACATAATAACGTATCTCCCAGCTTCAAATATAACTGTCTGCACTCATCAACGAATTCTACGCATATATACTATAGTACGAAAATTCACGAAGTTTAAGTGACAGCTATAATATGTGGTTGATAGAATTTAATTAACACCAAAGTATTTGACAAAAATAACATCAGCCAGTACTCAGTGATCAATTAATTTTAAATACCTCAGCCCTATAGCAGGTCAGTCGGAACCTAAACAAGCTCACTGATAGCATCTCAGGTCATAAAGTTGGGTGATCAACGTTCCGATCCCGCAAAAACAACAGTTGTTTCAAGATTTTAGACACCTCTTACTGACGAGTCCCAATGAACACGAAACCTAGGTCAAACAGGGTTTCCTACCTGTTGCATCTAACCACGTATCGTTTAAACAAAGTGCGCCCGATTTCTGGTCATTTAGACAAGTGGGGAATGTTACAACCCGATTGATAGGACCCGATCAGTGCTAAACGGAACTAGACAAGTATAACATTGGTCATTACTATTCATTGATCAATCCACACAAAATTATGGGATAGTTTACTGTAATAGTCCCATAATCATCGCTTTGTTAGTCGTAATGACATTTGGTTATTATTTTCATTGTTTTATTTGTCTTAGTTGTTGTTATAGTAACACTCAGGGCAACTATAACATCATTGATTAAAATATCAAGTTAAAATCATCAACTAAGTGTGCAGTCTAGCCAACTAATTAATAAATGATAATTATTTATCAAAATAATATTTGGTCGATATATATATTGGTTTGATATGGGTTGGTGGTTTGGATACTAGACGAACAATTATTAGAACAACGGTCTATATTATTTACATTCAGTGAATTTTATTGCTCTATACTGACAAAATCCTTATCAGCATTAAGAACTTACAAATCCATAGAGTCCTGGTTATATATATAACAAATAAAGAGGTTCTTTAGTGTTCACTGGTCTTCTTATTCTGATGCTAATCATTCACTCTTTTTACATCTAGTTCAACTGGCTATTTGAATGAGAAGACAAGGAATGGATAGGAAGCTTTATTGGCCGACCGAATCAAAGTTTATACAAACTTATCCATATATTTTCATAGTTTGAAACGCGAACTGATCTTAGCTAGACTACCATTGAAAATCTGGAAGTACTTAACGGCAATTGCGCCTTGCATGGAACCACTTAGCAGTACGCGTTCACAACCACACAATCGGTAATCGAACTCAAGACCCTCAGACCCCTCGGATAATTAGGCAAGATCTCAAATAATAGCATCCATCAACGAACAGCATTCGCCTATCATTTGATCTTGATCTGGCATGCGCGGATAGGCATATGATGAGGCTAAATTGATCGGACCTATCGGTTTCCTGACCGATTGCCTTTTACAATTTTATTAGCGTACACAACAATGAAAACACGGGTCTTTATGTGTATAATAGGCTATGTTTAAAGTATGGATTACTGAAACTAGACTTTATGATTCAGTGATTAATGTTCTCTCTTTGTTTAAAATGTCTAACATTCATTTATTTGATTCTCGGTGACTATACGAAAGCCAGAGAACAAACTGAAGTATTTATTTATCAGTTAAATTTAAACATGCTAGTCCAATAACAAGTCAATTATGATTACTCAACTTATCCGACTTGATTTTTAAGTTAATGTAGAAACCACTATTACTGAGAAGTATGCTTGACACTCGTGTAGACAAATGAAAAACCTAGATGCATGTCTTTCATTCCGCTTTGTGATGGCTGAGCAGAATATTGCAATTGTGAGAAGTCATAACAAATCGAATAGAGTACTAAATACGTACATACATGTGTGTGAAGTTAGTTACATAGTTTTAGTTAGACTACGTCTGATACGGTTACCTGTTTTAATGTAGAAATTTCTAGAATGACTATATTATTCAAAGAATAACCTTACAAAAAAGAATTTTCTTTCAAATTGTTAATTGTATCAATTGTATGAATGACTTAAACAGATTCTAATGAATATTTAAATATACATAATGTTGGCATTCATAGTGATCAAGCTTAAAAAAAAATCCTTAAACTACAATGTTAATTTTGTGTATACGTAAGTATACATCACATCGTAGTTGTGATTATCACCCTCGTCATCATTGTCATCAATCCAATTCATGATAGTAATGCCAACTGTAAAGAGAAAACACATGCAACTATACATGCACACGTAATATTCCACTCCTTATCGTTAGAGATATTATCAGACTTTTTCTGCAAGAAAAAAAACCTGATAGTAACAACAATCAAATCTGAAGAAAAAGTTAAGACAGTTACGTCATTTCTTATCATATAGCACGTTTTTCTCGTATGATATTATTATGATTACATACTTTTCTAATAATGAATGATTTAATAATATGTCCCTCAGCTACGGTAGTAGCACACCAGTGATCATTATTATTATTATTATTATTATTATTATTATTATTATTATTATTATTATTATTATTATTGATAGGTTTTAATCTTAGTATTCATGATATGTTACCTATGCACAGTTGAAAATGTTTCTTAGTATTACAAGTAATAATAGTAGTGTTTCTTATCTGTCGACATGTATTTGTGGGTGTGCATATGTGAATACATAATTGTTGTTTGTAGAAAAAATAAACATACGTATCATCGTTACATTAATTTACAGCAGCTCAGTTAGTTATATTCTCTTACGTCACTAATTACAAAATACCCGCTCTCTCTCTCTCTCTCCCACTCTCTCGCTTTCACACACATACACATTTCATTTAGTAAAGCAGTTTTTGCCAGTATAAAATTACAATTAATTTCGTCATATATATAACAAAAATTAATGGATATATGTAATAGGATCATAACTTAATAAATGTTCAACAATTTATTAGGTATCATTACTAAGGTTTGACTTGATAATTTCGAATAAATTGAGCATTGGGTAGATTTTTTTATCAATGAAAATAGTATATATTTGTAATAATATTCTTGCATTATTCCTTTGTACTATTTAAACTTGGATTAATTTTGATTTGGTTATTTATCCTATGAAGAAGTGGCCTACACTGAGTCACGAAACGTCGGAAAACCTAATTTTTTTACTCATTAGGATATTACAAATATATAATTTTATTTGTAATGTTCAACATTGTTCACTTACCAGCGTTATGTAGAAGTAGGTAATTTGTGGGAATGTATTTATTTTTTCCAAATCCAGTTAGTTTGCATTACAACGGGACTGCCGCTTAATAGAATGTCTGATAACTGTCATTCAACGAATCATATCTTTAATTAACGGTATAGGGTTGTGAAGATTGATCAGTTTTAATTGAGATCATGAGCCGATCAATGTCAGACCACCATTTAAAACCTGGAAGCACTGGATGACCGTTTCGTCCCAGTATGGGACTCCTCGGCAGTGCGCACCCACGATCCCACAAGCAGGAATCAAACCTAGGACCTCCGGTCACACACAAACTCTTAACCCCTAGACGATTGGGCCAGCGTCCACTGAGGGATCCCATACTAGGGCGAAACGACCATCCGTTGCTTCCAGGTTTTCAATGCTGGTCTAACATTGATCGGTTCATGATCTCAATTGATCCCTTTAAATTGTCTAAATATGATGGGTTGATGGTTTGGTGTCTAGAGTTTGATTTCCAGTCGCTAAGTCCTAGGTTTGGACCTCACTTCACCTACTTTGGCTTAGGCAACTGGACAGCATCATCAGCTCTTATACTTATACTGTAACTTATTACCAAGTACCTGGTAAATTAGCTTATTATTATTATTATTATTTATTAGAATATCTAAATAGTGACGGTCGGAATCGAGATATAGGAGACAATTGGGGTGATTAGCTTAAAGATGTAACTTTTCCGAAGACATTTAATCAAAAGTTACGATATATGTGATTCAAACATGTTAGTATTCACGTAATCATCATCGATAGTATTATTAGATACTGTTTTCATAATATCACAGTTTGACTAAAATTTATCATATTAACCAATAAATTCTAACTCAATAGTTTCAGAGTATTGCGCTCTTCTGTATAACTAAAGTACAGTTGATCGACAGATCTCGATCTTCTCTAAAGGAATGAAATTGGTCCCCACTCAGTGATCAATCAATAATGTGAAGTTTATCGACAGGAATTTAGTCAACTGTGATAAATAGATGGAAGGTGATATTAGTTCACCTCTATTCACTAGTCATAAATGTGATATCATTTAACTAATTACATTTATACTACTGTATACTTTTAGAATACTTCCTGATTGTTTTTTTTGTTAAAATAGTTCGTTTCTTCCCCACTTGTGTACGGAAGCTGTCACAATATACTTATCTAGATTGAAGAAACGTATCGTCAACGAATTGCTATGGAAAAGTATTATAAGTAATTTATCTGAATAACTGTAGTTGTCTTGTTAACTAGTTTTATTCCAACGTGTTATCTGTCGTTGATATAGAACACAACCTGAATTAAATTAAATGTATCGATCTATTATTTTCATATGTCAAAACAGTATAGTTGAAGAAAAGAAATAAGAAATTATGACAAAATATGAGTTATAGAAGGATGGGAAAGCTAAATATGATAAATGTGATTAGACATAGAACAAATCAGATGGATGAATTAAAAAAAGTTATAAATTGGACACAATCCAAAATGTAGAACTGAAGTCATCTGTATAGATTGATATTGATTTCTCCTCTCTACGTATCCTTAGTTTTAGGAGGAAAAGGCAGAAATTATACTCACAATGATGTTAGACTATACTTTCAAGTTTTCAGTAGGAACACAAGTATATATATATATACCTTTCAATAGGATTCAGAGTATATCTTTCACCACCAGTGATCTAGAGATTAATTGTTCGTACTGGACTGAGGGTCTTCATCTCGACTCCCTATGGTGGGGTCGTGAATGCATGCTATCACGGAGTTCTATACTCCAATGAAACATATATCCAGTACTGGTGGTGGTCTATCTAAGGTCTGATTGTGGTTTACAACTGAAAATTTTAATCTCCACAAAACTCCATACTGATAAAAATATTGAGTAGCTTATAATTGTCCACTATTTTTTATCTTCTTCAGTCGTCTTTATTCTTAAATCAATGTATTTCCGATAAACCATACATGAGGGGCAAACGAAACCCACGAAGTCGTAGGTTATTGTAAGTATTTTTGGTAAAACATAAACTCACAGTACATTTCCGTTAGTCTCAAGAATTGAAGAATATCTTACTGACAAACAATCGTGGTGATTGGTTAATGTCAATTTTACTCTAATGCAACAGTTTTAAGTCTCGCTACTTTTGGGAGATTTCGAGAATATCTGTAACGATCGGAAAAATAAGTCCTATTGGAAGTTTTATTCATCACAGATTGATTTCTGTTAGTGAACCTTTGAAAACCAAAGATCACTGGACAGCTGTTTAGTCTTAGTATGAAACTCAGTTGTACAGACTTATGACTTCACTACAGATTAGACTCAGTACATTCGATTCTTATGGCGAACAATTTGCCATTGGATCCGCGTCCAGTAATACGGTCGATACTTGACTTATCTCTAATGAAAACATTTCTTCGCTATATCTTAAAATTCATCATTATGATATTCGTGAACATACTACTTATAAGTAGGAAAACTAATAAGAGGTAAATAAAGTCTGAATGCATTTCATTTACAACTTATGAGTTATTTTTGATTTTACGTGCTTTGAATCTACCGTAAGCTATTGATTGTTTATAATAAATAAATAAATTATACTGGGTTCTAAAATATTCTTATTCAAAGTAGATATGAAGGGATTGGATTTTAATGTCTGTAAGGTTTTAGGTAAGCGAATGACATCATATTCATAGGTAGCCACAAATCTTAACTACAAACATAACTAACATTAAAACATAAATCTAATAACTTTTTTAAGTCTTAATGAATTATTTTTTAAGACTGTTATGTCCAGGTTCTAGTTTGTGATGAAAAATTGAATACATTCTCTCAATGATTTTGCAAAACGAAGAGATTGTAGTTACCTAATTGAGTCTGGGACTCATATGTTGATATGTCCGCATCCCAATGTTAATGTTCAGATTGGGACTCGGATCTTTTGCTTCAAATAAAAACATGTTACCCGTTAAGCTACTAACTTCGGATTACCACTAACTACTTTACGGGTATTATATTTAGATTAATATTGGTAAATGTTAAAATTATCCCGGTGTTGACACTCATTCACACTGCTCTTGTATGTTACAAATGAACAAAAGGATTATTTATAATTTCTCTGTTCTGGTTTGTATTTAACATGATTAAGTTTGATTTAAATAGTTCGAAAATAGACTATTAACCACCATTTTAAGGATATTTGCATTGACAACGAAAAAAGTTACTAGTCAATAATGTCATTTTCATTTGTTGTTTGATTAATATTAAGATGTGATGATGATTCAATATGTGCTGTCTTAGTAGGAATAAATTTAATGTTTATGATATGGAATTAATTACCGATAGCATAGTTTTTTATATGTGGTTAGTAAAGGGGTCGTTTCAATGTATTTGGGACTTACCAGATGGATGTACCTGCAATCTCACTGTTAATATTCTCACACTAAGACTAGAACTCAATACTTAACTCTCCAAATACCCATGCGTTATTCCCTGATCTACTGACTACAGATAGTCACAAACATTAACACAGAGATTCAGATGCATACAACTGATAAGTATTAGGTATGATAAAACTCACATCTTAGATTCCACTGTTAGCCCCATGATCGAAAACTACGGGCAACATAGAGAAGCATCCGCTTAGAGTGAACATATACTAACAAAGGTTGACCACAATTCAATCTTGAATATCAACAATGATAAACAAGTCAACCTTACGAATGATGGCTATTAATATTATTTATTAGCATCTCACTACACATATCTGTTTAATTTTAGCCCAATACCAGTCAGTTATTGAATGTAATTATTATCTTATGAGATCATAACAGTCGTAATCTAATATAGTTTAGCGGTAATAACTAGTAGTGCCATTTTCGAGTCCCCATTAGCTAAAACTCCAAAAAGATAACATACACTGGAAAAACGAGACTAATCAACATTTCTTCTTAATTGAATTCTCACTACGAAATTTAACATATATATATGAACTTAACTCATTTTCAACTAAACTGGTTCTCATGTATATTATTTCTATTACCACTATGATCGACTCATTTATCAGGTGCGGATTCGTGTATTTGGCTTTGATCCATACTATACCTATGAGAGTTAGTGATACAACCCAGTTATCCAAACCAAAGTACGTGAATCGAAGTTTAGACCTGCAACTTAATATTTGAAAGTCGAGTGTCTTGACCACTGAGCCACTGTTCTACAATATATACTGTAAATCAAGGTGGTTAATACATCATAAGTGTTTGAAATGTTTATTTGTTAAATTTGCAGGATTGAATCACTCAGAAACTCACCGTCAGTATATATATAGATATTGTATGTTAACTTTCATAATCACTTAGAATTAATGATTCGAAAGCTCACATCAGAAATATTTAACTGTTGTTGGTTTTATCAAACCTGTAACTAACTCCCAATCATTTTTATTATGACCAATTTATCATAGAGACTAGACGATGCTACTCATAATACTCTTTAATAATCTTATATTTACAAATCATATCATCGGAATTATTTGATTTAATAATTTGAGTTTGTTAATTTTATTAATTCCTATGATTTATTGATGTATCGAAATGCACATATTTGTGTGCTTGTATTGTACAAACCCCATCGACTACAAACAAATAAATACATAGGTTGCCCTAAGGCCAATTAGTTACATGTTTGTTAGTCGAATTTATATTACAAATGATATGAAAAATATAAATCATGCTATAATGTAGGGGATTCAACCTTCCATTATGCTATCTAAATAAGGAGGGGACAACAAATCAGCTAATTGTAGTTTTCAATGGTTTTTCAGTCAATGTCAATCAATTTGTAGTGAGCCTTGGAAAAAGTTTCTGTCAATAATTAATTGTAGAATCATGGTTCACAGGAAGATAGTCATCACCTTAGGCATTAAGTGATCGTCGCGCTAAATCGTGAATTGATTGAGTTTTGAAATGTGTCAACTATTGGATGTAAACTCAGTAGTTTTACAATTAATGTGCTCACCGGTAGACTTAAAGGTCATAGGTTCAATCCTATGCGGGGCCGTTGACATGAAATAAGATGGTTCAAAACAGAGCTGCTAGGTTTATTATCAATCCATATCAAAGTATCGTGTTATTTTCGTACAGCTTCACTTGAGTTCTACATCAGTCTACTGTAAGGACTTTGAGAAATATATAAATGAAGACATTGAAGTTTATAGTTTAGTATCGTAATTATATGAATATTCTTGTTATTAAGAACGCAAGTTCGATGGTTAATGCGTCTAGCATTTAGCGATTAAGTTGCAAGTGCAAGACCTGCCAGTTAACTGGGCATTAGTATCTTACATACTCAGAGTTGCTGCTCGAAACTAAGTACATTAATTCATACTTGGTAAATGAAATATATATATTAATGATATCATTATTAGAGAATATTGTGTGATCCCGTTATCGATAATCATGACGGGATTGTGATCAGTCATTGTCGGCATATGTGCGAAAGGTTCTTGGTTCGAGTCTGCGTGTGGACATTAGCATTAGGGTGTAGGGATATTCGGTTGACGAACCACGAATAGTACGAACCTTACATCCTGGATTCCATTGTTAGCCATAAATCTATCTATTCTATAAAGGAATAGTATTATGTTTACTGTACTTTATAAGATAATTGTGAATATGTCTCTTCATTATGATTATTGATTTTGACTCGCATCACTTAATTGAGTTTTCAAACTAATGATTCCAATCAGAAAATCTCCACTTCTCTTGAACATCCATTTCTTCCTAATAAAGTTATCATCAGGGTAAATAATAGAATAGTATGTGTATAACCCAGAACTTGGTCCTCATTCCCAGTCATTGAAAGTTTAACCAATCTGAGTTACTTTCCATAACTCTATAAAATCTTAATATTTCAGTAGGAAGCCTTAATTCAAACAAATGTAATTTCCCCATATCATTGATCTGTATCGATATCGTATCTTACGAACATGAAACATTGGGCACTAAGTGAGCAACTTGCCAATATACTCAATTCTTGATAAAAAAGGGAATATTTTGGTCTGTGATAGATTGTGCATAGCAAAGGAAGGGAACTATTTCTAATAAACGTCTGGATGTGTTCAAGTATCACATTAAGTGGGCCTCTCATAGAAAATCACAAAATGTCTCTAATTATCATATTGACATGTATCATTCATGAATGAAATTTAAGCAATCATCTAATTCACTTTATCAATGAAATGAACCAAATTTAGCATCTATTGTAATCAGAAATCGTTACTTGACATACATAATAATATTAGTTATATTAGTTGTGATCTGAATTTGGATTCATCAAATTTGATTGCATAAAAATGTTCATAGCTATCAGTTGATTCAAAAAAGAGAATTATTTGGATTGTAGAATTTTTTAAGCCAGATTGTAAAACTAATCCTCTCTCAGTAATGATTTAATCAGTGTTGCATGTTTGAAACTGTTCCATTTGAATGTTACGATTATTTGCCTCAATCTGAAAAGATGGAACAGCATTCAATAAAATTAATTGTATGATCTAAACACTGAAATCTTCGAAATGTGAAGAGGTATTACCTGAGTATTGAAATTTGTTAACTATTCTTATCAATGGATTTCACTGAGATCCGTGTCTATTGTTAATGTTGGTAATTTAGTATGCTCAAATTACTAAAGTTACTTAGATTGAGTTTAATTTCAAACATCATGTTTTTAGATATTAACACAAATTGTTGTATTTAATTAAAACAAATTCTAATTCTCTTACATTCGACCGATTTTGTAAGTGTTTCTAAATGACCTGATGAACCGTATAAAGTTCGGATGACTGACTGCTTTTTCTCGCGGATCGTAGTTTGCCCGTTTTCCTGATAAATGTAAACTTTTAGTTAATTTTTCCATATTCCTTCAAATATTTTAATTGATCATCATTGTACAAATAAGAATACATTAAAGTAGGTAGGTGGAGTGATCAAAACAACCTAGCGGAAGGATCTCTATCCAACTATTTCAATATTGAGTCGTCTAGACTAGGGTCCATATTGCAGTTTGATCAGAACTAAAGCACTAAACAAATATGACACTTCTCACTACCACTCGGTGATCAATAAGTTGTGGGTGGAGTTATCAAACCCACTTGATCACTCCACTTACATTTGTTATGATTAAACTAAGAGGTAACAAAGTACTTATTCTGATACATATTGATATTGGAACATGTCAAAACTACTCTTATTTATTCAATCTCAATCTCGTCTACATTGTAATATTATCATTCATCACAATGTTTTTTTATCTCTGTCTGTATCTTTTCCACGCATTACATTAGGCATTCGGATACAGACGTTTGCCATTTCTCCCGCATCTCATTATGTCCAGTCTTCTTACCAATTACTCATTTGTCTCTCTCTCCGTGGCCTGCACACTCACCCGCCCAATTTGTGTAAATAGCTAACAAATCAATTGAGTAGTTTTGTATGGAATGATGAATTTTCTACTTTCCTCAAAAAGAGGGAAAAAAACGTGTATTTACTCATTATTGCCATTACTACCTATCATCATTAATAATACTCTCATTAGTATTATTACTACTCTGTTTGATTGTCATATCGTATAACATAGTATTATAACAGATTGTTAATTTGACTGAAATAAGTCTTGTCTATCTATTTGCCTATCATAGTTCTCGTTGCATTACTATTGTGTATTGTGGTGATATTTATTTGTTTGTTTGCTCGCTCGCTCTCCCGCTCGTTCTTATCTTTTCTATGTGGTTCTCGACACCAGCTGTCATGGTTGCGTTTGACTTATATTATTATTATTATCGCTATTGCTATTTATACAAACTCTCTCCATACACTATTAACTCATCGTCATGGTGTACATCAGAGAGTTAGTTAGTGATTCACGTGATTTAGTGGACACAGTAAGCTAACCTTTTCTTTATAAAATGAATTTAAAAACCAACACAGGAAGACACAAATATGAAACAAAAAACATACATGAATTTTTTATGAAGAAAAAACCCACTTTGCTAAACATGCATACACATTATTAATAGGATGGCCCATTATACATATTAAGTGCATGTAAATACGTATACACAACCATCATACGTATGTATGACGTCTCGTACTATAGTACTATAGTCTTTCACACTTGACAATAGAGATAAGTAATGTATGACTCGTCGTTTTTGCACCCCAATAATTTTCTCTCTCCTTCGTTTATTGCTTATAATCTCTCATTTTACATTACATACTCTCTATGGCAGTTTTTTTTTAAAATATAATGTATGAAGAAAAACAGTCAGTATATTAGTCATAAGTCACATAACCCCTAAAAATCTATGTAAGTATCCAATCGAAATTCTACTCCTCCTTTCCACCCCTTACATTATTATTTTTTTTCAAAGAGAGGATCGCACACACAGTAATATGTGTACCCTAAAAAAATTATTATTAAAGAATACACTGGGTTGTTGTTGAAGTTAACTGCCCCAAGACTAGACGCATATTTCTCTCCATTTATTAGGTGAGTGAGTGAATGAATGAATGAATGAATGAATGAATAAATAAATAAATAAATAAGAGAGACGTATCATGCAATGAGAGAGATGTCACAACATTAATATTAACAACAATTATCATTATTACTAACTAGCTAGACTATAGGGCCCAAGATAATAACTGTTGTGGTGTAGAGAATAACACATACACAATTTGATAGCATACAATCTCCATAACTCCTATTCGTTAGTCATACATTTTTGTATGGGCACAGATATCCATAGTGTATGAGAAAAATAAAGGATCTGCAGTGTATTGTATGCATAGACAAAGTCAGTCATAAATTCGTACCACTAGTAGTAGTACTACTACTGTCTATATCTGATTCTTTGGGATTATCAACGTTCAATTTCTATTTGTGATCATAAATAATTGAGTTATGCATTGTATTTATAATAGAATAGTGGATGGCTACATTGTACACTGGTAATAACCACGTTGTAGACACATCATTAGTGTCTAAAACTTTGAGGAAGTCTACATCAACAACTACAACAGCGTCGATACCGGTCACAACGACAATAATAACAGCGTCAACACAAATAAGTGAGGTCAATTCTTCAAAACAAATAAAAAACAAGTCAACTTATCCATCAACGTCATTTAGTCCTAATTTAGTGGATCACCACCATCACCAATCTATTGATCCCATGTCTAATCCAAATGGTGGACTTGCGTTAGCTTCAGCCTTAGCTGGTATTTTAGGATTACCATTTCTACCGTCCATACTACCGCCAACGTCATTGAATCCTACGACAATGACTATGACAACAACAGCAGCAACGTCAGGGATAGAGACAACAATACCATCATCCATATTAGATAAATCACCGTCGGATATTACAACTTTTCTAAGTCAACATCAACAAACACAGTCGATGTTACCGTTATGGCTTCCATCGAATTATCAAAACAATAATGAAAATGTTGACATATTGACTGATAATCTTATCACAAATACCACTAATAATAATAATAACAATACTCCTGCTAATGTATGTTGTAAAAATTCGAATGGTCAAATAACAGATACACTTGGTTCGTCTGGTATCAATCTGAATATATCAGCTATGAATACAATTCATTCAATGAATTCATTGTATGATAATATCAATAGTAATAATAATAATAATAATGCTGTAACCAGTAGTAGTAATAATAATAGTCATTTATTTAATAATTTTTCATTTATTTTACCCTCTCAACAGACATGCTCTGATGTATCTTCAGATACGGGGTCTGTACAGTCACCATTTACACCTGTACAGCAAACGACCCAATCAACATCAATTCATTTAACTAATTCAAATACAATCGATTCCATTTATTCAAGTGGTAATCCTAATAATAAATTTAATGCAGCTATGTTATCATCGATAATGACATCATCATCGTCATCAACAACTACAACACCGATACCAGTAACATCACAACAAAGCAATCTTGATTCATCATCAATAAATAATAGTTTATTGAATTCTATAGAACGTGATCGTAAACAACGTGAATTTATACCGGATTCTAAAAAAGACGATAAATATTGGGAACGTCGGCGTAAAAATAATGAAGCAGCTAAACGATCTCGTGAAAAACGTCGACAAAATGATATTCTCATGGAATGTCGTATTAATCAATTACAAATACAAAATCATAAATTACATCATGAATTAATCGAGTTGAAATTACGTTTTAATGTACCATTAAATGATGAAGATAAAAAATTTATGGAGAATCAATCATCAACGTTAGATGATACACAAAATGATGTATATAATGAACACCATGATCATCATCATAATAATAGTGATGGAGAATTGAAATTATCCGAAATGGATTGTTGTATGATGTCAACAACAAAGTCAAGAAATGATTCATTGTCGATGGATGATTCACAAAATGAAATGTTATTAAAAAGTGATCAATTATCATCAGTATCACCAACACCACCGCCATTATTGCCACAGTCGCCTACAACAACAACGATGTTGATGACAATGACGACAGCAACAGCGACAACATCTTGTACATCAGCGACTGTTTTGCCAGTGTCAACGTCTTTAATTGATCCATTAATGAATTCTATGGTAATGACAACGACATCCTCGTCATCATCATCACCTTTGTTGTTACAATCATTAAATCGGATGAATTGTGAACAACAAATGAATATTGAGTTGACAGCAACAAACACGACATCTACAACATCAATTCTATCTACTAATCATAATCATACAGTCTCGAATAATTTTTTATTCCCTCAATTAAATTCATTAGATAACACTGATTTATTAACATTGAAACGTATATTCTCTAGTTTAGGTGTTGGATGTTTATCAACACCATCAACTACTTCATCAGTGGCAACGAATCACCCGTCATCAACATCATCATCAGCTTCTCCGCTAATTGCGGCAGCGGCGGCCGCGGCAGCTGTCGCCGCAGCTGCTACAAATGGCGGTTGTACAATGCCTTTATCACCTATTCCCGGAAACAATAACAATGGTGTATGTACAACTTCGACAACAGCACCATTTAATAATCTGTCATCATTGAATACGACAGCTGCATTATTACTTCGACAAGCTGGTTTAATGCCAGCATCTACTACTCCTCCGCCGCCACTGCCTCTACAATCTACTCTTCCAATACCTCAACATCCTCAAACAACTAGTTGTGGGTTGCACGACAATATTTCAGTTATAAAAAATAATAAAAATGATAAATTGTCATTTTCATCCTCAGTCATACCACTGACAGCGGGTCCCGCTGCTAATGTTGGTGGCGGTGGAAACGGCGGTGGTCGCTGTTCATCAGTACACTCAGTAAAATCAGATCTATCTAATAATTCAAATGATTATTTCGAATCTCCATTAGATCTTAGTTTATGTTTACAAATTAAATCTGAAAGCCACAATTCTGGTAAGTTATTTTTATTCAATTACCCTTTTTATTTAGAATTCTTGTCTTTAAATGGCTAATAAATGTTGTAAAATATTCCACTGTTTAAAAAGTCCATTGGAGCAAATGAAATATTAAATAATTGTTTCTTCTAACCACATATGAATATGACCGTAGGTTTAGTTATCTACAAATAGTCAACTGATTCTACGATAGCTCACTAGTGATGATCTACTTCAAGATGTTTCTGAAGTTCTAGTGAGTAGTGTTTGGTAGAGTTCTGTCAGGTTGGGAATTGAGACAGTTATCACCAACGGAATTGTATTACCCTCTTACTACATCGTAAATTGGAGTTCAAATTGTATCGTTGAACAATAGCCAAGTGGTTCTAGGAGTTTTACGTTCATTATGAGATCTAAAAATTCTGTGTTTAGTCCCTAGTGGACTTCTGTGTACATATTTCTACCGAGTTTTATGCTAGAATGAAACAACTACCCAGTATTCTCCAATTTCCAACTGTATCCCAACTGTGACGACCATTGCCTACAATTTTAATCAATCTTCACAAACCCTTTGAAATAATTAATTTTATATTGTTTGTAATGCACCAATATATCTAAGTGTATTTTGTGATGTAGGGAGTTAGTAAAATACATGAAACAATTCACTGCACAATAAGAAATAATTAATGTAGAACGTAATAAAATTGTAAATCAGCCCACATTCCCAATCCAATAGCACAGCGAAATAGAATTAACATAATGAAATAGTAACGAAGTTGAAATAATAATAATATCAATGATAATACGGAAAACAATTCAACATGGAGAACATAGTTTGGAAAGAAATAGTGGATTCGTGAAATAAAATTATGAGAAAATATTCAGATTTGTTACTTAAGAAAAGAAAAAAAGAGTCACTACATCTCCACCACAACCGACCATTTTTTAGTAATGTTTGTTCCTCGAGCCCCCACTGGGTAGTTCGCAACTTCACCCTAACTCCCGATACGGCTCAGACCTAACAAGCAGTGACGTCTGGATTGATATCACATTTAGTTTACACATACCAAACTTTATTCTAACCAACTTTGCAACGTGAATGGAATGTAAGTATTAGCATTTGTGGTTGGATACAAGTTCTAGGTGTTGTGAAGTTGAGCTCACGAATTTGAACATATTTAATCTCATCATGATACAGCTTCAAACAAATGGGTGTTTCTTTTTTCATTGTCACACATTTTATTATTACTCCTGTTCTGTTTAGTGTTCTCCAAATAATCATAATCTATAATTAAGGGTCGTAGATTAATGATGACTTGTTGATCGTTAAGGATCAGATTTATTTTGTTTTTGGGAATTCTTTTAAAATCGCAATTTCTTGTGATTATTTCTCACTTTCTATTCGTCGACAACATCAATTTCTTCGCGAACTATATTCTTTGTATTGGTTTTCTCCCGTATACTCTTTTATTACTATCTTTTTTTCAGTGTTTAGATTGTCAAATCTGTCCGGCTTTTTGATGACTTAGTTTAAGGTTCGAACCATTCTTTGGCTACTTCCATTTAAATCACTATTTGGTGCTATTAGCCTTTCCATAAAGTCCAGTTCAAATATTAGGGTACACATAGACATCTGTAATTGGTAGATAAATGGGATCACGTTTTTACTTTTACGATTTTCATGTTATGGAATACAATGCATCCATGTGTCACATTTCTAATTCCCTGTGAACTGGCTGATCATTCTAAAATATTAAATTAGTTTCATGTTACATATTCGTATATCCTTTGGTCTGTCCAATCAAAATGTATATAGTTGATGAGATTACTTCAGTTTGCTAACATCATTTCATTTTAATGTCTCTGCTTCGACTCGTGCATCGTTCAATTGTGTTGAACTTTTATTACTCGTTACGCAGTTAACAGGATTTCAATGATCAATCTACTAATTAATATTCGTTTGTTAAATTGTATTAGTGATGACTGATTTCATGTTCAATTTCCATTTTGAATAATCTAAAAATATTATTCGTAATAAGGATTTGATATATTCCGTTATTGATATTTAAGAATGAATTTTGACCAGTCTTTGTTGAAATCAACATTGGGATGTGGCAGACGAATCTAGTTGACGAGTCGTTAATAGGATGAAATGCACTTCTTTTCATTCCACTGCTAGTCATGATCTATCTATTTATAAAGATAATAATAAATTATACATTGTTACCACAACTCTTCCAAGGAACAAATGGAAGCATTGAATTATATGGTTTGTGTTCACTTACAAAATGCAACGATTATACATTAAGATTCCAAATAGGGCTATAATTAATACCCACTATCTTTTGCAGTGGTTCCCACGATCCGAGAAGTGACAAACATTTATGTGTTTGTCGTTGACCAATTTTAGAAAATATAATATTGAATATATTATGTAGAAATATTGAAAACTAGATAGTATGTTTAACCTTTCAGATTATAATCAAAGTTTCTATGTAGACAGGGTTTGTTTGAACCACACGTTTGGTGCAAATGCACTAGTCATATTATTCAATTGTCTCCAAATTTGAAGCAAATTAACCTGACATTCTCCACGTATTTCAGTTGAAAAAATTGAACTCTCTTTCTTGTTCATGTTCTCTGAAACTATTCATTGATATTCATTCAGAAAAAACCTGTATCATTCAATCATACACAACATCACACCACATCAACACAAGAGATGAAAATATTAAGACAAGTCCTAGAGAAGTGGAAGTAGCGACGGTATACAACGATAGTAAGAAAATGTTAGGAATAGGTAATGTGATTCGACGACAGAATAGTGAAAACTGTTAAATTTACATCACCGAATGACTTTAAGTTAGACAGCTATTGAAGACCATGAATTACTGAACAAGTGTTTCGTTTTACTATACGAATCCTCATCGGTAACAAGTACCTACGACTCTACCTGGGAGGAGACAAACCCCAGAAACTTCGAACTTTCCTGGAGGGCGTCTAATCTCCAGATCATTGAGTTAGCATCGAATTGTTTACATTTCTAATTTCAGTCAGTTTTTTATATTATACCACTACTATTCACTGTAATTGATGTTATTTGTTTGATACTTGGTATGTGTTGAACCCCAATGATCGTGATTTCACACTAGAACTCTGTGAATTGCCTTTATGAGTTAGTTACCAGTTAAGACATGGTGACTTTCAGTATAGGAGATTGAGGAGAATGATAAATTTCCAAATTACATAGTTATTAGGATTGGTGGTTGAATAGCAGAGATTAATTACTACTGTGTAATTGGCAACATAATAACTATTTTTTAGCCGTTGGATGGTTTAATAATTCAATTACTTGACTTTTAATGTTCAGGCCGTAGAACTGAACCTTTACTTCAGTCATACAGCTGCTAGGTAGTATCGTTCTAACCCTTAGACACTCGTTGTGTGACTGAAAACCAACTACATGAATAAATTATTGACATCACCTAAAGACAGTATCTCAGATATATAATTTCTTCTGTCTCCACTATATCTCTTTAATGGAAAGGGATATATGCCTGTGAATTTGTTGCGCACCCATTTTTCCATGTTCAATCTATGTTCGGTAGTATCAAGCATTTTTGAGCATTTCCCTATTCATTTAGAGGGTGAATGTGAGAGCATAATTTTCACTGATGAATTTATTTCAAACTTCAACTCTCAATTTATTTGCTTTTTTCATCTATGAATTTGACATGGTTTACAGTGACGGCTTCATATAAAACAATATGTAGATAACTTAAGATGACTGAAATAAAATCGCTAATGAAAATCATGCTTTTGTATGCAACACACTGATCCACTAAATGAATAGAGAAATAGTTGACAATATTAGATATTTAACTGTTATTGAACAATGAAAAATGATGGTTATCCTTAAATCTTTTAACCTTTTCTCATGATCTCATATTTTACACATTGAATAAAAACATGAAACACAAAATTAGGTAATCATCATTAAATTTGATAGTAAAATGCGTGTAACACACAATCCCCTGTTTTTTTTCTCTCTCTCTCTCTCTCTCTCCAGTTTTTGAATACTGATCATCTGTTTAAAAATAAAGATGATTTACATGAGTACATATCACTCTTAAGAGTGATTTGTTGCTATCACTCTATTTTGTCCATTTTATTTTACATAATAGATTGTTATTCTATCGTTATGGCGTTAATAGAGAAGAAGGATCAACACTTAGTAACAGGTTATTACATATATATATATATATATATAATATAATTTAATCTGACACAATATGTATCTGAGGTCATAAGTATATGATGATGAAAAAGTTTTCTTTGTTTTTACTTCAGTCAATAAGGTCAAATGATCAACTATTCCATGAATAAAAATAATAATAAATATGAACAAGTTAATCAGTTAATACTTTGTTAGCTAGCTAACAGAATACTTTGTTGTATAGGAAAAGAAGTGTTCAACTGTAAAGAACGTATCTATGAGAGGTGAAGACAATTAATTGATGAATGTTAAGTTACAGTTTCGAATAACCATATCATTTCTTTAACAGACGATATTCAAATCAGTCACCTAAAGTAAATTGCTTTTTTTTTGTACAGGTTACAAGTTGATGTCTGTTTTACTTCTCACAAAGATCATAAACTACAATTAACAACTTTTTTTTAAAATGAACGTTAAATTGAAATAAGTCATTTTGAGTAGTTTAAATAGCTCAGGATAAAATTGTTTCGTCTTGGAGGATTCTTAAGAGTGTACACTTCCTAGCTCTCATATTAAATCAATGTCCCCACCGCTTACTCTTAGTGAGTGCATGTGTTGTAGAGGGTCGTAGGTATACACTAGTCAGGAGTTTCAAACTAGACACCACTTATCTAAACAATTCACTTTATTAAAATAAATTAGTTAAATTTTATCATCTTCATGAAATCATCAACGGAAGTGGTTGGAAAACGTACTACGTATGCCCAACCGCCGCCTACCTTTATAGGCTATGTTGTCTGGTAAAGAAGCAGACTGAAAGGAAGCTAGAAGCGGTTGAACTAAGGTATTTCGTCAGTCCATAAAATCATTTACAATTAGAATGAATGATTTATTTAGGTGTAGATCACTTGGTTGAGGTCTATTTCACTATCGTAACCAATGGTTAGAGACTTCCGTTGATGTGGCTTAAAATCTGTAGCAATGATATGAATTCATTCACTCTTAATCTCAAAATGCTGATATTTCTCATCCTGCAAATTCATTCTTTCTTTTCAATAGTAACGGTTTGAAGATACCTATAATTAAATACCAACAACCTACGTATATCCTCTATTTTTATGGGTCATGTTTCATACAACAAAGATTGAACAGAGAAAACTGCTCAGTTGTAAACTTATCAATGTAGTGCTAAGTATATATTTTGATTGTTGGCTTGTTATTAGGAATTTTCTCAGTGTATGTAAATCAGTTGATTGATTCTGTTGTATACAAAGTATACGACAAATTAACATTTCATGTTATCTTCCTGTATATCTTGCTTCTATTTCCCTAATACTGACATACCATAATTCACTGTAAGATCTCGATGATTCTGATAGAAATATTAGGCATTTGAAAGGTGATTGGTATTTAGTCAGTCATCATCATTAACGTAGAGTCCAGGACAGATGTTCGTTGACTTGAATTGTCATATGACATTAAAGTGAAATGAAAATAATAAGATGAATAGCATAGGAGTTCGAAATAATCCAGAAACATTGCTAAGAATAAAGGTTGGACAATGAGAATATAGTTCGAAAAGACATAATCCGAATGTAGGTGCACATGAAGAAATACTGAAATTGGAAGGTAAATAGTGAATGTTTCTGTGTCATAGTGATTGACTCTGAATCATGTCACACAAAGTCTGTTACCACTAGTCGGTGTTGTTTCACGAATAACAATCACATAGTCTGCATCTACTAACATAGTCCAAACCAACAGTCAATGTCTTGACGATGAACTAATGTCATGTATTGGTTTGGCCACTTAAAAATAAATGAAATGAACAAGTTTTATACAAAATACTTTATTGTAAACTCCTCATTACTAGCTAACTTATTATACGGTTTATTTTTACATGTTATTATAACTTCATGAACTTGACATTAAGAAGGCTAGTGTTATCATTCAATTACTCATACTGATGTAGTTGGAGCGTCGGATTCGAACCTACAATATATCGTTTGAAAGCCGAGTTGATTTTACCACTAAATCACCGTCTCAACCTTATTACCAGAAGATCCTATTCGTAATAGCTACATGTTTTGGTAAAATTACTACTAGTTTCTTGCATATTTTTATGGTAATGGAATTTCAATTGAGAATATCTTTGATAAAAAAATTTTGATTGTAAAAGTTATGTAATTTGTGGTTAGAGGAATTGATTTTCGATCAGTGAATCTCATATTCGAATTTCATTTCGATTTGAGCAGCCGCTTAATATCATTACGTCTCGCATAAGAAGTGAGGTTTCTACCTGAAGTTTGTGCTGATAATGTTGTTCTGAAGAACAATGAAAGCTCCACGAGCAAACCATCTAGCTCAAGGAACAAATTTCCACTTTCATGTGGAGTCTTAATTTTGTATTTGATGAATAATTGATAGATTAGTTAATTAACCTACAAGACTGTAAGTTTCGACAATATCTTAAATAATCAATACTATTCAAACATTGACCTTCGACAATTAAATAACTATCGCTTACTTTCACTGTAAGACTCCTTTGTTTAATTGATGAACATTATTACTACTACTAGCAGTAGTAACCTATAAATCAGTTTAAATTAATGTGTTGACTAATGTTACAGTGTTTTGGAAACTAAATGATCTTTATCAATATTTTAAGTCGCACGATGGATTTTGTGTCTATGAAATGGATGTTTTTTTCCGACTGTTCCTTAAAAGAAAAACATTTTTCACAGTTTTTTTTTCTTAAAAAGAAGGATTAATATGAGAGAGGTGAGATGCAAACAGGAATATGAATTCTTAAGTATATTTGAAGATTACAATATTTCTCCTGCTAGCTAAATTATATTGAGTATTATTCTATTTAATGGAATATGGATCTCCAATCACATAACGTATTTAAGACCAAAAAATTGTCTACGAATTCATCAAATAGTATCATGATTCATTTTAATAGTATATACTGATTATATCCAGTTGACGAGCCTCAAGACAAAAGAGACTTCTATACTAGACTTAATTACTGTCTTCTAGCAAATTGTTATTCTTCTAAACAATATGTAGTTTGTTCAATCTTCATGAACATTTTTCGTAGACTGTAGTTATCCTTAACTTTTGCAATATCCAATGCAGTGTTTTAGGTTATTTTTGTATTAATTCAATGAATGAGGGGTGGAAGTTGGAGTGCAATTTTCACTAAAGATTTTATTTCAAATCCTAACTTTCTCTGTATTTGTGTTTTCCATCCGGTATTTTGGGCTGCATTACACTAACATATTCATATCAGAGAGCTGTAAATAGCTCCCGCCACTTGGAATGAAATATTTGATAATAATATTGACTTAATAAATGAACAGAAAAAGGGTTGAAAGTGTTGGATCCAACACAATTACGAAATATTAACAAACATTGCATATAACCTCATTTCTTTTAGTATGTAATGGATTTTAATCTCATATTTTTGACAGAAAAGTTACATTTATCACTTGGAACCGACCTGTACATAGGTTCCGTTAGGCACAGATAAATTGTCAGTCTCACGTTTACACAAGATTCATCAGTTTGACGTTAACCCTACTACTTAAAAATATTTGTGAGTAGTTATCGTTAGATAGAATATAGACAACTTGAAGCCATGGGATACTTTTTAATCGTAACATTCTAACCAATAACTCGGCTATCACTACTTCTATTTTTATGTGATGAACTAAGAATAGTTTTTTTCTCACAAATAATTTGCATTACAATGTCGTCAATTTTCACCATCTGCTTACCTAAGTAACACAAATACTATGAATACTGTACATTATTATTGTTTCAAGCCAAATATATCACGAGTACATAGTACTACCACCTGAAACTAATAACAGAGATGTGAATGCCTGTGTGTAGGGCAGGGTAAACTGAATCTTCCTGGACATTTAATTTCATGATGTGACCTTTTCATACTATCGATAAAGGATAATTTTCGTTAACTTTCTATCTCATGAACTAAGTTTAATTGTACTTGTCAGTATGGGGTTGTGGAGATGGCTAAACTTCATTGAAATAACGAGCCTATTAAAGTAAGATAACTACTAAAAACCTGGAAGCATTGGACGGAATCTTCGTCCTAATGTGGGACTCCTCAGCAGTGAGAACTCACAACCCCCAAACCAGGAATCGAATCCAGAACCTGTTTCGCACGTGAACACAACGTTTAAACACCTGAGCTGGGATCCAAAGATGTATAAGTCTAACTTCAACCAATTCAAGATAATTTTATTTATTGTATATTAATGAAGATTTGTACTTAACTCGGGTGATTACTTTTGATTGTGTTATAAAGTAGTAAGTGCTGATGATGTTATTGTCCAGAACGATAATGCAAGCTTTGCAAATGATCTATCTCCCTTAACTTAAAAATCTCAAAAAAGGTAGTGTTATGTTTTTGTTTCCCGTTACCCTACTCGATTAGCTTGTCGTATCCACACTACTTAGCTATAGTTTTGTATCCTTTTCATCAACTATTGGTTTGATTAGAAAGTTAGTGGTAGTAGTATACTACATGCAGAGAAGTGCTGATGATTCATAAAACTAATCAAAGTTCTTACTCTTTTCATAAGAGCGTTTTGTATGGAGTGTTTTTACCACATTGAAAAGTAAATTAGTGATTGAATTGTTTAAATACGCTATTGTTAATTATTTCAATTCAAATTGTACTCCATCATATAGAACTGGTTAATTATAACAGAAAATTAATCTATTGAAGGAGTTTTCTATTGAGTGCTAACTGCTGTTATGAAATTAAGACTAAATCTTATGAAAATCTCAACGGTTAAGATCATGAAGATCACTGAAGACAATGGTGAATGTGTCGCTCGATTTCGTGGATTAGTTGAAGTTAGACATTAACACCGTTGGATGCCGGCTCAATGGTCTAGTGGTTAAGTGCTCGGGCGCGAAACCAGTAGGTTCTGGGTTCGAATCTCGCAGGGGGCGAGGTCGTGGATGCCCACTGCTGAGGAGTCCCACAATAGGACGAAACGGCCGTCCAGTGCTCCCAGGTTTTCCATGGTGGTCTAGCTTCAACTGACTTATGGTCTTAACCACTGAAATTACTACAATCTCCACAAAAAAACCCATCTGATATTATGAAAATCCGCTTATAGTTTATACTTCCTTACGAATATTAAATAGAAATATATATAGAGATACAATTCAATCGATAGTGCAAATCGGTCGGATCCAGCACATTAAATCTTGATCGCAATTCATATTTCTTTTGTAAAAACTTTATTCACTATAAACATCTGCAATAGACTTCAGTGATGAGCATTAAAGACTAGATAAAACAACGATGGATGGCGGGGGATGGTAGGTAGCTCAGTACTAATTGAAAAGTTTAGATTCCATTCATTAAGATCTTGATTTGAATCTTGCTTCATCTGTTTCCGTTCTAGCAACCAAATAGTATTTACCAGTCATCACAATTAGAGTGTAGTTCGAAACCAATTACACAAATTCGTATTTGACAAATGAGTTACCACTAAACACTAGGATTATTCATATAATTAACCTTATCTTCTACAGTAGTTCAATAACAGCCTTGATATCTTTACTAGTAGTGTCGCCGATTGGAACCGAATTTTAATCTTTGGAATATTATACTTAGAGGTTTTGTTCATAAACTCCAAAGAGTATTAAATTGAAAAACATATAATTTTACTCATTATTATTATCTATTCTAATCAGTCAACAAAATCAACCTTATTTCAGAGTACCTAAATACTACTACTGTTAATAAGAATAGTAGTGATTCGATGTATATGTATACAAAAAGAAGAGTATGAAGGGATGTGTTTCGATTTTTTCAACAATATTACAAAAGAATACTATATAGATAATAGTATGTCCAAAACTATGACTAGGCAGACATGTATGAGTTAGAAATCGTAACCTAGATCAGTCTACCGAAAGTTTTATCAGTCCCATTCATATGACGGTTGTATTTGAATATCAAGTGATTATTTTTTTTACAGATTTGCACTCAATATTACCATTTTCATGTCATCAATATTTTGTTAAGTACACTACACCACATTAATAAATTTGGTTGAGAACAGTAGTGAATATATATAATAGAATCCAGTCTTCATTTAATTGGTTGCTACAAAAAATTTAGTATAGAATCCACCTGTTATTTAATCGTGATACCAATCTATCTATCAGTCAGTGATGGTGAATGACGGGTATACTCCATAAAACAGTTGATTCTATATTACATTATGGCTCTGAATAAACCTAAAAAAAATGTGTATGGTGCATATTTTAGTTAATAGATTGACCAATGAAGTTATAGATTTTCGTCGACTTAATTCGATTGAGATATTTTATTGTAGATTAATCCAAACACAAACTATCCCATGACATAGAATGTCAACTAGTATAGAAATAGAGTTTTTAAAGTTTTAGATTGTTAATCTGTGTCATATTGATGGAAATGTAAACTTACTTGCTAAAGTCATCGAGATAATCAGTGGCCTGTAATCTTGGAAAATTATTATTGATATTATTATTACTATTATTATTAACTCATTTACTAAATACAAATTCACGTATTTGGCTAGGGATACCACTCATTTACTGAAACCTGATTTTGATAAAGTGATGTTCGAATTGGGGGCTTGGTAACTAAATGTTGGATCGTTTTATCATTAGTGTTAAATCATTACTTCATTAAGTATATACACACACAATAGAGAACACATGTATTTATTTATTTATTCTTTATACTTCTCAAAATCTCGCAAACAATTTATTTTTCTAATGTTCAGTTTTCACTTTTTCGACTGTTGTACTTCTTCTCCTTCATTGTTTGATTCTTCACAATGTATTAAGATGATCCAGGAGATAAATTTATATACATATCCTATGTATATATAATATATATTGTTTTATGACTAAAGACTTATGTCTCAGGTAGCTTTCTTAGATAAAAAGAAAATTCAAGTATTATACATTGAATGAGTGAGTGAATAAGTAGATGAATTTCTTCCTCTTTAGATAAATTCAAGTTATTTCTCTGTGATATGTGACAATACAATAGACGGATAACAACATTGATAGAAATAAACTTTAGGTCATACTGTATATTGTGTTATTATGTGTCAAATGTTCAGTAATTTATTATTATTATTATTATTATCATGAATAGGAATAATTGAATAGCGAAGAGTTATTACTAAATATGAAATACTCATAATTTGTATGTATGCATGGATGTATTATATATACTGACATAATAATAAGAGTAATACTAATACTACTCATAATAGTAATAATAAATGATGATAAACCCATTCATGATAATACATGAATTGGTAACAACAACAATATCATCAACATCCTCATGATTATGATGGGCATATATATATCATTGTTATAAATGATGACCTATTTTCATGATGATAATTGTCATTACGGAAATTAATCGATAGTTTACTGATGTGCTTATATACACTTTTATTCAATTTTTTTTGGTATATATATAGGTATTTCACTGTATATCTGTATGTGTATATTCCCGTGGGGTGTATGTTTTTAATTACTCATTAACTGTGAAAGCTAGATTAATGACACTGTAAACATGGTGGATGCATCAACAGTTAGGATAGGATACGTGTTCGTGAATTTGTAGTGTATCCGTTTCTCTATGTTCAATATATGTTCAGTAGTATCAAGCATTTTTGGGCATTTCCCTGTTCATTTAGAGGGTGAATACTGAATGTGAGAGCATAATTTTCACTGATGAATTTATTTCAAACTTCAACTCTCAATTTATTTGCTTTTTTCATCTATGAATTTGACATGGTTTACAGTGACGGCTTCATATAAAGAAATATGTATGAAAATCATACTTTTGTATGTAACACACTGATCCACTAAATGAATAGAGAGATAGTTGACAATGTTAGATATTTAACTGTTATTGAACAATGAAAAGTGATGGTTATCCTCATACTAGCTTATAAGTTAAAACATTCAGTTTTCAATTTTAAGATTACAAGTTCAAATCATTGTCTCTAAACATCAACTGCGAGTTCAACAATCAGGTAACAGTATCAAGAATCCTTTCACCAAACAATTGATTGGTAGATCCTCAAGTAAACAAACTGCGCTATTTAATTACCAAAGTATATTGATAAATATTTTGGCATTAAAAATCTGAAAATATATTGTTCTCATTAATGTAGAAATATCGAAGATAAATTTAGTCGGTCACTCAAACTCAACGTAAACCTTAGTACGTAGATATATAGGCTTGAGTTACCATACCTCATTAACATAGATCAAGATGTTAGGCCGAATCCGAAAGTAGTAGAAGTAGTAATAGTATCAGTGATAATAAAGAAAATTAGGCATCTAAGATACGATTCAAGGAAAAATAAATTATTGAAATAAAGAATTTATGAGGCATTCAGAAGCATAAAATCTTAAGGAAGACAAAGAGTGTATGCATCTTCGTTATTACAAGTAATTCTAAGTCATATCACTGATAGTCTCTAATCACTGGTTGCGATAATCACATGGACCTCAACCAGATAGTCTACACCTGTTAACGTGGCTCAGTTCAATTTTCAATGGCTTCATGGACGTGTGCTACACTTTGTTTTGGATACACTTAAATTTACTCCAGCCTACTCCTACACCAGACAACATCGCTCGTCGAGGTAGGCGGTGGTTAGGCATGCGCAGCACATGTCCCAACCACCTCATCAATCGATTTGCCATCCTTATCTAGTACTCTATTCTCAACCCAGACATTGCTAACTGCTCAGTGGTCCCAGAATGCGCAAGAAATGCTTCGAGAACACTTATGATCGAATATTAGTAATCAAAGAATATCCTCTATTCTTAATGGCCACGCTTTACACCCATAAACTAGAACAGAGCGAATGGCCTCATAGCAAGTTCATCCTTTATTTGGCGGACGGATATTTTGCCTACACTTAGTGAAATAATTCGGAAAAAGCCAGTTGAGTCTTCTGAATGCATGTTGAGATTTGGTCAGACACAATGCTTTCAATATTGACAAATTTATGTTTAGGAAATCTTTCTAATATACAGTATAAGCATTATCAACCATTGATTAGATCGAGTTCATGAACTTAAGATAACCGTCATCATAACCAACATACAACCTTGCACATTTGTGTGTTGTCTCAAGTTGTCATTCCACATTAGCATGAAATTAATAAGACGATTAGCAAATGAATCAAAATAGCTTGGTAGTAATGATAATGAAAATGTATTGAAGATATGATGTTAGAAGATGGAATGAAAGGGTGTTTATGAAAAAATATTGAAATTCAAGATCTAGTGCAAGTTAAGGTGTGGATCCTTCTAGGCCACTGTGACTAATTCAATATCTTCAACCATTGGCCGATGTTATCTTACGGGCCACAACCTAATATATATTTTGGTTGGTTAATGATGAGTCTGAACTCAAGACTCCTTTAGGTCTTGTGATGAAGCACGACAACACATAAAGATCTCTAGTTTTTGACCCAGTTGTCGATTCCTATAATTGTACTTCGACCGTTGTATACAAAACCTCTGTAATGTAAAGGTGTCTGCTCGATGCAAAACCAGCATTTCCTAGGATCCTTCTCTGAGGACTGAACATTGCTCTGGGAAGTGTCGAATTATCTACCGAAAGGTCGTAATGTAATTTAGTTGATATTGTGACCAACCTCATATTGGTCATAGTGCAAATTAATCGGTAAGAATCCAACAGTAAACACTTAGATAAATGAATAATTAAACACACAACTGCTCTGTTTTACCAGAGACCAATCATTGTGGCCTGTATAACTCAATAGTAACGTGATGCTAAGTGACATAGCTTCGAATGTTATTATCCTCAAGATTACAAGTCCCTCTTGTTGATATGATTAATGTCATTTAACACGAAACCTAGGTCCAAAATCAAAGATCGATGTCGTTCTACTTGGATAACAACTAAAATATTTGGGTTTTAACACCTTAAGAAAAGAGGGAATCTTTTTTAAAAAAATGAAGTTTTTTATCTATTTACACCATATATAAAGTGCTTCATGGATTAATTTCATACTATTTTTTGCTTTTCTGAGCAAATCAGAATGGTTCAACATCTTAAGAGACTTTCTACCTGTTGATATTTAATAACGCCCCTGTCATACGTGGTCCGTAGAGTTAGAATAACTTTTACTCCTAAACAAATTGTTATTTTATAGTTAAACAATCATTGAAAATCAAGAAACGTTGAACCTTGTTTCTTATCCTAGTATGAGATTCCTTACCATCGCTCATCGACGATCCCATTTAAAATTGAGCTCAAAACCTTGAGATTTCACAGCGAGTGTTTAGCCTTTAGACCAATAAGCCTAAATCTGTTGGTTCACATCTCTAATCAATTCATGATACATAGCGCAAAGATCTTTCGATGTAATTGATAAATAACTAACTCACACTCAACACGCTTGAACTTCACTTCTTAAGATTTTTCACTAGAACTCCCCGGGGAAATACCTCTCAAAACTAGTCCCTGTTAATATTTATTTTCTTTGTTATTGTGTATACGTTAAAAAATACCTTAAAGTTTTCTCCTTATAATCACATACTGAGGTAAAAAAAAAATTGTTAAAAATTATTCTTACATAGATTATGTTTCTTGTACAATTATCTCTTAATACATGTTCACAAAAGTCGACTCACATACGCACATACAGAGACGCACATGCATTCCAGCCACATAGTATAAATCATTTTACAGCTTTCATTAATGTAATATGTAGTTAGTTGTACATGTCAAAGAAGCATTCAACTAACTGGGTTTTGTTTTTCATTATTCTGAGTAACAGTAAACAAGATATGTATAACATACTCATACATTGTTGTGTTGTATGTAATTTACTCTATTTACTTATTTACTGACAAACTATATTTTGTTTTATTATAATGACTAACAGTCTACACTTTTGCTCTGTTAATAATAAGGTATTTAGAAGTTGTCGTTGGGTCGTAGTAAAATAGTATTCAGTTTCATGATAAAGTCGTAACGACAACTGATTACTTACTAGTACACTATCTTTT
Organism: Schistosoma haematobium; assembly: GCF_000699445.3. Lineage (NCBI taxonomy): Eukaryota > Metazoa > Platyhelminthes > Trematoda > Strigeidida > Schistosomatidae > Schistosoma > Schistosoma haematobium. The sequence continues at coordinate 15,400,088 of NC_067201.1, forward strand.
TTATGCCAGTTTGCATAGCCATGGTAACACATACACACACGTGATTATTACTCATGTGTACATGATTCATCCTCCATTCTTATTATTCGTTCTCTGTCTGTCTGTAATGCATTCATCCCAAGTTTTGCTTTTTTTATTGATTAAAATGATTGACTGAGTTGTTTACTCTTAGTTTCCATTGTTGTTTACTTTTGCTACTCCCACTGCCTCATATGTGTTTATTATTCTGTTATTATTACTAGCCATGGTAGTAATAATAGTAGTACTCTTCGTTGTACCCTCTCTCTCTCGTTCGCTCCTACACAATTATTTTACTCTTTGGATATTAGTTGCGTTTGGCTGGTGATAGTGGTGATGAGCGGGTTAACTAACTAAGTAACCAACTAATGGGTGCGTGCGTGTTGATTTCTTTCAATAATAATAACAATAATAATATTAATTGTTATTATTATCATTATCAGTAGTAGTGGTAGTGGTAGTAATAGTAGTATTTCCAACTTGGCCGACAATAATGTTAGTTATCCTAGTTATAGGTACTGACTGTCTCATTTCATTTGGGTTTAATTTTCTTCTACATGGTAGTTTTGAAAGAAAAAAAACAAAACAACAGAAGTTACAAAGAACAACAACAACAGCACAAGAACGAAATGTTGTACTACATTGTATTGTAACATACAAGGGTCTGAATTCATCACATGTCTGTCTGTATGTATATACGGCTTTATAATGAACATATGGTGGTTGTGCATTGCGAAAAGTGATTGCAGTAATGTAAGGTAGGTATGCCGTACATCATATTTACGTGTACACACATACGCGAACTTGACAATAATACCGTGATGTATACACATACTACTGCCATATATTGCATAGATTGAGTAAATTTCATTCGAGTCTAAAACAATTTGCTTATTTATTTATTTATCTATTTAATGTATTCTCTTTTTCTCAATTATATTTTATGCGTACATGTATTCATGCATTTGAGTGTATAATTAATACAATACGGGAAAATAATGTCATAAACGAATAATCACTATGTTGTGTGTATGTGTGTTTGTCGTGTTGTTGTTTCTGCATCACTTCATTGTCTCATTTGACAGATTGCAAAATAAAATTCTATCACAATAGACAATAATAAGTTTAAATTTATAAAAATGTAAAATACAATTTGAAGAAACAGTAAATGCAATAGACCAAAGCGTGTCAGACTGATTGAGAAATGTATTATTAATAATGTAGAGTGTATAAAACTGAATGACCGAGTGAATGAGTAAGTGTATGTTGGAGAAGGGAGTGGGTGAAGAGGGTTGAGAGCAAATCGAATTACATATGCCTACGCGCTGCAGCATGTGTACTGTTACACGTTTTGCATACGTACAATACTCACTTAGTAATTAACTAATTCACTCTGTCACATACAATCTGTTACTTAAATTGTAGTACTTTGTTAATATTAGTGTTTTAATGGTGGTAATCATTTCAATGTATATGTGTATGTATGTGTATTTGTGTGTACACTCTAAAATGCAATACTTTTTTTATGTACGATGCGTAAATTCGAGACACGCAGAAGTGACTCATATAGTAATTTAATAATAACAATAATTACTCAAATTACCCATTTTAGTACTACACGTATTTTGTAAATTTGAAAATAAGGGTCTGTTTCATATTATTTATTTGATTATTTGAACACATAAATATTGATACAGAGGGGCATCAAATAAATATGCGCTACACAAGTCACTTGATTTTTGTGTAGGCTGTGATAATGGCCGGGTGCCCAAGCCGAAGCAGGTGATCTTCTTATGGGGCGAGATGCAGTCCCACGGTAGCCAGTGACCAACAATTGGTTCATACACCATTTGTTCCCTCAAGATCCTGGAGCCCATGTGCGCTATTAGTTTGGAATCAGGGTTTCTCAACTCCCCTAGGTGGATCCTTCATATCCAACTACCCGGTTAAAGCGCTGGATATTCGCTTTTGATCCTCTCAATTTCGTAAACAACACCTCACCACCAGAAGGTAGTGAGTAGGTCTTCCCTGGCAGAGGCTATATACGCGTGGCCATGTGAGAGCATTTCGAGAGGGAGAGCGAACTCTCCCCACCCTCGGCCGTACTAGGGCATTTGAGGTCAAAGATAAACACTTCTATAGTTTAAACTGATCCATTTTCGTTTCACCATGTATCCAATTCAACTGTGTGAGTGGTGTATAATTTACTCCTTGATCTTAGCCTCAGTCGCTCTACGATCCCCTCGCTCACTCACTCGTTTAATCTGTTTTCAATAGACTCCTTTTTATGTTGCCCTTAGTGGTGGTGTTTTTTGCACACAACCATTGTCTCACGATGATATCTGTTTTTTATTAGGGTATGCAATAATAGTAAAACCGAAAACTGATGGATAACATTCAGTCCTTTTTTGTGGGTGGGTGCGTGTATCCCTCCTATTTATGAATAGAGCTATAAAACATGAAAATATTACTTTGCACCAGTGAGTTATTTTCTCTCTCATAGTCTCTCTACAAAAAGTTGTACTTATAAACTTTCAGATGTCGAGTATGCATATATATATGCCTATGTGCCCGGATAAGTGACCCTGTCTAAGCTTGTCATTATATTTTTCTGTTTATTTTAAGTTCAGTTTGCATTACTTTTTCATCCTACAATTTAAATAATCGTTTCCTCTCCTGAAAAACTCCTGTTATTATTATTATCCCATAATTATCATTATTATTACGATTATTATTATTATGACAGACGGATAAAAGGTGATAATTTTTTTTCGAATCAGGAACTTGTAAAATAAACTACATGCATAACCGGACGCTTAATGCATACATCCATCAATACTTTGCCTAGCCAACCCTCCCCTCCTCTTTATCCTACTACTCGTCGTCGCGCTTTATTGAATATAAACATATGCTAAATAGTTTTTCTGTGCTTCCTAGACTAACCACTATTCCTCTCTTTCTCTATCTTACCATGTTACATGTTCCTTCATTCTATTAGTGGATCTTAGCTCTCCAGTCACACTCATACACAGACATAAACAAACATCGCATTTGTATTGTGTACTGGGATGTTGAGACTACGTTTAGTTAGTTAGTTAGTTATTATTACTATTATTATGTATGATCATCATACCATCTGGTCATTGAACTGTCTCGGAAATGATCTTCCTGAATACATTATTTGTCATCTCTCAAAATATATTTTATAACAGAATCTTTCAATTTTTGTGTTTTATCTTCTCTGGGTTTTGTTTCCTTACAACTTTACATATATATGTATAAAACATATATCATCATAAATTATAAGTAAATACTGATATAAAGAAAGAAACCTGTCAACAACAACAACATTTAGTCAATATTTATCGTCATCTCATCTCATCATACATATAGAAATTGTTATATCTATATATGTATGGGCTACCTTAAAGATCTACAATACACAATGCATAGTTTATTATCATTACTCTTACTCCAAATACGTGTCTATGTATGCATATATATACACATATACTATGTATATTTGTATGCATGTGTACATAAACATTTGAACGCTTAATGTGATCCTACATTTTACTAAATACGTTTTTTTAAACCCATATACAACTATATATTATTATATTATCATTACGAGATGATAGAACTGTTTCGTCTATATACATACAAATATCCCTGTTCTTTTTTCTCTCCAGTTCATCCAATATTCAAATTGTGTGCAATAAACAGGTGTGTGCATGTGTGTGTGCGTGACTGTCCCTATGTTTAATGTAATTTATGATTAATAATAGTAAGAGAGAGTTTTAATAAATTGATGTATCTGTTCCTATTTGTGTGCTCTATACTACCTGTATTATTATTATTATTATTATTATCATTAATACACATTTGTCTGGCTTCACACACACATAAGTGGATATGTATTGATTCCCTTTGTATGTGTATATATATACATCTAAATATGAATAATAATGGTTTAGTTCTCCACCATCTCATGTATTGATGATCAACTAAACTGATCGGTTCATTTTATTTAATCTAAATCATAAAAATCAACTAATTTTTCTCTCATCTATACATTATAACAATAATTAAATAAATAAATAAATAATAAATTGTGTGTTTACTTTAAACAAAGAAATAAATCAAATAGACATTTATCAACCATATAATTCAATATTTGTGACAGCACAATACGAGTTCTAGCGAAGACATTAAATTGGTTATAAGTATATATATTTCTATTTCTATTATTTAAACAAAAATGCTATACGATACTTTTTTGTATATGTATGTATATATATATGTTTATACGATCTCCCAATTCCTTGACCCGTTCTTTATCATCTTATTAAATATAAATAGGAAGAAGTAATGACTAGTTTGAAGTGTTCTTTATTTACGTTGTGTAGATTTTACATTCAGTTATATATATATAAGTTACTGGACGAATACTATTGATAAAGTCCTCAAAGTAGGAAACGAAACAACCAATACATATTGTTCTCTGATCAGATTGACAATCATTTTCCGTCATCACCTAATATGTATGTCTTATCATTCAATTATGGATCAACAGTTTGTTAACAATTGAGCGCCAAGTATGTAGCAATCATTAGTTGTGATTAACTTTATAGCCAATAGTAAATATTTTATTGTTCTATGGAATCCTTACGAGAATAGATAAACAAGTTTCTTCATGGTTATTCTGTAGTTATAAAAGAAGCAATTCAAGTTGTTTTCTTGTAAAGTTAATAAACTGGGATAATATTAATAATAAATGTATCGACACATTTCCAAATTGTCGATTTGTGAACATCGGCTATTATCCAGATTTAGTTTAATTTATACATTGAATAATAAAATAAATGAAGCAAATAGATATCGATTATTTCAACCGATGGATAACTGTATTACAACCATTTCAAATCATATAAAATCATTTCGATCACTTTGATGTCGGACTACTTACATGAAGATTGCCTATTTTTTTGCTTTATTAATAGCATGGTTATAGTCACACATCAGCTCCCTCTACTACTATCATCATCTGTTTGACTGAGCTCGAAATGGAACTTGCGTAGCGTGATTACCATTAGCAAGGTTTAACACCGTATTTCACAAATTAATGTATATTGCTTCTTTTCAGTATAAATAAATAACCGAATTAATTTAATACAAATGTAAATAGTACCTATGTAGGGAATATCAACTGGAAGCAGAACAATTCAATGGTTTATGTTAGTCAATTCACCATACTAACAATTTATTATCTAACCACCTTATGTAACGAATTGCACACGTTCATTTATTTTTCTACCTCTATTTTTATCGCTTCGACATTTGGTTGGTTAGTTTTGCCTAATGATTGTTGTTTTGTAACAGTTATGCACGTGTATGCGTCGTATCGGTATCAATGATAAAGCGGTGTTTTTTCTTCAATGTCTTTTATCGTTTTGACAAATTTACGGGATAATAATAATAATAAATAGACATCAGTAACCAATCATTGAATGGATTACGTAAATAAATTTTTCCTTTCCATCCCTCTTTATTTTGTCTAGTGTATTTAGTGTGAATATAATGATGTGAAATAGCATATTTCCAGTGTGATTTAACATTCTTTCACGAACATTCATTAATATGACAAATATTGCATAATCGAAAGGGGTGAAATTTAGAAGTTTTATATTATGTTCTAAAATAATCGAATCAACAAAAGAATATGCATGATTCTCGTTTCAGAACTAGAAATATTTTACTGTCGTCTAGAAATTCTTGATTTTCTTATTTACACTGAAATGATTTCTGTTTATACAACGTATAGTGTTTATTTATCTAATCGTTCACGTTTTATCGGTATTATTGTTTTATACACAAAACCTCTCCTGATAATAATCATCTGCTCACTAGTGACTGACTTCAAGAGATACTCCTGGAGTTCTAGTGAGAAGCCGTTACCAGTGGAGTTCAACCAGATCTGTTGTGAGATATCAGCTCACTGAAGACAATGGTGTACGGTGGCGCAACTTCATGAATTGGTTGAAGCTAGATATTAACACCGTTGGACGCCGGCTCGGTGGTCTAGTTAGTTAGGCGCTTGGCGCAAGGCTGATAGGTCCTGGGTTCGAATCTTGCGGGATCGTGGATGCGCACTGCTGAGGAGTCTCATACTGGGACGAAACGGCCGTCCAGTGCTTCCAGGTTTTCCATGGTGGTCTAGCTTCAATTGACTCATGAGTTCAACCAGTGAAATTTCTAAAATCTCCACAAAACCGCTTCTGATTATATTAAAGCCTATAGAACGGGTGAAAAAAATTATTTACAGATGATCAATTAGATTAGGTTTATCTAAGTTTGTTAATTATGTTTATGAAATATGATATACTATCGTGTACTGTTCTCTGTCGATTTGCCGACATCTATATTTACAAGAAATATTAAGCAATATTTTATTTTTTGAGCAAACAAAAAACGTTGAACACTAATGAGTGAACACCAACTATTGAATGCAGGTACATCCAGCCGACGAGTCCCAAATAAAATGAAACGTGCTTCCCGGATTCCACCGCTAGTCACCATCCATTTTTGCTTGGTAATGAGAACTATTTATATTGGTTGACAACAGACATTGTAGTGTGAAGTGAATTATTGGTTATTGATAATATATCTGGCAATCGGTCATAAGTTTCTTTGAAGCATTATTCATGTATGTTGAGACCTAATATATGAGTGATGTTATGGTTAGATGCAGTGTACCAGATAGAGATGGGAAATAGGTTGATAATGCAGTGAATTTTCATCAACCAATGTGGTTGGAAGATTTATTACAGAAACTTCACTAAGCCCTACTTAGACGTAAGAGGTTTCATGGCATTAGAGAAGTTAGTGTGAAGAAAGCTTGTGGTGGCCCAATGCAATAAGTGATATCAGTCTGTGAAGTAATCAATTGATGAACTGTGTCACTAACAATTCGTTAGAGATATTAGGTTACGCAACTCCGAATCGGTTGCAATGGCACAGATTCATTTATTCATTGTCATACCTTGAATCTTGATCTTTAAACTGATTTTCAACATTTTATTTTATTAATTAATTAATTCTTTTTGAGTCATATTAGTCATGTTTTCTACAGTCGTTGTTACTGTTAATATTTCTAATACTTTGGTATTTGTCTTGATAGTCTCATCTCACAGCAATGATATAGTGTGGTAACTTCAAGTAATGCTCATAATCTGCTAGGCTCTATGTAGACTGTGATTGACAATTAATTTTTGAATAACATACTTGTGATAATAATCAATAATGGAATAAATAAATAACAGACTAATCAAAATTATTGAATGTTATCACCAGGATTTCTTCGACACTATAGTGTACCTAAGGGAATCTTCAACATCATACGGAACTCATACTCACTGCAAAGTGGTGCATCGAGGACAGTTGACAAACGCATTCCAAATGAAGACAGGAGACAGACAAGACTGCCTACTCTTTCCCTTCCACTTTCTTCTGGTGGTTGACTGGATTATGAAGACTTCGACATCTGAGGAGAAACATGAAATAAAATGGACAGGTTGGATGCAACTAGATGATTTGGACTTTGTAGATGACCTGGTCCTTATATCTCATACACACCAAAAAATAAAGATGAACATAAACAATGTATCAGTAGGCCGCAACATACACAAGGGAAAATCCAAGATCCTGAAATACATCACAGAAAACACCAATCGAATCACACTTGATGGAGAAACTCTGGGAGAGGTGGTAATTTTCACGTAGCTGGTCAGCATCATTGATGAACAAGGAGGATCCGATGCAGACAAGCGAGGGCCACATTCCTACTGTTGGAGAACATATAGAAATCAAAACAACTGTCAACCAATATCAAAATCAGAATCTTCAATACGAACGTCAAGACAGTTCTATTGTACGGATCTGAAACGTGGAGAACTACTACGACTATCATCAAAATGGTACAAGTATTTATAAACAGTTGTCTATGCAAGATACTTAATATCCGTCTGTTGGATACTATCAGCAACGAACTACTATAGGAGAGAACAAACCAGCTTGCAACTGAAGAGGAAATTAGGAAAAGATGTTGGAAGTGGATAGAACATACATTACGCAAATCATAAAACTGCATCACAAGACAATCGCTAACTTGGAATCTTGAATGGGAACGGAAATAAGGAAGGTCAAAGAACACACTACGTCGGAACTTGGAAGCAGACATGAACAGGATGAATAGAAACTGGAAAGGATTGTCCAGGACAGAGTTGGATGGAGAATGCGGGTAGGCGGCTAACGCTCATTCACCTAGGATAACAGGCGTAAATAAGTAAGTAATCATTAGGATGGAATCATAAGAAACTGAGTAGTAACACAATAGACAGTTGTGTTGCCAACTTACAATGTATTTCAACTATTATCCAATCCATTTTTCATAATAATAATTGTCATTATCAACCATAGTGATTGAACTCTCTCAATTACATATGTATTATTTTCTCTTCACTGTATCAATACCTAATTTGTATTAAACAGATAAAGGATTTCTGGTTTTCACATTGCGTAATGTTTATTTGATATTTTTGGTTGTTATTGTCAGTGTGTGATAAATAAAGATCAGTGTGTGTATACAAGTAGATAAATTCATTGTTTTAAACAAGTTACATTTACAATATTACCGGGGGTTATTGTGTTGTTTTGTTGTTCAAATCCTTATTATAAATAAGTAAATAAATGTTATTGTATCAAGCTATGCAGACAATGGCAAAGAAATTACCTAGTCACTTTTATATTGCGCATATGACAAAACTCTTCTCTCTTTTATTGTATGACAGTAGAAGTAATGGGATTCTTTTCAAGTCCTTTAAACTACTGTCTGAGTGTTATATTACCATATTGGAATTCGTCTATTATTATTTACTATTTTTAAAAAATGTCAAGGCCCCTCATAGCGAGTGAGATAGAGAAATTATATATATACACATTATATATACACAGACATTAGTAAATAAACAATACAGATTGATATTCAATATTTATAGATAAACGATAACAATCAACCTTGTATTTTTGTAAAATACTGCATTCTCCCGTCAATCTGCTTGCATATTTGAATATATATAGTAATATTAAGGAAATGTCTACACCAGTAGTAGTAGCATTAGTAATAACGGTAGTAGTGCATTTGTCTAACCATCTGGCTAGCCAGCCAACCAGTCACTCATCAAACCGTTATCAAGGTACTATATTTTTTTTTACTTCCAACACATACTTGTGTTAAATTTTTTTCCTACCCCTAAGTATTCTTTTTTTTAGAAAAAGCATTCTCTTTCTCTTTGGACCGTGTATTATGTTGTTGTTTGTTTGACCTTGGGGACTGAGACTATTTCGTTTATTAGTCAGCAACATCGTGTAGTAGTACTACTTGTATATATATATATATATATATATATATATATATATATATATATATATAGTACGTACGAGTGTATTCAGTTTTTTTACAATCTTCTCTGAATACTTTTCTGTGTCATACACAAGTCTTCGATTTGTAGCGTCATCGTACAACAGAGATGATGACGCAGCAAATACACATAATACTGTAGTAAGTTGTAGTAGCTGTATTCGTAGTAATGGTCATGGTCATTATCATTCTAATGTACTATATGCATATGGTAAAATTAATGTAATTATGCATTTATTGTTTTGTTTTTATAAAAAAAAAATTAATATTAGAACATGTATTGTGTGTATACAAGCAAATCATCAACTTGGAATGGTGACTGATCAGACCAAAAGAGTAATAAATTTGACTAACTCCATATTCATTTATCAAAACGAACCAATCAAATAATGGAGATTTAAATAGTTTGGTAATATAACGCCCACGTTTTCAGTCATATCTATTATTACCCTAACAAAATGACATGAACTATGGATAGAGGTCCTAATTCTTATGTTTTATTAGTCTGGACAATTAGAAAAAAAAATGCCTTGTTTACATACTACTACTATTACTGCAAATGATGAGGCCTATAATAATAGAATATGACTCATTATTTGTAACCTTGGCTAATAGTAGTTAGTGCTAGTATGATTATAGGTACTGCGCTTATGATGGTACACTTTTTAAAAAAAAAATAAATGAAAGCAAAAAATAACTTATTAGAAATGAGAATGAAAAACTCATCTTGATTAGTTATTCTCTGATGAGAATCGGTGTATTGGATGTTGGTGTTAGGGGAGGAATTTTTCATATGTGATAGTGCAATAATGAGACATACATATGTATACACATAGTCGAGACTAATATTATATATATGGTTGATTGCGCTATCCTATTGTTGTTCTTGTACTTTGTTGTTTTTCGTTTCATATACACACTCTGATTATTAAGTATGATAAGATCAATAAAAAAGAGGTAAGTAGAGGTGAACAAAGCATTCCTGTTTTAAGCAAAAAAAAATTGAAGTATGGTAGAGAAAAAAACGAACTATGGAAATATGTGTAGACTATTGTTGTCTAGTTTCCTATTTAAACAGAATGTATATATCCTACATAAAACCAGAAGGTCATTTTGTTCTCAGTATAATCATGATTGTAGTAGTTAGTAGTTAAATGCTTAAACTTTTTCTACATATTCATCATGACTTGTCTTTTGTTTTCATTCTACATATCTCTTTATACTATTAAGGGTTACAAGTTGGTTTACGTCATGAACCTCTTAGTTATTTTTTTACAATTATCTCAGTCAAATTAACGAGATTGCAAAGAATACTAGGTAAAAACGTGTGTACTATAAAGAAACCTTATGAAACCAGCAACCATAGTTCTAATCATCTTCTAGTTTTTGCCTACGTGAAGATAATGTATTACTTGTCCCACCGTATGATTTTTCTTTACCATCTTCATGTTCTTCAAATGAACGGCTATTTCTCCTAATTCTAATCTACAACTCCTACTATTTTTCATCGAACTTCAAACTATTACGTAACCACATACAACTTTGGTTATCACTCAGTGGTCAGTCATCAAGAATGTCTCAATCAGTCATCTTTTAAATGGTTAAATGATCATGTATACTTCAGACTGATATGCTGTTATTTGATATGTTTGAATCTTACAATAGATATCAATTTTCTCAATATTATAGATACTCCGTGTTGATTTCCAGCTACTTAATCACAGGTTCGAAACCCTTTTCAATTCAGTTCAGTTTGGGGTAAGCTAGGTAATCTTATCAGCCCTTGAACTTGGAATATGGTTTAAATCCGAGTTCACGAATATATACTCAGTAAATAAGTCGATAATAGTAATAATAATAATAAATGTGACATATGTATTTATCCAATAATTATGTTTTTCTCTTGAAAAATCTTTTTTTCTTTCCCTTTATTTGTAGAACATTTTCTAAGTGATTCAAACTCAGGTACATCAACCCTGGATAAACGTTATCAAGATCGTCGACGTCGTAATAATGAAGCAGTACGTCGTTGTCGTGAAAATAAACGTGCACGTCTACTTGGACGTACAGAAACTACAGAGAAATTACAAAGTGAAAATCGTTGCCTACGTAATGAATTAAGTGGTTTAAGTATGGAAGTTAAAGCATTACGTAAATTGCTTACAGTCGGTGGACAACAACAGGATCAGCAAGAAAATACTACCACCTTTACTACTAAAAACAATAATTGTATGAGTCGTAATGCTAGCAGTAATGGTATGGATTATTCTGATGACAATAATGAAATAAAGTTGTTTGAAGAAACAACAGCAACACTGAAACATGATCAGAAAGAAGTTCCATTATCACTAACGTCATCGTTATCACTACGACGGCGACCACCACCACCACCGATATCTATGCCATCTTCAGATGGAGATAATGAAAAAGAAGTTGAGAATACTGTGATTGTTGATCATGAAACGGAAATGATTGAAACTATGAATGATAATAATATTGACAACACTGACGATGATATTGAAATGCCAACTTTAACCACCATGAATGTGGATAATTATTCCTTGGATGATGATGATGATGATGATGACGACGATAATTCATTGAGGTCTCAAACACATACTGATCATCGTAAGAAATTATCATCCAATATCACCATGGAAACATCCTCATCAAATGGTCGAATCAATAAAAATGTACGGGTTTTATTGCCAAATGAACATTCCCAACATATTGATAACTTATTACAGGAAAAGCTAATTCATATTGCACAGATGGATACAAAAGACAATACAAATGATACTGCCACTACTACTACTACTACTATTACTAATACTACTAATAACGAAAATATCAGTTCCTCTGACAGTAATAAAATTATGGATTGTACTAAAAGCGATAATGGTAGTCGATGTGGCGTTGATGTCGGTGGTAATAGTATTAGTATCGCTGTTACAAATACTGATGGAACCCAATCGACTGAATCATTAAGTCATGTAAATAAAAATGTAAATGATAAACCGACAACTATCATCTTACGTGGACGTCGACGTACATTGAAGACACCAATACATAATAAAAACGCTAAAACTAACATAAATCATATCAATCATCATCATGATCAAAATACTACTGATACTATTGATAATATGATTACTTCTAGTATTACTCAAACTACTGATCTGAATGATGCATCAAATACATCCAATATAATATCCGCTCATAAACAACATACACCTCCTTCCTGTAATACTGCTACTAACATCATATCAAGTAGTATATTATCGAAAAGTGAAAATTCTTACATTCTACCCGATAAATCAACTTATTTTCAACTAACTAATGAATATTCCACAAGAAATTCAGGGAAAGAAGATAGTATTTTAACTTAGCATTTATTTATGTTTGTTTTTTTGAAAAAAATTTAATTTGTGTTGTTTATAATTATGAATTATATACACCCCATCCCATTCCACCCCGTCCTCTGGCCTTTTCTTCTTCTCGTCTCTTTTGTCCTATCTTTTTTTTGTGGTTTTGGCGATTTCCGACTAAATTCATCATCATTACCTTATTTTTGTGATCAAAAGAGAACACATAACTCATGTTTATTACACTGATTTCAAAGTTAGTAATCATGTTGGCGCCGATGTCTTCTGACCATTATTTTTCCGATTGATCATGTACATATATTCCTGGAATTTATGCAATCATGATTCAATTTTTACCTGTTTTCTTTATTCCATGGATTGATTTCTTCCACAGTTTATTCCTCCTTCATTGTCTTCCTACTTTTAATTTTCCTTTCTTCGATTTAAATCTTAGAACTCCAATTGAATCTACTTATTGTGAAGTAAACATTGAAAATGCATACATTTTCAAAAGGTGTTCTTATTGCTTAATTGCTACATTGGTCAGTTAATTTACTATTTCATATGAGATCAGATAACGCATAACATCATAGTCTTTGAAGATGACAATATAATCGATATCATGTTGATTGACAAATAATAACCTCTTGATACTCTCTCTCTCTCTCTTCATTTCTCTTAACTATACAGACAACATGACTACTCTCGTTAATCCCTACTGATTGACTATTCATAACCAACAAAGGTAGCAGTACCACTACTAATAATAATAGCAATAATAATAATAATAATGATAATAGTTTTCCAAATCGATCTTCTTCTATTTGTATCCCAATTATTTATAATATGTATTTTTGTTTATTCGTTTGTTCGTTTTTTGTATCATGTTGTTTGTTTGTTTATTGTTACGAGAGAAGGCGGTTTTTTTTAGAAAAGTATTTTAATAAATAGACAATTTACAACATTGTCCCCGTTTATCTCATCCTCCATTCTCCATTTCTGTGTATTTTTTCCCGTCCAAAAGATAACACACTTTCCATGACATGTAGGATGATGATGATACATTATCATCACTGTTGGCTGGTTCAATCTTTACCTATTGAACATTGAGTTTTGTTGTTCACATTTTGATTGGTTTTTGTTTTTTACGAAAAACACTTGACTATACATATATATATATATTCCAATGATTCATATTAATGAGTTGTTTTTCTATGATTTGATACTGTGCTCTTCACTTTATCATGTAGATTATTAACTTTTAACTTACCTCAGCGGCGATGATGGTTGTTTCCTGCCCGTTTTTTGTATCCTATACAGTACTGATGTAAATAATAATAATATTATTACTAGTCTCTGTTTTTTTCCGTTGTTTTTTTACCTGTTATTTTTCTAAAAAGTGATTATCTTTGTACTCCATCACGCATTCCTCTACTCGTTATATTACACTGGCATGTGTATGTGTGTGTGTGCGCGCAAATTCTTCTTACCTGTTGAATTCTTTCATTATTATCCCTTTTTCTTCAAAAAAAAACATACGAACAATTTTCTTGTTTCCTTCAAGAGTTAAGTTTTTTTTGTTTGATAGAGATGAGGCGTGAATTTAAACCGAAGTTCAATGGAATTACGATCTAAAACAACAAATATTCTTCATCATCGAAAGTCAGCCATCAGCATTTTCTTTATTTCTACTATGTACCATGTTGTTTTTCTTTCAAATCTTATGAAGAATGTCTTTGGACTTAACATGATAATTATTGGTCTATTCCTCCCCATCCACAACACATTTTTTAGTGAGAAATGAAGATAGCAATAATATTGATAAATAAGCGCCAAATACGTTACGTTTCTTCTTATCTTTTTGTGTTTATGAGAATACCTTGCTAATATTCTGTATTTTTGTGTGTTTAGAGTGTAAAAATGTAAAATAAACGTGTATGTCTGTAAAGTATATGTAGATGAATATCTAGGTGTACTGAAACTTATTGTGTAATGACTACCCCACACGCACACACATACACATTGGTGACTATGTAAGAATAATCCTATCGTTAATATTATTACCATTATTATTATTATTATTAGTGTATACCTACAAAAGGAACAATTTTATTGTTGATAGTAATCATCATTGTGTAATAATTTTTTTCTAATTTTAAAGAGAAAAACAAACATTACATTCCTATTATATGATTCCTTTTTCTCTCTGTCTGTACGTGTATGTATGTATATATATATATGTGTGAGGTTCTTCTCCTTATTTATCAACATTACTACTATTCCACTCATTGCACATCAACCTGTGTGTGATGAATTTACTGCTCAGACGATAACAACGATAATTAACAACTGGGAGAACTTAAAAGTTACGTAAGAAACTAAACAGAATGATAAATGTATTCCACAAACTATTGTGAATTGATTTTTGTATTTTATATATTATTCATTACACAATCTTCTATATATAGTATCAATCTTAAATGTAATATTGTATGACATTACTATTACGATGATTATTACTATTATTATTGTATACTTTTATGAATACTGTTACCGAATTACAAGTTGTTAACTATTGTATTGTTTCTGTCACTTATTATAGAGAAGAATTGTAAAAGTGAAACAATCAGTGCATTTTTTTCACCGGTGTCTTATTACTATTATTATTATCATTATTATTACTATTAATATTGTCTATATGTTCGTGACATTGATGGTGTGGATTATGCTGATGACGAAGAAGAAGAAGAAGAAGAATAAGAAAAGAACAATAATTCTGATAAATTAACCTGGCAGTTTCTATTCTGGTCTAATCTTCTTGTTATTCAGCCATTCAATTTCTTTTTTTCTTTCTAATCTCTTTCTAAGTATGTTCATTGTGCTCAATGACAATAAATAACGAGGGTTTTTTTTAATGTTCGTATCATTCCTGTTTTATTACTCTTATTATTGTTATTATTACTATTGAATAATAAAGTTTTTTTCTTTCGTTTTTATAACTTTGCTTCGTGTTTTCTTTTCGTTGTTGTACATTTCAATTTGTTGATAGTTGACAAAAAATAGGGTATAAGTGAACTTAAGTTACTACTTATTATTATGACTATTATATTGACTAAAGCATTAGATATTCAAACATTAATTTTCTGGTTTGAATCCCTCGGTTCGCTTATATATCGTCTTGTATAGTTGAAATGAGCGGAAAATTTTAACTCTTATAAACAATATCAGATAATGTAGAAGTATTAAAAATCTACAAAATTGACTTGTCTAATTGTGATAGGAAATGCCAATAAACATAATCTATGTGATAACTCCAAGTTTCCGTTTTAGCATGATATAAAGGGTGAGTAGTGTTTAGAAAGAGTTCAACAATACTACCATATTTTGATCAAGAATGGTTAACTTATGTCAAGATTATTTTGGGGAGATACACAGTTTCTCATTTCATTATTAATCATCAATACTGAAATCTACCAATTTAGATTAAATCTCATTTGATTTGACCTGTTTTTACTAAATCAGATATAGATAGAATATATGTATACAGGAATGGCGAAACTGAATTGTGCGATTACTAAATGTGACACTACGTATAAAATATACATTTGATTCAGTGAAACCAGTTCAAATCAAATGAGATATAACCTAAATTGGTAGACTCCAATGTTAATGATTAACGGTGAAATGAGAAACGAGCTTGTTAGATTTCAAGTCAACAGCTTTAGTCCAACCATTCCTTATTTCAATACTACTTTGAGAATCATTGCGTTCACTATGCTATGCTAGTGAGCTGAGATAAAGTTCGTACTCTCAAGCAAAAATATGTGGTTTCCTAAGAGGTTCGCTCTGTTATTCTTCTATCTAAAGGTCCACTCGACAAGTCTTGAATGTTACTACTCTTAGTATTTTTGTTTCCCCATAGTTTCTAACTCGTCCAATCGCATTTTCATGGTGCTACTGATAAAATAAAGCATATACTAACTAAAATGAAGCACAGTAGTATATAGTTTGAGCGCTTGCGCGCGAGACTGAAAATCTCGAGTTCGACTCCCCATTGTGGGGTCGTGAACCCACTCTGCTGAAGAGCCTCATACTAGGACGAATGGTCATCTATTGTGTCGAGGTTCTCAATAGTTATCCAACTTAGATCAGTTCATGATATCAATGAAATTAACTGGATCAGTACGACAATCTCTGATAGGTAGTTATCTTTATTCGAAATAATTCAACCAAATCAACTAGGGAACAGCGACCATTTATAAGTTTATTTGGAAATTTCTTTGTAGACTTCTTAGCACAGTCTAGAACTGTTAAAAGCAACCATATAGCTTAGTAAGTCGGATACATTTTTTGGTTGTAATATTAAATTGCCGTTAATTTGTGTTCAGACAGTACCGCTGCTCAATCTATACAAAATCTGAATGTCGATCAGTAGGAAAAAATCATGTGTTCATATATTGATTTCAGTCGAGTTGATGATTCTTCATTCAGATGCTCCCATTTCTTAATGTTGACGTAAAAAAAACAATATCGAGTCATCTATTCAGAATGCCTATATACTAATACCACCCAGAGTCTTATTATCAATCAACTGGTTTTACTATTACACTGTGTTCTTTAAACCGGAGAATATGATTTACTCAGCAATGATGAATAGGCATTCTGAGATTGCTTGTTATTCAATTAAATTTAACGTAGTTTACACATTTGTAATAGAACACGGACATTTGATCTCACTATTTACCGGGATAATAGAATAGTCTCTGGTTTTCACTAGTACTCTCGATGTGATGTCAGTTGAAGGTGTAAACTAACTTCGACTTGAAAAAACCACAAATCTCTCCCTAATTATAATCTTATCCTCACTAGTGACTTATTTAATACTGAGAGTAGCCAGTGTATATAAAGCACATAAAATTTTCAGTTTTTACTGGATTTGAATTTAATATCGTTGGAGTCCCCAAAATATCCCTCGTCATGTTCCCAGAGGTCCAGAAATGCCAGGGAACAGAATCTTCTCATAAACATCTAGAATATATGGAATCACGTACCACGGTTTGGGTTGGATAGTCACCCATACTGTTATTATATTTGGCATAGTTCCAGAAATTTCCGGACGCCCAAGACTAGATGTAAAACTATAAATACCCGCGTTTTTCTGCACATAAATTAACCTTTGAGTAAAGCTTTTATTCGCGTTTCCCACCTGCTCTCTAGTGTTCCAGTTGATGTGTAGAATTAGTTAAGGATATCAGAACCGGCGAAGAAGACAGGTTAAGCATCTTGGTAGCATGACTTATTATATCTGAACATTAAACTAATATTTAAAAATGTGTGTATTTTTTCACAGACTAATATCAGGAAAATAAATTCTGGCGACGAATAGAGTAATGGAGAGTTATCACATCGTTGTTTGCGATGGTTCAGAAGTGCACGCCTATAATGTTGTACAGAATCAGTTACAGGATACTCACATATGCTAAGTACATATTACGCAGCAGTATTTAAGATTTAAATGTATTCTCAAATTTGGAGTAAGAGATTCTGATCTATTGAGTTCGGGACTATTGCATTTTATGGTTAACATCACAAACTAACCTTAGTTATTTGACTAATGGAGACTAGGGGGCACTGTACAGGTATTTCGCTCTAGCACCGGGCTCCTCAGCAATGAGAATTCACGACCCCACTGGAAGTCTAATCCAACACTTTTAGGCCTCACACCGAGCACTTTACCATCAGACCTTGATTTGATCACCAATGAGGCTATGGATTTGTGCTGATAAATTATCCATCTACTAAGATGAAACAACTGCCTAGTGAGCTCAGTTATGATAGGTTGAGGCAGGTATCATCTATGGCAATGAGTAATGGTCTCTCAGTACAAATTTACTGAAGTTGAAACAGAACTAACTGATGGTACCTTATCCCTATATAAGTAAAACTGTCTACGCAATGCCTAGAGGACTTGAATTCTATCCGTGTCTAAATCATGGGTGTACAATACAGTGGAGTCCAACACTAAAACTATACAATTGTCCAGTCACCCCTGGTTTTCAATAGTTATCTTATCAAAGTCAATTCATAATGTAATCAGTTTTCAACTTGACAAATAAAAGTCTTCACAAATCACTTAACTATCACATCATAAAAAAGATTCTAATATAATACGATTTTGTTGTTATACAGCTGTTCAGTTTAAATAATACGCCAAAACTACTTAATACATTACAGTTCCATATTGTGACAATGAAACATCATTTCTCTTTTATAACTATTTATATAAATTATTAATCTTAAATGTATGAATTGATTCAGATCACTTACGTTGATAACAAACAAACAAACAAATAAGTAAACACAATGGAGACATGTTTTTCAGTCTGAAATTTTACTAACTAAAAGTCAGGTTAGAAATAGCGAAAATTACATTATGCAAAACTGATTGAATATTTTACGACTATCATTCATATTTGTATAATAATAATAATAATAATAATAATAATAATAATAATAATAATAATAATAATAATAATAGTCATTATTATTAATTGATTTTCAAGTCAAAAAATGCATAGGGATGTTTGATGGTCGGGGTGGAGCACACTGGGGAGTGGTGTTGGTGGTAGTAGTAGTAGTAGTGATCGATGGGGTTAAATGATAAACAATAACTCAATGGATAAATGAGTGGAAAGTAACTCTTTATTATTTCATTTAATTGACATTATTATTATTATTATTAAATTTATCTAATTTATTCCAGTTGCTTTATAATTAATATTTTCATTTTTCTTAATTGCAACCAAAAAAAAATTGATTAAAAGGTGAAGATTAGAGAGAAATATCATGGAATTACTGATAGATGTGTGAGTGTGTTTGTGTGTTGCTGAGACTAAATTATTAATACAAGCGAAATTGAATGAACAATGGATGTAGAGGATTTTCTATTTTTTTTTTTTAAAAAAAATTCACTTTAAATTAATATGTAAGTCTGTTAAACTGACTTATTTGTTTTGGTTAAATGAAATAGTTACCCCCACGATGTTATAGAAAGAGAAATACTGCACTGAATATTGTAAGTCAATAGTTTAAAAATATTATGACTTCTGCTATTCCTAAAGGTATTTGATTGAATCAATAGAAAGTGGTCTTGGGTACGCATTAATATGGAGTTCATAACATTGTTTCAGCTTAGGACTGTGTGAGATCGTGGACAGTACTGTTACTTTTTGGTTACTTAGCTGAAATCTATTAATTTCCTTCTACAAATAATCAATAAATAATAAATGTCACTGGTTGAAATTATGAGTCAATTGAAGCTATACCACCATGGAAAACCTGGAAGTACTGGACGGCCGTTTTGTCCTGGTATGGGACTCCTCAGCAGTGCGCATCCACGATCACGCACCCCGCGGGATTCAAACCCAGGACCTACTGGCTTCGCACGCGAGCACTTAACCATTAGACCACTGAGCCGGCATCCAACGGTGTTAATGTCTAACTTCAAATGAATTTGTGAACAGAAGCGAAAAATTCGATTATCAAGAATTTATTGATTGAGATCTTGAACCGATTGATGTAAGATCATCATTGAAAATCTGGAAGCACCCTATACTGATAATTATCATGTGCTCACTAGTGATTAACTTCATGAGGGAATTCTCGGAGTTCTAGTGAGAAGCCGTGACCAGTGGCGTTATTCCGTGTCGGGTAGA
The DNA here is from genome assembly GCF_000699445.3 of Schistosoma haematobium. NCBI lineage: Eukaryota > Metazoa > Platyhelminthes > Trematoda > Strigeidida > Schistosomatidae > Schistosoma > Schistosoma haematobium. The sequence goes on from NC_067201.1 coordinate 15,420,664, forward strand.
TACAGGTCAACCTGCGTAACAGAAGGATTGGTTGAGGTTAGACATTAACACTGTCGGATGCCGGCTCAGCGGTCAAGTAGGTTAAGCGTTCCCACGCGAGACTTAAGGCCCTGGGTTCGAACCCCGAGAGTGGGGCCGTGGATGCGCACTGCCAAGGAGGAGTCCCACAATAGGACAAAACGGTCGTCCAGTGCTCCCAGGTTTCCAACAGTGGTCTAATATCAATCGGTTCAAGACCTCAACCAATAACTAATAATCTCCACAACCCTATACTGATAATATCCAGAATTTGTAAGTATGAAATAAGTCGGTCTTTCAAATACAACTCAATCTAATATCAAATAAATTGACATACGAATTATCTCCGTGATCAAGTCTCTTGACTGACTGTAGTTAGTTAAGAGAGGATAAATGTCTTGTGACGTGAATAATAAACTATACTGATTAATGTCACTAACCATAGGATCAAAATAATTATGACTGTTCTGTATCAGTTGGAATTTAAGATTTTACTTTGAATAAAGCGAAGCCTTACTTTTGGACTGGGATAACCTATGGAATTTAGCTTGTGTGTTTCGTCTTATTTGGAACTCTAGATGTACTTACATTCAAGTGTTAGTTTTTCCATTGAGACTGGAATACCTTACATGTCGTTTAAGCTGCAATGGATTGTTCAATAGGCTCAGAAAGTTTAAGTAGTCACTAGGTTGTTCAGCAAGTGTGAAAATATTTGCGATACAGATCTATACAGCTGATGAGTCCCAAATATCCAAGGTCCAAAGTGAAATCGAACGCATGAATTAGGTGACAATAAAACCCAGGAATTGACTCATATGGTTCATATCATCAACAGAAACTGACCAAATACCATTTTGAACACCAACGACACAATAATATGGAGTTTTATAGAGGAGAACTATAGTTACTTTTCGTCTGAACAGCTACTTTTTATAGAACTGTTTTTCCTCTAAAATGAACAAGTCTAAAACTATACAATTTCAAAATCATGTTATACTCTTCACTGATTTGTTTATATGTTAGTTTTCTTAAATTATGAAGCTGATCAATTTAAGGATGTTACAACAAAGATTGTCATGGAATAAAACGTTTTGCTTGAATTTAGATATATGATGCTTTGTATTCCAACCCAATGTCTATATAATACCATTCTCAACATAAGGTGAAAAGATCCTAAAATGAAATTTATGTTGAGTCGTTCGTGTATATTGTTGACGATTCTCATGAAATAACAAAACAAATGCCTATAGATTTCTAATTTTTAAGTGTATGAAATATATCTCTTTCTTTGTGCATGTATAGTGAATTGTTCTTGGCTGTAAAATAAACCCTGTATAGAATACACGAAATTACAAATTACCGATTGTAACAAGTACTAAAAAGTAACTATATAATTAAGAGCAATAGTTCAAGGATTTCTTAAAAATCATAATTTCTAACATTAGTCTTTACAATTCTTAAGATTGATATGTTATCTTCGAATCAGTAAGTAACTTGAAATGTCATAGTGAAGCAGTATTTCAAAATATGACATGTTCATTATGAAACTCAAATACTTCTTATAAATAAACCTTATTTGATGTAGGTTAATGCTCGTTTATGTATTTCAACAAGACGTACTATCAATATTGACGGAATTAGTGATCGTTATGGGATTCAAACTTCCGTTACCCATATTCATAGTCTGAAACATGAATGGACTATTCGGTATACTTCTAATACCCTGTAGGAATGTAGTATTTACAGTTGTTTGATAAGTGAGTAATGACCAATATCATATCTGTCTTACCCTTTGGTACTGATTAAAATATATCGTCCAAAACTATAAACTAAGTGTCACTGGTTCAAATCTATCAGGTGGAATAAGTTCTCAAGAATGTAGTTACACCTTGTTAACAAGTGATAACTAGCTCGAAACCTCGGTCAAACAGGGTTTTCTATCTACTACCTCTTACCATTCAATATCGAAATATAATGCATATAATATTAAACAAATTAAACTATTGACCACACTACAACTTGATTGATAGAATTTGATCGACGCTAAAAAAAAACTGGCTAAACCTGATATATTGGTAACTTCTCAATGATCAATTCAATGTAAACTCCTCTTAGATCATCAGCATAAATTTTAGGTTAAACTTTTACTTGGTATCAAACCATACTTCATTCTATTTAGATCTAATATAATATATATTCATGTATGCATATAATTGGGATGATGTGTAATAAATGAGGTCACTTTTCTTTATTTTGACCTATTTACTTCTAAAATAAAATTTTTCTACATAATTAATGTGACTGTTTTTTTTGTTGTTTGTTTGTTTGTAATTATTATGATTACCATTATTATTCATTGAAATTTGATGTCATCAGCTTCCATTTGTTTTTGTTTGTTTTTTGAACACGTTTTATCTGGTCTCTTCTTTTCTTATACTCAAATTTTCTTCTCTCTTGGTCATTTAACCATTCACACACACACATATACACATACACCCACTATCTCTCTCTGTGTGTGTTTCATGTACATCCACAATTGCTGTTATTTTCTGTAATATGACATTGTAATCAGTTATAATGATTAACTGCTCAAATTCATGATTAGATAAGTTAGAAATTTAATCATAGTTATTAGGATTTTATAAAAACTGATATAAAAAGTTAAGGAGGGGGGTAACATTGAAGTACACAGGTTGTATGATTTTACTATTCTCTCTAGTTTTTCTTTTCTCAATCACCTTCCTCTTTCTTGTTTATCATTTATCATTACAACACATAAACAAACACATTTCATGTATCAGAGCGCATCATTGACCTAAATATAATATACGTCACAATTATCTTACCAAAAAATATGTTATATAAATGAGTAATAATAATGATAATAATAATAGAATCATTGAATCCATTGCAAAAGAGGTGATTGCATGTATCATATTGTATCAAGATTCTTTATGTTTTCATATTGTATATTGTTAAGCATAATAATAATAATTGTGAATAGATTATTTATTTATTATTTTAAATAATAGAAACTCTTTTGTAATATCTCGTTTAGTTCATTATTACTCCTCCTTTCACTTATTAAGTTCCTATCTTTTTACACAGATTGTATATGTGCTTGAATATGTGTGTGCATGTGTGTTTAGTGTGTGTGTGTGAGAGAGAGTGCACGTCTGTGCAATAATAAGTGGGGTTACAGACATTTCAATTTAATTTTATCATTCGACCTGACTAGTTAATTTGTGTTACGTTCATTCTTTGTGTGTGTGTCAGAGAAAGAGAGAGAGAGAGAGTAATATTTATTTTTTTTTACTGTGAAAATAATGATTTTAAAAAGTCATCATCATTATTATTATCAACATCAGTAACCAGGATTGCATGTGTTGTAGTATGTTTACACTTGAAAATTATTGAACAACTTTTTTTCTTTATAAAATGATTTTGTTACATGAATGGTAACTGATTACTTTTTATTTTTATTCATTGACTAATTTGCATCAAAAATCCTTTTTTTTATATTTTTCTTGTTCTTTCATAAAGATAAACATTGTGATCAGTTACTAGATTTCGTGATATTTCAATTTTGATTTTGAATATTCAAGAAGAAGGTACCAACAACAACAACAACGACAACAAGAACAATAACAGAATACTCATCTTGTGTGTGTGTGTGTGTGCGTGTCGATTAATTATGTGTATTGACCTATTTTATTGAAATGTCATATTTATTTATTTTTTTAATTTTGAATAAATTATTATTATTTTTTGGATATATTAATAATAATTTCCTTAATGGTGTATCCATGCCTTTGTATGTGTGTGTATGCGTGTGTTTTGTAACTATGATAAGTTAATGGAGTAAAAATAACAACAACAACAATAACTCAAGTCGATATTTGGTAAATAAGAATGAGTTAAGTGGTTAATTAACATATATGTTTTTGTTGTTAATAAAAGGATGCATACTTGTACATCTAGTCAACTTACTATAAACTGAATTCGAGATATTCTTAAAGTTCTGGTGAGAAGTTGTAATTGATGGAAGGAAGGAACTTCAACATATCTAGATTGAAGTAATTATCAATAATAAGGTTGGATTCTTATGGTTGGGTAATCACAGAGAGATATGAATCTTCAGAGCTTAATAACTAATAGGGTCTTGGGTGTGTATCACTGAATAGTCGGATTAGACGAAGTAGCTGTCAGTGGTGGTGTGTTTGAATATCTGGTCTACCTGTTCTTGTCATCTAGATATTTCAACAAGTTATTTGTTTTCGCAAATAATTATGTCTATTAATCACATAACTTCTTCAAGTGCGTTTATGAAAAGTTCATGACATGTCGCTGTATAAATTACAAAAAAGCCAAATCAGAAACATTGTGGTTGCTGGCAATATACATTGAAAAGAATGTACATTATTCAGATGCCGATTCATGAACTGATAACATATAACTGGAGACCACCCAATATTTATCGTCGGGATCTATCAAGAAATAAGAAACGGAAACTTTTTGAAATACTTTGTGCTGAGAATTCTATATTGTACCGGAAATAGAATATTGAATGAAGCTAATAATAATAGTAATAATAATAATAATGACTGTCCAGCGTTTCAGGTTATAAAGCTGAGTGACACGCGTTCAAACCATACTAGGAGTGTCAGTTCCTCGAAGATTTCAGGAACGCCTTTTTAATGATTATCACCTAACGAGAAATCTAGGTCAAACAAGGTTTTCTGACAACTACCTAACAGCATACAGAGCGCTGTTCACCTACATTTGGATCTTGAATTCATTTTTTTCAAAAAGATCATAAGATCCCGGACTAATTTCATTAAGTTTTCAATTGTTATATAGTAAGCATTTGAATTGTAGTAAAGTACACTAGATTATTTTGCTTCAGTAATTATTCATCCAATGTACATCCAATACATAACTTATGCAGAGGAACATTTTCTAAGTTCAATTTCACATTAATTCACTCCTGGCAGTGTTCATGAACATTTTTATAAAATAATTTCATGGAGCGTAGTTCTAGTAAAAGACCAACAGTATCAAAGTCCAACCAATATGATTATCAGAAATCAGTGGCATATACACTACGATGGAAAAATTGTCCAGTGCTTACTGGTTTCCAATCATTGTCTAACATAACGCTCGACAAACTCGAGAGCGTTGTCTAACTCTAGCTTATAACTTTAAACCTAACTCAATATTAAATTTTAATTCCCAACCCTAACCTTTATTATTCATTGATCATGTTGAAAATGTTTATTCATCGTGGATGCGCACTGCTGAGGAGTCCCATACCAGGACGAAACGGCCGTCCAGTGCTTCCAGGTTTTCAATGGTGGTCTAGCTTCAACTGACTCATGATTTCAATCTGTGAAAATTTCTAAAAATCTCCACAAACCCCTTCTGATCATATTCATTTTATCACGGATTTTATTACAGAATCCTTTGTGGCCAAATATTTCTATCTGATTATCTGATAAACCATCGAGGTCACCACTATTATATAGTTTTACCGTTATTATAGTCGATTTGACCAAACAAGAGTATACAACATCTGTTTTGCGTATATGCAAATCTTTCATCTACTACCTTTATTATTCACTTTGCAAATGAATTAGTTGGTACACAGAAAATTAATATATTCATCATCATTCTATTAGAAACATGTTTACCACTTCATACTTTTATACATTGAATGACTAACTAATCTTAGCTAGACTATCGTTGAGAAACATTTACTGTTGAATCGCTATTTAATCTTACTATGGGACCCTTCAGCGAACTCATGGCTTCTGGTTTTGTGTGCAAACGTTTAACATCTGGATCACTGACCCAGCGTCCGACGGTGTTAATGTCTAACTTCAATCAGTCGAGAGCGCGAGACCAAAGTTCCTGAATTCGATTCCTACGTGGGGATCGTAGGCGCGCACTGATAGGGAGTCCCGTGCTATGACTAAACGCCCATCCAATGCTTCCAGGTTTTCAATGGTGGTCTAACGTTGATCGGTTCATAGTTTCGGTGCAACTAGAGAAATTTTGGAATCCAAGGAGCTTTGTGATTGATGTGTAGTTTATAATATGAGATTTATCAACAGTGCATACTCAATACTCTGGACAGAAGTGATACATTTGTGTTGACACTGACTTTATAACCGCTTCCTAGTCCTTCTCACAAAACTCTAAGCGTATTCTAAAGCTAGTAACGGGATTGATAACTATTTGTTTAGCATACGACACATAATTTGTCATTTTCGTAGAGCTGTTTGGAAAATTTCTGTTGAATACTTATAGAATAAAGTATTTTCAGACTTTTTTTCAACTTCTGAATACTTTTTCGAGGAATTCTTAAGGGCTCCCATCACTTACTCATTCACTCGCATTAAGACTTGCCCTTTCACAGCATGATCTAACAATATATAATAGGTAGTGAACATTATTCGTAAATATTATTACCATAGGATAAAATAATCATCTATTCATTATATTGTTTTGTTATTTAGTCGCAAGTTTTTACTATATCCGCTCAGGATGACTACGTACCAAGAGAAGCTGATCTCTTTCAGATTTTAATATCAACAACGGGGAATAATAAGCCTATACAAAAACCTTTGTACCTATTGAGCATTAGCTAAGTGGGTAACATATCGATCATATGAAGTGAAAACTATTAGGTCCGAGCCCTAATGTGAACACCAACAAGGATCTGGAATTACATCCAGTTGATAAGTTAAAAATAGGACGAGATACGTGTTCTAGATTCTAAAACTTATATTAGGGTAATTTGATTAATTAACAAATTGAATAAGCAACTGACCAATGTTACAATGTTTCTCGTACCAATGACCACTGATCATCTGTTTTTTACTCTACTGAAAAGCAAAGACGAGGATCCGAAGGAGCTAGAGACAAGACCATGTAAATGAAAGCAGAACAATACATTCTGACATGGGGATATTTAAAAATAAAGCCCAAATGGTACCGGCTGGTGAAGTGAAGATAAATTTTGTTTCATTTAAATCTATTCGGAATCTAAAGTTATCCTAAAAGTCCTGTCTTCTCTGTTTCATATTAACGTGTATATCATCAACATCGAAGTGTTGTTGTGTGTCAAACGTACAGCCTACTCCAGTTTTTATTTGTTGCATTATATTAGAAGAATTCTCAATCGTTCGTAAATAGAATTTATCGAAGGCTAACTGAAAACCCAATACTTTAAACATTATTTTAAAGACAACAGATATATTGCTAATAATAATAATAATAATAATAAGTGACACTAAAGAAGAAGAATGTATCTGTAAAATCTCAGCGAATGAATTTGAAGTACATCCCGCGTTTCGCCTGGCAATCTGGTTCAAGCTTTTTCAAGGAAATATAATTAAGCATGAAAATTATCGAATAAACAAATTAAACCATTTAAACTCTACCTTCCCAGTTGAAAGAAGAATTATGATTCCCCATGATGAAAGCCGAGATTCTTCGAAAGTCACGAGGACGATGCCCCTTCTAACAACCAGAGCAACAATTTTTATGGGTACATGGAACGTCCGGATAATATAGGAGAACGAGAGGACCAGTCAAATAACAAAGGAAATGAGGAGATACAACTTGGCGGTTCTCGGAATCAGCGAAACCTATTGGACTCAAGCTGAACAGCAAAGGTTAGGTATAGAAGAGGTGCTGCTGTACTCCGATCACGAAGAGGAAAATTCTTCACACACTCAGAGAGTTGCTCTGATGCTGTCCAAAAAAGCAAGGAGTGCACTTATCGAATGGGAATTTCATGGATCCAGGATCGTCAAAGTATCCTTTAAAACAAAGAAGGAGGAAATCATAATGAATATTATCCATTGTGATGCACCCATCAATGATAGCAATCATGACGATAAAGATCAGTTCTACGATGGGCTGCAATCGATCATAGTAAAGTGTCCAAGAAAGAATCGCACCATTCTGAAGGGAGATCTAAACCCCGAAGTCGGAATGGGTAACAACAGTTATGAAGATATCATGGGACAACATGGACTGGGAGAAAGGAACGAAAATGGGAAGAGATTTGCAAATCTATGTGCATTCAACAAATTGGTTATAGGCGGCAAAATATTCCCACACAAACGCATACACAAAGCTACATGGGTCTCATCGGACCACACCACGGAGAACCAGATAAATTATATTTGCATCAGTAAAAGATTCACAAGGTTAATGGAAGACGTGAGAACCAGGAGAAGAGCTAACATCGCTACAGATCATCGCTATGGAAACCCTGCAAAAGATTTAAGAAAGAAAGAACAATAAGACAGCAATTAACAACAGCCGAACGAGAACAGAGAAAGTCAAGGCACAAGCTGAACACGCAAAAGAAAACAAGCAATTGAAGGAGAGCATTAGAGTTGACAAGCAGAAATACGTGGAAGAGCTAGCAACGACAGCGGTAAAAGTTGCACGAGGAGAAAATATGAAACAACTATATGACACGACGGAGAAACTGACAGGGAAATATAGTAAACCAGAGAGACAGGCCAAGGAAAAAGAAAGCAAGACAATCACCGGGATTCAAGAATAGAGGAACAGATAGGTAGAACGCTTTGAAAATCTCTTCAATAGACCAGCTCCGTTGAATCCACCGGACATCGAAGCAGCACCTACAGACCTCCCTATATATGTCACTCCACCAACGACGGGATAAATCAGGGTGGCCGTCAGACAAATCAAGAGTGGGAAAGTAGCAGGACCTGACAATATATCAGCCGAAGTACTAAAGTCAAACACAGAAGTAACTACAAAGATGTTCCAAGTTCTCTTCGAGAGGATTTGGAAGGAAGAACAAGTGCCGAAAGACTGGAAAGGAGGACATCTCATCAAGATACCAAAAAAGGAGATCTGAGCGAATGTGAGAAATACAGAGGCATCAAATTACTGCCACTACCAGGAAAGATTTTCAACAGTTTTGCCGGACCGGATGAAAGACAAAGACACCAACTTAGAGACCAACAGGCCGGATTCCGTAAGGACCGAATCTCCATACTACGGATCGCCGTTGAACAATCATCTGAATGGAAATCACCACTGTACACCAACCTCCTTGACTATGAGAAAGTATTTGACAGTGTGGATGAGAGAACGTTATAGAGCTTTCTTCGACACCATAGTGTACCTAAGGGAATCGTCAACATCATCCAGAGTTCATACGACGGACTACACTGCAAAGTGACAGTTGACAAACACATTCCAAGTAAGGACCGGAGTCAGACAAGACTGCAATACTATTTCCTTTTCTCTGGTGGTTAACTGGATTATGAAAACCTCGATATTTTATGGGGAGCACGGAATAAAATGGACAGGTTGGATGAAACTAGATGACTTGGACTTTGTAGATGACCTGACCATTTTATCGCTTATACATCAACAAATAGAGATGAAGATAAACAGTGTATCAGCAGCCTCAGAGGCAGTAAGCCTCAACATACACAAGGGCAAAACCAAGATCCTGAAATACATCACAGAAAACACCAATGCGATCACACTTGATGGAGAAATTCTGGAACAGGTGGAAACTGTCACGTACCTACTCGGACAGAATCATCAATGAACAAGGCGGATCCAATACAGATGTAAAGGCGAGGATTGGCAAAGTAAGGACAACATTCTCACAATTGAAGATCATATGGAACTTGAAACAACTCTCAACCAATATCAAAGTCACAATCTTCAATACGATCGTCAAGATAGTTCTATTGTACAGATCTGAAAAGTGGAGAACTACTGCGACCATCATCAAAACGGTACAAGTATTTATAAACAATTGTCTATGCAAGACACTTAATATCCGTCAGTCGGATACCATCAGCAACAGCCTACTATGGGATAGGCCAAACCAGTTTCCATCTGAAGAGGAAATTAGGAAAAGATGTTTGAAGTGGATAGAACATACATTACGGAAATCATCAAATCATCACTAGACGATCGCTGAATTGGAACCGTGAAGGGAAACGGGAATGAGGAAGGCTTAAGAACACACGACTTCGGGACTTGGAAGCAGACATGAAAATGATGAGTAAGCAGATAAAGCATAACAGAGACTGTATTGATTTCTTGACATCAGAAAGTCAATGAAAACAAAAGTATTCAATTGTGTACACTTATTCACAAAACAATTAGAATATTAAGCTCTATATAAATAACCTTACTTAGCTTATAATCTCATTCACTTTCTCTATGTTACTTACTATGTTTAGTCCGGTACAAATTAAATTGCAGATTATCATCTTCATCGAGAATGTCCCTAAATCTGACCCATCATTAAAACGATCGATAAACATAGAAAAAAATAAACCGATGAAATAACTGGTTTCATTTTGATTGGATCATATTCAAGGACAATATTATTTTATTGTTCTACCTAAATAGTGCATATCACCATTACAATAATAAAAATATTTGCTACCATTTCTTTTTCCCTCCTTTGTTGTTGCTTATTTTAAAATAAAAATACAATGAAACTACAATGTGATTCATTTTTTTACATTGTATATGCATACACTTGTATTATATATTTAGTTTATGACAAATACATTTGGTAAGTCGCTTGATTTAATCAAGGTAACATTGATAATCATATCAATGAGTCATAGATCTAGAGTATCTATGATGATGATGATGATGATGATGATGATGATGATGATGATGATGATGATGATGATGATGATGATGATGATGATGATGATGATGATGATGATGATGATGATGATGATGATGATGATGATGATGATGATGATGATGATGATGATGATGATGATGATGATGATGATGATGATGATGATGATGATGATGATGATGATGATGATGATGATGATGATGATGATGATGATGATGATGATGATGATGATGATGATGATGATGATGATGATGATGATGATGATGATGATGATGATGATGATGATGATGATGATGATGATGATGATGATGATGATGATGATGATGATGATGATGATGATGATGATGATGATGATGATGATGATGATGATGATGATGATGATGATGATGATGATGATGATGATGATGATGATGATGATGATGATGATGATGATGATGATGATGATGATGATGATGATGATGATGATGATGATGATGATGATGATGATGATGATGATGATGATGATGATGATGATGATGATGATGATGATGATGATGATGATGATGATGATGATGATGATGATGATGATGATGATGATGATGATGATGATGATGATGATGATGATGATGATGATGATGATGATGATGATGATGATGATGATGATGATGATGATGATGATGATGATGATGATGATGATGATGATGATGATGATGATGATGATGATGATGATGATGATGATGATGATGATGATGATGATGATGATGATGATGATGATGATGATGATGATGATGATGATGATGATGATGATGATGATGATGATGATGATGATGATGATGATGATGATGATGATGATGATGATGATGATGATGATGATGATGATGATGATGATGATGATGATGATGATGATGATGATGATGATGATGATGATGATGATGATGATGATGATGATGATGATGATGATGATGATGATGATGATGATGATGATGATGATGATGATGATGATGATGATGATGATGATGATGATGATGATGATGATGATGATGATGATGATGATGATGATGATGATGATGATGATGATGATGATGTGATGATGATGATGATGATGATGATGATGATGATGATGATGATGATGATGATGATGATGATGATGATGATGATGATATGATGATGATGATGATGATGATGATGATGATGATGATGATGATGATGATGATGATGATGATGATGATGATGATGATGATGATGATGATGATGATGATGATGATGATGATGATGATGATGATGATGATGATGATGATGATGATGATGATGATGATGATGATGATGATGATGATGATGATGATGATGATGAATAATGACGATTATTATTATTATTATCATTCGATTTCCAGAAACCAATTATTTAATTATAATAAATGTACTAAATAAATATTTGTTTAAGTTAATTTATATATTATCATCTGATGAATATCTAGAATTTCAAGCTAAAACGGAATATTCTGTACATGGATGTCAACTGGTTAATTTTAATCTATTTTGATATCTGAATCTATCTTCTATACTAGTCGTAATTTGATGACAGCATAATGGATTGCTAAGATTAAGATAATTGATGCTTCACATTTAGACTGGAGGTAGCTGAATGAAAATTTATTCGATGGCAATCAGAAATGACCTTAACTTACTTCTCGTGGAGGAGCATAGGCCGCCTACCATTACTGTCCATCCCACCCTGTCCTAGGCAATCCTTTCCAGTTGCTACATATCACTTTCATGTCTGCTTCCAAGTCCCGAAGTCGTGTGTTCTTAAGCCTTCCTCATTCCCGTTTCCCTTCACGGTTCCAATTCAGCGATCGTCTAGTGATGATTTGATGATTTCCGTAATGTATGTTCTATCCACTTCAAACATCTTTTCCTAATTTCCTCTTCAGATGGAAACTGGTTTGGCCTATCCCATAGTAGGCTGTTGCTGATGGTATCCGACTGACGGATATTAAGTGTCTTGCATAGACAATTGTTTATAAATACTTGTACCGTTTTGATGATGGTCGCAGTAGTTCTCCACTTTTCAGATCTGTACAATAGAACTATCTTGACGATCGTATTGAAGATTGTGACTTTGATATTGGTTGAGAGTTGTTTCAAGTTCCATATGATCTTCAATTGTGAGAATGTTGTCCTTACTTTGCCAATCCTCGCCTTTACATCTGTATTGGATCCGCCTTGTTCATTGATGATTCTGTCCGAGTAGGTACGTGACAGTTTCCACCTGTTCCAGAATCTCTCCATCAAGTGTGGTTGGGTTGATTGAAATTAGAATAACCTTGAATCTGATGAATAGCACTTACTTACTTACTTACTTACTTACTTACTTACTTACTTACTTACTTACTTACTTACTTACTTCACTTACTTACTACTACTTACCACTTCACTTCACTCACTCACTCACTCACTCACTCACCACTCACTCACTCACCCACTCACCCACCACTCACTCACTCACTCACTCACCACTCACTCACTCACTCACTCACCACTCACTCCACTCACTCACCACTCACTCACTCACCACTCACTCACTCACCACTCACACCCACCACTCACTCACCCACTCACCCACTCACTCACTCACCACTCACTCACCTCCACTCACTCACTCACTACCACCACTCACTCACTCACTCACTCACTCACTCACTTCACTCACTCACTCACCTACCACTCCACTACCACACTCACTCACCACTCACCACTCACCACCCACCACACTCACCACCACTCACTCACTCACCACTCACTCACCACTCACTCACTCACTCACTCACTCACTCACTCACACTCACTCACCACTCACTCACTCACTCACTACCACTCACTCACTCACTCACCCACTCACTCACTCACTCACCACTCACTCACTCACTCACCCCACTCACTTCACTCACCACTCACTCACTCACTCACTCACACTCACTCACTCACCTCCACCACACCACTCACTCACTCACTCACTCACTCACACCACTCACTCACTCACTCACTACCCACTCACTCACCACTCACCTCACTTCACCCACTCACTCACCACTCACTCACTCACTCACCACTCACTCACCACTCACTCACTCACTCACTCACTCACTCACTCACTCACACTCACTCACCACTCACTCACTCACTTCCACTCACTCACTCACTCACTCACATCACTCACTACTCACTCACTCACCCACTCACTCACTCACTCACTCACTTACTCACCACTCACCACTCACTCACACTCACTTACTACTCACTCACTTCACTCACACTTACTACTACTTACTTACTTACTTACTTACTTACTTACTTACTTACTTACTTACTTACTTACTTACTTACTTACTTACTTACTTACTTACTTACTTACTCCTGTTACTCCTCGTGAAGGAGCATAAACCGCTCACCAGCACTCGCCATCCAACCTTATCCTGAATAATCCTTTCATCCTGCGTCCAGTTGTAATTCATCTTTTTCATATCTGCTTTTATTATCCGACGCAATTTGTTCTTTGGCCTTCCTCTTTTTCGCTTCCCTTCAGGATTCCAAGTTAGGGCTTGTCTTGTGATGCAGTTTGACGATTTGCATAGTGTATGTCCTATCCATTTCCATCGTCTTTTCCTAATTTCTTCTTCAGCTGGAAGTTGGTTTGTTCTCTCCCACAGAAGGGTATAGCTGATGGTATCCGGCCAATGGATGTTGAGTATCTTGCGTAGACAGTTATTTATAAATACTTGTACTTTCTTGATTGTGGTTCTTGTAGTTCTCCAAGTTTCAGCTCCATACAGTAGAACTGCCTTGACGTTCGTATTGAAGATTCTTACTTTGATATTGGTTGAAAGTTGTTTTGAGTTCCATATGTTCTTCAATTGTAGGAAAGCGGCCCTTGCTTTGCCGATCCTCGCCTTTACGTCCGCATCGGATCCTCCTTGTTCATCGATGATGCTTCCCAGGTATGTGAAGGACTCTACATCTTCCAGAGTTTCGCCATCAAGTGTGATTGGATTGCTGTTCTCCGCTTTGAATTTGAGGACCTTAGTTTTCCCTTTGTGTATGCTGGGGCCTACTGATGCAGCGACTGCTGCTACACTGGCTGTCTTTATCTGCATCTGTTCGTGTGTAGGAGGGGTAGGTCATCTGCGAAATCCAAATCGTCTAATTGATTCTGAGCTGTCCATTGTATTCCGTGTTTTCCTTCAGATGTCGAGGTCTTCATAATCCAGTCGACCACCAGAAGAAAGAGGAAGGGAGAGAGTAGACAGCCTTGTCTGACTCCGGTCCTTACTTGGAATACATCTGTCAACTGTCCTCCATGCACGACCTTGCACTGTAGTCCGTCGTATGAGTTCCGGATAATATTGACAATCTTCTCAGGTACTACGTAGTGTCGAAGAAGTTTCCATAATGTCCTCCTATCTACACTGTCGAATGCCTTTTCATAATCAATGAACTTGATGTATAGTGATGAGTTCCACTCAACTGATTGTTCGACGATGATCCGTAGTGTTGCAATTTGGTCTGTGCACGACCGATCCTTTCGGAATCCAGCTTGTTGATCTCGAAGTTGGGCGTCTACTGCATCCTTCATCCGGTTCAGCAACACTCTGTTGAAGACTTTCCCTGGTATTGACAGTAGTGTAATGCCTCTGTAGTTTTCACATTTGCTCAGATCTCCTTTCTTTGGAATCTTGATGAGGTGTCTTTCTTTCCAGTCCATCGGCACTTGTTCCTCCTCCCAAATCTTTTTGAATAGAAGGTAAAGCATGCTTATGGTTACTTCGACGTCTGATTTCAGTGCTTCAGCTTGTATGTTGTCGGGTCCTGCTGTTTTCCCGTTCTTGATTTGTCTGATGGCCATTCTGATTTCTTCCGTCATTGGTGGATTGACATATCTAGGGAGATCTGTGTGTGTTGCTTCGATGTCCGGTGGATTCATTGGAGCCGGCCTATTCAGGAGTTCTTCGAAGTATTCTACCCATCTGTTCCGCTGTTGTTGAATTTCAGTGATTGGCCTGCCTTTGTTCTTGACCGGCCTCTCTGGTTTACTGTATTTCCCTGCTAGTTTCTTCGTTGTATCGTAAAGTTGCTTCATATTTCCTTCCCTTGCAGCTTTTTTCGCCGTCGTTGCTAGTTCTTCCACGTATTTCTTCTTGTCGGCTCTAATGCTCTTCTTCACTTGATTGTTTGCTTCTATGTATTCAGCTTGTGCTTGGACTTTCTCTGCTCGTGTTTGGCTGTTGTTAATTGCTGTCTTCTTGTTCTTCCTTTCTTTGATCTTGTCCAGTGTTTCTGTAGAGATCCATTCCTTATGATGGTGCTTATTTAGACCCAGAACCTCTTGACACGTTGAAGTTAATACTTCCTTGATGCTTTTCCAGTTGTCCTCCATACTAGTTTCTTCTTTTTTCAGTAGATCTTGTAAGGCTTGGAACCTGTCGTTGAGAGCTATCTTGAATTCATTGAGTTTGTCAGTATCTCGAAGGAAGGCCGTATTGAACCTTTGTGGTGCTGTTTGTCCACTTGTCCAGTTCTTTTTTAGCTTCAGTTTTAAATTGGCTACAACTAGGTGGTGATCTGAAGCTACGTCAGCACCTCTCCTGGTTCTCACATCTTCCATTGTCCTCCAGAATTTTTTGTTGATGCAAATATGATCTATTTGGTTCTCTGTGGTGTGGTCCGGTGAGATCCATGTAGCCTTGTGTATACGCTTGTGTGGAAATATTGTGCCTCCTATGACCAATTTGTTGAATGCACATAGATTTGCAAATCTTTCCCCATTTTCGTTTCTTTCTCCCAGTCCATGTCGTCCCATGATATCTTCATATCCGGCGTTGTCTATTCCGACTTTGGCATTTAGATCTCCCATCAGAATAGTTAGGTCCTTCCTTGGGCATTTCTCAATAATTGACTGCAGCCGCTCGTAGAACTGATCTTTAATTTCGTCGTTGGTATCATTGGTGGGTGCATAACATTGGATAATATTCATTAAGATCCCCTCCTTCTTTGTTTTGAATGATGCTTTGATGATTCTGGATTCGTGAGATTCCCATCCTACAAGTGCATTTCGTGCTACTTTGGACAGCATAAGAGCGACTCCCTGAGTGTGTGGAGCATTGTCCTCTTCGTGACCGGAGTATAGCAGCATCTCTCCCGTAGCCAGCCTTTTCTGTCTAGCTTGGGTCCAGTGGGTTTCGCTGATTCCCAGTACTGCTAAGTTGTATGTCCTCATTTCCATTGCTATTTGACTGGTCTTCCCGGTTTCCCACATTGTTCGAACGTTCCATGTACCTATAAAATTTTTTGCTCTGGTTGTTAGAAAGGGCATCGGCCTCGTGGCTTCCGAAGGAACTCGGCTTTCACCATGAAGCGTCATAATTCTTCTAAATGAAGACCTTCTAACTCCCAGGGCAGAGTTAAAATAGTTTGGATTATTTTTTCTGGTAAGCGTTTTTTTAGCGAGTTAGTTTTCTACGGGATGGGGTTGCTAACCCCATGTCCAACCCTCCTCCTTTACCCGGGCTTGGGACCGGCAGTAACCCTATAAGAGCTACAGGCGGAGTTGATGAATAGCACACTAATGTATAAAGTGTTGATGAGACAAAAATTTGTATGAACAACTATAATCTAAATTATCAGTCAATGTAGGATAATGAGATTTAGGACTACGTTGTAACTAATAGTTGACACAGGTTAAATTATCATTTGACGACTTTACTGCCTCATGAACAATGAACAGAAGCTGTATTAATAAGAAATTCATATCCAAAACAATTCCATTGGATTAATGAATAAATTAACTGGTAAAAAGGAATAAAAATTATGCACAATTCATAATTTTACACAAATCACACCATTTTATTAATATCGATTGCTAATAGCAATGTAAGCTGAGTGGCGGTTAAATAATGAAGCCAATTATAAGAAACTAATATGAAATTTCTTTTCTCGTTTAGAATTCCTGATTGGTTTAATTCACAAAATGGACCGCAGAATGTGAATTTACGAATAAATGATAGTACCTTCTGAATAAATAATAAATTAGTATCAGAAGGGGTTTTGTAGAGATTGTAGTGATTTCAACAGTTGAGATCATGAGTCAATTGAAGCTAGACCACCATGGAAAACCTGGAAGCACTGGACGGCCGTTCGCGAGGCGGAGTCGTGGATGCATACTGCTGAGGAGTCCCACAATAGGTCGAAACGGCCGTCCAGTGCTTTCAGATTTTCCATGGTGATCTAGCTTCAATTGACTCATGATCTCAACTGTTGAAATAATAAATTATTGATTGAAACTCCTAGAAGTTAATTTGGTAGATGAAATTCAATTCTCCCTTTCAGAACCGAATAAATGTGGCTGTCCGTATTTCATTATCTTCACTGACTTTTACCTTGTTTTATATATACAATTCACTTTGTTACATTTGAATTTAACCTTCCTACTACAAATAATGTGGTTGTTTTGCTGAAGGTTTTCAAGAAATTTTAGTCTTTACTTCATTCTACTTAAATGCTATTTTAGTAATATATTGATGATAAGTTAGTATTTATTATGTGACCAAATTCGTTATTACGGCATTTAGTAGTAAAAATTTATTTTTGAAACAATAGGTTATACGAATTTTATCATGAAGATCATGGCAATGAATAGATTTGTAAATGGGTGTTATGTTGTCAATTTGACTACTACGTTACCCCTTACATCTCGCTCCTTTTAATAATAATTTTTGTGGCACATTGTGACATAAAATGAACAATAATATCAGCTGGAATTCACTAGCCCGTCCATTCTTTAAATGACAAGAGGGCTGACTTGAATATCTCATTCACTATACCATCACTACATAAAATAGTAAGGTGAATGGGAAATGTTTGTTGTCACCGACAATGACCATAGTGAATGATCACTATTCGTGATTTGCACTTTGTATATATAAAGATTGTTGAGTGAATTAGTGGGAATGATTAGTTTCTCGAAAATACATCAAATGCGAAATGTTTCAAGTAAATTCGATATGTTGTAAAAGTCACTGGTGTGCTTACGAACTTATATGATTAAGCCTTCTACCCATGATGAGGCAGAGTCCACTGACTGGATTTCCACGTATATGTATCTTGGATTTTCTTTTCCAGTTGACAAAAAGTGTCTATGGTTTTGATATCTGCCTCCGATTCACGGCCCCATGGGTTATCCGGTCTACCACTTCTTTTCTTTCCTTGATTATTCCAAAATAGGGATTTTCATGTGATACATTTTGGTAGTTTCCTCAGAATTTGTTTTTTCTAAAAACTCCTCATCTGGCAACTAGTTTGCTCGTTCCCAGAGTGAGTTATACTTGATAGACCCTGGCAAATCAATATGAAATATCTTGTGTAGACAGTTGTATATAAATATCTATACATTTTTGATTATTATTATTATGGTAATTCTCCATGTTTTAGCTACGTACAATAGAACTGATCTGAGATGTAAATTTAAAATTCAGAAAATACTCAAGGGTAACATTTATTTCGCTTTTTATACATTCAACAGTAGTTGGAATACTGCTTATGACTTGCCTATTTATACCTTGATATCTGAATTAGAACCTTCTTGTTTATCAGTGATGATTTTCAGGTATACAAAGGCTTATCACTTCACAGCAAATATTCCATTAACTTAAGTTCGATTCTGTTCTCATTCTTGAGAATGATTTTAGCTTAAACTACGAATGCAGATGCAATGAGCTTAGACTTGATGCTTTATGAAAGCCAAGAATTAAACTAGATTTAATCTTTCTCAACAAAATACTAAATAGATGATCTTCCACATACACTGTTGGAATTCAATATACTAAATCATCTAAAACAATAGATAAGCATGAATCTATGAAATTTAATAATACGGCAATTTACATATACATATACATATACATAATGCTGGTGAGCGACCTATGCTCCTTCACGAGGAGTAACAGGTGTAAGTAAGTAAGTAAAGATTCACAAAATTAGGCTTCATTTAAATTAGTATACTGTACTCAGTATGTCTAATGTTAGATCCCTATCGTTCCCACCTTCCACTAGATCATGATTTCCAGTACTCTTCTGTTATAACTTATGAACCTGTGTGCCCTGTTTATTGTATAACGCAACGATACCGCTAATCAGAGAGCAGCGAATTATCGATCGAACCAGTGACGCATAAAACGCGTGCGAGCAGCCCAGAGTTCTTATCGGTCTCGCTTCCTGTCTAGCCCAGTCACTTAGGTCCAGAACACTAATCTCAGCCTCTGCAATATGGATCATTTATTTCAAACATACTCGGTTTATATATCGACCAGACAGACCACAACGTACCATAAAATATGAAACAACATTTGTACAAGAATTAGTAAAATGTGGCTGTGAATGAGGGAGATAGTAATTAATAGACAGGCCATAACTCAAGAATGGTAAATCGTATAGTAATAGTTTATGGGTCAAATTAAAGCTTATAATAAGAGCGAAATGAATATGAACAGTTAAGTTGCATAACAATTATACGATAAAAATATACTCAGAGTATTGGTCCATAAATGGATCCCGAAAGTTACCATTCATTATTCTTATCGGGATATAATAACTTCCATACCTACCATCTTAATTTCGTCCCCCTATATTATATTCTCAGTGTTTATTCCTTCTGTTACAGTCATTTTTACTCCTTTACCAACCATTATGCGAAGTTCATTTTGTTGTGTTTGTGTGGTAATGACGACTTGGTTTAGCCCATATGTGTGCCGATCTCTAAGTTGTTTGTGATTAATCATGCACCCCAAAAGACATGTAGAAGTCAAATCGGAAGTCATAAATGGAGAGGTTCGAGAATATATTTGAAAGGCTATCGATATATCGGGAAGTGTTTAATCTAAGCTGATTAACGATTGTAAGAGATGAGCAGCACGGCGTATCCACTCGTGATCTGGTGAGGATGCGTGACTGAACTCCTTCGACTAGGTGTTTCAAGTGAAAGTAATGAAGTCAGCATCAAATGTTGAAGACTTATAGAACTATTTATTTTGGAGATTTATTTACCGATACATATATAATCATTGTACCCAATGACCATACTTACTAGCCTTACATTCCTGAAAGTATTTCACACTTACACTGTCCCTGATTGATTTGAATAATATAAAGAATGGCTGTCTAAATTAATGGATCATAAAACAACTTAACACTTATATGATACTGAAGTTATCACAATAATTTTTGCAGCTCTTGTTGTGTCTTCCGTATTCTCTCTTTGCTTTCTTCTGGTTTTATATGACTGCGAGAATTCCATAATGACACTAGAATTAATTTTATTCATATATGAATAGCGTGTCCTATTACTCCAACTAAGAATTAATGCATCCCAACTACTACCTTACATTATCGTGATCTTAGTAACAAGTATCTGTTTGAAACAATTTATGACTGTCCCGGTCTCTCACACTATCTGGACATTCCATGTTAATCTCAATCGATAAGAGGAAATAAACCAATAAATTTTGAGTTAGACGCCTACCTCAGAAGACTCATTTAATCCCAGACTGTTTATTATTTCTGACCCTTTTTATTTAACTGCCAATAATCAAATTGCACCAGTTATATAAGCATGATTAACCCTTGTTATTGATTAGTTTTGTTATGTTCTTGCTACTACTCGATGGGCATGTCTATTGTCCTTTTTGCAAATGAATACTACTGTGCGTCTTTCTATTAATTCTCGCGCGTACAATACACTCACTCACATTATCCTCAACATTAACACATTCAATTTAATCACTACTCTAACACAATACACACATCACAATTATTTATGGGTCCGTCCGTCCAGTCAGTCCACGTAAGTTCCACTTCAGTTCTACACTCTATCCTATTGTATCAAACACTCGTTTCACATACTCATCACATCCTACCTATCACTTCACTCTATGGTTACTACCTTCTCATCCATAACACACAGAAGGTAGTAAGTTGGACAGTTGGCTAGCAGCCGTCCTATGCCTGTTTTATGATGTCCAACAAGTCTTTCATACATACTGCGAATCATTATCACCAGTGATGTATTGATTTTGCATGGACATTTTAGAAGAGGAATAAATATCCCCCGAAAACTGTGTATCAGTTTATTGGTTTTACTTGAACTGAGGTACCGATAGTTGCACTAGCTTGTCTTCTTAAATGTAGGACGTGAAAACTTGCTTGGTGAGTGAATGTTAACATAAGTACTGGATGATGGCGATAAATATGTGAATAATTGGTGTATAAATTTCGACATACATTTAGCCGAATATGATATACTACTTAATATTATTAGTACGTAGCATAAATCTGTTTTCGAAAATACGTGTGAAGAAAATAATTTCACTACTCAAATCGTTTACCCATATATGAAATTAATTGACTCTGTGAATTTAGACTTTGATTGTGATGAGTTGTATTTGGCTCTCTTTATCCCACAAATGTTTAACCTTACCTTATTAATATATGAGTATTTGTAAATATATTGGGCAGATAGAGTCTTCCTCAAATGATTACTTCTAATTGTGCTATTCAATGCATGAATCCATCCATCCACACTACATATAAGATGTTTTACAACAATGTGAAATGTCTCTCGATATCTCTGCTCAACGACAAAAAGTGATTCGATTGTGCCGATCAGTTGAATGTTTACATTCCTATAGGTCACTCATTAGATATTGAACAATCAAATGTCTGTACGGCCCGATCAACTTCTGACAATACACTCTGCCAATATGGTTGACTAAACAGTCTAAAAACAACCTACTGCTTACCAATCAGCAATTCCAGGTTATCCAACAGTGGAACATGATTCTGTAAATTGGATGAGATAAGAATATTCTCATTGTTTAATTAGTGATATTTTCGAAACCCTGTCGGTGTGTTTGCTTCACGTTTGGTGATTCCAGTCATTTCATGGAAAACCTCAAACCAGAGTTTGCTGCGATACGTCGGAACTATTCAGTTTCAATAAGTTAGACGTTTGCAGATGACACTTCATATATTAGTAGTCGTTTATACTTCAACAATTGAGCAAGTATTGTTGAGATATGATTCATATTCTCAGTGAAAAAACAACTGTTGATAACACTAGAATACACTAGTCAGATTCTAGGGTTGACTCTTATGTGAGTGTCAGTGATATGATTTCTTAAGAAACTCTCAACTACAAAAACACCAGTTTGCATCAAAATGTCATATCTAGAACTTATATTACCTGCTATATGGTGTACTACTTGAGCACTGGATCGCTATAACTTTCCAAGGACACAGCAGATGAGTGAAAATGAATGTTACAGTCAAGATCCTGGGATGTTCTCCCAAACGATGATTGCATGGAATGTCTCTAGTTCTTTCTGAGCTTCTTCGTCATACAAGCAATCAGCCAGACAACGACTACAAGCTAGAAAGAACTGAACAGATCTTTTTTCCTAGTGTGAGACTAGACAACAGTGTGCATCTGTAACTCCACCATTGTCTAGTACATCCTGGTTTTCATTTATTGTGTAACTAAGTTAAATCCGTAACTCCACCTGCAGCCATTCTAAGGTTATTGCCTACCCCAAGCCCGGGAAAGGATGAGGGTTGGTCATAGGCTCCACAACCCCATTCCGTAGAAGAAAAACACTAACCGAAATAAACCACTTAAGCTCCATGAGTAAAAATGGATGGTAGCTAGTAATGAAATTCAGGACGTTCATTTCGTTATATTTTAAATAAGACTAAATAGCTAACTTTAATAACAACCGTCATAAAACAAATTTGTGTTTTGTTCAGCTATAGAAGTACTCCGTCACAGAATATAAATTCATATTTAATGAAGCGAGATTTCATAGCTTTGAGTTAAGACATTCAAGCCTAATAAACTAATCCAAATTGACATTATCATTAGGAGAATTTCAATAAGGATTCTTTTATTCTTCCTTGCTTTAATCAAGTCATACATTATTTTATATTCATATGATTTGCCTTAAGTTGGGTTTGTTTGTTTTTTGTTTTAGCCGTTGTGCGAATTTTTTTCTCCCTCTCATTAGATTTATGAATCACTAACATTTGATTATGAAAGGAAAATTTTGCATAGAAACTGAATAAACAATTTCTGATAGATTTACATACGTTTTTTATATTTCAACTGGTTTTAAGGAATCAACTCTTGACTTATTATTAAATGGGATGAATAACCAAAGAAAAATAAACAATCAAATAGTAATTGTAATAGTTGAGATCATGAGTCAATTGAAGCTAGACTATCATGGAAAATCTAGGAGCACTGGATGGCCGTTTCATCTTACTGTGGGATTCCTCAGAAGTGCACATCTATGGTCCCTCCTCACGAGGTTCGAAACTAGGATCTGCCGGTCTCGTGCACGAACACTTAACCTCCAGACCACTGAGCCAACCGGTATCTAACAGTGTTAATGTCTTACTCCAACCAATCCAGGAAATTGGGCGACACATTCACCATTGTCTTCAGTGAGTCACTATCTCACAACAAACTCAGTTGAACTCCATTGGTCGTAGGTTCTCACTAGAACTCCAGGAAATACCCCTTGAAGCTAGTCAGTAGTGAGCATATGTTGATTCATATCAGAAAGGGTTTTGTGGATAATATAGTAATTTTAATAGTCGATACGCACTACTAATGTGTCTCACAATAGGACGAAATGGCCGTCCAATGCTTCCAGGTTTTCCATGGTGATCTAGCTTCAATTGACTCATGATCTCAACTATTAAAATTACTATAATATCCACAAAACCCTTTCTGATACTAATCAAATAGTAATTGAACTTTTTAGATTCAATGTGATTAAACATTATGACTGGACTTCTTCATTCTCTTTTATTTATTTGCGATCATCTCCCACTGTACTAAGGTAGATACCTATCTCTATCCGACACGATTAGCTCCACGGACGTCCAGTGCTCATGATCGCAATAATAAAAATAAATATTTGACTGAATTCAAAACTTAATTAATATTTCAGAGCTCATTATTATTATTATAATTTAGCTATGTACTTGGTAATTTGTTATTATTTGAAATATGCTCAATTATTTCAAGGTATGAATGATTAAAAGATTCTACTAATGTGAAACGGCATTTACGAGATCTGGCAACTCATACATAACAACAATTCATTGTTAACAATGTGGTAGGAACAATGACCTCAGGAACATATGACAAAATAGCAAATAACCAATCAAAATACACCAAACGTAAGGTGATAATATGGATTGTAATTAATCAACATTTGGTCAAGATTTATTGGCAGCATTAAAAAACAATAGATAATCTGGAACATTCTTAGCATAGTTGGTGCAACTGATTCGGTTCTAAAATGTCACTATTCGGTTGGTATGTTCAGTGTTAATGCCTTTAATTTTGCGGAGTCATTTAAAACCTCTTAAAGGATAATGAGTTATTTGTAGCCTCAAAAAGATTGTGTATGTAGCGTTGGATTGCATGGACTATTGACCAGATTGAAAACTGAGTAGTGAAGTTAGATTACCACTAAGGATTGGGCAAACATGGAATCGGTTACTTATCAGTGACTAGTCAATGTAAATTTCTCATTCTTATGCTAAACTAGTTGCGCTCAGAACAGCTTAGTGACAATGTCTCAGACTATGCCATTGTGTTGTTTATTCGATTCCTACAGAGAGCGGCTATTGCTTTAAAACTGAATGTGTGTCTTGCTGATGAGTGCCAACTAGATTAAAACTTATATACAGGTTTTCCAGATGATTATTTCTAACCATCTAGAAACAAAATTGGATCTTATTTAATAGTTCTTCCTTTGGAAGAAAAGATGTCTCCCAGTTTTCCTTAGGCAGAATTAGAGGTGCTATTAAATTAAGAATATATATTACTCAGAATAACTATGAAATTGATCCAGGTTTGATAGCAGTTGAATGTACAGTGGAAATGATCCTTATAATACTTTTCCATAATGGGTTCAGTGAACTTTAATCAATGTTTTCCGATAATTTTGTTTGCATTCTCTTAAAAATAACTCCACCTGTAGCTCTTCTAAGGTTACTGCCGGTCCCAAGCCCGAGTAAAGGAAGAGGGTTGGGGGTGTGGTTGGCAACACCATCCTGTAGAAAACAACCTTACTAAAATAAAACACTAACCAGAATAAATAAATTAAACCATTTAAACTCTGCCCTCCCAGTTGAAGGAAGTATTATGACACCTCATGATGAAAGCTAAGATTCTTCGGAAGTCATCAGGCCAATACCCCTTATAACTCAATCTAGCGACTTGTAGTTAAAATTTAGGGAATAGGTGTCTTTACCACTTTTTTCTTCGATGATTAAGGCATTCTAACAGAGCATAAAAAGAAGTGAGCTGATTTTTTAATTCCAAATCATATTTCTCAGTATAAATGTAGATATGACCTCAGAAAAAACAGTTGTTTTTTACTCTATTGTTTCTTCTAATTAAATTATAAAAAAAATGTCAATGTTCTAGACGTTAAGCGTTCGCGCACGAAACCTAAGGTCCTAGGTTCGAATCTCGCGAACGGGATCATGAATGGACACTGCTGAGGAGTCCCATGCCAGAATAAACAAGTAGGTCACCAAAAATAATAACACTTTTGAATCACCATCCTAATTCTCTATATTACTGTATCTTATCAATTTTCAATTTTGTTGTTGTTGGTATGTTATCATTCAATAATTTACCAAATACTTCTTTGTTCATTATCCTGTTTTCTTCTGGGGAGATGAAAAAAACAGCCCAGCCAAAGAAAAAAATGTCAAACGACTAACAATCTTTAATAAAATTACACTTGAAAAAAAATTGTTTGAACTAATCGCCAAATAAAGCGAGAGAGAGAGAAAGAGAGAAAGAAAGAGCGAAAGACAAAAACAAAAAAAAATCATGTTTAAAATTGAATAAATCAAATGGAAAATGAATATAATCCTCTTTTTGTTATGTAATTATGATCGTTCTTTCTTTCTTTTGTTGTTATCGTCGTTGTTGTTGTTGCTAATGTTGTACATATACACCGAAATCAATCTGATTATCCATTAACTAGAATTTAACAGATGTCTTAATGTGAATAGTTTGTCTCTTACGAACAAAAAGAAAGAAGGCAAGAGATGAATCTATTGGAATGTGGCAATTTTCTTCTTTCTCTCCTTCATTCATCGTACTCTCTTCATTTGGCTTCATTTCCTATTCTATTCTGTTCTATATTTTGTCTTGTTTTTTTCTTTTTCTTTAAATCTTTCCCTTATTACTAATCTACTATTGGATTCTGTACTTTTACTCTATATTCCCTCATAATATTTCTTATTCACTTCGATAAAATTAATCTTTATTATTATTATCATTATTTTTTTCGAATACTCTTATTATACTACTATTACTACTGAAAATAAAAATAAACAAAAATTTTTCAAAATGAGTTTTTAACAAAAATCAAATTTATCATAGAAATAATGAGACTAAAATTGAAGAAAATTCTGCTATTTCGGTGTTTGTTTTGTTTTGTGTTTCATTTGAAATGTGTGTAGTGAATATTGATGGAACAGAAATTCCATAATATTGAACATTGATCTTCCCTTTTCTTTTCTTCTTCTTTCTAAACAAGCTAATATAGAACATTACGATAGAATATCTATTCATTTCGGAAATAGAATCAAATATAAAAAGGATGAATAACAACTGGAAAGAGTTGGGAAAGATTGCCTAGGACGGGGTTGGATTAAGAATGCTGGTAAGTGGCCTATGCTCCTTCACGAGGAGTAACAGGTGTAAGTAAGTAAGTAAGTAAGTAAGTAAGTAAGTAAGTAAGTAGGTAAGTAAGTAAGTAAGTAAGTAAGGAAGGAAGGAAGGAAGGAAGGAAGGAAGGAAGGGAGGAAGTATATATCCTTTTCATAAATATTTAATAAGTATGCTGGAAACGACATTTTCGGTTATTATTCTATTCATTTAGTGAGTAATTGAGTGAGTGTTGGGTACAAGAGTGAAGTTTTCATTGAAGAATTTATGTTAAGATTTAATTTTTACCATATATGTGTTTTTTTATTCAATATGTTGGATTGAGCTATGCTAACTTGTTTATGATACATATGCATATTAACTCAGATAAGATCTCTGATGAAAATCATGTTTTTATATATGTGAAACTCACTCAGTGAATAAACGAATAAATAACTGAAAATACTAAACACTGTGTACTTCTTGAACATTTAAATACTGACTGATATTCTTTCACAGAATATTTCACTGTTAAATGGTGCTTTCAATCTTATAATATACTTAGTGTGGTTAGCAGTGGATTTCAGGTAGTGTAGTTCGTATTATTTGAAACTTGTCAGCTGGATCTAACAGCAGGGAATGATTAATTTTTACTCTGATACTAAATCATGATGCTTTACACTTCAAACACCTACGCCATGTCCAATAATCTACTGGATTCAGATAGCTAGTAACTTGTTCTACCAGTATGAAGATATTAGCTAGTGTGCCATTTCCGTTGTTAATATTCAGGATTTATATACAATAATACAGATTGATCAAATTAGTCATGAATATCAGCAAGGGAAAAGTTAAAGATCCTTATTAGTACTATCAATAATCGATTTTTCTATAATTCATCCATATACATGAAAAGATAATGCGGATAAAAGCCAAATATTTATTCCGAAAATAGGCATTTAATTATAATTTAGATATTTTAAATGACTGTTGAATGGTTCATGTATACATTTGAATGAAATAAAAACAACAGCAGAATAGCATAGATTCATTTACTTCATGGATACTATTTAGCTCATAATTCCTTTCTATTTCCATTTCTGTTCTCTCTTCAACTTGATCTTTTTAGCATTCTACTGCTAGGTTTTTCACTTCTGATTGATGTTTCATACTACTTATATCTATGAATATAAGTAGCATACACTACAATTTAATGAAAAATTTACAGAAATCCAATTTCAATTGACAGATATCTATTCTATAATAAACAAACTTTCATTTAAATTGAGCCAGATAAAATTTAAGTATAAAAATCAAATTAGGTACATTGAACTCTTATTCATTTAAACAAAAAAAACGAAGTTAAAACGTTTAAATTAAATTAATGTTTAAAACTAAATGGACTTTTTTCCAACACTGACGTTATTTTACCTTAATACATTTAAACAAAAAAGAAACACAGCTATAAGCAAAGATGGATAGTGTCTAGAAATGGAATCCAGAAAGCGCGTTTCGCTCTATTTGGGACTCGTCAGCTGGATGTAACTGCATCTCAGAGTTAGTGTTCACTACCGGACTCGAGCCAAGTACCATTCGCTTCAAACGCCATTGTATTATGTACCCAGACACTGAGTTCTGATAGTCATTTTCTTGTGCAAACAACTATGTTTGAATTTCTTTTTGATAGCTTCTTATTTTCAATACTCATATCAATTCTATTGAAGTGAATGAACATTCAAATGGAGAAGATCAATTTATTGTTTAATGCATAATTACAGAGTTCTTTTATTGTTGTTGGTGGTGGTAAAATGTGAAAATCTTCCATCAATTATCTCTTACATCTCTGATGACTTTTCCAATTCTCAATTCCTTTCTGTTGTTTTTTTCAGTTCATTCTTATCAACCTTCTTTTGACAGGTATTTCACTTCTGATTGGTGTTATATATTACTTATGTCGACAGACATAATCAGGAATGTGACGCGTGACTTTTCACTTTCTAGACCTTTCTAAGATGTTCTTTAGTTTTTTCAGGCCCCTTTGAGTTTTTTTCAAGGAGTTTTCTGTGTCTCCCTAAAAATATTACTTAGCCTCCGAATACTTTCGGTTTATATGAATGAAACTAAACACGTATCTTAATTAGTCTATCTTACACTTATGCACGTTTTGTATTAGCTCGGTAGTTTTGAACTTTCTTAGACTTACCTATATTCCGAAGACAAAACTCATCCTTGATATACAAATGTATAAATTTATAATAAAACCATTGGTAGTTTACTGAATGCTAACTTATATCATTCATATCTCTAGTCCTTAACGATGATTGAACCCCTTCAACCAAGTAGCAGTTTTATTATTAGTCCAAATGACCCAAGAATGTATTTAATGTGTTTTTAAAATGCTAAACAGTTGGAGGCCATTGAAACGTCGCCGTAATGCCGTTTGACGCTTTTCAGCGAATCATATTTGCATTGTTCTGGAAATTGATGCTTCCTGTAGCATTAATTAACTGTTCGTTATTCAGAATAGAAGAAAGATATTCTACCATGGTGACAGCTGAGCTAGTTAGCGTTTTTTTAGCGAGTTTGCTGTTGGGTGGCCTATGCTCCTCTACGAGGAGTCACAGGCGTAGGTAAGTAAGACAGTTGAGTTGTGACTGATCTGCTACAAGATTAAGTTATTTATAATGATTTGTCATTAAGTGATTACAAATGAGTATTATATAACTTCATAAGTCATGCTTCAACAGATTTAACAAGTATAAGCTAATTATATTGACAGGTATAGATAACATGTATAGTTAATCTTTTATCTGACTATTCATATCATTCTAAAAATGTGTCTAACTATCATATGATTTTGAGATGGTGGAGAAGATTTGTAGCTCAGGTGGATGATTTTGATGGAGTTCCAGCTCAGAGAACAAAACTCCATCAAAATGTGTCTAACTAATTAAGAAGTTGATCAATCAAATTTTTACATAACCAAATTCAAATAACCATTAATTCATTGAATATAATAAATTAATATAGCTGACTCATTGTATTATTCATTCTATATAATAGATGATTATTATTTGCTTTGTATTGCTTCATTTGTTTTTTTGTTTAATTTTTTATACTACTGACAAGTTTACATGATCAGTAGAAGTTGGTTAAAATTTGAAACAATTCATGTATGCAATCTACACATGACTGTACTCATCTAATAATATGAAATTGTTACAAATATTGAAACTAAATACGTAATGAGCATAGATTAGCATAACTATCTAATTTATTTTCTTGTCTCTTATTATTTTAATAATAATAATAATAATAATGATAATTCAGTGTGACATCTCATTTACTATTCTTTTCAAATAACAAAAAATGTATTTTCAATGGTTGAGATCATGAGTCAGTTGAAGCTAGATCACCATGGAAAACCTGGAAGTACTGAACGGCCGTCTCGTCCTATTGTGAGACTTCTCAGCAGTCCACATCCAGGATACCGCACCGCGACTTTCGAAACCAGGACCCGTCAGTCTCGCATGCGAGCGCTTACCCTCTAGACCACTGAGCTAACCGGCATCCAACAGTGTTAATATCTAACTTCAACCAATCCACGAAATTGAGCGACGCATTCACCATTGTCTTCATTGGGTTACTATCTAAAAACAGACTCGGTTGAACTGCACTGGTCACTGCTTTTTATTAGAACTCCAAGATATGCTTCTTGAAGTCATTCACTAGTGAGCATATGTTGATTCATATCAGAATGGGCTTTTTGGGTATTGTAGTAATTTCAGTGGTTGGGAACGTGAGTCAGTTGAAGCTAGACCACCATGGAAAACCTGGAAGCACTGTTTGCTGGTATCTTCCCATTGTTGTTTAGGACTGCAATCGATCAGTCTTTTATTGGCATATATGCATCCTATCCAGATTACCTCGATATTGCCTTAAGTCATAAGCATTCTAAGCAAAGATGCATAGAGGTTAGCAGTGGAATCCAAGACACATGTTTCATCCTATTAGGGGCTCGTCAGCTGAATGTACCTGCCTCTTAGAGTGGATGTTCACTCTAAAACTCGAAACCAATACCGTCCGACTCAAACTCCATCACATTATCCATTTAGCTACTGAGTCCCAGAGTGAACATTAACTCTGAGATGCAGCTACATCCAGCTGATGAGTCCCAAATAGAACGAAACGCGTGTCCTGGATTCCACAGCTGGTCACCATTCATATCTGCTAACAAAAAAATATGTTTTTATTAGCTATTCAGAAACAACTGTTATAGATTTGTAGTTATTTGCAAGTGAAATTCTATAATATTAAAGATGATATAAGAATAAATTTCATGTCTTCTGTTTTTTTTCTTCAATAAATTAAAGAAATATTTGTCTTCATTAATTTCCAGAAAAGTCAACAGATGGTTGATCAAAAAAAATTGTGATATTCCATCAACACCATGATTGTTATTATTGTCATCGTCGTTCTCAGCATATTTTTCTTATTTCGATCTGTTTATGTTCATTCGTTTTACGCCAGTAAATAGTTTGCTTAAATCTGTTAATTAGTAAGTAGCAAACTATATAAGATGGATATTGTTAACATGAGTCAGAGTTGCTTGACAAAATAGATATAGTTGGAACTCTGTTCATTTGTTGTTGATGGAATCAATAGTTGATCCTTAATCAACTTTCCTTTCACTGTAGTTGAATAGGAATTTGCTGTGTGACAGAAATATGAATTAAAGCAACCAGAAGTACATGATAATTTTTTATTGATGTATCGTTGTAGATTGTATAACTATGTAGTCTGACAGTGACTAAACTTTATGTTCTTGTCACTACTATTTGCCGTCAAGTTATTGGTTCTTGGATAATATAATTGGTTATACGATTGTGTGATCAATGAGTAGTGAAATTGTCTATTACTCAATGATCAATCAACTGTAAATACATCTCAGTTCTAGAGAGGAGATCAATTATGGCCTAAACAACTCACTAGTAACTTCTCTTTATGTGAAACTGGATGACATGGAATTTAGTCCTCCAAGGACCATCGATTCCTTAAGGATTACCGGCAAACTTTGCTGACGAGTGCCAGATAACGTAAGGCTTAAGAACAGGATTTTCTATTGACTACTTTCAATCACCTATTGCACAACCCAATGGCTACCTGGAGTCGATAGTTTAATGGATAACATTTTGGCGTTTGAAGTAAAAGACAAAATATCAATCCCACTGTAAACATTGACTGTGCGATATATGTACATTCAGTTGCGGAGTACCGAATAGAACGAAGCGCATACCCTAGATTTACTGTTAGTTAATATATAACATTCCTAATGAAGAACAGATTTATTTCGATACTTTAAAACCATCAATGTAATTAGATAGTGATAGTTTAAACTATGGAATTGCTTAAATACAAATTGATGGATGATCTTAAAAACTAGTTTTAGACTAATTAAATGATCGTTCTATTGAACTATTAAAATTTCTTATCGGTTTCAAAATACCTATGTACAGACTCATTAAAAGATCCATAGATTGACGTTCCAAGACAATAGTTCAAGGAAAATGTAAACGAAATACATAACCCTGATAAGTAGTTTGAATGACACAAAAATACCTAATATTTAATGTCAGTAATAATGGAATTAATTTGAGAGTTCACTTTGAACAAATGGTAAAAATTCTTATTTAATTCAGATTGATATCATGAATAGATCAATGTTAGATTGCCGTTGGAAAGCTGGAAGCTCTGGATGGCCATTCCATCCTAGTATGGGACTCCTTAGCAATATCCATTCACAATCCCACACGCTGGACTCGAACCTAGGGCCTTCAGCCTCGTTCACGAATGCTTGACCTTGAGACCACTGAGTCGACGTCCGACGGTGTTAATTGCTTAGGATAAGGTCTACTTTGATAGTAATAGATAAATCATACAGTTTTCTACTTAAATAACTTTAATGATTATATGATGGCATAAAAACACTTTCTCAATAAGTTATCATCCGCAAGAGTTATTTATTAGTTTAATGCTAGGTGATATTATTTGTTGAATTGTTTGTAGAAGCATTAAAAGTCATTATCTTGATGTTAAGTAGCTCAGCAGCATAGTATGGTTCTAGCATATAACATAAATAAACTACAAAATTAATAAAAACAGAAAAGCACCAAAAATCTATTTCATCCTTGTTTGGTTGCCCTTGGCAACTATACATCCACTATCAAATATGCGGTTGAACCTAGAACTTTATGTCAAACATCATACATTAAAACTACCCTGGAAAGTTTTAGAAATGCACTAAATTTTTTTTATCATAATGTTAAAATTTCAGATCTAGGAAATTTCAGCCATGACTAGGAGCCCGTTATTCATATAAATCTATGATCAATTGATAACCAATGAGGACCAGATAAACTAAACACTAGGTCAAAGGTCAAACATACATAAAAGTTAATAGAACTGCACATAATCCTTTATGAACAAATTATTACTAGTCTGATTAATATAAAACTAAATGACTTAGGACTTAAAGAATTACATTAAAATGGCTTACGTTTATTTGAAGTAAGCCCCTGATAACCATAGTGAAAAAACTTCATAAATAAACCAATCACTTAAAAGAACACGTTACCATCAAATGCATCCACCTGATAATGCAAGTACTGAATATTCACTTGGTGTTGTTTTACTTGTATCTTCCCATTGTTATTTAGGACTGCAATTGATCAGTCTCATGTTGGCATATAAGCATCCGATGAGAATTGCCTCATTATTGCCTTAATTCACGAGCATTCTAAGCAAAGATAGACAGTGGCTAGCAGTGAAATCCAGGACGCGCGTTTCGTCCTATTTTGGACTCATCAGCTGGATGTACCTGCATCGCTGAGTTAATGCTTACTCCAGGACTCGAACCCAGTACCGTTCACTTCATAATGTTACGAATGTACTGGCAAATGTTTGGTACACACATGATATTAGCTAATTATTCATTTAGCATCATACATATATATGTGTATATATATATACGTGCATCCACTGATACATGTGACATTTGTCATAAATCTTTCCTAACTACAACTGAACTGTTCATAAGAAGTTTATATAATCAATTTCAAAGTTGTTCTTATTAAATGTGTTAATTAATTTTATCTAAAATTTCTATTTGACAGATAATTTACTATTTTCTAACCTAAGCTAATTTTATAGACTATTTCATTATTGAATTGCTTATGTCACATATAATCAGTGTAGTTGTTTAAATATACTGTTATATCTATAAAATGAATATTATGGAATAAACTGAAAGATAGTCAAGATGAATGATATTAGACGTTAAGAAAATTATTGAACTTCTATTTATCTATTTAAACACATAAATATTGGTGCAAAGAAGCACCGAATACATATGCATCACACAAGTCATTTGATTTGTGCGTGGGCTGTGATAATACCCGGGTGCACAGACCGAAGTAGGTAGTTTTCTTAGGGAGCCACACTCGGAGCCTTCGACCTAAATGTTTGATTCACAAGGCAGTGGAGCAACGTAAGGAGATGCAGTCTCATGGTGGCCGGTAACCAATAATTGGTTCATACGCCATTTGTTCCCCCAGGATCCAAGAGACTATGTGCACCATTGGTTTGGAACCAGGGTTTTCCAACTTCGTTAGATGGATCCTCCATATCCACTGACCCGGTTAAAGCGCCGGACATTCGCTTTTTGTCCACTCAACTTAATAACCAACACCCCCGTCACGAGAAGGCAGTGAGTACGATTTTCCTGGCAGTGACTGTATACGCGTGGTCATGTGAAAGCACATGGAGAGGGAGAGCTGAATCTCCCCACCCTCGGCCGTACCAGGGCATTTGGGGGCACTGAACTTCTGGTCGGCTAAAATATAATTTTAAAGGATTACGGAGATCGTTGAAGCTTCGTAGTTTGACTTCAGTGATTAACGGTAATTAGAACAAGCTATTGAAAATCGGGAAACAATAAACAACTATTTCGTCCTAGGATGAGAATCCTTATCATTGTTCATTCATGATCCCATAGATGTTGGGTCACAGAATCTATAGGTCTTGCAATGAAAACTTAGGTGAGATGAACTTTGAGAGACGCTAACGTGACCTTGAAAGTGTCCACTTAATAACCAGGACCAAATTATGGTTATGAATCTGTGTGAGAAAGCAGAATTATAATTTACAGTTGGTGTTTAGAGTTAGGAATTACATTTAGAGTTTTCATCACGAACTGACATCAGCTATAATACCAAAACTCTATTTATCTAGATGGATAGGTGAATTTCGCGCCAAAATCCAAGACCTGTTATCTTATACGTGATTGGTGCGTCCATAAATTATAGTCTCGCCAAAACTTACCATACATACCTATGAGTTGGGATTCAGTAGTTCATATTCTTAACGTTTATCTATTTACAATGTCATACAACAATCACTAAGCTGAATTAATGATATATATCTCACTTCCAATATAGCTGAACTTTACTGGTCACTGCTTCTCACTAGAACTCTGGATATTACCTCCTGAAGTTTATCAGCAGTAAGTATCTATTATATATTTTTCATTAATAGAGATAGAAATATTGTAGATTCTTTGAATAAAGCTACTGAACAGATGGAAAATTGTGATAAAACACCCTCATTAAATTATCAGAATGGGTTTTTATGGATATTATAGTATTTTCGATAGTCGGGTTAATGAGTCAATTAAAGGTAGATCACCATGGAAAACCTGGAAGTACTGAACGGCCGTCTCGTTCTATTTTGAGACTTCTCAGCAATGCACATCCACGATACCGCACTGCGAGATTCGAAACCAGGACCTATCAGTCTCGTACGCGAATGCTCAACCTCTAGACCACTGAGCCAACTGACATCCAACAGTGTTAATGTCTAACTTCAACCAATCCAGGAAATTGAGTGACACACCCACTTTTGTCTTCAGTGAGTTACTATCTCACAACAGACCCGGTCGAACTGCATTGGTCACTGCTTTTCACTAGAACTCCAAATTTCTCGTTGTTTTAACATGAAAAAATAGTATTACATTCGTCAGTTTTGTTGTTTGCGATTGTCTTATTTATTGAATACAATAGTTTAAGTATTGTAAACTATTTACTTTAGTTTGCATCTTGTTTAAATCAACAACATGATCCGATGTTAGCAATTATGATAAGAAGCGCCAAATTCTACCATAAAAAATTGTTTATATATGATCAGTTTTAATGTTAGCTTAAAATGTTCGAACTGGTGATATGGTTGAAGAGTCAGTAGTTAATGACTTTTTCGACTGCAATTATTAGTTAGAAGTTTGTATAGATTACTGTGATGTTTTAGTTCATTTAGTTATGAACATTTACGT